>NC_080068.1:48736855-51456683 GCF_949987535.1 Balaenoptera acutorostrata | reverse complement strand
ACAAATAAAAAATAAATATACTTTTTGAATATATCCCAAGAGTCCTGCTCTTCAAGGTACCAATTACACAAGTATTTCTTTCTATGATTAAAACATAGCCAATATTTAATTTTAATATCAATTTAATGAATATTTCCATATTTCTTATAAATCCAAACTGCATACATTATCTGTTGTACTATCTAAAATGTCTTTTATATGAAGACTTACATGATAAATTCTTCAAAGATCCCCCTAAAAGTTAGATTTTTCAGGAAAAAGAATATAGTTTTTAATTTATAATAAAAATTATATTACCTTTATTCCAACTAATATTTATTGCCAATCTACCACGTGCTAGACATGTGCTAATGACAGCAAAGTGGATACTGCTTCTGCTCTCTGGAGCCACTGGCTGGTAGGGGAGACAGTAATTGCATAAATAAACATGAAATTACAAATTTTGATAAGGATTATAAAGAAAAGCATTGTGGGAGGATATAACAGAGGATGATAATTTAGATCAATAAATTTAGGAACTGTCCCTCTGAGAAAGTGACATTTAAGCCTAGCCCTGGAGGAGGAGTGGGAGTTAATTAGCTCTGCAGAGAACAGAAGCTCATCCTGGCAGAGAGAGGAGCACGCCCCCCGCTGGAGGTGGGAAGCTTTGTGTTGAAGAAAACGTGACTGGAGTGTAAAGAGGAAAAGGGAGGGCTCTGGTGAAGGAGTCTGGGAAGCAGTCAGGTTGGGAAGGGCTTTGGGGGACACTCTAAGAATTTTAGATTATGTCATAAGTTTAGTGGGGAACCATGAAACGATTTGAAGAAAGAAAAAGACAGTTTGATTTACGTTTTTTAAATGCTCACTTTGGCTACAGTTTAAGGAATGGATCAAGGTGGTTGAGAATGAAAGAGGGAAGATGCTCCAGATAGCTACCAAGCTATTACAATGGTCCAGGGAGATCATGGTGGCTGGTGGGATGGGGAAGACTGGTGGGTGTGAGCTTTATTTTGCCAGGTCAAGTGATGGATTGGATATGGAGAGTGGGCGGAGGGGAGGAGGTGTTGGGGATGACTTCTACAGTATAAAGGTTTCCACTTTCCCTTCTTTGCGCTCATTCCTGATCCACTTCCCAACCCATCACCCCTCCAACCTACCATCCATTTATCACTTGAGTTCAACAAAGATGGCATGAGGCAAAAGGACAGCCTCTGTCCACCACCCTAGAGTTTGGACATCCACACTGAGAGAGTGGAAAACTAAAGAGAAAATCACAGACCTGGCACTAAAACCACTAATAAGGAGCATAGCCATTTGGCCTGTGACTGATTGGCAAGCCACAATTACAGGCCCTAATGATAGCCCTTATCAATGTATATTCTTTTTGACAATTGCACTTACAACAAGAATTCATCATCCAAATATTAACATAATATTAAATTTTAAATAATACTTAGAAATTTAAATGGTAATGATTCTATTTTATCACCCAAACATGAAGTAATAATGAGGGCATTTGTCTTAGAAACACAGTGGTCTCTTGCTTTAACTATTTCTAAAGTTATTCCACCCATTTTATCACTGCTGTCTGGTCGAAACTCAGATGATGCCCTAGTGCCAGAAATTGAACAGATCCATAAATCAGACAGACAAGTACAGCAGAATGTCTTGGTAATGGGCTCTGAAGCATGCCAGAGAAACCGGTATAATAGCTGGAATAAACTTTAAATTACTGTTTTAAAAGAGAAAATAAAGGAAAAGAATGACTCCTGGGTTTCTGGCATGAGCATCCAAGTAGATGGAGTTAGCATTGATTAAGACAGCACGGTCAAAAGGGGGCAGATGAAAGAGGATAAGCAAGCTTCAAACATGTAGCATTTAGAATGCCTGTGAGGTACCTGGGTGGGGCATCAATTTGGCCGTTGTATATGTGGATCTGAAGTTTAGAAGAAAGATCCAAGCTAGAGATAGAAAACGACTTTAAATTGTTGGATTATAAATTATATGTAAAACTTTGTTAGCAGATAAGATTACCCAACAAAATAAGTGTAAACTGAACTGAAAAAAAAGTCCAGGCCTGAATCCTAAGACTGTCTACATTTAGAGGCAGAGGAGAGAGAGAGAGAGAGAGAAAATGCGAAAGACAATGAGGGGTGGTGGCCTAAGAGGGAGAGGAAGAGTAGGACCAGGATGTCATGAAATCCAAGAAAAAAACAATTTGCTCCCTATTTGCTTTTAGGAAATAGATCTGGTTCTCAGCGGTGGGAGCTAACTCACCCCACATTTGGCGTATTCTGGGTACTAATACTTCTCCACTCTCTGCTATCCTATAAATCTTCACGTTTCACTAACTTTGCCTGCTCATTCCCCAGCTGGGTTGCAGACAACACAAGTTTTGTTGGGCATTTGCTCAAGAAAACAAAGAAAATAAGACCTCAGGGGCTACCAGTTGGTCTCAGACAAAGCTCATAGCTTCAAATCACTTCCCCACCCAGACCCCAAATTTAACTGAAACTTCCTTGAGTGAGGAGTTGGTGCAGGAGAGGAACTAAAAGAGAGATGCTGGAAAGCAAAGAATAAAAGACAAAGAGAAGGAGAGAGAGAGAGAGAATTACTTTAGAGAGATGTCTCTTTTACCAGACTCTCATTATTAAAATCTTTAGCCAGGCCTTTCAAATCTTTACATGCTGAATGGCTATTTTGGAAAAGAATGATCTCAATTTGGCCCAAGGTCAGTCAAATAATTTAGAAGGCCTCTACTTGCCTCAGGGAAATTTCCAAAAAAAGGGAAATTATCAGTTCGGGATTCCCCCTGCTTTAAAAAGAGAACTGGATCATTCAAATCATTTCCAAATAGGCCTTAAAATTTTTTCAAAGACAAGCAAAATTATTGTGACTTGAATGTTTAAGTGACACTCATTGTGGTTAGTGTTTGGTGATAGGTTGTATTTTTTCTTTTTGACATCAAAGATGATATCTATTGTTTATTTAATTCTAAATTTTAAATCGGGAATTCAACTCCAGATTATTTAAACAACAAAAAAAAAAAGTGCTTAATAACAGACTTTAGAATTAGATCTGTATTTGAGGCTAGCTACTACAACTTACTAATTATACAACCTTGAGCTAGTTACCCAGCCTCTCTAAGCTTGAAAGTCTGCATCTGTAAAATAAGTACCTCTCAGAGCCGTTTTAAGGATTAAATGAGATACAATATATGACACACTCAGCTACTTAATTGATGTTCCTAATCTCTGAATAAAATGATCCTCCATGCAGAAGTTATACATTCCCTTGGAGACCTTTCTTTGGACTGGACAAGGAAGTAGGGCTTACATTATTGTCATTGCTGATATCAAATAGTGGTCTGATATTAATCACTGGAGGTTATATTGGAAACATACTAATTATTCAGGAAAGTAAATCCTTCAGATTTCTGGGTAGGAGCATAAGCTATTATATGATGTTGATAGTCACTCTGAAAACCAAAAGAGAATGCCTTCACCTAACCAGCTTTGCATTATTAGACACTACATTCCTGGAGAACAATTCCACTTTCTCCTTTTTTCCATTTTCTTTTTGTCAGTAACAGATCTTTGAAAGGTGATAGTGTCAGTCCTGAGCAGCATAAAAGAGTGGGTGTGGGCTTAATTACAAGAATTTGATAATAGCAAACATATGGCCATACACACAAAATAGGAAAAGGAAAAAATGATAATTTAGTTTAAGTCCCAGAAGGTTTACAAACAAAATCTGAACATTTTATTATTTAGTTTTAAAGATGAGTAAATGAAGGCTCAGAAAGATTAAGCAACCTCTCTGAGACATTTAATTATAAACAATAGAGCTGAAATTTGTATCCAAGTCTTTCTCATCTTGACACAATAGGGAGACGGAATTACTATCCCCCGATTCTTCACCACCCTATATCCACTTCCCTATAGCCACACCCTTTGCATATAACTTCCTACTTCCTCCCATTATGTAGATGAAGTATATCCTCCCACCCCTTCACTTGTTGTGGCCAATAGAATGAGGGGAAAGTAATGATGTGTCATGGTCCTCAGAGTCCCTGCATGCTTTCTACTTGCCTTGTTGGACCTCTGCCACCACCATGAAAAGTACACGTCCAGGTATTTCCCAAGAGGAGGAGAGTCACATGGAGTAGAGCCACCCCAGCCAAGCCTAGCCACCCACCAAACCCAGAGCTAATCTGCAGAAATAAAAGCTATAATATTAAATGAGTGTCATGTTAGCCACTTAGTTTTGGGTTACTTTGTTTTGCAGCAATAGCTAACCGATGCACATGCTATCAACAGATTGAGCTTGACATTATTCATATTACTCTCATTAAAAAGGTTTGCTTCTGCAGTCATGAGGGTGGTAACACAGAAGATCAGCTTGCCATCTTTGAGAAAGTTCTTAAAGGTATTGCTGGGAGGTCAAAAAGGCTCATTGGAATATTTGATATCTTATATATGAGCTGGAGAAAATCTATTCCTGATTTTCCCAAACTGAACTTTCACCTTAGTTTCCCCAGCTTCAATCTTAGCTTTCTGTTACCCACTGTGACCTCCTCCATCAGCATTTCCTGAGTCCAGTCAGCCCAGCCACAAATGGCTTTACTGAATGCTCCATCTTTTATTTTCTCTTACTCTGAGCCACTTATGACTTTCAGTTGCAATTTTTTAAAGCAGACTAGGTCTTCATTATTTATGGGAGCCTGTTATTTATGAAGCAGTCTCTTGAACATAGATGTCACCTCCAAAGTATTAAATAATAATTGTAGTGGCTTTCCTTTGGTAGCAACCTGAGGTAGATGCAAAGCTATTCATTCAAAGTGAAGGCTATGTCGTTAATCAGTAAGTCCCCAAGTAACTGTCTCTTTCTACATTTACTCTTCTCTGTCATCTCTTCATTAGTCTATTTTTTTCAGTTTTTCAATACAACTGCAATGAAAAATTAGGATGATGATCTCTGGGGAGAATAAAAGCACTGGTGCTCCTCCTAAGAAAAGCTATCACAAGATGATATATAATTAGTCATCAGGTGTATGATTTTTTTTTTCTTAATTTAACTTGCTATGCAATGTGTCCACGTGTGTAGATAAATGCATTCGTTTGTTTTGCTACTCCTAATACGTTGTAAACTTCTTAAAGATAAGGACTCTGACTTCTCCTTCTCTGCGGCTCTAGTGTCCATCAGCGCCATGAGCATAATAGGCACTCAATAAACTCTTGGTAAATGAGTGAATAAACCCTCATTCTGTATTGCTCAAGGTTCAATAGAAACAATTTTCTTCAGTTGTGCTTTCCAAGTAAAATAACCTGCAGAAGCACCCAGCGCAGCAGGGGACTCATGGGGCTACCTTGTTTGTTAAATATGTTTTTCACGCTTGGGGAACTACAACACTCTCAAAGAAGTAGGTGCTAACAGTTGCTTTAAAATGATTAACCCTCAAGCAAAAGTAACAGAAAACATCCCTCCCCATGTGCCCCCATTAGTTGCAAAATAAGCAGCACTCCAATGATGCAGAAGCTTCTCCTTTTACCATCTTTTCCTCTCCCTCCTTTGCCCTACCCCCACCTCCAGGCACACACAAAAACCAAGAGTTGTTTTGATAATATTTGCATTATGTAATTTTCTCACTCAGTTTGGTTCCTTGGGTGATCCTCAGAAAACAGAGGAAGAAAACCAATGTGAGTCTTTCTGGTTCACTGTTACCTACATCTGTGTTCCTGAGTCCACCCTAAAGGGGTGACTCCCTAAGCCCTGTTCAGGTACCTTTGCTGGAATGGCTTCAGTCATCTGCTGCTTTCTCTCTTTCAGGCAGTCCTCACTCTGTTCCATTTCTCATTTTGTACCAGAGTGATCTTTCCAAAACACATGTGTTCCCCTATATGAGAACCAAAATAGCTTCCATTGCCAAGAGCAACGGTTATTAACTTTTTATGGAGGACTGCTCTCGTCCCACCCAAATATCCATGTGCATAAATCCATTGAACTTCACATATAATTTTAGATGCTCCTTGGATCCCAGGGTTAAGACTTTGTAGCCCAGGGAGAAGTTTCTACTCTTACACCTAGCATCCAAGATCCTCTGGAAGTTTCCCAAACTATGTTTCCCAGCTATCTCATCTCCCCAAATTCTCCTAACTAAATTCCAAGTAGATTTGTCACCCACAATGCTTTTCTCATTTACTTTTCCATGCCTGAGAAAACTGAAGTCAGAAACCCTGGATTCTAATTAGCTAAAGGAGTTTATGAAGTCATTTGTACTTTCTGAAGCTCAGTTTCCATGTGTACAAAATGACAGAGCTGGTTTAGATCAGTGCTTCCCAAAATATGACATGTGAGCCACTGATTTTAGGTGGCACACAATCCATTATTTTTTATTTTAAGAATAAAATTGTGTGTTTGCAGAGAACAGACTGGTGGCTGCCAGAGGCAGAGGGGTGGGTGAAATGAGTCAAAAGATACAAACTTGTAGTTATAAAATAAGTAAGTCATGGGGATGTGATTTACAGCACGGTGACTATAGTTATCAATACTGTATTGTATATTTGAAAGTTGCTGAGAGAATAGATCTTAAAAGTTCTCATCAAAGGGAAAAAAATTGTAACTATGAGTAGTGACGGATGTTAACTAGACATATTGTCTGATCATTTTACGATATACGCACATAACAAATTATTATGTTGTACACTTGAACCTGATATTATATGTCAATTACATATCAAAAAAATTTTAAATAACTTTAAAAAAGAATCATGTGTTTATTTTAATGCAATTTGGGGAATATGTATGTTTATAAATTCTATATTTTTTAGTTTGTAATATAAGCTTAAAGGCACATCTAAACTATAATTTACAGATATTCTTACATAGGACAAAGATGAGTGTTAAAAATAAGTCGGTCTGGGGCTTCCCTGGTGGCGCAGTGGTTGAGAGTCTGCCTGCCAATGCAGGGGACACGGGTTCGAGCCCTGGTCTGGGAAGATCCCACATGCCGCGGAGCAACTGGGCCCGTGAGCCACAACTACTGAGCCTGCGCGTCTGGAGCCTGTGCTCCGCAACAAGAGAGGCCGCGATAGTGAGAGACCTGCGCACCGCGATGAAGAGTGGCCGCCGCTCGCCACAACTAGAGAAGGCCCTAGCACAGAAATGAAGACCCAGCACAGCCAAAATAAATTAAAAAAATAAAAATAAAAAAAAAAGTCGGCCTGAAATCTATTTAAATATATATTCAGTATATAATAGGTGATCTAAAGATACTGCAAAAATTAGCAAGAAAAAATGCAGTTCTGAAACCTGAGGAGTACTGGACCACTGGATCTCCAAGGCTCTTCCTAGCCCTCAGCCACGATAGTTCCTTAGACTCTCTCTTCAAGGAGAACTTGGCTCCCAGAGCTGAACTTAAGCTACTCTATTCAAAAAAAATAAGGAAGGAAATCAAAGAGCTACCACTTTATTCTCAACAAGAGGAAAAGGTGAAATTTTTTAAAAAGCATTCTCCATTTTTAGATGGAGACAACGAGAAAGAATTTGATATGAGCTGCCCAAAATCCACCAGGAAAGTATTGCTGGGAACAGAACTCAGATCTTGCTCCCTTGAGACTGGCATTGACAGTTTTGTTGGAGTCAACTGATGGCATAGTTATGACTCAAGACATAAATGAGCATAAATTTTTTTCTTAATGACTAACACATACACACTCAAATCCAGATAGAAACTGCAGCTGCTCCCTCCAACTACTCTTAAGTTTGATGAACAGATGGCAGGCTTCCTCTGGGAATGGAAAGATTTAGGGCTGTCTCATAGATAGAAATTGCATAAAGTTAGAACACCAGGAGGAGTGGGTGTTGTAACTACAAATATATTTAAGAGTTCCTGCAAAAATGTCTGGGTCCTGTGTGCTGCACATCATTCTTGGCTATGGTGGGTTTGTATTTAAAATATTGATGACTCAGAGGCCAATTATCATTCAACCAGTAGATATAGATATAGATATAGATACAGATATAGATATGTGATGACTATTGCACCCAAAGGGATTAAAATTTCTAAAGGATGAGTTTTTTCTCCATAATTTACCATATGATATCACTTACATGTGGAATCTAAAATATGACACAAATGAACATATCCACAAAACAAAAACAGACTCACAGATACAGAGAACAGATTTGTGTTTGCCAAGGGGGACAGGGGGTGGGGGAAGGAAGCATTAGGAGTTTGAGATTAGCAGATGCAAACTATTATATATAAGATGGATAAACAACAAAGTCCTACTGTACAGCACAGGGAACTATATTCAATATCCTGTGATAAACCATAATGGAAAAGAATATATATATATTTAACTAAGTCACTTTGCTGTACAGCAGAAATTAACACAACATTGTAAATCAACTATACTTCAATCTTTTTTAAAAAAGAAAATACTCTGGTTTCTCTTCAGATCGAATAAATCTTTTGCCTTTTCTCCATCATAATTTAAAAATAACCATCCTAACATCTCCATCTTTACAAAAGACTAGGTCCTAGGAATTAGGAGCTGCTTCCTTCCTTGAGAACTGTTTTGTTGCATGTTGTTATTCCATAAAGTAAAATCAAACCTAAGGGGGAAAGAGGGAGTTGTTATTTAATGTGTGTATAGAGTTTCAGTTTTGTAAGATGAAGAAGTTCTGGAGATCTGTTGCACAACAATGTGAATAAACTTAACACCACTGAACTGTACACTTAAAGATTGTTAACATGGTTTTAAAAAAAATCAAGCCCAAACTAGGAAGTGCTGGAAGTTAAATATGAAGAGCCTCCAATAATCTGGGATTGAAATAAACCCAGAAAAAGCAAAGAAAAGGAAATAAAGAAAGCATGCCGTATATATTCAAAGACGCATCTAGCCAATGCCCTTTGGCAATAAGCCCATTAAGAGGAACATAGGGTAACAGAATGAACTATGAAGTGATAGAAATTGTCAGGAGAAACAAAGGGACCCCTTACAGGGGACGTAAAAACAGCAAATACCAAGAAAGTCACTTATATGAGGGGATGGATCTGATAGTAAAATATGGACCAGACCATAGTAGGCTTAGTGGAGGGATAATGAACCAGCAGGAGAGGTACCCATGAGGTGATTTAACCACTGGTTAGATCACAGCAAACAGAGGCTCACCAGGAGGCCCCTTCTAGCCCTTACTGTCTCCTTCCTCTTCAATGCTTCATCATTGTTAGTTCTCACTTCTAAGTAAAAAACCAAGGCCACTTTTTAACCAGTTAACCGAGAGTAGGGAGCCTTAGATTCTGGCCTGTGATTAACCAACAGTTCCCCTTGAAAACTCTTTCTCTCCATCTCCTTATCTCTAAGGCAAGAGCTGGACACCTGGAGTCTATAGGTACTGCATCAGTAAGTACTGATTGGCAAGATGAAGAATATTAGCAAAGTTTGTTATGCTATTTGGCTCTCTGCCTCATTTCCTCTACCTGAATAACATGCTATCTGACACTTCATAGAGAAGAGATCTTAAAATTATACCTGGGGGGAGGTGAGCCTATTCAGTGTTACCTGGGTTTTAGGCATTCAGGAAAAATGAAGTTTGGTAAATAATATATCTTAGACCTTACAGATAATATGACGAAGAGGGAGCAATAGAAAAAATATGTAGATATATTTTTACAAAGAACTCTTAAAAGTCAACAATAAGAACACAACCCAATAAAAAAATGGGTCAAAGACCTTAACAGACACCTCACCAAAGAAGATAAGATTGCAAATAAGATATGAAAAGGTGCTCCACATCATATGTCATCAGGGAAATGCAAATTAAAACAACAATGAGATACCACAATCCAACTACTGGACTGGCCAAAATCTGGAACACTGACAACACCAAATGCTGGCAAGGGTGTGGCAACAGAAGTTTCATTCATTGATGGTGGGCATGCAAAATGGTACAGACACTTAGATGACACTTGGCAGTTTCTTACAAAAAGAAACACGCTTTTACCACACAATCCAGCAATCATACTCCTTGGCATTTACCAGAAGGAGTTGAAAACATATGTTCAAACAAAAACCTGCACACACATGTTATAGTAGCTTTATTCATAACTGCCAAAACTTGGAAGCAAACAAGATGTCCTTCAGTAGGTGAATGGATAAACTGTGGTACATCCAGACAGTGAAATATTATTCAGCACTAAAAAGAGATGAACTATTAAGCCACAGAAAGACATGGAGGAACCTTAAATGCATATTACTGAGTGAAAGAAGCCAGTCTGAAAAGGCTGTATACTGTATGATTCCAACTATATGACATTCTGGAAAAGCAAAACTATGGAGACAGTAGTAAGATCAATGATTGCGAAGCGCTGGGGGTGAGGGGAGAAATAAACAGGTGAAGCACAGAGGATTTTTAGGGCTACGAAAATACCATGTATGATACCATAATGATGGACACATGTCATTATACATTTGCCCAAACCCATAGAATGTACAACATCAAGAGTAAAGCATAATATGAACTATGGACTTTGGGTGATAATGATGTATCAAATGTAGGGTCATCAATTGTAATAAATGTACCCATCTGGTGGGAGATGTGGACAATGGAGGAGGTGATGCATGTGTAGGGACAGCGTTTATATGGGAAATCTCAGTATCTTCTGCTCAATGTTGCTGTGAACCTAAAACTGCTCTAAAACAATGTCTTAATAAAATTTTTAAAAAAGAATATCCGAATAAGGTTACTGAAAGCAAATAAACATATCTTTATGGTGAATAAAAAAAAATTTATTGTAAATGGAAGAGGATAGGAGCCACAATATGGTTCTAAATTAGAGGGAATAAAGTCATTTAACAAAAGTGCCATAGAAAGTAGAATTATCTCAACTTACAAACAATCCAAGGCAAAAAGATGGCAAGCAGAACAAGATAAGAAAAACTGATATTTCTTAGGAAACTGAGGGAATAAAGCAAATTCTTTTTAAAAACATTCAAGAAATAACATTACAGAGCTTATAAAGCCTGGCTCTGTCTACATATTAGACATCTTGAACCAGGAAATCAATACACCACTAACAAATTATGATTATTATTCAGTTCTCTTCTTTTTAATTGTTTTAAGTTATTTTATTCTACCCTCTAACTTAGTAATTTTTAATATTTTAGTTGCATTTGGCTTGTAACAAAATGTACAGCAATTATTTCCTCTTCTGTTATTAGCTTGTTTCAGGGCTTCCTCTTAGAAGTTTTCCCATACTTGACCTCCTCGTTTTGATTATTTCTTGGCTAGTGAGGAGACAGTCGTGTTAAGTTTTTCAAGAAGGGTATGCTGGTGAAATCGTTCTGGAGTCCCTGGATAACATAAAATGTCATTCCCTGACCTTCACATACAAAAGATATCCTGACTGTATGTTTCTTCTTGGATCACAGTGTCCTCCCCAGACTCTGTAGCTGCCTTCATTGTCTCTTAGCTTTTGGTGTCTCCAAAAATCATCTGAAAAAGGCATCATTTTTGTTCCCTTTGTTCATATCATCTTTTCCCTACCTTGCTGCTTGAGCAATTTTTTCCCCTTGTCCTTGTAATCCATGAAAATTGAGAGAATGTGGCAATTTATATATAGTCATCCCCGCTTATCCTCCAGGAATGCATTCCAAGACCCCCACTGGATGCCTGAAATCGCGAATAGTACTGAACCATGTATATATATACACACACACACACACACACACACATATACATATATATATGTATATACTATGTTTTTTCCTATACATACATATGTATGATAAAATTTATCTAATAAATTAGGCACAGCAAGAGATTAACAACCACTAATAATAAAATAGAATGATTACAATATACTGTAATAAAAGTTATATAAATGTGTGCTCTCTCTCTCTCAAAATATCTTACATATTGTACAAATCTAATGCCTTTTGCATCTTCACTAAGCACTTATCACGCACTGTGGCAGTATCTTTTGCAGTTTTAGGTGTGATAGTAAAACTAACACGAGTTTCTTTTTCCTTCTTTACAAGTTCTCAGAAGATTCGTTCTTACCATAGATCTTAGCAAACTCGGTATACAATCTTTTTTCTTTCCTTATTAAGTCGAGAACTTTAACCTTTTCACTTAAAGGGAGCTCTATACGGCTTCTCTTTGGCAGATCCAAATTGCCAGCGTCACTACTCTTGCGCTTTGGGGCCATTGTTAAGTAAAATAAGGATAACTTGAACACAAACACTGTGATACCACGACAGTCAAGCTGATGATCAAGAGGTGGCTAAGTGATGGATGGGCAGGATACACGGGACAGAGGGATAATTCTTGTCCCGCGTGGGACACAGCTGCATAGCGGGAGATCTCATGACGCTACTCAGAACAATGCACAATTTAAAACTTAGGAATTGTTTATTTCTGGAATTTTCCACTTACTATTTCCAGACACAGTTGACTGCAGGTAACTTAAGCCACTGAAAGTGAAGCTGCAAGTAAGGGGGCGTCTAGTGTCCTGGTAAATGTTTAAAAACAAGCTCTCCAAAGAAAGCGTGTGTATATACCTCTGTGTGTTTACTGTAAATTTTAATGATAGATAGGATGCATAGCACACAAGTGGTAAATAATAAAATTTATAATTCTCTTTAAATCCCATATAGCTAATTGGTTCTTATTGAATGACTTCTTTGATATTTACTGAACACTTGTTATATAGACATCCTATGGCTGCAATCAGAAAATTAGTGTAGTTCCAACATGAATGTTCGTTGATAGTTTCTTTTATGTTAATAAGAAGTGAAACCACAGAAACTTATGTCAGAACTTCACTTATCTGTCAGTGACCTGGGTGAATTCTTTTCTCAGTAGATAATTTTTGAATACTAGAAGAATGTTTCTTCAATTTTTGTGTACTATTCACAATATGATGACTATAGACACAGTACACTTTTAAGTTTAATCTTCATTATTAATGCTTTCTCCATCTACTTTCTGCAGCCTAGACAATCAGCAGAACAAGAAACGAAGCCCTGATTTTTAGCTTTTATTGATTCCAATGGTATAAATATTCCCACCATGGCTGATTTCAAATTACCACTGTGACATCACTGAGCCCAGAGCAGGGAAAGATGCATGGCAGCACACCGTTATACAGCATTTCCTCTGTACAGTTACCACAGGCGTAAATAACCTCGAGAGCACTGGTAACAGTAACATGTAGTAAAATAATTACGGAATGATATTTTGAGTATTTATTACCTTTGTTTTCTTTTTTAATGGTTCTTTATTTTTAAAATTAAAGTATAGTTGATTTACAATATCATATTAGGTGTACAGCACAGTGATTCAGATAGATAGATAGATATATGCACATATATATACACACATATATATATGCTTTTTTCAGATTCCTTTCCCTTATAGGTTATTGCAAAATATTGGGTATAGTTCCCTGTGCTATACAGTAGGTCCTTGTTGGTTATTTATTTTATATATAGTGGTGTGTATATGTTAATCCCAACCTCCTAATTTATCCCTCCTTCCCCCCTTTCCCCTTTGGGTTTGTTTTCTATGTCTGTGAGTCTCTTTCTGTTTTGGAAATAAATTCATTGGTATCTTTTATTTTTTAGATTCCATATATAGCGATATCATATGATACTTGTCTTTCTCTGTCTGGCTTACTTCACTTCGTATGATAAAATCTAGGTCCATCCAAGTTGCTGCAAATAGCATTATTTCATTCTTTTTTTATGGCTGAGTAACATTCCATTGTATATATACCACACCCCAATGTTCATAGCAGCATTATTTACAACAGCCAAGACATGGAAGCAACCTAAATGTCTACCTTTGTTTTTAATACAATTTACTTAATTGTAAGCTTATAACTTTTCACTTTTAATAATGGCTGTGTTTAATGACCAGCTCATAGAATTTCTGAAAATTTAAAATTTAAAAGTCAGCTTTCAGGCTTCCCTGGTGGTGCAGCGGTTGAGAGTCCGCCTGCCAATGCAGTGGGCACGGGTTTTCTCTCCTCCCTGGTCTGGGAGGATCCCGCGTGCCGCGGGGCAGCTGGTCCCGTGAGCCACAACGACTGAGCTTGCGCGTCTGGAGCCTGTGCTCTGCAACGGGAGAGGCCGCGATGGTGAGAGGCCCGCGCACCGTGATGAGGAGTGGCCCCCGCTTGCCGCAACTAGAGAGGGCCCTCGCACGGAGACAAAGACCCAACACAGCCAAAAATAAATTAATTAATTAAAAAAAAAAAAAAGTCAGCTTTCACAAGCTAGTATGAGCTTTCTCCAGCACACCATTGGACGTGGCCCTTTGCTGGGATCTTAGAACTGATTTAGCCTGGAATGTGAGGAACCAGATCAATCTGCATCTCTCTTCTCTATCTCTCTCATTCTTTCTCAAGTTCCGTATAGTTTTTCTTTGATCACAGATGTTGTCCTCATTGTTTTTATTTCTGCCCTCCATGGAACACCTATGATTCTACAGATAAATCACTGATTCTCTATTTCCATGCCAATAATGTTCACTTTCATAATGTTGGGTTTTTTTCTTTGAATTTACATTTTTTCCCATGAACCTGGGAAAATCTCTCATGTTTGAGCCAGGTTTCTGCAGTATAAATTGCGCTTTCACTGCCATTGTATTCGTTTCTCCATTAACTTCCAGTGTCCCATTATTATATTTTTGGTTTAGGCAATTCTGGAAGCACTTTTATTTTTAAACCATTGTGGAGAAAAGATAATAGTGGTCTGTTGTCTCAAATTTCAGAAATTACCCTGTATATCTATATTGAGGGAAAAAAAAATAAAACAGAAAGAAACAGGATAGAAGAAAGGAGAAAAATCCAGTAAGTTCAATATAAGTTTCTTACATATGAAATAAATTACATAGTCATCGTGAAGTAACTGTTACTGTTACTGTTACACTAGCCAAGTTCCACATCTTTTTTCAATTCTGTAAAATTTGTCTCACCAACTTTAATATTTATAAAAACAGTAATGTTTAAATTTCAGACTGATGAATACAAACTCTTTAACAAAATAATTTGACAAGGGCATCCATTTTGCTTTTCTTTGAATGACAGGAAAACACAATAGAGGACTTTGTCACTTATGATAAAGAAAGGAGACTAATCAAATTTAAGTAGTAGAGAACATTTCCTCTAGCTAATTAGTCAACTAACAAAGGCTCTTTATAGTTTATTAATTCATAAACTCAGTGTCCATATAAAACAGGGCAGGGAATTTGTAGCAGAGCATCTAAATAAACATAGCATTTTTAGTTTCAAAAGATTTGCCTTTTAGTATTCCTTAAAGCTGACTCTCTTTTTAAAAAAAGACATTATTTCAGATTTCATATTTTCCCTTTGTAAAAAGGGGCTTATATTGTTTTTCCATGAACACATTTTCTTCCTATCTCAGTCTTTTCTCTCCTTATGATTTCCTATTTCTATTTCATGGAGTCTGAGTCTTCTTGAATGATATTGAGAATTCCCAATTTTTTTTAAACTTCTTCTGGTTCCCTATTCATAAATATCCTTATATATCCTTAGGTATATAATGTCTTCATTCTTGAAACTATATACCTTCTCTGAGAATTCAGAATATTTCCCTTCCCTCGTCTTCCGATAGATTCTATATTATTGTTCTTGTTTTTTCTCTGTCATTATTCATCATCAAATAAGGAAAAAGTCCTCAGTGTTTGCCTGTCCTCCTGAGTGCTGGTTCTTAGATCAACATCTGGAAAGCAACATGATAAGCAAAGCCCTCTTTCTCATTTCTTGTGTTGACCAGGTCTTCATCATATGCAGCTTTACTACACTGAATTAAAATGACCTCCTAACCTCATTACTTGATTCTTTGATACTCTAAATTACTGGAGTATGCTGAAAATAGCAATACCCAGGATATAACGCTGCCTAGTCTCTTCCCCTAGTTCCCTAGTCTTATTCAAGGGGCCCAAATCTCTCAAGATTCAATGCCCCATCTCAGTCCCAGAATACCTTCTGCTTTGTTCTTTTTTAAAACTTTCAGCTTCTGAATGGATCCAGAAGAAACATTGTGAATTTGGGAAGGTATAACACATTGGCTCTTTCAAAAGTAAAATCCATGGAGTAGGGGAATGAATGGCCAGTTATCTTTTCAAACAAACTGGAGATTTTGTCCGGAGACCAGAGGGTGGAGAGGTAAAATATCTTCTCCCTTTCTTCCGGATAGATGAGGTAATACTGTTTCATGAGATAAAGTGTGGATAAGCCACCTATGCTTTTCTGAATAGTTCCATTAATATTTATTTATTTATCTATCTGGATATATTCAATCAAACTTTAACTGGGCATGGTTTTCATATTATCACTAGAGTCTAGTCAATTAACATACAAGCCTAAAGTATATCAATGGATGGAAAGAAAGAAAGAGAGAAAGGGAGGAAGGAAGGAAGGGAGAAAGAAGGAAAAGACAGACAGACAGACAGACAGACAGAAAGAAAGAAAGAAAGAAAGAGGAAGGAAGAAAGAAAGAAAAAAAGAAAGAAAGGAAGGAAGAAGGAAAGAAAGAAAGAAAGAAAGAAAGAAAGAAAGAAAGAAAGGGAGGGAGGGAGAAAGAAAGGAAGGAAGGAAGGGAGAAAGGGAGGGAGAAAGATGGAAATTTAATATACTCAGGGGCAAACCTCAACCAATAGGGACTGGAATCAAAGACTAAATGTCCCAGATTTTTATCTCTATGTGGGACAATTCTGAGATGTGCTATTCATGGCTCCTCAAAGTGTCCCCTGGGGGACTGAGATCTAGATGCCCACAGTTCATTAACATACTTCTTATTGCTTTTCCCTTACTCCCTCACTTGGGCTTACTGCCTCTCAAATAAACTACTTGCACCCAAGTCCTTATCTCAGTGTTGCTTTTGGGTGAAATCAAACCAAGACACAGATGCTACAAAAATATTACACATTAATCTTTGGTTTGGTTTGGGATAAGAATTTCAGCCTGAAATTTCAGCCCAGAACAATAATCAGATGTTATCAGTCTGCAGATGGCAATGCCATCTCATACAGTAAACTCTCTTATTATTTTTTAATTCCTATTCTTTCTTCCCCTTTCATCCTTGGTTGACCTCTGCTCTTTGAGCATGAGTCAATTAGAATCGTTCACCTACCCATAACCTCCTCTGATTCTCTCATTTCTCCCTCAGCCAGTCTACAGAAAGGCAGTTCTTCTCAGGATGCCTTTTGAGGCCACCAGCAGATGGAACAAGCCAATGGGAGACTCTCATCTGGAAGTCTGTGCTGTTTGCTCTTACTCACTCCCTACATATCAACATCGAGCCAAAGCAATCCATCCACAAGGACTTAACAATGAACTACTGAGTTACTACCAAATTTTTAACAGGTACTTAATTTAATCCCCAAATCCCCATGAGGATCTTTAGAAGAGCTATACATAAGTGACAAAAACCTTAGGTAAATTTACACATAGCTGAATGCTATCTACAGAGACAGTGCAAGCCTTCCTGGTGATTTTCACATTTGAATATTTTTAGGGCCACTCTAAAATTTTTAGTTGCTTTGCTTTTCTGTTTCAGTCATATAGATTCCTTACTCTGCAAAGAAAAGGAACAAGGCTACTGTTTAACTTTTTGTTTTAAATTGGCAGATATTAATTATATTAGAAAAAGGTAAAGGAGTCATGGAGGTTCCACACACATCTGGAGAAAGCTGCTTCAATCTGTCAACACTGCCTGGGGATCAAGCCTTGTTGTTGGTGCTATTTGGTCTATAAAGAAGCAGATGGCCCATAAGAAGCTGTTTCCTCTGTTTCACTTGCTTTCAACAAAAGCACTAAAGCTCTGCCTTTGGACAGGGGTTCCCATGACTAAGCTAACTAATCCATTTGCCTTTGAGATTCAGGTTCAGATGAGGGTCACCCCAAAGTCAAACAAACCCTTCCCAGGATGTCCATGAGGTGACTGTCTTTGTGGGCATTCAACCTCAGAGGCATGCTGCACAGTGCCAAGGAAAATTTTACTCAACTTTATCCTAAGCTTACAAGCCTCAGTGAACATGAGGGTGGGACTGTAGTCAGCTCCTTCTGGAGCTTAATTATGCTGAGTCACTTGGAGAGTTATAGGTGACCTGTGCTGGGGTGAAATGGACTTGCTTTCCTACATCGCCGTTCATCATGCTATGACCAAATGACCCAGGCACATTTTCCAGGCTGCCTTGAATTTCTTCCTCATCCTTCACCTCCAGGTTTACTGCCAAAGAATACAATAGCCTCAGACCCAGGAGTTCCCCCTCACGGAACCCTAGACACAAGTATGTAGTAGCATCATTAGAACCACAGGGCTAAGTGTAACTTTCCCCAAATTTTCCTCAGAAATGAGGCTGGGATAAGATATGATTAGGTGTCCCATTTGGGTATCCAGTAAATGATGATAACAAATGCTTACTGAGCATTCACCTGAACCAGATACTGTTCTACGTGGCCTACATTCTGTAGCATATTGGTTTTTGAAAGATGGCTACCACTATGTACCCCATCGCCTATACTCTTCTTACAGAGTAATGCTGACACTCCTCCTATTCAGTGGTAGGATCTGTGACCTTTCCTCTTGAACCAGAATGGACCTTTATGGCTACTTCATTCAAAGGCATATGGAAGAAGTGACACCATGTGAGTTCTGAGGCTAATTCATTAAAGGTGATACACCTTCCATGTAGGTCTATTGGAACACTTGCCCTTGGAACCCAGTCTCCATGCTGCAAGGAAACCCAAGCCACATGGAGGCTCCAGACGGAAGTGTTCCAACCAACAGCCCCAGCTGAGGTCAAGGTGACTCCAGCCCCAGCCGCCATCTGACTGCAACTGCAAAACAGACCCTCAGTGATGCAGCTGAGCCCAATCAACTGCTAGAACCATGTGCAACAAAATAAAAGGAGTGTTCTTGTTCTAACACACTAAACTTGGAGTTATTATACAGTAATAGCTAATTGGAATATATTTATAAACTTACTTAATCTTCATAAAAACCAATGAAATAAGTATTATTATTCATACTTTACAGATGAGGAAAAACTAGGCATTGAATGGTTAGGTCAGGGGCACAAGGTAAGTGGCAAAGCTTGGTTTCAAACCCAAGGAGTCTGGTTTATTCGAGTTTATGCTCTTAATCTCTATGCTGTTTCTTTTAAGCCCCTCTTCCCCATAAAAAGACACTGAGAGCAAGGAAAAGTGAAAAATCGGTGCTGGAAGGGGTGGAAGAGGGACTGTTTTTTCAAGCAGATGGCATCCAACAATTCAAAATTCCTTTAGCCATGAGCTCCCATCCCTACCTGGGAGACTGGGCAAATATAAACTTCTTTGGGAAACTAGCGCCAATTCCTTTCTACGCCTGCAATGCCAGGAGCTGGGGCTGAAGGCACCCCCAGAGAAGCCATTCATTTCACTCCATTCTCCTCTGCATCATCTTCTTTACCTGGAGGATTTACCTATTCTACCTGACCCTAGAATGAACCTCTGGAGAACACCGATTTCTCTAGGGTGCTTTACCAAACCAACAAGCTTTGTTGTTAAATCTGAAGCCTGAAGACAGAAACTGTGTAAATATTCAGCAGCAGTTCCACAGCAGCTGCCTGGGGGGCCCGGAAGTGGCGCACTTGGACTTCTGGGAGGGTGAGGATAGAATAATTTGAAGCAGACTCTCAGAGGGGAGTTGGGTGAACCCTTCATACTTACCATTCAATGTGGACAGTGCCAGGGAATTTGTAATAATCTCCTGAAACATCACACCCAGCTGCCCCAACCAACAAGCAGCCGAGACCTCCTATGTTGTGACTTTGTACTCCAGGAAGAATGGACTTAACTTTTATGAGCACAGGCCTCTGGGAGTGAGAGACCCTAGAGAGAGGGACAAGTTACATAAAAATCATGTCTAAGTGTTTATGGGCAAAATTCAAAGCTAGCCCATAACACAGGGACGGCATCTGAAATCAGAGCAGGCGGGGATACAAGCAGCCTAGCTTTCTGAAGGAGGATAATTATTTCTGAAGTTACAGAAGTTACAGAAATGATTCTCCGAGCTGTTCATTTTTTAATACCTTTCCGATTACCCCTTCAGCTTCACAACGGATTTCACAGCACTGGCAGGAAAATCTATCGGCCTCTCTCAGACAGGCAACTTCAAATTAAAACTGCTGATGTGAAAATTAAAATCCAAATGAATCAGTATTTTCCTTCTGGTTCTTTCTAGTCCTTTCTAGTGCCTGAGATCTACCCAACTTAGCCAGAAGAGTCCCTCATGCCCTGCACAAGGCTCTCTCCCATGCT
Organism: Balaenoptera acutorostrata; assembly: GCF_949987535.1. Lineage (NCBI taxonomy): Eukaryota > Metazoa > Chordata > Mammalia > Artiodactyla > Balaenopteridae > Balaenoptera > Balaenoptera acutorostrata. The sequence goes on along the minus strand of NC_080068.1, from coordinate 51,436,366 downwards.
CCCGACATCCCCACCCTTTCATTCCCAAACTTTCTTGGGTTCACACCAAATGGGTACCTCACTTTACATTAAGAAACAGTTTCTTAAAAATTGTCTATCAGATTTTTGTAAGCTATATTATATCCCCCCTTTACTTGTTTTATGTTTCCAAAGTCTTTGTCTTTTTACCTAAATAGTTCTTCAAATAACTGTGCTCCCCCAACCCCATACTTTAATTGCAATATTCTCTAAACCACTTCTTCCTCCCTCCACTACTGTTTCTTCAAGTCATCCACAGATGGTTAGAACAGATAAAAACACTGAAGGAAGAAAGGTTGGGGTATGGCTTTGTGACCTATCATCTCTTAATTGACAGTTCTGAAATTCTGGAAGTTTTTCTGACCTCTGAGTATACCTCCAAATGTTCACAGGACACAGATCATGCAGCTCACTGTGAGTTGAACTAAAATTTAAGTCAAGAATTAAAACACATTTTTCACCTACAAGCATCTTGCCTTCCTAATGAACTTATCTTTAGAGTTTAAGGCAGGAGCCAAATCTCAACTATTTCAGGTCATTAAAACCCACAGCACATTTGGCGAGTGGACAGGTGCTAAATCATGTCTTCTGGCCACACTCCACTTTCAGTAATGATGATTGGCACCTGCAAATCCCCTTTGTGACATGGGGATGAGATCTGCAATTGTATTGCCCTGTTTAATAGCTGAGGTGTTGGTCCCTGAGGAGACTGCCTCACATGAACATGGTCTCTTCTCATCATACCATCAGGAAGCGTTTTCTGAAGTTTGGAGGCTCTCTCTGAAGTCCTCCCCACTCTTACCACAAAACAAGGAAGCTGGGGCACTTTGTACTCTCTGCTCTCTTTACAGTTACTTTTCCTAAGACTCTCAAAGCATAAAAGGAGGGTTGTCAAAATTGAACTATTTCTTTAAAAATATGTTTTTTAACCTTGAAAGTGGAAATGGCTGAGAATTCCGCAAGACTGGAAGAGAAATCATCAGTGAGAAAAGCATTGATGTGGTCCTTCCCTACTCCTCAGCAATAAAAAAAACTGATAAACACAGCACTCTAGATGAATCCCCAGAGTATTATGCTGAGTGGGAAAAAGTCAATCACAAAAGATTACATACTGTATGTTTCCAGTTATATAACATTCTTGAAATGACAAAATTATACAAATGGAGAAGAGGTTAGAGTGCCAACAGTTAATGAGTGGGTTGGCGGGGGGGCGGCAGGAGGAGAAAGTGGGTGTAACTGTAAAATAGCAGCATGAGGGATTCTTGTGATAGAACTATTCTACATCTTGACTGCATCAAGGTCAATATCCTGGTTGCAACATTGCACTATAGTACTATTGTACTACTATTATACTACTATTGTAGCACTATTATAGTTTTATTGTACTATAGCTTTGCAAGATGTTACCACTGGGGGAAACTGGGTGAAGGATACAAGGGATCTCTACTGTTTCTTATGACTGCATGTGAATATACAACAATCTCAAAATAAAAGCTTCATTTAAGAGGGAAAAAAAAAAGAAATCATTGGATTGAGACTGACAAAACCAGGCTCTAGCTCAAGGTCTGCCAATAAAAAGCACGAGCCAAGTAATTCAACCTCTTTCATTTTGTTTCACCAACTATGAAATGGGGTTGGACAAGATCATCTCCAAAGTCCCTGTGAGTTAAACAGCTGAGTGATTCCAGAGCTGCTCCCGGTCTACATAGCTATTGAAACAGCAGGGGCCATGTAAAGAATCAGGCTACCATAGCAGAGGGGAATTTACATAAATAGTCTCTGTAAATACCATTTAAAAAAACAGAAACCAGAAGCAAGAAGAACTACAATCCTGCAGCCTGTGAATCAAAAACCACATTCAGAGAAAGATAGACGAGATGAAAAGGCAGAGGGCTATGTACCAAATGAAGGAAAAAGATAAAACCCCAGAAAAAAAACTAAAACCCCAGAAAAACAACTAGGCAACCGTCCAGAAAAAGAATTCAGAATAATGATAGTGACTATGATCCAGGACCTCGAAAAAGAATGGAGGCAAAGATCGAGAAGATGCAGGAAATGATTAACAAAGACCTAGAAGAATTAAAGAACAAACAAACAGACATGAACAATACAATAACTGAAATGAAAACTACACTAGAAGGAATCAATAGCAGAATAACTGAGGCAGAAGAACGGATAAGTGACCTGGAAGAGAGAATGGTGGAATTCACTGCTGCGGAACAGAATAAAGAAAAAAGAATGAAAAGAAATGAAGACAGCCTAAGAGACCTCTGGGACAACATTAAACGCAACAACATTCGCATTATAGGGGTCCCAGAAGGAGAAGAGAGAGAGAAAGGACCCAAGAAAATATTTGAAGAGATTATAGTCGAAAACTTCCCTAACATGGGAAAGGAAATAGCCACCCAAGTCCAGGAAGCACAGTGAGTCCCATACAGGATAAACACAAGGAGAAACACGCCAAGACACATAGTGATCAAATTGGCAAAAATTAAAGACAAAGAAAAATTATTGAAAACAGCAAGGGAAAAATGACAAATAAGATACAAGGGAACTCCCATAAGGTTAACAGCTGATTTCTCAACAGAAACTCTACAAGCCAGAAGGGAGTGGCATGATATACTTAAAGTGATGAAAGGGAAGCACCTACAACCAAGATTACTCTACCAGGCAAGGATCTCATTCAGATTCGATGGAGAAATCAAAAGCTTTACAGACAAGCAAAAGCTAAGAGAATTCAGCACCACCAAACCAGCTCTACAACAAATGCTAAAGGAACTTCTCTAAGTGGGAAACACAAGAGAAGAAAAGGACCTACAAAAACAAACCCAAAACAATTAAGAAAATTGTCACAGGAACATACATATCAATAATTACCTTAAACGTGAATGGATTAAATGCTCCAACCAAAAGACACAGGCTTGCTGAATGGATACAAAAACAAGACCCATATATATGCTTTCTACAAGAGACCCACTTCAGACCTAGGAACACATACAGACTGAAAGTAAGGGGATGGAAAAAGATATTCCATGCAAATGGAAATCAAAAGAAAGCTGGAGTAGCAATACTCATATCAGATAAAATAGACTCTAAAATAAAGAATGTTACAAGAGACAAGGAAGGCCACTACATAATGATCAAGGGATAAATCCAAGAAGAAGATACAACAATTATAAATATATATGCGCCCAACATAGGAGCACCTCAATACATAAGGCAACTGCTAACAACTGTAAAAGAGGAAATTCACAGTAACACAATAATAGTGGGGGACTTTAACACCTCACTTACACCAATGGACAGATCATCCAAAATGAAAATAAATAAGGAAACACAAGCTTTAAATGACACAATAGACCAGATAGATTTAATTGATATTTATAGGACATTCCATCCAAAAACAGCAGATTACACTTTCTTCTCAAGTGTGCACGGAACGTTCTCCAGGATAGATCACATCTTGGGTCACAAATCAAGCCTCAGTAAATTTAAGAAAATTGAAATCATACAAGCATCTTTTCTGACCACAATGCTATGAGATTAGAAATGAATTACAGGGGAAAAAAAGTGAAAAACACAAACACATGGAGGCTAAACAGTACGTTACTAAATAACCAAGAGATCACTGAGGAAATCAAAAAATACCTAGAGACAAATGACAATGAACACACGACGATCCAAAACCTATAGGATGCAGCAAAAGCAGTTCTAAGAGGAAAGTTTACAGCTATACAAGCCTACATCAAGAAACAAAAAAAAATCGCAAATAAACGATCTAACCTTACACCTAAAGGAACTAGAGAAAGAAGAACAAACAAAACCCAAAATTGGCAGAAGGAAAGAAATCATAAAGATCAGAGCAGAGGTAAATGAAATACAAACAAAGAAAACAATAGCAAAGATCAATAAAAGTAAAAGCTGGTTCTTTGAGAAGATAAATAAAATTGATAAACCATTAGGCAGACTCATCAAGAAAAAGAGGGAGAGGACTCAAATCAATAAAATTAGAAATGAAAAAGGAGAAGTTACAACAGACACCGCAGAAATACAAAGCATCATAAGAGACTACTACAAGCAACTCTATGCCAATAGAATGGACAACCTGGAAGAAATGGACAAATTCTTAGAAAGGTATAACCTTCCAAGACTGAACCAGGAAGAAATAGAAAATATGAACAGAACAATCACAAGTAATGAAATTGAAACTGTGATTAAAAATCTTCCAACAAACAAAAGTCCAGGACCAGATGGCTTCACAGGGGAATTCTATCAAACATTTAGAGAAGAGCTAACACCCATCCTTCTCAAACTCTTCCAAAAAATTGCAGAGGAAGGAACACTCCCAAACTCATTCTATGAGGCCACCATCACCCTGATACCAAAACCAGACAAAGATACTACAAAAAAAGAAAATTACAGACCAATATCACTGATGAATATAGATGCAAAATTCCTCAACAAAATACTAGCAAACAGAATCCAACATCACATTAAAATGATCATACACCATGATCAAGTGGGATTTATCCCAGGGATGCAAGGATTCTTCAATATACACAAATCAATCAATGTGATACACCATATTAACAACTTGAAGAAGAAAAACCATATGATCATCTCAATAGATGCAGAAAAAGCTTTTGACAAAATTTAACACACATTTATGATAAAAACTCTCCAGAAAGTGGGCATAGAGGGAACCTACCTCAACATAATAAAGGCCATATATGACAAACCCACAGCAAACATCATTCTCAATGGTGAGAAACTGAAAGCATTTCCTCTAAGATCAGGAACAAGACAAGGATGTCCACTCTCACCACTATTATTCAACATAGTTTTGGAAGTCTTAGCCACGGCAATCAGAGAAGAAAAAGAAATAAAAGGAATACAAAATGGAAAAGAAGAAGTAAAACTGTCACTGTTTGCAGATGACATGATATTATACATAGAGAATCCTAAAGATGCCACCAGAAAACTACTAGAGCTAATCAATGAATGTGGTAAAGTTGCAGGATACAAAATTAATGCACAGAAATCTCTTGCATTCCTATATACTAATGATGAAAAATCTGAAAGAGAAATTAAGGAAACACTTCCATTTACCATTGCAACAAAAAGAATAAAATACCTAAGAATAAACCTACAAAGGGAGACAAAAGACCTGTATGCAGAAAACTATAAGACACTGATGAAAGAAATTAAAGATGATACCAACAGGTGGAGAGATATACCATGTTCTTGGATTGGAAGAATCAATATTGTGAAAATGACTATACTACCCAAAGCAATCTACAGATTCAATGCGATCCCTACCAAATTACCAATGGCATTTTTTATGGAACTAGAACAAAAAAACTTAAAATTTGTATGGAGACACAAAAGACCTCGAATAGCCAAAGCAGTCTCGAGGGAAAAAAACAGAGCTGGAGGAATCAGACTCCCTGACTTCAGACTATACTACAAAGCTACAGTAATCAAGACAATATGGTACTGACACAAAAACAGAAACATAGATCAATGGAACAAGATCGAAAGCCCAGAGATAAACCCATGCACCTATGGTCAACTAATCTATGACAAAGGAGGCAAGGGTATACAATGGAGAAAAGACAGTTTCTTCAATAAATGGTGCTGGGAAAACTGGACAGATACATGTAAAAGAATGAAATTAGAACACTCCCTAACACCATACACAAAAATAAACTCAAAATGGATTTAAGACCTAAATGTAAGACCGAACACTATAAAACTCTTAGAGGAAAACATAGGAAGAACACTCTTTGATATAAATCACAGCAAGATCTTTTTTGAACCACCTCCTAGAGTAATGGAAATAAAAACAAAAATAAACAAATGGGACCTAATGAAACTTAAAAGCTTTTGCACAGCAAAGGAAACCATAAACAAGACAAAACGACAACCCTCAGAATGGGAGAAAATATTTGCAAATGAATCAACGGACAAAGGATTAATCTCCAAAATATATAAACAGCTCATGCAGCTCATTATTAAAGAAACAAACGACCCAATCCAAAAATGGGCCGAAGACCTAAATAGACATTTCTCCAAAGAAAACATACAGATGGCCAAGAAGCACATGAAAAGCTGCTCAACATCACTAATTATTAGAGAAATGCAAATCAAAACTACAGTGAGGTGTCACTTCACAGCAGTTAGAATGGGCCTCATCAGAAAATCTACAAACAACAAATGTTGGAGAGGGTGTGGAGAAAAGGGAACCCTCTTGCTCTGTTGGTGGGAATGTAAAATGATACAGCCACTGTGGAGAACAGTATGGAGGTTCCTTAAAAAACTAAAAATAGAATTACCATATGATCCAGCAATCCCACTCCTGGGCATATACCCAGAGAAAACCATAATTCTAAAAGACACATGCACCCCAATGTTCATTGCAGTACTATTTACAATAGCCAGGTCACGGAAGCAACCTAAATGCCCATCAACAGACAAATGGATAAAGAAGTTGTGGTACATATACACAATGGAATATTACTCAGCCATAAAAAGGAACGAAATTGGGTCATTTGTTGAGACGTGGATGGATCTAGAGACTGTCATACAGAGTGAAGTAAGTCAGAAAGAGAAAAACAAATATCGTATATTAACGCCTGTATGTTGAACCTAGAAAAATGGTACAGATGAACCGGTTTGCAGGGCAGAAGTTGAGACACAGATGTAGAGAACAAACTTATGGACACTAAGGGGGGAAAGCTGCGGGAGGGTGGGGATGGTGGTGTGATGAATTGGGCGATTGGAATTGACATGTATACACTGATGTGTATAAAATTGATGACTAATAAGAAAAAACCCCACAAACCTAGCATCTATTAAACATAACATGCTATGAGATGAACAAAGAAATAATTTGAAAGACAAAAAATTTAAGGCAAATAGTATGCTCATCATTAAAGTCATGACGGGTTAAAGAAATACTCCATACAATAGTGTGATTAAGCAGTATATTTTGTTCACTATAAATCAAGAAAGCTAACCAGCATTTCTGCTATCTTCTTGACATAGTACACATACAACACCCACTCATTTTCCGGTCTCTTTTCACTGTTAAACTATTCTTGTTCTTAATGTTCTGCTCTCTGGGGAAACTGCAACACACAAAACAGGAAGTTCTTTAATACAACTTACAATTTTAGAAGGGAAAAACCCAAGCAACTGATTAAGAAATGAACATTTTATTCAAATTGTTGTTTGATTTTCATGTCACCAAATGACCGGCATGCTTTTAATCATCAAACTAAATTGAGTAGTTTATTTGGCATCAAATGTATAATCAGATATAAAATTTGTATATTTAACAAATATCAACAAGCTGGGTAATCTATTGTATCAAATTAGCAGCCTTTACTCTTTCCTGAAAAGAAAGGATGTCTTTTTCAATGTACATTTTTTCTAGGAGCAGTAAATATTATTAAAGAAAGCCACATGGAAGAAACAGTTACAAAACAGTATGTAGTCACCATCATCTGTAGGATTTGAGAAGTCCATGGAGTGTTCAGGTTCATCAATCATGACGGAACTAGATTCCATGTTAGATTTTGATAGCCAAATAACTCAATTTATCATTACACATACTAAAACTATGTGCAATGCAATTTATCCTCTTTTGATTGCTTAGTGGCCACCATAAAACTCTGCACTGTCTCTGATAAACATGACCTCATTTGCTACTGAACAATGCTGAGATACAAACAAGCTTGATGTGATCTTGTGAAAACAAAGAGCACCACTTTAAAATTTGAAGAACCCCCGCTATTGGTTTAATGATTCCCTTTCTCTCTTCAATACAAATTCCCAGGCAGAAAATGGCCTCCCTGGCTTTCAGCTACTGTCATTTTTCCATCTAGGTTGAAGGGGTGTCTTCCCTAATGATTTTGTTTTCTACACTAAAATCTCTTCCTAGTCATTAATATCTCAAGATTCAGAAGCTTCTATATTCTTTTGTATTCAGAAGCTCCACACACTAGTTTTGTAATATCATTGCTATGTTCCTGTTCAACTTTTGCCACATTTAATACTTCCTTCACTTGCTCTATATCAAAAAGCTTGTCCACAAACATTAATACAGTTCCGGTTATATGTAAGGCATATTATTTTCATTGCATTTATTGTCTGAGTATGAAGGAATAGGCTTAAATATTTCAAAAATCGATGTTATCTGTTCCTGTAAGATTTATTCCAAAAAGAATACCAATGCTTTTTCATCATGAGAAATTTGCAAAAATAATGATAGGTCATGGTTTTTTTCTAGACTAGCCTTGAAATATCATACTTAACATAATTTCAAGCACAAACAATCATGATAGAATCATAAGCACAGCATTTTAATGAAACACATTATTTTTCACCAGATATATCTAGCTTCCTGATATCACTTTAAGATAGGAAAGTAATTTTTCAAAAAAACAAAGCATATGATTCACTTAATTGTGTTTGCTTTTGAAATTACAGGGACTTTGCAAAGTTCATTGGAGCATAGATAGGGGCAGTGGTTCAGTCAGAAGCACTCAGAAAACTTTATCTGGCTCTGAGGCTTTAAGCAGATGTGGAGGATCACAAAGCTTTCTTCTTTTTACCAAACAAAACAAATACTTTTTATTAAATCTCTTTTTTTTAATTGATTAAATCTCAAGATTATAAAGGACGTTTTAAAAAAGAAAGATCTGGCCTTCATCCAATGTTTGACACACTCCCACGTCCCACTACCAAATATTCATTGGTCCTCCATTTAAACAAGAGATATAACTCAGTGCTTCTCAAATCAGAATCATCTAACTTGCTTCTAATAATTCAGATCTTGAGCAACTTAGTTATGCACACATTTATCACGGGATTTTTGGTAAACACGGACACTTAGTTATAGGTGAAAGTTATGGGTTTCATCTCCACAACCCCCTGAAAGCAAGTTTGACTGAATCCTGACACACACATTTCTCAGCAAACATGTGACAATCACACCACCCATATGGCAAAACCCAATGGAGTTCCAGCTCTCAATTCCTTCCTCTAAGAGCTCCGACCAAACATTTCATGGACAGTTCACTGGAGGCAAAGGAAGCAGGATTCAGCCAACTATCTAGTCAGAGTCAGGAGACCAGGAAGTCTCCAAATTAGTAGCTGAAACAGGCCATTGAGGAATCAAGCTCTGGGTGCCATTTCTGACGATGCAGACTGCTGGGCCTGCTATAGTTTTATGGCCCATGTATGCAAGGTTGTGAGGGTCTCTACGATACTGCCAGAAAATCCACATATAATGAAAACTAATAATTCATCAAGAAATACCCAGTTCTGATATTCATTAGTCAAATAACAGAATTTCTCATATTCACTGGAGGTGAATATAACTTAATTCCTCTGGTTTGTGGACCTTTGATTAAATGTTAGCTAATGACACTGGAGTATATATTTCTGATTAAGACAACTAACCACAACAAGGGTCTAGATTAAAACTAAATCATACATACATGTTCATATCACACAGTCTATGCTGAAATATTTTAAAGAAAATATGCTGAAATATTTTAAAGAAAATTATCCAAGACCTACTGACTCAGAACATCTGGGCCTGAAAATCTGCATTTTTATACAAGATCCTCATAAGATGCATATGTGTGCTAGAATTTTGTGAACCACTGTCACAGATGTTCTGATGACTCGGCGGGGCACAGACTTGTGTTAGAATCCTGGCTCTTCCACTTTATAGCTATTTAAAGCTATTATACTTTATTTAAACACTGTGATTCCGTTTCCTCATCTATACAATGGTCAGAATAATACCTGCCTTACAGGATTAGTGTAAGAGTGAATTTACACTAACTCTTCCCTGGGACTTCCCTGGTGGCGCAGTGGTTAAGAATCTGCCTGCCAATACAGGGGACTTGGGTTCAAGCCCTGGTCTGGGAAGATCCCACATGCCGTGGAGCAACAAAGCCTGTGCACCACAACTACTGAGCCTGCACTCTAGACCCACGAGCCACAACTACTGAGCCTGCATGCCACAACTACTGAGGCCCGTATGCCTAGAGCCCACACTCCACAACAAGAGAAGCCACCACAAGGAGAAGCCCTTGTGCCAGAATGAAGAGTAGCCCCCGCTGGCCACAACTAGAGAAAGCCCATGCACAGGAAACGAAGACCCAATGCAGCCAAAAAAAAAAGAAAATTAAATACATTAATTAATTTAAAATAAATAAATAAAATAAAAAATTAGGTTTTAAAAGTAAAATTCTTAGCACAATGATCTGCATATATTATGACTTAAATTTATATGAAATATCTTGAGTTTTCTCTTCTCCAGGGAACACAAATCCTGGCTAATACTATGATTTTTCTATACCTCTTTAAACTGGAGTGTTCACCACTGAATGAACTCTCCCAATTGTGATCTGAGTAAGGAATTAGAGAATAGAATTATTACCATCTTTGTTCCAGAAAGAACTTCAACAAACATTTTTGGAGATAATTTCACATGGTTGATTTGATCTTACTCAATTAAAATACAGAAGTATTCCTTATACATGCTGTTGCAAAGTCAAGTCTATATGTTCTGTATTTTTGGGGGGGAAACAGATGCAAGACTATATATCCTGTTGAATTTCATCTTGTTGGATGCAACATATCAAGATATTTTTGAATTCTTATTCTGTCATGCAACCTATTTGGTCTCCTCCACCTTCATATCATCTCTAAATGTGATTAGTATACCCTTAGATTTTTCAAGTCTTTGATTTTACAAAATGTTGAACACACAAGAATGTTCCAACCAAGTTGGAGTCATCACATTTTGTGAGGGGTTGTCATACCAATAACTGGTCTCTTCCATTGTCGTTACATTCAACTAGTGGTTTCCCATTTTTTCTACAAGACCATCATGAGCAAGAATGTGTCAAATTCCTTCATACAGGCCAAAGGACACCATGTCTATCATAGTAACTTAGTCTGTCTGATAATTTTTATAAAGAAAAAATAAATAAAATTGGTACAACATGATTTACTTTTACTGAAATGATACTGGGATCTAGGAACCTCCACTTTTTGCTTCTAAATAAGAAGTAGGTTTTAACTCATGTATCAATAACAATTAATTGGCTGTGACTGCCTAGAGCACAATTTTGACAATGATTCTAGGTCTGGTCCAAACACAGCAGTCAGGGATGCCATGATCTGATTATTTTGCAATATCTTCCATGGATATACAAAGTAAGAAAGTGGTAGCACACTTGTAGCAGATTTATATGTCATCCTTGGCCTGGATTTTGAAAATCTAGCCCTTAATTTACTAGACTCTAGAATCTTATTTGTCCTGCCATTTATCAAGTCCATCTTTTTCCTCCTGTGGACAGAATGATATGTACCAACTTCCCAGTTTGCCAGTGTCTCTTATTTTTCATATGTCTCAGTAATATGATTTGTGAGTTTTCTTAGTACCATAGGATGTAATTCATCTGGGTGAAGAGATTTTAACTTATTCACAGCAAGAAAAGTGTTCTATTATAATGTTTTCAACTATATTGAGCTTCTATTTGTCTTTACTAATTTTCGATAGTTTTCCATTAAATGATTGGTCTCAATGGCAGATTTTATCTTCCAAAGATAGCCACAATACTCCCATCCCTCATGGTTTCTTATAATGTCCTCTTGACAGTCCACGAACCTGGACAGATCTTGTAACTCCCTCAACCTGATGGCGTATGATATAAGTGATATTATGTGACTTCCAAGCTAGGTTGTAAAAATAACACACACTCCCACTTTGTTCTCTCTTGGGATATTCACTCTTAGAATTCACCTGCCATGCTGTGAGGAAACCCAAACTATCCTATGAAGAGATACATGAAGAGGCCATATGAAGGTGTTTCAGCCAACAGCCCTGTTGAGGTCTTAGCCAACAGCCTTCATCAACTACCAGGAATGTGAATGAAGAAGACTTCAAATGATTCCAGCCCAAAGCAGTAGAATCACCTTCAGCCTTCAAATCTCACTAGTGGAGGCCCAGATATCACGGAACAGAGAAAGGTTGTCTCTGCTGTGCCCGTTTGAATCTCTGAATCCCAGAATCCAGGATTGTAATAAAATAGCTGTATTATGCCAGTACATTTTGGGGTGGTGTGTTGCACAGCAATAGTAACTGGAACAATCTCCTTGACAGAATAGACAAATGCAAAATAGAAGCTCGTTCTTCAAATGTCACTGTTTCTCAGTTACCGTCTGCATTGGAAACACCTAATATGCTTGTTAAAATTCAGATTTCTAGACACACACACACACGAGCGCACATGCACGTGCACACACACACACACACACACACACAAAATGGTCCTGGAACAACTATGCCAAACCCAAAGGAATGGTGAAATCACTGCCCTGGAGAAGGCCGGTGGTGTATGTGGGTTGAGTGCTCTGGACAATAGGGCAACCTGAGCTTGAATTGAGAAATCTCATTTCCCGACCACTCCGGAAACAACTGGCACTGTTTCAAAAGTCCTAGCTCCAACATTCAAATGTTTTATTATTCAACAGGACTGCAAAAATAGATCAGTGTTAGATAAAAATTTAAAAATATCATTTCAACTTGAAATGGAAGATGAATCAAAGGAGTAAGTTATTGTCCCAGACCACAATAACACCACCTTTTTTATTATTATGACCCCAGATCCTGGACCTGGTCCTGGCCTCTCATTGCTTGTTGGAAGGGAACTGTCCAGCACCACTGCTTCCTGAATGAAAGCCATTAAACCCAGTAAAAGGAAATCGTGGATCAGCCTGCAACCTGTGTTCTAGGACTGAACCCCTCCCTTCAAGAGAAACCAAGGCCCTTACTCATCCAAACTCCATCGTGAGCACAGCCTGATGTGCATGAATTCATGCTAATGTCGTAGAAAACAAGTCATGCAGAATGGGGCCAGTCAACTCAGAGTGTTTGCCAACAAGCACTTCCATCATCCCTGAAACAGAGGGGAATTCAAAAGTTTGTCGTCTCAGAAAAGCAGAATTTGTACTCTCAACTTATCTTCTTGCCTAGTGAGCACTAGGTTCAAAGAAGAACCTAAACTGTAAAATATATTCAAATATGAAACTTTGTTATGATTGCCACTAAGAGGTAAGGTTTGCTTTGTAAAATAAGAATGCTAGGGGGATTTCCCTGGTGGTCCAGTTGTTAAGACTCCACGCTTCCACTGCAAGGGGCACGGTGACTGTTAGGTGATGATCTCTTCAACATTACAAATTGTGTGGGTAAAAATTTGACTGCTGGGCTTCCCTGGTGGCGCAGTGGTTGAGAATCTGCCTGCCAATGCAGGGGACACGGGTTCGAGCCCTGGTCTGGGAAGATCCCACATGCTGCGGAGCAACTAGGCCCGTGAGCCACAACTACTGAGCCTGCGCGTCTGGAGCCTGTGCTCCGCAACAAGAGAGGCCGCGATAGTGAGAGGCCCGCGCACCGCGATGAAGAGTGGCCCCCGCTTGCCGCAACTAGAGAAAGCCCTAGCACAGAAAAGAAGACCCAACATAGCAATCAGTCAATCAATAAATCAATAAATAAATCTTTAAAAAAAAATTTGACTGCTTCCTTATAAGTAGCTATTTATTGGGGGAAGGGGATGAGTTGTATTCGTGATTATTTTCTTTTCCTGAAATTTAATCACTAAAAAGTAGGGTTTTTTCATAACCATTATTTATTGAATATCCGCTATCCACTATCCACTTTGCTAGGTGCTTTTTTTGCAGCTCCCTTTCTCTTTCATTTTTTTTTTTAATTGAAGTATAGTTCATTTACAGTATTGTGCTAGGTTCAGGTGTATAGCAAAGTGATTTAGTTATACATATAAATATGTATATATCTATATCCTTTTTTTTCAATTCTTTTCCATGAAAACTAGCTTTGAGAGAATAAGAATCTTGCCATTGATGTCATAGAGTCATGCTCACAAAAGATAAGGACTGAATGAATGATCACGAAATGGTGGTCATGCTTCAGATCTTTTAGAATTAGCATATTTTCAGATCATGTTTATAGCTTTTAATAAAGTCTATTTTTATTCCATTTTCAGTTTGATGTTTTTAATAAGGAATGCAAAGGAAACAGGATGCCAGTGCAGTCATTTAGAAAACAAGATATTGGGCTAGATGCTTAAAATGCAACAAGATACAGGTAAAAATGCTCCATATGGCCCATTCCTAAAACATTTGGTCTGCTGCATTTATCATCATATTTTTACTTTTACTAAGCAGTTCTGAAACCTACATTTCCTAAACAATAAATTGTAAGGACCAATCCAAATTTTGCATTTTCTGGCAAAACGTATCCCTGCTCCTTTTTTTTTTTAACATCTTTATTGGAGTATAATTGCTTTACAATGGTGTGTTAGTTTCTGCTTTATAACAAAGTGAATCAGTTATACACATACATATGTTCCCATAACTCTTCCCTCTTGCGTCTCCCTCCCTCCCACCCTTCCTGTCCCACCCCTCTAGGTGGTCTTTTTTGTTCTGCAGGCATTTTTGTCCTACAGTCCATGCATGGTTCATATTTGCTCATATAAAGGATGACGTATTTTGTAGTTTGACTCCTGTCTTCTATAGAGGCTGTTATTTAGATTTATTCATTTGGACTCTGAGTATGTAAGTTAGGATGATCAAATGGTAACCGTGGCAACAGAAAGCAGGGTTCACATCTTAGCAGGGTCATGTCATTCTTTCCCACAGTGCAGAACTCACATTCTAAGACTAATCTAGTATCTAAAAATAAATCTCAGGACAGCTCATGTTGCCATTTATGGGAAAATATGACTGAGTCAGTTAACTAATCTTCCTGTTGCAGAAAAAGAATCCCTCGTTAGTAAAGTAAAGGATCCTGGTTTTAGGGAAATGAAATGACAAGGGGAGAGGGAGAACATTCTTCTCTTCCAGAGTAATTTTTGAAGCTTAGAACTACCTCGTAACCAACAGGAATACAAAACCAGATCCAGTGAAAAGACCTACAGTAAAGGCAATAATAACTTTAATGAAATAACTATTTCACAGTACTTATGATATATTCACATACATGGTGGCAAAGTAGTCACTAAAGAATTCCTCCAACTGGGATTTTCTCACAAATGGACCCGTACTGTTTAAGTACTTGGCTTTGTTACTGGCTCAATCCCAGGAATGTCCATGGCCTCAATCATGCTGTAGAGGGGCTGGTTCATGAGCTGATTGCACACATGGCTATGGTCTTATCTGCCCTTGGTCAGCCCTAGTCATGTGTGAGAGACAAGTATGATACTTCTTCTTAAGCCACTTTAAAGTTTATAATGAGGGGCTTTGTTTTCACTTGCTCTTGGGGCTTCATATTAGGCAAACAGAGTGATAGAAACTGACAGAATAAAAAATTTAACTTACTTGCAAAAATACTACTACTGAGTATCCAGTATGGTGCTTAAACTAGCTGGACACAGCTAAACTTTTTAAATCAGCTTTCCTAGTTTATAATCTTATTTCTCAATCTTAATTATACTTTTATTTTTCTTAGCTCAGCTCCTTACATATCCCCAATTTCCATCACTAGTCTTCCCACATTCCTATTCTGAAACCGAATTAAAATTATTTCTATTATACAACAGTGTTATCAACTGCAGTCTAATGTTGTACACTAGATCCTCAGATTTTATTCATCTTATAAATAAAAAGTTTTATTTATAAGGTGAATTTATTTATGTACTGAAAGTTTGTGCCCTTTTACTAAGCTCTCCCCAGACCACCCCCCAGATCCTGGCAGCCACTTTTAATGCTCTCTGTTTCCATGAGTTCAATTATCAAATGATCACCTTGTACACTTTATCTTATGATTTTGTTTGTGAATTATACCTCAGTGAAGCTGGAGAAAAAGAAATTTTTTCTCTTTCAGCTTCATTGGACATTAAGGAAGGATGTTTCCTCTGTCTATTTCAGTTCCTGGACCTTCCTTTCAAGCTTAGGTCGTTCATCTCTACGTAATAATATTTACCCAGTTTCCTATTTACAGGGACCTCCACCCTGCCAAGTACAGAGTTTATTTCTATTCTCTCTGATTCCATTTACAGTGTTTAAAGAGTTCAAGTAGTTGTAGCATAGATACAGACATAACCTAAGACTGACTCACAACAAAGATAGATGAAATAAGTTTATCATTTAACAATATAATGTTTATATATTGTAAATAAATGTGAGTGTGTTTAAGGCACTTCTTAGAGAAGAGATTGCCATAGTCAGAGCACTTCTCTTGAGAATAAACCTGACTGGATGGGCCAGGAGTAAACAAGACAGAGGACAGGAGACTCTTTTATGCAATTCTGGAAGAAGGAGTTGATGGTGAAAGAGAAGATAAAGCTATTACAGAGTAACTGGGAAAGGCAATATGTGATGGCTAGAGAGAAGAGCCTGAAGATAAAGACAACGAGCTAGTTTAAGTACATGACCGTGCATGGGGAACTTATCTTCCTGAAAATAGTTTGTACCGTGAGATGTTTTCACAGCACAGAAAGTAGTTCTGTGGCCTAGCCAGCCAACCAAATGGGAACGATCACAAGGAGCAGGGATGATGAGGAACTATGCATTCTCCAAGCCTCCATCTCCAGGAAAGAAACTTTGAGAGTTAGCAACCACAGCAGGAAAACTACAAGCAGTGCAACAAGTCACCTATCTATTTGAGAGATAAGCAGGGCACATTTAGTCTAGATTACACTGTATCTTTTTTTGGAGGGATGCCAGTATTTAAAGTTGCTAAATTTGAGCCAAGAGTTGTGGCTCTAGCCCTGGGGCAAAGCTTGGAGGCTCATGCCTTCTTCATTTAGCAGAGCACCCAGGACTGAGGTGTGGGACATAAGAACATGGGTGGTTTCTCAGAGGGTCAGATCAGAAACCAATGCAGCCTGACCTTGAGATGGCTTGAGTGTAAGCACAGCAGCTCTGCCCTCCATGGCACTGTCCACAAAGACTGGGAAGCACCCTGAGAACTTCCAGTGCCTTTTATTTACCCAAAGATTAGAGTCAACTCCTTTCTCTTTGCCAGGATCTAGTTTAAGGCAGTGAATAAAAGACTTAGGCTATTAGTCAGAGAGATTTATAGCATAGTACTTTTTATTCTCTACTCAAAATAATATTAAATAACAATCAAATATCTCCAGTTCTAGCTTTTCAGCTTTCTGCTGGTGAAATTTCTTTCCTTGATTTATTCCCAAAGGCTAAACAGTGAAGACCACTCCACCAAATCAGGAATGTTGGACAAAGAGAGGTCTACCCTTCAGCAAGCTCTGTGGACATAACCTGGTTTCTTCTTCCCTGTAGGCTAGATGACATGTCTCCCTCTTTTATACCAAACAGAAATGACAGTGATGAGATCCAGTTATAAGTCTTCTTTTCTCATGTGGAGCTCTGAGAGGTGGGACTTCCTCTATTCTCCAACGTCTAGAAATATCAAAGAGTAGCAAGTGACATGACAGAGCAAGATAGAAAGATTTTGAAGATTTCATGCCTTCTTTCCTCTCTCTTATGGTTAATTATATAAATCATCACTTAGGAATGCAGCAGCCGAAGGCTTGGAACACTATAATATTCCACGAGAGTTTATCAAGTCTGCACACTTTTCAGATGAAAAAAGGATTGTCACAAATCAGTAAGAGACTTGGATTCTTAAAGTAGAATTGTTCCGGGTCTCCTGGCATTCCAATTATGGATATATTAATTATGACTCAACTATTTACTTGAATGGATTATGTTTGTCCAGCAATACAACAGACATGGTAGTGCTCTCGAACATTCCATGTGCTTTCTCTTCCTACATGTCCCAGCCACCGTGGTTAGGTTGGGACCATGTGCCTCGTTCTGGCTAATGCCTGTGAACAGGTGGGAAGTACGTCACTCTCCATTTGAGGTCCTTAAAAGTAGGTGGGGGGCTTCCCTGGTGGCGCAGTGGTTGAGAATCTGCCTGCCAATGCAGGGGACGCGGGTTCGAGCCCTGGTCTGGGAAGATCCCATATGCCGCGGAGCAACTAAGCCCGTGAGCCACAATTGCTGAGCCTGCGCGTCTGGAGCCTGTGCTCCGCAACAAGAGAGGCCGCGATAGTGAGAGGCCCGCGCACCGCGATGAGGAGTGGCCCCCGCTTGTCACAACTAGAGAAAGCCCTCGCACAGAAACAAAGACCCAACACAGCCAAAAAAAAAAGTAGGTGGGTTTTCCATGCTCTCTCCCCTTGCACCAGCAACCCTGCAGAGAGCTGGGATTCCCGTGCTGCTCTTCGGCGGTGCAGTGCCCTGGAGTGCCAGGCACTTGGTATTGGAATTTCTGGGAGCAAGAAACAAACCTTTGTAATACTTAGCCACTGATAGTTCAGGGTTCATTCGTACCTGATACATAGTTTACTCTAGCTTGACAAATTCAAAGGGAAATACGCTTTATGAGTTTACTGGCTATTGTCCAAAGTAGTGCTTTTGCGCGTCTGTGGGTGACAAAGCTATCGAAACTTCAAATCCAAGTATTCTCAGTGAACAAATCTTTGTTTAGATAAGTGGCTAAAAATTCTGATTCTGGGCCTGGGTTAAAAATCCAGGTTCCATCACATACTAGCTATATGACTTTGCGTAGCTTACTTAACTCCACGAGCCTCAATTTCTATATCTACAATATGCAGTTAATAATATTACTCAGTTCAAAAGCTGTTGTGAGGATTAAATGAGTTAAATTATATAAAGCAAAATGGACACTATCAATATTATTATTATTACTATTTTAGAGAGTTTCATCATAAAATTTTGGTCATGAGGCTCTAAATAAAATTGAATTAAAGTGATGTCAGGATTGTGGGGTGAAGAGCAGATGATGACGATGCTGTAGCCAAAATAATGGTTGTCAGATTGAAAACGGTGGAGGTTCTGGAGCTGGTAGGGGTGCCTGTGATTGTGAGGGTGGTGGGCTATGGGTCTATAGAAGAGTCAATGGGTTTTAAAATCAAAGTCTGCCAGCATAAATCTTGCTGGGAAACTGACTCATAGTGCAAGGCCAGGTATGCTCATCTCCATTTTCCTACCTTTATTTCAAATACAGATGCTCTTTGAAAGACTATGATAAACGGCACCCAGCAAATCCCTTCCCTTAAACCTTTACTTTTTATTTTTATTTATTTTTTAACATCTTTATTGGAGTATAATTGCTTTACAATGGTGTGTTAGTTTCTGCTGTATAACAAAGTGAATCAGCTATACATATACATAGATCCCCCTATCTCCTCCCTCTTGCGTCTCCCTCCCATCCTCCCTATCCCACGCCTCTAGGTGGTCATAAAGCACCGAGCTGATCTCCCTGTGCTATGCAGCTGCTTCTCACTAGCTATCTATTCTACATTTGGTAGTATATATAAGTCCATGCCATTCTCTCACTTCGTCCCAGCCTACCCTTCCCCCTCCCCATGTCCTCAAGTCCATTATCTACATCTGCGTCTTTATTCCTGTCCTGCCCCTAGGTTCTTCAGAACCTTTTTTTTTTTTTTTAGATTCCATATATATGTGTTAGCATACGATATTTGTTTTTCCTCTTTCTGACTTACTTTACTCTGTATGACAGTCTCTAGGTCCATCCACCTCGCTACAAATAACTCAATTTCGTTTCTTTTTATGGCTGAGTAATATTCCATTGCATATATGTGCCACAACTTCTTTATCCATTCATCTGTCGATGGACACTTAGGTTGCTTCCATATCCTGGTTTGTAAATAGAGCTGCAATGAATATTGTGGTACATGACTCTTTTTGAATTATGGTTTTCTCAGGGTATATGCCCAGTAGTGGGATTGCTGGGTCGTATGGTACTTCTATTTTTAGTTTTTGAAGGAAACTCCATAGTGTTCTCCAGAGTGGCTGTATCAATTTGCATTCCCACAAACGTGCAAGAGGGTTCCCTTTTCTCCACACCCTCTCCAGCATTTATTGTTTGTAGATTTTTTGATGATGGCCATTCTAACTGGTGTGAGGTGATACCTCATTGTGATTTTGATTTGCATTTCTCTAATAATTAGTGATGTTGAGCATCTTTTCATGTGCTGCTTGGCCATCTGTATGTCTTCTTTGGAGAAATGTCTATTTAGGTCTTCTGCCCATTTTTGGATTGGGGTGTTTGTTTCTTTAATATTGAGCTGCATGAGCTGTTTATATATTTTGGAGATTAATCCTTTGTCCATTGATTCATTTGCAAATATTCTCTCCCATTCTGAGGGTTGTCTTTTCGTCTTGTTTATGGTTTCCTTTGCTGTGCAAAAGCTTTGAAGTTTCATTAGGTCCCATTTGTTTATTTTTGTTTTTATTTCCATTACTCTAGGAGGTGGATCAAAAAAGATCTTGCTGTGATTTATGTCAAAGAGTGTTCTTCCTATGTTTTCCTCTAAGAGTTTTATAGTGTTCGGTCTTACATTTAGGTCTCGAATCCATTTTGAGTTTATTTTTGTGTATGGTGTTAGGGAGTATTCTAATTTCATTCTTTTACATGTAGCTGTCCAGTTTTCCCAGCACCACTTATTGAAGAGACTGTCTTTTCTCCATTGTATATCTTTGCCTCCTTTGTCATAGATTAGTTGACCATAGGTGCATGGGTTTATCTCTGGGCTTTCTATCTTGTTCCATTGATCTATGTTTCTGTTTTTGTGCCAGTACCATATTGTCTTGATTACTGTAGCTTTGTAGTATAGTCTGAAGTCAGGGAGTCTGATTCCTCCAGCTCCGTTTTTTCCCTCAAGACTCCTTTGGCTATTCGGGGTCTTTTGTGTCTCAATACAAATTTTAAGATGATTTGTTCTAGTTCCATAAAAAATGCCATTGGTAATTTGATAGGGATTGCATTGAATCTGTAGATTGCTTTGGGTAGTATAGTCATTTTCACAATATTGATTCTTCCAATCCAAGAACATGGTATATCTCTCCACCTGTTGGTATCATCTTTAATTTCTTTCATCAGTGTCTTATAGTTTTCTGCATACAGGTCTTTTGTCTCCCTAGGTAGGTTTATTCCTAGGTATTTTATTCTTTTTGTTGCAATGGTAAATGGGAGTGTTTCCACAATTTCTCTTTCAGATTTTTCATTGTTAGTGTATAGGAATGCAAGAGATTTCTGTGCATTAATTTTGTATCCTGCAACTTTACCAAATTCATTGATTAGCTCTAGTAGTTTTCTGGTGGCATTTTTAGGATTCTCTATGTATAGTATCATGTCATCTGCAAACAGTGAATGTTTTACTTCTTCTTTTCCAATTTGTATTCCTTTTATTTCTTTTTCTTCTCTGATTGCCGTGGCTACGACTTCCAAAACTATGTTGAATAATAGTGGTGAGAGTGGACATCTGTATTTAATTTTTGATAGTTTGATTAATATGTGTCTCAGGGTGTTTCTCCTTGGATTTATCCTGTATGGGACTCTCTGCACTTCCTGGACTTGATTGACTATTTCCTTTCCCATATTAGGGAAGTTTTCAACTATAATTTCTTCAAATATTTTCTCAGTCCCTTTCTTTTTCTCTTCTTCTTCTGGGACCCCTATAATGCGAATGTTGGTGTGTTTAATGTTGTCCCAGAGGTCTCTGAGACTGTCTTCAATTCTTTTTTCTTTATTCTGCTCTGCAGTAGTTATTTCCACTCTTTTATCTTCCAGGTCACTTATCCATTCCTTTGCCTCAGTTATTGTGGTATTGATTCCTTCTAGGGAATCTTTAATTTCATTTATTGTGTTGTTCATCATTGTTTGTTTGCTCTTTAGTTCTTCTAGGTCCTTGTTAAACATTTCTTGTATTTTCTCCATTCTATTTCCAAGATTTTGGATCATCTCTACTATCATTACTCTGAATTCTTTTTCAGGTAGACTGCCTATTTACTCTTCATTTGTTTGGTCTGGTGGGTATTTACCTTGCTCCTTCATCTGCTGTGTGTTTCTCTGTCTTCTCATTTTGCTTAACTTACTGTGTTTGGGGTTTCCTTTTCACAGGCTGCAGGTTCGTAGTTCCCATTGTTTTTGGTGTCTGCCCCCAGTGGCTAAGGTTGGTTCACTGAGTTGTGTAGGCTTCCTGGTGGAGGAGACTGGTGCCTGTGTTCTGGTGGATGAGGCTGGATCTTGTCTTTCTGGTGGGCAATACCACGTCCCGTGGTGTGTTTTGGGGTGTCTGTGACCTTATTATGATTTTAGGCATCCTCTCTGTTGATGGGTGGGGTTGCATTCCTGTCTTGCTAGTTGTTTGGCATAGGGTGTCCTGCACTGTAGCTTGCTGGTCGTTGAGTGGAACTGGGTCTTAGCATTGTGATGGAGATCTCTGGGAGACTTTTCGCCATTTGATATTACGTGGAGCCGGGAGGTCTATGGTGGACCAATGTCCTGAACTTGGCTCTCCCACCTCAGAGGCACAGGCTTGACTCCCGGCTGGAGCACAAAGACCCTGTCAGCCACATGGCCTTTCTCAGAGGACTTGTTGGGAAGATTTCCAAGATGCTGCTATTCCCTCAGATTAGGGCGCAAAGAGCTTGACTCAGAGGGGTGAGAGCTGAGGTGAGGGCAGGCCATGGGAGAGACAGGGACCAACAACCTTGAAGAACTTTTCTCTGTGATGTGGGTCAACAGCACTGTTAAACTCCCCATCGGAGCTACTAGTGTTGGAGGGTCTCCTGCAGAGGCGGGGGGTGGCTTAGGCTCACCGTGGGGACAAGGACACTTGCAGCAGAAGTTCTGGGAAGTACTCCTTGGCATGCATGAGCCCTCCCAGAGTCGGCCATCAGCCCCACCCCCTTAAACCTTTAAAAAAAAAAAAGATGGTATATGCTGGCTTCGGAGCTGTAGGCAGCATCAGTCAGCACAATGAAATGTGCCCATTTTCCAGCCTACAGCAGAAGCCACGGTTATCTCTGTTCCCTGCATCCCAGGTTATACAAGAGGCACCAAATGATGCTGTGGATCTTAACTAAATCAAAGTGAAGGACAAGTATGATGGATTTATCACTGTCACTGACCGAACATTGACTGATGGAAGAATTCCCTATCAATCTCTAAGGCAGATTTCTACTAAGACTGTGGCGTCACTTGGGATATAGAAACAAAACACCCCTCACAAGTGTCAAGTACAAGTTAAAGAACAAATCAAAAGCATCAGCTATTATTTTTAAAACATAAAAGAAAACAATTTAAGGGCCAAGTATGTAGGAAACATATTTCATGTGGGAGGGAAGGAGGGTAAAGATTGCTTATGGAAAGAAGCATCATACCTTAGAGAAGGCAACCATCTGGAAATTCCATTTGAGTATCTGAAGCAGACCTATGGAGCTGAAAAAGAAAAAGAGTAATCAGACTGTGTGATGAAGGAATCAAGTAAATGTTTTCCTGACAACAAAACATCAGAACAAGTTAATTTCCTCTTTCCCCTTAAGAAATATTTCAGGAAACAGGATTTCCGTTCTTTTCTCCTTTCCAGCTTTTCAATACAATTAGCAAACAGGCAAGGGGAGGAATCACATTCTTTCAGTGAAGGTGACTAGAAAGACCCATATGTCAAGTGGAAGAACAACTGAGAACTATCCTCGTTACTGTGTGTTAATAACCTCCTTCTCATTTTCAGAAGACTGTACATTTTAATGAAGACAAATTTTTAAAGCCTGTCTCTTCTTGTTCTTTACAGAAGGTCATAAAGTCATTGATTCTTTGATGGAAGACAGTACAGGTAATTGATGCTAATCTCCTCATTTTACAAATAAGGTCCCTGAAGCAAAAGCAATCATAGATTTTTAGTGACAGAACCATAACTAGAACACAGCTTTCTTGACTTCTATTTAAGGCATAGTTTCTTTTTTCCTTAGGGCATCTCTGAAAGCAAACAGTTGCTGTAGGTCCTTCATATCTGATCATAAACTCAGATGGGACATCTCAGATTTCTAAATTCAGATGTAACGTTCACAATTTCTGCTGGTAAATGTAATGGTAGCAATGGCCTCCAAGAGATATGCAGGCATGGAAGGCACAGTTATGTACATGCAGGTATTTATCTTACTTTTGGTTGCCAAGAGCCATTCTTCGTGTGATGAATTTATTCAACAGATATTTGTTGAGAGCCAACTATGTGCAAGTATCATTGTGCTGGTTATTTGAAAGAATC
This sequence comes from Balaenoptera acutorostrata, assembly GCF_949987535.1. Lineage (NCBI taxonomy): Eukaryota > Metazoa > Chordata > Mammalia > Artiodactyla > Balaenopteridae > Balaenoptera > Balaenoptera acutorostrata. The sequence goes on along the minus strand of NC_080068.1, from coordinate 51,412,178 downwards.
TAATCAAAAATAATGAGAAACATTTCGAGTTTTATTCCTAGCAGTAAGATGCCCATCCTCCTGTAAAAGGAGCTGACCCTTAAAGGAGCTAAAAAATAAAGATAAAAATAAAAAGGAGGGGGAGAGGAAGGAAAGATGAAGGAGGGGAGTGGAGGGGAGAGAAAAGGAAAATCCACATTCAGGTGAGCACTGTTCTTTGTACAACATCACATGTGAGAACTCCAATCAGTCAGCACGCTACAGATGGTAGATGGCCACACGACACTGTGATGTACGCAAGACTAAACTAATGCAAGATTTGAAACTAAACAATCACTATTGGATTGCCTCAGGGCGACTGATTAGGACTGATAGGCATTGCCTCAACCAGGGAGTAATAACAGAATCCTATGTATTTCACACCTTTACCAGGGTTCGCGTGACAAGAACACAATGCAAATAAATGCTAATTTTAAAATTGGCCGAAGATCTAATAGTCATAAGAGAACAAAACTGAAAATAGCCCCAAGGCAGTTTTTTTTTCCTCAATACTGTGCACATCTGCATTCTAATATGGCAATTAAGCAACTGTCCTCTTCTAGTCAAATCTCTGCCATGACAAAAGAGATGGACTTGAAATGCAGTGGAAAAATACCTACTTTGGGTGGGTTTCTAATCAGATTTCCTAGATGCTGCCAGGAAATTGTATTGTGCATAATGCTGTTCTAGAAGAGGGAGCATGCTGGTCCCCTGCCCGAGGGCCCGCCAGGCTGTCAGCCAGCTGGTAGCCCACAGAGCTGAGGACACCTGGAGTCCCCGCCATGCTTTGGTCCCACTAATTCTGTCAACTGCTGCCTGAGGCAGGAGGCAGGATGAAATACATAAACAGCAAGAGAATTAATAACAGCACTTGAATCCAACTGAGATGGATAGCAAGCTGTGGAGGATGCAGTCAGGTATGAAAAAAGGAATCTATCAAATCATTTGATACCTAAAAACCTTTCTTAGAAAGTAGTACGAGAAGAAATCCTGTACTTTAGAAATAACATTCCCTTATATTCAAAATTCCACTGGAATCAATTCCCAGAAAAATCCACCAGGGCTTTCTTCGTTCCAGGGTTGATTTGATCAACAAAGACTTCCTCATTAGCTACTATGACCACGGTGCTATATGAAGTGTGTGTGTTGTGGCTGGGAGTGGATTAATCCTCAAGGGCACAAAACATGTAAGGAGGAAAGAGGAAGGAAATGAGGCATAATACTAATGAAGGTATTAGGAACAAGAATTTGGGTGCAAACGACTTAGTATTTAGAAGATGGTCCCAGGAGGGGCTGGGAGGAGTGCAGCAGCAAGATGGGGAAGGAAAGCCAGTAGAGTGTGCGACTGAGCAGGTGACCACTGTGAGTAACAGGTTCAATGCTACCAGAGACCTTCTGAGAGACTGTGTGGGACACGTTTGAAGAGTATCCCACCGCAGGGTGAGCAAATGCAGTATTTGTCAATTCCTATCCCCTGCTTTTTCAGGGTAGCTCCTGGGATGTTAATTTCCCAACATTCTGACCTACGCTGCACATGGACCAGAGATGCACCCAGGTGAGAGGACACCATCAGGCAGAGAGATGCAGGAAGCCATCAGTGCATAAGAGAGGTGACCTCTGGGCTAGGTGAAGGGGTGTGGGCAGAGTGCTGACATCATCCACTCCAGAGTGATACAGAAGATCCATGATATTGGTGCTTAGGAGAGGGACACATCATCATGGGCAAAAGAAATCAAGGCAAGCTTTCATCTGGTTCTTTAAGGATGAAAATGTCTGAGACAGATTAGAAGTAGTGAACCTCTTTTGTCTTCATGGTTCCCTTTCTAATACTGGCATTTTTCACCAACATACTTGAAGGTCTTAAAATGTCAACACCATTTTCTATTTAAAGCAAGTTTTACTAAATTAAAAAGTTCTTCTACAATTATCCCCTTATTCCTCATTCACCCCTCAGCATGGTATGCCTCCAAGAGACTTGTTTACTATCTTGACCATGTTCTCAGGAAGCAAAGTTCTTGAACATTCTGCTAAATCTGTCCTCTTTCTTTGATATTGACTTAGGAATGTACTGTGCTTCAGCAGAATATTTCATGCTGTGGAAATCACACGTATACTTAGTTGTAATGAAAATTAATTTTGTACATTGATAAAAACTTGGTGACAGAATGCATGGCACTGCTTAAGTTTGAAGGATGACCCCATAATTTATTCTTTAAATTAGCTAGACATATGAAATGGAGGGGAGGGTTCCAAATGAGAGGAATGGCATCTTAGGGGTAGGTATGACAAGACATGCTTGGTAAATGCTAACTAAACTGGTCTGTCAAGAGGGTAGGGTCCACACTGAGGAGGAGTGAGTGTTAAGGCTACAAAAGGAGGTCACAGAGCCAGATTCTGGAGGGTTCTGAGCATCAGGTGAGGCGTAAGGGGACACTGAAGGCATTGCATAAGGAGATGAGATGGCAAAAGCTGTTTGAAGATGAAGAATAATGAAGCAGACGTGAAACAAATTGCAAAGTCAAAAGGCTGAAGGCAAGGAGACCAATAATGAGGTCATTTACTAATTCAGGCTTAAATTTTAAAGGCTTATAAATACGTCACAATTTATATTCAAGTGTATATAGTTGCACAGGTATAACAGAAAGAGACCCAGCTGAGAGAAGGAGTGAAGGAAAGAGCAACTGTTTCTAAATTGTCCACCCAGAGGGGGTGCCTTTTTCTAATTCCAGCAAAGAAACTGTATGTGCCAGCAAGAAACTTGTTTTCAATTAAAACACAAACACACACACACAAACATACACACACAGAGAAGTGTTTGCACCAGGTAGGTAGCAGTGGAATGGGAAAAAGGTAAATAGGAGAAACACTTAAATTGGCATTGATAACAACTGTTCCATAGCAATACAGTAAAGACATATAAATTAGAATATTAAAATATAAGATAGGCGACACTATCTCAATCATGGTTTAATAAACTTCATTTAATTCAAAAAACTCCATTTAATTCAAAAAAAAAAAGTCGTCTAGGTTTTAAAATATTCTTAATAATATTACTGAATCTATAAAATTTCTATCATCTCTAACTTGCAGGGCTTGTAAACATAAGAAAACATAGCTGACCATAAAACCAAGTGGAAAAAAAAAAAAGTGGAGAGAAACTTTATTCCTTCTTTGGTAATTCAGAAACGCTCAGAAGCTTCCAGAGGCTCGGGTGATTGGTGGGGTAATCAACAATTGCCATATAGTACTACGAAAAAAGAATTGGGCATTTTATTCTCTCAGGTTATTTTAATGCTCTCATTTTGTAATTTATCCTTTCTTTTACAAATGTAGAAACACATTCAAACACACACACACACACACACACACACACAAGCCAAACCTGTAAATACACCCCTTAGAGCTCTTTATGACATTGTTTTCAGATGTGACCTTTGCAAACAGCTTACTCAAACAAAATTAGATCAGAAGGAAATTTGAAGGATGTTCCATCTTTTATTCTTTTAAATTAGCTAGGAACTAACTCTTCAATATTTATGACCACTCACTGAAAATACATGATTCTTCTACTGGGAAAATAAGGTTGCCTTGAGCAGAGTTGCAGGAAATCTGATTTGAAAATCCAAGTTAATAATCTCCACAAGTCTAATAGGGCAATGTTGTAAATGAAACAGAAGTTAATAGGTACAGCAAAAGAATGACCTCTGTGGATTCCAATTAGAAGAAGCATATCAAGGAGGAGAAATGGGGGCTCAGGCCATAGATTGATATGGGTGGTAGTTATAACGCATGTCATGAATAAAAAGCAAAATTAAAAACTGAATAGAAGCAAAGCATCCTTCTCTTGCTTATTCTCTAAGACCTTAATTACCTGAAGTATGGGTGTTGTCGAGGGTTTAAATAATTCTTGAAAGAAACTCAAAGTGTTAAGAGCGGCTAGAACATGACTGTTCAAGATCTATGGATTCAAATACCAGCTCTGTCACTTACTGGTTCAGTGACTCGGCCAAGTTACTTACTGTCTTTGCATCTCCAAGTCTATGATCTGAAAAATGGGTGAGTCTAATAATAGCTGACCTGTAGGATATGTGAAAATGCTGAACACAGACTTGCTTTCATAGTAGGTGCTCGATTGTTCCATCTCTCCTCTCCTGCTCCTTCCTTCTTGGAGATGAGAAGAATCTTGGAGAGTCCCAGTGAGTTCTGAAATGTGAACGCATTGGACATTCCTCCAGGAGTAAAGGGTAAATTTTGCCTGTCTAACTGCTGTCTGTTGGTATAGCTCCCTCCTTAACAACAACAGGAATTTGGTGGCCCCAGGAAGCAGTGTGGCATGCGGCACAATGTGGAAGACTGTGGGCTCTCAGGCCATCCTACCGGGTTTGAATCCTGTCTCTGCCACCCACAGGCTGCCTGACCTTGGAAATGTTGCTTAATCCGTCTCTGCTTAAGTTTCCTTAGCTGCAGAATGGAGGTTAATAAAAACATTTTCTCTTAAGGTTGTGAGAATGAAATGACCTAATCCAGGAAGGAATTTAAAACAGCGCTTTATACACAGCAACCATTCAATTGAAGGTAAGGCCATTATACTAAGATTTCAGCCCCAGGAAACAGAGAAATTCAGATAGATTTTTCACAATGGAGGAGTCCACTTCCACTATGAAGGGATTTCCATGAAGATTCCTTCAGAAATTACAGCTCATTGACGGGAAAAGGCCCTCAGTGGCAGCGGTGTGATCAGCACAGATGCAATTCATCCATGAAAGTGGATTAATTTTAGAGCCCACTATGTGCCAGACCTCGTAACGGTATCGCAGATCCAGACTCCTCATTATTTGGAGAATTCCCACCCAGAGACTCCTGTAGCGTGTTTGATCTTATTTATATATTCACGATAGATGTTTTCTTTATTGTGGACTTAACGTAAAATGAGCTCCTTCCTCTAATAAAGGTGCCGGCTTTACATGAAGTAGGTAAATCATAACGAAGGAATAATCACACTTCTCTGAGCGTGTTTCCCTGTTGGAATCAATCCTGAGCGGCTATTAATAGGGCTCTTTAAGAGCTGACTTTCAGGGAACGCTAACGTTTGATTTAATCAGCCAGAGCTCCTCCAGATTAGTATAAGATGCCAAAAGTGTCACCTTTGCATTTCCATCACATTCTCTCCAGGGAAGATGGGGGAGGCTCCAGAAACGTGGAGGTTGATGAGATGACAGAGCATGTACTCTTTAAAGCCAATGAGAGCCCCCAAAATTAGCCAAGGAAGGCCATTTTCATCAGACTAATAGAAAGAAAGGGGCTCAGGGCTCCCTCTGAAGACTGGTGTGGCCAGGCTGGGCCCTCAGCGAAGGGCCACGTGACTGCTGCCCTCACTCCTCACCTTTCAGTCGTGGCAGACACTGAACAGCCTGTCTCTCTCCTACCTGCGCTTCAGGCGTGTTTCTGCTCTCTTTATCAACCCCCTCAACCTCCCATAAGGTAGGAAGGGAATATGTATTATCACTATTTGTGCCAGTTATAAAGCTATTAACTCTCAACTCCAAATTCACTTTGCTCTCTGCTCCACTCCTGTGGCCGGAATTCTGAAAACAATTTTCTTCCCTGGCTTGCTGTTCCTATAGGTTCTTACCAACAGGAGGCAAGAGAGGGAGGCTGGAAGTCTAGGGAAGAGGAGCCAATCGCCAATCTTGTTCCTCCCCGGTTTGCTTGCTATTGGTCAGCGCCCTCAGCAATGGCCTTTTGCCCTGGCAAGGCAGTTGGTCCCAGCCTGGTCTCCAGCATCTTTTTTTTTTTTTTTTTTTTTTGAGTATGATTGCTTTACAATGTTGTATTAGTTTCTGCTGTACAACGAAGTGAATCAACTATATGGATACATATATCCCCTCCCTCTTGGACACGCTACCATGTGTAAAATAGCTAGCTAGTGGGAGCGTGCTGTATAGCAGAGGGAGCTCAGCTCAGTGCTCCGTGATGACCTAGATGGGTGGGATGGGGAGCAGGGGTGAGAGGGAGGTCCAGTGTCTTTTTTTGGCTTCCTCAGAACCATCTCACCTTGTCCTCCCTCAGCAGTTCCATGGGACCTCTCCTCCCAGTTTCTAGGTTCTCATCACCATAATCTCTTCCCTTGTTTCACCCAGGGTTGGGGGTGGGAGTGCTTCCCGCCATTCCTATCTCTGTGATACCCTAGTGTCCCCTTTTTGCTTTTCCAGTTTCCAACAGTTATTTAACCATTTTCTTATGTTAAATTCTCTCTGTTGAAATATCTACTGAGGTGTTTTCTCTGATTGATCTACTATGTCTGCTATAAAAGATTTGAGAAAATGGAGGCAACAATATGAACTAAGTGAAATAATCCGTTCTGTCCTTCTCCATAGCCCTATCTATGCCATCTTTTCTCCCAACAAAAGTGTTAATTTCCAATTAAGGTAACAATTGATAATGGCTTAAAATGTAAAACTCTCAAGTTTTTTACATTTTTCAAAGGCTTTCAATAGTTATGGTGTTGGGGGTTTTTTGTGTTTTTTTGGTGGTGGGGGGGGGTTTGGTTTTTTTTTGGCTGCACTGCATGGTATGTGGGATCTTAGTTCCCTGACCTGGGATGGGACCTGTGCCCACTGCAGTGGAAGCATGGAGTCCTAACCACTAGACAGCCAGGGAAGTCCCAATAGTTATGTTTTAAATTGCATATAAATGTTTAGTTGATTTGTGGGTGTTTGGCACTGAGCTGGACACTCAAGGAGAGAAGGATGGTATGAAATAATATCCCTACCTTCAAGAAACTGTAGTTGAGAGAGGAAGAGTCAATGTACAAATATTAATAAGAGAAACACATGAAACATAATATAATTATAAACTGAGTTGGATGGTGCAGACCAGAAATGCATTAGGAGGTGAAAAATAGAAGAGGTCATGAGGTCAAAGTAACCAGGACTTCACAGTAGATTATGAAGTGGATTTGGAAGGATTTAGATATGGGAAGAGAATGGGGAAAAACTGTCCAGATTGAGAAGCAGCATGAACAAAGGCATGGAAATGGAACATTAGATTTTGGTATGAATATCCATTGGTACCAATTAATATGAGTTTGCCATTAGATTCTCCTAGGTTGGCCACCTACGTAGAACCCAGACTCCTGTGAACTTATAAATAGTTAAGCCACTTGGAATTCCAGCTGCCACTTAAAAGGAACTTTAAACTCAAGTGTCACTCAACTGTGATCATTTAGAAGCATAGCTCATACATTTCTACCAACAGCTGGGGATTTGATATTTGGGATTAATACCCTGGTAATCCTATTGATTGACTTGGAGGTTTGTCCAAGAAGTTTCCATCCTTCAGGAATGACTCAGATGCAAATATCAAATGCAACTGCTCGTTGGAAAAATCCTCAGGAGCCAATAGTAGCCTGTTTAATTAGAATGAAATCTCTAGAATCAAATCTATTTCAAACAAAATACAGGTTGTATCATTAAGCACTGAAACGAACCACTAAGTAATTTGTGACTCTTGATACCTGGTTAGAATCAGGTTTCAAAATGGGATTTTAAACGCCTTTTGCAAAGTTATATAAGGAATCAAGTAGATTACGCAACAACCCTCACCAAGCACTTTCATAAATCAGTGAATTCAAGTGGGAGCAGAATTCTTTAGATTATAAGCAAGAAGATAATAATAGAATTAAATCCTGACCTTTCCCATAAGAGCAACCATCCTCTTCCTCGCCCCCATCCTTCTCTAATTTACAGTAATGTAGTCCATATGGAAGAAGTCGGTGTGTGTTTGGGAACCAAGTCCTACACTTTCTTTTCCATCACAAAAGCCAGTTGTTCTTCAGAACCATCCATCAGGATCATTTTACATTCTGCAGCATTAAAAAGGAGGCCTGAGCTCAGACCTCCTGCCGAAAAGTTAAGTTGTCAGTTGTTGGGCAGAAAATCAATCAGAAATGCATTTGGGACAATGGCTTGCTGCCTGGAATTACACCAGGCTAGAAAAAAGTCAACCCAGTGGCAGGAAAATACTAATGGTTGGAGATACCCATTCTGTCTTAGACAAGGTGGATCGATTTATTTAGACACATTTGCTGAACGGAAATATGCTGGTGCCAAGTCTCAGATTTACATATAATTATAGCAGAACACTTGCAAAATGTTCTCAGAAGGATCAAGATACTCTATTGCTCCAACATGTGCCAGGAACTTCAAAATTATTATAGATTTCTTTGGCTAACTCACCTTCCTACCCTTAGGTCTTGCAGTAGGTACAGAGCCTTTGCCAGAGTTTGGGTAATTTATCATTTTTGCACTTTTGCAAATGCTCATGGAAGACACATGGGTAGCTGGTGTTACCACAGGCTCCTTGTAGCCTGTTGCTGAGTGAGTGGGAGGCATCCAAAAATCCTGGGCTGTACTCTTCACATGTAGGTTAGTCTTATTCCAAAGTGATAATAGAGTTGGTTAAAATCTAGTGCCACTTGAATTGGCCCTTGGTCTCCTAAGAATGATAATATTAAAAATAATAGCTAACATGATTTTAGCATTTAGTATGACTCCATCGCAGTGCTAAGCACTTTACATGCTCCTGTAACGCTCCCACCAATCTTAAGAGGTACGGTCTCTTATTTTCATTTTACAGTCAGGGAAACTGAAGCTTAGAGAGGATGAGTCATTTATTCAAGGTCACTTGGCTGATGGGAGGGACTAGAAATCAAGGTCAAGCTGAATGATCCCTGCTCACCTTCCATACATAGTTAAATATCTATGCACAGAAGAAAACTGTTCTAAACCATGGACAACTGCCTCAACCCCACACCAAGTACCTTCCAAATGTTTCTGTGCCAACAGAGTCAAGAAATCTGGAGAACTTGGCACTATCACACTCAGAGTCCTCCTGGGAAGGAGGAGTGATATCTTCATGTTTGCCCTCTTAAGTATGAAGGCCAGTAAATTATCAACCACCGTGATTATATGCTTGGAAAGTTTGAAGCCAGCGCTCACATTCTGAGCCTTCTCCAGCCATCACTAAACAACTAGCTGGCCCTGTATTTAGAAGTATACCTTTCTATAGTTCTCCACCCATCTCCTCTTCATTGTCCCATGCTTTTGCCAGGACCTCTGGAATTTATCAAACACGAGTGTGCTTATTTGGGTAATCGTTTTTTTTTACCAAGCTAATGTGACTACTTAGAGTAACTGCTTTAAATGCTATGATTAAAATCTCCAAAGACTTTCCAGCACTTATTTCTATTACAATACGCCTGTGGGGAGAAGAGGTATTTCCATTTTACAGATGCAAAGACTGAGGCACAGAAAAGTTACAAAACTAAAATTTTCTAGCACTTGGCTAAGTACACTGCTGGAATTAATGAAATAGAGAATGACTGGAATATCCAGGTATGCTGCCCAGGTCTCTGGACTCTGGTTCGATGCTCCTTGCTGCAGGACAGACAGTTTATAGCCTTAAATGTTTAACTGTTTCTTCCTAAACTCCTTCACTCTTGCACTCTCCCAGTTAACTCACAATCCAGTTTTTCTTCTAGCCTAGGCTTTCAGTGCGGCAACCATGTTTCCCAGCACTGAACTATGCACGGGTTTGTCTGGGATAAACATGAGGTCATTTCCCTTCTTTAAAAAAGTTTGCTGAGTAGTGCAGTAAAACAGTTACATGCACAGATACTGGAGCCAAAGTGCTTAGGTTCAAATTCTAGTTTCAAGCATGTGTGTGTCCTTGAGTAAATTGATTAATAACTTGGTGCCCCATTTATCCCATCTACAAAATGCAAATAATAATGGTACCTAATTCATAGTCATTGCAAAAATTAAGTGAATTCAAGCGAGGCCGCTAAACGGTTCCTAAAACACATTAAATGTTTGCTGTTTTTACTATTCCAAACAATCCTCCTCCCTCGATCTCAGAGGAATGACTCTTTTATGCTGAGACATTCTTATTCCCTATCAGTCTCCTTCAGAAGGTTCTAATCAAATAAAACTCATCATCCAGTACTTCTTCCTCTCCTCTCTTCCTCGGAACAACACTTGAATCTGACAGCATAATGTCAGACCCTATCTTAGTCCCATAGGCAGGCTGTAGTTGTAGCAGTTTTTCTCTTAAAAACTCAGACCTTCCTCTAGACAGAAATAGTTCTCAATTTCTAGAAATAACCCTCATAATAGGTAACACTGGTTAGTCAAATCACAAGCCAAATCTGTCTTTTTTTTTTTTTTTTTTTTTTTTTTAACTTTTGGCTGCGTTAGGTCTTCTTTGCTGTGCGTGGGCTTTCTCTAGTTTGTGGTGAGCAGGGGCTACTCTTCGTTGCGGTGCACGGGGTTCTCATTGCGGTGGCTTCTCTTTGTTGCGGAGCACGGGCTCTAGGCGCACGGGCTTCAGTAGTTGTGGCTCACGGGCTTACTTGCTCCGTGGCATGTGGGATCTTCCCAGACCAGGGCTCGAACCCGTGTCCCCTGCACTGGCAGGCGGATTCTTAACCACTGCGCCACCAGGGAAGTCCCCAGATCTGTCTTTAAGAGCCTGTGCCTGATCAAAAATCCCTCAGAAATCCCCTTTGCATCCCCACCCCCAATCGGAGGCACTATCTGGGAAATGTGACAACACGGACATCAAAGTCCAGTTGGTGTTGATGGGAAGGTACAAGGGACTTCTCTTCAGGTGTGTTTTTTCTTCCTTTTTCAATCTCAGGTTGCTCACTATCACAGTCATGGCTAATTGCTCCTCAATATCCATTCTTCCCTTCTTCCATTGCAGTGGGATTTTAGCTGGGCTCAGGTGGCCACTAGAATAAAGATGACATTTCCCGGCCTCTCGTGCAGTTTGGTGGCACCACGTCACTGAGTTCTGGCCAATGGGATGTGAGTGTAAGTGATGTGCACCGCACCACTACTAGATTGTGTCCTTAAAGGAAGAGCCATCTCTTTTTTTGCACTCCTCTGACCTGTGGCTTAGAATGCAGATTTGGTGGCAAGATAACTTGGACTGTGTGGACGAGAGCAATATCGAGAGATAGAGAAGCAACAAATAGAAGGAGCCTGGGTCTCTGGAGAATTTAACAAAGCATAGATATTGTAGCAGCCCTGGTCCCCCTCCCTTGGGACTGTACATCAATCACAAATAACATAAATGGTTTAATCCACTGTAATTTGGGGTCTCTTTTACATAAACTTAATCCACCTCCTAACTAATACACTCATCTATTTTGCATTCTTTTTAAAGGAATTTACTTCTGTCCTGATTTTAGATTTAGCCTTATGCAAAAGTTGTTAAGATCCTTCGGTTCTAATCCTTTTTTGTTTTCCTTTTTAAAGCATATGCTCAGGAATTCCCTGGTGGCCTAGTGGTTAGGTTTCTGGGCTTTCACTGCCGTGGCCTGGTCAGGGAACTGAGATCCCGAAAGCCACAGGGCCAAATAAATAAATAAATAAATAAATAAATAAATAAGTAAACTGCACGCTCGGGGCTTCCCTGGTGGCGCAGTGGTTGAGAGTCTGCCTGCCAATGCAGGGCACACGGGTTTGAGCCCTGGTCTGGGAAGATCCCACATGCCGCGGAGCAACTAGGCCCGTGAGCCACAACTACTGAGCCTGCGCGTCTGGAGCCTGTGCTCCGCAACTAGAGAGGCCGCGATAGTGAGAGGCCCGCGCACCGCGATGAAGAGTGGCCCCCTCTTGCCACAACTAGAGAAAGCCCTCGCACAGAAACGAAGACCCAACACAGCCAAAATTAAATAAATAAAAATAAATAAATTTATAAAAAAAAAATAAACTGCACGCTCACTAGTGAATAAGTTTCACCTTAAGGCTATATTTTGTTATTTTGTATAAAAGTAGTGATCTCATCGCCAAAAAATAATTTTCCCCCAGATGTTCCTTATTAATTTGATGTAGGACTTTGGACTTACCTGGCATCCATTTTCTTGATTTCCATATAGCTTATCTATGCCAGAATCCCACATTTCTGAATGATAATGATGTATATTATGTCTGCTTTCTAATCTTATTTATTCCTTCCTTATTTGAAATGACATGACTACTTAGGGATAAAATCTAGGTTTGGAGAAGCAAAGAGGTATTTATGTACATTTTCCATGTGTTGTACAGCTTATTTCACCAATAACAAATTTCATTTGAACATTTGGTATACACTATACATCTTTAAATATCCTGGTGGGCATTTTAGTTCACTATTGTTAATGTTTTATTTATAATTTCCCTTTAAGAGATAAATTTCCTCAAATATAGCTATATGAGATTTACTGTAGGTATCAATGTGGGTTTTTTGAGTTGCTACTTCAACAATTCAGGGTGGGTTTTTTTTTCCTAATTATCATTCAGTTTATTAAAGTAGACAAATCAAAAACATAGTTTTCCTTAAGCTTTTAATTTCAATTTATAAGTTTTATTCCATTTATAAATGGATGGATCTTAGGGATATTATGCTCAGTGAAATAAGTCAAAGAAAGACAAATACTCTATGATCTCACTTACATGTGGAATCTAAAAAAACTGAACTCATAGAAACAGAGAACAGATTGGTAGCTGTCAGAGGCAGGGGTGAAGGGTGGGCGAATGGGTGAACGTGGTCAAAAGGTACAAACCCCCACTTATAAGAGAAATAAATTCTGGGGATGTAATGAACAGCATGGGTGACTATAGCCAACAATACTTTATTGTATATTCGAAAGTGGCCAAGAGAATAGATCTTAAACGTTCTCATTACAAGAAAAAAAAATGTAGCTATGTGAGTTGATGCATGCTAACTAAACAGGTTGTGGTAACTATTTTGCAATACATACATGTATCAAATCATTACGTTGTAGACCTTAAACTAATATAATATTAAATGTCAATTATATCTCGATAAAATTAGAAAAAATAAATTAAAAAATAAAATAATTTCAACAATTACTCCCAAGGAGTCAAATCAAATATTTGATTAATCTTTGATCAGCTCAGTTTGTTTGGTTTCTGTTATAAACTTAAGATCTCTTAAACATTTTTTACTACATTTACATATTTTATATAACTGCATATTTTAAAAGCACCTTTTGTATGCCACCATAAGGAAAACCTTCCCAAACACTTAAAAATTCAACTAAATTCAATATAATAAATTTAAAATATAGTGAATTCTAAGCTCTCTTAAATAGTAATATTTACAAACTTAGTAAAATATTTTATGCGTTTAACTTTAAAATCATGTCTAAATCAGCTACCGAATTACATTTTTTAAATGAGAATCACAAGGCTGATGTGTTTATAATATATTCAATTTTCTTTAAATCCAAGTGTGCACCTATTCTAGTGCTTAATTAACAGAAAAAATACTAATATTATGATTTTGAATTAAGTCATTTTCTCTAAGATTACTCTATTTTTCCCTTGGGTGAAATGAATTTTGTATACACACTAAAGAAATAGAGTTTGTCATCTCAAGTGAATTTCAGTGACTGTCTTGGTGTAATGAGGTTGCTTTTTGGCCAAAGGCTTTGTCTAGGACTGACTTTCCAAGCCACTGGTGAACAAGAGGAACCCTTTCATAGAGCCTCTCTGCAGAGAGGGATTCCAAGCCCATGCCTCCAAATAGGTCAGCTTCATGGCCCCCTGAATTCAAGTAACACATTTTCTATTTCTTCAATATGATTAGAGTCTGCAAATCCCCACCAAGGTTGTTTCGGCACTTGATTAGATTTAACTAATCCATTTACTGCCTGGTTTCATTCTGAACACTTTTATATTTTGCTGTGGGCTCCCACCACAAATCTTATAGATATTTAAATAGCCTCTGATTGAATTCTGCATCTTTCTCATCTCTCTCTAACTTGACAGACCCCAGGCATCATACTAATGACAGTAAGGTGATGGGTGCCTCTGAACATTATTATTAGTTAGAGCTCATTTGTAACAAATATATGCCTTCAAATTGTTTTTACTTTTTAAATCATTTTCATCCACAATTCACATTGTTAAACCTGATATTTTTGTTGTTCTTAAACTTGAAGAGTACATTTTGTCCTATTTTTTTAATCATTTGGTTTTTTTTATAAAAGCAATATAATCTTCCCCAGAGGCAGGAAACCCTGTCTTTAAAGCCTAAACTTGTCTCCTTTTATCCTTGGCATCTCTAGCCCAACATCCTATAAAACTGCATTACCTATGGCTTCAGAGCTGACACTCTTAAAACTGCCTCTCTAAGACCTTTATAGGGTAACTTAATTTTAAAATAATTTCAGACTTCCAGGGAAGTTTGTAAAATAATACAAAGACTTCCCACGTACAACACCAAGATTCCTTGAATATTATCATTTTATCACATTTGCTTTGTCATTCTCTTGTATCCATTGATATAAATTTATCTGCTGAAACACAAGTAAGTTTTAGGTGGGATATCCTTATACCTTTAAATACCTCAGTTGTATTTCCTAAAAATAAGGACATTATCACACATAATCTTAGTGCAATTACCAAAGTCAAGAAATTAACATTGATGCAATACCATTGCCATTACTAATACCAATATCGTTATCTGATTATAAACAGATCTTGAGCAAAGTTTGCCAATTATCCCACTAATATGCTTTAAATGGTCCAGGAGTAAATCCAGGATCACCGATTACAGTTGTTTGTTGTCTCTTTGGTCTTCTTTAATCTAGAACAGTTCATTCTTTTTTGTCTTTCATAACTTTGATAGTTTGAAGAGTTCAAGCTAGGTATTTTGTAGACTGTTCCTTAATTTGGATTTGTCTGATATTCCCTCATGATTAGATTCAGGTTACGCATTTTTGTCAGGAATATCATATACATGTTTTTATGTCCTCACGAGGCACCAGATGTCCATGTGTCCCATTTCTAATGAGGTTAACTTTGATCACATGGTTACGATGATTCCTGTCAGGTTTCTCCACTGTGAAGACATAATTATTTTCCTTGAAATTAACAAGTATATCGTGAGGCGATACTTTGAAACTCTGTAAATATTTTGTTTTTCATCCAACGTTCACCCTCTGGTTTTAGGAGTCATTGGTGATTTTTGCCTGAAAAACTTATTATTGTAGTGGCTGCCAAAAAGTGATTTTCTAACTCCATCAGTCTTTTTGACTTTATTCATTGGAATTCTACTGTAAGGAAGAGCATTTTCTTCTCCTCACTTTATTTACTTATTTACTGACTTATATCAGTATGGACTCAAGGATTTTTGTTTTATTCTTTGGGTTATACTCCATTACTGTCAAAAGTCCTTACGATGCTTGAATTGTCCCAGATTTGGCCAGTGGAAGCCCCTTCAAGCTGCCTCCTATGTCCTTTGCACAAGCCCCCCTCTTTTGAACACTTCCTTGCATCTTGGCACAAGAAATTTTCCAAGTTCACATTGCACTTTTCCTGCTCCAGACCCAGAGTTAGCCACCTCTCAAAGGAGCCCTGGATTCTTTCAGTGGAGAATGATATTTAGAAGCCAAGACCTGGGTCCTGCACGCACTCATGGCTACTAAAGTGTTCTCTGAAGCCTTTTCGAGCACTCCTAACAACAACTATTTCAGCTGACAGATGCCTTTGGAAAGTCCACAAGTTAATCACCCAACAGTCTCACCAAAGGCTTTCCCCACACAGCAATAACTGCATCTCCTTCACACCAACCTGTCCCATTGGTGGGCAGCAGGGTTTTTCTCAGTCACTGGGCTTCCTAAGGACCATTCCCTCCTGGATTGTGTCATTTTTCCCAACCCTAAGGTCAAGATACAATGGAGGGGACTCCCATCTCTCCATCACATCCCCAAACTAGAATATCTACTCCCTCCTTGCCTTGAAATTTTCTTCAATACTTTCTCCCCTCCTCTCACTCATCCCCTTCTTCATACAAATTTCTTTCACTGGATTTTTATCCTGGTATTCTTAGAAGTGACTCTGCACAGAACTTGCTTCTTGGACTCTTTTTATAGATTCTAGAATTTGAAACTGGAGGAAAAAACACAGACATCAACTTTCTCTCTCTTCTCTTCTTCTCCATCCCTAAAATGCATCATGCATATCCCAGGGAACTGGGAAAGTAGAGAGAAACTCATCAGACCCTGAAGGTTGTAAGACTTAAAAGTCTTAAAAAAAAAAAAAAAAGTCTTGAGACCATTAGAGTTATATCATTTAAAACAGAGAGTAATTGCAAAAGAAAACAAAGTAAAATTGACTATATAATAAAAAAAAAAATAAAATGAAGAAAAGAGACTATTTAAAATGTACTAAACATAAGAAGGGATGTAAGTGGGCCTCCTACACAGAGAATATTTAAGGTTGAAGGTTGCCCAATGAATAATGCATGCAGAGATCACATTAAGGAGTTCAATTTTCTCTTCATAGGTCAGAGGTCAGGCTTTGGTCCATCACGGAAGAAGACTTTAGGGAATCATTCTGAGAATGGGGAGGCAAGAACGGTAGTGAAAGGATTTCTATGTAACCATGAGGTATCTTATGGATCTGGAAGTAGAGAAACCGAGGAAGTTAGAAGGAACATTACAAGGTGAGTTAACTTGGACATTACTAAATATCTCATTGGTAAAACATTTCTCCTCTCTATATATGTATAGAAATAAATTTATATATATATATATATATATATATATATATATATATATATATAACTATTTATCTTTGCCACAGAAAAGCATTTCACTTTAGAAAGATATGGGACTTCCCTGGCAGTCCAGTGGTTAAGACTCTGCACTTCCACTGCAGGGGGTACAGGTTTGACCCCTGGTCAGGGAATTAAGATCCCACATGCTGTGCGTTGCAGCCAAAAAAAAAAAAAAAGAGAGAGAGATAACAGAGAGAAATAAATGAATGTATATGTTGCACTTTCAGGTTAAAAGATATCTTTTATATTACATATTATTTGTATATTTATGTAATAACTTCAGAAATAAGTCTCTATCCTCTATGAGGATATACAAATAATATATAATATAAAAGATATCTTTTAACTTCTTACTAGTTTTCCAGACAGGGGTTCAGCCCAATGTTCCACGTGAATTTCACCTTCAGAAACCCAGTGTGCTCCTGAAATTTTACCCAAGCTTAAATTCTTGCTACTCTTCCAAGATAGAAGGAAAGTGAGAAATAGAATAGAATATATTCCCTTTTCTTCCCTAAGTCACAACTCTTCCTAGACCGTGGAAATGATATTCCATGTCCTCTATTCAAAGACAAGAAAAACCCTAGGGTCTCCCCTCCCCAAGCCCAGAGTCAAGAACAGAATTCATCCCTCCCACTGCTGCATCTGCCTCCACACTGTGCTCTACCCTCTGTAGGTACCTGGGGCTGTAACACAGTCTTATGTCCAAGACGAGCTGTCAGGAAGATGTCCCTGGAGAGATGTTTTTCTCTGTGCCCTTCCATTTTTTCAGATGTAATGGTTGTTGTTGTTGATGAGCACATTTCAGTCCTTTAATTTTATAAACCATGATAAGTGTTGTTTTAAGAAAAAGAAATGTCTCACTATGAAAATCCAGAGTAAAGGACTAGAGCACACTTGATTCTTGACCTTGAAGTTCCTCTGTGCATGCACCACTAGGCTAATATTAAACGTCACCCAAATTAGAATCCCTACATGGATGGGGGAATCTTACTGCTCCCATTTAAGGGTAAAGCTAAAAGATAGAAATGTTGTAGATGAATATATCTCGTTAAGTTCTGATTATAAATTACTGCTTTATAACCTGAGAGCTCCTGTCTGTGATCCATAAAGGCAAGGTGTCAACTTCGTTCTACTCTTCAAGATGGGGAAAAGCTTTTTTTTTTTAAGTTTTAAGCAGTGGGAAGGACTTAGGCTAGCTAAATTTTTATTTTCTTTCACTGATCTTGAACTTACATTAGCCCTTTCATTATTCTATGTGTGGGCTCTATGAAAAGCCCATTTCTCTGTCCAAGGGTCAGGGGTCAGGCTTGGATATGTTACAGATGGGATTTATTCCGGGTACAGAAGCTCTTGTCTGTCACTCATTCTCCTTCCCACAGAAATGATGTCCCTGAGGGAGGATTCTCTTCCAAGGCTGGTGATGAAAGGATTAAAGCTGTACTCTTTACTTGGAAAGTCTGGAAAGGAGAGCTTTAGGACAGATAATACAAGGAGAGTTAAACTGGATTTTTCACTATAAAACATTTAAAATAATAAATTTCCTCCCAGTGAAAACCAAAGGCACTTTTGTTGATCTGTTTTTACTCATTTACTGTCCTCATCTGAAGAACAAACAAACAAAAAAACAAAAAAACAAGTCCTGACTTTTTGAGGTCAGAATGTCACAGCCCATAACACACCATTGTAAAGCAATTATACTCCAATAAAGATGTTTAAAAAAAAAAAAACAATGTCACAGCCCAGCCTCCACCCTCCCCTGAGCTCCCACCAGCTAGAGAAAGTGGAGACTTCCTTCAATCCTTTCTTCCCTATTCTCCCCCCCAAAACAGCAAGGGAAGGTTTATAATACCGTGCATGTCTTTCAAAAACAGATCCATAACATAAACATGGTCTATAAATGGTTCACTTCTTGTGATCCCTTTTCTGTCCAAGAACAGAGGTGACTCTCCGGTGAGGAAATAGGGAATGCTTTCTATCCCATAGTATACATCATTTTCACCAAAATCCATAGGAATGGTGAGGATGGAGAAAGAAAATCATCCGAACTCCTCTATCATCACCCCATGTCTCCCACCATCCCCACTAACAAACTCCATTCTCAATCTTTCTGAAATCAAGATTCCTCTCATCCACTTCTTTCTCCTGACGTTCTTTAGCAAATTACTTAAGACAGGACACTTAGTGCAGACAATTTGGCATTATCCAACTAGCTAAAAGTCAAACTGTTAAAACACTACTTTTTTTGAATTAACCAGTATTGTATGCAAACTTTTCTTCGTGATACCCACAGGTAATAGGATAGAGTAAAGGAAGGGTTTATAAAAGGCCTAGGATTTGGATTGACAGATGGGGTAAAAAAATGGCTAAATTTTTAACAGTTTGGTTTTAGGCCAAACTAAAATACCTCATGGGTTATGATAGCTTTGTCAAATGGCCACATAAACAATAGATTCATTACTTTTGTAGATTAGGAGACAGGCAGCATCGGGACAGTTTCATTGCATTTTCCCTATCGTAAACCTAGAGGAAACATCTCAGGACCAATCCCTGTGAGGGGGCAGTACTACTATTCAGGCCCCAATGGAATGGAAGTGGGTAACCTGACCCCTAAGAACATTTCAGACAGAAACAGCAGAAACAGGAGAGAACATCAAACCCAAAATAAACAACAAGTTTACCTAGGAAACATCCCAAAATTCATATTCAGAGATAAAGGGACCATTTCAAATGTTTTTGAATGGAAGTTGGATTCTCACAGAATGTTTTAAAATTTCAAAGTTGCATTCGTGCCATCACCATTTTACACTCAAACTCTCTCAGGTATCCCAATTCTTCAATTCTCTGGGCCTCCAGGCAGAAAAGACCTCATGGACACCTGGACAGAGCCCTCCACCCTCCCACCCCCCATTCCCGCCTTTTCCTGCTCCAGGCTGTGCTGGGAGGGGCTCCTCAGAGCCTTAGGTGGAGATCCTCAAGGATGTGTCAAGATCAACGCACCAGGCCTTTTCATTTCAAAGTGCAAATTTATTCCCAGAATTATAAACAACTGCCTTTTCAAACTAAAAATGTTCTAAAGGATATCTTGGTCTTGAAAAACACTAGGGAGGAAAGAAAGTGGGTGACAAAGTAAAATTATTTTTTAAAGCCAGAAAAGGGGTGGGGGGGCAGGGAATCCAAAGAGAAGGTTACTTGACTCTCTGCATTTAAGGAAGTTCCTATTCTAGAGAAAAGATGAAGACCTCAGCTGTCTTTTGTTCTATCCCTGGGAGGAAGGCATACAGCATATACCCTGGCTAGAAATGGGGGTGAGGTTTGGGTTGCCGGAGCTTCCTCTTGTCTCCCTCCCTGCAGGTCTGGGGCACTCACACCCATCCCTCTCTCCTCCAAGGTGGGGTCAGCCTGGAAACGTGAAATATAGGAGAGAATGTCCACCTCAAAGGGATGAGCTGAATAACCTCAGAAACATGTCTATAAACCTGTACTGAGTGGGAAAGGGGCCATTTTGCATGTTTCACAGGAGTAACAGAAAACACATTTATGTTTGTAAATCTCAACGATCCTCACCATGATTTTTGCTCAGTCAACCTGAAGAAGACCAAATTTGTGTCTCTTGAGTCCAGGGTTGGTCTTGGGTGCATCACAAAGGAAAGAAAACATGGATTGTTTCTGGGCATATATGGATCTCCTTCCCTGTAGGGGTTCTAATGGAGGGATTTGCTCCTATTCCAGATTCTGGAAGTCTTCATGCTGCTCTCTACTGCGATGAAGGTAGAAAATCAAAGGGACAAGGACTTGTTGCTCCTCCAGTACAGTTACACGTGAGAATCACCAGGGTAGGCAGTTATTAAAAATACCAATGCTAGGGACTCTCAAGGGAAATTAAATAAGAAGCCCTAGAGGCAGAAAGAACCACTGATTTTAAAACAATTGAAATGTCAGTTCCCCTCACCTCCGAAATATAAAAGTCACTGTGCTCTCCAACAACATCTCCATTTTAAAAGACAGGAGAGGAAAAGATATTTGAAGTACTGTAAGAAAAAATTCACCCCAAATCATCCTACCTGACCTATCAACTCAGCCCTTTTCCTTCTAAGGGGGAGCCATTCTGATGGATATATATTTACTTCTCCCCACCTTTTTTGGTAAGTTTTTAAGGCATATGTAGCATATTTGTAACCCCAAGCTCTTAAACTGTACTGATAGAAGGGATGAGACTATAAAACTTAAGGTTGTAAAATGTCCCCAGGTCCCAGATAGGTGAATGTCCCTCCTGCAACCAACAAACAAAGGAAGCTGCATGGCCTTCCCAGCTCCTCATCTTCTCCCACCCCCAGGTCCTTGTTACGGGCTGAGTTGTATTCTCCCCAAAATATATATTGAATTCCTAACTCCTAGCACCTCAAAATGTGACTGTATTTGGAAAGAGGGCCTTTAAAGAAGTAATCAAGGGAAAATGAGGTCATTTGGGTGGGTTCCAATCTAATATGACTGGTGTCCTTATAAGAGGAGAGATTAGGACACAGACATGTGGACGTGCAGAGAAAAGACCAGGTGAAGACAGAGAGAGAAGACAGGCATCTGCAAGCCAAGGCGAGCCCTCAGAATGAAACCCGTCAACACCTTGATCTTGGACTTCTGGCCTCTAGAACTGTGAAGAGATACATTTTTGTTCTTTAAACCACCCACTCTGTGGTATTTTGTCATGAAGGCCAGCAAATGAATACGGCCCCCTAAGAACAAGATGCTTTTCTGCCTTTTTCTGCCTCTGCTGCCACCTCTCCTACCTGCCCACATGCAGTTCTCCCTTAGGTTGTCTGGATCTGACTCAGGAGGAAATAAACAAAATCCAGATATTCTAGAGAGGCAAAACAGGATTTTTCTTCCCCAATCACTTATTTCCTTTCTTCCGATCTGTATTCCTAGTGGGGAGCAGGATTTTTTAAGACAGAGTGTAAGGAAATATTTTGTTGACATAAAAATGCATGAGAATTATGCTATAACAGAGGAGCCAGAGACCTGGGTACAAAGCAGGACACTCAGCACCCAGAGAGTAAAGAGGGGGAGCAAGGAGACGCAGAGGCTTGGGGACCCCGAGGAAGCCTTATATTAGTGATGAGAACTGAAATCAAATTACTATTATAATTACACCTTCTTTCCTCTCTATGCCCCATACTGAGAAAAGACCAGCTAGACATCAACCAAACGTGGAAAATATTCCCACAATCAATCAAAAAGATGAGAAGTAATCAAGTATTTTAGTCAAAAAGAGGTATTGAGATTAGACTCCTGAAGAATTTCATTTTACCTTCTTAATCATATACCAGTACTAGCCCTTTCATTTCTCTGTACGCAAGTTCAGTTAAAGAGCCCAATTTTCTGTCCATGGGTTAGAGGTCAGAGGTGCATACATCTCAAGATGGTGAAATCCGATCACCCCACATGCAGAAGTCCCTAAGGGAAGATGATCTGAGGACAATCCGGAAATTAAAACTCAGGTTAAATGGCTCAGGATGAATTGAGTGTTCATTGTAACTGTCAAAATATTGAGATGATAACTTTTCTCAAAACATAGACCAAAGAAAATTCTTCACTAAATACCTAAATTTAGTGAATTTACTAAATGTCTCAATTTGACGTATAATCAGGAAAACATTAACTTATTTTTTGAAACCTATTGTCAAAGAGGGTAACTCAGGACAATTCCTTCAAGTAAGTCACAGAGCCAGTCGGGGGACACAAAAATGACATAATTATAAGCCTTTTAACCTCATTCTCCCAACTCTCATTTACATACTTGTTTTTCCAGCTCTAGCTGAATTATAAGCGTGACCTCCGTCCTGCCCTTTTCTCCCTGAATTGGGTGGGGTCAAAGGCCACCTCCCCAAGGGGCAGATGAAAGACTGGTGATTCTTTTCTCTTTAACCTTCCTGGTCCCAAACTGCTCAAACCCATCCCCATCTTTCCCCTCCTCAGTCTGCCAAATGAACCTAAAAATCTCCACACCATCTATTCCTCATTTCATTCTTTGTTTTCCCAGAAAAACATAGTGCCTTTCCGCTGCTTCCTGCTCCTAGCTTTGTCTTATCCTCAGAGGGCTGTGATCTCCCTGCAAGGGGCCTGATGACTTTAACTGTCACAGGATATATGAAGTTTGGACTCTCTGTGGACCTCTACAGGGTCCCATCCCTTGGTACAAAGATTGATGCGAATAAAGCAGGAAGGGTGCAGCTGTGGAAATCTGGGAGAGTGGCAAAGCATTCAGCACTGTTCCTGTCTCTGTCCCTACTCCAGGCTTTGGAAAGTTAGAGATTTACTAAACCCCCATGGAAAAGTTGGCAGGACGGTGGGTGCCTTGGATTCTGGTAATGTGAGAGAGAGTGTTCATGAGAACTGGAGACACTTGTCAAACACAGAAAAAATGTGACTCAGTGACATTTTGAAATGGTAATACACAGGAGCCTTTTACTCCCTGTATTTCCCCTCCTTGTCCCACACTCAAACATCATTGCTCTTTGTCTCAGAGTAGCTGAGTGGTAGGGTTGGAAGCAGAAGAGTACTTGAAGATTTTTTTTGGCTTTTGTTTTGCAAAACCTAAATCTTTAGGATATGGGAATCTGTGGGAGTAGAAGGAGAAAGGAGAAGGATTTCTCTCATCTTTAAAAGAGATATTCCCAAGCTGGGGGAGGGAAACAGAGAGACTGTGGGTCCCAGAGTAGCAGGATTCAACCCAGTCTTCTAGTTATAGACTGAGGAGGCAGAAAGGCCAGAATTGCAACAGCTGCATGGGGTATAAAGGAAGACAGAACAGAGACAGGCTCATAAAGATTCCTGAGCCCCATACATGGTATTGTAGTGCTGGAAACCCACAGAATTGAGCATCTGAGCTTCTACTCTACTTGCAAGCTTACAGGTTAAATGGCCACAGTTCCACTCATGCTGGCAGAAGATACGAGTCACCTGGGACAAAGGCTAAGGCTGTTATTACTCCAAGCACAGTAGGCAGCATTATCTTCATGTACATGTTGGTTTACCTTGTTTCTCAGTCCCACAGGGACTGCATGGGACAGCACAAATGGATGTTGAACATGTGGTGGGTTTGCATCACAGCTGAAGATGCTCAATTTTAGGAAACCTCAGTATGTTAAAAAGGCTACAAATTCTATCAAACATTTAGAGAAGAGCTAACACCTATCCTTCTCAAACTCTTCCAAAATATTGCAGAGGGAGGAACACTCCCAAACTCATTCTACGAGGCCACCATCACCCTGATACCAAAACCAGACAAAGATGTCACAAAGAAAGAAAACTACAGGCCAATATCACTGATGAACATAGATGCAAAAATCCTCAACAAAATACTAGCAAACAGAATCCAACAGCACATTAAAAGGATCATACACCATGATCAAGTGGGGTTTATCCCAGGAATGCAAGGATTCTTCAATATACGCAAATCAATCAATGTGATACACCATATTAACAAATTGAAGGAGAAAAACCATATGATCATCTCAATAGATGCAGAGAAAGCTTTTGACAAAATTCAACACCCATTTATGATAAAAGCCCTGCAGAAAGTAGGCATAGAGGGAACTTTCCTCAACATAATAAAGGCCATATATGACAAACCCACAGCCAACATTGTCCTCAATGGTGAAAAACTGAAACCATTTCCACTAAGATCAGGAACAAGACAAGGTTGCCCACTCTCACCACTATTATTCAACATAGTTCTGGAAGTCCTAGCCACAGCAATCAGAGAAGACAAAGAAATAAAAGGAATCCAAATCGGAAAAGAAGAAGTAAAGCTGTCACTATTTGCAGATGACATGATACTATACATAGAGAATCCTAAAGATGCTACCAGAAAACTCCTAGAGCTAATCAATGAATTTGGTAAAGTAGCAGGATACAAAATTAATGCACAGAAATCTCTTGCATTTCTATACACTAATGACGAAAAATCTGAAAGTGAAATTAAGAAAACACTCCCATTTACCATTGCAACAAAAAGAATAAAATATCTAGGAATAAACCTACCTAAGGAGACAAAAGACCTGTATGCAGAAAATTATAAGACACTGATGAAAGAAATTAAAGATGATACAAATAGATGGAGAGATATACCATGTTCCTGGATTGGAAGAATCAACATTGTGAAAATGTCTCTACTACCCAAAGCAATCTACAGATTCAATGCAATCCCTATCAAACTACCACTGGCATTTTTCACAGAACTAGAACAAAAAATTTCACAATTTGTATGGAAACACAAAAGACCCCGAATAGCCAAAGCAATCTTGAGAACGAAAAATGGAGCTGGGGGAATCAGGCTCCCTGACTTCAGACTATATTACAAAGCTTCAGTAATCAAGACAGTTTGGTATTGGCACAAAAACAGAAATATAGATCAATGGAACAGGATAGAAAGCCCAGAGATAAACCCACACACATATGGTCAACTTATCTTTGATAAAGGAGGCAAGCATATACAGTGGAGAAAAGACAGCCTCTTCAATAAGTGGTGCTGGGAAAATTGGACAGGAACATGTAAAAGTATGAAATTAGAACACTCCCTGACACCATGCACAAAAATAAACTCAAAATGGATTAAAGACCTAAGTGTAAGGGCAGACACTATCAAACTCTTAGAGGAAAACATAGGCAGAACACTCTATGACATACATCACAGCAAGATTCTTTTTGACCCAGCTCCCAGAGAAATGGAAATAAGTACACAAATAAACAAATGGGACCTAATGAAACTGAAAAGCTTTTGCACAGCAAAGGAAACCATAAACAAGACCAAAAGACAACCCTCAGAATGGGAGAAAATATTTGCAAATGAAGCAACTGACAAAGGATTAATCTCCAAGATTTACAAGCAGCTCATGCAGCTCAATAACAAAAAAACGAACAACCCAATCCAAAAATGGGCAGAAGATCTAAATAGACATTTCTCCAAAGAAGATATACAGATGGCCTACAGACACATGAAAGAATGCTCAACATCATTAATCATTAGAGAAATGCAAATCAAAACTACAATGAGATATCATCTCACACCGGTCAGAATGGCCATCATCAAAAAATCTAGAAACAATAAATGCTGGAGAGGGTGTGGAGGAAAGGGAACACTCTTGCACTGTTGGTGGGAATGTAAATTGATACAGCCACTATGGAGAACAGTATGGAGGTTCCTTAAAAAACTACAAATAGAACTACCATACGACCCAGCAATCCCACTACTGGGCATATACCCTGAGAAAACCATAGGTCAAAAAGAGTCATGTACCAAAATGTTCATTGCAGCTCTATTTACAATAGCCAGGACATGGAAGCAACCTAAATGTCCATCGACAGATGAATGGATAAAGAAGATGTGGCACATATATACAATGGAATATTACTCAGCCATAAAAAGAAATGAAATGGAGGTATTTGTAATGAGGTGGATGGAGTTAGAGTCTGTCATACAGAGTGAAGTAAGTCAGAAAGAGAAAAACAAATACAGTATGCTAACACATATATATGGAATCTAAGGGAAAAAAAAAAAAAAGGCCATGAAGAACCTAGTGGCAAGACGGGAATAAAGACACAGACCTACTAGAGAATGGACTTGAGGATATGGGGAGGGGGTGGGGTGAGATGTGACAGGGTAAGAGAGTGTCATGGACATATATACACTACCAAATGTAAAATAGATAGCTAGTGGGAAGCAGCCGCATAGCACAGGGAGATCAGCTCGGTGCTTTGTGACCACCTAGAGGGGTGGGATGGGGAGGGTGGGAGGGAGGGAGATGCAAGAGGGAAGAAAAATGGGAACATATTGTATATGTATAACAGATTCACTTTGTTATAAAGCAGATGCTAACACACTATTGTAAGGCAATTATACTTCAATAAAGATGTTTGAAAAAAAAAAGGCTACAAGAAAACCGTCCCAGCCCTCATCTTGGCATTATCTTTATTACACTGGGAAGCAAACAAATCTTCTCTCTATCCCAGAGAGAGACACTATCTCTGTCTTCCAAGACTACTTGCTATATGAACATCCTTGCAAAGATCATCCAGAATAGACTATCTATGCCTCTGCTCGTAAGACAGTAGGATACATGAAACCATGATTGGTAGAGAATTGTTTCCCAACACTGTGTAGACAGGGACAATGGATGTCTCAGTGGTGACCTATGTGGTTTGATGATCAAGGACCAGAAAACAGCCTCCTATCCCCAACACATTTGCACTTCATAAGACAGGAGAACTATAGCATTACCCTGGAGAAGAGAGAAGAGTAAGTGGCTGTGCTGAAAGCAGGATGATTACATAAAAGTCTGAATACTGTACAGTGGGACATTCAGCCCTCTTCCTCCTTCAGCAATGTCATACCCAGCCACAGGCAGGATATTTGAGGATGACTATCTGAAAAAAATGGACAATCCTAAGAGAAAGACCTTTAGAAATTGACATTTGATAAACTTACACCTTCTCTCAAGAAATGGCTGGATCCCTGCCCAATAACCTGACAATGAGGGGCAGGTCCCACCCCTCTCCTGATGTAACTTCTTATCAGTTTTATAGTACTCAATCTTAAATGTGAGTGGATAGCCAGGGATCACCACACCTCTGAGGAAAGTCTTTAACATTAAAGACTTAATGTTAAAAAAATAGAAGTAAACATCTCTATTAAAAAAGTAGAAATAAATACACAGAAACAGGAAATCAGAGGAAACAAACAATGAAGAAAAACAGGATAAACTTTTTTTTAAGTTAGAATTAAGAGTTCCACTTTCAGGAAGATGGAACAGACATATCCCTTCTCCTAAGTACAACTAAAAGCCCTGGACATTATTAATACCCATCTGTTCTTGTATGTTGTCCATTCCTCCATTAGAGCCCTTAGTATAGTAAGCATAAGTGTTTTAAATCCCAGGTCTGATCATTCCAAAATCTCTGCCATATCGGAGGCTGATTCTGACGCTTGCTCCATCTGGTCAAACTCTGTGTGTGTGCGTTTGTGTGTCTGTGTGTGTGTGTGTGTGTTTCTGTTAGAATCCCTTGTAATTTTTCATTGAAAGCTTTGATTGAGTAAAAGGAAATTCAATAAATAGGCCTTTTGTGTGTTTTGTTTATCTGGCTAGGAATTAGGCTGTGTTTATTGTTTGCTGAAGCTGTAGGTATCAGAGGCTAAAATTTCCTCTGGTGTCCTTGTTTTTGTAGCCTCTGTTGTCTTTGAGTTTCCTTCCCTAAAGACTCCTTCTTAAATAAGATCTGAGACATGCAGTTCTTTACGCTGAAATCCTCTGTGATTTTACAGGAGTCCTATTGAAATGGTGGTAAAGTATGGGGGGGAAAGAATGCGTTCTGGAGTCCGGTGGCTATAGGTCTTAGCCTTTTAGTGAGCTTGTGTCCCAGGGCTAAGACCCTCACAAGGGCTTCTCAGTTTTGTTTTTGTCCTCCCTTGGATGAGACAACAGGGTTACAAAGGGCAGGATTGGCTATTTCCTTTCCTCCGGATGGGTTAGGCTGTGGTAAAACGACAGTCCGTGAGGCTCTTGTAAAATAGTCTCCGCTGATGCAGGCATTGTTAAGAACAGAATACTCGAGGCATATTTCAGAATGGCTACTCCAGCGTTGACTGTGAGAAGGTGGTGGAGCTCCTGAAGGTAAAATTCACAAAAATGTGGGACCCCCATTAAGCTTAGACCCTTCTGGAGTTTTTAACCCTCAAACCTGTCCACACTGAGCCTCCAGCAATTCACTAATTCCACTTTCAGGTTTTCTACCCTATGCTAGTTCCTGCAGAGGTTTCTGCCCATGGATTTCTGCTCTGGTAAATTGTGATCCTCTGTATCCACCTGTCTGTCTTTCCAATTTGGGGGGCAGCACTTTGTCCTATGACCACGATTTTCTGAGGACTATAAGAAGAGTTGTTGATTTTTAGTTTGTCCAGCAGTTTTTTGTTGTTGTTATGAAGATGGGAGTGACAACTTCCAAGTTCCTTGCATATGCCTGATGCTGGGCTGGAAATCAGAAGTCCAATTTTATAAATTTTTCATTGTCTCATACTCACACTCTTTTAGAGATATTAACTCTCTGCTCCAGTGCCCTGGCAGCAGGCCTGGGCACAAATTAGACAGAGGTCCCAGAACAGCCAATCTAGTCTCCTCTCTTCAGGGCAATCACTTCCTCCCTAACAGCCTCAGTACAAGAGACACAGGGAGTAGACTGGGAAGTCTGACCCATGGTACCTTAAGAAACATCAATATTGTTGATAAAAACCCTTCACAAAATACTGCCAACCATGCTCTCTTTCCCTAGAATCCCTAGAAGAAAAGAGATGGTAAGACATCCAATTAACCTGAGGGAAAACATTCCTACAAACTGTTATTAGAATGAAAGAGGCTACTTCAAACATTTTTAGCTAAGAGCAAGAGTTGAACTGGGTTCCTGTGATTTTCAAAACTCTAATCCTTTTGAAGCCCTTAACTGCTTTGTACTCGGGCTGAATTAGGAAGTTCAAGATTTTGTCCATGAGTCTGAAGTCTGAAAGAAAATCTCGTGATTCATTTTGAGTAGAAGGAGACACTTTCAATACCCTTAAGGTATTTCTAGGGATTATCCCAGAATAGGGGTAATTCTGAACTCGAGGGACATTATATATTAAAAAGAGTGGAGAATATCAAACACAAAGGAACTATTAAATCAAACTAGAAACCCTTTCTGCAACTGTCATTCAGGAGGGGAGAGGCTATTTCCAATATTAAATCAAATAACTAAGGTTGTAAATAATTTTCTCTTTTTTTTTGTAATTTTTATTATAGTACAGTTGATTTACAATCAATGTTGTGTTAGTTTCAGGTGTACAGCAAAGTGAAACACTTATACATGCACATCGCATATATCCACTCTTTTTTAGATTCTTTTCCCGTATAGGTCATTACAGAGTATTGGGTAGAGTTCCCTGTGCTATACAGTAGGTCCTTATTTGTTATCTGTTTTACATATAGTAGTGTGTATATATCAATCCTAATATCCCAATTTATCCCTCTCCCACTCTTTCCCTGCTGGTAACCATAAGTTTATTTTCTCCATCTGTGACTCTATTCCGCTTTTTGTAAAGAAGTTCATTTGTACCATTTTTTTAGAGTCCACATATAAGCAATATCATATGATACTTATCTTTCTCTCTCTGACTTACTTCACTCAGTATGACAATCTCTAGGTGCATCCATGTTGCTGCAAGTGGCATTATTTCATTTTTTATGGCTGAGTAGTATTCCATTGTATATATGTACCACATCTTCTTTATCCACTCTTCTGTCGATGAACATTTAGGTTGCTTCCATGTCTTGGCTATTGTAAAGTGAATAATTTTCTCTTATTTAGATTTTTAAACTGCTTTTGATGGTAACTATGGTTGCATCAGAAAGGAAAACTAAGTGGTTGAAGGGACAGGAATGGAAGGGAAACCTGACTTCCCACCCTCAGTGATCGGGGGAGGAGAGTCTCCTCTCTTTTTTCTTTTTTTTGTCCTCTTACACCTTCTTAAGTCCAGTGGATGATACTCATTTCTCACATACACACACACACACACACACACACACTCACACACACTCACACACATACCTCCTCATATCATAAACCTTACTTCTGATAACACCAAAGTCTAAATTTCTCTTTCTTTTCTCTCTTCCCTGACTCACGTCCTGACTTCTTCTCAGGTTCTTCCCATGGGGTAGCTATGGTTCTCATCCAAACAGGGTATTCTAGATTCTGTCCTCTAGGTGAACCCTTAAGAATAGCGTTCTTAAACTCTAAAGTTTCAAAAAGGAAGAGGAAAGAAATAGCGGACAATGGGCTGCAGCTGATTGTAGTTCAAGAGAGGATGTGATTCTCGTAATTCACAGGGGTTGATGATCTGCAGTAACAGTTGGAAGCCAGGGCCAGTGAATTGTGGATTCTAAAAAGAATCCAGCAATTGGAGGTGGGGTGATTATTCACAGAAAAATGGTGATAAACAGGAGTTTACTAGAATCTTCCCTGGAGGACACATCCTGTGAGACAAGTAACGGGAAATACTTTAACCAGCCTCAAGCCTCAATAGTTTCAATTTATTGTGTGTGACTAAAGGTTCATGTGGAGAAAAGGGCTAGTAAGAGTCACACAAGATTTAAGATTGGTAAGAAAAAAGAGGCTAGAGATATATGAGGGGTGAGAGAAGAAATAATTAGTGGTTAAGAATCTCTTTTCTCCTGCTGACAACAATGATTTTCAAACTCCTTCGGAAGATGTGAGCTTCCCTTCTTGGCCTCCCCCGGACCCACTTCCCTCTTTCTCAGCCTGCGGTTGGCCGGGAGCAGTAGGGTGGAGTTTCCATGGGAGCCCCAGGGTGTCCAAGTGACCCCTTCCAACCCCTATCTCACACATATCCCCCATCCCATCCACCCCCATTTCACACTCAATGAAAAGGAACACCGCGTTTCCCTAGAAACAAAGGGGTTTAAACCACGTCCCCTTTCTCTCCTCAACTCCTCAGTTTAGAATAAGTAATTCTATTCCGTATACTGATTTCTTTTCAGCTCAGTAGAGAATCTCCTCAATAAAATGGAAAAGATTATAATTAGACCCATTTACTATTTCATCTCATGTGAGCTTCAAAATAATTCTGAGCTGTAAGAAATGAGATTTCACCCTCTTTTACCAATGAAAAAAAAGGAAACCAGCTTCATCGTTCAAACATTAACTTTATCCACAATGCCCCATTTTTACAAGGAAAAACAATAAAGAATTTCTTCTAGTTAACATTAGATTTTACTCAAACCTTGCTAGGAGCAGCAAGTTATTGAAGAAGTAAAGTAGATTCGATGTAAAGTGGTGAAAAAGAAGTTACCAGCTTGGGCATCTGTGGGAGAGGAGAAATGAGAATCTATATTTCTAAAAAGGTGAGTTAAACTGACAGGAGCTTTCTGCCACTGAGGAAACCTAGGGTGTAGGGAGTGTCTGTCTTTCTCAAGCACAGTGACACCCTTCACAGCTATTATTACTTTTCTGCTGAGACCTGTAGAGAAAAGAAGCAGAAGGTGTCGGAGCAGGATGCTGAAAAAGCAAATTAGGGCTTTTCAAATGATCAGATTGAACGGCATGCACTGCAAGAGGAGATCTCCTGTGGCTAAGTTCAGAGACACAGCCAGCTACCAGGGCCACCAATTTAATCATCCCTGAGAACATTCCAAAATGGGAAAATCTCTACCTGCCAGATGGCCTGTCAGGGAGGGTACTGGATATGGATGCAGCCTGGAGTGGGTGCAGTGAGACCCCCAAAGGTGTGCTTGTGTGACTGACCTGTGTAAGGAGGGTGAGGGTCACTGCAGGACTCTGTTTTTTAGTTGTTTTAGATACATTCAGGGCCAGAGCTGAATTGCCTGCGATAAGAAAAGAAAGTTTGAGCACCACTCCTGTTTTTGGTCCTTCCCACATACAGCTCGGCAGTACTCAGCATCACTTCTCAACAAACATAAATATTTGTTAATATCCATTTGAAGGAGAACCAAATTAATCATCAGTCTGGGCTTCTCACATGTCTTGGTATCATCCTGATTAAAGACATTAGGGTTTCGGGAGAGTCAGGCCCAATGTTCAATATTCAGTGAGTGTTTATAGACCATCTACTGTATGCCAGGCACTATTCCAGGTACAGGGAATACATCACTGAACAAACAGATGAAAGTCCTTGCCCTTGGGAATTAGACTAAAGTTTGGCAGAAGGAGACACAGAATAAATTTAAAATATGTTAAAATAAATTATAAAGTATGTTATAATAAATTATAAAGTATGTTATGAAGAAAAGTGCTACATCAACAGTAAAAATAGAACAGAGTAAGGAGGATGGGGGTGTGTGGCAGGCAAAAGTATGTGTGCAAGACTGCACTTTCCATGGGACCATCAGGGTCGACCTCCTTGAGAAGGTGCCATCTGAACAAACTCTTGAAGAATAAGCCTGACCATAGAAGGGAGAAGAATTTTCCTGGCAGAGGAAACAGCAAGGTGGACCCCATGGTGGGAAAGTGCCCAGCACCTTAGAGGAAGAGCAAGGAGGAAGAGGGCAAGAAGAGGGGATGAAGTCAGAGAGTCAGGACCGGGGCATCGAGGAGCCAGACTACATAGGGTCTTGTAGACCAGAACAGGATTTTGATTTTATTTTGAATACCGTAAAATAGGGAGGTCTTAGAGGATTTTAAGCACATGAATGATATGATCTGGTTGATTCATGTTTTAAAAATATAATTCTACCAGTCATGTTGAAAATAAGCTCTAGAAGACGTAGGGAAAAGCAAGGAAACCAGTTAGGAGTCCTTTGCAACATTCCGGAGGGAGATGCTGGTTGCTGGGAAGCAGGGTTTTGGCAATTGAGGTGGTGAGAATTTATCAAGTTATGGATGTAATCCTAAGGGTAAAGGCCACAAGATTTCTTGATAGATTGGATGTGAGAAAGAAAGAAGGGAGGGAGGGAGGAAGGAAGGAAGAAGGAAGGGAAGGAGGGAGGGAGGAAGGAAGGAAAGAAGGAAGGAAGAAGGGAGGGAGGGAAGGAGGAAAAGAGATAAAGAAAGAAGGGAAAACAGTAGGGAGAGAGGAAAGGAGGAGGGAGGGAGAGAAGGGGGAAGGGAAGGGAAGAATTCAAGGCTGACTCTAAGGTGTGTGGTCTGAGCCAGCTGGAAGGATAGAGTTGCCATCAACTGATACACAGAGAAGACATCAGGGTAGGCAAGTTTAAGAAAATGAGTCATTCCATTTGGCACATTTTGATTGGAACTGTGAAGATGGTCAAGGAAAGATGCTGAGCTCAGCTCAAAGTCTCAAACTTAACATGTCCAGAACCACACTCCTGCATCCATCATCTCTCACCCCCAATCCAAATTATCTCTTGGCAGTCTTCTATTTGTCAGGGTATAGAAATTCTATTCAATCAGTTGCTCAAGCCAAAAACCTTCAAGTCTTCCTGAACTCCCTCTTTCTGTCACATCCCACGTTTAATTATCAACAAACATTATCAATTCTACTCAAAATGCACTCAGAATGTGATCATTTCTCACTCTGTTCAATGCCACTATCTCTATCCAAATCACTATTTTTTTCTAATAAAATTAATGGCTAAAATCCACATAAAATGAACTCCTGGGTTAAACATAAATATTAAACTTGATCTCAAAAATTATTTTTTTGGTTATTTAAAAATTTAGTAGTCAAATATTTAAAGTTTGACATTATATATAAGAATTATAATTTCTTGTCACTATAGGGCACATTTGCAATTCCAAATGGATCTCACTTTTTTTTTAACATCTTTATTGGACTATAATTGCTTTACAATGGTGTGTTAGTTTCTACTTTATAACAAAGTGAACCAGGTATACATATACATATACCCCATATCTCCTCCCTCTTGCATCTCCCTACCACCCTCCCTACCCCACCCCTCTAGGTGGTCACAAAGCACCGAGCTGATCTCCCTGTGCTATGTGGCTGCTTCCCACTAGCTATCTACCTTACATTTGGTAGTGTATATATGTCCATGCCACTCTCTCACTTTGTCCCAGCTTACTGTTCCCCCTCCCTGTGTCCTCAAGTCCATTCTCTCTGTCTGCGTCTTTATTCTTGTCCTGATACTAGGTTCTTCAGAACCCTTTTTTTTTTAGATTCCATATATATGTGTTAACATACAGTATTTGTTTTTCTCTTTCTGACTTACTTCACTCCGTATGACAGACTCTAGGTCCAACCACCTCACTACAAATAACTCAATTGTGTTTCTTTTTATGGCTGAGTAATATTCCATTGTATATATGTACCACATCTTCTTTATCCATTCATCTGTTGATGGACACTTAGGTTGCTTCGATGTCCTGGCTATTGTAAATAGAGCTGCAATGAACATTGTGGTACATGACTCTTTTTGAATTACAGTATTCTCAGGGTATATGCCCAGTAGTGGGATTGCTGGGTCATATGGTAGTCCCATTTTTAGTTTTTTAAGGAACTTCCATAGGTTTTCCATAGTTGCTGTATCAATTTACTTTCCCACAAACAGTGCAAAAGGGTTCCCTTTTCTCCACACCCTCTCCAGCATTTATTGTTTATAGATTTTCTGATGATGCCCATTCTAACTGGTGTGAGGTGATACCTCATTGTAGTTTTGATTTGCATTTCTCTAATGATTAGTTATGTTGAGCACCCTTTCATGTGTTTGTTGGCAATCTGTATATCTTCTTTGGAGAAATGTCTATTAAGGTCTTCTGCCCATTTTTGGATTGGGTTGATTGTTTTTTTGACATTGAGCTGCATGAGCTGCTTGTAAATTTTGGAGGTTAATCCTTTGTCAGTTGCTTCATTTGCAAATATTTCCTCCCATTCTGAGGGTTGTCTTTTCCTCTTGTTTATGGTTTCCTTTGCTGTGCAAAAGCTTTGAAGTTTCATTAGGTCCCATTTGTTTATTTTTGTATTTATTTCCGTTTCTCTAGGGGTCAAAAAGTATCTTGCTGTGATTTATGTCACAGAGTGTTCTGCCTGTTTTCCTCTAAGAGTTTTATAGTCTCTGGCCTTACATTTAGGTCTTTAATCCATTTTGAGTTTATTTTTGCATATAGTGTTAAGGAGTATTCTAATTTCATTCTTTTAATGATGTAGCTGTCCAGTTTTCCTAGCACCACTTATTGAAGAGGCTGTCTTTTCTCCATTGAATATTCTTGCCTCCTTTATCAACAATAAGGTGACCATATGTGCGTGGGTTTATCTCTGGGTTTTCTATCCTGTTCCATTGATCTATATTTCTGTTTTTGTGCCAGTACCATGCTATCTTGATTACTGAAGCTTTGTAGTGTAGTCTGAAGTCTGGGAGCCTGATTCCTCCAGCTCCGTTTTTCTTTCTCAAGATTGCTTTAGCTATTTGGGGCCTTTTGTATTTCCATACAAATTGTGAAATTTTTTGTTCTAGTTTTGTGAAAAATGCCACTGGTAGTTTGATAGGGATTGCATTGAATCTGTAGATTGCTTTGGGTAAGAGATTCATTTTCACAATGTTGATTCTTCCAGTCCAAGGACATAGTATATCTCTCCATCTGTTTGTATTATCTTTAATTTCTTTCATCAGTGTCTTATAGTTTTCTGCATACAGGTCTTTTGTCTCCTTAGGTAGGTTTATTCCTAGGTATTTTATTCTTTTTGTTGCAGTGGTAAATGGGAGTGTTTCCTTCATTTCTCTTTCAGATTTTTCATCATTATTGTATAGGGATGCAAGAGATTTCTGTGCATTCATTTTGTATCCGCTACTTTACCAAATTCGTTTATTAGCTCTAGTAGTTTTCTGGTAGCATCTTTAGGATTCTCTATGTATAGTAGCATGTCATCTGCAAACAGTGAGAGCTTTACTTCTTCTTTTCCAATTTGGATTCTTTTTATTTCTTTTTCTTCTCTGATTGCTGTAGCTAAAACTTCCAAAATTATGTTGAATAATAGTGGTGAGAGTTGGCAACCTTGTCTTGCTCCTGATCTTAGTGGAAATGGTTTCCACTTTTCACCATTGAGAACAATGTTTGCTGTGGGTTTGTCATATATGGCCTTTATTTTGTTGAGGTAAGTTCCTTCTATGCCTACATTCTGGAGGGTTTTTATCATAAATGGGTGTTGCATTTTTCGAAAGCTATTTCTGCATATATTGAGATTATCATATGGTTTTTATCCTTCAGTTTGTTAATATAGTGTATCACATTGCTTGATTTGCGTATAATGAAGAATCCTCGCATACCTGGGATAAACTCCACTTGATCATGGTGTATGACCCCTTTAATGTCCTGTTGGATTCTGCTTGCTAGTATTTTGTTGAGGATTTTTGCATCTATGTTCATCAGTGATATTGGCCTGTAGTTTTCTTTCTTTGTGACATCTTTGTCTGGTTTTGGTATCAGGGTGATGGTGGCCTCGTAGAATGAGTTTGAGAGTGTTGTTCCCTCTGTTATATTTTGGAAGAGTTTGAGAAGGATAGGTGTTAGCTCTTCTCTAAATGTTTTATAGAATTCGCCTATAAGTTTTTGACTATAATCACTTCAAATATTTTCTCGGGTCCTTTCACTCCTCTTCTCCTTCTGGGACCCGCATAATGTGAATGTTGGTGTGTTTAATGTTGTCCCAGAGGTTTCTTAGTCTGTCTTCATTTCTTTTCATTCTTTTTTCTTTATTCTGTTCCACGACAGTGAATTCCACCATTTTGTCTTCCAGGTCATTTATCTGTTCTTCTGCCTCAGTTATTCTGCTATTGATTCCTTCTAGTGAATTTTTCATTTCAGTTATTGTATTGTTAATCTCTGCTTGTTTGTTCTTTAATTCTTCTAAGTCTTTGTTAAACATTTCTTGCATCTTCTTGATCTTTGCCTCCATTCTTTTTCCGAGGTCCTAGGTCATCTTCACTATCATTATTCTGAATTCTTTTTCTGGAAAGTTGCCTATCTCCACTACGTTTAGTTGCTTTTTTTTCTAGGGTTTTATCTTGTTCGTTCATCTAGTACATAGTCCTCTGCCTCTTCATTTTGTCTATCTTTCTGTGAATGTGGTTTTCATTCCACAGGCTGCAAAATTGTAGTTCTTCTTGCTTCTGCTGTCTGCCCTCTCTGTCAAATTTTTACTGAGTATCTTTTATGTGCTTGGCTTTGGGCAAGATACCAAAGAGACAGAAGTGAATAAAAAGAAACTCCCTGCCTTCATGAAGCTTATATCCTACTTAGGGTGAGAATACATACATATATATATATACATACATATATATATGGGAGTGTCCCAGAGATCATCCTTTGGTGGGCGGCTAGGATCCCCTCTTCATCTTGGACTCTGACTTCAAGGCCAGAGAGACTTGTACTTGCTTCACCTTCATTCCTGGCATCTCTGAACTTTGTGTGATCAATAACCTCATGATCAGGGCTTCCCTGGTGGCGCAGTGGTTGAGAATCTGCCTGCTAATGCAGGGGACACGGGTTCGAGCCCTGGTCTGGGAAGATCCCACATGCCACGGAGCAGCTGGGCCCGTGAGCCACAATTGCTGAGCCTGCGCGTCTGGAGCCTGTGCCCCGCGACGGGAGGGGCCGCGATAGAGAAAGGCCCGCGCACCGCGATGAAGAGCGGTCCCCGCACCGCGATGAAGAGTGGCCCCCGCTTGCCGCAACTGGAGAAAGCCCTCGCACGAACCGAAGACCCAACACAGCCAAAAATAATTAATAAATAAATAAATTAAAAAAAAAAAAAAAAAAAAAAAAAAAAAAAAAATAACCTCATGATCATATGTGTTACCATCATGCATAGTCAGGAAAACTAAGTAATTCAAGGAAGTATGAATTTCAGATTTATTGTTAATATATAAAATCACTATTAAATATCCATAGTACTTTTTTGGAGGGAAAATTTCAGTATGTGTTTTCTATGCTGAAATTTTATAAGTTGATTGAAGTATAAATGTACTTGTACTATTATAAGAGTAAAATAATTAGTGATGGTGGTCAAAGTTGTAATTTTATGTAAAAAAACAAACTATTTTCAAATGATTTAATAGGCAAAAAGATTGACAGTTAATACAAATTATGAGAGTGTGTTATCTATATAATTTTAGGAAGAATTTTATACATATCTTTGTACTAACAAATGTTTATAAAAATATTGAATATTATTAAACTGCTAATAATAGTTGAATTGTAATAAGGTAAATAATGATGAGGATGCTTAGGATATATCATTATTATAATCCTTGTAGTTTATATGCTAGTATTCATAACATTAAGCAAAATAATTTCACACATTATTTTGTATCTCTCTCTTTCTCACAGAAAGAGAGACAAAATGAAAAGGTATAGGACTATGCACCAGATGAAGGAACAGGATAAAACCTCAGAAAAACAATTAAAGTGGAGATAGGCAAACTTCCAGAAAAAGATTCAGAATAATGATAGTGAAGATGATCCAGGACCTCAGAAAAAGAATGGAGGGAAAGATCAAGAAGATGCAAGAAATGTTTAACAAAGACCTAGAAGAATTAAAGAACAAACACCTAAAAGAATGAAAGAACAAACAAGCAGAGATGAACAATACAATAAATGAAATGAAAAATTCACTACAAGGAATCAATAGCAGAAAAACTGAGGCAAAAGAACGGATAAGTGACTTGGAAGACAGAATGGTGGAATTCACTGTCGTGGAACAGAATAAAGAAAAAAGAATGAAAAGAAATGAAGACAGACTAAGAGACCTCTGGGACAACATTAATCACACCAGCATTCACATTATAGGGGTCCCAGAAGGAGAAGAGAGAGAGAAAGGACCCAAGAAAATATTTGAAGAGATTATAGTCAAAAATTTCCCTAACATGGAAAACGAAATAGCCACCCAACTCCAAGAAGTGCAGAGACTCCCAGGCAGGATAGACCCAAGGGGAAACATGCCAAGACACATAGTAATCAAATTGACAAAAATTGAAGGCAAAGAAAAATTATTAAAAGCAACAAGGGAAAAACGACAAATAAGATACAAGAGAACTCCCATAAGGTTAACAGCTGATTTCTCAGCAGAAACTCTACAACCAGAGGGGAGTGGCACGATATACTTAAAGTGATGAAAGGGAAGAAACTACAGCCAAGATTACTCTACCTGGCAAGGATCTCATTCAGATTCGACAGAGAAATCAAAAGCTTTACAGACAAGCAAAAGCTAAGAGAATTCAGCACCACCAAACCAGCCATACAACAAATGTTAAAGGAAGTTCTCTAAGTGGGAAACACAAGAGAAGAAAAGAACCTACAAAAACAAACCCATAACAATTAAGAAAATGGTAATAGGAACATACATATCGATAATTACCTTAAATGTGAATGGATTAAATGCTCCAATCAAAAGACACAGGTTCGCTGAATGGATACAAAAACAAGACCCATATATATGCTGTCTACAAGAGACCCACCTCAGACCTAGGGACATAAACAGACTGAAAGTGAGGGAATGGAAAAAGATATTCCATGCAAATGGAAATCAAAAGAAAGCTGGAGTAGCAATACTAATATCAAATAAAATTGAATTTAAAATAATGTTACAAGATACAAGGAAGGTTACTACATACTGATCAAGGGATCAGTCCAAGAAGAAGACATAACAATTGTAAATATTTATGCACCCAACATAGGAGCACCTCAATACATAAGGCAACTGCTGACAGGTCTAAAAGAGGAAATCGACAGTAACACAATAATAGTGGGGGACTTTAACACCTCACTTACACCAATGGACAGATCATCCAGACAGAAAATTAATAAGGAAACACAAGCTTTAACTGACACAATAGACCAGATAGATTTAATTGATATTTATAGGACATTCCATCCAAAAACAGTAGATTACACTTTCTTCTCAAGTGCACACGGAACATTCTCCAGGATAGATCACATCTTGGGTCACAAATCAAGCCTTGGTAAATTTAAGAAAACTGAAATCATGTCAAGCATCTTTTCTGACCAAAACGCTATGAGATTAGAAATAAATTGCCAGGAAAAAAACCGTAAAAAACACAAACACATGGAGGCTAAACAATATGTTACTAAATAACCAAGAGATCACTGAAAAAATCAAAGAGGAAATCAAAAAATACCTAGAGACAAATGACGACAAAAACACAATGATCTAAAACCTATGGGAGCAACAAAAGCAGTTCTAATAGGGAAGTTTATAACAATACAATCCTACCTCAAGAAACAAGAAAAATCTCAAATAAACAGTCTAACCTCACACGTACAGGAAAAAGAGAAAGAAGAACAAACAAAACCCAAAATTAGTAGAAGGAAAGAAATCATAAAGATCAGAGCAGAAATGAAATAGGAACAAAGAAAACAATAGCAAAGATCAATAAAAGTAAAAGCTGGTTCTTTGAGAAGATAAATAAAATTGATAAACCTTTAGCCAGACTCATCAAGAAAAAGAGGGAGAGGACTCAAATCAATAAAATTCGAAATGAAAAAGGAGAAGTTACAACAGACATCGCAGAAATACAAAGCATCATAAGAGACTGCAACAAGCAACTCTATACCAATAAAATGAACAACCTGAAAGAAATGGACAAATTCTTAGAAAAGTATAACCCTCCAAGACTAAACCAGGAAGAAATAGAAAATATGAATAGACCAATCAAAAGCACTGAAATTGAAACTGTGATTAAAAATCTTCCAACAAACAGAAGTCCAGGACCAGATGGCTTCACAGATGAATTCTATCAAACATTTCAATAGGAGCTAACACCCATCCTTCTCAAACTCTTCCAAAAAATTGCAGAGGAAGGAATACTCCCAAACTCATTCTATGAGGCCACCATCACCCTGTTACCAAAACCAGACAAAGATACTACAAAAAAAGAAAATTACTGACCAATATCACTGATGAATATAGATGCAAAAATCCTCAACAAAATACTAGCAAACAGCATCCAACAACACATTAAAATGATCATACACCATGATCAAGTGGGATTTATCCCAGGAATGAAAGGATTCTTCAATACAAGCAAATCAATCAATGTGATACACCATATTAATAAATTGAATAATAGAAACCATATGATCATCTCAATAGATGCAGAAAAAGCTTTTGACAAAATTCAACACCCATTTATGATAAAAGCTCTCCAGAAAGTGGGCATAGAGGGAACCTACCTCAACATAATAAAGGGCATATATGGCAAACCCATAGCAAACATCATTCTCCATGGTGAAAAAATGAAAGCATTTCCTCTACGATCAGGAACAAGACAAGGATGTCCATTCTCGCCACTATTATTCAACATAGTTTTGGAAGTCCTAGTCACGGCAATCAAGGAAGAAAAAGAAATAAAAGGAATACAAATTGGAAGAGAAGAAGTAAAACTGTCACTGTTTGCAGATGACATGATATTATGCCTAGAGGATCCTAAAGATGCCACCAGAAAACTACTAGAGCTAATCAATGAATTTGGTAAAGTTGCAGGGTACAAAAGTAATGCACAGAAATCTCTTGCATTCCTATACACTAACAACGAAATATCAGAAGGAGAAATTCAGGAAACAATCCCGTTCACCATTGCAACAAAAAGAATAAAATACCTAGGAATAAACCTACCTAAGGAGGTAAAAGACCTGTACTCAGAAAAGTATAAGATACTGATGAAAGAAATCAAAGGACACAAACAGATGGAAAGATATACCATGTTCTTGGACTGGAAGAATCAACATTGTGAAAATGAGTTTACTACCCAAAGCAATCTACAGATTCAATGCAATCCCTATCAAATTACCAATGGCATTTTTTACAGAACTAGAACAAAAAATCTGAAAATTTGTATGGAGACACAAAAGACCCTGAATAGCCAAAGCAATCTTGAGGGAAAAAAGCGGAGCTGGAGGAATCAGACTCTCTGACTTCAGACTATATTATGAAGCTACAGTAATCAAGACAGTATGGTAGTGTCACAAAAACAGAAACATAGATCAATGGAACAGGATAGAAAGCCCAGAGATAAACCCATGCACATATGGTCACCTTACTTTTGATACAGGAATCAAGAATATTCAATGGAGAAAAGACAGCCTCTTCAATAAGTGGTGCTGGGAAAACTGGACAGCTACCTGTAAAAGAATGAAATTAGAACCCTCCCTAACACCATACAAAAAAATAAACTCAGAATGGATTAAAGACCTAAATGTAAGGCCAGACACTATAAAACTCTTAGAGGAAAACATAGGCAGAACACTCTATGACATAAATCACAGCAAGATCCTTTTTGACCCACCTCCTAGAGAAATGGAAATAAAAACA
This sequence comes from Balaenoptera acutorostrata, assembly GCF_949987535.1. Taxonomy (NCBI): domain Eukaryota; kingdom Metazoa; phylum Chordata; class Mammalia; order Artiodactyla; family Balaenopteridae; genus Balaenoptera; species Balaenoptera acutorostrata. The sequence continues at coordinate 51,369,661 of NC_080068.1, read as the reverse complement.
GAAATAAACAAGTGGGACCTAATGAAAATTAAAAGCTTTTGCACAGCAAAGGAAACTATGAAACAAGATGAAAAGGCAACCCTCAGAATGGGAGAAAATATTTGCAAATGAATCAATGGACAAAGGATTAATCTCCAAAATATATAAAAAAGTCATGCAGCTCAACATCAAAGAAACAAACAACCCAATACAAAAATGGGCAGAAGACCTAAATAGACATTTCTCCAAAGAAGATATACAGATTGCCAACAAACACATGAAAGGGTGCTCAACATCACTAATCATTAGAGAAATGCAAATCAAAAGTACAATGAGGTATCACCTTACACCAGTTAGAATGGGCATCATCAGAAAATCTACAAACAACAAATGCTGGAGGGTGTGGAGAAAAGGGAACCCTCTTGTACTGTTGGTGAGAATGTAAATTGATACAGCCATTATGGAGAACAGTATGGAGGTTCCTTAAAAAACTAAAAATAGAATTACCATACAACCCAGCAATCCCACTACTGGGCATATACCCAGAGAAAACCATAATTTAAAAAGACACATGCACCCCAATATTCATTGCAGCACTTTTTACAATAGCCACGTCATGGAAGCAACCTAAATGCCCATCAACAGATGAATGAATAAAGAAGATGTGGTATATACATACAATGGAATATTTCTCAGCCATAAAAAGGAACGAAATTAGGTCATTTGTAGAGACATGGATGGGTCTAGAAACTGCCATACAGAGTGAAGTAAGTCAGAAAGAGAAAAACAAATATGTTTTTTAACATATTTGTTAACACATATATGTGGAATCTAGAAACACATATATGTGGAATCTAGAAAAATGGTATAGATGAACCGGTTTGCAAGGCAGAAATAGAGACACAGATGTAGAGAACAAATGTATGGACACCAAGGGGGGAAAGTCGGTGGGGGGGGGATCAGTTGGGAGATTGGGGTTGACATATATACACCAATATGTATAAAATAGATAACTAATAAGAAGCTGCTGTATAGAAATAATAATAAAATAAAATTCAAAAAGATTTTATAATATTTGACAAATGAATGAATGAATAGTATGCAGCTGTTATAAAGAATAAAAGCTATTTGTGATGGTTCCTCCTTATCCATAGGGAATACATTCTAAGACCCCCACAGTCAGTGCCTGAAACCATAGATAGTACCAAACCCTATATATATACTATGTATTTTCCTATTCATAATACCTATGATAAAATTTAATTTATACATTAGACACAGTAACAGATTAACCACAATAATAAAGTAGAACAATTTTAATGATATACTGTAATAAAAGTTATGTGAATGTGACCCCTCTCTCACTCACTCTCTCTCGAAATATCTTATTTTACAAATTGAATGCCTTTTCTATCTTAACTAGGCACTTATCCTACACTGTGGCTTAACTTTTGCAGTTTGAGGTGTGACAGCAAAACTAGCACTAATTTCTTTTTATTTCTTCACAATTTCAAAGATAGAAGATTCATTCTTACAGTAGATCTTAGCAAACTCAGCATAAAGTTTTTTTCTTTCTTTTTAAGTCAACAACTTTCAACTTTTCGCTCATAGGAAACACTTAACGGCTTCTCTTTGGCATATATGAATTGCCAACATCACTACTCTTGCACTTTAGGGCCTTTATTACATAAAATAAGGGTGACTTGAACACAGGCACTGTGATACTGCAACAGTCAACCTGATAACCCAGATGGCTAATAAATGACTACTGGGTGGGATACACTGGACAAAGGGATGATTCATGTCCCAGGTGGGACAAAACAAGATAGCGAAAGATTTCATCACACTACTCAGAACGGTGCACAAATTAAAACTTATGCATTGTTTATTTCTGCAATTTTCCATTTAATATTTTTGTACTGCAGTTGGCTGAGGGTAACCGAAATTTTTGAAAGTGAAACCACAACTGTACTTATATTGACCCAAAAAGATGTCTACAACATACTTACAGAGTAGTATGCCTTTTATATAGATAGTTACTTTGCTAGCTATAGTAGCTTTTTTTTTTTCATGCTAGCTATAGTATCTTAATGAATGGGCTTAAAGTGTGGGATATGGGAGGACTTATCAAATATATTTTGAACAAATGAATTAATGAAATGAATTGCCTACAATAGTTTCTATATGGTTGCACTCACTTCCTCCAGGCTTTCAATCTTCCAAACTATCCTCTTCCATTCATTCATTCATCCATTTATTAATACGGTCATGCAATCAATGCCATAAGAGTGATCTAACATGCAAATCTGATGACATTTTCCTGCCCAAAATTCTTTAATGGCTCCCTATTACCTCCAGAATACATCCTAGCAGCTGTAATAGGGCACTTAACACTTTTTATCATCTGATCTCAGCAAATCAAAGCAGACATACCTCTTGCAATTGCCCCCTGCCCATTTCCTCATGCCCTCCCCATGCCTTAAGTATTACTAACACAAATTGCTTCTAATTTGCTAAACATACTAATACCATATCCCTTCATTTTTTCTGACGAGTACTCTGTTGCCACTCTTATCTTTGTTCCTCTGTATTTAACATGTCTTTTTTCTCTGTCTGTTTTTAAGATTTTCTCTTTATCATTGGTTTGAGCAATTTGATTATTACGTGCCTTCGTGTAGCTTTCTTCATATTTCTTGCGCTCAGATTTCATTTAAAGTTTTTACTAAATTTGGAAAATTTTCAGCAATTATGTCTTCAAATATTTTTGTCCCCATCCACAATCTCTTCTCTCCTATGAGACTCCAATTCCATGTACATTAGCTACTTGAAGTTCTCCCACAGCTACTGATGCTCTTTTCATTTAAAACAATTTTTTCTCTCTGGTTTCATTTTGGATAGTTTCTATTTCAGTGTCTCCAAGTTACTTATCTTTTTTTCTTATGTATAATCTCCCATTAAATACATTGTGGTTTTAATCTCAAGCCTTATAGCTTTCATCTCTAGAAGCTCAATTTGGGTCTTTCTTATATCTTCTATTTCTCTACTTAACTGTTTGAACATATGGAATAGCCATAACTGTTTAAATGTACTTGTTTGCTAATTCTGACATCTCTGTCAGTTCCAGGTTGGTTTTGATTGATTAACTATTTTCCTCCTTATAGGTCACGTTTTCCTGCTTCTTTGTATGCCTGGTAATCTTTGTTTGAATGACAGACATTGTGAATTTTAACTTGCTGGGTGCTGAGTATTTTTGTACTCGTATAAATATTCAAGAACTATTCCTGGGATGCAGTTACTTAGTCAGAAACAGTTTGATCTTTATTGGGTCTTGCTTTTATGATTTGCTATGCAGGTCCCAAGTGGTACTCCCATCTAGGATTAATTAATCCCTGCTACTGAGTTTTCAACACAATTGCCCACAAACTATAAATTTTTCCAGTCTGGTTTACGGGAATAAACAATATTCCTGGAACTGTGTTAGTGCCAGGGACTGTTTTCTAATCCTTTTGAATTGTTTCCCCCTCTAACTCCCTTGAGTAGTTTTCTTACACACATACACTGATAAGTAATCTACTGATTATTCAAAGAAAAGCTTTTGCAACTCTCCAGGGTTCTCCCTCTGTGCAGCTAACTCCTCTTTGTTACTTTGTCTTTCAAACTCTAGCTACCTTGGTTTCCCCAGACTCATATTTCCATCTCCTCAACTTAGGAAGTTTGCCAATCTCCACCTGGGTTCCCCCTCTGTTATGTTTTTAATACTCACCTTTATTAATTTTCTCCTTAATGCACACTGAAGTTTTTGGATCAGAGACAGATTTCTCATTATACTCACAGCCAGATCAAGAGAGTAATATTGCAGTGTCACTCCCCCATATCTCCAAAGCAACATGATGAGAACCAGATATAAAAATTTGTCCTATATGGATGGCAAGCTCACCCCATAGGTGAGGAACACAGAAAAATAAGTTGCCTGTTCTTGTATACAGGAGAAAGAGGCAGCTGCCTCCCCTTCCACATCTGAGAGTCTCCTTCAAAATGTCTTGCTCTAACCCTGTAGAATGTAAATAAATCTCTCCAGGGAAAAAATAATTCCTATGTCTCCAGATTTACAACTCAGAGATGTTTCCAAGTTGCAGGTTTCATCCCCTCTTGAAATGTAAACACATATCTCTGGCATTAGGTAAATCCCTCTGGAGATCTCACTCTCTATACAGTTTTAAATTAACTTCTAAGACTAGCTCTCAGATCACATTCCAAGCTTCAGTAAAATTTGTTCAGAAATCCCTAACTGTGTAGAAACATAAACATATTTTCTCTGTAATCCCACATCCTCCCTATGCCATGACCTGGAAACTCTTAAAACAGTAAGCTGAAACAATTGTATGATTTGTTAGTTTCCCATCTCTCAGGGATCACTATCCTTTGTTGCATGATGTTCTGTGTCTTGAAAACTGTTGTTCTATATATTTTCTCTAGTTTTATTGGTTGGTCCAGGTGGGAGAGTCAATCTAGTTTCTGTTATTCCATCATGGAAGGGAGTAAAAGTCCCATGCTGCTTTATGGTTCCTTGACTTTGCACTTACTCTTTCCTCTGTTTAGAATACACTCCACCACCAAAAACAACCCCATTCTTACCATCCACCTGTCAAATTTTACATCTTTCGAGTCTCAGTTCAGGGCACTCACTCATATGTAAGTTTTTCTTGACTCTCTCATGCACATTTGGGTGCCTATAGTGGGCATGTTTGGTTCCTGCAAATACGCATCCTGTCCCCACTTCTAATATAAACTTCATTCTAACATAACCCTTCCCCATGCATCCATGTACTTCAAAAGAGGCTAATCTCATCCCTGCTCCAGATTCTAAGGGTAATTTCATTCTTCTTGGCAGTGATTTGTACCAGATAAGCACATAACCCATGTCTGGCCAATGAGAAGAGAGAAGTTGGCTAGTGAACTTCCAGAAAAAGTTTCTTTGCTCCTAAAAAGAGATACAGAAAGAAATGGGTTTTTTTTTTTCTTCTTCTACACATTATCATGTTTGGATGTGCTTGGATATTGTGTCTCTTTACTAACAGTCTGAGAATGAAGCCAACACTGTTAGAACAGAAAGGTGGAAAGAATCTGTGTCCTTGATGGCATCCTTGGGCAGGAGAGTCTCTCAACATAGTCACGTGCAATAATAAATTTTCAAATTACTTGACAATTTGAGTTGAGTTTCTATTTCTTTCAGACAAAAACATCCTCACCAATGAACTACCTTTATCCCCAAGCTCCTGTAACATCTTACATGTGTCTGGTTTTCAGTTGCTGGTGGTTGCACACCTATCTTCCCTCTAGACTCCAAGGCTCTTTGAGAACCAAGAGAACGCAGTGCATCTTATCTCTTTAGAACCAGGGCCTGATAGGGATGCAAGGCATGTTGAATGAATGATTGTTTGTGTGTCAGTCTCCTCAAAATGTTGTGAGATTTCTATCAATGCTAATATATTTATATAATAGTATATAAGAATATTTATTAAAAACTTCACTGTATGCCAACCATGCATAATCTCATGCAATCTTCCCAACAACCCTCCGGAATAGATACAATTACAGTGTTGCATTCATTTTATAGTAGGATAATGAAGGTTGGGAAAGTTCACTAACTTGCCCAATCTTATACAGCTAGGAAGTGATGGAACCTGAACTAGTACCTGTCAGGAGCTCAGCATAGCTATCAGGTATCAAAGTGGCCAATTAAACCAACAAGCAAAAAAGGAAGTAGCAGTGAACATTTAATCACTCACTACCACAGTACAAGAGGCTCAAACAAGAGAAAGCACCAAGTGCCCCCTATTTCTTTTTCCCCTTTGAAATGGCACACTGGTCAAGAGTCAGGTGAACTCGTGAAGATGGGGTTGCCTCACTGTTGAGGGGCCCCAAACAAAAGGCTCCTGCAGTTTTATGGGCCCTGGGGCCAGGGCAGAGGTGGGAAGAGCTAGGAGTATGAAAGTACTGAGTACTGAGTCAGAGTGGGGAAAAGTGTCTTCAAGGTTTCCCCCTCCTCCTACCCCCACCCATCAGGAGGCCTTGGCAGAGACATCTGAAGAAGATCTCAGACCGAGTCCCAAAACAAAGAAACCTAGGATTGAAGGTGCCTGGGCCAGGAAAGCACAGATGCAAAGAGCATGACCAGCCAGAGGGGCGAGTCTTTGACTGCATCTCCCTTCAGTGAAACTGTTTTGCAAGGGCTATGCACATGTGAGACCTGTCAGGTAGAACCTTTGTAATTGCCTTGTGGTTGGGAACAAAAAAACACACATTGGTTTTTTTGGCCAGGAGCCGGACTCCTCAGGACCCAAGTCTCTTAACCACTAGATCCTTTATTTGAGTAAATGACCTTATTTTATTAATTTCTATCTCCCAGCAAAGTCTAGCACTGGACTTTGGTCCATGATACACATAATAAAGGTGAATTGAATTGAATTGAGTTATAGAGACAGGAATAGTTGCTGACATTCAAACACTAGCCAAAGATTCTGCCATGGTTTAACTGTATTTCTCCTTAAAGGAATAAATTGATACTTCAGAAGCATAACCCATTAGTTCTGGGAAGATATTTTCAGGATCCTGCTAATGAGAGCTCCTCAATAAATTCCAAAATTCTTCAAATAGTTCATATCATGCTCAAATAGTTCATTTATTCCCTTTTTTACCTTGTCACTAAACTCATAAGTATTTCATCAACTATCATAAAATTCCAGATTCTTTTCCTTTTCAACACAAAGCAAGATATCTAGACACCTAATAAATATTAATTAGTGAAGATGATGAAGGTCAACTTGATATGTTTTTCCCCTAACTGCTTTTGAAGACCCTTAGCATCATTTAGCATTTGATTTGAAAGCTTTGGAAGAGCATATGTCAAATCTATATATTGTTAATTAACATTGCTAGGTATTGCCATCTTTCTTTGTTCAAAAGGCTGTGCTGTCATTAATTACATATTCAGAGTGATGGGAATAGATTTAATTTATTCTAAAAATCCAAATTCATTAAACCATTTCTGTACTGCTGAAATTGAGAGATGGCAGAACTGCATTCTGTTCTAGGGTCATTCTTCTTTCTTCTCCCTCCTTCAGTTGGGATAGTAAAGCAGAGTGATACAAATCAGTTTGCAATGCCAAAGGTAGAAGATATACCTTTTATAGCTATAGAACAACAACAACAACATGAAACCCTATCCATTAGTGTCTGGTTTCTCATTCTCCACATATTAACACATCCCTAAAGAGAGAAACCCAGAGAAGGTGTTAACTGAGAACACAAAGTGAATTTACACATGCATTTTTAAAAAGGAACCTGTCCTTTATAGAAGTTAAATGCTCTCTGGGATTTGTCAACTTTCCAGAACTTCCCCTTGACCAGGGCTCTCTGACCTTTTCCCACCTCTACTCCCTCTTTCAACGTGAACCAGCCCACTACACACACACACACACACACACACACACACACACACACACACCCTCACTATCTTTAAGTCTTTAAGTAGCCAGATTCTCCAGTGTGTGGAAATGACACCTTAAGAACCTGTTAAGTTCACCTGAACCCTAGAGGGAATCAACAGCCGATTAGATGATACAGAAGAATAGAGCAGCAATTTGGAAGATAAAATAGTGGAAATCACCCAAGCAATGCCTATCAATAATCATTTTTAATGTAAATAAACGAAATGCTACAATCAAAAGACAGAGTGGCTAAAAGGACAAAAAACAAAAATGAGACCCATCTATATGCTGCCTACAAAAGACTCATGTCAGATCTAAAGACACACACAGATTGAAAGTGAACTGATGGAAAAAATTCCATACAAATGTAAACAAAAAACATACAGCTGGGGGTAGCAATATGCATATCAGACAAAGTTGTCCTAACCTGTTTAGGTCACCAGAGTAAAGGTGTTACAATTACTGAACAGCCATCCTCCCTAGCATAGTATTCTCACTCTACACTTTCCAAGTGTTAGACAATAATTCCAAGAGACACCTAATCTAGCCCTGGGTTTCTAGCTCCACTTGAGTTTTTATTTTTATTTTTATTTATTTATTTATTTATTTTAATTTATTTATTTATTTATTTATTTATTTATGGCTGTGTTGGGTCTTCGTTTCTGTGCAAGGGCTTTCTCTAGTTGCGGCGAGCGGGGGCCACTCTTCATCACGGTGCGCAGGCCTCTCACCATCGCAGCCTCTCTTGTTGCGGAGCACAGGCTCCAGACACGCAGGCTCAGTGATTGTGGCTCACGGGCCTAGTTGCTCCGCGGCATGTGGGATCTTCCCAGAGCAGGGCTCGAACCCGTGTCCCCTGCATTGGCAGGCAGATTCTCAACCACTGTGCCACCAGGGAAGCCCTTTATTTAATTTTTTAAGCTCTCATTTTTTTGTTGTTTTATGAGATAGACTTTTTTTTGGGGTGGGTGGGTGGCTGTGCCGGGTCTTAGTTGTGGTATGCAGGATCTAGTTCCCTGACCAGGGATCTAATCCAGGCCCCTGTATTGGGAGCGTGGAGTCTTAACCACTGGACCACCAGGGAAGTCCCCACCTGAGTTTTCAAAGTTTCAGGTTCAGTTTCCTTAACAGATACTTAAAGTAATATTTTACAAAGCAAGTTTCTAGTTTCTCCTCCAATCAGGCTTCTTCACCAGTTAAAGTTATTGTCCTCATTGGGGCCCCTCTTCTCCCTTGTCTGCCCTCCTTTTCCACCATACACCACCCCTTCCTCTCCAAATATTTTGTCTTCTAAGGCATTATGGATCATAGCCTTGTTATCTCGTGATCACATAAAAAAGGTAAAAATAGAGGGCAGAGGACATAGAGTAACTGATGCAGCCACTGGCATCTCCCTTTTAATTTGGAAAGGACATGCACCCTGACACCAGGGTTGGGGTGATATTTTGAACTATGAGAAGAGGGGAGATGGAAAGTTCAAGGGAATAGTGTCTTTTGGTACATAAAGGAGACCTTACTAGAATTGCTCCAAGAATGGAGTCTATGATTTCCTTTTTATTAAATTAGTTGACTGACTAAAGCAAATCACAAATTCCAAAGTGATTCAAATGAAGGAAATATATAAGATTAGCACTGGAAGTTTGCATTTAATTTGGGCATAAACTTCTGATCTTAAACAATCAGAACTAACTCCTTTGATATGCAAAATAGCTCAAAACTATCCTCCTCTGCTTTTCTCTTTCTGGACAGGAGTTTGCACATATTAGAGCCACTTTAGATGATAAAGAACATCCCTTTATATTTCAAAAAATCAATGAAAAAGGAGTCCAAAAACCTGGGCTCTAATTTGCAGTCCCCTTGAATCTGGTGATGTGGATAACCAGCTTTTCTCATTTGCAAAATGAAGATAAGGGCATCTTTATTCACAGAGGTGGTGTACGTAGCCCTTTGTAACCTCTAAAAGGTTACATAAATATAAGGGACCATTAGTATGATGATCCAGGCACATTTCCAAAACACTATCACCACCGTCAAAAAGTTGGGAACTATGGGTTGGTGAGCCAGAGTCAAAGCCACTGGCCTAAGGAAGGAAGATATTTTCTGCATATAACGCATGGGTGTTGCCACCCTGAAAACATAGTCAAGTACAAAGACTCTGCCAAGAACTGAGACTCGCCCTCATCATTGCTCTGGAAGGTGTAAGTCCTGGCAGCGTTCACTGCCTGAATCTTCTAAGCAAAAGAATAATTTTGACCAGAAACACAACGGAAATAGATTTTTTTCACATATATAATAACTACACTAATACCTAACATTTATAAAATACTTGCTATGTGCCAGGGCTGTTCCAAGCACTTTACTAGTTTTATCTAATTTAATCCTCCCTGCAAAGTAGGTGCTATTATGATTTGCTTCATTTTACAGATGAGACTTATAAAAGCTAAGTAACTTGCCCCAAGTAATACAGAGATTTGAACTAACACTCTTAGCCACTTCTTTACTCTCCCCTCTTTTAAGATCCAGAAAAGATTTCATCTTTTCAGAGACATGTGGAAAGTCTGAAGCCCTCCCCAGGATTCCTGTAAAATCCCAGGGGTGGGACAGGGCAGGGGGTGCAAGGGGCATTTCTCCACTCAAGGTTCCCTCTGGCTCTCATCTTCTGCTCATGATCTCCCTGTCTGGGGCTATATCAACCCAGAAGTGGACTCAGGCTGCCCGTAATTTCCACCCAAAGATTTGAAGGTTTCCAGAGATATGATTTGCAGTACAGCCCAGTAGTGGAAACAACTTGCAATTTAGTTTTAAACAATTCTGTTTCCATGAGTCCCTGGGCAGTTTCCACAGCTTGGGCTCTTGCCTCCTCCCCTGTTGCTCAGCCCTCCTCTCTCCATCCTTCCCCACCCCCCCCCCCCACCCCCGTCTCATCCTCAAATTCCTGCCCAATCCTGATGTCTTTTTTGTTTGTTTGTTTGTTTTTTAAATTTATTTGTTTATTTTTGACTGCGTTGGATCTTCATTGCTGTGCGTGGGCTTTCTCTAGTTGCGGCGAGTGGGGGCCACTCTTCGTTGCGGTGCGCGGGCTTCTCATTGCAGTGGCTTCTCTTGTTGCGGAGCACAGGCTCTAGAGCGCAGGCTCTAGAGCGCAGGCTCAGTAGTTGTGGCGCACGGGCTTAGTTGCTCCACGGCATGTGGGATCTTCCCAGATCAGGGCTTGAACCCGTGTCCCCTGCGTTGGCAGGCAGATTCTTAACCACTGCGCCACCAGGGAAGCCCTTTTTTTGTTTTTTTAGTTCCTTCCATCCCATACTCACAGGATCTTACTTTGCCCCCAAGTGATTTATCAAGATATTTTCCTACCACGGAGCAACTAAGCCGGTGCGCCACAACTACTGAGCCTGCACTCTAGAGCCAGCGAGCCACAACTACTGAGCCCGCATGCCACAACTACTGAAGCCCACGTGCCTAGAGCCTGTGCTCCACAACAAGAGAAGCCACCGCGATGAGAAGCTCGCGCACTGCAACGAAGAGTAGCCCCCGCTCGCTGAAACTAGAGAAAGCCCACACGCAGCAACAAAGACCCAACGCAGCCATAAATAAATAAATAAATAAATAAAATAAAAAGCTCTAAAATATATATATATTTTTTCCTAATCAAAGATAGTTCCCTCCATATGAGAAATTACAATGCCAGCACTGAAGATGAGGATATTTTCACGGTGGTATATATCCATTTAATAAATGTTTACTCCTAGAAAGTAAAAAGACGGGGTGGTAATACATAAAACCAGAGCCATCTTTGATATCTCCAACTCTTGTACTGCTAAACCACTAAAGAATAGTTAACAGAGGAAATCATAAACTCAGAGTCACTGTAATTATGATGATCACATTTGTGTAGCTCATTTTAATCTATTATAAACTGATAACAGGAGGAGTACTTTTATACCAAAACATCAAAGTAATCTGTCATTAGGAGAGAAAACAACCTGGTGACATGACAACGTGCCGTGTTTTGGAAAAACAACCTTCTTCACCCAAATATTGTGGCAGTTCCTAAGGCCCATAAGATATCCAGCTCAAAGCTAATTCACTCCAGCTGTCAAGACTGTCAGGCCACACTATCAGCAGCATTGCTGGGTTGTCAATATTTGCTTTACGTTTTCTAACAAAATCAATTGATTGCTCCCACTACACTCCCGCTTTGTTAATGAGTTCACAAAATTATAATTTAATCATGGCATAGTGGTAAATTAACTCTGTCATCTTTTTTACTTTCCCACTACGATCACTTTTCATCCATTCTTTCATTAGTTTAGTCATCAAGTATTTATGAAGAGCTTTCTATAGGTAAAGCTTCAGAGATGCAGGTAGGTAGCATGACAGTAAGCTAGTGTGGAAGTCAAGGTTTACAAATATTTTTAACAGAGAATTATAAACGTTATCATTTATTCATTGAACCCATGTTTTGAGGATCTCCAACAGTTCTAGGCATCTACATTATACTAGTTCATTTATCCTTCACAGCGCCACCACCTGGAGGGGAGTATTATTACATTCGTTTTATAGACAATGTAACTAATGATCAAAGAGGTCAAGTAACTTACCCACAGAGATGGGTAAATAAGGGGCAGAGCCCACATCTGAATCCGGGTCTTTGTGACCCCAAGTACTGTGGAAATAAATAATAAGAGGTTGCTAACTAACTCTGTCTGGGTGAGCAGTGAAGACATTTCAGAGGAGCCACTGCTAAACCTGATCTATAAGGAGTCCACCATCTAATAAGGAAAGGGCATGGCGTTTACAGTGAAAAAGTCATATAGACAAAGGCATGATTATGTTGAGCCCTGGCCCTGATTTGATCTTACCAGCACACTGCAGTGGGACACCTCTGATACTTCCCAGAGAAGACAAGATGCTCCTTGAGGTCAGGGATCATGCTCTATTTATTTGGTAGTCCTCCCAGAGCCCAGCACTGTCTTACAGAGATGGTGCTTGATTGTTGTTTAAAGAGGTGAGTTAGAGAGTGTGAAGTGATATTTCACTTGCATAATACAGTAAAATTTTTCTTGGGAAATGGCTCTAGTTGACATTCCGTCATTTCCATCCCCAACACCAATGTTAATACCTTTTCTCCCAGGTCTTTGTTAAATCACGATGACACCTACTTAGCAAATAGGAGACATTCCAATTTTTTAAATCTGTGCATAGCAGAACATACCATCAGAGTTTACCTTTTTAAAAGTTATTTTGTACTACTTCTTTTTGCAAGACATGTAGTTTTATTACATAAAAAAGGGAAAAATAAAAATAATAATGTTGGTAATAAAACAGTGTGAAATGAGATGGAAGGAAGGAGGGGAGGGGAGGGAGGGGGGGAGGGAGAAAGAGAAAGGAAGGAAAAAAGGGAGGGAGGGAGAAAGGGGAAAATACAACTTCTGCTATTAAATTTTTACCCCGGGGCATCTTATAGTGTTTATTTCCTAAAAGGTTCCCAGGTTGTTCTTAGAGTGCTGAGTTAATTCTCTTATCCATCTCCTTTTGAGAGATAAGTGCTGGTGTATAATCTTAGCAACATGATTATACCTTTCTGTTATGAGCCAGCAGCCACGAGACTTGGCGCATGATTCAGTCATGATAGAAATAGCTTTGAGCAGACAGCCTGCCTAAGATAGTATATGCAGGTCTACCACATCACCCTTTGTTAATTATTAATCACGGTATTACACCTCTATAATAATAGCAACAGTAGCTCGCGTTACTTATCCAGTTTACTTTGAAGGCAGTTGTACCTCTGTTATCGCTTCACAGTAACTCCATGAGGTCTTTCCCAACTGATGCAGCCAAGGTTCAGGCAAGTAAGAAGTAGGCTCAGGGGGACCAAGCTCCAGGCCTAAACCCAAGTCTCCTGATTCCTGGCTTAAACTTCTTTCCATTCATTCAGTCTCCTTCCCCAAGAAGAAAAACTTACCTTAAGGAATTATATTTCAATTTTTTTCTTTGTTTCTTTCTCTTTCCATTCTCTGTTTCTTTTACACACACACACACACACACACACACACACACACATTTTGTCTTGCTTTGCATCCTATTCATGTGGCATTAGGTGGTCTCATTATCATTATGATAATGGTTTCTAAAGTGGGTCCTGAGGTTCAGAAGTGTCTCACAAAGCTCATCCCAGCACTCTGCCTGCCTTCAGGCTCCTATTATTAGTTGTTATGGTCAGTGGAGTCTACAATTTCATTTCAGACATGAATTAGCTTTTACTATGCCTTCTTGGCACTAGTCACAGCCACCCTTATCATACATTTGACTAGATTTGGGTTTAGACTCTACCTCCACACCCCCAAAATGAAAAGCACTGCTCTGAGAAGTTTCTGGCCTAGAAACTACCCAACACAATCCCAACCACAGGACCATGGAATGGAAAGGATTATTTTATTATATATGTAAGTCCTCTTGGTATTAAGACTGTATGTAGGCTTTTTTCAACCAGTTGAACTAGTTGGGAATTTTTTATTCCTTCCTCATATATGTTTTGAAAACATCTTAGAATCTCTCCTCTCCTCTGGCTATACTGAGGTGATGGAAGATAAGGAACCCACATGCTGTCTGCAGCCCTTACATTAATCATGTGTGGGAGAGGGTTGGGAGGCGGGGAGGTGGGAATAGAGGCAAGAAGGGCATATGTGACAACAGGGCACAGGTCATTAAGCAGCAGCTGGTGGCCAGTTTGCACAGCTCAACACCTCAAAGGAGACAAGTAATAAATGCCTCCCAAAGTGAACCTCCAATCGTCTGAGAGCAAATGTCTAAGTGGTTAAAGCTGATGGGAAAATGCTACAGGCTGGAGGCACTCCTACAGATCTGACTTGAGACAGGGCTCAGGGCCACCTTCTTCCCTACATGCAGCTCCTCCCTATTATTTGTTTTCACAGTTCCACCCAAAGGGTAGCTAGCTTTCCTGTAATATCTCAAGTTCACTATGGTAACTCAAAGTCCCACAAGTTCTTTTGTTTCGACAAAGAGTTATATAGAATCTACCATGTGCCAAGCATGGTCTTAGGCACTGGGAATCAATAAGGCACAAACCCTGCCCTTGGGAGCTCTCAGTCCAACAGGGGAGACAACAATGTAACATTTATAATCAGGGACATATTCAAAATATATAACTAACTTCATACTATGGACACCAGCCAGTCAGAGGGATGTTGGCCAGTGCACGTGGGCATCCTGGCTGCAGGCCAGCTCTGCCTCTACTACCACGTGATAAGAACGGTAACAGAAGTCTCTAGAAGATGCTATGGAAGCTTAGAAAAAGCTCAAGCTACGACATGGTCATAATTCTGTCCCTTCGAGAAGGATGGTTTTAGAACAGTAAGGTGAATAATAATAAAGATCCAGTAAGTCCCCTACATACGAACAGGTTCCATTCTGAGAGCGAGTTCGTAAGTCCAATTTGTTTGTAAGTCTAACAAAGTTAGCCTAGGTAGCCAACTAACACAATCGACTATATAGTACTGTACTGTAATAGGTTTATAATGCTTTTTACAGAAATAATATATAAAAAACAAACAAACAAAAAATAAAACACTTTTAATTTTACAGTACAGTACCTTGAAAAGTACAGTAGTACAGTACAACAGCTGGCATAAAGCAGCTGGCATCGAGTGAACAGGCAAGAAGAGTTACTGACTGGAGGAGGGAGAGGAGGTGGGAGACAGGAGAGCTGAAGGATTGTCAGCAATAGGGGATGGAGGGCAAACTGCAATGTCATTCACACCTGACGTTGCATCTTTGAAAGTTGGCAACTTGAAGGTTTGTATGTAGGGGACTTACTGTAATGACAGAATTTCCATATGTAGTACCTACCGTGGGCCAGCTCTATGCTAAGAACTTTCCAAGAGGTACTTTAGTTGATCCTCACAATATCCCCTTTTAACAAATGAGGAAAATGGGACTTAGATCAGGTGAATTACCAAGATCACACAGGTTTTTAACAGGGTTTGCACACAGTTTAAACCCTAACAATCTGACTCCAGAGCTGGCACTTATACCTGAAATTTGAGGTGTTGATTCTTCTGGAAAAAAGAGGTAAGAATGGGTTTCTCACCATTTCCTTACTGCAACAGTGAACTGACAGTATTTTAGGTAGAGATAGATTGGCGAAGTTCTTATTCAAAAAGTCAAACCCAGGTAACATAATTAAAGGCAAATACAACGTAGGAAAAATCTAACAGTCACTTTTCCTAAGAGCCCTTTAGAATGAAGGACAGGCAGATACAGCCATCAGGCAAACATTGTTTTGTTTTATTTATTTATTTATTTATTTATTTATTTATTTATTATTTATGGCTGTGTTGGGTCTTCGTTTCTGTGCGAGGGCTTTCTCCAGTTGCGGCAAGCGGGGGCCACTCTTCATCGCAGTGCGCGGGCCTCTCACTATCACGGCCTCTCTTGTTGCGGAGCACAGGCTCCAGACACACAGGCTCAGTAATTGTGGCTCACGGGCCCAGCTGCTCCACGGCATGTGGGATCTTCCCAGACCAGGGCTCGAACCCGTGTCCCCTGCATTGGCAGGCAGACTCTCAACCACTGCGCCACCAGGGAAGCCCCAAACATTGTTTTTTAATCTAAAGAGTCGATCTGTTCCCATTGCCTGATTTACACATACAATCACATCATTTTCTCCTGGAGGACTTTACAACCAAGGGTGAGGAAATGGCTATGATGTCAGCCCAGGAGAGCTATAGCTTCACTTGAAGGCAAAATAGCAGAATTAAAAAAAATTTATTTTCCAGATGAATTTCTAAAATATACTTCTTATACTGAAGCCTCTAAGTAATAAGAGAAGGGTGAAAATGTCACCAGCAGAACAGATTTTTCATGGTGACCTTCCAAGAGTCCTAAGTTCTCAGGATCACAGGCCACAGGAAATTCATATCTGTGGATTTAATAATAACATCAAAGGATCAAACAGCCTCCCCCATTCTCTTCTGTCAAAATGCAAAGATTTCTGTTTGAAAAAGTAAATCCCAAATGTTGAGGTTAAGGATTTCATTCAGGGAAAACCTACTGCTCTAAAGACAAAAAGAAGAAGAAGGAGAAGGTGGAGGAGGAGGAGGAGGGGGAAGGGGGAGGGGAAGGGAAGGGGGAGAAGGAGAAGGAGAAGAAGGAGAAGAATAACCCAGAATAGCCAACACAATATTGAAGAAGAACAAAGTTGAAGGGTTGACACTCCTCTACCTGACCTTTATGCTAGGGGAGATCCAGATGTTTTCAGCCAAGAACCTTGCTTGAAACAGTGATCTTATTCAGTCTTATGGTTGAAATCATATTTGTGTTGGTGACTCCAAAGTTTATACCTCTCCCCTAAGTGCCAGACTCATATTTCCAACTGCTTATTCCGCATCTTCACTTGGATATCTCGCTGACATCTCCAACTTAACATGTCTAGATCAGAACTCATAGTTTCATTCCCAAACCCACTCCCAAACCAGTCTTCCCCATCTCAGAAAATGGCATCACTAACCACCTTGGTGTCTAGTCCCCAAACCTAGAAATCATCCTTAAATTACCTCTTTCTCTCAAGCTCCACTTGCCATCAGTTGCCTCTCCTAAACGTATGAAAAATTTCTTTACTTCTTTCCATTTCTATTGCTACTATTCTACTTGAAACAACTGTCTTTTGTATACAGTTTACTGCAAAAGCATCATGTCTGGTGGCCTGACTTCTCTTGCCCTACATCAATCCATTCTACAAGATGATTTCTTTTGTATAAAATTTTTCAAATTTTTATTTTGAACAACCTCAAATTTATAAAAAAAAAAGTTGCAAGTGTAGTACGAAGAACTTTTCTTTTCTGAACCATTTTAGAGTTAAGTATGATGCTTATCACCCCTGAATACTTTAATGTAAATTTCTTACAAACAAGGGAATTAACCTATATAATCAAAATACACCTATCAAAACCAGGAAATTAACACTGATACATTGCTACCACCTAATCTACAGACCCCATTCAAGTTTCACCATTTTTCCCAGTAAGTCATTTATAGGAAAAGATCCAATCCAGAATTATTTGTTGCATTTATTTTTTTTTAATTTTATTTTTTTTAGAAACTCATGCCTCACTTTATTCCATTTTCGTTATAGTCTTGTAAAAAAAACTAAAACTGTGCAGTACTTACGCATGAATACCCTGTACCACTTCTAAGAAATGCAAAGCACAGATACGATCTCATTGCCTTTCATCAAAACCTCACAGAGTCCCTGTATGAAAGTGCTGTTCTCCCCACGTCAGAGGTGTGTTACAAAGCTAAAAGTTACCAAAT
The DNA here is from genome assembly GCF_949987535.1 of Balaenoptera acutorostrata. NCBI lineage: Eukaryota > Metazoa > Chordata > Mammalia > Artiodactyla > Balaenopteridae > Balaenoptera > Balaenoptera acutorostrata. The sequence goes on along the minus strand of NC_080068.1, from coordinate 51,351,857 downwards.
GTGTTCATGGCCTGCCATTTTATGTTGCATTTATTTTTCATGTCCCTTTAGTCTCTAACAATCAGGCATGATTCCTCAGTCTTTCTTTAATTTTCATGACCTTGATACTTTTGAAGATTATAAACCAGTTTTTGTTTTGCTTTATTTTTCAAAGATTGTCCCTTTATGCTTTGTCCGATGTTTCCACATGATTAGATTCAGATTACTCACCTTTGGCAGGAAAATCACAGAAATACTTTCCATCACATCCTATCAAGTGCCCCATACTTTTGTCCTCATACTGGTGATGTTCACTTAGATCATTTGATGAAGGTTGTGTGCCAGGCTTTTCTACCCTGAGGTTATCCCCTTTTTCCCTGTAATTAATAAGCATTTTGTGGGGAGCTACTTTGAAACTACATAACTATCCTATTTTAATCAAACTTTCCATTTATATATATTTATTTACTTATTTATACCAGTGTGGACTTATGGATTCCTATTTTATTCAGTGGATTGTAAATTTTGCTATCATTTCTTGTTCCCAGTTGCTATCATAACTGTACCCCAGAGAGGGATTTATAATAGGTTTATTCTTGGTCTCCCTCCTGGGAATAGAAGCTGTCTGGAAGAGGAAATTTATGGCAATCCTCATTTCTCAGAAGGGTTCGCTTTTAGTTAAATAAAGAAAGCGCCGAGAAGGCTTCTTTCTGCATCTGTTGAATCCCAAATATTTTCAGCTTAAAATAATCTGTATACCAACTCTGGGGTTCCAAGTGGTTTCCTATACTGCCAAGCTCTTTTCCTAAGTGGTTGTACTATTTTGCATTCCCACCATCAGTGGATAAGAGTTCTGGTTGCCCCACATCCTTGCCAACACTTGATATGGTCAAACTTTAATTTTGCCATTCTAGTGGCTAAGTATATAGTAGTATCACGTTGTGGTTTCAGTCTGCATCTCCATAATAACTAATGATGCCGAGCATCTTTTCATGTGGTTACTAGTCATCCGTATAATTTCTTTGGTTTCTTTTCCCTATTTTTACTAAGTCATTTGTCATACTATTATTCAGTTTTAGGAGTAATTTATATATTCTAGATACAAGCCCTTTGTCAGATATATGTTTTACAGATATTATCTCCCATTCTGTGCCTTGTGTTTTCATTTTCGTAAGTGTCTCCTTTTGAAGAGCAAATGTTTTCAATTTTAGTGCTGTAAATTTCTCTCTAAGCTGTATCCCACAAAATTTGATATATCATGATGTCATTGAAATCCACTTCAAAATAGTTTCTGAATCCTAAGTATCCCATTTGTGGGTCCATTACTTGCCTCCTTCTTAAACCAAAGCCAGAGAAACAATAACTGCAAACATGAGTGATGACAATCAACAGTTTGCAAAATATTTCTTCACTTCATTTAAACCACACAATACCATTAGTTCCATTTCACAGATGAAGAAACTATAATTTAATCAGGAGATTAAATTTGCCCAAGGTTACCCAAGGTTGAAATATCAGTGAAGACAGATTCAAGCCTTATTCAGGTTATCTGACTCTAAATTCCATTCTCTTGTCCTTGTACTCTAACTAGATCTCAAAAGATCTAAGTTAAAATCTTTTTGCAAGTTACGTGTCTAAGACAGCTTGCATTTTTTTTAAATTAATTTTTACTGGAGTATAGTTGATTTACAATGTTGTGTTAGTTTCTCCTGTACAGCAAAGTGAATCAGTTATACATATACATATATCCACTCTTTTTTAGATTCTTTTCCCATACAGGTCATTACAGAGCACTGAGTAGAGTTCCCTGTGCTATACAATAGGTCCTTATTAGTTATCTATTTTATTGATTGATTGATTGATTGATTTTTTACCATCCTTATTGGAGTATAATTGCTTTACAATGTTGTGTTAGTTTCTGCTGTATAACAAAGTGAATCAGCTATACATATACATATATCCCCATATACCCTCCCTCTTGCATCTCCCTCCCACCCTCCCCACCCCACCCCTCTAGGTGATCACAAAGCACTGAGCTGATCTCCCTGTGCTATGAAGCTGCTTCCCACTAGCTATCTATTTTACACTTGGTAGTATACATATGTCAGTGCTACTCTCTCACTTTGTCCCAGCTTACACTTCCCCCTCCCTGTGTCCTCAACTCCATTCTCTATGTCTACCTCTTTATTCCTGCCCTGCAACTAGGTTCATCAGAACCATTTTTCTTTTTTAGATTCCATATATATGTGTTAGCATACTGTATTTGTTTTTCTCTTTCAGACTTACTTCACTCTGTGTGACAGTCTCTAGGTCCATCCACCTCACTACAAATAACTCAGTTTCATTTCTTTTTATGGCTGAGTAATATTCCACTGTACATATGTGCCATATCTTCTTTATCCATTCATCTGTCGATGGAAACTTAGGTTGAGTCCATGTCTTGGTTATTGTAAAAAGAGCTGCAATGAACATTGTGGTACATGACTCTTTTTGAATTATGACTTTCTCAGGGTATATGCCCAATAGTGGGACTGATGGGTCGTACAGTAATTCTATTTTTTGTTTTTTAAGGAACCTCCATACTGTTCTCCATAGTGGCTATATCAATTTACATTCCCACCAATGATGCAAGAGGGTCCCCTTTTCTCCACACCCTCTCCAGCATTTATTGTTGTAGATTTTTTGATGACAACCATTCTGACAGATGTGAGGTGAAACCTCATTGTACTTTTGATTTGCATTTCTCTAATGATTAGTGATGTTGAGCATCCTTTCATGTGTTTGTTGCCAATCTGTATATCTTCTTTGGAGAAATGTCTATTTAGGTATTCCATCCATTTTTGGATTGGGTTGTTTGTTTTTTTGATATTGAGCTGCATGAGCTCCTTGTATATTTTGGAGATTAATCCTTTCTCCACTAATTCATTTGCAAATATTTTCTCCCATTATGAGGTTAGCTTTTTCGTCTTGTTTATGTTTTCCTTTGCTGTGCAAAAGCTTTTAAGTTTCATTAGGTCCCATTTGTTTATTTTTGTTTTTATTTCCATTTCTCTAGGAGGTGGGTCAAAAAGGATCTTGCTGTGATTTATGCCATAGAGTGTTCTGCCTATGTTTTCCTCCAAGAGTTTTATAGTATCTGGCCTTATATTTAGGTCCTTAATCCACTTGGAGTTTATTTTTTGTATCATGTTAGGGAGTGTTCTAATTTCATTCTTTTACATGTAGCTGTTCAGTTTTCCCAGCACCAGTTATTGAAGAGGCTATCTTTTCTCCATTGTATATTCTTGCCTCCTTTATCAAAGATAAGTGACCATATGTGCATGGGTTTATCTCTGGGCATTCTATCCTGTTCCATTGATCTATATTTCTGTTCTTGTGCTGGTACCATACTGTCTTGATTACTCTAGCTTTGTAGTACAGTCTGAAGTCCAGGAGCCTGATTCCTCCAGCTCCGTTTTTCTTTCTCAAGATTGCTTTGGCTATTTGGGGTCTTTTGTGTTTTCCATACAAATTGTGAAATTTTTGGTTCTAGTTCTGTGAAAAATGCCATCGAGAGATTGATAGGGATTGCACTGAATCTGTAGATTTTTGGGGGTAGTATAGTCATTTTCACAATGCTGATTCTTCCAATCCAAGAACATGGTATATCTCTCCATCTGTTTATATCATCTTTAATTTCTTTCATCAGTGTCTTATAGTTTTCTGCATACAGGTCTTTTGCCATCAGGGTGATGGCAGCCTTGTAGAATGAGTTTGGGAGTATTCCTCCCTGTGGTATATTTTGGAAGAGTTTGAGAAGGATAGGTGTTAGTTCTTCTCTAAATGTTTGATAGAGTTCGCCTGTGAAGCCATCTGGTCCCGGGCTTTCGTTTGTTGGAAGATTTTTAATCACAGTTTCAATTTCAGTGCTTATGATTGGTCTGTTTATATTTTCTCTTTCTTCCTGGTTCAGTCTTGGAAGGTTGTGCTTTTCTAAGAATTTGTCCATTTCTTCCAGGTTGTCCATTTTATTGGCATATTGTTGCTTGTAGTAATCTCTCATGGTCCTTTGTATTTCTGCAGTGTCAGTTGTTACTTCTTTTTCATTTCTAATTCTATTTAATTGAGTCTTCTCCCTTTTTTTCTTGATGAGTCTGGCTAATGGTTTATCAATTTTGTTTATCTTCTCAAAGAACCAGCTTTTACTTTTATTGATCTTTGCTACCGTTTCCTTCATTTCTTTTTCATTTATTTCTGATCTGACCTTTATGATTTCTTTCCTTCTGCTAACTTTGGGGTTTTTTTGTTCTTCTTTCTCTAGTTGCTTTAGGTGTAAGGTTAAGTTGTTTATTTGAGATGTTTCTTGTTTCTTGAGGTAGGATTGTATTGCTATAAATTTCCCTTTTAGAACTGCTTTTGCTGCATCCCATAGGTTTTGGGTCATCGTGTTTTCATTGTCATTTGTTTCTAGGGATTTTTTGATTTCCTCTTTGATTTCTTCAGTGATCTCGTGGTTATTTGGTAGCATATTGTTTAGCCTCCATGTGTTTGTATTTTTTACGCATTTTTTCCTGTAATTGTTATCTAGTCTCATAGAATTGTGGTCAGAAAAGATACTTGATATGATTTCAATTTTCTTAAATTTACCAAGGCTTGATTTGTGACCCAAGATGTGATGTATCCTGGAGAATGTTCCGTGAGCACTTGAGAAGAAAATATATTCTGTTGTTTTTGAATGGAATGTCCTATAAATATCAATTAAGTCCATCTTGTCTAAATCATTTAAAGCTTGTGTTTCCTTATTTATTTTCATTTTGGAAGACCTGCCCATTGGTGAAAGTGGGGTGTTAAAGTCCCCTACTATGATTGTGTTACTGTCGATTTCCCCTTTTATGGCTTTAGCATTTGCCTTATGTATTGAGGTGCTCCTATGTTGGGTGCATAAATATGTACAATTGTTATATCTTCTTCTTGGGCTGATCCCTTGATTATTATGTAGTGTCCTTCTTTGTCTCTTATAATAGTCTTTATTTTAAAGTCTATTTTATCTGATATGAGAATTTCTACTCCAGCTTTCTTTTGATTTCCATTTCCATGGAATATCTTTTTCCATCCCCTCACTTTCAGTCTGTATGTGTCCCTAGGTCTGAAGTGGGTCTCTTGTAGACAACATATATACAGGTCTTGTTTTTGTATCCATTCAGCCAGTCTGTGTCTTTTGGTTGGATCATTTAATCCATTTACATTTAAGGTAATTATCTATATGTATGTTCCTATTACCATTTTCTTAATTGTTTTGGGTTTGTTATTGTAGGTCTTTTCCTTCTCTTGTTTTTCCTACCTAGAGAAGTTCCTTTAGCATTTGTTGTAGCGGTAGTTTGGTGGTGCTGAATTCTCTTAACTTTTGCTTGTCTGTAAAAGTTTAATTTCTCCATTAATCTGAATGAGGTTGTTGCTGGGTAGAGTAATCTTGGTTGTAGGTTTTCCCCTTTCATCACTTTAAATATATCCTGCCACTCCCTTCTGGTTTGCACAGTTTCTGCCAAAAGATCACCTGTTAACCTTTTGGGTATTCCCTTATATGTTATTCATTGCTTTTCCCTTGTTGCTTTTAATGTTTTTTCCTTGTATTTAATTTTTGATAGTTTGATTAATATGTGTCTTGGCATGTTTCTCCTTGGATTTATCCTGTATTGGACTCTCTGCACTTCCTGGACTTGACTGACTATTTCCTTTCCCACATTAGGGAAGTTTTCAACTATAATCTCTTCAAATATTTTCTCTGTCCCTTTCTTTTTCTCTTCTTCTTCTGGGACCCCTATAATTCGAATGTTGGTGTGTTTAATGTTGTCCCAGAGGTCTCTGAGACTGTCCTCAATTTTCTTCATTCTTTTTTCTTTATTCTGGAGTTATTTCCACTATTTTATCTTCCAGGTCACTTATCCGTTCTTCTGCCTCAGTTATCTGGTATTGATTCCTTCTAGAGAATTTTAAATTTCATTTATTGTGTTGTTCATCATTGTTTGTTTGCTCTTTAGTTCTTCTAGGTCCTTGTCAAACGTTTCTTGTATTTCCTCCATTCTATTTCCAAGATTTTGAATCATCTTTACTATCATTACTCTGAATTCTTTTTCAGGTAGACTGCCTATTTCCTCTTCATTTGTTTGGTCTGGTGGGTTTTTACCTTGCTCCTTCATCTGCTGCATATTTCTGTCTTCTCATTTTGTTTAACTTACTGTGTTTGGGGTCTCCTTTTCGCAGGCTGCTGGTTCATAGTTCTTGTTGTTTTTGGTGTCTGCCCCCAGTGGGTAAGGTTGGTTCAGTGAGTTGTGTAGGCTTCCTGTTGGAGGGGACTGGTGCCTGTGTTCTGGCAGATGAGTCTGGATCATGTCTTTCTGGTGGGCAGGACCACGTCCCGTGGTGTGTTTTGGGGTGTCTGTGAACCTATTATGATTTTAGGCAGCCTCTCTGCTAATGGGTGGGGTTGTGCTCCTGTCTTGCTAGTTGTTTGGCATGGGGGCCCAGAACTGTAGCTTGCTGGTCATTGAGTGGAGCTGGGTCTTAGTGTTGAGACGGAGATCTCTGGGAGAGCTCTCACCGATTGATATTACGTGGGGCCACGATGTCTCTGGTGGTCCAATGTCCTGAACTCGGCTCTCCCACCTCAGAGGCTCAGACCTGACACCCACCTGGAGCACCAAGACATTGTCAGCCACACGGCTCTTTTCTAAGTGTTTTTCATTAAAACAACTTAATCCAAATCTTCCATGAAGACATCTGGTCATTTCAGCTCTCTTTCATTGTATTTCCTCTTGTGAGAATTCTCACAGTCCCTGCTAATGTTAGAGGGTCTCCCACAGAGGCGGGGGGCAGTTGTGGTTCACTGCAGGGACTGACAGGTTGTATTTTAAAAGGAGACTTTCAAGGGTATTCAAAGGATTCTCAGATTTCTAACTGTGGCAATATCAGATAAATAGCTACAGAGAGCCAGCAATATCTCTGTCCAGCCAGACCCCTTTGACCTTTGAAATCATCCTCTGATGGCTGCTCTGGGTAATGAAGCCAAGTTCATCCACTGCAATCCAGGTGCCCTGCATTTTATCTCTTGCAGCAATTTCAATGACGTAGCAAATGGTTCTCCAAATGGCACTTAGAAGACTCCCCTTGGGAACTCCCTGGGGTTCTGGTCCAATCAATACTGGTTGGAATGCAGAGACTTGGTTTTCTTAGCAAGCATCTTAAGGTAATTCTGATGCAAGATGTTGGTGGATCACCCTTAACTGGTAGGGAGAGGGTGGAGGGTAGGGATCAGGTGAGAGAAGAGGAAGTGGCAGAGGCAGGTGAAGATGGGTATGAAGTGCTTTGTAAGCTCTCTTGGGGATTTAAATTTTATGCTAAGAGTAGTGAGGAATAACAGCTTTTATGCAGAGGAGTTACCTAACAGATTTAGACTTTAGGAGGATCAGGAAGGTGGAATGTAGAGAATGGACTAATGGGGTCAAAGACAGGAGTCAGGGAGAGCAGTTGGAGGCTGTTACAGCAATTCAGGCAGGAGAGGCTGGTAGCTTGGACTGCAATAGTGGTGGTAGGGATGGAAAGAAAGAAAAAAATTAACATATATGAAGAGCCAACACACAATGAAAGGGTTCAATGAAATGAAAAGAAATATTAAAAAGGCGAATGTAAATTGCTAGGAAGGGTCTATAAACAAAAAGTCAGCATAACTCCAGAAATAATGATCTGGGGTCCGGGGGAGAACCCTTCACCCAGAGGACCTCTTGTATTCTGAAGCTTCCTTGACTCTGTCCTTTCAGAATTGTTTATGTTAATAAAGGGAATTTACTGCCTCAGATCATAAAGGCCACTGCTCAGCCTGAAATCTGTTCAACGACCATGCTAACAACAGGCATATTTTTTAACAAAGGCCTCTCACAAGCAGTTTTATGATTCTCTCTCATGAAAGTCCTTCCCAACCTTCCCCATATCCATTATGTTGCACCTTGTTTATGGGCTCAGGTGCTCTGTCCTTCATTATAGCATCACCACTCAGTCTGCTATAAGGCTTGGGAATGAACTTGGTCCTGAGTCCAACATGAAATGTATTCAGAGAAACCTTGGCATGGATGGCCACATTTTAGCTGTTCTGTGAACAGCCTTTCATGAGTAATGTAAATCAGATTTGTGGATTTATATATATACACTATATTTATATTGTCCAATAATGTTTTAAATCATATCATATGCCATCTCCCTGAAGCTGGTACAAAAGGTTAACAGGCTCAAATCCCACTGAGGTTGCCTCCCAATTATGTCAACTATATTTTTAACCCACACGTGGCTTTATTTTTCCAGGCAATCACAGTCCAATAAAGCGATAATAATTTTCTTCGTAACCAGTTAAAGGAGGAAAATTGCCAGGGAAATAAAGAGATGGTACCTACCAGGAAAGCCTATACAAGAAAAGGTGGGGGAAATCACTGAACTTACCAAATAAAGTAGAAGATAGCAAAGAGCCTCTGAAACAACAGTTCTCAACCTTGACCTCTCAGTAGAGTCACCAAGAGCTCTTATAAGCTAAAGAGCCCCACCCATGCCAATTAATGCATATCTCTGCATGGGGGCCCAGGCAAATGGATGTTTTAAAAACTCTACAAGTACAGTATTTCCAATGTGCAGCACAGAGAACCACTGCTCTAGGAAACATAAGAGGGTTGATATGGACTGTTCAGCATCCAAGAATCCATAACTGACATGCTGTGGGACAAAGATTAATCCAAGAAAATTGTGTCTTCTTTCCCATACTAAAATGTCTAACTTTCCTCTAAGCTAAACATTTAAGAAAAAAATCAATGAATGAAAAATCCTTTTTTAAAACTTTTGTGTTTCAGAAAGGAATATAGCTTCACTGTTTTTTTTTAATATTTTTTAAAACATAAAACAATTTTAGAAATGAGTATAGATTTGCTGCTTTTTCTCATCCTTTAAAAACATGAATCAGATGATGTCACATCCCTGAAGGACTACTCCTTACATTTGCAAGGTCTGGGCAGAGGGACAAATGGAAGCCACATACTGTTTATTTAAATGCTTAAATTGATAGATCAAGCTACTAACTTGTTAAATAAAATTTATTCTATCCTCCTACTTTCACAAATGCTCAACATTGCTAATTATTAGAGAAATGCCAATCAAAACTAAAATGAAGTGTACCTCACACCCGTCAGAATGGCTATCATCAAAAAGTCTACAAATAATAAATGCTGGAGAGGGTGTGGAGAAAAGGAAACCCACCTACACTGTTGGTGAGAATGTAAATTGTTGCAACAGCTATGGAGAAGAGTATGGAGGTTCCTTAAAAAACTAAAAATAGAACTACCATATGACCCAGCAATCCCACTACTGGGCATATATCCAGACAGAACTATAATTCAAAAAGATATGGGGCTTCCCTGGTGGCACAGTGTTAAGAATCCGCCTGCCAATGCAGGGGACACAGGTTCGAGCCCTGGTCCAGGAAGATCCCACATGCCGCGGAGCAACTAAGCCTGTGCACCATAACTACTGAGCCTGCGCTCTAGAGCCCGTGAGCCACAACTACTGAAGCCCACGTGCCTAGAGCCTGTGCTCCGCAACAAGAGAAGCCACCGCAATGAGAAGCCCACGCACTTCAGCAAAGAGTAGCCCCCACTCGCCGCAACAAGAGAAAGCCCGCACACAGCAATGAAGACCCAATGCAGCCAAAAATTTTTTAAATTAAAAAAAAAAATACATGCACCTCTATGTTCATAGCAGCACTATTCACAATAGCCAAGACATGGAAACAACCTAAATGTCCATCAACAGATGGATGGATAAAGAATATTACTCAGCCATGAAAAAGAGTACAGTATTGCCATTTGCAGCAACATGGGTGGACTTAGAGAATATCATACTAAGTGAAGTAAATCAGACAGAGAAAGACAAATATTGTATAATATCACTTATATGTGGAATCTAAGAAAATAAGACAAATGAATTCATTTACAAAACAGACTCGCAGACATAGAAAACAAACTTGTGGTTACCCAAGGAGAAAGGCAGGAGGATAAATTAGGAGTATGGGATTAACAGATACACACTACTATACATAAAATAAGTAAACAATAAGGATTAACTTTATAGCACAGGGAACTATATATAATATCCTGTAATAACCTACAATGAAAAAGGATCTGAAAAAATACATATATATAACTGAATCACTTTGCTGTACACCTGAAACTAACGCTACATTGTAAGTCAACTATACTTCATTAAAAAATCCTAAAATCAAAAGATATGTGTACTTTATTATGAGATCAAAAGCTGGCAATATATCTAAAACATCTGAATTTAATTATTGTTACATACATCTGAGTATTCTGTTTATGGGCCAGCAATGTCTGCATCAATAAAAAGTAAAAATGTATATAGCTCATAAATTATCTATTTCCAAAGTAAAATTTATTTTTCTTGGCTTCATTCCAGTAAAATCAATAATTATAATATTATAATCAAGATTCTCACATAATTTGTGTTCTCTTGACAGTAATGTCAAATTAGATCCCCTTTCTCTAGTTATGACATAGTTCTTAGCTTTTTTAAATTAATTTCAACTCAGAGAAACTGTCCCCAGAAAGCAATCAGAATTGTCAAAAGTCTTAAACCATAATTTAGAATCAAAATTAAACCTCAAATTTTACATATCATGTTCAAATATCTTACTGGGGTTATACATAATAATTACTATTATTGCATAGAGATTACAAAACATTTTAATTATTTTGTATAAATTTTCACCATTTATATCACTATTTTCACCATAAAGCAATACCCGGAACTTGAAGAATCTGTTTCTTGTGTGTGCCTGTGCATGTGTGTGTGTGTGTGTGTGTGTGTGTGTGTGTCATATATGGTGCCCATTAAAGCATGGAGTCCAGGACAGGAACCCCTCTTATTCGGTCTAAAGGCAGAACTGTTTCCCTTCTTATAACCCTTCAATGGCTTCCCTTAGAATTAAACGTAACTCCTTGCCAAGGACCACAAGGCCTTATAAAGCCTTCTTATAAGTTCTGGTTTCTGCCCAGCTGAGCCCCTGTCACCCTCCCCTTCTGTCCTTGTTCAGTCTCCTCCAACTACTGTGGTCTCTGGCCTGCACCTAAGACCACAACCTTCTTTCTGCTCAAGAACTTTGTACTTCCTGTTCCTTCAGCCTACCTAGCACAGCTGCCCCCAACTCTATACATGGCTGGCTTCTTTGGGCCCTTGGGGTTTCAACTTAGGGCAGACAGACAGCATCTATAGTAATTAATGGGACAGATTCTGGAGCTAAACTCTCTGGGTTCAAATTTGGCTCTACTATTTACCATTTGGGTGGTCCTGGGCCAGTCTCCAAATGGCTCCATCTTTCAGCTTCCTGTTTGTAGAGAGGAGACAATCATACTTTTTCATAGGGTTACTGTGTGGATTAAATGAATTACTATAAGTAAAATGCTTAGGCCAGGCTTAGCATAGAAAGCATCCAATAAATCACAGCTTAAGAAAGCAAAAGTCACCTCCTCAAAGAGCCTTTCCCTAACCACCCAACCTAAAGTAGCATCCCACCAGCACATCCCTATTTCATTTTTTATGGTATTTATCACTATCTAGAAGGGCATTATTTTAATAATTGTTTATTGTCTGTCTCCTTCCTCTAGATTGCGAGATTTATGAGAACTGAGCGCTTGTCTGAGAGTTCACTGCTGCATCCTCTTGTGCCTGGCATATAGTAGGGCTCAATAAATATTTGTGGAATAAATTAATTTTTTTTAAAGCATGCCAACTGCCAACCAAATCAGAAATTACATATTTGGGAAGAAAAAACTTACTCTCCTTTCCCAACTAACTTTTCTCAAATTGTGTTCATTTATGATAGGTTAACAGGCATCTATGCAAGGCTGTGGTGAGCTGAAAAGTAGACAGCGAAGGCAACGTGAAGGTCATGGTGCCGAAGACGGCTAACCACTCACCAGTAATGAGACATCTTCGAACAGTCCCAAGACAAGTGGAGCCTTTGCAGTTATCCAATTAATTTAGTCAATGGGAACTTCTCACGTGGGGTGTTTGTTATTAATGAGCAAATTGACCAGTAAATGACCAACTTGTGTCTTGTACAGGTGGAGAGAGTTGTAAAGCATGGAGGGAACTTCTCCTTAAGGAAAAAGCAAGAAGCATTGATTTAATAGATCATCAAAATTTATGAAAGAACACCAATCACACCAGGGCTGCCATATGAAATTATACCTTCTAAAATAAGAATCTTGTTGTTCCAGCTTTGAATCCATTTGTTTGCTGACTATTGTCTTGCTTTCCCCAAACATATTTCTTTAGCATGCATGACACTGGCATCAAGCCAGTGATGGTGAGAAAGCGATGAATTCTAGCATAATTTGGGAAATTTTACAGAGAGCTAAGTCTCAAGAGTCTGTGTGACTTGCCCATATAAGGAAGCTGTTTGTTGTCACTGCAGCCCATAGTAACAATCTTCACATCTCTGGCCCCTTGGCCTCCCTGCCTCCCACGTTCCTGTAGTTCTCACTTTGCCAGCCCATTCCTACTCTTTAGGCTGGAAAACTGATTTGGATTCCTTCGAGCTCTTGAGGAGAAAAATGAGATAGAAATAAAAATTTAAAACAATGATTATTGGCATTGTGTAGAGAGAAGCCAGGTGTCTGAATTAAAACATATCAGAAATGTATTTAATAATGCCAAAAATAAATTTTAAAAATAGATCCCAGTTTCTCACTGCTGCAAGGATGGTGAAATGTGTAAGAATGACTCAAACAATTCCAAACGGTGTTAGGGTTCCCTGGCCAGTCCACCACAAAGGGTACTATTAATTTATGTAAGCTGAGCACTTCTCCAATGTTCAAACACCAATGTCCTGAAAAATAAAATAATGGAAAACTGCATCTCACTGCAGTCACTCACAAACAGCTGCAGGGGCTGTTTTTTGGTTTGGAATTCTTTTTTTAAAAAATTTATTTATTTTATTTATTTATTTTTGGCTGCATTGGGTCCTCATTACTGCGTGGGTTTTCTCTAGTTGCAGCAAGCGGGGGCTACTCTTCGTTGCAGTGCGCGGGCTTCTCATTGTAGTGGCTTCTCTTGTTGCGGAGCACGGGCTCTAGGTGCATGGGCTTCAGTAGTTGTGTCTCATGGACTCAGTAGTTATGGCGCACGGGTTTAGTTGTTCCACGGCATGTGGATCTTCCCGGACCAGGGCTCAAACCCGTGTCCCCTGCATTGGCAGGCGGATTCTTAACAACTGCGCCACCAGGGAAGCCCCTGGGATTCTTTTTAAATCTATAGCACAAATTTCCAACAAGGCCCTGTCAATAAGCTCCCTTAGACTATATCCTTTTGGTGGTTTTTTGACAATGAAGACCACAAATTTGCTTCATGCTAGAGAAGCTATTACTCCAAATCTTCAAAGGGCAAATGAGAAGAAACACCAGAAATGTTGAGATGTGAATTCACTCATATAGTTACTACATAGGAAATTTGCAAATGTACTTTACTGTATTATCAGCAGTGGGAAGACAAGGAAAAGAGAGTGAGTTCAGCTATTTATAGTCTGCAGGCACACCCGCGAGGCAGTAAGAACAACAATATAGCACTGATCGATACTGCCTGGCTCCAAAAATGTTTTGAATCCTGGTTTCGGTTAAAATTTTTCTTCTTAAGCAAGGTGGGGTGGAAGTTGAGCTGATAACAATTAGATCACCCCCATCCAGCCACCCCTTCCCTTCTCTGGGTAGGTCCCGATGAAAGAGAAGCTCTGACCCTGATGTAGTAGCCTTTGGAAAATCACATCTGAGGGACAGGGCTGCCCCATAAGGCTAGACAGTCTGAGAGATGCACAAAGGTTCCTAGCCAGCAAGGTGAAATCTGGCCTAAGTGCCACTCGCCAATCACGTGTCTAGCTCAAGACTGTATCCAGCTGGATGGGGCACCTTTGTCTACTTTTCTGCTCAGAGTGCCTTTTTCTATTTCATTAAAAGGGACCATATAGGAGCTTCTACTCTAGTATAAGTCTAAACTCCACCTTTACCTTACTTACACCATGAAGGTTTAGGCTTCCCTCTCCCCATGATTTTTACACACATGTCTGTAATTAACACTTATCACATTGTATTAGTTTATTTGCATATCTGTCTTCCTGTAAGACTGTGAGATTCATGAAAGTAATGATATTCCCCTCTTTATTCTCAGTTCTTAGCATAGAACTTAGTACAAACTAATGTGAAAAATATGCTTGTTATATGAATGTTTGGAAAGATGGATGGATGGATGGATGGATGGATGGACAGATGAGTGAAATCCAGAAAAGATTTATCAGGAACATGAAAATGCGCTTGGAGTCAGGACAGAGGACTCCACTTCCTGCTCTTTCTCTATCCTTTGACACTACTGGTGAGAGAACAGAGAATAACAGTCAAAATTGTCAAATGGGGCTTCCCTGGTGGCGCAGTGGTTGAGAATCTGCCTGCCAATGCAGGGGACACGGGTTCGAGCCCTGGTCTGGGAAGATCCCACATGCCGCGGAGCAACTAGGCCCACAAGCCACAACTACTGAGCCTGCGCGTCTGGAGCCTGTGCTCCGCAGCAAGAGAGGCCGCGATAGTGAGAGGCCCGCACACCGTGATGAAGAGTGGCCCCCACTTGCCGCAACTAGAGAAAGCCCTTGCACAGAAACGAAGACCCAACACAGCTAAATAAATAAATAAATAAATAAATTTATTTTTTAAAAAATTGTCAAATGAAGATTTTGTTAATGATAGCATTCCTCACTCAATAAGCCAACACAACTGTGTGCGACTAACACTGTCCTGTACTTTTAGGGGTTGTACTGGGTATTTTCCACTTGCCCCTCCAGATCAAATACCCACCCATCTCTATCCCACTTGGTACCCCAGGAGGCTGACCTATATGGACAACATCAAGGGACTTAAAGAACACTTGAGCTAGGGCACTCTGAGGCACGCTATCCCCCTCCCTGGCTTTCCCCCTTCCCCTGCTTCAAAACATATTTTTTCTGAATGTCCCTTTAAGTGAGAGAATATAGAAGTAAATATCACCCTTCCCAAAGTTCCCCTGTACATCTGGTGGAGACTTTCAGTAATTGTGAATTCTCTAATTCACTAATCGTAAGCACTCTAATGCTTTGATGGAAAGCAGCTTTAATGAAGCCTTCTCTTCCTTGGAAACCAGCCCCCAGTGCAGGGCATTGAGTACTTGAACACCAACAGCAGCAAATCCACTCTAAGCACAACAGAACAAACGAATGTCTTTTATTTAACAAATCTGAGTGCCTTTGATCCTTGTGACTTATTATCCTCACTGGAGGCAAGCTGAGGGGTGGGGGGGATAGTCTTTTCTTCTAAATCTTGTTCTCTAATCCGTTGCTTCCCAAATTTTTTCAAAAGAAAGCCTAATATACTATGTACAGTACACAGCAGAACAAACAGTTGAGGCTGTTGGTTGCTATGGACAACCAGCTCGGGGGCTCCATCCCAATATCATCTGGAGTATTAAAGGGGAGCAATATCTTGGCACAGGACATCCATTTGTGTGGCTCAGTGAAGACACCAGCGCTGGAAATAGACCGTGGCATGTACTTTCTACATCCCTGACACTGACACTGAACAGTGGACCCAGGAGGCTGCCACTAGAACCACAGCCTCCGTGCCTCTGGAAACTGGATGTCATTGTGGCCACCACTGCTGCCATCTCAGAATGGACTGTGTGTGGTTTATTTCATGAAGCTGGGAAAGTATAGCATTATAAATAACATTTTTATTTAATGTTCCAAATTCATTCGTATGTTCTAAATTCAAAGCCAAACAACAAGGGATGCAAAGAAGTTTCCCTTTCCTTTTGCACCCCACTGGCCCTCAAACCTTTAGGTAACCACTCCTAAAGTTTATGTATCCTCCCAGATTTTCTTTTTGCAGACATAATGAACACAAATATTTTTATCACTTCCTTTTCTTACACAAATGGTAGAATACTATCCACACACCATGTGTGTCTATGTGCATTCTTTTGCACCTTCTTTTTGCTTACCAAAATATCCACATGAGGGGCTTCCCTGGTGGCGCAGTGGTTGAGAATCTGCCTGCTAATGCAGGGGACACGGGTTCGAGCCCTGGTCTGGGAAGATCCCACATGCCGCGGAGCAACTAGGCCCGTGAGCCACAATTGCTGAGCCTGCGCGTCTGGAGCCTGTGCTCCGCAACAAGAGAGGCCGCGATAGTGAGAGGCCCGCGCACCGCGATGAAGAGTGGCCCCCGCTTGCCGCAACTAGAGAAAGCCCTCGCATAGAAACGAAGACCCAACACAGCCATAAATTAATTAATTAATTAAATAAAGAAACCCAAAGTTTAAAAAAAAAAAAATCCACATGAGTACACAGTGTCTTCCCATTCTTTTGTACAGTGGCACAAACTTCCATTGTGTGAATGTACCCCAGTTTATTTTAACCAGTATCTATTGATGTTTATTTGGCTTATTCCCAATTTTTTACTATTGTAAACAGCACTGCATATGTCACTTCTTATGTATTTAGATATGCCTTTAGAAGAAATTCCTAGAAACAGGATTGCTGGCTCAAAGTATAAGTGCATTTGTAATTTTGATAAATATTGCCAAATTGCCCTCCATAGAGATTTATCATTTTGCACCCCTACCAGCCTTGCCAACAGAGTATGTTGTCCAATTTTGGACTTTTGCCATTCTGATAGGTAAAAAATTATATATTAATGTAGTCTTAAACTTCATTTATCTTATTATGAGGGAGGTTTATCATCTTCTCATTTGTGTAAGGCCATCTGCATTTCCTAACTATAACTCCTCTTTTCTCTAGAATTAACTAAAGCTGGTTTCTATTGCTATAGACTGTTACACTGTTTAAAACCCCTTTCTCCAAACCATAATTCAAAAAGAGTCATGTACCACAATGTTCATTGCAGCACTATTTACAATAGCCAGGACATGGAAGCAACCTAAGTGTCCAACAACAGATGAATGGATAAAGAAGATGTGGCACATATGTACAATGGAATATTACTCAGCCATAAAAAAAAATGAAATTGAGTTATTTGTAGTGAGGTGGATGGACCTAGAGTCTGTCATACAGAGTGAAGTACATCAGAAAGAGAAAAACAAATACCGTATGCTAACACATATGTATGGAATCTAAAAAAAAAGATGGTTCTGATGAACCTACGGGCAGGACAGGGATAAAGACACAGACATAGAGAATGGACTTGAGGACACAGGGAGGGGGAAGGGTAAGCTGGGATGAAGTGAGAGAGTGGCATGGACATATATACACTACCAAATGTAAAATAGATAGCTACTGGGAAGCAGCCGCATAGCACAGGGAGACCAGCTTGGTGCTTTGTGACCACCTAGAGGGGTGGGATAGAGAGGGTGGGAGGGAGATGCAAGAGGGAGGAGATATGGGGATATATGTACACATATAGCTGATTCACTTTGTTATACAGCAGAAACTAACACACAAGTGTAAAGCAATTATACTCCAATAAAGATGTTAAAAAACAACAACAACAAAAAACTACAATGAGGTGTCACCTCACACTGGTCAGAATGGCCATCATCAAAAAATAAACACTTTTGATCCCAAAAAAAACCTCTTTCTCCTGGAAGCCACAGTGTTTCCTCATGCATTTGTTTTTATATTTGGCCCTTGAAGGACCCAAGTGGAAGAGCTGGATTTTACCCAAAGTATCCATCCTTCTAGAGACAAAGGAAAAGGAATCAAAAGTGATTGCACGTGTCCTCTACTTCCAGCATGGGCTCCAGCTTCCCAGGCTTTACCAGGTTTTGCTGTTAAGTGCTTGAGTTGGGAATAAGCAATTTGGTAACCTGTTGATATACCATTTTTTTCAAGTTCTAATTCCACTTCATGGTTCAATAACTACAAAACATCCGTAGATGTTACATTCCTATATCTTCTTCCTCTTTGCTTTCTTCTCTTCCTGCGTTTCTTTTATTTTCTACCTTTTGTTATTCCTGAGGATGTCAATCATTAGAAGTTGAGGGGGTGAGTGGAGTTGATCAAACCATCACAATTTTCCTCAATTCTCCTTTACATACATTGTTTCTCCCAATGGATTTCAAAGGCTTCTACAGTCTTGATAGTTAACCTGACACCGGCATGTGGATTCCTCCAAGGCAATGTCTCAACTCGGAGCAAATCAGGACTAGGAGGAATCCATGCTGAAGAGACAGGGCTGGAGGGAATTCTCCCGGCCTCAGAGATCAACTCCAACCAAGCAGACTGAAAAAACCCCAGCAAAGAGCAAGCAATGGACATTACTGAGAGGTTCATACCAGCAGACAGGATTCAGCACCAGAAAATCTAACCAGGTACAGTATTGTTTATTACAGGGAGGCCCCAGCAAACCTGCCCAGACATGGCAGGGTCCCATCAGAGGACATGGGCTGGGATAAATGTAGGATATGGGAATAAACACCAAGAAAGACCAGGGGGTGCTAATACGGTGTTCAGGGTTGAGTAATGGTGCCACGTTATTTATGTAAATAGAAAAGAACTGTTGAGTGAGGAGTAAAAGAAAAACGTCCTCCAGCCCGGGACAAATTTATAAGAAGAAAAAGAAATGCCGTCAAGAGCTACATGGAAACCTAAAACTGGGCCCACATTTTGATATGATCTTCTGATGAAATGTCATTTTAAACATGGCCTATAAAACAAACTATTAAAATTTTAGTCTTTAAGGTGACGTCAGCAAGAGGGCAGAGCAGGAAGCCCTGGGCCCTCCTTCTTCCCACAGATACACTGATTCAGCCCCCATTCACAAATTCCCTCCATGAGAAATCCAGAAATTAATTGAAAGGATTCTGTGCCCGGGATGCAGAAATGAAATCAGGACCTCGAAGAGATATTAGCACTCCATGTTCATAACAGCACTATTCGCAATATCCAAGAAGTGGAAATGTAAACGTCCTTCGATACATGAATAGATAGAGAAAATGTGGTGTATACATACAAGAGAATATTATTCAACCTTAAAAAAGAAGGAAATTGTGCAATCTGTAACAACATGGATGTATCTTGAGGACATTGTAATAAGCGAAGTAAGCCAATCTCAGAAAGACAAATACTGCATGATTCCAGTCATCTGAGATATTATCTAAAATAGTCAATTCATAGAATCAAAGAGTAGAATGGTGGTTGCCAGGGGCTGAGGATAGGGAGAAATAAAGAGTTACTAATCAACGAGCATAAAGTTCCAGTTAATAAGGTGAATAAGTTCTAGAGATCTGCTGTACAACATTGTACCTCTAGTCAAAAATACTATATTGTACACTTAAAAATTAAGAGGGTAGGTCTCATGTTGTGTTCTTACTGCACCAAAAATTTTTTTAAAAGAATGAATTTAAAGAACATCATGTTATACACTTCAATTATGTGCTGTTTATTGTATGTCAATTATATGTCAATAAAGCTATTTTTCCAAAAAAATGAAATATAGAATTGCTGCCTAGAGTCCTATCATTTTTCTGTGATGCACACATACCATTATCACCCATTCTAAATCAAATATTTTCCATAATTAAAAAAATTAGTCTTGGGCTTCCCTGGTGGTGCAGTGGTTGAGAATCTGCCTGCTAATGCAGGGGACACGGGTTCGAGCCCTGGTCTGGGAAGATCCCACAGGCCGCGGAGCAACTGGGCCCGTGAGCCACAACTACTGAGCCTGCGCGTCTGGAGCCTGTGCCCCGCAACGAGAGGGGCCGCGATAGTGAGAGGCCCGCGCACCGCGATGAAGAGTGGCCCCCGCACCGCTATGAAGAGTGGCCCCCGCTTGCCGCAACTAGAGAAAGCTCTCGCACGAAACGAAGACCCAACACAGCCATAAATAAATAAATAAATAAATAAATAAATAAATAAATAAATAACTTTAAAAAAAAATAGTCTTAAAAAATGACAGAATAATTTGGGCAATAGATTACCTCGTTCCATCACAGAGCCTGGATGAGTAAGGCTCAAGACCAAGGTGACAGTCAAGAGTGGTGACAGGTGGGAACTGGGAGTGCCACAGCACACATCACTTGGTAATTAAAAAAATAAAAGCAGCATAATGTTTTTCATATCGCACGACTCTGAAGAGAGCCATGTCAAAACATTCTGCTTCACCAGGACTCTCTCCAGGTACACTAGAGCCCCACGACTAGTGGGCCTCCAAAGGCCACCCACAGAGGGTATGGCACTTGGGAGCCCTGGAGTTGAGGTCAAATCTGCAGATGAACAGGGTTATGTCAACCTGCACCAAACACATTGTACCATCAGAGTCCCCTGAGAACAAGGACAGCCCCGGACCTGCAGAGAGAAATTTATAAGGACAAACTTGAGAGACCAAAAGAAGCACATGGACCATCTCTTTTCCCTCCAATCCAGAGCCAGCGTCTGGCCGTCATGCGCAGCTGGTCTCGCTCACAGGCCCAGCCAGATTTCCCACGATGAATCATAGAGAACACAGTAAGTGATACTTATCTGGATTACATCAGATCTCATGGAACTTTTGTATATGACAGTTGATTACATAAGATTGTAACAGTTCACATGGAAAGCACTTACTTATTTTACATTCCTTCATTGTTTTCTTTACTGTATCTCAGGGTGTATGTAAAATTGCAATTCAAAATAGTCTTTCCCAATGCAGAAGCGAAACAACCTACCTGTTTGAACTTCCTTTCCTCAGAGTCTAGATCACAGAAAGAATTCAGATTTCAGCTAAGTATAAAATAATTTGTCTATTATAACGAGATCATTCCAAGTGATTAACTTTCTATTTATTTCTCTCTTTCTCGCTTTCTATCATAAGTACGTTTCATGCGGCTCCCTCAAATGAAACTGTCCCTCTCACACAAATAGGACCTTGGACACTAGCTACTGTCGCAAGCACGGCCTCCCTAATGTCTCATTAGAGTTAGGCTTTTGGCAGCTGGGCCTGTCAATAACATTACTTCATTAGGTCAAGCTCATGAGGTTTCGTTTTTGTGGTTTTTTCTCGTCTAAACGCTTTAATCCAGGCATTTGCAAACCAGCCATAACAGAGTGTCCGCTGAGCATTCAGCAGACATTAACGAATTCATTTGCTACACCTTCCCCTTTGGGGGTACTGGCATGTAATACAATACCTGCCAGGACACTCTTGCAGAATCTCGGGAAGAGTTTTGACAGGATACTATTATTGGGTCTGGATAATTTATTAAAACCACCTGGTTTCAGATATCCAACTCTGGATAATACCTAAATGTGTTAGTTTGAAAACTTTCAAGCCTACAAAAAAAGTGAGGGAATAGTACAAGGATCATCCATATACCTTTCTTCTAGATTCACTAATTTTAAACATTTTGTCACATTTGCTTTATCTCTCTCTCGGGGTGTGTGCGTGTGTGTGTGTGTGTGTGTGTGTGTGTGTGTATAATACCATTTTAAAATAAATTGCAGACACATGATACTTCAACCCTAAGTATTTCATCACTTATCTCTCAATAAGAACATTCTCCTACATAAGCACAATATCATTATTGTACTCAAAGTGTTTAACCTTGACACAATATCATCAAATATACAGTCCATGTTCAAACTTTTCCAATTGACCTGATAAAGTACTTAAAGCTGTTTTTCTTTTTTTAAAATCCAGGATCCAATCAAGGATGACGTATTTCATTTTGTTACCATGTCTTTCTAGTTTCCTTTCATGTGAAACACTTCTCCTTCTCCCCCAACTTTTTTTTTTTTTTTTTTTGGTCTTTTATCACATTAGTATTTTTGAAGAGTCCAGGTCAGTTGTTTTGTAAAATGTTCCACAATCTGGATTTGCCTGATCGTCTCCCTATGATTCAATTCAGGTTGAACATTTTTGGCAAGATTTTGGCAACATTATATAAGTGCTGTTGTGCATCCCCATTACATCACACTAGAAGACATAAAATGTCTCATTATCCATGATGCTAAGTCTGATCGCCTGATTAAAGAGTCTGCCATATTTTTTCATTGGAAAGGTACTTTAATCCTTTGTAATAAATAAAATAATAAATGACACTTTGAGATGATGTGCATATTCACATATATATGACATTTTTTAGAGCAGTTTGAGGTTCACAGCAACATTGAGTAGGAGATACAGAGGTTTCCCATATAACCCCTCCCCACACACACGCATCACCTCCCCCATTATCAACGTCTCCCACCAGAGGGGTCCATTTATTACAATTGGTGATCCTACATTGACACAATTATCACCCAAAGCATAGCGTACACTCTATGGGTTTGGATAAATATATAACGACATGGATCCACCATTATAGTACCATACAGAGTAGTTTCACTGCCCTAAAAATCCTCTGTGCTCATCTTTCCCTTTCCACTAACCCTGGCAACCACTGATTTTTTACCGTCTCCATAGTTTTGCCTTTTCCAGAATGCCATATAGCTGAAATCATACCAGTATGCAACTTTTCCAGATTGGTTTATTTCCCTTAGTAATATGCATTGAAAATTCCTCCCTGTCTTTCTTTTTTTAATTGGAGTATAGTTGACTTACAATATTATTTTAGTTTGAGGTGTGTAACATAGCGATTTGATGTTTTTATAGATTACACACCACACAAAGTTATTACAGTATTATTGACTATATTCCCTGTGCTATACATTACATTCCTGTGACTTATCTAGTTTTATAACTGGCAATTTGTACCTCTTAATCCCCTTCATCTATTTTGCCCTTCTCCCCACCCCTCTCCCCTCTGGCAACCACTAGCTTGTTCTCTGTATCTGTGAGTCTGTTTCTGTTTTGTTATATTTGTTCATTTGTTTTGTTTTTTAGATTCCACATACAAGTGAAATCATACCATAGTTGTCTTTCTCTGTCTTATTTCATTTCTCATAATACCCTCTAGGTCCATCAGTGTTGTTGCAGTGGCAAGATTTCATTCTTTTTTATGGCTGAGTAATATTCCATTGTATATATAGATATACCACATCTTCTTTATCCACTCACCTGTCGATGGACACATAGGTTGCATAGCTCACTTCATTTTAATGCTGAATGATATTTCATCATCTGGATATATTATGGTTTATTTATCCATTCACTTACTGAAAGACACCATGTTTTGGCCATTGTGAATAAAGCTGTTATAAAATCTGTGTACAGGGTTTTGTGTGAACATAAGTTTTCAACTCCTTTGGATAAATACCGAGGAGTACATCTTCTTGCATCGACTGTTATAATGTTGGTGGCAAAACAATGATTTCCTAATGCAGTCACCCTTTCCGCAGGGACTAGTTGCCATTCTTTTATAAAGAAGAGCTTTTACTGCACCCCACCACCACGACTATTTTTAAAAGTCACTATGGAACTTAATTCTTTGAAAATTCAGTATGTTACAATCCATTATTGTGATGCTTGTATTCTTACAAATGCGGTCAGAGGAGACAGCTTAAAGCTAGTAAAATTTATAATTTTACTACACCATTACATATTATAATTCATTACAAGGAAGCAGCCACGCTGTGTTAAAATGCTGTTTTTAACCTCCAGTTCCTAATCAGTTGGAAATTAATAATATAACCCAAGTGTTCCCCCCACCCCAAGCACTCCACCTTCCAGAACCCTTCTTTTCCTTATTTTTCAAATAAAATAACGCATGCTCCCATCCCACAATATTGTAGGAAATCCAGCAACATCCCCAATATTTTCAAAGGTTTGGGGCTGTGAGAAGGAGAAATAGTCTCCTCTGATTACCTATCTCCTTTCACAGCCAACCCAATTCTCCATCACCTCCAGCCAATCCAATGGCTCTTGTGCATGTTGCCATATTTCACCCACCCATGGATTCAGCACCTTCTTCATTTCTCAAGTCTTAGCTGAAAATATACAGCTATCAAAACATCAAATAGGAAGTAACTTAATATTCCACATCAGATATCATTGCTCTAGGACTCTTCTCTGAGCTCCCTTCCTGGGCTGCTCATTGCTTTCGTTCTCCCTATTCGGTCTACCACAGCTCCTTTCAGCATCATCTCCACCTCTAAGACAAGCACCAGGCACCATGCAAATGGAGTGACTGCAGCAAAACACTTCATTCATGGGCTAAGTCTAGAGTCACTCAATAGTTCTGAAGTTCCCCAGTGGATAGCATCCTTTTTCTCTTTGACTCATTCATCTTACCTATGTATATCCTTTCAACCACCTTCCTGCCTCCTCACCTTGGCAACCCATCCTTGCATCATCTTCACTAATGCCCTCCTGTCCTTACTGCCAACCCCAGGTGGCCATCCCTCCTAGCTCACCCCAGCGTCAGGATAAGACTCTTAGCAGCACTATTCTTTTGGTTATCTGCTCCTTATGGCCACCCCTCCTATCCTCCCATCACTTGCTCACAGCTTTCTCTGTGGAAAAGCTGTCAACCTGCTGCACTGAACCCACTTCTTACAAACTGACTGTTAAAGTTTCCATTGAGACCAACCCAGCTCATCTGACTCTTTGCATGATAGGAGGGGCTGTTGAGTCATAATTGCAAATATGAGTCAGAACATTCCAGCTCCCAGGAGGAGAGACATGAGAAATATTATCCCTCCCAGGAAATAAACACATGATAAATATGTGGAGTCAACCCCTTACTTCAAATATCATACACATTCACACACACATGTGCGCACACACATACTTTCTCTTTATGTTACTCCTACCTATAGAATCTAGAGGAGAGAAGTGAGTAAAAATTGCCATTAAAGAGATAAGGAATTCCCTGGTGGTGCAGTGGTTAAGAATCCTCCTGCCAGTGCAGGACACGTAGGTTTGAGCCCTGGTCCAGGAGGATCCCACATGCCGTGGAGCAACTAAGCCCATGTGCCACAACTACTGAGCCCGCGCTCTAGAACCTGTGAGCCACAGCTACTGAGCCCACACACCACAACTACTGAAGCCTGCACACCTAGAGCCTGTGCTCCTCAACAAGAGAAGCCACTGCAATGAGAAGCCCACACACTGGAAAAGTAGCCCCCGCTCGCCACAACTAGGGAAAGCCTGCACTCAGCAATGAAGAACGAATGCAGCCAAAAATATAATTAATTAATTAATTAATTAAAAGAGGTAAGGAAGTCAATGGTCTGAATTGCAGCATACACAAGTGACAGCTCCACCAAGTAGCAATGACTTTGCTGAGTCATTGTGAATTTTCTACCTCATTTGGTACATATAACCTGGCCCAGTGCCACGGCAGTGAGAACCTTCAGACAAACAATTACAAGCAAGATAATGACCAGGAAACAGAGGTCTGGTCTCAGCCTTGGGTCTAGATTACACTGAGCTTCAGTGAAATATAAAACAATCATTAATAATGTGAGTCCATTTATTGGTGGAAGAATTTTAATAAGTAAATACAATCAGGAGGTTGAGGAGTAATTAATCAGTAATACCCTTTGTGGTAGGCAGAATAAGGCCCATAGCAAAGACGTCCAGTTCCTACTTCCCAGAACCTGTTACCTTACATGGCAAAAGAGACTTTGTTAAAGATCTTGAGATGGACAGATTATCCTGGCATATCCAGGTGGGCCCTATTTAATCACAAGAGTCCTTAAAAGATAGAAGAAGGAAGAAGGTCAGAGTTAAGAGATTTGAAGATGCTACACTGCTGGATTTGAAAGTAGAGGAAGGGGCCA
Organism: Balaenoptera acutorostrata; assembly: GCF_949987535.1. NCBI lineage: Eukaryota > Metazoa > Chordata > Mammalia > Artiodactyla > Balaenopteridae > Balaenoptera > Balaenoptera acutorostrata. The sequence continues at coordinate 51,326,116 of NC_080068.1, read as the reverse complement.
TGAACCAAGGAATGCAGGTAGCCTCTAGAAGTTGAAATAGGCAAGGAAAAGGCTCTCAAAGCTTCCAGAGCCTCCAGAAGGAATGCAGTCGATAACTCCTTGCTTTTAGCCCAATGAGACGAATTTCTGCTTCTGATCTCCAGAATTATAATATAATAAGTTTGTATTGTCTTAAGCCACTAAGCTTGTAGTAATATGTTACAGCAGCAATAGGAAACTAATACACCCTTCTTCCCCTGTTGAGTTCTGAACTAATTAGGAGAAAGTCAAGGAATAAGACACAGAGCAAGATATCACCTTTATTGCTGATAAAGCTGAGAGTAGAAAGGTAGATAAAGATAAAGGTTCTCCTAACCAAACCCTAGATTAGACAGCCTTCACTACCAGCCAAGTGCCATCTAGGACCAGGCCCTGAAAAATCTATGGCAGAAGGGACATCAAAACTCAACCAGCTTCATGGTTCAAGAAGACCGCAATATCACAGTCACATCCAAATGCAAAAGAAGGCAGCTTCCACTTACCCATCTCTTTTTACCAGGAGAATATCTTTCCCAGATGGCCCTCCTTGGAAATTTTCCCAGAAGGTCCCCTCAGGGACCACTGACAAGGATAGTTCTCATGGCCAAGCTCAAGCTGCAAGAAGGCAAGGGAAACAAGCACTGGAATTTTCAACCTCAATAGTGATAAGTAGGCACTTCCAGCAAAGAGCTAGGTACCTACATCAGTGAGAGGCGAGAAGTGGAGAAAATGGTGCTGAGCCCCGTAGATAAGGCTGTAAGTTCAAGCTGAAAGGGCACATATCTAGACTTTGAGATCATGTCTACCCTTGCTCTGACACTTATATTAGCTCCAGTTTCTCTCCCCAATCCATTGTTACCTCTTTAGTCAATTATTTCCAAAGATCTTTATGGAGTGAGTTTTCTTATTTTCAAGGAAATTTAAATTATTGTAGGAAAATAGAAAATACTAATTAGTAAAGACTAAAAAAATGTAAGTGATACTACTCTGAAATAATTACCATTAATGTTAATACTTTGGTGTATATTTCTTTAAACAATTCTATAATAATGTATATACATACTTTTTCAAAGTTTTTTTTATAGCTCTTTCTTTCATTGCAATACTTACAAAAATACAAGAAAAATTACTGTGCTTAACATTAAAGGTCAAACTATTTTGGAAAGCAAATTGAACTATTTAGAAAGTAACCAATGCCAACTGATAAACAAAAATAATAGGAAAAAGAAATAGTTTGAATAGTGTCAATTTACAGTTAATTCATCAAGTTTATATATCAGGAAGGGTGAAGCTACATAGTATTTGGCTGACATGTAATGTTTGGTGAAATTAATTTCCAGCCCAGCATTTGAAACAATATACCATTAGCTCTGCATGCATACCCAGGTTTACTTTGACTATTACAGGTATAAATCGTTCCTTCTATACACTGTTGTGAATAATGCTGTAGCATTAAAAGGATTTAGTGTATTCAGTGTTCCAGTTTGCAAAAACATCCACATAAATAGCACCTTCATCTTTCAGAGCTTTCTTTGAGCTTATATCTCAAGTAACATATTCAAATTCCTTCTAAAAAGTCATTTCTCAAGTTGCAAATATAATTTTTAATTAATTAGCATCACAGAAATATTTTCCTTGCACTTATGGGAAACACCTGCCCACATCTCACATATCTCAGCTATCATGACAGCTTGATACAGTGGTTTTGACCAGCCATCATGACTTTGCCCCTTTAATGCAGCTGTTTGGCCATGGGGATGTTTTGATGTTGTTCAAATTCCAGCTCTGCCATTTATTAGATGTTTTCTTGTAATATATGGCTTAGCCTTTATAAAGATTCCATTTTCTCACTTGTAGGATGGAAATAATATTCTCTACCTCAGAGGCTTGTAGTGAAAATTAAATTAAATACTATTAAGTGCTTTTGTAATGCCTGGGACATACTAGTTGCTCAATAAATAGGGGCAATCACAAAATTATTGGTGGTGATATTGATGATGGTGATGAAGGGACAGCCAAAGCATGTGAAAAAGTAGCACCAAAATGATGCTCTCCTCTTATCCGAGGGTCAGGTACAGGAATCCCTAAATATAAGCATGTTCGATAACCTTAATTATCAACTTCCAGAATTAAGTTGAGAAAATTAAATTTACATAAACTGCAGCATCAAAAGAACTTAGAAGAGTATGATCAGGTATTCGGTAGTGACACTTCCTGACAAATTATGACACCATAGACCAGATGTACTTTTCACACCTATCTCCTGCCTCAACTTAATGAATGAATTGATTGATTTTTAATGTATTGGTGACTCACTTTTTGCCAGGTATTTGCTAGATGCTCCTGTTTTTGCCTTGTTATGCCAAAAGTTCTAGACACTATTAATGAAAAGTCAAGGTAAGCCCAGCCATAGAGGAAATGTTTATGACATAGAGGTGGGCATATAGAAAGGGAAAAAATTAATGGTGAGGGAGAGACTGTATTTTGGTAAATGCTATAAACTGATGAACTGGAACAAAGATTAAAAAGGAACAACTACTGTTCCCAGAGAACTCTTATGAAAATCTTAAACACCAGCATACATACAGCACTAGGAACATATGTGTCTACTTAAAAAGATTCTCCAGAAACAAGTGGCAGCTTCGACCTGTCCAGGGTCAAACTTGGTATTATAGCATTTCCCTGTAAAAAAAGGAATCAGAACAGAAAGCTTTTGATGTTGACATCTACTGGGAAACTGTTCCACTGCTATGGCTCCCATTCAATTCTATCCTCATAAAAAGAACAGAGAAGGGAAAAAAAAGAACAGAGAAGAAAAACAACCTCATTGTTGCATAAATTAGAGACAAGAAAAATTAGGTATGGTTTTTGCTGAGAGGGTAAAAAGGAAAATAATTCTTGTAAGAGGCAAGGATTTGTTCTTCTCAAATGAAATTGCACAGTTTAAGAAAGAAGGTGCAACTACAAATTATCTACCACTCCATGAGAGGAAACATGAAGGCAGCCAATAATTCAGATCTATTAAATTTAAAGCTACTTAGTCTCTCTCTTACGTGGTCACAATGGCAACAGATTGTCTGCAATGTGGTTTATCCGGCATGTGAGGCATGGTATACCCATGATCGTGCATATACACGTGGGTACAAAATTTTTAGCCAGCAGCTGATGGAAAAACATTTGTCGGCAGTGTTTTGAAAATTCTATCTTGGATGACGTGCTTGATGGACTTTTGACACTCTTGTCTACAAATGTAGATCTGGCTGGCTTAGTGACAAGAGTATGGGTGAAAATTTGATTTGGGCTCAGTGTAACCATGTAAGCATATGTCCATTTGTCTCCTTCAGTACTAGTGACATATCCTACTCAACAGATGGGGCAGGGTGTGGGGCTGAGAACCAAAGAATGATCATGACTCACATTGTCTGTCTCACAATCACATCTTTGAAAAAGTTTTAACACTCGTTGATCAGAGCATTTTGATGTTTTGCATTTGGTTGAAGGCTCTTTGGTTTTGAAGTAGGCTGTCAATTCTCAATTTCTTGAACACAGGAGTATATAAGGAAGGGAATTTGGACCCTTGGTGTTCTTGCCTGAAACCATCAGATTAGGTAATATTAAATTGGACTTAGTACATTTACAAATTCCAGACTGAGAATTTATATGACTTAAAAGTTTCTCAGATCAAGGTTGAAATGGGGGAGCTTTTCAATGACTGGGTTTAATGAGTGAATGAGTGCACACACACACACACACACAAGCGCACTCACAGAGTCACTCAATGTCAACCCTAGACTGATCAGTTCTCTCCAGTACAGGCTCTCTGTCAGAAAGAAAGAAAAAGAAGGGGAAAGGGAGGGAGGGAGACAGAAGGGAAAGATGAAAGAAGAGGTTTGCACATGAAAACGTAAACTTCCAAAGCAGATAAAATTCCTGAAAAATTAAGTACAAATCAAACCAAATTTTAGGAAATCACTTCATATTTCTCCACAGATTTATAGCATTATTCAGAAATGCTTTATTGGGTTTCTAATTAGTTTTCAATGTCTAAAAGCTCTTATTACATGAACTTTAATTTTTTGTGAATGCGCCACATAAACTGTATTTCAAAGATGGTGCAGCATGGTGGTTAAGACAGATCTGTGTTAGAATTCTGGCTCTGTCCATACTCTGTGTAATTTACAAAAGTTATCTAACCGCTCATCAGTAAAGAAGGCATCGTCATATTCAGCCCTTCTAGACTCAGTGAGGATAAAGTAAACTCCTGCATGTAAATGCCCAGTACAGCTTCTTGTCCAGAATAACATTTGAGAAATGTTAACTGCCTGCTAAACCCCAGCTCTCAACCTTGCTACATATTAGAACCTGGGTAGCTTTTACAAACACTGATACCCAGGCCCCTTCCCATTCCAATGGAATCGGAATCTCTTGGGGTGGGGCGTAGGCACCTACATTTTTAATGCTCTCTTTATTATTGCCATGTGCTATCAGGATTAAAATGCACTTAAAGCATTTGGTAAGCAAGGGCTTGTGTCTGTTTTGTTCGCCACTGCATACCCAGGACCTACCCCAGTTCTCAGTATAGGGAAGGCACTCAATATGTATATTGAAAGAATGAATAAAACAAGGTCTATCTGTTCAACATATTCCAAGGTAAATTAACAACAAATACCAATACTTGGAGTATTTATGAGCCAAGAAAAGTCCAGTGCCTGGACAGAAAGGTGAGTACCCCAAAGCTTCCATATCTAATTTCCAAGCAACAAAAGGATGTGCCTTTGCAGTCATCTTTGTATTATTTTGGGTAAAATACGAAGTGGATAATTCTCTTTAATCAGTAAAGCAACTAAGAACAGTCTGTGCAACAGCTTCTAAAAACCTTACACTAGAGGAGTGGTGCTCAACTTTTTTGTCTTCAAAACATACTTATGAACACAAGACTCTTTGTCCACATTCAAGATGGAATTAAAAGCTTCAAAGCAACAACAAATAAGCCAGAAACAATTACAATATAATCATTATTATGACTGAAAAGTGTCTCACAGATTTATAAAAATTCACTTGGTTATCCAATCATTTATTCTGTCTTACAGCAGAGTGTCAATGTTCTAGAAGAATTCTTGATTGCCTGTAATTTCCTCTCTTATAAACTCATGAGACAAAGTTCTCACACATTCCAATAAGCATTCAATGGATTTTCAATGCCATTTTTACCTCTTACTAATAGCAAATTGTACTGCCTGCTAAATTGTACTCCCTGCTATATGTATCCCTGCTATATATGCTGTTCAAGGTTACATCTGATAGATACCTTCAAGACAGTAAGTAAACTCAGTTGTAGCAAAAGGAAACATTATTCACTGGTTGCATTAGTCTGCTGCATCTATAATAATGCTATGTAAAAATACATCCCCAAACTCAGCATTTTACAAAAACAAGCATTTCTTCTCTTGCTCTGGGATGGCAGGGCAGCTACAGTTTGACTAATCTAGGCAGGGTTCAGCTGAGCAGTTCTACTTCATGTCCCAGGTCAACTAGGCATGGCTTCAGGCTGTGAGTTGCAGAACTATTCTACATGTCATATTGTGGCACCCAGGTAAAAGGGACATGTTTTCTTGTAACAGATGACCAGAATGCAAGAGGAGCAAGCCCAACCACACAAGCACATTTCAAGCATCTGTTTATGTCACATCTAACTACATCTCAAAGGTCAGAACAAGTCAGATGGTCAATCCCAAAAATCAAGGTGAAAGGAAAGAAGTATCCTCCCTCCATTATGAAACCACGGCAAGAATATGGATGTATACTTCTGTTAGTGAGAAGTAAAGAATTCAATCTACTAATGTAGATTGAGAAAAATGTAGGGGCACATAGGTTGAGAATCCCTGCTGTAAAAGACTGGAGACTATGGCAAGCAACATTATTCACCATACTTGGACTGGGTAGGTGGATACCTTCCAGACTGGTTTTTCCTAAAACATCAAGAGGACTCTCTGCCTGCTGGAATTTAAATTTTCATTAGTAGAATCTCGTGTTGGTTAAACAACCAAGATTAGAGAATCAGTTCTGGAAGACTCCAATAAAACTTAGAATATATGCTGGGAGGCAGAATGATGGAATGTGTGCCCAGCCCAGAACCAGGCACAACTAGGTTTGAATCTTGGCTCCAACACTTACAGGTAAGTTGCTTAAATTTCTGAATCCTCATGGTTTTTGTTTGCTACGTTGTTTTGGTTGTTGTCGTTTTGTTTCATTTACCTCTATAAATTGGAAATAGTACTTATCTCCTGGAATGGTAGTGAGGATCAAACGAGCAAACGTAAGAACAACATCCGTTACCTGATTGGCGCTCAATTTATGTTAGTTTCCTTTCACCACTGGCACTGGGACCCACTCATGGGATTGGCTGTTTATTTTCTTAATAGCAGAAGAGAGGGAAGAGAGATGGTGATTATACATCCCGAATTTTCTGGCACAGTCTTTCTCTTACTAAGCGTGCCTATCACACAAGGCATTCTTATTTAGAAAACACCATCATTCTTAGATGGATGACCTGGCAATTTCATATGAGAAAGAAGGTATTCATCACCATCTCCCCGAATCCCCTCTCATCTAACTCTAAGACATATTTTATTAAATATCCTTTACTCTATAAAGGTTTCCCTGATCCTGCTCTGTTCCCAGCTGGGCGGGGTACCCCTCCTACATGCTCATAGCATGCTGTAATTCTCCATCTCGACATTTATCATGCCATATTTCAATTGCACATTTATGTGGCTCTCCCTTATGTTGTAAACTCCTGCCTGTCTTGTTCATTGTGCTTTGTAGCATATAGGAGACACTAATATACATCTATTATTGTTGCCTGGCCTACATCCAATCGTTCTTTTGATCTCTCCTTAGTGACGTTAATTTTTACCCTTGGATTTAGCCTTGACTGAGAATCCACCCATAGACCTTTCACTAAAATAAAACAACAAATTCCCTTTTTTGCTTGAAACAGTTTGAACTAGGTTTGGAACTTTCGAAGGAAACAATTCCAATGTATAGAAATACTGGTTCCTGGCAATGGGGTATTGCCCGTTATGGACCTAAAATATAGAATTTGGGAAGTTCATGAGGGGTGAACTCTTTCTCTTCTGCCCCCAAGTGGGAATTAAGATTGAGTCCGTTAATCTGAGGGCCAGGGACATGGGCAGGTCACTGGCCCTGTTGCTCTGAGAAGCCTGGAACAACAGACCAAGAGGACCAGGGGCTTGAAGGACACCAAAAAGACAGGAAGTGGGAAATGCAGAGGACACTGAAAACTAACTTCCCCAGTCCCATCATTTGGTGTAGGAATCAACGTGCCCTTCCCACGGGACACAACACAGTCTGCTGCTGATGATGGGAGAAGAGGATCAACTCCTCCTGCTTCAGGAAGAAGCTGATGTGTGTTTGTAGGAGTGTATGGAACTAATTAGGACCGTGACATTCCCGGTGTAGTCTGGTCACAGGGCTGCCTGTGTGCCTTTGTCGTTGGCGTGATACAGCTGCTCCGGAGTGTTTGCTCAGAAAGTAAGATCAGACACCTAATCCTCTTCCACAAGCCGTTACACGTTAGAAATGCCTAATTCTCCCCAGCCTGCCCAGAATCTTCAGACTTGTCATATTTTTTTCCATTCACATCAGCGGGGATTTTTTCTCTCCCCCTTCCATTTCCACAGCATCATAAAACTCCACATGGTTAAGGGATTTCAAACAGCAGCGACGTATTGCATGACTTATTAAGTAATTTGATAGTCTTAACCTCATTTTACATTCAAAGTAATGGGGTGAGCACAAAGAAAATGACCCTTCCTGGATCCCCTTATGGCTATGTGGTCACTGACAACTTGCCAGGGAACACCTGGGACACAGTGGTTGATGCACATTGGTTAGAGCCAGAATTTGCGACAGAGACAAGGATCTGAGTACCTGGGCTTTGCACATATAAAGCGCACTCTTGACAAATATAAAAATACATCCCTTTCCAATTTCTTTCTGTATATAGGCAGAGCGGGGAGCAAAGCAAGGGCAGAATTAAGTCTCTGAAATCAACAACTGCTGATTTCTGATCAGGGTCAAATCCAGGAGCGCTATGGTTTTCAAATCATGTTCTTCAACCTCTCTTCTCTCAAGCGTGGGTCTAGCAAGAATCCACGGGGGCTCCATGAAGACTAACTGATTATTTCTTACCACCAGCAGTATTTCGTTTGAGGGTAATAATAATTCCTTCTTTCTCTTTTCTCATTTTTTAATGAACCAAGATTTTAGGAAAATAATTAGGCAAGGGTTTCAGCAAATTGCTATTGTTTTTTAACATGAGTTGTGTTATATGGGATTAAATATTCTCTCAAAGAATTCTGTAGTTTTAAAAAGTTTGATTGAGGCTGCATCAAGGTATTTTCTCAGTCCTATGACTTCTGACTTCAGGGTGATCCTTATGAACTAGAACAAATTCTGCCTAAAAGGTGTGGCCTCTGTCTATTCACTTCATTACTGGCTTTCATCTTACCCCTTTACTTCCCACATTCCTGCTAAAAACACAGAAACTCTACTAAATGAAACTCAAAATATGTCCAAATATAAATAGACAAGTATTTACTTCTCTATTCTAAGCCAAGTCTCACGATGGTCAGTGACAGAAACGGAAGTCAAACTAGCTGAGACAAAAGCAGAATATCTTGGCTAGTTCAGGTATTCACAGGCTAGGCAGCCAGGAAGCCAGGCTGAGGGCTGAGCAAACAACTGGTAAACAGGCACAGAGATGCCGTAGACTGGGTGGCTGAAACATTTATTCTCTCATGGCTCTGGAGGCTGGAAGTCCAAGATCAGGGCGCTAGCATGATTGGGTTCTGGTGAGAAATATCTTCCTGGCTTGCAGATGGCCACTTTCTCATGGTATATTCATGTGGCTCTCCTGGTATGTGCACTTGGGGAGAGGGAGATATCTCTCTCCTCCTCCTCTCCTTATAAGGGCACTAATCCCATAATGAGGACTCCATCATTAGGCCCTCATCTAAACCTAATCTCCCAAAGGTCCCACCCCAAATACTATCACGCTGGGAGTCAGGGCTTCAAATATGACTTTTGGGGGACACAAACATTAAGTCCATAACTCTTGGTCTCTCTCTCCTTCTCTATCTCTCTCTCTGCCACACACACACACACACACACACACACACACACACGCATGCACACATACATTTCTGCTAAAATCTATCTTTCAGTCTCATTTTCTCCTACTCCAGCTTGGCAAGAGACCTAAATGCTGAATCCTCCAAAGTCTCCTATCTCCATTCCCAGACTAGAAATACTAGTTACTCTCCCTGGTCCAGTGTTCAAAACCCCTGGAGAAAGGCATTGTTTGGTCCAGCTTGGCTCTGACGACATCCCTGGAAAAAGCAACAGTAGCCAACAAGTGGATCTGGAAGAAGACAGAACCGCCCATTCACCCAAAGGGGTTAGACAGAGGAAGGGGTGTCCATAAGAGGCCATATGTGTAGGCTTTACAACTGATGTTCATAAACACTAGTTAGAGATTCTGCAGCAATCTGACAATCATTTAAAATAGCAGGATACTAAACATATCTATCATATAATAATCCTGTTATAAAAAGTGTAAGCTTGGTGTATACTTGATTAGGGCAGAAACTTCACCTTATTCATGGTTTTATCTGAGTCCAGTGCTTAGCACAACACAGATGCTCAACAAATCCTTGTTAACTGAAACTGTACATTTAGTTATGAATGAAACTATGCTTTATACATAACGTGATAACACTTGTTAACAGAAACTATATACACCAAATACTAAAGGCAGTCATCTCTCAATGTGAGACTGCAGAAATTTTTAATTTTTTCCTTAATATATTTTTCTGAATTTTAAAATGTTCTACCGTAAACCTGTGTTACTTTTAAAATCAGAAAAGCAATGTTACTTTTAAAGAAGCTTCATGAGAAAACGAGTATTTTGTGTTTTGATGGAAAGAAAAATCGGGCTGCTGTCAAGTTCCCTTGACAGCAATCAGCAGTTTTTCCCTGAGAGGCCCTGGGGATGGTGATGTGCAGTGTCACCTCCTCCAGCCTAAATCAGGCCACCTGGGGCGGGGGGAGTGGGTAGGGGCTCCTGGGAAGAAAGAGCTTGTTCGAAGCTGTTCTCCGCTGATGTGAAGAGAACAGAGGCAGGACTGGGGCTCCCAGGCCCACTGTCGGGGAACACCTCCCAACACAGCGTCTCAGGGCTATTTCCAGCTCCTCCAGTGGCCGCAGCCAAGAAAGAGAGGAACTGAAAGGCACAGGGACTAACTGATGTGAAGCTGCCGGCCTAACCTGTATGAAAAGAAGTCAGCTTGTTCTACCCCAAAGAACTCGTGGCGATCGCCTAGTGCATGCCTCATTTTCCAGGAAGAAACTGAAGGGCAGAGGGGTGAAGTGGCTTCTGGAATGTTATTTAAACCACCTGAACCTTCTTTCTTTATCTGTCTGGAACCAAAAAAGACTGGCCTTAGTGTACCCCACTTAAGGTTTATCTCAGCATCCTAAAGAGACACAGGTCCAAAGGCCTTGAAGAATGATGTTGATCTTGTGTGGTAGAGAGCAAAGGGGGAGGGGTATTCCACTGGCAGAGCACCTGGACAGTTGCCCTAAAAATCTCTTTCACGTCTCCCTCCTTGAAGCCCTGTGCCTGACTGCTTTTGTTGCAGTTGCCCACCTAAAATTCCCACCCCAGCTGGCTTTCCTCCACCCTGGCTAGCTTCTCCTCCTGCTCCGAGACATTTTCCCCAGGGATCTGCATGCTTTATTGTGCAACTCAACTCAACTTGGCCTCTTCTGACCCTCCCTCCCCTTCTCACCCATCAGCACAACAAAGGGCCAGCTGCTGACCAGGCAATCAGCACAAAACAAAACCCAAAAAAGGATTTTAAACATGCATAATTTATTAGGGTTTTCTTTTATCGTTCACACATGTAAGAGGTGCTAACGATACCTACTTCACCGAGTATTTCTCACAGACAAATAAACAAGGTAACCTAAGTGAAGCGCTTGGCACACTGTGGATGCACGATAACGGTGCCTTCCTTCCTTCTTCTCTAGGCACAGGACACTTGGCCAGTCAGTTCAACTACAGAAAAACAACTAAACGTTGGCGGCCCTCTGAGCACTTCTATTTCCCTTAGGGAGCGGCGCTAGACAAAACTGCAACTTCATTTTAGCGCTCTTATATCCAAACACCTCGCGGCTCCCTCTGTATCTGTTTATTTTCTCCCTGGCCCCTTCCCAGTCTTTTGTCCTATTTTCTTAAGGTCTCTGTAGAATGGCTGGCAAGTAGGACTGATGAGAAGTACTGCCGCTGTCCTCCAACCAGCTTCCCCATCATAAACTCTCAAAGACCCATAGACTTCCTCATAGTACTCACCACAATTACAAACCACTGTTTATATACTTGTCTCCTCTGACGGGGTATACACTCCAGGACAGGAATCCCAGTGTCTTACTATTTGTTGTATCCCATGATGATGTCCTATCATGATGTGATATCATAGTATCTGGCAAAGAAAAGGAAGGAGGGAAGGAAGGAAGGGAGGAACTGAGGAAGGGAGGAAGGAAGTTGGGTACATGCACAGCGATCTCAAGAAAAGACCTTTCCACCCAAAGAAGTTTGAACTCATGTTGCTTTATGCCCTGTTCCTGACCTTCTAAGACTCTTCCCAGTCAATACAAGGACCAGTAATACCAGCCTACCACATCTACTCCACCTCCCCACCTTGTTATCCATCCAACCGCTTCTACCATTTTGTCTCTGGTGCTGCACAGCTATCTTTATAGATGTATGTGTGTCAGGGGGAGGGGGGCATTGTAGCAAAAGAATTTAGAATCAGCTCGAGGCATCCTGTATTTGAGTCCTTTGCTGCTCTGCCTGTCGCTTAGCCATCCTCTCTCACAGCTCTGCCCTCCTCTGGGACCCCTCCCTTTCAGAATCCTTACCCACTTTCCACCCCCAACTTTCCACCTCTTTCTTTATGCAGAGGAATTCATCTCTCCTCCATCTCTGCGGTCTAAATGCTTACTGGGGAGGAGCAGACAGTTTACACATCCAGGAGCATGCCACAGCTTTGAACCTCAGCCTGCAAGGGCTTAACACAATTGTTAACCAAGAGTTGTCTTTCTCTCCACTGTCTCTGAGGAGATCCAGAACGTGTCTGTAAAGCGTCCAGCCCCAGTAACAGTTATTCATCTCTTCTTCTCTCACCCAGCCCTTACTCCTCCTTTAAGGATATTTATTATGTAAACTATAATGGAAAATAATCTAAAATAGAAGAGATATATATATATACACACACATATAAATAACTGAATCACTTTGTTGTGCACCTGAAATTAACACAACATTGTAAATCAACTATATTTCAATTAAAAAAAGAAAAAGAAAAAAAGGATATTTATTGTGCGCATATCTTTCTCTCTCATAAAAGTCAGACGTCTTTTCTTAAATTTTCTATTACATATACACAAATATGGTTTTCTATAAATGCATCGATGTGATCATACTAGAGTTGTTTCTAGTACAGTGTTTTCAATTTTTCTTTCTCTATATTGCTTGGTTTTCTCTTTTTCCCTCCTTCTCTCATCGTCATCCATGTTAACTACCTAGGATATTTATCTTTCTCCATTTCTCTTCATGCTTATACAATTATATGTAAACATGTCTCTATATATAAACATGTGGCAGGAATGCATTTTTGTTTTATAAGGATAAGATCATATTTTACAAACTTTTCTGAACCTTGCTTTTCTCATGCAACAATAACTCATGGAAATCCCTTCCAAGCACCTGATATGGGTCTAATTCTTTTTTGTTTAATGGAAACATTATATTACATGGGATGAATGTTCCGTAATTTATTCACCATTGCCCTGTTGACACACATTCATTTTCTTCCAGCTTTTACCCAGCTTTATGCTGTTAGAAATATCCTTGAGCATATATTCTTAAATCCTGGTGCTTTTCTTTGAACAGTCTCAGAAGTAAGATTTGCTAGGTCAAGCAATATATGTATTTTTAATTTTTAATAGCTATTTCTAGTTTATTTTCAAAAAAAGACTATAAGAATCCACATTTCCATCAGCAAAGTATAAGAATATTCTTTTCCCCACGTGCCTGGCAGGAGTGGATGTCACTCATAAAGTTCCGACATTCTGTTAGGTGTAAGGCTATCTATGACCTTGTTGCTTTAATTTGCATTTCCTCAGGCTCTAGTGAGTTTGAGCATCTTCATTCTTTCACGAATTGCCTCTGAATATCCTTTGTCCATTTTTCCATGGAGTGTTTATCTCCTTGTCAATCTGTAAGAGTTCTTTTTGCGTTACCCCTTTGTTCATCCTTTACATCACATGTAGTTTTCCAAATCTAGTTTTTATTTATCGACTTTGTTTATAGTAGCTGTTTCCATGCAAAAGCATTTTTCTTTTTCACTTTTATATAGTTTGTCTTTTTTTATAACTTCAGAATGTTCAGTCTTGTTTAAAATCTTCTCATGTCCAAAATGTGCATGTTGGTATCTCTTAGCTTTTCTTGCAGGTACTTTTAAAATTTGTTTTATTACCTACATGTAAAATTTCAATCTATATGGTAATAAGAAAAATTGTCCAAAACTTGGAAATACAGCAAAAGAATGACTGCATGTCCCTTCGTTGTCATATGAGAGTGCTAACAGCCCCATTCAATGATTATTGAATTCTCTAGGTCCTAGAGATAAGGACATGTGCCATTCCTGATCTGTGATTTACTATTGATTAAGACCCAGACTCTATGACTTTTCATGTTAACTTGCAGGTTTTTCTCCAATAGAGGTGCAAATTATTTCTGTCCAAGAGAGAAAATAAGTCAGTTTTATTTCCCTATAGGACATTAACCACTCTTGTCTCTAACTTAGTAAGCTTGTTCCAGCCTGCCTTTCTCAACTAATTGTTTAAATCTCTGTTCTCCAAATGCTTTTTGAACCGGTTTTACCATCCTGCTGGCTCCCTCATTCATACATTACATAAATCTTTGACTTGTGTTCAATTTATAGTCATATGAGTGTCATGTTTTAACTTTGTATGCTTTGAAACTGGAATGTATTTTTGTATACGATGCGAGAGAGGTTTAATTTTATTTTCCTCGACATGAATGATCAGTTGTGCCAGCTCTAAATAATCTATCCTTCTCTCTAAATAGCAATACTTAACTTTTCCACACCTAGAATAAAACTTGCTATAGAATAGGAATGCAATAAACATACTTTAGATGAGTATGGCATATTTTTATACGTACTCAGTTCTACCTCTTGATTCTCTATTCAGCTCTTCTGCACTATTAGTCTATTCATTTTCCAAGACCATTGACTTGCTTACTGTGGCGTTATAGTATGATCTGATGTTTGAGAAGACAGCAACTTTTGGTTAGTTTTCTTTTTCAAAATTTCTCCTCTATTCATGAGTATTTATCCTTTCATGTAAACTTTAAGTTCACTTTATCCAACTCTAAAAAGAAAATCCCTTTTGGAATTTTACTGAGCACTGTAGATTTATCTATTAAATTTGATAAAATTGATATTTGTTATTTAAGGCCTTTCTGTCTTAGAACATGGTATATTTTTCCATTTGTTCAACTCTTGCTTTATGTCTTTCAATAACAATTTTATGATTTTCTTTATATAGGTCTTTTATTTTGTTATTTTGATTGCTAAGCACTTTTTAGATCTTGCTGCTATGTCAAACATGGGACATTTTTTCCCATTTCCATTTTGGGGTGATTTTTGCTAGAACAGAAAAAAACCTTAGATTTTTACATCTTTATCTTGTATACAAATGCCTTATGAAATTCTCATTATTTTTAATAGTCCATCTGATTTCACATTGGTTTGATCTTTCTCTGGCCCCAGAGTGCTTTCAGAGTAGAAACAAACCAAGAGTCCACATGATTTCTTTTCTGTATATAAGCACTTACATCACCTGACAACCTATCCTTTAACACACTCAATATTTTCTTTTTCTTAGTGCTCTAAAACTTGCTGTAAATGTACTTATTTTTGTCTATTGAAGGGGTGCAGAATATGCCACCCCAATATATGTCACTTTGGTGTGTGGATTATTTTGAGCTAAAGGTAATGAAGACCCAGGAGACTCAGGAAAAACTTTTACCTCTCCCTTAACTGCCTAAAAATTTAGACCGGGGGCCTGACCCAGAAAGAGCGTTATTACCAGAGATAACTTTTTTATCTGAAAGACCTATCTACATGGCAGGGAAAACATCTGCTCTTCTTATCATCATGTGAATGACCCTCCTTCCCTTTGAAGCCCCAGATCCCATCCTATTCCTTAGCTCAGGACAGCATATAAGCCTCAACTGCCCGACTTGCCTTTGAGTCTCATTGTCTTTGTGGCGCTCCTATACATACAAAATTAAATGTGTTTTTCTCCTGTTAATCTGCCTTACGTCATTTCTATTGTAGGACCAGGCAAAGAACCTAGAAGGGAAGAAGGGAAAACCCTTCCTCCCCTACACTGTTTAAGTTGTACCCAAGAGAAAAGAAAGAGCCCTACAGAAATGCCATCCACAAGGAGACTGTCTAAATATAAAAAGCCCTGGAGATATGCTAGATCTGGAAAAAAATATAATCCAAAAGAGGCAATGGAAAAAGGAGACAATGGAAAAATACAATTAGGATCATAGTTAGGGGAAAGTGCTGTAGATCAGGACTGAGATGACATAGCATTGAAAAGGACTGGTAACAAAGTAAGAAGACAGAGGGTCTGGGAGCAGGTTAGGATGGGGAACCAAAAATAGGTCAGGGAAAGTTTTCTCAGGACTAAGATGTGGTCCTGGCAAGGATGCCCAAGGCCTAAGTCTATCTGGTACTGATGATGCTGTTGGAAACCTGTGCAAAATCAAGGATCCAATGAGTCTTGGAAGCATCATGCACATTTTTTTTTTTTTTTTTTTTTTTTTACTTTTGGCTACGTTGGGTCTTCATTTCTCTAGTTGCAGCGAGCAGGGGCTACTCTTCGTTGCAGCACACGGGCTTCTCATTGTGGTGGCTTCTCTTGTTGTGGAGCATAGGCTCTCAGCACGTGGGCTTCAGTAGCTGTGGCTTGCGGGCTCTAGAGCGCAGGCTCAGTAGTTGTGGCGCATGGGCTTAGTTGCTCCACGGCATGTGGGATCTTCCCGGACCAGGGCTCAAGCCTGTGTCTCCTGCATTGGTGGGTGGATTCTTAACCCCTGAGCCACAAGGGAAGTCCCTGTGCACATTTTTAAAAGGAAAACTGACTTTATGTAGTCTTTAGTACCTTTTGCTTTTGCTTTATGATGTTCCTGGCTGTTAATTCCATATGTTTTTTGGTAGTTCTTTTTCCTTCTGGCTTTTAAAACAAAGTAAAAAGGAAAATGTGGTTATCATCTTTTTTATAAGTAAAATATCAGTACTTGGTTTTATGTAATTTAATCATAGCATTATTGTCTATAAAATCAATCACTTTCTGAATTTGAAGTAAATTGTGTTTTACATAGGAAAAAGATCTACCAAGAGCACATATGTTTTTCAAATCCATTTGTTCTTCATGTCAGCAATGTTAAAAGAGGCATTTCCAGCTAGCCCATACTTGTTCTAAATGTCACGAGTGACAGGTTTTTATTTTAGAGGAAATATCTTCATTTGCCATCATCTGAGTCAATATTGTTGCAAGGGACATTTGATCAGACTAATGAAACACTGAACTCCTTCAGCTTGGGTAAATAGAAGACCAGTGAAATGCTCTGATATCATTTTTCATGGGGCCAAGAAAAGGAATTCTGCAGACAAAACAGCTATATTCTTTTTATACTTTAAAAAAGAACACACAAAGGGAACAGACACTACTTTCACTAGAAATCTAGGCTTAAACCTGGGGTTATCTGACCTTACTTCCCATCAGGTCCCACCGCTTCACTCCAAAAGACAGCCATGTCTTCTTGTGTTGTCATAAGGGCAGACACTGCCCACAAAGCCCAGAGTCTCTGCCGTATTGCTCTACCCACCCCTTATCATTCTCTTATCCTTAATTTACCAACCCACCTACTGGGAGAGAGAGTTTTCTGTTCTGGTTACCATGTCCCTGGGCTACTCCACCAGCAAGTGACTTTCAAACTTTTCTGAAAGTGGCCCACAAAAACAATATTTTCACCACACAACCCAGGAACTAGACAAACACAAAATGACTGAAATAAAAATTTTAAGAGACAATACTTACCCAGACATGTGATGTACTCTAATATTTTCTGTTCTGCTTTATCTTATTCCTGTTTGTTTTATTTTTTCTTTAATGCTGGCCAAGACCCATGCAATCAGAATTTCAGAATTCAATAATGGGTCACAGACCTCAGGTTGAAGAAAACTGCCTTCATCCGTGCATGAGGAATAACATGGGAGGGAGAAAGATATTCTGAGGGTGAATATCTGGTCATAAGAAAAGAGGTACGAAGCTGGAGGGGATTAAGGGCCACTGAGAACCTGTTCACTGCAGCCGTATCTGTGACAGAGTAAACAACATCCCACCATGGCATTCACAGATTTCTAAAGAGAGTAGGAGAGTGACCCCCAACTTGAAGAATCACTGAACTATAGTAACACCCAGCTTAGATCTACCCTCCTCTCAAGATCTAAAGTCCCAGGTGGGAAAGTCACTCACTCATTAATTCATTCATCCATTATGTAGTCATTGAAAAAAATATATATTAATTGAGCACCTACTGTAAGCCAGAAAAATAGACGCTAACAGGTTCTCTCACTCTCACATGATACACCATATCCTGTCCTCTGTATAGTAAGACCCATAAGTATCCCTGAACCCTATCATGTAACCAGGAACTGCTCTACATGGTGGGGATGTTGTGGTGAAGAGGATGATGTGTTCCTTAAAAATCATTCATATTTTCTTAGCCCAGTGTTTTTCAACTAGAGTTTGATTTTGCCCTCCAGGGGAAGTCTGGCACTATCTAGAGACATTTGTCGTTGGTGTGACTGGGGTTTGTTACCAGCATCTAGTGGATGGAGGTCTGGGATGCTGTTAAACATCTTCCAGTGAACAGGATGAGCCCCTACAAACAAATATCTAGCCCAAAATGTCAACAGTGCTTGAAAAACCCTGTTTACCCTTTTCCTTTACGATCAGTGTATATATTGTAATATAATGAGATGAGTTTCTGGTAGATCAGTGGCCATGAACAGCATTGTCTTCCTTGGGATGCTAAGTGGCATAGTACAGGTTATAAATAAATCAAACAATTTAAAGCAGTTGGAAGTGATGGGGAGTAAAGCAAACATTAACCTGTGAGCAGAGGACTGTGCCTGATGGTGCAAGGGTATCAGTATGCATAGGTGTAGTCTGCAGCTAGAGGAAGAGCAGGATGGAATATGCAAACCTAATTAGACAATCCAGGCACTGTTTCCTAATCTGGCCTTCTTAAACCCCGCCTACAATCATATCCACAATCTGATCTCAGTAACCAAAAGATTTAACTCCTACTGGGGAGTGGAAATCTAGCTACATTCACATTTTTCAGGAAGCAACTGACTTCTTAAATAAAAACATTGAACTTTAAAAACAAGTCAAAGAAAAAGAGTTCATGGAGACAAAGTAGCATTTCAAGCCAATAAAAGCAAGACACCAACGTTTCTAATGCCCAATTTAGGAGGTAAAAAATTATCGTTAAGTGATAATAAACAACAATAGGTCTAGATCAGGACTGTGTAAATAGCTGAACTTTATTTTTCTCAAGTTATCCAGATTCTGGGGTAAAGTAAAGAAATCCAATTGCTTATGACTGCTGAATTGTTCACAGGAAAAGGAACTCTCTGTTCAAGAGTGACCTGCAAAATCAATCTGAAATAACTCTCCTGATCAATCTTTCCAGGAAACCAGATTCTCAGTTTCATTTTTTTAAATTGTCACTTCTGATTTTTAGATATGGCGCTTTGTCTTTGTTTTTTAAGCCTTTGGTTCTAAGGAGTATTCTTGTTCTTCTAAAAACAGGGGACTAACGCACTGAATGTGAGTTTAGAGGTATTCTCAAAAGTACCCCTTTGACCCTCAAATTCTGCAATTCTCGAGTAGAAAATGATGCTTTTAATAGAGCAAAAATTTTGACAGCTCTCTTTTCCCTTGTATATCTTCCTATTTAAGCAACATCTGCTTTACCCCTGATTGGCCCAACTTTTCAAATGCCTATGTGCTTGTTGAATACATCAAACTCTCCCTTAATTCCCACAATTTGGAAAGGCATGCATTATATTTAAACCCTGAGTACATTACTTGGCACCAGAAATACATAATGCAGTATTTGGAATATGAGGTCTGTTTATAACATTGCTTCTCTGAGGACAAGTTAGAAGATTAGTGACAATTACTATTCCTTATTCACCTTCAGGGTCTCTGACAAAAGAGCATAGAACAGGAAGCAATTGCAAAGAGCAGGCAGAATGTCAGCAAAGAGGCATAATGTGGCACCTTCCAGAACCACCAAGGAGAAGGATTAAGGAAAATCATCCAAAGTAATTATCCCAGAGACCACTGGGCACAAGGCAAATCTCCTGCAAATTTTCAAGATGCATCCTAATGTCACTGAACCCAGGAGGACTAAAGGAATGTTTGAGGGAATGATCTGATAGAATAAAGAACACAGTTCAGAAAGCTGGCAATTAAATGTGCACCTGTAAATTCACTCTACCTGTGGTGCTGTTTTGCTCACTGCTTTTCTAATCTGCATGTCCTCCCTCTCTCCCTCCCCCCTCTCTCCATGTATCCATATGTATGTTTGTATGAGTACACAAAAAGCTTTTTTTTAATTTTTAAATAAAAGGAATTTTAGAATTTTTATCATCTTCTTGCTTAACCCAATTGCCATGTCTCACAAAGACATTCAATTTTGAAGTGTGTCGGAATATGTTTCTTAATGAATAAATCTCCTTTAGGGTTACGTTTTTATGCAACTAAATATATAACAGATAGATCTCATCATCCAATTTTAAGACAAATTTCAAAGTTAGTCAAACTACATAGCAGTAGTATCATTTGATTTTTATTAGTTTCCTAAAACTTTTGAGCTGTGAGCATCAGATCATTTCCTAGCAATGAAAACTATAGCTAAGCGTTTGGGATAGCTGCTTAACCTGAAAATTGGTATTATTTTCGCATACATTTGGATTCTGGTGAGATTTTCAATTTGAAGGCATTTGACAAATGTATGGAAATTCCTTTTCTTAAAGAGTTTGGCTTTAAAGGAAAGATTATGAAGGAAAGGTGTTAAAAGTGGGGTGAAGCTTCCTATTATAGCTTAGGCTGCTAAACCTCTTCCCATTTGAAATCTAGGACTCAATTTCAAATTTGTGTTCTGAAACTAATTCCATCATGGAGCTTATTTTGAGCACAACAAAATATCTGGGCTCAAGAGAATTCTAAAAAAGATAATCATAAACAATTATTTAAGAAGATAGTCTTTTAGAATAAAGTCAGGAGTTTTTCACTTTGAGACTCAGGAGTGACCACTCACATTTAAGAAAATGTACCCAGTTCACTCCTGTCTCTCAATTCCATAGCTATAGAGTATCTTAGAGATTTTAGGGAGTTGGTCCTTGTCCTCACAGCTAAGACTGCTAATAATCAGGGCCTGAAGGCTCACTCTCCCCCATGCCCACCCAATTACTTAGCCAACCTCAACAGACGCCTCTGTTTTCCCTATCTGGTGGGTCTTGAATTAATTCATACTCCCAGGTGCTAAAATAATATGAAGACCTATAGTTAAATGAACCACTTGTAGCCCATGGCAATGAATGAGCCTACAGAACTTGTGTAGGAATTTAGAGACTAATCACCTGCCATCTTCATTGATAGTAAGACATTCAAAATGATTGACTTGGTTGGACCATAGTCTGGGCACACCCTTGTACCCTAGCTATCAGCTCAGTTCCTGGTTCTTGAGATCTACGTCACCTCCCCTACACACTCTGTGGTCTCCCCTGGATTGTCCCACCCACTGCTAAGTTTAGATCATCTGCCTATGGATTTTCCACGTGTGGAATCTCCACAGCAAAATGAAAACTTCAGCCAATTTGACTTCCCCTCATCACCCAGGGAGCTCCTGGGCTGCCTTTTTCTCAGTCCAAAAAGGTGTGTTTAGACAAAGCAAGTTCATTTCAATATCAGGCTGAAGGGAACATAATTAGAAAAATTAATATGCAAGAGAAAAAATCATGGTGCATACCAAAGTCAAGAAAAAATTAATCTGAGATTTTCAGATTTTTTTCTCCTAATTTTAGGAGCAACTATATACATACACCTTCCCAGGTCAGCAATCCCCATTTGTTGAGACAAGACAGGGGGTCCCAGTGAGTCTAATGCACAGCCCCACTGCATTAATCCCAGCAATTTTTAAAAAAATAAAGCTAGCCTCTCTGAAGAATGATTCTCAATAAAAAGCCAGAAGCTTGTCATGAGTGTGAGGGTCATTTCTTCAAAGAGCCCCACTGTATATCCTGAGTGAGTTGCTCACTTCACAGACCATTTTTATCCCCATATTTCTACGACTCGGTGAATGGCAGCCTCCGAGGAAGGCACTACTATACCGTTAGTCTGTTGCCCTGTGCACAGCTTGAAACACAACTAATAAATTGCCTGTAAGTTCTTCTCATTCCCTTTAAGCCTTAACTTTCTCAGGGTGCGCGTGGTGCTGCTGAGCTGTCAAAACAGCTGTCCCTGGAAAGCCTCTCATTTTTCTCCTAGTGCCAGTTCTTAAAAAGTCACAAAGCAAAAAAATTACCCCTGTAAAATTATAATGGCCAACAGGAAAATTCACGGCAGCCCCTCTTCCAGGATCACAGCTGCCACAACTCACGCCCACGCATTAACCACCCACCTCCCCTCGCTGCGGGGTGCAGGCTCCCGGACCCCACCGACTCAGACTGCTTCTGCCCTCCCCGCCACCAGCCCTGCCCCTGCCAAGGTCACCAGTGACCTAGAAGCTGTAGAATCCAACAGGCAACTTTCACCTTAATTTTTTCTGACCTCGAAGGAGGATGTAACATTTGATTAGTCCCTTCTATGAGAAAAATACGCTCATCAGTTGGGCTCCAAAACATCTCCCCCTGTATCAGGTTTTCATTTCAGTCTCTGCTGTTTCTACTCCTCCAGCCTCTTAAACTATTGGCCCTTCTCTCTCCTAAACCCTTTGCTTTCTTCATTCAGCACCCTCGCCCTACTTCAGAGATTCAATGACTATCAATAGATCAATAACTCCCAAGTGTTTTTCTTTGCCCAGATATCTTTGTCTAGAACCTAGACATCCAACAGCCTCCTAGACATTCCATTTGCATGGTCTTTTGGCAAGTCAAATTTCAAACATTCAGAACTGAATTCCTACTCCTCCCTCCAAAGCCTCCCTTCCTCCCCATGTCAGTAAATAACCCCAGATCCACTCAGTCACTCAAGGAGTCAAGGATGAGCCCCCCCTCCCCCCATATTCCTTTCTCCAGGCAATCACTCAATCCAGTCTAGCCCATATCCTACCTCAGCCCATCCGATCATGCCTCCGCATCCCCTGGGCTCCTCCCACAGCCCCTCACTTGTCCCCTCCAATCAACTCGCTGCTCTCTCGACAAATCTGACCACATCCTACCCCACTTCACCCCCTCTTATGGATTCCCATCGCTTCTTAGGATGAAGGGAAAAACTCGGGTATGGCTTTCCCGGCTCAGCACCACCTGACCACTCCTACTCCCAACTCTCCTTTCCTTCCACTCCCTGCACCCTGCTCACCCCCTTCTCTCTGCCCCAGCCACGTTGGACTGCTTTGTGTCCCTCAGTCTGTCTGCTCTGGTCCTCTTTGGTTCCAGCCTTCCCTCAATGTGCTCCCACCATGCTTCCTCTCCTCTTCCATCTGGCCAGCTCCTACTTACTTCAGATCTCAACTGAGATAACACTGCTTCCGCGAGACCCTCCCCAACCCCGGAGATGAGGCTCATGATTTTTGCTGCCTGCTCCCTCAGCCCATGGTGTGTGCCCTTCCCTAATATTCCCCGCACTTGGATTTGTTGATTTAAGCCCTTCTTCTCCACTAGTCTGTGAACCTCATGAGTTCAGGGCACCAGTCTATCTCAAATGTCCCCAGTGCCTAGTACAAAGCCTGGCACATAAATGATGGCCAGTAAACTTTTCATAATTAAATCGAATTGGATTTTTGAACCTCCCGGGGAGCAGGAGTTACGTTTTTGTTTTCTCTGTTTCTGGTGCACACCTTACATCCGTGTCCGTCTATATCCAGAAGGTGGTCTAGGACTGTCACCGGTCTCTTCTATCTTTACCTCTCTCATGCCCACACACTGCTTCACGCATTATAGGCGCTTGGTAAATGTTCAGTGATTGAGTGACAGGAGCTAGCCTCTGCCCAGAGGCCACAGAGAAGAGCCATGAAGCACAGGCTCGGGGTCAACAGCCCTTGGATCGGGTGCATTTATACCACTCATTTTCTTTAAGATTTTAAGCAAGTTACTAAACCTCTCTTAGTAACTTAGAATACCTTCATTTTCCTCAGCTGTAAAATGGGGATAATAATACTACTCACCTAATTGGGATGTTGGGAAGATAAAATGAAATAATGTGTATAAAGCACAGTAACGAATGCTCGCTCATAACAGTAAGCATTCAATAAACAATAGCCATCACTACCATAACTAACATCATTAGACCAACTGTAAAAGCTAATTATGCCTCTAACAAACAAGGAATTATTAAATAAATGACAGCATGTATATGCCAAGAAACAGTGTGACATCATTAAAAGTGCCTTTAAATAATATTAGTAACATGGGAGAAATGCTTATGGGGTAATGTTAACAAGCACATGCTAATTTAATAAATATACATGAAGCATTTAACATGTGCAAGTCACAGTCTTAACTTGAGGCTCTGATTAGTCAACAAGACAGCATGGACACTGGCCTCATGGAGCTCTATTCTAGTGTGCATGCAGTAACAACTGGCACATTCACTGAAGAAAGTAATATCCCGAGTGAGATATTTACATATGGCTCCCCACACAGTATCATCTCAATTACATGAAAAGTGTATGGATAAGTAAATGATTGGAAGGAAATCCAACAAAATATAATAATGTATTTTAGGATTGTGAGTGATTTTTATACACTTTATTGTATTTATATGATATTTACCCAAACCTGTACTAATTTTTTAATATAAACTTATTATATAGTTCTATGAATCTGCCTTTTGGGGGGAAGTCTAGATGGAACTTCTAAATTATTTATCTGGAATCCACTTTCTTTTCTATGCTGTCTTCTTCAGTTTTCATAATAACGTAGGAGGTAGGTCAGACATGACTATCTCAGCTTCCTGCTGTCTCCACACCTGCCTTTCTTCCCTGCAATGCCAAGAAGGCAACGTCAGACAACCAGGTCAAAGGCTGCCTGATTTTGGTTCCTCCACTCTCCTCTAAGCCAAGTCCCTTCTTTGCCACCTTCCTTGTCTGTATCTATACCCTCTTCCTCATCTGCTCCGGTGTCTCTCAGCCTTAACAACCTTCCTGGACCCTGTGGACCACCTCTAGCTCCCACCCTCTCTTTCTCCTCTCACTCAGAGCTAACATTTTTTAGGAGGCTCTAGACCCCTCCCTCCACTTCCTATGCAGTCTTAAACATTGGCAAATTTGCTTCCACCCACAGCACTCCACTGAAACTGCTCTTGCAAATATCACTCAGAATCTTCATGGCCTCAGGTACAATGGACATTTTGTATCCTTATTTTTAAAAGCCTCTTCGCTGACTTTTTGCGCCAGGAATGCTGTCCCCCAGGCTGTTTGCCTGAAAACTCCTCGTCTCTTTCACGTCTCAGCCTGAATGGCACGAGGCCAAAGATGTCTTCCCTACCTCTCTTCTTTGTACCACAATAAAGGCCCTCTTGTTATACACTGGGGCTCTCATGCATTGCTGGTGGAAACAAGGAGTTTCTTATAAACATATACTTAATATATGACCCAGCAATCTCACTCCTAAGCATTTATCCAAGAGAAATGAAAGCATGTGTCCACCCAAAGACCTGGACACAAATGTTCCTAGCAGCTTTATTTATAATTGCCAAAAACCAGAAACAATCCAAATGTCCCTCAACTGATGAATGGATAAACAAACTGGGGTACGTGCATACAATGGAATATTACTCAGCAATAAACATGACACGTGCAACAACATGGATAAATCTCAAAAGCACTTATGGTGAATAAAAGAGGCTAAACACAAAAGGCTACATATTCTATGATTCCCTTTATAGGACATTCTGGAAAAGGCAAAACCACAGGGTTAGAAATCGGATCAGGGATCACCAGGAGCTCAGTATGGAGGAAAGGGGTTGACTACAAAAGGGCTTAAGGGAGCATTTTAAGGGGATGGAAATATCCTATCTCTTCACTGGGGCGGTGGCTATGTGATGATGTGCAATTGTTAAAATTCATACAATTGTACACCTAAAAAGGATAACTTTTACTGTGTGTAAATGCTATCTCGATAAACTCTGCTTTAAAAAAAGAAACAAGTAAAAACTCAGGTCAGGCTCATCTATACAGGAAGCCTTCCATGACTCTATCCAACTCACAGACTGGGTTGAGCGACTTCCCTTTGGTTCCTATAGCACCCGGTGTCTATCTGTTTCCCCGTTGTGTCACATTATATTGAAACTATCTGCTTAAAATAAAATTAAATTGTTAAGTATAGTTTTATATGTCTAGCTCTCCTATTGGATGGTGAGCATGTTAAAGTCAGAAACCATATCATATTTGTCTTAATACCCATGCGTCGTACCCTCCTACCTTCAACCTCTCACCCACCCCGTGACTAGCATATTGATCAACCAGTGATCAGTGAAGTCTCTCCACCAATTCACTTAGCAGGAGATCCAGTGAAGTCTCCTGCTAAGTTCAGAACCTTTCCTCACAAGTCTGCCTCATCAAATTCTCAGGTTTCTTTTCCTTCCAAGACAATACAACTAAATAATTCTTAATAAGATCTTAATGACTAGTGGTAAATTACCTTTTAAAATATATGTTAAATTTTAGCATAGGTTTTCAATATCTTTACTAACAATTATATACTAACAAACTACTTTTTAAGTAGGGAAACATGATGTTATATAATAAGAAATATATATTTGATCCTCATCCCCGATTCCTGACACAGAGCTCCTAAAACCTCTGTAATTTCCTGAGGGATGAGAGGAGTGTCTGTTGTTATTTATAATAAGCTCCTCCCAACCATACCTGAGTTTATGCTAATGAGGTGATTCTTGATGGATCCCTATATAGCTTCAGGATGGGGGCTGGTTGCCAGATGAACCAACCATGTGGTTAGAGGGTTGGAACTTTCAGCCCAACTCCCCAACCTCTGGGGAGGGGAGAGGGGCTGGAGATTGACTTAACCACCAATGGACGATGATGTGATGATTCGTGCCTACATAATGAAACCTCCGTAAAAACCCTAAACAGCAGGGTTCAGAGGGTTTTCGAGTTGGTGAACACATCCACGTGCTGGGAGGGTGGCACATCCCAAACTCCAAAGGGATAGAAGCTCCTGGACTCGGGACACCTCTGGACCTCTCTCTGTGTACCTCTTCATCTGGCTGTTCATCTGTATCTTTATAATACCCTTTATAATAGACCAGTAATAGTAAGGAAAGTGTTTCCCTGAGTTTCATGAGCCATTATAGCAAATTCCCAAATCTGAGGAGGGGGTCATGGAAACCCCCAATTTTTAGCCAAGTTAGACAGAAGTCTGGGTAAACTGGGGACCTAGGATTGGAATCTGAAGTGGGGAGCAGTCTTGTGCGACTGAGCCCTTAACCTGTGGGGTGTGTGCTAACTCCAGGTAGTTAGTGCCGGAATTTTAGGGTACCTAGTTGGTATCTGCAGAGAACTGGAGAATTGCATGGTGTGGAAAAACCCATACGTTTGGTGTCAGAAGAGCTGTGACAAAAAACAGATCTATGACAGGAGCGATGTTGTATTTGAACCTTTTTGATTCCTAATGACCAATTTCCAGAAAGCCTATTATTTTATAGAGAGTAGATGAAATTGGGAAGTGCAGACATGACCCAGCTACTTACATGGCTTCTCAGGTACCATTAGGATCCCTTTTGAGCTTGAATTATAGATCAAAACCAAACCCTTTATCTTAACTGCTTTCTACTGCGAATCCTTCAATTAAAGAGTGGGGAAATATTTCAAGGGAGACATCATGAAAGAATGACATGCTGCTATTATTTCCAATCAGCCCACTAAGGAAGACTTCTTTTCACATATAAGTAGTCTTTTTCAAAGAACTACCAAATCATTCAAGGCTGTGTGATTTTTTTTTTTTTTTTTAAGGCTGTGTGATTTATTATGGTGGTTCCCCACTAGTGGTCAGGCCCTTCCCAAGTAGCCTAGGAGGGAAGCAGGAGTTTCACAACAATGACTAAGAATTCACTTGTCTTCCATTTTATTCTCTTCCTGTAAGGGTGGTGTGCTGGATCCAAGCAAACCCTGCCTACCCCAGATTGTTCACTTCTTGGCCTGCTCAGCACACACCGTGCTCGGGGAAGTCGGACAGAATTCTGCAAAGGAGTCTGCTTGCCTAGTTTTGCCCAATCTAAGCATCAGTGATGGAAGAAGAGACTATCCTGTCCAGATATTTTCCTGGGCAAAGGGCCAATAGCTTTTAAACCCATTCTGAAAGTTCCCATCCTTGGAAAGTTCTTTTTTTAACTTTATAATAGGATATTTATGAAAATTAATGTGAATTAGCAAAAATTTCAATACTAAAAAGAATTCTATGTTCAGAACTACAGAATAGATGAGAAGCCCCCTTTAGGATCTATTGTGGGGTGGGGAGTCCATCCCCTAGCCAATAAAGTGTGTGGTTCACCATAGGAATGCCTCCTTTCCCCCTGCCTATTAGCCCTATGATAGAACATCGTCGAACTTCGTATAGCCATCTTTTTTTATGGTTTACAAAACTGATCTCATTTGATTTTCATTCCCAATATGGGATGTAGGAAGAATTTTTGTGTCTATTTCACAAATGAGGAACTGAGGCTCAAAAAAAGTTGGACCAAGGATACATAGCCACTTTCCACTTCCCTTCCATGGAGATTGACTCATTCTCTCTGTAATTTGACCTTATACTGACTCTCTGCCTTTTCCTGTGAAGACTTCCCTTCACTTTCTTTCAGGCAATAGTGGCAGAGACTCCTCAGACCTTGATTAGTTTTTAATCCCCTTTCCTTGCTCTGTAAATCAGACATCTAACTGCCTTGTACCTGGCAGGGATCACGCCAGGGCCATCCCAGACCCTGCCTGGGTGACTTCAAGGCTCCTGAATCCTCAGCATTTCATACTTGGGTCCTTTTTATTTGCTTCTACCTAAACCCATGCTCCTTGAGCCTTGTCAGTACCTTGCCAGTTCCTCTACAGCACCTCACTGTCTGTATCTTTCCTCACTCCAACATATGGATCCACCTGATCCCTTGCACCTCAGCCCCAGACATGATCCCAGAAATCTCAGGACGCCTGTAAGAAGGGATGGGATTATTTGTAGAGAGATCCACTATGTTATGGAAACCCTGCAGTATAGACCCTATTCTTCTCCAAACCCCAACTCTTTCCACACAACAGCCCCTTTCCCACATACTGCCACCTACCTGAGTCTTTGGAACAACAATCTAATCAGATTAGATAGGATCTGCCTTAAATATCGGTTGATTATTTGACCGTCAGTGGTCCTTTCTACCTCCTAGAACTTATAATAAGCTGATATTCTGCAGTAAGAGACAAGCCTGATGACCTCTGAATCCTCTTCCATTAACAACCAGTTTAAATTCATTTTCTACTGTGAAATCTGGAAAAGGGAAAGAACACAGGCTGAGAATGAGACTTGCCGAAAATTAATGTTTGCAGATTTGATGCTATTTTTGTCACAGAATTAGCATATATTCTGCCTCGTCCAAATAGCTTTCTCCTTCCCCTCTCTGTCCTCTTCCAAAACTTCCAGCATCGGCTGGAATGTAGGACAGAATTTCCCACAACACACAGACAGCACCCATCTGTCACTAATTTCACAAAATGACAAACTGGAATGGCCCAAGAGCCAAAACTTCTATTTTCTTCTTCTTTCTGATATACTAGTTAGGTCAGGGGATTTTCTTTTCCTTCAGTATAAACCAAGCATTTAAAGCAGACTTGAGAAAGGAGAGAGCAGACCCGGAGTATCTCACTGTGATGCTGCTGATGAGAATTTACATGAAGCTGGACCACTCAGACCAGTCAAACTACAATCAGCCCAGAAAGGAGGTTAGCATGTTTTCGACATAGTGGAAACTACGGCATTTCCCTGCAAAATATGAACGGAAAGACCCCATCTGAAAGCTAGAGCATCCTTCTAAACTGGAGCAGGTGTATTAAATGTGTCACCACACTGCTGAGTCTTATAAGGGATGGCAGTCAATGACCTTGTGTCTCAGGACATGGAATTGGGGATGGAAGCTGGCATCTCTGAAACAAAATGATTTCTGGATTCTCTTGTTTTGAGTTCCCTAAAACATAGTGGTGTGGTTTTTTGTGCATCAATAATTCCAAAACACCATGAATGAGGGCCAGGTAGCATTTTCAAATGCTTCACATTTGACTGGATTATTCCTTTGAGGGGATGAATTCTGACGAAAGAGGTAGAATAAAACTCAGGGAGCAGGTATACAGAATGGTCACTCCCCTGAGAAGAAGTATGATGTCCCAAAATAGAGCAGTCCAGAAGGTATTCATTTGAAATCAGAAATCCTGAGCTTTAATCCTGGGCTTTACTTGAAGTGGGCTGAGCCTTAGCTTCACCCACTTGCAAAAATGGGGGGGACGGGCAGAGCATTCCTTAGAGAAAGTGGCAACACAGGTGCTTGAGGAAC
This sequence comes from Balaenoptera acutorostrata, assembly GCF_949987535.1. NCBI lineage: Eukaryota > Metazoa > Chordata > Mammalia > Artiodactyla > Balaenopteridae > Balaenoptera > Balaenoptera acutorostrata. The sequence continues at coordinate 51,296,071 of NC_080068.1, read as the reverse complement.
ACAATTAAGATGCAGCACTTGTGTAAATTGATACAGCCACTATGGAGAACAGTATGGAGGTTCCTTAAAAAACTAAAAATAGATTTACCATATGACCCAGCAATCCCACTACTGGGCATAGACCCAGAGAAAACCATAATTCAAAAAGACACATGCACCCCAATGTTCATTGCAGCACTATTTACAATAGCCAGGTCATGGAAGCAACCTAAATGCCCATCGACAGACGAATGGATAAAGAAGTTGTGGTACATATATACAATGGAATATTACTCAGCCATAAAAAGGAATGAAATTGAGGCATTTGTTGAGACATGGATGGATCTAGAGACTGTCATACAGAGTGAAGTAAGTCAGAAAGAGAAAAACAAATATCATATATTAACGCATGTATGTGGAACCTAGAAAAATGGTACAGATGAGTCGGTTTGCAGGGCAGAAGTTGAGACACAGATGTAGAGAACAGACATATGGGCACCAAGGGGGGAAAACTGCGGTGGGGTGGGGATGGTGGTGTGCTGAATTGGGTGATTGGGATTGATATATATACAATGATGTGTATAAAATTGATGACTAATAAGAACCTGCAGTATAAAAAAACAAACAAACAAAACAACTAATACTAAACTTTCATTGGGTTATTTGTATGGAAATATGTTAATATAAATGTTTCAGACATTACATGAAATTTCTAAAAATCTTATATGTTCTGGTATAATCTTATAAGTCATAATTCTAGTTATTACTTTAAAATGTATATCTCAGAAATAACTAAATTTCCTTGTCAATTGCATTATTATGAACTTTCATCAAATCTTTAACCGTGGGCATTTTTAAGTCTTTTGTCATTTACAGACAGTTCTGGGTGTACTCTGATGCTTTTGCAAAAATGTTCCTATAAAAGGGTTTCATCTTCAAGGAATTCATGGAAAAGACTCTGACAAGTACAGGTTTCTGGTAACTGATTGTACTGCTGAACTGAATGAATAAGCATTTTCAGAACTCTAATGAAAAACTGATGAACTCATAAAAGTGCTAACAAAAGATGAAAAAAAAATTAATTACATGGGACTGAGTGAACTGATGAGGATGATTATAATTTTTGTGACTTTCTGTTTGAATTAAAAAAAAAATCCCACAAGGACTCAGAGGCAAAGAATATACAAATCAATTTTCACTGCAAAGTAAAGGAGCTGTTACAGTGGAGGATTACTGGACTGAATGTCAATATTATGACATAGTATGAGTGTGTTTCATGTTTGGTAATTGCAATCATTGTTGCTTTTGTTGTGGTCATCCATGTACAATGCTTGGTGTCAGTCTATTTATCTCTTGTAAAAATGAAATACAGTGTGTGTGTGTGAGAAAAAAAAAAGATGCAGCACTTGATAAAGAAGGACCCAATTAAAAGTTAAGGAAAGTTTCTCTTGACTTTAGGTGGCAAACTCTCTAAATTTGGGCACCCCTGAGATGGGGACTGGCTCACAGGTGGCTTATTTGGCATGTGATCCCAGGGAGCAAGAGAGAGGGATTGGGAGAGTCAGAAAAGGAGGGGAAGCCAACGCAAAGGTTCATTACCAAGGTCACTGCTGTGAGCAACTGGGGCTCAATTGCATCAGGATCCCTGAAAGGAGTACAGAATGCCTCCCAGAAGGGCTCACCTGAAAGATGGCAGAGCAATTTATCCATCACTCCAGTCCCCATTGGCTGAAGTTTGGCCCAGGGGCACTTACTCTAGCAAGATCCTGCTGCAGCTGGAGAGGATCTGGGTGGGATGAGGAGAAACCCAGGGTGAGAGCTCCAGGCGGGATTCTTGGCGCGCACGCACACACACACACACACACACACACACACACACACACCGTCCAGTGATGTGCGCTCCGTGGAACCAGCTTCCACAGCTGAGGCTAATATCAGTGAGGTCTGAGGGGCTTCAATGGGGGCACCAGAGTGCTTCCTACCCCAGCCTGAGGCCCTCTCACAGCGTTCCCTTGTTCATGCAGTCCTCAGAGGTGGTAAACAACACCTGAGCGTCACTTCCCTTATTAGAAGTCATAATGCCTGGATGACCTTGAAGAATCACGTCCCTTCACGTTCAGGCCTTTGCACACACTGCTGCCGATGTTTAGAACCCTCTCCCTGCCCGTTCTTCCCCACCCTACCTTGCTATCTGGACTCAGCTTAAAAATTACGTGTTCCAAGAAGCTTTCCTGGACCCCTAAGGGAGGTCAGTTGCCCAAGCCATGTGCACCCAAGGAACACCGTATGGCTCGTTTGTGCTATTTATCACATTTTATACACATATATATATGTTTTTAAATATGCGTTTCTCTAATCACGTGCACACATGCGCATGCGCACACACACACCATTCAATCTATCAGTGCTATGAGGTCAAGAAACTTACTCTTACAGACTCACAGATATAGAGAACAAACTAGTAGTTACCCCTGGGGAGAGGGAAATGGGGAGGGGCAATATAGGGAAAGGGGAATAAGAGGTACAAACTATTAGGTATAAAATAAGCTACGAGGATATATTGTACAACATGGGGAATATAGCCAATATTTTACAACTGTAAATGGAATATAACCTTTAAAAATTGTGGATCACTATTTGTACACCTGTAACATATAATATTGTACAGCAACTATACTTCAATAAAAAATAAGTAAAACATTTTTTTAAAAAGAAACTTACTCTTACTCTAACAGATAAACTCCCCAAACCTAGTACAGTGCCCAGCACAAAAGTTAATGAATGCATCTTGTTAAATAGACTAATGAAGGAACAAATGAATGGATGAGGAAGGCAAAAGCATCTCTCGTCACTCAAATCTGCCTGAAAGTCTACTTTGCTCATGAGGTCCTACTCCCTTCTCGCTGCTGTGTTGCCTTCAGAGTGATTATTCCAGAACTTTCTCTCCAAGATCTCTTGCCTGGGCCTTGCTGGGAAGAAAAAAGTGCCAGTCAATTGCTACAGAGTTGTCCCCAAGTTTTCCATCCTCTGCGTCTCTGCTGGGCATGCCCCAGTGGTTATTTTGTTTGCTTGTTTTGAGTGGTGCACACCCAGGGGTAAGCGGCACTGTTAGTTTAATCCTGGCCTTTTGGTTTCCTCCCTGAGCTTCTCACAATAACCCTTTCTTGTTCTAAAGGCAGAGATGATCTCTGTCACTGCCAAACTGCCTACATTCTCCTTACCTTTCTTTCCTCTTCTCCTTGTCACTCTAAAAGGATGACAGCCCTGCCCCAGAGCAGAGACCAGAGGAGGCCAGTGGAAACCCTCTGTAAACAGGAAGCCAAGAACCCTCTTCCCACCCAAAGAAGCCAAGAAAAATGTCTTCTGGAGTGCAATCAGAGTCACAGCCCCTCGGACTCAACTCCCCGAGGACCTAATAATACCAAGAAGAGGCTAGAACACCCCAGGAGTCAGGAAGTTTCCGCATGAGTGCTGGGAGATCAGTGCAGTATCAGAGCACAGCAGATGACAGGCCACTGTGCCCCCAGAAATGGGCAGAAGACGACAAAGGGGGATCCCAGAGCAGGTTCTGAAGGGCACCAAGTCTGCACAAGGGAAGTCTGCACAGGTCAGTGGATCTGAGCTCAGGTGCACAACTGGGATCTTGGTGGGGGGCAACGTAAGTCCCAACCCTGGCATCACAGACACGTGGCAGGGGTCTGCTTGCCTCTGAGAGTTCATCACACCTCGCTGTTTCTGGTCTTCTCGGTTCCTGCCATCTCTTCCGCTGGGAAGGCTCTACCCTACTGTCTACTCTGCTCCTCTTACCCTGTCCCTGTGCTTGGCTAAATTTACTTATCTCTGTCCCTCTTCTACGAAGCCCTCCCTGAACCCCACAGACTGTGCTCCCTGCCCCTGCACTCACCAGATCGCCTGCCTTTCTGCTACCCTGCCAGGACCCAGAGGAGGGAGCCATCTGATTTATCTTTATATCCCCAGGGCCGAAGGCAGTGCCTTGCCTAAAGTAGGTCCCTCAATAAACACCGAATAAATGACTTGAATGAATGAATTCACTGACAAGAATTGTTTGGGACCAGATCTTCAAGAAGAGGCAGAAGCTATTTATCAGAAAAGGCACAAAACCAGAGCTAGACCATCGATAGACATATGAGACTGAGTGCCAGAGTCCTGGGCAATTACTCCTTAAAATGCTGCTACTGGAAGTCAAGGTTTGTCTAAGGTTTTGAGATGAAATTGAGTTTATAAATGTTCCACAGCCTCAAGGCTGGGTAGCAGAGACAGAAGCCAGGCAAACTGACAGTATTTGCAATGGGCTGATTCTTTTATTCCCCTGGCTTGGCAAGGGTTGGGGAAAATTTGGAAGCGCCAGATGGATGGGAGGAAAGTGAAGTGGCATTTGTTATTGGGGTAGGATCAGTTCAAATATCATTGATCTGATGAAATCTCTCCAACCTAATTTTTTTCCTTCCTCACTCAATGTGCTCCAGGCCCCTAGGCCTTCTCTCAGTTTGTTGAATATGCCAAGTTCTTTCCTGCCTCAAGACCTTTGGACATGCTATTTTCTCTGTCCTGAGTATTCTTTTACTCACACTTCGAAAGATAAGCTACTTCTTCTCTGTAGGTTTTAGCTTAAATGTTAATCTTCAGTGAAGCTTTTCTTGTCCACCTTGTTACAAGTAGGTGCCCCCATCACAGCCTATTTTAGTCTGTTTCGCCTGCTATAACAAAGTACCATAGCCTGGGTGGCTTATGAACAGCAGAAATTTATTTCTCGCAGTTCTGGAGGCTGGGAAGTCCAAGATCAAGGTGCCAGCTTTGGCATCTGATGAAAACCCACTTCCTGGTTCTTAGATGGTTGTCTTCTGGCTGTGCCCTCACATGTTGGGAGGGGTGAGTGAGCTCACCAGGGTCTCTTTTATAAGGGCACTAACCCCATTTGTGAGAGCTCTGCCCTCATGGCCTAATCACCTGCCAAAGGCCCCATTCCAAATACCATTACTGTTACATTGACGATTAGGTTTCAACATATGAGTCTGTCGGGGGACACAAACATTCAGTCCATAGCACAATTCATTAATTTCAATCTCTTCTTCATTTTTGCTCTCATCATAATATTTATACAGTTTGCAATTATTTCATTTATTTTCTATTTACTAGTGGTGTTGGAGGGACCTTCCATACTGGAACATAATTTTCTGAGGTCAGGGATCCCTCCTAGATCAGAGATGTATCTTGTTTCATCTTTAACACCTAACCTGTCACCTGGCACCTGGTAAGAGGTCATTGTTGTCAGTCCCATTGCTGCTGAGTTCATTATTATTGTCAAAATAATTTCTTCAGCATATATAAAACTGAACTGATTCAAGTTATGAGCTTAGGTATGAGCTTCTTTATTTTTCCATATAGTTTGTGTATCTTGTATCAGAAGCATTTCTGAATGCTTGCAGGACCATGTCAGCACTCAGCAATGTATATTAAAAGATGCCATGTACGTCTGAGTTAGCCTTGTGAATAAATCCCTCCTAATAAAAGAAAATGAGCTTTTATGATTAAGGGGTTTAGAAATAATCGAGAGGGTTAAAAATAAAACTAGCGGAGGCAGAGCAGACCAAAGAATAGCTACTGGCAAGCCTTCCAAAATGATGTCCCAGATTATGATTTCATAAGAAAAAATAAAATAATTGCTTGCCAAGCCATATAAAAAGGATGAATTCTGTGAAAACTTAGAAACTAAACATTGATAGGCCTATAGAGTCTAGCTCCTCTCAATAGTGTAAAACTTTTCCATTTTTCCTGGCCATTCTGAGTGCTCCATCCTGAATCTGATTTTCCATCATCGTGGTGACATGGTAGCATCAGTGGTCTGATCTTCATTACCCAAACCAGGACTGCTAAGTTTAAATAAAAAAAAAAAGTTGCCCCAAGGAAACAGAAAATGACCTCTTCTAGCTTGCAAATACTCAGTGGAGTCCTTGCTCAGAACCTAGGCAATTCCAACCTTAGCCTGTTTATTTGTTTCGTTGTTTCATATTTGTCTCATCACAGCAGTCAAATCATGTCCCAACTCCTTTAAGCTAGATTTCAAAACTAATTAGTTAGAAACAAAATGTTCCTTCCTACCTAGAATGCTAGCAGCTTTGTCTTCATCTCCAGAAGGCTTAAAAATGAACAGCACTTTCAAAGTCAGAGAACAAACCTTCCTACTCATCCCTGTATTCAGCCCACTCCCACCCAAACTACAAGGTTGAGTCCAGGCCCTGCCATCCGTAAGTCTGCTACTGGCCCAGCCCACAGTAATGATCATCCTGAGCTCTCTTGGTTGAGCCCCTGTGGCTCAATGTTTTACTGTTCTCTAATTGTATAAGGTAAAGGAGGAACAAAGTGGGAGGTAGTGGGAGAAGCTGGAGAGAAGAGCCAGTAAATCATGCCAAGGACTGTATTTGGCACATTTCACAGCACTCTCGTTTAACCTTGCCACGGCCCTCAGGTAAGAATTATCCTTCACCTTTTTCCAGATGAGAAGACTGAGGCTCATGAGAGGCTAAGAAACTTGCCCACAGCTCAGAGCCAGGAAAACAAAAAGTCAGGATTTGAACCCAAGTTTCTGACTACACAGTCCCTGCTCTTTCCTCTACATTATGGAATCAGTTTTAGTTCCTCTTCCACTTCACACCCAAGCACAGGTCATACAAGGAATGAGCCCAGGAAGATGAAGGATATGGAAACCATGGTATGTTTCAAGAATAAACGTATCAAGGATCTATTAGGTGTAAAGCAGAGCACTCAGAGCTTTGGAGAAGGGAAAGAGGAGTGTACATTATGGCAGGAGAAAGAGCTAATTACCCAGCATGGGGCGTGTGGTAGAGATGTCTCTGCTAGAGCAAATGCCACATGGAGGTGTGATATCCAGAACAAAGAAGATAATTAAGCCTCTGCAGACTCTCTATTGATCAAACCACATCTGTAGTACTGGCTGCAGTTTTAGTCACTGGGGAATGTGTGCTGTGGAATCCACAAGAAAAGCATGAGGATATTCAGTCAGGAAAAGAGAACTCTTTAAGGAATCATGGTTAAATCTTTGAATACTTAAAGGATTATCTTTTATGAACAAGATACTTGAAAAATTGCTGTGCAACTCTAGAAAACAAAGCCAAAACTAAAGAAGCAATGCTACAGGAAAGCTCATTTCTGCTTTTGCTGTGTGAACTTTGACAGTTCAAACCATCCAAAAATGGAAGAAACCACCTCTGGACGTTGGCAATTCCCATTGTTGATAGGTTCACACAGCCTGGAAGACCATTTATCAAGTATATGGTAGAAGAGATTTGTGGATGAGGCATTAAGAGCAGGCTAAAGACTTCCAAGATCTCATTCAACTCTGATTCTATGACTCTAACTGCATGTAATAGAGTTTTCTCTCATTGCAAGGAAATCTGTATTGGTTTCCTATTTGCCATAACAAATTACCACAAACTTAGTGGCTTAAGACAATACAAATTTATTATCTTACCATTCTGTAGATTAGAAGTCTGACACGGATCTTATGGGGTGAAAATCAAGGTTTCAGCAGGACTGCCTTCCTTTCTGTAAGCTCTAGGGAGAATCCATTTCCTTGCCTTTGCCAGCTTCTTGGCTCATGGCCCCCTTCCTCCAACTTCAAAGCTGCAAAGGCAGGCCAAGTCTCTCATATCACATCACTCCAACCTCCTCGTCTGCCTCGCCTCCATTCTTAAGGACCTTTGTGATCACATTAGGCCCAGCCAGATGATCCAGGATAGTGTCTCTATGTAAAGGTCTTGATTAGCAATTATAATTCCATTTGTAACCTTAATTCCCCTTTTCTATGTAACATAACATATTCAGAGATCCCAGGGATTAGGACATGGTTGACTTGGAGTCGGGGGAGGAAGAGGGCATTATTCTGACTATCCCAGTGACGTTCAGAAAAATACCACCAGTACATCCCACAAGTTCAAGTTGGTGTGTGACTCTGCCTTCTCTAACTATCACAGGGGAGAGGATAAGGAATTGGCAAGAGGATATCAGGCCTCCAAGGGTTACTTGAGACTCAGTCTCTAACCCAAACCAACTAAATAAAATGGCAGAAAATATTTTCCTGTTGGGTAGATTTAACCTCTTGATATGCGCTACTAAATGACTCAAGTGAACAGCAACCCCCAAACATACCTTGGGACCTAAGGCTTACATAACTAGACAAAGAAATCACCTAAATTTTTAAAATTAAAATGCAGCTCTCCTCTCTTTCCTTTTGTCGCCACCATATACTAAAAACTAGATGTTGCTTCCTTGTACCCTTCCTCCCCCATAGCAGACACTATACTCCTTCACCCTTTCCCACACCTCCACCAGGCTTCAGAAGTCTTCTCCAGCCTGTGCCCCAGGGAGGCACTAGCAAAGATCAGAGTTGGCAAATGACAGGAAAACCTATCTGCTATCTCTTCAGGAAAGGCTCTCTGTTCCACGCATTGAGGTTTAGCATTGCTGTTGTTATTGCTTTAGAAATGACTATGTACAAGGCAATGAACTAGAAATCTTGCATTTAGAAGCAAAATGTACAATTCATAATCTTAGCTGGCTATGGAATACAATATATAGCACTTATTGCTATTTTGTTTCTTATGAATAGAATTTCTGATCTCACATCACACTTGCCTATATTTACCTGGAGTTTTTTCATTATACTACCTTAGAATCTCCATCACTTGAATCACAATGGAATTCCTGAATTGTTATTTCTTTTTCATAGGCATATTTATTGTGGAGTGTTTTTCTAAGAGTCCTTTTGGTCACCAGAAATGATCTATCAATCAGGACTCTTTCCATTGTAGTTGATAGGAAACTCTTTTGCAACTAGTTGAAGCAAAAAAAAGGGGGATTTATTGGCTAACATCCTGAAAACTCCAGGGGTAAATCTGGCTTTGGCCCTTTCCAGAATCCTCAAATGATGCTGTTGGACCGTCTCACCCTCATTACCACTTCCCCTCTCTCTCCTGGTTGACTTTATTCTCCTGTATGCTCTAGCCTTGCGGGGACAAGATGGATCCCAGCAGCTCTGGGCTTACCTCTCATCCTCCCAGAAACCCCAGTAGAAAAGAAAATGCTTCTTCTCTATATCTCCTTCCAAAAGTCCTGGACTGAATTTAATTTTAACGGCTTATCATTGACCTAGCTCAAGTCGTGTGCTCACCTGTGAACCAATGATTATAACAAAAGAAATTCAAACCTCTGATTAGCCAGCCCTCAGCACCTGCCAACTCCTAGAGTAGGGATTGCATTCAGTGCCATTTGAACCACATGAAATAAAAGGAAGGGAGAAATAGATTCCCCAAGGAAAATTGGGATTCTGTTACCAGGAGGGAAAACAGATCCTGGGTAGGGAGGCAATATCAGGCAATCACTATACTTGGGTGACACTCAAGTCAGATTATTAGCTGTTTTCTGATTCAGTATTAGCTGAAAGCAGGACAGGGGAAATAATGTCATCATTTGAATAGAGGATAGTGTTCAAAGTTTCAACTACAGTCCAAAGAGGTGGGACTTAGAGGGGACACCATAGCACAGGCGCCATGGGCAATTTGCATGACATTTTAGGATGAAAGTCCAGAAGATACTCAACAGCCACTGATAGGGAAGCACTCACCAAATTCACAAGCCTCATTCATTTTGCCTAACCCTGAAATAACTTCTGAATTAAGAAAATAGAAAATAAAATAAGAAGACAAAAGAACCTTGGGTGAGGCAACCTGGCTTTGAGCCCCACTGCTTACCAGTGGTATGGTCTTGAGCATGTCACTTAACCTCTGAAAGCCTCAGTTCTACCTTCTGTAAAATGGGATTGATAATAACTCCTACCTCACAGAGAATTAAATGTGATCATATGTGTGAGGATCATTTCTTAAGACGCTACAACAAACCCTCCCATCCGCATGGCTGTTGCAATGAGACTGCTGCTCCTCTGTTCTATTTACCATCCCTTTGAACCTGGGCCGGCCCTGGGAATTGCTTTGTCCAGTAGAATGAGACAGAGCGATGTGTGGTTTCCAAGCTTAACCTACAAGAGACCTTGTAGCATCCATATTTGCACTTCTGGAAAATCTCTTGGAAGCCAGCCACCATGCCGTAAAGAAGCTCAGGCTAGGCTACAGAATAAGGAGAAGCCACTTCAGAGAAAGACTCTGGAGAGTGGGAGGCCATCTTGAATGTTCCAAGCCCAGTTGAGCTCCCAGATGAATGCAGCTGCACAAATATCCTCAGCTGCACCACCTGGAGCAGAAGAACAGCCCAGCTGAGCCCAATCAACCCACGGAATCATGAGAAAAATACAGCGTTGTTGTTTTAATTTACTAAGTTTTGCGGTAGCTTATAACACAGAATTGGTAACTGAGACAACGTGTAGACAGAGTGTTTCTGTGGTTCTCACTGTCTTTTCCTCAAGAGGAATGTAATTTGCACTTCAGGCAGAACAATGCCTCATTTGTGGGGCCGCCTAGTGTTTTGCAGGACATTCCGCATCACTGGTCCTTACCTGCTAAATCTCAGTTGTGCTCTCCAGTCACTGAGAGAATCAAAGACATCATCATCCCCCAGACCCAAACACCCCCTGCTATGAATCAAGTCCAAGAGGAGCACTTACTTCTGGGAGAGTGCGGACTTCAGAGGTTAGCCTCACTAATCACAAGGCAGGAACTGTATTCTTCCTGTGTGTCCTGATCCTCATTATGAGTTGAAATATCTTCCCTGGCATTTCATGCTGCCTTCAAAGAAACGGGCTGCATTAGGTCATAACAAAAATGAGCTTACAATGCCTATAAAATTATATGATATTATTTGATGTAAATAATGCAACCAGATGTGATAAATCTGCATACTTTGGCTTTGAAGGGGCTCCAAAGAAAACTGTCATCTACCACCAAGCACAGTTAATGTAGCAATCATCAGCATTCTTTCTCTAATTTGTCCTATTTATGTAACACTTTGGGGATCTGGAGAAAATAAGTAAATGAACATTATTCTTGGCTGCACTATCATCCTTGTCTTTTTCTCTTGATGAATCTCTGTAACGGAAACTCCTAATTTGACAGATTGACAACACAGGCAGGGTATTGTAGAGATGAAACTTCTCTAAGATAAATATCACTTTCCAGGAGGCAGAAGAGTTCAGAAGTGACCTCCTGAAAGAGACTTGCCTTTAGCCATGAATATCTGTTCTTTGTAAACACCAGGGTGGATCAAACATTTATCTGTTAATTTCACCACAGTTGGATTCCAGAGCTTATATTTTCTCTCCCAAAGAGCTTCAAATTTCCAAGGGCAGCTTCAAAGGCAAGGTTCCATTCAGTCTGAAGTGTCAATACTCCTGTCTTAATAAGATTTAAAATATTCCTTCTACCCCATCCTTTCACCCACACCAATTCCCCCTTTCATATTTCCACTAGTTTATAATCTCATATCCCTGCTGAGGTATCCATTGAAATGGGAATGGTAATTTATTTAAGCATATCTCTGTCAATTTAGCTCTGAACAACAGGTGCTAGTGTGCTGGACGGGCACACACCATCCAAAGAGGACACTGGATGCCACGTTAGAATTTGGAATGAAGCTTCCTAACATAACAAAACTATACTTTAAGTAGTTGTAGTTTACTTACTCAAGATTATACAATTTCCCCAGGGATCTTAGGGAAATGGAAGAAAGAAGTAATTAAATTATTAGAAAAAACATAAGGTATTATATAAGACTACGATGTCCTCTATGTTTCTTGTATAGCTATCTGTACATGGTACTACATGTACAAGCTGTACAAGTGGAAGAGGCAAAATGTAGGAGTTCTCAGCTTTGAAAACTAATTGCTAAATTAAGGAAAAAGACAAAGAGGGAGAGAGGGAGAAGAAAACCTAAATACTTGATCTGCTGAAATTTAAACTGCAAATATATTCCTTAGAAAAAATGCATATGCCAGAATTCAAGCAGGTAACAATATGCCACTTTTCATCCTGGTCTATTTTAGAAAAATCTGCTCCTCGGTAAATGAATAATATGTTTATATTTCAAGTATATTTTTAATAGGTAACATTTCAAGCCCATACAACATTTGTTTTAATAGAATTTGATATTTTAAAAATAAGAAAAGAAGAACCTTTCTCTCTTTACAAAAAGATTCACAGCCAGGTTTCATTATGTACTAAGACCCTTTGGGAATTCTAACATGATTACACTTATCAAAAGTTAATGCATATACAAATTTTCAGAATTCTATCTTTTGTGTAAATTGAGCTATAGCCCTCTGGCTAGGGCTATAATCATTTTCAATTCCTGAAATGTTAATCTCTCAAAAGCCCTCTCCTCCTCCCCACCCTAAATCTTCTGTGATTAATCTTCAGTGAGCTCTCCCAGAAGTCTCCTACATCAAAACCATAACTCTTTTTCCTAGTGCCAACCAAAGAAATCCCAAGGGGCAGACATTTACTTAATTAGGTACTGTGGTGCCATCAGCCAATCCAGTGAACTGGACATTTCAAACTTCAAAATAACTCAAAGGACCTGAAACATCTGACAGCCAATAATATTTACCTGTTGGAACTTCAGATAAAGTATATGCAGTGATCTTTCTTTTTTAAAAAAATTGAACTCTTCTGTCCACTGTGGAATATAAAGAGCATCAGGGGGCTTCCCTGGTGGCGCAGTGGTTGAGAATCCGCCTGCCAATGCAGGGGACAGGGTTCGAGCCCTGGTCTGGGAAGATCCCACATGCCGCGGAGCGACTAAGCCCGTGAGCCACAACTACTGAGCCTGCGCGTCTGGAGCCTGTGCTCCGCGACAAGAGAGGCCGCGATAGTGAGAGGCCCACGCATCGCGATGAAGAGTGGCCCCCGCTCGCCGCAACTAGAGAAAGCCCTCACACAGAAACGAAGACCCAACACAGCCAAAAATAAATAAATAAATAAATAAAATTAAAAAAAAAAAAAAAGAGCATCAGGGCAGTTACGCAGCCTAGATGGAATAAATATAGATCTATTAGCCAACCAAAAGGAGGGAAAGAGGTCAACTTACATTAATTAATCACAGACCTTAGATGTGCCCATGTTTCCACAGCTACAAACTGTGGAGAGAGACAGAAGTCCAAGTCTATCCTAGTCTGAAGCCGAGCTCTCTCAACACAGCCACACTTCCTCCCCATTTTCTTCTAGGAGTTTTCATCTGAATCATGAACATGATAAGTAAATGTGCTTTACGGCTAAATCCTGGTGGGATTGTTGTTGTGTTGTTTTTTTGTTGTGTTTTGTTTTTGTTTTTGTTTTATCAGAGTATAATTGCTTTACAATGTTGTGTTAGTTCCTGCTATACAATGAGGTGAATCAGCTATATGTATACCTATATCCCCTCCCTCTTGGACCTCCCTCCCATCCCCCACCCCAATCCCACCCATCTAGGTCATCACAGAGCACCAAGCTGAGCTTCCTGTGCTTTATAGCATGTTCCCACTAGGTATCAATTTCACACATGGTAGTGTATATAGGTCAATCCTAATCTCCCAATTCATCCCACCCTCCCCTTCCCCCACTGTGTCCACATGTCTGTCCTCTACGTCTATGTCTCTATTCCTGCCCTTCAAATAGGTTCATTTGTACCATTTTTCTAGATTCCACATATATGCATTAACATATGATATTTGTTTTTCTCTTTCTGGCTTACTTCACTCTCTATGACAGACTCTAGGTCCATCCACATCTCTACAAACGACCCAATTTCATTCCTTTTTATGGCTGAGTAATATTGCATTGAATATATGTACCACATCTTCTTTATCCATTCAGCTCTCGATGGAATTTAGGTTGTTTCCATGTCCTGGCTATTGTAAATAGTGCTGCAATGAACATTGGGGTTTGTTGTTTTGTTTTGAGAGAGGTGCTAATGTAATTAGCTTCCACCAAGCTCATTTCTGTTTCGCTTGATCATGAAATATGCTATATTTTTATTAAAATACAAAGAAAGGGGGAAAGGAAAGGCCATCAGAGAAGCTGAAAGAAATTTAAGCAAACAGGAAGCAGGAAGTGAAGGATAAAGTGAAGCTTGGTGCAGAAGAGATAAGCCATGAATGAGGGGAAAAGAAGGGGAGATAAAATGGAAAGATCTAGAGGATGAAAGTACAAGAAGATTTAGGGACTTCCTCCCAGTGGTGGCAGACTGGGTAATTTGGGCCAACTCTCTTGCTGGAGGAAACTAAAATATCTTGGCAAAATATAAAAATCATGATCTTTAAAGTATCAAAAAGCTAAAAAGAGAGTGTGGAATTACCAAGCCAAAATCTACAAGAAAACAGAAATCCAAAGGTATGAGTCTGGCATTTTGCCGAAAGCAAGTTCTCCAATCTAGAAGAGGCAGTAGTTTTGGCATCTTCACAGGGACAAAATGTGCAGTAAGTACTTCTGATAGGGAAACTTATAAAGCTTCATTGAGAGATAGTAGGGGAGACCTAAATAAATGGAGAGGTATATCATGTTCACGGATTTAAAGACACAATATTGTACCAATGCCCCAAGACATAAATAAACCTATGTAACAGAATAGAGACTAGACATGGGCTCATTCATAAATGACATTTGGTATATTATAGATGTGGCACTCATGGGAGTGGGGAAAGGATGGCTGACACAATTTCATATCCGTATGAGGAAAATGAAGCTTGACTTCCAACCTCATACTCCATCATTACCTACACGCTACACACACGCATTAGAAAATTTCTTGCATTTGTACGTTTGGACGCATGACATCAGAATGTTCATAGAAATACTGTGTGTAAGAGTAAAATTTTTAAAAATCAAAACAATACAAGTCCGTAAAGAGTAGAATGAAGAAATAAAATGTGGAATGTTTAGCCAGTGAAATACTATAGTGCCATGAAAATGAATGTTACAACATGGATTAATCTCAAACATAATGTTAAAAAATTTGGTTACAGAAAAACAAAAATATGATTCTGCTTATACAAGATAAAAAACGTGCAAAACTAAAAATATACTGTTCAAAGATGTAAACATATATCATAAAACTATAGAAAAGTAAGGAACTGATAAATGCAAAATTCAGAAGAGTGGATACCTCTGGAGAAGAAGGACGGGATGCGGAAAGGCACTGACAATAATAGCATGTTGTTCTTTTTCTTAAATCAGGTGGTAGGTGCTAGATAGTCTTTGTATTCTGATTATTCTTTCATATGCATTCACAAGTTAATAGAAATGCAACAAATATACACATTGGCCCAATACCAAAGGGCCAAGTTTGAACTCAATATTCAGATGAAGTCAAAACCAAAGCTGGGATCACCATCACAGAATGAAATTCTTGAGACAAGAATACATCTGAAAATTTTTCCACAAAATAAATTGAATCATCACTTCAATCTTATTGCTTAAAACATTACTTCTCAAATGTTTAACATTGGCATTATAGTGCAGAAATAATCATTTTCTAGCTCTGTTGACTTCCAGATTGCTCCTATGTGTGGTCAATGTACCACACACTGACAATATCAAATAGGTTAGCAGAAGAGGAAGATATTTTTTGCCAACTCTAGTCAGAATAGGCTACTGCTGGTAGTAATGTTGCCCTCCCACTCTAGTAGCAACTGGATTCAAGTCATCTTGTCTCCTCTGCACCTTCTGGACTTAAAGATTTGGGCAATAGTAATTATGCAGTCTCCTTGAAGCCACCTCACAAACAGAATCTCTGTGCATTGCTTGAAGACGATGCTTTCTGAACATTTTCAGAAGCAAAGGAATTTTTTTGCTCTCACTTATACTTTTTTATTTTTAGTATTATGCATGAACGTACTACTTTAATTTGCCCTTAAACCTTGGATCTAAAAATGTGGCAAGAGAGCACCATAACTGACTTTCAAGATAACAAAATTGTCTCTGAATTTCTATTCACAACCTTAGCTTTCACTGGATGCACAGCAATTTCAGCATCTTCCCTGGAGAAGCCTAAGAAATGAATCCTTATAGCAGGTATCATGCAGAAATACCTGCCCTCTCAACTCATCCATTAGGTTACTTCTTCAGCAGCACGCAGTTCATTGGCAAATGAACTGTTTTATCTTCAAGAAACCCATTGATTCTAAGTCCTGCTTGTTGGTATTGTTCTGTGTTCAGGTAGACTTTTAAACATGTAGTATTTCTTCCATTCTATTTGAATATTTTGTATGAGTATTTGGCAAGGCAATTCCAAAGCTTCTTGGATGTCATGGTGTCTGTCTGCTGAGGAAGGATAGTAAGTGGCCCACTACCTTACCGCCAGTAATCTTATGATGGTACCTCGTACTGTAATTCCTTTCTGAACACACAAGTTAAGGATGTGAACATAGCATCTTATCTTCTAAGTCTTAAATCATTCATACCCTTCATGGTGTTTTTTGCAATGTAAATGACAATACATGATGTTGCATTGAATTTCCTTTCTAAGAATATTTCTTCTATCAGATTTGCTATGTTGTCAACTATTTGAGATCCAGGCATCTCTCAACAAGCTAGTAAGCCAGAAGTGGTCAGTTCAGAAATTCCAGAAATGACACTGGAGTGGGCATTTGGTGATTTGTCTTCTAAAACCGAACACCAAAGCCACAGCTTCAATGCCATATTTTGAGCTGAATCATGAGACCAAATCTAAACTTTAGAACCTTAATAATTTTTAATACAATAATTGCAAAAATAAAGAGATAAAGTTTAAAACCAAAGGGATTCATGTATTCCTTCAACAATTTTTTATTGAGGAATTGCTGCATGCCAGACCTTGTGCCAGGCACTGAGAGTAAGGTAATGAACCAAACAGATCAAAGTCCCTCACCTCAAGGAGCTTCCCTTTTAGTTTAGAGGGGGTAACAGACGAAAATTAACAACAAATATACAAACAAGTGTCACGTGTTGATAAATGTCATGTGGGAAATTAAGCAAGGAAAAAGAATCACAAGTAGGTGGAGGAGGGGAGGAGGGGAGTGCTATTTCTTAAAGCACGCTTAGGGAAGTCCTCATGGATAAGGTGACATTTGAATAGAGAATGTAAGAAAAACACACTGTACTTGTAAGCTTTCAAAAGCAGCATTTTTTAAAATGAATGTGTAAAGGTACATCAGGCTCATGAAAATAGAGCATAGAGTTTCATAAAATTATTATCAGACAAAAACAGAATTCAAGATCTAAAGTTGTTTATAATAGCAAAAAAAAATGCTAACTTAAAGACTTATTAAAAGGAGAATTGTTAAATAAACTATGGTAAATTTAAAAAATTAAGTAATGGGTGGCCATTAACGAATGACACAGCTATCCATATCATATTATTGAATTTCAAAAGTAGATTACATAATATAATATGAAAAAAATAATTATCTATATATGGATTTTTAAAGTCTGGAAGATTATACAACAGACTTTTTAAATAACGGAACATCAGGGGAATAAAATTCTTGGGAGCAACAAGAAGATCTTGGCTTCCACTTACACAAGTCTATATTATTTTAAAATTTTACAACAAACATTTATCATAATAAAATTGCTGCTGCATAAGTGTTTTTAAATAACTCAGGGAAATCAAATGATTTTATATTGACGAAGAGTACAACTCAAATTAGGGATATTATTTCCATGAACTTTCTTTACATAAAGCAAAAACATTTAATAAGGCAAGAAAAAAGTCACATAAATTTAATAACAGTAGAAGGATTTCATTTACCATTCTGATTTTCAACAGACCAACTGGGCAAAATAATGATAAATATGATTTAAATTCTGTCATTAGTAAGACTGATTTAAGTGCCGGTAACTAACCCTCAATTCTATAGACAAAACAACTTACTTTTCAACACCCATGAAAAAAACATAAACATTTGTCACATATTATACTACAAAGAAAGTTTTTATTAATTTCAAAGAGCAGAAGTTGTCTGTCAACTTCTTTGTTCACAATGCAAAAACAATTGGTAAGTTTTTGAAACTGACCAAAACAAAATTTAACCACTTAGAAATTAATTAAAGGCCATTCTCCTAAGTAACTCTTAGGTCAAAGAAGAAAATCAACTCTTACATAATGTTTAATACTAAGTAATAATAATAACACTACATCCTAAAATGTATGAAAGCAACCCTAGCTGTTATCTGAAGGAAATTTATATCACTAAAGGTTTGTACAGAGGAAAGTGGCTCACAATAGAGTACTGAACTAAAGAAGCAAAGAAAAAACAAAATCAATGTAAAAAAAATCAACATAAGAAAGAAAGAAATTCGTAAAAGTAGAAATTAACAAATTAGTAAAATAGTGGAATTGATCAAGAGCGATTTCTTTGAAAATACAAATAATGTAGAAAACAAAACAATATTTTCAGATGCTACATGCGAAGATGTTTCCAGGGCTCCATGTTTTAAATTCCTTAAAAAATGACAAAAAATTCATGGAAGAGTTCTGAAAATACTATGTTATTTCTAAACATCAGGTTTCAAGTGAAAAAATAATCCTAGCCCCTGCATCAACACTATTATTCACCCCACCCAGTCATAAGGTAGATGAAGTCTATTATTAACTGCTACACTGGGCGATTGGGATTGACATGTATACACTGATGTGTATAAAATTGATGACTAATAAGGACCTGCTGTATAAATAAATAAATAAAATAAAATTCAAAAACTAAAAAAAAATTTTTTTTAATTTAAAAAAATAAAAAGAGCTTTGAGTGTGAGCCTCCATCCGGCCTCAAACCCACTATTGACTTGGAAGTGGACGAAAGTACTAAGCTGTTCAATTTAACCTGCGCATAGAAGTCACCGCTTGTATCCCTGTGGGGTGCTGAAGGACATCGTGGTCAGATTCCATTTGTTTCCAAGTATTTTCGTCTGTGAAAACTTAGTCCAGTCCAATTGCAAGCATCAATTTCATATATAATTCGGGTGTTCCCTTTCCCCAAAGCACACCATACTTGTGGCATCAGGGACTTGAAACAGAGAAGGGACATGGTCTCTTCTTTACACTCCTCCTGTTTACCTTTTTTTAAAGCTTCTAGCTTTTCCAGTGCAGAGGAAAGAAGGAGCACCTGTCTCAGACTGTCTGGTTCCCTGACTAGGAAAGGTCACTTTTCTTTCTTGTTCGTTGCCACAATCCCTCTGACCCACTGTGCCCTCCAAAAGCAAACATCCAAATGCTGATTAAGGCCTCCCCGCCCAGCCTGGTTCCCTGCTGGGGGAGAGCAAGTTCCCTCGAAATCTTTCACTCACCTTTCTCCTTGGTTCCATCACCAGCAATCCACCTACAGCTTCTGTTGCCAGAGTTCCAGAAGGTCCAGCTGGCAAATTCTTGGGAGAGTGAAGCCCAGCGAATGGCTCAAGCACCCTCGGCAAGGTCCAGATGACCCATGGGTACCTCATTAGTCGGCCGCGCCAACTGCTGTGAGCGCGGCCCTCTCCGATCACCCCACCCACCACCTGGCCCTGCCATTGCGTTCCAATTTGCTTATCCTCCACTCAGGTAGGGACACGTGTAGACTGTCAGTTCCACTGCCCAAGCAGATGTCCAAACAGGGAAGGAGGAGCTAGCCTCCTCCATTCATGGGCACCTCCTGATCTTTAAAAGTGAGTCTCTTTTCACTGTCCCCACCCTGAGCTTCCGGAAGATGGTAAACCTCTCATCACAAATACCACATCCTCCAGGAGACCCGGCTCTCAAATGACTCGCTCCCTTTCCCAATCCTCTTGTTATACCGGCTGAGAGCGGACAGTGGACTGGTGGTCGGTGGTTATACCAGTTCTGCCGTATCTTAGAACATCCTGCTCAGAGATGGCCCTTGCTATAATGTTCGCTGATCTGTGCTTTGGCCAAAATTCTAAACCAAGGTGAAAAGTCCCATTCAACATCCTGTTACAAATACATAATGATTTCTCCATGAGTCCTACATCGTCTACCTAAACAGTGAATTCACTCTTTGATCCTATCCCCTAGTTCAAGGCTCAGTGAACCCTGAACAATGAAATGGACCTGGCTTGTCTCCTGTCAACCTTCACAGCCCCTGTACCCCTTGCCTCTGCCTGGTGGTGTCCCTGAGAGAGGAGGGAGGGAAGCACCACGAACTCTTGCTGAAACAGGTTCTTTAATCATAAATGGTCCCATCTTCTGGTCCTATCACATGGTTACCACCTTTGGAGCAGTGGCCATAAGGTAACCAGCCACACTGTTGGGCCAGAAATGCCAGGTTCCATCCAATAAGGTATCTAAACCTCCTGGGGTTTGAAGTCAAGGATAAATTAATGACTATTTAGTCGCTGGGAAGAAAACCAGACCCTGGCAGGTAGTCAAACCACACCAAACCCAACCCTCCAGTTCCCTAAGGGGCCTCACATTTCCTAGAAGTTTTCTTACCAGTAAAGTCCTTTCACACCTTATCGCATCACCTCAATCCTTCTACCTGCAAATTGCCCCCAGGAAAAAGAGCACCTCATGGGATGCTGTGTAGGGCCACAGAGAATCCAGACCATTCAAAAGAAATTCTCACAGCAGGATGCCGACTGCCTCTTACAAAAGGAAGAAATGACCCCCAAGCTAAGTTAACCCAAAGCCCCAGAGAACCTGCTGCTGAGATGATCAGCTGCTGGGGTAGAATGGCAGCTTGACATTATCCAAAGTGATCTTGCTTCAAGAATTTGAAAAGCCTTACTTGTAACTGAGTCACCTGCAAGGCAAAGGCTCCACTCTGGTTCACTATTATTTAATTCCTTTCACAGCTCTCCCCCTAACCTCACAAGAGAAAATCATGTGTGATTACTGAGCAAAAGCTGTTATAGGATTTAGTTACTGAGTGAATGCTGATATAAGATTCAGTACGATGTAAGGAAAAGAATGAGTTGTTTGATTACTATTATCTATTCCTCTCAGGACATAAGGGTACAGCAAACTAACAGTTAAAGGTCTCTGGTAGGTGAGAGAGCATATACTCTTCTTTTGCTTCTTTATAAGATATCTCTGCAGATAAGGTAACAATGTAAGAGAAGCTGGAGAAAAGTTTAAATGAGTCTGTGGGAGCTGATATTCATTGTGTGACGTATAATGTTAATGTTTGCAGCTCCATGCTGCAACGTGTAACACTAGAGTATCTCTGACTTTCCTTTCCAAACGTTCAACTTGGTTGAATGGTGGCCCCCCAAAAGATATGTCCACATCCTCATACCCAGACTCTGTGAATGTGACATTATTTGGAAAAGGGGTGTTTGCAGATGTAACTAAGTTCAGGATATTTAGATGAGATCCCCCTGGATTATCCAGGAAGGCACTGAATCTAGTGACCAGTATCTTTATGAGAAATAGAAGAGATGATACAGACACACAAAGACAAAGAGCAGAAGCCCATGTGAAGACGGAGGCAGAGATTGTAGTGATGCAGCCACAAGCCAAGGAGTACCTACAGCCATCAGAAGCTGGAATAGGCAAGGAAGGATTCTAGAGCCTTTGGAGGGAGCACGACCTTGATTTCAGAGCTCTGACCTCCGGAACTGTGATAACATGGTTCCCGCTGTTTCAAGCCGCCAAGTTTATAGCAATTTGTTACATTAGCCAAAGGAAACTAACACCCATTATGACATCAACTTTATATTCAACCTATTATTGATCAATACATAGTAGAGAATGACAATGGAGGATTGGATTAAGAGGGTGGGTGGGCTGAGTACATACACAGATCTGCCCCAAATCCCTAGAAATGACAGAAAAACTTCTGTGTTTATTTTATCTACCATAGATGTACTCTCAGGGAGCCATACATTACTTTTATATATTGCCTATATATAAAAGTAAAATGAGATTGGATTTCAAATAAAAACCAAAGCCCCAAGAGGAGTGATGTCATCAAAATGACAACACCAACATACAAGACCTTACCTTTGTCCCCCAACAAAAATCAACAATTAGATAGCTATCTACAAACGAAAACAGCTCTGGGAGAACCCTGGAGTCCACTTACAAAACTTCAGCAGAACAGTGGAACAAAAAACCTGAGAATAACCACATAAGAAAAAGAAGGAAGACTGCTTCATTCTGCCTTCAACATCCATCCCATTGCTTAGTGCCAAGAGGGAACTTCCCATCTAGAAAGAGGAAACAAAGAGCAGGGCAAGCGACTAGATTCCCCAGCCTCTGGGACAGGCGCAAAGGTCCTGCTTTAGTTTCACTCCACCCAGATGGGCAACACTGAAAGGTACAGAGATGGCTAAGAACACTGAAGGAAAGTGAGGGCTGCCAAGGGCAGTCACAGAGCTGGAGCGATTGTGGTTCTCAGCGACCTGCAGACAAACCCAGCAGATTTCACCAGTGAAGAGACTAACGGCCCGCACAGCCACCACGGACCCCCTGCAGATTTCATCAGCCTTTGCCCACAGGTATTCATGTTCGTGGATGCCCCCAGCCCTGCAACCCCACTGGAGCCTGGGATTCGCATTGCTCAGGCCTCTGTGTCTCCATGAGTACAAGACCCCAGCCTAGACCCCTGCAGCTGAGCCCCATCGCCACGCACACGCTCAGGGCTAGGTACTCCATCTGTACCTGAAGCCGCCTCCCCCCACCTCCAGGAGACTGCAGGCACAGGAAAGCACACCGACAGCCAAGATTCCTGTCGTTGGCCACGGCTCTTGCTGCCTGCCTTGGCCCCCATCACAACATGTGCGTCTACATCTGGCCCCTGCCACTGCACAGACACCTGCAGCCAAGGACGCGCATTCCACCTGCTCTGGCCATCACCGCTGCCTGCCCTGGTCCCTGTGTTCATGGCAGCATTGTTCAGAATAGCCAAGATACGGAAACAACCTAAGTGTCAATGAATGGATAAAGAAGATGTGATACATATATACAATGGAATATTATTTGGCCATGAGAAAGAAGGAAATCCTGCCTTTTGCAACCACATGGATGAAACTTGGGAGCATTATGCTAAACGAAATAAGTCAGAGAGAGAAATATTGTTATGATATCACTTACCTGTGGAATCTAAAAAAGCCATACTCATAGAAACAGAGAGTAGAGTGGTAGTTACCAGGGGCTGGGGGTGGGGGAAATGGGGAGATGTTGGTCAAAGGGTGCAAACTTCCAGCTACAATATTAACAAGTTCTGGGGACCTAATGTGCAGCATTATAATTATAGCTAATAATACTGTATTATATTTGAAATTTGCTAACAGAGTAGATCTTAAGTGTTCTCATCACAAAAAAGAAATTGTAATTATATGACAGGATGGAGGTGTTAGCTAATGCTATGGTGGTAATCATTTTGCAATGGATAAATGGATCAAATCAACATGTTGTATACTTTAAATTTACACAATATTATATGTTAATTATATCTCAATAAAGCTGGGGGGGAAATTAATTAATTTCAAAAAGTGACCCAAACCTGCACCTCAGAGAACTTCTGCAAAAGACGGCAGCTACTCTGGGGACACTCAGTTCTGAAGTGGTGGATAAGGAGAGCCTACAGGAGCCTGAAGATGAATTCTTGAGGTGATTTGTTAAGGTTCTACCAAAGGTCCATTCGGGAGGTCAGCCATTCTCCCCATGGGCAGGTGGTGAACTAGTGAGGTCGTTAGTCCCCAGGTAGCAGCAGTGAATGTGGGCTCTTGGCAAGGACCCAGGTTGGATGGTGATGTATCCACCCCCAAAAGACCAGAGTATTCTGAGTGCAGGGAATCCTCCCTGAAATCACTGGAGGCAGTCAATCTGTGATAAACAGATGCAACATTCAGAGGCATGATAACAGAAACTCCCACATTCATAAATTAGCACACCAATTATAAGAGGAGGGGTCATATAACCAGGAATAACTAATAGTATAAGAAACAGAAATACTGTGAAAGAAGCATCACTGCATAAACTGAGAAACTTATACACAAATGTGACTGACTTGCTAGTTGCCTGACCAATATCCATTCTCCCCTTTTCCTTACTACCAGAATCTTGATTGATTGATTGAACGATTTAACAGAACTCTGTCAACCATGTCAGAGGACATAGATCTGGCCGGTAAGATGAAAGTCTGCTGGATATTTCTGGGTAAGTTTTGCTTCCCTAATTGTAACAGAGATGACCAGTTGTCTCCTAATATTCATTTTTCTCTTCTTTACTTTATTTCAGAACCCCTAATTTTAGCCAAGCCAATGACAGCGTTAGGGGAGAGGGGACTAAGTTCTGGCCAGTGGATGTAAGTTCATATCCTCCTCACTTTCCCACTTTCTTCGTAGCTGGAATAAAGAAATGATGGCTGGATCTTGAGCAGCCATATTGGGTCAAATTTTTAAAACCACATATTTTGGATGGAAGAACAAAAAGATTAAAGGAACCTAGGTTCCAGCACCATGTGGTGGAATGTCACTTCTGGACCACCTACCTCCAGATTTCATTAATACACAAGATAGGTAAGTTTTTTCTTTAAGTCACTATAATTTGGGAATTTTGTCCTGATGTTTTTTATTCTAATATAGACACCAAACCTTCCTTTGTATTCTATCTTTTCTATTCTGGCCTGAAATGCATACCCAATGCTGTGAAGTGCAAGAGCCACCTTACATCCATGAGAATGAAGTCCACATACTCAGAATTGTAGGCTAAAAAGATGGAAGGAGCCTAATCCCCAGATGACAGCCCTAGATGCTCATTTACGGACTTTTTAATTCATGAGAAAAATACACCTATTACTTGTTCAAGTTACAGTTTATTGTGGTTTCTGTTACTTAAACCTGAATACCATCCTATCTAATACATCTCAAAGGAAAAGAACTTTGAAAAAAATTGTTTGTTGTATCCATGAAATAAGAATAAGCTGTTATGAAAATGAACTGTAATCAGTCTTGAAAATGTAAATGGCCAAATAACAAACTGAATGGACATTGCTGTAGAACAAATTAATGAGCCCTGAGAGCAGATTGAGGAATTCTGCATCACAGTGAAACAGCCAAAGAAATGGAGCATATCAACACAGTTGTATTATTTTTCTAGGGTATAGTAATAAAGTACCACAGTCTGGGTGGCTTAAACAACAAAAATTTATTCTCAGTGCTGGAAGCTAGAAGTCCAAGATCAAGGTATCGACAAGATTACTCCTTCTGAGAGCTGTGAGGAAGAATCTGTTCTATGCCTCTCTTCTAGCTTCTGTTGGTTTACTGGCAACCTTTGGTATTCCTTGGCTTATAGATGCATCACACCAATCTAAGTAGCCTCAGGCTACTTCCTTCTTCTGTAACCCCATCGCAAGGTTGTTATGAGGATAAAGCGAGCCAATAACTGTAAAGCACTTAGAAAGGTGCCTGGCACATAGTAAGTGCTCAGTGAATCTTAGCTCTTGCTCCAAACCTGATACCAACTACCTTTACTTAACACACTATTCTACAGGTAGACAATTTAGCTTGAGCTCAGTAGGGTGGTTCGTCTGATGTTGGCCAGACTTGCTCTTGCAGCTGCAAACAGCTGCAGTCAAATTTAGGTAATTTTGCTTCTGCAGGTTGCCTGATCCAGGATGGTCCCATTGATATATCCGGTGACTGACTACCTGTCACCACGGCCATGGGTCATGTGGCATTTAGTAAGCCTCTTATTCCCCACCAGGCTAGCTTAGCTTTTCACATGGTGGTTAGAGGTTTCCAAAGAGACTGAAGTCTTCTTAATGTCTAGGCTTGGAGTTGGAACAGCACCATGTCCAGTGTATTTTATTGGAACAAATCACAAGACCAGTTCATATTCAAAGAGGGGGGACATAGACTTCACTTCCTGATGAGAGAATCGAGAGTCACTTTGCAAAACGGCATGCATCCCGGGAAGAAGAAGAATTGCAGTCATTTATATAAACAATCTACAACATTAAGTTAATATATCTTAACTTAAATCTAAGTATCAAATATTTAAGTACTTATTAAATGCCAACACTATACGAAATGGCTTTGCTTTTTTCTTTCCTTTTGAAATTCAAAACTTTATTTGAAAAGAAGCCTTTTAGAAAGAAATTAATTCTTTTGTTCTTAGTAATTGTGTGTTTGTGGGAGGACGTCTGAACACATGTAATAACAAACCATCAAATTCAGCTCATTGATCCTCAGTCTTTTCCATCTATGGCAACATGCTGAACTTATTCTTGAATTTTAATTCCTCTCTAAATAAAACTAAAAAATAAAATTCTAGTTTCGTTTTAAATGCGTAAAGAAAAAGGAAATTTTATCTCCTGATTTTTTTAACTTGTCATGAACATCTGCACAATGTACTAAACCCAACTTTGCAATATACCAATCACATCACCTTCAAAAGTGAAAGAGTAACTTGACTTTTTTTTCCTCTACTTGACAGTAGAAACAATAAATAATAATGAAAATTGGAAAAGAATCTAACAGTGTTCTGGCTCCCAGTCTCTCCTTCTCCAAATGTATAAATCATTATTCAAATGATTAATACATTCATGATCAAGCTTACCAGAATAAATCATTTATAATTCCACCCTTGACTATCTAGATTCATTAGTGCTTTTAAGCAAATTAATGTCTACACATTCCAGGGCCTAACAAAGTGTTATAGTCTTCCCTATTACTTTACATATTGACTTGCCAATGTTTTTTCTAGTAATAGGATTTGTTTTCTCTCCTCCACTCCCAAATTTGGCATGGTATATATCCACCCTCTTTCTAAGGCCTGGTTCTATATTATGTGGGATAGTAGAAGAGGATCTTTTGAAATACAACTGGAAAAAAGAAGAAACATATCGACTTTTAGCAGAAGAAGAAGAAGAGGAAAAGATGACATGATAGCAAACACTTTTAAGTAACTTAAGACATGACAGACACTCTTCTAAGTAATTTACACACATTAATTTATTAATCCTCACAAAATCCTACATTATGGATGTATTTATTTTCCTCATTTTATAGAAGAGAAAACTGAGGAACAGAGGTTAAAGCCTTGCCCCAGGTCACACAGCTAATTGGCAGAGCTGGGATTTGGACCCAGGCAATCTCGTTCCAGAGCTCATCAATTTAATCATCACACGATGTCCATAAAAACACCCAGGAAAAAAGCCGAAATTATGAAAGATCCAAAGATAGTATAGATACTTGATCCTGAGGCTAGACCAATGAGTGACATTTCCATTCATCCTTTTTTATTCCAGTTTCATCCTGGGGAAAATCAAATGCAGCTGAATGACTGATACTCAGGGCCAAAAATAGAGTAGGGATTGAGGTTTAGAGCTGTGGTCATGGGAAGAGGTCTTTGGGGAGACAAGGTGGATCAAGGTGAAGAGAAGGAACCCATAAGTGAGATGCTTGCTCCTGGACTAGATTGGAAGAGGTGGCAGCATTAGGGACCACACAGTATCTAGTGAAGGAACACCACACCCATTCAGGATGGTGGAATGAGCTGAATGAAGTAACTGAACCACTCACACTTTCCCACCCCAAGGAGGGACTTAACTTGGATGGATGACCACTGACTTCAGCCTGCAGTAAAGATCTGCCTGCATATCACCTGGATCTGCTAAAATAAAACTTTCCCCCAGTAATGTTCTCTACCACCCCACCCTTCCAAGATTAAGAGCATAAGGAGAGTTATCATACCTTGGTAAACTGCAAAACGTCTCTTTCACCTTCTCTCTTTCCCAGTCCTCTCTCCCTTTTACTGTTTGTATTGACATGCAAACAGTCATTCCCTCCAAATGAAGTGCATATGCTAATTTATTTGATGGATGACAAAATAGTTCTAAAACAAAGTACCAATACTCTATAAATGGTCACCAGTAAAGGGTCTTAGACTTTTCCAATAATTTATAGCAATGTCACATACAACGATGACATTATGTTCAGAGGAGCAAACCAGTTATAAGCACAATTAAGATAATCCAAAGAGGGATGAGAAAAAGCAGGATTACATTTCCAGGCAATACAGCACAGATCCCTACAGCCCTGGAGCAAACCTATGACCTATGGCAGAGAACTGCTCTCAGTCTGAAATACATCTCTTGACATTCTACTGGCTAGAGGCTGAGCATCCACATGGGACGAAACAACCTGAGCTGCCCATGACAAGCTGGGCAATGTCACAGTGTCTATGCTACTTGGAGACCAGGCTTAGGCAGGTCCAGAAGGTGTAACTCACGTGAACAGGAGACCCAGATTCCTACTGCTGTTGGACCGATGTCTCTCCCTCTCCGCATGCATGGTTTCTTGAGAAGCTCTCTGTGAACAAACATCAGAGGAAGGAAAGACTTAGTTCACAGGGGAGTCAGCATGATATGATGGTGTTAGCTGGAAATGTTCTGCTGCCACATTACAGCTTCACTTGGGGACGCCTCAGAAAACACTGGTGAGGGCAAACCCTCCAGTGGGCAGATTTCCAAGAACTATAGTTGGTTGGAGAGTTGGCCTGAGGTATGGATGTAAACAGGGACTTGGACATTAACAAATGGTTTGGCTAACTGTTCAGGGCCTTGATGGCAGCAGGTCTGAAAGATCAGTTACGGTGAGGTCTGGTGAGAAGGGCTATGGATGGATGGATGAGAGTGGGCACAGAAATGAATGTTTGTGTCTCCTGGGATTGCTCACCAGAAATTATCTACTGCAGAGGAGGAGCTCAGAGAGCGATGGACAAGATGACGCCTCCTATGGGTGTCAGCCAAGCTCTGAAGGACACCTCAATATGAATCGAGTGAATGAACCAAGTGTCTGTGGTGGCAGGGATGGCAGCTCTGCAGGGGCTCAAAACCATAGGTTCCCTCCCACCAAGACGAGTCTAGCTACTGCCCCTGCTGAGTACTCAACCCCCCGGTGCGGAGACCAATGCTGAGCCCTCAACATGGCACCATTCATCATCAGACACCTTCCACCTTAAAGGGACAGTGCTTTACCTCTATCAGAATCAATATTTACTCCAGATCATGTTCCCTGCCTGCATTGCCTCTGTCAGCTCCAGCATCTGGAGGTTTACAGGATTCCTAACCCACCAACATGGTATTCCATACTATAACACCTCAGACAAAGGGGTCCATTTTAAGGTAAAGGAGGTGTGACAATGAACCCATGACCACAGGATTCACTAGTCCTACTATGTCCCCCATGACCAGAAGCAGAAGACCTGAAAGAACAATGGCAGAGCCTATGGAAGACTCAGATAAAGAGCCTGCTTGGGATACACAGTTGGGGCACTGTTCTCCAGGGTTAACTATATGCACAGGATCAAATGGCATATAATATATGGTGCTCTGTCTCCAATATCTCAACCCCATGGATCTAGGAACCAAGAGGTGGCGGCAGGAGTTGCTCCTCCCACTTTTACTCTCCCTAGAAGAATTTTTATTTCTTGTCCTAAAAAGTCAAGCTCTGTGAAGTTAGAGTTTCGATTTCTCTTTGGGGTGGGGAGTGGGGGGAGGTGGCGAACATTTCCACCAACTGATGCGAGAAGGATTCCATTGACTTGGAAGCTGTGCTTATTAGCACCTGGCCACTTTGGGCTCCTTATGATGATGAACCAGCAGGCAGAGAAAAAGGTACTTCCTGCTGACGTAATCAATAATGATTACCATGAGGCATTCAGGTTGCTACTACACAATAAGATGAAAGGATTATTTGTTGAACCCAGGGGATTCAGCAGGTCATTTCTTAATATTCACATTGCTCAGTAATAGCTATTCACAGACAGTTACGGTAACTCCTACAGACCACAAAGACAAAGCGACTAAGCACTCAGACCACTTAGGGAGAAAGGGCTGGAACTCCTACCAGACTAGCAACCAAGACCAGCCAATGTGTTTGCCTAAGAAGAAGGAAATCTAAAACGGGTGGTTAAAGAGACTGGTGATGGGTATCAACTATGTCCTTGGGATCAGCTAGTTAGTAGCTTAGTTCACTAACCCGCTTTTAGTGTTTTTAGGAGATTGCAAGTGATGTGGATTCTGTGACCAACTGAGTTTGTACCTCCCCTCTCAGGGAAAAAATGAGAGCATGTCAGGGACAAAATGAGAGGCAAATGGTCTTATAAGAAGGCTCACTGCTATGGCATGAGAGCCAGAGCACAGAGGACGGTCTGACAGTGTCTTACACACAGCTGTGTGTCTCCCCGGATCTGTTCAGCCTCATCTGCCTCCTGGGCCCCTGACCACTTCACCATCCAGCTTTGTTGGCTGTCTTGGCCTCTCTCCGGGTGAAGGCCAGACTCTGCTAGAAGCAACAGCTCAGGTCCCTGGATCTAACCCAATCAGACCCACAAAAGCTCTAACTTCTCCAGCAGCTACCCACAGAAGCCACGGAGCAAACCCAGAACTGTGCGGGAGTTAGTTCATGCCTCGTGGGGCAAAGAGTAAACAGTAAGAGACGGAAAACGGGAAAGAGCTGTCAGAAGAATTCTTCTCCCTTCCTTTCTCTGAGGTGCTATGGTCCTCTATAGGGGTTTGGCTGGAAGCATGCCACGTAAGTGAGTACCCAGCTGTGTTTTCTCATGAAGCTGTGGCCAAACCGATAATCACCACCTTATATCTGCCTCACCTCCCTCCGTGCCTCACATCCCTTTTCCCTCTTCGTATCCTTCAATTACACTTCCCAGTAAAACTCTAGCCTCTAAAGCTTTGCCTAATTTTCTGTTTTCTAGGGAATATGGGTTGAAAAAGATATCAGACTCAGGGGGCTGTTTCAAATGATGAGGATGCCACCATTGATACCACCTTGCTAAGTCACGTCCTTCAAGTTTGTAAGGACGAGAAAACTAGAACACCACTGCATTAAACTTAGAAATATTTGCCCTAAATTTGATCCTAATTCTGCTACGTACTGTGTGATCTTGAGTGATTCACTGAACCTCTCTGAGCCTCGTTTCCCCATCTGAATCAACAAAGGATCAGCATGACGGGCTTTTAGGGAAGACTGATTGGGGTGCCTCTGAAACCTTGGGCAATTGATGTAACATCTCTAAGCCTCAGTTTCCTCACGTGTAAAATGAAGTTAGTAATGCAACTGGCGTCACAGGTGTGTTTGGAGGATTAAATGACATCATCACTCATGCAAACCACTTGTAAAGTCTCTTAGCCATTATTTTCATCTCTGAAAAGGGGTAAAAACTCCCTGCCTGAAATGGTGGTTATGAAGATTCACTGCCTTCTCCAGGCAGCTGTTGGAGCTGATTGGGTGAGGGGTGGGCACCTGAGCTGTGGTAACACATGGTATAACTGTAAAATAATTTTTTTTCTGGGAAAAAAATGTATCATGTTATAATTTATGTCTAGTCATTCTTCCCTTCCCTAATGATTAGATGCCTGGACCCCTTTACATTGTCTTCCCAGGCCAGTGAGTTGACGCTGTGTCAACACAGACTTCAACCCGTGTCTCCTCCGACGCCCAACAAAGTTGAGCATTTCCTGCTTTTTCCATCTCCACCCCTCACTTTCATTAGCCCAGGCTGCCCCTGCAGAAGGCAGATACGGCAAGCAACAAAATAATATTGATAATATTTCACTTCTTTATTCGAGTCTTAATTTGAAATAAATACTCCAAAGGCCCAAATTTGAGGAAGATGAGTTCTTGCCCAAGACTTGGGAGGACGGATTCATATCAAGTGCCCTTGTTTTGCTTGACATAAGATTTAAAGTAGCCCCCCCTCTGTGAAATAATTTAAAGTATAAAGAAAATGTGTTAGCCAAAATGCCATGTCAGGACACATTATATAAGATTTTATAGACTTGTGTACAAAATCTGAGTCTGTTAGGCTGGCAAAGGATTCTATTACCCTAGTGATCTGAGAAGCAAGCGTTCATCTATCCCTCCAACAAATAATTATATGAGATGGGAACAGACAAGACCCAGATTTTGCAACAGATCCAGGTTCTTCGGTAATGCAATTAGAGCAGCTACTCTTCCTTTGCACTTGACTCAGTCCTGTTACCAATTACCCATGACCTCAGAGTAGCTAACAACAGCAACTGCCATGGGACCACTGGGATCCAATGCCATGATGATTCATC
The DNA here is from genome assembly GCF_949987535.1 of Balaenoptera acutorostrata. Lineage (NCBI taxonomy): Eukaryota > Metazoa > Chordata > Mammalia > Artiodactyla > Balaenopteridae > Balaenoptera > Balaenoptera acutorostrata. Next base: position 51,264,072 of record NC_080068.1, on the reverse strand, counting down.
AAAGATACTGCTTAATGGCTGTTGAATCAAACACTAGAGTCCACAATGACCCTGTCCAGTTCTCATTACCACATTGACCTCACCCTGAAATCCCCCAAAGATATTTATCTCCCAAGAGGTCCCTCTTTGGAGATTGATAATTACCATGAAACACTGTAATTCCTACAATTTATGGTTTATTCCAGACATCCAGCTAATACTGATTCTACTATTTGCCTGGATTAAAGGCTGCCTGTTACCAAGAGACTTTGTAGCAATCTCTCCAGTTAATTAATGTTTTCAGGCACTTGTCTGGAAGACAACAAAAACAGAAGTTGCTATGTAATTGTCATTGTTTACCACAAATTGCAAGGTGCCGTCATTATGTCATCCTTTTCACTGTGATCACCGACATCATCATCACCATCATCATTATCAATAGTTAGTAAATGTCCACTTAAATGTACTCTATTTCACTATGTGTTCTAATGTGTCCTACAGCAGAGTTTGCCAAAGAAGGATAATCACGAAAATAGCACACTAGAGTCTTAATACTGTTCCAGTACTTTTTTTAAAAAAATCATCATTTTTACTCAGTTTTGGAACCTAAAATTATAGAAGTATAAACACCAGCAAATTATCTCTTTATTCGGTAATCTATATTTTATGGTGTCAGACACATTTAGGCTCTCTAAATATTTGCTAAGAAATGAAAGTATGAATGAAATTAATAAACAAGTATGCAAAAGTTTGTAGCAAAAATATCCAATGAGATCTGAGGCTCCAGATGAAAAAAGGGAGAATAAAAATTAGCTGATGCCTCTTGAGTAGTGGGTGTTAGGCACATAGCAGCCTCTTCCATTCAACATTGTGTCCAGGGAAAATTGAGTCATATTTTTCCCTTTAAAGGAAAAAGAAATCACAAAAAGGTGGCGCTCAGAGGCTCTCTTGAGCATCATATGATCTGGCATTGTAGTATTTAAACTTTTTCTGTTGGGACACAACTGATGCTCCCATAGGCAAAACACTCTCATGGATGTATCCAAGGTGGAATGTAATCCCCACCACTTTCTCTCCTCTTCACAAATTGATTGATTATAAATAAGGGATATAAGCATGACTGTAGGGATAACCTTGAAAAAATAAAAAAGTAAGTCTTGCAAAAATTCTTGGTGCTTGAACTCTTACTAGTAATGAATTATTTGGAAATACATCACAAATGATTGTAACATCGTTGGATCTCTCAGTACAGCAGCTAAAAGACCTGGGTTCTAGGTCCTGCTCATACACTGATTAGCCCTATGATCTAAAGCAAGTCATTTCCCTTCACTGAATCTCAGTTTCTTTATTGTAACATGAGAAGTTTGGACAAGGGTCCCACTTCAGTTCTAATTACTCTACCTGAGGTCCAGTTTAGAGCCCTCCTTGGATTCTGACGTTAGGAGCTAAGTGTGGCCATCCCAGGAAAAGCTAAACAGGACTTGGAGCTTATCAAGGGGTTTTATATCTCTGAAAACAATTTATTCTCCCATCCCTTCTTTTAGTAACTTTTCCTACATCATATAGAAAAGAGTAAATTGGCAACTTTTCTCAAGCACAAGAGATCTCATAGTATGCCTGGGTACTATAAGCTAGCTCTTTGGGAAATTTATTTATTGTTTGCCCAAACTTCCTCCCATTGGGGATCCGTCTTCTCCCCTTCTATAATAATCTTGCTCAGTCTTTGTGGTTCAAGTGCAAATCACTGCACCCTGGAATAGACACATGACATAAGCTTTACACTTGAAGGACTCTTGATTCTCACAACAGTTTTGTGAGATGGACAGGAGAGGTGTAACTCTGCTTCCTGTTGTAAATGTAAGAAATGTTGTAAATGTAAGAAAACAAATTTGATTGGCTTTCTCCTACACTGTTTGTGGGAATATAAATTGGTGCAGCCACTATGGAGAAGAGTATGGAGGTTCCTTAAAAAACTAAAAATACATGAAAAATACATACATTACCATATGATCCAGCAATCCTACTCCTGGGCATGTATCTGGGGAAAACTGTAACCCAAAAAGATACACGCACCCCAATGTTCATTACAGTGCTATTTACAGTAGCCAAGACATGGAAACAACCTAAATGTCCATCAGTAGATGAATGGATAAAGAAGATGTGGTATACATACACAATGGAGTATAATTTAGCCAATGAAATAATGCCATTTGCAGCAACCTGGATGGACATAGAGATTAACATCTAAGTGAAGTAAGACAGACAGAGAAAGACAAATATCATATGATAGTGCTTATATGTAGAGTCTAAAAAAAAATGATACAAATGAACTTATTTTCAAAACAGAAATAGACTCACAGACATAGAAAACAAACTTATGGTTACCAAAGAGGAAAAGAAATAGATAAATCCCCAGAGGGGAGGGATAAACCAGGAGTTGGGGATTAACATATACACACTACTGTATATAAAATAGATAACCAACAAGGACCTACTGTATAGCACAGGGAACTATACTCAATATTTTGTAATAACCTATAAGGGAAAAGAATCTGAAAAAGAATAGATATATATAACTGAATCACTTTGCTGTACACCTAAAACTAACACAACATTGTAAATCAACTATACTTCAATTTTTAAAAATTAAAAATAAATAAATAAATGAATAAAATAAAAATTTAAAAATTGATTGTGTTTCTTGACTTGATTAAAATCATACATACAGGAGCTGCAGCTACACAAACCCTGGAGTTTCTTTCCACTTCAAGTCTGGTATTCTCTCCATTTCCCCACCAGATCTTGAACCCCTTCACTTGTCATTATATCCTCACCCTGTATACAGAAAGGCAGAGAACTTACCCAAGATCCTGAGAACAAGATTAATATAATCAACCAATATAAGAGAAGAGAGCAGACATTAGCAGAAGCCATTATAAAGATGCACAATGCCTGTCAGGGTAAACATAGGAAGAACAACACTAACTGTAACAATCAATAGTATTGATTTATGGAGCAGAAATGTCATGAGAGGGCAATTTCAACATGGAAAATTTTAAAACAAGGGTCCAAGAAGAAAAATAAAACAGTATTCGTCCAACATTGTCTATGTGAAAAACATAATCAAAAGAGCAAAAACTTTTAGTCAGTAGAAAAATATTCTATGATAAGAGGCAAGGTTGGCTTATCAAAACTCACCATAGCCTATTAAATAAAATATCTCCCGAGATTATCCTCTTCACTTTACTTGGTAGCTGTGTACTACTAATCCATGAAATCAAATACCTAGTCACTTTAATTTAGTTCAACAAACATATTCTGAGTGTCTTCTGTGTACCAGGCATTGTATTAGGGATCGGAGATAAAAAGGATGAACAAGAAATAGTGCCTATATTCAAGGAGGTAGGTAAATAGAGAAAGAAGTTGAGAAAGATACCTGAGATTCTGACTTGGGCAATTGGTGGATGCCATTAACTTAGGGGATATAAGAAGAGGAGCAGGATAGGAGAGGAGATGGGAAGGGAGGAATTTGGTTTGAGACATCAGATCAGTTAGGAATGTGTTTGTTTCTTGGCTGCAAGAAACAACTTCAAATAGCAGAGTTCAAGCAACAGACATTTAACTACCACAATATGAAATCTGGATAAATGCAGGCCAGGTCAGCACAGTGGTTCAACAATATTAAGGATGCAGGCTCAATCTATGCTTTATTCCACCAGTCTTGTCATGTTGGCATTTTGTCCTCATGCTTGTCACCTCATGTTATAAATTTCAGGGTATATGTCCGTTATTTGACTAAACTGCCATTTGTCATCCCACTTTTATCACTAAAATGAGTCTCCTAAACTCCAATATATCAAAAATCAACAATTATATGAAATGCATTAATTCAACAAGGAGGATAAGTACCAAAAATGTATAAGCCTCTTCTTCTCTCTCCATCCACTTATTATACAGGTGGTAAGAAAAATAAAAATACAGTCTTTATTGCTAGCTAGTTGTAAATCATCTCCTAGTTCCAAAAAATCAAGCAAACAGCCATTAAGGGTTTCCCTGGTGGCGCAGTGGTTGGGAATCCGCCTGCCAATGCAGGGGACACGGGTTCGAGCCCTGGTCCGGGAGGATCCCACATGCCGCGGAGCAACTAAGTCCGTGTGCCACAACTACTGAGCCTGTGCTCTAGAGCCCGCGCGCCTAGAGCCCGTGCTCCACAACAAGAGAAGCCACCGCAATGAGAAGCCCGTTCACCGCAACAAAGAGTAGCCCCCGCTCACCGCAACAGGGGAAAGCCCGCACGCAGCAACGAAGACCCAACGCAGCCAAAAACAATAAATAAATTAAATTAAATAAATTAAAAAAAAAAACAGCCATTAAACATGTAAAAATCTAAGAAATAGTTTGCAAATGACATTTTCTTTAGAAACCCATTTTCTTTCCAGGAGGAAATGGCAGAATAGCAGTCTACAGATGATCTCCACTCTACTTTTCACATCCATTAGATAGAGTCATGGTGCACCTGTTTAATATAAATTGCTTTATGAACAGCTGTTTCTTCCCCAAAGTAAACAGGCTGCATATTGAACTAGCCATCTAGTCTGGGCTTGCTGATAGCATAGCATCTTGATTTCCCCAGATGGAAGGCAGTACACATAACTTTATTTATGCATATCACATATATGAGAATAGGGGTTTTTTCATAGACAACTAGGTTAGCCCTTGACTATTTTCCACCAGCACCTGTAAATTCAGGAATGAACTTTGCATATTTATTATTAATGATTCATTAACACTCAACCACTTGAGGAAATTACTGTATTAATGTACATAAATGTTCACTGGAATGTATAAACAGGGTGAGAAACCTAACTCCATTCATTCCAAGAAGTTGTTCTTCTTTTTATCAAAATCAAGGATTTCCAAAGTAGAATTTCTGTTTATGGGAGGAGGGCAAGAGGCAATAAAACACATCCTCCATAGACCAGAATGTCTTGTCCTCTAGAGAGGACACAATCCTCTAGATATGGACCTAGGCAAAATAGTCAAAGAAAAGCCCTGATTTCTGCCCACAACCCTTTTTGGCACCTGCTCACTCAAAGGGCATGCAAACACACACACATGTGCATACACACCCCAGCAAGCCCTGGTCAGCCTTCTTTGGATAAGCCCCTGTTCCTGAAAAATCAACCCTACTTTCCTTTACCACTCCCTCTAAACTCTTGGTGTCCTCAGAATCTGATCTACCCGGAAGTCAGAAAGAAAGTTAATTGTACTATTTCCACCAGCAGGAGAAGGATTGATAGCACCTCTCCAAAGAGCAGTTGCATTTTAAAAGCATGACTTATTCCACATATATGGAAATCTAACAGTAGACCCCTTGGGCAAAATGTGCTCTATCAGAAGAGCCTTTCTGGTCTCCTCTAATCACATCTTTCTCTACTTACTTAAAAAAAAAAAAAAAAAAGCTTCTTCAGATGTTTTTACTGTTCTCCAACTAAGGCATTTTAACCAAAACAAAGACATTGCACAATACATCCAGAAAATATTATAAGCTGAAAACAAAATAGAGATTTTTTTCCTCAACTGCTGAGCAAGGTCAGTTAATGCATAAAATTTGACAGCTCCTTCTGGTGTGTAAACTTCAAAGGCCCATGCTATTAAAGAGTCATAAAACTAAAGGAACCCCAAATATATCGAATAGATTCTCCAAACTACATGCTTGTGTGGTTGCTTTTGGAAACAGGATGTGCAAAGAAGCTAATTTGGGGAAGTCTTTTTTTTTTAAATAAATTTATTTATTTTATTTATTTAATTTTGGCTGCGTTGGGTCTTCGCTGCTGAGCATGGGGCTTTCTCTAGTTGCGGCGAGCGGGGGCTACTCTTCATTGCGGTGCACATGCTTCTTATTGAGGTGGCTTTTCTTGTTGTGGAGCACGGGCTCTAGGCCCGCAGGCTTCAGTAGTTGTGGCACGCGGGCTCAGTAGTTGTGGCTCACGGGCTTAGCTGCTCCGCGGCATGTGGGATCTTCCCGGACCAGGGTTCGAACCCACGTGTCCTGCATTGGCAGGTGGATTCTTAACCACTGCGCCACCAGGGAAGTCCCTGGGGAGGTCTTGATTACCCAGTCCAATGGAGAAGAGCCTCAGAGTAGACCTGTTAAAACTGTGAAGCTAGACATCTAGTTGATTTCGGAATGAGGCCTTTCATGTAGATCTGGGCAAAGCTTTCTAGGCAGAGAAGACAATGATGCAAATGCCCTGAGCAGGGAATGAGCTTGACTTGCCATCAAGCAAAAAGGAGATTAATGTTCAGACAAGGAGAGAGCAAGAAGGAAAGTTACAGGTGAGGAAGTCAGAGCACTAGAGTAGAGCTAGAAAATGCAGGGCTTTGTAAGCTGATGGCCTAACATCTACATTCTCAGTATCCATCAGACAAAATATATATCATCAGATAGGCGCCTCTTAAGAAACCAGAAACTACTCTGGATCTTAGAAATAGAGGAAATTGAATTCAGGGGATTGATTAAACAGGTAATAGAAGAGCCCAAGAAGCAAAGAAGAAAAAGCAAGGCCACAGCAGGACTCCACTATCACCCTGGGGCAGGAGAAATTGTACAAAGCTGTGGCATCGTCAGAGCCCAGAAGCACAGGCTACTGGAAGAGATAGGGCCAGGGTGCGGGCTGCCATATGCAGGAGGTGGGCATCGTGAAGGAGGCTGTTTCATGGGAGATGAGCCTCATTCAGGACAGGGCAAGAGAAGAAATAAGCGACTTCTCCCCTCCTCTTGACCTATGATCTTCTGCTAGCATCTCCCACTGGCCAAAACTATCTGGAGATATAATTCACTGTGATACAGAGCAGAGCAAGGGAAGAGTGGGACTTGGTTCTGAGAGAAAACAGGTAAATGGCAGGCACGTAGGTCAACTCTAAGAGGAAGAGAAAACTCCCCCTGCCCTTTCCTGATCTAACCATGCAACTTCCCGGCACATCTTTTCTTGTTTATCTGATTGTGTCTGTCTGACCACACGACTCGAGGACACAGCTAAAGGGCAGGGTCATTATCCATAATCATTATGATGGATTTTGTGTGGGAGCCAATAGGTCTCTTCAGAGAATCAGACAGCTGCTATTTCTTATCAATGGAGAAGATGGTGCCTACAGATGTGAAAGGAGGTCAAACTTAAAAACAAGTCTACCCAACACCTAAAGAAATGATGGAGATTTTCTAAAATCACTGAATGCACCAATTAGTTCTTTTAGTCCCATAATATCAAACTGATTTAATTGTTCCTCCCTAAGTAACAGCATCATCATTACTTTAGCCAGAAACGTGGGGGTCATACTTGTCTCTTTCTTTTTCCCAAATAATGGTTACAAACCAAAGAATTGCCTTTTCTTCTGACGGGCTGTTTCCATCACCACATCCACCTGTACACATTTTAGTTTACTATACAAGGAGGATACTGTAGAATCTTTTTTTTAATATACATAACAAAGCTCTCAAATTGCGGGCATGTCACCGTGCTATGCATTTGCTCTTCTGTCACCTTGTGTAAGTCGGTTGAAATTACTTCTCTGATGAAAGGCCCACGAAGAGTTTTCTCTTTGCAGTCATGAGGCAGGTTATAGGAGAGGCAAAAGCAACTTTATGAGATTGATGCCCTTCCCGGGACCCCCATCTACATCTCCTTCGTAATGTCAGTAGCCATGACAACCTCCAGAGAGCCCGGGAAAGCTCGGAGGCAGCCTACATGAGCTGTCTGATTTGCTCCATGGACTTCCAGCCAGAGGATTCAGGCCCCTGCATCTGAGTGAGCCACAGGTGAGAATACAAACCTTTCCTGAGGCCAGTCTTTCCTCAACATGGCAGCGCTGGCTCAGGGACAGCCATGGCTGCTGCACACTTGACTCTGACCCAGGTTTGTCTTGCCAATCAGCTTTTGCTCCAGACTATGGCTCCCACTCGCTCTTCGTCGCTCTCTGAATTCTCACTAAGCCCTTACCAGAATGCTCTGCCTTGGGTCCTCAGTGTCTGCCCTGACACGCTCCATCCGCGTCCAGCCTTGTCTCCTCTGACCTAAGGCTACCCAGGCCTTTACCCACATCCCTCTCACCCTTACCCCCCTCCTTCCAACAACCAACTGTCCCTTGCCACTACCAGTCATTTACTTGCCGGGGCCATGATGATAAGTGCGTGAGGGAGTAGTTCACACAACCCCCATGGCTGGAAAGCGTTCCTGTCAAAACATTTCAATCGGCTGAAATTAGACTTGGCCAAACCTATCAGCAGCACCATCCCATAGGCAAAAACATATGTGCTTGTTTCTAGATTTGATTCTACACTCCTGGGTATGACCTTTGGTAAATGATCATAGAATGCATGGCTAGAAAGATCCTTAATCTCATAAGTCCTTAGGTGAAGCTTTCTCCACTTTATTAATGGATAATTTTTTTAAGTTAAGATTTTAAGATAGCAAAACTGAGTATTACTCATTTTTTGTCTTTCCAAAAATGACATAGATCCAGACACATGGTGAGAACCAAATGTTTGAAGGTAGAAGAAAGGAAGGAGGGAAGGAAGGAGGGGAGAGGGGAAGGAAAGGAGGGAGGGCAGGAAAGGAGATTGGTTCCTACAAAGGCAAATTTTGGGCATATACTAGCCAGGTGGAAATAGAGGTAGCATTGTAGAGATAAAACAAATTACTGAACCGGAATCAATCAAGAGCCAGGAGCTCTAAACCCGACTCTGCCACCAATTTGCCACATGAATTTGAGACATTCTGTCCCAAATCTCTCTGTAGCTTCATGGTCTGAGAAACGGAATCCAGATTTCATCAGGGTTATCTGGACACTCCTGTCCCTTCTGAGTTTCCTGGAACTTAGCTGATTTTAGATTATGCTTGGTTCCTTCTAGACAGATCTCTGTCAATCAACTCCAGAGGGTTCCTGAGACTTGGGGCCTCTACTCAAGCCTTGCTACAGCACTTGGGTCTTAGAAATGTGACCCCCAACTTGTCAAAGGCCAGCCAAACCTCCTAACCAGTTCCCTGTCCAAGGAAACTGTTCCTTATTCAGATACTCCTCTGCCCCCCTAGTATCCCAGGGGGTTCTGGAAAAATAGCCCCAGGAGCCGCAAATAGCCACTACAAATGGCCCCAGACTTGAAAAACAGGAAATATCAGGCTCCGGGCTTTGAGACCTCATTCTCTAAACTGCCAACAGGTCTATAATTTCCCTTTAAACCTAAAATTCTATTTAGTAATTTCTAGTCTTAGGTTAAAATGACTTATCAGTTTTTAGGGTTCTCTCCACAGTTTTACATAAGCCACAGGCAGCAGGAAGGATAAAGAACTCATGAAGGGAAGTTTGAGCGCATCACCGTGGCATGAGGTTGTATTTCAGAGACTAATGCTTTCACCTACCCCAGAGTCTGTCACGTTGAGCCTCAGTGGAGGAGCCTGCTTTTTAAAGACATTAATGAAAGGAAATGATTCATAAACCCAAAGTAGAAAGAAAATTAGGATTCATAAGCTTCTGTTTCTCCCCATTCAACTATCTCTCCCCTCTCTGGCTGTCCTGGGTGATGACCCTCCAATGCACACAACGGGGTGGACGGTGCCCACTTTCATGCTTCACAGCAGGTGCCCCTCCCCCTCAGCCTTGGGAGAGTCTTTGCCTGTACATGACTTTAGGCTATGAGGTGGGCGCTGCCTTACAGCCCCATCAGGACAATACAAGAAAACTGCCAAAACACTAAAATCCCAATGACGCAGACATCTGTGGTATAGAAATGGACAGCACTTGTGTCTCATCTATTCAAGGTTGTTAAATTACATTAAATTTTAGGGTGGGGGGATTATTTTGAATCCTTATCAAGGGTAAGTTCTGAAGCCCATCTGTCATCAGATACCATCCTCAGTCAGTGAGATGGAAGAAGAAGGCGGGCCAGACACATGAGACAGGCACCCAAGGGTGCTGGCTCACAATGTGTTCAACATCCCTAGTGACCATAGGATAAGGAGGCTCCGCCTCTATCGCTCCACAGCCAGGACCCCCTCCAGACCCCCTGGGGCCCTTGCAGCTCCCTCCCTACAAGACCACAGGACAGCATGAAGGCGTTCTCCCTATATTCTAAAATCTGTTTCCTGCCCTCACTGTCAGACCCTAGCCCGGTCTTAACCGACTTCAGACGCAGACCCTTTGTTTCAGACTCTGTCCTTGATTCATTGCCAACCCCCTCTGGACTTGATACTTTGGACAGTTCCTGTGGACCTTGGACTGTCCTTCACACAGGACGTCGTCTCCATTCCCCTTCACTCCAGGACTGCCGCTGTGGATGGGTCCCACTCCACACCTACATTCAGCTCCGGAATTTGAGTCTGTGCTGAAACCCTGGGACTCCCTGCATGTTGGACAGGAGAGCTCATGCTGGCTGTGCCCAAATACAAAATGGCTCTTGTCACCCTCTCAGGACCTGCAGGCTCTCGGCCAAATGCCGCGAGCTTGGGATTCAAAGAAAACCTGCTTTTCAACCCAGTGTGCTCGCACTGGAATCCTGAGAACTCCAGGGATCCCACAAAGTTGTCCCAGTGGTCACCCCAGGGTCAAGGAAGGGTGACAAACAAGATGGGCTCTAAGCGTCCAGCCTCCCTTCACCCAGACCAGCTCTCTCTGATTTGCCCTGCATGTTTACTATTCCCCTATGACTTTACTGAAGGAATAGCTCTATGTTTTTGTGTCCAAGCTACTGCATAAACTTCTTCATGCAAATAATTATAACCAATTTGAATTATGACACTTTTCTTCAATTTTTTAACTCTACCGTTAGTTTTTCTTTTTTTAATAGCTCAAAACTCCTACTAAGTGGATGTAGACTCTTCTACCCACCTCAAGTGCAAAGCCAATTGTTTGAAATCATGGCTGAGTGGGAACAGTCACTCCGGTTTTCTCCTCATTATCACAAAAAAAATGCCCATTTTTTCCTCAGCAAGATCTCTTTAAAGTGTCTATATTTATAACAACATAATTATAACCCGTGAGAGAGAAATAAAAATGTTAATGACTATTTTTCCCAAGAAACAGAAAGTCATTCAATGTTTGTGAATAAAATGCTATGGAAATGATCTTAAAAAATAAAAAGATGCACTTAAATTTGACATTGACCTTTTTAGCAGCCAGCCCTAGCTTTTTCTCAGCTGGGAACGGTATGCATCAATATCCACAGCTTTCAACAGCAAATCTGCAAATCCCCTTCATTATGTGCTGTCCCTGAGCTGGCAGCATAATCCTCATAAAAAGATGTCACCTCCTCCTCCTTGAAAGTTAACACATCTCCACGGAAGTAAGAGATAGAAACGAAGGTTCTCTTTTTTCCCTCTGCAGACACGAAATAAACTTTTCTCTGAAGAAGACTCAGTGGGAAAGAACAAGCCCTGTTTTCCAAGAATTGACAGCTGGCAGGAAGAAAAAGAAATTTTTCAACCCTCTGGGCTGCCTTGCCACGGTTCCGTTTCTGCCAGACCACACACCTCGTCACAAGCCAGTGTGAGGTAAAGGATTACAAGTCCACACCGTTGCATGTTGGTTCCCTTTCCCTGGGTCCAGGGTTCATCATGATCCAGATTTACCCACTTGCAAAATAACAGGACATGTCCTCACTACCTACAAGTCCACAAAAACAAGTTCGAGTCAGCAATTCTGGCTTTGTTCCCTGAAGCCAGGCATGAAGACTTCCTCAGCCTGGGAAGAGAGAGGCTTCTCTCCTCTCCTTCCAGTTTCCTAACTGCTCTCTTCCTGGTTCTTTTCCAAACCCACCACATCTACAGATAGCTGCTTCTCCGAGCACACTGAGTGTATTAGACCCCTTTAGTGGCCAGAGTTCCTTTTGATGAGGCCAAAACTATAAAATCTTCTCGTGGTAGATTACTTATCTTTATCGAAGCATAAATTATACAGAAGAGAATCCTTGCCTTCTAGCACATGTCCTCCCTCTTCTGGAATTCTTCAAGGGATGGTGTTATAATTGCACCTCATTTTCCAGCCACCACAACAAAAAACCCTAGTATTTTTTTTTTTTTCTAGAAGTCATTTTTGATGGCTCTGTGATCTTGGACCAAAGGATTATGACTTTATCCTTCAGCTGGTCAGTCTACACTTTTCAGAGTCCCAGAATTCTGCAGAGTGGTTGGGTGGGGGGATGGTAGGGTCTTCCATCCTGCCACCAAAGAAGCCCTGTTTTACCTGTGTAATGCATTAGGGTTATGTACCTCTGCCCTTAACTAAGGTAGCAAGATACAACCTTTTCCAAACAGAGCCCGTACTATTATATAAAGACACACACACACACACACACACACACACACACACAGATGCAAGTTGGGCAAAAGAGCTCTTTAGTTATTCCCCTGGGTCCTAAGTCCATCAGAGGGGGATATCAGAGAACCCAGTCTCTCTGGTCTCCCTCGCTCATCGTCTTCTGCCCTCACTGTCCCCTCCATCTCTTCAACCTACTTCCCTCCCCTTAGAATTCTTCTTCTTCCCCTCACTTCTGGGAAAATCGGGGCGGGGTGGGGGGGGAGGAGGAGGAGACACCCCACATTCAGTCCTTCTGGAGGTAGAGAGGATGAGAGGAAAGAACTTTCTGCTTCCAGACTCAAAGTGAAATGTCCACAAGAAAAACCTTGCTCTCCTAACATCACTCATTTCTGTAGCAAAATTAAAGGCATTATCATGCCAACAGAGGTCCTTTTCTGTGCAAATACCCTTTTCCACTATCCCAGACTGGTATGGACCAGTGTTCCGAGATGGAGATCTCATAAGGAAAGAAGGCAGGAAGGAAAAAATAAACCCATGCCCTACCACACTATACACAAAGAGTTTTATTCCAAGAGAGGGCTATTCCTTCAGCCCAGATGCCTGAATGAAGAACACACTTGCGCAGAGTCACAAGCTAAGAACTGACTTTGACCCAGAGTTGGCAGACTGGCATAGCGTGTAGCAAGAATTCGAGCTTTGCCGTTGCGATCCACTAAGATACGGGGGTTGTTTCCACTGCAGTATAACCTAGAAAAGGCTGACATGTACAGAAACGGGTGCTGCTACAAGGACAAACACAAACTTAAGCTATGTGACATTGTCTCTGGGACCAGGTGACAGGTGGTAAGAAACGTTTTTGTTTTTTTTTTTTGTTTTTTGTTTTTTTAAAATTATTTATTTATTTATTTATTTATTTTGGCTGTGTTGGGTCTTCGTTTCTGTGTGAGGGCTTTCTCTAGTTGCGGCAAGTGGGGGCCACTCTTCATCGCGGTGCGCGGGCCTCTCACTATCGCGGCCTCTCTTGTTGCGGAGCACAGGCTCCAGACGCGCAGGCTCAGTAGTTGTGGCTCACGGGCCCAGCTGCTCCGCGGCATGTGGGATCCTCCCAGACCAGGGCTCGAACCCGTGTCCCCTGCATCAGCAGGCAGATTCTCAACCACTGAGCCACCAGGGAAGCCCAAGAAACGTTTTTGAAGTGACATGTGCCGTCTCTGAGCAGGAACTTGAAAGCCATTGCATGGGTCCACCCATCATTTCTTTTCTTTCCTCCACTATGAGACCAAGATTGGAGCAGCTTCTCAGCCTGGATCCCAGAATGAAGAAGACACAAGAGCCAACCACAGAGTCATAGCTGTGACACGGACTGAGGAATGCACCTTTGTGGTTTTAAGCATCCCCCCACCAAAAATCTGAAATGATACATGTACACATCTTCATATCTGTGGGGGAAAAGGAGGGAAGAATGGAGACAGAGAGAGGATGAGAGGAAGAAAATGTTTAGAATATCAATGACAAGAAACTACAAAGGAAGAGAGATGGTTGGCCTATTGTCTATCACCAAATGGATGCAGACAAGACCTGGATGATAGATGGTGTGAGAAAATGGGAGCATTCCAATGGAAACTGGGTGGGTAGGTCAACTCAGACAAGCAGCTGCTGCCAGAGGCCTAATTGTTTATGGTTCTGAGGGCGACATCACAGTGAACATGTGAAAAACCATCACACTCACAAAGACTTTTGTCAGCAATACCCCCAAGCAACCTCTTCCCTCCCCTTCCCATCCCACCAAAAATAAAAGTTCAGCCTAATAATCCATGTACCAGCATCAAGACTGATGAAAACCTGATTCTTTTCCTCCAGTGTAAGTGTATTGTGAAATCCTTTTTGGATGCAAAATCCAAACAGTAAAAGTGACAGTGAGAGTAAAAGTGCCCCGGTCCACTATAAAACCAGAATACCTCTTTGTATATGGCTGTGATGATAAATGGGAAAGATTTTTCACACCATCATCAGAACAGGTGGTGAGTAGGGATGGAGGAGGGAAACAGGCTGGAGCCCTCAGAAAGGGAGGCTTATAAGATTATTTGTTCATCCAAGAGGCATCAGTATCCTTAAGAAACAAGTGGAATTGGACAACCTCAGGGGAGAAAAGGCAGAAAAGTCATTCTTGATTCCTCTTTTCTGCTTAGGCCCTATATTCAATCAGTTACCACTTTCTACTAATTCTAACTCCACAGCATGCACCCCATTCACCTCTAGCTCAACTTCATTTCCCTGACAGTACTGAGCGCATAGCAATAGCTCTTCCCAGACCATCGCAATACTTTCAAGCCATCTCCCTTCTCCCTTGCCCTTACGCATCCATTCTACCCGATGCTGATGGATTAATTCTCCTACAATTCAACAATTCTGATGAGATCACCCCCTGCTCCCTACTGCTATGGACTAAAGTCCCAAATCCCCACCTTAGTTTTCAAACTTCTCCCTAATCTGGCCCCCTTTTCCCTTCACACTCTTGGAAATCTGACCATTCCTTTATACAACCATCATTTTTTCCTTTCTGTACCTTTTTTGAGCTGTTACCTTCCTCCTTTATTTCAAATGTCTAAATCTTACAAATCCTTCAGAACCCAGTTCATTGCCACTTGCTCCTTGAAGCCTTTGGAAACCCTTCCAATCAGCATTGCTCCCCACTCTGACTCACATCCTCTGAGTCTCTTCTAGGATACTCATCCTTCCCCATTGGGGTCATTTGTGCATGCCTTTCTCCCTCTTAGAGTTTGCTGCAAGACAAGAGTCTGTCTTATTCTTTATCCCATGGCAGGTAGAAGGGAGGGGAGCAAGAGAAAGAAAGAAGGACTCTGGCCAGTACCCTGGCACCTAAGCAGCCCAAATGCCCTGAGTAGTCCCCTGACAAACTTAGTTCCTGTTTTCCTGCCTCCCTAGACTTTCCATGCCTTCCCAAAATGTGATGCAGTTATGTTTTCTACTTTCTTCTTCCCCCCTAATGAGCAACCAAAAGCAGACAGGGTCCCAGATTAGGCTGCCAGATCCCTGAGCCTTCAGCAAGGGGCCAGCAGTTTCTTGATGGCAGAGAGAGGGAAGCCAGGAAATAGGGCAGACACAAGAGTCAGGCCAGACTCAGGAAGGGAAGGGGAAGTCGCACAATAGATAAAGCGACTTGCATGAAATTGTAGTGCCAGAACCAGGAAGTAGAGGCGTCAAGTCAATTCACATGGCTGCCTCTGAGCTCCAACCTCCAAACAACCAGGTGTCCCAACACCTTCCAGGGACAGAAGCCCAGGGCTCTGAAATGAAGGGTCCTCCCAAGCTCCACAGGCACACCGTCCCGGGAGCAGCCCTAGGGAACAGCGACAGCTTGCTACGTTCCAAGGCCCTCTGTCAAGTCTGCACGTGAATTATTTAATTTAATCCTCAAAATGCCTGCCATTTTACAGGTGAAGAAGTTAAGGCTTGGCCCTGCAGCCCTCTCACAGAGATCCCGTTTGCTGGAGTTGCCGGATTCCACTCCGGCAGCTTTGATGTGATGTGTAGGCAGCTCAGGTGGCAAAAGGAGCTCCTGCCTCTCCCCACCACCACCCCCCAACCCGTTGCCCTGGAAAGGTCCTCCCAGGAGATGACTGTTTCAGCACAGCTAGCTACATGCAGTCTTTTATTCTATCACCTGTGTGTCTGCCAACTGGCACTTTCAAAGCCCCGGCCCTGATTGTAAAGCTCCCGTGTGACTTAATACGTTTGATTAGTTTTGAGCTCAGGGACAATGGATGCTGCCTATCTTCCATCTGCTGTCATCTTTTCTTCTGTACCTGCCACCTTGCTGATAACAGGGGTGGCAACTTCAGCCAGGGAGTACGTCCTAGTCATTGGTGCTGGGTTTTGGCAGCCTGTCATTCCTCAAGGGCTGTCCTTTAAACCAAAGTCTGATTTCACACTGGTCTCTCATACTGTCCCTGAAGAAGTCTTCACTGCCACCCTATTTCCAGGCTCTCTCCACTCATCCTGCAGCCTGTTGCCAAATGCATCTGCTAACCACTCAGTGGCTCCTCGTTGTCTCAATAATTATGGGCAAGGGTTCTCGTTTAACATTTACAGCCCTTTTTGTTCTGGGACAGGCAGCTTCCCAAACTCACCTCCAGCCTCTCCTGTGTAGGCACCCAGGACTCTAGCCGAACCAACCCACAATCCTCTCCTTCAGACTCTACAAACGCTGGTAGTGCTCTCCCTCCTCCATCTCCATCTCTAGAAATCCCAACACCACCTCAAGACTCGGCCAAAATGCTGAAGCATTTCAGAACTTCCTGAGCTTTCTCCTGATTCCCTACCTGGGTAGGATTCCTCCGACTGATACGACTCTGTGTCTTGTGCCTCTTTAATTGCCCTCATCACATTCTCCCCTCCTCTGTAGCTGCCTACATTCTCTTCTCACTTCCTTTGTCATAAACTGTGGACTCCAAGGCAGACTTTCCTGCGTGCTCAGCCCCAATTCCACCCCCACCACTACCTCAAAATCAGCCACCAGAGCCTCTCACTTCCCAGTGCTCAAAATCTGTTTATTGAATTGCATTATAAATTGTTGAATTGGGTAGATATACTTGACAAAGCTGTTGGAGTTACTCCTTTATCCTGGGGTTTTATCCAGAAGTCTGTTAATTTCCTCTTCCTTGTCCCTCATGCTATCAAGTGGTGATTGTCCAATCTAATCTGGTAACAATCCAGATGTTTCACAACTATCATTTAATATACAAGTGGTTTGAATATTCTGGGAATTTCCAAACAAATTTGTATTCATGTTGTGAAGATAAAACGTGAAGGATACTGAGAAATGGCTTTTTTATTTTTCCCCTATTGTGTCCCTTCCCAGCCTAGAGGGCCTATGCAAAGCACCAGGCTAGGATGAGGTTCCTTTTATTCCAAAGTTTGCTCTACAGGTTTCACGCTTTTCTTGGATTAGAAAAATTATTAAGTACTTTTTGATCAAAAGGCCTCTGCTTGACTCTAGACTCCAAAGGTAGAGAAATACATAAAAAGAGATGAAACAAAGGATATTAGGACCCCTTCTGCTTAATTATGCTAATCAGAACTGGAAAACAAAAAGTAGCAAAAAGCACCAAAAACAAAAGGTCAACCCACAGAATGGGAGAAAATATTTGTAAATCATATATCTGATAAGTGACTTGTAATAGAATATATAAGGAACTCTTACAACTCAATAATAATAAAAAATATATATCCCAGTTTTAAAATGGACAAAGGATCTCAATAGACATTTCTCCAAGGATGTTATACAAATAGCCAGTAAGCACAAAATATATGCTCAACACCGCTAGTCATTAGGAAAATACAAATCAAAACCACAATGAGATACAACTTCAGACCCACTAGGATGGCTGGAATCAAAAATGGCAGATAATAATGAGTATTGGTGACGATATGGAGAAACTGGAACCCACACACACTGCAGGTGGGAAAGTAAATATGATGCAGCCATTGGGAAAAAAAACTGGCTGGCAGTTCCTCAAATGATTCAACATAGAGTTACCATGTGAGCCAGCAATTCCACTCCTGGGTGTATACCCATGAGAAATGGAAACATGTCCACACAAAATCTTGTGCATGAATATTTATAGCAGCAGTATTCATAGTAGCCAAAAGGTGAGAACAACCCAAATGTCCACCAACACTAGAATGGATAAACCAAATGTGGTCTTTCCATACCGTGGAATATTATTCAGCCATATAGAGGAATATATGATACTGATACATGCTGCAACATGGATGAACCTTGAAAAGATTATGCTGAGGGAGAGGAGGGAGTCACAAAAGACCACATACTATATGATTCCATTTATATGAAAGTCCAGAATAGGGAAATCTATAGACAGAAAGTAGATTAGTGGTTGCTTAGGGCTGGCAAGGAGGATTAAGGATAAGGGATGACATGTAAAGGGTACAGGGTTTTGGTTTGTTTGTTGTTGTTGTTGTTTTTTGAGATGATTAATATGTTCTAAAATTGATTATGGAGATGGTTGCACATATCTGTGAATATACTAAAATCCATTTACATTTTACATTTTACATGGGTGAATCATATGGTATGTGAATTATATCTCAATCAAGCTGTTTTAAAAGGTGGGGAGACCTCCTCTTCTTAATAACATTAATAGAACTGGAAAACAAAAAAAAAATAATCCTTAATAAATAAGGATTGTTAAACAGATGCACTAATTAGGTAGAAAGAAAAAATTAGTTCATTACTAGCACCCCCACCTGCTGCTTCACAGCCTGAGAGGATCTTGTGTAGCCAAGAACTCAGACAAACCCAGCTACAACGATCAGAATTCTTTCCATTGTGAATTATAGAAACAACTCAAACGACTTAATACAAAAGGGAAAACAGTGGTTCATATAACCAGGAAATACAGGATTGGTTCTGGGCTTCAGACTCAACTAGGCCCATGGATTCCAATAAGATTGTCAAAACACTTCCTTTCCTTTCTCCGCTCTTTTCTTTACTTTCTCCTCCCTCCTCCTTCTATCTCTCTATCTCTCTTTGTCCATCAAGAGCCTTACTCCATGTTTGCAGATGACATGATACTATACATAGAGAATCCTAAAGAAGCTACCAGAAAACTACTAGAGCTAATCAATGAGTTTGGTGAAGTAGCAGGATACAAAATTAATGCACAGAAATCTCTTGCATCCCTATACACTAATGATGAAAAATCTGAAAGAGAAATTAAGGAAACACTCCCATTTACCATTGCAACAAAAAGAATAAAATATCTAGGAATTAACCTGCCTAAGGAGGCAAAAGACCTGTAGGCAGAAAACTATAAGACTCTGATGAAAGAAATTAAAGATGATACAAACAGATGGAGAGATATATCATGTTCTTGGACTGGAAGAATCAACACTGTGAAAATGACTCTACTACCCAAAGCAATCTACAGATTCAATGCAATCCCTGTGAAACTACCAATGGCATTTTTCACAGAACTAGAACCAAAAATTTCACAATTTGTATGGAAGCACAAAAGACCCCGAATAGCCAAAGCAATCTTGAGAAAGAAAAACAGAGCTGGAGGAATCAGGCTCCCTGACTTCAGACTATACTACAAAGCTACGATAATCAAGACAGTATGGTACTGGTGCAAAAACAGAAATATAAATCAATGGAACAGGATAGAAAGCCAACAGATAAACCCACGCACATATGGTCACCTTATCTTTGATAAAGGAGGCAAGAATATACAATGGAGAAAAGACAGCCTCTTCAGTAAGTAGTGCTGGGAAAACTGGACAGCTACATGTAAAAGAATGAAATTAGAACACTCCCTAACACCATACACAAAAATAAACTCAAAATGGATTAAAGACCTAAATGTAAGGCCAGACACTATAAAACTCTTAGAGGAAAACATAGGAAGAACATTTTATGACATAAATCACAGCAAGATCCTTTTTGACACCCCTCCTAGAGAAATGTAAATAAACAGAAAAATAAACAAATGGGACCTCATGAAACTTAAAAGCTTTTGCACAACAAAGGAAACCATAAGCAAGATGAAAAGACAACCCTCAGAATGGGAGAAAATATTTCCAAATGAAACAAGTGACAAAGGATTAATCTCCAAAATATACAAGCAGCTCATGCAGCTCAATATCAAAAACACAAACAACCCAATCCAAAAATGGGCAGAAGACCTAAATAGACATTTCTCCAAAGAAGGTATACAGATTGCCAACAAACACATGAAAGCCTGCTCAACATCACTAATCATTAGAGAAATGCAAATCAAAACTACAATGAGGTATCAGCTCACACTAGTCAGAATGGCCATCATCAAAAAATCTACAAACAATAAATGCTGGAGAGGGTGTGGAGAAGAGGGAACACTCTTGCACTGTTGGTGGGAATGTAAATTGATACAGCCACTATGGAGAACAGTATGGAGGTTCCTTAAAAAACTAAAAATAGAACTACCATATGACCGAGCAATCCCACTACTGGGCATATACCCTGAGAAAACCATAATTTAAAAAGAGTCATGTACCACAATGTTCATTGCAGCTCTATTTACAACAGCCAGGACATGGAAGCACCCTAAGTGTCCATCGACGGATGAATGGATAAAGAAAATGTGACACATATATACAATGGAATATTACTCAGCCATAAAAAGAAACGAAATTAGGTCATTTGTAGAGACGTGGATGGGTCTAGAAACTGCCATACAGAGTGAAGTAAGTCAGAAAGAGAAAAACAAATACCGTATGCTAACACATATATATGGAATCTAAAAAAAAGTGGTTCTGAAGAACCTAGGGGCAGGACAGGAATAAAGACGCAGATGTAGAGAATGGGCTTGAAGACAAGGGGAGGGGGAAGGGTAAGCTGGGACGAAATGAGAGAGTAGCATTGACATATATACACTACCAAATGTAAAATAGATAGCTAGTGGAAAGCAGCCGCATAGCACAGGGAGATCAGCTAGGTGCTTTGTGACCACCTAGAGGGGTGGGATAGGGAGGTTGGGAGGGAGACACAAGAGGAAGGAGATAAGGGGATATATGTATACATATAGCTGATTCACTTTGTTATACAGCAGAAACTAACACACCATTGTAAAACAATTATACTCCAATAAAGATGTTTAAAAAAAAAAACTAAACTAAAAGAGCCTTACTCCATGGACAGGTTTTATCAGTCTGGCAGAGACATTGCGGCCAACACTCTAGACTCCATGCAGCTCATGGTCCATGAAGAGAGAGAGAGAGCATGAGTTCATCGCTCCCAGTTTCATGGGTGAAATTCTTAATTCTTGGGAAAGGCTTTAGTTGGCCTGACAGGTGTCCAAACAGGTGTCCAATGTCTGCAAACCTCCATGGCCAGAGAATGGAGTGCTATGTGTGACTGGCCAAGCCTGGGTTACATGCCAAAGGGGCGTGGATGCTAAAGGGACCAAAGGAGCAAATGTTCATATACTGGACTTAAAGAAGGTTAGGGAAAATTTTTAATCCACCAAAAAAAAAAAAAAAAATGTTGTTTAGGATGGATCTGCTTCCTAAA
Source organism: Balaenoptera acutorostrata (assembly GCF_949987535.1). Classification (NCBI taxonomy): domain Eukaryota; kingdom Metazoa; phylum Chordata; class Mammalia; order Artiodactyla; family Balaenopteridae; genus Balaenoptera; species Balaenoptera acutorostrata. The sequence continues at coordinate 51,242,690 of NC_080068.1, read as the reverse complement.
TTAGTCAATGCTCTTATTTGAACAGAACAGAAATTGATTTGAGGAGAAAGACATTTATTGAAATAATATTAGAAAGCTAACAGAATTACCAGGAAAACCAGAGAATAAGGCTCAGAAAACAGGAGGGACACCAACACCACAGCTAAAATCATGCTGGAAATCCATTGCCGAATACTGGATGCCACAGCTCGTACCTGTGCATTGGACCCCGGATGACACCACTGTCGCCACTGCCACTCTATACCTGGAAACTAGATGGCTCTGTTGCTGCCCCACTAGAACGAATTCTTCCTGGGTGGCCATGTATTCAGCTAAAAAGCGAGGAACCTATTGCTAAAGAATGAGGAGAGAATGGATTTCAGGTAGTCTGACCATATATCCTGGTTGGCCTGGGAGTGTTCCAGGTGTCGTCCATTGCCCACTATCCATATGTCCCTAACAGTTTACCATTTGTCCTGGAATTTTCCTTTTTTTATGAAATTTAATTATTACCAAGCATTGTATTAAAATAAGCCAGGAAGGGTTTGGAAGAGTTCCATTTTTCATTTCTGTACCAGGGACCTGTCCAGTAGTATGTGAGATGCATGTGAAGTCTCACATAAACACATGGTGAGATCCAGAAAACAGCTAGCAATAACCCATTTCTCTCTTCTTCATCCTTTGCAGATGCAACAGAGCTAACATCTCCCTGCAAGAGCCCAGATGCAGGGAACCCATGGATAACACAGTGTGTTCAGACAAAAGCAGGTTCAAAAGCCAACTCCTCCTGATCTCCAGTAACAGTGGGCAAAGTAGTCGGTGCTACTGTCCCCGCCAGCCACTTGCTGGATCAGCCACTTGTGTTGAGACCTGCGCCACAGGCCGTGAGGTATACAAAGCCTCTAGGTCATTGGTTAATGGAGCCAGTGGGAAATGATCGGGTAGATGCACATGAAATAAATGTGCAGAAATGGAGACTTAGTCTTGACGTGGCGTGTGCAGGGAGTGGTCTGAATTCTCTTGCTACAGGCATTTAATGTTTGGGATAAATCTACAACTGTTGATTTGATTGGTAATAATTTTAATTAATTAGAATTGCAAAATGTTCATTGTTTTGAGAGCCCCCTTTCGTCCTCAGAAGGGTCCCATTTTAGACCATAAATTATATAGGCACAGTAACAATGGGAGGACATTAGCAATATCTGTCAGACTGCCCTTGACTATCCAAAGATCCTTGAGTACCTGAGTACCCAAGGGAGATACAGTAACCACAAAATCTGATCAAGTTAGCATCCAGCTCAGACTCCAGGATCTCTGAGCGCCATGCAGTCTTCCCAATCAGGTCTAAATGCAGCCCCTCATAGGCTGGCAACCTCCAAACTAAGAATCAAGTTAGCTGCCCCCAACATACCCAGTGCACAGTGTCATAGAGTAAGATAGCAACTGTAAGCCCTGCCCTGGCAGTGGAGTAATTTTTTGGTTAGTGTGATGGTTAATTTTATGTCAACTTGACTGGACTAAGAGATTCCCAGATAGCTGGGAAACTATAATTTTTGGATGTGTCTGTGAGGATGTTTCTGGAAGAGATTAGCATTTGAATCAGTAGACAAAGCAAAGAAGATCACCCTCACCAAAGCAAGTGGGCATGACCCAATCTGTTGGGGGCCTGAATAGAGCAAAAAGGTGGAGGAAGGGTGACTTTTCTCCCTGCGTGGGTTTGGACATCCATCGTCTCCTGCCCTCGGACATTGGTGTTCCTAGTTCTCAGAACTTCGGACTTGGATGAATTCTTTAAACATCAGCTTCCCTGGTTCTTGGGCTTTTGGACTCAGACTGGGACTTAACACTATTGGCTCCCCTAGTTCTCAGGCTTTTGGATTTGGACAGGAACTACACCCCAGCTCGCAGATGGCATACTGTGGGTCTTCTCAGTCTCCATAATCACGTGGGCCAATCCTTCATAATAAGCCTCTTTCTATATATCACTATATATTCTATTGATTCTGTTTCTCAGGAGAGCCTTGACTCTTGACATTCAGCTAGTCTAGCAGCCTCCTTGTTCTACTCTCTGAAAAGAATTTTCTTGCCTACTGGCCTCCATGCCCCTGGTTTTATCTTCTTGGAGATTCTATTTTTGCTTGTCTATTATCCTCCATAGAGACATCTCAGGTGAGTATTGAAGAGTATAAAACAGGCAGGAAGGTGTGATATACAAAGGGAGGGCCTGTCTCCTGCAGCTCTCTTCCAGCTTCCAGGTGGCGTGGAAGGTGCCCAAAAGTTCCCATATGCTCCATGGAGGGTAGTACTGGTGGTTTCAACTGGCCAGCCTGCCAAGGAGATCACTATGACAAAGAAACAGTGACCCTGGCCTGAAGGCTACAGGGTGAATGGTCTGGGCCAGGTACTGGCTAGGACTGACATCTGGAAGGACCCAACAAAGCTAATAAAAAAAATGGATGACATCAGAAGTAGAAACTAACAGGATGCGCAGAGATGGGAACAGACCAACCACTTCTCGGCGGCTGCCAGCCAGAGCACACCAAGGACTGCCCCGAACCACCAACACTATGAAGCCACCCTCGCGGTCTCATCTTGGAGAGGAACAGATTGATGAAAAAAATCCATAATCCTAAATCATCCAGAGAGACTGAGCTAATCTAAAGAGACTGTTTAAATTATAAGATCAGCCTGAGTGTATCATACAGACCTAAAATTAAGTTCTCACCCATTACCCAGTAGGGCAGAGGACTGACAAGAGCCATCAGATCAGTTTATGTTTACTTTATACACACGCCCATAGTGTGAGGAAATTGGCAACCACATTACAAGGAAAAAGCTTCTGTGTTACAGACATTTTATCATTACAGTTTCATTTGTAGTGAATTTTTAAGAATGTAACCAGCTGTAGCAGTATTTGCAGGAGTAAATTTCCTCACTATAGCATATCAAAGACGCTTTCTAGCAGCAGGGAAAATGGGAAATTATGAGAAACTAAAATCTTGAGTGTCGGGCTTCCCTGGTGGTGCAGTGGTTAAGAATCCGCCTGCCAACGCAGGCGACGTGGGTTCGAGCCCTGGTCTGGAAAGATCCCACATGCCGTGGAGCAACTAAGCCTGTGCGCCAAAACTACTGAGCCTGTGCTCTAGAGCCCGAGAGCCACAACTACTGAGCCCGTGTGCCGCAACTACTGAAGCCCACACGCCTAGAACCCGTGCTCTGCAACAAGAGAAGCCACCGCCATGAGAAGCCTGCGCACCACAACAAAGAGTAGCCCTCGCTCACCACAACTAGAGAAAGCCCACGTGCAGCAATGAAGACCCAAAGCAGCCAAAAATAAAAATAAATTAAATAAATTTTTTTTTAAAAAACTTTGAGGGCTTCCCTGGTGGTGCAGTGGTTGAGAATCTGCCTGCCAATGCAGGGGACACGGGTTCGATCCCTGGTCTGGGAATATCCCACATGCCACGGAGCAACTAAGCCAGTGAGCCACAACTACTGAGCCTGCGCGTCTGGAGCCTGTGCTCCGCAACAAGAGAGGCCGCAATAGTGAGAGGCCCGCGCACCGCGATGAAGAGTGGCCCCCGCTCGCCACAACTAGAGAAAGCCCTCGCACAGAAACGAAGACCCAACACAGCCAAAAATAAATAAATAAATTAATTAATTTAAAAAAATTAAAAAAAAAAAACTTGAGTGTCGTATAAACTACTTCTACAAAATGTGAGGGGAGGATGGTCAGGAAGATGGCGGAAGAGTAAGACGTGGAGATCATCTTCCTTCCCACAGATACAGTAGAAATACATCTACACGTGGAACTGCTCCCACAGAACACCCACTGAACGCTGGCAGAAGACGTCAGACCTCCCAAAAGGCAAGAAACTCCCCCCGTACTTGGGTAGGGCAAAAGAAAAAAGAAATAACAGAGACAAAAGAATAGGGACGGGACCTGCACCAGTGGGAGGGAGCTGTGAAGGAGGAAAGGTTTCCACACACACTAGGAAGCCCCTTCATGGGCGGAGACTGCAGGTGGCAGAGGGGAAGCTTCGGAGCCGCGGAGGAGAGCGCAGCCACAGGGGTGCGGAGGGCAAAGCGGGGAGATTCCCGCACAGAGGCTCGGCGCCGAGCAGCACTCACCAGCCCGAGAGGCTTGTCTGCTCACCCGCCGGGGCGGGCGGGGGCTGGGAGCTGAGGCTCAGGCTTTGGTGCTAGCCGGGAGGGAGTCCGGGAAAAAGTCTGCAGCTGCGGAAGAGGCCAGAGACTTTTTCTTGCCTCTTTGTTTCACGACGCGCAAGGAGAGGGGATTCAGAGCGCAGCCTAAACAAACTCCAGAGATGGGTGCGAGCCACGGCTATCAGCGCGGACCCCAGAGGTGGGCGCGAGCCGCAGCTTTCAGCGCAGATCCCACAGCAACAGGGGCACAGAGGGAAAAACAGAGAGATTCCCGCACAGAGGCTCGGCGCCGAGCAGTACTCACCAGCCTGAGAGGCTTGTCTGCTCACCCGCTGGAGCGGGTGGGGACTGGGAGCCGAGGCTCGGGCTTCGGTCGGATTGCAGGGAGAGGACTGGGGTTGGCGGCGTGAACACAGCCTGAAGGGGTTAGTGCACCACAGCTAGCCGGGAGGGAGTCCAGGAAAAAGTCTGCAGCCGCCGAAGAGGCAAGAGACTTTTTCTTGCCTCTTTGTTTCACGACGCGCAAGGAGAGGGGATTCAGAGTGCCGCCTTAATGAACTCCAGAGATGGGCGTGAGCCGCGGCTATCAGTGCGGACCCCAGAGACGGGCAGGAGACGCTAAGGCTGCTGCTGCCGCCACCAAGAAGCCTGTGTGCGAGCACAGGTCACTCTCCACACCGCCCCTCCCAGGAGCCGGTGCAGCCCGCCACTGCCAGGGTCCTGGGATCCAGGGACAACTTCCCCGGGAGAACGCACAGCGCGCCTCAGGCTGCTGCAACGTCATGACGGCCTCTGCCGCCGCAGGCGCACCCCGCCTCCTCTGTACCGCTCCCTCCCCCCGGCCTGAGTGAGCCAGAGCCCCCGAAGCAGCTGCTCCTTTAACCCCGTCCTGTCTGGGCGGGGAACAGACGCCCTCAGGCGACCTACACGCAGAGGCGGGTCCAAATCCAAAGCTGAACCCCGGGAGCTGTATGAACAAAGAAGAGAAAGGGAAATCTCTCCCAGCAGCTTCAGAAGCAGCGGATTAAAGCTCCACAAACAACTTGATGTGCCTGCATCCGTTGAATACCTGAATAGACAACGAATCATCCCAAATTCAAGAGGTGGACTTTGGGAGCAGGATATATTAATTTTTCCCCTTTTCCTTTTTTTGTGAGTGTATATGTGTATGCTTCTGGGTGAGATTTTGCCTGTATAGCTTTGCTTTCACCATTAGTCCTAGGGTTAGGTCTGTCCGTTTTTTTGGGTTTTTTTACTTAAAAATTTTTTTTATCCTAATAAATGTTTTCTTAATAATTTTTTCCTTATTTTCTATTTTTAGAAATTAAAAAAAATTTTTAATCAGTTTTTTCATATTTTTTATTTTAAACAATTAAAAATTTTTTTTCTTAATAAATTTTTTCCTAATAATTTTTTTCTTATTTTTTATTATATAAAATTAATAAATCTATTTTTAAAAATTAAAAAAAATTCTGAATACATTTATTCTTAATATTTTTTTTCTTATTTTTTATTATAATAGCTTTATTTTATTTTATTTTATCCTCTTTCTTTCTTTCTTTCTATTTTTTTCTCCCTTATATTCTGAGCCGTGTGGATGAAAGGCTCTTGGTGCTCCAGCCAGGCATCAAGGCTGTGCCTCTGAGGTGGGAGAGCCAACTTCAGAACACTGGTCCACAAGAGACCTCCCAACTCCACGTAATACCAAACGGTGAAAATCTCTCAGAGATCTCCATCTCAACATCAAGACCCAGCTTCACTCAGCGACCAGCAAGCTACAGTGCTGGACACCCTATGCCAAACAACTAGCAAGACAGGAACACAGCCCCATCCATTAGCACAGAGGCTGCCTAAAATCATAACAAGGCCACAGACACCCCAAAACACACCACCAGACGTGGACATGCCCACCAGAAAGACAAGATCCAACCTCATTCACCAGAACACAGGCACTAGTCCCCTCCACCAGGAAGCCTACACAACCCACTGAACGAACCTTAGCCACTGGGGACAGATACCAAAAACAACGGGAACTACAAACCTGCAGCCTGTGAAAAGGAGACCCCAAACACAGTAAGATAAGCAAAATGAGAAGACAAAAAAACACACAGCAGGTGAAGGAGCAGGGTCAAAACACACCAGACCTAACAAATGAAGAGGAAATAGGCAGTCTACCTGAAAAAGAATTCAGAATAATGATAGTAAAGATGATCCAAAATCCTGGAAATAGAATAGACAAAATGCAAGAAACATTTAACAAGGATGTAGAAGAACTAAAGAGGAACCAAGCAACGATGAAAAACACAATAAATGAAATTAAAAATACTCTAGACAGGATCAATAGCAGAATAACTGAGGCAGAAGAACGGATAAGTGACCTGGAAGATAAAATAGTGGAAATAACTACTGCAGAGCAGAATAAAGAAAAAAGAATGCAAAGAACTGAGGACAGTCTCAGAGACCCCTGGGACAACATTAAACGCACCAACATTCGAATTATAGGGGTCCCAGAAGAAGAAGAGAAAAAGAAAGGGACAGAGAAAATATTTGAAGAGATTATAGTTGAAAACTTCCCTAATATGGGAAAGGAAATAGTCAATCAAGTCCAGGAAGTGCAGAGAGTCCAATACAGGATAAATCCAAGGAGAAACACGCCAAGACACATATAAATCAAACTATCAAAAATTAAATACAAGGAAAAAATATTAAAAGCAACAAGGGAAAAGCAACGAATAATGTACAAGGGAATACCCATAAGGTTAACAGCTGATCTTTTGGCAGAAACTCTGCAAGCCAGAAGGGAGTGGCAGGATATATTTAAAGTGATGAAAGGGAAAAACCTACAACCAAGATTACTCTACCCAGCAATGACCTCATTCAGATTAATGGAGAAATTAAACTTTTACAGACAATCAAAAGTTAAGAGAATTCAGCACCACCAAACCACCTCTACAACAAATGCTAAAGGAATTTCTCTAGGTAGGGAAAACAAGAGAAGAAAAAGACCTACAATAACAAACCCAAAACAATTAGAAAATGGTAATAGGAACATGCATATCGATAATTACCTTAAACGTAAATGGATTAAATGCTCCAACCAAAAGACACAGACTGGCTGAATGGATACAAAAACAAGACCCATATATATGCTGTCTACAAGAGACCAACTTCAGACCTAGGGACACATACAGACTGAAAGTGAGGGGATGGAAAAAGATATTCCATGCAAATGGAAATCAAAAGAAAGCTGGAGTAGAAATTCTCATATCAGACAAAATAGACTTTAAAATGAAGACTATTACAAGAGACAAAGAAGGACACTATATAATGATCAAGGGATCGATCCAAGAGGAAGGTATAACAATTGTAAATATTTATGCACCCAACATAGGAGCACCTCAATACATAAGGCAAATGTTAACAGCCATAAAAGGGGAAATCGACAGTAACACAATCATAGTAGGGGACTTTAACACCCCACTTTCACCAATGGACAGATCATACAAAATGAAAATAAATAAGGAAACACAAGCTTTAAATGATACATTAAACAAGATGGACTTAATTGATATTTACAGGACATTCCACCCCAAAACAACAGAATACACATTTTTCTCAAGTGCTCATGGAACATTTTCCAGGATAGATCATATCTTGGGTCACAAATCAAGCCTTGGTAAATTTAAGAAAATTGAAATCGTATCAAGTATCTTTTCTGACCACAATGCTATGAGACTAGATATCAATTACAGGAAAAGATCTGTAAAAAATACAAACACATGGAGGCTACACAATACACTACTTAATAACGAAGTGATTACTGAAGAAATCAAAGGGGAAATCAAAAAATACCTAGAAACAAATGACAATGGAGACACGATGACCCAAAACCTATGAGATGCAGCAAAAGCAGTTCTAAGAGGGAGGTTTATAGCAATACAAGCCTACCTCAAGAAACAGGAAACATCTCGAATAAACAACCTAACCTTGCACCTAAAGCAATTAGAGAAAGAAGAGCAAAAAAACCCCAAAGCTAGCAGAAGGAAAGAAATCATAAAGATCAGATCAGAAATAAATGAAAAAGAAATGAAGGAAACAATAGCAAAAATCAATGAAACTAAAAGCTGGTTCTTTGAGAACATAAACAAAATTGATAAACCATTAGCCAGACTCATCTAGAGAAAAAGGGAGAAGACTCAAATCAATAGAATTAGAAATGAAAAAGGAGAAGTAACCACTGACACTGCAGAAATACAAACGATCATGAGAGATTACTACAAGCAACTCTATGCCAATAAAATGGACAACCTGGAAGAAATGGACAGATTCTTAGCAATGCACAACTTGCCAAGACTGAACCAGGAAGAAATAGAAAACATGAACAGACCAATCACAAGCACTGATATTGAAACTGTGATTAAAAATCTTCCAACAAACAAAAGCCCAGGACCAGATGGCTTCACTGGCGAATTCTATCAAACATTTAGAAAAGAGCTAACACCTATCCTTCTCAAACTCTTCCAAAATATTGCAGAGGGAGGAACACTCCCCAACTCATTCTACGAGGCCACCATCACCCTGATACCAAAACCAGACAAAGATGTCACAAAGAAAGAAAACTACAGGCCAATATCACTGATGAACATAGATGCAAAAATCCTCAACAAAATACTAGCTAACAGAATCCAACAGCACATTAAAGGATTATACACCATGATCAAGTGGGGTTTATTCCAGGAATGCAAGGGTTCTTCAATATACGCAAATCAATCAACGTGATACATCATATTAACAAATTGAAGGAGAAAAACCATATGATCATCTCAATAGATGCAGAGAAAGCTTTCGACAAAATTCAACACCCATTTATGATAAAAGCCCTGCAGAAAGTAGGCATAGAGGGAACTTTCCTCAACATAATAAAGGCCATCTATGACAAACCCACAGCCAACATTGTCCTCAATGATGAAAAACTGAAACCATTTCCACTAAGATCAGGAACAAGGCAAGGTTGCCCACTCTCACCACTATTATTCAACATAGTTTTGGAAGTGTTAGCCACAGCAATCAGAGAAGACAAAGAAATAAAAGGAATCCAAATCGGAAAAGAAGAAGTAAAGCTGTCACTGTTTGCAGATGACATGATACTATACATAGAGAATCCTAAAACTGCCAACCAGAAAACTACGAGAGCTAATCAATGAATTTGGTAAAGTAGCAGGATACAAAATTAATGCACAGAAATCTCTTGCATTCCTATATACTAATGATGAAAAATCTGAAAATGAAATTAAGAAAACACTCCCATTTACCATTGCAACAAAAAGAATAAAATATCTAGGAATAAACCTACCTAAGGAGACAAAAGACCTGTATGCAGAAAATTATAGGACACTGATGAAAGAAATTAAAGATGATACAAACAGATGGAGAGATATACCATGTTCTTGGATTGGAAGAATCAACATTGTGAAAATGACTCTACTACCCAAAGCAATCTGCAGATTCAATGCAATCCCTATGAAACTATCAATGGCATTTTTCACAGAACTAGAACAAAAAATTTCACAATTTGTATGGAGACACAAAAGACCCCGAATAGCCAAAGCAATCTTGAGAACGAAAAATGGAGCTGGGGGAATCAGGCTCCCTGACTTCAGACTATATTACAAAGCTACAGTAATCAAGACAGTTTGGTACTGGCACAAAAACAGAAATATAGATCAATGGAACAGGATAGAAAGCCCAGAGATAAACCCACGCACATATGGTCACCTTATCTTTGATAAAGGAGGCAAGCATATACAGTGGAGAAAAGACAGTCTCTTCAATAAGTGGTGTTGGGAAAATTGGACAGGTACATGTAAAAGTATGAAATTAGAACACTCCCTGACACCATACACAAAAATAAACTCAAAATGGATTAAACACCTAAGTGTAAGGGCAGACACTATCAAACTCTTAGAGGAAAACATAGGCAGAACACTCTATGACAGAAATCGCAGCAAGATCCTTTTTGACCCAGCTCCTAGAGAAATGGAAATAAAAACACAAATAAACAAATGGGACCTAATGAAAGTTAAAAGCTTTTGCACAGTAAAGGAAACCATAAACAAGACCAAAAGACAACCCTCAGAGTGGGAGAAAATATTTGCATATGAAGCAACTGACAAAGGATTAATCTCCAAGATTTACAAGCAGCTCATGCAGCTCAATAACAAAAAAACAAACAACCCAATCCAAAAATGGGCAGAAGACCTAAATAGACATTTCTCCAAAGAAGATATACAGATGGCCAACAGACACATGAAAGAATGCTCAACATCCTTAATCATTAGAGAAATGCAAATCAAAACTACAATGAGGTATCATCTCACACTGGTCAGGATGGCCATCATCAAAAAATCTACAAACAATAAATGCTGGAGAGGGTGTGGAGAAAAGGGAACACTCTTGCACTGTTGGTGGGAATGTAAATTGATACAGCCACTATGGAGAACAGTATGGAGGTTCCTTAAAACACTAAAAATAGAACTACCATACGACCCAGCAATCCCACTACTGGGCATATACCCTGAGAAAACCATAATTCAAAAAGAGTCATGTACCAAAATGTTCATTGCAGCTCTATTTACAATAGCCAGGACATGGAAGCAACCTAAGTGTCCATCATCGGATGAATGGATAAAGAAGATGTGGCACATATATACAATGGAATACTACTCAGCCATAAAAAGAAATGAAATGGAGGTATTTGTAATGAGGTGGATGGAGTTAGAGTCTGTCATACAGAGTGAAGTAAGTCAGAAAGAGAAAAACAAATACAGTATGCTAACACATATGTATGGAATCTAAGGAAAAAAAAAAAAAAGGTCATGAGGAACCTAGTGGCAAGATGGGAATAAAGACACAGACCTACTAAAGAATGGACTTGAGGATATGGGGAGGGGGAGGGGTGAGATGTGACAGGGTGAGAGAGTGTCATGGACATATATACACTACCAAATGTAAAATAGATAGCTAGTGGGAAGCAGCCGCATAGCACAGGGAGATCAGCTCGGTGCTTTGTGACCACCTAGAGGGGTGGGATGGGGAGGGTGGGAGGGAGGGAGATGCAAGAGGGAAGAGATATGGGAACATATGTATATGTATAACTGATTCACTTTGTTATAAAGCAGAAACTAACACACCATTGTAAAGCAATTATACTTCAATAAAGATGTTAAAAAAATAAAAAATAAATAAATGTGAGGGGTGTGTGTGTGTGTACACACACCATTCATTGAAAACTACAATTGCAAGAGGCTAGTTCTTTTGAGATAGAGAAGTAAGACGGCTCAGAGAGAAACCAGGAGCAGGGCAGCGAGCGACCTTGGTGAGGAGACTGTGAAGTTGTGCTCACACCCATTAGGGCTCCTTGAAGCTGATGCTGTTGATGCCCCGCCCATATTCCCTGGGCCCATGCTGGAGGTCTCCTGCAGCTCCGGTGGAGAGTTCACTCTCCTGATGGCTTTCTTCATCAAACACCTCCACCTGTCTGCTGAAGGCTTTCTCTAGGAGTGTGTCTAGCACACAGGCAGGGGAGGCTGGAAATGCTGGAGAGTTAACACCCCCAGGACCAACTCTCAACAGTGAGGGATGGGAGCTGGCAGATCAATATCCCATCTTCTGCTCCCCTCAGTAGGACATTTCTGGGGTGTGCTCTATGCTGTCTCAGAGGGTCCCCATACAGCAACCCATTCATTAACTCTCTTGGCTTCCCTCTCTTGTCAGCCTCACTTCTTCACTCCCTCATTGTGCTTCCTGGGATAACCTCCCAAATCAAGCCATGTTTCAGGGTCTGTTTTGGGGGAAACTCAGAAGAAAACAGCAAGACAGAGAATGCAAGGTGACAGGGCTGGCAAGCCCTAGCAATGAGCAAACTGTGGAAAAGATCAGAAACCTCTGCATATAAGATAACTTATAAAGGTTTATGTATCTCTTTGCTCTTTTAAAGTTTTTAATAAGTTCCAGACTACTTTGGCTATGCTGGAGGAAACCAAGGGAAGGGGCTTTTGCTTAGGTATGAATCAGAGCCTAAAAGCTGAACCAGAAGAGCTGCAGAAACCGAAGGGCTGCATGGCCTGACTATGGTCACAAGAATCAAAATAGGAGTTTCTCAGAGATAGAAGGAGGCTTATTTGATCCAGTCACCTCCTGACCAGCAAATACTCTATTTAGTGTTAAATCTTAGAGGTTGTGAGTTTTACTAATAAAGAAGATATTTCCCAGAATTTGCCTCTCCTAATCCACCACTTTCCTTGTTTTCAAGCAAGTTTCTTTACTGTGCTATGGTGGCGATGAAATTTTACACACAACAAAGCTGAGTACAATTTAGTCCGTAAATTGACAGAAATACTTAAAATGATGAAACAGAATATAGTTGTGGGGTGAAAAATATTCCTTCTGCTGTGAACATCCAACTGCTTCTTTATTCTTTAATACCTTGTTCCAGCAGTGCAGGCCCGCATGAGAATGTTGTACTAATACAGTATTCTTCTGAGATGGTTTGCTGTGGCATTCATATTTTAGCTCACTTGTTGCAGCTATCACATGGAGCCAAAATGGGTGTGCAACTGACAGGTTGTATTGTTGTTGTTCACCTTTCTTCAGATAATTATTCACCTTAAGAATGGTCAGCTCCACTTTCCTGCTGGGTTTAGTCATGTCTAATCCTTTGATCCATTTTTTCCATTGATGTTTCCTTTTTTTGTGATGCTTGCTAATTGAATTTAGATCAGTGCCTACAGTATCTCTGAAGAAAGACACTCAAGGGAATACTTAAGTGTATAATCATATTTTTCTACCCACGTGGCATTCATCATGGTATTATCAATGACTTGCTCAACTTCCCAGAGGCATTAGTTTATAAGGTCTGGGTCTGGGTTTAGGGTCCCAGGAGTGCAGCAAGATTTGGTGAATTGTCTACCTAGAATGGCTGAAAACAATGTCATTTAAGAATACAAAGAAAAAATTGTAATCAAGAAGAAAAGTAGAAACCAGACTGGGAGAAGAGTAACTGAGCAGGACCCTGTGGGGCGTTCCTGGGAGAGGCCACCCCCCAACCATGTCCTCCACCTGCCTCCTGTTTGTAGAAATACTTTAGTCTCTTAGGCCTTCCCCTAGTTCCAAAGAATTAATTTAATCAGAGAAGGGAGAAAATGCAGAAACAAAGGGAAACAGTCAAGCAAAACAAAATAATAACAGTTTGGCCATCAAGTTTCTCCTCAAGGGCTACAGGTAATATTCTGACCCATGTCCTTTGAGCTGTTTTTCAGACACTGAAACCCCCGCTAGGTGGAAGAAGCTAACTGTATGCTGCCCCCAAGCACATAGACCCCAGACTGGCCGGAACCAGGAGGTTGATGAAGCTGACTCCCGATTACCTCACCACTAACCAATCAGAAGAATGTCCACGAGCTGATCACATACCCCACAACCAGCCTCCCTCACTCTGTCTTTAAAAAGCTTTCCCTGAAAGCCATGGGGCGGGAGGGCTCAGGTCTTTTGAGCATTAGCTGCCTGGACTCCTTGCTTAGTGCTCTGCAATAAACGCTGCACTTTCCTTCACCACAACCTAGTGTCAGTAGATTGGCTTCACTGCAGCCGGGTAAGCAGACCCAAGGTTTGTTCAGTAAAGAGAAACAGTTGCAAACCTTAGGTTTTAGAAGAGATACAGCTCTGAAGATATAAGTAAGTCAGGAGTTAAAAGCTGAGGTTATCAGGAACAGGTCTAGAAGCAGAGTGGTAGGTCAGGTGAGGGACTTGGGACTAAAGCCATGAACAATGCAAAGGTGACAGGGCATCATTTTGTGGTGGGCTACTTTCACGGCTATGGTGATAATTATTTCATCAGTTATCTGCCAATTATTTCCGAGTCTCCTCACTCCTGGGAATAGCATTGAATTGAACTTTCTGGCCCTGTTATGATTGGGTAGAGCCATTTGACTAGTTCTGAACTGAGTTTTAAGCGAATACTATATATTTCCCTTCCAGGTCAGTGCATCTCATTGCCATTGTAAAACTCACCAGAGCTCTATTTTTCCTCTGGAATGAGGGGATTGGCAACATCCCCGATGGTGACTATATCAGCCTGGGTCCTCAAGTAAGAAAATGTGGAGTGAAGTACCCAACTGACCTGCAATGGATGTATAATATGAGCAAGAAATAAACTTTTGTTGTGTTAAGTAATTGAGATTTTGAAGCTATCTTTTACCACAGGAGACTCTAACCTAGCCTGTCTAATATAGTGACAAAGAGGTGATTCTGCTGGGTTCAAAGATATGAGTTTGCTGAATATTACTCACATTTATACAAGAAGTATCATGATGTAGTGAAAAGAACATTGAACTAGGATGATTGAACACATGACTGGATGGATGGGTAGATACATAGGTATACAAGACAGACACTGATGGTTAGAGCATAGAACTAGGACTTAGGGATCCTGGGTTTAATCTTACCTTCTATTAACTGTGTAATCTTCAGTATCCTCTCTAATTGAATATCAGTGTCTTCATCCGTATAACAAAAGTAAGAACGCCTACCCAACCTTCTCAAAGGACTGTCTCGATAACTGTGACTGACACACTCCAGGTGCCCCACAATGATCCCTTCTTCCTGGTGTCCATGCCTTTGTTTAATCCCCTCCCCTTGAGTGTGAGCAGGACATGTGATTTACCTCTAACCAATTGAATATGATGAAAATTACAGGTTGCTCTGTGATTATATTATGTTATATAAGACTCCATCTTGCTAGTAGACTCTTTCTAGAAACTCTCTTTGCCAACTTGGTGAAGTCAATGGGCAAGTTGAGAAAGCCCATGTGCCTCCAGGAGCTGAGTGTCTGGTAGCTCAGGGCTCAGCAAGAAACCAGGGCTCTCAGTCCTGCAACAACAGGAAATTAATTCTGCCAATAACCTGGATGAGTTGAAATCAGGTTTTTTCCCAGTTGATCCACCAGATAGGAATGCAGCCTAGCTGACACCTTAATTACACCCTTGTGAGGCCCTCAGCAGAGAACTCGGCTAAGTTGTGCCCAGACTTCTGACCCATAGAAACTGAGAGAATAGACATGTGCTGTTTTAAACAGTCAAGTTTGTAGTACTTTGTTATGCAGTAATGGAAAATGAATGCAACAACTAAATTAGTTAAGATATGTCAAATCATATAATAAACTGGAAAGTGCTAAATACACGTTAGGTATTAGCCTCAGTGTATACTAAAAACTTCATGGAGACTTCACATGGTACAAAGTCCAAAAAGTTACTCATCGCTTTGGGGAATCCACAAGCCATTTTTTAACCAAGTCTTCACAGAAACTTCTCCAATTTTCCTTAAAATTACAGCATCTACTCTTTTATTCTGACCTTGAAGTTCTGACAGCTGTGCCACTGATTGCTGTTGGTCTGTGATAGACATAACTTCTATATTGCTGTCAATAAAGACAAAATCTGGGGTTTAACTCCTCCTCCTTAGAGAACTATGAAAAACCCAGGCTATTTTAACTATGGATTCAATTTAACAGTATGCTTCAGCCCACATTTCAGTGGAATTGCCACTTTCATCATTTTTACTATTACCTTACATGTTACTATAACTATTAAGAGCATCAGTGAATGCTTGTACTTTGTGTCTAAGTTTTTCATCTGGAGACTTTTAAAATGGATGGTAGATGAATATTGTTGATATCAATATGCCAAATTTCATCTCAATTACAGGGGTATAAATGATATGCTCTCAATTTCTGTTACCAGTAATAACATTCCTTGCCTTCTGTAGCAAATCTCTTTCCAAGAACCCCTGACCCATGTGTAATCAGCTTTGTGGCTCTGAGGTAGGGCAACATAGAGCTTTTCCCTTAATCATTCCAAATCTGCAGTATGATGATTATAATAATGCCCAGGAACAAGTATTCCCTAAGTATCAGGCTCATTGCAGACATTTTACCTAATTCTCAAAACAACCCTGCAAAGTAAGTACTTTCATTTCCATTTTACAGATCGGGAAACTCTGGCTTAGGGAGAATAATTTCGTTACCTGAGATCACACATCTATAAGTCGCTCAACCAAGATTTTAAATCAGATATGTCAGATTACAAAGCCTTCTTCCTTCCTCCACACCCTACGAACCCCTCTAACACTGAAAACTGAGAACACAGCACTAATATAAGACTATTTCCCAATCTTCTTCCAAGCATTAACTTATTTTAATATGTTAGCCCTTCTTACATGGTATCTGTATAATCGTCAGTTCAGAAATAGAGTGGTGTTCAACTCTGTAAAGGAAAGGGAGAAAGATCTTACATTAGTTAGGATTATACTTGGCTGTGAGTGATTAGGAGTACAAAATTACACTGGCTTAAACAAGACGTGAATTTACTTCTCTTTCATGTAGGCACTCTATGGATTTGGTGATGACTAAATCCAGGATCCAGCTCTCAAGAAATTTGCAACCTAAAGGAAAAACTAAACAACTCCTGATAATGGGAAACAGAATGAACAGTTTGCTATAATGAAAGTAGGAAAAGGGGACTAGGGAACACAGAAGAAGTTAGTTCTAACTGGTAGAGTCCGAGAAGACTCCTTTGAGGAAATGACATTGAATTAAGCTGAACGGTGAGAAAAAAATTCAGTAGACAACAAAGGAATTAGGGAGATAGGTGAGATGCAAGAGGGGGAAAAGGACATTCCATGCTAAACAAATGACAAAAGTAAACAGACATAAAAATGCTAGTCCATCTGCCATTCATAGAGAGGGGTATGGGTGTAGAAGAGGCTCCTTTTTCTCGTTCCCCCAATATCCATTTTTCCTTTCTTCCATAGTAATAGAATCTTTAGCTACGTACATGGCCAACCAAACTAAAGACTGCACTTCAAGACTCCCAAATAGCTAGATGGACCACGAGACTAAATTCTGATTAGTGGAATGTGCGCAGATGTATCATGAGGCCTACTGAGAATCATCCTTAAGAAACCAATTAGCACTGCCTTTGGTCTCCTCTACTTCTTCCCTTTTCTTCCTTCCTGCATGCTGGAAAGTAGATGTAGAGTTTGAAGCTTGAGATGCCATCTTGGAACTTGAGATGACCTGAGACACAGAGGTACCAACATCTTATAATTTCCATAGAGCCTTTGCACGGATCTAGATTGGCTTTTCAGTCGGAAATGGCGTGGGGAAAATACTGTGCCTATCCCTTATTATCAATGATGAGAATGTGCCCTACTGAAGCCAAAACCCTCAGAGCAATGTTGAAAAGAGACACAGGCTACCAAGCAGACATCAATCCTGGGTTAGCCTACATTCTTAGCTGTGTTTTTTGAAATATGAAGGGAGTGGATACCTGCTCATAGTAACACAGGTTCAAATCCTCCTTCCCCTCATATCTACTTTCCTCCCCACAGCTCTACTCTCCCTCAATTTCCAAATTCCCCTGAAAATTCTCTCTTAAAAGCTTTTCCAAGTGGGGAGGAGTCAAGATGGCGGTGTGGGAAGACACGGAGTTAGCGTCTCCCCACAACTAGGGTGCCTGCCAGCCGCTGGTGGGAGACTCTGACCCCCAAGGAGATGGGAGAAACCCCAGAGTGAACCAGTAGGATGTAGGGGGACCAAGTGGGGAGGAGAAGTGGAAGCCAGACAAGATCGGTGCCCCTGAGGTGGGGAGATAAGGAGAGGCAGGTGGGAGGGGCCCTCCAGGAGGAGCAAGAAAGGAGCAGAGGGAGATTGTCCTACCCACTTGGGCCCAGGGAGCCTGCTGAGCTCCCAGGCCGATCCCCCCCACCTCCAAACCCCCCTCCAGGCCACGTGGGTCCTGGGGTCATGGGAGGGAGGCTGGGGAGATCAGGAGAGGCAGGCAGGAGGGGCCCTTCCGGAGAGGAGTGGAGGGTGATTGCCCCGCCCACTCGAGCCCAGGAAGCCTGCTGGGCTCCCAGGCGAGGTCCCCTGCCCTCTGAGACCAGGGGTGGGGGGCACGCCTGGGCCCCTTCTGTTCATTGAGCCTAAGCCCCACCCCCCACAGCCCCCGGGGCCTTTTCCAGCCCTGTGGGTCCTAAGCATAGGCCCCACCCACTGCCCAAACCTCACCCTTGCTTAGGCCCCACTATCCACAGCCAAGGCCTTAACCCCCTACACTGCCCTTTTTTTTTTTTTTTCTTTTCCCTCCTCCTCTTCTGTACTATTGTGGTACTGATGTACCTTCTTGTTGTTGATTCATCTATATTTTAATTTTTACATTCTTTCTAACATATCTGTTAGTTTCCTAGTCTAATTTTATTTTTTACTTTGTTATTGTTCTCTTTTTTTTTTTTTTGCTGCCCCACACAGTTTGCAGGACCTTAATTCGCGAGCCCACGGTCAGGCAGAAGCTCCTGCGGTGAGAGCTCCGAGTCTGACCCACTGGACTAAGAGAGAACCTCAGACCCCAGGGAATATTCATCGGAGTGAGGTCTCACAGAGTTCCTCATCTCGGCACCAAGACCCAGCTCTTCCCAATAGCCTACAGACTCCAGTGTTGGAAGCCTAAGGTCAAACAACCAGTAAGACAGGAAAACTATCCCACTCATTAAAAAAAAAAAAAGAGACATCAAAAAAATACGTCACAGATGAAGGAGCAAGGTAAAAACCTACAAGACCAAATAAATGGAGAGTAAATAGACAATCTACCTGAAAAAGAATTCAGAATAATGATAGTAAAGATGATCCAGAATCTCGGAAATAGAATGCAAGCACAGATTGAGAAAATACAAGAAATGTTTAACAAAGATCTAGAAGAACTAAAGAACAAACAAACAGAGATGAACAACACAATCACTGAAATGAAAAATACACTAGAAGGAATCAATAACAGAATAATGGAGGCAGAACAACGAATAAGTGAGCTAGAAGACAAAATGGTGTAAATAACTGCCGAGGAGCAGAATAAAGAAAAAAGAATGAAAAGAATTGAAGACAATCTCAGAGAACTCTGGGACAACACTAAATGCACCAACATTCAAATTATAGGACTCCCAGAAAAAGAGAGAAACAGAAAGGGTCTGAGAAAATATTTGAAGAGATTATAGTGGAAAACTTCCCTAACAATGAAAAGGAAATAGTCACCCAAGTCCAGGAAGCACACAGAGCCCCATACAGGATAAACCCTAGGGAAAAAATACAAAGACACATATTAATCAGACTAACAAAAATTAAATTCAAAGAAAAAATATTAAAAGCAGCAAGGGAAAAACAAAAAAAAATAACATACGAAGGAATCCCCATAAGGTTATCAGCTGATATTTCAGTGGAAACTCTGCAGGCCAGAAGGGAGTGGCAGGATATACTTAAAGTGATGAAAGAGAAAAACCTACAACCAAGATTACTCTACCCAGCAAGGATCTCATTCAAATTAGATGGAGAAGTCAAAAGCTTTTCAGACAAACAAAAGCTAAGAAAATTCAACAACACCAAACCAGTTTTACAACAAATGCTAAAGAAACTTCTCTAGGCGGGAAACACAAGAGAAGAGAAAGACCCACAAAAACAAACCCAAAACAGTTAAGAAAATGGTAATAGGAACATACATATCGATAATATCCTTGATGTAAATGGATTAAAGGCCCCAACCAAAAGACACAGACTGGCTGAGTGGATGCAAAAACAAGACCCATACATATGCTGCCTACAAGAGACCCACTTCAGACCAAGGGACACATACAGACTGAAAGCGAGGGGATGGAAAAAGATATTCCATGCAAATGGAAATCGAAAGAAGGCTGAAGTAGCAATACTCCTATGAGATAAAATAGACTTTAAAATAAAGAATGTTACAAGAGATAAGGAGGGACACTACATAATGATCAAAGGATCAATCCAAGAAGAAGATATAACAATTATAAATGTTTATGCACCCAACATGGGAGCACCTCAATACATAAGGCAAATGCTAACAACCATGAAAGGAGAAATCGACAGTAACACAATCATAGTAGGGGACTTTAACACCCCACTTACACCAATGGACAGATCATCCAAACAGAAAATAAATAAGCAAACACAAGCTTTAAATGACAAAATAGACCAGATAGATCTAATTGGTATTTCTAGAACATTCCACCCCAAAGTGGCAGCATACACTTTCTTCTCAAGTGCACACGGAACAGTCTCCAGGATAGATCACATCTTGGGTCACAAATCAAGCCTTGGAAAATTTAAGAAAACTGAAATCGTATCAAGCATCTTTTTTCACCACAATGCTTTGAGATGGGAAATCAATTACAAGAACAAAACTGTAAAAAACACAAATACATGGAGGCTAAACAGTGTGCTAATAAATAACCAAGAGATCACTGAAGAAATCAAAGAAGAAATAAAAAAATACATAGAAACAAATGACAATGAAAACACGATGACCCAAAACCTATGGGATGTAGCCAAAGCAGTTCTAAGAGGGAAGTTTATAGTAATTAAATCTCACCTCAAGAAACAAGAAAAATCTCAAATAAATTTTCCAACCCTACACTTAAAACAACTAGAGAAAGAAGAACAAAGAAAACCCAAAATCAGTAGAAGGAAAGAAATCATAAAGGTCAGAGCAAAAATAAATGAAATAGAAATGAAGAAAACAACAGCAAAGATCAATAAAACTAAAAGCTGGTTCTTTGGGAAGATAAACAAAATTGATAAACCTTTAGCCAGACTCATCAAGAAAAAAAGGGAGAGGATGCAAATCAATAAAATTAGAAAAGAAAAAGGAGAAATCACAGCTGACACTGCAGAAATACAAAGGATTATAAGAGACTCCTACAAACAACTATATGCCAACAAAATGGACAACCACAAAGAATTGGACAAATTCTTGGAAATGTACAATTTTCCAAGACCAAACCAGGAAGAATTAGAAAATATAAACAGACCTATCACAAGTAATGAAATTGAAACCGTAATTTAAAATCTTCCAACAAACAAAAGTCCAGGACCAGACGGCTTCACAGGGGAATTCTATCAAACATTTAGAGAAGAGCTAACACCCATCCTTCTCAAACTCTTCCAAAAACTTGCAGTGGGAGAAACCCTCCCAAATTCATTCTACAAAGCCACCATCACCCTGATATCAAAACCAGAAAAAGATATCACACAAAAAACAAACTTATAGACCAATATCACTGATGAACACAGATGCAAAAATCCTGAACAAAATACTAGCAAACAGAATCCAACATCACATTAAAAGGATCATACACCATGATCAAGTGGGGTTTATCTCAGGGATGCAAGGATTCTTCAGTATATGCAAATCAATCAATGTGATACACCACATTAACAAAAAACCATATGATCATCTCAATAGATGCAGAAAAAGCTTTTGATAAAATTCAACACCCATTTATGATAAAAGTTCTCCAGAAAATGGACATAGAGGGAACATACCTCAACATAATAAAGGCCATACATGACAAACCCACAGCAAGCATCATACTCAATGGTGAAAAGCTGAAAACATTTCCACTAAGATCAGGAACAAGACAAGGATGTTCACTCTCACCATTCTTATTCAACATAGTTTTGGAAGTCCTAGCCACAGCCATCAGAGAAGAAAAAGAAATGAAAGGAAAACAAATTGGAAAAGAAGAAGTAAAACTGTCACTATTTGCTGATGACATGATACTATACATAGAAAATCCTAAAGATGCCACCAGAAAACTACTAGAACTAATCAGTGAATTTGGTAAGGTTGCAGGATACAAAATTAATGTACAGAAATCTCTGGCATTCCTATACACCAACAGTGAAAAATCAGAAAGAGAAATTAAGGAAACACTCCCATTTACCACTGCAACAAAAAGAATAAAATACCTAGGAATAAACCTGACTAAGGAGGTGAAAGACTTGTACTCAGAAAACTATGAAACACTGATGAAGGAAATCAAAGATGACATAAACAGATGGAGAAACAGTTCTTGAATTGGAAGAATCAATATTGTGAAAACGACTATACTGCCCAAAGCAACCTACAGATTCAATGCAATCCCAATCAAACTACCAATGGCATTCTTCACAGAATTAGAACAAAAAATTAGAACAATTCATATGGAAACATAAAAGACCCCAAATAGCCCTAGCAATCTTGAGAAAGAAAAACGAATTTGGAAGAATCAGGCTCCTGAACTTCAAACTATACCACAAAGCTACAGTAATCAAGACAGTATGGTACTGGCACAAAACAGAAATATAGATCAGTGGTACAGGACAGAAGGTCCAGAGATAAACCCACACACATATGGTCACTTAATTTACAACAAAGGAGGCAAGAACATACAATGGAGAAAAGACAGCCTTTCAATAAGTGGTGCTGGGAAAACTGGACAGCTACATGTAAAAGAATGAAATTAGAATACTACCTAACACCATACACAGAAATAAACTCCAAATGGATTAAAGACCTAAATGTGAGACTAGACACCATAAAACTTTTAGAGGAAAACATAAGAAAAACACTCTTTGACTTAAACCACAGCAAGATCTTTTTTGACCCACCTCCTAGAGTAACAGAAATAAAAACAAAGATAAACAAATGGGACTTAATTAAACTTAAAAGCTTTTGCACAGCACAGGAAACCATAAACAAGACAAAAAGACAACCCTCAGAATGGGAGAAAACATTTGCAAATGAAACAACAGACAAAGAATTAATCTCCAAAATATATAAACAGCTCATGGAGCTCAATATCAAAAAAAACAAACAATCCAGTTAAAAAATGTGCAGAAGACCTAAATAGACATTTCACCAAGGACGACATACAGATAGCCAAGAAGCACATGAAAAGACAGTCAACATCGCTAATTATTAGAGAAATGTAAATCAAAACTACAATGAAGTATCACCTCACACCGTTCAGAATGGCCATTATCAAAATAGCTAGAAACAATAAATGCTGGGAAGGGTGTGGTTAAAAGGGGAATGTTAATTGATATAAACCACAGCGGGAATTGTTGTGGGAATGTAAATTGATACAACCACTGTGGAAAACAGTATGGAAGTTCCTTTAAAAACTAAAAATAGAACTACCATATGACCCAGCAATCCCACTCCGGGCATATACCCTAAGAAAACTATAATTCAAAGAGAGACATGCACCACAATGTTCACTGCAGCACTATTTACAATAGCCAGGACATGGAACCAACCTAAATGTCCATCAACAGATGAATGGATAAAGAAGATGTGGCACATATATACAATGGAATATTACTCAGCCATAAAAAGAAATGAAATTGAGTTTTTTGTAGTGAGGTGTATGGACCTAGAGTCTGTCATACAGAGTGAAGTAAGTCAGAAAGAGAAAAACAAATACCATATGCTAACGTATATATATGGGATCTAAAAAAGAAAGAAAAATGGTACTGATGAACCTAGTTGCAGGGTATGAATAAAAAGGTAGACATAGGGCTTCCCTGGTGGCACAGTGCTTGAGAATCTGCCTGCCAATGCAGGGGACACAGGTTCGAGTCCTGGTCTGGGAAGATCCCACATGCCGCGGAGCAACTGGGCCTGTGAGCCACAATTACTGAGCCTGCGTGTCTGGAGCCTGTGCTCCACAACAAGAGAGGCCGCGATAGTGAGAGGCCCGCGCACCGCGATGAAGAGTGGCCCCCACTTGCCGCAACTAGAGAAAGCCCTCGCACAGAAATGAAGACTCAACACAGCCATAAATAAATAAATAAGTAAATAAAATTAAAAAAAAAAAAAGGTAGACATAGAGAATGGACTTGATGACATGGGGTGGGAGGGCGAAGCTCGGGCGAAGTGAGAGTAGCATCGATATATATACACTACCGAATGTAAAATAGTTGGCTGGTGGGAAGCAGCAGCATAGCACAGGGAGATAGGCTCAGTGCTTTGCAATGACCTTGAGGAGTGGGATAGGGAGGATGGGAGGGAGGCTCAAGAGTGAGGGGATATGGGGACATGTGTATACATATGGCTGATTCGCTTTGTTGTGCAACAGAAACTAAAACGGTATTGTAAAGCAATTATACTTCAATGAAGATATATTTAAAAAAAAAAAAAAAAAGCTTTTCCAGTAGCTTTAGCCCTTGTGTCATTTCTCCTTCTATCCTTCTGAAGCCCCCAGGGAGGCAACAGTGTGATGGGGACACATGTCACCTAATATGGGCTAAGCTCTGGACAGGAAGGTTTCCATTCCATAAGAAACCCAAACTGTTTCAGGAAGGGGCACCCCTTCCAGGGCCCGAGAGTGGGCTCTTGTCTAACACTCAGAAATGAAGTGTCCAAGGAGACACACTTGCTGACAAAGCAAGAGACTTTATTGGGAAGGGGCGCCCAGGTGGAGAGCATCAGGGTAAGGGAAAGCAGGAGAACTGCTCTGCCAGGTGGCTGGCAGTCTTGGGTTTTATGGTAATGGGGTTAGTTTCTGGGTTGTCTCTGAGCTGGTGGTGCACGCATCACTCAGCCAAGATGGATTCCAGCAAGACGTATTCTAGGAGGTTGGTGGGACATATGGACTGGCATCTCCTCTCTCCTTTTTTTTTTTTTCCTCTCTCCTTTTGACCTTTCCCAAATTTTCCGGTTGGTAGTAGCTTATTAGTTCCGCGTTCCTTACCAGGACCTCCTGATGTAAGATAACTCATGCAAGTGGTTACTGCTGTGCCTGGCCAGGGCGGATGGTTTCAGTCAGTGGTTCCCCAAACAAAACTAGGAAGAAACACAATTTGTACTACAAAACATTTTTATATACTTCTGTAGAATTCAGTAAGAGGTAATGTTTTCAATCTTAATCTTTGATTCTAACCCCTGAATGTGTCTCTGTTTCAATTAATAGGCAACCAAGAAACCTCTAAAGAAACAATAGAAAATATGTGCATCAGACAATATTGCTTCCCTCCCCAAAAGCCATTTCCTTTTTTTCCTTATGAATAACACTTATTTTGTTCAGATTTGAGGAAGCAATGTGTTCCAGGAAGTTTGGACCCCACCCCAGTCCTAGAACATTAAACATAATTAGTCTGGTCAGTAAAGCTCATCTCATTTCCTTTACCAGTGATTGTTGTGCAAGTGGGCCTATGACCGACTTCTGGTCAAAAGGGCCAGAGGAGAACTTACAAGGGAATTCTCAGAATGATTGTTCTACATAATTAAAAAAAAAAAAAAAGCATAAAGGAAGCATTCTCCTTCCTGTTTGGATTCAGTGGTGTGAGGACATGATGCTTAGAGCTGTGGCAGCCATTTTGTGACCATGAAATTAAAATTAAAAGAATCGTAGAGAAGCTGACCAAGAACTCACACAATTGTGCTGCTGAATTAACAAAACTCAGAACCATTATTTCCAGATTTAGGTTATGTGAACAGTTAACTCTTATTTTTAGGTTTGATTAAATATTCCATTTCATATAGCAAAAAGCATTCTAACTCATAAAATATTCATGAATGACATCCATTTGCTTCTCTTTCACTCAATATTTCAAGGTTATTGAAGTTATTATAAATGAAATCATTGAATTTTATTATAAATAGAATCTTCACTTTTATTTAGGTATAATTATATATTAGATATAATTCATAATCTCTACTGATAACATTTGATAGGTATAATTAGAGTTCTTGGGTATATGAAGCTAAATCTTTACAAAGGTCATCACAGCCAGGTCATTTTACAACGCCTAAAGAAAGTCTTTACCATCTCATTTTCATTTTCTTATCTGCCTGGCTGAATCCATTGACTGTCCAGCCAAAGAGGCTGACAGCCAGGTGGTGTGTCCATTGCGTATGAGTCACGCTCTTGGTGCTTGACTTCAGTGTGGGCGTACAGATGGCCCAAAGCATCTCAACGAGATGAAAAGCCAAGGGGTCAAACTGGAAGATCAGCACAGAGAGCAAAGATAAGACCCTTGTGGAAAGTTTAAAAGTGAGAAACCAACAACAGTGGGGCTGAACTGCTTTTCCCAGCTAATGCAGAGCTTACCCCAGTGCCCCAGGACACAGTGGATGTTTATATGCAGCCGTCTTCATGGCCATTTTTCATTATCTTGGATCTGGAATATCACGTATGCAGCTGTGTAATGTACCTGCCCTAATGTGCAATACATTTATTTTTAACCGCCATTTGTAGATGATTTATATCAAGCCTGCAAAAGACATAATGAGATAATGTGGTGGAAAGCACTTTGTAAGCTGTGAAGTGCTACAAAAATGTTGCTCTTTTTATTACAACTCTAGATTTTTTTTTGTTATTTTAAAATACTAAAGTAAGCAATGGCTTTATGAAAAACCTCCCATGGTTCCAGAGAGGCTGCTACTAAGACATTGGGAGCATATCTAGCGGTAAATCTGTGCTAATGGTTTTACCATTTTTATAGGCTAAAATTCTATCCAAGAGACAGAAACAGTTCAGGAATTGCACCTTCTTCCGTTTCTTAAGACAAGTATGTAGTAAGCACTTCCAACCCCGGACAACCGAAGCAGAATAAACTCTTAGATCATCTGTAAAACGGATGCAACACCTGATCTATCTGTTTGAAGCCAAATCCGGCCTCTGTACCCAATACCAAATTAAATCGTGGAGACAGAGTTTTGCGTGAAGTAGAAAAGAATAGCTTTATTGCTTTGCAGTCAAAGAGGGCCAAAGTGAGCTAATGTCCTCAAAACTATGTGTCCCAACCTGGAGGCGGTAGTGAGGAGTTTTATAGTAATGGTTCAAGGAGGGTGTGATCAGCTCGTGGACATTCTGCTGATTGGTTGGTGGAGAGGTAAGTGGGAGCCAGCATCATCAACCTTCTGGTTCCAACCAGTCTGAGGTCTACGAACTTGTGGGTAGCCTACCGTTAACTTCTCCCACCTGCTGGGGGTTTCTGTATCTGCAAAATAGCTCAAAGATGTTGTTATGTATGTCCCTTTATGGGAAACCAGGACCGTGCCCTAAGGTTGCACTATTGTTTCTCTTTTTTAAAAAAAAAAAAATTATATTTATTTATGGCTGTGTTGGTTGGGTCTTCGTCTCTATGCGAGGGCTTTCTCTAGTTGTGGCAAGCGGGGGCCACTCTTCATCGCGGTGCACGGGCCTCTCACTGTCGCGGCCTCTCTTGTTGCCAAGCACAGGCTCCAGATGCGCAGGCTCAGTAATTGTGGCTCACGGGCCTAGTTGCTCTGCGGCATGTGGGATCTTCCCAGACCAGGGCTCGAACGCGTGTCCCCTGCATTGGCAGGCAGATTCTCAACCACTGCGCCACCAGGGAAGCCCTATTGTTTCACTTGACTGTTCCTCTCTTGTCTCTGCATCCCCTCCCTTCCCTCATTAGCAACTGTTTGAACCTACCCTTTGGAACTCAGGGAAGGTCATGGAGGCTGAATAAAGCCTATTTCCTGTGATCAAGAAATGGGGGACACAGAAAGGCTTTTGTGCCCAGGAGCCCCACGGGGTCCTGCTCAGTATCATGTTCTGGTCTCTCTGGTCCCCATGGCAAGCACTGGTAGCCCCAGGATCTAGCTCAGCAGGAGACCAATAAATACACGTTGAACTGAGCTGAATTCATGAAAGAGTGCGAAACTCTTTCTACTCAGAGTCTGGTCCGTGAATGAGCTACATCTTCATCATGGGGAACTTGTTACAAGTGCAGACTCTCAGGTCTCACTCCAGAGCTACGAAACAGACTGTGTTTTCGCAAGAGTTCAGTGTCCACCTTAAAGTGTGAGAGTTCTGCTGTCTGTAGCAGATGTCATCTGTGCTGCATTCTTGCCCCTTCGGTCCACCCTGGAGGTGACCTGAGACATTCCCCATGCATGCCTTGCTACACATCTCTCTCTGGTGGCTCTCTGACCCAGGAAAACTGCTGCTAGACTGATATGTGCCAGGCAGACCAGAAGTGCTGGGGACTTAATGTCTTCATGGGGAGAGTGAGTTGATATATGAGCATCACAGTTTTCCTGGCCTTAAATAGGAAAATTCCAAGGCATATTCCACATTGTTTTTCAGAGGGTCCTCAGGGATACTAAGCTCCAGTTGCCCATAGAGATAACCCATGTTGGCTTTCCTATCTTCTTCTGTCTCACTTCCCCACACCCTCAGCATTGCTTCCTGGACTCACCTCCCAAATTGCTTTCATTCTAATCCTTGTCTCAGGATCTGCTTTTGGAAGAATTCAAACTAAGACAAGTTGCCTTCCACTTCTGATCATCTATCTTCTCTAGTCTAGCCCCTTATATTAGTCTGTTCGGGTTGCCATAACAAAATACCATAGACTGGTATTATACCATAGGCTTAAAGAACAGAAATTGATTTTCTCCCAGTTTTAGAGGCTGGAAGTTTGAGATCAGGGTGCCAGCATGGTCGGTTTCTGGTGTGACTACTCTCTTCCAGTTTGCAGACAGCTGCCTTCTAGCTTGCAACATGACAAGCTAAATAAATACCCACAACTGACGTATCAGGACATTAAACAGGTGATCACCAAGGTACTGTAAGGCCGAGTCCAGGGCAGGAGAGCAGGTGTAGGAACCAGGGTCTCCAGACTCCAAGTCTAGGGCCCTTCCAACACACCAAATGGCTTCTCTTAGTAGTTTTGGTAGGAGCTTTAAGAGCAATAACAAAGCCCAACAAGTTACAACATTACACTAAAAAATGCACCTCATTCTTTGTTCCTCAAACCTCAATCATTGTAATTACATCCAATTCATGACAATTCACAGTAATGAAAGGGAACGTTGACATAAATAATTCAGAAACTCACTAATAATCGGCCCAGCTGTAAGACACTCCTGCCAAGGGAAACATCCCGGGAGGCCACGCCGGCTGGGTAGGTGGCAGGCAGGACTCCTGGCGCATGCAGATGGTCTGCAGTGTAGAGATGGCCTGCTGCCAGCCTCAAGATCAGTTTTAGGAAAGCATCAGGTTCAGGTCCTTTAGTGGTGAGGACTGAGGAGACCTCTAGTACACGTGGCCAAGAGGCCAAGAAGGCAGTCCAGGGTTTTTAAAGCTGACTAATGCATAAGTCTGTGCAAGTATTCTGCCTGCTTCCTCATCAAAACCCATCACTTCTGTGTTCCAGGAGCTTTGTCTACAGCTGCCCTCATTCCGCACGGCCTCTCCTAGCCTTGGATACTGCTGCAGGAATCTGATGGAGCAGTGAGAGGAATGCCAACCATCCTGCGAAACACCCTCTAGCCACTGGGCAAATTAACTCACTTCAGTATTCTCAATGGAAAATGGGTGGGGTGTTGCAGAATCACCTATTAAGCAACTTCGAGCAACACACACTCTCGTCCTTCGATCCCCTTCCATTTCCCCCTGCCAAGAGCATGACATTGTAAGAAAAGCTTCCCAAGTGGATCTGACTGAAGTCTCCCCCATCACTGGAGCCATAGATCTCTGTTCTGGGCTCTCTCAAAACTTGGAGTTCAATTAAGTCTATGTCTACCTTCTCTGACGCAGAGAGGAGCACATTTTACACCACTACTTGGAAAAGCATCAGCAGCCCCATAAATGTTATGCCAAAAACATGTGCATGGCACTAGCCACAGGAATGTACATCAGCCTTAGTTTAGATAAAGCACCAAATATTTGTGTATTCAACGTGAACTTGAGTCTGTACCACCACATATGTGAATGCTCCAAGGGAGTAGCTGAGGGGGAGCTAGGGAACCCCGACCAGCATGGCGTCACAGATGCCCTATGCGTGGTGTGATTTGAAGCCGACTAATCCAGACTTTAGGAAATGTCCTGTTGTTTGACTACTGTATGATGATTTGTTGGAGCCATAGAACAAGATCATATCTGAATCTGACACCAGTTGTGTCCCATGTCACATGCTCTCAGCCCATCTTTTTACTCCAGTCATTCCTGACACAATCAACTGTGCTCAGAGGTAACCTGACCGCACATTATGTCAGCTGCTTCAATTACACTGCCCACTTTCTGCTCCCAGGCTTCTCTGCCACTGTCAGGCCATGTGAGATGCTGCAGACCAGCACTTCTGATCCCACAGATGTCTGGAAGTGAGAGGGAGTTAACACCAGAAAGCAACCCTTGGCCAACTGGGGACGAGAGGCAGAAAACAAATTCTCCCCTTGTGTGTCCCTCAGGGAAATAATCCTGGGGTACATTTCACACAGCTCCTCAAGGGCTCCTGAAGGGATCAAGCCCTGGGGCCCATACTGGAGACCACAAAGCACACTTGGATTAACTTTTTCCCCTTCCCACTTTCATGCTTCCCAATATAAACAACCTGAATGCAAGACCTTGTTTTGGGCACTGATTTCAGGAAGAACCCAGACCAATAGCTGTTACCAAAAGTGGCCCTACAAAGCAGACGCTCGAGATGGGAGTCTTGATCTGAGTCTCTTGTGGTCAGAGATAAGGACCACACAGCTGTTGGTAAGTGAGGAGGTAATGACCCTGGCATGCAGTAGCATCACAACAACTGACAGGTCCCTGTGGGGGACTGAGGAAAGGAGCCAAAGGAAGGGAAGCATTGGAGTATGCACTAGCAGTGGCAGACAGCATGGGGCCCAGGATAATTATCATGATTGTGAAGCTGTCTGGTTTTATTTAATAGATTTAGAGACCTTGACAAAAGAAAATGATAGGTTCGGGTTAGCTAACTAGCAATTCAAAGTACACTGGAAAAGTCATAAAATTTCCATGTAGAGTTTAAAGAGACCCTTAAATCCTGCAGTCTGTGCTGAAATTCAGGCATAGGATTTAACTGTAAGGGCAGCAGAGCTACAAAGAAAACTGAATGCACAGCCTCAGCAGGTCTCCTATCCAAATTCAGGGCCCGATGTGAAGAGAGGGGGACCTTGAGACATAGAAGAGACTCAGTGTGGAGACACGGCAGGGGTTGGGGGCAGAAGGACCCTGGGCCAGTCTCTGTTCCCAGGACATGCATAACTAGCTTGGGAACACTATGACTTTGGCCATAAAGCCAGTGGAGGCGCCTATCACTGTATTTTGAATTATATTTTGTAATTATACCATTATCTTCATAGTATCCAAAAAAATAGCCTTAGATTTCATTTTATATATATATATATATATATATATATATATATATATATATATATATATATAATCTCTATATTTTAATTTTTAAGGAGTTTAAAGAAAAAAGGGGGGTGAAGAACTGGCAAAGGAAGTAACTTAGGAAATCAGAAAGAGCAAAGGCTTTAAAACCACGCAGATGAAGTTTCAAACAGCGTCTATGCTTCTTACTGACTGTCTTGAGGATATCAGTTTCTTCATCTGTAAAATGGGGCAGATCTTGCTGTGAGCTGTTGGGTTGTTAAACAGAATAAAGTATGTAAAGCTCCTAGCTCATAGAAAGCATTCAAAACATGTTATCTGTATTCACTTTTTTCACTATTTTAAAAATTGAGCCATGTCTTTCAACAGTAAATGAGCACTGACAATTATCAATATTGTATATGTGGTATAAACCAGGAAAATAATTCAATGGAAATTTCCTTACTTTGAGGATAAAATAAGCCAATTTCTCATAATAATAATATAGCAATTCCAACCTGGTTAATTTCCATATAACATGTGAAGCAGTTAACTCATTCTTTAACAATAAATATAGCAAGAGACATTATATTAGAAACCCTTAACTGAGGTTCAGCTTAACTTTTATCGCATTAAACTGCTGAAGAATTTGGACTGTTAGTAGTTTTTAATAATTACTGTCAAGGTTTCAAAGCTCCAAAACTGGCAAGAGTGTTATCTTACTCGAGTTTTAGTGCCATAGCATAACGTGGAGCAGATATTTGGCTACTGTCTGGAGAATCTGATCCTGTAGTCAGAAAATAAGTCAAAACATCCACTTTGGTAGCTAAACTTATGGCAGCAGACTTTGAATTGGCCACTCCATCCTGAATTTTTCCGGGCAATAATCATGCCCAGGAACATGGCTGAGAAGAAGGTTTAGAGTAGCCAAACCAAACAGTAAGAGATAGTTGCATAATTCAGTTCAGAAACCTTTCACGAGACAGAGATTGACAGGGGATTGGATCAGTGTTCTCTAGTTTACAGGCTCCCTTCAGAGAAACCATTTGTAGAGAATTTCTAAAGCGGTGATCCCTGCTGAGAAAAGTCCTTCCAAAAGGAATGTGCAATTCAACTGCCAAGTCTCATCACTTACATGAATGAGTTTTGAGTATTTAAAAATTATCTTAGGTGAATATTTTCTCCATCTAAGAAAGACAGTGCAAAGCACAAGTTATTTAAAAAGCGATACTGACACACTACTATATATAAAATAGATAACCAACAAGGACCTACTGTACAGCACAGGAAACTACTCTCAATATTTTGCAATAACCTATAAGGGAAAAGAATCTGGAAATATATATATATATATATATATATATATATATATATATATATATATATATATATGTGTGTGTGTGTGTGTGTGTGTGTGTGTGTGTATGTATAACTGAATCACTTTGCTGTACACTTGAAACTAACACAACATTGTAAATTAACTATACTTCAATTTAAAAAAAGCAATACTGGTAGGTTAGAAAAGGATCACAGAACAGGTGATAAAGATGGGATTATACAAATGCAAACCCTTTTTTTTTTTGAAAGAAAATGTACCGTCATTCATTCTTTCTTTCACTCAACACATGATTATGGAAAGTATATAATGCACCAATATTAGGAAGGTAAAAACAATTAAAACATAGTTCTTGCCTTCCAGAACTGCACAGTGCACTCTATCTAAAGACAAACTAATAAAATATCATGAAACCATCTTTATATATAAAGAGAATGTAAGAGTACTGGGAAAATAGAAAGAGATAACAAAGTTATTGAGTATGACTGAGTTTTATACATAAAAGATGGGAACAGAAGATGGCAGAGTAGAAGGACGTGCTCTCACACCCTCTTGCGAGAACACCAGAATCACAACTAACTGCTGAACAATCATCGAAAGGAAGACACTGGAACTCACCAAAAAAGATACCCCACATCCAAAGACAAAGAAGAAGCCACAATGAGACGGTAGGAGGGGTGCAATCACAATAAAATCAAATCCCATAACTGCTGGGAGGGTGACTCACAAACTGGGGAATACTTATACCACAGAAGTCCACCCACTGGAGTGAAGGTTCTGAGACCCACATCAGGCTTTCCAAACTGGGGGTCCGGCAATGGGAAGAGGAATTCCTAGAGAATCAGACTTTGAAGCCTAGTGGGATTTGATTACAGGACTTTGACAGGACTGGGGGAAACAGACACTCCACTCTTGGAGGGCACACACAAAGTACTGTGTGCATCAGGACCCAGGGGAAGGAGCAGTGACCCCATAGGAGACTGAACCAGACCTACCTGCTAGTGTTGGAGGGTCTCCTGCAGAGGTGGCGGGCAGCTATGGCTCACCAAGGGACAAGGACACTGGCAGCAGAAGTTCTGGGAAATACTCCTTGGCGTGAGCCCTCCAGAATACGCCATTAGCCCCACCAAAGAGCCTGAGTAGGCGGCAGTGTTGCGTTGCCTCATGCCAAAAAACCAACAGGGAGGGAACCGAGCCCCACCCATTAGCAGAGAAGCAGATTAAAGTTTTACTGAGCTCTGCCCACCAGAGCAACAGCCAGCTCTACCCACCACCAGTCCCTTCCATCAGGAAACTTGCACAAGCCTCTTAGATAACCTAATCCACCAGAGGGCAGACAGCAGAAGCAAGAAGAAGTACAATCCTGTAGCCTGTGGAACAAAAACTACATTCACAGGAAGATAGACAAGATGAAAAGGCAGAGGGCTATGTACCAGATGAAGGAACAACATAAAACCCAGGAAAAACAACTAAATGAAGTGGAGATAGGCAACCTTCCAGAAAAAGAATTCAGAATAATGATAGTGAAGATGATCCAGGACCTCGGAAAAAGAATGGAGGCAAAGATCGAGAAGATGCAAGAAATGTTTAACAAAGACCTAGAAGAATTAAATAACAAACAAACAGAGATGAACAATACAATAACTGAAATGAAACTACACTAGAAGGAATCAATAGCAGAATAACTGAGGCAGAAGAACGGATAAGTGACCTGGAAGACAAAATGGTGGAATTCACTGCTGTGGAACAGAATAAAGATAAAAGAATGAAAAGAAATGAAGGCAGCCTAAGAGACCTCTGCAGAAACATTAAATGCAACAACATTCGCATTATAGGGGTCCCAGAAGGAGAAGAGAGAGAGAAGGACAAGAGAAAATATTTGAAGAGATTACAGACGAAAACTTCCCTAACATGGGAAAGGAAATAGCCACCCAAGTACAGGAAGCACAGAGAGTCCCATACAGGAGAAACCCAAGGAGAAACACACCAAGACACATAGTAATCAAACTGGCAAAAATTACAGACAAAGAAAAATTATTGGAAGCAGCAAGGGAAAAAAGACAAATACAAAGTAAGTCCCATAAGGTTAACAGCTGATTTCTCAGCAGAAACTCTATAAGCCAGAAGGGAGTGGCATGACATATTTAAAGTGATGAAAGGGAAGAACTTACAACCAAGATTACCCAGCAAGGGTATCGTTCAGATTCGATGGAGAAATCAAAAGCTTTACAGACAAGCAAAAGTTAAGAGAATTCAGCACCAAACCAGCTCTACAACAAATACTAAAAGAACTTCTCTAACTGGGAAACACAAGAGAAGAAAAGGACCTACAAAAGCAAATCCAAAACAAATAAGAAGATGATCATAGGAACATACATATCGATAATTATGTTAAACGTGAATGAATTAAATGCTCCAACCAAAAAGACACAGGCTCGCTGAATGGATACAAAAGCAAGACTCATATATATGCTGTCTACAAGAGACCCACCTCAGACCTAGGGACACATACAGACTGAAAGTGAGGGGATGGAAAAAGATATTCCATGCAAATGGAAATCAAAAGAAAGCTGGAGTAGCAATTCTCATATCAGACAAAATAAACTTTAAAATAAAGACTATTAAAAGAGACAAAGAAGGACACTACATAATGATCAAGGGATCGATCCAAGAAGAAGATATAAAAATTGTAAATATTTATGCACCCAACATAGGAGCACCTCAATACATAAGGCAAATACTAACAGCCATAAAAGGGGAAATCGACAGTAACACAATCATAGTACGGGACTTTAACACCCCACTTTCACCAATGGACAGATCATCCAAAATGAAAATAAATACGGAAACAGAAGTTATAAATGACACAATAGACCAGATAGATTTAACTGATATTTATAGGACATTCCATCCAAAAACAGCAGATTACACTTTCTTCTCAAGTGTGCACGGAACATTCTCCAGGATAGATCATATTTTGGGTCACAAATCAAGCCTTGGTAAATTTAAGAAAACTGAAATCATAGCAAGCATCTTTTCTGACCACAATGCTATGAGATTAGAAATGAATTACAGGAAAAAAAATGTAAAAAACACAAACACATGGAGGCTAAAAAATACATTACTAAATAACCAAGAGATCACTGAAGAAATCAAAGAGGAAATCAAAAAATAACTAGAGACAAATGACAATGAAAACACGATGATCCAAAACCTATGGGATGCAGCAAAAGCAGTTCTAAGAGGGAATTTTGTAGAAATACAATCCTACCTCAAGAAACAACAAACATCTCGAATAAACAATCTAACCCTACACCTAAAAGAACTAGAGAAAGAAGAACAAACAAAACTCAAAGTTAGTAGAAGGCAAGAAATTATAAAGATCAGAGCAGAAATAAATGAAATAGAAACAAAGAAAACAATAGCAAAGATCAATAAAAGTAAAAGCTGGTTCTTTGAGAAGATAAACAAAATTCATAAAGCATTAACCAGACTCATCAAGAAAAAGAGGGAGAGGACTCAAATCAATAAAATTAGAAATGAAAAAGGAGAAATTACAACAGACACTGCAGAAATACAAAGCATTCTAAGAGACTACTACAAGCAACTCTATGCCAATAAAATGGACAACCTGGAAGAAATGGACAAATTCTTAGAAAGGTATAACCTTCCAAGACTGAACCAGAGAGCAATAGAAAATGTGAACAGACCAATCACAAGTAATGAAATTGAAACTGTGATTAAAAATCTTCCAACAAACAAAAGTCCAGGACCAGATGGCTTCACAGGTGAATTCTATCAAACATTTAGAGAAGAGCTAACACCTATCCTTCTCAAACTCTTCCAAAAAATTGCACAGGAAGGAACACTCCCAAACTCATTCTGTAAGGCCACCATCACCCTGATACCAAAATCAGACAAAGATACTACAAAAAAAGAAAATTACAGACCAATATCACTGATGAATATAGATGCAAAAACCCTCAACAAAATACTAGCAAACAGAATCCAACAACACATTAAAAGGATCATACACCATGATCAAGTGGGATTTATCCCAGAGATGCAAGGATTCTTCAATATATGCAAATCAATCAATGTGATACACCATATTAAAAAATTGAAGAATAAAAACCATATGATCATCTCAACAGATGCAGAAAATTCAACACCCATTTATGATAAAAGCTCTC
The DNA here is from genome assembly GCF_949987535.1 of Balaenoptera acutorostrata. Taxonomy (NCBI): domain Eukaryota; kingdom Metazoa; phylum Chordata; class Mammalia; order Artiodactyla; family Balaenopteridae; genus Balaenoptera; species Balaenoptera acutorostrata. The sequence continues at coordinate 51,205,991 of NC_080068.1, read as the reverse complement.
CAGAAAGTGGGCATAGAGGGAACCTACCTCAACATAATAAAGGCCGTATACGACAAACCCACAGCAAACATCATTCTCAATGGTGAAAAACTGAAAACATTTCCTCTAAGATGAGGAACAAGACAAGGATGTCCACTCTCACCACTATTATTCAACACAGTTTTGGAAATCCTAGCCACAGCAATCAGAGAAGAAAAAGAAATAAAAGGAATACAAAATGGAAAAGAAGAAGTAAAACTGTCACTGTTTGCAGATGACATGATACTATACATAGAGAATCCTAAAGATGCCACCAGAAAACTACTAGAGCTAATCAATGAATCTGGTAAAATTGCAGGATACAAAATTAATGCACAGAAATCTCTTGCATTCCTATACACTAATGATGAAAAATCTGAAAGAGAAATTAAGGAAACACTCCCATTTACCATTGCAACAAAAAGAATAAAATATCTAGGAATAAACCTACCTAGGGAGACCAAAGACCTGTATGCAGAAAACTCTAAGACATTGATGAAAGAAATTAAAGATGATACCAACAGATGGAGAGATATACCATGTTCTTGGATTGGAAGAATCAATATTGTGAAAATGACTATACTCCCCAAAGCAATCTACAGATTCAGTGCAATCCCTATGAAATCACCAATGCCATTTTTTACAGAACTAGAACAAAAAATCTTAAAATTTGTATGGAAGCACAAAAGACCCCGAATAGTCAAAGCAGTCTTGAGGGAAAAAAACAGAGCTGGAGGAATCAGACTCCCTGACTTCAGACTATACTACAAAGCTACAATAATCAAGACAATATGGTACTGGCACAAAAAACAGAAATATAGATAAATGGAACAGGATAGAAAGCCCAGAGATAAACCCATGCACCTATGGTCAACTAATCTATGACAAAGGAGGCAAGGATATACAATGGAGAAAAGACAGTCTCTTCAATAAGTGGTGCTGGGAAAACTGGACAGCTACATGTAAAAGAATGAAATTAGAACACTCCCTAACACCATACACAAAAATACACTTAAAATGGATTAGAGACCTAAATATAAGACTGGAAACTATAAAACTCTTAGAAGAAAACATAGGAAGACCATAAATCACAGCAAGATCTTTGCTGATCCACCTCCTAGAGTAATGGAAATAAAAACAAAAATAAACAAATGGGACCTAATGCAACTTAAAGTTTTTGCACAGCAAAGGAAACTACAAACAAGACGAAAAGACAACCCTCAGAATGGGAGAAAATATTTGCAAACGAATCAACGGACAAAGAATTAATCTCCAAAATATATAAACAGCTCATGCAGCTCAATATTAATAAAACAAACAACCCAACCCAAAAATGGGCAGAAGACCTAAATAGACATTTCTCCAAAGAAGACATACAGATGGCCAAGAAGCACATGAAATCTGCTCAACATCACTACTTATTAGAGAAATACAAATCAAATCTACAATGAGGTATCACCTCACACCAGTTAGAATGGCATCATCAGAAAATCTACAAACAACAAATGCTGGAGAGGGTGTGGAGAAAAGGGAACCCCCTTGCACTGTTGGTGGGAATGTAAATTGATACAGCCACTATGGAGAACAGTATAAGGTTCCTTAAAAAACTAAAAATAGAATTACCATATGACCCAGCAATCCCACTACTGGGTATATACCCAGAGAAAACCATAATTCAAAAAGACACATGCACCCCAATGTTCATTGCAGCACTATTTACAATAACCAGGACATGGGTGCAACCTAAATGCCCATCGACAGACGAATGGATAAAGAAGATGTGGTACATATATACAATGGAATATTACTCAGCCATAAAATGGAACGAAATCGGGTCATTTGTAGAGATGTGATGGATCTAGAGACTGTCATACAGAGTGAAGGAAGTCAGAAAGAGAAAAACAAATATCGTATATTAATGCACATATGTGGAATCTAGAAAAATGGTACAGATGAACCGGTTTGCAGGGCTGAAATAGAGACACAGATGTAGAGAGCAAACGTATGGACACCAATGGGGGAAAGCGGCGGGGGGGTGGGGGGGGTGTGATGAATTGGGAGATTGGGATTGACATGTATACACTGATGTGTATTAAATGGATAACTAATAAGAACCTGCTGTATAAAAAAATAAAGAAAATTAAAAAAAAAAAAAAAAGAAAAGAAAAATGAAAAAAAAAAGATGGGAACAATAAACAGTACTTACATTGACCAAACCCGAAAGGACTTCTCAGGACACCTGGATTGGGAACATCCTTAAATAAAATAGGTAACTATATTGCTTTTCTTGGTTAAGAGCTGTGACATGATTATGCAGCAGTAAAAGTATTTTTTAAAGTATTGTGAGAGGTAAAAAAGTTGAGGAATTTACCCATGTATGATGGAAGAACAGGTAAAAAATAGAGTCAGTTATTTCCGTAGCAGTCATATTATTTAATTTGTTTATTTTGACTCATTATTTGGACAAGGAAGAATATTTGAGCAAAGCTCAGCCAATCAGGTTCCCCCTCAACTAATTTTTTATTTATTTATTTATTTAATTTATTTATTTTTTTGGCTGCGGTGGGTCTTTGTTGCTGTGCGCGGGCTTTCTCTGGTGAGCGGGGGGCTACTCTTCGTTGCGGTGCGTGGGCTTCTCATTGCGGTGGCTTCTCTTGTTGCGGAGCACGGGCTCTAGGAGCACGTGCTTCAATTGTTGTGGCTCGCGGGCTCTAGAGCGCAGGCTCAGTAGTTCTGGTGCTTAGTTGCTCTGCAGCATGTGGGATCTTCCCGGACCAGGGCTCGAACCCGTGTCCCTTGCCTCAGCAGGGAGATTCTTAACCACTGCGCCACCAGGGAAGCCACCCTCAACTAATTTTGAACAGGGACCCAGCAACTCCAGTCAGTCAAGCGTTCTCCATCATATGCTGGGAAGCAGAAAAAGCGGGTCAACATAGAAAAGGGGCAACAAAGCAGAGAGAGAAACTGAGTTGCTAGACTAGGCAACTCCAGGAAAAAAGAAAGAGTGGCTTCCTTTGTTCCTGGCAGGTTTCAAAGCCCTGGTTTCAGTCCCACCTAAGACCCAGCCGTACTACCTTCCTGTGTTGTAGGAGACAACCTTGCATCCATGCAATAAACACCCCCTTTTGGCAAAAATCAGGGTGAGTGATTTGTAGCAAATAAGATTCAGCTACAACACATCACTCCAGCAAGATTGATCTGCTTCCTAAACCCCAAAATGCTGTTGGCATTTCTAACAAATGCAATGTATCCTATCCTTCGAGTCCCACCCCCCAAACCCACCCCACCTCCAACTCAAGTCCCTGGCACTCAATAAAGTCTTTTCCAATCACAGTAGTCAACATGGCTCAATAACTTTTAGATGAACTCCTAAGAAGAGATTGAGGCTGGAAATGAGGTTTTAAGTCTTATTTCACACCACAGCATCTCCCAGATGCACCACAGTGTGAAAAGTCTTCGAAATCTGGCAAACATTTTACACTTACAGCACATCATAATTCAGGCTAACCACACTTCAAGTGCTCAGTTGTGGCATTTAGCTGGTAGCTACTGAATTGGCCAGTCAGTGCAAAGTTAGAGGTTGAATCCAAGCTCTGCCATTTCCTTGCTGTGTGATGCTGAAATGATTGCTTACCCTCTCCAGACCTCATAAAGCTGTTTTGCATATTAAATGATATATTACCTGCAAATCCTTTAGCACAGAAAGCTCTCAATAAACTTTAACCACTAACTTTATCATAAAATACAAGAGTAAACAGAAGGGAGAGTCAGAGAAAACTTATACTTCGGTGGAACCCAATAAAATAATTTAGAATAAAGTAACAAATGAATAAAAATCGTGTATGACTGTTAGAATTTCTGTGTGTTTTGTAGTGTTTAAGAGCGAGTTTGAGATTCAAATCCTGGTTCTGCTGTATGAAATTGGGAAATTTATTTAACCTCTTGATATTTCAGTGCTTCCATCTGTAAAACGGGAATAGTGCCACATATGACTGGTGAGGAGCGATGAGTTAGTAGATGTAAAGCACTTAGAACAGGGGCCAAAAGTAAAGACAAGCAGTAGCTATCATTATCATCATTATCACGATTGCTGTTGTTATCCTACCATCCCAGATAGTTAATGGTAGTGTAATTGTTGAGTCTCAGGTCCTCGGCTTTAACTAAATACAGGCTGACTTTTAGTTGACCTAAAAATCAAACAATCCATTGTGTTTATAATCATGAATTTTCTCTATTGGATATAAAGAGCCACACAAGGGCAAAAGCATAATTACAGCAGCCTAATTAGAAACATCCAGTTCACAAACATCAGAATCCCATTCACAATTATAAGTGCTGAGAAATAAAACTAGGATGCTGGGGACTAGGCATACAAAATGAACAATAACCAGATACTGCCTATTGGACCTGCACACTCTTCCATTTCCTTCTCTGTTCTCCCTTATATCACAAGGGCAGAAAGCCTGAGAACTAAATATCACAAACTCAGTTGCCAGCAGGGTTATGGTTTAGTCCACAACAGTGAGATACACTCATGCAAGACATAGAAGGCAGAAAGGGGATAGAATTACTCTTCTCCTTCTGCTAGCTTTAGCAGATACGTGGGCTTCATAAATGGGGGGTTTTAATAATAGCTTCCATGTTCCCTTGAAATTCACCCCCTTAGGGCTGCAGAGAAGCTATGAGGCTGGCACTAGTTTCCTATCCATTCCGGGCCTCTGGGAGGCATCAGAATCTCTCTGGCCCCTTGGATAGACTATAGCTGTGGTTGTCCTCTTGAATCTGGCTTCTTCTCAGTGATTTCTGTAGGCAGCTTATTCCCCATATTAAGTATTGTTCTGTTTAAAATACCTGGAATGATTTGTTTACCTGCCTGAACCCTAACTGATATTGATGTTTTTCTCTGAAAATTAATCTTGACTCTCAGATCTAGCTGATGCCTTTAAGAGATGCAGGCAATAAAATGTCAGGAATTAACTTTAGAAATTTTAATTAGTTGGCAAAGTTTGATTTCAACAATAGTAACAAAAACAATGAAAAGTAGCAGTCATTGCCATTTCTAAATGACAAATAAATAACTTTTTACAATAAAAGAGATCTCTTTTTCATGACTCTCTCCTTAACTCGAGTCAACCTAAAACCATCTGCTACAAACTGAATGTTGTGTCCCCCCCTAAAATTCATATATTGAAGCCCTAATCCCCAATATGATGGTATTTGGAGGTGGGGCCTCTGGGGGATAATCAGGTTTAGATGAGGTCATGAAGGTAGAGTACTCATGATGGGATTAGTGCCCTCATAAGAAGAGGAAGAGCCCAGAGTCCCCTCTCTCTCCCCCATGTGAGAACACAGCAAGAAGGCAGCCATCTGCAAACCAGAACTAAGGCTCTAATCAGACACTAAATCTGCTAACACCTTGATCTTGGACTTGCCAGCCTCCGGACTATGAGAAATAAATGTTTGTAATATAAGCCACCCCGTCTGTTATTTTGTTATAGTTGCTGCTCACACTAAGACACCATCTAACACCAAAGCCCATGCTCTTAACCATGAGGTTGTATCTCCACATTGCAGCGTAATTGAGAACCACTGTCAACCATTGGGGAGATAGCCTTGGGCCACATTGGTACCTGTGGTCAGATTCCAGCATCAGTGCCATCACCATGGAAAGATAACTCATCCCATAACTACTCTGCTTAAAATTTTGCTTTCTTGACCATAGGAAACATTAACCATGAGTTAGCATAATTATTCTCATTTCTGGGAACAGGAAGGTTAATGCTGAAAGAATCTACAAGCTGAAAATAAGACTAAGATGGATCCACGTGAACTTAGATTGAAATAAATATGCAGTAAGTGAGATTCCCAGCAGTCATTTTGAAAACCATGCAGCACAACAAGATTTTCTCTCCATCTAATTTAGCAAATATTACCCAAAAATACCCCAAGATTCCCACTCACCCAGGAGAAAGTCCAGGGGTGGGGCCTTCTCTAGAGAACTGGGTTGAACAGAGATGTGGTCAAAGCCTCCTGTCTCGCTAGGCTCCGTCTGCTAATGAGACACAAAGCAGATGGATAAAGCAGCTGGGATTGGAACAGAGTGTTCTTTGAGGCTTCAGGCTCTGTGTTTCCACAGCAACATCATACCTGGAGGAAAGCAGCCCTGTGATGAAGCCCGGCACGTCTGTCTCCATAACGACAAGATCAAGGCAACTTGGCCATGACTCCTCCCTATTCCTCCTCAGTAGTGACCACAGTAACTGTGCTACACACCCTCACGTTACAGATAAACAAGCATCCACATTGAAACTTCTTTGATGGTTGTTTTGGTCAGGTTCCCCAGATGCAGACTCTGAAAAGAGGATTTGTGTGATTTATTAAAGAAGTGCTACAAAGGGAAATGAGGGAGGAAGCAGGGGTGGGATGGGAAAAGGGGGGGAAGCCAAACAGCAATATCACCCCAGGCACAATCCCCACAGAGAGTAGCTTCAGCCTGTTCTCGGGGAGGAAGTCAGAATATAAGTTACACCATATAGTTGCCTGCTCCCAAATGGGTCACCCCAGGGGACATAATTCCCCTGTACTTTCAGCTTTCTGCCTTTTAGGAAAACCAGGCTCTGGGAGCCAGCGTGTCCAGAGAAAGGCAATAAATACTGTCTTTGGAAAGCACAGAAAACCCAGGTGGTGCACAAAAATAGTAAAATGGTATCCAAGGGGATCTGAGCAGAGCATCACCATTATCCTCTACACTGGAGAAGACTAGTGAATTGTGGAGAGATGGATATAAAAGAAAAGGTGAAGTTGACCATACTTTCTTTCTCATACATCTCAGGCAGTGTTTGCCTAGAGTTATCCAGGCTGGGCTTTAATACCAAGGTCAAGCCTTGGTAGCTACTGGTCATCAACATTGTGCCTTGCACAGGAGTAGGAATTATGGGAACATCAAATAACAGGACGTGTTACCCCATACAATAAACTGAGATTTATGCTGCCCAGCGAGGGACCATGTTTTGGTGCAAGCAGCAGGAAATTAGGAGTCACAGAACTTTCTTGCATGGCTTCAATGTTGACCACTTGATAGGGACATTAGAGAGAGGATTCAAATATTGGAAAAGGTACTAGAAAAGGATGGCTCCTCAACTGACATTCAGGACTTCACAGCCTAGGTTTGATCCTGCTCTATCTCTCACTTTCTGTGTGACCTTAAACATATTCATTAACATCTTTTAACATCAGCTCTTTCTTCTGTTAAATGGAAATGTTAAAACCCACCCTGGTCCTCCACTTCTGGATTTTCTCTATTCTTCCCACTAAGTATGACTAAAAATCCTGGATATTAGATATAAAACTAATATAAGAAAACTCTGAAATGTAGAGAGAAGGCAGACCAGCTAGGGACCTCATGACCTAAAGAATGACACAGTGTTGAACTCCATGGGTTTTCTTCAGCTCCAGACTCGGAGCTGAAGAAGATGGCAACCTGAAAATACCAATGAGCCCTGACAAATGAATCAATAAATAAAATTAAAACAAAAGCTTGCTCACTCTAGCCAAAGGACCAGGAAAGGGGTAATCTAGTAAGACAGAAAACTTTCAGACAATGACTACTCTAGTCCAGCCAAACACCAAAAATACTGTGGTCCCAGCACTATCCATGATAGAAAAAGTAAAGTGGGAAGTTTAGTTTTCCACTCTTGCAAGGATGTAATGAGGCACCCCAACACAACCACCAGGGGCAGAAATCCAACTAGAGAACCAGGCAATAACAAGCCCTCTCCCCCAATGTGTCAGTGGGGACCATGGGATGAGTCAGAACTTCCATCTCCACTTGGCAGTAATGAGCTATCCCCATCTTCCCCTCAGGGGTGGTATCAGAGGTATCTCCTAATAGAGAGTCAGAACTTTCCTCATCACCCACTGGTAACATGGACACCCCACTATTGTGTCGGTGGAGACCATGTGGGGAGATATTACTCCCACCCACCCCCATCCAGGGGTAAAGAGGAGCTCCTTCCCCATCTTGGGTGTCAGTGGAAACTAGATGGAGAACCTGGACCCCTAGCTCCACTTAGAAGCAGTGGGGTGGCATCCTCAGAGCAGTGTCAAGAAAGTCTAGCTAAAACAGAAGATTTGAATATGATCCAAGGTCATATAACACGATACAAAAATGTCTAAGTTACAGTTGAAAATCACTCATGATATCAAGAACCAAGAAGATCTTAAACTGAATGAAAAACGTCAATGAGCAGATGCCAAAAATGAGGTGACAGAGATGCTAGATTTTAAAGCAGCCATCATAAAAATGCTTCATCAAAGAGCTACTAACATGCTTAAAACAAATGCAAAATATGCCTCAGCAAAAAATTAGAAGATATAAAGAAAAAACAAATGAAAATTTTAGAATTACAAAATACGAAAATCAAAATAAAAAGCTCAGTGGATGGTTCATAGCAGAATGGACAGGACAGACAAAGAAGAAAACACAACTCATCCAATATTAGTTAAATAATTTAAATATCCCTATAACTATTAAGGAAATAGAATTCATAATTTTAAAACTTCCAAAAAAGAAATATCACTACTTTGGAAAACAGTTTGGTGGTTCCTTATAAAACTAACCACACTCTAACCATATGACCCAACAATCACACTCTTTGGTATTTATCCAAAGGAATTGAAAACTTATGTCCACATAAAAATCTGTACACAGATATTTGTGGCAGCTTTATTCATAATTGCCAAAACTTTGAAGAAATCAAGATATCTGTCAGTAAGTGAATGAATAAACTGTGATACATCCAGACAATGGATTATTTTTCAGCGCTAAAAAGGAAATTAGCTTTCAAGCCATGAGAAGACTTGAAGGAAATTTAAATGCGTATTACTAAGGGAAATAAGTCAACCTGAAAATTCTACATACTTATATGAGTTCAACTATATGACATCCTGGAAAAAGCAAAACTATGGAGACAATAAAAAGATCACGGATTGCCAGGGGTTAAGGGGGAGGAAAGGATGAATAGGTGGAACATATAAATTTTTAGGGCAATGATACTATAACTCTGGATACATGTCATTATAAATTTGTCCAAACCCATAGAGAGTACAACACATGAGTGAACCGTAGTGTAAACTACAGGCTTTGAGTGATGATGATGTGTCAATGTAACTTTATCAATTGTAACGTATGTACCATTTTGGTGAAGGTTGTTAATAATGGGGGAGGCTATATATGTAAGGGGCAGGGGGTATCTGGGAAACTCTGTACTTTCTGCACAATATTGCTATGAACTTAAACCTGCTCTTAAAAATAAAGTCTACCTTAAAATAAATCAAGTCTATTTTTAAAGACAGATGCGTTGGGCTTCCCTGGTGGCGCAGTGGTTGAGAATCTGCCTGCCAATGCAGGGGACATGGGTTCGAGCCCTGGTCTGGGAAGATCCCACATGCCGCGGAGCAGCTAGGCCCGTGAGCCGCAATTACTGAGCCTGCGCGTCTGGAGCCTGTGCTCCGCAACAAGAGAGGCCACGATAGTGAGAGGCCTGCGCACCGCGATGAAGAGTGGCCCCCGCTTGCCGCAACTAGAGAAAGCCCTCGCACAGAAACGAAGACCCAACACAAGCCATAAATAAATAAACAAATAAATAAAAATTAAAAAAAAAAAAAAAGATGGGTTTTCTGAAGGATTCTACCAAATTTTTAAAGAAAATTTAACCCCAAATCTATACAATCTCTTCTGGAACATAGAAGAGAAAACCCTCCAGTTCATTTTAGGAAGGAAGTATTATCCTAATACCAAAAAGCAGACAGAGTCAGTACAAAAAAAAAAAAAAAGAAAAAGAAGAAGATACTACACACCAATTTTGCTCATGAATATAGACATGAAATTCCTTAACAAAATATTAGCATTTAGAATTAAACAATGTGCAAAAAGAATTATCCACCATGTTTAAGTAGATTTTATTCCAGGTATACAAGGCTGGTTCAATATTCAAAAATCAATCAGTGTAGACCAGCAGATTAACAGGCTAAGAGGGAAAATCATATGATCATATCAATGCATAAAAGATATTTGTCAAAACACAACACTCAGTCATGATTAAAAAAACTCTCAGAAAAATAGAAATAGAGGGGAACCTCCTCAACTTAATAAAGAACATCTAACAAAACCCCACAGCTGACATCATACTTAAAGGTAATAGATTAAATGCTTTCACCCAAAATCAGAAACAAGACAAAAATGTCCACTCTCACCATTTTTATTCAACATAGTGCTGGAAGTTCTAACAAATGAAATAAGGCAAGAAAAGGAATTCAAGAAAAGGAACTTTGTAGGAATCTACAAAACTAAAAAACAAACAAACAAAAACCTCTTGAACTAATACGTTATTCAGCAAGATCACAGAGTACAGGATAAATATTGAAAATCAGTTTTATTTCTATACACTAACATGAAAACATAGACACCAAAATTTAAAAACACAATACCACTGACAATCATTTGAATAATTAAACATTCAGGTATAAATCTAGCAAACCATGCCTGGAAATTTTATGCTGAAAACTACACAACACTAATGAAAAAATGTCAAAGAAAATCTCAAGAAATATAGAGACACACCATGTTCATGGTCCAGAAAACTCAACATAGTAAAGATGTCAATTTTCCCCAAATAGATATACAAATTTAATGCAATTCCTATTAAAATCCCAGCGAGATCTATTGCATATATAGACAAGATTATTTTAAAATTTATATGTAAATGTAGAGGAATTGGAACAGCTAAAATAATTTTGAAAAAGAAGAAGAAAGTGGAAGGATCCGTCTATTCAATATCAAGACTTATTATATAGCTACAATAATCAAGACTGTATGGCAATGGCAGAAGGATAGATTTATAGACTAATGGAACAGAACACAGAATCCAGCAACAGACTCAGACAAATATGTCTAATGGATTTTTGATAAAGATGCAAAAGCAATTCAGTGGAGGAAAGATAGCCCTTTCACCAAATGGTGCTAGAACAATTAGACATTCATAGGCAAAAAATAAACCATGATGTAAGTTTCACACCTTATACAAAACTTAAGCAAAATAAATCATGGACTTAAATGTAAGACATAAAACTATAAACACTTTTAGAAAAAAAGGTAGAAGAAATCCTTGAAATCTAGAACTAGCAACAAGTTCTTAGACTTGAAACAAGAAGCAAAATCCATAAAAGAAAAAACTTGCTGGGTAAGTAAACTTTGAGCAGAGACCTGAAGCAGGTGAGGCAAAAAAAAAAATAAAAGATAAATTGTACATCATTAAAGTTTAAAACTTCTGCTCTGTGAAACACCCAGTTAAGAGGATGAAAAGATAAGATACAAATTTGGAGAAAATATTGAAAACCACATATCTGACAAAGCATGGGTGTCTGTGATATATAAGGAACACACAAAATTCAAAAATAAAAAACTATCCAGTTAGAACATGGGCAAAATACATGAAGAGACATATCACCAAAGAAGACATACAGATGGCAAATAAACAGATGAAAAGATTTTTAATATCATTAGCCATTAGGAAAATACAAACTAAAACCACAATGAGATATTACTACATACTTATCAGAAAGCCTAAAATACAAAATGCTGAATGCATAAAATAAAATAACAAGAATAAGTTCTAAATAACAGCAGTTATTACAAATATAAATTGAACTCTTGGTTTATATGGTGGGAAAAAATCCAACAACTGTTACTTACAAGACCCATACTGAAAACAAAACGATGTGGAAAGATTGAAAATAAAGTGATGATTACATACAGTATTTTGCACACAGCACAGATAGATGATAGATAGATAGACAGACAGACAGACAGACAGACAGATAGATAGATAGATAGATAGATAGATAGATAAATAAAGGACAAAATAAAATCAGCTTGTCAAGTTGAATATTTGCATAACTTACACTTTAGCAATACCACTCCTAAGTGTGTGCCCAAAGGAAACTCATGTACAGGAAGAGTTCATGACAGCTCTGTTTGTACTAGCAAAAAAGTTAAAATCCTTTGATAGGATGATATTTTCAAATGGTGAAATACTTTACAGCAGTAAAAATTAATGAGATGCAGTAACACAGAGTATGGATGAATATGAGTAGCATAATGTTGAGTGATAAAAGCAGGTCCTGGAAGACTACACACAATGTGCACACTCTTTTTAAAGTTCAAAATCAGATAATAAAAAACAATACTTTGTTTACATATATATAGTACATATATGTATGTATGATGTATGTATACATATATTTCATAAAATAGTTTTTTAAAACAAGGTAATGATATACACAAAATTTAGCATAGCTATTACCATTGAGGGAAATAGGTGGGTGGAATAGGAGGAAGGGGAAGAGAAGCACTAGGTAGATTTAATTGTTACTGTTTTAGTTCTTGAGTCAGGTGGTTAGTTAAAATTTTTTTACTCTATTTTTTAAAAGGGATGAGAAAAGCTAAACAAGTTAGATATAAACCAGAAGAAATCCAGTATAGCAATTTTAACACTAGACAAAAAAAGAACATATAATATGAAAAACATCATATGGGATATATAGGGGTAGTATATATTAGCATCAGGAAAAAAGGACCAAGAAGATGCAATGATCATGAACATATATGTACTTAGTAATATAGCTAAAAATATATGGAACAAGAACTGATAGAACAATGAAATAAATTAACCGTCTACTTGGAAATTTTTAAGTCACTATTTTCAGAAATTAATAGCTTAAGTAGAAAACAAAAGAGCAAAGATATAGAACACTTAATTCTCAGGTTAAAACTTTAAAAGTTACTAAAATAGATGCAAATTTTATATAACCCATTCCAACTGAATTTGGGGCTTTTCAGAACTGTCTCTTTTTCTTTTCATACATTTCAACATTTAGCCTTGAAAAACTAAAGACTCTTCTATCTCTGGTGAAAAGTCTTTGCAAAATAAGAAGCAAATATTTCCACTTCCCCCAGAAGCTGTCAGAAAAGCATAGAAAATTCTGCATCATAAAAACTGACCTGACTTTAATTATAACAAAGATTTGTAAGACATCCAGACTTCAGAAACTGTTGTTATATCCTGAGGAAATAGTTCCTCATCTCTAAGAGGCTTATAATGCTGATTGGTTGTTTTATAATGTGTTGCCCTGGTGATAATATTTAAAATGGCATCTTAAAGATATAAATAGGGGCTTCCCAGGTGGCGCAGTGGTTGAGAATCTGCCTGCTAATGCAGGGGACACGGGTTCGAGCCCTGGCCTGGGAAGATCCCACATGCCGCAGAGCGGCTGGGCCCGTGAGCCACAACTGCTGAGCCTGCGCGTCTGGAGCCTGTGCTCCGCAACGAGAGAGGCCGCGACGGTGAGAGGCCCGCGCATCGCGATGAAGAGTGGCCCCCGCTTGCCACAACTGGAGAAAGCCCTCGCACAGAAACGAAGACCCAACACAGCCAAAATCAATCAATCAATCAATCAATCAAACATACGCATCTGATTCAAGATCCTCAATTAAAAAAAAAAAAAAAAAAGATATAAATACTTGTTGACTTTCTTTGTTAAGCCAGAAAGGGATCATTGGCACTTAACATGCCTAGAGAAAACAAGTAAAATGACTTTTACGTTTCCATTTTATGCAGAATTTGACTGAAAGTCTCATGTTATTTAAATAAATGACTAACACTTGGGTTAAACAGAAAATTAGAAGCTACTTACAACTAAATGACAATGAAAGTACCGGACATTAAAATCTGTGAGATGCACCTAAATAATACTTAGAGGGAAATTAATGTCTTTGAATATATTGATGAAAGGTTAAAAACAAATGAACTATTCCTCTTCTTCTTCCTCTTCCTTTCTTTTCCATTTTTTTTCCCCTGCTTTCCTTTCCTGAACAATTCAGTCCTAAACGTATTAGATGAGCCCACTGCTAAGAGATGTAGGCATCCACATCTCAGGAATGAGGAAAGGGTAAGCCATGGCAGCCCAGAGCATGGAGTTGGTATCTTAGGAAGATAAGAAGGACAAGAAGCTTCTTAGCCAGGCAGGATAAGAGGTCACCTCCACCTTGAGGCACAGGGAGTCAGAGCCCCAGGAGGGTGAGCAGGGCATCCCCATGGAAGAGCAGCCTCGCACAGGAGGTTGGAATAATGGGTACAGTGAGGAGGGCATCACACAGGGGTGCACATGATGGCAGAGATGAGAAATTGATTGCATAAGAAGGACTAATCATATAAGTAAATAAAGGATGTCCCTGAAGTCTTCATGCAATTTTAAGCTTTAATAACTTCAGAACCATAAACTCTACAAACTTATAAAAAATTAATTTGAATGTTTAAGTATTTTAAATTCTTCTACGCTTATTTAAGTTTGTATATTTTGAACAATAAATATTTAATTTTAAATTTTCTTTTCAGTCTCTCTGTCTATCCACTACTGTCTATCCTCCGGACAACCATTAGAATATTCTTTAATAGTATAAATTAGATGAACTATCATACTTAAAACTTTCCAAAGTTTCCCATTGAACCAGAAAAAAGATCTGCATTTCTTAATACAGCATTGAAATCCCTACATGAACTGGCCACCCTTCAAGCTCTTCATATACATCTCACTCTACTCATACCCCAGCCACCACGGTCCAACCGCTCTGTCCTTTTTCTCTCTCCCTGAAGATGCCAAACTTGCTTCCTTCTGAGGTCCTTTGCATCTGCTATTCCTTGTGCTTGGAATACATTTCCTCCTTTCTATTTGCCAGTTCTTGCCTCAAATGTTACCACCTCAGAAAGGCCTGATCTGACCTCCCTAGCTAGAACAACCATCCCCAAACCCAGGCACTCTCTTTGACAATATTCTCTTTTATCTTCTTCATAACACTTATCACTACCTATTTCTGTGTTTATTATCTGTCTTCCCCCACTGGAATATAAGCACCCTAAAGGTAGGGACCCCATTTGACTGCTATATCCTTAGTGCCTAGAACAGTGCTTGCCCATAGTAAATATTCAATAAATATGTGTGACTAACCACCTGTTACTTTCTGGATAAAATCCAAACTTTATTATGGCAATCTAGTGCTACATCATGTGACCTGGCTAATGTCTTCAGACTCATCTCTTGCTTCTCCACTATGAAGTAGTGCTGGTCTGATAAACTTAAAAGAGTAATTCTAAGTAACTCTAAATATATCAAAGCTTCACATAAAATCTTTACCAAAATCCAAATACCAGGAAGGATGGAAGAAAGGAAGAAGGGAAAGCAGAAGGAAGGAAGGAAGAAGGAAGGAAGGAAGAGAGGGAGGGAGAACAGGAAGAGGAAGGAAGGAAGAAAAGGGGGAAAGGAAACACACTTGCCATGTGGTGGGCATGTGTCAGGGTGGGTGAAGGATACAAAAGCATCAAAGTAAAGAGCTTTGCATCTTACAGAGGAGAATTCAAATAAAGAGAAGTAGAATAAAGGACAGGGTAAGTTTCTATTGCACATGGAAAATTATGATGCCTGATAGATGATGTTGTAAGTGTTACAAGTAAGCAAGAAAAGTGTTCATAGACACTGATGATTTGCTCTGAGAACTTTACATATACATTTTAGTTCTCTAACAAGAAATTTGGTTTTTCCCAAAAACAAGAACCACCTTTCCTCCTTTCTTCCTTCCTTCATTTTGGTGGAGACCCCAAAGCCTTGAGTGCAGCGTTCCACATGTAGTGGAAAATCAATAAATGCTTACTGAACAGTTAAAGGAATGGATGCATGTCTACGGTTCATGGGGTTGAAAGTGAGTGAGAGGTGGGTTAGTGGATGGCAAGGAAAAGTTGATGCCTTCTTCTGCAAAGTCAAGAGTATCTCCATGGAGGTCGTCCATGGACCCAACCCAAGGCCAGAGTCAGAACCAAGAGTCACGCTTCAGCCACAGAGGAAGGGGCAGTGGAAAATCCTTCCTGACAAGAACAAATATGACACCAAAAGTACTTATCCTTGTAGAGAAAAGGAAACCTGTACCTGGCCCTCTAACTGGAGCCACTGCATGCTTTCAGGGCAGAGAGAGAATTTTCAAGCACCAGAGCAGAAAACACTTAACATAATGATGGGCTGAGTACAATTATCTCCTCTCTCCTCCTACTCCACTGCAGGCAGGAAAATGGCTACCAGGGTCAAGTGTAAGTGTAAGGTGGCCCTGAACAGCAGCTGAAGGGGACCTGCCTGTTTCAACACAGTCTATGGAGAAGCATTTCCAGAGCATCTGACAAATGTTGCTAAGTGTCTGGGAACAGCAGGCTGAAGAGGAGAGGCTGCCCATCAGTTCCTGATCTGCTTTAGCATCTGAGCCGCACTTTCTTTTGGGCATGTCAACAGCACTTGTCTCCCTGTAGATGAGTAGCAAGTATGGATGTTTCAAAAGCAAAAGCATATTCTCAGTTTTAAAGTGAGAGGGGAGGAAAGATAAAGTTCTTTCTTTAAAAATAGGGAAGAACTCATTCTGTTTGTGATCAACTATGTGTGGTCAGTCTAAAGGGTTTCCCTTGAGAGAAATGATCCTGTCCCCAAACCAACATATTCCATTTCGCTGAGGACATCCACACTCAGGGAAGCAAGAGGATGGAGGTGCAGGTGCTAACACCATCTCTACGCACAAGATACCAGAAATATAAAATGAAATGGATTTTGAGAAGAAACAGCCAAGTTCCAAGATGGCAGTGATGTTGCCAGAACTGAATTCTTTGTCATAAAATCAATTTAATGGGTTGCAACCAGTATCCCTTCCTTCTTCTTTTTAATGAAAAGGTAAACATACATAATGCTTACTAAGTATCAGACAGTGTTTGAAGCACTTTGTGAATATTAACTTATTTAATCCTTGTACCATCCCTAGGTGGGTACTTTATGCCTCCATTTTATAGATGATGAAACTGAGGCATAAAGAAGCTACATGGCTTGCCCAGAGTCATGCAGCAAAACCAGGATTTAAAATACAAAGACTGGGATAAAATATTTGCAAATGAAGCAACTGACAAGGGATTAACCTCCACAACATGCAAACAGCTCATGCAGCTCTATATCAAAAAAACAAACAATCCAGTCAAAAAATGGGCAGAAAATCTAAATAGACATTTCCCCAAAGAAGACATACAGATGGGCAAAAAGCACATGAAAAGATGCTCAACATCACTAATCATTAGAGAAATGCAAATCAAAACCACAATGAGGTATCACCTCACACCGGTCAGAATGACCATCATCAGTCTACAAACAATAAATCTACAAACATCAAAAAGTCTACAAACAATAAATGCTGAAGAGGGTGTGAAGAAAAGGGAACCCTCCTACACTGTTGGTGGGAATGTAAACTGGTACAACCACTGTGGAGAAGTATGGAGGTTCCTTAAAAAACTAAAAATAGACCTACCATAGGATCCAGCAATCACACTCCTGGGCATATATCCAGAGGAAACCATAGTTCGAAAAGATACATGCACCCCAATGTTCATGGCAGCACTACTTACAATAGCCAACACATGGAAGCAACCTAAATGTCCATCAACAGATGAACGGGTAAAGAAGATGTGGTATATATACAATGGAATATTACTCAGCCATTAAAAAAAAACAAAAAACAAAATAATGCCATTTTCAGCAGTATGGATGGACCTAGAGATTATCATACTAAGTGAAGTAAGTCAGACAGAGAAAGACAAATATCATATGATATCACTCATATGTGGAATCTAAAAAAAAAAAAAATGATACAAACGAACTTATTTACAAAACAGAAACAGACTGATGGACTTTGAAAACAAATTTATGGTTACCAAAGGGGAAACGTGAGGGGGAGGGATAAATTAGGAGTTTGGGATTAACAAATACACACTACTATATATAAAATAGGTAATCAACAAGGACCTACTGTATTGCACAGGGAACTCTACTCAATATTCAGTAATAACCTATATGGGAAAATCTGAAAAAGAATGGATATATGTATATGTATAAATGAATCAATTTGCTGTACCCCTGAAACTAACACAACATTGTAAATCAATTATACTCTAATATAAAATAAAACTTAAAAACAAAGTAAATAAATAAAATAAAATACGAAGACTGCCTCCAGAGACCTGGCTATTAACCAAGCCATTCTTACTCTCGTGGTTATGACCTGCAAATAACTACCCCAGAACCAAAGGTCTTTAAATAAAAAATACATTGTTAATATTTATTATGGAAGATATCAAATATATAGAAAATCAGAGAAAATAATATAATGAACTCCCTCATAACCCACAGCTTAGCTCCAACAATTATCAAATCATGGCCAATCTTGTTTCATCTAGAGCCTTAGCCCCCAGTAATGGATTATTTTGAAGGAAATCCCAGGCATCATATCATCTGGAAGCATTTTGGAGTGCAGTGCTGGCAGATCTTTTATAATAACAGTTTTAGTGAGATATAACTCACATAATCATAAAATTTACCCATTTAAATGTACATTTCAGTGGTTTTTAGTAGATTCACAAAGTTGCACAATTATTACCACAATCAATTTTAGAACATTTTTATCACTCCAAAAAGAAGTTCCATAACCACTAATAGTCACTGCCCATCCTTCACTTCCCTAGCCCCTGGCAATCACCAATCTACTTTCTATCTCTATGGATTTGTCTATTCTGGACATTTCATATAAATGGAATCATACTATATGTGGTCCTTTGTGATTGGCTTCTTCCACCTAGCTTAACGTTTTCAAAGTTCATCCATGTTGTAGCACGTATCAGTACTTCATTCCCCTTCATGGTTGCATAATATTCCATTATATGGATATACCACATTTGTTTATCCAATCATCAGTTGATAGACATTTAGGCTGTTTCCACTTTTTGGCTAATATGCGTAAAGCTACTATGAATATTCATGTAAAAGTTTTTGTGTGAACATATGTTTTCAGTCCTCTTAGGTACACATCTAGGAGTGAAATCGCTGGGTAGTATGGTAGCTCTTAGTTTAACCTTTTCAGGAACTGCCAGTCTGTTTTCCAAAGCCGTGGCACCATATCACATTCCCACCATCAATGTATGAGGGTTCCTATTTCTTCACATACTCACCAACACTTGTTATCTGTCTTTTTGATCATAGCCATCCTAGCGGGTATGAAGTAGTTCCTCACTGTGGTTTTGATTCTCATTTCCCTGATGGCTTATGATGTTGAGAATCTTGTTATATGGCTGGCAGATTGAAACCAGCAGATTCTCACTTTAGGATTCTTTTTGGAACACCTCTTTTCATTCTAAAATGTTTGTTCTCTCTTCTATCAAGAGAATGTTCATACAGTTTGGCATCCTATTTTCTGCTTCTTTCATCCCTGTTCCCCATACTTCCAGCTATTCCAAACTTAGTTTCTAGCTAGAGACTCCATAAAGAGCTACTCTTTCTAAAGTAGTCCCTCCATGTTTTATTTCCTTCATAGTATTTATCACTGTCTAAAATAATCGTATTTACTTGTTTATTGTCTGTCTTCCCATACACTGAAACACAGTCATCCCTTGGTATCCACAGTGGTTGGTTCCAGGACCACCACCACCCCCATTCCGGCCCCATGGATACCAAAATTCATGGGTACTCAAGTCCTTTATATAACATGGCATACTATTTGCATATAACCTACACACATCCTCTCATATACTTCAAATTATCTCTAGATTATTTGTAATAACTAATGCAATGCAAATGCTACATAAATAGCCATAAATACAATGTAAATGCTCTGTAAATAGTTGCCAGTGTGCAGCAAATTCAACTTTGCTTTTTGGGACTTTCTGGAATTCTTTTCCCAAATATTTTTCATCTGTGGTTGGTTGAATCCACAAATGCGGAACCCATGGATACAGAGGGCAGACTGTTTTAGCCCCATAAGAGGAAGAGACTGTGTCTATTTGTTTACCACTGTATCCCAGTGCCTAGAATAGAGACATAGCAGAAATTCAATAGATATTTGGTGATTGAGTGAATAGTTAGATTGTGGAGTTCTTATTTGATTTTGTTATGCTACATTGCACATAAACTTTCATAGCTTTTTGAAATAAATTGCATTTCCTAAGGATGGTCTCTGAAATACAGAAGAGTGAAATACATCTTCGTCACACATTTACAAAAGGAAAGATATCAGCAACACTCTAAATGCTTAGTATCTATAAATTGAAATACTGTGCAAGACTTTTAAATGCTTACAGAAAGATTGTACTACTACAAGCATGTTTGCTCTATTACATGAAAAAGAGCAGGATACAAATATGTATGACTCTATGATTATAAATAGGGCTCTTTTTTAATGCTTAGAGATGAGATTGTGAGGAAATAAACCAAAATGTTTGCAGCGTTGTCTTTGGGTGATATAATTCAAGGCCACTGTTTTTCTCTCTTCCTCTTTCTACTTTTGCATATTTTCTATCATGAACATGTGTTACTCATGATAAGAAACAAAAATAACTTTAAGCAATGCTATAATCTGCATAGAAATCTCACCATAAAAAAGGAGGCATTTTTACTGATTTTTATATGAATTTGAAGCAATAGTTTACAAAATGAAAAAATCAAGCCAGAGTTGTTATTTACATTACCAAACGGATGAGGGGAGTTTTCTCCTTATAGTAATGTTTTCTCTTTATAGTAATGTTCAGGCTAATAAACAAAAGCTGAATAATAAAATAATCTTCAACCCCTAATAAATTACTGGATATAAGACAATGTTCGTCATTGACTGTCAGTCATTATGTGTCTCCTAATGGAAAAACACAACATAACGTACAAATAGTCTTGACAAAAATTTAATTTAAATCTGATCAAGCTTCTAGATTAAACAGACTAAATAAAGCCTATTAAAGGAAATTTAATTTTTACCTTTTTAATCAGAATTTAAAATTCATATGTAGATTGCATTATATTTCTATGGCAGTACTGATATTATTGATATTATTCAGATTCTGATTTAAACACAAAAGTTGATATATATAGAGAGAGATATAGATATAATTGTTTATTTCTTCATTGCTTTAGGTGTGATAATATTGTGGTTATGTTTTTTACCTTTTAGAGGTATATCTGAAATATGTAGGGATAATATGATATTATGACTGAGATTTGCTTCAAGATAATGTGAAGGGGGAAAGTGAGTAAGTAAGGGTATAAATAAAGTTGGCCATGTGTTGATCATGTTGAAACTGGGCAATGAATATGGGGTTCACTGTATTAGTTGCTCCATTTTTGCATGTTTTATATTTTCAATGATAAAAAGTTAGATGGAGGGTGGAGGAGGCTACAACCAGGCTTACTGTTAAGAAGAGCAGGATATGGGCTTCCCTGGTGGCACAGTGGTTGAGAATCTGCCTGCTAATGCAGGGGACACTGGTTCGAGCCCTGATCTGGGAAGATCCCACATGCCACGGAGCAACTGGGCCCGTGAGCCACAACTACTGAGCCTGCGCGTCTGGAGCTTGTGCTCCGCAACAAGAGAGGCCGCGATAGTGAGAGGCCCACGCACTGCGATGAAGGGTGGCCCCGCTTGCCGCAACTAGAGAAGGCCCTCGTGTGGAGGCGAGGACCCAACACAGCCAAGAATGGATAAATAAATTAATTAATTAAATAAAAAATAATAATAAAAATAAAATAAATAAAATAAAATAAAAGAAGAGCAGGATAGTAAGTAGTCTGCCACGTCACAGAAGCCTGACCAGTCATGCCTCATTACAGACTCCCTTATCACCCACCCCATCCTCCCTTCTCTGTCCTTCTTCTATGCTCATGCTCCTTTCCGTTGTTCAGCTTTTACTTTGGAAATTCAGCCTTGACTTAACTCTCTCATACCAGACCCTCTGGCTGATAGACCTTAACTTCATATTTCAGTTACTATTGCTGGGTAACAAATCATCCCAAAACTTGGTGGGCTAAAACAACAACAATCATTTTCTTATCTCTAATGGTTCTGGGGGTTGACTAGGTTGAGTTGTGCTGTTCTCACTCACAGTCTGTCACATAGTTACAATCAGAAGGTTTCCTCACTCCTAAATCTGGCAATCAATGCTGGCTATTGGTTGGGATGTCAGCTGAGGCTGTCAGCCAGAACACCTACTGGTGGGCTCTCCATGTGACCTGGGCTTCCACATAGCACGGTGGTGAGGTACAAAGAGCTAGCATCCCAGTACTCCCCCAGGGAGCAAGTCTATCACCTTTATAACCTAGTTTAGGAAACATCACTTCAACCACAGTCACTAGCCACACACATTCACGGGGAGAAAAGTAGGTCCCACGTCTTGATGAGAGGAGTGTCAACGTCACATTGAAAGATGAGCACGTGGAATGAAGATCTTGTTGCAGCCATCTTTGAATATTCAATCTGTCGTATTTTGGGTCCCCCTTGGCACACGCATTACTTTCTCTGGCTCTGACCAGTTCCCAATTATCAGCAAGCCAAACAGCACTTTTCCGCTTAGAGCTATCATACATCTGGCCCTTCTCAGCTTGCAGATTCCCCTTGGCACCAAAATTTACATTCCAGCACTGGTGCTGCCGGCTACCCAGACTTCTACCTCCACCCCTGACTGCTCACCATTCCTCTTCCCTCCACTCTTGCCCATTCCAAAATGTATAAGGACATAGCAGCAGGTTACACTGGCCATATACTCTTGAAAATACTCTACCTTTACAAACCTGGCCCAAGGAATACAAATAGGCAGATATGAAATATTGTGGTAACAGACATGCTTAATTAAATTTTACAACTGTTCAAAGACTGTGCATTCTTGATGTTGGCTTGTGTCATTATTTTACAATAGACAATAAAATTTCTCAATGTCAGTATCCTGGGAAAGTTCTTACTTTTAAGTACCAGGAAGAAAAAAAAAAATCATTCTGTACAAAACATTCCTGTCACCAGAAACGTTGTAGCACCCTCTGCTGTCAGGAAACAAAGTTTAAGGTACTCTGGGTTCATTTTCCCTGCAGGATTCTCCAGCATCTTTGTACCATAGGCTGCCAATCATCTTACCCAGATGCAAAAGCATAAATCAGAAAGGGGAGGAAAATCATGGGGCTTAATTTGGGCAAGATAGTAAAGGTAAAGAATGAAAATCCAATCAGTGTATGTAGCTGAATGGTAATAAGTAGGAAAGGGAAAAGGGAGCCAGGTAGAAAATCTAAAGAGGTAGCAGATATCAAAGACATCATAATATAGCAATCTCTGTCTAAACTCTTTACGTAAGTAAGGTTAATCTCCACAAATAACCCATGAAACACAGAAAGGTTAAACAAGTTGTCCAGGGTCACATAGCAAGTAAATGGCAGAGCCAGGATACAAATCCCAGCGATCTGTCTCCAGAGTCTGTGTCCTTAACCACTCTGCTCTACTGCCTAAGAAATAAATATGACTACTGGGGGTAGGGGGTACGGGGAGAGTTACTCCTTTAAATGTAACAAGAATTATTATTAGATATTATTGCTCTTATCTAAAAGAAAACTGATTGTCGGGAAAATTACTTGCCCCAAGCTAAGCAGAGAAATTAGGAAGTAATCCAAGTCCCCTATCCACAATAAAACCATTCTGAAGTTTAGAAGATTCTTTCCCTCCTAAATTTAGGAACAATTTTGTTCTTTTGAGAAATCAAAATGTATTACGATGACCCCAAAAGTAATGTCTCTCATCACAACCTCACTAAAATCCATCAGCTGCTTTTACAAAGAGAATGGATTCCCCCTATAACAAGTTCAAGGTCTACACAACCAGACTGATTCATCCACCAACCAACCAATCAGCTGAGCAGAGTCACTCGGAGAGTTCCAAATCCAAAGGCTGGTTCACTTGCCAAGGGAGAGAAGAAAAATACCTTTCCTCATAAAGGACAAGGCAACCAGTTCCTGTCTTCCTCAGTGGAAAAATGAGTCTAACGGGTCTGGGGCAGAGTCAGAGGGATGTCCAAGGGGTTAGAGAGCTCTGGGCTGCAGGCTGAATGGAAAGGACCACATTCCTGGTGCTAGAAGAACCTCATGGCTGTGAGGCCCTCTAGGCAGAGCAAGGAGCAAGGCCCAATCCACTTGAGGCCATTTGTCCCTGGGCAGACTCCCAAGCCCTCTGCAGCCAGAACTCAGATGATAATGGTAGGGCCCAGACTCAGTTCCAGTCACTGGAGACTTGGGGATATTGCTACAGTTCACTGGGAGCACATGCTGCAGATCACCTCAATACTGCAAACAAGAAGGATATGAGCCTTGATGTCTACTGAGGGGCCAGTACACACAGGCACTATTTTTAGTGCTTTAGACTTTTATCTTATTTAAACCTCACCACACAAACCCTATGAGGCTGTCACTACCACCCTTATTTCACAAAGAGTAATATGTCTGGGAAGTTAAGAACTGACCAAGGTCACATGCCAGTATGTGTTAGATTAGACTGACAAAATTTGAACTTCTGTCTCTCTGCTTTCAAAGTCCAAGCCATTTCTATTATATCAGGCTGCTCACAACAACATACAATTCATGACATTGGGCAACTCAGAGTTGTTTCTGGCCCTTCCCCAAAAATTTTAGACTAGCCTAAGAGCCCAAATGTTTGGATATACAAATACACCTAGATTGCAATGCTCACTATGACATTGGGAAGTACAGCTTAGAGAAGACAATTCTTCTATTTACTCCTCCATGTTTCCCATCTTTCTCCCATATTCCTCATGTCTCCTTTCTCCCAACCCAGATCATCTCTCTTGGTCTATATGTCTTGGGTTGGTGTTTATCAAAGGGGAACAACACAATTTATTCCGACCTCCAATGCATGTGCATTATACAGAGCCTCAGAGGAGATAATGGTGCAGAAAATAACAAGAAACTTTCCCTTTGCAGGGCTTCATAGAAAGCTTGGGCAAGTAAATTGAAGTTTGCTGGGCTTCAGTTTGATCAAGCAAAACCAGAGTGGGCTGCGCTATATGGTCTTCCAGGTCTAAAGTCTATGATTCCATTATTTTTTTAAAAATCTGTTTATCTTCACAATGGAATAGCCCCAAAGAAATACATCAACTCACAAAGAAAAAGGTCAAAAGGAGATAGATTAATTCTAACAAATACTGCTCTTTGCCTAGAATATCAACATGATTTAATTAAAAAAAAAAAAAAAAGTGCCCAGACTTACTCCAGCCAGCACTGCTTCACCCTCAAGATGACAGACTGGAAGGTAGGCTTTGCCTGGTGTCACAGCCCACCATCCCTGGAGGTCAGGCCACATTTAGAGTCTATAACAGGAAGAGGTTATTTATCTCATCCTCTACAAGTTCCATTTGGCCCACAGGGTCTGACCAGATTCAGATTACCTTCCATCCAATGGATGCCAGGACAGCAGGGCTATCTCAGGGTCTTTGCAACAGGGCTTCTCCATATTCTTTCCTCAGGTAATCAATCCTGCCCCCTTTGGAAATATTAAGAAAGCCTCCATCCTTCTCCCCATGGCTTCCCCATTCACCCTACCCCATCAGAGGGAGTTACCTGATAGTGGTGAGCTTTGGGAGTCATTGCACATGCATGGTGAGATTTGGGAAAAAGCCATTGCACATGCGTGGTCTAAGCCCTTTCTTGGCTCTAGCCTTGTCCCCAGCAGTTGCAGTGTTTAGGACTCACTGGTCCCCTCCTCAGGGCAGAGAATCCCCTATGGAGTAAAGCATGCCATCAGTGACTGTGTGGGTAAATTCAACTTAGAATAAGGAAGAGAAAACTCAATTTGGCCTTGGTTCCAAGCCTCAATCTCCTTTCCAGCTTTAGCAGCAATATCTCACTCCCATATTTACTTCCAAATTGATTCAGAACTTGATTCAGAACTTGATTCAGAACTCTGGAGGAATGTAACTCTCTAGTGCTTTAAGAGAAGGCACAGATCATATTAAGTTCAATATCAGGCACTGTACAATTTGCTCTAAAGGAAATTAGAATTCAACAAGGAGATTAAAGTGTAAATAATCTAAGCAATGCAGACTGGAACAAAGGCCAATCAGAGATTTCAAGTAAATGCTGTTGTGATGCCCAGTGGGAGGTGGCGAGAAGGGGGCGGGGGACCACAGTCCAGGGCAGTTGTGGATGGGTCTCCAAAAGAAATCTTTTTGATATTGTGACCAGACCGGGGGAGAATGTCCAGAACTGTCTTTTCCTTTCAAGGTTCTCCAGGCTCAGGCAGGCTCAGTTCATCGGGGTCTCCACCATGTAAGAGGATGAGGAGCAATGGCTGAAATCACAGCAGCCCCTAAAGAGGCTAAAGGAATGTTTATCATACTTAGCTCATTCTGAATTCTGACTCTAGAAAAACAGAATATGCAAGATGGTAATAAGGACAGAGTGAAAACTGGACAGAATAGCTGAAAGCGGGTGGGTGATTAAGGGAAGTTTTGACTCCAATTTGAGTATCATATTGTTTGCCTCTGGGGGAGGGGGGCAGGGGGAGTGCGACCAGCCTGATGCTTTGATCCTGATCAGAGATTTACAAGAGTAGATGTTTGGCATGCCTAAGCAACAAAATCTGGACAAGGACAATCTTAATGAACTGGGGAATGGCAAGCATTACAGCAGGGACCCTGTGTATCACCTATCACAGAGTGGGCTTGTTAGTTTCCATCCATAGGAATTTAAGCTTAACTGCTTATTCTAAAATAGAGAACACATAAGTCACAGGCCTACAAACCTCCCAAAGGCTGTAATTTTGTGGTCCCTGTGTGGCAGAACCAAGCCAAAAAGTTGTCCTGAAGAGGCTATTTCTAAAGGGCTCACGACTTACTGAGCCACTTGAGGCTGTTAGAAATCAGCAAAAGCACTCCTGTAACACTACCAGCCACATACTCACCTCTCCTATGCCAGAAACAATTTGAGGTCTTTTACCGTTTTACTCATTTTTTTTTTTAATAATCCAGCTCTAGATATTGTGCCTGGCACACACTTGGTGCGAAGTAAATGCCTGGTAAATGCGATAAATGAGTAGATGAACCTATCGATCAGATTTCAGCATGACTTGATTCCTGTCTTCTAGTTTGAGAAAGATGTGATACCATCATACCTCCATCAATAAATCCTAGTACTAACCACTTTTGTCTTTTCAAGGAATTCTTGCACATACATGTACACACACAAACTTGTATCAAATTCTTATACACAGTAACACTTGGTAACAATTTTTTTTTTAATGTCACTAGAAATTCAAAAAATTCTTATGAACAAGGTGCTTGAAGACATGAAAAGCTCCATCACTATCCTCAGAAAGCAATACAGGCTTTTCTCACCCCCAAGCCCATGGGGTTAGTGTCTGCCACAGCCCACCTTGCTTACCTCCACCTCGCTTGCCCTCCGCAACGCAGCTGGGCTTTCAGTAGCTTTAGCTGTACCCCTACCCCAGCTTTGTGCTTGAGAAGCTTTATATACATACCTTCTCATATACAACGCTGAAATGAGAAGGGGAAAGACAAAAATTGAACAATAATAAAGGAAATGCTAAGTCCTTTTAAGGCTCATACAGGGTGCTATAGTTTAGAAAAAGGAGAGGTTAAAAAAGAGTTCTCGATGCTAATCAGCAGGAATGGAGAAGGCAAACTTTGAGCTGGACTAACAAGAGGCAGGCCTTTGACAACTACATTTTTCTGAGAATGAACATTCCTGAAGGAACCACGTGTGCAAAGGCAAAGAGCAAAAATGCAAAGGCAAAGAGCAAAAATTCAAAGGAGGTGTGTTTAGAAATATATGTAAATGAAAAATGAACAATAAAACTGAAAAGATAAAACTAGAACAATAGAGGGCAGACAGCAGAAGCAAGAACTACAATCCTGCAGCCTGTGGAACAAAAACCACATTCACAGAAAGATAGACAAGATGAAAAGGCAGAAGGCTATGTACCAAATGAAGGAACAACATAAAAGCCCAGAAAACCAACTAAATGAAGGGGAGATAGGCAAAATTCCAGAAAAAGAATTCAGAATGACAGTGAAAAACAATAAAGAAAAAAGAATGAAAAGAAATGAAGACAGCCTAAGAGACCTCTGCAACAACATTAAACGCAACAACATTCACATTATAGGGGTCTCAGAAGGAGAAGAGAGAGAGAAGGACAAGAGAAAATATTTGAAGAGATTATAGCGAAGAATTCCCTAACATGGGAAAGGAAATAGCCACCCAAGTACAGGAAGCGCAGCGAGTTCCATATAGGATAAACCCAAGGAGAAACACGCTGAGACACATAGTAATCAAATTGGCAAAAATTAAAGACAAATTATTGAAAGCAGCAAGGGAAAAATGACAAATAACATACAAGGGAAATCCCTATAAGGTTAACAGCTGATTTCTCAGAAAAAACTCTACAAGCTAGAAGGGAGTGGCATGATATACTTAAAGTGATGAATGGGAAGAACCTACAACCAAGATTACTCTACAAGGCAAGGATCTCATTCAAATTTGATGGAGAAATCAAAAGCTTTACAGACAAGCAAAAGCTAAGAGAATTCAGCACCACCAAACCAGCTCTACAACAAATGCTAAAGGAACTTCTCTAACTGTGAAACACAAGAGAAGAAAAGGACCTACAGAAACAAACCCAAAACAATTAAGAAAATGTTCATAGGAACATACATGTCGATAATTACCTTAAACATGAATGGATTAAATGCTCCAACCAAAAGACACAGGCTTGCTGAATGGATACAAAAACAAGACCCATATATATGCTGTCTACAAGGGACCCACTTCAGACCTAGGGACACATACAGACTGAAAGTGAGGGGATGGAAAAAGATATTCCATGCAAATGGAAATTAAAAGAAAGCGGGAGTAGCAATACTCATATCAGATAAAATAGACTCTAAAATAAAGAATGTTACAAGACACAAGGAAGGACACTACATAATGATCAAGGGATCGATCCAAGAAGAAGATATAACAATTGTAAATATATATGCACCCAACATAGGAGCACCTCAATACATAAGGCAACTACTAAGAGCTCTAAAAGAAGAAATCAACAGTAACAAAATAACAGTGGGGGACTTTAATACCTCACTTACACCAATGGACAGATCATCCAAAATGAAAATAAATAAGGAAACAGAAGCTTTAAATGACACAATAGACCAGATAGATTTAATTGATATTTATAGGACATTCCATCCAAAACCAGCAGATTACACTTTCTTCTCAAGTGTGCACAGAACATTCTCCAGGATAGATCACATCTTGGGTCACAAATCAAGCCTCAGTAAATTTAAGAAAACTGAAATCATCTCAAGCATCTTTTCTGACCACAACACTATGAGATTAGAAATAAATTACAGGGAAAAAAACGTAAAAAACACAAACACATGGAGGCTAAACAACACATTACTAAATAACCAAGAGATCACTGAAGAAATCAGAGGAAATCAAAAACTACCTAGAGACAAATGACAATGAAAACACAACGATCCAAAACCTATGGGATGAAGCAAAGCAGTTCTAAGAGGGAAGTTTATAGCTATACAAGCCTACCTCAAGAAACAAGAAAAATCTCAAATTAACAATCTAACCTTATACCTAAAGGAACTAGAGAAAGAAGAACAAACAAAACCCGAAGTTAGTAGAAGGAAACAAATCATCAAGATCAGAGCAGAAATAAATGAAATAGAAACAAAGAAAACAATAGCAAAAATCAATAACACTAAAAGCTGGTTCTTTGAGAAGATAAACAAAATTGAGAAACCATTAGCCAGACTCATCAAGAAAAAGAGGGAGAGGACTCAAATCATTAAAATTAAAAATAAAAAAGAAGAAATTACAACAGACACTGCAGAAATACAAAGCATCCTAAGAGACTACTACAAGCAACTCTATGCCAATAAAATGGACAACCTGGAAGAAATGGACAAGTTCTGGTGGCTCCCAGGACCAGACAGTGAGTTGGTGCAGGAAATCCGCTGTATAGACGTGACCGCGTTCAGGAAACGTGTCCATTCAAAGAATGGAGGTCGGTGGAGCCCTTCTCTCGGGCCCCTTTCATCTCTGAGGGTCGGGGCTTTCCAGTCGTCTTCATTTGCTGAGGAGCAAATACTTCTTAGACCAGGCAGGCAGGGACACAGTGCAGCTCTGCCTGGGACAAGGCACACTTTAGGGTGTCCTGGACCCAGGCTCCTCTGCTACCTGAGATATAACGACCCTTGTAAATGATTCTGACCCACCAAGAGATGACAACCACTGGGGAGACGCTCTAGATGTTCACTGTGCATCCGATGGGCGGCAGTGGGCTTAATTCTAACCTGCATCCTGTCAATGTGGCCACGTGACAAAGGTGACCAGGTGACACAGGTGACCACCCTCACCTAGGACAGTAATCCAAGTGGCTGTTTCTGTTCCTCCCGCTGTTGAATCTTCCTCTCCGTTCTCTTGAAAAGGCGCTGCGCTCTCCAAGTCCTTTTCCATTTTAGCACGAGTGGTTCTCAAGCTGTAGCTCGTGCCAGTTTAGATCTCGGGGCTCATTCAGCCTTGCTCAGGGGAGCCGGGCTGGGTTTCTCTCATTCAGAGATAAGTGTGAAGAGGCAGCCGAGAGCCTTCCAAACCCAGGCAGGCGTGGAGTCTTCACAGAGAAAGAGAGATGCAAAGTCCTGAAAGCAGAGCTCGCATTGGCGCTGTGCCCAGACTGCACGAAGTGTGGGAGCAGCTCCCGGAGAAGCAAACAGACAGGTGGGCCTCCTTGGCCCCCTGGGGCTGCCAGGTCCTTCTTCAGTCTAAAGGCTGGAGGCAAGAGTCTGGACTCAGATATAGCTTTGCTGATTAGCAAAAGTTCTCATCTCCCAAGTCTCTCCCTGGTCAGGGCCATTCCTAGTGGACATGAATTGGGTTTATGAAAAAAGTATTTGAAAGTGCCAAGGAGGTTCCCGCACCGTCGTGATGATGCTGAATAGGCAGATTGATGTTCTGATGTGTACCCGGGTTCAGGAGCAAGTGAGGGAGCACTTCTGGGGTGCGCTTTTCCACCTGCTTGGAGGCAGGCAGGTGGAGACGTTTAGATGACTAATTAACTTGTGTTTTGCACACATTTATGGACATGTGCCCAGCATGGGCCAGATGCTGGGAATACACAGGTGAGTGAGCAAGCTATCATTCCTGCCCACAAGATGCTCACGATCTAGAAGAGGAGACAGACCTAGGAGAATTGTAACTCAGTGTGATGAATGCCAGGACCAAAGTGGGCCTGAGGTGCAGGGATGGCTAGAGGAGGTGGGTGTTGTAACTGTTTTAATCCACACAACAATAATCCTACAGGGCCTTAATGTCTTCACGGCTGTTCTGAACAACAGCAAAACTTTGCAAACAAAATTATTTCCTAACTAAGTAGAGGGGAAGCTTAACCCAATGAATGCATTTGGTGGCAAAATCTGACCTAAACTGTTTATCCTTTTCAGTCTGAATGTTCGTATTGATGTGTTGTGTGACAGACCCACCATGGGTATTACCATAATGCATAGGCACTCTATTACCTTTATCAAATCTGAACAATTCTGAACCTTGAAGCACATCTGACCCTTGGGTTTTGATGAGGGACTGTGGACTTGTCCTGGTATCGTCTGCATTTTGCATCTGAGGAGGCAGAATGCAGGGCGGACTCATTTGCCCAAGATCCAGAGCTGCTAAGGGGCAGTCAGGGCTTGCGGGAATGTCCTTCTGATGCCTGAGCCCTGCTGGACACCCTCAGGTGACACTGCCTTGAGAGGCACCGACTTACACAGCAGTGGTTTGGGCACCGGGCTCATGGGTGGCTCTGGAGTGGGGATGGATCGGGTAGCATTGCCCAGGGATGTACCCAGGTGGCCGTGACGGGGATGTGGGTGGCAGTCTCCCCCTTGGCCCGGGCTCATCCACCTCACTCTGGTGGTAGTCAGATCCTATTTAACAGGGAATGGGGATTTTGTGCCTCTCTGCCCACAAGATATGCTGTTGCCATGTCAAAATCTGTCCGCCACCACACCCCGCCCAGGTTACTCTCACTGCTTCTTGTCTCCATTCTTTGAACATTTTGTTCCCATCACTGGGTTCTGGTCTGTTACCCCTAAGGTCTCTTCAACCAGTGGGAAAGAGGTACTTGTTAATAATTCTGGTGTTTTTTAGGTTGGCCGCACGATCAGCTTTGTGTACAGGCAGGAAGTAGCCAACAGGGAGGAGTGATTTTAGGGACACAGGCCTTAAACAGCCTTCAAATTACCTTCCTTAGCTGTCCTAGCAATTGGAGCAGGGGTTCTGGGCTGAGGCTGGATGCCTCAGTGGTTTCATGAGCCCCCAAAATAGGTTTTGTGTGTGTTGGCGTTTTTCTTCCATTGGATTCTCAGCAGAGCCTGTGACTTTAAAAAGGTTAAGTGCTGCTGGGTTGGAGTGAGGCTCATTAAACATGTCAGCATTTCCCAAAAGGATACACAGTAAATGAGTGTTCATTTATATACTCTCTTCCATTATCCTGTCGTGTATCTATAGTCAATATGATCACTTTCATGCTTTAGTTAATAGCTAGGATAATTAAGCCTTGGTAGGCTGAAGGGAAAACTTGGGAGCTTCTGGATTCAATAGGCTTTTATGGGGTAGGTCTACCTGGAGTCCCCCAAATGAGGGATCCCGTTGGATTGTGGCACAACCCAAGGACAAAAAACAAAGGGTGTTTTTCATCACTTTGCTTACTTCATAATTTTGCCAGGTCTTCTCATCACGAGGGAAGCAGTGATGGTTCCTCCAAGGGCCTTTCCCTGCCTCAGCTTAGCTCTGCTGGTTAAACACACCCCGGTGATAAGAATCTAAGGAGGTAGTGCATGATTTTCCTCTTGCTGCTGTAACAAATTATCACAAAGTTAGTGACATACAGCAAAACAAATTTATAAACTTACGGTTCCATAGGTTAGAAGTCCGACACAGTTCTCACTGGGTTAAAATCAAGGTGTCAACAGGGCGACATTCCTTTCTGGAGGCTCTAGGGGAGAATCTGTTCCCTTGCCTTTTCCAGCTTCTGGAGGCTGCCTGCATTTCTTGGCTCATGGCCCCTTGTTCTGTCTTCAAAGCCAGGCTCTATCTTCGTCCTAGAGGTCAAGTCCTTCTCACATAGCATCACTCTGACCTCCTCTTCTGATTCTCTTCCACTTTTAAGGACCCTTGTGGTTACACTGGTCCCACTTGGACAATTCGGGATAATCTCATCTTTGAAGTTAGCTGATTAGCAACCTTAATTCCATCTGTAACCTTACTTCCCCTTTGCCATGTAATGTAACATATTCACAGGTACCAGGGACTAGGACGTGGACATCTTTGGGACATCATGCCTACCACACCCAGACACCAAAGAAAACTAATCTGCATTAATTCCTTTGGTTATTATAAGTACCACCTGGACAGAAACACTCAGTTATGTATAACCTTCCTTCGAGGAGAGTTTGTCCTTGTGAGAGGCATATCAAAGGGTCACGACATCACAAGTTCTCTGACCTCATCCTCCCCTTCCTGGGACTGGGGGGAATGTCTGGCCGTCCCACAGGTTGTGACCTACTTTCCAGGAATAGCCCTGGAGCATGTAGCCCTCTTAGGGACCTTCTAAAGGATGTGTTGATGCTAACGTTTGACTGCCCACCTCTGGCTAGTCCCAGGGGTGACATATGTTAGCAAAAATTGGCTGGAGGCAGCTTAGGGTCTTGAAACCATCAGATAAACATTTTATTAGGGATGTGTGTGAGGAGAGATTCCTGGCCTGCCTGGAATATAATTTATGATTGTGTGTGCAGTGTGTGAGCAGGGATGAGAGGACAGAGATGGGAAAACAGAAACCCAACAGTAACATTAGCCACAGAAACAGGTGCAAATCTATGCAGGAAAATGCAGAGGGGAAAAAAGCCCCTGGTCATTTGACCTGTGTCACATCAAAATGGCAGCAAGACCTTGGAGGGTAGGATGTTCAGGGGGAAAAGGAGTCTCAAGCCAGTAGCAGCATCTTTCCGGGCAGAGGGACTTTGTCTTGGTGAGGAGATATTGGCTAATTGCATGGATCTGAGGCTTTTGTTGGTTTTGTTTTGGTTCCAAACGGTGGTCGGAAAAGCATCTCTTATAGTGACTGTGTGCAGCCCTGGCCCTGCACAAAGTCCTGAGACTGGGGACAGGGAAGGTAGGGAGAAGGTGACCAAGCAACTTTCCCAGAAGCAGGACCAGCTACATAATTTACAGGGCTGGGTGTAAAATGAAAATACAGGGCCCTTGTTCAATAATTATCAAGAATTTCAAGATGGTGGTGGCAGAGTATTTAGCAAAGCATGGGGCCCTCCTACGGCCTTGCGTTCTCACACTGGTCACACACCATGAAGCATGAAGTGGCCACTGCCCAGGGCAACGTTCCCTGTGTGTGTCCTTGGCTCTCTCTGATATCACGAGTGATGTTCGAGGCCTCTTTCCCAGGGAGTTAGCAGGACCATGGGCCTTGGCCCCGAGGACTTGCTTTCATATCATAGAAGTTGTCTTGATTGCACTGGATATTTGATGCTGCTTGACAGGTACTTTGCTTCGTCTGGGGGGAACCCACATTCCAGGGGCAGGAAGCAAGAGGGGCGAGGAAGAGAAACTTGAGGCTCTTAGAGTCTTCCCTTCCGGTGGTGTGACCTCAGACAAGCAACTTAGATCCTCCCCATCCCTTTGGAGTGTGAGAAAATATTTGCAAATCACGTATCTAAAAAGAAGTTAATATCCAAAGTATACAAGGAGCTCATACAACTCAGTAGCAAAAACGCCATATAACACAATTTATAAGTTGGCAAATGACCTAAAAAGACATTTTTCCAAAGATGACAAACATTTGGGGAACAGGTATATGAAAAGGTGATTCACATCACCAATCATCAGGGAAATGCAAATCAAAACCACAATGAGATATCACCTCACACCTGTTAGTATGTGTATTATGAAAAAGACAAGAGATAAATGCTGGTGAGGATGTGGAGAAAAGGGAATCTGTATGCACTGTTTTTGGGAATGTAAATTGGTACAACCAGTACTGAAAACAGTATGGAGATTCCTCAAGAAAATAAAATTAGAATACCA
Source organism: Balaenoptera acutorostrata (assembly GCF_949987535.1). Lineage (NCBI taxonomy): Eukaryota > Metazoa > Chordata > Mammalia > Artiodactyla > Balaenopteridae > Balaenoptera > Balaenoptera acutorostrata. The sequence continues at coordinate 51,170,855 of NC_080068.1, read as the reverse complement.
TATGATCCATCAACTCCACTTCTGGTCATATAGCAAAAAGAAACAATAATTTTTTAGGAGTTCGCCGGCTCTCCAGTGGTTAAGACTTCGTGCTCTCACTGCTGAGAGGAGGGCCTGGGTTCAATCCGAGGTTGGGGAGCTAAGATCCCAGAAGCCGCGTGGTACGGGAAAAAAACAAAAACAAAAACAAAAACAAACTTTGAAATGTAATTCACAGTAATGGTATGGAAAGAACCTGCCTGTCTCTCACAGATGAATGGATAAACAAAATCTGATACACACACACACACACACACACACACACATACACACAAATATACATATATAACATACACAATGGGATATTATTCAGCCTTAAAGTAAATCCTTACACTTGCAAGAACATGAATGAGCCTGGAGAACATTATGCTAAGTGAAATAAGCCTGATGGAGAAAAGACAAATGCTGCACGGTATCACTTATGTGTGGAATCTAAAAAAAAAGTTGGAATCATAGAAACACAGAGCAGAAATTGTTGCCTGCAATTGGGCATGGGGGGAAATGGGAACATGCTGGTAAATGGATACAAATTTTCAGTTATAACATGAGGGATAAAATGAAGGAATAAGGTCTGAGGAGCTAATGTATAACATGGGGACTAACTGATGATGCTGTATTCTGTAACTGAAAATTTCTGAGAGAGTAGAATTTGTGTCCTCACACACAAAAAGTAAATATATGACAGGTGATGGGTATGTGAATTAACTTGATTGTGAGAATCCTTTCACAATATATATGTATATCAAATAATCACATTATACATTTTAGATATAGTACAGTTTTGTCAGTTATGCCTCAAATTAGCTGTAAAAAGAGGAAAACGATCAACAAAATTGACAAAACTAGTTAGATTGACTATTAAAAAAAGAGATAAGAACAAAATATGTAAAGTCAGAAATGAAGAAAGGGACATTACTACCAATTTTGTAGAGATAAAAAGGCTTACAATAGAGTACTATTGACAGTTGTAGACCAACAAATTTGATAACTTAGATGAAATGAACACATTCCTAGAAACACACATCCTACCAAGAAATACAAAATCTGAACAGATCTAGAAGTTAAGATATGGAATCAGTTATCAAAAATCTCCCAACAACTGAACGCCCAGCACCAGGTATCTTCATGGTGAATTCTACCAACAACTTAAAGAAGAATTAACACCAATCCTTCTCAAGTTCTTCCAAACAATTTAAGAGGAGAGAATGTATCTTCACTCATTCTATGAGGTTAACATTACATCAATTACAAACCTAAAGACACTACAAGGAAAGTACACTACAGACCAATATCCCTTATGAATACTGATGCAAAAACCCTTTAAAATAATGAGACAGAACAGCCCATTATAAGGATTATACATCATGACCAAATGGGATTTATTCTTGCAAGGCAAGGTTGGTTCAACATATGAAAATCAATCAATGTAGTATAGCACATAAACAGATTGAAGGGACTAAACTCCATGTGATCATCTTAATTGATGCAGAAAAAACATTTGACAAAATTCAATGCCATATTATGATTAAAAAAAAAAAAACAACTCAACAAACCAGGAATACAAGTTGATGACTTCAACATAACAAAGGTCACAGATAGAAAACCAACAGCTATTATATTCAGTGGTGAAATCTTTCTCCCTAAGATCAGGAACAAAGGAAGGATGCCTGTTGTCACCACTTCTATTCAGCAAAGTACTGGAATTCCTCGCCAAATAAATAAGGCAAGATAAAAAATAAAAGGCATCTAAATCGGAAAGGAAGAAATAAAATTATATTTGTTCAGAGACAACACACAAGCACCAAAAAAAATCTGTTAGAATTACTAAATGAATTTAGAAAATTTGCCAGATACAAAATCAACACTCAAAAATCAGTTGTTTCTCTATACACTAAGAATGAAAAGTTTGAAAAGGAAAGTTAAAAAAAAATACCATTTAAAATATCATGAAATATAGTAAAAGACGAGGAATAACTTAACCAGTGGGACAAAAGACATGTACATTGAAAACTAGAAAACGTTGCTGAAGGAAATTAATGAAGACAGCAATAAATGTAAAGGCATCTTGTGTTCACAGATTGGAGGACTTAATGTTGTTAATATGTCAACACGACTTAAGGGGATGTACGGATTAAAAGCAATCTCTTTAAACATCACAGTGAGGTTTTTTCAGAAGTAGTAAAATTCATCCTAAAGTTCATATGGAATTTAAAGGGCCTGAATAGTCAAAATAATGTGGAAAAAGAACAAAATTTGAAGTTTCAAATTTCTTGATTTCAAAACCTACTACACAGCCACAGTAATCAAAATAGTACTGGCATAAACACACATACAGGACGGAGAATAGGCCAGTGGAACAAAATAGAAACCCAGAAGTAAACCCGTATATACATCACCAAATGATTTTCAGCAGGAGTGCCAAGACCACCCAATGGGGAAAGGATAGCGATTTCAACAAATGGTACTGGAAAAACAATATCCACATTCAAAAGAATGACGGTAGACCCTTACCTTACACCACATACAGAAATTAACTCAGTGAATCAAAGACCTAAATGCGAGACCTAAAACTATAAAACTCTTAGAAGAAAGTTCTGGGAAGAAAACCATGACATGAAATTTGGCAAAGAGTTCTTGAATATGACACCAAAAGTGGCGGTAATAAAAGAAATAGATAAACTAGGTATTCAAAATTTAAAAATACTCCTTTCATCAAAAAATAAAACGAACCTGCTGAATGGGAGAAAAGATTTGCAAATCCTATAGCTGATAAGGTTAATATCCAGTATGTATACACTTGTACACTGTTGGTGGGTATGGAAAATGGTGCACCCAGAAAGGAAAACAGTATGGTGGTTCCCCAAAACATTAAAAATAGAATTGCCATATGATCCCATAATTCGAGTTCCTATTAAATACTCAAAAAGAATTGAAATTATGAACTCAAAGAGTTATGTGTTCACCCGTGTTCATAGCAGAATTATTCACTATAGGCAAAAGGTGAAAAAACTCAAGGGTCCATTGAGGGATGAAGGGATATACAAAATGTGGCCTATACAAACAATACATCAATATTCAGTCTTAAAAAGGAAGGGAATTCTGACACATGCTACAACATGGATCAACCTTCAGGCATTACGCTAAGTAAAATAAGCCAGTCACAAGAGGACAAATACTGTATGATCCCACTTATATGAAGTACATAGAGTAATCAAATTCACAGAGACAGAAAGTACAATGGTGGTTTCCAGGGGTGAGGGGGCAAGGGAAATGGAGAGTTGTGGTTTCATGAGTACAGACTATTATAGTTTTGCAAGATGAAAAGTTCTGTGGATGGATGATGGTAATGATAGCACAGCAGTGTAAATATATTTCATGCCTCTGGCCTGCTCTCTTAAATTGTTAAGATGATAAATTTTATGTTATGTATATTTTACCAGAATTTTTTTAAATAGAGGAAAATTAAGACATTCATATAAAGAAACACTGACGAAGTTCATTACTGGTAGATCTGCTCAATAAGAACTGTTAAAGGAATCCTTCAGGCTGAAATGAAACGTAACTTGAAACCATATGAAGAATTAAAGAACAATGGTAAAGGTAACTACACTAAGTTTAAAAGGCCAACACATTTGCAGTTAGGGTTTGTAACACCTCTTTTCAAAATGTGATTTAAAAGACAAATATATAAAATAGTTATTATAAGGCTATTAACAGGCACACAATACATAAGGATGTCATTTGTGACAGGTGCAGTGTAAACGAGGATGCGGGATGTAAATAAGCAGAATTTTTGTTATTATTAAATGAAGATGTTATTACTTCAAATTTGTTTTTTCATAAAATTAAGATGTTTACTTTAACTCCTAGGATAAGCAGTAAGAAAGCTACCTCGCAAATATACAGAAAAGAAATAAGAAGAGAATCAAAATGGTAAACTGGGAAAAACATCAACCACAAAAGAATGTAATAATGAAGGAACTGAAGAACAAAAAGGATATAAGATATCTAGAAAATAAATAGTGTAGCAGTAGAAGTAAGTTCAAAGGGCTCAATATAGGATCAACACAGAGAAGACTACACGCAATCACGTTATAATCAACTTGTTAAATGTGAAGTACAAAGAGAGAATATTGAAAGGAACAAGAGAAAAGTGACTTGGCACATATGAGGGAACTCCCAGAAAACAATTTGTGAATTTCTCCGCAGAAACCTTACAGGCCAGGAGAGAGTTGGATGATATATTCAAAGTACTGAAAACAAAAAAAACCTGTGAGCAAAAATGACCATACCTAGCAAAATTATGCTTTAAAAATAAAGGAGAGATAAAGTCAACAAAATCAAAGTGAGTTCATCACTACTAGACCTGCCTTATAAGAAATGCTTAAGGGAGATCACTTTGAAATGAAAACATGTTAACAGAAATGCAAAAGCAAACAAAAGCATAAATTTCAATGGTAAACTCATACACACACACACAAATATAGCATAATAACACTGTAATGGTGCTGTATAAAGTACTTTAATCCTGAGATAAAAGTTTAAATTTGTTAACAATATAAAAAGAAGGAAACTGACTATAAGGACACAAAGTTTGGGTGGGAGTAAAAGAATAGATGTTTAGAATTACAAGATTTCTATGTAGCCTTCAGATAACCACAAAGAAAAGGCCTACTATAAATAAACAAAAGATAAAGAGAAAAGGATCAAAGTAAATCACTACAAAAAAATAATCAAACAACAATGAAATAAAGCTACAGAGAAAGAGTGCAGAACAGACATAAGACAATTAACAAAACAGCAATAGTAAGTCCTTACTGATCGATAATTAGTTTAATATAAATGGATTAATCTTCCCAATCAAAAGGCATAGAGTGGCTGAATGGATACAAAAACAATATCCAACCTTATGCTGTCTACAAGAGACTCATTTTAGATTAAAAGACACATACAGGCTCAAAGTGAAGGGATGGAAAAAGATACTCCATGCAAATGGCCATCAAAACAAAGTGAGAGTTCCTATATGCATAACAGACAAAATAGACATTAAGTCAAAAATTGTCTGTATAGACAAAGAAGGTTTCTATATGATAATAAAAGAGTCAAGTCAACAGGAGGGTATAACAATTATATATGCATCCAGCATCAGAGCACATACAGCTCTAAAGGAAATATCGAAATTAAATGGAGAAATTGATTGCAGTACACGAATAGTAAGGGACTTCAATAACCCAGTTACAATAATGGATAGAACACCCAGATGGAAAATCAATCAACAAACATGACTTGAACAACACTATGGACCATATGGTCCTTACAGACATATACAAAACATTTCATCCAACAGCAGCACATACACGTTCATTTCAAGTACACACACACCATTCTCCAGAATAGATAATATGTTAGGCCACAATCAAGTCTTAACAAATTTAAAAAGTCTGAAATAATTTCAAGTATCTTTTCTGATCACAATGGTATGAAACTAGAAATCCCATAATAGTAACAAAACAGGAATATCTGGATGTCCCTGGTGGCACAGTGCTTAAGAATCTGCCTGCCAATGCAGGGGACATGGGTTCAATCCCTGGTAAGCAAAGATCTCACATGATGCACAGCAACTAAGCCCATGCACCACAACTACTGAGCCTGCGCTCTAGGGCCCACGTGCCGCAACTACTGAACCCGACTGCTGCAACTACTGAAGCCTGCGCGCCTTAAAGCCTGTTCTCTGCAACAAGAAAAGCCACTGCAATCAGAAGCCCGTGTACCACAACAAAGAGTAGCCCCTGCTCACTGCAACTAGAGAAAGCCTGCATGCAGCGACGAAGACCCAACACAGCAAAAAATTAAATTAAAAACAAAATTTTAATAAAGAAAAGAAAACAAGAAAATTTACCAATACGTGAAAATTAAACAATATACTCTTTTCCCTGTTCCACTTTTATTGAGATATAACTGCCACAGAGCCCTGCATAAGTTTTAGGTGTACAGCATAAAGATATGACTTATGTACATCAAGAAATGATTACCACAGTAAGTTTAGTGAACATCATCTCATATGGCCACAAAATAAAAGAAAAAGAGAAAAATGTTTTCCTTGTGATGAGAACTCTTAGGATTTACTCTCTTAACCTTCATACGTAACACACAGCAATGTTAATTATATTTATCATGTTGAATAATACAGTCTTGAGCAACCATTGGCTCAAAGAGAAAATCAAAAGGGAATTTTAAAAGAATCTTGACACAAACTAAAATGAAACACAACACACCAAGATTTATGGGATGCAGCAAAAGCAGTATTACAGGAGAAGTTTGTAGTGATAAATGCATACATTAAAGGAGAAGTCAAAACTCAAGTAAACAATCTCACTTTATGCCTCAAGGAACTAGAAAAAGAAGAAAAAAGTAATCTCAAATTTGGCAGAAGGAGGGAAATAGTAAAGATTAGAGCAGAAATAAATCAAATAGAGAATAGAAAAACAATAGAAAATAGAAACAAAACTGGTGTTTTTTGGAAAGATAAATTTGACAGACTCTTGACTACATGAATTAAGAAAAAAATACACAAGACAACTCAATAAAATCAGAAATGAAAGAGGAGACAATATAAATGATGCCTCAGAAATAAAGGAATCATAAGGGTCCATTATCAATTATGCCAACAAATGTGATAATCTAGAAGAAATGGATACATTCCTACAAACATACAACCTACCAACACTGAATCAAGATAACACAGAAAGTCTGAACAGTCCAATAACAAATAAGGAGATTGAATCAATAATTAAAAAAAAAAACAAAATAGAAAATCCAGGACCACATGGCTTCCCGGGTGAATTTTGCCAAATATTTGAAGTATTACTATCAATCCTTTTCAAACTCATCCAAAAAACTGAATAGGAGGGAACACTTCCAAACTAATTTTACAAGGCTAGCATTACCCCGATACCAAAGCCAGACACAGACACTACAAGAAAAGAAAATTACAGCCAATATCTTTGATAGACATAGATGCAAAAATCCTCGACAAAGTATTAGCAAACCAATTTTACCAATAAATTTAAATTATCATACCCCATGCTCAAGTCAGATTTACTCCTGGGATGCAAGGATGGTTCAACATACACAAATCAACCAATGTGATACACCACACTAACAGAATGAAGGAAAAATCATATGATCATCTCAATAGAGGCAGAAAAGGATTTGACAAAATTCAACATCCTTTCATGATAAAAACTCTAAACAAATTAGGTGTAGAAGGAATGTACCTCGACACAATAAAGGCATATGAAAAAGAAAAGGCCAGAGCAAACATCTTACTCAACAGTGAAGAACTAAAAGCTGTCCCTCTAATATCAGGAAGAACACAAGAATGTCCACTCTTACCACTTCTATTCAACATAGCACTGGAAGATGGAGGAATTAGGCAAGAAAAAGAAATAAAATGCATCCAAATCAGAAAGGAAAAAGTAAAATTACCTCTGTTTGCAGATGACATGATCATACATGTAGAAAATCCTAAAGATTCAAAACCAACAGCAATAAAAACTGTTAGAGGGGCTTCCCTGGTGGTGCAGTGGTTGAGAATCTGCCTGCCAATGCAGGGGACATGGGTTCGAGCCCTGGTCTGGGAAGATCCCACATGCCACGGAGCAAATGGGACCGTGAGCCACAGCTACTGAGCCTGCGCATCTGGAGCCTGTGCTCCGCAACAAGAGGCCGTGATAGTGAGAGGCCCGCGCACCGCGATGAAGAGTGGCCCCCGCTTGCCGCAACTAGAGAAAGCCCTCATACAGAAACGAAGACCCCAAACACCCAAAAATAAATAAACAAACAAACAAATAAATAAATGAAAACCAAAAAACTGTTAGAACTCATAAGTGAGTTTAGTAAAGGTGCAGGATATAAAATCAGCATATAGAAGTCATTATACAAAAGGAATGACCTACCCAAAAAAGGAAATTAAGAAAACAACCCCATTCTTAATTTCATTTCAAAGAATGAAATACTTAGGAATAAATTTAGCCAAAGGGGTGAAAGATCTCTACATTGAAAAGTATAAAAAGTTGATGAGGAAAATTAAAGATGACACTGATAATATGGAAAGACATCCCATGTTCATGAACTGGAGGATTTACTATCATTAAAATATCCATACTACCCAAAGTGATCCACAGATTCAATGCAATCCCTATTAAAATCCCAATGGGGGACTTCCCTGGTGGTGCAGTGGTTAAGAATCCACCTGCCAATGCAGGGGACACGGGTTTGAGCCCTGGTCTGGGAAGATCCCACATGCCGTGGAGCAACTAAGTCCACATGCCACAACTCCTGAAGCCCGCGCACCTAGAGATCGTGCTCTGCAATGAGAGAAGCAACTGCAATGAGAAGCCCGTGCACCACAACAGAGTAGCCCCCACTCACCTCAACCAGAGAAAGCCCACGCTCAGCAACAAAGACCCAATGCAGCCAAAAATAAATAAATAAATAAAATAAATTTATTTTTAAAATTGGGCAAAGGACTTGAATAGACATTTCTCCAAAGGAGGCATATAAATGGCCAACAGATGTATGAAAAGGTGCTCAACATCACTGTCAGAGAAATGCAAGTCAAACCACAATGAGATATCACCTCACACCTGATATAATGGCAATTATCAAAAAGACAAAAGATAACAAGTGTTGATGAGGATGTGGAGAAAAGGGAACCCTCGTGCATTTTTGTTGGGTATGTAAATTGATACAGCCACTAAGGAAAACAGTATTGAAGTCCTCAAAACATTAAAAATACACCTACCTTATGACTCAGCAATCCCACTTCTGGGTATACAGCAAAAGGAAATGAAATCGGTATCGTGAAGAGACATATGCACGTCCATGTTTACTTTTCACAGTAGCCAAGACATTGGATCAACCGAAGTGTCTGTAGATTCATGAATGGATAAACAGAGTGTGGTATATAAACAGGCATATCTCCTTTTATTGTGCTTTGCAGATACTACGTTGTCTACAGATTGAAGGTTTGTGGCAATCCTGCATTGAGTAAGTCCATTGGTGCCATTTTCCCAATTAGCATTACTTTCAAGTTAAGGTATGTACATTGGTTTTTTAGACATAATGCGATCGCACATTAACACACTATAATATAGTAGACACATAAGTTTTATATGCACGGGTAAACCAAAAAATTCATGTGGCTTGTTTTGTTGCAATATTTGCTTTATTTTGGTGGTCTGGAACCAAACCTGCAGTATCTCCAAGGTATGCCTGTATACGATGGAATATTATTCAGCCTTTAAAATGAAGGAAATGCTGCTATTTGTGACAACATGGATGAACCTGAAAGAGATTATGCTACGTGAAATAAGCCAGATACAGAAAGACAGCTACAAACACTTCAGGATGCTACTTTTATGTGGAATCTGAAATAGTCATAGATGTGGGGTGCAGAACAGTGGTTGACAGTAGATGAGGGCATGGGAAAATTGGCAGGTATTGATCACGAGGTACAAAGTTTCAGTTATGCAAGGTGAATAATTTCTGGAAATCTAGAAATGTGCATATAGTTAACAATGCTGTATTGTGTACTTGGAATTTGCTAAGAGGGTAGATCTGAAGTGTTCTCACCATAAAGAAAGAAAAAAGAAAATGGTAATTATATGAGGTGATGGATATGTGAATTGGCTTGATTGTGGCAATGATTTCAAAACTGTATATGTATATCAGAACATCAAGTTGTATATCTTAAAGATATATTTTTATTTCTCTATTACACTTCATTAAAGATGGGAAGAAGAAAGAAATGAGGTAATGATACATACTACAGTATGGGTGAACCTTGAAAATTATGCTATGTGAAAGAAGCCAGACATAAATGGTCACATACTGTATAATTTACACTTATATGAAATATCCAAATCGATATATCTATAGAGACAGAAAGCAGACTGGTGACTGCCCAGGGGTTAGGTAGAAGAAAGCATGGGTAGGTCTTCCCTTTAAAGCGATAAAAATATTTTTGAACCACATAGAAGTAAGGGTTGCACAACATGGTGAATGTACTAAATGCTATTGAATCGTGCGAGTTAAAACGGTTAATTGTATCTCAGTAAAAAGTAAACCTTCTCCCCAAGTTACGTTTAGTGAATTTACTGTGTCCTGACAAGTCTTAATATGAATCATATCGTTAAGAAGAAACAGCCTCAATTCACACCAAATAAACATTCAGTTTAGCGAGGTATCTGTTTTCTAATGGTTTTTTTAATGTCCTAACTTTAGCATACTACCCCATCCCTATTGTTGTGGTAGAGCAAATGGCATGAACCAGAGGTGGAAACCTAAATCAGACCTTAGAACTCTAACTGAATTTTTGAGACAATGCAACGGCGGGGTTTACGTGTTTTTGCTTCAGCATGTTTGTACCTACAATTTCTTATCTTGTTCTACCTGACTTTTTTAAATCTTTAATTCATTTACCTTAAAATATGTAAATGGTTTATAAAAAGCAAGTAAATATCTATGTATTGCTAGAAAAGAGATAATTTAATGATGAGCTTTCTTTATTCGTCATATTTTATACTGTTAGAAGAATGAGGCTATCAACTGAATTCTGTCCCCCCAAAATTCATATATTCAAGCTCTAACAAAGTGATGGTATTTGGAGATGAGGCCTTTGGCAGGTAATTAGATTAAATGATGTCATGAGGATTAGGCTCTATTAGTGCCCCTGTAAGAGGAAACCAGAGAGTTTTTTTCTGTGTCTCTCCACCATGTGAGGACACAGTGAAAAGACAGTTGTCTGCAAGCCAGGAAGAGAGCCCTCACCAGGCACTGAATTGGCCAGCACCGTGATCTTAGACTTCCAAGCCTCTAGAACTGTGAGTTGTTAAAGTCACCAAGCCTATAGTATTATGTTATGGCAGCTTGAGCTATAAGAGTACTAAATGGAAGAGACATGGAGGAACCCTAAACACATATTGCTAAATGAAAGAGGCCAAACTGAAATGGATACATACTGTATGATTTCAGCTATATGACATCCTGGAAAAGGTAGGGCACTGAAACTATTCTGTATGATACTGTAATGGTCAATGCTTGTCATACATTCGTCAAAACCCATAGGATATACAACAGAGTAAACTGTAATGTAAACTATGGATATTAGTTAATAGGAATGTATGAACTTTGGCTCATCAATTGTAAAAAATGCCCCACACTAATGCAAGACGTTAATAATAGGGGAAACTTTGGTTTGGGGAATAGATGTGAGGGGGTGTATGGGAACTCTATACTCTGCTCAAATTCTCTTTAAACTTAAAACTACTCTAAATATAGTCTACCAATTTATTTAAACAAAATAAATCTAAGTTGCCTCATCATATTGTGAGGTTATTACCATCTTACAGTTTTTCTATTTGACCGACTTCTTTAATGTTCATTTCTATCTTCTTTTATCCTTGTAAAAAATATATCAAATGTTTTGTACTATTTCACCTCCCAGCCTATTATCTTTTTAGTTATATGTCTTTCATAAACTTTCATTGGAAACTACATGAGATATCCTTGACTTATTACACTCTATGCCCATTACTATTTTCACCACCTCCCTAGTAATGCTTGAACCTTGGCTATGACCCATTGTCACCTCTGGACAAATAGTTTCTGCTCTATTTTCTGTCTTCTGTCCTTCTGGGCCACTTCCATCTACCATCATTACCCAAAGAACTGACTTTACAGATTCTATATGCCAGTGTGTAAGACTTGCAGTGTTTTAAGAAGTATCCCAACTTCATGATGATGATTTGGGGTCATTACCAAAGCACTTGGGATCATACATATTATTTTAAGGTAGTTTTATAGGACAACGCACATTGGTATTTTCCTCCTATTAACAGAGTAGGAAACTGTGGGTTGATCTGCAGCTATTTTGATTAAGAAAGCAGGATATGAACTCTGCTTCTTTGCTGGGGTACTTGGCACTGCTCCTTCTCTTGCTGGGACATATTTTGCGCCTTTACAGCCTGGCATCTAGGCGTACTGATCAGACTAATGTTTGGCTTTATTGGATATGTTGACCAGTCTGATTGATATTCTGGTACATACAGGGTACTTGGTCATGGTTGCTCACCTCTGAGCCTCAGCTTCATCACCTGCAAAGTGCAACTAATAGCACATCCGCTTTGTGGGGTGTTTATGGATTTGGCAAGCGTCATAGTGCCTGGCACGTGCTAGAGACTCAGGTGATGCAGTAATTACTCAAATTTGCATTTTCAGTGGATCCTTCCCACCTGGAGAAGGTGACTCACAGCAGCCTTGGGGGAGGAAGAGCAGGACAAACAGCAAGGGCAGCATGGGCCAAGGCAAGGAGGTGAGAACTGACACGCAGGGGGGCCTCATGCTGGTATCACCAGAGGGCCCAGAGTGAGCCAGGATGTGGGGAGAGACTGGCCGGTCAGTAAGACCAGGCCAAGAAGGGCCGTGTGAGGGGGCTTAGCTTTTACCTTGTGGTAGAGGCCATCCAAAGGAGAAAGTGGAAGATGGCTAGGTATAGACTTCTCCCTTAGGAATTGTCCTCGGGGTCTGTTTATCTCCTGGCAGGGTCCATTCAATGAGTTGGCCCCTCCAGCACATTCTAGAGAGGACTGGCCATGTCTGACCCTCTGGAGATACAGCCCTGACCTCCTGGCCACCTCACTGAGGAGAGGGCTCATGGGGGAATCAGCCTCACTCTACATATGTCCACCAGTCCTGCACCCTGGACTCCAGGACCACTCACTTGCAAGAGACACATCCAGCTGCCAGAGGAAGTGACATTTCCTGACTCATCTGGCTAAGAATGAGCAGAGTATTGCTGACCGTTCCAGGGGCGTTGCTGCCGCAGAAGATCAGGATGGGTACAAGCCATAGAAGATCAGAAGGAGCAAAGGTCAGTCCACGTGGGAGCTCACATGGGCGCCTCACAGTCACCAACATGCCCTCGAGTTTCCCTTCCAGCCCAACACACACTCCACCTGCCCACAGTCGCCTGTGCCACCATCACGCAGCCCCGCAGAGCTCCAAACACCCTCAAACCCACACACTCCCTACCTATAAGCAGAGGCCTGTGTGCCCAGAACCCTCCTGCTCCAGTATACATGCACTACAAACCCCAATAAAATCACAGCCACAGTCTTGAATACAAAAACACACCCCCAACGGCCCCCGATAATCAAACACCGAAATCCTCATATCCCACAAAAGTCCACCCAACCCCATATAACCCCCCAATGCAAACACACAAACCCTTCAACAATAGCCAAATACATCCAAACCAAACTCACATACTTCTTAATATAAGACACAACCCCCAAAATCCAAATATAACACATACAGTCCCCCCACAGCTGTGAACATCCACATATGTACAATGCCTCAGAAGCTGAGACAAACACAAAATACCATCAGAGAGACACAAGGTTTCCAACCTTCTCCTAAATACTGCCCCGACAACACATGATGAACTCACACCCCCAATACAAACATACACCCATCTCCCTCTTGAGATACTATAACCAGCCTCTGTCACATCCCCTGATTATACACGCACAGCTAGCAACCCCAATTTACACTGACAACCCCAGTCTCTGCAAATTCCTCCACACCAAAAATACACTCCCTAAACTCTTACCCTACAGGATGAGCATATGTATAACCCCTATACTCTGAATACACACAGATCCAACACACAAAGCATTAAAATGCATACCCCTACCTCTTCTCAAGTGCCTGCACACAGAGCCTCAAAACACCCAGAACCAGCCCCACCACCCAGCCGCACCATGCTACACCAACCGTACACTCATAAAGGCACTCAGGGCCTTCATCTCTCCCCAGATCACACATACACAGTCTCTACACAGCTTTACTATTACCCCAAACCATCCTATACCCCAAACATACATCCATGAGTTCCCCACACAGCCCTAACCCGTGACAGAGGCAGCTCTACCAGGGGCATCATGGCACCCCGAGCGGGCAAATGCCGCTGAGGTAAGTGCCTCCTATGTTGCTGCAATTCTTGCTGCTGTTGCAAATCATCCCTTGACCCCACCAAGGCTGACCGGGACACCCTAAACAGGAAGTGGCAGCATATGAGTCAGGGAAGAGGAAAACTCCCTTCCAGGTATTCCCTGTTCACCATCCATTGCAGCAAAACATCGGATGACCAGCATGAACAAGAAACAGAGACATGTAACTATACCATGATAGAAATGCAAATTTTTCTAGAAAAAATTTCTCCAAGGGAAGGGGGAGAACTGTGTTCCCCCTAATTATAAAGCCATGCTGTTACAATTCAAAGAAACGTCAGATAGAGTACAACAGGCATTGGACTGCATCCATGTTGTAGCTAGATATGAGAAAGATAATTTTTCTGAAGCCCCAAATCTCGCTTGCCAGTAAAGGCACATGGGCCCCGCTGCCCCATCGGCCAGGAACCCAACAGAGGACCCTTAAGGGATATAGGGACTTCTGGGACCCTTACTGGTCTCCACCAAGGGGTGGTGCTTCACACAGCTCCATCCTTCATGAGATGACTAACAGACCTCCCTGTACTGGCAGCTCTGGAGATCGGGGTCCCTAATGACGTAACCTGGGGACAGCCCATGCACAAGGTAGAAATGTTTGCTCAGGCGTTACAGACTCTTCAGCAGACTGGAGTGATGGGCAGCTGTCACCTCTCCGAATCCTGTACCCTGACCTCTGCCAAGGCCTCTGCCTTAGGGACCTGGCAGATCCCTGGAGCGTGGCCCTCCTCTGGGACAATTGTCCATATACTTCTCTAATTATCCTTGGGACACACGTAAACAACTTTTCTTATGGCTCTCATTGACAACTGGAGCTCAAATTACACTGCTTCCTGGGAAACCCTTCAATTATAAGCAAGGGCCACACGTTAGATTACAACGCATAATAGTCAGGGGAGTAGAAAGCATTCAACTTCCACTGAATGTCACTACTGAAACAATCTTTATTAAAAATCTTTTAGCGCTGGTAGCCCCTTGGGCCCTACCCTTTCCCGTTACAGCTATGGATGCCTTGATGTACCACAACGCCATTTGGAACAAACCCAAATTCCTGGTCTTCCTGGTGGAAGCTGAATATTGGGAGCCCATAAGACTGCCACCCAAGACAGTAAATATCCCCCAATAACATGTAGGACAGGGGGCTGTGGGATTGCAGCCCAAAATTCAAAATGTATGACAAGAAGAAGTCATTAAACACACCATTTCTCCTTTTCAATTCCCCCATTTGGCTGCTATTAAAGCCTGCTATTAATGAGTGGTGCCTTATAAGCAACTACTGAAATATCAATGCTGATCCCCACTATTAAGGCTCCCATTTCCAACACTGTCCAGTTAATTAAGGATATCCTAAGGGCTCCAGGGAATTACTTTGCTGTGACAATCTAGCTATTATGTTCTATTCAGTACCAGTTATTGAGGAGTCCCAGCTGCAGTCTACTTTTACTGCAGAAGGCACCCAGTATGTTTTAACCTGTCTGCCTACTGGCTATCTTAACAGCCCAGCTATTGCCCACAGTCTTTGCTGGCAAGACCTGGTGTCCCCTTGCACTGTCTGGCACTATACTGATGTTCTAATCCAGAGCCCCTCAGGAGATTGGTGCACGAGGCCCTAACATGGTTGGTGACCCATCTATAACATACAGGTGGGCTACTGCCCCACAGAAAATTCAAGGGCTGTCCACAACTATTACATTTCTGGGCATTAACTGATCCTCTAAAAGCCAGGAAATTCCTCTTGCAGCTAAACCTCAGCTGTTAACTATTCAGCCCCCCAACACACTATAGCAAGCCCAACTCGTCTTGCTTAGGTCTCTTCACACTTCGCAGGCAACAAATACCACACTTGTCCATCATTCGTAGACCCATTTATGCAGCCACGTACAAACCCTCCATATTTTACTGGCGAAGAGCTAAACAATAAGCTTTATAGCAGGCACAAAGGTCAGTTAGTCAAGCCCTCCCACTGGTTCCCCCTGGCTGCTCCTTCTGGGCTGAGAATGGACTGTGTGTCCCGGAGCCTTTGCACTAACACAGCTCCTCCTAGCTGCCTGTGGGCTTCTGGACCAGACGGCTGCTCTCTACACCACTACACCCCCTCAGAACCGATTTGGGAACTGGTTCGTTGGTTTTGGTCTTGGTTTGGTGTGCACTGATGCCAGAGTTTGCTTGCGTCTTTTGCGTTTTGGTGTACAAAACGGGAAATACTCCATCTACCCTGAAGGAGAGCCCTTTGGGGCCTATATTAGATAAATGGGTGAAACATAGCCCTGAGCCTATGACTAAGAAACACATGATATATTATTGTAATAGGGTGCGGACCCAAAATACAGGATCAGAAGGGCGGTAGCCCCTGAATGGCTCACTCAACTTTTATAGGATCTCGCAGTTACAAGTGTTTTGCAAAACAGCAGGCTGCACCGGCAGTTGTTCCAACTGCCCACCCTCCCCCCATGCCGCCATCATATTCACCACCTCCTGTTTCCCCTACCCACGGGGGTCAAATAGAAGTTTCTGTGTTAACGCCCAGAGCACAGGAGCCGGATTTAGTATCACCATCTAAGACTCCACAGGCCACCCAACTTGGACCGGGAGCCACTTCCACAGCAGGGCAATTTCCCTTGTGCTGATAAGCTATAAGAGGCCAGGCGACGCCCTTGGACTTGAGGCGTCCGATTCCAATTTCCCCACAGGAGCCCCAGGGAACTTTGACAGTGGGGAACGAGTTGATTGACTCTCCAATGGATACCACTCCCCAACCCCTCCCTGTTTATCTTAAGAGGCTTGTAAATATTAAACAAAGGGGAAACAAAGTCATCCTAGGAAAAACTTGCCTGTATCTTTGAGATGCAAACGTCCTTTCAGGTCTTCTCAGGAACCCTCATCTCTGCCATCTTTTTAAAATGCATCTTTTGAAAAGAGGGTAAAGTAATTTAGAAATTGACTTATCAAGGATAAATAAAAAACCTAAGTGTCTTTTCTGTAAAAATTCAGCCATCTAGACAAGTGAGTTTGATTTTTTCCATCTGTCAGAAACCTAATTTGAATCCAACCTCTTTTTGTAAACTGATGGGTTTCACATAGCTGTACCTGACTCCCTGCTGAAATTTGGAAGTGACAACTATGACGTCTCTGTATGTTTGTGTCCTTGTATGTGTCTTTGTCTTTGGATAACATTGCTGAGGTTGATTTGTGGATGAGCTCTATTTAATTGGCTTAAAGAAAAGTGAGCACTTACAAACCAAACTATTCTAAATACAAGAGAAATTGAGCTAAATGAGCTTCAGGTTCATGTGAACTGGGAAATATTTAGTATTAATTCAGACCTGGTACTAACGGTCGTTTGTTGATCTAATAAATATAGACATGCTGTTAGAGTCATCAACATTAAGTATAATACTTTTATTGTGCCTAGGTTTAATATAAGCTGAATAAAATCTTGTTATATCTATTGCAAATTCGTCAGCAAGGAAATAACCTGATGTGAAGAAACTTTTAAGGAAAGAAAATGCAAATGAAATAAGAGCTTTAGGTGAACTTTTTAAAATACTTATCTTTTAGGAAGGTCTATCTAAAATTAGTCTCTCCAGATATTTGACCACTTGAAAGTCAGAACTGTGCTAAAATAAGTGACAGAAGGTTTATGGAAAGTGGACCCTGAAAAAAAGAGTTCTGTACGTGGTCAGGATTGACTAAGTTTAAAATAAGTTTAACTGAGTAAATAAATTTTAAAAGTAAGCTGGTGCAAAACTTGAATTTCGCTTTTCTCTCTGTTAAGTAGACAAGGTTTCTTAAGATTTTGGACTGCCTTTGATACCAGAGTTTAAGTTTTTCTACCTTTTAAGAGATTGTTCTGTACTTGCCTTGGAAATCTTTTATTGTTACTTTGGCTAACTGAATAACTATTGTTTCACAGTGACATGTGATCCTATCTGACTGTTTTAACCCCTTTTCTTATTTTTCGGACAAAACTTCCCAAATCAAATTATAATGAAGTTCCTTTGACCTCTAGCCAACTTTGGGGTGCTTCAAAGGGCCCCTGAAACATCCCAAAGAGAGATATTAACTAATTAGGTTGACTTGGTATGTTGAATTACACGGGAAGTGTTGTCAAATAAGCAATAAATCTTCTTAAGTTACATTGTATGCCAAATGATACAGGTATTCTACAGATTATATGGAGTTCGTAACATTTGGTATGTCCTGGTAAAATGTGACCAGTCAGAATTCCCTTTATTATTGGAAAGTGTTGCATGTCACCGCAGTAACCACGTTACTTTGTCAATTGCATCGTAATCAGATTTAAACGTGCCTTCTCTTTGTTTCTTTTCAAGTAGCCAAATGTATGTCTCAGCCCACTCATCTTTGTAAAAATAGACCTAGAAGTCTTTCAAATGCTGTTTTAGCAGGAAGTTACTGATGTGTATGTGCCATTTACAGTGATTCTGAATATACTCCCCAGCTTCAGAAACACTTGGAACTGCTGCTGTGGTTTCTGGAAGAGTCAGTTGTCGGTTCCTCAATTACACCTGTGCAGCTCGGGTCTGAGTTTTTAAAGAATAGTTAACTTTTAAAGAAGTCTCTTTATCAAAAGAGCAGTTTGAGTTATAGCCATGGTTTTTGCTGGGTTAACATTGGCTTCAGTTAAATCGTTTCAATTATAAAGTAAGTATAACTATGGTGAAGAAGCTTGTCTCATTTTTAAATGCTGAATCACATTTTATTTCTTGAATTAATGCGATAGAAATGTCAAAATTCCGGACCACTGGAATATGCCAACTTTTTTGTTTTGGGGTTGTGTGTATAGTTTTTGTTGTGCTGATTTGTTTGCTTGTTTTTTTAAAGAAACTGAAACTGCTATGTCTGCTAGTGGAAGAAAATGCTTTGTTTTGCTCTGAAGATTCTGAAATTATTCAGGCATATCGTGGTTCATAGATTACAAAGAATAATGCTAGTTAAATGCCAATGAACTATTTTTACTCTTTTTATACGAAATGTACAAATTTCGGGGGGGGGGGCGGTGGTGGTGATGGTGGCAGCGGTGCCTCTTAACTACCTTATGTAAAATACTTGAACATTTTCATCAATATTGCCATCATCTGTTTAATACTCCCAGTATATTTTCTCAACGTGTTTACCTAAAGTTGTATGGAATGACATAATAAGCAATAAAATCTGAATTACACCCAAAAAAAAAAAAAAGTGCCGCCTTAAGTCTTTCGTCATTGTACACAGTTATGGTTTCACTCTGATGCCTTTGCAAAAATGCTTCCTCTTCAAGAAGATTTATAGAAGGGACCTTTGGATAAATACAAGTTTCTGGGTTTCAGACCATAAAGGTGAACTGGGTAAGATCTTGAAGAATTCTAATGGGAAACCTGATGGCTTCATAAAGCTGTTAACAAAAACGATTAGTTGCACATGACTGGGTAAACTGGTGACTATGGTTATAATTTTTATGGTTTCTATCTGAAAAATGACTGTTTTCAATCTGTGTTTTCCAGGTGTAAGCAAAACTCTCCCCTTAAACTAATTATGACTTACAGTAATTTGTTAAATTATACCCTTGTAAGCAGAATTGAAACATTTATCTTTTTCTCTCTACCTGGTTGATCCTGCCAGTAGCGTATGCTTGTCTCAAAGATTAAGCCGTGCATGTCTAAGCATGCACTGCTGGTATACTGAAACAGCGGATGGCTCACTAAATCAGTTATGGTACCTCTGGTCGCTCGCCATTGCAATTGGATTACAAGTAGTTACACTGATCATTGTTCTTTGTTTCCAGATTGTTTGCTCTTTGTGTCTCCCTGCTGCACTGTGTCTTTGTTAACGTTACTAGCTGCATTACTTATATCCTGTCTACTTTATAAGATGGGTGTCTCTTACAGTACCCAGTATGTAACCAGGCCTCCAACAATACCTCTATGGCTAAACATCTTGAGGAGATAGATCACATTTATAACGTAAAATAATTGTAATAGTGTGATTCTAGGTATGGGAGGAAGCAACAAGGGAAAATGTCTCCTGGATCATAATGAGATAGAGGATCCAGAGGATCTTTAATTATCAATAGGGCCTAGTCCAAAAACTAGCACCTGGAGTGGCATATCAAGAATTCTCCCCTGACCTGGGATGAGCCTCCCAGCACCGTGGGACAAAATTTGATCCTGAAATGTCTCCCAAATATTGGTCAAAATCCTGACCAAGAGGAGAGGATCTGAGAAATGGAATATTGCCTGACACATCAGTCATTAGCGATTGCAGCCCTCCAACGTGAGCCGGTGAGCCCTGACGAAACTCAGGATATGAGAATATAGGATACAGGCCCCGGGTAGCTGAGGTACATATCAAATGAATGGTTTCAGTGAGCCCAGACTCTTGCATCTTCCCATACATAGAAAACTGCCAAATTCCTTAACTTGAGATGCTGCTTCCCAGGCTTGAAGCTCTCAAAATTCCCGTCAAATAGATCATAACTCTCAACTTTTAGGCTGAGAATATTTTTTTAAGGCTACAGGTGTAAAGGAGACACTTTCCAGAGAGGAACAAAAAAAAAAAAAAAAAAAACAACGTTTGGAACACTGGCACCGATGGTGGACACTCCCGGAAATTTCCGTCTGATGAAGCAATTAGAAGGGCCGTCACCCCTTTTTCCACAAGACTGTGGAATGGACATTGACAGTAGGGAATTGGAACAGGGAGGAGCCAAATCTGACTACACGTTGGATCTGTTTCTTTGACTTTAACCTTTGCCTTCCGCTGCTTTTGTTCACTACAAGGATTCTGTCTGTACATAATGGCCTGCCTCGGGGAACCCTGCCCCTCTGCCTGAATGTTAAACCAAAGTGCCTTTGTTCAGGGAAACATACGGACTCTGTCCACCTGTGGATGGCTGCAATTAAGAAGAAATGAACACATCCCCTCCCTGAGGCTGGCCATTCCAGGGGATATTCGCAAAACTTATGGCCCTTTTACTTTACCTCCTCATCTCCTCCCCCTCTCTGTGCTATAAAAGAAACTGGCATCCAAACCCCGATAAGATGGTTATTTTGAAACTTTAGTCCGCCATCTTCTCGGTCTGCTGGCTTTCCGAATAAAGTCATATTCCTTGCCTCAACACCTCATCTCCGATTTATTGGCCTGTCGTGCGGCAAGCACAGCAAGCTTGGACTTGGTAACATCTTTACTCAGGACACGGTGTCACAAAATGGGACATTGTTTTCTCTTTGTTTGTTTTGTGTTTGTTTTTTGTGTTTGTTTTTGTTTTGGGCTGCGCCACGTGGCTTGTGGGATCTTAGTTCCTCGACCAGAGATCGAACCCGCGCTCCCTGCAGTGGAAGCTCGGAGTCCTAACCAATGGACTACCAGGGAATTCCCATGGGACACTGTTACCTTGCAGTCATGGTCCTCACCTTTGTGAGACAGAGGTAGTAGTGTAGCAGGATGGAGAACGTTGTAAAGTTTAAGATAAAGATTAGGTGGTGAAAGCAGGATTTCACAGGAAGTGAAGCTAGTGACACTTGCAGTGAAATGTTGTCAATTCAGGGTTAAGAAGACTGTGGACAATGTGTGGAGTTTGCAAATAAACTTCATTTTCTAGAGTCAAATCTGCCAAGGCTTCCACTAAATTTGCAGTTGTGGCTATAACCTTAAGACAACTGAGACAGGCATAAGCAACTGAATCAAGTTGCATGCTATAATAGGCAAAAGGCCTATGTTTACTACCATGCTCACATAGTTCCACGGGGCCTGATTATGCCATTCATGCACAAATCAAGTAAAAGGTTTTGAATAACCTAAAGTTAATCTGTTAGGTAGAGATCTCTTTGCTAACTTAAAAGGGCTAATATATTTTGCCTCCAGTGGAGATCTCACCTTAAAGTTTCCGGATCAACCTGAACCTGATCATTTGGGTAACCCTAAGGCAGGCAGCTCTTGCAGTGCTTGTTTTAGCCTTATAAAAGCCTGCTTATGTTTATCTTCCCAAGCAAAGGATTCAGGAACTAAATCTTTAATAAGTTCATAGAGTGGAAGAGGTAACAGAGAAAAATTTGGAACCCAGAGCTTGCAATAACCAACTAAACCTAGAAATCCACAATGCTAGCACTTAGTTGTGAGTCTAGGAAGTTCCTGTATCAGCCTAATTCTCTCTGGACATAGCTGAATTCCTTCAGTGCTTAGATTTTGTCCTAGGTAATGAACAGTGTCTAGAGATCATTGTAATTTTTCCTTTGTGTTCTTTCTCAGCTAACTGTTGCAGGAAATAAATGGAATCTTTTATGCATGCCTTATGGAATCTTTACAGTAGCTGAGTACAGCAGGAGGTTATCTCCATATGGTAAAAAGGTGGATTTCTCAGGGAACTAGAGGGTACTTAAATCTTGGTGAAGTACTTGGGAGAAAAAAGAAGGGGTCCCAGTGAACCCTTGAGGCATAAAAGTTCAGGTATATTGTTGACTGTTCCAAGTAAAGGCATATAGATATTGGCTGTTGGGTCTCCGGGTTGCTGAAGAAAGGTGAACAAAGGTCTCCTACAGTAAACCATTCCGAATCAGTTGAAACTTGGGACAGAAGGGTGGCTAGGTTTGGAACAACAGGAAAACAGGGAATAACTATTTTGATTAACAGCTCCCAAGTCCTGGACAAATCGCCATCCTGCCAGGTTTCCAACCAGGCAAGATTGGCATGCTGCAGGGACGAGTACAGCAATGACCACCTCCCGGGAAATTAAGTCTTCTACAATAGGTGTGAGACCTTGTATGACCGCAGGCTTTAATAGTTGTTGAGGAAACCTAGGGAGAGGTTTAGCTACATCTATCTGAATCTTTATAGGTTGGCATTTTTTTATTCTTCTGATGTTAACACTGTCAGAAGTAGCCCCCAAATTTGCAGGCATTTCCATCAAATTAGAGAACTTGTGCTGAACTTCCTCTTTTATGTCCAGGACAGATTGTAAGGAACATAAATAATCAGGTTCAGGTTGATCAGGAAACTTTAAGGTGAGATCTCCACTGGAGGCAAAATGTACTGGCCCTTTTAAGTTAGAAAAGAGATCTCTACCGAATAGATTAACTGGGGCTATATTGCATAGCAAAAAGGAATCTTGGTTGAGATAAAAATTCTCTTTGAACTTTATTAGGTACTCCCACTATGGAAACATCCTCTTGACTCAGAGGGACCTGTTGTTCTTTGAGGGTGGGATTTAGAGTAGAAAGCACAGCTCTGGTTAGGGCTAGGGATAGGGTGTTAAAGGGTTAGGTAATTATGTTTACAGTTAGGGTTAGGGTTTAATGTAGATTTCAAAGTAAACTATTAGAGTGGGGTTTAAAGTAGAAAGCATAGCTCCAGTATCAGCTAAAAATTGGCAGTTTTTCATTAATTTTCATTCTATTTTCCTCTGGGCTGTTTAAGGTAATTGCTGGTAATAGTTTACCAGAGAACCTCTGGAGTTCTGCCAACTAGGGGAGAGGGTCATGGGGGGGGGCCCTCCCTTTGATACAGATATGAGAGCATTTGTGAAGAGTTTGCATAGGACCTTTGAGGACACCTTTTTTTCCAGTGTCCTCACTGATTACAAATGAAACATCAACTTTGGGTCATCGAATTGATCATGGACCCCTAGGAGGTTGTAATGGGGGAGACCTAGGTGTTATTTTGTGTCTCTTGCCTTAGAGCTGTTGTAACTGTAAGGCTATGAGCTTGGTGGATTTCTGTTTGTGATCTTGCTCCAAGGTCCTTTCAAAATGCTCAGCTATAGTCAGGAGTTCAGTCAGGCCTACAGCCTCCCAGCCTATTTTCTGCCCTTTTATCAATCCACTAATCTCAGAAGATAATCCATTTACAAAGAGGGCAGTTAAAGTAGGCTGAGTGGCCTTTTTATTGCTTGGAACCCCAAATGCTGTAAAAAGAGAGCCTACAAACTGGCTCTAAAGTCTTCCACAGATTCACCCCTCTTTTGTTTGTATGAGTGAATAACAGGCCAATCATTATTAGGCCAATTAATAATAGACCAAGTGTGAGCAGGGAAGATTTTAGGAATAGCTTATAAAAGGTTAGTTGTTATTCTGCAAGCCTTTTTAGGTTGAGGATCTTGAATATCATTCTAGGGATTATGACATTTTGCTTCCCGCGTCCATTCTGGGGCTTCCCCCAGTCCTACCAACATGTGTACAAGCGGATAAAGATCTAGCAGTTTGGGGACATAGGCCGTGACGGTGACTCTAAATTCTTCAAAAAATGGTGGGAGTTCCTCCCTAGGTTTAGAGAATTCTTTGACTATAGCTCTCAGTTCAATCTTTGACCAAGGGGTAAAGGACACCTGAGGGGGCTCACCTGCAACCTCAGCTAGTTTTACTTTAAATGGCAATTGTTAAATATTCCTTTGGGAATAGAAAAGTATTTCAGACAGAAAATGAGTAAAACAAGAGTACTCAGGTGAAAAAGGAAAGGGGGGGACAGTAGGAGTTAAATCTGCAGTCACATCCGTCCTATGGTCTTTTGTTTCAGGTACCTATTGTCTCTTGAATTTTTCATTAGCTTTTTGTTCTAAGTCTCTAAACGAAGCTATTTTGGAATCTTGAAACCTTCTGTAAACTTTTACATACCAATTAAACAGGTATCTCATTCTCCCTGTCCAATTTGGGAACCCTTGCTCTCTAGTGTTTTCCTTAAATGAACAATCTTGTCTAACTGGAACATTCCCCACAATGACCATTGTAATTCTAGATCAATATTAGTATAATTTTGCCATCTTTCTAAATATCTACAGCCTCCAGGACCATAGTTCTCAAATATAAAATAAGCAGGTGTGCCAGAAGCTGGCATTCTCAACCCTTTGGTGATAAAGGATCTCATTTCCTTAGCTAGCCTTTGTCAACCCAAAAGAACACACAAAAGAACTGCGCCTTAATATATCAGCAGTAACAAAGAGATGTCACTATGTCCTGGCCAAAAGAAGGCCTGGTATGCACCACCACCAATTCCCAGGGATCCCTGGACTGAGGAAAAAGATCCAACCAGCAGATCCCAAGGAATGGGGACTGCAAACTGATGCCAAACAAAATGGAGAACTATAGCCACCACCAACAGTTCCAAGCATGGAAACTGAGGGCTGATGCCAAACAGATGGGGAAGTGCAGACTACACTGCCAGCAGTGCCCAATGTGGAATCCAGGGAACAAAATTAGGGGCTAGGGTTTCCCACTCAAAAATATACTGGCAATAACCAAGAGATGTTACTGTGTCCTGGGAATTTCCATCAGAAAGGCTAGGGGTTTGGCCTCAGGGAGAATCCTCTACCAGCCAAACTGACCTGCCCTGTAAAGGAAAGCCAATTAGATTTCGAACACAAACTCAATCAAAGAGAATGGAGCTCAAACCAAGAGGAGCTTACCAACAACCTTCAGGAATGGCAAGAAAGACAGTGAACTCAAAGGAGTTGTGGGCACTACACCTGTTTCTCCTTGTCCCAAATGTTATCAGAAATTTGCTTCAGATCCCATCACTGCCACCAATATATTTATCTTTTTCTTTTTTAAAAGATAAGCATTTAATCATAAAATCATCCTGTTAGCAGGAGGAATCATAAGAGTGGATTTTAGAAAAGTGCACATACATATTTTGATACAGAACATTTCTGGAGGGATACATATTCAACTGTTAGTGGCCACCTCTGAATGCCACCAATGTATTAAAAAACAAAATTTAACCGAGTAAATGTGAAGATTTACTTTGAATTTTGAATAAATTGGCTTTATTAAACGATTCATGAATCAGGCAGCATCTCATCTGACAGAAAGGGAGATACTCCAACGGGTTACACAACATGGAAGGCTTTTTGTTTTTTGGCCACGCCGCACGGCATGTGGAAATCTTAGTTCCCCGACCAGGGATCGAACCCATGCCCCGTGCATTGGAAGAGCAGAGTCTTAGCCCCTGGACCACCAGGGAAGTCCCAGAAGGCTTTTAAAGTAAAGAGGCTGGGACAAGGAAAGAAAGTCATCATCAAGGGAAAAAATGAAAGTTCACTGGAGGAAAGTGAAACTTCAGGTGACAATGGCTTCTCATTGGCTAAACTGCGGAATTTTCTATTAGCTATTTCTATTTTCTATTTCTTGTTGCTGGCCAGGAAGGAAGTCTTCCCTCCTCCAGCTGGGGTAGTAAAGTGGTTGCACTTCCTGTTTGGGGTCACTAAATGACCTCTTCCTGTTGGGGTCATGGATGATGAGTGACACGGCATGAGAGCTCCCTCTACGGGCCTTCCAGACTCCAATTCTAGTTGAGGTTTCCTTTTGTTAACATTCACAGCATGTTTTATTGGCAGGAGGATTCACAATGAGGGAGAAAAGGCCACAAGACTCACCATAAAGAAGGCTCAGAAATTCCTGGGTGGGTCCAAGGGAGGCACAAGGTGGCTGTGGGGTCAGCTGGCGGCCACAATGATCACATGGTTCCATCTGATGGGTTTGCAGCTCGATGTGGAATAGTGAATAAAAGGGTCAGTTCATCCTATCAGAGAAACATGAAACTGAGCTAAGCTTCCCACTGCTAGAAGCATCTTGAGCCTTCAGAAAAGAACAGAGAACATGTCTAAAGGGTTTGGGAACATCAGAGCCATATCTCCTCAGAGTGGGACTCCCTAGGCTCTCCAGGTCTCAGTCCCCAACTCTCCCTCAGGGACAAAGCCTCCTCACCTCTGTCCTTGTCAGCTCACTGATCCCTAGAGGTCCTGCCTATCCCTGAGGACTTAGATTTCCATGGAGACAGGTTGGTTGAGACCTAGTGATACAGTTGACCAGCCTGATACGCAACAGTTCCCACCACCCTGGGGCAGTTGGGCTCAGGGACACGTGGCTCTGGACCCCATGTGGAGGGTGTCCTTGCACGTCAGCTGTGCCCCAGAAGAGCCAGTAACGCCTGTAGCTGTCCAACTGATTCTCAGGGTATTTTCCTGGGAGAGCCCTTGGTCATCTGACCTCCTATCCAGGAAGCCCCGTGACTTTCTGACTGCTGCCTGTCACGCCAACAACACACCTGTGAAGGTTCTGCTCTGCATGGCCATCTGTCCACCAGGCCCCCCCCTTCTAGGGACCCAGATGCTAGGACCACACAAATGCTGAAGGAGTGTCCACCTGCCTAAGGTACAGACACCCCTGTATCCATCTGCATGATTTCTACTGGGAATCTACAACATTTATGGGGATTCTTTGGCCCTAAAGAACAGACCAACCTGATAGGAGCAATGCAATGATTCACAATTACCAGGGTCAATGCACATATACAGGGGCCCATAGCCCCAGATGCCCCACTCACAATTCACATGGGTGTCCCATGCGTACCCACCGATGCCCAAATATTCTTGCTTCATACATACATACATCCAAACACGCACATCAGTGGTGTGCTGGTAAGTGCTAAAAAACTCTTCTAGAAAGGTGGGAAAGACTTCACCTATGCTATCTACGTGGTATAAATATTCCCAGCATGACCAGTTTCAAGCTACCCACCTGAAATCACTGAACACAGAGCTGGGAAGAGATATGCACCATTGACTATCCCAGGATAGTATGAACCAGTTCCAGCACATCCCATACCTTTTCCTATGAATTTGTGCACACAATCCACTTACACCCCAAGTAGAACCCTCAACTCCCATCACAGATATATAACCAAAAGGATACCACATACACATATATATATATATCCTGAACACACACGTACATTTCTACCCTCACCCTGAATAAATACACAAACAGACTACCTCTTACTACCTAAATTTTTACAGACAAAACCTTACTCACCCTGAATATTCACATTCCACTCTCACAACTATATATACACACACAACATGGGCCTGAAAACAAACACGTGCAACCAATATGCCATCCAGATGTACACACTGAGTACCTAAACACACAGGCTCACCAAGTACACAACTGTCTCATGTGCAACCCAAAAAAGACCCATATGCAATCCCACAGCCCTAAAATACATATACTCCAGGATTCCTGCACACACACATAACCTACACCGTCTACTGGTTTCCAAACACACAAACTAAACTCTCACATCCCCCAGAATACATACCCCAGAAGCCCCAGGAACTCAAAAACACACACAGCCACAAATAACCTATTCTTATCAAATACAGCTGACCCTTGAACCACTTGGGGGTTAGGGCGCCAACCCTCCATGCAGTGGTTCTGCATCCATGGATCGTGTAGTAGTCCTGTAGTATTTACTGGAAAAAAAATCCACTATAAGTGGACCCGTGTGGTTCAAACGTGTGTTGTTCAAGGGTCAACTGTACATATAAGTCCACCTCACTAATACTGAGAACACACATACAAGCAACACCACTCAATTCTTCAGGCATTACATTTGGATAATAGACACATAGAGGACTCTAAGCCTCCTGATATACTCACAAATCACAAATACACACACCCACAAACTACTCATGAGTATACACCCCAAATGCTCAGACACACTCAAAACAGAAAAACACCAACAACCTCTGCAGTCTTACTAATATACATACACAATTCTCACACACCTATGGACACACACATGCAAATATTCCCAAGCCCTGAACATACAGATCCCCTCCCAAACACTATACATTATGCTACCTCTCCAGAATACAAGCTCCCCACCACTACCCCAACATATAAACTGTATATGTGTGTGGGGGTGTTTATATATATATATATTTCTACCCTCACCCTGAATATATAGACAGACCACCTCTTACTCCTACCAAACACATGTATAAACACCCTAGCATTCTCCAAAGAAATACACTTTGAATACTCCTAACAACTCCATACCTTATGAACAAACTTTGATAATGCATGAACCTGATGATGGACACACACACAGATTAGAATACACAAGTAAGATACATGGAAGTGTCTCCAGCAAACCATTTATGAAACAACTTCCATGTATCAAATTATCCCTAGCTATTAGGAGCCAGCTCACACATATGCAAGTACTAACAAATACCCATATCACGTATTTCTAATACATAGAAATGCAATTGTCCAACTTCCCTGTAGAAACATAGAACCCCACCTCTTTATCAGATACACATATACTCACTTCCCAAAATACATAAGCTTCAGAGGCTCCTACTGAAAATTACAAATGCACAGCCTCAGCAAATATTCCTCCAAGTGGCCATGCCCCTTGAATACACACACCAACTCATTTAACACATAACTCTCCACAAGTCCCAAATGCAACCACAATTACCCAGAATACTACAAATATGCAATAATATCATCCTATATGCCCTTTGTTCCAAATACACATACAGTACCACACTACTGGCATATACATAACCCCACATTCCCAACCTCTCACACAGAATTAACTCTGCCATCTTGCAGAATACAGAATCATACAAACACAACGTACCTACATATACAACATCCACCAGTCCCATAAAACAGTCACAGACTCGCCCTCTACACATCCAAATATACATAGACAGCTCCTGAAAATGCACACACACAAACACCCCAGAACCATACAACATGCCCTGAATACACAAATGATCATCCTACATTCCCCAAATATACAAAATAAACAGACTGGACACCCAAAGTAATATACACCACTACTTTTCCTGACATTGCCCTTATGCATATGCAGATAATCCTTCCAAATCCACCATTAGACACACATAAATCCCCAAATTCATGGGTGAAAAAAACCCATGTAAACATATTCCCCAAACACCTAATTACAAACACCTAACCACCAACTCCTTGAGTATGCCTGCGTCACATCTCAACACCCTCCAAGTACAACACTCACTCTTACACACTCTCACAAAAACACAGGCATGACCTCCCTTCAGACACAAACATCCACAGACAAAACCAACCCACACATTTGACTACATATCAGATTCCCACCAACCAATTAAATATGTACAGACCCCATCTATGCTTGCAAATCAATCATGATGTGACATCAGACTACAAATACATGTTTATTACCACATTCAGCAAAGTTGCTCCCATCACTGACAAAAGAATGCAGTTTGAACATAAGTGGTGATTGCTGTTTTTATGATAAGAAGGAAGACACTAGTGAAACCATGAGTGTGTTCCTTCGCTCTTCACTCATTTTCCAATCACCTGAGCTACACCTTTGGAACCAAATGAGGGTTTTCAACTCGCAAGAACGTCCCTCTAGCTTTTGTACTCTTCAGAACGCGCAGCCTAGAACGGCACCTGGGCACCTGTTTAATAGCTCACACACACTATTGACCCCCCACTGTAGGCCCCGCAATCACTGAACCCTTCATGCAGCCGGCTCCCCAGCGGTGCCAATAACCCTGGGGTAAACCCCTCAAGGGAATCGAGCTCTATGGGGGCGTGAATCCACATTGTGGGGAGTCTCCTTACACGGACAAGGGCACAAATAACCCACAGGGTGAACAACAGCGCAGAGCGGTGACACCTGAGGGGTGAAAAGTCCCCGTACCCCTTACCTCAGGGTTCCTGGAATTGACTCTCGAGGCCGCCATGACAGGCCCCGCCCCCGCCGGACGGCCGTTGGGGCCCCACCCTCCGCGCTCGCGCATGCGCTCCTGTCTTCCGGAGCGGAGCCAACTGCCCCAATAGACGCCAGGAGCCGTGGGAGGACGGCGGTCCGCGTGCCCGAGAGCCCCGCCCCAGTGGGCGTGCGCAGGCGTGCAGGCGCGGGGCACGCGGGCATCTGGTCCTGCAGCTCTCTGCCAGAGAGGAGCGAGGTGGAGTGTCGGGCACGCTGCGGAGCGTCTCTGGCGACGCTCCCCGCCGGGAACTTTTGTGCTGGTCTCTTCTTAAAACCAGCTCTTGTGAGATGTGCACTCGTGATTTTTCTATTGCACACGTGAAACCCATGCACTTAGCTACAAAGAGTTCTGGAGAGCTCCGCTCTAAGCACAGTAGCCTCCAATTGGGGCAAGTGCTTTCATGCCCTTTGGACTGCAGTTCCTTGGTTCTTGTTTATGCCTTTCAAAAAACAGTAGGTCCTTTTTCCTAGCAAGCCTGAAGTTTCCGTTAAAGAACAATTCTAGCAAAGAATTCAGACCTGGGAAACACTCTTAAGATACTGTCTCCTGACTCCGTTCCTAGAGTTTTTCCAAACGCATTTACTCTACTAGAATATTTTTTCTCAGTGTATTTAATACATGGAGGTTTTTCAATAAATGTTGATTCACAGGTGTTTCCTTTGCACGGTTTTTTTTTTTTTTTTTTAAATAACTTTGAGAGAGAGTGGACAATCTGGGCCAATTTCAACACAGCAGGTAGTATGGGAACAATTTTACTTTCCCTCCCTCCTTTTTTGTAATATCTTGCAGACTTTCAGTTGGCATTAAAAACAACAACAACAACAACAACAAAAATAGTAGCGGGATCAACTTACTGACCTGACTTTGTAATACTTCCCAAAGAAACTTCAATCATCAGATCCTCTTTCCGGTCAATTGCAAGATTAGAGCATTTCTCACTCAACAGGATGCCTCTGAAGACCCCTCACATCTAACAGCACTAAGCGCCTCCAAGTGCACAGACTTGAAAACTCCACAAGACACAAACATGGTATCTCTTCGTTTCTTTAATGTTTCGTGATTGAGTGGAAGATGAACTGTCTTCTGAGGCTTGTGATGCATGTCCAGAGTTGTTTTTTCTCAGTAGTCAATGCCTGCCCGCAGCCTCTGTGCAGGAATAGTCAGAGATCATGATCCAAAGGACTTTTAGATACTCCCTTCTGTGACTGCTCTTCCCAAATTACATTTGGGCTAATTTGATTATCTCTGTCCCTGGGGTGTAGGATTTTGAAGTATTACCAAAGTGATTGCAGAATTGGGACTGGCTAATTTTTGCACAGTGCAATTTTTGTATCAGTGGCCTTGAGAAGAGTCCTTCAAATACTGTATCAGAATTATGAGTGAGAATCTTGTAAATAACTGGTTGAATGACTGAACAAAGGGAGGAAGCAACAAGGAAGCCTGCCTTTCTCGAGTGCCTGGGTACAATATTTTGCCTCACCATCCCTCTAGTATGAAGTTATTGGTTGAAAATCATATGAGTTTTCCTTCATTGTAAAAGCTCCAGTACTGAGCGATATTCCCAAACTGTTTATTTTTTTCAGTCCCCGACAGGAGTTTCTTTAGATATAAAGTTCATTTAGAAACTTTATGTCTAAAGTTTCTTTAGACATAAAGTTTCACCATGATGTTGCTTGAAATATTCTCACCTTATCTTCTTATCTTCTTCTGAGTCAGTTTTTTCCTGACAAGGGGCAAGGAACTTCTTAAACACCAACAGGAGTCTTTTTCACACTGTGGAACAGTCCTTCTAAACCTCTGTTTCCTTCCCCAACACCCCACAATCAGTTGGAGTTCTACTGCAGCTACAGCAGTGAGAGAATCTCGTCTCGCAAGAGATTTGGTTGCCATCCTCTGAGGTTTTCAGCCTTCATCTCCCTTGACAAGTTTCCTAACAGTCCTCTCTTCTCACGACACAAAACACGAATACTCTTTCATATCATTTTGATAGTGGTTACCTGACTGACATGGATTCTCAATATGAAAATAATAATCAAACAAGTTTTGTAAAAGGAATGCTACCATGATTCCCATGCAGCTGGGGCCATATGCAACGATGAGCCTAGATGGTAAAGAGCAAGTGTATGTAATGCAGACAGGAAATGAACAAACTTGTAAGCAGGGCTTGCAGGCTAGGATTTAGATGGAAGTGGGCTTGTCTGAATGGGGATTGGACACTGGTGGATAAACTCTTGGCATTGTGTCAAGGTGCACATCCATCTCATGGGTAGTGGACTTTTAACACCTAGAAAAACCAGGGCTCTAGGATGTTTAGTCCCTTTAACATAAGGAAAGAGAAGAAGACTTTCTGCCTTCTTGTTCCTTACTTCTGTCCTTACCCCTACTAAGCCAAGATGTTCAGTGCTATATGATGGCTCTTCCAAATCCATTTCATCCAAAGAGCCTGCAGAGTGTGTGTATGTTTACAGTTGTGTTTTCTGTTGGAGCCAAGGTGCACACTTGAGTCTCATCACTCCAAGTTCTCTTTGTCATAAGGATGAGTAACTGATACTAGCTTAGTATGTTCTGATTTTTTGGTAGTGTTGCCAGATAAAATACAGATTTCGAGTTAAATCTAAATTTCAGATAAACAGGGAAAGAATTTGCAGTAAAACTATGTCCAAAATGTTGCATGGGACAAAGTTGTACTAAAAATAAATTCATGGTTTATGTGAAATTCAAAAGTCAAATTCAGTTAGGCATTTGTTGCTTTTCTTTACTAGATCGAGCCACCCTATTCTTTCAGGTGCGTTGAAATTTAAGAGACTAGAAAGTCTTGTTCTAGGAATCTAGTGCAGAAACAGAGGAGCCACGATACCCGTACAAAGACAGTCATTGAAAATATCCTCAGATATATTGGAACATATATGAATTTTCATCTAGAAAAAAAATGAAGGCATTTTAAAAACTGAAAACAGATTGCCTTCGTTTTTAGTTGCATGACGTATCTCTGGGAAGATTTTAGTGAAAGAGATAACACTGGTTTCCTCCGGGAAAGAGGATTGGGTTGACAGGGGAAAGAGGTGGGAGGAGGACTCGCCACTGCATATTCCATTTTGCACAATTTAATTTTGAACCATGAGAAGGCGTTGCTCGCTTAAAATATTATACTAAAATCATTTAAAAGGTACAAAACTAAATCTTTTACAACCATGGAATACTATGAGAAAGACATTTAGTGAATTCTGGTCTTGGACATGGGGGCTGCATGACGGTTTTTTGATGGACGGGGGCTTTCCAGCACAAAGGGTCATTAGTAAGGCTGGTCCTGCTGGATGTTGGTTGGAGCACAAGGACCACTCCCTTAGGAGTGATGTACATACAGCAGTCAAAGACACTGGATCTGCTGAGACAATCCTAATTTCAAATACTCAGTTCCATGTGGCCATAAATACCCAAGTGTTTATCAGACTAACAGTTCTGAATTTTGTTCAGAAAGTCTAGTCTCTGTTGAAGTAAGTCAAGAGCCAGGTAGGAAGCAGAGTGTGTTGAGGGACACAAAACTAGGTTGATGGAAAAAGAAGTGAAAGGAAGGGACCGTCAAGTCCAACCTCGGTGCCGTGAATCAAAAAAACAGTCTATAAACTGCGTAAAGAGGCACATGCCAATTGTGTTGCCACTGTGTGAGGTGGAAGGAACTTCCGGTTCTTGCCTACCTGCCAGAGCCCTCGTGGAATGTCTCCCCACCCCCACCCTACCCAGACCCACGTGCCCTCTGCCCCTCCCCCACTGCAGAACGTTTCAGCCACATTCTACTGTTATGACTCAAAGCTGCCCCTCCTTCAGTTGGATCCTGAGCGTCTGTTGAAGCAGGTCGCTCTCTGGGTCCTGGTCTTGACTTTTCTCATTGAGGCTACCAGGCAGCAGTAGTCCGTGCCCAAGCCTGCAGGATGGCTTCAGAAGGAGGTAAGCCTATATAGGCTGGGGGTGTCTTCTCAGAGACCCTGCCATCCCTCCCATCCTTCGGGTTCACACGTGACACTTCACGGTGGGCACACAGTTGGACTGAAGTAGAGGGAGAAGAGAGCACTGGACACACGAGGACATTTCACCTGGGGAGACTGGGGAGCCTGAAGAAACCTGAGACTGCACTGGGGAGGAGGGGTCATTGGAGGTGGATCAAGAGGAATTGCCCTGGCTATGGAGAAAGGATGGCAGCAGGCAGGTTGATTCTTTCTAGAAGGGAGACAAGCCACTTTGAAACGTGTGTGTAAGGATGTGTGTGATGTCCTGGTGGTGACACAGGGAGGGTCATGAGGAAAGCCTAGACCTGTCTTGTGTTCCTGAGGCACCTGAAGCTTGCCTCACCGTATCTTTCTAAGGGATTTGAACAGGAGCGTACTGTATCTAAGGGGGCCGTGGGGAGAGATGGTCTTGGTGAGAAAACTATTCAGTGGGGCTGTGTGTGGCCACACCTGCAGTGAAGTGTCCTCTCCGAGAGCTAGGCAGGAGGTTACTCTAACTGCCGCAGCCCACACCTCGTCCACTCCTCCCAGCCCAGAGCTCACTTCTCAGTTCAGGCAACTGTTGCTTTGGATTCAACAGGGGATGGGCAACGTGTAACTTCAGCCAAGAGAGGGCTCAGGTTCCTGAGTTGCTCTGAATTGTTCTTCCTTTTGTGGAATCGCAGTACTTCAGACCTACTTCATCTCGTCCAGTATCTCATGGTGGACCCTCAGGCTGCCTTGAGAGGAAGAGTTTGTTCATATTTCCTGTCACTCCTTCATGGACAGGGGACAGATGTGGAGTGGGGTTGTTTCGGGTGGAATGTCTGTGAAGGCTGCTTCCTCTTTTAAAGGGGGAAGGAGTGTAGCCCAGGGGCAGGAAGACGATCTTCTGTGTTCTTATTAAACGTCCTATGACACCTGTTCTGGTTAATTAGGTGCACCGTGGTGTGTACCTTGTTCTCCTGAACAGGGATGTGATCCAGACAACTTGATCGCCATGGCAACTGGCTTCTGCCTGCTTCTCAGATTGTCTTTCCGTTATTGGGAGCTGGAGGGGGAAGGACCACAGGCAGCCTGTACTCCCATGACCAATGTAACATGACAATTCCCTGGCCCTTGTTTAATCCTCTGCAGCCATCACTGGCTGTGAAATGACAGAATCTAAGGGACACGCGCCTACTTCTCACACACCACTCCCCCCACCCCCGCCTCCTAGGAACAGAACTCCTGAGTGAGGACAGTGACTCTGGGCACTGGGGAGGGGGTGGCAGGACCTGGCCCATGTTACGTGTCTGCTGTGGGTTGTTCTGAGATGCAGGTGCATTCTGGGCCAGTGTTATGGGTTTGTATCAGGATTCCATTAGAGAGATATTTTCCAGCATTTTGTTTCGTTTTGTGAGGCTAGGAGAGAAAGAGGGGATTTCTACTGAGCATCAGGAAAAGGAGGACTGAGGAGGAGGTGGGGCCCTAATATTTTACACAATACCTGTCCACAAAGGGCTTTTGGGTGCCTAGAACTTACCTTGGAGAAGGTCCCTACCTGCTAGTACGCCGGCTGAGGGGCATTTCTCACAGAGCGGATGTCCACACAGTTCCAGATCTTGGGAGACAGCCTGTGAGGCTTAGGTGCCAGGGGGTGCCTTAGGGAGGCTCTCCAAGTCAGCGCTTGCTGAGGCGATTTCTTCTCGGCAGACAGGGGTCAGGGACCTTGGTGGATGGGCGCGGGGTCACCAGTGGAATAATTCTCAACTGGAGGTCAGGGCATGAAAATCACTTGAAGACATTTGCACGCTGCACAGTTTCCCTTGTCCAAGTGTCCCTCACCTGTGGAGATTAACACTCTGATGCCACAGAAAGCCTCAGTCCCACTTGCCCATTCTCCTCCTCCATTCACTCCTTTCCTTTGCCTCAACAGCATTCCAGTGCTGGGAACGGATGTGACCATGAACCCCGGTGCCTCCTTGTCTACTTTCACGGCAGTGCCCTTCCCTCCACCCATTCCTGGCGCCCAGCACCAGCCACCCTGGCAGCAGCACCTGCCATGTCCCATCACCCCAGCATTCCCTCCTGGCAGCAGCCTGCTGCTGCCAGCTTTCCCCAGGACGCCTATGGTGGCTAATGGTGGCCGTGGCCCCAGTGCCCCTGGGGCTTGCAACCTCACTGTCCAAGTCAGGTCACAAGGGAGGACAGTGGAGGCCCCCCAGACTCAGACCTTTGTCGTTACTCAGGCCCCCCTCAACTGGAGCGCTCCAGGGGCCCTCAGCAGGAGTGCTGCATGTCCTGCACCCGTATTCATAGCAACCCCTGTGATGGGGACCGTTGTGACTGCTTCAGCTGTTGGAGTTAGTCAGGCTGGCAAGGGAGGCTGGACCCCAGGCTTTCTTCCTCAAGCTCCACCACCAGCTGCCCAGCCGGCCCCTATCATTCGCCCCGTGAACTCTGGGCCATGGCCACATGGCACTTCCAGGGAGGGCCGCCTGGCCACCAACCAGTCCAACGCCTCGCAGGATGGCTCCTCTAACACCAAGAGCGAGTACAGTAACTTCCTACGTTGGCAGCACGTCAAGCCCCTGGCCCGGAGACACTTTTGCCTGAGTCCTGATGCAGAAGCTTTTTCCTGCTTTCTCATGTGAGTGAACGCTCAGGGGGTCCTGAGCTTATGGGAGCTTTTAGATGAAGAGGAACTGGGGATGGACTCGCACGTTAGGTTTCTAGGGATACTGGAAGGAAGGTGTGAGGGCGATGTCCGTGCTATGAGAAGGCACACTGTCGGTCACATGGGTGGGCCTGCCAGTCCGTGACATCAGGACTGACATGTGCCCCATCTCAACTGGCCCCACCACCCTGTGAGTCTGGCCAGCTTGCTCTTCCATGATTCTCATGGTAATGTGGACTGAAGACTTGCAGTCAGAGAGGGTCGTGGTGTAAGGTGAGGAGCCAAGGAGTGGATGCCGCCCTCTCCTGTGGTGCCGTCTCCTTCATACAGGACTTGCGTGCACGTGGCCGGGGGAGGTCACTTCAGAGGAGGGGGAGGAGCGCGGGGCCCAGGAGAGCGCTTTATGCATGCCTCCACTTCGTTGTGGAGAATTCCACTAGGAACAGGGTGATGGTAGAGCTCTCCTAAGGGCGTGGGCTCTCTCCCACTAGAGTTGTGAGCCTGGCAGGCATTTCCATCCTAAACCTCCGGTCCCTCGTAAAAAGGGGACAATTACACTTCACTCAGAAGACTGTGCAGAGGACTCCTTGGGCTAATCTATGAAGTGTTAGCAGATTGCTTGGCACATGCCACGCCTCATTGATGATAGTGATTTTTATTATGAAAATGCAGCCTTGAGGAGGAAAAGAGCTCCCCAAGGCACAATGTCCCAGCTCTAGCCTGGGAGTGGATGGCCATCCTTCAGTGAGTGTGAGGCGGTGACAGCAGTGGCCGGGAAGGCTTGTCTTTGCCCTCCCAGACACCTGCCTCTCGCCCTCCTGTTGCTCAGTCATGCTGGGTTGAGTGATGTGTGGGTACATTGGCGGGTGGGGTCAGGCAGGTGGGGGCTGGGCTGGTCCCGGAGACTGACCCCGAGGGCTTACAGCCCAGTGCTTCGATCCCTGGCCCACCTGAATCCCACCATGCCGCTGGAGGAGGGACTGCGGAGGGCCGTGCAGGAATGGCGGCGCAGGAGCAACCTTGACCGGATGATCTACTACGAGACGGCGCAAAAGTGAGTCAGCGTCCTGGGCCCAGGGGCTGCGTGGAGGGTGAGGCGAGTGGGTGAGGGCAGGATCTGGCCGTGGGGGTGCTCATCAGAGAGGACAGAGGAGAAGGGCTGTCACCCAGCACAGGGTCCCCGCAGCCCAGGGGCCCTACTGTCCTCCAGAAACCCCTCCTTCACCTGGAGAGTTTGAGACTTCTGTCCTTCCTCCACCAGGAGCTCTGCCCTCCCCTGATTTCGACCTACCCTTGCCTTGACATGAAGGTCTCAGGACGGGGCAGGGTGAAGCTGTGAGTCCAGTAGGGGTCCAACTCCGGCCATATGGGCTGGGCCGGGGAAAGAGCTCCACCCGCCAGCCTGCTGCTTCCTTAGTGGTGGGTGGCTGGCGGCCACTAACATAGATTTGGGACCACCTCTCCTCATGAAAAGTGCCCTGAGTGGGTACCCTGGCATCCCTGAAGAGGCTGGGGAAGCCAGCTGTCGTCGGCCCAAGGGTCTCCGGCCCTTCCAGTGTTTGCTCCATGGTAATCCCCTTGGTTTAAGAAACAAAAGCAAACAAACGAGCGCCTCTCACAGGAAGGGAAGGCCTCTCCTCTAAGCTCAGCATCCACATCGTCCAGCCTCTCCTGGGCCCTGTCTCCAGGTCTATGTTCCAGGAGGCTCAGTCCTAGCCCAGGGTCCTGGATTCGGGCAAGGACCCCTGTGGGGAACACATGCCTGTTCCAGCCTCTGGCTGTCAGCCCTTCATGTGGTTCTGGATGGGGCCGGGGGCATGAGGAGGGTGCCCCCTGGGTCAGCCATGTGTCCCGTTGACCTGGTTCAATTCAGCGACCTGGGTCTGTGCTGTTGAATGCCCTCCAGTGCTGGTGAGGCAGGAAGGGTCCCAGATCTTGTGATCACTTCCAGGAGCAGCTCTCTGCTGCGGACAGCACCTCACAGGGCCTTGACGGCCCCAAGGCACGTCCTCTCCCACTGCCTCAGTCCTGGCTGCCTTTGTGGGGCTCCAGAACCCAGGCCTTTTTCTCAGGGTGGCCTGTGTCTCCGTCACCCCCCAGGTTCATGGAATTTGCGGCCGAGGAGGAGATGCACATTCAGAATTTGCAGTGGATGCAGGACCTGCCTCCTCCAGCCCCACCGAAGCTGGATCCTCGGGGGCCCCCAGCCCCGAAAGTGGGCCTTCAGCCAGGCACCCAGGTTCCCACTGGAGCTGAAGGCACAGGTAACAGGGGCCTAGGGTTGGCCACCGTCCCCATGTGGATCCTTTTCTTTCAAGACAGGGGCATTGGTCTTTCAACCAAAACAGCCACCGAGGCGGGGGGTGGGGGGGTGGGGTCTCAGCTGCCCTTTGTCACTACGGGGTATTGACTTGGTCAGTTTTATAACTCCTCTCACACCTCCCTGTCAAAGGACCCCACACTAAGTCTGCCTAAGAAGTGGGCTTGACGGGGAGACCCCTAGAAAATTGGAGGTTCCCCACTTCCTTACTTGTGACCCTCTTAGATGACCCCCTAACCTCCCCTCTCCAACTGTGCATGAGGCTTCAGATGGTCCTGACCCCTCCCACACCCACATCAACGTCCCCCAAACAATGCCCTCACCAACGTGCGCTCGGTGGTCAGGAGGTGGACCGGGAGTCCCTCACCTTCCTTCCCTTCCTCCTGCTCTGCCTCAGCCTGTGCTCCCAGGATGTCCGGCCGCAGGGCCCAGCCCTCGCACCCGAAGCCACACAGATCCCAGGGGAACCCGGAGCCCAAGGCGCCCAAGGAGATTCCCCCTGAGGCTGTGAGGGAGGATGTGGACAGGATGGAGGCGCTGGTGGGGCCCGTCCACTCAGCCCCAGGCAAGTCACATGAAGAATGTGGAAAGGACGGAAATGAGCTGAAGCAGGAAGACGACGACACCTACTTGGACCCGTGTCTCTTGAGCTACACTGACGAGCTGCGTTCCCGGGAACACTCTGTCACCAAGGTAGGCTGGGCCTGGAGCCTGGGGTCTACAAGATGCCAGGGCATGGAACTCTCAGCACCCAAGATCTGGGTTCTGCTCAGGCCGATGGGACTTAAGCTCAGCTCCTTGTTCCTGAGCCTGGTGTTAGGGGAGGTTTACGCAGATGTATGTGTGTATATGTTTGTGTCTGTGTGTATGCCTTTGTGTGTCTGTGTATGTGCATCTGTATATGTGCTCTTTTGTGTGTGACTGTGTATGTGCATGTTTGTCTGTGTGTGTGTGTGTGTGTGTGTGTGTGTGTGTGCTGACCATCCCCGCCTTGTGGAGGAGAGTGGGGGTGGGTCTCTGCTTTTCACTTTCCCTCCTGGTCTTCTTGTGTCACAGGCCACTCCTGGCCAAGGATGCTCACAGCCTCTTCTTTCTGTCCGAGGTGGAGGCAGTCATTCATCCTCGAGTCCCGGCAGAATTGTCTTCCCCAGACCCACAGCTGGATCTCTCGGCCCTTGCTGAGGAGCTGAAGCAGGAGGAAGGACTCACCCCTGAAGAAGTGAGCCAGGGGAGGGAGAGGGACACTTAGGGAGCCAGGGGACTCCAGGGGAGGGGGGACCCCAGGTGACCCAGGGGACAGGGGAAACCAGGTGGCCCAGGGGAGCCAGAGGAGGGAGGGATCGCAGGTAGAACAGGGGCGACAAGGGACACCCAGGAAGACCAGGGCACGGAGGGACCCCAGTGAGCAGGGGAGAGGTAGGGCCCCAGAGCAGGAGGCCCACATGGCTCTGTCCGTCCCTTCCCTGCCTCGGAGGCCTGGCATGGGGAAGGGCCCTCTCTGGGGTGGGTGCAGCGCAGGGTGATAGGAAGGAGAGGATGGGGAGCCGGGAGCGGAGGGAAGGACACACAGCTGGGAATAAGGTGCAGGAGGATGGCAGGAATGCCACCGTGTCTGTATTTGGAGTCTAGTCCTGGGGTCACCCGTCCCCTCCTCCCCCCCCCAGGGCCATTGTCCCACTGCCCAGTGCTCCTCCTCTCACACGTGCGCGTGGAGCCGTCACTGTCCTCCTCCCTCCTACCAGCTGGTGCCGAAACGAGTCCTGGCCTTGAAAGAGGACGAGGGTGGGCCGGCAGCCCCGAGCCACAGTGCACCCGGAATGGGCTCAAGTCCATCTGAGTCCCACGCCGGCCAAGCTGCCCAGAGGCACGACCAAGACCGCCATCGAGGGGTCAGTGATGAAGCCTGCCCACCAGAGATTGATTTTGAGGCTCTTCATAGGCCCAACCGAGCAGACACTGGCCCGTTCGGGCCCAAACTCTTTGTTCCCTCTCGAGGACGTCAGGAGGTCTCTCCATCCCGGGCCGGGCGGCCCTCCTCTCCCCAGGGTCAAAGGCGCACTGGCCCTCGACTGGGACCCAGGGATGCGTCTCTTCTCAGAGAGGCGTCTCCTGTTCGGGGGGCCCGAGGGCCCAGGGATGCGGCCAGTGAGGACGAGGAGGCGTTCCCCAGCCTGGCCTCCCTCTTGGCCTCTCTGCCCAGCCTGCCGCCTTGCCGGCTGTCCCAGAGTCCTGCCCCTGCTTCAGGCCTGGCCTCCCCTGGAGGTTGGGGGGCCCAGAGTGCTCCCCAGGCCCCCTCCCCTCAGAGAAGGGGCCTCAGCCCAGCTCCACCAGCCGCTCCCAAGTCGAGGAAGCGGGCTCTGGGTGGGCGCCCAGCCGCTGCTGAGAAGCTGCCCATCCCCGGGGCTGCCCACGGGGTCTCTGCGAGGCCAGCCTTGGCTCTGGGGCTGGCTCGCCCCTCACAGCCGGGAAAGAGAAAGCGTGACCCGTTTGTCATAGGGAAGAGGAGGAACAGGAAGAGGAAGCGCTGCAGCCAGTAGGGAACAGCCGGGCCGGCCCTCCAGGGCGAGCCCCCCAGGGCGGCCCCCAGGGGAGCCTAGGGGCTCCTCCTCACCCCAGAGCTGATCCTGGGATTGTGGGGGGTTAGGGAGGTGGGGGAGGTGGGTGTGGGCAGGACCTTTGGAGTGATGTATGAAAATTGTGAATAAAGATAGTTTTGGTGGGAAATGCTCTCAGGCCACTGTTATCTTGTTCGTGTGGAGCTGCTCCACAGAGAGCGATCCTGAGAGGAAGGAAGGGTGAGGGAGGTCACAGGAGCTATGGATCTACAGGTGGCCAAACCTTTCCTCCACATAGACAAGGACTCCTCAGGCTGCCCCTGGGAACGCACAGCTCTCACTTTCCCCAGGGACCCCCTCATCATCCCCTTCTCTAAAGCCTGCTTGGCTAGGGGCCTTCTGGGGCATCTGTAGCATCTTCTGCATCCCTGAACCGTCTGGGGAGGGAGAGCTGCTTTTGTGCCTCTCAGCCCTCTGGACACTAACCAGTTTCTAGGACGGAGCCTGGAGACAGCCCTTGTCTTTATGGAGCTTCTCTCTGCTTCCCTGAAGTGGCCAGACGATGGCGCTGGGGTGACCCTCCGCTCATCCAGGGTTTCCTGTGTGGGTGGCCTGACCAGAGAGGAAAAGTCTTGGCCATGGGGACAGGACTGTCTGCCTGGTCGTAGCGGGAGCGTTCTCTAGTCCCACTGGGATTACTGCAATGTGGAGCGTGGTTGAGGCAGCTACCTCTTAATCCCAATGAGGATGCAATAAGGGGAATGGGCAGAGGGAAATTCATGGGGCACCTCTTACAGGTGTGTATAAGGGTAGTGACAGTGGGGCCCCTTGGTGGGACTTGTGGGATTTCTGTGCAGCAGCATCTCTTTCAACTGAGGGAGGAGGACCCATCTGGCTGTGGCTGTGGGGACTGGCCTTAGGGGCCTAGGGGTGTGCAAAGACACCCCAGAACTACTGTCCCTTCCCTTTCCACCCATGGCTGGTCATGTGTGTGTATTGGTATCAACACTGATTTGTATTGCCATAGAAAACAGTTCCTCCTGACAAACTATGACCGTGTTTCACAAGAACAGCTTGCTCACAGGGGCAGCAGGGGTGGGGGAGAGGTGTCTGTGGCCCCAGATCTGGGTGGGAGCTGGGATCCATGCTGAGGAGTGTAGAGGCCTCAGTCACCGTCCTGTGCTTGCCGGCAGAGACTTTGAATCATCAGAGCTGGGGAAATGACCCGCTCCTAAGGGTGAGACGAGCAAACAATGAGGGGCAGGGAGCAGACCCCTGCTGTCTCCCTGAACTGCCCCCCCTCGCAGCCTGCTT
The DNA here is from genome assembly GCF_949987535.1 of Balaenoptera acutorostrata. Lineage (NCBI taxonomy): Eukaryota > Metazoa > Chordata > Mammalia > Artiodactyla > Balaenopteridae > Balaenoptera > Balaenoptera acutorostrata. The sequence goes on along the minus strand of NC_080068.1, from coordinate 51,127,346 downwards.
AGCCCCCGTCACGGCCTGTGCTGGCCCACCTCTGAAGCCCCTTCCTCCTAATGCACTCAGATGCTCTGATCCTTTGTGGACCCGCCCTGGGCCTCACCCCCCCCCCCCCCCTTCCCTGCTGGCCAAAGCCTCTTCTCCCGGTTCTGAGTTCTGATTCCTTCCCCAGGACCCAGGCGGGGGTTGGGACAGCAGAGACTCCCTAATTCTCCCTCCTCCTCCCTGAGATCTTGACAGTCACCTTTGCATGTTTCTATGATTTTCACTACTGTACATACTTCCTGTGAGTGGCTATGATATGTCCTTTTAGGAGTGGCTTATTTCACTTAGCATAATGTCTTAGAGGTTTATCCATGTTGTAGCATGAGACATGGTTTCCTTTTATTGCAAGGAAGGAAATACTTCCTTGTGTTTATAGACCCCATTATCCCTTCATCTGTTGATGGACATTTGGGTTTCTTCACGTCTTGGGTATTTTGGAGAATGCTACGACGAATGTGGGTGTGCAAAGATCTCTTTGAGATCCTGCTTTGAATTCTTTTGGATACATACCCAGAAGTGGGACTGCTGGATCACATGGTAGTTATATTTGTAATTTTTTGAGGAAACTTCATATTGTTTTCCGTAAGGGTTGTCCCATTTTACACCTCTCACCAACAATGAGAAAGATAGCTACCATCAAGAACTTGGTATATATCCATCTTATAAAAATGTTTATGCTTTTAGCAGAGCTGTAGATAATCAAAATTATGTATAATAACAATATTTTTGGTTATATATGGTGTCATGTAAATCATATTGCCTTTGCCTTCTTCTTTCAACATTCTTACTTTAAGAAAAATGGATATATTAGATGTTCTTTAATTTTTTAATTATTTATACTTTTGCATTGTATGCATACATTAAAAATATTTTATCAGTTCCCTTGTTGGTGAACTTTTATAAATTATAATGTGACAGGGTAATCAGTTCCAGAGGAAAAGTTTTTCCTTTCAGAACTTTGAATATTTATTCCATCGAATATGGCTTTTGTTACTGTTGTTTCAAATTATGCCATCAATACACCCTTTCATGGTGGGTGATCAGTTTCCTTGCTGATTGTTTTTCGTAAGACTGTCTGTTGTCTTTTGTGTTCTCCAGTTTCTTGACGTGTGATTAGTTTCAGGTTAAAAAAATGCATCCTCCATGTGATCTATTTTGCTTCATTAACTGATAATCCACATTCTTCATCTCATCTAGAACATAATATTATCTTTTTCAAATGTTCCTTCTACTCATTCTCTCCTGTCTCTACTTCTAGAACCCTGGATATATGTATATTAGACCATCTTATATATTCTCTGTGTCTTCATCAGCTTGGACGGCTATAACAAAATGCCATAGACCTGGTGGCTTGAAAAACAGACGGTACTTTCTTAACAGTTCTGAAGGTTGCAAGTCCAAGATCAAGGTGCCATATTCAGTTCCTGGTGAGAGCGCTCTTCCTACTTTTCAGATGGTTGTCTTCTTACTGCGTCCTCACGTGGCAGAGAGAAAGAGGGGTCCCTCTTGTGTCTTTTCTTGTAAGGGCACTAAACCCATTATGAAAGCTCCATTCCCATGCCCTAATTACCTCCCAAAGGCCCTATCCCCAAATACATTGAAGGGTAGGGCTTCAACATAAGAATTGGTGGGGGGGATATACGTCCATAGCATTCTGCCCCTGGGACCCAAAATTCGTGTCCTTATTGTATGCAACATACATTCATTCTATCCCAACAGCCTCAAAAGCCTTAACTCATTCCAACATCAACTGTAAAATTTAAAGTCCAAAGTCTGATCTAAACACCATCTAAATCACATATGGGTGAGACAGGAGGTACTATTCATCCTGAGGCAAAATTCCTCTGTAGCTGTAAATCTGTGACCCAAACAAGTTAAGTGTTTCCAAATACCATGTTGGGACTGGTATAGAATAGACATCCCTACTCCAAAAGGAAGAAATAGGAAAGAAGGAAGGGGTGACAGTCTCCAAGCTAGTCCAAAGCCTAGCAAGGCCAATCCCATTAGATCTTAAGGTACGAGAATAATCCTCTTTAGTTTGATGCTTTGCCCTCCAGGCCCGCTGGGGTGGCAACATCATCCCCACAGCTCGGTGGGGCAGCCCCACTCCTTCAGCTTGGTGGCGTGCCACCCACACTGCAGCTCTCTGTAGGGCCTCCACCTACACCATGGCTCTCTGTGAGGGCGACAATCTCACACTTTGAAACTGAGGCCCCCTGGGCCTGTGGTGGGATTGACAGACCCGATGACCTCGGAATCACCTTTGGGGTCCTTCTTCCCTTTTCTTCAAGAGGAGTACACATTCACAGCCAAATTGCTCTAGTCTCCCATTCTGTAGAATCCAAGAATTCTGACAGCCTTCCCTCATTCTGCCTGGCTTTCTCTGTCCCCTTTCGTTCAAACTGGCAGGGTCCCTGCTGGTTTAATCCTCTATTCCTGGCCTCTGCTGAGATGACTAATTAAATTAATAGCACACCTGCTACACCCTTCGAGATTTCTTCAGAACAAGCGTTCTCACTTTCAAATATGGATAGGCTGAGAAGTTTCCAAATCTCTAAGTTCTGATTTCTTTTTGCTTAACAATTTGGTCTTCAATTTCTCTCTCTCCTGACGTGTTTCACTGTGAGCGGTGAGGAGGAACCAAGCTACTTCTTCCAAACTTTGTTTAGAGATCTCCTCAGATGAATATTCCGTTTCATCACTCACAGGGTCTACCTTCCAAAAAACACTAGAACACAGTTCAGTCGAGTTCTTTGCCACTTTATAATAAGAACTGCGTCTCCTCCAACTTCTGATAACGTGTTCCTCATTTCTGTTGGAGACCTCACCAGAATAGCCTTTAACGTCCATATTTCTATCTGTTCATGATTATTTCTGTATTCTCTACAAAGATGGAGGTTTTCTCTCCAGTGTGCGTCTTTTCTTTCTGAGCCATCACCAGAATCACTTTGAATAGGTAAGGGCTGAAAGGCCTTTATGGTGATCTCTGCTTTTTTGTAGCATGCACTTCCAATCTCTTTCAGCCTTTACCTGCTATCCAATTCCGAGGCCACGTCCACATATTTAGGTATTTGCGACTTCTTGGTACCAAAATATGTGTTAGCTCAAGGGACTATAACAAACTACCACAGCCTGGGTGGCTTAAACAACAGACGTTTAGTTCTCACAGTTCTGGAGGCTGCAAAGCCCAAAATCAAGCCACCAGCAGACTCCAGGTCCCTAAATTTCTCATTCATAATTTCTGACCGTTTCTTTTCTGTGCTACATTTTAGCTAAATTTTCACGTCTATCATCCATGTCATCCACTTCCTCTTTCTCAGTATCTGATCTAACTTTTTCCCATTCCCTTTGCTCTACAGATGTGTGATGTTTGTAGGTTGAATTTCATCATCCACTATAAAATATTCAATTTCAATGGTCAAGATTTACTAACATCAATCATTTTTACTGTTGAAGACAGAACATTCTTAACTGGAACTGGCACTGTTAATACAAGTGTATGATAGTGAATACAAGCACAACTAGTACAGTTTGGTGCTACTCCTTGATTTGGGTTAAGGTGCCAGCACTTCTGCCACCTTTGCTTTTACACCATCAGTACCTATGTCAACACAATTGTTCCAGAGTAAATCATGAGATTAAAAAAGTTTCACCAACAGTTTGAATATTACAGCATCATGTTGTTTGTGATCAAGCGTGAAGATCGTCAATATTATCTAGTGCTAGTACTAGACAAATTCAAGGAACACAGCAAACCCAGTCACTTTTTGTTTCCTTTTCCATGGGAAAAGCTGTAAGCAACATGTTTTTGCCCTTTAAAGGGCTCCTATGTCTCTGTTTAAAATATTCCATTCCTCTCTCTCTTTTTTCAAATTCATTAATTGATTTATTTGTTTCTAGCTGCGTTGGGTGTTCGTTGCTGTGCGCAGGCTTTCTCTAGTCGCGGTGAGCAGGCTTCTCATTGCGGTGGCTTCTCTTGTTGCGGAGCACGGGCTCTAGGCGCGCGGGTGTCAGTAGTCGTGGCACACGGGCTCAGTAGTCGTAGTTCGTGGGCTCTAGAGCGCAGGCTCAGTAATTGTGGAGCACGGGCTTAGTTGCTCGGCGGCATGTGGGATCTTCCCAGTCCAGGGACCAAACCCATGTCCCCTGCATTGGCAGGCGGATTCCCAACCACTGCGCCACCAGGGAAGTCCCAATTCCTCTCTCTTTAAACAGAAAGTGATTGGACTTAAAGCAGTGCTTAAAGTTTACTGGTACTATAATCCTTGTTCAAAATTGCTCTGTGGCATAAGTCACAATGCAGTGAATTGTTGACACCTCCAAATCCCAGGGAGGCCCCTGAGTGCTCTCTCAGGAGGAAATTGAGGTCAGGTGTATCTGATGGCCTGTGTGCTCTCTGTGATCCTGGTGATATGTGGGGGCTTTCAGGTGAGTGCAGTGGGTAGACTCATGGACTCTTAGTCTTGGCTGGGGGAGACAGCACTGTCGGGTTTATGTTTCCACATTTGCCTCCTTTTGTGTTGCCTTTCTCGCAGTTGCATTTAGCCTGATTAGAGGGAAGGAGGAGATGTCGGTAGCTGGGCAGGTGGTTCTCCAGGAGCAAATGTCAGGGACGGTTGTGTGGGCAAGATCCCTAGGCCCCGTCCTGGCAATCTTGCTGTGCACTGAGCAGTCCAGCTGAATCGGCTCCTTGACCAGAAGTCCAGGAAACTTTTGGCAATCTGGGCAAAATTTGGGATCTGAGGATGGGCTCAGAAATTTCAGCAAGGATTTGGCGGCATCTTACCCTCGGGCTGTTTAAGAGCCCCTGGTTTTGAATGGCATGAAGCGCCAGAGAGCCTTTGATCACATTCTATACAGCTGTCCTGTGTGTGGCCCTCCAGCAGCAAACCTCCTGTGCTGTGACCTCAGGGCAGGCCCCATCCCCCCGCCCCGAGGCTCCTGCCCTGGGAAGCCTGAGGGTGTAGCGCAGGCTGACTGTCAGTGCTGGGCTCCTGGCTTGCCTGCCTCACAGGATGGAGCATCTGTTCACCTTATGCTGGTGCCCTTCCCAGAACCAATGGGCTCACAGCCCAGACATTTGTGCTGAGTCTGGGGGCAGCTGTGCCCTGAGAAGCCATGTCTTCTCACTTGGCCCAGGGAGCACCTCCTCAACGGACCACGCTTATCATACGGGCCTCCTGCTCTTGTGCCCTCTTGTTTTGTTCTGAGGCAGGTGGTTGTGATGGCCAGTACTGTGGGGTCTTGTGATCTCAGAGCAGACACTGGAGGCTGACTGACCCCACAGAGGTGGACAAGGATGTGGGCTCAGGCGATGGGTCCTTTCTTGGGTTTCTGCCTCTCCTCCCTGACTCCTGACCCTTGCTCTCAAAAGCTCACCTTTCTGTTGTAGTTGCCTCACCAGGGGGCAGTGATGGGCTTTGCCCTGCTGAACTATACCCTCGGGGTCGGTGGCCACAGCCTGGCTTGTCACACACTGGGGAAATCCTACACTGGGGAAGTCAGGATTGTGCCTTGCTGGGCTTGGAACCCAGGTAGAAAGGTAGATGGTGTGGGTCTGAGGGACTGATGCCCCAGCCCCAGGGCAGGTGACTTCTCCTGGGAGAGGTTGCCCATGGCCCCCTTTGGCCCCTCAACCCTGCAGAGGTGCTGATAGACGGCCCCTGCAGGCCACAGCCTCTGTGCATAGGATCTGCCCCAGTATCACATGAGAAGCCGGGGCCAGGAGCCTCGCTCTCTCTGAGAGCAGCTGGTCAACCCACGCTGAGGGGCGTCTTCTCGGACACAGGGCACATAGCTGACCTGTAACTGACATATAGACTCTTCCCTGGGCTTTACCCCGGAATTTACCTCCATTCTTGTCTCCTGTCTCACGGCCCCTGCCTTTTCCCCCAGACACCGGAGATCTCCAGGCTTGGGTGGAGTATGGCATGTTGTCAAGCTCAGTGGTGTCCACCTCACCAGCCCACTGGAATCAAGCCCCAGGGGGCCTTTGAGAGAGCAAGACCAAGGACTTTAAGAAGACTACGGTTAATGTTAAGGAGCATAGATTGTAAGATGAGGAATTTCACTAGGGTTTTTCAATCCATAAGAAGAATGAAATAGAAATTGCAGAATTGAAACTTGCACAGACATCAAGAAATAATAGTTTACAGGCCTCAAGAAATAATAGTTTAACAAATGACACATTCACAGAATCAAGGAGATGAGCACCATCCACAGGCTGTGCAAAGGAGGTGCCTTATCCCAGGAGCAGCGTGGCCACGGATCGTCTGAGAGCGAGGCATGTGCTGGGGAAGTTTTGTATGTAATATTCACCAAAGGGAACCTTGGCCAGTGATACCAGGGAAAGGCTATCATGGTGAAGGCCCGCTCATCTCCACCACCCTCAACTTGAATCAAAGTATTGGCTGAAGAAACAGACTTGACAGAGACTTCGGCCACCTGGCCTGGGTTCTCCCTACAAAACGTCATGTTTCTCCACGAACAGGGCAAGGAGTCACAATTGTCCGAATCACAGACTGCATATCTCAACGGTACAGCTGTTACAAATTTGCACCTTTGTTTGAAGGGAATTGTTAAGTGGTGGGTAGGGAGTGATGTGTTCCAGGGAGGATTTGGGCCCTCTGGCTTGCAGGTGACCCTCTTATCAGACAGGGCAATTCTGCCAATAACTCATCACTGCCTTCATTCCTCAGGTGGTAGGGATACAAAGGGATTAAAAGGGGTGCGGGCAGAAAACAGCCCTCACTGACAGCACAGAGCCATCACCTACTGTCTCCTCAACTCCTCTGCCCATAGAGCAACCGAGGGTGCCAGCTTCTTGCGTTCACAGCAGCTGTTGGTAGCACACCATCATCCAAGGAGTTCTTGAGCACTAACTTTGCACTACTCAGCAGCATAATGGAGAAATCAAGGATGGTCCATGGAAATAGCTAAGGGTCTTGTTTTAGGGCAAACGAGCTTATTCTGCAATATGTGCTTCTTAGTTAATTGGGGTTCGAATGTCCTTTCTTGTATGAAATGATGTGGATAATGTTTGAAAAATAAAAGGTTGGCCACCCCATGAGAAACTATGCTTTTATCTGAGTGGGGTTGGGGAGCAAGAGGGAGTAATGAAAATTTGGGTTGTTGAAGTAGTGACAGGGCAGGGCTGACTTGTTCAAGACTGCCTCCCTGCAGGAGGAAGGCCGGCCTTCCTCAAGACTTCATGGACACTCCCCATAGCCAGGGCTTACGGCTGTCATAGCTGGTGATTCAGCCATGGGCCTACTGAGCAATACAGCTGCAACCGCAGCTTGGCTCAGCCCTGACCAGCAGGAGAGAGGCTGGGCCTCCCTCAGCCTGAGTGCTCGTTCCATGGAGAGGGACTGGACCTGGGTCCTGTGTGTCCCAGTGCTGGTCCTAGTTCCTGCCCACACGGGACCTGGGCTTCCCTGATTCTGCAATATAAACACCAGAGCTCAAAGTTTGGGTCCCTCTCCTGGACCCTGGATCCCTACTGGATCCCTGTGTGCTGGCCCAGAACAAAGTGTGCAGTGGGGACCCACAAACTCCCCACTATTCCTGTGACTGTGAACTGCCCCTGATAAACATGGCTCCAGCAGCCAGGGTTACATATTTTTAGGGGACTCTCTTATGGTTACAAGTGCAAAAGACTGAGAACTACTATGGAAAACTAATATTTGAAAACTTCACTCCAGTGATATTTGAAGAACCTCTATAAAATAACTAAACAAACATAATCGCATTTTATTCCACTGTGTCCAAAGTCTAAGCTTTAAATTGTATAAAAATGAGAACGACAAGTAGAATGCCTCCAAACATTTGGAAATTAAGATGCACACTTCTAAATAATCCATGGTTAAAGAGGAATTTCAAGGAAAATTTTTAAGATAAATAGAACTGAGTGAAAATGAAAATACAACACATAAAATGTGGAAGGATCCAGATAAAACATTATTAAGAGGGAAACGAATGGCACTAAATGCTTAGAATAGAAAAGAGGGAAGGTCTCAGATCAATAGTCTAAGCTTTCACACACGGAAACGGGAAAAAAATTGCACAATAAAATCAACACATGAAGAAGGAAGCAAATAACAATACACTCTGATCAAATGGAGTCTATTCTCGGAACACAAGCTTGGTTTACAATTCAAAAATCATCAGCGTAACTTGCCATATTAATAGATTGAAGAAGAAAATCTACATGGCCACATCAATTAATGAAGAAAAAGCATTTGATGAACTTCAACACACATTCATGTCAGAAACTCTCAGGAATAGAAGGGCTCTACTTCAACCCAGTAAAGAATATCTACAAAAAACCGGCAGTGAACATCATACTTCATGGTGAGAGAATGAATGTTTTCCTCCTAAATTCAAAAGAAGGCCAGAATGTCCTCTTTCATCTCTGCTTTTCAACTTAGTACTGTAGGTACTAGCCAGTGCAGCATGGCAAGAAAAAGAAAGAAAGACACACAGATTAGAAAGGAAGAAATATTCATGTCCATACTCATGGATAGCATGACTGTACTCATGGATAGCATGACTGTCTGCATAGAAAATCCCAAGAAATCTCTAAGAAGCAATTAATAAGTGGCAATTACTTTAACAAAGTCTCAGGATACAAGATCAACACAAAAACATTAGTCATCTTTCCAAATATTAACAATGAACAACTGGAAACCAAAACTAAAAACACAATGCCGGGGCTTCCCTGGTGGCGCAGTGGTTGAGAATCTGCCTGCCAATGCAGGGGACACGGGTTCGAGCCCTGGTCTGGGAAGATCCCACATGCCGTGGAGTGACTAGGCCCGTGAGCCACTACTACTGAGCCTGTGCGTCTGGAGCCTGTGCTCTGCAACAAGAGAGGCCGCGACAGTGAGAGGCCCGCGCACCGCGATGAAGAGTGGCCCCCACTCGCCACAACTAGAGAAAGCCCTCGCACAGAAACGAAGACCCAACACAGACAAACGTAAAAAAAGAAAAATTAAAACAACAACAACAACACAATGCCATACACAATGCTTCCAAAACATGAAATATTTGATTATAAATATTTTAATAGAGGATCTGTATGATACAACCAAACAAGACCTAAATCAATGGAGAGACATATCGCATTCATGGATTGGAAGACTCAACATAATAAAAGGTCAACTTCCAACAGAATTTTTTTGTCAACATGGACAAGCTTATTCTAAAATGTATGAACAAAAGGTAAAGGCAAAGGAACCAGAATAAGTAAAACAATTTTGAGAAAGCAGAATATAGTTAGAGGATATTAAGACCTACTGTAAAGCTATAAGTAAGACAGTGTGCTATTGGTGGAAGGATAGATACATAGTTCAATGAATAGGATAGAGAATATAGAAATAGACACATGCCAATACAACAAACTTTTTTTTTTTTTACGTAAGTTAAAAAGCAATATAAAAAGCAAAATCTCTAGTCCTTATAATAACCCTAAAAGGAACACAAATCTGTTAAATGACTAAGCAAGACCATACAGTTAGTGGCAGCACCAGAATCCGAACCCAGGTCTACCTACTCTTGCTGTGACTGAGCCTCTTCCTCTCCATCTCCTAAATGTCACTCTGAGTTGAAGAGGGGAACGAAATGGGAGGCCACCGTGATGCCACATCCCTGTGCCTTAACAAGTATGTTTCCTTTATATACTGGACCATCTAGTTCAGATTTTATTTGAAGCAAGTTTTGGCTTGCTTCAGTATGTATTTCATTTTCTATTTATTACCCTCTTTCATTCATGGCAGACAGGCTCTAGAGGTCCTGAGAATGTCTGAAACAAAGAATGCTATAAAACACCTTAGTAACTCTCGAAAATGCTAAGTGGACCCTGAATCAAAACTTCAAGTTTCAGAGAACTTACAGCCACTAACGATCTGCAAAACAAACAAATAAACAAACAAACAACCCCACACCCTAGCAACTCTCAACCTTGGATCAAACTACAATCTGTTGGAAGAGGTATTACTGAAAAGAGCTTGAAAGGGCAGCCTAAAAGGCAGAGGGTACAGAACATGGGCCATGTCCCTGTAAAGGGAACATGGTTCATATTATTGTGAATCAAGGGGCTGGTTCACAATACTGGTTATGATGTTCAAAACTGTCAATCAAAGAGAGGTACATTATTATATATTTGCTTGTTGCTATTGCTTTTCTGATTAGAAGATACAGAGTCACTTTAGGTAACTTCCATTTAATTTAATATTTGTCTTCATTTTATATCCAGGTCACATTTTCTACATTAAAATATAATCATGCTGACTCCCTCCACCCCCTACACCCTCAGAGAAAAAAAGTGAAGAACTTTACACAACTTGAAAGAAAGATGGAATGCACAGAGAAGTTGCTATTGCACCCAAGTAACAAAGAACACAGAGAGACCAAACAGTAGACAAGTCAGAAGTGCATAGAAGACAGCTCAGGGCTCGCAGCAGGAAGGAGGAGGAATTAAAAGACTAAAGCTTTTAAATGCTATCACTTGTGCCACAAGATTACCCTGAAAAGGCAGATAGGTCAGAAAGCAGGACCAAACAGGGGATTTTCCAAAGGCTGCTATCTAACAGAGTTTAAAATATCCACAGATTATATATATAAAAACAATTCCATACACAGAAGAGCTTTCTCTTCCCCACCTTGCCTCTAGCATCCGGTCAACACTATAGAAACTTAAAACCACTGTTAGCATGTCCGAATGTAGAACCGATATAGGTTTTTTTCTTTCTTAAAAAATTGTATCCCAACTCTTTCCAACCAACAATTCTATTAATTATTTTCATTATGATTCCTCTGCATGGAAACCCAGTAAGGGATCATCAAGACAGGGCATCTCACTACGATCAGATCAATGCCAGTTGGGCAAAAGCGACAAGATTCTGTGTTACTCAGAGGGAGGGAGAACGGTAAGACACAGGAGTTGAAACTTATCCGCACCAAAGAGGAAAAGGAAACTCCTTTTCTAATCTATTCATTAAACAGGAAACAGCAGGTGGACAGGAAAAGCCGTCTGCCTAGAGCAGACCCAGAGGCACACCGAAATCTAAAAACAAGTGCTCAGCAAAGCGTCTTGGCTCGGAGAGGAAGCGTCTTTCAGACCCTATCTTGTCCCTAGTTTGGAGATCAAAGCATCAGAACTTCAGATAGTGATACTCTGGAGGGGGTGGACAGGGAAGGTCTGAGAGACCCAAATAATGAGGACACTAGGCAGCTAACTACACCACTACGTACAAATACACACATCAGTACGAAAACCTCACCTCCAACCCTCAGCTACTTTAAACAAAGCATTGCAGGTCCAGGTTTTCTGAACAGGGGATATTTTAAAGTCTGTTAGCAGTTTAAAACATTGCAACACTGGCACAATATGTTACCTATTCTTTGTTTTTAATTACAGGGCAACACAGTAAACTCCAACACAAAGGTGGGGATGGGGGAGTGCAAAAGGAATAAAGAAAACAGAACCAGTATTTCACAAGAGCATCGAGCCAGCGATGAAGTAGCAGCTAATGCTTTGCAGACTCTCGAGGGTAGAGTTCGCTCAAGGTGCTCTGAGGGATTCTCTTCAGCATTTCTTTGGGGAAGAGCCGGAGCAGTTGCCAGCCAATGTCCAAAGTCTCATAGACAGTGCGGTTTTCGTAAGGACCTTATAAAAAATTGAGACTAGATGAATAAAGGCCAAGTACTTCCAACTTATCAGCGTTCTTCAAAATTTATTGTTATGGGTCTAGCACTGTGAGCATGAAGTATAAAAAAGAGACACAAAGCAGTCAGGTCTCCCAGGACTGGATGTGACCAAATGTGGAAATGAGGGTCTAGACAGTAAGTACCCCTGGGAAACAGAGAAAAGGGAGAAAGTCCGCAGGTGAGACCTTGGGCGCGTGCGTGCGTGCGTGCGTGTGTGTGTGTGTGTTTAACAACGGGTGGGATCTAAAAACACCCCACTGAATAACGGAAACTAGACCCAGAGTTTTGTCCAGAGAGTAGTGAGGAAAGCAGTTTCCCAGCAACACAGGCTGACCTGAAGGAGGCTAGTACAGATACTTAGAAGGCCTTAAATGCCAATTAAGCACCTGAATAGGTCCACGTGAAAGTTTTCAAACTTGCTATTGCTATTATTATTTTTAATAGCAGAATCATTCTTATCCTGCAAATAAATCTCATTTTTTAACTAAGGAGTTAGAGTGGCTAGAGTTCTGCATTCTTTTCTCTACCAGAATAATTTTTATCTTTTTAAGATATTAAGCTTCTGCATAAATTTTTTTTTTTTTTTTTTTTTTTTTTTTTTTAGAAAACCCAACAATCCTATGTTCTGGGGATTTTAATAGTACTTAAAAAATGTATCCTACAAATAGAAAAGTGCACAAATCCTAAGTGTGCAGCTGATGCATTATTCCAAAATAAACACATCGTTTGTAAGTATCACTGAGGTCAAAAATAGAGTTTACCAGCATTAGCAGGGGTGGCAGGGAAGAGAGCAAACAAAACAGCTTGAAAGCCCTACACATGCTATGTAATAAAAACCATTATAGACTTTTTAACAGAAGGACAATCAATAAAATTAATACTAAATTTACCCCGGCAATGGCACATAGAGAGTCAGGGAGACTGGTGAAGATGCTGGCACTAACGGCCAAGGATGATGGGACAAAGGTCTAGACTAGGTCTTGGGACACAAAGAGTGGTCAGAGATCAGCAGCTTCAACATCGCCCAGGAACTTGTCAAAATACAGGCTTTCTGGCCCCACCCACACCTACCGAATCACAATCTGCACTTCAACAAGATCCCTGGTAGATTCAAAAGCATATTCAACTTTGAGAAACACTGGCCGAAGTTTTTTTCATAGGAATGGAAAGAGAACAGGATAAGATGTTTCAAAGGAGAACAATGCAAATTAGCAACTATTTGATGACTGGAGAATAAATGAAGAGGCTTAAGAATGCCCAATTCCTGAGCTTGGGCTAACTAGGGTAATGGTCATGCCAGAGGTAGACAGAAATTGAAAAGGGAATTGCTAGGCAGGTGGTCAGTTGGGAAAAGACTTTGGTTCTCACCACGCTGAGCCAGAGAGGATGGCGGCATAAACACAGGCTTCCTAGCTGGAGATGTGGGATTAGAGCTTCAGAAAGAGGGTAAAGGCTCATACACAGCAAGTTAGTCATCAGCATAGGGGAAAAAAAGCACAGAAAGAACAGGTAATTAAGCCTTTGGGAACATTAACAATTAAGAAGCAGGAAGATAAGAAATCAGGAGGATGAAAACGGATGGACTGGGAAAGTCCAAAACCCCCAAAGCCAGAGGAGAGCATTGCAGAGAGGTTAAGAGCGAGGAGAAGTGGCAATGGAGGTAGGAGAGCAGAAGGCCGGTTGTGAGGAAGATAAAAAATAAGACAGGAGCTAAATAAATGGATAAAGAAATTGAAGGTAGAGGGGAAGGAACCAGAGGGCTAAGAACGAAGACATGGCAGGCGGCTGAAAGAACCTCTTCTCTAATCAGAAGGAAAATTGTATGGAGACCAATGTAAATTCTCTCAGACTAGGAAAGAAGTCCTCAAAACTACATATGATGCTGTTTCTATTCATAGGAAAATAGTAATCTTACCCTGAGCAATGAAGTTCCTCTCAAACTTCTGCAGAAATTCCAAGTAAAGCACATCATCTGAGGTAAGGGCTTCTTCTCCAACTACGGCTTTCATGGCCTGCACATCCTTACCAATAGCATAGCATGCATACTAAAGAGAAAAAAAGGTTTACATGAACCTTTATAAACGGTAACGGTACTCTGGGCATTATAAGTGTATTGCTGTAGCTATCTTCACAGTATTTCACATTATTTCCAAACATAATTCACATATGCAAGTATTGGAAAGACTCTATTATACAGCAGTCTCACTAAGGAAGGAGTCTTCAGGCATGCAATACATAGACATTACTAACACTCTACAAAAAATACACTCCCTCAATATATCAATGAGCTTCCATTTTGTAGAGCATTTAAAAATCACAACTTACACAATAGGAGAAATCCATCTCTAAATTCTATTCCAAAAAAAATATCTGGGTTATCAGTAGGTTTATTTATCATTTCTACTTTAAGGTCAAATGTATTTTTCTTTAATTATGCTTGGTATACAATCTCAGGACCATAGAAACCAAGGATTTCATAGAATATACACAGCTGTATCCCTTAGCGTTCTGGTGATTGCCTAATATGTTAAACAAAAAATTAGTTAGAATAGTCTTTCAGAAATACTCTATAATAAAGGTTACTAATAAAAACTTAATCGTCTTATGCCTTTTTAATTTAAAAACTACCTCATACAGCATTAGAGGTGGGTTTCAAGCATGTGATCTTTAATCTTTGTCATGAGCAGTTATCCTTATGAAAAAGACTGTTTGGCTCTAATAAATGTTTCCGTATTCCAGTATTCTATATTATATATTCTATATTAAAATTCTACTTTGATGGGGGGAGAAGAAAAGTGATATGGAAGAAAGACAAGAGGTATAAGACAGCAGCATGAACTGAGAAAGTATTCATTTCTTTGAACACAATCCTGGAGAAAACATACGTACCAGCTGGTTAGATACATCGGCGTGATCCTTTCTGGTCATACCTTCTCCAGTAGCAGACTTCATTCACCGAGACAACGAGGGCAGCACATTAATAGGCGGGTAAATCTTGGGTAAAAGGGGAAGGGGGAAAATATTATATTTAAGTACAAAATTCAAGCTTTACTGGTAGTAAAGGAGGATTTTGAAACTCATCTTTATTGCTTAAATTGCATAAAACTGCTACATTTGTTTCCTAGATGATTCCTAATATCTCTTCCTGGTAAAAAAAGGAAGTAAGAAACATTGTACAGGTTAAGATTTCTTTTTGAGAATCAAATCCAAAAAGTAAAATCTACAAAACAGTACAAGATTCTATTAAAAAACGGAATTTTCAACATCTGCCTACAGTAGCAAATCCAAATGGTCTTCTGAACTCTGGCTCATAAAATCACACATAAAAAGATTAACAATAATTTCACCTAAAAGCTGATATCAGAAGCTGGCATCTACTAAAGAACCAATAAAAAATCTGTTTTTGATTATTCAGTCATAAAAAAGAATGAAATCTTGCTGTTTGCAACATCATGGATGGACCTTTAGGGCACTATGCTAAGCGAAATAAGCCAGACAGAAAAAGATAAATACCATATCATCTCACATATATGGGACCTTAAAAAACAAACAAAAAAATGTCAAGCTCACAGATAGAGAACAGACTGGTGGCTGCCTGAGGCAGGGGATGAGTGAGCCAAATGGGTGAGGGAGGTTCAAAGGTACAAACTTCCAGTTATAAAATGAGTAAGTCATGGGGATGGGACTTTCACAGCATGGTGACTATGTACGTTAATAATACTGTATTGCATATTTAAAGGTAGCTAGAAGAGTGGCTCTTCAAAATTCTCATCACAAGAAAAAAAGTGTTGTAACTATGGGAGGTGGTGGATGTTAAGTGGACTTATTGTGGTGATCACTCTGCAACATATACAAACATCAAATCATGACATTATACACCTGCGACCGATGTAATGTTACGTCAATTATACCTCAATTAAAAAAATTTTAACAATAAAAGACAAAGAAAAAACTCTGAAAAATCTGTTCTTGTATTAATAACAAAAGTGTGTGTGTTTAACAACGGGTGGGATCTAAAAACACTCCACGGAATAATGGAAACGAGACCCAGAGTTTTGTCCAGAGACTAGTGAGAAGAGCAGTTTCCCAGCAACACAGGCTGACCTGAAGGAGGCTAGTACAGATACTTAGAAGGCCTTAAATGCCAATTAAGCACCTGAATAGGTCCACGTGCAAGTTTTCAAACTTGCTATTGCTATTATTATTTTTAATAGCATCAGTCTTATCCTGCAAATAAATCTCATTTTTTAACTAAGGAGTTAGAGTGGCTAGAGTTCTGCATTCTTTTCTCTACCAGAATAATTTTTATTATTATATATATTATTATTATATGTGACCTGGAGGGAGTCACTCACTCTTTGAGACCTTGTTACAGGGAAGAACCAAATCTGACTACACGTTGGATCTGTTTCTTTGACTTTAACCTTTGCCTTCCGCTGCTTTTGTTCACTAAAAGGATACTTTCTGTACATAATGGCCTGCCTCGGGGGAACCCTGTTCCTCTGCCTGAATGTTAAACCAAAGTGCCTTTGTTCAGGGAAACATACGGACTCTGTCCACCTGTGGATGGCTGCAATTAAAAAGAAATTAACACATCCCCTCCCTGAGGCTGGCCATTCCAGGGGATATTCGCAAAACTTACGGCCCTTTTACTTTACCTCCTCATCTCCTCCCCATCTCTGTGCTATAAAAGAAACTAGCATCCAAACCCCGATGAGATGGTTATTTTGAGACTTTAATCTGCCGTCTTCTCGGTCTGCTGGCTTTCCGAATAAAGTCGTATTCTTTCCCTCAGTGCGTCATCTCTGATTTATTGGCCTGTCGTGTGGCAAGCACAGCAAGCTTGGACTCGGTAACAACCTTAGTTTATCCGGATGCGGGTGCTTTGTACCAGGTGAACTCTAAAGTTTTCCCTTCTGTAGATAAGTTTACCTCAACACGTTCCAGAAGGTAAAAGAATCATCTCTCCTTCTGCTTGATTAAAGTAAGCAAACATCTACCTAAAGTGCACTTAAAATATTTGCTTTCCAGACATTTATGTAATATATTCCGCCATGAAAATCTCAAGTTGTGGTCAATGTGTTGGAAAAAGTATGCACTTAATCCGTATTTCCAGTTTGGGTTTATGGCTTCTTGGTGGAAGCAAGTCAGGAGAGTCAAAAGCAGAAAGAGATAACCATCTCCGTGTTTCCCACCACCTTCTCCTACAGCAAGAGGGAACCCACCTGCCCCATGGCTGAGCACAACTACACCACACAGGAACTCACAGCGCCTGGCCCTGAAATAATCCGAAACCCAGGGCCAATGCAGATCTGTGAAACTGGGTCCTAAATGCTGCTTTTAATTGACATGCTTCTGTTATCTGTATTGTTTAGACAGCTGCAACGTAAGCATGATAGAAACATTGTTGAAATCAAGTATTTTTCAAACACATTGCTACAGTTATAGGCTTTTACTTTTTTTTTTCCCTCCTGCTTGAAATATTATTAATCTAGGATGGAACACAGCTCACCCTTCCTGTGTAGCGAAAGTACAGCTCAAGTTTCTCAATACTCTTTCTTTCCCAATCTTTCTAAATGATCAGGAAGAAAACATTTTAGAAGACATCTGGGAACATATCTTTTGCTGGCAAAGATGTTGAAAACAGAGAAAAAGTCCGAAGAAAATTACTTCCAATGACATCAAGACCATATTTTGAAATTGTTACCGACCAGGGTTCTTGGCGTCCTTAAACAATCAAAATTGATGAAAGGCCAGACAAGAAATTCAGGCAAGGCTTTATTGGGGCCCCTGCTGCAGCAGGGGGGAGCGAGAACAAACAACAGGCTCCTTTGCTTGCGTGCTCCCTAAGCGGGGGCGAGCTTGCTGCTTAGATGGCAGTGGTCCCCAAACCTTTTTGGCACCAGGGACCGGTTTCATGGAAGACCATTTTTCCACGGACCGGCAGGGGGTGGGGTGGGGGGATGTTTCAGGCAGTAATGTGAGCGATGGGGAGCAGGAGATGAAGCTTTACTCGCTCCCCTGCCACTCACCTCCTGCTGTGCAGCCTGATTCCTACCAGGCTGCGGCCTGGGGGTTGGGGACCCCTGTTATATGGCATGAGGGCAGGGGTGTGT
Organism: Balaenoptera acutorostrata; assembly: GCF_949987535.1. NCBI lineage: Eukaryota > Metazoa > Chordata > Mammalia > Artiodactyla > Balaenopteridae > Balaenoptera > Balaenoptera acutorostrata. The sequence continues at coordinate 51,109,482 of NC_080068.1, read as the reverse complement.
CCAGGGGTCGGGCCAGAAGGGTGGCTTAAGTGGTTTGCCCACCGCTTAGGTGGTGGTGTGTGCAGGGGGCACGTGCAGTACCCTGCTTTTGCTCTGGGATCTTCAAAAGTGGCAGTTGGGTTTTTTGGTCTCTTTGTATCTTTTGTCCAGAATTTGCCCCAACTGGGCCTGCACGTCGTTATTTTTAGTCCCATACAGTTTCTTTGTTATTTTGTTGCTCGAGGAGAGGTGTGTCGAGGTGCAAGCACTGCAACACTGCAGCAAAGGGCCCCAGGTCCCAGCAAAGGGTCCCAGGTCCCAGCCTGTCTCAAAATCAATATATGGCTGTTGAAAACAATACTAGAACACTGCAAATAAAAGTATGTTATTTGATACATGGCACAAATTTAGTTCTGACAAATGAATTGGCTTCTAAACTTCAAGAGTAACACAAAAGAAGAAAATGAAGTATGGTTAGTGTTATTAAGGAATGCCTCAAAGGAGTGCTGGGTAGTGGGCATATTCTATCAGCAGCTTCAAGGAATTAAATAAATTAATGAAATTAAAGGAATTAAAGTGTTTAACTGTGAGTCTAGACTGTTTTAGGACTACTGGGAGAATAGCACTAACCCAGTGGCCTCCTGTATATGTTGAAAATAGTAATATGCAAATTGGGTCATTTGTACAAAATTTAGGAAAACTTCTCATTAAGAAGTTCCATTGACTTAAATTGATACCAATATGTGTTTAGTTCAACATTCAACTACTTCAAATGGTAGGGAATTCCTTTAACCTACTGTTATGTTGAAGCCCTAACCCCCAGTACCTCAGAATGTGACTGTATTTGGAGAAAGGGTCTTTAAAGAGGTGATTAAGATAAAAGGAGACCATTAGGGTGGGTCCTAATCCAATCTGACTGGTGTCCTTACTAGAAGAGGAAATCTGGACACAGAGAAGCACCAGGAAAGTGTGCACACGGAGGAAAGACCATGTGAGGACACAGCAAGAAGACAGTCATTTGTCAGCCAGGGAGAGAGGCCTCAGAAGAAACCAACCCTGCCAACACCTCGATCTGGGACCTCTAGCTACCAGAACTGTGAGAAAATAAATTTCTGTTGTTTAACCGTCTGAATGTGGCATTTTGTTACTGCAGCCCGAGGAAAATAATACTCTTAGCTTCTGGATTGGCCTGTGGTGGCCTTGCTGAGTGACTGGGATCGGTGAGTCCCTTCCGGCTCAGCCACAATCCGTTATACTCATGACCCTCAGGGTCTCACAAGGTTTGTACGCTGGGTGGATGCCATGTTGGCTACCACTCTCTAAGTCGGCCTTATTTCCAAAGGAGTTTAAGTTCCTCCTCAGACCATCACTGACCAGTCTAGTTCTGGCAAGCAGAAGGCACTCGGTGGCATTGTTGAAATTCAGGAAGTTTTCAAGTTTAATTGTGTCTGCCAGTTGAATTCCCGGAAGAGTTTGTGTCTGAGAAGGACCACGATGGTACCTCCTAGCTAACTCAGACCATCCTTAACCACATTCCACACCGTCCGTGCCTAACAGACACTTGTTCACTGACTCAATTTTCAGGGCCAACTGGTCATTTCTAGGCCTTTCCATTCTTTCTAGCACAGGCTCCTTGTTTTTTCCTATAGAGAGGGCCAGTTCAGAGGTGTCCTCTATGAGTCATCACTCTTAAGGACTCAGGGAAATCACCCTGAGTCCTTAGTTTTGAAATGTGGCGTCACTTATTTTTGAAATGTGACAGATTAAGCGCCTTACTAGGGAATGACCATTTCTTAGGTAATGAATGAAGGGCCTTGGTCGTGCCCTCCTCAGGAGCAGAGCCTCCAGAGCTTCAGAAGGACTTGGTGTGTTCTGTCCACCTTAGCACAGGACCATGCTGGTATTTTCATGTAAGAAACTAAGGGTGTTAAATCAGATCATCTTATTAAAATAATAGAATATAAGATTGAAGGTAAGAAAGACTGAAGGAAAGGAAGAAAAAAAATCAGAACCAAAAGAGAGAACAGTGATAACATCGCAGGCCTGAGTCACCATCCTGAGAAAGGCTTGCTGGTGTCTAGGCACCTGAATTTTGGGAGGGCTTTCACCACTCCCAGAATTGAGAAGAGTGGCTCACTGCTGCCTAAGATGTTTATGCAAACAATGTGGGTGGTGCTGAACACTTGCTTTCCTTCTGGAATCTGGGATTTTGATATGTACCAGGGAGAGGGTGCCTACATGACCATCCCCCATAAAAGCCTGGGCTCCTAGGCTGAGGCTAAGCTCCCCTGGTTGGCAACATTTCCCACATGTTGTCCTCACGGCTGGAGGACTGAAGCGTGTCCTGTGTGGTTCCACCGGCAGAGGACTCGAGGGAGCTTGCCTCTGGTTCCCTCCAGACTTTGGTCCACTTGCCTTTTCCTTTGTTGACTGTACTTTGTGTCCTGCTGCTGTAGTAAATCACAGCTGTGAATATAACGCTAGGCTGATTCCTATGAGTCCTTCCAGTGAATCATGGAGCCTGGGAGTGGCGTGGGGGACCCCAATACAGGAGTGATCACGGAGAACTGCCAGAGGCAAAGAACCCAGAGTGGAATGCAGCCTGGAGACATTCCCTATAGGACACAAGTCACCTCCATGAGAACTGCACAGAACAAGCTCTTAACATAGCGTCCTCCTTTCCACCTGTCACAGATGGGCCTTTCATAATAACAGGAGATCTGTTCTGCATTTCCACACTTTCAAGTAACAATCACAGGTCACAGGAAGACGCGTGACACAACATACTTATGTATTCCAAGCGCTTTATCTAGTAACAGGGCAACTCTACGAGGCTTTCTCAAGATTTGGCTCTTTCGGTGATTTCATTGCTTCTGAGAATGAGATGATTATCTTGTGCTCAATAAAACATACAAACAGATAAATGTGTTAATGTCTTTACTAACTGTTAGATTTGGGTAGACTAGTATAGGCTATGTGTGGTAGGATTAATTCTTAGATTTGCCAAAGTCCAAAAGAAGAGAGCCAGGTAAGCATCAAACTTCACACGTGTCATCACAAGAAAAAGAATGTGTAACAATGTGAAGTGATGTTTGTTAACTAAACTCACTGTGGTAATCATTTCACAATATATACATACATCAGATCATTAGGTTGTACACTTTAAACTTACACCATGTCATGTGTCAATTACGTCTCAATAAAACTGGAAAATAAATTTCACGCGAATGGTAGACATCTTGAACAAAAATTCCATTTTCAAATAATTTGTGAGGAAGAGTGAAAGCCACTGAACAACTAAACCCTTCTGAGACATTCCGTATGGATTTTTAACCTCTTTCAAGAGGCTAACTGTCCATTTTAATATTAGGGAAAAGTAGACAATCCTGCAACAGTGGAATGAAAAATTCCTCCATTCAAAATTTTCTTCTCAAATCAGAATATTTAGATTTATCCTACACTATGTTTGTAAGGGAAACATACTTACTACCACAAGATTTTGCTCTCATTTATGCAAAAAATAGTAGCTCTCTTACAGTGTTTGTCACAATTCCGATTTCAGAGGAAGTGTTAACTTAAATAGGATTTAGCCAAATATGTTTAAAAATATGTCAAGATCGGGACTTCCCCGGTGGTCCAGTGATTAAGACTTTGCCTTCCAATGAAGGGGGTGCAGGTTCAATCCCTGGTCAGGGAGCTAAGATCCCACATGCCTCAGGGCCAGAAAAGCAAAACATAAAACAGAAGCAATATTGTAACAAGTTCAATAAGGACTTTAAAAATGTCCACATCAAAAAGCTCTTTAAAAAAAATATGTCAAGATCAAACAGCTGTTTTTAAACTAATTGTGTATTTAAAGCTGTTTTGGTAGTTTTAGTGACAAAATAGAGATGCTTTTTTCTCAGCATTTTAAATTTGAGTTAGCAATACTGTTAAACCAAAATGATTAGGGTCATACGGTTCACACTGTAATTTCAAAATTAACTCTTACACAAGAGAAGTTAATCTTAGAATAGGACAAAGAAATATACATTTGAAAACTAAGTTTAAGTAAATGTGAAATAAGTCCTTTGCAACATATAATTGCCATTTCATAAGAAAAGTAAAAGGCTGTGTGTTAGTCAGAGCAGAGGTAAGACAATTCTCCATGGGTTTCTCACATTTCTGCACATCTCACAAACAGAAGCACCGACAGCCCTTTATTCTCAGCTATCTTTCCAAGGATGTTTAGATAGAAAACAGCCTTGTAAGATAATGTCTTCTTCCAGAGGTAAGGGCAAGCATGCTCACCTCCCAAAAGATTCTGGTTCCCTGAACTCTTGTCTTATAACCCGCTGTGCGTGCAGGCATCCATCTGGGCCTGTCCACACAGCCCCTGTGTGCCTCAGGGTCAAGGAGAACCAAGGCAAATATTCGGATGCCCATGCTGGCTGCAGTGGTTTATGAGTAACCAAGTAAGTAATAGAGTCCTTTGTTTCTGACCCATAAGTCTTCTGTCTTCTACCTGCATCCATGGAAAACGGCAGCTTAACTTGTTGCAAATAGGGCAAAATCTCAGATACTCCAAAGTTCTGGATGGAAAGATTAAAGTTCATCTCTCAGAAGACTTACTATAGAATGCATATGAAAAGGTCTATGACTAAATAATCTATTTATTTCAGGTCACTATGCAAACATTTATATATTTTAACATATTGATCTGCTCAATATGTTAAAATGTATATGTATGTTTGTGCTCTTTTGTTTTTTATTGATGCATGGTTAGAAATTCTTCTTTGTTTCCTTTTTAAAAATGGTATGTATTGCATTGTTTTTTGATAGAAAATAACAAGAAAAAAAATGTAGTCTGGGGTCTCACTAGTCAGAAAATCCCTGGTGACATGAAAAATAAATAATAGACATAGGCACACTTGGCTAGAAAATTCAAATAGTACAGAAAAGCTTAAAGAACACAGAAGCCACTCTTTCCAACCCAGCACCAACTTAACCATTTTTATGGTTTATTAAAATTGTCTGGGCTTCCCTGGTGGCGCAGTGGTGGAGAGTCTGCCTGCCGATGCAGGGGACACGGGTTCCAGCCCTGGTCTGGGAAGATCCCACATGCCGCGGAGCAGCTGGGCCCGTGAGCCACAACTACTGAGCCTGCGCGTCTGGAGCCTGTGCTCCGCAGCAAGAGAGGCCGCGATAGTGAGAGGCTCGCGCACCACGATGAAGAGTGGCCCCGGCTCGCCGCAACTGGAGAAAGCCCTCGCACAGAAACGAAGACCCAACACAGCCAAAAATAAATAAATAAATAATTAAATAATTATTTTTTTTAAAAAAAAGGAAGGAAATTCTGACGCATGCTACAATATAGATGAAACTTGAAGACATTATGCTAAGTGATGTAAAGCAGTCACAAAAATGCAAATACTATATTATGAGATATCCAGAGTAGTCAAACGCATAGAAACAGTAAGTACAACATGGCGGATGCCAGGGAGTAGGGAGACAGAGAAATGGAGAGTTGTTTGATGTGTATAGATTTTCAGCTTTGCAGGGTGAAAAAGTTCTGGAGATTGGTTACATATCCATGTGAATATATTTAACACTATTGAATTGAACACTTAAAAATGATTAACATGGTCATTGTTATGTGTATTTTACCACAATTTAAAATTTTTTAAAATCAAGTTCCAAAAAAAAGAAAGAAAAAAAAAAACCTTTACCCAGATATCACCTGCCTCCTCCCCTCTAGTGTGAATTAACTACTCCTTTCTTCATGGCCCCACTTAATTCCTGCACATACCTCTAGTAGCGTCTTATCACATTTTTGGTAATTCTTTGTTTGACAGGATAAGGGTTACTGTCCCATGAGTGAGATGAATACCCATCCACTTCTAGGCTCTTGACCAGAAGCTAAGAAAATATACTAGGGTCTTTAGTAAGATGGAGAAAAGAGACAGTAGCCCTGACGGCATAATATGCCACAGGGGATACTCAAGAGTATACCTTGTATGTGTAGAGGTGTCACTCTGAGGCTAGATCTGGAGGGGCTAATGTCCTTCAGCCATCCTTCTGTAAGCAGCATCTGAAAGGCCTGAAGAGCACGTCCTCCCACCTCCAACAGATGAAAACATCTCCTTCTCTATCATGAGTCCAACCAACTGAAATGATTGGCCACACCCAGTCTGACCTGTTGGCAGGAAGAGAGGAAGATACTCATTTCAGATAGAGCCAAGATAAAGTAGCTTATGTAACAGACAAGGTACTCTGGGGCCACATAAAGAACTGTTTTGCTGCCTCCCCTGAACTCTTTGTATGTACACTTGATGCCTAACAAGATTTTTTTTTTTTTTTTTTTTTTCTGATAACGGACTGGACCTTCCTACCCTTCCCAGTTCATAGCCAAGAGGTAACACTTGTTTGATCTGTCTTCCCTCCTAGATGAGGAGCTCCTTTAGGGCATGGACCACACCTTATTCGTCTTCGTATCCCCTGTGTGCACCAGTGTTGGCACATAGCAGGACTGGTACACACGGCCTGCCCAACAAAGGACTGAATGGTTAGAGTGAGGGTGTGGTGAGTCATTACAATAATCCAGAGAGAGGCTTTTGACAGAGCAACTACTCCACCCCTAGAGAAAGGACAGTCTGAATAGAGAACCACAGGGAAGATGTGGGTCTGGTGGCTGTGGGGAGCAGAGGGGGCATGAGAAGAAAAAGTGGTTCGTTATAAAGCCAAGGCTGAGCAGGCTGATGAAGTTTATGCCCTCAAGTCTCATGTTCTGTTGTCTCACTGGTCTAATGACGGGGCCGGCGTTTATCTGGTCGTCGGGCAAGTGTCCCTTCATTCTATAATTTCAGCTCCAACTAAAGCAACACCGTAACACTGGCTCAGTGGCCACCATTCCACAAGCCACATACGTTGCTTCAGTTTTAAATTAGGTATTGTTTTTTCTGGCTGATTGGACTGATTCTGGTCTACTAACAATGAGATGCTCATGTATGGCTCTTTCATGTAGTCAGTCCTTGGTAATGTTTTTCCCTCTCTTGTAACGCTGGAAAGGATTCCTAACAAGTTGATCCAAAAATCAGCTTTCTTTGTCAACATAATGGTATCCTTTCAAACTCACATTTATAGACTTTGCAAGCTGGAAAGAAGAACAAAGCTTACTTCCTGGTAAGGAAATTTGTCCCCAGAGGACGGAGTTGGGTCACAGTGAATTAGAAGTAGAATCCAGAGCCCCTAGCTTCCATTCGTGGCCCCTGTCCTTCTGCTATCCGCCGCAGGTGCAGCCACAGCTGCTTGGGACACGGCCAGCTCGCCCTCCTCTGCACTTCGGTGCGATCAGGGCTCCCTCTGGAGAGCTCTAAATTATCCGCGTTCGGAGGGGAGGATTGAGCAGACACGATTCTTCTGAGGTTAAGTTTCCTTGGAATATGCCAGGTGATGTTTTTCTAAAGCTCCATCTCAACGGTGCTGACTTCGAGGCTTAGCAGACCGTGCAGAAACGCACTAGTTAGCGGAGAATTTGCCACAAACAGCTGCGTGGCCGATGGGCCGCGCAGTGGCGGCGCACTACTGTATACTAACCAGCCCCCAAACCATTTATTCATCATCTAATAGGCATTATTTGAGCCCCTACTGTGTGTCTGGCTGCAAGCTGTCCAATAAGGAGTTGAGCGGCTCGGGGCTTTGTGACCACCTAGAGGGGTGGGATAGGGAGGGTGGGAGGGAGACGCAAGAGGGAGGGGATATGGGGATATATGTATACGTATAGCTGATTCACTTTGTTATACAGCAGCAACTGACACACCACATTGTAAAGCAATTATACTCCAGTAAAGGTGTTTTATAAAAATAAAAAAAAAAAAAGAGTTGAGCGGCTGCCTGCAACCCGCCCCCCCCCCCCCCACAGGCCCAAGGAGCCATAGGAACCGGGAGACACAGGGACTTGTGATTCTCAACTCAGATCTGGCCTTACCTTGTGTTGCGACCTGGGGCAAGTATTGTAAATCCTCCAGCCCGTAGCTTCAAAGCAAAAAGAAGTCTTTTCAAAAGGGAAGGGTATTTCTGGGAACCGGAGAAACAGACAACAGCTGCAGAAGTGCTGTGAGCCCCTCTGCAGGCTCCCTGACCCGGGAACCACCGCTTACCCACCCGCGGGCGGAGGCTGCCCGCTGCCTGCCGAGCAGGCTGCCCCGTCCGGCCCCGGGGAGCCCGGGCAGCGGAGGCCCAGGGGGCGCCTTTCTCTTTAAGAGCCCCACAGGCGATGCTGATTGGCTGTAGCTATACGGGTCTTTCTTCCCAGCTCCCTCCCTCGGAGCGCTCCCTCCTCCGCCGCTTTCTCGGCTTTTTCCACACCCCCCACCCCCACCCCGCTGCGTACCCTCCAGCCCCTGGCGCTCGCCTCTGGTTCCTCGCCGCAGAGTTCAGCCCCAGCAGCGGTAGGGGCGACTCGCTAGCAATAGATGCCGGGCGCCAAGATTTGCACCCTTAAGCCGCGCTGAACTCCAGAAGAAGAGAGAAGGAAGCAGAGAAGCCCCGGGAAGGCGGGGACGGGAGGTGCGGAAATCCCCGCCTAAAAGGCAGAAGCCGTCGCCCCCACCAGAGAGCTCTGCGCCGGCTGCTCGCCTGCTTGCTGCCGCTGCCACGAGCGCCCGCCTCTCCCCAGCCATGCCAGGCCCGGCCGCCGACGAGGGGAAGGTCCCCTTCCGCACCGCCAAGGAGGAAATCCGTGTGGGCTTGGGGGTCGAGGGCTCGGAGGGCGGCGGCGGCGGCCGGGAGAAGCCCGGCGCGCGCGGGCGGCGGCAGGACATCGCCTGGAGGAACGTCTTCCTGCTGAGCCTGCTCCACTTGGGGGCCGTGTACTCCCTGGCGCTCATCCCCAAAGCCCAGCCGCTCACTCTGCTCTGGGGTAAGTCCCGCCGGCCCCCCTGCGCCCCGGGCACCGAGGCGAGGCGGCGCCGGGGCGCGCGGGGGCGCGGGTCGCCGCTGGCTTCGGGCGGTGCGGAGCCCCTCTCCGCTCGCCTCCCCACCACGCTCCCCGGCCCCCCGGCCTGCAGTCGTCTGGCCTTTGGGACAGGCAGGTATTTCTGTGCTGGTATTTTCAACTTCTGCCTCCCCCGCTGTCTGCTTGACTAGGCGCCTTTGGCGGCGCCTGGACGGACTCGGGGCCCTTGGGCGCCACCGCTGTGCGCAGAGGCGCACCGGCTGAACCCGGGTTCCAGGGCGGGAAGACCGGTGGGCTGATTGTGTCGCCCAGGCGGGTCCCAGGGGCGCTCCTTTCTGCCGCCCTTCGGCTTCTCAGTCTCCTCTGTGGGCCACGGACCTTGGGGCCGAGTTAAGGACAAGAAAGGGAGTTGCAGCGGGGGTGGAGAGACCGGGCACCGGATCAGTCTTGATGTTCGCGCAGGAGATGGAAGACACCAGTTCCCTTCCTGCCCCTTCAAGGCCCCCATCCCTGCCCCCTCCGTGATCTCTTGTGCCCAGTTGCACTTCTATGGTCCCAGAAGTTTCTCGGCGAGCACACCAACCCCGCGGCGAGAGCGCTCTGCCCCCGGCACAAAGCTTAGACCGTGGCCGAGCAGATCCCCTCCCGGACCTATTCCTTCTGACCAGTGCCTGTCTGTCACCGCACCTGTAGCTCTCCCTCTCGCCACCCTCTTTCCTAGCACCCCCAACCCTGCCGGCATGGGAGGGAGCCCAGGAGCACCCCCCCTCAATGTCCCCCACCTCCCGGGGCCCGGGGGCCGAGTGCCTGCCCTACGTGACTCCAGTGGCTGACCTCAGAACCACTTCCAACACCCCCTGCCCCAGCAACTGGTTTTGGCCTCAGTCCCTGCAGTGGCCACGTTAGCCGGGACAAAAGGCGCTGGCCTTGATATCCTGGGCTGAGAATTGGACGAGATGATCCAAGAAGCCCTTTCAGCTCTCCTCTCCGAGATCGCCAAGGAATGGCGGCAGGAGAAACACAACCTACCTTTATTCCCAGAGGGGAAGAGGAAGGAAGAAAATAAGAAAACCTCTTTCTGCAAGGCGTCTTATTTAGCATAGTGCCAGCTCCAAACGCCTGGGTTCATAATGGGGCCACTCGTTTCCAAGCCTTCCCCTGAAACTCTGCAGTCCCTTCTCTCGGAAGCAAACTCTTCCAGAAGATGGGGGCCTCTTAGGGGAGTGTGGCTGAGCAGAGCTGAGGAATGATGAGAGGGGCGGGGCGTCTGTGGGGATCTGTGAAGCCTCCCAGAGCCGCCTAAGCTTTGGGTAACCTCCCTGCTCAGCCCTCCCCTGCTCAGTACACCTCCTCAATTCAGTGTCCTTTCCACCATCTTCTTTACTGTTATGTGTTGGTTTCATTCTCCCTGTCTTCCTTCTTCCTTTACTTCCAGATGACTAGATCGTGAGATGCTCAGTCATTGCTTCATGGACACACTCCCCCCACCTGCCAACCAAAACCCTTATTGCCCTGGATCCTCCAGGGAGCTGCTCCCTCTCCACCCCACTCCTTCTCCCTGTAGGGGCAGGACTGTGCCTTTGGACTGCAGAGCTCACCTGCCTCCAGGGGATTGGGGCTTAGCTTTAATAGCAGCAGTGTCAGAGAGCTCAGGGAGAAGTGAGCACTTAAAATATTGTCTTACATGCCTGGAGCTCCACAGACCCACAGGCTCCATCCCTTACAGCCACCCACCCGCTGGTTCTGGCATCCCACCAGGAGCCACAAGGACAAGGCCCCCTCTCCAGGTTTGCCAGTCACCTCTGCCCTTTCCAGGCCACTCACCGTGGTGGAGACAGATTCTTTCTTCTGAAAGACCTTGGCCAGAAGACACCGTCCTCGGCCTCAAACTCCTCCAGCTTCCCCGGAGAAGTCAACACACTGCAGGACTCTGGGTTCCCCTTTGTGGGTGATGTTGCCAAGCCCATCCTTGTGCCTTCCTGCATAGTCTATTGCCTTAGCTACTTTTGGTCAGTTCCATTCCCTGAATCTTGATTCACTCCCTACCTGGGTTTCATTGCTGCCCCCCTCCAAAAACCAAACAAACAAACAGAAAAAGAGCCGACAGTGGTGGATATTGTAGTTTCAGGATTCAAACTTGTGACTTAGAAACATTCCAAGTAAGTGAATGTTATCTGATGGATATCTTGTGAGGGAAGAAGTGAGGGAGAGAGACAGCTAAGATCAGTGTGCTGATGGCTAGAATCTATAGGGAGACTGTTGATCAGGGTTATTTTCATTGAAAGCCTTGGTGCCTTGAGCTTCAAATTTCTCCCCACTGGATGCCCTTTTCATCATCTCTCCCACTGGCTCTGTGTAGTGTTAGGACTGAGTTCATGCACCAGTGGGCTGTTCATCCACTTCAGGGACCTGAGTTGTCAAAGCAGTAGGCTTAACTAGCCCATCTATTATTGCTTGCCACCCTCCACCCCAGGTATGGTTGCCCTGGAAACAGGAGGCATCCATGCAGAGCACCCAGCAGAGGATGTTTTAGGTGTTCAGTTGTGCGAAGAGTAATTTGCGTGGCAGATTATGAAAGATGTCATCCATGAAAGATCCCATCAAGTTGTTCAGTCCAGACCTCCTCCACTGCCTCACTCCCCACCTTTTATGACTCTCCGTGGGCCCAGAGCAAGTTGTTTTCTCTTCTTACCCTTGCAGTTTTCTGAGTGGGCAGGCTGTCAGAACGGAATGCTCTTGGTGCCCGCAGGTCCTGAGGGATGAGTTTATGACTTTTGAGCACAGAACACGACCTCCAGCTGGAGGAAAAATCTTCACCTGAAGCCTTGAGCTCACAAAAGTGCCTGCTTTGAGGGTTTTTGGCCAAAGGGGCAGTTTGTTCATGCCCTGAATCCCAAGACGAGTGGAATAGGGGAGTGAGGAGCTGCAGCTGTGGTGTCGAGGTCAGAGTCCTGGCGCCTCTTCCCAGCAGCTTTGCCCTGTCTCCAGGCGTTCTGGCCCCTGGTTTCCAAAAACATGAGGGACTTTTCTGGTTTCCCTTGAAATGTCATCCGAGTCCCCTAAATATGCCTTGGTGACATCATGACAATTTCAGTGACAGTATCAGGCATGCAAAACAGTAACATGCCCTGCTCCCTTCCATCTTGCCCCAGGGCAAATGTGACCATTGCTAAGGTAGATACAGGATTCTCTGGTGCCCTTCAGGTTGCTGGAACACAGCCTATGGTGAGGAATCTGAGCGGTGGCAGGAATTGACTGAGGCAGTCTAGCAGGAGGGAGGGTCAGGAGAGGCTGGGGTTTGGAAGGTACTGGTCCATCAGTCAAATTCTGTCCAATTCTGAGAGTTGCCCAAAGATGAGCTGTCTTCTGTCAGGCCTTGGGTAACCTGAATCCACACCTTCGATGGTCCTGATGTCGTTGTTGTGCTTCTTTTTCCACCAAATCCCTAACATTGTTGAGGCACTCCAAGAATGCGTGGCCATGGACTTCTGTTTTACCTCCGGGTTTGCTAGGGTGAGCACAGCTCAGAAGAGAAACAACTGAGAATGTGAATCCCTGCTCTCCTACTTACTTACCAGCTGCATGGCCTTGGGCAAATGAACATCTCCAGACCTCAGCTTTCTCACCTGTAAAATGGGTATATCAATACTTCTTGGGCTTCCCTGGTGGCGCAGTGGTTGAGAATCTGCCTGCTAATGCAGGGGACACGGGTTCGAGCCCTGGTCTGGGAGGATCCCACATGCCACGGAGCAGCTGGGCCCGTGAGCCACAATTGCTGAGCCTGCGTGTCTGGAGCCTGTGCCCCGCGACGGGAGGGGCCGCGATAGAGAAAGGCCCGCGCACCGCGATGAAGAGCGGTCCCCGCACCGCGATGAAGAGTGGCCCCCGCTTGCCGCAACTGGAGAAAGCCCTCGCACGAACCGAAGACCCAACACAGCCAAAAATAAAATAAATAAATAAATAAAATCAAGTAAAACTTTAAAAAAAAAAAAAAAAAACTTCTTGCTCATGAAGTTGTGAGAATTAAATTCGATAATAGGTGTAAACTACTTAGCACAGTGCCTGGACCTTGGCTGATGTCCAGTAATTGTTAGCTGCTCTTATTATTATTGGTCCTGATACCGGTTTTTTTCTTTAGTAGAAGGAAAAAAGGCCCTCTTGCAGCACAATCAATTCTACAAAGCTGGCACACAACATGGCTTCGTTGCCTCTCTTGCATAGAAAAGATTGCTTTGGCTTGGGAAACAAGGGTTCTTTCTCAAAGTCTCCAAAGAGAAATGAACACAGATCCCCCTGTCCCTCCTCCCTCCCCCATTCCCTTCTCTTTCATCCTCTCTTCCTCCTATTTTCCTCCAGAAGGCCATTATTTTGTAAAGAAGAATCTTTTTGTTCAGCTGATAACTCACCTGGTCTTTAGTGTCTTCTTTGGGGCTTTTTGAGCAGAGCCAGTTAAATTGCTGTAAAAACAGGGCCAAATCATTTCTCCTAAATGTCTTAGGGTGTCAGTTTTGACTTTTTTCCCCGTTTTTGTCTCCTTGAATTATCTTTTTTTTAAAAAATCTTTAATGCTCAAACTACTAAAAAACTGAAAAACATAAATGAATCTTCCTTTTAAATCTTGTAATTCCCAGCCCATTGTTGCAACTCTTGCATTTTTAATAACCAGGCAAGCACTAAGAGCCCTACCCCAGGCTGGGTGGAGTGCAGCGAAACCCGAGAGAATGGTGTGCTTTTGCTGGCTTAATAGTCCCAACAAGCATAAATATAGGTTGAAGTTAACATTATTAACTCGGTTTTTTTCTAACAACACTGGTCAAGGTCACTGCCAACTGCACTGTCATCCTGAAATGTGAAGTCGCTCTGCAGAGTGGAAAGCAGAGCGGGAATCCCAGCATTGCCACTTAGTTCAACTTCTGGCAGGCCCCTTTCCGGTGTGTGAGCCTCGGTTTCCTGGTCTCTGAAATAGGGATGGTAATACTGAGCTGAAAGTTGTTTTAAGAATCAGGGCAAATGTCAAACTGGTGCCAGAGGCTAGACATGCAGTGCCCTCTGTTCCTACCAACCCCACCGTGGGCCAGGCGTCAGGGAACCCGCAGGGCTTCCGTGTCTGTTTGTCTGGGACTTGGAGTTCTCGTGGCTCAAATATAAGGCATAGCCTTTAAATCCAAATAGATTATCCTGACCTCGTGTAACATTTAGTTCTCATCTTGTCCTGATTTGTGTATTGTATAACATCATAATAATTGCTTGGAAAAGTCACTGAGAGATTTACAAAAGGGTGACACCGTCATGGTGGTTTCTCTGAATTTTTATAAAAGGCAACATCGTCTTTGGTTGGCATTATTCTTGTCGAGCATTTATTTTGACATTCTGTAGTCTCTGGTGTGCGGTCTCGCCATCCCTCTGCTGTGACATGTCCTGCTTCTGTGGAAGTGCCACCCTGGGGTTAAGAGTGTGGACGTGAGAGTCAGAGGATCTGGGTTCAAGGCCCAGCCCACCAGCTATAGCCTTGGGCAGGTCGCTCACCCCCCGTAGCCTCAGCGTCCCCAGCTGCACAGTGAGAAGAGCGGTACAACCAGCAGCATGTCGCAGCTGGAGTGAAAGGAACGAGAGTGAGGCACTTGGCCCTCGGTGCTTCCCTTCGCACCTTCCCTTCCTTTAGCTCCCCCTTTGGTGGCTGGGACTTGTTCCGGCTGCCCCCTGGTTGTCAGAAAGCCCTGGTCAGGGGTAAAGCAGTTGGTTTTCTGAGTTTGTTTTCCCTGGCAATGGGTTGGTGGCCACCCCAGCAGGGACCCGCTATCCTCCCTCATCAGTGTCTGCTGTTTGTTCACTCTGAGTGTGAACGGCCACGAGAGAGCCTCACAGTTGCACGTGCAGTCACATATTCACTTGTCCACTAATTCATTCATTCTTTTCCTTTTCAACTATTGTCAAAAGATATCAGAATCACTTGGGGCTCTTTTAAAATATTCAGAAGCCTGGGCGCACTGCCCCGCCCCCGGACCTACTGCACTGGAATCTCTAGGAGTGAGGTCCTGGCTTTTTTGAAAAAGGCATTAAGGTGTTTCTGATGCACAGCGGGGCTGAGAACCATTATTTAATTCCCTTATCCATATTCAGTTATGCTTATTACTCACCCATTACTTGCCAGGCACCGACACCGTCCCGACTTCACGGCACTTAAGGCCAGATGGAGAGACAGACGGGTGCACCAGTGAGAACCGCCAAGGCAGCATTAGCTGCAGGTGCCAGCCTGGGGGAGTTGGGGAGGCTTCCCGGGGGAGGAGGTGGCTGGACTGAGCCTCCAGGAGGCCCGAGGCTGGCTGGCCAAGGGGTTTGGGTGAGATGGCACTGTAGCCACAGGCTACAGAGCTCCCGAGGGGAGAGGGGAGAGCCAGTCAAGGACCTGGTGGTTCAGCGAGGCTGAAGGTGATCAGGGCCCAGATCCAGGGCAGGAAGATCCAACAGGACCAGGAAGACTGGGAGGAGATCAGGCTTTCGGAGGGGCTGCCCTTCAGCCTCTACCTGCCTCTCACCTCCTCTCACCCATCACACACACCAGCCTCTCTTGGTGTATAACTTGTAGACCAGACACATGGCAGCGGGATGAGTGAGTCTGAAGATTTTCGGGAAAGACCCTGAGGCAGACGCCTTGGAGCAGGTGTGCAGTGGGGCCGGGCACCTCTCTCAGGCTGGTCAGAGCTGAGGGAGAGCTAGAAATAATGTCTCAGCTGGGCCTTTGATCTCACAGATTCAGGGGTATTGTCCCAGGACTAAATTACTAAAAGGCCCCAAGGGTATAATAGCACAGGCATACCAGACCCAGGGCTCTCTCCTCCTCCTGTGTTCCTCTTTCTTGTTTCTCAAAGGTACAGGTGTGTAGGGGAGTTCTTCTCACCTCACTTCCTCCCTTGAACCTGAGCTTAAACAGCTGGTACTCACTACCCTCCTCAATGTCCTGCTTCCCACTTCTGCAGCTTATTACGGAGGGCTCTGTGGGTCCCTGCAGGCTGTGGTCCAGCAACATCACCTGGGAGCTTGTTAAAAAGAAAGACTCTCAGACCCCACCCTGGACCTATTGAATCACTACCTGCACTGACTGATAAGGTCTCCAGGTGACCCATCTGCACTGAACTTAGAGAATCACTCCCTCAAGTCAGGCCACAGGCCGACGGGTCAGAGAAGCTGCACATGGGTGGGATTTGGCAACTCTTTCTTTTTCCGTTTAATGGCCTCCTCCTCTTTGCCTCCCCTCCTCCCCTCCCGCCTCCTTGTAGCTTATTTTAGAACATGTCGGGATCCTGCTTCTCTTGCCAACAAAAGGCTGTTGCTAAAATCTTTCAGCCAGCAGCAGTGATGTTTAATTCATGGGCTAGAAAATTAATTTTATTTTCATGAGTAGAGCTGGAGAAAAATAACAGGAAGTCTCTGTGCATGGCCCTTGGGAATTCAGCATGTCTGTTTAACTGGTAAAACAGTTAACAGTTCATTTACCAGATGAACTGGTAAAGGCGAGGGGGCCTCAGGAAAGGGCCACCTTCCACAAAGGATGCTTTTGGCTGCAAGTAGCACAAAACTCAACTTAGGATGGCTTAAAAGATAAGGACAATTTCTAATTTCACTGGTAGGTAATCCTAAGGTAGGGCACTTGTGGGATGACTCAGTAATAACATCAAAGTGCAGGTTTCACTTCTGCCATGATGGCCTTGTGGAATTTAGTTTTCCTTGTGGTTACAAGGTGGCTGCCAGAGTTCCAGGAGTTACAACAGTGTCCTACAGAAGAAGAGAGAGGCTGCCCCTTCCTGAAGTCTCATCAGAGAGAAACTCCCTCCTGGTCATCTCACAGCTGATGTCTCCTCAAGTCTCACTTGCAGGATTGTGTCCCAAGTCCCTTGTTAAACCATCACTGGCAAGGGATTCAGGATAATCAGTGTTAGCCACTGAGCCACATGCCACATGAGGCGGGGGTTAAGAGCCAAACACAACCCAGGCTCTGGGGGAAGGGAGCAGAGGGCATGGCTGCTGGGACAGCCCACACCTCTGCGCCAGGGCCTGCCTTTACTCCCTCTCATGACCTTCCCTCTTTGGTGTCCCCTCCATTCCCTGGAAAGGCTCTGATTTCCTATTTTAGCTCGCTCTTCCCCTCTACTCCCTACCCGCTCCGCTTGTCTCCAGTCCTGCTGTCATTTCAGCGAGGTGTAAACGTCGGCCTTTTCCGTGAGGCTCTGCGCTCTCCCGTAGCACATCTGCCTCCCCAGAGCCTGGCAACGGCCTCTGCTCAACACACACTGTGCTGGGGGATGGATGCAGGAGGAGACGAGTGAATGAGTTTAATCTTTGTGTGGCCTTCCTTTCTAAGGAAAGTTTTCATGTTGTTTCTTAACTTTGAAGATGTTTTTGCCCCTGTAAGCGAACTTTCCATGTGATTTGGGGAAAGGACTGGGGAGCGAGAAGCCTTTCTCAGTGCCCCAGGAACCTGCATGCCCCTCTGCACCCGAGTCCACCTGGGAGTCACCCTGACCTCAGTGGGGAGCTTGCCGAATTCTCTATCGCTCCTCTGGGTTTTTATGGGGTGAGACGGGGCTGGGGAAGGTTGCTCTGGGCACAGGGAAGTGTTAAATGCCTTGTGGGAGAATGGATTTAAAAAGAAAAAGATGGACAGTGAGTGACTTAGAATGTGTTCTTTACCAAGGTTTTCCATGGTGACACACTTTCCTCAGGCTGATGAATGGTTTTTTTGGCTGGTCATTGTCTTCATCGTCCAGGTGACGCAGAACGTCAGTGATGACGTCACGGTCAGATTTCTGTTCTCTTGCCTCAAATTTTACTTAAAAGGGCATTTAAAAGTCCACTTAAAAAAAAAAGTCCACTTAATCTCACCCAGCAGGTACTCTTTTTTAAAAAAAAATCAATTTATTTATTCATTTTTGGCTGCGTTGGGTTTTCGCTGCTGCACGCGGGCTTTCTCTAGTTGCGGCGAGCCAGGGCTACTCTTCATTGCGGTGCGTGGGCTTCTCACTTCGGTGGCTTCTCTTGTTGCGGAGCACGGGCTCTAGGCGCGCGAGCCTCAGTAGTTGTGGCGCACGGGCTTGGTTGCTCTGCGGCACGTGGGATCCTCCTGGACCAGGGCTCGAACCCGTGTCTCCTGCATTGGCAGGCGGCTTCCCAACCATTGCGCTACCAGGGAAGCCCTGCCCTTAAAATGGAAAAAAAACAAAAAATCCAATACCAGTCGACTTGGAAATGAAGAGGTACAAGAATAGAGTTTAGAACTCAGGTTTAAATTTGTTTTCTTCCTGTATCACTGTCTGTTGTATGAATACCATCATGCCCTCGCAATTTGGCTGTATTGGTTTTAGCTCGGTTCCCTAAAGAGACAATGACTGTAAATGCAGCCTGTGACCTGAATGAGCAAGGCCATCTCCCAAAGCATCCTCCACCTCATCGTCAAAAAACATTTATCAAGCAGGCAATTAATTTCCTATGGTCTTGAGCCAGGCACTGTGTAAAAACAGAGACCTGGTCTCTACCCTCCTACCTTTTATAACTCAGAGGAACAGCTGTGATTTTCCCCAAGTAGTGCATCCAATTTAATGTTCTCTTGGCATGAGTAGAAGTGGAAAATACTCTTACTTCTTTAAAAGTTCTATGCATGAAATTAGAAATGAATTTCTAAAATGTAACTTTCCTGGAGTAGTTTGTCGGTTCCCTCCTCTAATAAATACATTCATAAGAAGCTTTTGCAGATGGTTACAATGAAGATCGTCTCTATTCTCAGCCTGTGAGTCACTGGAGTGTCCCTGAAAGCATTTGTTTTGCCCTAGAGTCTCTATAAGCAAAAGAAGGTATTTATTAGCAAGTGTGAATAATGCCCACATATCTCCCCCGCCCATCTCCCACCCCCAAATCCATTGTGTTTGGCTCCCTAGCTCCTGACAAGTGGGTGAGTCATTAACATTTTTGAGCTCTGCTTGAATTACTCGGGGGTCTTGACTCCATCTGGAGCTACCCTCTGAGCATAGACTGGGTATGAACCTAAACTTGGCAGAGTTCCCAGGAGGGTTGGAATAAAGCATAGTTATTAGAGCTAATATTCCTTCATGCACAGAGCTGGTAGTCAGTCAGTGTTCGCCCAGTGGTTAAAATCATTGGATAACTGTGCCTTCCCTGGTGCTCCTGGAATTCCCAACAATCCAAGAGCTAAAGGGCCAATACCTGGCTCAGTTGCAGGGCTTAAATCTAAAAATAAATCTGTTCTGATTGATTGGTTTTGATTGGTTGGTGCCCTTGTGGGTTGTCAGTTTTTTTTTTAATTGAAGTATAGTTGATTTACAATAATGTGTTACTTTCACATATACAGCAAATAATTTGGAGATATATATATATATATATATATATATATATATATATTCCTTTTTTGATTCTTTTCCATTATAGGTTATTATAAGATATTGAATATAGTTCCCTATGGTGTACTCGAATTTGTTTTTTTCTTCCACACACACACACTGTATTTTATTTTTACAAGAGATAAATAGACTGACACCAAGCATTGTACATGGATGACCACAACAAAAGCAACAATGATTGCAATTACCAAACATGAAACACACTCATACTATGTCATAATATTGACATTCAGTCCAGTAATCCTCCACTGTAACAGCTCCTTTACTTTGCAGTGAAAATTGATTTGTATATTCTTTGCCTCAGAGTTCTTGTGGGATTTTTTTTTTTTTAATTTTAGACAGAAAGTCACAAAAATTATACTCATCCTCATCAGTTCACTCAGTCCCATGTAATTAATTTTTTTTCATCTTGATCTTTTGTTAGCACTTTTATGAGTTCATCAGTTTTTCATTAGAGTTCTGAAAATGCTTATTCATTCAGTTCAGCAGTACAGTCAGTTACCAGAAACCTGTACTTGTCAGAGTCTTTTCCATGAATTTCTTGAAGATGAAACCTTTTTATAGGAACATATTTGCAAAATCATCAGAGTACACCCAGAACTGTCTGTAAATGACAAAAGACTTAAAAATGACCATGGTTAAAGATTTGATGAAAGTTCATAATAATGCAGTTGACAAGAAAATTAGTTATTTCTGAGATACACATTTTAAAGTAATAACTAGGATTATTACTTATAACATTATACCAGAACATATAAGATTTTTAGAAGTTTCCTGTAATGTCTGAAACATTTATATTAATATATTTCCATACATATTTCCATACAAATACAAATATAAGATTTTTAGAAATTTCATGTAATGTCTGGAACATTTATATTAACATATTTCCATACATATTTCCATACAAATACAAATATAAGATTTTTAGAAATTTCATGTAATGTCTGAAACATTTATATTAACATATTTCCATACCAATAACCCAATGAAAGTTTAGTATTAGTTGTTTTGTTTGTTTTTTTATACTGCAGGTTCTTATTAGGCATCAGTTTTATACACATCAGTGTATACATGTCAATCCCAATCGCCCAATTCAGCACACCACCATCCCCACCTCACCGCAGTTTTCCCCCCTTGGTGTCCATATGTCCATTCTCTACATCTGTGTCTCAACTTCTGCCCTGCAAACTGGCTCATCTGTACCATTTTTCTAGGTTCCACATACATGCATTAATATACGATATTTGTTTTTCTCTTTCTGACTTACTTCACTCTATATGACAGTCTCTAGATCCATCCACGTCTCAACAAATGACTCAATTTCGTTCCTTTTTATGGCTGAGTAATATTCCATTGTATATATGTACCACAACTTCTTTATCCATTCGTCTGTTGATGGGCATTTAGGTTGCTTCCCTGACCTGGCTATTGTAAATAGTGCTGCAATGAACATTCGGGTGCATGTGTCTTTTTGAATTACGGTTTTCTCTGGGTATATGCCCAGTAGTGGGATTGCTGGGTCTATATATGGTAATTCTATTTTTAGTTTTTTAAGGAACCTCCATATTGTTCTCCATAGTGGCTGTATCAATTTACATTCCCACCAACAGTGCAAGAGGGTTCCCTTTTCTCCACACCCTCTCCAGCATTTGTTGTTTGTAGATTTTCTGATGATGCCCATTCTAACAGGAGTGAGGTGATACCTCATTGTAGTTTTGATTTGCATTTCTCTAATAATTAGTGATGTTGAGCATCTTTTCATGTGCTTCGTGGCCGTCTGTATGTCTTCTTTGGAGAAATGTCTATTTAGGTCTTCTGCCCATTTTTGGATTGGGGTGTTTGTTTCTTTGATATTGAGCTGAATGAGCTGTTTATATATTTTGGAGATTAATCCTTTGTCCGTTGATTCATTTGCAAATATTTTCTCCCATTCTGAGGGTTGTCCTTTCGTCTTGTTTATGGTTTCCTTTGCTGTGCAAAAGCTTTGAAGTTTCATTAGGTCCCACTTGTTTATTTTTGTTTTTATTTCCATTACTCCTGGAGGTGGATCAAAAAAGATCTTGCTGTGATTTATGTCAAAGAGTGTTCTTCCTATGTTTTCCCCTAAGAGTTTTATAGTGTCCAGTCTTATATTTAGGTCTCTAATCCATTTTGAGTTTATTTTTGTGTATGGTGTTAGGGAGTATTCTAATTTCATTCTTTTACATGTAGCTGTCCAGTTTTCCCAGCACCACTTATTGAAGAGACTGTCTTTTCTCCATTGTATATCTTTGCCTCCTTTGTCATAGATTAGTTGACCATAGGTGCGTGGGTTAATCTCTGGGCTTTCTATCTTGTTCCATTGATCTATGTTTCTGTTTTTGTGCCAGTACAATATTGTCTTGATTACTGTAGCTTTGAAGTATAGTCTGAAGTCAGGGAGTCTGATTCCTCCAGCTCCATTTTTTTGCCTCAAGACTGCTTTGGCTATTTGGGGTCTTTTGTGTCTCCATACAAATTTTAAGATGATTTGTTCTAGCTCCGTAAAAAATGCCATTGGTAATTTGATAGGGATTGCTTTGAATCTGTAGATTGCTTTGGGTAGTATACTCATTTTCACAATGTTGATTCTTCCAATCCAAGAACATGGTATATCTCTCCATCTGTTGGTATCATCTTTAATTTCTTTCATCAGTGTCTTATAGTTTTCTGCATACAGGTCTTTTGTCTCCCTAGGTAGGTTTATTCCTAGGTATTTTATTCTTTTTGTTGCAATGGTAAATGGGAGTGTTTCCCTAATTTCTGTTTCAGATTTTTCATCATTAGTGTATAGGAATGCAAGAGATTTCTGTGCATTAAATTTGTAACCTGCAACTTTACCATATTCATTAATTAGCTCTAGCAGTTTTCTGGTGGCAGTTTTAGGATTCTCTATGTATAGTATCATGTCATCCGCAAACAGTGACAGTTTTACTTCTTCTTTTCCAATTTGTATTCCTTTTATTTCTTTTTCTTCTCTGATTGCCATGGCTAGGACTTCCAGAACTATGTTGAATAATAGTGGTGAGAGTGGACATCCTTGTCTCGTTCCTGATCTTAGAGGAAATGCTTTCAGTTTTTCACCATTGAGAATGATGTTTGCTGTGGGTTTGTCATATATGGCCTTTATTATGTTGAGGTAGGTTCCCTCTATGCCCACTTTCTGGAGAGTTTTTAGCATAAATGGGTGTTGAATTTTGTCAAAAGCTTTTTCTGCATCTATTGAGATGATCATATGGTTTTTATTCTTCAATTTGTTAATATGGTGTATCACATTGATTGATTTGCGTATATTGAAGAATCCTTGCATCCCTGGGATAAATCCCACTTGATCGTGGTGTATGATCCTTTTAATGTGTTGTTGGATTCTGTTTGCTAGTATTTTGTTGAGGATTTTTGCATCTATATTCATCAGTGATATTGGTCTGTAATTTTCTTTTTTTGTAGTGTCTTTGTCTGGTTTTGGTATCAGGGTGATGGTGGCCTCATAGAATCAGTTTGGGAGTGTTCCTTCCTCTGCAATTTTTTGGAAGAGTTTGAGAAGGATGGGTGTTAGCTCTTCTCTAAATGTTTGATAGAATTCACCTGTGAAGCCATCTGGTCCTGGACTTTTGTTTGTTGGAAGATTTTTAATCACAGTTTCAAGTTCATTATTTGTGATTGGTCTGTTCATATTTTCTGTTTCTTCCTGATTCAGTCTTGGAAGGTTATACCTTTCTAAGAATTTGTCCATTTCTTCCAGGTTGTCCATTTTTTTGGCATAAAGTTGCTTGTAGTAGTCTCTTAGGATGTTTTGTATTTCTGCGGTGTCTGTTGTAACTTCTCCTTTTTCATTTCTGATTTTATTGATTTGAGTCCTCTCCCTCTTTTTCTTGATGAGTCTGGCTAATGGCTTATCAATTTTGTTTATCTTCTCAAAGAACCAACCTTTAGTTTTATTGATCTTTGCTATTGTTTTCTTTGTTTCTATTTCATTTATTTCTGCTCTGATCTTTATGATTTCTTTCCTTCTGCTAACTTTGGGTATTGTTTGTTCTTCTTTCTCTAGTTTCTTTAGGTGTAAGGTTAGATTGTTTACTTGAGATTTTTCTTGTTTCTTTAGGTAGGCTTGTATAGCTATAAACTTCCCTCTTAGAACCGCTTTTGCTGCATCCCATAGGTTTTGGGTCGTCGTGTTTTCATTGTCATTTATCTCTAGGTATTTTTTTATTTCCTGTTTGATTTCTTCAGTTATCTCTTGGTTATTTAGTAACGTATTGTTTAGCCTCCATGTGTTTGTCTTTTTTACATTTTTTTCCCTGTAATTCATTTCTAATCTCATAGCGTTGTGGTCAGAAAAGATGCTTGATATGATTTCAATTTTCTTAAATTTACTGAGGCTTGATTTGTGACCCAAGATGTGATCTATCCTGGAGAATGTTCCGTGCGCACTTGAGAAGAACGTGTAATCTGCTGTTTTTGGATGGAATGTCCTATATATATCAATTAAATCTATCTGGTCTATTGTGTCATTTAAAGCTTCTGTTTCCTTATTTATTTTCATTTTGGATGATCTGTCCATTGGTGTAAGTGAGGTGTTAAAGTCCCCCACTATTATTGTGTTACTGTCGATTTCCTCTTTTAGAGCTGTTAGCAGTTGCCTTATGTATTGAGGTGCTCCTATGTTGGGTGCATATATATTTATAATTGTTATATCTTCTTCTTGGATTGATCCCTGGATCATTATGTAGTGTCCTTCCTTGTCTCTTGTAACATTCTTTATTTTAAAGTCTATTTTATCTGATATGAGTATTGCTACTCCAGCTTTCTTTTGATTTCCATTTGCATGGAATATCTTTTTCCATCCCCTCACTTTCAGTCTGTATGTGTCCCTAGGTCTGAAGTGGGTCTCTTGTAAGACAGCATATATATGGGTCTTGTTTTTGTATCCATTCAGCCAGTCTATGTCTTTTGGTTGGGGCATTTAATCCATTCACGTTTAAGGTCATTATCGATATGTATGTTCCTCTGACCATTTTCTTAATTGTTTTGGGTTTGTTTTTGTAGGTCCTTTCCTTCTCTTGTGTTTCCCACTTAGAGAAGTTCCTTTAGCATTTGTTGTAGAGCTGGTTTGGTGGTGCTGAATTCTCTTAGCTTTTGCTTGTCTGTAAAGCTTTTGATTTCTCCATCAAATCTAAATGAGATCCTTGCTGGGTAGAGTAATCTTGGTTGTAGGTTCTTCCCTTTCATCACTTTAAGTATATCATGCCACTCCCTTCTGGCTTGCAGAGTTTCTGCTGAGAAATCAGCTGTTAACCTTATGGGAGTTCCCTTGTATGTTATTTGTCGTTTTTCCCTTGCTGCTTTCAGTAATTTTTCTTTGTCTTTAATTTTTGCCACTTTGATTACTATGTGTCTCGGCGTGTTTCTCCTTGGGTTTATTCTGTATGGGACTCTCTGCGCTTCCTGGACTTGGGTGGCTATTTCCTTTCCCATGTTAGGGAAGTTTTCGACTATAATCTCTTCAAATATTTTCTCTGGTCCTTTCTCTCTCTCTTCTCCTTCTGGGACCCCTATAATGCGAATGTTGTTGCGTTTAATGTTGTCCCAGAGGTCTCTTAGGCTGTCTTCATTTCTTTTCATTCTTTTTTCTTTAGTCTGTTCTGCAGCAGTGAATTCCACCATTCTGTCTTCCAGGTCACTTATCCGTTCTTCTGCCTCAGTTATTCTGCTATTGATTCCTTGTAGTGTAGTTTTCATTTCAGTTATTGTATTGGTCATCTCTGTTTGTTTGTTCTTTAATTCTTCTAGGTCTTTGTTAATCATTTCTTGCATCTTCTCAATCTTTGCCTCCATTCTTTTTTTTTTTTTTTTTTTATAGTTACTTTTTATTTATTTATTTATTTATTTATTTGACTGTGTTGGGTCTTCGGTTCGTGCGAGGGCTTTCTCTAGTTGCGGCAAGTGGGGGCCACTCTTCATCGCGGTGCGGGGACCGCTCTTCATCGCGGTGCGCGGGCCTTTCACTATCGCGGCCCCTCCCGTCGCGGGGCACAGGCTCCAGACGCGCAGGCTCAGTAGTTGTGGCTCACGGGCCCAGCTGCTCCGCGGCATGTGGGATCCTCCCAGACCAGGGCTCGAACCCGTGTCCCCTGCATTAGCAGGCAGATTCTCAGCCACTGCGCCACCAGGGAAGCCCTGCCTCCATTCTTATTCCGAGGTCCTGGATCATCTTCACTATCATTATTCTGAATTCTTTTTC
Organism: Balaenoptera acutorostrata; assembly: GCF_949987535.1. Lineage (NCBI taxonomy): Eukaryota > Metazoa > Chordata > Mammalia > Artiodactyla > Balaenopteridae > Balaenoptera > Balaenoptera acutorostrata. Next base: position 51,083,897 of record NC_080068.1, on the reverse strand, counting down.
TGGAAGGTTGCCTATCTCCACTTCATTTAGTTGTTTTTCTGGGGTTTTTTCTTGTTCCTTCATCTGGTACATAGCCCTCTGCCTTTTCATCTTCTCTGTCTTTCTGTAACTGTGGTTTTTGGTCCACAGGCTGCAGGATTGTAGTTTTTCTTGCTTCTGTTGTCTGCCCTCTGGTGGTTGAGGCTATCTAAGAGGCTTGATGGGAGGCTCTGGTGGTGGGTAGAGCTGACTGTTGCTGTGGTGGTCAGAGCTCAGTAAAACCTTAATCCACTTGACTGTTGATGGGTGGGGCTGGGTTCCCTCCCTGTTGGTTGTTTTGCCTGAGGCAACCCAACACTGGAGCCTACCCGTGCTCTTTGGTGGGGTTAATGGCAGACTCTGGGAGGGCTCACGCCAAGGAGAACTTCCCAGGACCTCTGCTGCCAGTGTCCTTATCCCCACGGTGAAACAGAGCCACCACTTGCCTCGGCAGGAGACCCCCCAACACCAGCAGGTACGTCTGGTTCAGTCTCCCCCAGGGTCACTGCTCCTTCCCCTGGGTCCCGATGCACACATTACTTTGTGTGTGCCCTCCAAGAGTGGGGTCTCTGTTTCCCCCAGTCCTGTCACAGTCCTGCAATCAATTCCCACTAGACTTCAAAGTCTGATTCTCTAGGAATTCCTCCTCCCGTTGCCGGACCCCCAGGTTGGGAAGCCTGAGTTGGGGCTCAGAACCTTCACTCCAGTGGGTGGACTTCTGTGGTATAAGTGTTCGCCAGTCTGTGAGTCACCCACCCAGCAGTTATGGGATTTGATTTTACTCTGATTGCGCCCCTCCTACCGTCTCACTGTGGCTTCTCCTCTGTCCTTGGACGTGGGGTATCCTCCTTGGTGAAGTCCAGGGTCTTCCTGTCAATGATTGTCCAGCAGCCAGTTGTGATTCTGGTGCTCTCGCAAGAGGGAGTGACAGCACGTCCTTCTACTCCGCCATCTTGGTTAATCTCCTCAAATATTTTTAATATCATCTCTGCATATGCATTTTCTTGTTATCATATGATTCATATAATCTTCAGCTTCTATCCTTTTCTATTTTAACTGAATGAGAACTTTGAAAAAATCAGTCAGTCATTCTGGCTTAAATTTATATCCTAAATCATGTAAGGAAAGGTATTAGGGCCCAATCTAAGTTCTGGGGTTGAAAGTAAATCACCTGTCCTAATAAAAACTTCTTTTGTGATAGAGGCAATGTGTGTCTAAAAGGTGATTTTTATTCTCTAGTTTATAATTGCCTTTATGTAAGATTCCCCCCGAAAGATTTGATATTAATCATCAGAAAAAAATAACATTGGAAAAGTCAGATTGTGAAGGTGTATCGCTAAGTGTTGGGAGTTGGGAGGACAGAACGTGGAGGACCTTACCGCTAATCCAGGTGGTACTCCTAGCTCACAGGTCATTGCCCGTGATGTTGTGGACAGTGTCTAGGCTCCCAGCAGCCCAGGGTCGGTGCCACTCAAACCATACCTGAGGCTTGGTACAGGGAATTGTTTTAATGATAGAAAATTTCAAACATACATAAAAGTAAAGAGAATGGAGTCTCTATCCCCACACCCACCCCTCACCTGGGGATTTTTTTTTTTGGTAACTTTTTACTTTGATACATAATTTCAGATACATAGAACAGTTGTAAGAACAGTACAGGGAACTCCCATTTACTCTACGCAGACTGAACAATTTCCATCTTATCCCATTGGCTTTATCATATTCTCTATGTGTATATGTATACATATGTGTGACTACTATTTTTTCTGAGCCATTTGAGAATAAGTCGGAGATATTGTGTCCTTTTATCTCTAAATACTTCAGTATGTATTTCCTAACAATAAGAATACAACCACAGTACAATGTTCAAAACCAGGAATTTAACCTTGATATTATATTTTTTTTTTTTTTTGCGATGCCCAGCAGCATATGGGATCGTAATTCACCCACCAGGAATGGAACGGGCCCCTGCTGCTTTGGAAGCACAGAGTCTTAACCACTGGACCACCAGGGAAGTCCCAACCTTGATATTATCTAATCCACAGTGGATAGCCGAATGTCATCAGGTATCCTAGCAATGTCCTTTATAGCTTCCCCCCCCCCTTTCGGATTAGACTGAAGCAAATTCAAGACAATTGCATCTGTATATACTTAAGTATCCAGTATTAGTTGGGGTAATTCTGGCTACATTGTCCTCATGGAAAACCTCGGGGGCCACCTTTCCCCTACCAACTTCCCCCAGCTCTTTGCGGGAAAACATTTGTGAGGGGCAGTTTTCAGAAGCGGGAAGGGGTAGAAACTGAGAAGCAGACATAGGTAATGAGCGAGGCAGTAGTTCTCAGGCTGGTCTGCGGACTGTGTATTGGGGGTCATGTGAGTTGCTCGTGCAACGTGCAGATCAGGGGGCTCTACCCAGACAGGAGCTCCACCCAGGCCCTACAGGATGAGAACCTCTGGGAGCGACCCGGACTCTGCATTTTAACAGGTGCCACGGGTAGCTCTTATACCCTGTGGGTTGGAGGTGCTCTGACCCGGAGGCAGGTGACCTGGGAGTGATGCTGTGTCCCTAGCAGTTTAATGTCACATCCCCACACACGTGCCCCGTCTCAGAACAGGTGCAAGGCTGTTACATTGCCTCCCATTCCACTAGCCCGAGATTCCTTAGGGTTGATAAGAGGCAGCATTTGGGGAACGGGAATAGCTGCAGGGGCTCCTCTTTCAGCACACAGCTTCTTACACAGGGCTGATCCCGAGGGGGTGGGAGTTTCACTGGAGAGAGGAGAGTTAAAGCGGAAGGAGAACCTGTGATCGGACCCGGACCCGGACCCGGAATGCTTTGTGGTGTGGAGTGAGCTTGTTTCCCCGGGGCGGGGTGGGGGTAGGTGCTTGGATCATCCCTGGGGTGGAAGGCTGTTCAGAAGAGGTGAAGAAAACCCAGGAGAAAGCCTCAAACAAACAGCCCTAGGCAGAAACCTCCACCTGCTTGGAAGAGGGCCCTGAAACCTTTCTTAGGACTGCGGAGGGGACTCAGGTGCGGCAGCCAACTGCGCAGCCTCAGCGCCTCCCCTGCCCGATCTTCCCCTCCGGGAAGGCAGCCCCGGTACGAGTAGCGGTGGCATCATTATTATCGCTCCCAGGACCAGACAGCGAGTTGGTGCAGGAAATCCGCTGTATAGACGTGACCGCGTTCAGGAAATGTGTCCATTCAAAAAATGGAGGTCGGTGGAGCCCTTCTCTCGGGCCCCTTTCATCTCTGAGGGTCGGGGCTTTCCAGTCGTCTTCATTTGCTGAGGAGCAAATACTTCTTAGACCAGGCAGGCAGGGACACAGTGCAGCTCTGCCTGGGACAAGGCACATTTTAGGGTGTCCTGGACCCAGGCTCCTCTGCTACCTGAGATACAAGGACCCTTGTAAATGACTCTGACCCACCAAGAGATGACAACCACTGGGGAGACGCTCTAGATGTTCACTGTGCATCCGATGGGCGGCAGTGGGCTTAATTCTAACCTGCATCCTGTCAATGTGGCCACGTGACAAAGGTGACCAGGTGACACAGGTGACCACCCTCACCTAGGACAGTAATCCCAGTGGCTGTTTCAGTTCCTCCCGCTGTTGAATCTTCCTCTCCGTTCTCTTGAAAAGGCGCTGCGCTCTCCAAGTCCTTTTCCAGTTTAGCACGAGTGGTTCTCAAGCTGTAGCTCGTGCCAGTTTAGATCTCGGGGCTCATTCAGCCTTGCTCAGGGGAGCCGGGCTGGGTTTCTCTCATTCAGAGATAAGTGTGAAGAGGCAGCCGAGAGCCTTCCAAACCCAGGCAGGCGTGGAGTCTTCACAGAGAAAGAGAGATGCAAAGTCCTGAAAGCAGAGCTCGCATTGGCGCTGTGCCCAGACTGCACGAAGTGTGGGAGCAGCTCCCGGAGAAGCAAACAGACAGGTGGGCCTCCTTGGCCCCCTGGGGCTGCCAGGTGCTTCTTCAGTCTAAAGGCTGGAGGCAAGAGTCTGGACTCAGATAGAGCTTTGCTGATTAGCAAAAGTTCTCATCTCCCAAGTCTCTCCCTGGTCAGGGCCATTCCTAGTGGACATGAATTGGGTTTATGAAAAAAGTATTTGAAAGTGCCAAGGAGGTTCCCGCACCGTCGTGATGATGCTGAATAGGCAGATTGATGTTCTGATGTGTACCCGGGTTCAGGAGCAAGTGAGGGAGCACTTCTGGGGTGCGCTTTTCCACCTGCTTGGAGGCAGGCAGGTGGAGAGGTTTAGATGACTAATTAACTTGTGTTTTGCACACATTTATGGACATGTGCCCAGCATGGGCCAGATGCTGGGAATACACAGGTGAGTGAGCAAGCTATCATTCCTGCCCACAAAATGCTCACGATCTAGAAGAGGAGACAGACCTCGGAGAATTGTAACTCAGTGTGATGAATGCCAGGACCAAAGTGGGCCTGAGGTGCAGGGATGGCTAGAGGAGGTGGGTGTTGTAACTGTTTTAATCCACACAACAATAATCCTACAGGGCCTTAATGTCTTCACGGCTGTTCTGAACAACAGCAAAACTTTGCAAACAAAATTATTTCCTAACTAAGTAGAGGGGAAGCTTAACCCAATGAATGCATTTGGTGGCAAAATCTGACCTAAACTGTTGATCCTTTTCAGTGTGAATGTTCGTATTGATGTGTTGTGTGACAGACCCACCATGGGTATTACCATAATGCATAGGCACTCTATTACCTTTATCAAATCTGAACAATTCTGAACCTTGAAGCACATCTGACCCTTGGGTTTTGATGAGGGACTGTGGACTTGTCCTGGTATCGTCTGCATTTTGCATCTGAGGAGGCAGAATGCAGGGCGGACTCATTTGCCCAAGATCCAGAGCTGCTAAGGGGCAGTCAGGGCTTGCGGGAATGTCCTTCTGATGCCTGAGCCCTGCTGGACACCCTCAGGTGACACTGCCTTGAGAGGCACCGACTTACACAGCAGTGGTTTGGGCACTGGGCTCATGGGTGGCTCTGGAGTGGGGATGGATCGGATAGCATTGCCCAGGGATGTACCCAGGTGGCCGTGACGGGGATGTGGGTGTCAGTCTCCCCCTTGGCCCGGGCTCATCCACCTCACTCTGGTGGTAGTCAGATCCTATTTAACAGGGAATGGGGATTTTGTGCCTCTCTGCCCACAAGATATGCTGTTGCCATGTCAAAATCTGTCCGCCACCACACCCCGCCCAGGTTACTCTCACTGCTTCTTGTCTCCATTCTTTGAACATTTTGTTCCCATCACTGGGTTCTGGTCTGTTACCCCTAAGGTCTCTTCAACCAGTGGGAAAGAGGTACTTGTTAATAATTCTGGTGTTTTTTAGGTTGGCCGCACGATCAGCTTTGTGTACAGACAGGAAGTAGCCAACAGGGAGAAGTGATTTTAGGGACACAGGCCTTAAACAGCCTTCAAATTACCTTCCTTAGCTGTCCTAGCAATTGGAGCAGGGGTTCTGGGCTGAGGCTGGATGCCTCAGTGGTTTCATGAGCCCCCAAAATAGGTTTTGTGTGTGTTGGCGTTTTTCTTCCATTGGATTCTCAGCAGAGCCTGTGACTTTAAAAAGGTTAAGTGCTGCTGGGTTGGAGTGAGGCTCATTAAACATGTCAGCATTTCCCAAAAGGATACACAGTAAATGAGTGTTCATTTATATACTCTCTTCCATTATCCTGTCGTGTATCTATAGTCAATATGATCACTTTCATGCTTTAGTTAATAGCTAGGATAATTAAGCCTTGGTAGGCTGAAGGGAAAACTTGGGAGCTTCTGGATTCAATAGGCTTTTATGGGGTGGGTCTACCTGGAGTCCCCCAAATGAGGGATCCCGTTGGATTGTGGCACAACCCAAGGACAAAAAACAAAGGGTGTTTTTCATCACTTTGCTTACTTCATAATTTTGCCAGGTCTTCTCATCACGAGGGAAGCAGTGATGGTTCCTCCAAGGGCCTTTCCCTGCCTCAGCTTAGCTCTGCTTGTTAAACACACCCCGGTGATAAGAATCTAAGGAGGTAGTGCATGATTTTCCTCTTGCTGCTGTAACAAATTATCACAAAGTTAGTGACATACAGCAAAACAAATTTATAAACTTACGGTTCCATAGGTTAGAAGTCCGACACAGTTCTCACTGGGTTAAAATCAAGGTGTCAACAGGGCGACATTCCTTTCTGGAGGCTCTAGGGGAGAATCTGTACCCTTGCCTTTTCCAGCTTCTGGAGGCTGCCTGCATTTCTTGGCTCATGGCCCCTTGTTCTGTCTTCAAAGCCAGGCTCTATCTTCGTCCTAGAGGTCAAGTCCTTCTCACATAGCATCACTCTGACCTCCTCTTCTGATTCTCTTCCACTTTTAAGGACCCTTGTGGTTACATTGGTCCCACTTGGACAATTCGGGATAATCTCATCTTTGAAGTCAGCTGATTAGCAACCTTAATTCCATCTGTAACCTTACTTCCCCTTTGCCATGTAATGTAACATATTCACAGGTACCAGGGACTAGGACGTGGATATCTTTGGGACATCATGCCTACCACACCCAGACACCAAAGAAAACTAATCTGCATTAATTCCTTTGGTTATTATAAGTACCACCTGGACAGAAACACTCAGTTATGTATATAACCTTCCTTCGAGGAGAGTTTGTCCTTGTGAGAGGCATATCAAAGGGTCACGACATCGCAAGTTCTCTGACCTCATCCTCCCCTTCCTGGGACTGGGGGGAATGTCTGGCCGTCCCACAGGTTGTGACCTACTTTCCAGGAATAGCCCTGGAGCATGTAGCCCTCTTAGGGACCTTCTAAAGGATGTGTTGATGCTAACGTTTGACTGCCCACCTCTGGCTAGTCCCAGGGGTGACATATGTTAGCAAAAATTGGCTGGAGGCAGCTTAGGGTCTTGAAACCATCAGATAAACATTTTATTAGGGATGTGTGTGAGGAGAGATTCCTGGCCTGCCTGGAATATAATTTATGATTGTGTGTGCAGTGTGTGAGCAGGGATGAGAGGACAGAGATGGGAAAACAGAAACCCAACAGTAACATTAGCCACAGAAACAGGTGCAAATCTATGCAGGAAAATGCAGAGGGGAAAAAAGCCCCTGGTCATTTGACCTGTGTCACATCAAAATGGCAGCAAGACCTTGGAGGGTAGGATGTTCAGGGGGAAAAGGAGTCTCAAGCCAGTAGCAGCATCTTTCCGGGCAGAGGGACTTTGTCTTGGTGAGGAGATATTGGCTAATTGCATGGATCTGGGGCTTTTGTTGGTTTTGTTTTGGTTCCAAACGGTGGTCGGAAAAGCATCTCTTATAGTGACTGTGTGCAGCCCTGGCCCTGCACAAAGTCCTGAGACTGGGGACAGGGAAGGTAGGGAGAAGGTGACCAAGCAACTTTCCCAGAAGCAGGACCAGCTACATAATTTACAGGGCTGGGTGTAAAATGAAAATACAGGGCCCTTGTTCAATAATTATCAAGAATTTCAAGATGGTGGTGGCAGAGTATTTAGCCAAGCATGGGGCCCTCCTACGGCCTTGCGTTCTCACACTGGTCACACACCATGAAGCATGAAGTGGCCACTGCCCAGGGCAACGTTCCCTGTGTGTGTCCTTGGCTCTCTCTGATATCACGAGTGATGTTCGAGGCCTCTTTCCCAGGGAGTTAGCAGGACCATGGGCCTTGGCCCCGAGGACTTGCTTTCATATCATAGAACTTGTCTTGATTGCACTGGATATTTGATGCTGCTTGACAGGTACTTTGCTCCGTCTGGGGGGAGCCCACATTCCAGGGGCAGGAAGCAAGAGGGGCGAGGAAGAGAAACTTGGGACTCTTAGAGCCTTCCCTTCTGGCGGTGTGACCTCAGACAAGCAACTTAGATCCTCCCCATCCCTATGGAGTGTGAGAAAATATTTGCAAATCACGTATCTAAAAAGAAGTTAATATCCAAAGTATACAAGGAGCTCATACAACTCAGTAGCAAAAACACCATATAACACAATTTAAAAGTTGGCAAAGGACCTAAAAAGACATTTTTCCAAAGATGACAAACATTTGGGGAACAGGTTTATGAAAAGGTGATTCACATCACCAGTCATCAGGGAAATGCAAATCAAAACCACAATGAGATATCACCTCACACCTGTCAGTATGTGTATTATGAAAAAGACAAGAGATAAATGCCGGTGAGGATGTGGAGGAAAGGGAATCTGTGTGCACTGTTTTTGGGAATGTAAATTGGTACAACCAGTACTGAAAACAGTATGGAGATTCCTCAAGAAAATAAAATTACAATACCATGTGATCCAGCAACTCCACTTCTGGTCATATAGCAAAAGGAAACAATATTTTTTTAGGAGTTCCCCAGCTGTGCAGTGGTTAAGACTTCGTGCTCTCACTGCTGAGGGGAGGGCCTGGGTTCAATCCGAGGTTGGGGAACTAAGATCCCAGAAGCCACGTGGTACAGGAAAAAAACAAAAACAAAAACAAACTTTGAAATGTTATTCACGGTAATGGTATGGAAAGAACCTGCCTGTCTCTCACAGATGAATGGATAAACAAAATCTGATACATACACACACACACACACACACACACACATACACACAAATATACATACATAACGTACACAATGGGATATTATTCAGCCTTAAAGTAAATCCTTACACTTGCAAGAACATGAATGAGCCTGGAGAACATTATGCTAAGTGAAATAAGCCTGATGGAGAAAAGACAAATGCTGCCCGGTATCACTTATGTGTGGAATCTAAAAAAAAAGTTGGAATCATAGAAACACAGAGCAGACATTGTTGCCTGCAGTTGGGCATGGGGGCAAATGGGAACACGCTGGTAAATGGATACAAATTTTCAGTTATAACATGAGGGATAAAATGAAGGAATAAGGTCTGAGGAGCTAATGTATAACATGGGGACTAACTGATGATGCTGTATTCTGTAACTGAAAATTTCTGAGAGAGTAGAATTTGTGTCCTCACAAAAAGTAAATATATGACAGGTGACGGGTATGCTAATGAACTTGATTGTGAGAATCCTTTCACAATATATACGTATATCAAATAATCACATTATACTTTTCAGATATATTACAGTTTTGTCAGTTATGCCTCAAAATAGCTGTAAAAAGAGGAAAACGATCAACAAAATTGACAAAACTAGTTAGATTGACTATTAAAAAGAACAAAATATGTAAAATCAGAAATGAAGAAAGGGACATTACTACCAATTTTGTAGAGATTAAAAGGCTTACAATAGAGTACTATTGACAGTTGTAGACCAACTAACTTGATAACTTAGATGAAATGAACACATTCTAGAAACACGCATCCTACCAAGAAATACAAAATCTGAACAGATCTAGAAGTTAAGATATGGAATCAGTTATCAAAAATCTCCCAACAACTGAACGCCCAGCACCAGGTATCTTCATGGCGAATTCTACCAACAACTTAAAGAAGAATTAACACCAATCCTTCTCAAGTTCTTCCAAACAATTTAAGAGGAGAGGATGTATCTTCACTCATTCTATGAGGTTAACATTACATCAATTACAAACCTAAAGACACTACAAGGAAAGTACACTACAGACCAATATCCCTTATGAATACTGATGCAAAAACCCTTTAAAATAATGAGACAGAACAGCCCATTATAAGGATTATACATCATGACCAAATGGGATTTATTCTTGCAAGGCAAGGTTGGTTCAACATATGAAAATCAATCAATGTAGTATAGCACATAAACAGATTGAAGGGACTAAACTCCATGTGATCATCTTAATTGATGCAGAAAAAACATTTGACAAAATTCAATGCCATATTATGATTAAAAAAAAAAAAAACAACAAACCAGGAATACAAGTTGATGACTTCAACATAACAAAGGTCACAGATAGAAAACCAACAGCTATTATATTCATTGGTGAAATCTTTCTCCCTAAGATCAGGAACAAAGGAAGGATGCCTGTTGTCACCACTTCTATTCAGCAAAGTACTGGAATTCCTAGCCAAATAAGGCAAGATAAAAAATAAAAGGCATCTAAATCGGAAAGGAAGAAATAAAATTATATTTGTTCAGAGACAACACACATGCACCCAAAAAAACCTGTTAGAATTAATAAATGAATTTAGAAAATTTGCCAGATACAAAATCAACACTCAAAAATCAGTTGTTTCTCTATACACTAAGAATGAAAAGTTTGAAAAGGAAAGTTAAAAAAAAATACCATTTAAAATATCATGAAATATAGTAAAAGACCAGGACTAACTTAACCAGCGGGACAAAAGACATGTACATTGAAAACTAGAAAACGTTGCTGAAGGAAATTAATGAAGACACCAATAAATGCAAAGACATCTTGTGTTCACAGATTGGAGGACTTAATGTTGTTAATATGTCATCACGACTTAAAGGGATGTACGGATTAAAAGCAATCTCTTTAAACATCACAGGGAGGTTTTTTCAGCAGTAGTAAAATTCATCCTAAAGTTCATATGGAATTTAAAGGGCCTGAATAGTCCAAATAATGTGGAAAAAGAACAAAATTTGAAGTTTCAAATTTCTTGATTTCAAAACCTACTACACAACCACAGTAATCAAAATAGTACTGGCATAAACACACCTACAGGACGGAGAATAGGCCAGTGGAACAAAATAGAAACCCAGAAGTAAACCCGTATATACATCACCAAATGATTTTCAACAGGAGTGCCAAGACCACCCAATGGGGAAAGGATAGCGATTTCAACAAATGGTACTGGAAAAACAATATCCACATTCAAAAGAATGACGGTAGACCCTTACCTTACACCACATACAGAAATTAACTCAGCGAATCAAAGACCTAAATGCGAGACCTAAAACTATAAAACTCTTAGAAGAAAGTTCTGCGAAGAAAACCATGACATGAAATTTGGCCAAGAGTTCTTGAATATGACACCAAAAGTGGAGGTTGTAAAAGAAATAGATAAACTAGGTATTCAAAATTTAAAAATACTCCTTTCATCAAAAAATAAAACGAACCTGCTGAATGGGAGAAAAGATTTGCCAATCCTATAGCTGATAAGGTTAATATCCAGTATGTATACACTTGTACACTGTTGGTGGGTATGGAGAATGGTGCACCCAGAAAGGAAAACAGCATGGTGGTTCCTCAAAACATTAAAAATAGAATTACCATATGATCCCATAATTCGAGTTCCTATTAAATACTCAAAAAGAATTGAAATTATGAACTCAAAGAGTTATGTGTTCACCCGTGTTCATAGCAGAATTATTCACTATAGGCAAAAGGTGAAAAAACTCAAGGGTCCATTGAGGGATGAAGGGATATACAAAATGTGGCCTATACAAACAATACATCAATATTCAGTCTTAAAAAGGAAGGGAATTCTGACACATGCTACAACATGGATCAACCTTCAGGCATTACGCTAAGTAAAATAAGCCAGTCACAAGAGGACAAATACTGTATGATCCCACTTATATGAAGTACATAGAGTAATCAAATTCACAGAGACAGAAAGTACAATGGTGGTTTCCAGGGGTGAGGGGGCAAGGGAAATGGAGAGTTGTGGTTTCATGAGTACAGACTATTATAGTTTTGCAAGATGAAAAGTTCTGTGGATGGATGATGGTAATGATAGCACAGCAGTGTAAATATATTTCATGCCTCTGGCCTGCTCTCTTAAATTGTTAAGATGATAAATTTTATGTTATGTATATTTTACCAGAATTTTTTTAAGTAAAGGAAAATTAAGACATTCATATAAAGAAACACTGATGAAGTTCATTACTAGTAGATCTGCTCAATAAGAACTGTTAAAGGAATCCTTGAGGCTGAAATGAAACGTAACTTGAAACCATATGAAGAATTAAAGAACAATGGTAAAGGTAACTACACTAAGTTTAAAAGGCCAACTCATTTGCAGTTAGGGTTTGTAACGCCTCTTTTCAAAATGTGATTTAAAAGACAAATATATAAAATAGTTATTATAAGGCTATTAATGGGCACACAGTACATAAGGATGTCATTTGTGACAAGTGCAGTGTAAACGAGGATTGCATACTACCGTGTGTGGTAGGCATAATTCAAATCCCTGCCTCAGTGAACTTACAAGTTACACTGTATATAATGGACCTTTGGTGTCAGTCTTGAGTATTAGAAACCATGATGTCAGACCCTAATGTGCTGGGGTTTATTGCATCGTACACAGCATATGAACAGAAATCATATGAATGATCAAGCTTACTTTAAGAAGATCAACATGCTGTCATATATAGTTGGGTGAACCCTTAACAATTGGCTTTGCTTTCTTCCATTGCTTCTTATAGCCAAATATTGTGCAGCTTCGTGACAGACTTTGTAGAGCACAAGGAGATCCAGCACCAGGACAACAGGAGTCACCTAAAGTTCCTTATGAGAGGCAGCAGCTGCCCAAGGGCAGGCCTGGACCAGTTGCTGGCCACACACAGATGCCAAGAGTTCCAGCTCAACAATATTATCCCCATGTGAGTGATATGGTCCAGATTAAAGGAGGAACATTTATGTATTTCAAATTGGTGGTTTTAGTTTCTTGAGTAAGAGACCAGTGATAAAACTAGACAACGTATTATTTTAATGGTTATAGTTTTTCTGTTCTTGAAAGTAGCATTTATGATGTTTTTAAAAATTATCCCTTTAATCTAGTCAAATAATTTACAAACTAGGTAAAATTAACTTAAGCTCTCTGGGGAGATTTCTTCTTATTTCTCCATCACTCAAGCTTAAATTACACATGTACATCTGTTCTTGAAATTTTTACAATTTGATTCATCTAACAAACTAAGTCAAGTAGTGGGAACAATTTTGTGGGTAATTTGGTCAATTTTTTAAAGTGTTTTTAGAAAATAGTCTCTTTTTAAGTATTATTTTCTGAGTCATTAGTGTGGTTTTACTATGTCTTCTGTATCAGCACAATAAAGAGTATCCAGAATACAAACATTTTTTTGGACAACTTTATATTAGAGAAAAGTGAGTGACCAAAGGTATATAAAGTTGTAGATCATGGGGAATGTAAAGATGATTAAATAATTTTTATTAATAAACTAATTTATTTATTAAATTAAAATTACCAAGTGGTTAGTGGCATAAAATGTGACCTCTTATTGTCTTTTACTATTTCATGTAGAAACTTATATTTCCAGACCAGCAGATAACCTTCATGTTCTTAAACAAAAAGTATATTTTCGTAAGTAATAAATGGTCTTGATTGATAACAAAGTTAGTAGGTACTCTGCTCATTTTATTTTTGAGATGAAACCACCTCGACGGCAGTCTCTCTTTGTATTTATTTATTTATTTAAAATGTTTATTTATTTATTTATTTATTTTTGGCTGCATTGGGTCTTTGCCGCTGCGTGCAGGCTCTCTCCAGTTGCGGCGAGCGGGGGCCATTCCTCGCTGCGGTGCCTGGGCTTCTCACCGTGGTGGCCTCTCCCGGCGCGGAGCAGGGGCTGCAGGCACGGGGGCTCAGCAGCCGCGGCGCACAGGCTCAGCTGCTCCGCGGCACGCGGGATCCTTCCGGACCAGGGCTTGAACCCGTGTCCCCTGCACCTGGCAGGCAGATTCCCAACCACTGCGCCACCAGCGAAGTCCCTCTGCCCATTTTAAAATAGAACAAATTGCTGATAGAATTGAAGGGGTCATTTTTACATTTTGTAGCAACAGTAAGCATAAAACCATGAAAAAAAAATTCATGCTCTTTTGTCTATTATGCTTTTGATTGCTACTTAATCAGGATAGATTACATTTGAATATAATTATAACTGTACTACTCTCTGTTTTGTTTTTTCGTTCATTTGACAAATACGAATTTAAGGGCCTGTCTTTATTCTCCCTGTTGAAGGGTATATTGGTAAACAAAACTAAATTCTCCACTCTTGTTGCTAGACTTCGAAAGTCTGTGACATAGATAGGGCAAATCAGGTGATGGCTGGGAAACTGAGAGGTGGAGAAGTCTAGCGACTAACCGGAGTTTTAAGACATAGAGCTTGAATTTGTCAGCATGGCTAGTTAATGGTTAACAGGATTGGAACTCCTAAGCTAAGCACCTTGAGTTTGACCTCACTGTGTCAGGGCACTGAAGTAAGGCGTTCTCTGCATTGGGAGAAGAGACTGTTTACTCCTTATGTCCTTGGGTTTAATCTATCTTTCTGGGAAAATGTAAAAACCATGAAGGACTTTTATTATACTGTGACTTAGCAGTCTCATACTTTAAGAAAAGGAAAACAAATTCAGTCATAAATTATGCAGTGATTTTCGTGATTAAAGCTTACGATATGTTGAATGAGGACAGTGGCTTGTGGTTTTAAAGGCACGTTTATAGGCAGGAGTAAAGGGATTTCTGAAAGGGAAGCCAACTGAGTGGGAGTTCTCCTACTACGACCAGCACATCTTTGCTATTAATTGTTTATATGATAGAGTTTCTTCTACAAAGGTTTACTTGACAAAAGATATTCTGATGGCTTAAACAAATGTTTTTGAAAACCTCTGGACTCCAGGGTAAGCAACATGGTGTAGCGTGGCAGACACTGGCCTGGGAATCAGGAGACCTAGAATCAGTCCTAGCTCCATCAACAACAGGTTGTATGGGCTTCAGCCAGCCCCTTCAGTTCTCTGGGCCTTGGTTTTCTCAGTGGTAAAGGGTGGGGATCAGATTGGATGATCTTTAATATGCTCTGATTGTATGATTCTAAGCCTCATACGGAACTAACATAATTTTTGTGGCTCTAATGAAATCCGGAAAAGGGAGCTTATAGCAATATGTTTACAGATCTAATAGTAGCATGAATACAATTAGTGCTTCAAAAATCACTTTTTCACTCAATTACCTTATTTTTTTTTCCCCCCCGGAATGTCTTCTTTCCTTCCCTACTTACAGAACTTACCTTTTCCCACTTACTCTTGACACTTGAACAGCATTGTTCTTTCTGCTTTGATTTAGTTTTCATATTGATTTTTCTACTGCCTCCCTTCCCCTGTTCTGTTGTGAAAGGTGTTTTTTTCTTTTGGAATCCCAGCTACCTTGAAAGCAATCGCCTGGCTAACATATGCTATCTTGCTGCTCTTATTTTTTGCTTTGCATCTGGCTATTAATGCCTGTTGGGTTTTTTGTCTCTTCTTTTAACATTTTCATGTTTTATGTTCTGTGATTGGTATTTCTTTGTTCAATTCAGGTTAGAATTGCCCCCACTGTCACTACCTGGAGTAACAAAACTCCTACCGCCCTTCCCAGCCATCCACCTGCAGCCTCTCCCTCTGATACACAGGTATATCCTTCATTATTCCTCTTTGAGCAGAATTCTGCTCACCTAAATATATAGTTATATACTCTCTACCCACCTCCCTTAAGTTCCCCTCCCCCCATCTATCTAGCTGCTTATTGCATTTTAGTGCTTTTAGGATGCAAGAAGCAGTTTTTAGCACACTTAATTTATTTTCTTATCACTCTCCTCTTCTTTTGCAGCTCTAAATTGACTTGAACTAGAAAAACATCAACCAAGGTTCAATGGCTTAAATCTGATTTCACTGAATATTTTTTCCTTTCTTCTTCTTCCTCCTCCGCTTCTTCTTCTTTTTTTTTTTTGGCATCGTAGAGAAGATAATATCGCCTTGTGGCATTTATACTTATATTTCCAAAGCATTAGTTGTGGATGGACTTTAGTAGAGATGGAAAACCCTAGTGACTTACTATAAATATCATAGATCCTATTTTATGAGGCTGTGAGCATCTCTTGCCATTCATTGTTATTATTACTTTGGACCTGTCTAATCTTTAAATCACACAAAATGTGTTGCTCAGAAAATGTGTCTTGAAGAAGATAGTATGCACGAAATGCAGTTTTTTTACACAACTTTTTTTTTTTTTAATTCCATTTCAAAGATTATAAATCTGTCTGGCAAGATTCTTGGTTCCAGATGTAATCCTCCTTTTTACCATATTCTCATTTCCTAGGGAGAAAATCCTCCACCTCCAGGCTTCATAATGCATGGGAATGTTAATCCAAATGTTGCCGCAGCTCAGCTTCCCACATCTCCCGGCCACACGCACACCCAGGTGCCACCTTATCCACAGCCACAGCGTAAGTAGTGTGACCCTGAAGTCCTGTCACGGCAGCATGTCTTGTCTTATCCCGTGTAGTAACTGTTTACTTTGAAGCTCCAAAGCCATGATCAAATCAGCTGTAACAAGTAAAGAAAGAACCATTCTGTGTAGGACTTGAGTCCTTGCTCTAGCGAAGCATGGTTTCCTTGGGAGGCATCCTGAATCAGCATGCGAGGAAACAGCTCCTGTGTCAGTCCATTCAGAACAGTTGGCTCTTATTCCTGAGCCTGTTAAAGAGAGTCAATTGTGCCATGATTTTGGTATAAAAAAACAGAATTTTAGAAATTATTTGGTACATATTCTTTTCCTTTAGGCAAGATGATGCAAACCATTTTTGGAAAATTGGTTCCAAGGGACATTTGTTGTCGTCTTCCATGTATTTAATTTTTTTAGGAAACAGAGTATGTTTTAGAGCAGTTTCAGGCTCACAGCAAAATTGAGTGGAAGGTACAGGAAGTCTCGGTATACCTCCTGCCTCCGTGCACAGCCTCCCCACCACAGACATCGTGCACCACGGTGGTCCATTTGTTACAGTCAGTGAGCCTACACTGACTCACCATTTTCGCCCAGAGTAGTTTATCTCAGGGTTCCCTCTTGGTGTCAGACACTCTGTGAATTTTGACAAATGTATAATAATGACCTTTCCCCTATTGGCTTTCATTTTTTTAAGAAACTATTTACACTTGCAAAGTAAAACATCATCTCTATTTTAAAATTTAAAATAAGCAAAAATGCAAATCTCAAAGTGGACAATTATATGACTGAACAACTACTATAAAACAAGAGGATGTTACCTAGCAAGAACTAATCTCAACGAGCGTGTTCTGTGCTCATAAGATGGGTGTTCCTTTTTTTTTTTTTTTTTAATTATTTATTTATTTATTTTTGGCTGTGTTGGGTTTTCGTTTCTGTGCGAGGGCTTTCTCTAGTTGCGGCAAGCGGGGTCCACTCTTCATTGCGGTGCGCGGGCCTCTCACTATCGCGGCCTCTCATGTTGTGGAGCACAGGCTCCAGACGCGCAGGCTCAGTAGTTGTGGCTCACGGGCCCAGTTGCTCCGCGGCATGTGGGATCTTCCCAGACCAGGGCTCGAACCCGTGTCCCCTGCATTGGCAGGCAGATTCTCAACCACTGCGCCACCAGGGAAGCCCAATATGGGTGTTCTTACTTAACATGAGTACAGATTTGATACAGCTTTTCACTCAGTGCTCAGCGTGAAAGTGCTGTCTTCAGGGTAGAATGAGCACAGTTCTGTTGGATTCCCTCTGCAGAGGTTCATATTCTGCCCATGGTCACACAAAAGGTAATGGTATCTGGGTTCAGGTCTTTGCATTAAAACACTAGTTGGCTGTCTGACTGCTTACTAACCAACTTTGTACAGTGTAAGAAATATAATAATTGTCTTGTCAGGCATCATACAGAGTTGCCGGTTAATCTGGAACTGTGCTCAAACCCAGAATTTGAGTAGCTGATGATTTTACTAGATGTTGGAGAAGGTATCTGATTCGTAACAATGGTGCTCACCCTACAGCTGTTAAGGTGGAAGAGGTCTTGAGCTGCCACCAAGCTCCCTTAACTTTTACTGTGAAGGGGACTGCTTTGGATGTGTAATTCCTGCATGGCTCCACCTGATGGCTAGTAGGTGTCACTGCAGTCTTCACAGGAACAGGATGTCTCAGAAAAGGGTCAGTCTTCTGGTTCTCCGGTCTGATGACTCAAAGATTTTCATAGCCAGCAGCAGTCTGGAGATGGCAGGGTTCAAAGACTGGATCCAGTGACTTTTGGCATAGTTAGGGCATCCAGACTATCAAAAGCATAACTTGTTTTAAGTGGGTAATGTTTGGTTGTAGCTTATTATTAGAAGAATTGAATTTCCATAGAATGAGATAACTTTGGTTTTCTGTTGCTGTCTGAATAAATGTGTAACTAATTAAAATCTCTGCTCCTTCTCCCTGGTGTAGCTTCTCAGCCAGCCCAGCAGTATTCCTTCGGAACAGGGGGGTCAGCAGCGTATCGACCTCAGCAGCCTGTTGCGCCCCCTGCTTCAAACGCTTACCCTAACACCCCGTACATATCTTCCGCTTCGTCCTATTCCGGGCAGTCTCAGCTGTACACAGCACAGCACCAGGCCTCTCCACCTCCCTCCAGCCCCACTGCCTCGTTCCCTCCTCCCTCTCCCTCTGGAGCGTCCTTCCAGCACGGGGGACCAGGAGCTCCACCGTCATCTTCAGCATATGCGCTGCCTCCTGGAGCAACAGGTACACTGCCTGCTGCTGGCGAGCTGCCTGCATCCCAAAGAACAGGTCTGCGCTTGAAAGGGACTTGGTTTGCCTCCCTCTTTTATTTTTTCGTGATCACGTGGGTGCATGGAGGGGAATTACTTCTAACTATAAACTGGGCAATGTGAGGTATTCATTTAATTGTATAACAAATTCTAAAACTATTTCTAAAAAGTGTGATTTTCCCATAGTGAACTTTAGTTGCTAAATGAGAAAAGCTTTAGAGCTTTAAAAGGGTAAGAGTATATAATCTGCCATTGAATTTAAAATAAGCGGTAAGAAATTAGTTGGCCAGATAAGTGGTGGTTGGACCTAGATTTAATTGACACTAATTTCTTCGCCAGAGTAAAACGATGCTCTGTGTTCTTCCTGGATTTTCAGTTTTTAAAATTATTTGTGCCTTAAATTCATTCATAGAGATGAAATAATACAGGGTCTTAATGAGGCAGTACAAATTTTGTAATTATGTTTGTTTGTAAAGGTGAGCAAGGATCTCGACGTGTATTGAAAGGAAAAAAGTGAAAGAATGCAACTCTGACAGAATCTCTAAGACAGCAGAAAGTATACAGTAGTGCAGGGATTCTGTCCATTAGGACAATTCTACCCTCACAAACATTTTGGAAATTTCTAGGCATTTTTGTTGTTGTTGACAGTGTAGTTCTGCCTGAAATTTTCTAATTAAAAGCATAATTTAAAATTATTTTTATAGTAAATACACATTTTATCAATTCTTTTTATCTTTCATGTTACAATTAAAACATTATATTAATTTTTTATGAGTAGGTAATATCATCTGATTTTCATGTTAGGATTGTAAAAGGGGCCTCAGAAGTACGTATTACAAAAAGAGATCAATGAATCGGGGCAAGAACCACTAACATAGTAAAGAATTCAGACTTTGGAATCAGACTTCCTGTGTTTGTATCACAGCTTCACTCCTTTCTAGTTATGTGACCTTGAATAAGTTACTTAACTTTAAGCCTCAGTTTCCTCATAATAGTAATAGTAGGTACGCATAAGCTTAGGAAGAGATTGAAAGCATTTGGGGACGGTGACGGCAAAGTTAGCCGTGATGACACCTCCCCCAGAATTAGAGCTCTGGGCCTTTTTCTTTTGTCCCTGGTTTAATGTATACTTGTTACTAAGGGTATTTGAAAATAGTTTCCCTTTCAGATTATAATTGATGGTTTTAAACGAGAGGGGCAAAACAGAAGTGAGTCTTGCTTTCTAATACTGAAGTTGTTGCTGGAAGTCCAGTATATGTTTTTCTCTTTTTATCTGCTAAGCAGTAGCTTTAATAACTGAAAACACTGGTCATATAATAGGATTTATTGAGGAAGTATTTTTTTTCTTGGAAGTCTTATGGATCCAGAATTATACACATATCTCCTTCTCTCTTCTTTGATATATAATATTAAAGTCCAAAGTACCAAAAATCATACACACAATATGTATCAGCCTTTACTGCACAAATAAAATTTGTATCATTTTCAATACAGATATTTCAATAGGTTGATATTTAGAGAGGAGTGTTCACTCAATTGTAGAGTTCAAAAAATTACCTTTTAAAACCTGGATGAGCGAAAACAGTATATATTCTGAATAGTTGGGTAATAGCTTGAGTGAAAGATGGATTCAAGTAAATCCCCACATAGGAAAGTGGTGCAGGGAAGTAGGAAAGCGAATTATCATTTATTGAACATACATTGGACATGTACCAGCACTGCTGTATATTTTCTTATTTCTCATAACCATGAGAAATAGGAATAATTATTTTTTTAAAAATTGCCATGAGGAAGCTTGAGTTTCCTAGGGTTGTGTATAATGTTTTCATGATTGCACGGTGATAGTCTCCAAGTTGAGATACAACTGAGATGCCCAGGTCTCTCAGTCTTCAGAGCCCATGTTCATTCTTCTTTACCAGATAGTCTAGTCCTGATGAAAGCAGTAGAAATAGCTATCAGTGTTGGAATTACAGAAGCATTTAGCATCACTATTTTAAGCATTTGTTGCTTCATCATCTAAGTTAAATATTTGCATGGGTATTTTTTTCCTCCTTAAGCTAAAGGGCATTTGGCCTTATAATAAAGTCTTTGCTTATGTACAAAGTAACAATATTCTAACCTGGCTGAGAAGCAGAGTAACTAATAGGAAGATGAAGCCATACATTTTGCATTACTCAGCATGCACTAAGCTAGCTGCTTTGTCACCTCTTGCATGTTAGTAGTCCCTGTATTTTAATTAACAGAGCTTTACCTTATTTTATTTTTTGATTTCCTAAAAAGTTTGCTTAGGTTATACAGATAACTGTGACTAAAAGTTTTATCTTTGTTCTAGTATGTCTTCGATTATTATATCATGGTTTTCTACGGGACTTGGAAATTCCACGTGTCCGGTGGATTCTTCTTGATAGACACTAGGATTTTCAAGCCCTGTAACTACTAGTGAACCACAAAATTATGTGCACACTGCTCAGAGAAACTCATGTTGCAATCATCAAAACATTCATTCAGTAAATTCTTAATGAGAACCTGTTCAGTCTATAATCAGAATTATTCTAGGTACAGGTAGGAAGGCAGAAAAGTACAGTACATTTCTATTTCTAGTGAACAGCACATAGCTTTGTTGTAAGTTGGAACATAAAATTTGTATTTGGGCCAAATTTTGGAAGACATTAAATGTCAGGGCAAGAAATTTATACTTCATACAGTAAGAAGAAACTTTCTAGTGGAGGAGTTTGAACTACTGAGAGGCATGGTCAAAGTGGTACTTTAGGGAGGTTAACCTGGAGGTGGTTCTGCAAAACAGATTGTGGGCAGCATGGCAGAATCAGAGGCAAGGAAAACAGGCTGTCTCCAAGTTCAAGGTATAAAATGCTAACAGCCTCAGTTAGTATAGTGCGACATGTTTCAGTGGTGGCAGCACAAAAAGCAGGAAGTTTTCCTAGCTTTACTGTGCAGGATAAGTAAGATACTGCTTGTACCCCCCCCCCACCTTTTTTTTTTTTTGTCCCTGGTTTAATGTATACTTGTTACTAAGGGAGAGCACTTTCAAATGTGAAGGCCCAAGAAGTTTACTTAGAAAAATTTTCTGATAAAATGTCAAGCTCTCATGAAGCTGTTTTTGAGTAAACAGTATTAAAAAATGGAAAATTTAATTTGGGTATATATATATATGTATATATATATAGTCTTGTGCTCCTTCACATAGAAGAGTCTTGAAGGGGCATAATAGTGAATATTTTCGTGAAACAGTTGGCTGAAAAAAAATTTTTTTTAATTTTCATAAACATTCCGTAGTCAAATTATAAGTACCTGGTTTTTAACCCTTTAAACAAAGGAAAGGAGCATGATAGCCTTCCTTATTTTTCTTTGGATAAATCTGTTTTATCTCGTGTCATTGGAAAATGACCTTAAGGATTCATTCTCTCTAAATTTAAATTTTTAATTTTGTGGTGCCTTTTAAAAAATGTGACGTGCGAGGCTAACGGCAAAGGGGGAGGTGTATGATTAACAAGGATGCTCTGTCCTCTCCGTCTCAAATTATCTTTTAGCCAAAAGTCTCCGGATCATTGGCACTAATATTTTTCTGTGAATCCACTGAGAGTATCTTAGCCAGTGCCCAGATCCTACCATTATGCAAGAACACCTTGAGAAGGTTCCCATTGAGAAGTGAGATTCAAGTAAGGATGGTAGCAACTCCACTTCTGTATGTGAGACCAAGCGCTTCTCTCTTCCTTCCCTAAAGACCATGTGGAGGACTAATCCCTACACTAAGGTGGATGAGGGTCTCCAGAATCCAGTGACATGCCATATTCAGTTTTTAAGTTAATTTTCCCTTGATTTTTATTAATTTTTTACTGTAGGATTTTGAAAGGCCTCAAATAGTATAGAGAATAAAATTAAAATTATCTGTAATTCTGCCACCCATATATAACCACTAATAATTTAGGTGTATTTATTCCCTTTGTATGCATCTATGCACACATATATGTATGTATGCATATATTAAAGTTCTTTTAATGTAGAATATACATAACATAAAATTTACCATTTTAATCATTTTTAAGTGACATCAAGTGCATTTACATTATTGTACAGTCATCACCACTAACTACAGAACTTTTTTGTCATCCCATACTGAAATGATGTAGCCATTAAAACCCCCCGTTTTCCCCAGCCCCTGGTAACCACCATTCTACTTTGTCTCTATGTATGTATTCTAGGTACCTCATATAAGTAGTCATACAGTTTTTTCTTCTTGTAACTGGCTGTTTCACTGTCTTTAAGATTCATCCATATTATAGCATGTAATCAGAATTTCGTTTTTAAAGCTGAGTGATATTCCACTCTATGTATATACCACATTTTGTTTATCCATTAACCTACACCATGGGCATTTTGGCTGTCGTGAATAACGCTGCTATGAATGTGAGTATACAAATATCTGTTCAAGTCCCTGGTTTCAGTTCTTTTGGGTATATACCCAGAAATGGAATTACTGGATCAAATAGTAATTCAGTGTTTAATTTTTTGAGGTGGTGGCCCTATTTTACATTTTCACCAGCCATGCGTAAGGGTCCAATTTCTCCACATCCGCACCAACACTTGTTTCCTGTTTTTCTGTTTTTGTTTTTAATTCTTGCCATTCTAATGGGTGTGAAGATAGTATCTTATTGTATGCATGCATTTTTAAAGAATTGAGATCATAACTCCCACATACACTCATAATTTACATCTTACTACTTTCCTTAATACTACACCATGAACCATTTTCCAATGTTCTTTAAAGTCATTGTCATGTTTAAAAAGAGAGTAAGAAAGAGATTTATGCCCATTTTTAAGGTTTTTTGAAAAGGTAAAAAAGATTATCTTCCCTTACTAGTTTTATGAGAGAATTATGTCCAAGATTAGACTGTGCTATCTTTTTTTAAACATATTGACCAAGAGTACCATTTTGCACATCCATATTGAACCCCCATAATACTGTCTCCTGTAGATATTCACGCTCTTCATTTAGTTTGCTTTACCTAGTGTTGCTATTAAAGTGTGTCTCCATAAAGTAGAGGTTAATTTAATTGTTTTTTTTTTTTTTTTTTTTTTTTTTATGGCTGTGTCGGGTCTTCGTTTCTGTGCGAGGGCTTTCTCTAGTTGCGGCAAGCGGGGGCCACTCTTCATCGCGGTGCGCGGGCCTCTCACCATCGCGGCCTCTCTTGTTGCGGAGCACAGGCTCCAGACACGCAGGCTCAGCAATTGTGGCTCACGGGCCTAGTTGCTCCGCGGCATGTGGGATCTTCCCAGACCAGGGCTCGAACCCGTGTCCCCTGCATTGGCAGGCAGATTCTTAACCACTGTGCCACCAGGGAAGCCCTAATTGTGTTTTGAAAAAGTCATATTTAAACAATTTAAAGATATAAAAGCAAAAGTATTGAGGGGTTAGAATCATAGCTAAGATAAAACTGTTAAATTGATCAGAGATTTGAACAAGGATTTTCTGGGCTGAAATAAAACATATTGCTAAATATATTGCATGGTTTGAGGTTAGGAGGGGCCAGTTAGGCATATATTTTGGTGTGAACTTTGATTATTGTACAATCGTTATTTTCAATTCAACAGGCAGCCCACCCTCAAGTTATGAGGGATAGCCAACTGGCTATATGTTCCTGTTGAAAATCTTTTTGTGTCTTATTTCATTCAGTTTTACTCATAACTTTCCATTTAATTTGATTTCATTATAACTTTGGTGTCATTCTACCAAAGGGTCATATGAAATTGTTCCACATACTGTTT
Source organism: Balaenoptera acutorostrata (assembly GCF_949987535.1). Classification (NCBI taxonomy): domain Eukaryota; kingdom Metazoa; phylum Chordata; class Mammalia; order Artiodactyla; family Balaenopteridae; genus Balaenoptera; species Balaenoptera acutorostrata. Next base: position 51,059,637 of record NC_080068.1, on the reverse strand, counting down.
TGTGCTGCTGATAGTTTGTGAAATCAGGATACCCACTCAGGCTTTAATATCCAAGGCTAAGATCACTGCCACGAGAGGTTAGAGGAAAAACTGGTCTCACCTTCTGCTCCCACGTTTCATGGGGCTAGAGAGGAGGCATGTTGTTGAGACTGCTCCCTGAAAAAAACGATCAAGGCCAGGGTACCTCCAGTACTTTTAGGTTTTTCACACCGTCGACTGCCCCCGCCCCGCCCCAATACCAAAATCCAAGGATGCTCAAGTCCTTTATATAATGTAGTGTAGTATTTGCATATAACCTACACACATATACTTTTATGTCTAGATTGCTAATAATACCCAATACAAAGTAAATGCTGTGTAAATACTTGCAGCAAATTCAAGTTTTGCTTTTGGGAACTCTTTGGATTTTTTTCCTTCCTGAATGTTTTTGATCCTCAGTTGGTTGAATCTGCAGATGTAGAACCTGGGGATGGACTGTATATTGTCCCCCTCAGCCCAGAAGCTGAAGTCTGGTGCTAGAGAGTACATCAGTAGTTTCAAGTCAGGTCTGTCCTCTGTCATAACACACACACAGTGACTCCCAGGGATTTATTAACTGTAGTGCTATGAGGTCATATCTTGCATGGGAAGTTAAATTGTAAAGTCATCATTTAAGACAAAATTAAGAAATCACTTAAGAGTCAGTTATCCGTGATCACCCCTTTCTTCAGTTAAGCCCTCACGATGAAGTTGCTTGTGGTGAGAAGCCATATTGCATGAGAAACATCTATCCTTAGCTCCATCCAGAGAAATTCCAAACTGGGGGATTAGTTCTCCCACCTCACAGTTTCTCTGGGGCATGTGCTTCTTGAGTAGAGCTCAAACTGAATTGAACTCACTAGTCAATGCTATATACTCTCGATTCCTCTCTTCCCAAGTTCAACTATCATAACTCCCACATACTTACGGGATTCCCGTAAGTTGTATGTGCATATGATGTATCCCGTAAGTTGAATTCCCGTAAGTTGTATGTACATATGATGATCTACACTGCATGCTTTTGATTGGAGACTGGGCCTGGACCAATCCTGAACATCCGACAATTTTGGAATTGCTGTATTAGTTCTCAGCCTTCTTTCCTCTTGTCCACTGCCAGAAACTTCAGTTCTTTTAAGAGAAGCAGTGATTTCTGGAAGATTTGTGCTAAACAGTCTGCAAGTCTGTATATTCTTATAGAAGAGACCATATGAGATGGTTACATATTTACTGGGCCTGTTCCCATTTATGCTCATATTCATGGTGTGACCCCAGAAATTACATTTCCTCCAGAATGCAGATCCTTGGGGGCCTCCCAAATCCAGCAGTAAAGTAGCACCTCCTTGTTAAGATCGTCTAACATGCTTATTATCTTTAACAATGTAGTGTTGAAGTCTGCACGACAATGCAGAAATCCTCCCATTTCTCTTTAAAACCCTACTACTTAAAGAGGATTTAGACCAGCAGCATTGGCATTACCTGGGAGGTGGCTGAAGCAATAGAATCTCAGGCCCTACGCTATACCTAGTGAATTAGAACCTGCATTTTTGCAAGATCTTCAACTGATTTGGATTCACAGCTTTAAAAAATACTAAAATGGACACAGTTATAATATGTTAGGAAGTGCTCTCATAAATGAATTAGCTTTGCCCACAAACTGATTACTTTCTTAATTAGATAGAAGCCATTTCATGTGACTTGATTAAAAAGTAAGTTTTATTCCTTTATAAAATTAGTTTGTTCTTTCTTGGGGTTGATGGAGGGAGGAGAAACAATTATAAAATGAGTAGAGTTTACAGTTTGCAGGGCAGAAATAGAGACACAGATGTAGAGAACAAACGTATGGACACCAAGGGGGGAAAGTGGTGGTGGGGGGGGTGGTGTGATGAACTGGGAGATTGGGATTGACATGTATACACTAATATGTATAAAATGGATAGCTAATAAGAACCTGCTGTATACAAAAATAAATAAAATTAAATTCAAAAATTCAAAAACAAAATGAGTAGCGTTTAGAATATCTTTGATGATAATACTGTTTAAGTGACTTTTACATTTTGTCTACAGAAAATCAGTCTATGCAAGACCAGGCATCTATGTTGGAAGGTGAATTAGTTACAAAATATATCTTTGGAAATCTTTGAATCACTGACTATAATTAATGAATGGATATTCACAATTATGCATGTGAACTTTAAAGCCGATAATACCCTAAATCTGATCAGTTCTTAATGGAATCAAATCTTAGAACTGACTGAATTAACATAGTGACACAAATGATCTTGAATCATAAAAGTTGTCTATTTTATATAGACTGAAAGACAAGGCTATACCAAGATTGTCTTAGATATAAGAAAGATTAGAAGGTGATGGGAGAGATTTGAATGATTAGTCTGTGTATAATGAGAACTTTAAGAATTTGTTAAGCAAATAGCAGCATGTGGTTTAATATTTTGTGATTACCTCTTGAATGTTTTGAGGCTATTTGTCGTTCTGTCTCCTAGTCACCTTGTAGAAAATTAATTCTACTTTTAAAATCAAGGCAAATGAGTGCATGCTGGTTAGGAGAAGATCTTGTTTTTAAAAAATTTCTATGACATTATGTTCTTTGGTTTGCTAAGCAATTTTGTTGTGATTTAATATCGTAGATATTAATAAAACAAGCAAAAGTAAAATACTGAAAGAATGTTTATTGAAAGAAGAATTTTTTGCTTTTACATATACACATACACAAAACTTAATAAGATGTAAAATGATTATATTTTGATTTAGTAATTATCTTATCTCTGGCATGTTTTATTCCTTTTTTCTTTAAAGATACAGGCATTCAGGGGCTTCCCTGGTGGCACAGTGGTTGAGAATCTGCCTGCTAATGCAGGGGACACGGGTTCGAGCCCTGGTCTGGGAAGATCCCACATGCCGCAGAGCAACTGGGCCCGTGAGCTACAACTACTGAGCCTGCGTGTCTGGAGCCTGTGCCCCGCAATGGGAGGGGCTGCGATAGTGAGAGGCCCGCGCACCGCGATGAAGAGTGGCCCCCGCTTGCCGCAACTAAGAGAAAGCCCTCACACGAAACGAAGACCCAACACAGCTATAAATAAATAAATAAATAAAGTAGCTATTAATTTTAAAAAAAAAGATACAGGCATTCAATAAAGATGTTTTAAAAAAAAATTTTTTAAAGATATAGGCATTAAGTACCTTAATGAGTTCTGCTACTCATATTCATTTCTCACTTTGAGATGACAGGTTTTGGGAGATTTGAGGGGGGAGGAAATTTCCTAAAGGTGACAGTAGTTTAATTTTATATTTGCTGCCAGCCTGGAAATTTTTTTGGGGGGGGGGTATTAAAAAAAAAAATCTTACCCCAGATATTTGAATGCCTTTTTCTACTTTATAGGTTGTTCTTAACGCAAAGGTGATAAAACATACTGGTGTTGCGTAGTTGGACTCTGTTTTTTTTAACAGTGTTTCTACCATGTGGATGATTTGGGTATGCTGAATTGCTCTCTGGGGAAATAGGAGATTGCCACTTTTATTCGTTTTTTGTGTGTTGAATATATCAGAAGCCTTTTTTTTTTTAGCAGACTCAGGTGATTTATTTTTTCTTTCTTAGGAGAGAATTGTTTGAAGGTTGTATACCAATATAGACATAAAAGCTTCACTATCCTTAAATTTAGTACAACTCTTTCACTTTAAAAGGAAATAATGTCAAGATATGCTGCTTTCTAAGCCAAGGCCCTGTGATTATTAGAGGTAATGAGTTTGAGAGTCCAGGGCTACATAGTGATCCCAGCAGCTCAGCTGGTAAAACTTCTGTGACAGTTATCTCAGGGTGAAAGTAAAATTTGAAGGTATTATATGATGGATACAATTTAGTTTTCTTCTTTTCAGGATTCTAAAGGAAAATGCCCTCTATTATCTGTTATAGGTTATATGGTATTTGTCTTTCTCTTTCTGACTTACTTCACTTAGTGTGATAATCTCTAGGTCCATCCATGTTGCTACAAATGGCTAACTCCCTTATTTAAAGCTGAGGAGATGTTGTCATCATACCGTTTTTTTCCTTACTCTTGGTGCCTTTTATTTCTTTTCAAAGATGCCTGAGAACTTTACGCCTCCTGTTCCCATCACATCACCGATCATGAACCCCTTGGGTGACCCCCAGTCACAGATGCTGCAGCAACAGCCTTCAGCTCCAGGACCACTATCAAGCCAAGCTTCCTTCCCGCAGCCACACCTTCCAGGTGGCCAGCCCTTCCACGGCATACAGCAACCCCTCAGTCAACCAGGCATGCCTCCGTCTTTTTCAAAGCCCAGTATTGAAGGTGCCCCTGGGGCTCCTATTGGAAATACCATGCAGGTAACAGTAAATCTGTGGAAGTGGGAGATGGCTCTATTTCGGTATGTTTTCTTAACGTTTTAACTTTTATGGTTATACCTTTATTATTACCTCAATTTGATTTCAATTTAGACAACTTAAAAATAATACCTTTTTTTTTAAGCTTGTTCATGTATGTGTATTATTTTTCAATGACGAGGCCATATACAAACTTTCTAGAAGGAGCTTATGTATTTACTAGTATATGTTAACAGTAACTTGGCAATTACAGTATTTCATTTGATCTAATCAGTAGCCACAATTTAAGATCAGTTGAATCCATATTTGCATCCAAGGTTGCTAAGCAGAAGCTGTTTCCAAAGGTTTTTTCCTTTAAAATAGAAAATAAAAATGTAATGAGTTATATATTTTCTTGTGTATGTGTAAGAGCTAATAATATAGCCATATCTTTAGATGGAGATATAAATTTGTGCTTGCTTTTCACATACAAACAGCTAGTTGGCAGGGCTCTAGATGATGAAAAATCTATCATATTTCCATATAACTGACTTAGACATACAAAGAGAAACATTTTGATCTATTCATGAAAAGTAAAGAAGTTGGGTCACAGCTCAACATAAGATGGAATCAATTCCTGCCCAAGTATAAAACTAGCTCTTCTGTCTGTTACTGTCTTTGACTCTCTGAAGTCAAACTTGTAAAGATTATATCTCTACCACAAGACTATGTTTTGCTGTTAAGAGATTTCTGCCTAAGGAACTTGTAAACATTAACCATTGCATTATAAAAACAAGTGCTTTGATGCAGCTGGGAGGACCCTCTTCTTTCCATGAGAATATATAAAATTACAGAGATGCACTGTTAATTTTTTATAATTACACGTCTGTGGTGTTTGTGAAGCCATCCACTTTTGTTTAGAGCTGGGTGCTCATGCTGTGCTCACCTGGGCCAGAACCCCAGTTACCGCTGAAAGGGAGAGCTGCACGGATGCGTGTGTTCAGCCAGGCCCTAGTGTCCAGCTTCCTCTCCACCTGGATGTCTCTGGGGCACCTCACACTTAACACATCCAGAATCTAACTCATCGTCTTCCTCCCAAACCTAGTCGTCTTTTGGTGTGTCCTGTTTCAGCTAATGGCACCATAACCCTTCCTATTTAATCCAGCCAAAAATCTGGGCATCATCTTTATATTCTTTTTCCTTTAACCTGTTTTTCAGAGCTATCCCCAAGTCTTGTTGATATTACTTTAAAATCTCTCTCAAATCCCTTCTCTACATTTCCAGTCTAGTCCATGCTACCTTCCCCTCCAGTCTTAAGCAGTGCAGGAGCCTCTAGTTGGTCTGCCAGCATCTACTTTGACCCATCTCTTATCTGGTCTTATCTCCTCATTGCTTAAAACGTTACAGCTTCCCATTGTTCTCAGGATAAAGACCAAATATTTCACATTGTCTGGAATCTCTCAGCTCACACTCCTCCTTGCTGCTCTCTCTGCTCCAGCTACAGTGACCCCCTTTCAGTCCCTTGTATCATGATCCTGCCTGTGTACACGTTCTTCTCTCTGGAATGCATTTCCTCCCCCATTTAACTGGTTAACTCCTACTTACCCTTCTGATATAACTTCCTTAAAGAGCCTTCCCCTCAGTTAAATCCCAATTATGTTGTCTGTTGGTTCCAGTGATGTTAACTTAATCACAGTTGCTATTTTACATACATTTATGACAATTTTAAACTTTCTCTTCCATCAGCCTGTAAACTCCCTGAGGGATGAGATCATTTCCGTATTGGCTCACCAATACCTAGCCAATGACTAATACATAATTGCCTAATGTTTTCTATGAATGAACTAATCAGTCAAAACTTTAAACACTTACACATTCCTTCTTTGTTTTCCCATCTGTACATTCAGTAAGATCATGGTCTCTTCTATCCTCACCTTTGGTGTAATCTTGCGGTTTGATAATAGCCCAGCTAACACCCTCCAAGAGTAAACCAAAGAATAGAAGAATGTCAGGATAAACAAAAATGAGCCAACAAGCAAAGCAAGCAGCCACTCCAACCAGCCAACTTTGTAAAAGCCTTGTTCTTTTTATTTCCTACTGGCACAGGTCTCCTTCCCATCAGTTATATAAAATAGTGATCAACGTATGTTCCATAATTAATCAAATACTTTATATCCAATCCTATTTTTGAAAATAGAAGCTGTAGAAAGAGTACCTGTATCTTCTACTGAATATCTGATTTTTATGTTTGCTTATCCCAAGTGATTTCACATGTTTATTTTTCATTTGATTTTGAATAGCCTATCTACAAGGTCGTTGGTTTCTCTTTATCACAGATTCAGGGCTTTGTGTATAGGTAACTTCTGGTCATTTCTAGTCATTTTATGGTATTATTTATTCCAGCATGTGCAGTCTTTGCCAACAGAAAAAATTACCAAGAAACCTATTCCAGATGAACACCTCATTCTAAAGACCACATCTGAGGATCTTATTCAGCGCTGCCTCTCTTCAGCCACAGATCCTGTATGTATTTTTTATTTTGCTTAATTCAAAGAATCCCTTATGGAGCGCTTCTATAATGATTGCTTAAAGTCTTACAAGATGTATTTTGAAAGTTTATGCAAAAGTAGTAAAGCTAGCACTTATATATAGTTTGCTGTACATATGCTTTTTACATATAACTTTAATCTTTAGAACAACCTCATGGTACGTAGGTTTGTCATATTTATTTACAGAGGAGGAAATTAAGGCAAAAAGCAGTTATGTAATAATTAAGGCAGAGCCAGCATTCGAACCTAGTCTGGCTCCAGAATTCATGCTTTCCACCACTATGCTGCACTGAGTCTCATTGGCAAACCTTATGCCTAGCACAAAAATACAACAGAATGGTGAAACTCAGATTTGGGGTTTCTTTCTGAGCTTACATCAAAGCTTTTAAAAGTAGATAGACAATCTTTAACTTTGCTAAGACCTTAAAAATAGTTCAGTGCTTTAGATATTGGAGTCATATTCATAGTCAAAGTAACTGATTTAACTCAGTTTATTAGAGGATGACTGTATTGGCAACAACAAAAATTCCACAAAGCCAGTTTTGTTTTAGATGAAATTTCACTTTCTGCCAACAAACATTGAATATGTTTATTTAGTCACTGGCCAGTTGTCAGCTTGAAAAGCAGCTTCTGGAATTTGTTGTTTCATCAAACACTGAGTATTAATATGTGCAGCTTTCTGCCAGTCTTTTGGAAAGCAATTCTCTGCGCTGAAAGTGTCAGGAAAGCAGAGGCAGGGGAAAGTTAACATAAACCTTAGCGCCTGGCATTGTGGGAGCGATGGAAAGACGAAGCTAGGAACAGAGAACAGGTGAGGCTGTTAAACAGGCAAGTGTACAGTGTCTCCTAGGCGGACAGGTCCTCATCATACAAAATGGAGGAATCCTAATAAAAATGTGGGAAAGCTCCAGTCTTCCTTCAGGCATGAGTTAATGTAAATAGAGGTTGGGAGGACACCTCGTACATGGCCTAGCTTAATAAATTTTTGTTGAGCTTCACCTCCTCCAGGTCACCATATCACCTTCCTTCTGGTTACCCAGGACCCCTGGGCAGAAGAGAAAGACAAACTGTTCCTGTCACTAGTTGGGGAGGAAGTTCAAATACCGCCCAGGACTCCTGCTGGTAGCTAGGTGGGATTAACTTTGAACCCTCCACAAAAGTCCATCTTAATCAATACTTGACATCATTTTTATAGTATGGCTTTATTCTTGTTTCCACTTCAGTTATGTCCAAACAGCACAACGTAATTTTGCAGCGCAGCTTAGTTTGTAAGGTTATCCTCGATGGCGTCACCTCTTCCGCACTCCTCTTCTGACACACTGACATTCCCTCCTCAAACACACCAAGCACGTGTCAGCATCAGAGGCTTTGTACCTGTGGCTCCTTCTGCCTGGAACTCTTCCCCACAGAGCTGCATAGCTCTTGCTCACTTGTTCCTGGTGTCTGCTCAGATGTCCCATTAGCCGTCAGGACTTTCTTACCACGTCATACTGCCAACACTGCTGACCCCCTTACCCCGTTAACTTTTCTTCATGGCACTCACCACCATCTGACATACAATATATTGTTTATTTAGTGTCCTTTCCCCACCCAATAGAATATGAGATCCATGAGACACAACACTGTCCCAGCATGGCGTGTAGTAGTCACTCAGTAAATATTGAAAAGCAGTATCACTTTTAAGGCTGTTGCATAATGTAGATATTAAGTTAATCACAGTATAATTTTAAACCTTTACTTTTAGGATAGTTTTCTCTCACTGTACTTACAGTACTAGGATGAGGGTAGGAGGACTCCTTAATTTAAGAACTCATTTTAACACTTCCCTCTTAATAATCTTAAGCCACCAAAAGATAATTTTCTCCTTTTTTTGGTGTTTTAAAGGCCCAGAATAAGACAGGATTAAATGTACCAAATGTGACTGAGTGTATACGTAGTACTTTTTTGAGATTCCAGAGTTCAACTGTATGTTTGCCTTCTAGCGCCCATAATGTTCATTTTATTTAATTTACAGTAACTGTTAGACCTTCCTTTCTGTAGTACACTGACCCCTTGCTGCCTCCAGGTGGCCCTTCCTGTTGCCTGTGCACACAGCTTAGATGGGCACTTACTCACCTCACGTGAGCCGCAGTCCCCGTGAAATCAGCCGGTGCTCCACTTTGCACCCTAGGAGGAAGGCTCTCACTTTCTTGCCCTCCCTGCCTTAATAGATACTGATCTCTGTTCTAATAATCTGTTCAAGTTCCTCGGTCCTAGCTTTCTCCATTTCTTTATAAAATGAAGCTGTCCAACATCATGACTGTGAGGTTTAGTGAAATGAGATAAGGCAAGCTCTTGGGATAAAAGTTATTGTTCATACATAACATACCTGTTTTTTCTCTCCTGCAGCAAACCAAGAGGAAACTAGATGATGCCAGTAGACGTTTGGAGTTTCTGTATGATAAACTTAGGGAACAGACAGTAAGTTTGTGGGGAAAAGAAGGATTTATGATAATCATTTATTCCTGGTTGCTAGTAAAATAAGTGTCTCATCAGCACTTGCATGTAATATATAGTATGCTTGGGGGCAAAATGATCGTGACAGTTCATAGAATGGGCTTTTCTCTGTCTAAATCTTACATTTCAGTCACCGGGGATAAGGGGATAGGGCAATGTGTGTGTGTGTGTGTGAGAGAGAGAGAGATTAAGAGGGAGAGAGAATTTTTAACCTTTTTTATGACAAAGAGCAGATATACAAACTGGCCTGTACTGGTCCTACAGTAACTGGCCTTCTGTTCATTTTTATATGTCCCGTGAATTAAGAAATCAGAGTGGGCAGATACTCTGTTTTCCAGAGACCAAATGTGTAATCTCTCTCATAGTCTAAGACTCTGATCCTTTTCTTTTAGAATAGCTATTACACAAAGGCAAAGCCAAAGGTAGCCACAAATTGAGCAGATCAATGTGTATAACTATGAAGATGGTCGGCAGTAAGGAGTAAATGCCCTGTGTGTTCTGTTCTCTTGTCCCTCCCAACCTCTCCATTCCTTTCTAGAATTGTTTTGTTTTATTATTGAAAGCCCTAGGAGAGAGAAAAAGAATTGGGACTTTTTCACATTTTTGCATTTTAGCATTTCTCTTCCCCATTCCATATATCAATGCCATCAGCTAAAAATAACCATTTGTCTCCTGAGAACCAAACCAGAGAAAGTTGATATAACAGTGGAAGTGGCGTGGCCCATGGACTGATCCAAAATAAAGTCTTCTCTGAAAAGTATGGACATGTATGCCAAGTAATGACATGGGGGGGAAAAAAACTAGAGGTCTTATGATTTTCAGAGATGACAGGATTATGAAAAGCAGTTAAGAACTGGCAAATTGAGTACATGATGAGGACCGTTGCCCTCCTAATGGCAGTGGACCAGAACAGAAGTGCAAGGTTTCTGTTGTCCACAAGGTTTTAGAGTAAATTGGGCCCCTACTTCGAGATGTCATGATTAAGAATCTTGAAACTCCTTCATGACATAGGAAAAATTTTAAAAGGTGTGAGACAGTTATCTAAAATAATTTAGTTATTTCAAATATTTAAGTTAACTAAAATAAAATAATAAGAAAGCTCTTAAGTGGAAAGAGACATTAACATTTCAACTTGGGGAAGGAAATCTGGCTTTTCTGTAAGAAAATACCTGGCTTATCATACATGTATAATTCGTAAATAATTCCTTACATAAATTATTTTGTCATGGTTCTATTTTATAACAAGTGTTGGTTGGTCCGAGAATCTTTCTAGAAATGCTCACCAGTTTATACATTTTAAAAATAATGTTTATTTCAAGCTCCTCTTAAATATCAGGGTTTAATGTTTATAGAGGGTCTCATGGAAAATTCTTCCTGAATTTAATTCTCTCTCTCAATTCCACCTTTATTTCAGCTTTCACCAAAAATCATCAATGGTTTACACAACATCGCAAGGAGCATTGAGACTCGAAACTACTCAGAAGGCTTGACCATCCATACACACATAGTTAGCACCAGCAACTTCAGTGAGACCTCTGCTTTCATGCCAGTTCTCAAAGTTGTTCTCACCCAGGCCAATAAGCTGGGTGTCTAAAGGATGGCTTCACTCTCAGCCACTATTGCCGTTTTTCCAAAGAAACATGTTTTAAAAAACGATAAGATGTGGACCAGTCCTCCTTAGCATGTTTCCATAGCAGCCACTCAAGAACATTTACATTGTTTCTGCAGATATACTCACCTTAGACCTGCTCAAAACCCTGGTGCTTTCTTTTGTTGTAATCTTTGATTGCCTGTGATGATTTTCCTATTCTGCAAATAATGTATTTCCTGGATTACACATAGTATGCTTTCCTGAAGTATTCTGATAAAATATGGTTTTTGAAACCTCAGGTTTACTTTTTGGAGAAGGAGCCTTTGGTTATGTGTAAAGCAGAGCTGCAACTAAATTTCTTTCATGTCCTCCCTACGTCCTCCGTGTCAATCAGATTAAAGTGTGTAATCCTATTTATGTGTATGTAGTCTTTTTTTTAAACAGCTACTCACAGTTTAGTTTAATCTCTATTTTTTGTGGCTTTGGCTTCACTTTGGTCCTGAACAAATAACTAAATCTAGAGGCTGCTACATAGATGTTAGCAAGTATTAATGAAAAGTGGGATCACTAGTTTTAAGTATCTATAGGAAAAGATTGAGCATTTTCATTCTGTAGGATGCTTAGAACTTTTTTCTATTAATGTTTTCAATATTCTGTTTGAGTTTTAAGATTGAATTGTCTCCATTTTATATTTAGAAACTTATTCATCCATTTTTTAAAAGTTACCTATTTCTCTGAGGTATTTAAGTTCAGAAAGAAAGCTTTAACTTCTGTCAGCCTCCTGAATCGACATATTTTCAGACAGTATTTTCGTCAAATGATTTTATTGTAATCTGTCTTAAGAACAGTGTGGTAAACAAAAGATAATGGTCCCCATAGAAGCTTGAGGAGAATTAGATACTAATAATTTTTGTTGTTTAAGCAATTTTACCTAAGTGAGTTGGAAAACTAGAAGATAAAAAGTGTGACTACTGTGAAGACAGGTGCTGTTTCAAGGACTAAGTGCAGTTCATCAGGCATTTTGCAGCCTAAGTGACACAGTTTGCAAGACCCTCTTAATTTCCTTTGCTGGGATTCCCTGCTCACCAAATAAAACCCCTCTTTTAAAAAGAAAAATAGGGACTTCCCTGGTGGTGCAGGGGTTAAGAATCCGCCTGCCAATGCACGGGACACAGGTTTGAGCCGTGGTCCGCGAACATCCCACAAGCTGTGGAGCAACTAAGCCTGTGCGCCCCAATTACTGAGCCTGCGCTCTAGAGCCCACGAGCTGCAACGACAACCCCCGTGCCACAACTACTGAAGCCCGAGTGCCTAGAGCCTGTGCACCGCAACAAGAAAAGCCACCGCAATGAGAAGCCTGCGTACTCCAACAAAGACTAACCCCCACTGGACTCAACTAGAGAAAGCCCACGCACACCAACGAAGACCCAATGCAGCCAAAAAAAAAAAAAAGACATTAAAAAATAAAAATAGTTTTATAACTAAAAAAGGAGAACCTTGATAACATGTATGAGCATTGGAGACTCACGAGTGGGGTGATATATCAGCTCCCTGGGAGTTTGGTGGTCTGAGTCAGTCCTACGACTCACTGAAGTGGCGACTTGACCTTCTGGACCTGACCCTCGACTGTGGTGTCAGCCCAAGACCCCATCTGAACAGCAGGCCGGCCTCTAGTAATATTTTTGATGTATTGCCCTTATAGTTAGGATTTGTGTTATGGCTGCATGATTACCTTGACGTGACAATGGCATAACTGGCAGCGTTTTACAAAAAAAACATTCCAAAAGATGAGAAACAGGAATAGGTGGCAGTGGAGCCCTGACCAACCCCAAAGATTTTACAAGTATGAGTATAAAAAAACGATTTGCCGCTGACATCTGAGCAGCTGTTACAAGTGGATGGAGGTAAGAAGACTTGAACCCAAAATAGAGTTTAGTCTTGCAGTATGAAGATAACAGGAGATTATGGGAAGAGAGCAGTTTGTTTTCCTGAAGAAAAGCGAACAAGGAAAGGGGTGCGAGGGAAACGGGTAGGTGGGGCTGGGTGTTGGCTGGGAGACATAGCAGATCCCTGGGACGTGCTTTCTCATACTTCACCTGCTCCTCTCCTCCACTCTCCACATGACCTTTTGGGCTGGATGGGATGGATGTACCTTAGGCCCCGTCTGAGAAGGTTTATGTGTGTGGGATGCACGGCTGATGGAGATGGTGGTTCATTCTAATAGTGTGGCAGCAGGAGAAAGTTGGAAACAACTGCTCTGCATCTGACTGTTGAGAGTCCAACAAGCCTATATATTCCTTTGGATTCAGAAAATTCCCATGTATGCTGGAGGACGGAAAGATGCAGTAGGATTCCTGGCAACCAGATGTACTCTATTTAACACCTGCCTGAAAGATAAAGGGAGGGATGGTGATCGGTTAACACTTTTCTGATAACCGCTTGTCTCCTGAACCAGATTTGTGTTCGCCTAAGAACGACTGCAAGGCCATCTGTTGACTGCTCAGCCATGGTGGAGACTTCATTTGGAATGGACATCTACAAATGCACACATATATATATATACGTATGCACCCCTCTTTGTCGTTCAACTGCTGCGGTGGCAGCATTCCCAAATGTCACCCCTGACAAATCTATCAGGGTGTCCATCAGATGCTGAAGAAGTCACAGGCAGGTAGCATCTCCAATTATTCAGTGAAGAAGGACTACCTATGCACAGAAGCTCTTAACTGTTTCCTCTAACAGATATATGCTCCAAATCTTTTAACCAAACTAAATTACAAAGAAAAAGTGCTCAAATTAGCTTTATAGTTCCACTTTTCCTGGCACACTGGTTTTACATACATTTCTGTAGCATCTGCTCTGCTCAGGGCTTTGGTGACCATACCATTCACTCAGGCTCAGGTTGAGTAGTGCACCTACGAGCTGACTGGGGTCAGACTGTGCCACTCCTAAATTTCCAGCTGTTTGCTTTCTCTCCCCTCTGGGAGATACGGAATGTGTGGGTTTTAGGGTGTTGGGACAGACCTTGAAAAACCTAATAAAATCAAACAAAAGGAAATAGACTTTGCTTTAACCGTGGTGCATGTTTTTTACACTCTGGTTTAATGTTTCCAGAGACCTGCTAAAGTATTTACTTAGCAAACAATGTTAGTCACCTAGAATAACTTTGTATAAACATCATTACTCAGTAATGTCTGAGATCATTTTTTTAGTGGAGCTGCACACCCTGTTGATTTTTTTTAGTCCATTTCTTTTTTTTTTTAAAGATGTATTTATTTTTGGCTGCGTTGGGTCTTCGTTGCTGCGTGTGGGCTTTCTCTAGTTGTGCCGAGCAGGGGCTGCTCTTCGTTGTGGTGCGTGGGCTTCTCATTGTGGTGGCTTCTCGTTGCAGAGCACAGGCTCTAGGCACGTGGGCTTCAGTAGTTGTGGCTCAGTGGTTGTGGTGCATGGGCTTAGTTGCTCTGTGGCATGTGGGATCTTCGCGGACCAGGGGTCAAACCCATGTCCCCTGCATTGGCAGGTGGATTCTTTTTTTTTTTTTTTTTTAATCTTTATTGGAGTATAATTGCTTCACAATACTGTGTTAGTTTCTGTTGCACAACAAAAGGAATCAGCCATATACATACACATGTCCCCATATACCCTCCCTCTTGAGCCTACGTCCCATCCTCCCTATCCCACCCCTCTAGGTCATCGCAAAGCACTGAGCCAATCTCCCTGTGCTATGCTGCTGCTTCCCACCAGCCAACTGTTTTACATTTGGTAGTGTATATATGTCGATGCTACTCTCACTTCACCCCAGCTTCACCCTCCCACCCCATGTTAAGTCTATTATCTGTGTCTGCCTTTTTATTCCTGCCCTGCAACTAGGTTCATCAGTACCTTTTTTTTTTCAGATTCCATATATATGTGTTACCATACTGTATTTGTTTTTCTCTTTCTGACTTCACTCTGTATGACAGACTCTAGGTCCACCCACCTCACTACACATAACTCAATTTTGTTTCTTTTTATGGCTGAGTAATATTCCATTGTATATATGTGCCACATCTTCTTTATCCATTCATCTGTCGATGGACACTTAGGTTGCTTCCATGTCCTGGCTATTGTAAATAGTGCTGCAGTGAACATTGGGGTACATGTCTCTTTTTGAATTATGGTTTTCTCAGGGTATATGCCCAGTAGTGGGATTGCTGGGTTGTATGGTAGTTCTATTTTTCGTTTTTTAAGGAACCTCCATACTGTTCTCCATAGTGGCTGTATCAATTTACATTCCCACCAACAGTGCAAGAGGGTTCCCTTTTCTCCACACCCCCTCCAGCATTTATTGTTTCTAGATTTTTTGATAATGGCCATTCTGACCAGTGTGAGGTGATACCTTATGGTAGTTTTGATTTGCATTTCTCTAAGAATTAGTGCTGTTGAGCATCTTTTCATGTGCCTCTTGGCCATCTGTATGTCTTCCTTGGAGAAATGTCTATTCAGGTCTTCCACCCATTTTTTACCTGGATTGTTTGGCTTTTTTTGATATTGAGCTCCATGAGCTGTTTGTATATTTTGGAGATTAATCCTGTCTGTTGTTTCATTTGCAAATATTTTCTCCCATTCTGAGGGTTGTCTTTTCGTCTTGTTTATGGTTTCCTTTGCTGTGCAAAAGTTTTTAAGTTTAATTAAGTCAACTATGCTCCAATGTAAAATAAAAATTAAAAAAAAAATAAAGAATATCTACGTGTAAAAGAAAAAGCTACTAGAGAGCCCACTCTATCCCAGGTGCTATAATTACATCTTCACGAGGGACAGTGAAGCAGAGCACCGATCTGAGAGTCAAAGAGCTGGGTTCTAGTGTCTTCTCTGCCACTTACTGTTGGTCAAACCACCCCATTTCCTTTTGCCTCCATTTCTCACCTGTAAAATGAGGGGGTAGGACTAGATGATCTCTAATTTCACTTACAGCTCTGGAAGTCTATGACCCATCTACCTGTCCCACAGTGTCTTTGTATGTTACCTACAAGTCTTCAGAAGGAACCAAAAACAATTTTGGGATAGTACCAAAGCTTTGAAGAAAGATAACAGAAACAACTCAAGCCTATTTATATTTGGATACCTTTTTTCCTCTTGTAGAGTTGATTGATTTTTCTGAAGAACAATCAATGCAGTGCTTTCCTTGGTTGGAAATGAATAGGCGGGCATTTAAGAAATAAGTTTCTAATTTGAGGACTTGGGACAGATGTATTTGCTTGGCCTTCAGGTCCTTAAGTAGTGAGTCCCCCTCAGTAATGATAAATATTTCCATGAAGTTAACCTTTCTACACACCTGTTCCCCACATCAAGAATACGCTAGGCCTTCCCTGGTGGCGCAGTGGTTAAGAATCCACCTGCCAATGCAGGGGACATGGGTTCGAGCCCTGGTCTGGGAAGATCTCACATGCTGTGGAGCAACTAAGCCCGCGCGGCACAACTACTGAGCCCGTGCACCTAGAGCCCATGCTCTGCAACAAGAGAAGGCACTGAAATGAGAAGCCCGTGCACCACAATTAAGAGAAGCCCCTGCTTGCCGCACGTAGAGAAAGCCCATGCACATCAACGAAGACCCAACGCAGCCAAAAATAAATTAATTAATTTTAAAAAAAGAATACGCTATATTTGATTACACAGGACACTCAACAATGAATGAGTTTTCCCTCTGGTGCTGCAAATCTGGGTCACCCTTTTGACATTCCTGAACTCTATTAACAAATGCCCTCTCCCAGCTAGAGAACCACAGGGCCTTTGCTTTAAGAGCAGCCCGTGGTAACAGACACAGCAAGAAGAGAAAGAGGTCATTGAAACAGAAACAATGACAGCAGATAATGCTGAGAAGTAAATAAGAGCTTCTCTGTTCATCTGCCCTTGGAAACCAAAGTAACTATCCTAGAAGAAAATGGGGTGGGTGTTGTCGGAGGACGGGGATGGGAGAGCGGGAAGAGGTGTGGGTGAAAACCTCATCAGCACTGTCTTTTTTCTGCCACAACAATAGGGATTGTTCATTCAGAGAGCTGGGATTTGGGAGCAGGGAGAGAGAGTGGGGAGGAGTGTGGACCTTGTTGTGGTTTGTGGACCTCGTTTCTAGGCAGCTGTTGGTCAAAGGGGGATGTGGCGTAGGTACTGACACATGTTCACGTGTCACGGCTGCGTCGTAAAAAGGAGTGACTCCTCCGTAGCACTGGTTAGCGTCTGTGCATGCACGCCCTGTAGGGATTATTTGATCCCTCTCTGCCTCCCTCCCGGGCTGTGAGTTCCAGGAGCGCAGATATGCACCCCTCTGTCCGTGGAGCTGAGCTCCATGCTGGCTTCTAGAGGAGGCGAAATCGATAGATGCTTAAGGAAGGACTCTTGATTGATTCAAACTGAAGATAACTTGGAAAGATGCAGGGGGCAGCATGTCACTGACAGGTGATATCAGAGGCAGGTTTGGGTTGGGTTTTTCACTAAGAAGACCCTCTCCTATCTATGAATTAGGAAGTAGGGTCTTCAGATCTGGCTATTTCCAGTGCCCAGTTTCCTGCTGCCAAATTGGAGCACTCTATGAAGAGTGGTCAGGAAATGGGGGAAGAGTCTTAAGCAGTAAGGCTGGGGTTTTGTTAAAAGAAAACCCCTTCCTCTCTTCACATCCAAAGCAATAGACGCATTCCTTTCAGAGGAACAGCTTCCCCTCATCCACTGCTATAAAATCTTAATGGGGAAAATATTCCAATCCATTTAGTACAGAAGCAGAGATGACAACACTCCTGTGATTGAAGGAAGCTGACAAGACTAATTTTCTAGTATGCCGTGGTGTTGCTGTGTCTCAAAACCGATCCTCCCATAGTCTTTTTTTTTCTTTTAAATGAAAGGTTTATTTTTATTTTTATTTTTTAAACATCTTTATTAGAGTATAATTGCTTTACAATGGTGTGTTAGTTTCTGCTTTATAACTAAGTGAATCAGTTATACATATGTTCCCATATCTCTTCCCTCTTGCATCTCCCTCCCTCCCACCCTCCCTATCCCACCCCTCTAGGTGGTCACAAAGCACAGAGCTGATCTCCCTGTGCTATGCGGCTGCTTCCCACTAGCTATCTATTTGATAGTGTATATATGTCTAGGAGGCTAACTTCCCAACTTTATGCTCCCCTGAAATCACTCTAATCTAAAGCCTATGAGTGGTTTTCCTACCCTGGGAGCAGAAAGAGGTTTACATTTGAAATTGCTGTCCATGCATCTCATCCAAGAGGCAACCCCCCGTCCTTTAATCCGCAAGAGCTGCAGAGCTCATTCCTTCCTGAGCCAAAGGAGTTGCCTTAAATGATTACCTCTGATAAAGTAGAGCAGGAGACTTTTTTATTTCATAGTTCCCTTCAGAGCAAACGAATCCTGGTGCAGCCAGAATCCCTTCCTTCAAGGTCTGAATCCCTCCAGCCCACCCAGGGATGTGTCTCTTCCCAGTCTGGGGCCCCCAGAAGCATCCTGGCGTCCTGGCCAGGCAGGTTTTGTAACTGCGTGCAGTCTATCTCTCTGGTATGATTAAAAACCGATAAAATACCAACATTATTCAGCACTTAACTAGGTATCAGACATTGTCCTGAGCTCTATTCCTGTGAGGTAAGGGGTATCTCCATTTAGCACATGAAAAAACCGAAGTTAGATTATTAGGTAAATTGCACAGAGAGTATTCCCAGTGTGGAGCTGTCTTAATTCTTACATTATGTAGGATGAAATTGAAGATCTAAGATACTGTCATGGTCCCCAAATCACAGAGTACTCAGACTTGCTAATTCAGAGTGGTGAAGCCAAACTCAAACCCAGGTTTTCACATGCCAAACCTGGATCATTTTCACAACACTGTAGTTTCTGTAGCCAAAATCTAAATTTCCTTAAGAAAACCATAGGCATGAGAATCACTGTAAATCTCTTACTTCAAGAATGGATCTTTTCTTTCTCTTTCCTTCCTCCCCAGAGCTTGCATTTTGTCCACAAACTCCTTTTTTTTTAAACATTTTTTTATTTACTTATTTGGCTGTGCCGGGCCTTGGTTGCGGCATGCAGGACCTAGTTCCCTGACCAGGGATCGAACCAGGGCCCCCTGCATTGGGAGTGCGGAGTCTTACCCACTGGACCACCAGGGAAGTCCCTCCACAAACATTTCTTATATAATTTTTTAAAATCTTGTATTAACCCTTTAGCTAGATACTTTGCCAGGCTCACTCCCATCTCTGAGACGTCTCTGGCACAGCGTTCCAACTGGGAGTTGCTACCAGGTCATTCTATCTTTCAGGGCCTTGTTTGCTGCCACCGTCTCCAGGAAGCCCTCCTGACCACGCCAGCCCACACACCTCACAAGCAAGTCTCACACACAGTTTTTATAGGTAGTGTTGCCATCCAACACTTTCATCTCCTGTCCTCTTTCTCTCCCTACCTGAAGCAACTTCTACGCCGAGGCACATACTGTTGGCCAGAACCTAGGCATTCTGGCTATGACGGTTTTCTCCCAGTATATCTTAGAGCTGCCCTTTTGTAGTTTGTGTTTATAAACTTGTATAACTGTTCATTGACATTTGAGAACTGTTACCTGTCCTTGTTTAGGAAGCCTCCCCACAGCCCTTGGGCACCTGGCTCACAATCTTCTCCAGCTAAACCCATATGCCTCCCTGTGGGACTTCAGTCTTCCGTGCAGGTGCTGTCCAGATACCTCAGCCTCCTCAGCTCCAGCGACCGCCACCTCCTATATAACCCTGTGGCCTCACCTTGGAGTTTATCATTGGAAGCTCTTCGACCACCATAGGTCTTAAGTTCCGAATCCCACTCTTGGTGCACAGTGGCCATTGCTTCCTTTATTCTCATTGCCTGGCAGATAGAAATCTACCCTTCAGCTTCCTCCAAACCTCGATGCCTTTGCTTCCTCCACTACCTGCGAGTCCTTCACTTCCTTCTGATCACATTTCCTCCCCCTTTCCCCAGCCTGGACTCCTCACAAACTTCTGTCTCACCAGCACCTCAGTCACCCGGCTCTCTTGTCCTCCCATCGAGCCCCCATCCCCACTTCCATCTGGAGATCCCATCCGACTGCCGAGTGAGGCTGTGTCACCACGACTGTGCAGACTGGCGCGTTACGAGCTTGTGGCTTCCGTTCTTACTTGGGCCCTTAATTTGGCTGTACAACCTTTTAGGGGTCTTGGTCAGCTTCCTCTCTCATTCTGCTCAACAGCTCCTGGAATCTTTCATCACTTTTCCCCAGCTTTCTACCAAATTCCCACTCTGCTTCCCTAGCAGGTGATCTGACCTCCCTTCAGAGCAAACCAGCCCTAAATCACAGCACCCTGCCTCACTTTACTAGCTCACTCTGCAAGCTCAATCTGCCCTCATCCTCATTTCCTTCCAGTGTCAAGAAAAAGCTGTCCCTCTCTTCAAAGCTCAGCCAACCGTCTGATCACCTGATCCCATCCTGTCTAACCCCCAACCCTAGGAAAATAGTTCCATCAAGCATCCTCTTTCTTATATTTTTGAACTTTGACCTTTCATTATCATTCCCTAACCCAATAGATATATTCAGATTCCTCAGAAACACACTCAGCTTCACCTCTCTGTCCTTCGCCTCTTCATTGCCAAGCTTCTTGAAAATTAATTTACACAGGTATGCCATGCTTGTCTCCTCCTCCTTATTCCTTTTTTTTTTTGGCCGAGCCGCACAGCATGTGGGATCTTATTTCCCCAACCATGGTTCGAACCTGCCCCCCCTGCATTGGAAGTGCAGGGTTAACCACTGGACCACCAGGGAAGTCCCCCTCCTCCTCCTTATTCTTAAACACACCTCTGTGTAAGGTCTGTTCCCATCACTCAATGAAAAGGCCTTGGCAAAGGTCAGCGATGACCTCTGTATGAAGTGGTCTCTTCATTCCCAGCCTCCCCAGCCTTTCTGTAATATTCGAGGTTGCTCTCCCACACTCTGCTGCTTCTTCCCCATCTCTCATCAGTCCTGCTTTGTCCACACCACTGGCTTCTCTTTCTTTGCTATTCTCACAAATAGCAGTTCACTAGAAGTCTGTCCTGAGTCCTTTTCTTACCTTCCCTGGGCAACTGCTTCCACTGCCATGGATTTTACTAACTTGAACTACCACTAACTTACTCTCTCCAGCCTAGACCTTTGCTGGGCTCCAGGCCTATATGTATATTTAACAAATGTTGAATATACTGAATATTTCTTCAGTCCCTTCTCATAAATGATGATCCATGTGATGGTGATGATGATGACTAATATTTATGGACTCTGTACTACATGCCAGACGCTGTTCTAAACTTCAGTCACCATAGAAATACCGTACGGGAGGTATTATCGTCCCCATTTCACAAAAGTGGTAATAAACACAGTACGATTTAGTATCTCAGTAAGTGACACTGTTTTTCACCTGAATATCCAACCCAGAGACCCAGAAAGAATCCTGTACTTTTTATTTCTCCTCCTTCATTTTCAGTCAAGCATCAAATCCTGTTGGTTCTTCTATTTGAGTTCCTCTGGCTTTATCTTCTCCTCTCTAACACATCTTTTCCAGAATCTGTACCTTTGTCTTACTTCAGACCCTCCTCATCAATCGACCAGACTCTTAAAATGGTGCCCTGACTGCTCTTCTTGCCTTCAGTCTTACCTCTGTCTACCTGCAGTCCAATCATTCTCCACACCTCTTCTAGAGTGGTCCTTCTGAAATGCAAATTGATCATTTTATTACGCTGCATAAAGCCAGTCAGTGCCTCCCCTCACATGGCTACTTCTGCTGGGCATGAAAGACACCCACCTACCTTCATGGGCTGCCCACTGCATGACATTTCATCTTCATCTCCCACCATTTCTCTACTTCCACTTCGGATATTCCAGACATCTCTCTCAGTGACAAATGCAAAAGCTTTTGCTCACACTATTTTCTCTGCCTGGGTTGCCCTCCTCCATTTCTTTGTCTAGTAAACTACTGATCCTTCAAAACTGTGCTCTCTAATATGTAGCCAGTAGCCACAGGAGGCTAATCTGAATTAAGATGTGCTGTGCTGTAAGTATAAACACTGGATTTTGAAGACAGTGTGTGAAAAAAAGTATAAATGTCCCAGTAATTTTACATTGGCTACCTATTGAAGATAATATTTTGGATATATTGGGTTAAGTAAAATATTATTAAAATTTATTGTTTCTTTCTATGTGGCTATTAGAAAATTTCAATTTACACAAGTGGCTTGAATTCGTGGTATGCATTATATTTCTATTAGACAGTACTTCTTCAAAATCCTTACCCTGTAAACTTAACTGAAGAGGCAAAAGACTTGTACACTGAAAACTACAAAATGATGCTAAGAGCAATTAAAGAAGACACAAATAAATGGAAAAACATTCCATGTTCATGCACTGGAGAATTAATACTGTTAAGATGTCAATACTAACCAAAGTGATCTCCAGATTTAATGCAATCCCTATAAAAATCTCAGTGACATTTTTTGCAGAAACAGAAAAAAACCCATCCTAAAATTCACACGGAATCTCACTGGACCCTAAATAACTAAAATAATCTTGACAAAGAAGAACAAAGTTGGAGGTCTCATACTTCTAGATTTCAAAACTTATTACAAGGCAACAGTAATCAAAACAATGTGGTACTGGCAAAAAGACAGACATATAGACCAATGGAATAAAATCGAAAGTCCAGAAATAAACCCTCAAGTATATGGTCAAATGATCTTCAGCAAGGATGCCAAAACCATTCAGTGGGGAAAGGAGAGTCTTTTCAACAAATAGTGTTTAAAAAACTGGTATCCACATGCAAAAGAATGACATGGACCCTTACCATACACCATATACAAAAGTTAACTCAAAATGGATCAAAGACCTAAACATAAAAGATAAAAGCTATAAAACTCTTAAAAGAAAACACAGGGAGAGAGCTTCATTGGATTTGGCAATGATTTCTTGAATATGACACCAAAAGCACAGGGAACAAAACTAAAAATAGGTAAATTGGACTACATCAATATTTAAAACTTCTAAGCATCAAAAACACAACAGTTGGGCTTCCCTGGTGGCGCAGTGGTTAGGAATCCGCCTGCCAATGCAGGGGACACGGGTTCGAGCCCTGGTATGGGAAGATCCCACATACTGCGGAGCGGCTAGGCCCGTGAGCCACAACTACTGAGCCTGCGTGTCTGGAGCCTGTGCTCCGCAACAAGAGAGGCCGCGACAGTGAGAGGCCCGCGCACCGCGATGAGGAGTGGCCCCTGCTCTCTGCAACTGGAGAAAGCCCTTGCACAGAAACGAAGACCCAACACAGTCAAAAATAAATAAATAAATTTATTTTAAAAAAAACAAAAACACTTTAAAAAAAAAACAACACAACAGTAAAAAGGCAAACTATGGAATCGGAGAAAATATTTGCAAACCATTTATCTAACAAGGGGTTAAGATCCAGAATATATAAAGAACTCCTGCAACTCAACAACAGAAAACCAAACAACATCTAATTTAAAAATGGGCAAAGACTAGAATAGACATTTCTCCAAAGATGACATGAAAAGCTGCTCAACATTGCTAATCATTAGGGAACTACAAATCAAAACCACAACAAGATATCACCTCACACCCATTAGGATGGCTGTAATCAAAAAAAATAAAAAAACAGAATATAACAAGTGTTAGTGAAGATGTGGAGAAACTGGAACTCTTGTGCACCGTTGGTGGGAATGTAAAATGGTGCAGCTGCTATGGGAAACAGTATAGAAGTTCCACAAAAAAATTAAATATAGAATTACCATAAAATCCAGCAATCCTACTTCTAGGTATATATCCAAAACAATTGAAAGCAGATATAACAGTACTTCCATGTTCACAGCAGCATTATTCACAATAGCCAAAAGGTGGAAGTAACCCGAGTGTCCATTGATGGAGTGGACAAGCAAAATGAAGTGTGTGTGTGTGTGTGTGTGTGTGTGTGTGTGTGTGTGTGTGTGTGTGTAGAGAGAGAGAGAGAGAGAGAGAGAGAGAAAGAGAGAGTGAGAGGGAGGGAGAGGTATATTATTTGGCCTTAAAAGGAAGGAGGGCTTCCCCGGTGGCGCAGTGGTTAAGAATCCACCTGCCAATGCAGGGGACACGGGTTCGAGCCCTGGTCTGGGAAGATACCACATGCCGCGGAGCGACTAGGCCCATGAGCCACAATTGCTGAGCCTGTGCGTCTGGAGCCCGTGCTCCGCAACAAGGGAGGCCGCGATAGTGAGAGGCCCGCGCACTGCGATGAAGAGTGGCCCCCGCTCTCTGCAACTAGAGAAAGCCCTCGCACAGAAACGAAGACCCAACACAGCCAAAAATAAATAATTAATTAATTAATTAATTTTTTTAAAAAAGGAAGGAAATTCTGACGCATGCTACAATATAGATGAAACTTGAAGACATTATGCTAGGTCATGTAAACCAGTCACAAAAAGGCAAATACTATATTATGAGATATCCAGAGTAGTCAAACGCATAGAAACAGTAAGTACAACATGGCGGATGCCAGGGAGTTGGGAGACAGAGAAATGGAGAGTTGTTTGATGCGTATAGATTTTCAGCTTTGCAGGGTGAAAAAGTTCTGGAGATTGGTTACATATCCATGTGAATATATTTAACACTATTGAAGTGAACACTTAAAAATGATTAAGATGGTCATTGCTATGTGTATTTTACCACAATTTAAAATTTTTTAAAATCAAGTTCCAAAAAAAAGAAAGAAAAAAAACCCTTACCCAGATGTCACCCGCCTCCTCCCCTCTAGTGTGAATTAACTACTCTTTTCTTCATGCCCCCACTTAATTCCTGCACATACCTCTAATAGGGTCTTACCACATTTTTGGTAATTCTTTGTTTGACAGGATAAGGGTTACTGTCCCATGAGTGAGATGAATACCCATCCACTTCTAGGGTCTTGATCAGAAGCTAAGAAAATATACCAGGGTCTTTAGTAAGATGGAGAAAAGAGACAGTAGCTCTGATGGCATAATATGCCACAGGGGATATTCAAGACTATACCTTGTATGTGTAGAGGTGTCACTCTGAGGCTATATCTGGAGGGGCTAATGTCCTTCAGCCATCCTTCTGTAAGCAGCATCTGAAAGGCCTGAAGAGCACGTCCTCCCACCTCCAACAGATGAAAACATCCCCTTCTCTATCATGAGTCCAACCAACTGAAATGATTGGCCACACCCAGTCTGACCTGTTGGCAGGAAGAGAGGAAGATATTCATTTCAGATAGAGCCAAGATAAAGTAGCTTATGTAACAGATAAGGTACTCTGGGGCCACATAAAGAACTGTTTTGCTGCCTCCCCTGAACTCTTTGTATGTACACTTGATGCCTAACAAGAATTTTTTTTTTTTTTCTGATAACGGACTGGACCTTCCTGCCCTTCCCAGTTCATAGCCAAGAGGTAAAACTTGTTTGATCTGTCTTCCCTCCTAGATGAGGAGCTCCTTTAGGGCATGGACCACACCTTATTCGTCTTCGTATCCCCTGTGTGCACCAGTGCTGGCACATAGCAGGACTGGTGCACACTGCCTGCCCAACAAATGACTGAATGGCTAGAGTGAGGGTGTGGTGAGTCATTACAATAACCCAGAGAGAGGCTTTTGACAGAGCAACTACTCCACCCCTAGAGAAAGGACAGTCTGAATAGAGAACCACAGGGAAGATGTGGGTCTGGTGGCTGTGGGGAGCAGAGGGGGCATGAGAAGAAAAAGTGGTTCGTTATAAAGCCAAGGCTGAGCAGGCTGATGAAGTTTCTGCCCTCAAGTCTCATGTTCTGTTGTCTCACTGGTCTAATGACAGGGCCGGCCTTTATCTGGTCGCCGGGCAAGTGTCCCTTCATTCTATAATTTCAGCTCCAACTGAAGCAACAGCATAACACTGGCTCAGTGGCCACCATTCCACAAGCCACGTACGTTGCTTCAGTTTTAAATTAGGTATTGTTTTTTCTGGCTGATTGGACTGATTCTGGTCTGCTAACAATGAGATGCTCATGTATGGTCCTTTCATGTAGTCAATTCTCGGTAATGTTTTTCCCTCTCTTGTAACGCTGGAAAGGATTCCTAACAACAGTTGATCCAAAAATCAGCTTTCTTTGTCAACATAATGGTATCCTTTCAAACTCACATTTATAGACTTTGCAAGCTGGAAAGAAGAACAAAGCTTAATTCCTGGTAAGGAAATTTGTCCCCAGAGGACGGAGTTGGGTCACAGTGAATTAGAAGTAGAATCCAGAGCCCCTAGCTTCCATTCGTGGCCCCTGTCCTTCTGCTATCCGCCGCAGGTGCAGCCACAGCTGCTTGGGACACGGCCAGCTCGCCCTCCTCTGCACTTCGGTGCGATCAGGGCTCCCTCTGGAGAGCTCTAAATTATCCGCGTTGGGAGGGGAGGATTGAGCAGACACGATTCTTCTGAGGTTAAGTTTCCTTGGAATATGCCAGGTGATGTTTTTCTAAAGCTCCATCTCAACGGTGCTGACTTCGAGGCTTAGCAGACCGTGCAGAAACGCACTAGTTAGCGGAGAATTTGCCACAAACAGCTGCGTGGCCGATGGGCCGCGCAGTGGCGGCGCACTACTGTATACTAACCAGCCCCCAAACCATTTATTCATCATCTAATAGGCATTATTTGAGCCCCTACTGTGTGTCTGGCTGCAAGCTGTCCAATAAGGAGTTGAGCGGCTCGGGGCTTTGTGACCACCTAGAGGGGTGGGATAGGGAGGGTGGGAGGGAGACGCAAGAGGGAGGGGATATGGGGATATATGTATACGTATAGCTGATTCACTTTGTTATACAGCAGCAACTGACACACCACATTGTAAAGCAATTATACTCCAGTAAAGGTGTTTTATAAAAATAAAAAAAAAAAAAAGAGTTGAGCGGCTGCCTGCAACCCGCCCCCCCCCCCAGGCCCAAGGAGCCATAGGAACCGGGAGACACAGGGACTTGTGATTCTCAACTCAGATCTGGCCTTACCTTGTGTTGCGACCTGGGGCAAGTATTGTAAATCCTCCAGCCCGTAGCTTCAAAGCAAAAAGAAGTCTTTTCAAAAGGGAAGGGTATTTCTGGGAACCGGAGAAACAGACAACAGCTGCAGAAGTGCTGTGAGCCCCTCTGCAGGCTCCCTGACCCGGGAACCACCGCTTACCCACCCGCGGGCGGAGGCTGCCCGCTGCCTGCCGAGCAGGCTGCCCCGTCCGGCCCCGGGGAGCCCGGGCAGCGGAGGCCCAGGGGGCGCCTTTCTCTTTAAGAGCCCCACAGGCGATGCTGATTGGCTGTAGCTATGCGGGTCTTTCTTCCCAGCTCCCTCCCTCGGAGCGCTCCCTCCTCCGCCGCTTTCTCGGCTTTTTCCACACCCCCCACCCCCACCCCGCTGCGTACCCTCCAGCCCCTGGCGCTCGCCTCTGGTTCCTCGCCGCAGAGTTCAGCCCCAGCAGCGGTAGGGGCGACTCGCTAGCAATAGATGCCGGGCGCCAAGATTTGCACCCTTAAGCCGCGCTGAACTCCAGAAGAAGAGAGAAGGAAGCAGAGAAGCCCCGGGAAGGCGGGGACGGGAGGTGCGGAAATCCCCGCCTAAAAGGCAGAAGCCGTCGCCCCCACCAGAGAGCTCCGCGCCGGCTGCTCGCCTGCTTGCTGCCGCTGCCACGAGCGCCCGCCTCTCCCCAGCCATGCCAGGCCCGGCCGCCGACGAGGGGAAGGTCCCCTTCCGCACCGCCAAGGAGGAAATCCGTGTGGGCTTCGGGGTCGAGGGCTCGGAGGGCGGAGGCGGCGGCCGGGAGAAGCCCGGCGCGCGCGGGCGGCGGCAGGACATCGCCTGGAGGAACGTCTTCCTGATGAGCCTGCTCCACTTGGGGGCCGTGTACTCCCTGGCGCTCATCCCCAAAGCCCAGCCGCTCACTCTGCTCTGGGGTAAGTCCCGCCGGCCCCCCTGCGCCCTGGGCACCGAGGCGAGGCGGCGCCGGGGCGCGCGGGGGCGCGGGTCGCCGCTGGTTTCGGGCGGTGCGGAGCCCCTCTCCGCTCGCCTCCCCACCACGCGCCCCGGCCCCCCCGGCCTGCAGTCGTCTGGCCTTTGGGACAGGCAGGTATTTCTGTGCTGGTATTTTCAACTTCTGCCTCCCCCGCTGTCTGCTTGACTAGGCGCCTTTGGCGGCGCCTGGACGGACTCGGGGCCCTTGGGCGCCACCGCTGTGCGCAGAGGCGCACCGGCTGAACCCGGGTTCCAGGGCGGGGAGATCGATGGGATGATTGTGTCGCCCAGGCGGGTCCCAGGGGCGCTCCTTTCTGCCGCCCTTTGGCTTCTCAGTCTCCTCTGTGGGCCACGGACCTTGGGGCCGAGTTAAGGACAAGAAAGGGAGTTGCAGCGGGGGTGGAGAGACCGGGGACCGGATCAGTCTTGATGTTCGCGCAGGAGATGGAAGACACCAGTTCCCTTCCTGCCCCTTCAAGGCCCCCATCCCTGCCCCCTCCGTGATCTCTTGTGCCCAGTTGCACTTCTATGGTCCCAGAAGTTTCTCGGCGAGCACACCAACCCCGCGGCGAGAGCGCTCTGCCCCCGGCACAAAGCTTAGACCTTGGCCGAGCAGATCCCCTCCGGGACCTATTCCTTCTGACCAGTGCCTGTCTGTCACCGCACCTGTAGCTCTCCCTCTCGCCACCCTCTTTCCTAGCACCCCCAACCCTGCCGGCATGGGAGGGAGCCCAGGAGCACCCCCCCTCAATGTCCCCCACCTCCCGGGGCCCGGGGGCCGAGTGCCTGCCCTACGTGACTCCAGTGGCTGACCTCAGAACCACTTCCAACACCCCCTGCCCCAGCAACTGGTTTTGGCCTCAGTCCCTGCAGTGGCCACGTTAGCCGGGACAAAAGGCGCTGGCCTTGATATCCTGGGCTGAGAATTGGACGAGATGATCCAAGAAGACCTTTCAGCTCTCCTCTCCGAGATCGCCAAGGAATGGCGGCAGGAGAAACACAACCTACCTTTGTTCCCAGAGGGGAAGAGGAAGGAAGAAAATAAGAAAACCTCTTTCTGCAAGGCGTCTTATTTAGCATAGTGCCAGCTCCAAACGCCTGGGTTCATAATGGGGCCACTCGTTTCCAAGCCTTCCCCTGAAACTCTGCAGTCCCTGCTCTCGGAAGCAAACTCTTCCAGAAGATGGGGGCCTCTTAGGGGAGTGTGGCTGAGCAGAGCTGAGGAATGATGAGAGGGGCGGGGCGTCTGTGGGGATCTGTGAAGCCTCCCAGAGCCGCCTAAGCTTTGGGTAACCTCCCTGCTCAGCCCTCCCCTGCTCAGCCCTCCCCTGCTCAGTACACCTCCTCAATTCAGTGTCCTTTCCACCATCTTCTTTACTGTTATGTGTTGGTTTCATTCTCCCTGTCTTCCTTCTTCCTTTACTTCCAGATGACTAGATCGTGAGATGCTCAGTCATTGCTTCATGGACACACTCCCCCCACCTGCCAACCAAAACCCTTATTGCCCTGGATCCTCCAGGGAGCTGCTCCCTCTCCACCCCACTCTTTCTCCCTGCAGGGGCAGTACTGTGCCTTTGGACTGCAGAGCTCACCTGCCTCCAGGGGATTGGGGCTTAGCTTTAATAGCAGCAGTGTCAGAGAGCTCAGGGAGAAGTGAGCACTTAAAATATTGTCTTACATGCCTGGAGCTCCACAGACCCACAGGCTCCATCCCTTACAGCCACCCACCCGCTGGTTCTGGCATCCCACCAGGAGCCACAAGGACAAGGCCCCCTCTCCAGGTTTGCCAGTCACCTCTGCCCTTTCCAGACCACTCACCGTGGTGGAGACAGAATCTTTCTTCTGAAAGACCTTGGCCAGAAGACACCGTCCTCGGCCTCAAACTCCTCCAGCTTCCCCGGAGAAGTCAACACACTGCAGGACTCTGCGTTCCCCTTTGTGGGTGGTGTTGCCAAGCCCATCCTTGTGCCTTCCTGCATAGTCTATTGCCTTAGCTACTTTTCGTCAGTTCCATTCCCTGAATCTTGATTCACTCCCTACCTGGGTTTCATTGCTGCCCCCCTCCAAAAACCAAACAAACAAACAGAAAAAGAGCCGACAGTGGTGGATATTGTAGTTTCAGGATTCAAACTTGTGACTTAGAAACATTCCAAGTAAGTGAATGTTATCTGATGGATATCTTGTGAGGGAAGAAGTGAGGGAGAGAGACAGCTAAGATCAGTGTGCTGATGGCTAGAATCTATAGGGAGACTGTTGATCAGGGTTATTTTCATTGAAAGCCTTGGTGCCTTGAGCTTCAAATTTCTCCCCACTGGATGCCCTTTTCATCATCTCTCCCACTGGCTCTGTGTAGTGTTAGGACTGAGTTCATGCACCAGTGGGCTGTTCATCCACTTCAGGGACCTGAGTTGTCAAAGCAGTAGGCTTAACTAGCCCGTCTATTATTGCTTGCCACCCTCCACCCCAGGTATGGTTGCCCTGGAAACAGGAGGCATCCATGCAGAGCACCCAGCAGAGGATGTTTTAGGTGTTCAGTTGTGCGAAGAGTAATTTGCGTGGCAGATTATGAAAGATGTCATCCATGAAAGATCCCATCAAGTTGTTCAGTCCAGACCTCCTCCACTGCCTCACTCCCCACCTTTTATGACTCTCTGTGGGCCCAGAGCAAGTTGTTTTCTCTTCTTACCCTTGCAGTTTTCTGAGTGGGCAGGCTGTCAGAACGGAATGCTCTTGGTGCCCGCAGGTCCTGAGGGATGAGTTTATGACTTTTGAGCACAGAACACGACCTCCAGCTGGAGGAAAAATCTTCACCTGAAGCCTTGAGCTCACAAAAGTGCCTGCTTTGAGGGTTTTTGGCCAAAGGGGCAGTTTGTTCATGCCCTGAATCCCAAGACGAGTGGAATAGGGGAGTGAGGAGCTGCAGCTGTGGTGTCGAGGTCAGAGTCCTGGTGCCCCTTCCCAGCAGCTTTGCCCTGTCTCCAGGCGTTCTGGCCCCTGGTTTCCAAAAACATGAGGGACTTTTCTGGTTTCCCTTGAAATGTCATCCGAGTCCCCTAAATATGCCTTGGTGACATCATGACAATTTCAGTGACAGTATCAGGCATGCAAAACAGTAACATGCCCTGCTCCCTTCCATCTTGCCCCAGGGCAAATGTGACCATTGCTAAGGTAGATACAGGATTCTCTGGTGCCCTTCAGGTTGCTGGAACACAGCCTATGGTGAGGAATCTGAGCGGTGGCAGGAATTGACTGAGGCAGTCTAGCAGGAGGGAGGGTCAGGAGAGGCTGGGGTTTGGAAGGTACTGGTCCATCAGTCAAATTCTGTCCAATTCTGAGAGTTGCCCAAAGATGAGCTGTCTTCTGTCAGGCCTTGGGTAACCTGAATCCACACCTTCGATGGTCCTGATGTCGTTGTTGTGCTTCTTTTTCCACCAAATCCCTAACATTGTTGAGGCACTCCAAGAATGCGTGGCCATGGACTTCTGTTTTACCTCCGGGTTTGCTAGGGTGAGCACAGATCAGAAGAGAAACAACTGAGAATGTGAATCCCTGCTCTCCTACTTACTTACCAGCTGCATGGCCTTGGGCAAATGAACATCTCCAGACCTCAGCTTTCTCACCTGTAAAATGGGTATATCACTACTTCTTGCTCATGAGGCTGTGAGAATTAAATTCGATAATAGGTGTAAACTACTTAGCACAGTGCCTGGACCTTGGCTGATGTCCAGTAATTGTTAGCTGCTCTTATTATTATTGGTCCTGATACCGGTTTTTTTTCTTTAGTAGAAGGAAAAAAGGCCCTCTTGCAGCACAATCAATTCTACAAAGCTGGCACACAACATGGCTTCGTTGCCTCTCTTGCATAGAAAAGATTGCTTTGGCTTGGGAAACAAGGGTTCTTTCTCAAAGTCTCCAAAGAGAAATGAACACAGATCCCCCTGTCCCTCCTCCCTCCCCCATTCCCTTCTCTTTCATCCTCTCTTCCTCCTCTTTTCCTCCAGAAGGCCATTATTTTGTAAAGAAGAATCTTTTTGTTCAGCTGATAACTCACCTGGTCTTTAGTGTCTTCTTTGGGGCTTTTTGAGCAGAGCCAGTTAAATTGCTGTAAAAACAGGGCCAAATCATTTCTCCTAAATGTCTTAGGGTGTCAGTTTTGACTTTTTTCCCCGTTTTTGTCTCCTTGAATTATCTTTTTTTTTTTAAATCTTTAATGCTCAAACTACTAAAAAACTGAAAAACATAAATGAATCTTCCTTTTAAATCTTGTAATTCCCAGCCCATTGTTGCAACTCTTGCATTTTTAATAACCAGGCAAGCACTAAGAGCCCTACCCCAGGCTGGGTGGAGTGCAGCGAAACCCGAGAGAATGGTGTGCTTTTGCTGGCTTAATAGTCCCAACAAGTATAAATATAGGTTGACGTTAACATTATTAACTCGGTTTTTTTCTAACAACACTGGTCAAGGTCACTGCCAACTGCACTGTCATCCTGAAATGTGAAGTCGCTCTGCAGAGTGGAAAGCAGAGCGGGAATCCCAGCATTGCCACTTAGTTCAACTTCTGGCAGGCCCCTTTCTGGTGTGTGAGCCTCGGTTTCCTGGTCTCTGAAATAGGGATGGTAATACTGAGCTGAAAGTTGTTTTAAGAATCAGGGCAAATGTCAAACTGGTGCCAGAGGCTAGACATGCAGTGCCCTCTGTTCCTACCAACCCCACCGTGGGCCAGGCGTCAGGGAACCCGCAGGGCTTCCGTGTCTGTTTGTCTGGGACTTGGAGTTCTCGTGGCTCAAATATAAGGCATAGCCTTTAAATCCAAATAGATTATCCTGACCTCGTGTAACATTTAGTTCTCATCTTGTCCTGATTTGTGTATTGTATAACATCATAATAATTGCTTGGAAAAGTCACTGAGAGATTTACAAAAGGGTGACACAGTCATGGTGGTTTCTCTGAATTTTTATAAAAGGCAACATCGTCTTTGGTTGGCATTATTCTTGTCGAGCATTTATTTTGACATTCTGTAGTCTCTGGTGTGCGGTCTCGCCATCCCTCTGCTGTGACATGTCCTGCTTCTGTGGAGGTGCCACCCTGGGGTTAAGAGTGTGGACGTGAGAGTCAGAGGATCTGGGTTCAAGGCCCAGCCCCCCAGCTATAGCCTTGGGCAGGTCGCTCACCCCCCGTAGCCTCAGCGTCCCCAGCTGCACAGTGAGAAGAGCGGTACAACCAGCAGCATGTCGCAGCTGGAGTGAAAGGAACGAGAGTGAGGCACTTGGCCCTCGGTGCTTCCCTTCGCACCTTCCCTTCCTTTAGCTCCCCCTTTGGTGGCTGGGACTTGTTCCGGCTGCCCCCGGTTGTCAGAAAGCCCTGGTCAGGGGTAAAGCAGTTGGCTTTCTGACTTTGTTTTCCCTGGCAATGGGTTGGTGGCCACCCCAGCAGGGACCCGCTATCCTCCCTCATCAGTGTCTGCCGTTTGTTCACTCTGAGTGTGAACGGCCACGAGAGCGCCTCACAGCTGCACGTGCAGTCACATATTCACTTGTCCACTAATTCATTCATTCTTTTCCTTTTCAACTATTGTCAAAAGATATCAGAATCACTTGGGGCTCTTTTAAAATATTCAGAAGCCTGGGCGCACTGCCCCGCCCCCGGACCTACTGCACTGGAATCTCTAGGAGTG
Organism: Balaenoptera acutorostrata; assembly: GCF_949987535.1. Lineage (NCBI taxonomy): Eukaryota > Metazoa > Chordata > Mammalia > Artiodactyla > Balaenopteridae > Balaenoptera > Balaenoptera acutorostrata. The sequence goes on along the minus strand of NC_080068.1, from coordinate 51,025,966 downwards.
AGGTCCTGGCTTTTGTGAAAAAGGCATTAAGGTGTTTCTGATGCACAGCGGGGCTGAGAACCATTATTTAATTCCCTTATCCATATTCAGTTATGCTTATTACTCGCCCATTACTTGCCAGGCACCAACACCACCCCGACTTCACGGCACTTAAGGCCAGATGGAGAGACAGACGGGTGCACCAGTGAGAACCGCCAAGGCAGCATTAGCTGCAGGTGCCAGCCTGGGGGAGTTGGGGAGGCTTCCCGGGGGAGGAGGTGGCTGGACTGAGCCTCCAGGAGGCCCGAGGCTGGCTGGCCAAGGGGTTTGGGTGAGATGGCACTGTAGCCACAGGCTACAGAGCTCCCGAGGGGAGAGGGGAGAGCCAGTCAAGGACCTGGTGGTTCAGCGAGGCTGAAGGTGATCAGGGCCCAGATCCAGGGCAGGAAGATCCAACAGGACCAGGAAGACTGGGAGGAGATCAGGCTTTCGGAGGGGCTGCCCTTCAGCCTCTACCTGCCTCTCTCCTCCTCTCACCCATCACACACACCAGTGGCTCTTGGTGTATAACTTCTAGACCAGACACATGGCAGCGGGATGAGTGAGTCTGAAGATTTTCAGGAAAGACCCTGAGGCAGACGCCTTGGAGCAGGTGTGCAGTGGGGCCGGGCATCTCCCTCAGGCTGGCCAGAGCTGAGGGAGAGCTAGAAATAATGTCTCAGCTGGGCCTTTGATCTCACAGATTCAGGGGTATTGTCCCAGGACTAAATTACTAAAAGGCCCCAAGGGTATAATAGCACAGGCATACCAGGCCCAGGGCTCTCTCCTCCTCCTGTGTTCCTCTTTCCTCTGTTTCTCAAAGGTACAGGTGTGTAGGGGAGTTCTTCTCACCTCACTTCCTCCCTTGAACCTGAGCTTAAACAGCTGGTTCTCACTACCCTCCTCAATGTCCTGCTTCCCATTTCTGCAGCTTATTACGGAGGGCTCTGTGGGTCCCTGCAGGCTGTGGTCCAGCAACATCACCTGGGAGCTTGTTAAAAAGAAAGACTCTCAGACCCCACCCTGGACCTATTGAATCACTACCTGCACTGATAAGGTCTCCAGGTGACCCATCTGCACTGAACTTAGAGAATCACTCCCTCAAGTCAGGCCACAGGCCAACGGGTCAGAGAAGCTGCACATGGGTGGGATTTGGCAACTCTTTCTTTTTCCGTTTAATGGCCTCCTCCCCTTTGCCTCCCCTCCTCCCCTCCTGCCTCCTTGTAGCTTATTTTAGAACATGTCGGGATCCTGCTTCTCTTGCCAACAAAAGGCTGTTGCTAAAATCTTTCAGCCGGCAGCAGTGATGTTTAATTCATGGGCTAGAAAATTAATTTTATGTTCATGAGTAGAGCTGGAGAAAAATAACAGGAAGTCTCTGTGCATGGCCCTTGGGAATTCAGCATGTCTGTTTAACTGGTAAAACAGTTAACAGTTCATTTACCAGATGAACTGGTAAAGGCGAGGGGGCCTCAGGAAAGGGCCACCTTCCACAAAGGATGCTTTTGGCTGCAAGTAGCACAAAACTCAACTTAGGATGGCTTAAAAGATAAGGACAATTTCTAATTTCACTGGTAGGTAATCCTAAGGTAGGGCACTTGTGGGATGACTCAGTAATAACATCAAAGTGCAGGTTTCACTTCTGCCATGATGGCCTTGTGGAATTTAGTTTTCCTTGTGGTTACAAGATGGCTGCCAGAGTTCCAGGAGTTACAACAGTGTCCTACAGAAGAAGAGAGAGGCTGCCCCTTCCTGAAGTCTCATCAGAGAGAAACTCCCTCCTGGTCATCTCACAGCTGATGTCTCCTCAAGTCTCACTTGCAGGATTGTGTCCCAAGTCCCTTGTTAAACCATCACTGGCAAGGGATTCAGGATAATCAGTGTTAGCCACTGAGCCACATGCCACATGAGGCGGGGGTTAAGAGCCAAACACAACCCAGGCTCTGGGGGAAGGGAGCAGAGGGCATGGCTGCTGGGACAGCCCACACCTCTGCTCCCGGGCCTGCCTTTACTCCCTCTCATGACCTTCCCTCTTTGGTGTCCCCTCCATTCCCTGGAAAGGCTCTGATTTCCTATTTTAGCTCGCTCTTCCCCTCTACTCCCTACCCGCTCCGCTTGTCTCCAGTCCTGCTGTCATCTCAGCGAGGTGTAAACGTCGGCCTTTTCCGTGAGGCTCTGCGCTCTCCCGTAGCACATCTGCCTCCCCAGAGCCTGGCAATGGCCTCTGCTCAACACACACTGTGCTGGGGGATGGATGCAGGAGGAGACGAGTGAATGAGTTTAATCTTTGTGTGGCCTTTCTTTCTAAGGAAAGTTTTCATGTTGTTTCTTAACTTTGAAGATGTTTTTGCCCCTGTAAGAGAACTTCCCATGTGATTTTGGGGAAAGGACTGGGGAGAGAGAAGCCTTTCTCAGTGCCCCAGGAACCTGCATGCCCCTCTGCACCCGAGTCCACCTGGGAGTCACCCTGACCTCAGTGGGGAGCTTGCAGAATTCTCTATCGCTCCTCTGGGTTTTTATGGGGTGAGACGGGGCTGGGGAAGGTTGCTCTGGGCACAGGGAAGTGTTAAATGCCTTGTGGGAGAATGGATTTAAAAAGAAAAAGATGGACAGTGAGTGACTTAGAATGTGTTCTTTACCAAGGTTTTCCATGGTGACACACTTTCCTCAGGCTGATGAATGGTTTTCTTGGCTGGTCATTGTCTTCATCGTTCAGGTGACGCAGAACGTCAGTGATGACGTCACGGTCAGATTTCTGTTCTCTTGCCTCAAATTTTACTTAAAAGGGCATTTAAAAGTCCACTTAAAAAAAGTCCACTTAATCTCACCCAGCAGGTACTCTTTTTTTAAAAAAAATCAATTTATTTATTCATTTTTGGCTGTGTTGGGTTTTTGCTGCTGCACGCGGTCTTTCTCTAGTTGCGGCGAGCCAGGGCTACTCTTCATTGCGGTGCGTGGGCTTCTCACTTCGGTGGCTTCTCTTGTTGCGGAGCACGGGCTGTAGGCGCGCGAGCCTCAGTAGTTGTGGCGCACGGGCTTGGTTGCTCTGCGGCACGTGGGATCCTCCTGGACCAGGGCTCGAACCCGTGTCTCCTGCATTGGCAGGCGGCTTCCCAACCATTGCGCTACCAGGGAAGCCCTGCCCTTAAAATGGAAAAAAAAAAAAAAGTCAAATACCAGTGGACTTGGAAATGAAGAGGTACAAGAATAGGGTTTAGAACTCAGGTTTAAAATTTGTTTTCTTCCTAAATCAGTCTGTTGTATGAATACCATCATGCCCTCGCAATTTGGCTGTATTGGTTTTAGCTTGGTTCCCTAAAGAGACAATGACTGTAAATGCAACCTGTGACCTGAATGGGCAAGGCCATCTCCCAAAGCATCCTCCACCTCATCGTCAAAAAACATTTATCAAGCAGGCAGTTAATTTCCTATGGTCTTGAGCCAGGCACTGTGTAAAAAAACAGAGACCTGGTCTCTACCCTCCTACCTTTTATAACTCAGAGGAACAGCTGTGATTTTCCCCAAGTAGTGTATCCAACTTAATGTTTTCTTGGCATGAGTAGAAGTGGAAAATACTCTTACTTCTTTAAAAGTTCTATGCATGAAATTAGAAATGAATTTCTAAAATGTAACTGTTTCCTGGAGTAGTTTGTCGATTCCCTCCTCTAATAAATACATTCATAAGAAGCTTTTGCAGATGGTTACAATGAAGATCGTCTCTATTCTCAGCCTGTGAGTCACTGGAGTGTCCCTGAAAGCATTTGTTTTGCCCTAGAGTCTCTATAAGCAAAAGAAGGTATTTATTAGCAAGTGTGAATAATGCCCACATATCTCCCCCGCCCATCTCCCATCCCCAAATCCATTGTGTTTGGCTCCCTAGCTCCTGACAAGTGGGTGAGTCATTAACATTTTTTTTTTTTTTTTTTTTTTTTAGTCATTAACATTTTTGAGCTCTGCTTGAATTACTCCAGGGTCTTGACTCCATCTGGAGCTACCCTCTGAGCATAGACTGGGTATGAACCTAAACTTGGCAGAGCTCCCAGGAGGGTTGGAATAAACCATAGTTATTAGAGCTAATATTCCTTCATGCACAGAGCTGGTAGTCAGTCAGTGTTCGCCCAGTGGTTAAAATCATTGGATAACTGTGCCTTCCCTGGTGCTCCTGGAATTCCCAACAATCCAAGAGCTAAAGGGCCAATACCTGGCTCAGTTGCAGGGCTTAAATCTAAAAATAAATCTGTTCTGATTGGTTTTGATTGGTTGGTGCCCTTGTGGGTTGTCAGTTTTTTTTAATTGAAGTATAGTTGATTTACAATATTGTGTTACTTTCACATATACAGCAAAGTAATTTGTAGATATATATATATATATATATATATATATATATATTCTTTTTTTGATTCTTTTCCATTATAGGTTATTATAAGATATTGAATATAGTTCCCTATGGTGTACTCAAATATTTTTAATCTCTGCATATACATTTTCTTGTTATCATATGATTCATATAATCTTCAGCTTCTATCCTTTTCTATTTTAACTGAATGAGAACTTTGAAAAAATCAGTCAGCCATTCTGGCTTAAATTTATATCCTAAATCATGTAAGGAAAGGTATTAGTGCCCAATCTAAGTTCTGGGGTTGAAAGTAAATCACCTGTCCTAATAAAAACTTCTTTTGTGATAGAGGCAATGTGTGTCTAAAAGGTTATTTTTATTTTCTAGTTTATAATTGCCTTTATGTAAGATTCCCCCCGAAAGATTTGATATTAATCATCAGAAAAAAATAACATTGGAAAAGTCAGATTGTGAAGGTGTATCGCTAAGTGTTGGGAGTTGGGAGGACAGAACATGGAGGACCTTATCGCTAATCCAGGCGGTACTCCTAGCTCACAGGTCATTGCCCATGATGTTGTGGACGGTGTCTAGGCTCCCAGCAGCCCAGGGTCGGTGCCACTCAAACCATACCTGAGGCTTGGTACAGGGAATTGTTTTAATGATAGAAAATTTCAAACATACATAAAAGTAAAGAGAATGGAGTCTCTATCCCCACACCCACCCCTCACCTGGGGATTTTTTTTTTTTTTTGGTAACTTTTTACTTTGATATATAATTTCAGATACATAGAACAGTTGTAAGAACAGTACAGGGAACTCCCATTTACTCTACGCAGACTGAACAATTTCCATCTTATCCCATTGGCTTTATCATATTCTCTATGTGTGTATGTATACATATGTGTGACTACTATTTTTTCTGAGCCATTTGAGAATAAGTCGGAGATATTGTGTCCTTTTATCTCTAAATACTTCAGTATGTATTTCCTAACAATAAGAATACAATCACAGTACAATGTTCAAAACCAGGAATTTAACCTTGATATTATCTTTTTTTTTTTTTTGTCCACACCCAGCAGCATATGGGATCTTAATTCACCCACCAGGAATGGAACTGGCCCCTGCTGCTTTGGAAGCACAGAGTCTTAACCACTGGACCACCAGGGAAGTCCCAACCTTGATATTATCTAATCCACAGTGGATAGCCGAATGTCATCAGGTATCCTAGCAATGTCCTTTATAGCTCCCCCCCCCCCGCCCCTTTCGGATTAGGTTGAAGCAAATTCAAGACAATTGCATCTGTATATACTTAAGTATCCAGTATTAGTCGGGGTAATTCTGGCTACATCGTCCTCATGGGAAACCTTAGGGGCCACCTTTCCCGTACCAACTTCCCCCAGCTCTTTGCGGGAAAACATTTGTGAGGGTCAGTTTTCAGAAGCGGGAAGGGGTAGAAACTGAGAAGCAGACATAGGTAATGAGCGAGGCAGTAGTTCTCAGGCTGGTCTGCGGACTGTGTATTGGGGGTCATCTGAGCTGCTCGTGCAACGTGCAGATCAGGGGGCTCTACCCAGACGGGAGCTCCACCCAGGCCCTACAGGATGAGAACCTCTGGGAGCGACCCGGACTCTCCATTTTAACAGGTGCCACGGGTAGCTCTTATACCCTGTGGGTTGGAGGTGCTCTGACCCGGAGGCAGGTGACCTGGGAGTGATGCTGTGTCCCTAGCAGTTTAATGTCACATCCCCACACACGTGCCCCGTCTCAGAACAGGTGCAAGGCTGTTACATTGCCTCCAATTCCACTAGCCCGAGATTCCTTAGGGTTGATAAGAGGCAGCATTTGGGGAATGGGAATAGCTGCAGGGGCTCCTCTCTCAGCACACAGCTTCTTACACAGGGCTGATCCCGAGGGGGTGGGAGTTTCACTGGAGAGAGGAGAGTTAAAGCGGAAGGAGAACCTGTGATCGGACCCGGACCCGGACCCGGACCCGGAATGCTTTGTGGTGTGGAGTGAGCTTGTTTCCCCGGGGCGGGGTGGGGGTAGGTGCTTGGATCATCCCTGGGGTGGAAGGCTGTTCAGAAGAGGTGAAGAAAACCCAGGAGAAAGCCTCAAACAAACAGCCCTAGGCAGAAACCTCCACCTGCTTGGAAGAGGGCCCTGAAACCTTTCTTAGGACTGCGGAGGGGACTCAGGTGTGGCAGCCAACTGCGCAGCCTCAGCGCCTCCCCTGCCCGATCTTCCCCTCCGGGAAGGCAGCCCCGGTACGAGTAGCGGTGGCATCATTATTATCGCTCCCAGGACCAGACAGCGAGTTGGTGCAGGAAATCCGCTGTATAGACGTGACCGCGTTCAGGAAATGTGTCCATTCAAAAAATGGAGGTCGGTGGAGCCCTTCTCTCGGGCCCCTTTCATCTCTGAGGGTCGGGGCTTTCCAGTCGTCTTCATTTGCTGAGGAGCAAATACTTCTTAGACCAGGCAGGCGGGGACACAGTGCAGCTCTGCCTGGGACAAGGCACACTTTAGGGTGTCCTGGACCCAGGCTCCTCTGCTACCTGAGATACAAGGACCCTTGTAAATGATTCTGACCCACCAAGAGATGACAACCATTGGGGAGACGCTCTAGATGTTCACTGTGCATCCGATGGGCGGCAGTGGGCTTAATTCTAACCTGCATCCTGTCAATGTGGCCACGTAACAAAGGTGACCAGGTGACACAGGTGACCACCCTCACCTAGGACAGTAATCCAAGTGGCTGTTTCAGTTCCTCCCGCTGTTGAATTTTCCTCTCCGTTCTCTTGAAAAGGCGCTGCGCTCTCCAAGTCCTTTTCCATTTTAGCACAAGTGGTTCTCAAGCTGTAGCTCGTGCCAGTTTAGATCTCGGGGCTCATTCAGCCTTGCTCAGGGGAGCCGGGCTGGGTTTCTCTCATTCAGAGACAAGTGTGAAGAGGCAGCAGAGAGCCTTCCAAACCCGGGCAGGCTTGGAGTCTTCACAGAGAAAGAGAGATGCAAAGTCCTGAAAGCAGAGCTCGCATTGGTGCTGTGCCCAGACTGCACGACGTGTGGGAGCAGCTCCCGGAGAAGCAAACAGACAGGTGGGCCTCCTTGGCCCCCTGGGGCTGCCAGGTCCTTCTTCAGTCTAAAGGCTGGAGGCAAGAGTCTGGACTCAGATATAGCTTTGCTGATTAGCAAAAGTTCTCATCTCCCAAGTCTCTCCCTGGTCAGGGCCATTCCTAGTGGACATGAATTGGGTTTATGAAAAAAGTACTTGAAAGTGCCAAAGAGGTTCCCACACCGTCGTGATGATGCTGAATAGGCAGATTGATGTTCTGATGTGTACCCGGGTTCAGGAGCAAGTGAGGGAGCACTTCTGGGGTGCGCTTTTCCACCTGCTTGGAGACAGGCAGGTGGAGAGATTTAGATGACTAATTAACTTGTGTTTTGCACACATTTATGGACATGTGCCCAGCATGGGCCAGATGCTGGGAATACACAGGTGAGTAAGCTATCATTCCTGCCCACAAGATGCTCACGATCTAGAAGAGGAGACAGACCTAGGAGAATTGTAACTCAGTGTGATGAATACGAGGACTGAAGTGGGCCTGAGGTGCAGGGATGGCTAGAGGCGGTGGGCATTGTAACTGTTTTAATCCACACAACAATAATCCTACAGGGCCTTAGTGTCTTCACGGCTGTTCTGAACAACAGCAAAACTTTGCAAACAAAATTATTTCCTAACTAAGTAGAGGGGAAGCTTAACCCAATGAATGCATTTGGTGGCAAAATCTGACCTAAACTGTTGATCCTTTTTAGTCTGAATGTTCGTATTGATGTGCTGTGTGACAGACCCACCATGGGTACTACCATAATGCCTAGGCACTCTATTACCTTTATCAAATCTGAACAATTCTGAACCTTGAAGCACATCTGACCCTTGGGTTTTGATGAGGGACTGTGGACTTGTCCTGGTATCGTCTGCATTTTGCATCTGAGGAGGCAGAATGCAGGGCGGACTCATTTGCCCAAGATCCAGAGCTGCTAAGGGGCAGTCAGGCCTTGCGAGAATGTCCTTCTGATGCCTGAGCCCTGCTGGACACCCTCAGGTGACACTGCCTTGAGAGGCACCGACTTACACAGCAGTGGTTTGGGCACCGGGCTCATGGGTGGCTCGGGAGTGGGGATGGATTGGATAGCATTGCCCAGGGATGTACCCAGGTGGCCGTGACGGGGATGTGGGTGTCAGTCTCCCCCTTGGCCCGGGCTCATCCACCTCACTCTGGTGGTAGTCAGATCCTATTTAACAGGGAATGGGGATTTTGTGCCTCTCTGCCCACAAGATATGCTGTTGCCATGTCAAAATCTGTCCGCCACCACACCCCGCCCAGGTTATCTCTCACTGCTTCTTGTCTCCATTCTTTGAACATTTTGTTCCCATCACTGGGTTCTGGTCTGTTACCCCTAAGGTCTCTTCAACCAGTGGGAAAGAGGTACTTGTTAATAATTCTGGTGTTTTTTAGGTTGGCCGCACGATCAGCTTTGTGTACAGGCAGGAAGTAGCCAACAGGGAGAAGTGATTTTAGGGACACAGGCCTTAAACAGCCTTCAAATTACCTTCCTTAGCTGTCCTAGCAATTGGAGCAGGGGTTCTGGGCTGAGGCTGGATGCCTCAGTGGTTTCATGAGCCCCCAAAATAGGTTTTGTGTGTGTTGGCGTTTTTCTTCCATTGGATTCTCAGCAGAGCCTGTGACTTTAAAAAGGTTAAGTGCTGCTGAGTTGGAGTGAGGCTCATTAAGCATGTCAGCATTTCCCAAAAGGATAAACAGTAAATGAGTGTTCATTTATATACTCTCTTCCATTATCCTGTCGTGTATCTATAGTCAATATGATCACTTTCATGCTTTAGTTAATAGCTAGGATAATTAAGCCTTGGTAGGCTGAAGGGAAAACTTGGGAGCTTCTGGATTCAATAGGCTTTTATGGGGTAGGTCTACCTGGAGTCCCCCAAATGAGGGATCCCGTTGGATTGTGGCACAACCCAAGGACAAAAAACAAAGGGTGTTTTTCATCACTTTGCTTACTTCATAATTTTGCCAGGTCTTCTCATCACGAGGGAAGCAGTGATGGTTCCTCCAAGGGCCTTTCCCTGCCTCAGCTTAGCTCTGCTTGTTAGAACACACCCCGGTGAAAAGAATCTAAGGAGGTAGTGCATGATTTTCCTCTTGCTGCTGTAACAAATTATCACAAAGTTAGTGACTTACAGCAAAACAAATTTATAAACTTACAGTTCCATAGGTTAGAAGTCCGACACAGTTCTCACTGGGTTAAAATCAAGGTGTCAACAGGGTGACATTCCTTTCTGGAGGCTCTAGGGGAGAATCTGTTCCCTTGCCTTTTCCAGCTTCTGGAGGCTGCCTGCATTTCTTGGCTCATGGCCCCTTGTTCTGTCTTCAAAGCCAGGCTCTATCTTCGACCTAGAGGTCAAGACCTTCTCACATAGCATCACTCTGACCTCCTCTTCTGATTCTCTTCCACATTTAAGGACCCTTGTGGTTACATTAGTCCCACTTGGACAATTCGGGATAATCTCATCTTTGAAGTCAGCTGATTAGCAACCTTAATTCCATCTGTAACCTTACTTCCCCTTTGCCATGTAATGTAACATATTCACAGGTACCAGGGACTAGGACGTGGACATCTTTGGGACATCGTGCCTACCACACCCAGACACCAAAGAAAACTAATCTGCATTAATTCCTTTGGTTATTATAAGTACCACCTGGACAGAAACACTCAGTTATGTATAACCTTCCTTCGAGGAGAACTTGTCCTTGTGAGAGGCATATCAAAGGGTCACGACATTGCAAGTTCTCTGACCTCATCCTCCCCTTCCTGGGACTGGGGGGAATGTCTGGCCATCCCACAGGTTGTGACCTACTTTCCAGGAATAGCCCTGGAGCATGTAGCCCTCTTAGGGACCTTCTAAAGGATGTGTTGATACTAACGTTTGACCTCCCACCTCTGGCTAGTCCCAGGGGTGACATATGTCAGCAAAAATTGGCTGGAGGCAGCTTAGGGTCTTGAAACCATCAGATAAACATTTTATTGGGGATGTGTGTGAGGAGAGATTCCTGGCCTGCCTGGAATATAATTTATGATTGTGTGTGTAGTGTGTGAGCAGGGATGAGAGGACAGAGATGGGAAAACAGAAACCCAACAGTAACATTAGCCACAGAAACAGGTGCAAATCTATGCAGGAAAATGCAGAGGGGAAAAAAGCCCCTGGTCATTTGACCTGTGTCACATCAAAATGGCAGCAAGACCTTGGAGGGTAGGATGTTCAGGGGGAAAAGGAGTCTCAAGCCAGTAGCAGCATCTTTCCGGGCAGAGGGGCTTTGTCTTGGTGAGGAGATATTGGCTAATTGCATGGATCTGGGGCTTCTGTTGGTTTTGTTTTGGTTCCAAACGGTGGTCAGAAAAGCACTCTTATAGTGACTGTGTGCAGCCCTGGCCCTGCACAAAGTCCTGAGACTGGGGACAGGGAAGGTAGGGAGAAGGTGACCAAGCAACTTTCCCAGAAGCAGGACCAGCTACATAATTTACAGGGCTGGGTGTAAAATGAAAATACAGGGCCCTTGTTCAATAATTATCAAGAATTTCAAGATGGTGGTGGCAGAGTATTTAGCCAAGCATGGGGCCCTCCTACGGCCTTGCGTTCTCACACTGGTCACACACCATGAAGCATGAAGTGGCCACTGCCCAGGGCAACGTTCCCTGTGTGTGTCCTTGGCTCTCTCTGATATCACGAGTGATGTTCGAGGCCTCTTTCCCAGGGAGTTAGCAGGACCATGGGCCTTGGCCCCGAGGACTTGCTTTCATATCATAGAAGTTGTCTTGATTGCACTGGATATTTGATGCTGCTTGACAGGTACTTTGCTTCGTCTGGGGGGAGCCCACATTCCAGGGGCAGGAAGCAAGAGGGGCGAGGAAGAGAAACTTGGGACTCTTAGAGCCTTCCCTTCCGGCGGTGTGACCTCAGACAAGCAACTTAGATCCTCCCCATCCCTATGGAGTGTGAGAAAATATTTGCAAATCACGTATCTAAAAAGAAGTTAATATCCAAAGTATACAAGGAGCTCATACAACTCAGTAGCAAAAACACCATATAACACAATTTAAAAGTTGGCAAAGGACCTAAAAAGACATTTTTCCAAAGATGACAAACATTTGGGGAACAGGTATATGAAAAGGTGATTCACATCATCAGTCATCAGGGAAATGCAAATCAAAACCACAATGAGATATCACCTCACACCTGTCAGTATGTGTATTATGAAAAAGACAAGAGATAAATGCCGGTGAGGATGTGGAGGAAAGCGAATCTGTGTGCACTGTTTTTGGCAATGTAAATTGGTACAACCAGTACTGAAAACAGTATGGAGATTCCTCAAGAAAATAAAATTACAATACCATGTGATCCAGCAACTCCACTTCTGGTCATATAGCAAAAGGAAACAATATTTTTTTAGGAGTTCCCCAGCTGTCCAGTGGTTAAGACTTCGTGCTCTCACTGCTGAGGGGAGGGCCTGGGTTCAATCCGAGGTTGGGGAACTAAGATCCCACAAGCCACGTGGTACAGGAAGAAAACAAAAACAAAAACAAAAACAAACTTTGAAATGTTGTTCACAGTAATGGTATGGAAAGAACCTGCCTGTCTCTCACAGATGAATGGATAAACAAAATCTGATACCTACACACACACACACACACACACACACATACACACAAATATACATACATAACATACACAATGGGATATTATTCAGCCTTAAAGTAAATCCTTACACTTGCAAGAACATGAATGAGCCTGGAGAACATTATGCTAAGTGAAATAAGCCTGATGGAGAAAAGACAAATGCTGCCCGGTATCACTTATGTGTGGAATCTAAAAAAAAAGTTGGAATCATAGAAACACAGAGCAGACATTGTTGCCTGCAGTTGGACATGGGGGGAAATGGGAACACGCTGGTAAATGGATACAAAATTTCAGTTATAACATGAGGGATAAAATGAAGGAATAAGGTCTGAGGAGCTAATGTGTAACATGGGGACTAACTGATGATGCTGTATTCTGTAACTGAAAATTTCTGAGAGAGTAGAATTTGTGTCCTCACAAAAAGTAAATATATGACAGGTGATGGGTATGTTAATTAACTTGATTGTGAGAATCCTTTCACAATATATACGTATATCAAATAATCACATTATACTTTTCAGATATATTACAGTTTTGTCAGTTATGCCTCAGAATAGCTGTAAAAAGAGGAAAACGATCAACAAAATTGACAAAACTAGTTAGATTGACTATTAAAAAGAACAAAATATGTAAAATCAGAAATGAAGAAAGGGACATTACTACCAATTTTGTAGAGATTAAAAGGCTTACAATAGAGTACTATTGACAGTTGTAGACCAACTAACTTGATAACTTAGATGAAATGAACACATTCTAGAAACACGCATCCTACCAAGAAATACAAAATCTGAACAGATCTAGAAGTTAAGATATGGAATCAGTTATCAAAAATCTCCCAACAACTGAACGCCCAGCACCAGGTATCTTCATGGCGAATTCTACCAACAACTTAAAGAAGAATTAACACCAATCCTTCTCAAGTTCTTCCAAACAATTTAAGAGGAGAGGATGTATCTTCACTCATTCTATGAGGTTAACATTACATCAATTACAAACCTAAAGACACTACAAGGAAAGTACACTACAGACCAATATCCCTTATGAATACTGATGCAAAAACCCTTTAAAATAATGAGACAGAACAGCCCATTATAAGGATTATACATCATGACCAAATGGGATTTATTCTTGCAAGGCAAGGTTGGTTCAACATATGAAAATCAATCAATGTAGTATAGCACATAAACAGATTGAAGGGACTAAACTCCATGTGATCATCTTAATTGATGCAGAAAAAACATTTGACAAAATTCAATGCCATATTATGATTAAAAAAAAAAAAAAAACTCAACAAACCAGGAATACAAGTTGATGACTTCAACATAACAAAGGTCACAGATAGAAAACCAACAGCTATTATATTCATTGGTGAAATCTTTCTCCCTAAGATCAGGAACAAAGGAAGGATGCCTGTTGTCACCACTTCTATTCAGCAAAGTACTGGAATTCCTCGCCAAATAAATAAGGCAAGATCAAAAATAAAAGGCATCTAAATCGGAAAGGAAGAAACAAAATTATATTTGTTCAGAGACAACACACATGCACCCAAAAAAACCTGTTAGAATTCATAAATGAATTTAGAAAATTTGCCAGATACAAAATCAACACTCAAAGATCAGTTGTTTCCCTATACACTAAGAATGAAAAGTTTGAAAAGGAAAGTTAAAAAAAAATACCATTTAAAATATCATGAAATATAGTGAAAGATGAGGAAGAACTTACCCAGTGGGACAAAAGACATGTACATTGAAAACTAGAAAACGTTGCTGAAGGAAATTAATGAAGACACCAATAAATGCAAAGGCATCTTGTGTTCACAGATTGGAGGACTTAATGTTGTTAATATGTCAACATGACTTAAAGGGATATACGGATTAAAAGCAAACTCTTTAAACATCACAGTGAGGTTTTTTCAGAAGTAGTAAAATTCATCCTAAAGTTCATATGGAATTTAAAGGGCCTGAATAGTCAAAATAATGTGGAAAAAGAACAAAATTTGAAGTTTCAAATTTCTTGATTTCAAAACCTACTACACAACCACAGTAATCAAAATAGTACTGGCATAGACACACATACAGGACAGAGAATAGGCCAGTGGAACAAAATAGAAACCCAGAAGTAAACCCGTATATACATCACCAAATGATTTTCAACAGGAGTGCCAAGACCATCCAATGGGGAAAGGATAGCGATTTCAACAAATGGTACTGGAAAAACAATATCCACATTCAAAAGAATGACGGTAGACCCTTACCTTACACCACATACAGAAATTAACTCAGTGAATCAAAGACCTAAATGCGAGACCTAAAACTATAAAACTCTTAGAAGAAAGTTCTGGGAAGAAAACCATAACATGAAATTTGGCAAAGAGTTCTTGAATATGACACCAAAAGTGGAGGTAATAAAAGAAATAGATAAACTAGGTATTCAAAATTTAAAAATACTTCTTTCATCAAACAATAAAACGAACCTGCTGAATGGGAGAAAATATTTGCAAATCCTATAGCTGATAAGGTTAATATCCAGTATGTATACACTTGTACACTGTTGGTGGGTATGGAAAATGGTTCACACAGAAAGGAAAAGAGTATGGTCGTTCCTCAAAACATTAAAAATAGAATTGCCATATGATCCCATAATTCGAGTTCCTATTAAATACTCAAAAAGAATTGAAATTATGAACTCAAAGAGTTATGTGTTCACCCGTGTTCATAGCAGAATTATTCACTATAGGCAAAAGGTGAAAAAACTCAAGGGTCCATTGAGGGATGAAGGGATATACAAAATGTGGCCTATACAAACAATACATCAATATTCAGTCTTAAAAAGGAAGGGAATTCTGACACATGCTACAACATGGATCAACCTTCAGGCATTACGCTAAGTAAAATAAGCCAGTCACAAGAGGACAAATACTGTATGATCCCACTTATATGAAGTACATAGAGTAATCAAATTCACAGAGACAGAAAGTACAATGGTGGTTTCCAGGGGTGAGGGGGCAAGGGAAATGGAGAGTTGTGGTTTCATGAGTACAGACTATTATAGTTTTGCAAGATGAAAAGTTCTGTGGATGGATGATGGTAATGATAGCACAGCAGTGTAAATATATTTCATGCCTCTGGCCTGCTCTCTTAAATTGTTAAGATGATAAATTTTATGTTATGTATATTTTACCAGAATTTTTTTAAGTAAAGGAAAATTAAGACATTCATATAAAGAAACGCTGATGAAGTTCATTACTAGTAGATCTGCTCAATAAGAACTGTTAAAGGAATCCTTCAGGCTGAAATGAAACGTAACTTGAAACCATGTGAAGAATTAAAGAACAATGGTAAAGGTAACTACACTAAGTTTAAAAGGCCAACACATTTGCAGTTAGGGTTTGTAACGCCTCTTTTCAAAATGTGATTTGAAAGACAAATATATAAAATAGTTATTATAAGGCTATTAAAGGGCACACAATACATAAGGGTGTCATTTGTGACAAGTGCAGTGTAAATGAGGATGCGGGATGTAAATAAGCAGAATTTTTGTTATTATTAAATGAAAATGTTATTATTTCAAATTTGTTTTTTCATAAAATTAAGATGTTTACTTTAACTCCTAGGATAAGCACTAAGAAAACTACCTCACAAGTATACAGAAAAGAAATAAGAAGAGAATCAAAATGGTAAACTGGGAAAAACATCAACCACAAAAGAATGTAATAATGAAGGAACTGAAGAACAAAAAGGATATAAGATATCTAGAAAATAAATAGTGTAGCAGTAGAAGTAAGTTCAAAGGGCTCAATATAGGGTCAACACAAAGAAGACTACACGCAATCACGTTATAATCAACTTGTTAAATGTGAAGTACAAACAGAGAATATTGAAAGGAACAAGAGAAAAGTGACTTGGCACATATGAGGGAACTCCCAGAAAACAATTTGTGAATTTCTCAGCAGAAACCTTACAGGCCAGGAGAGAGCTGGATGATATATTCAAAGTACTGAAAAAAAACCACCTGTGAGCAAAAATGACCATACCTAGCAAAATTATGCTTTAAAAATAAAGGAGAGATAAAGTCAACAAAATCAAAGTGAGTTCATCACTACTAGACCTGCCTTATAAGAAATGCTTAAGGGAGATCACTTTGAAATGAAAACATGTTAACAGAAATGCAAAAGCAAACAAAAGCATAAATTTCAATGGTAAACTCATACACACACACACAAATATAGCATAATAACACTGTAATGGTGCTGTATAAAGTACTTTAATCCTGAGATAAAAGTTTAAATTTGTTAACAATATAAAAAGAAGGAAACTGACTATAAGGACACAAAGTTTGGGTGGGAGTAAAAGAATAGATGTTTAGAATTACAAGATTTCTATGTAGCCTTCAGCTAACCACAAAGAAAAGGCCTACTATAAATAAACAAAAGATAAAGAGAAAAGGATCAAAGTAAATCACTACAAAAAAATAATCAAACAACAATGAAATAAAGCTACAGAGAAAGAGTGCAGAACAGACATAAGACAATTAACAAAACAGCAATAGTAAGTCCTTACTGATCGATAATTAGTTTAATATAAATGGATTAATCTTCCCAATCAAAAGGCATAGAGTGGCTGAATGGATACAAAAACAATATCCAACCTTATGCTGTCTACAAGAGACTCATTTTAGATTAAAAGACACATACAGGCTCAAAGTGAAGGGATGGAAAAAGATACTCCATGCAAATGGCCATCAAAACAAAGTGAGAGTTCCTATATGCATAACAGACAAAATAGACATTAAGTCAAAAATTGTCTGTATAGACAAAGAAGGTTTCTATATGATAATAAAAGAGTCAAGTCAACAGGAGGGTATAACAATTATATATGCATCCAGCATCAGAGCACATAAAGCTCTAAAGGAAATATCGAAATTAAATGGAGAAATTGATTGCAGTACACGAATAGTAAGGGACTTCAATAACCCAGTTACAATAATGGATAGAACACCCAGATGGAAAATCAATCAACAAACATGACTTGAACAACACTATGGACCATATGGTCCTTACAGACATATACAAAACATTTCATCCAACAGCAGCACATACACGTTCATTTCAAGTACACACACACCATTCTCCAGAATAGATAATATGTTAGGCCACAATCAAGTCTTAACAAATTTAAAAAGTCTGAAATAATTTCAAGTATCTTTTCTGATCACAATGGTATGAAACTAGAAATCCCATAATAGTAACAAAACAGGAATATCTGGATGTCCCTGGTGGCACAGTGCTTAAGAATCTGCCTGCCAATGCAGGGGACATGGGTTCAATCCCTGGTAAGCAAAGATCTCACATGATGCACAGCAACTAAGCCCATGCACCACAACTACTGAGCCTGCGCTCTAGGTCCCACGTGCCGCAACTACTGAACCCGACTGCTGCAACTACTGAAGCCTGTGCGCCTTAAAGCCTGTTCTCTGCAACAAGAAAAGCCACTGCAATCAGAAGCCCGTGTACCACAACAAAGAGTAGCCCCTGCTCACTGCAACTAGAGAAAGCCTGCATGCAGCGATGAAGACCCAACACAGCAAAAAATTAAATTAAAAACAAAATTTTAATAAAGAAAAGAAAACAAGAAAATTTACCAATACGTGAAAATTAAACAATATACTCTTTTCCCTGTTCCACTTTTATTGAGATATAACTGCCATAGAGCCCTGCATAAGTTTTAGGTGTACAGCATAAAGATATGACTTATGTACATCAAGAAATGATTACCACAGTAAGTTTAGTGAACATCATCTCATATGGCCACAAAATAAAAGAAAAAGAGAAAAATGTTTTCCTTGTGATGAGAACTCTTAGGATTTACTCTCTTAACCTTCATACGTAACACACAGCAATGTTAATTATATTTATCATGTTGAATAATACAGTCTTGAGCAACCATTGGCTCAAAGAGAAAATCAAAAGGGAATTTTAAAAGAATCTTGACACAAACTAAAATGAAACACAACACACCAAGATTTATGGGATGCAGCAAAAGCAGTATTACAGGAGAAGTTTGTAGTGATAAATGCATACATTAAAGGAGAAGTCAAAACTCAAACAATCTCACTTTATGCCTCAAGGAACTAGAAAAAGAAGAAAAAAGTAATCTCAAATTTGGCAGAAGGAGGGAAATAGTAAAGATTAGAGCAGAAATAAATCAAATAGAGAATAGAAAAACAATAGAAAATAGAAACAAAACTGGTGTTTTTTGGAAAGATAAATTTGACAGACTCTTGACTACATGAATTAAGAAAAAAATACACAAGACAACTCAATAAAATCAGAAATGAAAGAGGAGACAATATAAATGATGCCTCAGAAATAAAGGAATCATAAGGGTCCATTATCAATTATGCCAACAAATGTGATAATCTAGAAGAAATGGATACATTCCTACAAACATACAACCTACCAACACTGAATCAAGATAACACAGAAAGTCTGAACAGTCCAATAACAAATAAGGAGATTGAATCAATAATTTAAAAAAAAAACAAAATAGAAAATCCAGGACCACATGGCTTCCCTGGTGAATTTTGCCAAATATTTGAAGTATTACTATCAATCCTTTTCAAACTCATCCAAAAAACTGAATAGGAGGGAACACTTCCAAACTAATTTTACAAGGCTAGCATTACCCCGATACCAAAGCCAGACACAGACACTACAAGAAAAGAAAATTACAGCCAATATCTTTGATAGACATAGATGCAAAAATCCTCGACAAAGTATTAGCAAACCAATTTTACCAATAAATTTAAATTATCATACCCCATGCTCAAGTCAGATTTACTCCTGGGATGCAAGGATGGTTCAACATACACAAATCAACCAATGTGATACACCACACTAACAGAATGAAGGAAAAATCATATGATCATCTCAATAGAGGCAGAAAAGGATTTGACAAAATTCAACATCCTTTCATGATAAAAACTCTAAACAAATTAGGTGTAGAAGGAATGTACCTCGACACAATAAAGGCATATGAAAAAGAAAAGGCCAGAGCAAACATCTTACTCAACAGTGAAGAACTAAAAGCTGTCCCTCTAATATCAGGAAGAACACAAGAATGTCCACTCTTACCACTTCTATTCAACATAGCACTGGAAGATGGAGGAATTAGGCAAGAAAAAGAAATAAAATGCATCCAAATCAGAAAGGAAAAAGTAAAATTACCTCTGTTTGCAGATGACATGATCATACATGTAGAAAATCCTAAAGATTCAAAACCAACAGCAATAAAAACTGTTAGAGGGGCTTCCCTGGTGGTGCAGTGGTTGAGAATCTGCCTGCCAATGCAGGGGACATGGGTTCGAGCCCTGGTCTGGGAAGATCCCACATGCCACGGAGCAAATGGGACCGTGAGCCACAGCTACTGAGCCTGCGCATCTGGAGCCTGTGCTCCGCAACAAGAGGCCGTGATAGTGAGAGGCCCGCGCACCGCGATGAAGAGTGGCCCCCGCTTGCCGCAACTAGAGAAAGCCCTCATACAGAAACGAAGACCCCAAACACCCAAAAATAAATAAACAAACAAACAAATAAATAAATGAAAACCAAAAAACTGTTAGAACTCATAAGTGAGTTTAGTAAAGGTGCAGGATATAAAATCAGCATATAGAAGTCATTATACAAAAGGAATGACCTACCCAAAAAAGGAAATTAAGAAAACAACCCCATTCTTAATTTCATTTCAAAGAATGAAATACTTAGGAATAAATTTAGCCAAAGGGGTGAAAGATCTCTACATTGAAAAGTATAAAAAGTTGATGAGGAAAATTAAAGATGACACTGATAATATGGAAAGACATCCCATGTTCATGAACTGGAGGATTTACTATCATTAAAATATCCATACTACCCAAAGTGATCCACAGATTCAATGCAATCCCTATTAAAATCCCAATGGGGGACTTCCCTGGTGGTGCAGTGGTTAAGAATCCACCTGCCAATGCAGGGGACACGGGTTTGAGCCCTGGTCTGGGAAGATCCCACATGCCGTGGAGCAACTAAGTCCACATGCCACAACTCCTGAAGCCCGCGCACCTAGAGATCGTGCTCTGCAATGAGAGAAGCAACTGCAATGAGAAGCCCGTGCACCACAACAGAGTAGCCCCCACTCACCTCAACCAGAGAAAGCCCACGCTCAGCAACAAAGACCCAATGCAGCCAAAAATAAATAAATAAATAAAATAAATTTATTTTTAAAATTGGGCAAAGGACTTGAATAGACATTTCTCCAAAGGAGGCATATAAATGGCCAACAGATGTATGAAAAGGTGCTCAACATCACTGTCAGAGAAATGCAAGTCAAACCACAATGAGATATCACCTCACACCTGATATAATGGCAATTATCAAAAAGACAAAAGATAACAAGTGTTGATGAGGATGTTGAGAAAAGGGAACCCTCGTGCATTTTTGTTGGGTATGTAAATTGATACAGCCACTAAGGAAAACAGTATTGAAGTCCTCAAAACATTAAAAATACACCTACCTTATGACTCAGCAATCCCACTTCTGGGTATACAGCAAAAGGAAATGAAATCGGTATCGTGAAGAGACATATGCACTTCCATGTTTACTTTTCACAGTAGCCAAGACATTGGATCAACCGAAGTGTCTGTAGATTCATGAATGGATAAACAGAGTGTGGTATATAAACAGGCATATCTCCTTTTATTGTGCTTTGCAGATACTACGTTGTCTACAGATTGAAGGTTTGTGGCAATCCTGCATTGAGTAAGTCCATTGGTGCCATTTTCCCAATTAGCATTACTTTCAAGTTAAGGTATGTACATTGGTTTTTTAGACATAATGCGATCGCACATTAACACACTATAATATAGTAGACACATAAGTTTTATATGCACGGGTAAACCAAAAAATTCATGTGGCTTGTTTTTTTTTTTTTTTTTCTTTTTTTTTTTTTTTTAAAGGATTTTCTTATTTATTTATTTATTTATTTATTTTTGGCTGTGTTGGGTCTTCGGTTCGTGCGAGGGCTTTCTCCAGTTGAGGCAAGCGGGGGCCACTCTTCATCGCGGTGCGGGGACCGCCCTTCATCGCGGTGCGCGGGCCTTTCTCTATCGCGGCCCCTCCCGTCGCGGGGCACAGGCTCCAGACGCGCAGGCTCAGCAATTGTGGCTCACGGGCCCAGCTGCTCCGTGGCATGTGGGATCTTCCCAGACCAGGGCTCGAACCCGTGTCCCCTGCATTAGCAGGCAGATTCTCAACCACTGCGCCACCAGGGAAGATGTGGCTTGTTTTGTTGCAATATTTGCTTTATTTTGGTGGTCTGGAACCAAACCTGCAGTATCTCCAAGGTATGCCTGTATACGATGGAATATTATTCAGCCTTTAAAATGAAGGAAATGCTGCTATTTGTGACAACATGGATGAACCTGAAAGAGATTATGCTACGTGAAATAAGCCAGATACAGAAAGACAGCTACAAACACTTCAGGATGCTACTTTTATGTGGAATCTGAAATAGTCATAGATGTGGGGTGCAGAACAGTGGTTGACAGTAGATGAGGGCATGGGAAAATTGGCAGGTATTGATCACGAGGTACAAAGTTTCAGTTATGCAAGGTGAATAATTTCTGGAAATCTAGAAATGTGCATATAGTTAACAATGCTGTATTGTGTACTTGGAATTTGCTAAGAGGGTAGATCTGAAGTGTTCTCACCATAAAGAAAGAAAAAAGAAAATGGTAATTATATGAGGTGATGAATATGTGAATTGGCTTGATTGTGGCAATGATTTCAAAACTGTATATGTATATCAGAACATCAAGTTGTATATCTTAAAGATATATTTTTATTTCTCTATTACACTTCATTAAAGATGGGAAGAAGAAAGAAATGAGGTAATGATACATACTACAGTATGGGTGAACCTTGAAAATTATGCTATGTGAAAGAAGCCAGACATAAATGGTCACATACTGTATAATTTACACTTATATGAAATATCCAAATCGATATATCTATAGAGACAGAAAGCAGACTGGTGACTGCCCAGGGGTTAGGTAGAAGAAAGCATGGGTAGGTCTTCCCTTTAAAGCGATAAAAATATTTTTGAACCACATAGAAGTAAGGGTTGCACAACATGGTGAATGTACTAAATGCTATTGAATCGTGCGAGTTAAAACGGTTAATTGTATCTCAGTAAAAAGTAAACCTTCTCCCCAAGTTACGTTTAGTGAATTTACTGTGTCCTGACAAGTCTTAATATGAATCATATCGTTAAGAAGAAACAGCCTCAATTCACACCAAATAAACATTCAGTTTAGCGAGGTATCTGTTTTCTAATGGTTTTTTTAATGTCCTAACTTTAGCATACTACCCCATCCCTATTGTTGTGGTAGAGCAAATGGCATGAACCAGAGGTGGAAACCTAAATCAGACCTTAGAACTCTAACTGAATTTTTGAGACAATGCAACGGCGGGGTTTACGTGTTTTTGCTTCAGCATGTTTGTACCTACAATTTCTTATCTTGTTCTACCTGACTTTTTTAAATCTTTAATTCATTTACCTTAAAATATGTAAATGGTTTATAAAAAGCAAGTAAATATCTATGTATTGCTAGAAAAGAGATAATTTAATGATGAGCTTTCTTTATTCGTCATATTTTATACTGTTAGAAGAATGAGGCTATCAACTGAATTCTGTCCCCCCAAAATTCATATATTCAAGCTCTAACAAAGTGATGGTATTTGGAGATGAGGCCTTTGGCAGGTAATTAGATTAAATGATGTCATGAGGATTAGGCTCTATTAGTGCCCCTGTAAGAGGAAACCAGAGAGTTTTTTTCTGTGTCTCTCCACCATGTGAGGACACAGTGAAAAGACAGTTGTCTGCAAGCCAGGAAGAGAGCCCTCACCAGGCACTGAATTGGCCAGCACCGTGATCTTAGACTTCCAAGCCTCTAGAACTGTGAGTTGTTAAAGTCACCAAGCCTATAGTATTATGTTATGGCAGCTTGAGCTATAAGAGTACTAAATGGAAGAGACATGGAGGAACCCTAAACACATATTGCTAAATGAAAGAGGCCAAACTGAAATGGATACATACTGTATGATTTCAGCTATATGACATCCTGGAAAAGGTAGGGCACTGAAACTATTCTGTATGATACTGTAATGGTCAATGCTTGTCATACATTCGTCAAAACCCATAGGATATACAACAGAGTAAACTGTAATGTAAACTATGGATATTAGTTAATAGGAATGTATGAACTTTGGCTCATCAATTGTAAAAAATGCCCCACACTAATGCAAGACGTTAATAATAGGGGAAACTTTGGTTTGGGGAATAGATGTGAGGGGGTGTATGGGAACTCTATACTCTGCTCAAATTCTCTTTAAACTTAAAACTACTCTAAATATAGTCTACCAATTTATTTAAACAAAATAAATCTAAGTTGCCTCATCATATTGTGAGGTTATTACCATCTTACAGTTTTTCTATTTGACCGACTTCTTTAATGTTCATTTCTATCTTCTTTTATCCTTGTAAAAAATATATCAAATGTTTTGTACTATTTCACCTCCCAGCCTATTATCTTTTTAGTTATATGTCTTTCATAAACTTTCATTGGAAACTACATGAGATATCCTTGACTTATTACACTCTATGCCCATTACTATTTTCACCACCTCCCTAGTAATGCTTGAACCTTGGCTATGACCCATTGTCACCTCTGGACAAATAGTTTCTGCTCTATTTTCTGTCTTCTGTCCTTCTGGGCCACTTCCATCTACCATCATTACCCAAAGAACTGACTTTACAGATTCTATATGCCAGTGTGTAAGACTTGCAGTGTTTTAAGAAGTATCCCAACTTCATGATGATGATTTGGGGTCATTACCAAAGCACTTGGGATCATACATATTATTTTAAGGTAGTTTTATAGGACAACGCACATTGGTATTTTCCTCCTATTAACAGAGTAGGAAACTGTGGGTTGATCTGCAGCTATTTTGATTAAGAAAGCAGGATATGAACTCTGCTTCTTTGCTGGGGTACTTGGCACTGCTCCTTCTCTTGCTGGGACATATTTTGCGCCTTTACAGCCTGGCATCTAGGCGTACTGATCAGACTAATGTTTGGCTTTATTGGATATGTTGACCAGTCTGATTGATATTCTGGTACATACAGGGTACTTGGTCATGGTTGCTCACCTCTGAACCTCAGCTTCATCACCTGCAAAGTGCAACTAATAGCACATCCGCTTTGTGGGGTGTTTATGGATTTGGCAAGCGTCATAGTGCCTGGCACGTGCTAGAGACTCAGGTGATGCAGTAATTACTCAAATTTGCATTTTCAGTGGATCCTTCCCACCTGGAGAAGGTGACTCACAGCAGCCTTGGGGGAGGAAGAGCAGGACAAACAGCAAGGGCAGCATGGGCCAAGGCAAGGAGGTGAGAACTGACACGCAGGGGGGCCTCATGCTGGTATCACCAGAGGGCCCAGAGTGAGCCAGGATGTGGGGAGAGACTGGCCGGTCAGTAAGACCAGGCCAAGAAGGGCCGTGTGAGGGGGCTTAGCTTTTACCTTGTGGTAGAGGCCATCCAAAGGAGAAAGTGGAAGATGGCTAGGTATAGACTTCTCCCTTAGGAATTGTCCTCGGGGTCTGTTTATCTCCTGGCAGGGTCCATTCAATGAGTTGGCCCCTCCAGCACATTCTAGAGAGGACTGGCCATGTCTGACCCTCTGGAGATACAGCCCTGACCTCCTGGCCACCTCACTGAGGAGAGGGCTCATGGGGGAATCAGCCTCACTCTACATATGTCCACCAGTCCTGCACCCTGGACTCCAGGACCACTCACTTGCAAGAGACACATCCAGCTGCCAGAGGAAGTGACATTTCCTGACTCATCTGGCTAAGAATGAGCAGAGTATTGCTGACCGTTCCAGGGGCGTTGCTGCCGCAGAAGATCAGGATGGGTACAAGCCATAGAAGATCAGAAGGAGCAAAGGTCAGTCCACGTGGGAGCTCACATGGGCGCCTCACAGTCACCAACATGCCCTCGAGTTTCCCTTCCAGCCCAACACACACTCCACCTGCCCACAGTCGCCTGTGCCACCATCACGCAGCCCCGCAGAGCTCCAAACACCCTCAAACCCACACACTCCCTACCTATAAGCAGAGGCCTGTGTGCCCAGAACCCTCCTGCTCCAGTATACATGCACTACAAACCCCAATAAAATCACAGCCACAGTCTTGAATACAAAAACACACCCCCAACGGCCCCCGATAATCAAACACCGAAATCCTCATATCCCACAAAAGTCCACCCAACCCCATATAACCCCCCAATGCAAACACACAAACCCTTCAACAATAGCCAAATACATCCAAACCAAACTCACATACTTCTTAATATAAGACACAACCCCCAAAATCCAAATATAACACATACAGTCCCCCCACAGCTCTGAACATCCACATATGTACAATGCCTCAGAAGCTGAGACAAACACAAAATACCATCAGAGAGACACAAGGTTTCCAACCTTCTCCTAAATACTGCCCCGACAACACATGATGAACTCACACCCCCAATACAAACATACACCCATCTCCCTCTTGAGATACTATAACCAGCCTCTGTCACATCCCCTGATTATACACGCACAGCTAGCAACCCCAATTTACACTGACAACCCCAGTCTCTGCAAATTCCTCCACACCAAAAATACACTCCCTAAACTCTTACCCTACAGGATGAGCATATGTATAACCCCTATACTCTGAATACACACAGATCCAACACACAAAGCATTAAAATGCATACCCCTACCTCTTCTCAAGTGCCTGCACACAGAGCCTCAAAACACCCAGAACCAGCCCCACCACCCAGCCGCACCATGCTACACCAACCGTACACTCATAAAGGCACTCAGGGCCTTCATCTCTCCCCAGATCACACATACACAGTCTCTACACAGCTTTACTATTACCCCAAACCATCCTATACCCCAAACATACATCCATGAGTTCCCCACACAGCCCTAACCCGTGACAGAGGCAGCTCTACCAGGGGCATCATGGCACCCCGAGCGGGCAAATGCCGCTGAGGTAAGTGCCTCCTATGTTGCTGCAATTCTTGCTGCTGTTGCAAATCATCCCTTGACCCCACCAAGGCTGACCGGGACACCCTAAACAGGAAGTGGCAGCATATGAGTCAGGGAAGAGGAAAACTCCCTTCCAGGTATTCCCTGTTCACCATCCATTGCAGCAAAACATCGGATGACCAGCATGAACAAGAAACAGAGACATGTAACTATACCATGATAGAAATGCAAATTTTTCTAGAAAAAATTTCTCCAAGGGAAGGGGGAGAACTGTGTTCCCCCTAATTATAAAGCCATGCTGTTACAATTCAAAGAAACGTCAGATAGAGTACAACAGGCATTGGACTGCATCCATGTTGTAGCTAGATATGAGAAAGATAATTTTTCTGAAGCCCCAAATCTCGCTTGCCAGTAAAGGCACATGGGCCCCGCTGCCCCATCGGCCAGGAACCCAACAGAGGACCCTTAAGGGATATAGGGACTTCTGGGACCCTTACTGGTCTCCACCAAGGGGTGGTGCTTCACACAGCTCCATCCTTCATGAGATGACTAACAGACCTCCCTGTACTGGCAGCTCTGGAGATCGGGGTCCCTAATGACGTAACCTGGGGACAGCCCATGCACAAGGTAGAAATGTTTGCTCAGGCATTACAGACTCTTCAGCAGACTGGAGTGATGGGCAGCTGTCACCTCTCCGAATCCTGTACCCTGACCTCTGCCAAGGCCTCTGCCTTAGGGACCTGGCAGATCCCTGGAGCGTGGCCCTCCTCTGGGACAATTGTCCATATACTTCTCTAATTATCCTTGGGACACACGTAAACAACTTTTCTTATGGCTCTCATTGACAACTGGAGCTCAAATTACACTGCTTCCTGGGAAACCCTTCAATTATAAGCAAGGGCCACACGTTAGATTACAACGCATAATAGTCAGGGGAGTAGAAAGCATTCAACTTCCACTGAATGTCACTACTGAAACAATCTTTATTAAAAATCTTTTAGCGCTGGTAGCCCCTTGGGCCCTACCCTTTCCCGTTACAGCTATGGATGCCTTGATGTACCACAACGCCATTTGGAACAAACCCAAATTCCTGGTCTTCCTGGTGGAAGCTGAATATTGGGAGCCCATAAGACTGCCACCCAAGACAGTAAATATCCCCCAATAACATGTAGGACAGGGGGCTGTGGGATTGCAGCCCAAAATTCAAAATGTATGACAAGAAGAAGTCATTAAACACACCATTTCTCCTTTTCAATTCCCCCATTTGGCTGCTATTAAAGCCTGCTATTAATGAGTGGTGCCTTATAAGCAACTACTGAAATATCAATGCTGATCCCCACTATTAAGGCTCCCATTTCCAACACTGTCCAGTTAATTAAGGATATCCTAAGGGCTCCAGGGAATTACTTTGCTGTGACAATCTAGCTATTATGTTCTATTCAGTACCAGTTATTGAGGAGTCCCAGCTGCAGTCTACTTTTACTGCAGAAGGCACCCAGTATGTTTTAACCTGTCTGCCTACTGGCTATCTTAACAGCCCAGCTATTGCCCACAGTCTTTGCTGGCAAGACCTGGTGTCCCCTTGCACTGTCTGGCACTATACTGATGTTCTAATCCAGAGCCCCTCAGGAGATTGGTGCACGAGGCCCTAACATGGTTGGTGACCCATCTATAACATACAGGTGGGCTACTGCCCCACAGAAAATTCAAGGGCTGTCCACAACTATTACATTTCTGGGCATTAACTGATCCTCTAAAAGCCAGGAAATTCCTCTTGCAGCTAAACCTCAGCTGTTAACTATTCAGCCCCCCAACACACTATAGCAAGCCCAACTCGTCTTGCTTAGGTCTCTTCACACTTCGCAGGCAACAAATACCACACTTGTCCATCCTTCGTAGACCCATTTATGCAGCCACGTACAAACCCTCCATATTTTACTGGCGAAGAGCTAAACAATAAGCTTTATAGCAGGCACAAAGGTCAGTTAGTCAAGCCCTCCCACTGGTTCCCCCTGGCTGCTCCTTCTGGGCTGAGAATGGACTGTGTGTCCCGGAGCCTTTGCACTAACACAGCTCCTCCTAGCTGCCTGTGGGCTTCTGGACCAGACGGCTGCTCTCTACACCACTACACCCCCTCAGAACCGATTTGGGAACTGGTTCGTTGGTTTTGGTCTTGGTTTGGTGTGCACTGATGCCAGAGTTTGCTTGCGTCTTTTGCGTTTTGGTGTACAAAACGGGAAATACTCCATCTACCCTGAAGGAGAGCCCTTTGGGGCCTATATTAGATAAATGGGTGAAACATAGCCCTGAGCCTATGACTAAGAAACACATGATATATTATTGTAATAGGGTGCGGACCCAAAATACAGGATCAGAAGGGCGGTAGCCCCTGAATGGCTCACTCAACTTTTATAGGATCTCGCAGTTACAAGTGTTTTGCAAAACAGCAGGCTGCACCGGCAGTTGTTCCAACTGCCCACCCTCCCCCCATGCCGCCATCATATTCACCACCTCCTGTTTCCCCTACCCACGGGGGTCAAATAGAAGTTTCTGTGTTAACGCCCAGAGCACAGGAGCCGGATTTAGTATCACCATCTAAGACTCCACAGGCCACCCAACTTGGACCGGGAGCCACTTCCACAGCAGGGCAATTTCCCTTGTGCTGATAACCTATGAGAGGCCAGGCGACGCCCTTGGACTTGAGGCGTCCGATTCCAATTTCCCCACAGGAGCCCCAGGGAACTTTGACAGTGGGGAACGAGTTGATTGACTCTCCAATGGATACCACTCCCCAACCCCTCCCTGTTTATCTTAAGAGGCTTGTAAATATTAAACAAAGGGGAAACAAAGTCATCCTAGGAAAAACTTGCCTGTATCTTTGAGATGCAAACGTCCTTTCTGGTCTTCTCAGGAACCCTCATCTCTGCCATCTTTTTAAAATGCATCTTTTGAAAAGAGGGTAAAGTAATTTAGAAATTGACTTATCAAGGATAAATAAAAAACCTAAGTGTCTTTTCTGTAAAAATTCAGCCATCTAGACAAGTGAGTTTGATTTTTTCCATCTGTCAGAAACCTAATTTGAATCCAACCTCTTTTTGTAAACTGATGGGTTTCACATAGCTGTACCTGACTCCCTGCTGAAATTTGGAAGTGACAACTATGACGTCTCTGTATGTTTGTGTCCTTGTATGTGTCTTTGTCTTTGGATAACATTGCTGAGGTTGATTTGTGGATGAGCTCTATTTAATTGGCTTAAAGAAAAGTGAGCACTTACAAACCAAACTATTCTAAATACAAGA
The DNA here is from genome assembly GCF_949987535.1 of Balaenoptera acutorostrata. Taxonomy (NCBI): domain Eukaryota; kingdom Metazoa; phylum Chordata; class Mammalia; order Artiodactyla; family Balaenopteridae; genus Balaenoptera; species Balaenoptera acutorostrata. The sequence goes on along the minus strand of NC_080068.1, from coordinate 50,996,426 downwards.
GAAATTGAGCTAAATGAGCTTCAGGTTCATGTGAACTGGGAAATATTTAGTATTAATTCAGACCTGGTACTAACGGTCGTTTGTTGATCTAATAAATATAGACATGCTGTTAGAGTCATCAACATTAAGTATAATACTTTTATTGTGCCTAGGTTTAATATAAGCTGAATAAAATCTTGTTATATCTATTGCAAATTCGTCAGCAAGGAAATAACCTGATGTGAAGAAACTTTTAAGGAAAGAAAATGCAACCGAAATAAGAGCTTTAGGTGAACTTTTTAAAATACTTATCTTTTAGGAAGGTCTATCTAAAATTAGTCCCTCCAGATATTTGACCACTTGAAAGTCAGAACTGTGCTAAAATAAGTGACAGAAGGTTTATGGAAAGTGGACCCTGAAAAAAAGAGTTCTGTACGTGGTCAGGATTGACTAAGTTTAAAATAAGTTTAACTGAGTAAATAAATTTTAAAAGTAAGCTGGTGCAAAACTTGAATTTCGCTTTTCTCTCTGTTAAGTAGACAAGGTTTCTTAAGATTTTGGACTGCCTTTGATACCAGAGTTTAAGTTTTTCTACCTTTTAAGAGATTGTTCTGTACTTGCCTTGGAAATCTTTTATTGTTACTTTGGCTAACTGAATAACTATTGTTTCACAGTGACATGTGATCCTATCTGACTGTTTTAACCCCTTTTCTTATTTTTCGGACAAAACTTCCCAAATCAAATTATAATGAAGTTCCTTTGACCTCTAGCCAACTTTGGGGTGCTTCAAAGGGCCCCTGAAACATCCCAAAGAGAGATATTAACTAATTAGGTTGACTTGGTATGTTGAATTACACGGGAAGTGTTGTCAAATAAGCAATAAATCTTCTTAAGTTACATTGTATGCCAAATGATACAGGTATTCTACAGATTATATGGAGTTCGTAACATTTGGTATGTCCTGGTAAAATGTGACCAGTCAGAATTCCCTTTATTATCGGAAAGTGTTGCATGTCACCGCAGTAACCACGTTACTTTGTCAATTGCATCGTAATCAGATTTAAACGTGCCTTCTCTTTGTTTCTTTTCAAGTAGCCAAATGTATGTCTCAGCCCACTCATCTTTGTAAAAATAGACCTAGAAGTCTTTCAAATGCTGTTTTAGCAGGAAGTTACTGATGTGTATGTGCCATTTACAGTGATTCTGAATATACTCCCCAGCTTCAGAAACACTTGGAACTGCTGCTGTGGTTTCTGGAAGAGTCAGTTGTCGGTTCCTCAATTACACCTGTGCAGCTCGGGTCTGAGTTTTTAAAGAATAGTTAACTTTTAAAGAAGTCTCTTTATCAAAAGAGCAGTTTGAGTTATAGCCATGGTTTTTGCTGGGTTAACATTGGCTTCAGTTAAATCGTTTCAATTATAAAGTAAGTATAACTATGGTGAAGAAGCTTGTCTCATTTTTAAATGCTGAATCACATTTTATTTCTTGAATTAATGCGATAGAAATGTCAAAATTCCGGACCACTGGAATATGCCAACTTTTTTGTTTTGGGGTTGTGTGTATAGTTTTTGTTGTGCTGATTTGTTTGCTTGTTTTTTAAAGAAACTGAAACTGCTATGTCTGCTAGTGGAAGAAAATGCTTTGTTTTGCTCTGAAGATTCTGAAATTATTCAGGCATATCGTGGTTCATAGATTACAAAGAATAATGCTAGTTAAATGCCAATGAACTATTTTTACTCTTTTTATACGAAATGTACAAATTTCGGGGGGGGGCGGTGGTGGTGATGGTGGCAGCGGTGCCTCTTAACTACCTTATGTAAAATACTTGAACATTTTCATCAATATTGCCATCATCTGTTTAATACTCCCAGTATATTTTCTCAACGTGTTTACCTAAAGTTGTATGGAATGACATAATAAGCAATAAAATCTGAATTACACCCAAAAAAAAAAAAAAAAAGTGCCGCCTTAAGTCTTTCGTCATTGTACACAGTTATGGTTTCACTCTGATGCCTTTGCAAAAATGCTTCCTCTTCAAGAAGATTTATAGAAGGGACCTTTGGATAAATACAAGTTTCTGGGTTTCAGACCATAAAGGTGAACTGGGTAAGATCTTGAAGAATTCTAATGGGAAACCTGATGGCTTCATAAAGCTGTTAACAAAAACGATTAGTTGCACATGACTGGGTAAACTGGTGACTATGGTTATAATTTTTATGGTTTCTATCTGAAAAATGACTGTTTTCAATCTGTGTTTTCCAGGTGTAAGCAAAACCCTCCCCTTAAACTAATTATGACTTACAGTAATTTGTTAAATTATACCCTTGTAAGCAGAATTGAAACATTTATCTTTTTCTCTCTACCTGGTTGATCCTGCCAGTAGCGTATGCTTGTCTCAAAGATTAAGCCGTGCATGTCTAAGCATGCACTGCTGGTATACTGAAACAGCGGATGGCTCACTAAATCAGTTATGGTACCTCTGGTCGCTCGCCATTGCAATTGGATTACAAGTAGTTACACTGATCATTGTTCTTTGTTTCCAGATTGTTTGCTCTTTGTGTCTCCCTGCTGCACTGTGTCTTTGTTAACGTTACTAGCTGCATTACTTATATCCTGTCTACTTTATAAGATGGGTGTCTCTTACAGTACCCAGTATGTAACCAGGCCTCCAACAATACCTCTATGGCTAAACATCTTGAGGAGATAGATCACATTTATAACGTAAAATAATTGTAATAGTGTGATTCTAGGTATGGGAGGAAGCAACAAGGGAAAATGTCTCCTGGATCATAATGAGATAGAGGATCCAGAGGATCTTTAATTATCAATAGGGCCTAGTCCAAAAACTAGCACCTGGAGTGGCATATCAAGAATTCTCCCCTGACCTGGGATGAGCCTCCCAGCACCGTGGGACAAAATTTGATCCTGAAATGTCTCCCAAATATTGGTCAAAATCCTGACCAAGAGGAGAGGATCTGAGAAATGGAATATTGCCTGACACATCAGTCATTAGCGATTGCAGCCCTCCAACGTGAGCCGGTGAGCCCTGACGAAACTCAGGATATGAGAATATAGGATACAGGCCCCGGGTAGCTGAGGTACATATCAAATGAATGATTTCAGTGAGCCCAGACTCTTGCATCTTCCCATACATAGAAAACTGCCAAATTCCTTAACTTGAGATGCTGCTTCCCAGGCTTGAAGCTCTCAAAATTCCCGTCAAATAGATCATAACTCTCAACTTTTAGGCTGAGAATATTTTTTTAAGGCTACAGGTGTAAAGGAGACACTTTCCAGAGAGGAACAAAAAAAAAAAAAAAAAAACAACGTTTGGAACACTGGCACCGATGGTGGACACTCCCGGAAAGTTCCGTCTGACGAAGCAATTAGAAGGGCCGTCACCCCTTTTTCCACAAGACTGTGGAATGGACATTGACAGTAGGGAATTGGAACAGGGAGGAGCCAAATCTGACTACACGTTGGATCTGTTTCTTTGACTTTAACCTTTGCCTTCCGCTGCTTTTGTTCACTACAAGGATTCTGTCTGTACATAATGGCCTGCCTCGGGGAACCCTGCCCCTCTGCCTGAATGTTAAACCAAAGTGCCTTTGTTCAGGGAAACATACGGACTCTGTCCACCTGTGGATGGCTGCAATTAAGAAGAAATGAACACATCCCCTCCCTGAGGCTGGCCATTCCAGGGGATATTCGCAAAACTTATGGCCCTTTTACTTTACCTCCTCATCTCCTCCCCCTCTCTGTGCTATAAAAGAAACTGGCATCCAAACCCCGATAAGATGGTTATTTTGAAACTTTAGTCCGCCATCTTCTCGGTCTGCTGGCTTTCCGAATAAAGTCATATTCCTTGCCTCAACACCTCATCTCCGATTTATTGGCCTGTCGTGCGGCAAGCACAGCAAGCTTGGACTTGGTAACATCTTTACTCAGGACACGGTGTCACAAAATGGGACATTGTTTTCTCTTTGTTTGTTTTGTGTTTGTTTTTTGTGTTTGTTTTTGTTTTGGGCTGCGCCACGTGGCTTGTGGGATCTTAGTTCCTCGACCAGAGATCGAACCCGCGCTCCCTGCAGTGGAAGCTCGGAGTCCTAACCAATGGACTACCAGGGAATTCCCATGGGACACTGTTACCTTGCAGTCATGGTCCTCACCTTTGTGAGACAGAGGTAGTAGTGTAGCAGGATGGAGAACGTTGTAAAGTTTAAGATAAAGATTAGGTGGTGAAAGCAGGATTTCACAGGAAGTGAAGCTAGTGACACTTGCAGTGAAATGTTGTCAATTCAGAGTTAAGAAGACTGTGGACAATGTGTGGAGTTTGCAAATAAACTTCATTTTCTAGAGTCAAATCTGCCAAGGCTTCCACTAAATTTGCAGTTGTGGCTATAACCTTAAGACAACTGAGACAGGCATAAGCAACTGAATCAAGTTGCATGCTATAATAGGCAAAAGGCCTATGTTTACTACCATGCTCACATAGTTCCACGGGGCCTGATTATGCCATTCATGCACAAATCAAGTAAAAGGTTTTGAATAACCTAAAGTTAATCTATTAGGTAGAGATCTCTTTGCTAACTTAAAAGGGCTAATATATTTTGCCTCCAGTGGAGATCTCACCTTAAAGTTTCCGGATCAACCTGAACCTGATCATTTGGGTAACCCTAAGGCAGGCAGCTCTTGCAGTGCTTGTTTTAGCCTTATAAAAGCCTGCTTATGTTTATCTTCCCAAGCAAAGGATTCAGGAACTAAATCTTTAATAAGTTCATAGAGTGGAAGAGGTAACAGAGAAAAATTTGGAACCCAGAGCTTGCAATAACCAACTAAACCTAGAAATCCACAATGCTAGCACTTAGTTGTGAGTCTAGGAAGTTCCTGTATCAGCCTAATTCTCTCTGGACATAGCTGAATTCCTTCAGTGCTTAGATTTTGTCCTAGGTAATGAACAGTGTCTAGAGATAATTGTAATTTTTCCTTTGTGTTCTTTCTCAGCTAACTGTTGCAGGAAATAAATGGAATCTTTTATGCATGCCTTATGGAATCTTTACAGTAGCTGAGTACAGCAGGAGGTTATCTCCATATGGTAAAAAGGTGGATTTCTCAGGGAACTAGAGGGTACTTAAATCTTGGTGAAGTACTTGGGAGAAAAAAGAAGGGGTCCCAGTGAACCCTTGAGGCATAAAAGTTCAGGTATATTGTTGACTGTTCCAAGTAAAGGCATATAGATATTGGCTGTTGGGTCTCCGGGTTGCTGAAGAAAGGTGAACAAAGGTCTCCTACAGTAAACCATTCCGAATCAGTTGAAACTTGGGACAGAAGGGTGGCTAGGTTTGGAACAACAGGAAAACAGGGAATAACTATTTTGATTAACAGCTCCCAAGTCCTGGACAAATCGCCATCCTGCCAGGTTTCCAACCAGGCAAGATTGGCATGCTGCAGGGACGAGTACAGCAATGACCACCTCCCGGGAAATTAAGTCTTCTACAATAGGTGTGAGACCTTGTATGACCGCAGGCTTTAATAGTTGTTGAGGAAACCTAGGGAGAGGTTTAGCTACATCTATCTGAATCTTTATAGGTTGGCATTTTTTTATTCTTCTGATGTTAACACTGTCAGAAGTAGCCCCCAAATTTGCAGGCATCTCCATCAAATTAGAGAACTTGTGCTGAACTTCCTCTTTTATGTCCAAGACAGATTGTAAGGAACATAAATAATCAGGTTCAGGTTGATCAGGAAACTTTAAGGTGAGATCTCCACTGGAGGCAAAATGTACTGGCCCTTTTAAGTTAGAAAAGAGATCTCTACCGAATAGATTAACTGGGGCTATATTGCATAGCAAAAAGGAATCTTGGTTGAGATAAAAATTCTCTTTGAACTTTATTAGGTACTCCCACTATGGAAACATCCTCTTGACTCAGAGGGACCTGTTGTTCTTTGAGGGTGGGATTTAGAGTAGAAAGCACAGCTCTGGTTAGGGCTAGGGATAGGGTGTTAAAGGGTTAGGTAATTATGTTTACAGTTAGGGTTAGGGTTTAATGTAGATTTCAAAGTAAACTATTAGAGTGGGGTTTAAAGTAGAAAGCATAGCTCCAGTATCAGCTAAAAATTGGCAGTTTTTCATTAATTTTCATTCTATTTTCCTCTGGGCTGTTTAAGGTAATTGCTGGTAATAGTTTACCAGAGAACCTCTGGAGTTCTGCCAACTAGGGGAGAGGGTCATGGGGGGGGGGCCTCCCTTTGATACAGATATGAGAGCATTTGTGAAGAGTTTGCATAGGACCTTTGAGGACACCTTTTTTTCCAGTGTCCTCACTGATTACAAATGAAACATCAACTTTGGGTCATCGAATTGATCATGGACCCCTAGGAGGTTGTAATGGGGGAGACCTAGGTGTTATTTTGTGTCTCTTGCCTTAGAGCTGTTGTAACTGTAAGGCTATGAGCTTGGTGGATTTCTGTTTGTGATCTTGCTCCAAGGTCCTTTCAAAATGCTCAGCTATAGTCAGGAGTTCAGTCAGGCCTACAGCCTCCCAGCCTATTTTCTGCCCTTTTATCAATCCACTAATCTCAGAAGATAATCCATTTACAAAGAGGGCAGTTAAAGTAGGCTGAGTGGCCTTTTTATTGCTTGGAACCCCAAATGCTGTAAAAAGAGAGCCTACAAACTGGCTCTAAAGTCTTCCACAGATTCACCCCTCTTTTGTTTGTATGAGTGAATAACAGGCCAATCATTATTAGGCCAATTAATAATAGACCAAGTGTGAGCAGGGAAGATTTTAGGAATAGCTTATAAAAGGTTAGTTGTTATTCTGCAAGCCTTTTTAGGTTGAGGATCTTGAATATCATTCTAGGGATTATGACATTTTGCTTCCCGCGTCCATTCTGGGGCTTCCCCCAGTCCTACCAACATGTGTACAAGCGGATAAAGATCTAGCAGTTTGGGGACATAGGCCGTGACGGTGACTCTAAATTCTTCAAAAAATGGTGGGAGTTCCTCCCTAGGTTTAGAGAATTCTTTGACTATAGCTCTCAGTTCAATCTTTGACCAAGGGGTAAAGGACACTTGAGGGGGCTCACCTGCAACCTCAGCTAGTTTTACTTTAAATGGCAATTGTTAAATATTCCTTTGGGAATAGAAAAGTATTTCAGACAGAAAATGAGTAAAATAAGAGTACTCAGGTGAAAAAGGAAAGGGGGGGACAGTAGGAGTTAAATCTGCAGTCACATCCGTCCTATGGTCTTTTGTTTCAGGTACCTTTTGTCTCTTTAATTTTTCATTAGCTTTTTGTTCTAAGTCTCTAAACGAAGCTATTTTGGAATCTTGAAACCTTCTGTAAACTTTTACATACCAATTAAACAGGTATCTCATTCTCCCTGTCCAATTTGGGAACCCTTGCTCTCTAGTGTTTTCCTTAAATGAACAATCTTGTCTAACTGGAACATTCCCCACAATGACCATTGTAATTCTAGATCAATATTAGTATAATTTTGCCATCTTTCTAAATATCTACAGCCTCCAGGACCATAGTTCTCAAATATAAAATAAGCAGGTGTGCCAGAAGCTGGCATTCTCATCCCTTTGGTGATAAAGGATCTCATTTCCTTAGCTAGCCATTGTCAACCCAAAAGAACACACAAAAGAACTGCGCCTTAATATATCAGCAGTAACAAAGAGATGTCACTATGTCCTGGCCAAAAGAAGGCCTGGTATGCACCACCACCAATTCCCAGGGATCCCTGGACTGAGGAAAAAGATCCAACCAGCAGATCCCAAGGAATGGGGACTGCAAACTGATGCCAAACAAAATGGAGAACTATAGCCACCACCAACAGTTCCAAGCATGGAAACTGAGAGCTGATTCCAAACAGATGGGGAAGTGCAGACTACACTGCCAGCAGTGCCCAATGTGGAATCCAGGGAACAAAATTAGGGGCTAGGGTTTCCCACTCAAAAATATACTGGCAATAACCGAGAGATGTTACTGTGTCCTGGGAATTTCCATCAGAAAGGCTAGGGGTTTGGCCTCAGGGAGAATCCTCTACCAGCCAAACTGACCTGCCCTGTAAAGGAAAGCCAATTAGATTTCGAACACAAACTCAATCAAAGAGAATGGAGCTCAAACCAAGAGGAGCTTACCAACAACCTTCAGGAATGGCAAGAAAGACAGTGAACTCAAAGGAGTTGTGGGCACTACACCTGTTTCTCCTTGTCCCAAATGTTATCAGAAATTTGCTTCAGATCCCATCACTGCCACCAATATATTTATCTTTTTCTTTTTTAAAAGATAAGCATTTAATCATAAAATCATCCTGTTAGCAGGAGGAATCATAAGAGTGGATTTTAGAAAAGTGCACATACATATTTTGATACAGAACATTTCTGGAGGGATACATATGAAACTGTTAGTGGCCACCTCTGAATGCCACCAATGTATTAAAAAACAAAATTTAACCGAGTAAATGTGAAGATTTACTTTGAATTTTGAATAAATTGGCTTTATTAAACGATTCATGAATCAGGCAGCATCTCATCTGACAGAAAGGGAGATACTCCAACGGGTTACACAACATGGAAGGCTTTTTGTTTTTTGGCCACGCCACACGGCATGTGGAAATCTTAGTTCCCCGACCAGGGATCGAACCCATGCCCCGTGCATTGGAAGAGCAGAGTCTTAGCCCCTGGACCACCAGGGAAGTCCCAGAAGGCTTTCAAAGTAAAGAGGCTGGGACAAGGAAAGAAAGTCATCATCAAGGGAAAAAATGAAAGTTCACTGGAGGAAAGTGAAACTTCAGGTGACAATGGCTTCTCATTGGCTAAACTGCGGAATTTTCTATTAGCTATTTCTATTTTCTATTTCTTGTTGCTGGCCAGGAAGGAAGTCTTCCCTCCTCCAGCTGGGGTAGTAAAGTGGTTGCACTTCCTGTTTGGGGTCACTAAATGACCTCTTCCTGTTGGGGTCATGGATGATGAGTGACACGGCATGAGAGCTCCCTCTACGGGCCTTCCAGACTCCAATTCTAGTTGAGGTTTCCTTTTGTTAACACTCACAGCATGTTTTATTGGCAGGAGGATTCACAATGAGGGAGAAAAGGCCACAAGACTCACCATAAAGAAGGCTCAGAAATTCCTGGGTGGGTCCAAGGGAGGCACAAGGTGGCTGTGGGGTCAGCTGGCGGCCACAATGATCACGTGGTTCCATCTGATGGGTTTGCAGCTCGATGTGGAATAGTGAATAAAAGGGTCAGTTCATCCTATCAGAGAAACATGAAACTGAGCTAAGCTTCCCACTGCTAGAAGCATCTTGAGCCTTCAGAAAAGAACAGAGAACATGTCTAAAGGGTTTGGGAACATCAGAGCCATATCTCCTCAGAGTGGGACTCCCTAGGCTCTCCAGGTCTCAGTCCCCAACTCTCCCTCAGGGACAAAGCCTCCTCACCTCTGTCCTTGTCAGCTCACTGATCCCTAGAGGTCCTGCCTATCCCTGAGGACTTAGATTTCCATGGAGACAGGTTGGTTGAGACCTAGTGATACAGTTGACCAGCCTGATACGCAACAGTTCCCACCACCCTGGGGCAGTTGGGCTCAGGGACACGTGGCTCTGGACCCCATGTGGAGGGTGTCCTTGCACGTCAGCTGTGCCCCAGAAGAGCCAGTAACGCCTGTAGCTGTCCAACTGATTCTCAGGGTATTTTCCTGGGAGAGCCCTTGGTCATCTGACCTCCTATCCAGGAAGCCCCGTGACTTTCTGACTGCTGCCTGTCACGCCAACAACACACCTGTGAAGGTTCTGCTCTGCATGGCCATCTGTCCACCAGGCCCCCCCCTTCTAGGGACCCAGATGCTAGGACCACACAAATGCTGAAGGAGTGTCCACCTGCCTAAGGTACAGACACCCCTGTATCCATCTGCATGATTTCTACTGGGAATCTACAACATTTATGGGGATTCTTTGGCCCTAAAGAACAGACCAACCTGATAGGAGCAATGCAATGATTCACAATTACCAGGGTCAATGCACATATACAGGGGCCCATAGCCCCAGATGCCCCACTCACAATTCACATGGGTGTCCCATGCGTACCCACCGATGCCCAAATATTCTTGCTTCATACATACATACATCCAAACACGCACATCAGTGGTGTGCTGGTAAGTGCTAAAAAACTCTTCTAGAAAGGTGGGAAAGACTTCACCTATGCTATCTACGTGGTATAAATATTCCCAGCATGACCAGTTTCAAGCTACCCACCTGAAATCACTGAACACAGAGCTGGGAAGAGATATGCACCATTGACTATCCCAGGATAGTATGAACCAGTTCCAGCACATCCCATACCTTTTCCTATGAATTTGTGCACACAATCCACTTACACCCCAAGTAGAACCCTCAACTCCCATCACAGATATATAACCAAAAGGATACCACATACACATATGTGTTTGTACATATACATATATATATATATATATCCTGAACACACACGTACATTTCTACCCTCACCCTGAATAAATACACAAACAGACTACCTCTTACTACCTAAATTTTTACAGACAAAACCTTACTCACCCTGAATATTCACATTCCACTCTCACAACTATATATACACACACAACATGGGCCTGAAAACAAACACGTGCAACCAATATGCCATCCAGATGTACACACTGAGTACCTAAACACACAGGCTCACCAAGTACACAACTGTCTCATGTGCAACCCAGAAAAGACCCATATGCAATCCCACAGCCCTAAAATACATATACTCCAGGATTCCTGCACACACACATAACCTACACCGTCTACTGGTTTCCAAACACACAAACTAAACTCTCACATCCCCCAGAATACATACCCCAGAAGCCCCAGGAACTCAAAAACACACACAGCCACAAATAACCTATTCTTATCAAATACAGCTGACCCTTGAACCACTTGGGGGTTAGGGCGCCAACCCTCCATGCAGTGGTTCTGCATCCATGGATCGTGTAGTAGTCCTGTAGTATTTACTGGAAAAAAAATCCACTATAAGTGGACCCGTGTGGTTCAAACGTGTGTTGTTCAAGGGTCAACTGTACATATAAGTCCACCTCACTAATACTGAGAACACACATACAAGCAACACCACTCAATTCTTCAGGCATTACATTTGGAAATAGACACATAGAGGACTCTAAGCCTCCTGATATACTCACAAATCACAAATACACACACCCACAAACTACTCATGAGTATACACCCCAAATGCTCAGACACACTCAAAACAGAAAAACACCAACAACCTCTGCAGTCTTACTAATATACATACACAATTCTCACACACCTATGGACACACACATGCAAATATTCCCAAGCCCTGAACATACAGATCCCCTCCCAAACACTATACATTATGCTACCTCTCCAGAATACAAGCTCCCCACCACTACCCCAACATATAAACTGTATATGTGTGTGGGGGTGTTTATATATATATATATTTCTACCCTCACCCTGAATATATAGACAGACCACCTCTTACTCCTACCAAACACATGTATAAACACCCTAGCATTCTCCAAAGAAATACACTTTGAATACTCCTAACAACTCCATACCTTATGAACAAACTTTGATAATGCATGAACCTGATGATGGACACACACACAGATTAGAATACACAAGTAAGATACATGGAAGTGTCTCCAGCAAACCATTTATGAAACAACTTCCATGTATCAAATTATCCCTAGCTATTAGGAGCCAGCTCACACATATGCAAGTACTAACAAATACCCATATCACGTATTTCTAATACATAGAAATGCAATTGTCCAACTTCCCTGTAGAAACATAGAACCCCACCTCTTTATCAGATACACATATACTCACTTCCCAAAATACATAAGCTTCAGAGGCTCCTACTGAAAATTACAAATGCACAGCCTCAGCAAATATTCCTCCAAGTGGCCATGCCCCTTGAATACACACACCAACTCATTTAACACATAACTCTCCACAAGTCCCAAATGCAACCACAATTACCCAGAATACTACAAATATGCAATAATATCATCCTATATGCCCTTTGTTCCAAATACACATACAGTACCACACTACTGGCATATACATAACCCCACATTCCCAACCTCTCACACAGAATTAACTCTGCCATCTTGCAGAATACAGAATCATACAAACACAACGTACCTACATATACAACATCCACCAGTCCCATAAAACAGTCACAGACTCGCCCTCTACACATCCAAATATACATAGACAGCTCCTGAAAATGCACACACACAAACACCCCAGAACCATACAACATGCCCTGAATACACAAATGATCATCCTACATTCCCCAAATATACAAAATAAACAGACTGGACACCCAAAGTAATATACACCACTACTTTTCCTGACATTGCCCTTATGCATATGCAGATAATCCTTCCAAATCCACCATTAGACACACATAAATCCCCAAATTCATGGGTGAAAAAAACCCATGTAAACATATTCCCCAAACACCTAATTACAAACACCTAACCACCAACTCCTTGAGTATGCCTGCGTCACATCTCAACACCCTCCAAGTACAACACTCACTCTTACACACTCTCACAAAAACACAGGCATGACCTCCCTTCAGACACAAACATCCACAGACAAAACCAACCCACACATTTGACTACATATCAGATTCCCACCAACCAATTAAATATGTACAGACCCCATCTATGCTTGCAAATCAATCATGATGTGACATCAGACTACAAATACATGTTTATTACCACATTCAGCAAAGTTGCTCCCATCACTGACAAAAGAATGCAGTTTGAACATAAGTGGTGATTGCTGTTTTTATGATAAGAAGGAAGACACTAGTGAAACCATGAGTGTGTTCCCTCGATCTTCACTCATTTTCCAATCACCTGAGCTACACCTTTGGAACCAGATGAGGGTTTTCAACTCGCAAGAACGTCCCTCTAGCTTTTGTACTCTTCAGAACGCGCAGCCTAGAACGGCACCTGGGCACCTGTTTAATAGCTCACACACACTATTGACCCCCCACTGTAGGCCCCGCAATCACTGAACCCTTCATGCAGCCGGCTCCCCAGCGGTGCCAATAACCCTGGGGTAAACCCCTCAAGGGAATCGAGCTCTATGGGGGCGTGAATCCACATTGTGGGGAGTCTCCTTACACGGACAAGGGCACAAATAACCCACAGGGTGAACAACAGCGCAGAGCGGTGACACCTGAGGGGTGAAAAGTCCCCCTACCCCTTACCTCAGGGTTCCTGGAATTGACTCTCGAGGCCGCCATGACAGGCCCCGCCCCCGCCGGACGGCCGTTGGGGCCCCACCCTCCGCGTTCGCGCATGCGCTCCTGTCTTCCGGAGCGGAGCCAACTGCCCCAATAGACGCCAGGAGCCGTGGGAGGACGGCGGTCCGCGTGCCCGAGAGCCCCGCCCCAGTGGGCGTGCGCAGGCGTGCAGGCGCGGGGCACGCGGGCATCTGGTCCTGCAGCTCTCTGCCAGAGAGGAGTGAGGTGGAGTGTCGGGCACGCTGCGGAGCGTCTCTGGCGACGCTCCCCGCCGGGAACTTTTGTGCTGGTCTCTTCTTAAAACCAGCTCTTGTGAGATGTGCACTCGTGATTTTTCTATTGCACACGTGAAACCCATGCACTTAGCTACAAAGAGTTCTGGAGAGCTCCGCTCTAAGCACAGTAGCCTCCAATTGGGGCAAGTGCTTTCATGCCCTTTGGACTGCAGTTCCTTGGTTCTTGTTTATGCCTTTCAAAACACAGTAGGTCCTTTTTCCTAGCAAGCCTGAAGTTTCCGTTAAAGAACAATTCTAGCAAAGAATTCAGACCTGGGAAACACTCTTAAGATACTGTCTCCTGACTCCGTTCCTAGAGTTTTTCCAAACGCATTTACTCTACTAGAATATTTTTTCTCAGTGTATTTAATACATGGAGGTTTTTCAATAAATGTTGATTCACAGGTGTTTCCTTTGCACGGTTTTTTTTTTTTTTTTTAAATAACTTTGAGAGAGAGTGGACAATCTGGGCCAATTTCAACACAGCAGGTAGTATGGGAACAATTTTACTTTCCCTCCCTCCTTTTTTGTAATATCTTGCAGACTTTCAGTTGGCATTAAAAACAACAACAACAACAACAAAAATAGTAGCGGGATCAACTTACTGACCTGACTTTGTAATACTTCCCAAAGAAACTTCAATCATCAGATCCTCTTTCCGGTCAATTGCAAGATTAGAGCATTTCTCACTCAACAGGATGCCTCTGAAGACCCCTCACATCTAACAGCACTAAGCGCCTCCAAGTGCACAGACTTGAAAACTCCACAAGACACAAACATGGTATCTCTTCGTTTCTTTAATGTTTCGTGATTGAGTGGAAGATGAACTGTCTTCTGAGGCTTGTGATGCATGTCCAGAGTTGTTTTTTCTCAGTAGTCAATGCCTGCCCGCAGCCTCTGTGCAGGAATAGTCAGAGATCATGATCCAAAGGACTTTTAGATACTCCCTTCTGTGACTGCTCTTCCCAAATTACATTTGGGCTAATTTGATTATCTCTGTCCCTGGGGTGTAGGATTTTGAAGTATTACCAAAGTGATTGCAGAATTGGGACTGGCTAATTTTTGCACAGTGCAATTTTTGTATCAGTGGCCTTGAGAAGAGTCCTTCAAATACTGTATCAGAATTATGAGTGAGAATCTTGTAAATAACTGGTTGAATGACTGAACAAAGGGAGGAAGCAACAAGGAAGCCTGCCTTTCTCGAGTGCCTGGGTACAATATTTTGCCTCACCATCCCTCTAGTATGAAGTTATTGGTTGAAAATCATATGAGTTTTCCTTCATTGTAAAAGCTCCAGTACTGAGCGATATTCCCAAACTGTTTATTTTTTTCAGTCCCCGACAGGAGTTTCTTTAGATATAAAGTTCATTTAGAAACTTTATGTCTAAAGTTTCTTTAGACATAAAGTTTCACCATGATGTTGCTTGAAATATTCTCACCTTATCTTCTTATCTTCTTCTGAGTCAGTTTTTTCCTGACAAGGGGCAAGGAACTTCTTAAACACCAACAGGAGTCTTTTTCACACTGTGGAACAGTCCTTCTAAACCTCTGTTTCCTTCCCCAACACCCCACAATCAGTTGGAGTTCTACTGCAGCTACAGCAGTGAGAGAATCTCGTCTCGCAAGAGATTTGGTTGCCATCCTCTGAGGTTTTCAGCCTTCATCTCCCTTGACAAGTTTCCTAACAGTCCTCTCTTCTCACGACACAAAACACGAATACTCTTTCATATCATTTTGATAGTGGTTACCTGACTGACATGGATTCTCAATATGAAAATAATAATCAAACAAGTTTTGTAAAAGGAATGCTACCATGATTCCCATGCAGCTGGGGCCATATGCAACGATGAGCCTAGATGGTAAAGAGCAAGTGTATGTAATGCAGACAGGAAATGAACAAACTTGTAAGCAGGGCTTGCAGGCTAGGATTTAGATGGAAGTGGGCTTGTCTGAATGGGGATTGGACACTGGTGGATAAACTCTTGGCATTGTGTCAAGGTGCACATCCATCTCATGGGTAGTGGACTTTTAACACCTAGAAAAACCAGGGCTCTAGGATGTTTAGTCCCTTTAACATAAGGAAAGAGAAGAAGACTTTCTGCCTTCTTGTTCCTTACTTCTGTCCTTACCCCTACTAAGCCAAGATGTTCAGTGCTATATGATGGCTCTTCCAAATCCATTTCATCCAAAGAGCCTGCAGAGTGTGTGTATGTTTACAGTTGTGTTTTCTGTTGGAGCCAAGGTGCACACTTGAGTCTCATCACTCCAAGTTCTCTTTGTCATAAGGATGAGTAACTGATACTAGCTTAGTATGTTCTGCTTTTTTGGTAGTGTTGCCAGATAAAATACAGATTTCGAGTTAAATCTAAATTTCAGATAAACAGGGAAAGAATTTGCAGTAAAACTATGTCCAAAATGTTGCATGGGACAAAGTTGTACTAAAAATGAATTCATTGTTTATGTGAAATTCAAAAGTCAAATTCAGTTAGGCATTTGTTGCTTTTCTTTACTAGATCGAGCCACCCTATTCTTTCAGGTGCGTTGAAATTTAAGAGACTAGAAAGTCTTGTTCTAGGAATCTAGTGCAGAAACAGAGGAGCCACGATACCCGTACAAAGACAGTCATTGAAAATATCCTCAGATATATTGGAACATATATGAATTTTCATCTAGAAAAAAAATGAAGGCATTTTAAAAACTGAAAACAGATTGCCTTCGTTTTTAGTTGCATGACGTATCTCTGGGAAGATTTTAGTGAAAGAGATAACACTGGTTTCCTCCGGGAAAGAGGATTGGGTTGACAGGGGAAAGAGGTGGGAGGAGGACTCGCCACTGCATAT
This sequence comes from Balaenoptera acutorostrata, assembly GCF_949987535.1. Lineage (NCBI taxonomy): Eukaryota > Metazoa > Chordata > Mammalia > Artiodactyla > Balaenopteridae > Balaenoptera > Balaenoptera acutorostrata. Next base: position 50,980,012 of record NC_080068.1, on the reverse strand, counting down.
TCCATTTTGCACAATTTAATTTTGAACCATGAGAAGGCGTTGCTCGCTTAAAATATTATACTAAAATCATTTAAAAGGTACAAAACTAAATCTTTTACAACCATGGAATACTATGAGAAAGACATTTAGTGAATTCTGGTCTTGGACATGGGGGCTGCATGACGGTTTTTTGATGGACGGGGGCTTTCCAGCACAAAGGGTCATTAGTAAGGCTGGTCCTGCTGGATGTTGGTTGGAGCACAAGGACCACTCCCTTAGGAGTGATGTACATACAGCAGTCAAAGACACTGGATCTGCTGAGACAATCCTAATTTCAAATACTCAGTTCCATGTGGCCATAAATACCCAAGTGTTTATCAGACTAACAGTTCTGAATTTTGTTCAGAAAGTCTAGTCTCTGTTGAAGTAAGTCAAGAGCCAGGTAGGAAGCAGAGTGTGTTGAGGGACACAAAACTAGGTTGATGGAAAAAGAAGTGAAAGGAAGGGACCGTCAAGTCCAACCTCGGTGCCGTGAATCAAAAAAACAGTCTATAAACTGCGTAAAGAGGCACATGCCAATTGTGTTGCCACTGTGTGAGGTGGAAGGAACTTCCGGTTCTTGCCTACCTGCCAGAGCCCTCGTGGAATGTCTCCCCACCCCCACCCTACCCAGACCCACGTGCCCTCTGCCCCTCCCCCACTGCAGAACGTTTCAGCCACATTCTACTGTTATGACTCAAAGCTGCCCCTCCTTCAGTTGGATCCTGAGCGTCTGTTGAAGCAGGTCGCTCTCTGGGTCCTGGTCTTGACTTTTCTCATTGAGGCTACCAGGCAGCAGTAGTCCGTGCCCAAGCCTGCAGGATGGCTTCAGAAGGAGGTAAGCCTATATAGGCTGGGGGTGTCTTCTCAGAGACCCTGCCATCCCTCCCATCCTTCGGGTTCACACGTGACACTTCACGGTGGGCACACAGTTGGACTGAAGTAGAGGGAGAAGAGAGCACTGGACACACGAGGACATTTCACCTGGGGAGACTGGGGAGCCTGAAGAAACCTGAGACTGCACTGGGGAGGAGGGGTCATTGGAGGTGGATCAAGAGGAATTGCCCTGGCTATGGAGAAAGGATGGCAGCAGGCAGGTTGATTCTTTCTAGAAGGGAGACAAGCCACTTTGAAACGTGTGTGTAAGGATGTGTGTGATGTCCTGGTGGTGACACAGGGAGGGTCATGAGGAAAGCCTAGACCTGTCTTGTGTTCCTGAGGCACCTGAAGCTTGCCTCACCGTATCTTTCTAAGGGATTTGAACAGGAGCGTACTGTATCTAAGGGGGCCGTGGGGAGAGATGGTCTTGGTGAGAAAACTATTCAGTGGGGCTGTGTGTGGCCACACCTGCAGTGAAGTGTCCTCTCCGAGAGCTAGGCAGGAGGTTACTCTAACTGCCGCAGCCCACACCTCGTCCACTCCTCCCAGCCCAGAGCTCACTTCTCAGTTCAGGCAACTGTTGCTTTGGATTCAACAGGGGATGGGCAACGTGTAACTTCAGCCAAGAGAGGGCTCAGGTTCCTGAGTTGCTCTGAATTGTTCTTCCTTTTGTGGAATCGCAGTACTTCAGACCTACTTCATCTCGTCCAGTATCTCATGGTGGACCCTCAGGCTGCCTTGAGAGGAAGAGTTTGTTCATATTTCCTGTCACTCCTTCATGGACAGGGGACAGATGTGGAGTGGGGTTGTTTCGGGTGGAATGTCTGTGAAGGCTGCTTCCTCTTTTAAAGGGGGAAGGAGTGTAGCCCAGGGGCAGGAAGACGATCTTCTGTGTTCTTATTAAACGTCCTATGACACCTGTTCTGGTTAATTAGGTGCACCGTGGTGTGTACCTTGTTCTCCTGAACAGGGATGTGATCCAGACAACTTGATCGCCATGGCAACTGGCTTCTGCCTGCTTCTCAGATTGTCTTTCCGTTATTGGGAGCTGGAGGGGGAAGGACCACAGGCAGCCTGTACTCCCATGACCAATGTAACATGACAATTCCCTGGCCCTTGTTTAATCCTCTGCAGCCATCACTGGCTGTGAAATGACAGAATCTAAGGGACACGCGCCTACTTCTCACACACCACTCCCCCCACCCCCGCCTCCTAGGAACAGAACTCCTGAGTGAGGACAGTGACTCTGGGCACTGGGGAGGGGGTGGCAGGACCTGGCCCATGTTACGTGTCTGCTGTGGGTTGTTCTGAGATGCAGGTGCATTCTGGGCCAGTGTTATGGGTTTGTATCAGGATTCCATTAGAGAGATATTTTCCAGCATTTTGTTTCGTTTTGTGAGGCTAGGAGAGAAAGAGGGGATTTCTACTGAGCATCAGGAAAAGGAGGACTGAGGAGGAGGTGGGGCCCTAATATTTTACACAATACCTGTCCACAAAGGGCTTTTGGGTGCCTAGAACTTCCCTTGGAGAAGGTCCCTACCTGCTAGTACGCCGGCTGAGGGGCATTTCTCACAGAGCGGATGTCCACACAGTTCCAGATCTTGGGAGACAGCCTGTGAGGCTTAGGTGCCAGGGGGTGCCTTAGGGAGGCTCTCCAAGTCAGTGCTTGCTGAGGCGATTTCTTCTCGGCAGACAGGGGTCAGGGACCTTGGTGGATGGGCGCGGGGTCACCAGTGGAATAATTCTCAACTGGAGGTCAGGGCATGAAAATCACTTGAAGACATTTGCACGCTGCACAGTTTCCCTTGTCCAAGTGTCCCTCACCTGTGGAGATTAACACTCTGATGCCACAGAAAGCCTCAGTCCCACTTGCCCATTCTCCTCCTCCATTCACTCCTTTCCTTTGCCTCAACAGCATTCCAGTGCTGGGAACGGATGTGACCATGAACCCCGGTGCCTCCTTGTCTACTTTCACGGCAGTGCCCTTCCCTCCACCCATTCCTGGCGCCCAGCACCGGCCACCCTGGCAGCAGCACCTGCCACGGCCCATCACCCCAGCATTCCCTCCTGGCAGCAGCCTGCTGCTGCCAGCTTTCCCCAGGACGCCTATGGTGGCTAATGGTGGCCGTGGCCCCAGTGCCCCTGGGGCTTGCAACCTCAGTGTCCAAGTCAGGTCACAAGGGAGGACAGTGGAGGCCCCCCAGACTCAGACCTTTGTCGTTACTCAGGCCCCCCTCAACTGGAGCGCTCCAGGGGCCCTCAGCAGGAGTGCTGCATGTCCTGCACCCGTATTCATAGCAACCCCTGTGATGGGGACCGTTGTGACTGCTTCAGCTGTTGGAGTTAGTCAGGCTGGCAAGGGAGGCTGGACCCCAGGCTTTCCTCCTCAAGCTCCACCACCAGCTGCCCAGCCGGCCCCTATCATTCGCCCCGTGAACTCTGGGCCATGGCCACATGGCACTTCCAGGGAGGGCCGCCTGGCCACCAACCAGTCCAACGCCTCGCAGGATGGCTCCTCTAACACCAAGAGCGAGTACAGTAACTTCCTACGTTGGCAGCACGTCAAGCCCCTGGCCCGGAGACACTTTTGCCTGAGTCCTGATGCAGAAGCTTTTTCCTGCTTTCTCATGTGAGTGAACGCTCAGAGGGTCCTGAGCTTATGGGAGCTTTTAGATGAAGAGGAACTGGGGATGGACTCGCACGTTAGGTTTCTAGGGATACTGGAAGGAAGGTGTGAGGGCGATGTCCGTGCTATGAGAAGGCACACTGTCGGTCACATGGGTGGGCCTGCCAGTCCGTGACATCAGGACTGACATGTGCCCCATCTCAACTGGCCCCACCACCCTGTGAGTCTGGCCAGCTTGCTCTTCCATGATTCTCATGGTAATATGGACTGAAGACTTGCAGTCAGAGAGGGTCGTGGTGTAAGGTGAGGAGCCAAGGAGTGGATGCCGCACTCTCCTGTGGTGCCGTCTCCTTCATACAGGACTTGCGTGCACGTGGCCGGGGGAGGTCACTTCAGAGGAGGGGGAGGAGCGCGGGGCCCAGGAGAGCGCTTTATGCATGCCTCCACTTCGTTGTGGAGAATTCCACTAGGAACAGGGTGATGGTAGAGCTCTCCTAAGGGCGTGGGCTCTCTCCCACTAGAGTTGTGAGCCTGGCAGGCATTTCCATCCTAAACCTCCGGTCCCTCGTAAAAAGGGGACAATTACACTTCACTCAGAGGACTGTGCAGAGGACTCCTTGGGCTAATCTATGAAGTGTTGGCAGATTGCTTGGCACATGCCACGCCTCATTGATGATGATGATTTTTATTATGAAAATGCAGCCTTGAGGAGGAAAAGAGCTCCCCAAGGCACAATGTCCCAGCTCTAGCCTGGGAGTGGATGGTCATCCTTCAGTGAGTGTGAGGCGGTGACAGCAGTGGCCGGGAAGGCTTGTCTTTGCCCTCCCAGACGCCCGCCTCTCGCCCTCCTGTTGCTCAGTCATTCTGGGTTGAGTGATGTGTGGTCCACATGGGCGGGTGGGGTCAGGCAGGTGGGGGCTGGGCTGGTCCCGGAGACTGACCCCGAGGGCTTACAGCCCAGTGCTTCGATCCCTGGCCCACCTGAATCCCACCATGCCGCTGGAGGAGGGACTGCGGAGGGCCGTGCAGGAATGGCGGCGCAGGAGCAACCTTGACCGGATGATCTACTACGAGACGGCGCAAAAGTGAGTCAGCGTCCTGGGCCCAGGGTCTGCGTGGAGGGTGAGGCGAGTGGGTGAGGGCAGGATCTGGCCGTGGGGGTGCTCATCAGAGAGGACAGAGGAGAAGGGCTGTCACCCAGCACAGGGTCCCCGCAGCCCAGGGGCCCTACTGTCCTCCAGAAACCCCTCCTTCACCTGGAGAGTTTGAGACTTCTGTCCTTCCTCCACCAGGAGCTCTGCCCTCCCCTGATTTCGACCTACCCTTGCCTTGACATGAAGGTCTCAGGACGGGGCAGGGTGAAGCTGTGAGTCCAGTAGGGGTCCAACTCCGGCCATATGGGCTGGGCCGGGGAAAGAGCTCCACCCGCCAGCCTGCTGCTTCCTTAGTGGTGGGTGGCTGGCGGCCACTAACATAGATTTGGGACCACCTCTCCTCATGAAAAGTGCCCTGAGTGGGTACCCTGGCATCCCTGAAGAGGCTGGGGAAGCCAGCTGTCGTCGGCCCAAGGGTCTCCGGCCCTTCCAGTGTTTGCTCCATGGTAATCCCCTTGGTTTAAGAAACAAAAGCAAACAAACGAGCGCCTCTCACAGGAAGGGAAGGCCTCTCCTCTAAGCTCAGCATCCACATCGTCCAGCCTCTCCTGGGCCCTGTCTCCAGGTCTATGTTCCAGGAGGCTCAGTCCTAGCCCAGGGTCCTGGATTCGGGCAAGGACCCCTGTGGGGAACACATGCCTGTTCCAGCCTCTGGCTGTCAGCCCTTCATGTGGTTCTGGATGGGGCCGGGGGCATGAGGAGGGTGCCCCCTGGGTCAGCCATGTGTCCCGTTGACCTGGTTCAATTCAGCGACCTGGGTCTGTGCTGTTGAATGCCCTCCAGTGCTGGTGAGGCAGGAAGGGTCCCAGATCTTGTGATCACTTCCAGGAGCAGCTCTCTGCTGCGGACAGCACCTCACAGGGCCTTGACGGCCCCAAGGCACGTCCTCTCCCACTGCCTCAGTCCTGGCTGCCTTTGTGGGGCTCCAGAACCCAGGCCTTTTTCTCAGGGTGGCCTGTGTCTCCGTCACCCCCCAGGTTCATGGAATTTGCGGCCGAGGAGGAGATGCACATTCAGAATTTGCAGTGGATGCAGGACCTGCCTCCTCCAGCCCCACCGAAGCTGGATCCTCGGGGGCCCCCAGCCCCGAAAGTGGGCCTTCAGCCAGGCACCCAGGTTCCCACTGGAGCTGAAGGCATAGGTAACAGGGGCCTAGGGTTGGCCACCGTCCCCATGTGGATCCTTTTCTTTCAAGACAGGGGCATTGGTCTTTCAACCAAAACAGCCACCGAGGCGGGGGGTGGGGGGGTGGGGTCTCAGCTGCCCTTTGTCACTACGGGGTATTGACTTGGTCAGTTTTATAACTCCTCTCACACCTCCCTGTCAAAGGACCCCACACTAAGTCTGCCTAAGAAGTGGGCTTGACGGGGAGACCCCTAGAAAATTGGAGGTTCCCCACTTCCTTACTTGTGACCCTCTGAGATGACCCCCTAACCTCCCCTCTCCAACTGTGCATGAGGCTTCAGATGGTCCTGACCCCTCCCACACCCACATCAACGTCCCCCAAACAATGCCCTCACCAACGTGCGCTCGGTGGTCAGGAGGTGGACCGGGAGTCCCTCACCTTCCTTCCCTTCCTCCTGCTCTGCCTCAGCCTGTGCTCCCAGGATGTCTGGCCGCAGGGCCCAGCCCTCGCACCCGAAGCCACACAGATCCCAGGGGAACCCGGAGCCCAAAGCGCCCAAGGAGATTCCCCCTGAGGCTGTGAGGGAGGATGTGGACAGGATGGAGGCGCTGGTGGGGCCCGTCCACTCAGCCCCAGGCAAGTCACATGAAGAATGTGGAAAGGACGGAAATGAGCTGAAGCAGGAAGACGACGACACCTACTTGGACCCGTGTCTCTTGAGCTACACTGACGAGCTGCGTTCCCGGGAACACTCTGTCACCAAGGTAGGCTGGGCCTGGAGCCTGGGGTCTACAAGATGCCAGGGCATGGAACTCTCAGCACCCAAGATCTGGGTTCTGCTCAGGCCGATGGGACTTAAGCTCAGCTCCTTGTTCCTGAGCCTGGTGTTAGGGGAGGTTTACGCAGATGTATGTGTGTATATGTTTGTGTCTGTGTGTATGCCTTTGTGTGTCTGTGTATGTGCATCTGTATATGTGCTCTTTTGTGTGTGACTGTGTATGTGCATGTTTGTCTGTGTGTGTGTGTGTGTGTGTGTGTGTGTGTGTGTGCTGACCATCCCCGCCTTGTGGAGGAGAGTGGGGGTGGGTCTCTGCTTTTCACTTTCCCTCCTGGTCTTCTTGTGTCACAGGCCACTCCTGGCCAAGGATGCTCACAGCCTCTTCTTTCTGTCCGAGGTGGAGGCAGTCATTCATCCTCGAGTCCCGGCAGAATTGTCTTCCCCAGACCCACAGCTGGATCTCTCGGCCCTTGCTGAGGAGCTGAAGCAGGAGGAAGCACTCACCCCTGAAGAAGTGAGCCAGGGGAGGGAGAGGGACACTTAGGGAGCCAGGGGACTCCAGGGGAGGGGGGACCCCAGGGGATCCAGGGGACAGGGGAAACCAGGTGGCCCAGGGGAGCCAGAGGAGGGAGGGATCGCAGGTAGAACAGGGGCGACAAGGGACACCCAGGAAGACCAGGGCACGGAGGGACCCCAGTGAGCAGGGGAGAGGTAGGGCCCCAGAGCAGGAGGCCCACATGGCTCTGTCCGTCCCTTCCCTGCCTCGGAGGCCTGGCATGGGGAAGGGCCCTCTCTGGGGTGGGTGCAGCGCAGGGTGATAGGAAGGAGAGGATGGGGAGCCGGGAGCGGAGGGAAGGACACACAGCTGGGAATAAGGTGCAGGAGGATGGCAGGAATGCCACCGTGTCTGTATTTGGAGTCTAGTCCTGGGGTCACCCGTCCCCTCCTCCCCCCCAGGGCCATTGTCCCACTGCCCAGTGCTCCTCCTCTCACACGTGCGCGTGGAGCCGTCACTGTCCTCCTCCCTCCTACCAGCTGGTGCAGAAACGAGTCCTGGCCTTGAAAGAGGACGAGGGTGGGCCGGCAGCCCCGAGCCACAGTGCACCCGGAATGGGCTCAAGTCCATCTGAGTCCCACGCCGGCCAAGCTGCCCAGAGGCACGACCAAGACCGCCATCGAGGGGTCAGTGATGAAGCCTGCCCACCAGAGATTGATTTTGAGGCTCTTCATAGGCCCAACCGAGCAGACACTGGCCCGTTCGGGCCCAAAGTCTTTGTTCCCTCTCGAGGACGTCAGGAGGTCTCTCCATCCCGGGCCGGGCGGCCCTCCTCTCCCCAGGGTCAAAGGCGCACTGGCCCTCGACTGGGACGCAGGGATGCGTCTCTTCTCAGAGAGGCGTCTCCTGTTCGGGGGGCCCAAGGGCCCAGGGATGCGGCCAGTGAGGACGAGGAGGCGTTCCCCAGCCTGGCCTCCCTCTTGGCCTCTCTGCCCAGCCTGCCGCCTTGCCGGCTGTCCCAGAGTCCTGCCCCTGCTTCAGGCCTGGCCTCCCCTGGAGGTTGGGGGGCCCAGAGTGCTCCCCAGGCCCCCTCCCCTCAGAGAAGGGGCCTCAGCCCAGCTCCACCAGCCGCTCCCAAGTCGAGGAAGCGGGCTCTGGGTGGGCGCCCAGCCGCTGCTGAGAAGCTGCCCATCCCCGGGGCTGCCCACGGGGTCTCTGCGAGGCCAGCCTTGGCTCTGGGGCTGGCTCGCCCCTCACAGCCGGGAAAGAGAAAGCGTGACCCGTTTGTCATAGGGAAGAGGAGGAACAGGAAGAGGAAGCGCTGCAGCCAGTAGGGAACAGCCGGGCCGGCCCTCCAGGGCGAGCCCCCCAGGGTGGCCCCCAGGGGAGCCTAGGGGCTCCTCCTCACCCCAGAGCTGATCCTGGGATTGTGGGGGGTTAGGGAGGTGGGGGAGGTGGGTGTGGGCAGGACCTTTGGAGTGATGTATGAAAATTGTGAATAAAGATAGTTTTGGTGGGAAATGCTCTCAGGCCACTGTTATCTTGTTCGTGTGGAGCTGCTCCACAGAGAGCGATCCTGAGAGGAAGGAAGGGTGAGGGAGGTCACAGGAGCTATGGATCTACAGGTGGCCAAACCTTTCCTCCACATAGACAAGGACTCCTCAGGCTGCCCCTGGGAACGCACAGCTCTCACTTTCCCCAGGGACCCCCTCATCATCCCCTTCTCTAAAGCCTGCTTGGCTAGGGGCCTTCTGGGGCATCTGTAGCATCTTCTGCATCCCTGAACCGTCTCGGGAGGGAGAGCTGCTTTTGTGCCTCTCAGCCCTCTGGACACTAACCAGTTTCTAGGACGGAGCCTGGAGACAGCCCTTGTCTTTATGGAGCTTCTCTCTGCTTCCCTGAAGTGGCCAGGCGATGGCGCTGGGGTGACCCTCCGCTCATCCAGGGTTTCCTGTGTGGGTGGCCTGACCAGAGAGGAAAAGTCTTGGCCATGGGGACAGGACTGTCTGCCTGGTCGTAGCGAGAGCGTTCTCTAGTCCCACTGGGATTACTGCAATGTGGAGCGTGGTTGAGGCAGCTACCTCTTAATCCCAATGAGGATGCAATAAGGGGAATGGGCAGAGGGAAATTCATGGGGCACCTCTTACAGGTGTGTATAAGGGTAGTGACAGTGGGGCCCCTTTGTGGGACTTGTGGGATTTCTGTGCAGCAGCATCTCTTTCAACTGAGGGAGGAGGACCCATCTGGCTGTGGCTGTGGGGACTGGCCTTAGGGGCCTAGGGGTGTGCAAAGACACCCCAGAACTACTGTCCCTTCCCTTTCCACCCATGGCTGGTCATGTGTGTGTATTGGTATCAACACTGATTTGTATTGCCATAGAAAACAGTTCCTCCTGACAAACTATGACCGTGTTTCACAAGAACAGCTTGCTCACAGGGGCAGCAGGGGTGGGGGAGAGGTGTCTGTGGCCCCAGATCTGGGTGGGAGCTGGGATCCATGCTGAGGAGTGTAGAGGCCTCAGTCACCGTCCTGTGCTTGCCGGCAGAGACTTTGAATCATCAGAGCTGGGGAAATGACCCGCTCCTAAGGGTGAGACGAGCAAACAATGAGGGGCAGGGAGCAGACCCCTGCTGTCTCCCTGAACTGCCCCCCCTCGCAGCCTGCTTAGCCCCCGTCACGGCCTGTGCTGGCCCACCTCTGAAGCCCCTTCCTCCTAATGCACTCAGATGCCCTGATCCTTTGTGGACCCGCCCTGGGCCTCACCCCCACCCCCCCTTCCCTGCTGGCCAAAGCCTCTTCTCCCGGTTCTGAGTTCTGATTCCTTCCCCAGGACCCAGGCGGGGGTTGGGACAGCAGAGACTCCCTAATTCTCCCTCCTCCTCCCTGAGATCTTGACAGTCACCTTTGCATGTTTCTATGATTTTCACTACTGTACATACTTCCTGTGAGTGGCTATGATATGTCCTTTTAGGAGTGGCTTATTTCACTTAGCATAATGTCTTAGAGGTTTATCCATGTTGTAGCATGAGACATGGTTTCCTTTTATTGCAAGGAAGGAAATATTTCCTTGTGTTTATAGACCCCATTATCCCTTCATCTGTTGATGGACATTTGGGTTTCTTCACGTCTTGGGTATTTTGGAGAATGCTACGACGAATGTGGGTGTGCAAAGATCTCTTTGAGATCCTGCTTTGAATTCTTTTGGATACATACCCAGAAGTGGGACTGCTGGATCACATGGTAGTTATATTTGTAATTTTTTGAGGAAACTTCATATTGTTTTCCGTAAGGGTTGTCCCATTTTACACCTCTCACCAACAATGAGAAAGATAGCTACCATCAAGAACTTGGTATATATCCATCTTATAAAAATGTTTATGCTTTTAGCAGAGCTGTAGATAATCAAAATTATGTATAATAACAATATTTTTGGTTATATATGGTGTCATGTAAATCATATTGCCTTTGCCTTCTTCTTTCAACATTCTTACTTTAAGAAAAATGGATATATTAGATGTTCTTTAATTTTTTAATTATTTATACTTTTGCATTGTATGCATACATTAAAAATATTTTATCAGTTCCCTTGTTGGTGAACTTTTATAAATTATAATGTGACAGGGTAATCAGTTCCAGAGGAAAAGTTTTTCCTTTCAGAACTTTGAATATTTATTCCATCGAATATGGCTTTTGTTACTGTTGTTTCAAATTATGCCATCAATACACCCTTTCATGGTGGGTGATCAGTTTCCTTGCTGATTGTTTTTCGTAAGACTGTCTGTTGTCTTTTGTGTTCTCCAGTTTCTTGACGTGTGATTAGTTTCAGGTTAAAAAAATGCATCCTCCATGTGATCTATTTTGCTTCATTAACTGATACTCCACATTCTTCATCTCATCTAGAACATAATATTATCTTTTTCAAATGTTCCTTCTACTCATTCTCTCCTGTCTCTACTTCTAGAACCCTGGATATATGTATATTAGACCATCTTATATATTCTCTGTGTCTTCATCAGCTTGGACGGCTATAACAAAATGCCATAGACCTGGTGGCTTGAAAAACAGACGGTACTTTCTTAACAGTTCTGAAGGTTGCAAGTCCAAGATCAAGGTGCCATATTCAGTTCCTGGTGAGAGCGCTCTTCCTACTTTTCAGATGGTTGTCTTCTTACTGCGTCCTCACGTGGCAGAGAGAAAGAGGGGTCCCTCTTGTGTCTTTTCTTGTAAGGGCACTAAACCCATTATGAAAGCTCCATTCCCATGCCCTAATTACCTCCCAAAGGCCCTATCCCCAAATACATTGAAGGGTAGGGCTTCAACATAAGAATTGGTGGGGGGGATATACGTCCATAGCATTCTGCCCCTGGGACCCAAAATTCGTGTCCTTATTGTATGCAACATACATTCATTCTATCCCAACAGCCTCAAAAGCCTTAACTCATTCCAACATCAACTGTAAAATTTAAAGTCCAAAGTCTGATCTAAACACCATCTAAATCACATATGGGTGAGACAGGAGGTACTATTCATCCTGAGGCAAAATTCCTCTGTAGCTGTAAATCTGTGACCCAAACAAGTTAAGTGTTTCCAAATACCATGTTGGGACTGGTATAGAATAGACATCCCTACTCCAAAAGGAAGAAATAGGAAAGAAGGAAGGGGTGACAGTCTCCAAGCTAGTCCAAAGCCTAGCAAGGCCAATCCCATTAGATCTTAAGGTACGAGAATAATCCTCTTTAGTTTGATGCTTTGCCCTCCAGGCCCGCTGGGGTGGCAACATCATCCCCACAGCTCGGTGGGGCAGCCCCACTCCTTCAGCTTGGTGGCGTGCCACCCACACTGCAGCTCTCTGTAGGGCCTCCACCTACACCATGACTCTCTGTGAGGGCGACAATCTCACACTTTGAAACTGAGGCCCCCTGGGCCTGTGGTGGGATTGACAGACCCGATGACCTCGGAATCACCTTTGGGGTCCTTCTTCCCTTTTCTTCAAGAGGAGTACACATTCACAGCCAAATTGCTCTAGTCTCCCATTCTGTAGAATCCAAGAATTCTGACAGCCTTCCCTCATTCTGCCTGGCTTTCTCTGTCCCCTTTCGTTCAAACTGGCAGGGTCCCTGCTGGTTTAATCCTCTATTCCTGGCCTCTGCTGAGATGACTAATTAAATTAATAGCACACCTGCTACACCCTTCGAGATTTCTTCAGAACAAGCGTTCTCACTTTCAAATATGGATAGGCTGAGAAGTTTCCAAATCTCTAAGTTCTGATTTCTTTTTGCTTAACAATTTGGTCTTCAATTTCTCTCTCTCCTGACGTGTTTCACTGTGAGCGGTGAGGAGGAACCAAGCTACTTCTTCCAAACTTTGTTCAGAGATCTCCTCAGATGAATATTCCGTTTCATCACTCACAGGGTCTACCTTCCAAAAAACACTAGAACACAGTTCAGTCGAGTTCTTTGCCACTTTATAATAAGAACTGCGTCTCCTCCAACTTCTGATAACGTGTTCCTCATTTCTGTTGGAGACCTCACCAGAATAGCCTTTAACGTCCATATTTCTATCTGTTCATGATTATTTCTGTATTCTCTACAAAGATGGAGGTTTTCTCTCCAGTGTGCGTCTTTTCTTTCTGAGCCATCACCAGAATCACTTTGAATAGGTAAGGGCTGAAAGGCCTTTATGGTGATCTCTGCTTTTTTGTAGCATGCACTTCCAATCTCTTTCAGCCTTTACCTGCTATCCAATTCCGAGGCCACGTCCACATATTTAGGTATTTGCGACTTCTTGGTACCAAAATATGTGTTAGCTCAAGGGACTATAACAAACTACCACAGCCTGGGTGGCTTAAACAACAGACGTTTAGTTCTCACAGTTCTGGAGGCTGCAAAGCCCAAAATCAAGCCACCAGCAGACTCCAGGTCCCTAAATTTCTCATTCATAATTTCTGACCGTTTCTTTTCTGTGCTACATTTTAGCTAAATTTTCACGTCTATCATCCATGTCATCCACTTCCTCTTTCTCAGTATCTGATCTAACTTTTTCCCATTCCCTTTGCTCTACAGATGTGTGATGTTTGTAGGTTGAATTTCATCATCCACTATAAAATATTCAATTTCAATGGTCAAGATTTACTAACATCAATCATTTTTACTGTTGAAGACAGAACATTCTTAACTGGAACTGGCACTGTTAATACAAGTGTATGATAGTGAATACAAGCACAACTAGTACAGTTTGGTGCTACTCCTTGATTTGGGTTAAGGTGCCAGCACTTCTGCCACCTTTGCTTTTACACCATCAGTACCTATGTCAACACAATTGTTCCAGAGTAAATCATGAGATTAAAAAAGTTTCACCAACAGTTTGAATATTACAGCATCATGTTGTTTGTGATCAAGCGTGAAGATCGTCAATATTATCTAGTGCTAGTACTAGACAAATTCAAGGAACACAGCAAACCCAGTCACTTTTTGTTTCCTTTTCCATGGGAAAAGCTGTAAGCAACATGTTTTTGCCCTTTAAAGGGCTCCTATGTCTCTGTTTAAAATATTCCATTCCTCTCTCTCTTTTTTCAAATTCATTAATTGATTTATTTGTTTCTAGCTGCGTTGGGTGTTCGTTGCTGTGCGCAGGCTTTCTCTAGTCGCGGTGAGCAGGCTTCTCATTGCGGTGGCTTCTCTTGTTGCGGAGCACGGGCTCTAGGCGCGCGGGCGTCAGTAGTCGTGGCACACGGGCTCAGTAGTCGTAGTTCGTGGGCTCTAGAGCGCAGGCTCAGTCATTGTGGAGCACGGGCTTAGTTGCTCGGCGGCATGTGGGATCTTCCCAGTCCAGGGACCAAACCCATGTCCCCTGCATTGGCAGGCGGATTCCCAACCACTGCGCCACCAGGGAAGTCCCAATTCCTCTCTCTTTAAACAGAAAGTGATTGGACTTAAAGCAGTGCTTAAAGTTTACTGGTACTATAATCCTTGTTCAAAATTGCTCTGTGGCATAAGTCACAATGCAGTGAATTGTTGACACCTCCAAATCCCAGGGAGGCCCCTGAGTGCTCTCTCAGGAGGAAATTGAGGTCAGGTGTATCTGATGGCCTGTGTGCTCTCTGTGATCCTGGTGATATGTGGGGGCTTTCAGGTGAGTGCAGTGGGTAGACTCATGGACTCTTAGTCTTGGCTGGGGGAGACAGCACTGTCGGGTTTATGTTTCCACATTTGCCTCCTTTTGTGTTGCCTTTCTCGCAGTTGCATTTAGCCTGATTAGAGGGAAGGAGGAGATGTCGGTAGCTGGGCAGGTGGTTCTCCAGGAGCAAATGTCAGGGACGGTTGTGTGGGCAAGATCCCTAGGCCCCGTCCTGGCAATCTTGCTGTGCACTGAGCAGTCCAGCTGAATCGGCTCCTTGACCAGAAGTCCAGGAAACTTTTGGCAAGCTGGGCAAAATTTGGGATCTGAGGATGGGCTCAGAAATTTCAGCAAGGATTTGGCGGCATCTTACCCTCGGGCTGTTTAAGAGCCCCTGGTTTTGAATGGCATGAAGCACCAGAGAGCCTTTGATCACACTCTATACAGCTGTCCTGTGTGTGGCCCTCCAGCAGCAAACCTCCTCTGCTGTGACCTCAGGGCAGGCCCCATCCCCCCGCCCCGAGGCTCCTGCCCTGGGAAGCGTGAGGGTGCAGCGCAGGCTGACTGTCAGTGCTGGGCTCCTGGCTTGCCTGCCTCACAGGATGGAGCATCTGTTCACCTTATGCTGGTGCCCTTCCCAGAACCAATGGGCTCACAGCCCAGACATTTATGCTGAGTCTGGGGGCAGCTGTGCCCTGAGAAGCCATGTCTTCTCACTTGGCCCAGGGAGCACCTCCTCAACGGACCACCCTTATCATACGGGCCTCCTGCTCTTGTGCCCTCTTGTTTTGTTCTGAGGCAGGTGGTTGTGATGGCCAGTACTGTGGGGTCTTGTGATCTCAGAGCAGACACTGGAGGCTGACTGACCCCACAGAGGTGGACAAGGATGTGGGCTCAGGCGATGGGTCCTTTCTTGGGTTTCTGCCTCTCCTCCCTGACTCCTGACCCTTGCTCTCAAAAGCTCACCTTTCTGTTGTAGTTGCCTCACCAGGGGGCAGTGATGGGCTTTGCCCTGCTGAACTATACCCTCGGGGTCGGTGGCCACAGCCTGGCTTGTCACACACTGGGGAAATCCTACACTGGGGAAGTCAGGATTGTGCCTTGCTGGGCTTGGAACCCAGGTAGAAAGGTAGATGGTGTGGGTCTGAGGGACTGATGCCCCAGCCCCAGGGCAGGTGACTTCTCCTGGGAGAGGTTGCCCATGGCCCCCTTTGGCCCCTCAACCCTGCAGAGGTGCTGATAGACGGCCCCTGCAGGCCACAGCCTCTGTGCATAGGATCTGCCCCAGTATCACATGAGAAGCCGGGGCCAGGAGCCTCGCTCTCTCTGAGAGCAGCTGGTCAACCCACGCTGAGGGGCGTCTTCTCGGACACAGGGCACATAGCTGACCTGTAACTGACATATAGACTCTTCCCTGGGCTTTACCCCGGAATTTACCTCCATTCTTGTCTCCTGTCTCACGGCCCCTGCCTTTTCCCCCAGACACCGGAGATCTCCAGGCTTGGGTGGAGTATGGCATGTTGTCAAGCTCAGTGGTGTCCACCTCACCAGCCCACTGGAATCAAGCCCCAGGGGGCCTTTGAGAGAGCAAGACCAAGGACTTTAAGAAGACTACGGTTAATGTTAAGGAGCATAGATTGTAAGATGAGGAATTTCACTAGGGATTTTCAATCCATAAGAAGAATGAAATAGAAATTGCAGAATTGAAACTTGCACAGACATCAAGAAATAATAGTTTACAGGCCTCAAGAAATAATAGTTTAACAAATGACACATTCACAGAATCAAGGAGATGAGCACCATCCACAGGGTGTGCAAAGGAGGTGCCTTATCCCAGGAGCAGCGTGGCCACGGATCGTCTGAGAGCGAGGCATGTGCTGGGGAAGTTTTGTATGTAATATTCACCAAAGGGAACCTTGGCCAGTGATACCAGGGAAAGGCTATCATGGTGAAGGCCCGCTCATCTCCACCACCCTCAACCTGAATCAAAGTATTGGCTGAAGAAACAGACTTGACAGAGACTTCGGCCACCTGGCCTGGGTTCTCCCTACAAAACGTCATGTTTCTCCACGAACAGGGCAAGGAGTCACAATTGTCCGAATCACAGACTGCATATCTCAACGGTACAGCTATTACAAATTTGCACCTTTGTTTGAAGGGAATTGTTAAGTGGTGGGTAGGGAGTGATGTGTTCCAGGGAGGATTTGGGCCCTCTGGCTTGCAGGTGACCCTCTTATCAGACAGGGCAATTCTGCCAATAACTCATCACTGCCTTCATTCCTCAGGTGGTAGGGATACAAAGGGATTAAAAGGGGTGCGGGCAGAAAACAGCCCTCACTGACAGCACAGAGCCATCACCTACTGTCTCCTCAACTCCTCTGCCCATAGAGCAACCGAGGGTGCCAGCTTCTTGCGTTCACAGCAGCTGTTGGTAGCACACCATCATCCAAGGAGTTCTTGAGCACTAACTTTGCACTACTCAGCAGCATAATGGAGAAATCAAGGATGGTCCATGGAAATAGCTAAGGGTCTTGTTTTAGGGCAAACGAGCTTATTCTGCAATATGTGCTTCTTAGTTAATTGGGGTTCGAATGTCCTTTCTTGTATGAAATGATGTGGATAATGTTTGAAAAATAAAAGGTTGGCCACCCCATGAGAAACTATGCTTTTATCTGAGTGGGGTTGGGGAGCAAGAGGGAGTAATGAAAATTTGGGTTGTTGAAGTAGTGACAGGGCAGGGCTGACTTGTTCAAGACTGCCTCCCTGCAGGAGGAAGGCCGGCCTTCCTCAAGACTTCATGGACACTCCCCATAGCCAGGGCTTACGGCTGTCATAGCTGGTGATTCAGCCATGGGCCTACTGAGCAATACAGCTGCAACCGCAGCTTGGCTCAGCCCTGACCAGCAGGAGAGAGGCTGGGCCTCCCTCAGCCTGAGTGCTCGTTCCATGGAGAGGGACTGGACCTGGGTCCTGTGTGTCCCAGTGCTGGTCCTAGTTCCTGCCCACACGGGACCTGGGCTTCCCTGATTCTGCAATATAAACACCAGAGCTCAAAGTTTGGGTCCCTCTCCTGGACCCTGGATCCCTACTGGATCCCTGTGTGCTGGCCCAGAACAAAGTGTGCAGTGGGGACCCACAAACTCCCCACTATTCCTGTGACTGTGAACTGCCCCTGATAAACATGGCTCCAGCAGCCAGGGTTACATATTTTTAGGGGACTCTCTTATGGTTACAAGTGCAAAAGACTGAGAACTACTATGGAAAACTAATATTTGAAAACTTCACTCCAGTGATATTTGAAGAACCTCTATAAAATAACTAAACAAACATAATCGCATTTTATTCCACTGTGTCCAAAGTCTAAGCTTTAAATTGTATAAAAATGAGAACGACAAGTAGAATGCCTCCAAACATTTGGAAATTAAGATGCACACTTCTAAATAATCCATGGTTAAAGAGGAATTTCAAGGAAAATTTTTAAGATAAATAGAACTGAGTGAAAATGAAAATACAACACATAAAATGTGGAAGGATCCAGATAAAACATTATTAAGAGGGAAACGAATGGCACTAAATGCTTAGAATAGAAAAGAGGGAAGGTCTCAGATCAATAGTCTAAGCTTTCACACACGGAAACGGGAAAAAAATTGCACAATAAAATCAACACATGAAGAAGGAAGCAAATAACAATACACTCTGATCAAATGGAGTCTATTCTCGGAACACAAGCTTGGTTTACTATTCAAAAATCATCAGCGTAACTTGCCATATTAATAGATTGAAGAAGAAAATCTACATGGCCACATCAATTAATGAAGAAAAAGCATTTGATGAACTTCAACACACATTCATGTCAGAAACTCTCAGGAATAGAAGGGCTCTACTTCAACCCAGTAAAGAATATCTACAAAAAACCGGCAGTGAACATCATACTTCATGGTGAGAGAATGAATGTTTTCCTCCTAAATTCAAAAGAAGGCCAGAATGTCCTCTTTCATCTCTGCTTTTCAACTTAGTACTGTAGGTACTAGCCAGTGCAGCATGGCAAGAAAAAGAAAGAAAGACACACAGATTAGAAAGGAAGAAATATTCATGTCCATACTCATGGATAGCATGACTGTACTCATGGATAGCATGACTGTCTGCATAGAAAATCCCAAGAAATCTCTAAGAAGCAATTAATAAGTGGCAATTACTTTAACAAAGTCTCAGGATACAAGATCAACACAAAAACATTAGTCATCTTTCCAAATATTAACAATGAACAACTGGAAACCAAAACTAAAAACACAATGCCGGGGCTTCCCTGGTGGCGCAGTGGTTGAGAATCTGCCTGCCAATGCAGGGGACACGGGTTCGAGCCCTGGTCTGGGAAGATCCCACATGCCGTGGAGTGACTAGGCCCGTGAGCCACTACTACTGAGCCTGTGCGTCTGGAGCCTGTGCTCTGCAACAAGAGAGGCCGCGACAGTGAGAGGCCCGCGCACCGCGATGAAGAGTGGCCCCCACTCGTCACAACTAGAGAAAGCCCTCGCACAGAAACGAAGACCCAACACAGACAAACGTAAAAAAAGAAAAATTAAAACAACAACAACAACACAATGCCATACACAATGCTTCCAAAACATGAAATATTTGATTATAAATATTTTAATAGAGGATCTGTATGATACAACCAAACAAGACCTAAATCAATGGAGAGACATATCGCATTCATGGATTGGAAGACTCAACATAATAAAAGGTCAACTTCCAACAGAATTTTTTTGTCAACATGGACAAGCTTATTCTAAAATGTATGAACAAAAGGTAAAGGCAAAGGAACCAGAATAAGTAAAACAATTTTGAGAAAGCAGAATATAGTTAGAGGATATTAAGACCTACTGTAAAGCTATAAGTAAGACAGTGTGCTATTGGTGGAAGGATAGATACATAGTTCAATGAATAGGATAGAGAATACAGAAATAGACACATGCCAATACAACAAACTTTTTTTTTTTTACGTAAGTTAAAAAGCAATATAAAAAGCAAAATCTCTAGTCCTTATAATAACCCTAAAAGGAACACAAATCTGTTAAATGACTAAGCAAGACCATACAGTTAGTGGCAGCACCAGAATCCGAACACAGGTCTACCTACTCTTGCTATGACTGAGCCTCTTCCTCTCCATCTCCTAAATGTCACTCTGAGTTGAAGAGGGGAACGAAATGGGAGGCCACCGTGATGCCACATCCCTGTGCTTTAACAAGTATGTTTCCTTTATATACTGGACCATCTAGTTCAGATTTTATTTGAAGCAAGTTTTGGCTTGCTTCAGTATGTATTTCATTTTCTATTTATTACCCTCTTTCATTCATGGCAGACAGGCTCTAGAGGTCCTGAGAATGTCTGAAACAAAGAATGCTATAAAACACCTTAGTAACTCTCGAAAATGCTAAGTGGACCCTGAATCAAAACTTCAAGTTTCAGAGAACTTACAGCCACTAACGATCTGCAAAACAAACAAATAAACAAACAAACAACCCCACACCCTAGCAACTCTCAACCTTGGATCAAACTACAATCTGTTGGAAGAGGTATTACTGAAAAGAGCTTGAAAGGGCAGCCTAAAAGGCAGAGGGTACAGAACATGGGCCATGTCCCTGTAAAGGGAACATGGTTCATATTATTGTGAATCAAGGGGCTGGTTCACAATACTGGTTATGATGTTCAAAACTGTCAATCAAAGAGAGGTACATTATTATATATTTGCTTGTTGCTATTGCTTTTCTGATTAGAAGATACAGAGTCACTTTAGGTAACTTCCATTTAATTTAATATTTGTCTTCATTTTATATCCAGGTCACATTTTCTACATTAAAATATAATCATGCTGACTCCCTCCACCCCCTACACCCTCAGAGAAAAAAAGTGAAGAACTTTACACAACTTGAAAGAAAGATGGAATGCACAGAGAAGTTGCTATTGCACCCAAGTAACAAAGAACACAGAGAGACCAAACAGTAGACAAGTCAGAAGTGCATAGAAGACAGCTCAGGGCTCGCAGCAGGAAGGAGGAGGAATTAAAAGACTAAAGCTTTTAAATGCTATCACTTGTGCCACAAGATTACCCTGAAAAGGCAGATAGGTCAGAAAGCAGGACCAAACAGGGGATTTTCCAAAGGCTGCTATCTAACAGAGTTTAAAATATCCACAGATTATATATATAAAAACAATTCCATACACAGAAGAGCTTTCTCTTCCCCACCTTGCCTCTAGCATCCGGTCAACACTATAGAAACTTAAAACCACTGTTAGCATGTCCGAATGTAGAACCGATATAGGTTTTTTTCTTTCTTAAAAAATTGTATCCCAACTCTTTCCAACCAACAATTCTATTAATTATTTTCATTATGATTCCTCTGCATGGAAACCCAGTAAGGGATCATCAAGACAGGGCATCTCACTACGATCAGATCAATGCCAGTTGGGCAAAAGCGACAAGATTCTGTGTTACTCAGAGGGAGGGAGAACGGTAAGACACAGGAGTTGAAACTTATCCGCACCAAAGAGGAAAAGGAAACTCCTTTTCTAATCTATTCATTAAACAGGAAACAGCAGGTGGACAGGAAAAGCCGTCTGCCTAGAGCAGACCCAGAGGCACACCGAAATCTAAAAACAAGTGCTCAGCAAAGCATCTTGGCTCGGAGAGGAAGCGTCTTTCAGACCCTATCTTGTCCCTAGTTTGGAGATCAAAGCATCAGAACTTCAGATAGTGATACTCTGGAGGGGGTGGACAGGGAAGGTCTGAGAGACCCAAATAATGAGGACACTAGGCAGCTAACTACACCACTACGTACAAATACACACATCAGTACGAAAACCTCACCTCCAACCCTCAGCTACTTTAAACAAAGCATTGCAGGTCCAGGTTTTCTGAACAGGGGATATTTTAAAGTCTGTTAGCAGTTTAAAACATTGCAACACTGGCACAATATGTTACCTATTCTTTGTTTTTAATTACAGGGCAACACAGTAAACTCCAACACAAAGGTGGGGATGGGGGAGTGCAAAAGGAATAAAGAAAACAGAACCAGTATTTCACAAGAGCATCGAGCCAGCGATGAAGTAGCAGCTACTGCTTTGCAGACTCTCGAGGGTAGAGTTCGCTCAAGGTGCTCTGAGGGATTCTCTTCAGCATTTCTTTGGGGAAGAGTCGGAGCAGTTGCCAGCCAATGTCCAAAGTCTCATAGACAGTGCGGTTTTCGTAAGGACCTTATAAAAAATTGAGACTAGATGAATAAAGGCCAAGTACTTCCAACTTATCAGCGTTCTTCAAAATTTATTGTTATGGGTCTAGCACTGTGAGCATGAAGTATAAAAAAGAGACACAAAGCAGTCAGGTCTCCCAGGACTGGATGTGACCAAATGTGGAAATGAGGGTCTAGACAGTAAGTACCCCTGGGAAACAGAGAAAAGGGAGAAAGTCCGCAGGTGAGACCTTGGGCGCGTGCGTGCGTGCGTGCGTGTGTGTGTGTGTTTAACAACGGGTGGGATCTAAAAACACCCCACTGAATAACGGAAACTAGACCCAGAGTTTTGTCCAGAGAGTAGTGAGGAAAGCAGTTTCCCAGCAACACAGGCTGACCTGAAGGAGGCTAGTACAGATACTTAGAAGGCCTTAAATGCCAATTAAGCACCTGAATAGGTCCACGTGAAAGTTTTCAAACTTGCTATTGCTATTATTATTTTTAATAGCAGAATCATTCTTATCCTGCAAATAAATCTCATTTTTTAACTAAGGAGTTAGAGTGGCTAGAGTTCTGCATTCTTTTCTCTACCAGAATAATTTTTATCTTTTTAAGATATTAAGCTTCTGCATAAATTTTTTTTTTTTTTTTTTTTTTTTTTAGAAAACCCAACAATCCTATGTTCTGGGGATTTTAATAGTACTTAAAAAATGTATCCTACAAATAGAAAAGTGCACAAATCCTAAGTGTGCAGCTGATGCATTATTCCAAAATAAACACATCGTTTGTAAGTATCACTGAGGTCAAAAATAGAGTTTACCAGCATTAGCAGGGGTGGCAGGGAAGAGAGCAAACAAAACAGCTTGAAAGCCCTACACATGCTATGTAATAAAAACCATTATAGACTTTTTAACAGAAGGACAATCAATAAAATTAATACTAAATTTACCCCGGCAATGGCACATAGAGAGTCAGGGAGACTGGTGAAGATGCTGGCACTAACGGCCAAGGATGATGGGACAAAGGTCTAGACTAGGTCTTGGGACACAAAGAGTGGTCAGAGATCAGCAGCTTCAACATCGCCCAGGAACTTGTCAAAATACAGGCTTTCTGGCCCCACCCACACCTACCGAATCACAATCTGCACTTCAACAAGATCCCTGGTAGATTCAAAAGCATATTCAACTTTGAGAAACACTGGCCGAAGTTTTTTTCATAGGAATGGAAAGAGAACAGGATAAGATGTTTCAAAGGAGAACAATGCAAATTAGCAACTATTTGATGACTGGAGAATAAATGAAGAGGCTTAAGAATGCCCAATTCCTGAGCTTGGGCTAACTAGGGTAATGGTCATGCCAGAGGTAGACAGAAATTGAAAAGGGAATTGCTAGGCAGGTGGTCAGTTGGGAAAAGACTTTGGTTCTCACCACGCTGAGCCAGAGAGGATGGCGGCATAAACACAGGCTTCCTAGCTGGAGATGTGGGATTAGAGCTTCAGAAAGAGGGTAAAGGCTCATACACAGCAAGTTAGTCATCAGCATAGGGGAAAAAAAGCACAGAAAGAACAGGTAATTAAGCCTTTGGGAACATTAACAATTAAGAAGCAGGAAGATAAGAAATCAGGAGGATGAAAACGGATGGACTGGGAAAGTCCAAAACCCCCAAAGCCAGAGGAGAGCATTGCAGAGAGGTTAAGAGCGAGGAGAAGTGGCAATGGAGGTAGGAGAGCAGAAGGCCGGTTGTGAGGAAGATAAAAAATAAGACAGGAGCTAAATAAATGGATAAAGAAATTGAAGGTAGAGGGGAAGGAACCAGAGGGCTAAGAACGAAGACATGGCAGGCGGCTGAAAGAACCTCTTCTCTAATCAGAAGGAAAATTGTATGGAGACCAATGTAAATTCTCTCAGACTAGGAAAGAAGTCCTCAAAACTACATATGATGCTGTTTCTATTCATAGGAAAATAGTAATCTTACCCTGAGCAATGAAGTTCCTCTCAAACTTCTGCAGAAATTCCAAGTAAAGCACATCATCTGAGGTAAGGGCTTCTTCTCCAACTACGGCTTTCATGGCCTGCACATCCTTACCAATAGCATAGCATGCATACTAAAGAGAAAAAAAGGTTTACATGAACCTTTATAAACGGTAACGGTACTCTGGGCATTATAAGTGTATTGCTGTAGCTATCTTCACAGTATTTCACATTATTTCCAAACATAATTCACATATGCAAGTATTGGAAAGACTCTATTATACAGCAGTCTCACTAAGGAAGGAGTCTTCAGGCATGCAATACATAGACATTACTAACACTCTACAAAAAATACACTCCCTCAATATATCAATGAGCTTCCATTTTGTAGAGCATTTAAAAATCACAACTTACACAATAGGAGAAATCCATCTCTAAATTCTATTCCAAAAAAAATATCTGGGTTATCAGTAGGTTTATTTATCATTTCTACTTTAAGGTCAAATGTATTTTTCTTTAATTATGCTTGGTATACAATCTCAGGACCATAGAAACCAAGGATTTCATAGAATATACACAGCTGTATCCCTTAGCGTTCTGGTGATTGCCTAATATGTTAAACAAAAAATTAGTTAGAATAGTCTTTCAGAAATACTCTATAATAAAGGTTACTAATAAAAACTTAATCGTCTTATGCCTTTTTAATTTAAAAACTACCTCATACAGCATTAGAGGTGGGTTTCAAGCATGTGATCTTTAATCTTTGTCATGAGCAGTTATCCTTATGAAAAAGACTGTTTGGCTCTAATAAATGTTTCCGTATTCCAGTATTCTATATTATATATTCTATATTAAAATTCTACTTTGATGGGGGGAGAAGAAAAGTGATATGGAAGAAAGACAAGAGGTATAAGACAGCAGCATGAACTGAGAAAGTATTCATTTCTTTGAACACAATCCTGGAGAAAACATACGTACCAGCTGGTTAGATACATCGGCGTGATCCTTTCTGGTCATACCTTCTCCAGTAGCAGACTTCATTCACCGAGACAACGAGGGCAGCACATTAATAGGCGGGTAAATCTTGGGTAAAAGGGGAAGGGGGAAAATATTATATTTAAGTACAAAATTCAAGCTTTACTGGTAGTAAAGGAGGATTTTGAAACTCATCTTTATTGCTTAAATTGCATAAAACTGCTACATTTGTTTCCTAGATGATTCCTAATATCTCTTCCTGGTAAAAAAAGGAAGTAAGAAACATTGTACAGGTTAAGATTTCTTTTTGAGAATCAAATCCAAAAAGTAAAATCTACAAAACAGTACAAGATTCTATTAAAAAACGGAATTTTCAACATCTGCCTACAGTAGCAAATCCAAATGGTCTTCTGAACTCTGGCTCATAAAATCACACATAAAAAGATTAACAATAATTTCACCTAAAAGCTGATATCAGAAGCTGGCATCTACTAAAGAACCAATAAAAAATCTGTTTTTGATTATTCAGTCATAAAAAAGAATGAAATCTTGCTGTTTGCAACATCATGGATGGACCTTTAGGGCACTATGCTAAGCGAAATAAGCCAGACAGAAAAAGATAAATACCATATCATCTCACATATATGGGACCTTAAAAAACAAACAAAAAAATGTCAAGCTCACAGATAGAGAACAGACTGGTGGCTGCCTGAGGCAGGGGATGAGTGAGCCAAATGGGTGAGGGAGGTTCAAAGGTACAAACTTCCAGTTATAAAATGAGTAAGTCATGGGGATGGAACTTTCACAGCATGGTGACTATGTACGTTAATAATACTGTATTGCATATTTAAAGGTAGCTAGAAGAGTGGCTCTTCAAAATTCTCATCACAAGAAAAAAAGTGTTGTAACTATGTGAGGTGGTGGATGTTAAGTGGACTTATTGTGGTGATCACTCTGCAACATATACAAACATCAAATCATGACATTATACACCTGCGACCGATGTAATGTTACGTCAATTATACCTCAATTAAAAAAATTTTAACAATAAAAGACAAAGAAAAAACTCTGAAAAATCTGTTCTTGTATTAATAACAAAAGTGTGTGTGTTTAACAACGGGTGGGATCTAAAAACACTCCACGGAATAATGGAAACGAGACCCAGAGTTTTGTCCAGAGACTAGTGAGAAGAGCAGTTTCCCAGCAACACAGGCTGACCTGAAGGAGGCTAGTACAGATACTTAGAAGGCCTTAAATGCCAATTAAGCACCTGAATAGGTCCACGTGCAAGTTTTCAAACTTGCTATTGCTATTATTATTTTTAATAGCATCAGTCTTATCCTGCAAATAAATCTCATTTTTTAACTAAGGAGTTAGAGTGGCTAGAGTTCTGCATTCTTTTCTCTACCAGAATAATTTTTATTATTATATATATTATTATTATATGTGACCTGGAGGGAGTCACTCACTCTTTGAGACCTTGTTACAGGGAAGAACCAAATCTGACTACACGTTGGATCTGTTTCTTTGACTTTAACCTTTGCCTTCCGCTGCTTTTGTTCACTAAAAGGATACTTTCTGTACATAATGGCCTGCCTCGGGGGAACCCTGTTCCTCTGCCTGAATGTTAAACCAAAGTGCCTTTGTTCAGGGAAACATACGGACTCTGTCCACCTGTGGATGGCTGCAATTAAAAAGAAATTAACACATCCCCTCCCTGAGGCTGGCCATTCCAGGGGATATTCGCAAAACTTACGGCCCTTTTACTTTACCTCCTCATCTCCTCCCCATCTCTGTGCTATAAAAGAAACTAGCATCCAAACCCCGATGAGATGGTTATTTTGAGACTTTAATCTGCCGTCTTCTCGGTCTGCTGGCTTTCCGAATAAAGTCGTATTCTTTCCCTCAGTGCGTCATCTCTGATTTATTGGCCTGTCGTGTGGCAAGCACAGCAAGCTTGGACTCGGTAACAACCTTAGTTTATCCGGATGCGGGTGCTTTGTACCAGGTGAACTCTAAAGTTTTCCCTTCTGTAGATAAGTTTACCTCAACACGTTCCAGAAGGTAAAAGAATCATCTCTCCTTCTGCTTGATTAAAGTAAGCAAACATCTACCTAAAGTGCACTTAAAATATTTGCTTTCCAGACATTTATGTAATATATTCCGCCATGAAAATCTCAAGTTGTGGTCAATGTGTTGGAAAAAGTATGCACTTAATCCGTATTTCCAGTTTGGGTTTATGGCTTCTTGGTGGAAGCAAGTCAGGAGAGTCAAAAGCAGAAAGAGATAACCATCTCCGTGTTTCCCACCACCTTCTCCTACAGCAAGAGGGAACCCACCTGCCCCATGGCTGAGCACAACTACACCACACAGGAACTCACAGCGCCTGGCCCTGAAATAATCCGAAACCCAGGGCCAATGCAGATCTGTGAAACTGGGTCCTAAATGCTGCTTTTAATTGACATGCTTCTGTTATCTGTATTGTTTAGACAGCTGCAACGTAAGCATGATAGAAACATTGTTGAAATCAAGTATTTTTCAAACACATTGCTACAGTTATAGGCTTTTACTTTTTTTTTTCCCTCCTGCTTGAAATATTATTAATCTAGGATGGAACACAGCTCACCCTTCCTGTGTAGCGAAAGTACAGCTCAAGTTTCTCAATACTCTTTCTTTCCCAATCTTTCTAAATGATCAGGAAGAAAACATTTTAGAAGACATCTGGGAACATATCTTTTGCTGGCAAAGATGTTGAAAACAGAGAAAAAGTCCGAAGAAAATTACTTCCAATGACATCAAGACCATATTTTGAAATTGTTACCGACCAGGGTTCTTGGCGTCCTTAAACAATCAAAATTGATCAAAGGCCAGACAAGAAATTCAGGCAAGGCTTTATTGGGGCCCCTGCTGCAGCAGGGGGGAGCGAGAACAAACAACAGGCTCCTTTGCTTGCGTGCTCCCTAAGCGGGGGCGAGCTTGCTGCTTAGATGGCAGTGGTCCCCAAACCTTTTTGGCACCAGGGACCGGTTTCATGGAAGACCATTTTTCCACGGACCGGCAGGGGGTGGGGTGGGGGGATGTTTCAGGCAGTAATGTGAGCGATGGGGAGCAGGAGATGAAGCTTTACTCGCTCCCCTGCCACTCACCTCCTGCTGTGCAGCCTGATTCCTACCAGGCTGCGGCCTGGGGGTTGGGGACCCCTGTTATATGGCATGAGGGCAGGGGTGTGTCCAGGGGTCGGGCCAGAAGGGTGGCTTAAGTGGTTTGCCCACCGCTTAGGTGGTGGTGTGTGCAGGGGGCACGTGCAGTACCCTGCTTTTGCTCTGGGATCTTCAAAAGTGGCAGTTGGGTTTTTTGGTCTCTTTGTATCTTTTGTCCAGAATTTGCCCCAACTGGGCCTGCACGTCGTTATTTTTAGTCCCATACAGTTTCTTTGTTATTTCGTTGCTTGAGGAGAGGTGTGTCGAGGTGCAAGCACTGCAACACTGCAGCAAAGGGCCCCAGGTCCCAGCAAAGGGTCCCAGGTCCCAGCCTGTCTCAAAATCAATATATGGCTGTTGAAAACAATACTAGAACACTGCAAATAAAAGTATGTTATTTGATACATGGCACAAATTTAGTTCTGACAAATGAATTGGCTTCTAAACTTCAAGAGTAACACAAAAGAAGAAAATGAAGTATGGTTAGTGTTATTAAGGAATGCCTCAAAGGAGTGCTGGGTAGTGGGCATATTCTATCAGCAGCTTCAAGGAATTAAATAAATTAATGAAATTAAAGGAATTAAAGTGTTTAACTGTGAGTCTAGACTGTTTTAGGACTACTGGGAGAATAGCACTAACCCAGTGGCCTCCTGTATATGTTGAAAATAGTAATATGCAAATTGGGTCATTTGTACAAAATTTAGGAAAACTTCTCATTAAGAAGTTCCATTGACTTAAATTGATACCAATATGTGTTTAGTTCAACATTCAACTACTTCAAATGGTAGGGAATTCCTTTAACCTACTGTTATGTTGAAGCCCTAACCCCCAGTACCTCAGAATGTGACTGTATTTGGAGAAAGGGTCTTTAAAGAGGTGATTAAGATAAAAGGAGACCATTAGGGTGGGTCCTAATCCAATCTGACTGGTGTCCTTACTAGAAGAGGAAATCTGGACACAGAGAAGCACCAGGGAAGTGTGCACACGGAGGAAAGACCATGTGAGGACACAGCAAGAAGACAGTCATTTGTCAGCCAGGGAGAGAGGCCTCAGAAGAAACCAACCCTGCCAACACCTCGATCTGGGACCTCTAGCTACCAGAACTGTGAGAAAATAAATTTCTGTTGTTTAACCGTCTGAATGTGGCATTTTGTTACTGCAGCCCGAGGAAAATAATACTCTTAGCTTCTGGATTGGCCTGTGGTGGCCTTGCTGAGTGACTGGGATCGGTGAGTCCCTTCCGGCTCAGCCACAATCCGTTATACTCATGACCCTCAGGGTCTCACAAGGTTTGTACGCTGGGTGGATGCCATGTTGGCTACCACTCTCTAAGTCGGCCTTATTTCCAAAGGAGTTTAAGTTCCTCCTCAGACCATCACTGACCAGTCTAGTTCTGGCAAGCAGAAGGCACTCGGTGGCATTGTTGAAATTCAGGAAGTTTTCAAGTTTAATTGTGTCTGCCAGTTGAATTCCCGGAAGAGTTTGTGTCTGAGAAGGACCACGATGGTACCTCCTAGCTAACTCAGACCATCCTTAACCACATTCCACACCGTCCGTGCCTAACAGACACTTGTTCACTGACTCAATTTTCAGGGCCAACTGGTCATTTCTAGGCCTTTCCATTCTTTCTAGCACAGGCTCCTTGTTTTTTCCTATAGAGAGGGCCAGTTCAGAGGTGTCCTCTATGAGTCATCACTCTTAAGGACTCAGGGAAATCACCCTGAGTCCTTAGTTTTGAAATGTGGCGTCACTTATTTTTGAAATGTGACAGATTAAGCGCCTTACTAGGGAATGACCATTTCTTAGGTAATGAATGAAGGGCCTTGGTCGTGCCCTCCTCAGGAGCAGAGCCTCCAGAGCTTCAGAAGGACTTGGTGTGTTCTGTCCACCTTAGCACAGGACCATGCTGGTATTTTCATGTAAGAAACTAAGGGTGTTAAATCAGATCATCTTATTAAAATAATAGAATATAAGATTGAAGGTAAGAAAGACTGAAGGAAAGGAAGAAAAAAAATCAGAACCAAAAGAGAGAACAGTGATAACATCGCAGGCCTGAGTCACCATCCTGAGAAAGGCTTGCTGGTGTCTAGGCACCTGAATTTTGGGAGGGCTTTCACCACTCCCAGAATTGAGAAGAGTGGCTCACTGCTGCCTAAGATGTTTATGCAAACAATGTGGGTGGTGCTGAACACTTGCTTTCCTTCTGGAATCTGGGATTTTGATATGTACCAGGGAGAGGGTGCCTACATGACCATCCCCCATAAAAGCCTGGGCTCCTCGGCTGAGGCTAAGCTCCCCTGGTTGGCAACATTTCCCACATGTTGTCCTCACGGCTGGAGGACTGAAGCGTGTCCTGTGTGGTTCCACCGGCAGAGGACTCGAGGGAGCTTGCCTCTGGTTCCCTCCAGACTTTGGTCCACTTGCCTTTTCCTTTGTTGACTGTACTTTGTGTCCTGCTGCTGTAGTAAATCACAGCTGTGAATATAACGCTAGGCTGATTCCTATGAGTCCTTCCAGTGAATCATGGAGCCTGGGAGTGGCGTGGGGGACCCCAATACAGGAGTGATCACGG
This sequence comes from Balaenoptera acutorostrata, assembly GCF_949987535.1. Taxonomy (NCBI): domain Eukaryota; kingdom Metazoa; phylum Chordata; class Mammalia; order Artiodactyla; family Balaenopteridae; genus Balaenoptera; species Balaenoptera acutorostrata. The sequence goes on along the minus strand of NC_080068.1, from coordinate 50,949,873 downwards.
AGAACTGCCAGAGGCAAAGAACCCAGAGTGGAATGCAGCCTGGAGACATTCCCTATAGGACACAAGTCACCTCACCTCCATGAGAACTGCACAGAACAAGCTCTTAAGATAGCATCCTCCTTTCCACCTGTCACAGATGGGCCTTTCATAATAACAGGAGATCTGTTCTGCATTTCCACACTTTCAAGTAACAATCACAGGTCACAGGAAGACGCGTGACACAACATACTTATGTATTCCAAGCGCTTTATCTAGTAACAGGGCAACTCTACGAGGCTTTCTCAAGATTTGGCTCTTTCGGTGATTTCATTGCTTCTGAGAATGAGATGATTATCTTGTGCTCAATAAAACATACAAACAGATAAATGTGTTAATGTCTTTACTAACTGTTAGATTTGGGTAGACTAGTATAGGCTATGTGTGGTAGGATTAATTCTTAGATTTGCCAAAGTCCAAAAGAAGAGAGCCAGGTAAGCATCAAACTTCACACGTGTCATCACAAGAAAAAGAATGTGTAACAATGTGAAGTGATGTTTGTTAACTAAACTCACTGTGGTAATCATTTCACAATATATACATACATCAGATCATTAGGTTGTACACTTTAAACTTACACCATGTCATGTGTCAATTACGTCTCAATAAAACTGGAAAATAAATTTCACGCTAATGGTAGACATCTTGAACAAAAATTCCATTTTCAAATAATTTGTGAGGAAGAGTGAAAGCCACTGAACAACTAAACCCTTCTGAGACATTCCGTATGGATTTTTAACCTCTTTCAAGAGGCTAACTGTCCATTTTAATATTAGGGAAAAGTAGACAATCCTGCAACAGTGGAATGAAAAATTCCTCCATTCAAAATTTTCTTCTCAAATCAGAATATTTAGATTTATCCTACACTATGTTTGTAAGGGAAACATACTTACTACCACAAGATTTTGCTCTCATTTATGCAAAAAATAGTAGCTCTCTTACAGTGTTTGTCACAATTCCGATTTCAGAGGAAGTGTTAACTTAAATAGGATTTAGCCAAATATGTTTAAAAATATGTCAAGATCGGGACTTCCCCGGTGGTCCAGTGATTAAGACTTTGCCTTCCAATGAAGGGGGTGCAGGTTCAATCCCTGGTCAGGGAGCTAAGATCCCACATGCCTCAGGGCCAGAAAAGCAAAACATAAAACAGAAGCAATATTGTAACAAGTTCAATAAGGACTTTAAAAATGTCCACATCAAAAAGCTCTTTAAAAAAAATATGTCAAGATCAAACAGCTGTTTTTAAACTAATTGTGTATTTAAAGCTGTTTTGGTAGTTTTAGTGACAAAATAGAGATGCTTTTTTCTCAGCATTTTAAATTTGAGTTAGCAATACTGTTAAACCAAAATGATTAGGGTCATACGGTTCACACTGTAATTTCAAAATTAACTCTTACACAAGAGAAGTTAATCTTAGAATAGGACAAAGAAATATACATTTGAAAACTAAGTTTAAGTAAATGTGAAATAAGTCCTTTGCAACATATAATTGCCATTTCATAAGAAAAGTAAAAGGCTGTGTGTTAGTCAGAGCAGAGGTAAGACAATTCTCCATGGGTTTCTCACATTTCTGCACATCTCACAAACAGAAGCACCGACAGCCCTTTATTCTCAGCTATCTTTCCAAGGATGTTTAGATAGAAAACAGCCTTGTAAGATAATGTCTTCTTCCAGAGGTAAGGGCAAGCATGCTCACCTCCCAAAAGATTCTGGTTCCCTGAACTCTTGTCTTATAACCCGCTGTGCGTGCAGGCATCCATCTGGGCCTGTCCACACAGCCCCTGTGTGCCTCAGGGTCAAGGAGAACCAAGGCAAATATTCGGATGCCCATGCTGGCTGCAGTGGTTTATGAGTAACCAAGTAAGTAATAGAGTCCTTTGTTTCTGACCCATAAGTCTTCTGTCTTCTACCTGCATCCATGGAAAACGGCAGCTTAACTTGTTGCAAATAGGGCAAAATCTCAGATACTCCAAAGTTCTGGATGGAAAGATTAAAGTTCATCTCTCAGAAGACTTACTATAGAATGCATATGAAAAGGTCTATGACTAAATAATCTATTTATTTCAGGTCACTATGCAAACATTTATATATTTTAACATATTGATCTGCTCAATATGTTAAAATGTATATGTATGTTTGTGCTCTTTTGTTTTTTATTGATGCATGGTTAGAAATTCTTCTTTGTTTCCTTTTTAAAAATGGTATGTATTGCATTGTTTTTTGATAGAAAATAACAAGAAAAAAAATGTAGTCTGGGGTCTCACTAGTCAGAAAATCCCTGGTGACATGAAAAATAAATAATAGACATAGGCACACTTGGCTAGAAAATTCAAATAGTACAGAAAAGCTTAAAGAACACAGAAGCCACTCTTTCCAACCCAGCACCAACTTAACCATTTTTATGGTTTATTAAAATTGTCTGGGCTTCCCTGGTGGCGCAGTGGTGGAGAGTCTGCCTGCCGATGCAGGGGACACGGGTTCCAGCCCTGGTCTGGGAAGATCCCACATGCCGCGGAGCAGCTGGGCCCGTGAGCCACAACTACTGAGCCTGCGCGTCTGGAGCCTGTGCTCCGCAGCAAGAGAGGCCGCGATAGTGAGAGGCTCGCGCACCACGATGAAGAGTGGCCCCGGCTCGCCGCAACTGGAGAAAGCCCTCGCACAGAAACGAAGACCCAACACAGCCAAAAATAAATAAATAAATAATTAAATAATTATTTTTTTTAAAAAAAAGGAAGGAAATTCTGACGCATGCTACAATATAGATGAAACTTGAAGACATTATGCTAAGTGATGTAAAGCAGTCACAAAAATGCAAATACTATATTATGAGATATCCAGAGTAGTCAAACGCATAGAAACAGTAAGTACAACATGGCGGATGCCAGGGAGTAGGGAGACAGAGAAATGGAGAGTTGTTTGATGTGTATAGATTTTCAGCTTTGCAGGGTGAAAAAGTTCTGGAGATTGGTTACATATCCATGTGAATATATTTAACACTATTGAATTGAACACTTAAAAATGATTAACATGGTCATTGTTATGTGTATTTTACCACAATTTAAAATTTTTTAAAATCAAGTTCCAAAAAAAAGAAAGAAAAAAAAAAACCTTTACCCAGATATCACCTGCCTCCTCCCCTCTAGTGTGAATTAACTACTCCTTTCTTCATGGCCCCACTTAATTCCTGCACATACCTCTAGTAGCGTCTTATCACATTTTTGGTAATTCTTTGTTTGACAGGATAAGGGTTACTGTCCCATGAGTGAGATGAATACCCATCCACTTCTAGGCTCTTGACCAGAAGCTAAGAAAATATACTAGGGTCTTTAGTAAGATGGAGAAAAGAGACAGTAGCCCTGACGGCATAATATGCCACAGGGGATACTCAAGAGTATACCTTGTATGTGTAGAGGTGTCACTCTGAGGCTAGATCTGGAGGGGCTAATGTCCTTCAGCCATCCTTCTGTAAGCAGCATCTGAAAGGCCTGAAGAGCACGTCCTCCCACCTCCAACAGATGAAAACATCTCCTTCTCTATCATGAGTCCAACCAACTGAAATGATTGGCCACACCCAGTCTGACCTGTTGGCAGGAAGAGAGGAAGATACTCATTTCAGATAGAGCCAAGATAAAGTAGCTTATGTAACAGACAAGGTACTCTGGGGCCACATAAAGAACTGTTTTGCTGCCTCCCCTGAACTCTTTGTATGTACACTTGATGCCTAACAAGATTTTTTTTTTTTTTTTTTTTTCTGATAACGGACTGGACCTTCCTACCCTTCCCAGTTCATAGCCAAGAGGTAACACTTGTTTGATCTGTCTTCCCTCCTAGATGAGGAGCTCCTTTAGGGCATGGACCACACCTTATTCGTCTTCGTATCCCCTGTGTGCACCAGTGTTGGCACATAGCAGGACTGGTACACACGGCCTGCCCAACAAAGGACTGAATGGTTAGAGTGAGGGTGTGGTGAGTCATTACAATAATCCAGAGAGAGGCTTTTGACAGAGCAACTACTCCACCCCTAGAGAAAGGACAGTCTGAATAGAGAACCACAGGGAAGATGTGGGTCTGGTGGCTGTGGGGAGCAGAGGGGGCATGAGAAGAAAAAGTGGTTCGTTATAAAGCCAAGGCTGAGCAGGCTGATGAAGTTTATGCCCTCAAGTCTCATGTTCTGTTGTCTCACTGGTCTAATGACGGGGCCGGCGTTTATCTGGTCGTCGGGCAAGTGTCCCTTCATTCTATAATTTCAGCTCCAACTAAAGCAACACCGTAACACTGGCTCAGTGGCCACCATTCCACAAGCCACATACGTTGCTTCAGTTTTAAATTAGGTATTGTTTTTTCTGGCTGATTGGACTGATTCTGGTCTACTAACAATGAGATGCTCATGTATGGCTCTTTCATGTAGTCAGTCCTTGGTAATGTTTTTCCCTCTCTTGTAACGCTGGAAAGGATTCCTAACAAGTTGATCCAAAAATCAGCTTTCTTTGTCAACATAATGGTATCCTTTCAAACTCACATTTATAGACTTTGCAAGCTGGAAAGAAGAACAAAGCTTACTTCCTGGTAAGGAAATTTGTCCCCAGAGGACGGAGTTGGGTCACAGTGAATTAGAAGTAGAATCCAGAGCCCCTAGCTTCCATTCGTGGCCCCTGTCCTTCTGCTATCCGCCGCAGGTGCAGCCACAGCTGCTTGGGACACGGCCAGCTCGCCCTCCTCTGCACTTCGGTGCGATCAGGGCTCCCTCTGGAGAGCTCTAAATTATCCGCGTTGGGAGGGGAGGATTGAGCAGACACGATTCTTCTGAGGTTAAGTTTCCTTGGAATATGCCAGGTGATGTTTTTCTAAAGCTCCATCTCAACGGTGCTGACTTCGAGGCTTAGCAGACCGTGCAGAAACGCACTAGTTAGCGGAGAATTTGCCACAAACAGCTGCGTGGCCGATGGGCCGCGCAGTGGCGGCGCACTACTGTATACTAACCAGCCCCCAAACCATTTATTCATCATCTAATAGGCATTATTTGAGCCCCTACTGTGTGTCTGGCTGCAAGCTGTCCAATAAGGAGTTGAGCGGCTCGGGGCTTTGTGACCACCTAGAGGGGTGGGATAGGGAGGGTGGGAGGGAGACGCAAGAGGGAGGGGATATGGGGATATATGTATACGTATAGCTGATTCACTTTGTTATACAGCAGCAACTGACACACCACATTGTAAAGCAATTATACTCCAGTAAAGGTGTTTTATAAAAATAAAAAAAAAAAAAAGAGTTGAGCGGCTGCCTGCAACCCGCCCCCCCCCCCCCAGGCCCAAGGAGCCATAGGAACCGGGAGACACAGGGACTTGTGATTCTCAACTCAGATCTGGCCTTACCTTGTGTTGCGACCTGGGGCAAGTATTGTAAATCCTCCAGCCCGTAGCTTCAAAGCAAAAAGAAGTCTTTTCAAAAGGGAAGGGTATTTCTGGGAACCGGAGAAACAGACAACAGCTGCAGAAGTGCTGTGAGCCCCTCTGCAGGCTCCCTGACCCGGGAACCACCGCTTACCCACCCGCGGGCGGAGGCTGCCCGCTGCCTGCCGAGCAGGCTGCCCCGTCCGGCCCCGGGGAGCCCGGGCAGCGGAGGCCCAGGGGGCGCCTTTCTCTTTAAGAGCCCCACAGGCGATGCTGATTGGCTGTAGCTATGCGGGTCTTTCTTCCCAGCTCCCTCCCTCGGAGCGCTCCCTCCTCCGCCGCTTTCTCGGCTTTTTCCACACCCCCCACCCCCACCCCGCTGCGTACCCTCCAGCCCCTGGCGCTCGCCTCTGGTTCCTCGCCGCAGAGTTCAGCCCCAGCAGCGGTAGGGGCGACTCGCTAGCAATAGATGCCGGGCGCCAAGATTTGCACCCTTAAGCCGCGCTGAACTCCAGAAGAAGAGAGAAGGAAGCAGAGAAGCCCCGGGAAGGCGGGGACGGGAGGTGCGGAAATCCCCGCCTAAAAGGCAGAAGCCGTCGCCCCCACCAGAGAGCTCTGCGCCGGCTGCTCGCCGCTTGCTGCCGCTGCCACGAGCGCCCGCCTCTCCCCAGCCATGCCAGGCCCGGCCGCCGACGAGGGGAAGGTCCCCTTCCGCACCGCCAAGGAGGAAATCCGTGTGGGCTTGGGGGTCGAGGGCTCGGAGGGCGGCGGCGGCGGCCGGGAGAAGCCCGGCGCGCGCGGGCGGCGGCAGGACATCGCCTGGAGGAACGTCTTCCTGCTGAGCCTGCTCCACTTGGGGGCCGTGTACTCCCTGGCGCTCATCCCCAAAGCCCAGCCGCTCACTCTGCTCTGGGGTAAGTCCCGCCGGCCCCCCTGCGCCCCGGGCACCGAGGCGAGGCGGCGCCGGGGCGCGCGGGGGCGCGGGTCGCCGCTGGCTTCGGGCGGTGCGGAGCCCCTCTCCGCTCGCCTCCCCACCACGCTCCCCGGCCCCCCGGCCTGCAGTCGTCTGGCCTTTGGGACAGGCAGGTATTTCTGTGCTGGTATTTTCAACTTCTGCCTCCCCCGCTGTCTGCTTGACTAGGCGCCTTTGGCGGCGCCTGGACGGACTCGGGGCCCTTGGGCGCCACCGCTGTGCGCAGAGGCGCACCGGCTGAACCCGGGTTCCAGGGCGGGAAGACCGGTGGGCTGATTGTGTCGCCCAGGCGGGTCCCAGGGGCGCTCCTTTCTGCCGCCCTTCGGCTTCTCAGTCTCCTCTGTGGGCCACGGACCTTGGGGCCGAGTTAAGGACAAGAAAGGGAGTTGCAGCGGGGGTGGAGAGACCGGGCACCGGATCAGTCTTGATGTTCGCGCAGGAGATGGAAGACACCAGTTCCCTTCCTGCCCCTTCAAGGCCCCCATCCCTGCCCCCTCCGTGATCTCTTGTGCCCAGTTGCACTTCTATGGTCCCAGAAGTTTCTCGGCGAGCACACCAACCCCGCGGCGAGAGCGCTCTGCCCCCGGCACAAAGCTTAGACCGTGGCCGAGCAGATCCCCTCCCGGACCTATTCCTTCTGACCAGTGCCTGTCTGTCACCGCACCTGTAGCTCTCCCTCTCGCCACCCTCTTTCCTAGCACCCCCAACCCTGCCGGCATGGGAGGGAGCCCAGGAGCACCCCCCCTCAATGTCCCCCACCTCCCGGGGCCCGGGGGCCGAGTGCCTGCCCTACGTGACTCCAGTGGCTGACCTCAGAACCACTTCCAACACCCCCTGCCCCAGCAACTGGTTTTGGCCTCAGTCCCTGCAGTGGCCACGTTAGCCGGGACAAAAGGCGCTGGCCTTGATATCCTGGGCTGAGAATTGGACGAGATGATCCAAGAAGCCCTTTCAGCTCTCCTCTCCGAGATCGCCAAGGAATGGCGGCAGGAGAAACACAACCTACCTTTATTCCCAGAGGGGAAGAGGAAGGAAGAAAATAAGAAAACCTCTTTCTGCAAGGCGTCTTATTTAGCATAGTGCCAGCTCCAAACGCCTGGGTTCATAATGGGGCCACTCGTTTCCAAGCCTTCCCCTGAAACTCTGCAGTCCCTTCTCTCGGAAGCAAACTCTTCCAGAAGATGGGGGCCTCTTAGGGGAGTGTGGCTGAGCAGAGCTGAGGAATGATGAGAGGGGCGGGGCGTCTGTGGGGATCTGTGAAGCCTCCCAGAGCCGCCTAAGCTTTGGGTAACCTCCCTGCTCAGCCCTCCCCTGCTCAGTACACCTCCTCAATTCAGTGTCCTTTCCACCATCTTCTTTACTGTTATGTGTTGGTTTCATTCTCCCTGTCTTCCTTCTTCCTTTACTTCCAGATGACTAGATCGTGAGATGCTCAGTCATTGCTTCATGGACACACTCCCCCCACCTGCCAACCAAAACCCTTATTGCCCTGGATCCTCCAGGGAGCTGCTCCCTCTCCACCCCACTCCTTCTCCCTGTAGGGGCAGGACTGTGCCTTTGGACTGCAGAGCTCACCTGCCTCCAGGGGATTGGGGCTTAGCTTTAATAGCAGCAGTGTCAGAGAGCTCAGGGAGAAGTGAGCACTTAAAATATTGTCTTACATGCCTGGAGCTCCACAGACCCACAGGCTCCATCCCTTACAGCCACCCACCCGCTGGTTCTGGCATCCCACCAGGAGCCACAAGGACAAGGCCCCCTCTCCAGGTTTGCCAGTCACCTCTGCCCTTTCCAGGCCACTCACCGTGGTGGAGACAGAATCTTTCTTCTGAAAGACCTTGGCCAGAAGACACCGTCCTCGGCCTCAAACTCCTCCAGCTTCCCCGGAGAAGTCAACACACTGCAGGACTCTGGGTTCCCCTTTGTGGGTGATGTTGCCAAGCCCATCCTTGTGCCTTCCTGCATAGTCTATTGCCTTAGCTACTTTTGGTCAGTTCCATTCCCTGAATCTTGATTCACTCCCTACCTGGGTTTCATTGCTGCCCCCCTCCAAAAACCAAACAAACAAACAGAAAAAGAGCCGACAGTGGTGGATATTGTAGTTTCAGGATTCAAACTTGTGACTTAGAAACATTCCAAGTAAGTGAATGTTATCTGATGGATATCTTGTGAGGGAAGAAGTGAGGGAGAGAGACAGCTAAGATCAGTGTGCTGATGGCTAGAATCTATAGGGAGACTGTTGATCAGGGTTATTTTCATTGAAAGCCTTGGTGCCTTGAGCTTCAAATTTCTCCCCACTGGATGCCCTTTTCATCATCTCTCCCACTGGCTCTGTGTAGTGTTAGGACTGAGTTCATGCACCAGTGGGCTGTTCATCCACTTCAGGGACCTGAGTTGTCAAAGCAGTAGGCTTAACTAGCCCGTCTATTATTGCTTGCCACCCTCCACCCCAGGTATGGTTGCCCTGGAAACAGGAGGCATCCATGCAGAGCACCCAGCAGAGGATGTTTTAGGTGTTCAGTTGTGCGAAGAGTAATTTGCGTGGCAGATTATGAAAGATGTCATCCATGAAAGATCCCATCAAGTTGTTCAGTCCAGACCTCCTCCACTGCCTCACTCCCCACCTTTTATGACTCTCCGTGGGCCCAGAGCAAGTTGTTTTCTCTTCTTACCCTTGCAGTTTTCTGAGTGGGCAGGCTGTCAGAACGGAATGCTCTTGGTGCCCGCAGGTCCTGAGGGATGAGTTTATGACTTTTGAGCACAGAACACGACCTCCAGCTGGAGGAAAAATCTTCACCTGAAGCCTTGAGCTCACAAAAGTGCCTGCTTTGAGGGTTTTTGGCCAAAGGGGCAGTTTGTTCATGCCCTGAATCCCAAGACGAGTGGAATAGGGGAGTGAGGAGCTGCAGCTGTGGTGTCGAGGTCAGAGTCCTGGCGCCTCTTCCCAGCAGCTTTGCCCTGTCTCCAGGCGTTCTGGCCCCTGGTTTCCAAAAACATGAGGGACTTTTCTGGTTTCCCTTGAAATGTCATCCGAGTCCCCTAAATATGCCTTGGTGACATCATGACAATTTCAGTGACAGTATCAGGCATGCAAAACAGTAACATGCCCTGCTCCCTTCCATCTTGCCCCAGGGCAAATGTGACCATTGCTAAGGTAGATACAGGATTCTCTGGTGCCCTTCAGGTTGCTGGAACACAGCCTATGGTGAGGAATCTGAGCGGTGGCAGGAATTGACTGAGGCAGTCTAGCAGGAGGGAGGGTCAGGAGAGGCTGGGGTTTGGAAGGTACTGGTCCATCAGTCAAATTCTGTCCAATTCTGAGAGTTGCCCAAAGATGAGCTGTCTTCTGTCAGGCCTTGGGTAACCTGAATCCACACCTTCGATGGTCCTGATGTCGTTGTTGTGCTTCTTTTTCCACCAAATCCCTAACATTGTTGAGGCACTCCAAGAATGCGTGGCCATGGACTTCTGTTTTACCTCCGGGTTTGCTAGGGTGAGCACAGCTCAGAAGAGAAACAACTGAGAATGTGAATCCCTGCTCTCCTACTTACTTACCAGCTGCATGGCCTTGGGCAAATGAACATCTCCAGACCTCAGCTTTCTCACCTGTAAAATGGGTATATCAATACTTCTTGGGCTTCCCTGGTGGCGCAGTGGTTGAGAATCTGCCTGCTAATGCAGGGGACACGGGTTCGAGCCCTGGTCTGGGAGGATCCCACATGCCACGGAGCAGCTGGGCCCGTGAGCCACAATTGCTGAGCCTGCGTGTCTGGAGCCTGTGCCCCGCGACGGGAGGGGCCGCGATAGAGAAAGGCCCGCGCACCGCGATGAAGAGCGGTCCCCGCACCGCGATGAAGAGTGGCCCCCGCTTGCCGCAACTGGAGAAAGCCCTCGCACGAACCGAAGACCCAACACAGCCAAAAATAAAATAAATAAATAAATAAAATCAAGTAAAACTTTAAAAAAAAAAAAAAATACTTCTTGCTCATGAAGTTGTGAGAATTAAATTCGATAATAGGTGTAAACTACTTAGCACAGTGCCTGGACCTTGGCTGATGTCCAGTAATTGTTAGCTGCTCTTATTATTATTGGTCCTGATACCGGTTTTTTTCTTTAGTAGAAGGAAAAAAGGCCCTCTTGCAGCACAATCAATTCTACAAAGCTGGCACACAACATGGCTTCGTTGCCTCTCTTGCATAGAAAAGATTGCTTTGGCTTGGGAAACAAGGGTTCTTTCTCAAAGTCTCCAAAGAGAAATGAACACAGATCCCCCTGTCCCTCCTCCCTCCCCCATTCCCTTCTCTTTCATCCTCTCTTCCTCCTATTTTCCTCCAGAAGGCCATTATTTTGTAAAGAAGAATCTTTTTGTTCAGCTGATAACTCACCTGGTCTTTAGTGTCTTCTTTGGGGCTTTTTGAGCAGAGCCAGTTAAATTGCTGTAAAAACAGGGCCAAATCATTTCTCCTAAATGTCTTAGGGTGTCAGTTTTGACTTTTTTCCCCGTTTTTGTCTCCTTGAATTATCTTTTTTTTAAAAAATCTTTAATGCTCAAACTACTAAAAAACTGAAAAACATAAATGAATCTTCCTTTTAAATCTTGTAATTCCCAGCCCATTGTTGCAACTCTTGCATTTTTAATAACCAGGCAAGCACTAAGAGCCCTACCCCAGGCTGGGTGGAGTGCAGCGAAACCCGAGAGAATGGTGTGCTTTTGCTGGCTTAATAGTCCCAACAAGCATAAATATAGGTTGAAGTTAACATTATTAACTCGGTTTTTTTCTAACAACACTGGTCAAGGTCACTGCCAACTGCACTGTCATCCTGAAATGTGAAGTCGCTCTGCAGAGTGGAAAGCAGAGCGGGAATCCCAGCATTGCCACTTAGTTCAACTTCTGGCAGGCCCCTTTCCGGTGTGTGAGCCTCGGTTTCCTGGTCTCTGAAATAGGGATGGTAATACTGAGCTGAAAGTTGTTTTAAGAATCAGGGCAAATGTCAAACTGGTGCCAGAGGCTAGACATGCAGTGCCCTCTGTTCCTACCAACCCCACCGTGGGCCAGGCGTCAGGGAACCCGCAGGGCTTCCGTGTCTGTTTGTCTGGGACTTGGAGTTCTCGTGGCTCAAATATAAGGCATAGCCTTTAAATCCAAATAGATTATCCTGACCTCGTGTAACATTTAGTTCTCATCTTGTCCTGATTTGTGTATTGTATAACATCATAATAATTGCTTGGAAAAGTCACTGAGAGATTTACAAAAGGGTGACACCGTCATGGTGGTTTCTCTGAATTTTTATAAAAGGCAACATCGTCTTTGGTTGGCATTATTCTTGTCGAGCATTTATTTTGACATTCTGTAGTCTCTGGTGTGCGGTCTCGCCATCCCTCTGCTGTGACATGTCCTGCTTCTGTGGAAGTGCCACCCTGGGGTTAAGAGTGTGGACGTGAGAGTCAGAGGATCTGGGTTCAAGGCCCAGCCCACCAGCTATAGCCTTGGGCAGGTCGCTCACCCCCCGTAGCCTCAGCGTCCCCAGCTGCACAGTGAGAAGAGCGGTACAACCAGCAGCATGTCGCAGCTGGAGTGAAAGGAACGAGAGTGAGGCACTTGGCCCTCGGTGCTTCCCTTCGCGCCTCCCTTCCTTTAGCTCCCCCTTTGGTGGCTGGGACTTGTTCCGGCTGCCCCCTGGTTGTCAGAAAGCCCTGGTCAGGGGTAAAGCAGTTGGTTTTCTGAGTTTGTTTTCCCTGGCAATGGGTTGGTGGCCACCCCAGCAGGGACCCGCTATCCTCCCTCATCAGTGTCTGCCGTTTGTTCACTCTGAGTGTGAACGGCCACGAGAGCGCCTCACAGCTGCACGTGCAGTCACATATTCACTTGTCCACTAATTCATTCATTCTTTTCCTTTTCAACTATTGTCAAAAGATATCAGAATCACTTGGGGCTCTTTTAAAATATTCAGAAGCCTGGGCGCACTGCCCCGCCCCCGGACCTACTGCACTGGAATCTCTAGGAGTGAGGTCCTGGCTTTTTTGAAAAAGGCATTAAGGTGTTTCTGATGCACAGCGGGGCTGAGAACCATTATTTAATTCCCTTATCCATATTCAGTTATGCTTATTACTCACCCATTACTTGCCAGGCACCGACACCGTCCCGACTTCACGGCACTTAAGGCCAGATGGAGAGACAGACGGGTGCACCAGTGAGAACCGCCAAGGCAGCATTAGCTGCAGGTGCCAGCCTGGGGGAGTTGGGGAGGCTTCCCGGGGGAGGAGGTGGCTGGACTGAGCCTCCAGGAGGCCCGAGGCTGGCTGGCCAAGGGGTTTGGGTGAGATGGCACTGTAGCCACAGGCTACAGAGCTCCCGAGGGGAGAGGGGAGAGCCAGTCAAGGACCTGGTGGTTCAGCGAGGCTGAAGGTGATCAGGGCCCAGATCCAGGGCAGGAAGATCCAACAGGACCAGGAAGACTGGGAGGAGATCAGGCTTTCGGAGGGGCTGCCCTTCAGCCTCTACCTGCCTCTCACCTCCTCTCACCCATCACACACACCAGCCTCTCTTGGTGTATAACTTGTAGACCAGACACATGGCAGCGGGATGAGTGAGTCTGAAGATTTTCGGGAAAGACCCTGAGGCAGACGCCTTGGAGCAGGTGTGCAGTGGGGCCGGGCACCTCTCTCAGGCTGGTCAGAGCTGAGGGAGAGCTAGAAATAATGTCTCAGCTGGGCCTTTGATCTCACAGATTCAGGGGTATTGTCCCAGGACTAAATTACTAAAATGCCCCAAGGGTATAATAGCACAGGCATACCAGACCCAGGGCTCTCTCCTCCTCCTGTGTTCCTCTTTCTTGTTTCTCAAAGGTACAGGTGTGTAGGGGAGTTCTTCTCACCTCACTTCCTCCCTTGAACCTGAGCTTAAACAGCTGGTTCTCACTACCCTCCTCAATGTCCTGCTTCCCACTTCTGCAGCTTATTACGGAGGGCTCTGTGGGTCCCTGCAGGCTGTGGTCCAGCAACATCACCTGGGAGCTTGTTAAAAAGAAAGACTCTCAGACCCCACCCTGGACCTATTGAATCACTACCTGCACTGACTGATAAGGTCTCCAGGTGACCCATCTGCACTGAACTTAGAGAATCACTCCCTCAAGTCAGGCCACAGGCCGACGGGTCAGAGAAGCTGCACATGGGTGGGATTTGGCAACTCTTTCTTTTTCCGTTTAATGGCCTCCTCCTCTTTGCCTCCCCTCCTCCCCTCCCGCCTCCTTGTAGCTTATTTTAGAACATGTCGGGATCCTGCTTCTCTTGCCAACAAAAGGCTGTTGCTAAAATCTTTCAGCCAGCAGCAGTGATGTTTAATTCATGGGCTAGAAAATTAATTTTATTTTCATGAGTAGAGCTGGAGAAAAATAACAGGAAGTCTCTGTGCATGGCCCTTGGGAATTCAGCATGTCTGTTTAACTGGTAAAACAGTTAACAGTTCATTTACCAGATGAACTGGTAAAGGCGAGGGGGCCTCAGGAAAGGGCCACCTTCCACAAAGGATGCTTTTGGCTGCAAGTAGCACAAAACTCAACTTAGGATGGCTTAAAAGATAAGGACAATTTCTAATTTCACTGGTAGGTAATCCTAAGGTAGGGCACTTGTGGGATGACTCAGTAATAACATCAAAGTGCAGGTTTCACTTCTGCCATGATGGCCTTGTGGAATTTAGTTTTCCTTGTGGTTACAAGGTGGCTGCCAGAGTTCCAGGAGTTACAACAGTGTCCTACAGAAGAAGAGAGAGGCTGCCCCTTCCTGAAGTCTCATCAGAGAGAAACTCCCTCCTGGTCATCTCACAGCTGATGTCTCCTCAAGTCTCACTTGCAGGATTGTGTCCCAAGTCCCTTGTTAAACCATCACTGGCAAGGGATTCAGGATAATCAGTGTTAGCCACTGAGCCACATGCCACATGAGGCGGGGGTTAAGAGCCAAACACAACCCAGGCTCTGGGGGAAGGGAGCAGAGGGCATGGCTGCTGGGACAGCCCACACCTCTGCTCCCGGGCCTGCCTTTACTCCCTCTCATGACCTTCCCTCTTTGGTGTCCCCTCCATTCCCTGGAAAGGCTCTGATTTCCTATTTTAGCTCGCTCTTCCCCTCTACTCCCTACCCGCTCCGCTTGTCTCCAGTCCTGCTGTCATCTCAGCGAGGTGTAAACGTCGGCCTTTTCCGTGAGGCTCTGCGCTCTCCCGTAGCACATCTGCCTCCCCAGAGCCTGGCAACGGCCTCTGCTCAACACACACTGTGCTGGGGGATGGATGCAGGAGGAGACGAGTGAATGAGTTTAATCTTTGTGTGGCCTTCCTTTCTAAGGAAAGTTTTCATGTTGTTTCTTAACTTTGAAGATGTTTTTGCCCCTGTAAGCGAACTTTCCATGTGATTTGGGGAAAGGACTGGGGAGCGAGAAGCCTTTCTCAGTGCCCCAGGAACCTGCATGCCCCTCTGCACCCGAGTCCACCTGGGAGTCACCCTGACCTCAGTGGGGACCTTGCCGAATTCTCTATCGCTCCTCTGGGTTTTTATGGGGTGAGACGGGGCTGGGGAAGGTTGCTCTGGGCACAGGGAAGTGTTAAATGCCTTGTGGGAGAATGGATTTAAAAAGAAAAAGATGGACAGTGAGTGACTTAGAATGTGTTCTTTACCAAGGTTTTCCATGGTGACACACTTTCCTCAGGCTGATGAATGGTTTTTTTGGCTGGTCATTGTCTTCATCGTCCAGGTGACGCAGAACGTCAGTGATGACGTCACGGTCAGATTTCTGTTCTCTTGCCTCAAATTTTACTTAAAAGGGCATTTAAAAGTCCACTTAAAAAAAAAAGTCCACTTAATCTCACCCAGCAGGTACTCTTTTTTAAAAAAAAATCAATTTATTTATTCATTTTTGGCTGTGTTGGGTTTTTGCTGCTGCACGCGGGCTTTCTCTAGTTGCGGCGAGCCAGGGCTACTCTTCATTGCGGTGCGTGGGCTTCTCACTTCGGTGGCTTCTCTTGTTGCGGAGCACGGGCTCTAGGCGCGCGAGCCTCAGTAGTTGTGGCACACGGGCTTGGTTGCTCTGCGGCACGTGGGATCCTCCTGGACCAGGGCTCGAACCCGTGTCTCCTGCATTGGCAGGCGGCTTCCCAACCATTGCGCTACCAGGGAAGCCCTGCCCTTAAAATGGAAAAAAACCCAAAAAATCCAATACCAGTCGACTTGGAAATGAAGAGGTACAAGAATAGAGTTTAGAACTCAGGTTTAAATTTGTTTTCTTCCTGTATCACTGTCTGTTGTATGAATACCATCATGCCCTCGCAATTTGGCTGTATTGGTTTTAGCTCGGTTCCCTAAAGAGACAATGACTGTAAATGCAGCCTGTGACCTGAATGAGCAAGGCCATCTCCCAAAGCATCCTCCACCTCATCGTCAAAAAACATTTATCAAGCAGGCAATTAATTTCCTATGGTCTTGAGCCAGGCACTGTGTAAAAACACAGAGACCTGGTCTCTACCCTCCTACCTTTTATAACTCAGAGGAACAGCTGTGATTTTCCCCAAGTAGTGCATCCAATTTAATGTTCTCTTGGCATGAGTAGAAGTGGAAAATACTCTTACTTCTTTAAAAGTTCTATGCATGAAATTAGAAATGAATTTCTAAAATGTAACTTTCCTGGAGTAGTTTGTCGGTTCCCTCCTCTAACAAATACATTCATAAGAAGCTTTTGCAGATGGTTACAATGAAGATCGTCTCTATTCTCAGCCTGTGAGTCACTGGAGTGTCCCTGAAAGCATTTGTTTTGCCCTAGAGTCTCTATAAGCAAAAGAAGGTATTTATTAGCAAGTGTGAATAATGCCCAGATATCTCCCCCTCCCATCGCCCACCCCCAAATCCATTGTGTTTGGCTCCCTGGCTCCTGACAAGTGGGTGAGTCATTAACATTTTTGAGCTCTGCTTGAATTACTCGGGGGTCTTGACTCCATCTGTAGCTACCCTCTGAGCATAGACTGGGTATGAACCTCAACTTGGCAGAGCTCCCAGGAGGGTTGGAATAAACCATAGTTATTAGAGCTAATATTCCTTCATGCACAGAGCTGGTAGTCAGTCAGTGTTCGCCCAGTGGTTAAAATCATTGGATAACTGTGCCTTCCCTGGTGCTCCTGGAATTCCCAACAATCCAAAAGCTAAAGGGCCAATACCTGGCTCAGTTGCAGGGCTTAAATCTAAAAATAAATCTGTTCTGATTGATTGGTTTTGATTGGTTGGTGCCCTTGTGGGTTGTCAGGTTTTTTTTAATTGAAGTATAGTTGATTTACAATATTGTGTTACTTTCACATATACAGCAAAGTAATTTGGAGATATATATATATATATATATATTCCTTTTTTGATTCTTTTCCATTATAGGTTATTATAAGATATTGAATATAGTTCCCTATGGTGTACTCAAATATTTTTAATATCATCTCTGCATATGCATTTTCTTGTTATCATATGATTCATATAATCTTCAGCTTCTATCCTTTTCTATTTTAACTGAATGAGAACTTTGAAAAAATCAGTCAGTCATTCTGGCTTAAATTTATATCCTAAATCATGTAAGGAAAGGTATTAGGGCCCAATCTAAGTTCTGGGGTTGAAAGTAAATCACCTGTCCTAATAAAAACTTCTTTTGTGATAGAGGCAATGTGTGTCTAAAAGGTGATTTTTATTCTCTAGTTTATAATTGCCTTTATGTAAGATTCTCCCCGAAAGATTTGATATTAATCATCAGAAAAAAATAACATTGGAAAAGTCAGATTGTGAAGGTGTATCGCTAAGTGTTGGGAGTTGGGAGGACAGAACGTGGAGGACCTTACCGCTAATCCAGGTGGTACTCCTAGCTCACAGGTCATTGCCCATGATGTTGTGGACGGTGTCTAGGCTCCCAGCAGCCCAGGGTCGGTGCCACTCAAACCATACCTGAGGCTTGGTACAGGGAATTGTTTTAATGATAGAAAATTTCAAACATACATAAAAGTAAAGAGAATGGAGTCTCTATCCCCACACCCACCCCTCACCTGGGGATTTTTTTTTTTCGTAACTTTTTACTTTGATATATAATTTCAGATACATAGAACAGTTGTAAGAACAGTACAGGGAACTCCCATTTACTCCATGCAGACTGAACAATTTCCATCTTATCCCATTGGCTTTATCATATTCTCTATGTGTATATGTATACATATGTGTGACTACTATTTTTTCTGAGCCATTTGAGAATAAGTCGGAGATATTGTGTCCTTTTATCTCTAAATACTTCAGTATGTATTTCCTAACAATAAGAATACAACCACAGTACAATGTTCAAAACCAGGAATTTAACTTTGATATTATCTTTTTTTTTTTTTGCGATGCCCAGCAGCATATGGGATCGTAATTCACCCACCAGGAATGGAACTGGCCCCCGCTGCTTTGGAAGCACAGAGTCTTAACCACTGGACCACCAGGGAAGTCCCAACCTTGATATTATCTAATCCACAGTGGATAGCCGAATGTCATCAGGTATCCTAGCAATGTCCTTTATAGCTCCCCCCCCCCCTTTCGGATTAGATTGAAGCAAATTCAAGACAATTGCATCTGTATATACTTAAGTATCCAGTATTAGTTGGGGTAATTCTGGCTACATTGTCCTCATGGAAAACCTCGGGGGCCACCTTTCCCCTACCAACTTCCCCCAGCTCTTTGCGGGAAAACATTTGTGAGGGGCAGTTTTCAGAAGCGGGAAGGGGTAGAAACTGAGAAGCAGACATAGGTAATGAGCGAGGCAGTAGTCCTCAGGCTGGTCTGCGGACTGTGTATTGGGGGTCATCTGAGTTGCTCGTGCAACGTGCAGATCAGGGGGCTCTACCCAGACAGGAGCTCCACCCAGGCCCTACAGGATGAGAACCTCTGGGAGCGACCCGGACTCTGCATTTTAACAGGTGCCACGGGTAGCTCTTATACCCTGTGGGTTGGAGGTGCTCTGACCCGGAGGCAGGTGACCTGGGAGTGATGCTGTGTCCCTAGCAGTTTAATGTCACATCCCCACACACCTGCCCCATCTCAGAACAGGTGCAAGGCTGTTACATTGCCTCCAATTCCACTAGCCCGAGATTCCTTAGGGTTGATAAGAGGCAGCATTTGGGGAATGGGAATAGCTGCAGGGGCTCCTCTCTCAGCACACAGCTTCTTACACAGGGCTGATCCCGAGGGGGTGGGAGTTTCACTGGAGAGAGGAGAGTTAAAGCGGAAGGAGACTGTGATCGGACCCGGACCCGGACCCGGAGTGCTTTGTGGTGTGGAGTGAGCTTGTTTTCCCGGGGTGGGGTGGGGGTAGGTGCTTGGATCATCCCTGGGGTGGAAGGCTGTTCAGAAGAGGTGAAAAAAACCCAGGAGAAAGCCTCAAACAAACAGCCCTAGGCAGAAACCTCCACCTGCTTGGAAGAGGGCCCTGAAACCTTTCTTACGACTGCGGAGGGGACTCAGGTGCGGCAGCCAACTGCGCAGCCTCAGCGCCTCCCTTGCCCGATCTTCCCCTCCGGGAAGGCAGCCCCGGTACGAGTAGCGGTGGCATCATTATTATTATTATTAATCATTATTAGTTCTTAGACAGGTAAAACCTTCCAAGATTGAACCAGGAAGAAATAGAAAATATGAACAGACCAATCACAAGTAATGAAATTGAAACTGTGATAAAAAATCTTCCAACAAACAAAAGTCTAGGACCAGATGGCTTCACAGGTGAATTCTATCAAATTTTAGAAAAGAGCTAACACCAATCCTTCTCAAACTCTTCCAAAAAATTGCGGAGGAAGGAACACTCCCAAACTCATTCTATGAGGCCACCATCACCCTGATACCAAAACCAGACAAAGACACTACAAAAAAAGAAAATTACAGACCAATATCACTGATGAATATAGATGCAAAAACCCTCAACAAAATACTAGCAAACAGAATCCAACAACACATTAAAAGGATCACACACCATGATCAAGTGGGATTTATCCCAGGGATGCAAGGATTCTTCAATCTATGCAAATCAATCAATGTGATACACCATATTAACAAATTGAATAAAAACCACATGATCATCTCAATAGATGCAGAAAAAGCCTTTGACAAAATTCAATACCCATTTATGATAAAAACTCTCCAGAAAGTGGGCATAGAGGCAACCTACCTCAACATAATAAAGGCCATATATGACAAACCCACAGCAAACATCATTCTCAATGGTGAAAAACTGAAAGCATATCCTCTATGATGAGGAACAAGACAAGGATGTCCACTCTCACCACTATTATTCAACACAGTTTTGGAAGTCCTAGCCACGGCAATCAGAGAGGAAGAAGAAATAAAAGGAATACAAATTGGAAAAGAAGATATAAAACTGTCACTGGGGCTTCCCTGGTGGCACAGTGGTTGAGAATCTGCCTGTTAATGCAGGGGACACGGGTTCGAGCCCTGGTCTGGGAAGATCCCACATGCCGCGGAGCAACTAGGCCCATGAGCCACAACAACTGAGCCTGCGCGTCTGGAGCTTGTGCTCCGCAACAAGAGAGGCCGCGATAGTGAGAGGCCCGCACGCCGCAATGAAGAGTGGCCCCCGCTTGCCACAACTAAAGAAAGCCCTCGCACAGAAACGAAGACCCAACACAGCCAAAAATAAATAAATTAAAAAAAAAAAAACCGTCACTGTTGCAGATTACATGATACTATACATAGAGAATCCTAAAGATGCCACCAGAAAACTACTACAGCTAATTAATGAATTTGGTAAAGTTGCAGGATACAAAATTAATGCACAGAAATCTCTTGCATTCTATAGACTAATGATGAAAAATCTGAAAGAGAAATTAAGGCAACACTCTCATTTACCACTGAAACAAAAATAATAAAATACCTAGGAATAAACCTACCTAGGGAGACAGAAGACCTGTATGCAGAAAACTATAAGACACTGATGAAAGAAATTAAAGATGATACCAACAGATAGAGAGACATACCATGTTCTTGGATTGGAAGAATCAATATTGTGAAAATGACTATACTCCCCAAAGCAATCTACAGATTCAATGCAATCCCTATCAAATTACCAATGGCATTTTTTACGGAACTAGAACAAAAGTCTTAAAATTTCTACGGAAACACAAAAGACCCTGAATAGCCAAAGCAGTCTTGAGGGAAAAAAATGGAGCTGGAAGAATCAGACTCCTTGACGTCAGACTATACTACAAAGCTACAGTAATCAAAACAATATGGTACTGGCACAAAAACAGAAACATAGATCAATGGAACAAGACAGAAAGCCCAGAGATAAACCCACGCACCTATGGTCAACTAATCTGTGATAAAGGAGGCAAGGATATACAATGGAGAAAAGACAGCCTCTTCAATAAGTGGTGCTGGGAAAACTGGACAGCTACATGTAAAAGAATGAAATTAGAATACTCCCTAACACCATACACAAAAATAAACTCAAAATGGATTAGAGACCTAAATGTAAGACTGGACACTATAATAAAACTCTTAGAGGAAAACATAGGAAGAACACTCTTTGACATAAATCACAGCAAGATCTTTTTTCTAACCACCTCCTAGGGTAATGGAAATAAAAACAAAAATAAACAAATGGGACCTAATGAAACTTCAAAGCTTTTGCACAGCAAAGGAAACCATAAACAAGAGAAAAAGACAACCCTCAGAATGGGAGAAAATATTTGCAAACGAATCAACGGACAAAGGATTAATCTCCAAAATATATAAACAGCTCATGCAGCTCAATATTAAAAAAACAAACAACCCAATCCAAAAATGGGCAGAAGACCTAAACAGACATTTCTCCATAGAAGACATACAGATGGCCTAGAAGCACATGAAAAGTTGCTCAACATCACTAATTATTAGAGAAATGCAAATCAAAACTACAATGAGGTATCACCTCACACCAGTTAGAATGGGCATCATCAGAAAATCTACAAACAACAAATGCTGGAGAGGGTGTGGAGAAAGGGGAACCCTCTTGCAACTGTTGGTGGGAATGTAAATTGATACAGCCACTATGGAGAACAGTATGGAGGTTCCTTAAAAACTAAAAATAGGACTACCATATGATCCAGCAATCCCACTACTGGGCATGTACCCTGAGAAAACCATAATTCAAAAAGACACATGCACCCCAGTGTTCATTGCAGCACTGTTTACAACAGCCAGGTCATGGAAGCAACCTAAATGCCCATCGACAGACGAATGGATAAAGAAGATGTGGTACATATATACAATGGAATATTACTCAGCCATAAAAGGGAACGAAATTGGGTCATTTGTTGAGATGTGGATGGATCTAGTGACTGCCATACAATGAAGTCAGAAAGAGGAAAACAAATATCATATATTAACGCATATATGTGGAACCTAGAAAATGGTACAGATGAACCAGTTTGCAGGGCAGAAATTGAGACACAGACGTAGACAACAAACATATGGACAGCAAGGGGGGAAAGCGGCAGGGGGGTGGTGGTGGTGGTGGGATGAATTGGGAGATTGGGATTGACATGTGTACACTGATGTGTATAAAACTGATTACTAGTAAGAACCTGCTATATAAAAAATAAAATGAAAAAAAAATACTAACTGAATTAATAAAGATTATCAAAAAAACCAAAAGAAAACTGGAACAATACTGTAAAGATGTCAATGTGTGGAATCTGGGCTTAATCAAATATACGGTAGGGAACCTGTACATTATTTTGACTAAAATTATAACAAGTCTAAGTTTAGGAAAAGTAATCTGGCAAGATGGATGTGAGGGAGACAGAAAGTGAAATCAGATGGAAGACAACCAAGTAGGTATGAAACTATTATGGGAATGAAAACAGACGTGTAAGAACAAATTACAAAGCAGACCTGCCCAAAGGTGGCATGTAATACAAACGATTAACTGGACAAGCACAAGGGAAAAACATTGACATGAAAATGACAATAAGAAATAAGTCCACTTAGAAATAAATTCAGTGAAATAATACAAATGGCAAAAACTGTAAGAGAACTTAGAGATGATTAAAAAAATGACAGACTTTTGAACATCCATTTCAAGTTAATTAATTCACTTCAAATTAATTTATTCACTACTGAACACCTATTAGGTGTCAAGCACGTATAAGATAGGATGTTGACTCCTTACTACTCACATTTGTTGTGATTCATAACCAAAATTTTTTTAATTAAAAGAAAATTAAATATGTGTACAATATGAAAATAGGTTTTAATGGAAAAAAAACAAGAATGAGTTTAAAAATCTATGACACCATAAACATAGTACTTCAAACATGAGCTAAAGTTAATATCATACAGAACTCCACAAACTGGTTAAGAAGATTCTAGAAACTACAAGAGGTAAAAAGTGAACAACCTGATATACACACTTCATTAATGATAAAAGGGGCCAACAGGCTTCCATGCACCAAGAAATTCATAAACATATTGAGTTACTGGTTTTTACAGTAAGTACACTGTACATACAAATTCTGTGGCAAGGCAATCTGACTTATTTTAGGGACAGACAATTCTGCTCTACCTTATTTCAGGGACAGACAATTCTACCATACCACCATACCAAAGATCAGACTAAGCGTTTAACATTCCTACAAGCTTCTTTAAAATCTCTATAAACAAGAAAAGAACGAAGTTATCCATTAAAATATATTAAGAGTAGTCATCTCTGAAAGATAAGGTTTTTTTAACCTTCTTTTCCTACCTCTTTCCTACAATAAAGATATTTTTGAATTAGGACAAGCCAAAAAAATTTTTAAGATTTTCCATTTTAAGTATTATGTACTGAATGCTAAGGAACTTCTGACTGTGAATGAGAACTGTTGAAGGATTTTAAGCATTGAATTGACATGTCATGGACAAACCCTTGAAGAAACCCTTGGTACATAAACTTCAAGGGCATTTGAAAACTGCTTCAAGCACATGACTGGATATCATAAACAAGCTTTTACATTACCAATTCTGCATCATTTTGGACAGATTTGCATCCTGAGTTGAAGACATAACTAATCAGATTTAGAGTTAAAAGAAGACATCTAAAAATGGAAGGTCTATCAAATCACAAGCTCCTCCATGACAGATGACTTAGCTATCAAGGGTAGTTTAGCAAAATGGAAGTTTGAGTCAAAGGCAGCATGGTATAGTGGGTTTGGGGTCATAGACCTGGATCTGATTCCCAGCTCCAATACTGAGTGCCTGTCACTAACTCAAGCATGTCATTTAACCTCTGAACTCCAGCCTTCTCATCTATGAAATGACAGCACCTACCCTACAGAATTATGGTAGTGATTAATGCTAATCACTAAGCCTGGCAAACAGTAGATGCTCAAATCAGAACTTTGTTACTATTACAATACTCACTCCTACTCAAAGAGCCAATGATTCTACGATTAAAAGCAACAGTATGATTTAAATTAGTTTAGCAGGATTAGATAACAGAAATAAAAAGTAATACAACTGGAAAACTAGTCTTTCCTTATCTGTATACTGACTGGTAATACCTAGCAAAATATCCCATTCCTTCCCCAAATCAAGATCAGCATGAGTGCTCTGCCCAGGTGGAGGAAACGGACAAAGGGAGAGAACACAAGAGCAGAACATGGAAGACAGGAAGACAGGATACAATAAAGAAGATCTGGGCCCAAAACTGGAAATCAATACTGCTGCCTTGACTTCCCTGCCAGCCCAGTGGTCAAGATTCCGTGCTTCCACTGCAGGGCGTGCAGGTTCGATCCCTGGTCAGGGAACTAAGATCCCCACAGGCCACACTGAGTGGCCAAAACAAACAGACAAATATTGCTACCTTTGTCCAGGTAGAGATTTCAACAAAGAAATAAATGTACCAGAAATGTTAGGATTTTTAGTTAAAAGGCTATCTTCCTTATTCACAGGAGATTCAACTAGCTCAAAGCTGGAAACATAATTGGTGTTTAATAAATACCTGTCGACTGATATGTACACATTTTACTTCCTAACCTAAAGCTTTTTATAAACAGACTAAGTTGGATACTGGGACACTGCTGTAAAGTTCAGGTCATCAAACATTTTTGTGTACCATGTTCCTGAATTAAGAGGTATATTTAATTCCATCACGAGTCCCTGAAAAAGTTACATTTCATGTCCCTTCTACTCATCCATACCTACTTTCAAGCATTTAGAGAAGAAAGAATCCACCCCATTCACAACAAAGACAACCACTGCATAAAGAAAAACAAGGGAAAAGCTAGTCAAGTGTGAAGGACACTAGAATGTAACACCATGAAGGCAGGGACTTTCATCTGTATTGTTCACTGTTATCTCTCTAGCATCTAGAACCATACCCAGCACATAACAGTTGCTCACTAAATAACTGCTGACTGAATGAATAAATTATTCTTTGAAAAAATAATTTTGGACAACCAAAACGATTATTTTCAATGTTGATGGCTTTCTTAAGGCTTAGAAGAGTTCTATTATTTTACCTTTTTCCCAATTACTCTTATGGAAGATTACTTCAAAATAAAGAAAAGAGGATTGCTCTGAGCCAAAAATAGATAGCCTTGGAAAAAAACTTTCTATAAAATACTGTTTCAATATAATTTTATTAGCAGTTATTACATCAAAAGTCACATTTACAGGATCCAAAGGACTGTCTTAGAAAATTCTAAAGTATATGTAATTAGACTTTAACAGTAAGATAGAACATATTCTCATAGCACAGCCCTTAAAAAGTCAAGAATTAATACTGAGAATTATTAAGTACAGTTCTATCAAGAACTAGAAATGAATTCTGTGTGCATAGTGGCACTTAAAACAAAGTTCCATGTAAGTATAATACATCTATGGATGTGAATTTCAGTGGCAAACATTAAATTCCAAACAACTGACACCAAAGGAATTTCCAATCAAAACACAAGCATGATGGCTTTCATTCAATGTAGAGCTGTGATAATTCTATAAAGAGACCCTGAATCCTTAAGTCCTATAATATGATTTTACCCTGTGACACTAATACAAAACAAATCAACTCTAATGCACAGATTCTGACACATGATAAAAAGATAGCCTTTTTCTATATCAGAAAATGCTGAGTTCTCCAGTGCAGTATAGGCTGGTCATTGCTGATCTACTGAAATTCTACGTCCTCCAGACTGAGCAGTATTGTAGGACTCACAAATATTACATTTCATGCCTAATATATGGAACTGGACTGTAGATTTTCCATTGCAATCATTGCAGAGAATCTGAAAAGAGATGATTTAAAATTAAGTATACTAAACCTTATAGATAGAAAGTGGCATTATCTGCTCAAAACAATTCCTCGAAAATCATACTTAAGATATGAAAACATACCTTTTATTTGTTCACTAAAAACTCTAATAAGAGAGTAGCTTTGAATTTAGAAAATGAAAATGTGGATTTGAGCTAAGAAGTCTTATTTTAAAGTAGTTCCCAAATAGTATAAATAGTAGTAGCACAAAAATTAACATAGGCATCATAATCAGATCAAGACCTATACTAATTCAAAACAACACACAATTTCATTATTTTTTGTTGACACTTAGAATATTATCTTAGTTAACAAAACAAATTTTTACATACTTATAATATTTTTGCTTATTCTTTAATATACTAAGTTCCTAGCCTTCCATGCCTCAAAAATGAACTAAAGTCCAAAAGAATACTTTCTAAAGTTGAACAAAGAAAAGCTTTTGGCTCGTCCCTAAAATGACAATAAGATGCCACTTAGGAATTAATCTCTTCTAGTACTGAGATCCTGAAAAATAAAAAAGGTGTTAACCTGAAAAAAGATCAATAAATTACTATGTGAGAAAAGCATTAGCTTTAGAAGAGCCACACCATAATAAGTAGGAAACATCCAAATTTTCTCTCAATTATAATTTGGAAAGTAATTCTTTTAAAGAATATGATCTAAATGTAGAAAATAGATTACTCGTTGCCTAGAGCTAGAGGATTAAGGAATGACTGCTAATGGCTATGGGGTTTCCTTTTGGGGTGATGAAAATATTCTAAAATTGATGGTGGTTATGTTTGCACAACTCCAAGAATACACTAAAAAGCACTGAACTGGACATTTTAAATGGATGAGTTGTATGATATGTGAATTATATCTCAATAAGGCTGTTATTTTAAAAAATGATCTAAATAGGACACAGCACACTACAGCCTCTAATAAAACATGACACTACTATCAGTATTACAAAAGTGATCTTTCATTGATCTTACTAACAATTCAATTATCCACATGAATTATGAAATGCTCCAGTGTGAATTAAACAGAAAATAATTTTTATCTGGCTTTGTTAAGTGGTTTTTATCTTTTTGTGTAGAAGTATTTGAAATGAAGATGTTTTGAAAATTTATATGTCGAAAAGTTATTAAAGCACCAGAAAGCTATCTATTTTCCAAGTCTAACCTGTAACTGAATGTACTATGCTGAGACTAGATAGCAGCACATCTCAATTAATGGAGAAAAGATGATCATTCTCCACGAGGCAAAAGGCACAGAAACACCTCTTATATTTTAGATTACAGGCTAAGACCAAATAAAGTCTTAGACTAAAAAGGGTAATAAACATTAAAAACCAAGAAGTAATCTTAAAAAAAAAAATCAGTAAACATGTTTGCCTGAAATAAAATTTAAAATAGTTAAAATTAAAACATAATTAAAATAAAACATCAAACCAGTAATCCACCTCTACTCAGTTACATTACCAACTGACTCTGCTAAGTGATATGTAAATTATTCAGAATAAAGTTTTTGCCTGCCATCTAGTGTTGGGAAGAATTTCACAAAGATATTCTTGGATTTTTTTTCCTGGTCTTTTGAGTTCAGAGTAACTAAAATTTAAAGATTATTCTGTCCTTCCCATTAATCATCACATTGGCATCTACACCCAAATAGTACTTTTTAGACAGATCTGAGCAAAACGGAAAAAATAAACATGAACATCAACAAGGAACCTGAAAAGTATTTTTAAGCATTGATTCTACTCACATCCACAGTCATGTTCTGATATTCTGATGGCATAGGAGTCTGTGCTACCTCATCATCCAGCTGTCTCCAGTACCTAGTCATATCTAAAGCAGAGTGCATACATAATGGACATCTGTAGCCTCTAGGAGAGATAAAAGAGTTATTTCCCAAACATTAAATGGGGAGTATATCAACTCAGGTATACAAGAAGGTGCATGCTAACTGGTACATAAACCATCCAAGATAGGTATTATTTTATATTTCAAGATCATCTTACAAATCTGGAAACTTTCATAATATAAAAGTTTTCAATTAAATCCTGTGTCATAGGGTATTTTTTAAACCTACTCCTTTTTCCTCAGTTCTCTAAAACGAAGAGGAATTACTCAGTATTCTCTGTAGAATATACTCAATATATTTTAAAAACCAATTAAACTGCTTTTTAGCTAAACAGCCTCAATTTCTTAATCTATTCAAGCAAAGGAGAGATTGTATTCCTTAAAACTTATTCAGATCATATTATTTCCTTTCTAAAAATTCTGAAAAAGTTCCCTTCTATCCGGCTCTTGAAGTTTCTACTCATTAGTTTGCAAGACCAAAATACATTTACACAGTCTCCTCTTTCCTAACTATTTGTATCTCACTTTAGCATCCTTTCCCCACAACAAAATCAGCATTACATAAATCTTGTTATCAGCTTTTTTTGGCAGGTCATTATACTGAGCCAATAAAACAACTAAGAATTTTGAGCAACATGCCTCAGCATTTTTATTTTTTACAACGCTATGACTGCCTCTGGCAGAGACTGAGCTCCCCAATAAGTATAGCCAGAAAATGAGAGTTATCTGTCTCAAGTTGCGAGATGAGATAAGGCATAAGAGAAACATGAGGACAAAGGTATAGTCCTATGCCCTCACCATGCTTTTTGCTCAATTTAACACTACCCATCTACCCAACCCATCGCGAGAGAAATATCTACCATGTCCAATATGGTGCAAGTAACTGCAAGGTTTGCCCATTTCCCCCTCCCCTCAAAAAAACAAAAAAAAGGGAAGAAAAGGAAAGAAAACAGAGGTCTTACAATTACAGTTTTTTTAAATCCCATGAAACACTCACTCTTTCAACATTTCTTCATAACACGTTCTGAAAAATATAACATTATTTTAATAAAGCAAAAAGTACCTCCACTATTTCCAAACATTTTTTAGGAAAAAAACCAAAGTTACTTTACCTGTGTAAAAGATGTCCACATGGCAAGACATGAGCAACAATACGGGATGTGTGAATGTCCTGTAAAAGGAAATAAATGTTAGTGCTTAATTACATGAAGACAATATAAATACCCAGTATTTTAAATTCAAGAGGGGATATTTCCAAAACAAAAAATATTTTAAGCTTACCTCCAAACATATTGGACAATTCTGCCGGGAGACATTTTCAATACACTGTTTAAAAGCAAAACTAAAATTACCAAAGCTTAACTAGATGGAAATGATATAACCATAGTATTAATAATAAAAAAACTAACTAAGGAAACAATACCAACTTATTAAAGATAATAATAAACATTAATACATGTTTCTTATATGTCAGACAAAAATTGAACAGTTAACTCTCACAACTATGGCTTTGCACGTTACCTGAAACAATGAAATTGCTTAATATGTCTTAATTATTCAAATTATCTTCATTTTATATATAAATAATAACAGTTCATATTATAGAGATTGTACTACATGCCATATGCCAAGTTCATTACCTGTATTACCTCAATTAATTCCCACAACACTAAATGAAACAGGTAAAATTATTACCCCGTTTTACAGATGATGTATTTGAGGCCTAGAGAAGCTAAAGAACTCCCAAAATTATATGGTAGCAAGAGGTGGAAATATATTTGAGCTCCAACACGGTGCCCACAGGGCCTGAGTTCTTAACTTGACAAGACAGTGTCTGATTAGGTGTGAGGAGGTAAGAGAAAAACCACCAAGCCATGGATGATGCCCAGGTTTTTTAATTAAGCACCTGAGTAGATGATACGACCATTTACTAATATAAACAATAAAAAATAACTGAGAAACAAAATTAAAATACCACAAGAGAAAATGAGTATACAGTTTTCTAAAGACAACACAGCAAGCATATCTTGCTATCACCCTAAACTCAAGTTGGTAAAACCAAACCCAATCTTTTATCTCCTACAAATTCACAATCTGTTAATCAAGTACTTTAAGCCAGCACTAAAAACCTTGGGTGTCATCTTTATTCAGCCCCATTGTTTCTCCCTTATACTCGTCACAATATCCCCTATGTTCATTATTCATCTCACCACCTTAGTATTTTAGGCCAGTTATTATCTAGTATCTATTTTTAAAACACCCTCGTTAGTCTCTCCATTCTCTAAATTCTTAGATAGAATCAGTACTATAAACAATAGTTTATTAGATTTTCTCCTAAGTAATGGAAAATAATTTTTAACAGGCCTAGGATCATGACATAAAATTTCTACATCCAAATGAAAAATATGTGTCTAATTATGAAAGGAATACTGAATTTTCTTGGAATGCTGTGTTAACAAAAGGTTACACTGCTCTGTATTTCTCCTGTACCACACTTTTTAAAAGTTATTCTTAAAACCAGTATCAATGATAAGAATCCATAAGCCAATTTAGAAGTTGTCTACATTATACTAATAACTGGTGGAAGTATTCTTACACACCACAGAGAAGAAAAGGAATTGTAGATCAGATATTCTAAGGTGTATACTTTAGAATATCTACTTAATACTGCTTAAAAATAAAAAGCGACATGATTGTACTCGGTAATATCTGAAAATGAGCATGCTTTTAAACAAATGAGGATTTGAGCTGTTTTCAAAAACACTGTAATACTTTTTAAATCATGCACACTGAATTATATACCTTGTGCTTTCCTTGGAGATTTATTGTGAGGCATAAGTTACATTTCAGACAGTGGAAAAAATCTTCCTTTGGACCAATCCTTAAAAAAGCATGAAAACAAACGTTTTTTACTACAGTGATAATCTGTTCATCATATATAAGTTTAGTTTCACTGTAAAGAAAGTTCAAACCACACTGAAGAATATGAGTAAACCCCTACCTCCCCAACAGCATTCCCCAAACGTAAAAGCACTATAAGCAGAATGGTACCTACCCTTCCATGTCTTTTTTTCCTATAAAATTGCCCATATATATATACAGACACACACACTTTGGGTTTTGTTTTTTACATAGATGGATTCTTTCTATTTATCCTGTTGTGCAACTTTCTGAAGAAAACAATTATTTCCTGAAGAGCATTCTATGTATGAATACATAGAACCACTTTATTCCTCTCCACAGTTTCATAATATTACATGGTATGGATATATCATAATTTTTTAATATCCTTTTATTGATATAATTTATTATCTTTAGTTCATACAATGATACAATAAATATCTGTATACAGACATCACTCAACCTACATGTTGATGACTTTTTATAAGATTCCTAAAAGTGAAACTATGGGGTCAGAGGGCATTGCATCATCAGTTCTGATGCTGCCAAACTGACCTCCAAAGACAGTACAGTTTATACTCCCACCAACAGTGTGCGACAGCACCCACGTTCCCCACACCCTAGCCAACACTGGTTACCTATATGACAGACAAATATGAAAAGTCATTTTAATTTGCATTTCTCAAATGATGAGACAGGGAGCATATTTTAATGTTTATGAACCATTTGGATTTCTCCCGTGGATTGCCTGTTCATGTGTTTGGTTCATTTTTCTACTAGGGTATTTGTCTTTCATCAATTTAAAAGAGCTCTTTTTGGTACTCCCATGGTGGTCCAGTGGTTAAGTCTCCATGCTCCCAATGCAGGGGGCCCAGGTTCGATCCCTGGTCAGGGAACTAGATCCCACATGCCACAACAAAGATCCCACACGCGGCAACAAAGGTCCTGTGTACCGCAACTAAGGCCCAGCACAGCAAATACATAAATGTTTTTTAAAAAGCTCTTTTTTTTAACTGAAGTATATACTTGATTTACAATATTATATTAGTTTCAAAAATATACAGCATAGTGATTCAATATTTTCATAGAGGACTTCCCTGGTGGCACAGTGGTTGAGAATCTGCTCGCCAATGCAGGTGACATGGGTTCGATCCCTGGTCCGGGAAGATCCCACATGCCATGGAGCAACTAAGCCCGTGCACCACAACTACTGAGCCTGAGCTCTAGAGCTTGCGAGCCACAACTACTGAGCCTGCATGCTGCAACTACTGAAGCCTGCACACCTAGAGCCCGTGCTCCGCAACAAGAGAAGCCAACGCAATGAGAAGCCCGCACACCGCAGTGAAGAGTAGCCCCCGCTCGCCGCAA
Organism: Balaenoptera acutorostrata; assembly: GCF_949987535.1. Taxonomy (NCBI): domain Eukaryota; kingdom Metazoa; phylum Chordata; class Mammalia; order Artiodactyla; family Balaenopteridae; genus Balaenoptera; species Balaenoptera acutorostrata. Next base: position 50,918,043 of record NC_080068.1, on the reverse strand, counting down.
CTAGAGAAAGCCCGCGCGCAGCAACCAAGACCCAATGCAGCCAAAAATAAATAAAAATTTTAAAAGAATTTTTTCATAGATTACACTCCATTTAAAGTTATTACAAAATAATGGCTATTATTTCCCTGTGCTGTACAATATATCCTTGTTCCTTATCTATTTTATACATAGTAGTTTGCATCTCTTAATCCCTTACCCCTGTATCTTGCCCCTCCCCCCTTCTCTCTTCCCACTGGTATCCACTAGTTTGTTTTCTATATCTGTGAGTCTGTTTCTGTTTTGTTATATACATTCATTGTTTTATTTTTTAGAGTCTACATGTAAGTGATAACATACAGCATTTGTCTTTATCTGGCTTTTCACTAAGCATAATACTCTTTAGGTCCACCCACGGCATTGCAAATGGCAGAATTTCATTCTTTTTCTGTAGCTGAGTAATATTCCTCTGTGTGTGTGTGTGCATGTTTGTAAGTGATACTGTTCTGAACAGTACCACTTGGGGTGCATGTACCTTTTCAAATTAGTGTTTTCATTTTTTTCGAATATGTACCCAAGAGTGGAATTGCATATAGTATCATATGGTAGTTCTACTTTTAGCTTTTTTGAGGAACCTTATTTAAAGGAGCTCTTCACATATCTTGGGTATTAATCTTTTTCACTTGCATATGTTACAATTATTTTTCTGGTATGTCATCTATCTTTTTTTACATCTTTTGTCATACAGTCATTTTGATTCTTATGTAATAAAGACATATTTCCCTCTATGCCTTATGCTTCTGCCTCTAGTCTTGAAAAGACTTTTGAAACCTACAGGTCATGAACACATTCCTCTATATACTTCTAATACTATGGCTTATAATTTTTATATTTTTCTTTCATCCATTTGAAATGTATTAGGTATGGTAAAGGTGAGACGGCTAGTTGTCCCCAAATTTCTCTTATACCTCTTCTTGCACAACAACAGAAACATTTAGCTAGGCACAGGGCTGTCCAGAATAAAAACTATTTTCTAACTTCTCTGAAGGTATGAACAGAAGAGGCAAATGAAAGTTCTGTCTCATGTCCTTAGGAGAAAAGGGTATATACCTTCCCTTCACCTATTTCCCCCTTTCCACTGACCAGAATATGGACTCTTCTAAACTATGTAGGCAAGAAAATATCTTACGGATGGCAAAAAAATAAGAGGAACCTGGACTTCTGTTTAATTAACTACGTGGTTCAGACGTTTCCATAAGAAACATAAACGTCTACCTTTTTCAAAGCACTTGTTATCTAGAGTTTCTGTCACAACATGCTAAAACCATATTCTAATGAATGCACAGTTTTAGTAATCAATTTTTTGTTCCCAAATGGATAATCAATTTTCCTAATGCCCTTTCCCCTGATCTGAAATGCCACTTTTGTTATAAATTCCTATGTATAAATATGTGAATGTACACACACACACTCACAAACACACTGTTCTTCCCTTTATCTATCTGTCTATTCCTGTACAAAGAACACACCATTTGAATTACTCTAACTTTATCACGTTTTGATCTTGTGGAAAGGCAATCCTCTCCTTGTTATTCTTCCTTTTCAAAATCAGAATCTGCTTAGCTATGTGAATTTTCTCTTCCAGGTGAAATTTAGAATCAGCCTGTCAAATTCCACAGGTAAAACCCTGCAGGGAGGCTTCCACTACTGCCCAAGACAGAATAAGAGAGACTGGATCTACCCTCCTGCCTGAAACAACCACCACAAAACCCAAACAGAATATATGAAACAAGTTTCACTGAACATCAGGCAATGAAGGACAGTGATCTGTGAGGTACAGGAAGCAAATTAAGTGAGCCCTACAGCTGCCCCAGTTTACTGCTTAGAGCACTTTCAGGCCAAACAAGTTGAAGGAAGTAAGGCAGAGCCAAAAAGACTTCCTGACTGAGAAGATGGCTGGAGTTCACAGGACAGAGTACCAGAGAGGACAGAGCTGCACAGGGTATTTAGCAGGATACACATCAGTGCATGCATGTGAGGAAACTACCCAAGGCCAGAGAGAGAACCATCCAAGAGAACTAGAAGGAACAGTGCTCAGCACTCAGACATGGCCAGGATCAGTGCTTACTCCCATCAGCCAGACTGGAAAACCTTAGAACTCATGGGATACTGGGTAGAGTACTCAGGAAGGTACTGAGTAACACCTCAGTAGTGAGGAATAATTATTCCTAGAATAAGCACACCTCCAGATCCATCTAACAAATTATAAAAGCAAGTCCCACAAGGAAGCAACCTAAATGTCCATCGACAGATGAATGGATAAGAAGATGTGGCACATATATACAATGGAATATTACTCAGCCATAAAAATGAAATGGAGGTATTTGTAATGAGGTGGATGGAGTTAGAGTCTGTCATACAGAGTGAAGTAAGTCAGAAAGAGAAAAACAAATACAGTATGCTAACACATATATACGGAATCTAAGGGAAAAAAAAAAAAAGGCCATGAAGAACCTAGTGGCAAGACAGGAATAAAGACACAGACCTACTAAAGAATGGACTTGAGGATATGGGGAGGGGGAGAGTTGAGATGTGACAGGGTGAGAGAGTGTCATGGACATATATACACTACCAAATGTAAAATAGATAGCTAGTGGGAAGCAGCCGCATAGCACAGGGAGATCAGCTCGCATAGCACAGGGAGATCAGCTCGGTGCTTTGTGACCACCTAGAGGGGTGGGATGGGGAGGGTGGGAGGGAGGGAGATGCAAGAGGGAAGAGATATGGGAACATATTGTATATGTATAACTGATTCACTTTGTTATAAAGCAGAAGCTAACACACCATTGTAAGGCAATTATACTTCAATAAAGATGTTTAAAAAAAAAAAAAGCAAGTCCCAGAAGTACCAAACTGTTTCCAAGTAACTTAACTGCATCTCAAAATAAAGCTCACGAAGATTTGTAGGAATATGAAAATATCCCAACAAGGTAAAAATCACAGTGTCTGGTATCCAACAATGACCAGTGACGCAAAGCAGCAGGAAAACCCAACCAAAAAAGAATAATCCATCAGTCAAAATCAATCCACAACTGACACAGATGTTAGAATTAGCAGAGGAGGACATTAAACCAATTATTATTACTATATTCCATACGTTCAAATAGTATAGACATGAAAGATATAAAAAAGACCCAAATCAAACTTCTAGAGTTAAAAACTAGAAAAAGTTGTTTGCTTATGATTGATACATCTTTTGGTATGTTTGTTATCCTTCCTTAAAAACAACTACATAAAAGAAAAGAAAGCGATTTAAAATTCTCCAGTGGGAACAAGGAGAAAGGATTAACATAGAATACTTAAGAGCTCCAGCAGTATTGGTAACATTCTATTTCTTGACATGAGTGGCTTGTTATATTAGTATACTTTAAAACATACACATGTTACATATATGCTTATGTATACATCTAACACTTCAGGATTTTTAGAAAGAAAAAAATTCCTATATATCGACATGTCAATAGTACCTTGTCAGTGGGTGATTGGACTTCAGGCTGTTTTATCAATACTTTCATTCTTTCTACTTTTCTGTATTTTCCAATTTTTAAGTCTGTAGTGATTTTATCAAAACTTTTGACAATTTTTTTTTTAAACTAATCTTCAAAAAGGAAAAAAATCTACCCTAAATTTTTACCTTAATTGCCTACAGAACACTTCATATAAAAGCATATTTTCTACCCCAAAGTCAAAATTTAAATAGGCGCACAATTGTTGATGGCCTAGTTAAATGATGAAGGCATGAAGAAACTTTTTAGAATAATGGAAATTTTTTTTATCTTGATTTGTGTTGGTAATAACACAGTATATATATTTGTCAAAAGTTACTGGACACTTAAAATGAATGCATTTTATAAGATGTATCAATAATTATATTCCAACTAAGTTGATTTTAAAAACTACTATTCCTCAGATATATCAGAAGCAATTAGAAAAGAATACATACAGTACCTACAAATTCCACAGTTTTCACAATGATACTGTTTCTTGTCTTTGTCAAACAGATGGCACATACTGCAATAATATTCTCCAAACAATGTGCTACATTCTTCACAAGTCTGTTGTGCCTAAAAAAAACACGTGTAACTAAAAAATTAGAGTTTACCAAAACATTTTGAATTACTATTTAAATATCCAGAATTTTTATTAATGTACAGTTTTATCTTTACAAGTTTTTATACACTGAAATCCAAGATAAGGCTTACTTTAAGAGCTAAAGAAGTCATACTGGCAATACTCTTGATTAAATTTTTAAAACCACCTTAGGATAATTTTTTTAAAAAGAAAGAAAATAGAAATTTGTGATAAAATCTTACCCGTTGGATTTTTTCACAGTTTATGCACTGCACTTCCTTTACTTTAAAGCGATCTAGCAGATGATCTTCACTGTTATCATGACACAACCGGCAAGAATAAAGCTTGTCACAGCATGGTGCCTAGGCCCCAAGGGAGAAAAACAGTTACAAGAAGCAAGAAAAAACAAGTTTGCAATGCAAAAAGAAATTTCCTTCCTCCTACTCCTTGGAACAAGGTCAAAAGATTACAACCAATAGATCATTTGGTAAACTGACACTAAACATGACATTTCACTGTTTTCCCTTCAACATCTACATTTCTGTATCAAGTTGAACACAACCTTGTAGTTAAAGACAGAAGAACTGTGAAGGATGGAAGTTCCTAGATTGCAAAACTAATCCCACAACACCCTAAACTCATTCTCAGCCTAAATGGCAGGCAGGCAACTTCTACTTAGACATTCCAGATAAATTCATTTACCAACTTCAACCCCGAATTATTAAATACTATAAAGATTATATTTTAGTCCTCTTAAGTTTACTAACCAACAACTATGTATCTGATACTTTAGAAGATGCAATAAACGTAAAAGACAGTCCTTGTTTTCAAGAGCAGCAAAGATTGCCAGTTGTCCAACAAAATCTACTGTCTCCTTCTTCCTGGGCACACGACTGCCCAGCTATACTACAGTTTCCTTGCTGTTACCTGTGACCAAATGACTAAGTTCTTACCAACAGAATACACAACGGAAGAAATCAGGGCCACTCCTGGGCCTGCATATTAAGAAACTGGGCATGCCTCCTCCTCCGTGGCAAAATAATACAATGGAAAAAACTTGTCCCTAGGATGATCATGTGAAACACAGCCTCATTACCAAACTGGATCATTCACCTTGAATTGTTAGGTGAGAAGAAATAAACTCTTTATTCTTTAACTCACATTACTACTGGGTCTTTCTGTTACAGCAACTTAGCCTTACTCTAAGTAGTACATGGAGAAGTCTGCAGGCCAGTAAGGTAACCTGATACTTTCCAGCACACTGTGACCTTTCACATCCACTCATTTCTGAAGACTTCCAATGCCATGACTTCCTATAACATAGCTCATTCCTTTCTTATTTTAACACTCAACTGGCTCCTTTTCTTTCCAATATTACTCTTGTCCTAAATCTTAGTTATCTGCACATCCAACAGTGATAATCCCTCCAATACCCTGAACTCTCAGTTCCCTTTCTCACTTCCAATGGCCTTGTCCTCCAACCCTCCTCAGCCATACCACAAAACAGTGGTTCTCAAACATTTTGGTCTCAACCCCTTTACATATAGTCTTAAAAATTATGGAGGATCCCAAAGAGCTTTTGTTTATGTGAAATTATATCTATTGACACCTACCATATTATAAATTAAAACTTACAGGTTTTTAAAATATTTATTACTTATTTTTAAAATAATAGCAACAAACCAATTACATGTTAACATAAATAACGTATTTTAATGAAAAACAGCTATATTTTCCCCCCAAATAGGTAGATTCTCATATGTGCTTCTGCATTCACTCAGTTTTGGCTGAAGTATATGAAGAAATTTTGGGCTCACACAAATATGTAGTTGGAAGAGGGAGGGGTATTTTAATAACCTTCTTAGAAAATTATGGATATTCTTCTGATACTACACCAAAACTCAACAAATCTTAAGAACAGGTAGTTGCAACATGAAATCTGAAATTCATCAGTGAACTTTTCTCCCTTCCATTGATCTATCTTGCATTGTGAATGGACCTTTTATCCATCCACTGGTCATCTGGAAAATATCAGTTCACTGAATTATGTAGCTCTTCCCAATGTTCCCACATTTGACGTGCAATATCAAAAAATCACATTTGCTAACATCACTAACCATCTTATCAGAAAACTAAGTATTGTGACGCTTTCAAGCTCAGGGGCTAACACAGGTTTTCCAAAACTCTAATTTTTACATGAAAGCTTGAATTTTATCACTGCTGATTGTTTTCCTTGCAATGACAGTCTCACTTCCCTCCTAGTCGAGAAAATGTCCACCAAATACTCAAGTCTGAATAATCATGGTTCAAGTAAAAAAAGGTCCCATTAAAAAAGAAACTCGTTCAGTTCATACTCCAATTGCACAGAGCTTTTCCTCATAACAAGCACCTAATGTAAGCCTGCAAAAGTGCCTGATGAAAACATCCCATTTCAAACATACAAAAAGAAATGTATTCAATAGTTGATATTTTATACAATTAATAATTTTACTGCTTTAATTCTATCAATGACATTCTTAAGTGAAACTGGCTTTTTTTTTTTTTTTTTTAACTATAGGTTTAGTACCGTTCAGTGCCACTGCCTTGATTCATGTTAAGGTGCCAGCAGTTTTAGTCATTAGTTTCACACATGCTAAAAAAGACAAAAATGTCTTAGCAGTACACAGTAGTCTTCTAATGGGCCTCAGGAATTCCCAGGGGTCCCATCACCCACACTTTAAGAGCCACTGCTTAGAACAAGAACGGAATCCTGTTTGTATCTTAATTGCAAGCATTAAATTCTCTGACCACTACCTCCTCCTTTTCCAACTCATTCCGCTTCTTCCATTGCACACACCCTAGTTCCTTCCTTCTCTATTTACATACTCACCGACCCAGAAGCCCAACTCTGCTTAAATCCAATTCTCTCCTACTCAACCTGCATAGGAACACCTAAATATGGCTAAAGCAAAAGCACCCCCACACCGGCTGTTCTCACGTTTAAGTCATAACCCCTAATGAAAAGTGGGCTCTTACTACCATGCTTCCCTAGTCAATTCCTTCATTCTTCCACCGTCTAGGACCGAACACCTAGATGATTATTTCGTATCTTCTCCTCTCTCTTCAAACCTCAAACACCTCTTCTTGCCGCTACACTCTTGCTTATTTCACTATGAAAACAGAAATAATCAAAAGAGAACATTCTCCCACAAACTCTGTCAACCTACTTGCAAATGTACCTCACACTGTCCTTCTGTTACAGTCTACAGTTCATGTTTTTATCTAAGGCCAACTCCTCTCCTTGTACACTGGATCCCATCTTCAGTTTGGCTACTGAGAGACAGGGCTCCTACGGTTTTCCCTCTCCCTCCTGCATGATAAATGTTCTCATTTTGGGGGGTCAGTTCTAAGAATATACATACATGCTGCTACGCCTCCCATCTTTCCCTCCCATGGGGAAAAAAAAAAAATCCCATGATCCCACATCTCCCAACAACCACAGCCTCCATCTTTTTTTTTTTTTTTTGCTCTCTTTTACAGCAAAACTCCAACAATTGTAAATAAAGGCTACGTCCATTTCCACTAATCCCATTCTCTCTTGAATCCACTCCAATCACACTCTGTCCCAACCTCTCCACAGAAACTTTTCTCCTCAAGATCACCAGTGACCTCCTTGCCAAACTTAAAGGCAAACAGCAGCCTTTAATTTAGTTGATTACTTCCTCCTTAAAACTCTTCACTTGGTCTCTGGTATTTAAGGGAAGGGAGGGGAGGCAAAAAAGCATTTGATACTCAGGGTCAACTACCTGAGTGCTATGAAACACAGAGGTATTTGTGTGATTTCTTGGGGGGAGAGGAGAGGAAGACGAGGATACTGAATTCAGTTTCAGACCTGAAGTCTGAAACTCTAACACATCTCAATGGAAATGGAATCACACGGATAGCACTCACTCTCCTTAAACAACACCTGGTGAATGACCACCTTTGAAAGAGCTTTATCCAGTGCAGTGGAGGAATGGTCACCAAACCACCGCCTACAAAAAAGGCTTCAGGTTATCCTTACAGGCCTCATACTTTTTTATGAAACAGGAACTTCTATCACCCATATTTTCCATGTGGGGCATTAACCAGTAGTTTTCTCAGAAGTACTGAGTTATCAAAGAGCAGAGCTAAAATTTGGGGGGTAGGGCTGTGGGACTCCAAAGCTCAAGCTTTCTAAGCAAAATCTTTAAACCGCTTCTTGCAAGAAAAATTAATGAACTTTAATTGGATGGATGCGAATTTTTAAAATTCTAGATTGACTAGGAATTTTTCTGAAACAGCTAAAGTAACAGTATATGCATACTAGACACTCTCCTATACATCATTCCTTATTTAGTGGCAATTACATGACCAGCTTCCTATTACACACATACGTTTCCTCCTTGGCAGGCTTAGGCATACTCACTGACTCTCAAACGAAGCTGGCAAGCTGTAAAACTTACTTACGACAGGAGATGAAATCGTATTCTGATTCTCCACTCGCTTACCCCACTTCGCTTATGTCATCACACACCTGAAAGTGATCCTGGAGAAAAGCCGGCACAGGCCTGAGGCTGCCTCAGTCTACTTCCAGCAGCGAGAGACTAAATGAATGAACCCACTGATAAAGTAACCAATGTGCAAGGCCAGGCTCTTCCCAAGCAAGACGAGCTTTGCTCGCAAAGCACAACACAGGAGACTAAGTGGGGCCTGTGCTCGCCTTGCCAAAAACGTTCTCTACAGCAGGAACCCAGTGAAAGGGGAAGGTATCCAGACAACAGCTTAACCTCAAACTTCAGCCCAAGCCTAAAACCGCCCTGCCTGCCCACCCCGCCCCCAGCCCAGCCCGGCGGAAGCTCTTAGGGGAAGAGCCCACTTAAGTCCTCACCTTCAGGCGACATCCTCTGTCATAGTGCTCGCAGCCCCGCCGTCCTTGCGCTTGACCGCGGGCGCCGTCTTCCCACGCCGAGGCCGCCATCTCCTCCACCTGCCCTCAAATTCCACGGACCCTTCCACCAGGACGAAAGCTACGCCCTGAGAAGCATCGCCGCTCTACCCTACCCCCTCCCGCGTACAGCTTCCACCGGAGCCAAGATGGTGGCTGGGTACGTGACCCGGGGCAACCGGATTTCCGGTTCCTGAGCTGACGGGACGGAAGTGAGGGGAAGCGCAATCTCTGTTGTCGGTGTTAGTTGCTGCCTTCGCCGCTAACGGTAATGACTCTTAGGTTGCCTTCCCTTTTCCCCCCCACTTCGCTACCCGCCCATACCCTGGGCGTGGTTCGGGGCGAGGAGGACCGCAGCGGCGCGGAGACGCCGCTCTCCGGCCGCATCCGCACCTGTGACAGGGCAGCCCCTCCCTCTCCCGGCGGCGGCCGGAGCCTGGAGAAAGGGGCGGAGCTCGGCCCGGCTGCCTGGCTCTGAGCGGGTCCGGCGGGCGCGCCGCCGGCTGCTAGGCACCCAGGCGCTTCTCAGCGCCCCGAGCTCCTTTCTCACGTCCTCATCTCCTTTATTTCCTCTTCATTCCTTCAGTATATATCCTAACATTTACTTTGTGCCAGTCACCAGCTACGCCGTGGGGATCAAAGAGAAAAAACGCACGCCCCACCCTGCACTCAGGGAGCTCACAGACTGGTGCCGAGAAAGATGTTCATCGGGGACTCTGAAATAAATGTAGGATTAGAGCTTTGAGAAGTGCTAGGAAGGAGACGTGTGTGCTCCCGGAGAGCTAATCCTAGAGGGGATCTGACTTAATCTGGCTGTCAGGGAAGGTCTCCCTGGGGAAGCAACGCTTGGGCTGGGAGTTCAGCCTAGGTTAGGGTGCCAGGAGGAGTCAGTGTGCCAAGGCGTGGTGGCGAGGGAACAAGGTGCCTGTACGAAGCGGTGGGAGGGACATGTACCGGCCTCCTAAATGGAAACCGGGCGCCTCGGTGCATCGCTGAATATGACTTGCCTTATTAAAGAGCCAAACCCCTAGAAAATTGTATGAGCAGAGCTGCAGGTTTTGGAAGAAAATATTTCCCTTTGGCTTTCTAACATGATTTCATGTTACCTAAAATATACTGGAAGGTACCGGGAAAGGTAACTATGTTCCCCTTAGCTTTGGAGTTAACTAACGCTTACCCTTTTAATTTTCTTTCAGTTCTGGTATGAGTTGCTAAAACCATGGTGAAATGTTGCTCGGCCGTTGGATGTGCTTCTCGCTGTTTACCGAATTCCAAGCTAAAAGGACTGACATTTCACGTGTAAGATTCTGCTGTAGTTAAGCCAAGTACTTCTGACTGTTAGAAAAAGCAAAAGACAGTTCTACTTAAATCATCAGTTTTGCAGCCAAATGCTCTGCCCCTGAGCTATACGCCCTAGACGTTCAATTTTGAACTTTGGTTCTCAGGTTCTTTTTTTTTTTTTTTTAAACATCTTTATTGGAGTATAATTGCTTTACAATGGTGTGTTAGTTTCTGCTTTATAACAAAGTGAATCAGTTATACATATACATATATCCCTATATCTCTTTCCTCTTGCACCTCCCTCCCTCCCACCCTCCCTATCCCACCCCACTAGGTGGTCACATCAGGTTCTTTTTAAATAGCCTTTTGAGTTGAATTTGAAATGACAGTGATACTTTTACACTTTTATCATTTCGTTTAGAAGCTTAAGATACCTGCAAAGGTATCACAGGCTGATTAACAAAAATATCATCAACCTCATTTTTGCTAATATTATTACTTTGTATTTTAACATAACTTCTAAGAGGTTCAGTGTTGTTTACGTATAGCTTACAATCTGAAGGATCTTTGCCTAAATATATTCTGTCCTTTAGAAATAGATCAAGTTTATGTTGTAGAGAAAAAATATAAATTACAAGTTCAGGATGGTCGTGAACCAAATTACAACCAAGATGGTCCTAATTTAAAATTTTAGTCATTCTTCTGACAGAATAGGAAAGGAGCAATAAGATTTAATAATTATGCATTTGCTAAAGGTTTATTTTGCTGCTTTGGGGCCAGGCACTGTGCTGTGTGCCAGAGAAAGACCTGCTAACTACTTTGCTAGGTATAAGGAAATCAAAAATGAGTATGTGTACCCTACCGTATTCCAAAAAGGATTTGAACCCGCTGGAAAAATTGGAAAAGATATGGTTATTGGCCTCCAGATCTCAAAATAATTCTGATCTCCAGAATTCCAAACTCTGCAGGTGTTCTCTGCATTCATTCACTAAGCATTTATACCCCTGTTTTGTATTAAATGCTGTACTAAGCAATTTTTTTGATGCTGACGGAAGAATGAAAGAGCAAGTGTCTCTGTTCACCTGGGATAAATTCCTCAGATAGGAAAAAGGCCCAAGTGATATTCTTTATCATCTACAGATGAAGAAAAACCTTCAATTGTGGATCTTACTAAAAGGTGTTAAATGTCCTTTGAAACTTTTCTTCTTTATAGTATGATGAAAGATGTAAATGAGGGCCATATGCCTGCAGCATGTTTGGTGGAAAAATCTGACTATGAAAACTGAAAGTTAAGAAAGCATGAGTCATGATGGTTTCCTGAATATCCCAGTTCCCAAGAGTAATACCAAGAATCAATTTAGGCACAGCCTTAATTCAAGTATATATCTATAGTGTTTAATTTTAAAATACTTCTTGTATGTTTTTCTAGATTCCCCACAGATGAAAACGTCAAAAGAAAATGGGTATTAGCAATGAAAAGACTTGATGTGAATGCTGTAGACACTTGGGAGCCTAAAAAAGGAGATGTGTTGTGTTCAAGGCACTTTAAGAAGACAGATTTTGATAGAAGTGCTCCAAATATTAAACTGAAACCTGGAGTCATACCTTCTATCTTTGATTCCCCATCTCACTCACAGGTTTGTTTATGAGATACTGCTTAACCATCATTACCCACTTTTTATGGTACTATTTAAGAAACTTCACCACACTTGCTACCATTTTTATTGTTTGCTTATTAATTTGAAGCCCATGCTTTAAGTTTTTAGATTTGTGAACTGCTGCTTAAGCTTTTGTCATGAGTTGTAGGAGAATTTTACCAGTATCCACTCAGAAATGTCTGTATATTACTAAGGTTTGGTGAAGTGGGCTACCTTAGGAGTTGGTATAGCTCAAGATTCGTGTCTGAAAACTGGAGGAACATGAGAGGGTTGGACTGAAGTTCCAGGCTGGCAGTGCACCTCACACTGCAGCAGAAGTCAAGAGCACAGCCTCTGACAGCCCCGAAGTATACTTTTAGAGCCACACACATTCAAGCTTAAAGCCTAGGTAGGACTAGAAGGTAGAAAACCAAAACAGGAGAAGGAAAGGAGAAGAGAGGTCAGAAAAAGACAAAGGATTGTTGAAGTAAACTCTAGTTGAATTCTGTGTTTTTTCCTCAGTGATGTTAGTGCCGTGGGTGGGCTGCTTCACCCTCAGCATCTCACTTGACTTCGTATACCTGAAAGTGTATTCGCGTCCAGAAACTATAGAGACTGACTGATTCCAGTGTGGAGAATTCAGGGAGAGCCTGTGGGTTCCCACAACAATAGTCGTGAACCTCCATTGAAAGGTGTCTCCTTCCTGACAGCTGGAAACAAGGGAATTAGTCTAGAAGAGTGCCTGCTCCCAGGTGGCCTGGGTCACGTTCGCGGGTGTTCATATTGCAGTACCTGAGCTATCCGGTGGAGACTGCCTCACTTTCTTCCATATTAATAAGTGAACAGTATCTTGTGCAATTTGCTCTCAAGGGTTTGTTTCCTATAGCAGGGAGTCATCTGTAATGTTAAGAGGACCTTAAGAAATATGGACATACTAAATCAAATAAACCATAAATTACTAACTTTCAAAAGCTATTTCCTAATAACACATTTTTTATTATAGGAAATTAGATGATACAATCAAAAAGAAAATTAAAATTAACAATAATCACGTAATCCAGAAATAATATTAACACTCTGATGTGTATCTTTCCAGTCGTTCGTATGTATATGTTTGTATATAAGTTCATCTATGTTCATATATTCTTACAAAATAGAATTATACTGTATATGCTTTTTATTTTTTGCTTCACTCTTTCGTTTTTTCAACATTCATATAGTGCTGGCTGTGTGCCAGGCACTATTCTAAGCACTTTACATATATATTAACTCTTTTAGTCCTCAAAACAACCATAAGAGTTAAATACTATTATTATTCTCATTTAACCACTTGAGAAAACTTAGGCTCAGAAAGCTGGAATACATTCCCCAAGTCACACTGCTGTTAAATGGTAGAGGCTGGATTTGAACCCAGGCATTTTGGCTCCAAAGTTCACTCTCAACTACTGTTTTCCATGATGTTAAATATTTTTCCACAAGGAGACTTCCCTGGTGGTCCACTGGTTAAGACTCCACGCTTCCACTGCAGGGGGCACGGGTTCGATCCCTGATCAGATCCCGCAAGCCATGTGGCATGGCCAAAAGAAAAAAAAAAAAAAGACACGAGGACAGTGTGACAAATGTCCTCTTAAAAATACATATTTTTTCCACAACAATGGCTTTCAAACTTTAGTCTACATAAGTATTATCCAGGGAGCTTGCTTAAAATGCAGAATCCTGTGCCCCTCTCCCAAAGAATTTGATTCAGCAAGTTTGGTTTGGAGTCTAGGAATCGGCACTTTTTAACAAGCACCCCGCATGATTGTGTTGCAGCTCAAGGGATCACGTTTTTAAGAGAAACCTGTATGGAACATCAATTTTTTAACTAAACTTTATAGTGAAGTCAACATATATAAAGGCCCACCATAAAGCTTATACCAATCTGCTCCCCTACTACTTATGCATAAAAGTGTCTGTTCACCCTAATCCTCAATGTAAGTTGTGATTTTAACCTTTGGTAAAATTGATAGGCAAAAATGGCATCTTATTGTTTTAATTTATCTCTGAATATTAGAAAATATTAGAATATGAATATTTCTAATATGAATATTAGAAAATGTGTTTCTGCATTTTTTCATATGTTTATTAGACATTTTTATTTCTTCTCATGTGAATTACTTATTCAGGTCCTCTTCTATTTTCGTCTTTTTCTAAGCTGTTTTGGAACAACACTAGATATTGAGGCTATGAATCATTTAACTGCCATCTATGTTGCAGTTACTTTTTGTTATTTGTCTTTAGCTCACATTATGGGGTTGGTTTGTTTTGTTTGAAATTCAGACTTTTTTTTGAGTAGTCCTATATTTTCTCTTGTGCTATCTGACTTTAGCCTTCCCCTTTAAGATTATGTAAATATTTCCCATGTATTTTTCTACTTCCTCATTGTTTTCATTCTTACATAAATTTTCAGTATATAGAATTTCATTGTGACTTATTATACATAAAGGATATAACTGTTTTTCATAATTAGTTCATTTTTTCATGATTTATAGCCTTTCTCCACTTATTTAGAATGCCACTTTTTATCCTAAAGGCTCTTATCTACATGATCTATTCAGATTTTTCTAAGAGAGTAGTACACTTTTTAAACTATTCTTACTGAGTAGGGTATTTTTAATACTTTGTAGGGTATATCTTCCCTCATTATCACTCTTTTTTTTTTTTTCCAGAAAAATTCATGTTTCCAGATCAACTTTAGAGTTACTCTGGGGAAGTTCCTTTAAAGTACTCTCAGTGAATTTAAATTTTACTGACCTTTAAAAGCAATTTCCATAAAAAGAAATATATTAATTTTACTACATAAAGTTAAGAAGGTTAAAATTTTTCAAAAGGACAGAAAATCTACAATGATTGTTATTAACTATTCTTAACAGGGGAAAAGACAAAAGCTTCATTGTAGGAAAAACTTCACCCTCAAAGCCCTTCCAGTCACCAACCACAATCACCAGCTTGTTGGTGCTTCCTCATGTATCGAAGAATTCCAGTCCCAGTTCATTTTTGTAAGTAAAATTACTTACTGGGCTAATGTTAATATTATTAAGATGACCATGTCCTCTCCATTAGGATTAAGTTTTCAAAATCTTATTGAAAAACTAGGAGTTTAGGTGTTTGAGATTTTTTTTTAATATGTAATATCCAGAAATATTGCTTCCCAGGGCCATTATACTTTATATATTTGCAATAACGATCCACAGGTAGTTAATCTTTTGTTACATAGTTCAAAGAGTGCTTTCACAAGGATATTTCAACCAATAAAATACAATAATTAATTCCTCCCTTTAGGTACTGTAGTTTCTATATGGAAATATCTAATTTAAAAAATAGTTATGTCTTTAGGTTTTCTTAAAGGACAGTCGTACACACACAGTATTGAAGCTTTATTCATCTCATTGCCTGTTGATGTTAGAACCAGGCCTGGAATCCGGATCTGTTTTACTGTCTTGATTACTATAGCTTTATAATAATTCCTGAAATCTGACAGTGTTAATCTTCCAACTTTGTTCTTTTTCAAAGTTGTCTTGGATATTCTGGGTCCTTGGCATTTTCATATGAATTTTAGAATTACTTAGTAAATTTCTACAAAAATCCTGGAGTTTTGACTGGGATTATGTTGAACCTACAGATCTATTTGGGGAGAATTGACCTCATAATAAGACTATTTTAAGTCTTCCAACCCATGAATTCATTGTATCACTTCATTTATTTAGACCTTTACATTCTCTCAGCAGTGTTTTGTAGTTTTCAGTGTACAGGTCTTTCACTCCTTTTATCAGATTTATCCCTAAATATTTTACATATTTGGATGCTATTATAGACAGTGTTGTTTTATTTACTGTTAATGTGGGGAAATAAATTTACTATTTTTTTTAATTTTTTTTTATACAGCAGGTCCTTATTAGTCATCCATTTTATACACATCACTGTATACATGTCAATCCCAATCTCCCAATTCATCACACCACCACCCCCACCCACCGCTGCTTTGCCCCCTTGGTGTCCATACGTTTGTTCTCTACATCTGTGTCTCAATTTCTGCCCTGCAAACTGGTTCATCTGTACCATTTTTCTAGGTTCCACATATATGCGTTAATATACGATATTTGTTTTTCTCTTTCTGACTTACTTCATTCTGTATGACAGTCTCTAGAACCATCCACGTCTCAACAAATGACCAAATTTCGTTCCTTTTTATGGCTGCATAATATTCCATTGTATATGTATAACACATCTTCTTTATCCATTCGTCTGTTGATGGGCATTTAGGTTACTTCCTTGACCTGACTACTGTAAATAGTGTTGCACTGAACATTGGGGTGCATGTATCTTTTTGAATTATGGTTTCCTCTGGGTATATGCCCAGTAGTGGGATTGCTCGGTCATATGGTAATCCTATTTTTAGTTTTTTCAGGAACCTCCATACTGTTCTCCATAGTGTCTGTAACAATTTACGTTCCACCAACAGTGCAAGAGGGTTCCCTTTTCTCCACACCCTCTCCAGCATTTGTTGTTTGTAGATTTTCTGATGATGCCCATTCTGACTGGTGTGAGGTGATACCCCAATGTAGTTTCGATTTGCATTTCTCTAATAATTAGTGATATTGAGCAGATTTCATGTGCTTCTTGGCCATCAGTATGTCTTTGGAGAAATGTCTATTTAGGTCTTCTGCCCACTTTTGAATTGGGTTGTTTGTTTCTTTAATATTGAGCTGCATGAACTGTTTGTATATTTTGGAGATTAATCCTTTGTCTGTTGATTCGTTTGCAAATATTTTCTCCCATTCTGAGGGTTGTCTTTTTCTCTTGTTTATGGTTTCCTTTGCTGTGCAAAAGCTTTTAAATTTCATTAGGTCCCATTGGTTTATTTTTGTTTTTATTTCCATTACGCTAGGAGGTGGATCAAAAAAGATCTTGCTGTGATTTATGTCAAAGAGTGTTCTTCCTATGTTTTCCTCTGAGAGTTTTATAGTGTCCGGTCTTACATTTAGGTCTCTAATCCATTTTGAGTTTATTTTTGTGTATGGTGTCAGGGAGTGTTCTAATTTCATTCTTTTACATGTCGATCTCCAGTTTTCCCAGCACCACTTATTGAAGAGACTGTCTTTTCTCCATTGTATATCTTTGCCTCCTTTGTCATAGATTAGTTGACCATAGGTGCGTGGGTTTATCTCTGGGCTTTCTGTCTTGTTCCATTGATGTATGTTTCTATTTTTGTGCCAGTACCATACTGTCTTGATTACTGTAGCTTTGTAGGATAGTCTGAAGTCAGGGAGTCTGATTCCTCCAGCTCCGTTTTTTTCCCTCAAGACTCCTTTGGCTATTCAGGGTCTTTTGTGTCTCCATACAAATTTTAAGATTTTTTGTTCTAGTTCTGTAAAAAATGCCATTGGTAGTTTGATAGGGATTGCACTGAATCTGTAGATTGCTTTGGGTAGTATAGTCATTTTCACAGTATTGATTCTTCCAATCCAAGAACATGGTATATCTCTCTATCTGTTGGTATCATCTTTAATTTCTTTCATCAGTGTCTTATAGTTTTCTGCATACAGGTCTTTTGTCTCCTTAGGTAGGTTTATTCCTAGGTATTTTATTCTTTTTGTTTCAGTGGTAAATGGGAGTGTTTCCTTAATTTCTCTTTTAGATTTTTCATCATTAGTCTATAGGAATGCAAGAGATTTCTGTGCATTAATTTTGTATCCTGCAACTTTACCAAATTCATTGATTAGCTCTAGTAGTTTTCTGGTGGCATCTTTAGGATTCTCTATGTATAGTATCATGTCATCTGCAAACAGTGACAGTTTTACTTCTTCTTTTCCAATTTGTATTCCTTTTACTTCTTTTTCCTCTCTGATTGCCGTGGCTAGGACTTCCAAAACTGTGTTGAATACTAGTGGTGAGAGTGGACATCCTTGTCTTGTTCCTGATCTTAGAGGAAATGCTTTCAGTTTTTCACCATTGAGAATGATGTTTGCTGTGGGTTTGTCGTATATGGCCTTTATTATGTTGAGGTAGGTTCCCTCTATGTCCACTTTCTGGAGAGTTTTTATCATAAATGGGTATTGAATTTTGTCAAAGGCTTTTTCTGCATCTATTGAGATGATCATATGGTTTTTATTCTTCAGTTTGTTAATACGGTGTATCACATTGATTGATTTGCGTATATTGTAGAATCCTTGCATCCCTGGGATAAATCCCACTTGATCGTGGTGTATGATCCTTTTAATGTGTTGTTGGATTCTGTTTGCTAGTATTTTGTTGAGGATTTTTGCATCTATATTCATCAGTGATATTGGTCTGTAATTTTCTTTTTTTGTAGTATCTTTGTCTGGTTTTGGTATCAGGGTGATGGTGGCCTCATAGAATGAGTTTGGGAGTGTTCCTTCCTCTGCAATTTTTTGGAAGAGTTTGAGAAGGATAGGTGTTAGCTCTTCTCTAAATGTTTGATAGAATTCACCTGTGAAGCCATCTGGTCCTGGACTTTTGTTTGTTGGAAGATTTTTTATCACAGTTTCAATTTCATTACTTGTGATTGGTCTGTTCATATTTTCTATTTCTTCCTGGTTCAGTCTTGGAAGTTTATACCTTTCTAAGAATTTGTCCATTTCTTCCAGGTTGTCCATTTTATTGGCATAGAGTTGCTTGTAGTAGTCTCTCAGGATGCTTTGTATTTCTGCGGTGTCTGTTGTAACTTCTAATTTTCTTGATTTGAGTCCTCTCCCTCTCTTTCTTGATGAGCCTGGCTAATGGTTTATCAATTTTGTTTATCTTCTCAAAGAACCAGCTTTTAGTTTTATTGATCTTTGCTATTGTTTTCTTTGTTTCTGTTTCATTTATTTCTGCTCTGATCTTGATGATTCCTTTCCTTCTGCTAACTTTGGGTTTTGTTTGTTCTTCTTTCTCTAGTTCCTTTAGGTGTAAGGTTAGATTGTTTATTTGAGATTTTTCTTGTTTCTTTAGGTAGGCTTGTATAGCTATAAACTTCCCTCTTAGAACTGCTTTTGCTGCATCCCATAGGTTTTGGATCATCGTGTTTTCATTGTCATTTGTCTCTAGGTATTTTCTGATTTCCTCTTTGATTTCTTCAGTGATCTCTTGGTTATTTAGTAACGTATTGTTTAGCCTCCATGTGTTTGTGTTTTTTACGTTTTTTTCCCTGTAATTGATTTCTAATCTCATAGCATTGTGGTCAGAAAAGATGCTTGATATGATTTCAGTTTTCTTAAATTTACTGAGGCTTGACTTGTGACCCAAGATGTGATCTATCCTGGTGAATGTTCCATGCACACTTGAGAAGAAAGTGTAATCTGCTGGTTTTGGATGGAATGTCCCATAAATATCAATTAAATCTATCTGGTCTATTGTGTCATTTAAAGCTTCTGTTTCCTTATTTATTTTCATTTTGGATGATCTGTCCATTGGTGTACTGAGGTGTTAAAGTCCCCCACTATTATTTTGTTACTGTCGATTTCCTCTTTTAGAGCTGTTAGCAGTTGCCTTATGTATTGAGGTGCTCCTATGTTGGGTGCATATATATTTATAATTGTTGTATCTTCTTCTTGGATTGATCCCTTGATCATTATGTAGTGTCCTTCCTTGTCTCTTGTAACATTCTTTATTTTAGAGTCTATTTTATCTGATATGAGTACTGCTACTCCAGCTTTCTTTTGATTTCCATTTGCATGGAATATCTTTTTCCATCCCCTCATTTTCAGTCTGTATGTGTCCCTAGGTCTGAAGTGGGTCTCTTGTAGACAGCATATATATGGGTTTTGTTTTTGTATCCATTCAGCAAGCCTGTGTCTTTTGGTTGGGGCACTTAATCCATTCACGTTTAAGGTAATTATCGATATGTATATTCCTATGACCATTTTCTTAATTGTTTTGGGTTTGTTTATATAGGTCCTTTTCTTTTGTGTTTCCCAGTTAGAGAAGTTCCTTTAGCATTTGTTGTAGAGCTGGTTTGGTGGTGCTGAATTCTCTTAGCTTTTGCTTGTCTGTAAAGCTTTTGATTTCTCCATTGAATCTGAATTAGGTCCTTGCCTGGTAGAGTAATCTTGGTTGTAGTGTCTTCCCTTTCATCACTTTAAGTATATCATGCCACTACCTTCTGGCTTGTAGAGTTTCTTCTGAGAAATCAGCTGTTACCCTTATGGGAGTTCCCTTGTATGTTATTTGTCGTTTTTCCCTTGCTGCTTTCAGTAATTTTTCTTTGTCTTTAATTTTTGCCAATTTGATTACTATGTGTCTTGGTGTGTTTCTCCTTGGGTTTATCGTGTATGGGACTCTCTGCACTTCCTGGACTTGGGTGGCTATTTCCTTTCCCATGTTAGGGAAGTTTTCGACTATAATCTCTTCAAATATTTTCTCTGGTCCTTTCTCTCTCTCTTCTCCTTCTGGGACCCCTATAATGCGAATGTTGTTGCATTTAATGTTGTCCCAGAGGTCTCTTAGGCTGTCTTCATTTCTTTTCATTCTTTTTCTTTGTTCTGTTCCACAGCAGTGAATTCCACCATTCTGTCTTGCAGGTCACTTATCCATTCTTGTGCCTCAGTTATTCTGCTATTGATTCCTTCTAGTGTAGTTTTCATTTCAGTTATTGTATTGTTCATCTCTGTTTGTTTGTTGTTTAATTCTTCTAGGTGTTTGTTAAACATTTCTTGCATCTTCTCGATCTTTGCCTCCATTCTTTTTCCGAGGTCCTGGATCATCTTCACTATCATTATTCTGAATTCTTTTTCTGGAAGGTTGCCTATCTCCACTTCATTTAGTTGTTTTTCTGGGGGTTTATCTTGTTCCTTCATCTGGTACATAGCCCTCTGCCTTTTCATCTCGTCTATCTTTCTGTGAATGTGGTTTTTGTTCCACAGGCTGCAGGATTGTAGTTCTTCTTGCTTCTGCTCTCTGCTCTCTATTAAATAAATTGACTTTTGTGTATCGATCTTGTATCTGTCAAACTTGCTAAACTCACATATTAATTATCAAAGCTTTTTTTTAGAGGTTATCAGATTTTCTACATAGACAATCATGGTGTCTGTCATTAAAAACAGTTTTAGGGTATTCCCTGGCGGTCTAGTGTTTAGGACTCCACGCTTGCACTGCCGAGGGCCCAGGTTCAGTTCCTGGTCGGGGAACTAAGATCCCACAGGCCATGTGGCATGGCCAAAAAAAAAAAACAGTGTTAATTCTTCCTTTCCAGTATGAGTGCCTTTCATTTCTTTTTCTTGCTTTATTGCACTACCTTGAACCTCCAAGGTTATGCTGAAGAGAAGTACTGAGAAATGATCTTTATGCTTTGCTCCTGATTTTAGGAGGAATTTGTTCTGTTTTTCACTATTAAAGATATTCATATGGTATTAAATATGATGTTAACTGTAGGTTTTTCATAACTGCCCTTTATCAGATTGAGGAAGTACCTTTCAATTTTTTTCTTTCAGTTTTATTGAGATATATTTGATATATAGCCCTGTATAAGTTTAACGTGTACAGTAATGTTTTGATTTACACATATCAGTAAGTGATTATCACAGTGAGTTTAGTGAACATCCATCATCTCATATAAACAAAATTAAAGAATAGAAAAAAAATTTTTTTCTGGTGATGAGAAGTCTTAGGATATACTCTCTTAACAACTTTCATATGTAACATACAGCAGTGTTAATTATATTTGTCATGTTGTACATTATATCCCTAGTACTTATTTCTCTTATAACTGGAAGTTCTTACCTTTTGACTGTCTTCATCCAATTCTCCCTCCTCCTGTCCCCTGCCTCTGATAACCACAAATCTGAACTCTTTTTCTATGAGTTTGTTTGTCTGTTTTTGAAGTATAATTGACCTACAACATTATGTTATTTCTTGTTATACAACATAGTGATTCCATATTTCTATACATTTCAAACTGATCACAATAAGTATAGTTACAATATGTCACCATACAAAGATATTACATAGTTATTGACTGTATTCCCAACACTTGTACATTTCTTACCTTTGACTCATTTACTTTGTAACTGGAAGTTTGTTCCTCTTAATTCCTCACCTGTTTCTTTCCTCCCCACCCCCTCTAGCAATCACCTGTTTGTTCTCTGTATCTACAACTCTGTTTCTGCTTCATGTTTGTTCATTTGTTTTGTTTTTTAGATTCCATCATACAGTATTTGTCTTTCTCTGTCTGACTTAAATTCACTTAGCATAATACCCTCTACGTCCATCCATACTGTTACATAGGAAGTGCCTTTCTATTCCTACTTTGCTGAGAATTTTTATCAGAAAGGAATGTTAGTTTTGTCAAATGCTTTTTCTGTGTCTGTTGAGACATCATTTGGGTTTTATTTTTTAGTTTGTTAGTGTGATTAGTTACATTGATTGATTTGTTTTTATTTTTTTTTGGCCACACCACATGGCTTGTGGGATCTTAGTTACCCCACCAGGGATTTGAACCTGGGCCCTCAGCAGTGAAAGCAGAGTCCTAACCACTGGACCACCAGGGAATTCCCCAATTAATTTCTTAATGTTAAACCAGCCTTGCATTCTGGAATAAACCCTAGTTCTTCATGATGTTATCCCTTTTATATATTGTTGGATTAGATTTAAAATTTTGTTTAGAATCTTTCTGTGTATGTTCACAAAGAATATTGGCCTATAGTTTTCTTTCCTTTGAATGTCTTTGTCTGGTTTCAGTATCAATAATGCTAACCTCGAAGAACAAGTTAGAAAATATTGCCTTATTTTTCAATTTTCTAGAAAAGTTTGTATAGATTTGCAGTTATTTCTTCTTTAAATATTTGGTAGAATTCCCCAGTAAAACATCTGGGACAGTAATTTTCTTTGTGGGAACGTTTTTTGGTTTTTGTTTTTTTGTTTTTTTATTTTTGGCTGTGTTGGGTCTTCGTTTCTGTGTGAGGGCTTTCTCCAGTTGCGGCGAGTGGGGACCACTCTTCATCGCGGTGCGCGGGCCTCTCACTGTCGCGGTTGCGATGCGCAGGCTCAGTAGTTGTGGCTCACGGGCTTAGTTGCTCCGCGGCATGTGGGATCTTCCCAGACCAGGGCTCGAACCCATGTCCCCTGCATTGGCAGGCAGATTCTTAACCACTGCGCCACCAGGGAAGCCCCTGTGGGAACGTTTTTTAAGGAGCTTGTTATCTTCCAAGGGATTTGTCCATTTTATTTCAGTTGTCAAGTTTATTAGCTTAAAATTATTCAAAACATTTCCTTATTTTTTCAATATCTATAGAATCTGTAGTGATACCATCTGTCTCATTTCTGGTATCAGTAATTTGTTTCTGTTCTCTTTTCTTGCTGATCAGTCTGCCTAGAGATTTATCAGTTTTATTGATCTTGTCAAGAACTAGCTTTCACTGATTTTTCTCATTTTTCTTTTTTGTTGTTGTTTTTATTTTCTACTTCACTGATTTCCACTCATCTTTATTATTTCCTTTTACTTATTTCAGTAAAATATGCTCATCTTTCTAGTTTCTTAAGATGGAAGCTGAGGTCATTGATTTGAGGCTTCTTCCTTTCTAATGTTAGCATTTAGTGATATTAATTTCTTCTTAAGTATTGCTTTAGCGGCATTCCACAAATTAAATGTGTTTTCATTTTCATTTAGTTCAAAATACTTCCAAATTCCATTTTGATTTGTTCTTTGATCCATGGGTTATTTGGAAGTGTGCTATATAGTTTTCAAATATTGGGGAATTTCCCCGATATCTTTCTATTATTAATTTCTAACTTAATTCTTTTGTGGTCAGAGAATATACATTATGTGACTTGAATGCTTTTAATTCTTTTTTTTGAGACTTATAGCCTACAATATGGTCTGTCTTGGTAAACGTTCTGCATGCATTTGCAAAGAATGTATAGTTTGCTGATGTTAGCCAGAATGTTCTATAAATGTCAATTAGGTCAAATTGATAATGTTCAAATCTGCATTCTTAATTAATTTCTGTCTACTTGCTCTATCTTTTATTGAGAGAGAGCTGTTAATCTTCTAGTATAACTGTGGATTTGTCTCATTCTCCTTAAATTGTCAGTTTTTGTTTGTTACATTTTGCAGCTGTTATTAGGTACTAAATATTTAGTATTCTTACGTCTTGATAAATTAACCCCTTTATTTTTAAGAAATGGCCTTCTTTATCCCTGGTAATATTCATTGCTCTGAAGTCTACTTTGTCTGATGGTAATATATCCACTCTAGTTCTCTGTTAGTGTTATTGTAGTATATCTTTTTCAACTCCTTTACTTTCAACCTGTTTGTGTCTTTTTATCTTTAAAGTGCTTTTTTCTATGCAGCATGTACTCTTGGGTCTTGATTTTTTTAATATAACCTGATAATTTCTGCCTTTTAATTGGATTATTTAAACTCTATACTTAATGTGATTATTACATTACTTTAAATTTTTTTATATCACATGACTTAATGTGATATGGTTTGGTTTAAATCTGTCATCTTACTTATTTCCTGTTCCATTTGTTCTTTGTTCTCATTTTCTTCTTTTTTTGCCTTCTTTTGGATTAACTGAATTTTTTTTACAATTCCATTTTATCTCCTCTTTTTCACTCATTAGCCATAACTCTTTGATAGTTGCTTTTAGGTTTATAGCATCCATCTTTAATTTACCACAGGCTACATGATAAGTGATATTATTCCACTTAGCATATAGCATATAAATCTTATCATAGTATACTTTATTTCTCCTCTCCAACCTTTTCTGCTACTGCTATCATACATTTCACTTTACACATGCTATGAACCCCACACTACATTTTATTATTTTTGTTTAAACAGTAAATTATCTTTTAAAGAGATTTAAATAATAGTAAATCTATTATTATATATTATTTATTATGATAATAAATCTATTAAATTTATTATAAATAAATTTAAATTGTAAGTTTTATGTCCAGGTATCCTATTTGATTCTTTTTTAATATATTTCATGTCTCTGCTTAACTTTTAAACATATATAATACAGTTTTAATAACTTTGTTAATTCCCTTGTCTGCTAATTCTAACATTTGTGAGTTCTGGGTTGGTTTCTATTGATTGGTTTATCTCTTATTATGGCTCGTATTTTCCTGCTGCTTTGCGTGCCTGGTAAATTTTGAGTGCCGGATTTTACTTCGCTGGATGTTGGATAGTTTTTTGTCCTGTTTTCTTGAGCTTGGTTATGGAGTTTGGTTATTTGGGAACAGTTTGATCCTTTCAGGTTTTGCTTTGTTAGGCAGGACTAAAACAGTGCTCAGTTGCGGGCTGTTTGTTCTCCACCACTGAGGCAAGACTTCTGTATACTCTACTCAGTGCCCCATGAATCTGGTCTGGCTGGTGGGAGTAGTGTCTATGCCCCGTGAGCTCAGGGCACTCCTGATCTTTTCTGGTCACTCTTTCCTCAACCTCGAGCAGTTTCCTACAAGGAAATACTTGAGGGGGAGCCTGTGAAGATCTCCAGCGTTCTCTCTCTATGTAGCTCTTTCCTCTCTAATACTTTGCCCTATGAACTGTAGCCACCTTGGTCTCCCTGGATACTTTGCACTATCTCCTCAACTCTATCTACCAAGCTCTACCTGGGTTTCCTCCCCTTACACTGAGGCCTAGAACTCTCTCAAGGCAGTAAGCTGGGCAATCATAGGACTCACCTCTTTGTTTCCCATCTCTCTGCAGTATCTGCCTTCGTTGCCTGATGTCTGTTTATCTTCAAACATTTTTACATCTTTTGGCCTTGTGTTGGGGTTTTTTTAGATAGGAGTCAGTCCAGTCTGTGTTATCTCATCTTGGCTGAAAGCAAAGTCCTCTTCACTAATTTTAATTTTAAGTAACAGCTTTTCAAAATTACTTTATGTTACATTTATAAGATATGTCAGTGTTGTTTTTGGATGAAGAAAAGTCTACCCAGCAGACATAAACATAACCACAATAAATACTGAGAACTTAAATTATCTCTTTAAAACCCCAAGACCAGAGTCCTCTCTAAATCCATAACACCCAGCCTGAGGACCTGCTTCAGTGCTCCTTTCCTGTCATACCTTATAAAGTGAAATATTCATCAAAATAAAGCAATTCAGTTAAAAGTTTAAAAATTTAAGTTTTTGTGATAGGTAAAACTTAAACTTAGCAGCTCCACACTTAGGGACCAAAAGCTGTATAGTCATTGTGAATGTCATGCTGTTCATAAGCAGATACCTACCTCCAGGTGAGAAGTACTTCCCATCCACAGGATTCTGTACTCCTCATGTATGCCTGGCCTTAGACAAAGAGGGAGGCCCTAGGCACCTGAAATAGTGTTCTACCCCCATCCTCTTCCTATGTTCTTTAAACCTTTTAGTATCACCAACTTAAAGATCTTCTCTAAGTATAGTAAGTGGAGAAATAGCTGAGGCCTAGTTATAATTTTTTATCTCACTGCTTGTCTGTCTGGTTTAATAACTTGGTGTTTATGTTTTTAGGAACATAGCTACAGTGTGATGGACAGTCCAAAGAAACTTAAGCATAAATTAGATCAAGTGATCAGCGAGCTAGAGGATACCAAGAAAAGTCTGCAGAATGTTTTAGGCCGACAAAGACATTTACAAAAATCACTGAGGAAGACAATCAGGGAATTAAAGGATGAATGTCTCATCAGCCAAGAAACAGCAAATAGACTGGAAGCTTTCTGTTGGGAGTGGTGTCGGGAGAGCATAGAACAAGACTATATTTCATGAAATAATTTCATGTTATGTTCTACCTAAAATTGTTATTGGTACAGCTTTTCAGAAAATGATTACCATCATTAAATAATATCCGTCATTTAGAGTGCTTCTTCGGATCCTCCGCAGCATTACGCATTAGTGTTATTATCCAAAGGCTTTTTTTTTTCAAAGATGTGCAGAAATTTGTGCTGGTTCTCAAGTTTTTGGGTGACTTGTGACAATTATGTTTTTATAGACCTAAACTAGTGCTAGGTCACTATTGTAAGATGTTAAAAGATCAAGAAGATTCTGTAGGACTAAGGAAATGATTTCAAATCAGCCACATTAGGCTGTAATAGTAGAAACTGGACACTTTAGCAGCATCAGATTTTTGGCTTCAAAGGAGTACCTTTGCTTATGTAGGTTTTATGGTAAGTATGTTGAATTGTACTTTAACTGTATTTTACCACAAAGCAGAATTCATTTATAACACATGTCCATCTTGGATCCAATCCAAGGTGCTTTTGTTATCAGTAATACCAAAAGATCTTTTTACAGGGCATCCCATGGTACTGACCTTGAGAACAACATATGGTGCAGATCTTTTGGCTTTTAAAGTTGTTCAGAGCCAAGTTAAGAAGACCCCTGATGAGGTCTTGTTTTTTCGGTACAGTACATCATTTCTCCTCACTAGGAGTACTTTGATGTAAACCAGCATAGCTTTAACAAATTTTTAAAGAGGGTCATAAATCTGATTTTCAAATGGTTACTCTGACAGTTCTGAACAGTTTGTTTCATGACTGTTATTTCATCATAAAGGTATATCTTCAAAATCTGAATGCCAGTAGTAACTGGATACTTTCAATGCTGTTTGGTATTTTACAGAAAGTAGTGTTACTAACATTTTTTTTAAATACGAAATACAGAAGAAACCATTAAAAATAATGACATGGCTTTTCTAGTTAAAATAGGAATTGGAGAGAGATTTATAATATTTTCCTGTAATTAGGAGAGTAGATTACTATCCAAGAGCTTTTATTTAGAGAAATAGATAAGTAAACAGCAATTTTAGAATAGCTTCTTACTGAATTTACAAAAGAATAACTCTTAGTTATTTTCTGATTAATCCAAGGGTCAGAAATTTAGGTTTATCTCCCAATTTCTTAGTAAAAACAACTGAAATGAAGAGTCATAAACACTGTGGATCAGAATAAAATTACTAGCCCAAAGCCAAATTCTACTTTGAAGCATGTGTACATTCATGAACTGCATTTACACATCCATGCTATAATAGTTACAATTTGAATATCAGTTATTTCAATGTGTTAACTAGAAATGAGCTGCATTTTTTGCCAATGTTCATTGTAATTTTATTTGTGTTATATTAATATCAGTAAGGATATGATCACTTGAATTTTTTTATATTTAAGAATTTTCTGTTTTAATGCACATTACATTTTTATGTAGGATTCCAAACCTTCCCTCTAAATGGGATTTTACCCACATTTGAAAGATTAGCATTATGCTAAGAAGAAATCACGGAGGTCTTATCTTTTTACTACCTTAAAAAAAACTCATTACCTACCCATTATTTATTTGAGTTATTTAATTTTGAATTCATAGTGGACACTCTAATGGGAAGTTTGGGTATGATCTTAAGTTTTATGGAGATTCTGTGATAGAGATGGAGACTCTTTCCCTCAACCTGATTTTGAGTAAAAAAAAAAATTAAAGTCAGTGGACAGTGGAGAAGACTAAGAGGATAGATCCAAGCACAGTATGTCCAAATCCTAGATCTCTACTGGCTGCTTAGAATAAATCAATCCGAGAAGACCTTTCCAAGAATCCGTTCCCAGTTTCTGCCACTATCGTCACAGTTGCCGCAGTCACTTCTACTACTAGTGTTCACAGTGAACTCAGTTTTTGTCTTCTTTTTCATTGGTCTTAGTATCATCGAGAGAGAGAGAACTGTGGGCAAAGTATTGGTATCATCAAGAACCCAGAGCTGCCCACTTGCCATTTATTTTTATGGAGAAATGATGACCAATAGATAGAAATCTGACATAAGAGATAGGGTCCTCCCCACCTGCCACCCAAACAAATGCCTGAACATGGTACATCCCTCAGTCTACTGTTCCCAGAGGTTCCAGCTTAGCCTGAGAAGGAACTGTCCTGTGCAGAGCAGAGCCAGTCATCCCCCATCCAGAGGTTCCTTAAGCAGCCAAGGCCAACCTAAGGATATCACTTCGCTTTCAAGCTTGTAGTAGCCTCTGGATCCTGGAACAAACCCAACCTCAGCACCAAATCAGGTACAACCTGATTGTACCTGATTGTACCTGTACCTCTGGATCCTGGAACAAACCCAACCTCAGCACCAAATCAGGTACAAAGGACTTGATATGGCATTTTTCTCCATATCAAGTTTAAATTTCTGGAAATAGATTTTGGTTGCTAAAGATAATCACAATTATACCATAGTCATTCATTTGAGAAAAGATGAAATGTATTAAAAATATATGTTTAGTTTTAATAAAAAGATAAAATTATTATAGAAATAATTTGGTGAAGAAACCATTATATATTTGAAGAATAAAATTTTTTTCCAGTAATGTTCTCTGTGGTTTTTATACATTCAGTTATTCAATAAAATGAGCAGAGAAAAATCAAGAGTATGTATACAGTGGTTTTGCTTTAACTTCTGCTACATTTTTTCCTCCACCAATAACTGTAATATCTTAGAGTCTGCTAGGTTAGGTGACCCAAGCAGCAGGCCTGCTTCCACCACAATATGAATCTGCCATAGACCTCTTTCCTGCTTTCAGCCTCGCTCGAAACTGGCAGCCTCATGTCACCAGTATATAATTGAGAGCAGTATTCTTAGATTTGTAATATACTGCCGTCAGAACCCAGAGAGGCTTATTAGGCATTGTGCTTCCTTATTCATAGTGGGAGATGCAAGTTGTACTAATTTGTCTTTTACTTCAGAGGGCATGTCCTAGCGTGCCCCTGGTCACTGGACCCTCCTCCCCCAAAATTTTACTCATGTGGTAGGCCCCTGAATTTCATCTCACCCTCTAGAGCATATGTACTTTATCAAGGCCTCAAATTTACTAGTCACATCTTGCTCATCCCATTTGATTAACATAATCCATCAATATAGTGAACTAAGTGATTTTCTGTAGAATATCTACCTGGATTAGGTCTCTTTCAGTTATAACAGAAGCAGGAGAGTTATAACGTAGGCTGTTAACATCGCTTTTTACTAATGCCATGTGAATGTGAACAGTTTCTGATCTTGTTTTTTTATAGGGATGGGAAAGCATGCACCCAACCGATCACTGATCGCATACCATGTACCCAGAGCCATGTTAATTGACTCTAGCAAGATGTCACATCCGGCACACAGCCGTAGTCAGGGCTACTACTTGGCTGAATTTGCTTTAGTCTGCTGTCATCCTGCAGCATCTATCTAAATTTGCGGGAACCAGAGTGGTGAATTAAGTGGAGATATGATGGGGGCCACTGCTCCTACATCCTGTAAGAGCTGTAAAGGTGGCACACCCCACACACAAATCTGAAGCTGAGGGGTCTGAAAAAAAAGGAATTAACATAGCAGGCCTGAGACTGCTGTCCGTAGAAAGACCTGATTGCAAGGTTGGCTCTTGGCTGGCATCTGGGAATTTGGATTTCAGAAGGGTTTCCACCATTCCCTAACTGATAAGGGGGGCTCTCTGTGCCTCAACAGCTTGTAGAAACAATGTGGTTTATGCCAAGCACATTTGATAATGTGCTGATATTGAGGAATATCTTAGGCAAAGAGTACCTACATGAGCAGCCCCCAGGAAAACTTGGACACTGAATCTTTCGTGAGCTTCCCTGGTAGGCAGCATTTCCTATGTGTTGTCACAATTCCATGCTACAGGAATTAAGTACTGCACTAAGAGAGGACTCTTGGAAGCTTATACCTGATTACCTTCAGACTTGGATTCCTCCAACTTCATTTCACCATACTTCTAAGAACTGTCACATCTCCCTTTTGGAGATTTGCTCAGGAGAAACAATGGTACCCATGCTCCCACATCCCTCACCTTCCTCCCAGCTGTACTTCTGGTCATAGAATTATGCCTGATGCAAAGCAGCAGCTGGAAGAGATGGAGTTGGGAGAAGGAAATGTCGGACCAGTACAAGGAAACCTCAGAAGCAGAAGCCAGATACAATCTGTCACCTAAGAACCGCATGGGGGGTCCAGAGTGAGCACCAGGAGCAGCAGTTTAAGAGGAAATGCTGAGAACGTAGCACATTCAACAATTTCACAAGTATTTTTCAAGTTTCAGGAACTGTATGCCAGAAAATGTAGGCACTGGAGAACCAATAAAAGACCAGTTCCTGCCCTCAAGGAAGTTAGAGACTACTAAGACGTTCCAAAAGTCATAATCCAGGGACACCAAGGAGTGCATTTCAGGAGGATGGGCTGCCTGATGCCTTTCTCCTCACTATGCCCTGCTTTATTAGTAGACACACATGCGCAATAGAATTCATACCGCAACATCTTAAAGTATAAGTGCTTCAGTCTCAGTCTCATTCATTTAATATTTATCTTAGGCACATAAAGAAGTTTATAGACTAGCATATTTAACATCATAACCCATCAAGTGTGCCGCTTTCAAAGCCCCATACACTGTTGCGAGGGATACACAGATGATTAGATGAAGGAATTCACAGCCTACAGGGATGCACATGTGTGTAACACAAACACAGAGAAGTGGGCAACATGGCAGGACCGTGGCAATTAAAGTAGGTGACTATGAAATTAATGGAGCCTCCAAGTTCCAAACTGGAACTTAAGTGTGTCAGTGTGGGCACCTTAAAAGCTTCTGTCCCAGGGCCTGGATTCTGTTAGCACCTTCCTCAGATGTGAGAGTAGGAGACCCAACAACCTGGGGCGAACCAAACAGACCTGGGCTCAATTCTCAAGCCTGTCAGTTTATTACATATGGGACCTGGGCCAAGTTACTGAGCTTCTCTATTTACAAAGTGGGCAGTAATACCTTCCTCACCCTGTTGTAGTGAGAATTATATTTAACTGGTTGTAAAACATAGACGATACAATGAGCTTTCCATACATTATTTTTCTCCCTTTAAATGCCATGGCAGGAGCATGGGAAAAGGAGATAAGAACAGGAAGAAGGGCAAAACACAAGAAGGGAAAATGAACTTGATAGGGAGGTAGGGAATAATAGTAGTACAGGCAACAGTGGCCAGTTGAGCTATTTGTGCCTTAAATAAACTTTCCCTCTCTGTGGCAGCTCAAAAGCAGGCAAGGAACATTGTTCCACTGAAAGGGAAAATTTTATTTAATCATATCCTCCCACGTCAACCCTGAAAAGTCATTTAATCTATCTTAGATATGTCTCCATTCATTAATTTATTCATTCTATTTCATAAAGCACTTTAGACAGTGCTACTCATCATGTGGTTCAGAGACCAGTGTCCAAGTGAAGGAGCTGGCACCAGAAAGTAAATCAACTACATCACCAAGCCCACTATTTAGTCAACATTTTTTCATAGCAAGATTTCCTCCCTGAATGAAACAACGTGTTGATTTACATTGTAGAATGAGGAGCACCTTATCTCATTCTGGACTAGCTACTTTGAGTAGCACTGTCTCAGAGTACCCAGTCACTTACTAAACAGACAGTCTTTGAACTAACCTTAGCTGAGGAGTCCCCGACAGATTTGCGTCAGATAATAAATTTCCCAAATCCTCGTGGTAGAGCTCGTGCCGTTAAAAAATAACATCACATATGACTCGGAAAATCTGGCCTCATGCTTTTTAAAAGAGAAGTGTTTTATCAAACAAAAATAATGAAGCATACAGGCTGTGCAGAATGCTAACCACAAATACTAGGGGTGAGCACCTCGTGGAGATGGGCATC
The DNA here is from genome assembly GCF_949987535.1 of Balaenoptera acutorostrata. NCBI lineage: Eukaryota > Metazoa > Chordata > Mammalia > Artiodactyla > Balaenopteridae > Balaenoptera > Balaenoptera acutorostrata. Next base: position 50,885,437 of record NC_080068.1, on the reverse strand, counting down.
AGTTGCAGACTTGCCAGCAAAGTGTACTCAGCACAGAATTTAATTAGAAATGAACGGTACTGGTGCCTATAAAAGAGGTAGACTTTATAATGGTACAAAGTGCTGCCAGGCTATACAGCTGAAGGGAATGACCTCTGAAATCCTGAGGATTTAAAAAAAATGTTTTGGGGCTTCCCTGGTGGCGCAGTGGTTGAGAATCGGCCTGCTAATGCAGGGGACACGGGTTCAAGCCCTGGTCTGGGAAGATCCCACATGCCGAGGAGCAGCTGGGCCCATGAGCCACAATTACTGAGCCTGCGCGTCTGGAGCCTGTGCTCCGCAACAAGAGAGGCCGCGTTAGTGAGAGGCCCGCGCACCGCGATGAAGAGTGGCCCCTGCTTGCCGCAACTAGAGAAAGCCCTCGCACAGAAACGAAGACCCAACACAGCCATAAATAAATAAATAAATAAATAAATAAATAAATAAATAAATAAAATTTAAAAAAAAGCAATCTGAGAACATAATTTTTCATTCACATAGAGGAGTGTTAAGGACCCATTTCTAATTCTAAAACACAACACAAAACAATAGAGAAAAATCCATTTAGTCCAATTCTCTAGGACTAGCCTTAAAACCTTACAAGCAGTGATGCTGGTGTTTCTAATTCCTGCCAGTGGTTCGGTTATATAGAGGAGCATTTAGAAAACAAGTGAAGCACATTTTTCCGTCTAGTCTGACTCATAATTTAGTACAGATCCAGCCTTATATTGTAGCACAACTAAAATAAAGGAACCGGAGATTAACCAAGATGGCGGAGTAGAAGGACGTGCACTCACTCCCTCTTGCGAGAGCTCCAGAATCACAACTGGCTGCTGGACAATCATTGACAGGAAGACCCTGGACTTCACCAAGGAGGATACCCCATGTCCAAGGACAGAGGAGAAGCCACAGTGAGACGGTAGGAGGGGCGCAATCAGAGTAAAATCAAATCCCATAACTGCTGGGTGGGTGACTCACAGACTGGCGAACACTTATACCACAGAAGTCCACCCACTGGAGTGAAGGTTCTGAGCCCCACGTCAGGCTTCCCAACCTGGGGGTCTGGCAACGGGAGGAGGAATTCCTAGAGAATCAGACTTTGAAGTCTAGTGGGAATTGATTGCAGGACTGTGACAGGACTGGGGGAAACAGAGACCCCACTCTTGGAGGGCACACACAAAGTAATGTGTGCATCGGGACCCAGGGGAAGGAGCAGTGACCCTGGGGGAGACTGAACCAGACGTACCTGCTGGTGTTGGGGGGTCTCCTGCCGAGGCAAGTGGTGGCTCTTTTTCACCGTGGGGATAAGGACACTGGCAGCAGAGGTCCTGGGAAGTTCTCCTTGGCGTGAGCCCTCCCAGAGTCTGCCATTAACCCCAACAAAGAGCACGGGTAGGCTCCAGTGTTGGGTTGCCTCAGGCAAAACAACCAACAGGGAGGGAACCCAGCCCCACCCATCAACAGTCAAGTGGATTAAGGTTTTACTGAGCTCTGACCGCCACAGCAACAGGGAGGGAACCCAGCCCCACCCATCAACAGTCAAGAGGATTAAGGTTTTACTGAGCTCTGACCGCCACAGCAACAGTCAGCTCTACCCACCACGAGAGCCTCCCATCAAGCCTCTTAGATAGCCTCAACCACCAGAGGGCAGACAACAGAAGCAAGAAAAACTACAATCCTGCAGCCTGTGGTCCAAAAACCACAGTTACAGAAAGACAGAGAAGATGAAAAGGCAGAGGGCTATGTACCAGATGAAGGAACAAGAAAAAACCCCAGAAAAACAACTAAATGAAGTGGAGATAGGCAACCTTCCAGAAAAAGAATTCAGAATAATGATAGTGAAGATGATCCAGGACCTCGGAATAAGAATGGAGGCAAAGATTGAGAAGATGCAAGAAATGATTAACAAAGACCTAGAAGAATTAAAGAACAAACAAACAGAGATGACCAATACAATAACTGAAATGAAAACTACACTAGAAGGAATCAATAGCAGAATAACTGAGGCAGAAGAACGGATAAGTGACCTGGAAGACAGAATGGTGGAATTCACTGCTGCAGAACAGACTAAAGAAAAAAGAATGAAAAGAAATGAAGACAGCCTAAGAGACCTCTGGGACAACATTAAACGCAACAACATTTGCATTATAGGGGTCCCAGAAGGAGAAGAGAGAGAGAAAGGACCAGAGAAAATATTTGAAGAGATTATAGTCGAAAACTTCCCTAACATGGGAAAGGAAATAGCCACCCAAGTCCAGGAAGCGCAGAGAGTCCCATACAGAATAAACCCAAGGAGAAACACGCCGAGACACATAGTAATCAAAGTGGCAAAAATTAAAGACAAAGAAAAATTACTGAAAGCAGCAAGGGAAAAACGACAAATAACATACAAGGGAACTCCCATAAGGTTAACAGCTGATTTCTCAGCAGAAACTCTGCAAGCCAGAAGGGAGTGGCATGATATACTTAAAGTGATGAAAGGGAAGAACCTACAACCAAGATTACTCTACCCGGCAAGGATCTCATTCAGATTCGATGGAGAAATCAAAAGCTTTACAGACAAGCAAAAGCTAAGAGAATTCAGCACCACCAAACCAGCTCTACAACAAATGCTAAAGGAACTTCTCTAAGTGGGAAACACAAGAGAAGAAAAGGACCTACAAAAACAAACCCAAAACAATTAAGAAAATGGTCATAGGAACATACATATCGATAATTACCTTAAATGTGAATGGATTAAATGCCCCAACCAAAAGACATAGACTGGCTGAATGGATACAAAAACAAGACCCATATATATGCTGTCTACAAGAGACCCACTTCAGACCTAGGGACACATACAGACTGAAAGTGAGGGGATGGAAAAAGATATTTCATGCAAATGGAAATCAAAAGAAAGCTGGAGTAGCTATACTCATATCAGATAAAATAGACTTTAAAATAAAGAATGTTACAAGAGACAAGGAAGGACACTACATAATGATCCAGGGATCAATCCAAGAAGAAGATATAACTATTATAAATATATATGCACCCAACATAGGAGCACCTCAATACATAAGGCAACTGCTAACAGCTATAAAAGAGGAAATCGACAGTAACACAATAATAGTGGGGGACTTTAACACCTCACTTACACCAATGGACAGATCATCCAAAATGAAAATAAATAAGGAAACAGAAGCTTTAAATGACACAATAGACCAGATAGATTTAATTGATATATATAGGACATTCCATCCAAAAACGGCAGATTACACGTTCTTCTCAAGTGCGCACGGAACATTCTCCAGGATAGATCACATCTTGGGTCACAAATCAAGCCTCAGTAAATTTAAGAAAATTGAAATCATATCAAGCATCTTTTCTGACCACAACGCTATGAGATTAGAAATGAATTACAGGGAAAAAAACGTAAAAAAGACAAACACATGGAGGCTAAACAATACGTTACTAAATAACCAAGAGATCACTGAAGAAATCAAACAGGAAATAAAAAAATACCTAGAGACAAATGACAATGAAAACACGACGACCCAAAACCTATGGGATGCAGCAAAAGCGGTTCTAAGAGGGAAGTTTATAGCTATACAAGCCTACCTAAAGAAACAAGAAAAATCTCAAGTAAACAATCTAACCTTACACCTAAAGAAACTAGAGAAAGAAGAACAAACAAAACCCAAAGTTAGCAGAAGGAAAGAAATCATAAAGATCAGAGCAGAAATAAATGAAATAGAAACAAAGAAAACAATAGCAAAGATCAATAAAACTAAAAGTTGGTTCTTTGAGAAGATAAACAAAATTGATAAGCCATTAGCCAGACTCATCAAGAAAAAGAGGGAGAGGACTCAAATCAATAAAATCAGAAACGAAAAAGGAGAAGTTACAACAGACACCGCAGAAATACAAAACATCCTAAGAGACTACTACAAGCAACTTTATGCCAATAAAATGGACAACCTGGAAGAAATGGACAAATTCTTAGAAAGGTATAAACTTCCAAGACTGAATAAGGAAGAAAAAACTATCAACAGACCAATCACAAGTAATGAAATTGAAACTGTGATTAAAAATCTTCCAACAAACAAAAGTCCAGGACCAGATGGCTTCACAGGTGAATTCTATCAAACATTTAGAGAAGAGCTAACACCCATCCTTCTCAAACTCTTCCAAAAAATTGCAGAAGAAGGAACACTCCCAAACTCATTCTATGAGGCCACCATCACCCTGATACCAAAACCAGACAAAGACACTACAAAAAAAGAAAATTACAGACCAATATCACTGATGAATATAGATGCAAAAATCCTCAACAAAATACTAGCAAACAGAATCCAACAACACATTAAAAGGATCATACACCACGATCAAGTGGGATTTATCCCAGGGATGCAAGGATTCTTCAATATACGCAAATCAATCCATGTGATACACCATATTAACAAATTGAAGAATAAAAACCATATGATCATCTCAATAGATGCAGAAAAAGCTTTTGACAAAATTCAACACCCATTTCTGATAAAAACTCTCCAGAAAGTGGGCATAGAGGGAACCTACCTCAACATAATAAAGGCCATATATGACAAACCCACAGCAAACATCATTCTCAATGGTGAAAAACTGAAAGCATTTCCTCTAAGATCAGGAACGAGACAAGGATGTCCACTCTCACCACTATTATTCAACATAGTTCTGGAAGTCCTAGCCACGGCAATCAGAGAAGAAAAAGAAATAAAAGGAATACAAATTGGAAAAGAAGAAGTAAAACTGTCACTGTTTGCGGATGACATGATACTATACATAGAGAATCCTAAAACTGCCACCAGAAAACTGCTAGAGCTAATTAATGAATATGGTAAAGTTGCAGGTTACAAAATTAATGCACAGAAATCTCTTGCATTCCTATACACTAATGATGAAAAATCTGAAAGAGAAATTATGGAAACACTCCCATTTACCATTGCAACAAAAAAAATAAAATACCTAGGAATAAACCTACCTAGGGAGACAAAAGACCTGTATGCAGAAAACTATAAGACACTGATGAAAGAAATTAAAGATGATACAAATAGATGGAGAGATATACCATGTTCTTGGATTGGAAGAATCAACATTGTGAAAATGAGTATACTACCCAAAGCAATCTACAGATTCAATGCAATCCCTATCAAATTACCAATGGCATTTTTTACGGAGCTAGAACAAATCATCTTAAAATTTGTATGGAGACACAAAAGACCCCGAATAGCCAAAGCAGTCTTGAGGCAAAAAAATGGAGCTGGAGGAATCAGACTCCCTGACTTCAGACTATACTACAAAGCTACAGTAATCAAGACAATATGGTACTGGCACAAAAACAGAAACATAGATCAATGGAACAAGATAGAAAGCCCAGAGATTAACCCACGCACCTATGGTCAACTAATCTATGACAAAGGAGGCAAAGATATACAATGGAGAAAAGACAGTCTCTTCAATAAGTGGTGCTGGGAAAACTGGACAGCTACATGTAAAAGAATGAAATTAGAATACTCCCTAACACCATACACAAAAATAAACTCAAAATGGATTAGAGACCTAAATATAAGACTGGACACTATAAAACTCTTAGAGGAAAACATAGGAAGAACACTCTTTGACATAAATCACAGCAAGATCTTTTTTGATCCACCTCCTAGAGTAATGGAAATAAAAACAAAAATAAACAAGTGGGACCTAATGAAACTACAAAGCTTTTGCACAGCAAAGGAAACCATAAACAAGACAAAAAGACAACCCTCAGAATGGGAGAAAATATTTGCAAATGAAGCAACTGACAAAGGATTAATCTCCAAAATATATAAACAGCTCATTCAGCTCAATATCAAAGAAACAAACACCCCAATCCAAAAATGGGCAGAAGACCTAAATAGACATTTCTCCAAAGAAGACATACAGACGGCCACGAAGCACATGAAAAGATGCTCAACATCACTAATTATTAGAGAAATGCAAATCAAAACTACAATGAGGTATCACCTCACTCCTGTTAGAATGGGCATCATCAGAAAATCTACAAACAACAAATGCTGGAGAGGGTGTGGAGAAAAGGGAACCCTCTTGCACTGTTGGTGGGAATGTAAATTGATACAGCCACTATGGAGAACAATATGGAGGTTCCTTAAAAAACTAAAAATAGAATTACCATATGACCCAGCAATCCCACTACTGGGCATATACCCAGAGAAAACCATAATTCAAAAGGACACATGCACCCGAATGTTCATTGCAACACTATTTACAATAGCCAGGTCATGGAAGCAACCTAAATGCCCATCAACAGACGAATGGATAAAGAAGTTGTGGTACATATATACAATGGAATATTACTCAGCCATAAAAAGGAACGAAATTGAGTCATTTGTTGAGACGTGGATGGATCTAGAGACTGTCATACAGAGTGAAGTAAGTCAGAAAGAGAAAAACAAATATCGTATATTAATGCATGTATGTGGAACCTAGAAAAATGGTACAGATGAGCCAGTTTGCAGGGCAGAAGTTGAGACACAGATGTAGAGAATGGACATATGGACACCAAGGGGGGAAAACTGCGGTGAGGTGGGGATGGTGGTGTGCTGAATTGGGCGATTGGGATTGACATGTATACACTGATGTGTATAAAACTGATGCCTAATAAGAACCTGCAGTATAAAAAAACAAACAAAACAACTAATACTAAACTTTCATTGGGTTATTTGTATGGAAATATGTTAATATAAATGTTTCAGACATTACATGAAATTTCTAAAAATGTTATATTTGTATTTGTATGGAAATATGTATGGAAATATGTTAATATAAATGTTTCAGACATTACATGAAATTTCTAAAAATCTTATATTTGTATTTGTATGGAAATATGTATGGAAATATGTTAATATAAATGTTTCAGACATTACAGGAAACTTCTAAAAATCTTATATGTTCTGGTATAAGGTTATAAGTAATAATCCTAGTTATTACTTTAAAATGTATATCTCAGAAATAACTAATTTTCTTGTCAACTGCATTATTATGAACTTTCATCAAATCTTTAACCATGGTCATTTTTAAGTCTTCTGTCATTTACAGACAGTTCTGGGTGTACTCTGATGATTTTGCAAGTATGTTCCTATAAAAGGGTTTCATCTTCAAGAAATTCATGGAAAAGACTCTGACAAGTACAGGTTTCTGGTAACTGACTGTACTGCTGAACTGAATGAATAAGCATTTTTAGAACTCTAATGAAAAACTGATGAACTCATAAAAGTGCTAACAAAAGATCAAGATGAAAAAAAAAATTAATTACATGGGACTGAGTGAACTGATGAGGATGAGTATAATTTTTGTGACTTTCTGTCTGAATTAAAAAAAAAAAAATCCCACAAGGACTCAGAGGCAAAGAATATACAAATCAATTTTCACTGCAAAGTAAAGGAGCTGTTACAGTGGAGGATTACTGGACTGAATGTCAATATTATGACATAGTATGAGTGTGTTTCATGTTTGGTAATTGCAATCATTGTTGCTTTTGTTGTGGTCATCCATGTACAATGCTTGGTGTCAGTCTATTTATCTCTTGTAAAAATAAAATACAGTGTGTGTGTGTGGGAAAAAAAAAAAAATAAAGGAACCAATAATGAGAGAGTCACATAAGAAAACACATCTTCTGTGTCCCCATTTCTATAGGAAGTCAGCTATTATAAACAAGCAAGGATTCTCAATCAGGAGAACCAGGTTCTAAGCGTAAGTCTGTCACAACTTTTACCAGGTCATCTTTACAAGACATGCTACTTTAGGACCAGGTTGCTTGTATCACTGGCTGTACAAGAAAGTTAACTTGCCACCCCTATACACAAAATTTCAAAAAGAGAATTAACAGATTATTTCAAACTTATTTGTTAAAACTGTACAGTGTTGTATATACATTATTCATGGTCTCTTAAATAAATTCAAGTAAAAACCATGTATGGAGCTCAGTAAGATATAATATTTATTAATTTTAAAACATACATACACACAGCAAGCCCACTTCCCCCCACCAGTACATACACATATTTTCTATTAGTAAGTGGCTTAATCATATCCTTGTGAGACAAAATAAAGTAATCTTAAACTGAAAAAAGGGATTATTTTGGTTCAGTGTCTATGGCCCCAATTTGCAAAATCTTCTTTTTCAAGTTCTGCCAAGGTCCTAACCAGATATGATCCTCAAGTCTCAAGTTGGACTTATAGTGAAGAACTTTTAGTTCTTTAATTCTGAAGTTCACAAAATGTTTTAACAAACAAAAAATACCAAAAGCAAATGAGAAGGTAATTGATCTTGGACCCTCAGACACTGGGGTGATATTTTCACACTGATCTTTAAATAAAAATAACATTGAAATAAGCTAGAGAAACACTTGGCTTTTAAGTATTATCTGCTTTCCATGCTAGAGTCTGTTGACAATATTTTTCAGAGTAAAAATAAAATAATAATACTTTAATGTGAAGCCTACAAATACTTATACACTAGTTTCGTTCAGCATGTTAGCCACACCAATCTAGTCAAACACCTGGTCAGAGTGTAAAGATAGAGCTTCAAAACCAAGACCAAATTTCAGTTGAACCACCTATAGACTCTACATTGGAGCCCCTTATTTTGCTTCCTCTGGAATGTCCTACTCTTTTGAAAGCCCAAGTGTCTAAGGTCAGAATTTCAATATTAAGCTCCCTAGAGTAATAGAGAAAAGTGCTAGTTAAATGTTTGGGTTAAGTTCTAGCCAATGCCTTTTAGAAAAAACAACATATTGCTCATTGGTTAAGGCAAAAAAAAAAAAAGTCCACACAAGTTCTGGTCCCCTTAACAACCATCCTCTAAGATAATGAATGCAGAGCACGACTTACAACCCAGAAACCAAAACCTGCAGTCCAATTGGTTTCACTCTCCCACCTAAAAGTTGTGGACCAGTGCATTAGAAAAGATGCGTGGGCTGTAGGTAAATGATTTTGCACCTTGTGAAAAGCTTTGGGGAAGGCCTTGGAGGACCCAAGGAGACAGGAACGTCTCTAGGCTCTGTCTGATATCACCTTCAAACTATCAGTGGGACAAGAGTGAAGTCCTAACAGTGGATATTCCCTCCCTAAAACTTCTCAAGCTGGGGAGTTCCATAGCAACTGGCCCAGAAAAGAGTAATCAGCCCTAGTCACTTGGTAACCCAGCTTTCATCCCCAAATTTTGTATGTCTACCTCTTTTTTTTTAATGAGAAGCACAGTATGCAGCTCCAAGGTAAACGTACAAAATTCTCCTTCACCACTCTTGTTCCAATCACGTTCCTACACACAAGAACATTAGCACCAGAATCTTATAAAACAGAGGACTATCCAACGCCAGAGTCATACTAGGTCATTAGAAATAAAAGGTTTCTTTGCGACATTTGCTTTAGTGTGGTTCTTAGAAGATCAGCAGAGAGGCCAGATTCCCACAACAACACTGATCAAACATCAACAATAATCACCGAAACCAAAGATATACATCTATCCATAGAGAGCAGTTACCTTTCTCCTTAAAGCCTAGAAACAAGCAAGATTTTTAAATGTGTTTTATAGTTAAGTTAGGGTAAAGGAAACATTTTCTCCTACTGATCCTAGGTTTTTTTCATTTTCTTCAACTGATCCTAGTTTTTATCACCTACCACCACCAAACCACTCCCAAATAAATGTACACATTTATACAAATAACACACAAGATTCAATGCATAAATAACATGACCTTTTAAATGCTTCTCTCTTTCTCCCTTTTTTTTTTCACTCACTTTAAATACACGATCTACTAATATTAAATACACATTCATGTAACAAGAACCCTGTCACTATTCTTTCATTGGATACATCTTGAAATAGCATCAGTGGACTTGAAAAGTGATGGGATAACAGTTGGGAAGGGACAGTTGTTCAATCTTCCTTTGAAACACATGGATGTCTTTGTCTTTTCTTCTGCTGCAAGGCCTTTCTCAGAAAATGTAGGCAGTTCAGAAGTCAAGGCTCAAAACCACAAATCTCTGCTTCTAGGATATCAGCACTTTTGTTGCACAAGGATGTCATCTCAAGTGCTAGGGCAGCATCTAAAAGCAAACGGGGATATATGCCACCAAATAGTTTACATATATTCTTTCTAGAAATTGATTTCTACCTCACTTGCTTTCTCATATTGTATATATTGACAGTATTGGTAGGTATTACATGGTCTAAGAAAACCTTAGATCATATGTATCAAAAACAAGATTTTAAAGACAGTCTTCAGGATAATTATCCACCAAAACTATCACGTGTAGCACATCTCCTTTTGTGTAAATAATGACTAATTTTGACAAAATAGATACAAGTTTTATAGAGCTTGCAGTTTATACAGTACGTATAGCAAATACATTGCAATGACTTCTACTAGGCCCTTGGGAGGGACCTGTAAAAATGAGAAACTAAAACTTAAGATTTGTGCACATCACAGTAAATTCACATTTGATGTCACAGACATTCAAAATGCTTTGTGGAGGTTAACAGGTTAATTCCAGCAACACAGTTATAAGAATGCAGGATTTTATTTTTGAATGACTTGTGTGAACTCACATAGCAAATTATCACCCCAAAAGGTCTGATTTTTTCTCTTTTTTTTTTTTTGGTTTTAGTTTTTTAGTACTAAAAAGTTATAATTAAAAGGAAGGCAATCACTTGGTATGGTGCTGATCCCTCTTTATTAGGAAAAAGATTACCAAGCAATCATTTACTCTTTCTTGCTTTACAAACCCAAAGGGCAAATGACTGATACGGGAGATAAGTATATATCCTTCTGGAGCACTTGTCACCCTAAGTTCACATTACTGTATCCAATAAAATACAGGAGATTAGTTTAAAAGCAAGAGATGCAAGCACTATGAAAAGGGATTTCATCCCAGAGACAAAAGCTACTCCTGTTTTTTTAAGTAGTACAACTCTTTGTCTATCAAGAGTTCTCATAGAGTCAATCATTGGAGAATGTTTCAGCTGTAGAATTTGTTGCTTCAGCAAGCTACAAAATATTTCCCATGAAAGGTCACACAGCTTCAAGGGTGAGAAATCAGACCTACCCAGCTCAGAACCAAAATGAGTCAGTGCTGGTGTTCCACTCGAGGCAAATTGGCCTCTGAATCATCTGACAGGGGAGATCCTGATACCTACAAGTTAATAATTGAGCATTATAATTGTCTCAGTAATTGTAAAAGTCCTACTTCCTCAAAATCCCAATTCTTGTTCAAATACCAGATGGATTAGAACTTGAGAACTATTCATAGCTCAAGTTGCTTACACAGAAGATGAAGTAAGGGCTTCATCTTATTCTTTGACCTCTTTGTTGATACATATGTTAAAAGATACTTCTGATATGCCAGGGCAATGTAAACCCCACTATAACCCATGTCTACCTATCACCAAAATAAATGAATAAACAAAACAAAACAAAACCCTTTAGAAAAAATAGAAAAACAACTGAGGATTAAGGACAAGAGGCAAAACTTGGAGATGTATCCCTTCACAAGGGGGTAGGTTTCCAATTTTGTTTGTTTTTCACTTCTGTGACTTTGCCCAAGGGGCAAGCCCTAGTCTCAGAGTCGTAAAGAAGTGCAAGAAGCTAAAAGTCTGAAAGGAATCCCATCTTTATAGTCAGAGAAACCAGAAAAAGGGGTCCCTGCAGGGCAAAAAGTATGGGGGGGGGGGACTCCGGAGGGAAGAGAACTAGAGAAGGGGACCCTCTAATTCTATGTATAAACCCACAGAAGTCTCAGTCCAGTTCCTGAAGTATGCATGCATGGGATAGCTCCAAACAGCATAGCAATTCTCTAAATTCAATTTAGAGAAGTGAATGAGATTTGAATCACTTGTACAAGCCTCCAACTAAGCCCTGAACTACACAAGTGTAGGACAGATGCAAACTAGGATGACAAAGACTTAGAGAACTGAGATTTAAACCACCTCTCACAGAAGATAAGGCAGAATTTACAGTGTAAACAAAACTTGGGTGACTGCTTACTAAAATAAAAATTTCAACATTCTCCTGAAGATTATAACAAGACCCAGAGACTATACAATACAAGGTTTACAATATCCGAGATGCAATTCAAAACTCCTGGACATAAAAATATCCAGGAAAGTGTGATTCATTCTCAAGGGAAAAGGCAGTCAAAAGGCAATAATAATAAAGGCAATCCTGAGGTGGCCCAGATGCTGGAAATTTATACATACTTGAAATGAATGAAGGGACAGGAATTCTTAGTAGAGAAATAGAATTTCTAAAAAGGAACTAAGTGGATATTTTAGAACAAACACACATACACAAAAAAATACATTACCTGAAATTTTAAAATTAATAGCAGAATGGAAATGACAAAGTAGTCAAAGAACTTGAGGACAGATCAATAGAAATTACTCAGTCTGAAAAATAGAGAGAAAAAAGATTGAAGAAAGTGAACAGTCTCAGGAACCTGTGAGGAAATACCTACCAAAAGGTCTAACATATATGTCATTCATTAGAACTTCAGAAGTTAGAAGAGAAAGAAATTAGGAAGGAAAAAAATGTTTGAAGAAATAGTGACCAAAAACTTCCCAAATTTGGTAATAGAGATAAATTTACAGATTCAAGAAGCTTAGCAAACTCCAAAAGGATCCACTCAGAGAAAACTATGCCTAGACATATCATATTCAAACTAATGAACACAAAAGGTAAAGATTAGATCCTGAAAGCAGCTAGAGAAAAATGAAACATTACTTACAGGGTAACAATTCAAATACCTGAGAATTTCCCACCAGAAATCATAGAGATCAGAAGACAGATAAATAATACCTTTATAGTCCTGAGAGAAAAAGAAATTTTTTAAACCTACCAACTCAAATTCTATATCCAGTGAAAATATATTTCAGGAAAGAAGGCAAAATAATGTCATTCCCAAATGAAAGAAAACTAAAAGAGTTTGTCACCATCAGACCTGCTCTGCAAGAAACACTAAAGGAGGTCTTTCAGATTGAAGGAAAATAATACCAGAAAATAAAGCTGTAATCTTTAAGAACGAAGAACAACAGACACAGTAAGTAGCTAGGTAAACATAGAAAACTACTTTCTTCTCATAAAATACTTATGACTATTCAAAGCAAAAAGTATAACATAGTATAGTGAGGTTTTCAATGTATGTGAACAAAATACAAATGCAAACTGTAACATAAAGTTCAGGTGGGAGGAAAGGAAATACATTTGCAAGGTTTCTACATTTTATAAGTGGTACAATATTTACTCTAAGTAGACTATGAAAGATTAGTTATGTATACTGTAATTCCCTAGAGAAGTCACTAAAACATAATGCAAAGAGGTATCTCCCAAAAGCCAATACTAAAAATATTCAAATACAAAAGAAGCCTGGAAAGGGAAAACAGAGGAACAAAAAACAACTAATAAAAAGATAGAGCTAGATCCAAACATATAAATAATCACATTAATGTTAATGGCCTAAATATTTAGTGGTAAGCAGGATTCTAAAGATATTCCACTAAGATTCCTGTCCCTGGCTAGTCAATCAAACTAATTTAGCTGTTGCTGTGAAGAGACTTTTCACACGCAATTAATGCTACTAATCAGCTGACCCTAAGATACGGAGATTATCCTGGTGGGCCCAAGAAATCACATGTGCCCTTAAAATGGGAAGAATGTCAGAAAGATGAGGCAGAAGGGGACATAAGAGAGAGTCAAGGAGAAAGAAAGGTTCAACCACTGTTGCTGGCTTTGAGGATCATGGAATTAGGCCAGGAGCCAAGGAATGTGAGTGGCCTCAAGAAGCTGAGAATGAGAACAACTCCCAGGCGCCAGCCAGCAGGGAAAGAGGGACCTCAGTCCTACAACCACATGGAACTAGATGCTGACAACAACTTGAATGAGCCTGGAAACGGATACCCATCCCCCACCCCCCCCAGCCCCGAGCCTCCAGAAGGAAATGCAGCCCTGCTGACATCTTGGTTTCAGCCCATGAGACTCTTAAGGAGAGCAGCAGCTGTGCCTGGACTTCTGACCTATGGAACCTATAATAAATGGAGATTGTTTTAAATTGGTAGTAATTTGTTAGCAGAAATAGAAAACAAACAGACATTCCAATTAAAAGAATCAGAATTGAGAGAATAGCTACCAAGGGAAGACCCTAATTTATATGCTGTTGGCAAAAGAAAACACTTTAAATATAAAACCAGATGGGTTGAAAGTAAATGAAAGTAGAAAGATATACTATGGAAACAAATAAGTAGAAGTAGGTTGGAGTGACTACTTTAATCTCAGAGAAAATAGACTTCAAGGCACAGAGCACCATGAGAGAAAGAGACATTTCATAATGATAAAAGGGACAATGTATCAGGAAGACAAAGCAAGTATAAATGTGTATGTATCTAATAAGACAGATTTAAAATACATGAAGCAAAAATAGACAGATGTAAGAGAAAAATAGACAATTCCACAATCATAGTAAAAGATTTTGACAGCACTCTTTCAGGAACTGATGGAACTAAACAAAAAAATCATCAAGGATATAGAATGTCTAAACAACACTATCAACCTTAATTGGATTTCACATTTATAGAACACTATATCCAACAAGTAAAGAATATACATTATTTTCAAGAGAACAAGGTTCATTCACCAAGATAGACCACGTGCTGGGCCATAAAACACATCTCAGTGAATCTAAAAAAATCAAAATCATACAGAGTATATTCTCTGACCATATGGAACTAAATTACAAATTAATAATAAAATATCTAAGGAACACCCAAATATCTAACTATTAAACAACACATTTCTAAATAATTACTGGGTTAAAGAAGAAATTACAAGGAAAAATGTTTTAATGTTTGAATGGAATGATAATGAAAATACAACATACCGAAATCTGTGGGATGAAGAAAACAGTGCTTAGAGGAAAACATCTGAAGCTATGTCTGTAAGTACATAAGACGTGTAAGCATGTAGGGCGTGAGGGAGTGGAGACAGATTCCATGGATTAAGTAATATTTTACTTACAAAATCTATCTTACAGATTGTTCCAGAGGTACATAATAGAGTTTTATAAATGTGAAAATGTTTGTGTTAGGTACAGAAACAAAATGTAGTTCAGTGCATAGATGAATACCATAAAGTAAGACCGCAAGGCAGGTCACGGCCTCTGCCAGCGGGCCTTTTGCTTTCAGTCTCCTGTTCTCTTTCCACTCAGATTTTCCACACGTAAGCTCGTGTTACATTGCTGTTAATTTGTGTTTTTCACTACACCTACTTTCTTCTTTATTTTAAATGCAAACGGAAATTTAACAAATAAACTGAGAGTAAAAGCGCAGAACCAGTTTATAAATATAAAAGGATTAGTTCCGAACAAGAAATAAAAATATTGAAGAAGTGGGAAGGCAGCCAAAGCCTTTCTTCCATTGCATGAAACTAGATTGAGCTATGTCAACCCTGAAAAGCGATTTGAATAATAGTGTGCTCACAGAGAGCAAGTGGAAAATTCTGCAGCTTTAAAATCCATATTTAAGTTGAGAAGTATACAGGAATTTCCTGAGACTCTGTAGTCCCTCAATGTAAAATCTGTGGCAGTGATTCATCTTCACACAACAGGAGTTTGTTTAGCTTTGATGATGTTGTCCCCGAAATTGCTGGCAAGAGATAAGGCAAAAGCAGCAGCAGTCTGTAAATGTTGTTTTCAGAATCACTGGGTAACTGCCTCTGCCATTTGTTATCCTCAACAATATCATTCCCCTTGTTTGCAGAGCTCTATAAAATAATTTAAAGAGTAACAGTAGGAAAAAGCATCGGCATAGAGAAGGAGGCTACACACAGGGGCTGTCTATGAAATGGAAATACTTAAACCATGAGGATGGAGAATTCCAAAACAAAAGTTGCCTAGCATCAAGCAAAGGTGAAAATCTGCTTGAAGAAGGAAAGGGCAAGTTCGATGATTCATATCCCAAGTTTGTAGTTAGTTATGGATGGCTCAGGAGATTAAAAAGTTTGCCAGTTTTCTTAGTGATATGACTGTTGTTGACATGAAAGTAGCAGAAACATAAATATTCTGAAGAGAAAAGAGGAATTATAGAAAAAGACTATATGGAATAGAAAATCTTTAGCAAGGATGGAATGGATTGCCCCCGGGGAAAAGTGTCAAATGGAGAATACATTTTAAGAGAATAAAAACTATTCCAGAGTGTCACTCTTTGAAAGGTAATAACTTTGGTATTAATGCAGTGAAATATCATAAACTACCATAAAGCCTATAGTTATATTAAAGCGATAGCTGGGCTACACACACACACACACACACACACACACACACACACACACACACAATTTTTTAATCTATAAAAAATTGATCACTGTAAGCTGGGAAATGTTTATGTAAATATATATGTAATAAGGGTACTCAATGCAATGAACCATGAAACAAAATTTAACAAGCAAAATTTTATAGATCCCACTAATAAACCTGCCCAATTCTTAAGAGCAAACTCTCCATAGGACACTTTAAAAGGAAATATGAGAGAGACCCGAGTTCCATGCGTCCTACAGAGAGTATTTCTATACCTGATGTAATGCAGTATTGAAGGTGTGCAAGTCAATAGCGACCAGAGAAGGAATTCGAGATTCTGAAAGATTTTTGTTCTCCTTCTTTATTAGCCTGGAATTTCGAGCTAGATAAAAATAACCATAAACACAGTGAGAAAATCAGACGTTTTTGTTAGTTCTTCACATTCAGTATCTGTCCCTTGGTATGTACTTATTGTACATAAGTCTGTACATTTTCACATACTTAAATACGTAAAGTTACTATAAATTTTTAATATTCTATTAGTTTATTTAACATACATTTTAAATAATGTAAACAAAAGGGCTGAAAAAGTAAAAGCGTTACAAACATACCGATGCCTTCCAAGGCTTTTAGTTCAGGCAGATGATTATAGTTTAGTTCAGGCAAACGGACATCTCTCTTTGAGTATTCCCTTCTTTTCTTATTTGCCTGAAGTAGACTCTTTTCACTAGCAACCTAATATCATCAGAACGGTTAACACAAATGAATTAGCTTCCAGGTAAGCTTGCCCCCTTTCATAACTACTATGTTCATATCCTAAAATTTATAGAATTGAAAAGCTAGAATAATACAAAATTTGAAGAACACTAATAACATACAAAACAATTTCATCCAGTTATTTCAAACCTCTTCCTCTTTAAATCTATTAAAATTACTAACAAGCAGATTGGTTGGTTGCTATGAGTTTCTCCTACTCCCTCCACCAACCTTCAGTGTAAGTCCTGGCAAGCAGTACAAGGTTAAAAGATGGGCATCAGTGTCCTGGTCTTTCAGGCCAGCAAGGTCAGGTCTTATGACACTTGCTGGGCTTTTCAGCATAGTTGCTGTTGCGACATGAATTTTGAATAGTTCACCTTGTCACGTATATCACATCTCCTAGCACATTTTTCACTTTCCCAATAATAATCTTGTTACTCATTTTTTTACATCTGTCCTTGTCTTGCTCCTTACTGTCAGCAAATATTATTTTCCTAGAAATACAGTTTATTAAGTATAAAATTATAACTTCAATTATATTCCTAATCTTTCTAAGCACTATTACTTCATATTTGATAAAGTCTGGAAAAATAATAAAGAGAAGAACAGCACAGTAGCACTGCAACTCTGCACCTTTATGAATTTGACATTTTCCCAATCTGTTTCATTTGAGAATCACAGAAACTCTACATTCTTTTCCACATTTTCAAAACAGATGATACACAGAGAGATTATATGATTTACTAAAAGGAAAGAAACCACATATAGATAATGAAATCCTATGTATGTCCATGTATATTCACATATATGTATGTATACCGAAATATACACACACAGAGTATAATGACAGTGTTAAGCCACTGAGATTCCAGATACCTCGAGTTTAATATTCTGTGAATTATACTACTCTGCCTCCCAGAAAGTCTTCAAAAGTACTGTAGTGAGCTTTTGAGTGTCTTTCTTTTGGCTGTTTCTATTTGCTCCTTTTTTTTTAAAATAAATTTATTTATTTTTGGCTGCATTGGGTCTTCGTTGCTGCACGCGGGCTTTCTTTAGTTGCAGAGAGCTGGGGCTACTCTTCGTTGCAGTGCGTGGGCTTCCCATTGCGGTGGCTTCTCTTGTTGCGGAGCACGGGCTCTAGGCACGTGGGTTTCAGCAGTTGTGGCACATGGGCTCAGTAGTTGTGGCTCATGGGCTGTAGAGCACAGGCTCAGTAGTGTGGCACACGGGATTAATTACTTCGCGGCATGTGGGATCTTCCCGGACCAGGGCTCGAACCCGTGTCCCCTGCATTGGCAGGCGGATTCTCAACCACTGTGCCACCAGGGAAGCCCCCTCTATTTGCTCTTTTAATAGAATGAGTGCTAAGGCTCAAGGTTCAAATCAGCTGTAAAATAAAATAATTAGTTTAAAAAAACTATCTGTAAGTATAAAACAATAAAATAAAATAATGAGTCCAAACTACTAGATTTATATACTCAAAAAGTAACACATGGACTTCCCTGGTGGTGCAGTTGTTAAGAATCTGGCTGCCAATGCAGGGGACACGGGTTCGAGCCCTGGTCCGGGACGATCCCACATGCTGCAGAGCAACAAAGCCTGTGTGCCACAGCTACTGAGCCTGCGCTCTAGAGTCTGCAAGCCACAACTACTGAGCCCATGTGCCACAACTGCTGAAGCCCACGTGCCTAGAGCCCGTGCTCCGCAACAAGAGAAGCCACCGCAATGGGAAGCCCACGCACAGCAATGAAGACCCAACATAGCTAAAAAAAATAAATAAATAAATTTACCAAAAAAAAAAAAAGTGACACATAAAATACATAAGAGATGATTATAATAATATATATATTCACATCTCAGAATCAGGGCATAAAGCACGGGAGAAGGCTATTGATGTTCAACCTAGAAGTTGAAGAAAGTTTAGCCTTAGTTCTTCCTCTGTTAATTTTCATTAAGAAAAGACTCCAGTGGGTCTTCTCCCCACTAATCTTTACCTCCTTTCTTGATTGCCTATTCCAAAGAAGGATAAACAGAAATGAGATCTAAAATGATCAGCCAGCATTGATTATGCAATGCCTGAAAGAAGGCTAATATCAACTCCAGCAAAACGGTATTGAGCCAGCTACTTTAAAAAGCCTTGCCGATCAAAATAATCTTCCAAAGCAGACCAGGAATGTAAAACACAAAAATATCCACAAATAAATGAGTAGGGTATATCAAAAAGGAAAGTATTATGGGTACAGAAATTATAGGCTAAGAATAGTTAAAAGAAAAACAATTGCAATCATGAGAGATATGAAAAGAAGGCTATATTTTTCAGCTCTGAGGATAATGGGAGAGGTAGAGAAGGGAAACTTGTGAGAAAAATACTCTTTTGGGAATACATCCATACCTCCCCTTCCCTGGCAGAAAAATCTATTCACCACATTTCTTAAGCAGCTTCAATGCGTTAGACACTGTTCTAGGTGTGGGGCAGAGCAGTGAGGAAAACAAACCAAGCACAAATCCTTCCTTGGAAGTTTACATTTGGGGTGGTAGGCAGGGGGAGGGAGAGACAGACAATATATAAATAAGAGAATAAAGGATGCCGGGTAAGGCAACGGAAAAAAAAAATTAAGCAAGGGGAGGGGAGAGAATAATAGGAGACAAAATGAGTTAAAATATTTGGGAAGACCTCACAATAAGGTTTCATGTAAGCCAAGGAGGAGAAAAAGCAAATTCTTTGGATTATCTGGGGAAAGAATGTTCTAAAACAGAGGAAATAGCAAGTACAAAAACCCATATGTGGGAGCATGTCTTGCCATGTTCCAAGAAGAACAAGGAAATCAATGTGGTTGGAATGGAGTGATCAAAAATGAGAGTAGCCAGGGGTGGGATAGAGGGATGAGGGAGTGAGTCACTCAGGGACTCATAGGCCCTAAAAGCACTTTGGTCTTTACTCAGAGATGAGAAGCCAGTGGAGGGTTTTGAGTGGAAGAACGACGAAGATTCAACTTAACTTTAAAAAGAAGCATTCTGGCAGCTGTGTTCAGCATAAGAATGCTCCTCTGAACCTTCAGAAGACCTCTGAATCTTGACATGCTTCTACTACTGCAATCTGACACTGTTTTAATTTGTTGATTCTCTACTAAACCACGAGATTCCTGAAGAGAAATACTGACTTATTCTTCTTCAGTGACTTAAACATAATAGATAATCAATATTTATTAAATGAATAAATAGAATATTTCCACCAGAAACCTGGTGTGGGTGAGACAAGACAACTTATCTTCTCATCTACTCTAAAAAAGAACTGATCACCAAGCATTAGGTTAAGAAACTTTACCATTACTGAAAAAATTAAAACAGATGTCATTTTAATAATAACATCTTTTTTTTATTGAAGTATAGTTGATTTACAATGTTGGGTTCATTTCTGCTGTACAGCAAAGTGATTCAGTTATACATATATATGTATCTTTTTTATATTCTTTTCCATTATCTCAGGATATTGAATATAGTTCCCTGTGCTACACAGCAGGATCTTGTTGTTTATCCATTCTATATAATAATAACATCTTATATTTAAATTTCTGAACTTATGAAACTTAAACTTGTCTTTCACATTTATGATTTTGACATGCTGGGATGATATATCCATAATTAAGTTTCCACTTTATGATACGTCTCCCAATAAAACTCTCAGTTCTTCACTATTATATTTACTATTAATGAAAGTCTAGAAATGACTAATGTTTGCTCTTCTGCCTCTGAAATAGTTCACTTACCGATGTGGTCACATTAATATTATAAACTCCTGCTGGAGAATGTTTATTTGGTTTAACAAATGGAATACAATACTTCTTGGTTTTCTCATCCACTCTGTAACAAAAGCAACAAAAAAATTCGCGTTAGACCCAGCAGTAATTATTTTTTTCAAGCACAAAATCAAAAGACCCAATACCAAGTGACATGCAGTTTAATCAGAATTTAATGCCTATTCTTAAATATACAATGCTCATAGATCTGGTGAAACATTCTGTCCTTTACCACTACCCTCATGCCTCCCACCCAGCCTTCAATGCCAATAAATTACCTTCCTTTCCGCGAAATTCCCAACAGGAGCTTCTTCGTACAATTAAATGCCCACAGCCATGCCATGCGGCAGCAGATGCTCAAAACCAATTATCTCTTTTATAATGACAAACCCCTTTTGTGTTATTAGACTAAATAGCTATAGATTCTCTTCACTTTAAACAATACACCCCTATTTTCTTAGGACTCAGGTAAATGTTTTGATCAAATGCTAATAATTTTTATCACATCAGCCAAGAAGTCTTTTGAAACAGTAACCTGACAAGAATGAAAAGGATTCAGAAACCTGAGAGTAATAATACATGTGGCTGAATTGATAAATATTTGCAATTTGTAAAGATGTCCTTTCCCTAGACAACATTTTGTTCTTATTTTCCTAATTCATACCTGTAACTCTGAGCTCTGGAGATAGTTCCCACTCCAGAATTAATAGTGGGAGCCACTGCAGAAAGGTTGTACGTAAGTGGAGGAATTGCCATGCCTGGATTTCTTGCGTGGCCCATGCTGCCATTGCTGAAATCTCGGAGGCTTGTTGAAGGCACTGTTTTGATGAGGCTCATCCCATTGTCACTGAGACAGCTGGCATTTGAAGCTCGACTGACTTTTTCAACTTTTTCTCCATCCATTTTTGATCCTTTTATTTTAAATGCTTTAGAAGCCTTAATTTTGGGATCAGCATTTGTATCCTGTTACAAAAATGTTAATAACATTAATGATCTGAGGAGAACGAAAAATCACCTTTTCCTATAAAGTACTTATCAACGAAAGCAGAATTCCAGAGATATCACCTTTTTTAAAAAAATTTTTTGGCTGCGCCGTGCAGCATGTGGGATCTTAGTTCCCTGACCAGAGATCAAACCAGGGCCCCCTGCATTGGAAGTCTTAACCACTGGACTGCCAGGGAAGTCCTAGATATCATCTTCTTGTGCTCTAGTTTTTCTTATTCTACCTGTGGAATTATAATTAAACCCGGGATTCTCAGTCAGACATCTATTTCAAATGAAAATGAGACTCACACTAGCTCTGAGATATATATATATATATATATATATATATATATATATATGTATCAGATTTAATGATATACACACATACCACATTTATATTTCAGTGGAAAACAATGGAAGAGGACTCAAGCATGCTCGCTTTTGTTCTCATATTTAGAGTCAGGGAACACAGAATTGAGGACTCTTTCTTCTTTGGGTTCACTTGAGAAAATGGGAGTGGGTTGGTGGTAGATTTGAATTATCTTACCAAGAATAGATTCTGGAGAAATTACCAAGAAAAGTAAACTTCAAATAAATTGAGTACCCAAATCTCAATTTTTAAATGCTCTACTTTATATAAAATTCTAAAAATTATATTTTTCTCTCCTATCATTTAAGGCAAAAAAATGGTGTGTGCATGTGTTTGTGTCCATGTGTTTGCATGTGGGTGTGCACACATGTGTCTAAATGCTCTTGGATGCGTGTGATTTCCTGACAAGCCCTATTGCACAGACTGGCATACAGTAGGCACTCAGTACATGATATGCTAAGATTTTTTTTAAACAGGTAATGTCTACAGAAAAGATACATTTTTACAAATAAGCTAAAAGTTAACTTGTTAGCCACTCAGGAAACTTTTAAGATCTTCATTATTCCCTGCCCCCCACCCCCCAATTTAAGGATATATTAAATTTAAAATTTAATACACATTAAAACATGGAAATTTACCTGTACCACAAGTGTTTTTCTCTCTTCACCCAAGGAATCATCTTTTTCCTTTTCCTTCTTTCTGTTTTGGGGTTTTTTAGATAAAGAAATGTT
The DNA here is from genome assembly GCF_949987535.1 of Balaenoptera acutorostrata. Taxonomy (NCBI): domain Eukaryota; kingdom Metazoa; phylum Chordata; class Mammalia; order Artiodactyla; family Balaenopteridae; genus Balaenoptera; species Balaenoptera acutorostrata. Next base: position 50,862,422 of record NC_080068.1, on the reverse strand, counting down.
TCTGGCATCTTTCTGTACTTTTAACTGCAGTTCCTGAGAAAACCTACATAAAAATACATTTGTCAATAAAATAAGATTGTATGAGACAGATAAATCAAGAAAAAAAATGGTTTTCAAGATATTTATTTTTTAAAACTGAGTATTAAACTCAACTGTGTTATTCAAAACATGAAATGAGGTAGTCTGCAGAACTGGGAATCCCTGAGAACATTTCAGGAGGTTCACGAGGTCAAAGCTCTTATCTTATTACGAAGGCGACTTCTTTTTCACCATGTTGACATTTGCACTGATGGTATAAAAAGCAATGGGGGGTAAAATTGCAGGTGCCTTACCAAGAATTGAAGCAGTGGCACCAAACTTTACTAGCAGTTATTGTATCCTTCCTAGCCACACATTCTCAGGTTAAAAGGTGGGGGGCAGTTTTGTTTAAGAATGTCCCTGATGGAGCAGTAAAAAATATATATACTTATTTAATTAAATCTAACCCCTTGAACATATCTTTTTCCCCATTCTGTGTGACAAAATAGGAATACGCATAAAGTACCTCTGCTACAAATCAAAGTGCAATGGTTGTCTGAAGAAAAGCACTTGTGTAACTGGTTGAGATACAAGCTAAACTAGCCACTTTTTTCATGGGACAACATTATTACCTGAAAGACTGACAGAAAAAAAAATTATTATTATTATTCAGGCTTGGGGTATTCAGCAGATATTTTCTTTTTAAAAAATGAACAAAGGAGATTGTTACCTCAAGGAAAACAACTGATAATATTTGCATCAATGATAAAATTCAAATTTTTATGCAAAATTAGAATCCTGTTCAACTTGTCTCCACTACCATGAACTTAGCAGATTCCTAATACTAAAGACTTTTCTGATGAGAGAGAATACGACTTTTTGATATTGTATAATGAAATGTCAACATTTTAAAGCTCTGCATAACTTAGCAAAACAATATTTTCCAAATGACTAATGCATCATGCTACAGAAGCATGCATGGGTAAGAGGTCAATTCAAAGTGCAAGTTAGATAAGTGGATTTTAATGTAATGGGATAAGAAGTTCATTGATACGGTTTCAGATTCCACAATGCAAGCAACGTTAAAGAAACTACCACTGTCAGTTCTGGTATAGAATCAAAGAAGAATACCCACAGTAATCTAAAAGGGCTATTAAAATACTCTTCCATTTTCCAACTACATATTTGTGTGAGGCCAGAGTTTCTGCATTTATTTCAACCAAAACAACATATCACAACTAATCGAATGCAGAAGCAAATATGAGAACCCAGCTATCTTTTATGCAGCTAGATAGTAAATAGATTTGCAAAAATATAAAGCAATGTCATTGCCACTCATCTCACTACTTTCTGTTTTGTCAGCTGCACTGACGCCAGCAGCTGGAACAGCACAGGAGACCATGCCAGCCGCTCTGGCACCTACAGGTCTGGCACACCAAGGTCTCCAGCACATCAGCAGCGTCAGCAGTGTCATAGGACTGGGTGTGGTATGAGTTCAGCGGCAACAGGAGATGGCGCCTTTGCAAATGCATCAGCACCCAAGATGATGGCATCACACAGCTGGTAGCAACACAGAAATCAGTGACCTGAGTGGTAGATGTCACCAGGGGAGACAGAAAGAAAGCATGAAGGGACTGCTTTGTGAAAACCAAGAGCCCTAATTTACTGAATGCAGGGGACCGCTCTTAGGAATGCATTATTGCTAAGGGTGAATGGAGGTAGGGTGGTAAATATTTGAGCTCCTGTAATAGTAGGTGGGTAGAGTAATAAGAGAAATACTGTTTGTTACTGTTATGTACTGTTATGGGGACCTTACTTTAACTCTAGGTTGATAGGACCTAGAAAACACAGTACTGTACCTCTCAGCAAATCCATCCATATGAAAGAAATCATGGTGCAGGAGCTCAGCACAGAAGGGCCTTTTGTCTGGGTCAATATGTAAGCATTTCTGGGAAACCAAGGAATACATACAGTTCATATCAAAGAAAAACTGCCTACGTTTACATTTCTAAATATAGAAAATTCCTTTTCACAGTCAATGAATTTTAAACATCTATAATAAATGATAAAGAATAAAGCACAAATCTAGACAATGACTACCAATGATTGTTAATATCACAAAAAGAAAGAACACCAGACATTCAGTGTCTCTGGACAGAAATATACAAACCTCTTATGAAGTAGTCTTGCCAAAAAATCAACCTGACTCTGATCAAGCTCTAGCTCTGCTGTGAGTTTATACAAAATACAGGACACAAAGGAACATATTAAACCACACTATGTGGAAAATTCTAAGGGACAAACAACCTATTTTCTTTAACAGATAAATGGCAAGGTTTAAACAAAAAACAAAGAGATGAAGAAGAGCTTGTAAATTAAGAATCTTAAAAGACATATCAACTAATTGCAAACTCTAGTCTTCATGTGGATCCTAATTCAAACTATATAAAGAAATTATGAGAAAATTAATGAAATTTTGAGCACTGATTAGACATTTTATGATATTAAAGAATTTTTGTGAATGTTTAAAATTTAAAGTACTTACAGAATGGAAGGGAAAGAACCTACTCTGTGCTATTACTGTGCTAGATACTTGACATAGATCATTTTATTTTATCTATGTTCTTTCTTCTTTCATTTTATTATATCTTGTTCTGATTCATTGGAACCACTCAGCCAGTAAGAATAGAAGGGACTCAATAAGTAGCTTTAAATGAATAAGAAAATTCTACAAATAATTAAGCCATTTATAAGTGAAATAATATAATATCTGGAATTTGCTTCAAAATACTCCCCCCCAAAAAAAGTTGCTGAGTGGACAGGATAGATGAAATATTTTCCAAATACTGTTAATTGTTGTAGCTAATGACTAGCTCGAGAGGGTTCATTACACCACTGTTTTTTCTACTTTCTTTTCTATGTTTGAAATTTCCTATAATAAAATGTTTAAAAAGTTATATGATTCTACCATAAGGGACATGAGTTGGACAATATTGTTTTACCTTTATTCCCTTTAAATCTCTTCACAGACAGATCATAAAGCTTGTCTCAATGAAAAATATTTGTATCTGTTAGACTATGTAGAAAAGTAACAATGTATTATTCTAAGAACTTGTTATAATTAGTTATAAGCTTACTAAGCTTTTTTTTTAATTTATTTTATTTATTTATTTATTTTTGGCTTTGCTGGGTCTTCGGTTCGTGCGAGGGCTTTCTCTAGTTGCGGCAAGTGGGGGCCACTCTTCATCGCGGTGCGGGGACCGCTCTTCATCGCGGTGCGCGGGCCTTTCACTATCGCGGCCCCTCCCGTTGCGGGGCACAGGCTCCAGACGCGCAGGCTCAGCAGCTGTGGCTCACGGGCCCAGCTGCTCCGTGGCATGTGGGATCTTCCCAGACCAGGGCTCGAACCCGTGTCTCCTGCATTAGCAGGCAGATTCTCAACCACTGCGCCACCAGGGAAGCCCACTAAGCTTTTTTTTAATGAGTTATTCAAAGAAGTAAAAAAGCAAAAAATATCTTGGGTAAATGTTATGTGACCCTGCTCTTTTAGAGATACTTAGTTTATCAACACTTTAGGACAATCCTAACTAATAAGAAATTTTTGAGCTAATAATTCCAAAAGGTCCACTTTTAGAGACAGTTTGATCCAGTGAGAATCTCCCTAATATCTTCCTCAATCAAATACAAGGCAAAGGTGATGATCATTTAAAAATTAGCTTCAGTGAATCTAGTGGTTAAGCAAAAGTCCCTTTTTAACAATACACTACAGGCCATGAGCCTATGCCTTACACTTTAATATTTTCCTGCTTCTCTACCCTTCTTTTTATTTTCTTACCCTATTTTTCTTCTCTTTTCCACTTACGCAAGGCTTGCATTTTAAATGTTAAACATTAAAAACATCTCATTATGAGAATGTTTTCACACTTAAGACTTGCCAGATAATATGAAATGGTTTCTTAAAACAAGCAAAATTTTCAGGTCTGTATCTCTGAAGTCCCTCCATCCTCACGCCCACCAAATAAAACTCTTAATGTACAAAAATTTAAATCATCGGAGGAAACTGTTGTCCTGAAAGATCAACTGGACAAGCAAAAAAGAAGAAAAATTCATATCTCCATAATGTAAATTCCCTGTCAGAAAGCGCAAAGAAAAAGTACGATTACCTTTGCTAAATCTATCACAACTTCAGGGAGCCTGGGATAGCGTCTTTCAAGAGGAACCGTTTCTTTGATTTCGGGCAACCTTACTCCAGCAAACACAGGATTTTTATAAAACAGCTCCTGATGTCTTGGAATGAGATTACCTGGCAGTGAGAATGGTACACATCTCTGTCATTACGCATCATGGGACAGGTGGTGTGGAGTAGAGATGAGGGTAACACAGCTGGTAGAGCGGGGACTCTCTCCGCATGCGAAACCAATGAACACAACAGTGCTCTTATTGTGGTGGCGCCTGGCAGTCTTTAGGTGGCTTTGACATATGTCAACACGAAAGAAATTAACATTCTTATCTCAACATACTCATTCAGAAAAGTTCACACGCTACTATACATAGAACTGAAGACGCAAGGGAGCATAGGAAAAGCACAGGTAAAGAACATTGTATAATTTCTTAGATATAAGTACCAGCACTGCATTTCTAACTACAAAGCATTAAGTGCTGACCAAAGATGAAAATATTAACAGTCATATGGTGAGAATCTAATCTAGATAAATAAGTTCCACCCTTTGAGAATTTAATTTTTGCCCAGTGTATCTGTATCTAAGGGCTGATTTGATCACTTTTATCTTTTCTCTCAACTTTAATACCTAACCTAATATAAAATACATATGAAAATTCTGCAATAAGAAACCATTGTATTGTTTATTGAACTTCTAACCTGGAAACTAAAATCTAAGAGTTAAATAACCCTCAAGTAATTACCCATTATTTCCATTTTACAAACTCCATCACCCAACAGAAAGTTGATATTTCAACAAATGTAAGATGACTTTGATAGTCTAGCTTTGAAATTCTGTCCAAAGCACTAGCAACAAAAGTCAGAACTGCAGCAAGATTAAATTACTTTGGAAGTCCCTGTGTCTCTCAGTTTGAAGATGAGAATGAGGGTAATAGTCATATAACACCAAATGCTTGTTGACCCAAAGATAATATGATCATTTGTATTCTCTCTACATGTGATTTATTGAATGCAAAAGTGCAGACAGAATGCACAATGTTTGCTCTTTTCTTTAGGGGGGGAGTTGGCAGGAGGGCAGGTGAGAGCATGATTAGAACCATATGTCAGATAGACAAAAGCCAGACTGAGAATGACTGAATGAATGAATATATATAAAGAGAGAGATAGATGAGGTTTTCCTACTTGCTCTCTACAACCATTCAAAACACGTGTCATCTTTAATGTACCAACAGCTTGTAAAATAAATATAAACCAACAAAAACACAGGGAAAAAAATCACTAAAATTTAAAATGCAGGTGTATAATCTTACCCAAACACACCATAATATGATATAGCTGATCGATATCAGAATCTCCAGGAAAAAGGGGTTCCCCCATGAGCATTTCAGTTACCAGACAGCCAATGGCCCACACATCAACAGCCCTGAAAGAAAAGCAATGTGGTGTAAAACCTGGTATCCTAATATGTTTACTATGACTGAATCTGTTCTGCATATTACTATTTGGTATTCTTGGTACTGAAAAAAGTAGTAGTAAGCCTTAAATTACTCCACAAAATACATTTTCCTATAAACTTAAAGTACTAACTTCCAATTTTACATAAATCAAATTTCCAGAAACTTCAATCATGTGACATGAGGGAAAAGACCTCCGAAGAGTCAAAACAGTTGTTAAGTATACTTTATTCTGAAAATAAGCCTTTTGGGTTTCCATTCAGTGGCTATTCATTTTTTGTTCACACATGATTTTGACAAGGTTCATCAGTCTATCCCACTATACGCTGAAAACAGCATACCAGAAGGAGACGGATGTTGTGAACACAAACAACATGGAGAACTGAAAGCTAATAGGGAGAAATAGAGAAACTGTCTTAAAAATCGGTCACAAAAAAAAAAAAAAAAAATCGGTCACAAAAACTTAAAGAATATTCCGGCATCATTACCATAGAGACAACTACCTTGAAATTGCTTAAGGCCATAGTGGAATTATAACATGGTACAAAAGTGACAGTATGGCGGTAAAATGAGAGCTCAGAGTAATTAAGAAAATATTAAATGACGTGTACTCTGAAAACAGAGAAATTGCAAAAAAATAGAATGATTTCTATCAAAATCAGTAAAACTTCCAATCCCTTCCTCTTTGAAGAATTCATTTATGAAGACGATTTATGTTTTTAAAACTATTCACACAGTTCCGTTTCTACCCTCACCCTTGCCCACGCTACTTTGCCTCACTGCAAGTGTCAGACTTACCCGGTCAATGTTACCTCTCTTTACAAGTGATAAATATACCTCTTTCTAACTTACTATTAAAAACAGACCACTTACCTTGATTTCCCTACCTTTAAAATAATTATACTCACGCCAACTTGTTTCACAAGAATGTTTAAAGGGGAAGCACCAAAAATGTTTACAAATAACTTTATAAAGTTCTCTAAACTGAAAACTTCCATTCAGTGTTAGAGGGATCTTTCATCATACTAAAAACATGTTCATGTGGAACCTAGAAACATGGTACAGATGAACCGGTTTGCAGGGCAGAAGTTGAGACACAGATGTAGAGAACAAACGTATGGACACCAAGGGGGGAAAACCGCGGTGGGGTGGGGATGGTGGTGTGCTGAATTGGGCGATTGGGATTGACAGGTATACACTGATGTGTATAAAATTGATGACTGATTAAAAAAAAAAAAAAAAGAAATGGGTAATGGAGTTGAATAGACATTTCTCCAAACAAAATGTACAAATGGCCAATAAACACATGAAAACATGTTCAACTTCAAAAAAAAAAAAAAAACATGTTCCATTTTATCAAGAAAAGAGAGTTAAATCTGCCCTCCCCACCGCCCACCTTGCTGATGTCTTACTTGCCATACTTGACATCACCAACCAATAGTTCTGGAGCTCTGTACCATCGGGTTGCCACATAATCAGTATAAACCTCCCCAGGAGCTGCCAGTGTCCGTGCAAATCCAAAATCACATAACTTGACAACACCAGACTGGGAGATTAATATATTCTCTGGCTTTATATCTCTGTGTATGATCTAAGACAAAAAGCAGAGTATGACATATATTGGCACATCAAGTTAAGCAAACTAATTACTTTTGAGCACCTGTCATATGCAGGGCACTATAGTAAGTACAAATAAAAGCCTATAAAACTGTTCCTGGCTTTAAAGAACCTGGGACCTAGTTGGGAAAAAAAGAACATTTATGCTTAAAATTTTATTTAAACGATCAAAGATATTGGATGAAATATATATTATTAATTACCAAATCAATTGCTCTGATAAGGACTGCTCTCAAGACTAAGAGAGTAAGGCTGTCATTGAAGACGGGGCTGGTCAGGGAAAATTTCTGTGGAAAAGGGTGGGCTCTAAGACAGGTCTTTAACACTAGTGTGACCTGGATAAATGTAGAAATGAAAGGGCAACCCAAGTGAGGGTAACAAAAAGAGCAAAAGAGTGAAGATGGGAATAGATCAGGAGATGCTGGGGAAATGTTTTTTCTGGAGTAGAGGTTATGTACTAGGTTATGCCTCAACTGCCACCCTGGGAAGTCTGAGCTTGTGTCAGGGCCATGGGAACCCATGGAAGTGACATGACCAACAGGGTGTTTAAAGAAGATGTTGGCCATGAACAAGGTAAAGCAGAGAGGGGGACTAGAAGTGGGGAGAACAGCAGTGGGACAACTAGGAGGTGATAAGGGCCTAAACTAGTCTGGGGCTCAAAGGAATGGAAAGGAAGAGGTACAGTCTAGAAATATTTTAAATCATGATCCAACAACTCTGCTACAACCTACACTGCACATCTAAAAGAAATGAAAGCAGGGATTTGAACAAATATTTGTACACCAATGATCATAGCAGCATGATTCACAATAGCTACAAGGTGGAAACAACCCAAGTGTCAATCAACCGATGAATAACAAAATATGGCATATACACACAATGGCATTTATTAAACCAAAGAAGGAATGGCATTTTGTTACATGCTATAACATGGATGAACCTTGAAAACATTATGTTTAGTGAAATAAGCCAGACATAGAAGGACAAACATTGTATATTCCACTTACACAAGGTACCTAGAATAGGCAAATTCACAGAGACAGAAAATAGAATAGAGGTTACTAAGGGCTGGTGGGAGGGAAAATGGGGTTGTTACTGTTTGATGGTTACAGAGTTTTTGTTGAGGATGATGAAAAAGTTTTGGTTATAGACAGTGGTGATGGTTACACAACACTGTGACTGTACTTAATGCCACTGAACTGCATATTTATAAATGGTTAAAATAAATATTATTTATGTATATTTTACCACAATAAAAAAAAGAGGAATAAAAAAAAAAAGAATCAACAGAATTTAGGAAGTAATCTCAGATATTTTACTTAAACCTGGGAATCTAAAAGAACAGTGGGTCCATTACCAAAAATACAAAAGTCTGGAAAAAGTTAGGTTTGATTAAGAATAATTAGTAGTTTAGTTTTAGCCATATAGGCTTTTAAGTGGATTTCTGAGTACCCAAGTGGAGGCACTCATCAAGCAATTATAAATGTAAAGAGGCTAAAACAAGGTCAGTTGGTTATGATTTCTAAAAGAGAGACTATGGAAGGAGAAAACAGGACACTGGGAGACAATGTTAAAAATTCTAGAGCTGGGCAAAACAAATTATTAGGCCTAGTTCTCTAATATAAGTAAACTGCATTTTGAAATTTTAAAAAATATATTTATTGTAAACTCAGAGGACCAGCATCCTAATTGGCATTGCTGAGCATTTTGCATAAGCTACCAATTTCTATTACATCCTAGACATCCATGGTAAAGGTCACAGGGCCAGCCCCACATCTACCATTAGCATTTGTTACTTTTATAATCACACAAAAAATGTCACTTAAAATATTTTGTAAAACTGGCAGAATCAATGTGTTAGTTATTCATTTTATACTTTGTGTCATTTTACCTAGAACTGCTTTTCTTTTTTTTAATTAATTAATTTAGTTAGTTAGTTTTGGCTGCGTTGGGTCTTCGTTGCTGTGCACAGGCTTTCTCTAGTTGTGGCGAGCGGGGGCTACTCTTCGTTGTGGTGCGCGGGTTTCTCATTGCGGTGGCTTCTCTTGTTGCGGAGCACAGGCTCTAGAGCGCAGGCTTCAGTAGTTGTGGCTCGCGGGCTCTAGAGCGCAGGCTCAGTAGTTGTGGCGCACGGGCTTAGTTGCTTCCCGGCATGTGGGATCTTCCCGGACCAGGGCTTGAACCTGTGCCCCCTGCATTGGCAGGTGGATTCTTAACCACTGCGTCACCAGGGAAGTCCCCTAGAATTTCTTTTATATGATTCTCAAAGGATATAAAATTGTTGTGATAGACAACAGAGTAATAGCAGGGATTTTCATATTTCACAACTAGGCAAGAGAATCTGAACTAACAAATAAATGGATTCTTAGGTGTATGTATCTGCCAAAACTCATTACTTAAAGTTTGTGCATTTCACTCAGTAAATGTTACCTCAAAAAAAAAAAAATCTGCAAACTCTAGTTAATGACATGCAGAGCTGAAGTATTTAGAGTTGAAGTCTGCAACTTACTTTAAAAAATGCATAAATAAGGGCTTCCCTGGTGGTGCAGTGGTTGAGCGTCTGCCTGCCGATGCAGGAGACACGGGTTCGAGCCCTGGTCCGGAAAGATCCCACATGCTGTGGAGCAACTAAGCCTGTGGGCCACAACTACTGAGCGTGCACGTCTGGAGCCTGTGCTCCGCAATGAGAGGCTGCAACAGTGAGAGGCCCACGCACCGCGATGAAGAGTGGCCCCCGCTCGCCACAACTGGAGAAAGCCCTCGCACAGAAACGAAGAACCAACACAGTCAAAAATATATAAATAAATAAATTTATTTTAAAAAAAATTAAAAAAATAAAAATAAAGGCTTAAAAAATGCATAAATAAGACAGATTAATAAGTAGATAAATAGATGAACAGATATATAACTACGTCATAAAACAAATATAGCAAAGTGTTCACAAGTATAGAATTCAGCGGTAGGTATATGGGTGTCCATTGTACACTCTTCTAACTTTTCAACTTTTTAAATAATTGTTTAAACTAAACACTTACATTGTGACTGTGACAAAATCCAATGCCACTGATAATCTGAAACAAATACTTCTGAGCTAGCTGGTAGTCTAGTCCATTTGGAAAGAGCTCCAAGTCATCAAGAACTGTATGGTCAACAAATTCAAAGACTAGGTACCATCGCTTTTTTTTCTTACACACTTCCAACAGATTCACGAGATTTTCATGCCTCAGTTGCTGTTATAAAAAGAAAAATACAAAATAGTTTTTACAAGATCAAATTACTAGTAATTAGTCACAGTCTAAAAGAGATCTTAGCATGAGAAAAACATGTAAATAAAATGCATAAACGGTATAAATTGTGAAACTATATTTTGGTTTTTAAATTAGAGTCAAAAGGGCTTCCCTGGTGGCGCAGTGGTTAAGAATCCACCTGCCAATGCAGCGGACACAGGTTCGAGCCCTGGTCCAGGAAGATCCCACATGCCGCGGAGCAACTAAGCCCATGCGCCACAACTACTGAGCCTGCGCTCTAGAGCCCGCAAGCCACAACTACTGACCCCTTGTGTCACAGCTACTGAAGCCTGCGTGCCTAGAGCCCATGCTCCACAACAAGAGAAGCCACTGCAATGAGAAGCCTGTGCACCGCAACGAAGAGTAGCCTCCACTCGCCACAACTAGAAAAAGCCTGCGCTCAGCAACAAAGACCCAACACAGCCAAAAATAAATTTCTTTTAAAAGTAGACTATATAGAAAAATATTTTTAAAGTAGTAATAAAATACATAATATTATAAATAATAATAACTAACCCCTACATAATGCTTACTATGTTCCATTACCTTATGGACAAAAACCCTATAAAATAGTTGCAATTATTATCCTGTTTTACAGATGAGGAAACTAAAGCACATAGAGGTTAAGTAACTTGTTCAAGGTCACACAGCAATAACTGGTAGAGGAGAATTAGAACCCAGGAATTGTAGCCTCGTCTTTTCCTGAAAACATTTCAGTTTTGTTTAGTTCCTTCTTCATGTACAGAACATCTGCCTTATAAACACACCCAGACCTGCAGCTGACTTGTGTACAAAATATTTAGATTTCTTATTGTTTTTTTTTTTTTTTTTTAGATTTCTTATTCTTAACCACTAAGCCATGCTGACTCTAGAGGGGAAAAAAAGGAAAACTAAGACCAAACTTATGTTACATCATAACTATAAATGGGCTAAACTTAGCTATTAAAACAAAAGATTCCAGGTTGGATCACAAAGCACTTTCCAAATATATTAACGAATTAACGCATATCCATACAATGAAATAAAATGCAGCAGTTAAAAAGAACAAGGCAGTTTTATGTCCACGGGTATGCAATAATCACTAAGCTACATTAAGTGGAAAAAAGGCAAGATGCAGGTCAGTGTGTAGAATATGCTGCCATTTGATATATGTACACACACCAGAATTCCTCTGATGGATACAGTTGCTTATGGAAGGTATAACTAAATAGCTGGTACACAAAGGTGGCAGGGAAATGCATTTTAATTTTATAGCATATTCATATGTTACCTTTTCAAAAATTAAAATAAGTAGATAAATAAAATTTGCATCAGTGTGTTAAAAGATAAACACGCTAAAATTGACAAGAGTTTATTTGAGCAAACGTTGATTTAAACTGGGCAGCACGATACTGAAAGAGGTTAGGAACATTCTACTGGTAGAAGCTAAGGGAAAGGGTTTCCCTGGTGGTACAGTGGTTAAGAATCCGCCTGCCAATGCAGGGTACACAGGTTAGAGCCCTGGTCCAGGAAGATCCCACAGGCCGCAGAGCAACTAAGCCCCTGTGCCACCACTACTGAGCCTGCACTCTAGAGCCTGCGAGCCACAACTACTGAGCCCTCGCTCTGCAACAACTGAAGCCCGCGTACCTAGAGCCCATGCTCTGCAACAAGAGAAGCCACCGCAATGAGAAGCCTGCCTGCCACAACGAAGAGTAGCCCCCGCTCGCCACAACTAGAGAAAGCCCATGCGCAGCAATGAAGACCCAACACAGCCAAAAATAAATAAATAAATAAATTTATTTTAAAAAGAAAAAAAAGAAGCTAAGGGAAAGGCTTTTATAGAGCAGACATGGAAGCAAAGCAAGTAAATTATTTGATTGGTTCCAGCTTAAGTGGTTGCTTTACTTGGGAAAGCCTAGTTGACTGTTTGTGACTGGTTGTGCTTAACTTACAATGTCTTAACCTTGAGCATTTACAGGAATTGGGTCTGGCTTAGGTTTCCTTTGATTTGTTTACATAGGGTGCCAAGGCATTAGCGCCACCTTAGTCTAATGGCTTATTGTTTCACTTGGTTTTTTATTATAAGTACACACACACACACACAAACTTCTAGTAAACTTAAATTTTAATAGGTATGTAGAGAATTCCCTGGCAGTCCAGTGGTTAGGACTCCACACTTTCACTGTTGAGGGCCCAGGTTCAATCCCTGGTCGAGGAACTAAGATTCTGCAAGCCTCGCAGCCAAAAAATTAAAACATAATAAAATAATAAAAGGTATGTAGACTTCCGGTTTCCTGTTCTACATGTAAGGAGCTTGGAAGTCTCCACTCCACCCTAACAAGTAAAAAACTGAGTAGACTAAAAAATCCACAACTCTTTTTGGATTCATAAGAGATGACAGGATGTAGGGCAAACCACCGGCTCCAAGATTGGAGAGACAAACCAGCAAACACAGGGAGTCTCTGCTTACTGGAACAGAGACTCACAAGGGCACAGCTCTGTGGGAACCAATGCCAAGGTAGGAAAACCTGAACTGCAATGGATAAGTTATCGGAAGCTCAATGCGGCCAAGCCCGAGAGTTAAAAACTTCAGGGGAATCCACACAACACTGTAAGATGTTATTTCTAGGAGCTCAGCCAAGTTCCGATGGTAAATTTCGGAGAAGAATCTCCTTCAGCTTTCACAGGGAGAGGAAAAAAGGAACCATTTGGAAATATGCCACCGCACTCTGTCCTTAACAAGGCCTGCCCTTGGGGGGAACTAGTTAAGCAGAGCCCAACCAGCTGAGGAAGGGAGATAGCCAACTCCAGCCTACTGTAGCCATCTTATCCCACCTAAGGAGGGGAGAAAAAACCTGAAGAACACTTGTAAAGTTCACAGGCTAGCGGCATAGGCTCACTGAAAGACTGAGACCTAATCATGGCACTACAGAACACTTCCCTTCCCCCAACCTCACCACCACATTACTAAAAGCCTATTTACAGCACTTCCTTTTACCTGGTACATCATGCCCAGCTCTGAAGAAAAAAATTACAAGGCGTACCAAAAGACAAAAACCACGATTTGAAGACACAGAAAAATCATCAGAAGCAGACGTGGCAGGGATGTAGGAATTATCAGACCAAGAATGTAAAATAACTATGATTAATTTGCTTAGGGCTCTAATGGGTAAAGTAGACAGCATGCAAGAACAGATGGGCGATGTAAGCAGAGAGATGGAAATCCTAATAAATAATCAAAAGAAATGCTGGAGATTAAAAAAACAAAAAACAGGGACTTCCCTAGCAGTCCAGTGGTTAAGACTCTGCACTCCCAATGCAGGCGGCCCGGGTTCGATCTCTGGTCAGGGAACTAGATCCTGCATGCCGCAACTAAGGAGCCCGCATGCCGCAACTAAGAGCTCTCGTGCCTCAACTAAGACCTGGTGCAGCCAGGTTATTTATTTTTTAAATAAAAATTAAAAAATAAAAAAAATTTAAAAAACAAAAGCACGGTAACAAAATAAGAATGCCTTTGATTGGCTTATTGGTAGACTGGACACAGCTGATGAAAGAATCTCTGAGCTAGAGGATATCTGAGTAGAATGCTCAAAAACCAAAAAGGGAAGAGAACAAGGACTGAAAATCTTCTCAAGCATATAGAAATAGACCTAAGAAGATAGCGAGGAAGAACTGGGTCAAAATCAATAACAGGAGAACAAAGAGAATTAATCTCAGGACTCAAAGCTGATTTTGCTGTGAAGTAACAGATATGGAACTGAGGTTAGATTTTTGTGTCCTCTTGGGACTAAGAGGGAAGGAAGAGTCAAGTCTAAATGCCTTGCAAAGGCGGGGTCTTTCAGAAACCACCTCCAGTTTAAGCTGGGACCCTAAGGACTACACCTTCCCCAGTGAAAATGAACGGAAATGAACCAGTCCAGGCTTCACATCACCTGTACCTTGAACTTGGATTAACATACTAGACTGGGAGCATCCCCATGCACCTGGCAGAAGCAAATGAATATCCTCTCTGGAAGAAGATAACTTTTATCTATCTTAGCCTCAAAACATTTCTACAAATAAATTTCCAAAAACAATATCCAATATAAACAATAATGAAGAACACCGAAAACAAGACACTCTAAGCAAGTACTTTGAACTTACTGAGGAGGCCCTGGGCTGGTAGTGTGCCTGTACCAGGACAGGGAAAATTTAATGTAGATCAGTGTAACTAGTAAAGGTAGTTAATCCCTAAGAGGGGTAAGAGGAATCCAAGGGATATGTAAAAATATAGCAGGGGCTTCCCTGGTGGCGCGGTGGTTAAGAATCCACCTACCAATGCTGTGGACACGGGTTCAAGCCCTGTTCCGGGAAGATCCCACATGCTGTGGAGCATCTAAGCCCGTGCGCCACAACTACTGAGCCTGCGCTCTAGAGCCCACAAGCCACAACTACTGAAGCCCGTGGGCCTAGAGTCCATGCTCTGCAACAAGAGAAGCCACCGCAATGAGAGGCCCGTGCACCACAAGGAAGAGTAGCCCCCGCTCGCCGCAACTAGAGAAAAGCCCGCGCGCAGCAACAAAGACCCAACGCAGCCAAAAATAAATAAATAAATAATTTTTTAAAAAAAATAAAGAAACTCAGGAATAATTGATAAATAGTGGAAAGGATAAATATTAGGTATTTATTCGAAGGAATAAAATCTTACATAGCATATACTCAGATCACAGGGCAACTGGGTCAAAAGTAAATAACCAAGGAGAAAAACCTAGAAATTTTCCACGTTTGGCAATTAAGGAAAATGAGAAAATATTTTGAACTGCTGATCAAAATTTCTAGGATACATACCAAGCTGTTCTTAGAAGGAAAGTTATAACCTTAAATGCATATATGAGAAAAAACAACCTAGAAATTAAAGAAGCACATAACTCAGAAGTTTAGGAAAAAGAACTGTAAAATAAACCCAAAATAAGTAGAAGGTATGAAATACAAAAGAACAAAAATTAATGAAATAGAAAAGAAATACACAACAGGGAAGATCAAGAAAGCCAAACATTGGTTCTTTCTAAAGATAAATAAAATTGATAAACTTCAGGTTAGACTGATGGGGGGTTGGTGGCGGGAGGGAGTTAATATAGCAGGTCTGAGACTTTTATCCCTAGAAAGTTGGATTGCAAAATGAGCCCTTGTTCGCTACCTGGGTACTTGGATTTCAGAAGTGTTCCTTCATTTCCAGAACTGATAAAGTGGCTCACTGTGCAAACAACATGGTTTATGCTGAATACCTGCATTTCTTCTGAGAGTCTGGGATTTTGTTATGAGCCAGGCAGGGGGTACCTCTGTGACAAGGCCCCAGGAAAATTCTGGGCACTGAGTCTCTAATGAATTTCCTTGGTGGACAATATTTCACACGTGTTGTCATAACTGATTGCTGGAGGAAATAAGTGCATCCTGTGTTAATCCACTGGAAGAAAAGTGACAGGTTTCCTCTGGAATTCACCCCATGTGCCTTTTCCCTTTGCTGATTTTCCTTTATATCTTTTCTCCATAATAAATCATAGCCAAGAGTACAACTGTTTGCTGAGTGCTGTGAGTCCTAGTGAATCATCAAACCTTGGGGTGGTCTTAGAGACCCCCAACACAGTTATTGGTAGATAGATAGATAGATAGGCAGATAAGAGAGAAGCAACAAATAATATTAAAATCATGTTTATACTCATGAGATAAATGAATATGTATATGTAATCTTGTTGTTTACTGCCAAAAAAGAAGAAATTTATACTTTAAACCAAGTTATGGAAATAAAACAAATATAAAAACAGCATTTTTTTTAAAAAAAATTACTGTCACTCAAGAAACAACTCATTTTTTTTCAATTCAATATATGTGATAACTTACCTTTAGTAACTTGATTTCTCGCATAGCAATTTTTTTAACCATTTTGTCATCATCACTTTCTAAGAACTTCTTAATGGCCACAATTCTTCCACTATCTTTATTCCTACACTTCATCACCATTCCATAGCTCCCTTCTCCAACCAATCCTAGGTTCTCATATTTTTCCATTTTAATTAAAAACCAGTAGGAATTTTTCTTGCTGTGGAAACCAAAACATAGAGTTAATTATGTTGAGTATATTAATTTCCTTCACCCTCCCAAATTAATTCTTCCACACCTGTTTTCCATATTAGAGTAGACACTGCATCGATGGCTGTCCTGTGTAATGTTTCTGCATCTAAGTTATGTTTTCAAAATATTCACATACAGTTCATAATAGACAAGGCAAATGGAATTGAAGCCATTAACTTCAAATTTAAATGTCATGTTAATGAAATTTCAATATATTTTTAATTAAGATAAAGCAATACTTGAACTATTATACAAAACAATAACAGTTTACTTTAGAAAAACACAATTCCTTTTCACTTTAAGGTGAAAAAGGCACAAGTGAATTTGGTTACAGTGAAGATAAAATTTATTTTTTTACATCAGGTTTAAAAGATCAAAGTTGAGGATCTTTATGCGCTTTCTAGTCTATTGGGAAAAGTATTACCAAGTTAACACTAACAACTTCTGATCAACTATTTTTCTTTACTTTTATTACCATAGTAATTAAATTCCTATGTTGAACATATAAAATAACAGCAATGACATCACAGTATGTAAGCAGATTTTTAATAGTTAAATGTTAGTGCACCAAATACAGTATTTCAAAAATCCTTTTAATGATTAATCACTATAAGTATGATTATTTGAATTTTGTGTGTAGAATTCTTTTACATCCCATTATATGACATTTTCTGGATGAAGGCAATCCTAACAAAATCTTTCTTACTTTACTAATAATTAGTGAAGGACCAGCAATCATTCCACTACATATTTTGGTATAGCAAAAAACTTTTCAGCCCAGATATGGTTAGATTTTAATTCATAAGTTTTGATCACCATGAAATATAAAAGCTAATAACTACAACTTCAAAGTTAAATTTATTTTTACAATCTGATTGTGAAATTAAATTCCAGAAGCAAAGAATAAAAAATGTTTCTGTTAATCCCAACGTGGTTCTAAAAGTTTTGGGAGGAAAAAAATAGTCTATTGGTAACTATATATTCAAATGATGATTCATAGTTGAATTTTTTTTTAACCTGACAATATAAAAGCACTCATTCAAAAAACTTGGAAAGAAAAAAAATTCTTACCTATAACATTAGTAGTGTACCTATGGCAACCTAAAATTAATTTACCCAGATTGTGAATTGTGATGTTTTCCTTGCTTCCCTATGGGTACACTGATGACAAAGACAAAACAAATATCCTCTTTGTTCTAGCAAACTGTGATAATCCAATGTATACATTTTCAACAGTTTACATTTGACAATTTAGGGGATATATATATATAATTATTATATATATAATAATATAGTATATATATAGTTATATATATATATAGTTATATATATATAGTATATATACATGGAAAGTCAGAAGACTGATCTTCGGGAGGGAAAAAATAAATAAATCCCAGTCAACACCAACCCAATTATTTCCTTATTTTACTACCAGCTTTGATAGTAGGTTCTACTATAAACTGTTTACAGAACAGTGTCTCTGACACTAACTTTCTATACATTTGACATTTTAACTTCCATTTAACCTCTATTAACTATTTTTAAATAAAATGTCAGTGTTTGAAAAAAATTTCTCAATGTAATTCTCTCTCTCCTTTCTTTAATTTTTTTTTCCTTCCACTAAAACAGCATATTTTATTAAGGACTAGACTTTAGGCTTATCATACCAAGGACAAAAATAGCTGGAATCTATAACCTGGATCATTTTAAAACATTTGCAATTAGTGTCCTCAATATTTGGAAATGCAAAGTGAACACAGTTAAAATTACCTTAAGCATGTCTAAGAGGTTCTGAAGCATGTCACAAGCTAACATTCTGCAAGTTGACTACTCCAAGTGTATTCTCCAACCAACTGCACATTTGGTCACAGCACACTGAACACACCTGCTTTTTCAAGTGGCACTTCCCACAAATACTTTAAAAGTATCAAGGCTTAAAAAGCCTCTTGTTTCCTGAAACAGTTACTCATAAACCATAACTTCTCATGCCTTCTACTTGGGAATGTTAAGGGTTATACAAACTAAAAGGAAACCTGGCCAATTGGCAATGTGGTAGTTCTGGACATGTGTCATGGAAGCATATGGTTCTCATACTAATAATTTAGATAATTAAAAAATGCTATTTTTTATTTTGTTAAAGACAGGTTGAAATCTCTTATAGATAAAAGAACGAGATAATAGAAGCTTTCAAAAGTATTATACTTACTGTTTCTTTTAAATCCTTTGGCGTGGAAATATCCAAAGGTTTTCAACTTGGAAACAAAATTGAGGTGAAATGCATCTCGTTCGCAGGTCTAAAAGATGCTGACTAGCAAACTAGCAATTCTACTGCTGTCGCGATTTCTTCCGCAGACACAGTCAGAGGTCCCAGGTGAAGTAGGCAAGGAGGCCGACTGGCCTCAACCCACCGCAAGTTCACACTCAGGAGGACCGCGGGCCGCATGCTGTCGTCGTCAAGGCAACGACCTCACTCTGTCCCCAACCATAGGCACAGAGTCTCCAGAGAGAAAAGGCCAGGGTCTAAATGCGTCCACGGCAGGCACCAATACCTGTTAAGGCCAAGGCCTGTAGGGAAGTTAGCTGGGGTGCTAGGGCACCGCCTCCCAGCTCCTAAGGCGCCCGGTCCCTGGAGTCTGTGAACCTGCTCGGCTCTAGCTAGCCCTGGGCCAAGGCTTGGCCACCAAGCTGCAAGGGGCGGATCTTCACCCGCCCGGGCCCGCCCCCGAGTGCGGCAAGCCTCCTGTGTTCTGATTGGCTGGGTTCTGTCGTCGAGATCTCTGATTGGCTTAGCGCCAACCACCCATCCAGTTCACCTGGGGCTTGGCTCAGGTTCTGATCACTGATGCGCAGACGCCAGCATCAGCACACACCTACCTTCTCAAGTAAGGAAGCACCTTTCTGCCTTCACCGGGAGACCGCTCTTCGCGACTGAGGACAACAGGCGATTCTGGTGCTCACGGAGAGGCTAAAAGTGGTGGTGGTTTTGTAGGATTGGGTGAAAATGGAAGGGGGTGACCGTGCAAAGAGCGCCATGAAGCGTTCTTCAAGCTCCTCGGCTGGGCCGGGGAGTGGGCTCTGAAGCCCCTCAACCGGGAATGTTCGAGCTTGACGGCGATTCGACGCTTCCTTTCCGGTCTGGGCAGCGGGGTCAGTCTGCCAGGTAGGAGATGAGAGTGACAGTCTAGGAGGTGATAAGTAGGCGAGGCAAGGTGAAAGTAGGTAAACGATGACAGAACTGGCGTTAGAAGGGACCCTGGGGAGGACAACCTGGTTAGTGAAAGTGAGGGAAATACTTGGAGATAACGGAAGGGGAAGAGAGGACATGAATGAAATAAGAGGAAAAGGGCTAAGACGGTTGGGGAACTAAAAGACATGAGCAATACTGGCGTATGACACACAGCCAAATAGGGTGCAGCTGGGGATGCGATGTTTAAGGCACAGATCAACTCAATCCGTGATTAGGCAAGACGGGTAGGTCAGAATCATGCACATGCTGAAGTCACACAAGAAACAGGGCTTTCCTCATTTTCAAGGAATTTGGGGTTTAAGCCATACCTCTGCAGTGAGGAAGCCTTAAGCACTCAGTTATTTTCATGTTAAATCATAAAAACTAACCATTTTATAATTCTATTTGGTTTCCATAATACCATGATCCAGTTAGGAGAGTGTCCTGGATAGCAGGTATTTATACCCATAGTCAATATTAAGGTATTAATTCCTTCTTGTATACAAAGAAATAAACATTCTGGTTTATAAATAAGCTTTTGTGAGTTTGCTTAGGATGAATTAATCTTCCAGTGCCGGATCACCTTGATCAAACTGCTTAAAATCCAGTTCCTGAAACTGTAATAATGAGGACCAGACCTGGGACCTGGGTATGGAAAGAATATAATTCTTTAGTCAATGCAAGATGTAATTAGCTCTATCCTTAGGTGTGACCACGTTGGAGGGAGCCATGCCCCATTTAGTTATCTCTAGAGGCTATAATAGAATGTGATGAACTTCTTTTATATGAGAAGCAGATTCCCTTTTATAAAGTGGCGAATCTGGGTTTGTTAGGCCTGAAGCTTGAGAAGAAGAATGTAAAAATATGTAACTTTACAAAAATATTCAACAACATAAACATTTTAAAGGTACCTCTAAGCAAAAGGCCCTGAAGTTTAAAATAACCTGTTTATATCCCACAAGCAACCAAAAGGATAAAGACTAAAAAACTGGATTTGGTGACTAGACAACGCTTGAGAAAACAATTTCAAAAAGAATTGAGTTTGAAAGCCAACTGTAAAGGAGGCATAGGGTATTCAAGAATTACACATCCCTGGTGGCCCAGTCCTGCCCCTCAGCCCAGGCCTCCCCCGGGAACCAGGTTGTACCATGTAGGGAAGCGGGGATCTATTCACATACCTCAGGTAACAGAGGTGTGCAGATGGGGGAAAGGACTGCACAGATCAAAGGCCGGGGGTGGGGGTCATGGGGATCTCAAAAGGCTTGAGGATGGGGCTGCTTGGGGGGATGGGGAGGAGGCAACCTGGCAGGGGACAAGTGAGGGACCCAGCCGGGTTGAGCCCCTGGGCCCCAGGTCTGTACAATACGGTTTGCTATAAAACTCAAATCTTCTGGGGGGTGGGGGCGGGGAGGCAGAGAATTACACATCCTGGGTAAAGTCATCTATTAATACATGTTTGGTGAAGAGGAGGTAGTATTAGGTAGAAGCGGGATTGGGTTATTGTTTATTTTAAAAAGAAATTTTAAACAAGAAAATCTTTGTAGGGAAAAGGAACGGAGAGAGAGGGGCTTTAAAGAGGCAAGAAAAGGAATAATTAATGAAAAACCAAGGACAGGTAGTGAAGAGAAGGTAATAAAGTGTGAAAAGGACTTAGCCTTGAAGAAGTTTCTAGAAAAGAGGGAAAACAGAAAAGTGTAGGACAGACACATTAGCTGGTTTAGATCTTCTCTGTAAAAAAAATTTCTGCAGAAAAAAAGATAATGGTGAGATTGAGGCTCAAGGATATGTGAGCAGAAATTCCTTGAAATAGGTAGTTATGAAAGAAGACATTTTGATATGAAAGGAATACGAAATAGTAAAATGTGCCCACTTGAGCATGGACACCATGAATTTACAGTGAAACCAACTGACTCTGTTTCATAGGACTTGGCATCCTCAGGTTCAAGAATGGAGAAAATAGACAGTACATAAGCTACTTAGGGAAGTGGTAGTGCAAGGAGATTAAACAAAAAAGTTAAGAAATCAGGGATGATGGAGAAAGCACAGTTGAAATGGTTTGCCGTGGTTCCAGCTAGATCAGAAGACAAATTATGACAAGTTAACTAATAAGCTGAAAATACAGGGGCACTGAGAAAATGGAGCTCATCATAGGCATGAAGAGTAAGTTTAATGGGAGTGAAATAGGAGAAAAAGTTACTGTCAAAGAAAGCAAGTTGTGAATTTAAGATTTTGGAAATGGCACAAGATGATGATGATGAGTTCTAAAGAGTGGAATGTTTGGCCATTCCTTTGGGTAGCTGAAGTTTATTGAAAAATGTCATTGGAACTGAATTCAAAGAAACTTGAAGTCGCAGTATGAAAAGTCATAACCTTTTCCTAAAGAATCGTAACATGAACAAGTGGGACAATGCAGAAGGAGGTTGAAATGCAGATTTTAATCACTAAAGAAAGTGAAATGTTCTAAAAATCTAAAGAAAACACTGTGGGAGTGTATGAGATTGGCAACAAGAAGAAAGCCTGAGAGATGGCAAAGAAACAAAGGTTAAAAAGAGACTAAGGACCATACGACCCAGCAATTCCATTCCTAGGTATAGACCCAAGAAAAATGAAAACACATGTTCATACAAAAACTTGTACATGAATGTTCACAGCAGTACTGATATTCATATGAATTGATTTCATAGTAGCCAAAAAGGTAAACTCAAATGTCCATCAATTGATGAATGGATAAACTGTGCTATATCCATACAATGGAATATTATTCCCCCTTAAAAAGGAACAAAGTACTCATAGATGCTACAACATGGATGAATCTTAAAAACAGTATGCTGGGATTTCCCTGGTGGTCCAGTGGTTAAGACTCCATGCTCCCAGTGCAGGGAGCCCAGGTTTGATCCCTGGTCAGGGAACTAGATCCTTCATGCTGCAACTAAGAGCCCGCATGTCGCAACTAAAGGAGCCCACATGCTGCAACTAAAGATCCCACATGCCGCAACTAAGACCTGGCACAGCCAAATAAATAAATATATATATATATATTTTTAAAAGTATGCTAAGCGGGGCTTCCCTGGTGGCGCAGTGGTTGAGAGTCTGCCTGCCAGTGCAGGGGACACGGGTTCGAGCCCTGGTCTGGGAGGATCCCACATGCCGCGGAGCAACTGGGCCCGTGAGCCACAGCTACTGAGCCTGCGCGTCTGGAGCCTGTGCTCTGCAACAAGAGAGGCCGCGATAGTGAGAGGCCTGCGCACCGCGATGAAGAGTGGCCCCCGCTTGCCGCAACTAGAGAAAGCCCTCGCAAAGAAACGAAGACCCAACACAGCCATGAATGGATGAATGAATGAATGAATGAATGAATAAATAAATAAATAAATAAATAAATAAAATTAAAAAAAAAAAAAAAAGTATGCTAAGCGAAAGATGCCAGACACAAAAGATCACATATTATGTGATTCCACTTATATGAAGTGTTCAGCGTAGACAAATTCATACAAACAGAAAGTAGATTAGTAGTTACCAGGGACTGAGGGGGAGATGGGAATGAGGAGTGACTACTAATGGTTATGGGGTTTCTTTTTTTGGCACACTGCATGGCTTGCAGGATCTTAGTTCCCCGACCAGGGATTGAACCCGACCCCAGCAGTGAAAGTGCCGAGTCCTAACCACTGGACCGCCAGGGAATTCCCTGGGGTTTCTTTTTAGGCTAATGAAAATGTTCTGGAATTAAACAGTGAATATAGGAAGATAAGAAGTACATAGCCTGCCTAGAAATCTTTTTTCAGTAAATTTATACATTTTAGCTTAGAGTAGCCCAATTCTCTTTCTCACCTTAGCAATCATCTCTGTTAAGTAACTCTTGGCAACAATCATTCTTTACATATCTGGACATCCCCCCAAAAATGTGCTTCAGTCAGTTTCTTGCCAAAACAAAACAAAACAAAAAAACCACACCACTTAGGTCTCATGAGATACTGATTGATCACGGGTTTTTGGCACACTTCAGTTGAGTTACCAAGTGAAAGGAAGGGCCACAAAATCTTCAGACTACAAAAAGTAAGGTTCTTTATGTTCAGTATATTATTGAGCATACAGCTACGAATACATTCTGACATTCTGTTAAAAAAATGGACTGACTCATTTTGAAGTTCTTGTTCTTTGATGGAAGGACATTTGCCTTAGAAGAGAGAATTCTGTTCTCAATCTAGTAATTCATTCATTGACCTCATTACTACATTTAAAAGTGATTAAGACAATCAGATTTGGGGTGTGAAGAAAAAAGAACCCTCCTACACTGTTGGTGGGGATGTAAATTCGTACAGCCACTATGGAGAACAGTACAGAGGTTCCTTAAAAAACGAAAAATAGGGACTTCCCTGGTGGCGCAGTGGTTAAGAATCTGCCTGCAAATGCAGGGGACACAGGTTCAATCCCTGATCCAGGAAGATCCCACGTGCCGCAGAGCAAGTAAGCCCATGCGCCACAACTACTGAGCCTGCACTCTAGAGCCCACGTGCCACAACTACTGAGCCTGTGTGCCACAACTACTGAAGCCCGTGTGCCTAGAGCCTGTGCTCCACAAGAGAGGCCCCCGCTCGCCGCAACTAGAGAAAGCCCGCACGCAGCAACGAAGACCCAACGCAGCCAAAAAAAAAAAAAAGCTAAAAATAGACCTACCATTTGACCCTGCAATCCCACTCCTGGGCATATATCCAGAGAAAACCATAATTTGAAACAATACATGCACCCCAGTGTTCAGTGCAGCACAATTTACAATAGCCTGGACAAGGAAGCAACCTAAATGTCCACTGACAGAGGAATGGATAAAAACGTAGTGGTACATATATACAATGGAATGTTACTCAGCCATAAAAAAGAATGAAATAGGGCTTCCCTGGTGGCACAGTGGTTAAGAATCTGCCTGCCAATGCAGGGGACACGGGTTCGAGCCCTGGTCTGGGATGATCCCATATGCCGCGGAGCAACTAAGCCCATGCGTCACAACTACTGAGCCTGTGCTCTAGAGCCCCCAAGCCACAACTACTGAGCCTGTGTGCTGTAGCTACTGAGCCCGTGCACCTTAGAGTCTGTGCTCTGCAACAAGAGAATCCACCCCAGTGAGAAGCTGGCACACTACAACATAGAGTAGCCCCTGCCCGCCGCAACTAGAGAAAGCCTGTGAACAGCAACGAAGACCCAACACAGCCAAAAATAAATAAATTGATTTTTTAAAAAATGGAATAATGCCATTTGCAGCAACATGGATGCACCTAGAGATTGTCACACTGAGTGAAGTAAGTCACAGACAAGTATCATATGCTATTGCTTATATGTGGAACCTTAAAAAAATGGTACAAATGAACTTATTTACAAACAGAAATAGAGTCAGATATAGAAAACAAACTCATGGTTACCAGGGGGGAAAGCGGGCAGGGGGGAGGGATAAACTGGGAGACTGGGGTTGACAAATACACACTATCTATAAAATAGATAACTAATAAGGACCTACTGTATAGCACAGGGAACTCTTCTCAATACTCTGTAATGGCCTATATGGGAAAAGAATCTAAAAAAGAGTGGATATATGTATATGTATTACTGTTACACTTTGCTGTACAGCAGAAGCTAACACAACATTGTAAATCAACTATACTCTAGTAAAAATTTTTTTTAAAAACATGGAATACTATGCACCTGTAAAAAAGAATGAGCAGGCACTTTGTTTACTGATATGTAATGACCTCCATGATATATGGTGAAATAATAAAAGTAATGTGCATTTGTGCAGGGGGCCACCACTTATGCCTAAAAAGAAAAAAATGTATATTTGTATTCTCTTGGATATAGAAAGATCTCTGGAAGGGTGTACAAAAAAATTAGATAAAAAATGGTTGCCTCTAGGTAGAATTTTGTGGTGGTGGATGGAGGAAGAAGGCCTTTCACTTACAAAACTGTACCTTTTGAAGTGTATTCCATGTGAGTTTTCCCCGTTAAAAAAAAAGTAAAATTTTAATGAAAAAAAAAAAAGACAATTAGATTTGGAAACCTAAAGTACAATACACCACTTATTTGGTCAAGTTCAGCATACACCATATTTTATCTGTCAGTCACCAACACAGCTATATCATGTAACAATATAAACCTGGGAATCCATTCCTCAAATGTTAAAAATAGTATACATTCTGTCTGCACTGATAACAAGCCTCTTATAAACTCTCCCTTGATGTTCCCTCTTCCTCTAGCCTCTGCTGCATTCCTGTTCGTATTCATAGCAAAACTACAGAAAAAAAGTCTGTTCATTTCCTACATCCTGTTCTCTCTTGGGCTTTCATCCTTATCACTTCACTGGAATAGCTCTTCCCAGAAGTCACTGAGACCTACACAAAGCCATCTGTGGCAGAGGTTACTAGCTACTCACAGTAAACTGGTTCCTTTTTTCTCTATGTATAGCTTGCTTATTTTCTGAAATCTCCACTGCAGTTAGGGGTGATCATGCGACTGAATTCAAGCCAATGGAATATGAGATGTGTACCGTTCCCAGACCTGGCCCATAAAAATCTCCGTTCAAGATCCTCCATGTTGGGGCTTCCCTGGTGGCGCAGTGGTTGAGTCCGCCTGTCAATGCAGGGGACAAGGAGCTCTGGTTCGGGAGGATCACACGTGCTGCAGAGCAGCTAGGCCCATGCGCCACAACTGCTGAAGCCCGCGTGCCTGGAGCCCATGCTCCGCAATGGGAGAGGCCGCCGAGGTGAGAGGCCCACGCACTGTGGTGAGGAGTGGCCCCCACTCGCCGCAGCTAGAGAGGGCCTGTGTGCAGCAACGAAGACCCAGCGCAGCCAAAAATACATAAATAAAATTAAAAAAAAAAAAAAAGATCCTCCATGTTCCTTTTCCCTCCCAGCTAGCTGTAATGGAGATGAGTATAATGGGATCTTGAAGCCACACTGTGAAGTTACTAGAGCCTTCATTCATCTGGGTCCCTAAATGATTACGTGAGGGGGAGCCAGACTACTGACCTCTTCATGACCACTCCCCCTTTTGTTATATGAGGGGGGGAACTATTGTGTTTGAGCCATTAGACATTTTGGGGTCTATTTATTTTAGCAGTTAGTCCACCCTAATTAATTCACCACCTTCTTTGACCTCTCAGCAGCGTGACACAACTTTCTACACTTTCCAAGACAAATTCTTGAAACTTAGCTTTCCATGACACCAATATTTGCCATATTTTGTCTGTTTTCTTTGCATGGTTCTCCTGTTCTAGAACCCTACATGTTGGGAGTGTTGGAGGGCTCAGTCCTCAGCTTCTTCTCTTCTGTACACTCTCTGTCTAGATGATCTCCTCTAACCCAACAGCTGCAAAGACCTCTGCTGACCAATCACAGCACAGAGCTCTCCTCAGAATTCCAAAATCATACCATACTGCCTGACATTTCTTCTTGGATATTCAATTGGCATATGAAACTTAACATGGATATAAGAGAACTGTTGATCTTCCCTCCACATTTCATTCCTGCTCCTTCTCTATCTCAGTAAGAGTACTGCCCTCCACACCAAGTTGCATAAAAATCCTAGGAGTCATCCTTGAAAATTATCTTTCCCTCACATTCAAAATCCAATTCATAATAAAGTGTTGTAGGTTGTATCCCAAATTATCTTATTAACTGACCATTTATCACCATCTTCACTGCTCCAACCCTAATCTAAGCGACCATCGACATCACCCAACAGCCCTTCCTGACTGGTTCCCTGCTAATTCAGATCACATCATTTCCTTGCTCAGATCCCTACAATCCCAGTTCGAGAGTAAAATCCAACTACAAGGCCATCCTCGATTTAGCTGTTACCTATCTCTTGATATCAGCTGCTTACTATTGTGGCCACACTGGCGTTAATGCCCTTGAACACTCCAAGCTCCTTCCAAATACAGGGCCTCTGCATTTGTTCTATTTGGAACGCTCTTCCTCCTCAAAGCTGCCTTCTCTTCATTTCAGATCTCACATGTACCTCTTGAGGCCTTTCATTACCACCCCTGGTAGTGATTAAGGAACAGCCCCATCTCTAGTTACTATTACATTCCCTACTAGTTCTATCCCCCACTAGCCAGGTGCTACTGGAAAAGTAACTAACCCCATTGTGCCTGAATGTATCCTTCTGTAAAATAAATAGTACTCCTCACGGGATTGCTGTTGGAACTAAATGAGTTGTATTATACCCAGGACTAATCAGGACTGAAATTACTTGTTGCTTCCCTCCCTCGAAAACTACAAGCTTCCTGAGGGTAGGCTGTATTTGCTGTACTGCCAGCCAGCACCTAGGGAGGTTTCTGGCACATATTAGATGCTAATATTCACTGACTGCTATACAAGTCTTTCTCACTTCCTGTACACATACTGGTTACTTTAGTGCTGTCTTTGAAACATCACTACTCCTTTCTGATAAGTCACCATCCAACTGAAATGTCTCACATCTGTTTCTATTCCAAGTCACTATCCTCGTCACCATACGCCAGGCAGAGCTTTGTTTTTACCTCTCCAAGCTTTAGTTCACCTCTTCAAAAACACACAATAAATAGATGAACTTAATAGGGTTATCAGATTAAGATATAACATATGTGAAGTGACAAGCCCTCAAAAATTATTCCTTTTTCTCAGCTCAGACTCACAGTATTTAACAGCTATTTGATTTCTGTTCCAAGTCTGCACTCTGCCTCATTGCTTAACACTGTATTTCCTGAATGTAGTAGTTCCTGAATTAATTTTAGGCCTGCTAATGCTGGAGGCTGTGATTTTCCAATTTTCTGAAATAAAGCCAGGATAAAAATACGTTGCAAAGATTAAACTTTTAGTGCTTAAAACCCATTTTTCCTAAAATCACTCATCTTTTAAAGTAGATCAACTCTTATAGCTAATCCAGTATTTCAAATCATTTCGTACTAGTGTAACCATAATAAACTTTCTGAGCCTGTCTCCCTGACTGTAAAAGATAACTACACCTTAGTTTGCCTAAATATGAAATCAGATGTAAAGCTACCAGCAGTATGATTCACAGTATATCCTCAAATATTGGAGGAAAATCATTTGAGAGATAAAAATGGGTGTAAAGATAACTATTTTACTGGTTACACTATTTTAAAGTGGAAATATCTGATTTTCATTGATTTGTACATTTATGTTAACTATTCAGAACTTGAATCATTCTCAGTTCCTTTCAGACACCTAAATTCAGCTGCCAAAAAATAACCTAAATCTATTTCCCTCCCTCAGATATAGTAGTCTTGAACTACCACAACAGGTTCGTTTCCATTCTTATCCTCCTACCATCTAGCCTCTACATGGCATATCACTCCTATGCTTAATTCTCTTTAATGGCTTCATACTGCAATTAGAAAGAAATCCAAATAAACTGCTTATGCGGGTTAATTACATGATCTAGTCTAGTTCACCTGTTAGCATTTTGCCCCCCTCCTTGACCCAAATCCACCTATCCCAGCTTCTTCTCATTACCCTCGAAGTTTTTCCAATTTTATAAGCTTTACATGTTATCTAGTCCCTCTGAGGGGAGAGCTCCTATGTTTCATGTCAACTCTAGGCATCTAAAATTGCCACTCAGTTGCTTTGTTTTATCTTACTTTACAGCGCATTTACAACTACTCTTCTCCATTGTAAAGTACATAAGCTCAGACAGAGGGAGACCAATGGACTTGTCTTGCTCATGTATCCTCAACATCAAGAACAGTGCCTGGCACACAGGCACTCAATAAACACTTGATAAACACCATTAAGTGGTCTGTCTTCATTAAAGCAATGTTTAATAGTATAAAGGAAAACACACACACACACACACACACACACACACACACCCCAAGGTATTTATAGGGATCATCTACAGGCTGAATTGTGGATGTTCATTCTTTTGGATTCTCTTTACTTTCTATGATGTGCATACCATGCTCTTGTGTTGTTGTAAAATAAAATATACATAAAACTTGCCACTCTATATACTGTTTTTGAAATTAAAAGGCACAAGTCACAATTACATACCGCCCTATACAGCTTCCTCTTTTCAGGTCCATTTCACACCAAAAGCCAAGAGGTTCCAATAGCACTCCTGCCTCCCCATCATGAAACCTGGTTTTTTATCAGTAATTTGTTCCACATATCACTTTACTTTTCCAATTATGCAAGTGAACAACTTCAGATTCTTAGATACCACCTTTTTCCTCACCAAGACCTGGCTGTTTTACCCCCTTTCAAATTCTTTAGGTTTCTAACATCACCACTCTAGTCCAAGCTACTACAACCATTCTACTTTCATAGCTCTTGACTGAACTCCTACAGCGTCCTTTCACCTCATTTACTCATTGCTTACCTCCTTCAATTAACCCAGAGACCCAACTTATTGAACTCCAGAGATTTCAAAGTAGAATTACCTTCCCGCCACTCAACAAAACCTTCAACTTCCTATTGCTCTTGGGATAAGGACCAACCTCCTTATGGTCTGCCCCTAGCTACCTTCTTAAATATGCAAACACTCACTTTTAGACCTTTTTAACCTGAGAGCGGGGAACCTTGTTCATTTCATCATTTATCAACAGTACCTAGAACAGCACCTGGCACTCAGAAGCTCAATAGTTAATGAATTAAATGAGCCAGTCAAAGTTAATCAGAAGAGCATGAACAGATCTTCCTGCAGCCTGAAAAATGGATAGAAGGGAGACGAACAGAAAACATTAAGTAGAACAGATGAGACTCCAAACATTTCTAGGTTAAACAGGTCAGAAAAATAGACATGTTCATTATCAGCGAACCAGGTATGCATGTCACTTAGAAAGAGAAAACACATTGTTTTGGACTTTCGAATTTTGAATTACTGAAGGACTTCAAAAGGGGACAAGGCAAAAAAGGATTAAAAAAAGAAGTGTTTGAAACACAGAATAGGGAGGCAGTAGAAATTCAACTGAGTGAAAAACAGTATCAGGTAACACTTGCTGAGTGCTCAATACATTGTTTTAGGTGCTTTATGTATTAACTCCCTCAACCCTCACAATCATCCACCTCATTTTACAAATGAGTTAAACAGGAGATGTAACCATTGAGTGGTGGAGTTGCCATTCAAGGCCAGGCTGTCTCCAAAGCCCTTCTCTTGACCATCACACTATGTGGAATCTACTGAATGGACAATATACTGAAGCTAAGGTACTTCCTGGCCTAAATGAAACCATTCAGAGAAAATCTGTGGGGAAAGAGACTGAGGACAGATGTGTGTGTGTGTGTGTGTGTGTTGGGGGGATAATGGTGGTTATGGGGTGATAAAGAGTACAGAAAACAGGAGCAGTTAAAAGAATATTATTAATGTCACAAAACAAAGCATTCCAAGTAGGCAATCAGCTTTATCAAAACTCTGAGATCAAGGACAGGAGTAGTAATCTTTTCTGTGAATGTTTAATCCTAAACCCACATTTATAGTATTTTGTCCAGTATTTGGTAATGCTAAAAACAGACTTCATTTCCTATTATTCTGAAGTATAAGGTGTTTATATACTACATAAATAGACCGGAAGATTTCAGTCTTTGTCAAAAATACCCAGAAACTTCATTACTTAGGAATGCTGACTTAATTATGCAAAATTTTTTTTAAACAATTACTCTCTATATGAACCCACTGAAATCCATCACGAAGGGAAATCTCTTTCAGGACATAATAAATAATTCATTTATCCAGTAATTTAAAATAATTTAGAATTCTGGCATTAAATTGATCAAGACTTAATAATTAGAAAGTCTTATGAACACAGAATGAAAAAAAATCAAGTCTTCATCTGTAGTTAAATGATGAGCAAGCTGTCTTAATTTAAAGGAAAAATATGAACATATATCCACTAAATTTTCATTCACTTTATACAAAGACTATATCATATAACACAGTTAAATGTAGTACCTTGTATGGGTAAAACTTTCAAATATTTTGTTCCATATAAATTTCCTGGACCAAAGGATATTTTGCTCCTTCAGATCTGGTTCTGCTTGCAATATTAGTGTCGCATATACATCTTACCCCTTCTAAAAATTTTTTCCACAGCCATAAAATTAGATGTTATTATACATCATAATTAACATTGAAAGGAATTTAATATACATTTATAAAAATCTTAAAGTCTTACTGCCCAGGAGTATTTAAATAATGGTTGTTCTGGCTTTTCTTCAGTACAAACCTGTGAAGACCGATTTAAGGAATCTTCATAAAACAGTGTTATGAATATATCAGGAAAAATTCACTTTCATCACCCTTTTTAACAAAGTTCTGAAATTACATATGCCTTATGACTTCATTACTCATTTAAAGTATATATTCGTAACTATGACTCTTCTTTCCTTTTTAATATTCCTTTAGAGCTTGACAAATCTGTTCTAATTGCTGAACTGGGTCATGTCCTTAACTTCAGATAACCTCAGTCTTCCCATCCCCTTTCTCTTTTCCTTCTGAGATGAGGTAGCAATCCTTTGGAAAACCCAAGATTTTTACAGAAAATAAATGTTTAGTCATCTGCTTTACATCATTCTCACCTTCCTTACCACTTATTATTCTATTCTAACATTCTTTATCTTGTATACCAGCTATCTAACTGAACTGAGATAGGTCTCTAACAATGTTCAAGTCTTACTTAAATGATTTATTTTATATATCAAATTTCACAAATAATAGTTGGTTTTAGAATAATTCCTTATTTTTACTTAGGTTGTGTGAAATGCAATTGGGAGAAAATATTCTGGAACACAAACCTACAGATTAAATTAGGGACATAGATAAACGCTGCAGACATCAGTAGTTTATTGTTTGTTTAGTCCAAACACATTCAAAATGGAAACTCAAAGAATACTTTCCACCTGAAACAATTAAACTAGATACTACTAGCATATAATGCTTAACACATTACAGCAATAAAGATGGTAATCCATTGTCTTCTATACCTACTAAAGCCAAGATGGTAAAGCCAATTTGGTTGCAATAGTGTCATAAGGATAGAATAGAATATTACCATCCAAAAAGAAAAAAAACAAAAAACAAAAAAACAAAACAAAAAACAGCAAATAACAGTAATGGTAGATGAATACTTTTACTCTGGTTCACTGAAAGGGGACAAAATGTTAAAAGTCCACAGTACTGCAGGTGAACAATCACCATGTAAACTTCTCCATGTGATGTTTTAATGTTTTACTCATGGTATGTAAAGACTGAAGCTGAATGGCTCTTTGCTTTAATTTTCCATTACACTTAACATTTGTCATTACTTTTGGTGCCAGAAGTTTTCATGGGTGGCAGGGCAATATCTTGGATTGGAAATTTTATATATATATATATATATATATATATATATATATATATATATATATATATATATATATATATATATAAAATGGGAAGGAGAAAGAAATGAAAGAGGGAAAATATGCTACAAAAAACAAAACACTGACAAGAAACCACTCATTTAAAAGCAGTTTGAATAAAGGCTTCAAAACTCAAAAGTAATTTTCTGGTAAGAACTTCAAGTACTATACATCAGAAAGTGTAAAAATATTTCAAACAGGAAAAAAATCCTTAACCCCCCAAAATGGAAACTGAGAAATCTGTGTCCCCAAAATATACGCAATAGTGCAAGACTTTTCCTCGAACATGGAAGACCTCATTCAAGGGGGAAAAAAAGGGACAGATTTAATTTTACTTATATCGCCCAGTACATGAAAAACAAAATATGTGCATCATTTGCTAGTTTACTAAACAGCAAACAGTTCCATAATTCAGAACCAGTTTGCTATTATGTCAAGTGCATTTTTTCTTTGTTTTTACTAAGATAGACTGGAGAAGTCTTCCATGTTAACAAGCAGCTTTAAGTGGTCACACTTATTTACCCCACTCCTAGCCTGAAACATCCAGAAACTAGTAGGTACTAAATGCTCCAAGCATAAAATTGGATATCCTTTGTCATACTTGCGGTTTACTGGAACTTGCTATAAAGACAGACAATAATCCAGCAGCTACAAACTTTGCTCACAGAATTGTTTAGAGATTCATGTAAAAATAAAAGATGTCGTCCCAGACTTAAATTCAGAGCCACTCGGGTGCTGACATCAGTTCAAGAATTGTGCAAAATGAATGACAGTTCCCTGCCCCCCAAATAGAAAATGCAAACACTTAAGAGCTGCTGTTCTTTTCTCCGAAAATTGCAGTATCCTCACTCCAGGTTTACTTGCCATTTATGGAATCTGACTGCTTTTAAAATGTCACTAAAAATGTACATCAAGTTGATTGACTTTTCCAGCACCTCTCAAGTGATACGCTTCAACGTTCACATTCAGGCTAACAGAAAAGTCAACAAGAGACTTACTCAAATAACTGACTTCCTCCTTCCCCCTCCCTCCCAAACACACAAGACTCCCTCCCACAGAGAACACAAAGTTGTTAACTGAAGAACAAGGTAAATAATATGCTAGTCAATTTTACTGATTTTAAAGATACTGCAATTTTTATACACTTCAATGATTTTTCAACATTTTGTAGCTGTTTGGCTTTGCAGCACAGCAATTCATACACTATACTGTACAAAATTACCAGCAAGACTGGAATGATGTATTAATAGAAGGCACCATCATGCTTATTACATTACCAGAGAACAAAATACAGTAAAGACAATTTTCACTGTACACAGCTTAAAGAAAGGAAAAGGGGGAGGAGGAGTGTTTTGAGCAGCCAGCCATCCCTGTGCTGAAGAGGGGCAGGTAGAAAAATCTTAGATATGGAGCTACGAAATCTGGTCTAATATTCAAGACCATAGCATTTGAAGTTCTGATTTTTGTTATTTAGTTCATAACTAAATGATTTCCTTCTGGAATATACTTGTAGTCTTGTTAAGGTTTATGTGTACACACGCTGGTCACAGCAAGCAGGTAAAAATGCCCTCATCATTTCACAACTATGCGCTACTGGAAAAAAAGATGAAAGGTTTTTTCCCCTGTTGCCTCCTTTGCAGATGTCAATGTTAATGAGTTCAGAGTACCCATTAGTGCATTTTGATGAGTGCATAACAAGTTTCTGTTGGTTTGTATTTTTGGGGGGAGCCAAGGAAAAAGGCAAGATTCTCCAATTGCACAAATTGCACTATTTGTGTTTCCAACATTAATAGGCAGAAACAGTAACACTTAAACAAAATGTGCAGCAGAGGATTTTTTTTTTGACTCAAAGGACCTGAATTCAGTTGGGCATGTCCTTTTAAGTTCATTTTGTTGCAGACAGTTTAAGATATGGTCATTTCTCAGTCCTTAATTCTCCAAGTCTAGATTTATAAATTAACAATGCGAATCCTGTTGTAAAACTGGGGAAATAATGTCCACCTCAATTTAACTGATAACTAAAAGATGCTTTTCACATCAAAGAAATGATCAAAAAGGCTGTGTCACATTCCAAAGCCAAAAAAAATTAACAAGAATGCAAACACGATGAATCATGGACCACTGCCAAGACTTCGCCAGCAGTGGAGCCTCAGCGACGCTGTCCTGTGAAGCGGCCTTCCATCTGCCCGGTTCCTCTCCCGGAGCCAAGTTTCTGTGCCATGCCACCTCTTGGAGGGGGTCCTCTTCCATCCCGGTCCCGCATCATTCCACCGCCCACTATTCCACGGGGACCACCAGGACCTCGATCATTGCGCCTAATATCCCTGCGATCATCACCACCTCGAGTTTCTCGCTCTCTGGCAGCTCTTGTCTTTTTCTCTTCCACATTTAAACGTACTTCCCCTCGAAACATAATTGGCTTTACAAGGGAAGAAAAAATTTTACATGGGCAGGTTAGACAATAATAGTAATGTAGTATCATACAGAAGTAAGAAAATCCAGGGAGACAAAAAAAATTTTCATAAAATTCTCAATATGCAATCTATTCCAACCTTCATTACCAGAGCAAATAATGAAATAAATTTAAAACAAGCCATACTTCAGACTTTAAAACTACTAACAAATCTTTATTCTTTGCATAAATACCATTTCATAGTAAACTATTTTTAACTTTACCATTTAAAAAAGACTTTCTAAGTAATACTAAATACAACAGGGATAATAAAGTATTGAATTATGCCCTTTAAGTCACTTACTTTTGCAATTAAGATTCTCTGAACTGGTTCAGAGTCATCAAAAACCACAAAACCAAAATTTGGAAGCTTTCCCCCAACACCCTTGGTATTGATGCGAAGTTCCACAACGTTTCCAAAACCTGTGAAAATATACATTACACCAAGGGTTAAATATTTTAACAGAATATTTTGTGACTTTAATTGTTCAGGATGAAATACCTTCATCTCCTTGATCCACTTCAAAACAAAAGTTGCAAGCTGCTATACCCAGTGACAATTAAGGTACATTCACTCTTAACAGGTCATTCACTTAAGATGCCAACAAAAACTAGCCTGTTTTGTTACCCTTCTGCATCTTTATTACTCCTTTCAAAAGGGAAGTTACGTACACAGTTTCAGAGAGACAATGTTATTTTCTATTTCTGACCTGAATTTGCCAAATGAATCCCATTTCCAAATCTAAGACTGATTCATCCAGCTCTTTCTTCTAACCTCTACAGAACCAGGCCAGTCAACACTCAGTACAGTCACTGAGAAACACCTGGTATATAACCTTCTACTCCCTTCTGATCAAGGTGATTAGTACCTAGAGGTATACATAGTACAGAGAAGTAAATGTTTTTTTAAAAAATCCTCAATACATTATGAAAAGAGTTCTCTTCTCCTTCTGCTTCATTTTACAATAAAGCAAAATAAACTACTTACTCATGAAGAACTCTTTCAGTTCATTTTCATCAATATCATGTGGCAAGTTACCAACAAAGAGTTGATGACTATCTGGATAGCGAATTATTCTACGGTTATCAGTTTCATTCTGTTCAATATCTCCTCTGCCTGAGAAAAGGAATAGAGCAGATTAAAGTCTACAATGTCATACAAAAACTAGCTCAAAGCAATGAATGTAAAAAAACAAAACAAAACCCTGATATTCCTGTTTTAGTTTATTTAATAAGATAGTGAGCTCCTTGAACAGAGGTGGAAGTGCCTATTATTAGTAGGTTAGTTAGAAAAAAACATGACACTGACTAGATTGCTGAAGTCCCTTCTTCTAGGTCTACTGATCTGATTATATGAAAGCCAAATATTAGCAGTACAAGTATTCCTCCTTAACCAAACTCCTGCCATCACCCAGAAACCAAATAGATTTCAGATAGTGAGGTATACTTGTACTAAATAATTGTTTAGTATTTTGAAATTCACAAATTAATCTTTGGCTGTATGAAATTATAGCCAAATCCATAAATTTAATAGCAATAACATCTCATTTATATAGCCTTTTATACACATAAGAGTGCTCTTTATGTATATATATAAAATCTTAAAAAAAAAAAAAATCTTATTTGATCTTCCCAATGACACAAGGAACACAATGAGGCATATAAAGAAAGGCATCACACAGGAAAAATGTGTGTAGTAACTGAATGGTGTAAGAGAAGCTCATGATTTAAGGGTCTCACCCAAGATCATAAACTCAATCAGTGACAAAGCTAGGATAAACCCCAGCTCCCATGACTTCTTAATAATAGCACATCACTTATTTTACTTTTGTGGGAAAAAATTACATTGTCTAAATTTGATGTATACTATCTCCCACCTCCTCCGAAAAGCAATCTAAACATACTTATAGAATTCAAATAGACGTTCTACATATATTAGCTAACAATGGAAACATGTCAAAAATCATGGCAACTTACTTAATACCTAAGACAATCAAAATAAGAAGAATCAGGGTGTGCTTACTGTTTATCTGTGAAGAGATAAGAGTGCTAAGTAAGAGAGTAGGTTATTGGCAGCTCGGTTTTGAATTCTTAGAACCAGTGACAATAACCAAATAAAATGTGTCTCAAAATTCTTTTACACCTTCAAAATACATGTCTCTATGGCATGTCAACTAATCTTCCCCTAAAAGTTGTTTAGCCCAGGCTATATTTAGCAGGTTACTTAAGCCTTTAAGCAGTTTGGTACTAAAAGGATTTGCATATAAAACACATTATAATTTTTTTTTTAATTTTTTAAGTTCGGTCTTCAACTTTTCAAGTGCTAAGTGATGAAGGCCACAGGAGGGGCTGACTCACCTGGTCTTGGTCCTCTAGGAGGGAAACCAGGTCGTTCTCTAGGTCGCTGTTCACGCACACGAGGTGGCTGAGACTGAACTTCTGGTTTAGCTTCCACTCTCGGCTAAAATACAAGGGAAAAAACACATTATATAGAAACACATTCCACAGGAGAAAAACAACTAAAAAAACAACCAAGGCATAATGGTCATTTTAAGTTCAGAATATTTTTAACGTAGTGTCCTATATATGTGAAACATAAATTTTTATAAAGATATTCTGTACCAATCTAGGACTGTAGGGTAAATTTTATTTTCTCACTCAAGGCTGTAACTCACAATAAGCTGCTTTTTATTTACAACCATATTTTTTCAATAAAGTTACATCCACATTGAGATGGCATAAAAGGTATCGCTACAAAATTCAAAAATGCAAGATGAGCCACTCCATGTAAATACATATACAAAATAAAAAGCCATCTTTATCTTAGGAAGACAAGAATATATGACACATCCTTTCCAATTATCTAGTAGGCTGCCCTTCAAATTTAATAGTGCTCAGCAATATCTTCTAAACCCCATCTCATAATTTTTTTAAAAAATCAATATTTTGATAGTTCAAAATATACAATTTAGTGTACTCTAGCGTCTAAAAATACCATCTTGAAGTTAAAATGCACATAAAAAAACAAGAGAGGAACATGTTGATAGCATCTCAAATAGTCAAAGAAGTCCTTTAGCTCCCTATTGTTCTTCCTAATGGGGGAGGTGTGCATTTATTTAAGGACTGACCCGAACCATGTTTCTTAATTAATTCTTGGGGGTGGCAGGGGAAGTAATAGTTCATTTTAAGGTACCCTCCAAAAGTTTCTGCTAACTGCTAAATTAAACACATTAATTAAAGTAACTATGCTAAAAACAAAATGACATCTGCATCTACTATCACCTTTTCTTTAATACATTGGCATTTTCAGTATTCCCAACCTCTTCAGGCTGTGTCTATTGCCTAAATATTTATGGTCCGAGGAAGAGACAAAATAATATGCGCCTGCAAAGGATGCTGAAAGCCCTCAGCAGGAATATGAAGACTGTGTCCTCGAATCAGAAAGCTAGTAATGTCAGTCCTATCTTTATGGCTGATCATCTCTGAGTACCTCAGCCCAGGCAGTGGCTCAAACTCTTTCATAATTTATATTAACTGGGATGTTATAATTTGCAAGGACACTTTTTGATATAAAGAGATATGTTTCTTTCAAAAACAACCATTTATTATAAATAATTTCACCTACTGTAACCAAAAGGTATATTATCTCCTACCCTAGCAGTTTTTAACAGATTTGCCTGTCTCTCCCAATTGTTTTTCTTCCATATAGATCTCCCATTTCTGTCAAAATGAAGTTGCTTTCCATGTTCTAGAATTTTGCTAGTTAAAAAAAATTTTTTTAATCTTTAATTTTCCCAGGTTTTTAGTATGTATTTATTCCTACAATGACCATAATCTTAATTTATTTCTACACCAGATAAAGAACCAAGCACAGTGTCATCAAACATAGATGTTCAGTAACTATTGGTTCATTTAAAATTAAATTACATTTTTAGTTCTCTAACACAAAACATGTAGGAGAATGTTCTATGCCTGACCAGGGGACCTAAGTTACAGCCCTGAGA
Source organism: Balaenoptera acutorostrata (assembly GCF_949987535.1). Classification (NCBI taxonomy): domain Eukaryota; kingdom Metazoa; phylum Chordata; class Mammalia; order Artiodactyla; family Balaenopteridae; genus Balaenoptera; species Balaenoptera acutorostrata. The sequence goes on along the minus strand of NC_080068.1, from coordinate 50,822,712 downwards.
CCACTTCTATCTGTATTTAGAATTTAAGACTACATAATAATTTGACCGAAAACGTGATGCCTGAAAAAGGTAGTTATTTAGAAATTTCAGCTAAGCGGGGCAGGGCCTAAAAGCACAACTTACTTCAGTATGAAAGTAAAACAGAATTAAAGGATATTCTCTAACAAAGTCTGATGAAGCTAGTATGTTTAATAAATTAATAAAAATAGCAAACGTACACCTTTTAATTTTAATGTCTCAGAAAAACCTCGACTCATTCAAACCAAGAAAAAGAATTCTGGCTGACTGATTCAGATTCTTTTCAAAACAGATTACTGAAACAAAAATAACTGCAAGTAACAAAACAAAAAAGTTCTTCATTATCTTTTAAGGATTTAAAATTAAAAAACACAAATTTAAGTAAGTGCCAACATCTTACAAATAATCCATACATTAATTTAGCAACCTGACTTTTAGATATTAGATGATGCCAATATAGGAAAAATAAGACCAAAAAAAAAAAAAATCAAAATTTATTTCAGTAACCGATTACTGTATGTCAACTAAGCCAGCTGTACACTTACAATTCTTCAAGCTCAATTTCATTAAATATTTGCTCCAAGGAGGTAAAATAACTAAGATACCACAAACTACTTTAGGGCCTTACAATTAATTGCATGCAACCAAAAAGTGTGCTCACATGACAAATTCCACAAATGAAAATCAAATAGAATATGAAATAAACATGAAACCATCAAATCAACTCAACAGCAGGTAAAACCACAACTAATATGTATTTCAACCGCACATAAGCTATTTAAATGAACTAATCGACTTCCACGAAATTTACCAAGAAATTAACTTACCTACTTCTAAATTAATGCCTACCAATACCCTGGAATTAGATTTAATTCTCTTTTTATTAATAATCTATGTTAAAAGTGTTAAGGAAATGGATACTACACCAAAGTGACAAAATTGAAGGGTTTATTAAATCAAGTGGAAAAAAAATCACGAATTCATTCTAACATAGCTTAAGGAGATCAGAAAGTTCTTTTAAAGTTTAAATTATAAATGTTTAAAATTTTGTTTTAATAAGGGGGTAGGTTGGGAAACAGTCTCCTACAATTTTTTTTAAAAACTTAAAAAAAAAAAATTTTTCCCCCCTGGACAAGAGCTTAGGATCTAATATAATGTAATTTAGACATGGCTCAGACACAGCACTCTTCTTCTTTGATGTAAACAGAGATACATTCCCCTCCAAGGGCTAAAGAAACCTATAGGCTTCCACGAGTGTCCAACTGCGTAAATTCGAAGCCCTACTATTTTATTTACATAGCTATCTGACCTTGGGTGAAGTACTCTAGCCCTTAATTTACGTATCTGTAAAACAGGAATAACAACAGTAACCATACTCATAGGGTGGTTGTGAGGATTAGGTAAGAATAAATATTAAGTGCTAGTGCTTTTGCACAATGCCTGGTGCCACACTAAAGGTGTAAGAGGTATAAGCTACTCTAACTTTTATCTAGCAGTGAGTTCAAAATAAATGTGGCCAACTCTCTGACATCAAGTAACATCCAAAGGATTCCTAATGCAAATCTGATAAGAAATCAAGCATTTCAAAAGAAAATCCGTAAGTCACTTATTGAGTCTTCAGATGGGTAGAAAAGCACAGTCAATAACCTGGCAAATTAATTTTCTTCATTAAGACAGAATTCTAGTTTGTGATCTGAGGTAATTACTCAATATTTCCTGAATATCTAGCTGAAAAAAAAAAGGTATCACGAGGTCATGTATTCTATTACGTAGCTGATTATGCGTACAACACCAGAAAGGCTGTCTAATAATTACTAACTACTTTTGAAATCTCAAAGTTTCACTGTTTAGAGCATATAAAGAGGTATATAAACACAATTTTATGTGCACTAACCATTCTAAATGTAAATTTTCTAGTGGAACGAAGTTTGATTCAAAATGTAGGGGAAAGTACTGGACACCCTTTAACTGTGCCTATTAACTTTAGAATTTAGTTGATTCTACATTACACCTAATAAACTTATTAGGTAGCCAGTGTCTTATGTTCAATGTTTTTGAAAGCTCTGAAATGGGTAAGATAACAAACAGACAAAAAGCAGAATACTAGAACGATCAGTTAAGGTGAACACTACAGTCATAAGTTGGTACAGGCTTCAATTAAACGGTATGAACCACTTACAGACTGAGAGCTTAGGCAGTGTATTTTTTAGAGTTTTTTCTACTTTTAAAAAACAATGATTCTTTATAATGTCATACTACTTTGTGCCTTTCCAAATTTCTTCCCTAAAATATTTTTGCTGAATAAAATTCTAAATTTTTAAAAAGGATATTTTTTTGGTTATTTTAAGAAGGCTTTTAAATGACAATATATATTGGTAAAACTAACTTAATCTGTATTTGACACACCCAAACCCCAAATACCACCTATGTAGATGATGAATGGAGATTTGGCATTTAAAGTGGGTGCACTGACACTTAATACAATTTTTTTTGTATATTTAATCCATAATTTCTGATTGACTCATTTTAAAAAGTATAAAAAAGATAAGCAATTGGCAATGTAACAAGGATACAATCCAATGTGTTCACAGATTGGTTACCTGTGAGACTGGTGCTTTAACATGGGGTGGAATTCCAGAGGAAGAAACAGTACCACTAGGAGGCAGGTTTTTACTGGTCACTGAAGCCCAGGAGAAAGCCTGCAGGAAATGCAACAAACCTAGACTACTAATCATGGAAAACCACCAACATTCCTATAGGGAAACTTCCAAATATATATTTTCTTTTCATTTCTAAACTATTGTTCTATATTGGAGGACTCCTAAAAGAAAGGCACACACACACATGCCAGTCTATGTGCCAGCTTTCGAAATCTCATTATGCAAGATTATTTGACTGTTTTGTCTGAACTACTAAATAAATCCACAAGCAAGTTCCTATATGCTCTAAGGAGATGAGCAAGTGGCAAACAAAACCACTAACAACTACACATGCTAGAAAAATAAGAACCTAATAGAACCAATTTCTTTCCCCTTTTGGGGGAAGATAAGGTGTTGTGATGGTGTCAAGGGGAGAGGGGAAGGACAGGAAAGAAGAAAGTACTAGCTGGAAAGTTTAACAGACATTCACAAATTGAACAAGGAACCTCCTTCTCTCACTACGCAAATATACTTTAACCTTCTACTTTACAGAAAGATAAAAGGTGTTTTAGGTAAGTTTAAATGATACACTATGGGTGTCACTCATGTTTCCAAGATAGCTTAATTGGTGTAGTAAGGAATTTGTTCCCATTTAAACCAGAAATAACTTGTATCACTTCTCTTAGCAATAGGCCAACTTGTTTTAAGTTGGGAAATTGCATGACTCCTGTTGCATCCGTGCGTAGAGGACTTAATACAGAATGGAAGAGCAACTCTCAGCTTTAGTACATGGACTAGAAGATACTAAACACTGCACACACACAAGGATTAATCTTAAATTTTACCCTGAGGGGTGTTTTTTAGGGGGTGAAAATACAATAAAATTTCCTCAGAATTACCAAACAAAACCCCACAGCTTCTTTCATATACATAAAAACAGCATAGCTTACTATTAAACAATTTAAATAACAGAACAAAGGTCATGCTTCATTAATGGCACCAAATAAGAAAGTGTGATGTTACAGGTCTAAAGAGTTCCTCTGCTCTAACCTTTGGTGGTTCCTGTGGCAGAGAAACAGGTTCAGCAGGAGGAGGAGAAGTAGACTTCTCCTCTAACTCTTCCAAGTTCTTCTCCTCCACTTGCGGTTTCTGCTCTTCAGTCTTTGTTTCAGATTCTGGCTCAGGTTCAGGTTCATGAGAGGATTCTTCCAATGGCTCCTCTATGCCATTACTACAATAAAATATTTTGTTCACTTTTCAGTATGAGTGAAATGATCAATTCAAAAGAAAGAAAATTCAGCATTTCTCTAATTTAATGGGCATAACTAGTAATAAGCTGTTTTAAAGCAAAAGTCCATTAAGAACTAGAAGGCAGAGGGAATAATACTCTGAAGCAGCATTTCTTTAACCTAATTTAAAAACTGGATTACTAAAAATGTTTACTTTAATACTAACTATAAACAAACCGCATATTTAAAAAATAAAATGCTCACTCTGTGTTGTCCCAAACACAATGCATTATCAGCAAATGATCAGTTTTGGGCCAAAGCAAGTTCAATTTTTGAATTAAATAAAACAATGCTTTCCATATAGAATTTACTTTGCATATACACAGTAAATTCTCAAATGCTGGTTTCATAGCTTTAGCAAAAATTTACTTTCAACAATAATTCTAGAAACAAAAACCAGCTTGCAACTACATTATAATTTAGACCAAATTTGGCCTGGCAGACACTATTCTTACGTCACAGGGTGAGCTTCATAGTAACCACTGTTAGCATTTTCTTGCACAGGTTCTGGAGATGGTTGCCTTTCTTCTTGTTCCTCTTCTACTTCATCTTCTGATTCTGGAAATACATAATATACCACATCTCGTTTTAAGAGGCTTTAATACACAATTTGATATACGTATTTTTAATGTTTAAAGAAGTCATATGATATTTCTTACAAAGGCACTTAATTGCAGTATTCCTTGTTCTCTTAAACTGAAGAGCAAGCAAGATGAATTTTGGAATTTACTCTATTTTTTAAAAAGGTCTATTAGTAAAAGGGAAGGGTAGGAAAAAATGCTATTGAAGTCATAACTCAGTTTCCTTTGTCACATCGATTCAATGGAGGAATAATGGTAAAGAAAAGGAAACAAGCTGATGTATATCAACGGAAGATCAATTAAATAATTATGGTATAGCCAAAAAAAAAAAAAAAAAAAACAACCAGCCAACAAAGATATATTAAGTGAAAAAAAGCAAGCGTTGAGCCAGTGTACTTCCACTTTTATAAAAGTACTGGTCAGTAAGGAATACAACAAATTTCTATATTAGGCACCAAACTCTTGGTTATCTATAGAGGATGAGATTGAGGGAAATTTTTTCACTTCTTATGTATGATTTTTATATAATTTCATATAATGAACTATTTCTTTTATAACAACAACAAGAACAAAAAGGAGAAAAGGGAGTTTGACTCAGTTACAACAGAGGCAAATTTCTTTAGTTTCACACTTTCCATGTCCTTAAAGAGCACTGATACTGACAAAACCCTTGTATCTTCAAAGTAACCTCACCTTCATCAAGTTCTGGTTCAGAATCACCAAATACTTCATCTTCATAACGAAACATATCATTGTGAACATAAAACTTATTTGGAACAGATCCCTATAGGAAAACAACATCCAAGTATTCCATAAATACCCATAAATGTGGTATTACATAAAAAGAACAAGTAAACACAATTTTTATTTTAATAATACAGAAATGATATAGACTGAATATAATTTTCCAAAGTTGAACATGCTATGATGTTAATATAAAGTAAATTACAGAAGATCACTCAAGGAATACTGAAACTCAAGAAATGGCTACTCAATATAAAAGAACCAGGACCAATTAACAAACAGAATTTTTCCATTTTGTTTAACATGTAACCTATAAAATAATAACATAATTTTAATATTATTTCTATAATCTTAATCATCTATTTACACATTAGTATCAGGATCTCATTTTTACTTCTAAATAGTCAAAGCACACACACACAGCTCAAATAAATTAATCAACAGGTCCAATACAGATTTCTCAAAAACAGCTACATGCATACCTATACCTGTAAGAAGAAACTCTGGCCACTTCAAGCAACTAGTAACAGTAATATGAAATCACGTAAGTAAAAATTAACTGAAATGAAAACTTACTTCAGGAGCCAGAACAAAGGTTTGCATAAACTTCCTCTCTGGCTGTCCACTATTAGACAGCAAACCCATGACCTGGACCACTACTCCATCACTCAAGGTTGCATGAGCATCCACATGACGAATTTTAGTATGACATTCGCTGAAGTTCAGAGATAATACTTTGTGGTGTATATCCTTTATTAGGAGAAGAAGGTGGGGTGGAAATACAAACTCATGATACTGCATTACCTATTCAATACTACAGACTTTGATTTCCTCGCAACTCTAGAATATTAACTACTTAATCTCTCTGCCTCATTTGAATTCATTCCACCATGCTATGCATTACTGACAGACTAATGTTCCTAGAACCACTAGTTTCAACATGTCACCTCTCTACACAAGAAATCACAATGGCTGTCTCATATTTTAGGCTTTGTGCAGCTTTCTCCCACTGTTCCGTATTAAGTATGTCATTCACGTAAACTGTGTTGACTACTCCTTAACCTCACAGCTAACTTTACTGCTTGTCTGCTGATGCCATTTCTCCTACTTTCAATTTCCTCTTGTTTGGTAAGGCCAAATCTTATCATTCAGAGTCTACTGGAAGTCCCACATCCTCTACAAAGTCATAAGGAGTATATACTCCTATGCACTCCTGTAACATAAAGTTTAGCCCACATTTCTATAAATGTTATACACTGTCTCAACTATTTCATGTATAAAACACACCAAGGATATTAAAATGTTCCATTTTCTCTTTTGTATCCATGCCAGTGTAATACCCATGCTTTGTACAAAATTGATGTTTGTAAGAACTCAAAGCACATTCGATGATTACTGTAACATAATTCTAGTATAGCTGATTACATTCAAGAAGAAATCCATGGGCACAAGAAGCTATTTTCCAAATCTCTATCTTACCTCAAAAAAAACCTAAAGTAATCTAAAATGCATATGAAATTGATACTTACATTTTGGCCATAAACTGCCTCCTGGGGCTTTCCACTAGCATCTACTCCACCATGAACATAAGAAGAATTCCTGCCATAAAACCTGTAAAACCATTGATAATGATTGACATTCAGTTGTGAAGAGAAGTGTAAGAGGCAGTAGAGTTCTGGTGTCAAACAGACCTAGTTTCCAGGTCTGGCTCTGTCACTCATTAGCTATGTAATCTTGAGACTTACAGTCCTCAAAGTTCAGTTTCCTTGGTTATAAAACAGAACAAGAGTAACTTCTCCACAGAGTTGTTCTAAGGATTAAATGAGTAATGACACAGAATTCTTAGTGTGCCTGGCACACTAAATATACACTCCGTCATTAGCTATTCTCATCTAATTCTTACCATATCTATATTTTGTTAAGTAGAAAAATGAGACATTCAAAATATATTCTAAACACTGATGCTGTAGTTAATTTACCCATTTTTTTCCCCATCAGATACAAAAACTATACAAAAATTATCTAAATTTGTTTGGGAATCAGATACCGTTTAACATTCATTCTACTGAGAGTTCCAAATGATTACTAATTCCAAAGGCTTAGGTTAAAAGTTTAGATATAAATTAATTGAAATAATTCAGAGACTAAGTTAAAAAAAAATCTACATTATTTTGGCATCTAATTTCTCAATTATATTTTTATACTGCTCTTAAGTACATGATAAATTAGTGTTTCTCTGGTATTACCTAAAGCAATTAGAATTAATATCTTCCTAAGGTTATCAACTTGCAAAGTTAATTTTTTCGTAAAGAGAACTCAGCTCCTATTGTAATAAAACATGTAAGACTTCCTACATGCCAAGCAATGTTCTCAGTGCACTGTATACATATTGATTCATTTTACTCTCCTAACAACCTCAGGATTAAGTGCTATTATCTAAATGAACAAACTGAACTTCAGAAGAGGTTAAATTAACTCCTCAAAGGTCACACACCTATCAAGTCGGGGCAGCTGGCTCCAGAGTCCATGCTTTTAACCATTACCTATATTTTTAAGTTTATACTATTTTCTCTCATGTACTACTGGCAAGCATGTAAACAGCTATCATTCTTCTGGAGGACAATTTGGCTGTAAGTGTGTATAAGAAAAGCCTTAGAGATAATCATACCTTTGACTTAACAATTCTACTTCTAGGAACTTAACCTAAGAACATAACTAGAAAGGTGCACAAAAATGCATGTGTAAGGATATTCATTAGTGTTAATAAGTGAAAAATTAAAAACAAACTAAACGTTCAGTAACAGGGAAATCTGTTACATAAGCTAAGTATAAAACAGAAGTTTGTGCTGTTATTTGAAATGATGGTAGAGAGCCTTGTTTTTCCCTGTTTAAAAAAAAAAATCTAAAAATGCTAACGCCTACATTGTGAAGACTAAATTTCAGATAATAAAAGGCCTTATTAACTCCATTCTCCCTCAAACTCACATACCCTGTCAATAAGAATGTTTATTTTTATAACAGAAAATGTACAGGTATTCCTTTTGATTGGGGGGATGGGGACGGGAGGAGGTGGTAGTTATATAAAAAAGTCCCCTGGGATAACATAGGGAATATTACACACAGGTTTAACAATGGAGGGGCATAATGCAAAGTAAAACTTTAGAATGCCCAGCATGATTATAAAGAGAACCTATAGATAACAGAATAAGTCCTTTTAACAGTCTTTCCCACATGAAGTGACAATGGTATATTTATCCTTAACTCACTTGGCTAGTGTGTTCTACAACAAATGCTTGCAGAGCCTAATCCTTACAAAGGTCCCACTTATCTTCCACCTGCTAAAATAAACCAGGTAGAACAAAAATTACAAATACTACTCATAATATAAATCAATTTTATTTCAATCTCTGGGAAAAAAGAACCTTACAGATGTCCAACTCTTGCCAAAATAGTAAACAAGGCTACTGTTGCTGTTTTACCAAGGAATACTATCTTGTGGATCAATCAGAAGGAATTTTCACAAGTATGATCAGTTAACTGATTCATTTCCTAACATTGCTACAGACAACTCAAAAACAAACAAACAAAAAAACCCAAAAAACAAACTTAAGCCTGTGATTTCAATAAAGACTAGAACCCATTAGTTGGTCAAGTCTGTGGTTTTTATAAAAAAAAAAAAGAAATATAAAATACCAGGAGTATGTAATTGTGTATATGTGTGTGATGTGTACAGATGTGAATGTGTTATATAATGGGATATAATGTGAGGTGTTTTTCTTACTGTAGATTTGAGTCAAAAATACTTGAAGAAGACTGGTTTTAAGCCATCAGACTGTTAAAATACTGGGCGTGCTTTGCAAAGGTACTGTCAGGACATGAGAAGACAGGAAAGACAAAATTTATATGTAGTCATATTCAAGAAAATAAAACCAAATAAAAATATAAAATATGCAATTAAAATTTACCTGTGTAAATATTCTGGAGCTTTATTCAGCAAAGTATAATATTGCCTCACAAACTCCCGCCCTACAAGCAGCGGACTGGGCTTCTCCATAACCATTTCTTTGCTGCACAATGTCAAATGCTAAGGGAGCAAACATAAGAATAATAACTATTAAAAGTCATCTTTGTTAAATTCCATGAAGTAAATCTTCTTAGCCATTCAAATGAAAATAAAGAAAATATCATTTATTAAAAACTGACTACAACAGCAAAATAATAAATTCCAAACAACTACTACTGATAATCTCCAACATCTGCCATCTCCCCTTTGTCTCTATTTCTTGATCTCCCTATCCTTCAATACAGGGGGAAGTAGCATAGTTCTCTTTCTAATTCTGAAGAGTCCAGTGCTGTCTCAGACTAGGGGCACCATAATAAAGTCTTCCCACTCATAGTATCTTTTTCCTTTGGGGACCATTATCTCTTACATTCTTGGATTCAAACAGTTTATTTTTGAAAACTAGGCAGAGGGCACAAATCAGGACTTGGTGATTACATTTATCATAGACAGTACTGATTCTTCTCTTCTTTGTACTCTCTCCTTTTAGGGATTAATTTCACTGTTTTCAAAATGATAATGATTATGATTAAAAATCAGCAATAACCTCAACACTCAGATAATGGTTTTTTACATTTGGTGGAGGTCTTTCCAACCTTTCTTGCTATTAATTACCTAACTACATGCCAGGAACTGTTTACAGTAAATGGGATAACCTAGTGAACAAGACTCTAGCCCTCAGGAGTATACAGTCTGTCATGGAATATAGACAAGCAAACAGGGAACAGAATAGGTTAGGTGCTATGATAAAATATCTCTAAGCCCAAAATCTCAAAGATAAGGTCAAGGAAAGCAAGTACAAAATAAAAATAGAAACACCACCTTTCATCACTTAAAGTAAATGATTTATATGTTTATAGCCCCCCAAATAGTAAAAATTGTAACATTAGGAATTGGAGAAAAGGGAAGGGAAAAAAAGAGAAAATTTGAATATTACTTGTTTAAATACATATATATACACTATATACGTGTGTGTGTGTGTATCTACTGGGTAAATCAGGATGCAGTTAAAATTCCTGTTAATAAATTTCAACATAGGTTTCTTTTTCTTTTTTGCAGCACCACGTGGCTTGCAGGATCTTAGTTCCCTGACCAGAGATCGAACCCACACCCTAGGCAGTGAAAGCGTGGAGTCCTAACCACTGGACCGCCAGGGAATTCCCTCAAAGTAGGTTTCCTTTAAACAAAATATTTCACAAAGATAGCCCACCATAATCATTACGATTGTGATGCTGTTTTTAATAAAAATCAGATACCAGCCATAATGGAGCCTACAGACAAAACTCTACAATTCTAGTGACTCCCAACTCAACTTTTACATAATGCTCTATTAGGTTCCCCGTTTCTCCTTTTTCAACTGTCTTGCAACTCTCAATTGATATTTAAAAAAATCTGTTTACATTTTTATATAATTCCTAACTCCTTTCAAAAATAATTAACTGCTTCCAGTGGCAGGGTCTGGGGAAGGCACAGTGGCAAGAAGCCCTTGAAGCAGCCCAAGAAGATGGAAGAGGACGATAAGGCTTTCAAGCAGTAACAAAAAAAAGGAGCAGAAGAAGCTGGAACTAGAAGTGAAGGCCGTGGGGAAGGGTCCCCTGGCCACAGGTGGAATTAGGAACTCGGGCAAAAACTAAGCTGTTCTTATGCCTCAGGTGATGGTGATCCTTACTTCCATTGCTATTTAAACACCTGAATTCTCTTCCATAACATATGTTGCCACCTCTAGCTAGAATGAAGGGTTGGCGTGGAGCCTGTGGCACATTTTTTTTCTTAAATGTTCATACAGTGGCTCATCTCTTCAGTTCATCCTTAGCCATTTCTACCTTAGCTGTGAGGTCAAAGTAAACCCATCCCAGAATCCTGCCAGTCTGCTCTTCAACCTTTGTTCTACCTTATATTCTGTACCACCTACAATCAAACCAACTCATTAAAAAAAAAAAAAAGTTAATCCACAAAGCACAATCAGATACTGTCATTTCAGGTGCCATTAGTTCCCCCCAAACCGAAAAACCTCCCATAAGGATGAACAAATTCTAATGCATAAAAGTACTCTCAGGACTTCCTTGGTGGCACAGTGGTTAAGAATCCACCTGCCAATGCAGGGGACACGGGTTCGAGCCCTGGTCCGGAAAGATCCCACATGCTGCGGAGCAACTAAGCCCGTGCGCCACAACTACTGAGCCCGTGCTCTGCAGCAAGAGAAGCCACCGCAAGGAGAAGCCCGCCCACCGCAACGAAGAGTAGCCCCCGCTCACCACAACTAGAGAAAGCCCACACGCAGCAACGAACACCCAATGCAGCCAAAAATAAATTAATTTTTTTAAAAAGAGCAATGCATATCTATTTAGAACAGCAACCTTCACTTTGTTGTGGCACACCACAGAATGAAAGCGTCACAAACAAGATCTAAGCACCAGTCACAGAAACAGATGGTAGCTGTGGATTAAGCTTTTTCTCTCCTCAGGCCCCAAAGGTAAGGAGGCAAGTTTTGAAGTTCAGAAGCTATTAAAAGTGACCAAGCATTAAAGAAATGGAAATGCCGCCCCACAAAAATTAAAACGTGTATTTATATTATGCTTTAAGGTTTAACAAGTAACTACACATTCCTTTACCTCCGTTAAATAGATAGGATATTAGCTTCATTTACAGAAAAGGAAACCATGATGTTTTGAGAGCCTAAGGAAAGGAGTTCAAGGTCCCTCAGTTATAGTTATGAGAGAGGATTTGAAATCAGGTCCCCTCCCTTTAGTGATGTTTTCATTACACTTGCTTAAGAACCACCGCTTATGAAGAACCATCAGGGATGCAAGAATATAAAAAAAATTTAAAGTCTAACTGTTAGCTTATTTGATACTGTAGGGAGGAGCCAAAAGGCAGAAAACAGTAACATAACAGGAAATCCAAAACAGTCATCCTCGCATACTACAATAGTAATATCAACATAGAGTAAAACATCTAGAAATTAAGTTAAAAATAAGCTGAAAAACAGCAGTCAAGAAACTGATTCTATTGTTTCTGAAGCCAGTCCAGAGTTCTGGGAGATAGAACTTGTTTGTTCTGTCAGCCCTTAAATGTTTCCCAGTGGAGAGTTAAGTCAAGTTTGTCAATTAAATTCTACTGAATTTAAGTTCAGAAACAACCTAATCTGTAACTATCAAAACCAGCCTTGAAAAGGGGTCATTCCTCACCTCCATACGCATTCAGTGTAAAATATGTGGGAAAAAGTCTTATTTAAAGCAACCTAGAAAATCCTGATAACAGGCAAACAGCAATAATTCTTCAGGACAAGGAAACTGTTAACCTAAAGACACTATTGGTATTTATAGATTTTCAGTAACTGATATGGAGATTTTCATTTCTGATCTCTCATAAATGAAATATGGATAATAAATATATCCTACCACCAAGAGTGCCAATCCTATTCAAACTCAAGAGCTGTCTGCTAACAAACTCAACTGCTCACCTGCTAACTAAACACTCACTCAATTCGACTATCAAATTATTAAAGACTTATTTTCTTCTCCTTCCATTTTTGATCCCCATCCACCCCACAAGCATTCTGGTTCTTTCCTCTTGCTACTTGTTCTCCTTCCATTTTTGATCCCCATCCACCCCACAAGCATTCTGGTTCTTTCCTCTTGCTACTTGTTCACCATTGACAAACATCTCAACCTCTGAATATTCAGCAACCTGAACCATAACAGCTCTTAAATAGTAAACAATCTATTTGAGGTCCTTATCCTCCCTACAATTCGTGGACAACCTTTCAGAATTAAACAGCCTCTAGTGATTAAATCATAACACAAGAATACACATGAATAATCCTGAATATTTAAGAAAATGGGAAGATAGTATCATCAAAGAAACAACACAGAATTCAGTACTAAGAATTTCAAACTAATCATACAGTCTATTTTTTGAGACCAGGAATTTTGGACATCCAAAGGACCACTGGATACTAATAGGGTCAACTGTTTAGAAACTGTTCACATGCCTAAGGCTATATTAATGGCCAAATATGGAGCTGGACAAGGAATTCCCATCTTCTTCCCCTCTAGCATACGGGGCTCCCCTAACTGCAGTTAATGATTCACAGATCCAGGTACATGCAATGCTAACATTTGGAAGACTAACACGAGGTGTTAAAACCAGTATTTTAACACCAGTTATTATCACAACAATCATATGGGGGGAAAGAGGGAACAACTTTGCTATTATTCCAGCTTTGGTGCATGTGGGTTCTGTGGGTTTTTGTTTTTGCTTGATTTTTAAGACAGCAAAGGTACTGCCCCTCCAAAAAAAAAAAAAAAATCTGTTAAGAAAGTAGGCATACATTGGAGGAAAAAAATTGATCTATGCGGAAAATTGTAGACGCATATCTGTACTTGCCCCAAAGCGGCACAGGGCCATCTTAAATCTGCCTTTAGAGATGCAGGTAAAATTCGATCAAATTCGACTAACAATATTAACACAATCTACGGGCGCTATGTTCCTCCCCTTGACTATCCTTCCCACCCTCCCCAAGAAGACATGGGGGAAGAGGAAGAAACCCGCTCCCCAAAGCACTCAAACATCTCTTCTATTCCTGGGTCAGCAAGAGATCGCCTACATAAAAAGGGCACGGAGAAGGCGTACGTTATATACAGCCCAGGTTTCCCAGCTCTTTCGGGATAAACCCGCGGGGGGGTCAGGGACCGCAGAACACCAGGTACTGGGCAAGCAAAGCGAAGGCTGCCTTCAGACCCGGATTCTGTTTCCGTGCACCGAAATGGTGCCCGGAGGCCGCTACTTTCGCATCTGCGTCGCTTCTGCCTCCGCCGACACAGCTTCTTTTCCCCTCCCCCACGGGCGGGGCGGCGGCGGCCTCCCCACTGCCAGGGAACCAGGAATAAGAGCCGCAAGAGTCTGGGACGAGGCTGGTGGGCTCCGCACCCGAAACATCCTCTCGGGCAAGCCCACTCCCCCACGTCCCGTCCGAAGCCTCCATCAGCGCGCCTTTGGGAGCAACTGCGTCCCCTTTCCCAGCTCGCTACCTCATCCCCAACCAACCCCGGCCCCACCTGTGCCCTCGGAGCCCTCCGTCCGCCCGACGCGCGCCGGTCACCTCCCTCCCCACGCGGCCTCCCATCCCTCACCTGAGAAAAAGGCTCGGCTTCTCTCTCGCACACACAGCAGCGTAGGCAACCGGCAAGAACAATGTCTCTCTCTGCAGCTACACCTCCGACACCGGAGCTCATGCACTGGACGGTTGCCTCGAGCCGCGGCGCGCGACGGGAATGTCCCCTTCCAACCACCACACCGACCGCCCTTCCCGGCCCCCATACACACCTCCAACCAACAGCGGCGGCGGGTACGTCGCGCGGAGGTCAGCGGGAAAGTCGCCGAGGACCGGCTGCAGCGGATTCTTCTCGCTCGCCGCCCTCTCCCTCCTCCGACAAACCTCAAACCTCGGAAACCGGAGAGCCACGAGCTGGTTCCCCTCACTACCACCTCTTCCCGGGGGCCAGGCACTGCGGCGAACGACAAGGAACACGGACGTCCCGCCCCCTTTGCCACCGCCCCCTCTTATTGTTTTACCCCTGCCGAAAGGGCTGGGGGACCCCCCAGCACGGCTTCAGCCAATCACGCATCTCCTCCGCGAGCTGGACCCAACCTTCTCGCGTCCCTCTGCGGAGCACGCGCAGAACGCCGCCGCGCTCACGTACTCTCGCGCCCGGAAAGCCGGGGAACCGGAACCGGCGTGAAGCCGGGGCGAGAGTCCGCTGATTTGACGTCACAAGTAGGATGCCTTTCTCCTGCCCCAAGGCTCCGGCCTCTTCGCCCTTCGAGAGCGCACCCGAACAGGAGCCGGGTCGCTGCAGCGCTGTGCCTTCTGCGCTGTCTTTTGGGGACTGATTTTTCTGGTCCTTTTATGTTATTAAGAGGAAGGGAATTTTAGTGATTTTTTTTTTTTCTCTCTGAACTAGGTGTCTGCAGGTTGCTGCTCTAGAGAGTAAAAATGCAGCCAGTGGTTTCAGCTGCTTGCACCCTAAACTCAGCCTAGGAAATGGAGGTTTTTAAGCTCCACCGATAAGTTCAAAATCGTTCAACGCTATATTATGGGGCCTACTGGGTGCTAAGTACTGGGATGTAGAAAAAATAGGACGTGGCCTCCACAGAGAGAAAAAACAGTTCTATTTCTTTGTGTGCTGTTTAGCGTTAGGCGTTGCTAAATACATACTAAGCATTTTACATGCTAAAGCAGCTTAAAGCTGAAATCCCAGGAGATAGCAGGACTACAGACCTGTCCTAGATCTAGGCCCAGACTTGGCCGCAGGGGCGTAGCTGCGAAAACACTAGACACTGACTCTCATGACCTTGATTCCTGGAAGAAGCCCCATCTCCTTACAGTCAAGGAAGCCACTTTGCACCTTAGTTCTGGCAGTGTTTCTCAGAGACTATCAAGACAGCTGAGGAATTTTGGAAGGAAGGGCTGAGGAAATGGTGAAAGGAATAAAAGGCAATTAGGAAAGGAAATGCCCATAGAAGAAACAAAACGCAGGCATATACATTTCACCAGTTTTCTTAACAATTCTTTTAGAGTAACTTTAAGGTATTTTTCACGTGTGAAAACTGAGGTTTACGGGGCAGTGCAAGATTTGAACCTTCAAAATCTACACTACTTTTAACTTATGCTGCTTAATCACATTTTGTTATATGCAAAATATATGGGCAGACTATCACTCTTATGAAATGAACTTTGACATGTTTTTCCTTAAAGTATCATAATACAGTACATGAAAACTGCCCTTCAAATCTAATACTTATGTGCCAGCCACTCTTCTGTTTTGTTTAATCCTCACAATAACCCTATAAAGTAGTTAGGATTTTTATGCTAATTTTACACAGGAGGAAACTAAGGCTTAGAGAGGTCGAGTTAACTTGCCCAAGGTCACACAGCTACTACTCCGTTGGAGCTGGGATTCAAACACAAGCAGTCTGCCTTTACACTCCATGCTATGGAATACTCTCCTTGTATTAATTGTCACAACTTACTTATCTCTTCTGTTGATTGACATTTCTACTGTTTCCAGTGTGATGTTCTTAACGCATAATGCTGTTATTCCTCACCAAGTACAAAAATTTCTCTAGAGCAGTGATTCTCAGAAATTAACATGCATCAGAATCACCTGGAGAGCTTGTTAAAACACAATGCTGGGCGCCCTCCCAGGGTTTCTGATTCAGCAAGTCTGTGTTGAGGCCTGAGAATCCGCATTTCTAACAAGTTCCCAGATGCTGCTGCTGCAGCTCTAGGAACAACACTTTAAAAACCACTGATCTACACCATGGGTTGGCAAACTTACACTGTTAGGGACAGACAGTAAATATTTTAGAACTTGAGAGCCATAAATGGTCTTTGTTACATATCCAACCCACCCATCCCCGTTTTAAAATCCTTCAAAAATGTATTAATAAAAGAAATAGTCTTAGCTCTGGGGCTATATAAAAACAGGCCTCAGACAACCCCTGTCCGAGGGTACATATCAATTGGTGGAGTTATTGGGAAAAACGACTTCATTATCTTCAATTTTATTAAAATACCCAAAACTGTTTTCCTAAGTAGTTATTTTTACTTCCTAAATGTCTCTTTAAGTCCGTGCCCTCTGAATACTTCTCCATACTTATAGCTTCTGCCTAGGTTCAGGACCGTTTTATCTTTCCAGAATGACTGCAGTAACCTCCTAAGGAATCTTCCTGCCCTACAAATATAACCTCCATTAAATACCCCCTCCCCTGACAGACAATTAAGGCAGGGAGAGAGAAGTAGGAATGTATTCATTCAGTGGCTCAAGCCAAAAACTTTTAAGTCACCCTTGACTCTGTCTCACACCACACAGCAAATCACCAGTAAATTTCTGTTCCCTCTACCTTCAACATTTATTCTAGATTAAACACTTATCACTATTACTGCTATTATTATTATTCCCACGGCAACCAGATCCTTTATAGCTATAAATCAGATGACATTCTGATGTCATCCCTCCAAAGGCAACTCAATAAAATCCCAAGTCCTTACCGTGCAAGGCATCCCATCCCTAATTTAGTTCTCACCATTACTTCTTTTCTTACTACTTTTTCTCTTATACACCTCAGCCCTTCCTTTGACATTTCACATCCCCACCCCAATGTGTGTCTTAGGTGTGAACCTTTATCAAAAGTTTGTGAAAAATCACAATAAACTGCATCTACTGATTTCCCCAAGTACTCATACTGAAATATCTCACTCAGGCATTCTAAAGGTGAGTTAGGCATGATTTTCCCTTACACAAACTACCCTTCATAGAATTTCAGTTAACCTTATACTGCTTAAATAGTCTACTAGCTTGTCTAAGCTGTATTCTGTGGTTATTTTGTAATCTCCCTATATTATGTATTTCCTAGGTTCTCTTCTAGGTTGTTTTTTATAAATAGTGTAACTCAAATGGTAACCTACAGGTTGTCCGGCAGAGTGTCCACTCAATAATAGCTTCCAGGATTCATTCATTCATTCACATTCATTCCTCGATTCATTTATTCAGTGGCCACCATTGAGTGCCAAAGTATCAAGCAGAGCACTAGGGTCAGGATGAGACAAAAATAATCAAAACATAGTGTCTTCAGGGAATTGGGAGAAAGGGAGAGAAAGAAAGCAAGAGGAGCAAAGAGAAAAACAAAAAGATAGGGAGAGAGACATGGGAAAAGAGGGCGCGGGAGAGTTGGAGAACGACAGGAGGGGGGGCAATGACAAAACTGAATAGAAGTTTGTACTTCTCCTTCATAACCTTAATTGAATGTTTGAATTTATAATTTAATATCTGATATTTCCTCTCTCATACACACACACACACACACACACACACACACACACACACACACCCTGAAAGTTCCACAAAGGGATACTGTTTGTCTCTCCGATCCAGCCCCTGATACTGGCTCACTGAAAGTGCTCCCTAAACTGCTTCATAAATTGGCTGACGGAGCACTGTGAGGGAGGGCACCACGGTCTTCCTCATGCGCTTCTAGTATTTTTGATATTTTTACCCTAACTTCCAGAACAGTATATGATTTATTGTTATTCTTTCTTGATGAATAATAATAGTTTTTAGACTGCGGATTTTCCCTTGCCTATAGTTTAGGCCCCATCCCATAGGTTTTATTCACTACTATTGTATTCTAAATAGTTTGGAAGTATAGTATTTCTTCTTTGATTCAGTTATGGTTTAGAGAGAGTTGAGATTGTCTAAACAGTTTGGATTTTTAAATTTAAACATTGTATTTTTACTTGTTTTAGTGCTTGTAGTCTGAGTGTGGCATGTACGTTTCTGTGCTTTGTGGAATTTGTTGTGATTTTCCTTTGTGGCCTAATATAGGTACAATTTTTGTAAGTTGTCTATAAAACTCTAGTCTATTGAAATCTTCTTTTACTGTCTTTTAGTTTCTTTTTTATCTTTCCAATCGTTTCTACAGTACATTTTTACCTTTTTATTTTGAAATAATTTCATAGATCCTAAAAGGTTGCAAAAATAATAAATGAATTCCCATAGCCTACATTCCTCAAATGTTAATATTTACTACATTTGCTTTATCTTTCTCATTCATTATCTCTCTCTCTGGCTTTTCTCCTGTAGGCTGTCAATTCCCCGAGGACACATTTCAACTATTTTTGCCTCATCCTGTGCCTAGTACTGTGTTTGATACACTGGCAGTCAGTGGTGGCTACTGAATGAACAAATCCAGGCGTTTCAAAGAAACCAGTAAGTGGTTATTATGGATACTCTGTCAGACAACTGGTAGATTGTCATGTGACCTCTATCCATAAAAAAGCATCTAGAGGAGGCTCTAGTTGCAATTTTCTTTGGACATGATATCCCTTTACCCCTAAACACTTCAGTGTGTATTTCTTAAAAGACAAGGACATTTACTTCTATATCCACAATACCATTATCAAAATCAGGAATTAACATTTTTACAGTACTATAATCTACACTCAAATTTCATCAACTGTCCAACTAATATCAAAAGGAAAAAATTGTTTTCTGGTCCAGGATACAATTCAGGATTACAAACGAATCTAGTTATCATGTCACCTCAGTCTTTCTTCTTTCATGACCTTGATATTTTTAAGGAGTACAGGACAATGATTTTAAAGAATGCCCCTGAATTTGGTAACCTCTGTTGTTTCCTGATATTTAGATGTAGATTATGCATTTTTTGGCAAAAATACCAGAGAAGTACTGTTCTGTCCTCAGTGCGTCATATGGAGGCACGTGACGTCCACGTGTCCCATTACTGGTGATGTTCCCTTCACGGTTAATGCAGTGGCTGACGGGATTCTCCACTACACAGTTCTGTTTTTCCCTTTGTAATTAGTAAGTATCTTGTGTAGTCTGGTACTTTGAAACTGTGTACATGCCCCATTTATCATGATAGTTTCACCTAGTTTTAGCAGCCATTGACGATCCTTGGCCGAATCAGTTTTTGTTATGGTGGCTATCTAATTGTGATTTTTCTAATTCCATCATTCTTTCCACATTTATCAGCTGCAGTTCTACTATAAGGAAGACCTTTTCTCCTTTCTCATTTTTTAAAAATATTTTATTTATATCAGTGTGAACTCATGGATTTCTACCTGATCATCCATTAATACCAACATTTATTTTCATGCTCACATTGTCCCCATTTGGCCCGTGGAAGCCCCACCAAGTTAGCTCTCATGCATTATATAATTTAATTGTGCATTATTTATTACAAAAAATTGAACTAAGATATCTTTTCAAACAGTGAAAAAGAACAAAAAGTGACAAGGGCCTAAGAGAAGACAGTGGCAAGTAGAAAAGAAATGTATAAGTATATAGGTGGCAAAAGTGTGATGATTAACTAGGTATGGGCAGTAAGGGAGAAGTCTAGGATAGGATGCTTTGCTGGTTTTGTCTGGGTGACAAAAGAGACACTGGAAATATTCACTAAGAAGGAGACTACAGAACTTTGGTATTTTTCTATCCATATGCTTGTATAAAATATTATACTGGGCTTCCCTGGTGGTGCAGTGGTTGAGAATCTGCCTGGACACGGGTTCGAGCCCTGGTCTGGGAGGATCCCACATGCCGCGGAGCAACTGGGCCCGTGAGCCACAACTGCTGAGCCTGCGCGTCTGGAGCCTGTGCTCCGCAACAAGAGAGGCCGCGATAGTGAGAGGCCCGCGCACCGCGATGAAGAGTGGCCCCCCGCTCGCCGCCAACTAGAGAAAGCCCTCGCACAGAAACGAAGACCCAACACAGCCAAAAATAAATAAATAAATTTAAAATATATATATATATTATACTAGTTACTTCGTCCAATACTTTCTGATCTAAGGCCACTTTAGAAAGATCTCTGACCACTGAATCTAAAGGGGCCACAGTCACTCTCCATCTCTTACTCTGCTCTACATCTGTTAATAGCACTTAGCACTACCTGACATTATATTTATCCTTTGATGGGTTTGTTTGTTTATTTATTTATTTATTGTTGCAGCATGTGGACTTCTTAGTTGCGGCCTGCAGACTCTGAGTTGCGGCATGCATGTAGGATCTAGTTCCCCGATCAGGGATTGAATCTGGGCCCCCTGCATTGGTAGTACGGAGTCTTACCCACTGGACCACCAGGGAAATCCCATGATGGGTTTTTTTAAATTGTTGGCCTCTCCAATAAACCAAGTTCCATAAGAGCTCAGATTTTGTCTGTTTTGTTCAATGCTGTATCTCTGCTACAAAGAAGACATTCAAAATCAATTAGTGAATAAATAAATGTGTGTGTGTTTATGTTTGTGTGTGTAGCGGGGCAGAGAGAGAGAGATACGATCATAAACATTGCTTTGCAGGATACTACTTTTTTTCCTCTTAAAAAACAGACATCATTTTATGTTAGTACATAGTAGGTCTACTTAATTTTTTTTCCAGTGGTTACATAGGTGGGGAATGACATCCTAAGCTTAGAGGCAATATACTAAATTATAAAGAAAGTTATGAGAATGTAATCAAAACAAATACAAGCTATGTAACTGTACATTTCTGCCACAAATTTGAATCAAAGGACTAGCAAAACTTGATAAGAAATCAGTATGGAAACCTAATCAATAAACATGCAAAGTATGTCCCATTTATAGAAAAAAGGACATAGCATTAAACATACATGAAGAGCTGTTAAACGGAAACAATGGCAAACCATAAACAAACTGGCAAATATTTTAAAATGAAAACATCCAATATGCAAAAAAAAAAAAAGCTCCTTTGTAGACTTCTGTTTCAAGTAAACATTAATTCATCCTTTTAAAAAAGCAATTTGGCAAGATATATCAAAAGCTTTAAAATGTTTGTGCTTTTTGAGTCAATAATTCTACTTCTGGGTATTTATCCCTCTTAAGATATGCCCAAGAAATTCACTGTGATGTTATTTATTTATTATCATTTAAAAACTGGAGGCATCTTAAATATCCAATAATAGTGAATGGTTAAATAAACTATGACACATATCCTTGACACATATACATCAAAAGTTATAGATTTAAATATTTAAGAATATATTTTTATGTTACATATTTATATTTCAATCTTAAACATGTTTATGAATCAATCTTAAGTTAAAAATATGGTTGATAGTTTTTTTTACAAAAAAAAAAAACAGGAAAAGGATCAGATCCAATCACCATTAGCAGGTGAATTTTTAAAAAGAAAATCATTAGAAATATATTAACTGATTCCTGATTATTATTATAGATTTCAGCATAAAATACTTCTCTGACATTCTACTTTAAAAGGCTTTTCCTCTATACCCTCTCATTTGACCATTTTCAACCTTACTGGATCTTAAAGGATCAACCAATACCATTACCAGCATTTTGCTGATGATGTAGGTGTTTAAGGGATGACTTTACATGCGTGTTTAAGGGCTACGCGCTCTATATAAGTAAGGCAGGACTCAAAACTATGAAGACTAGGCATTGGAAGGGAGTCAAATCCAAATCCTTCAAGGATACTCATTTTTCTTAGTGTCTTTACTCATCACAATTTTAACCTTTCAAGACTTACATAACATTTAACCTTTTGAGACATGCATTACAAATGTCTTGTACCTGCTACCAATTCAGTTAGTAAGGATTATGCTGCCAGCAGTGTAGTCTGGGCTCTGGAGCCAAGCTGCCTGGATTTGCATTCCAGCTTCATCTCATCACTTATGAAATGTATTACCTGGGTATATTTCCTAGGTATATTACTTTGGGCAGGATGCTTAACTTTTCTGTGCTTCAGTGTTTCTCATCTGTAAAATGGGGACAATAATATCTACCTTATTAGGGTACCGTAAAGATTAGATTAGTTCATAGAAGTAAAACATTTATACCATGCCTGGCACATGGTAAATGCTCAATGAACAACAGCACTTCATGTTTGGTGCTTGAAAAGGTATATGCACCAATTGCTTTCAACTGATTCCTTTTTCACTGACTGCTTGCTGCTTTGCTTGGAAGTAACAACTTACAGCTGTATATAGCATTTTTTAGTTTTCAGAACACTTTCAAACACATTATCTCATTTCACTTTCACAAGCAATTCACAAAGTAGGTAAGCTGCACAAGGCTAAAAGTGGCCAATTTAGAAAGAGACCCCAGAGTCCCCCGTGGCCCATGCCACTATACCATATCCCACCACTAAATGATGAACCTCCTTAGCCTTAGAGCAAATATTCCTAATTGAAAACCTGTTACTCGAGAATTTCAGGGCTGTCTCGGTACAGCTGGCTCTTTACAAGGCTTTTTTTTTTTTTTAATTAATTTTATTTATTTATTTTTGGCTGTGTTGGGTCTCCGTTTCTGTGTGAGGGCTTTCTGTAGTTGCGGCGAGCGGGGGCCACTCTTCATCGCGGTGCGCGGGCCTCTCACTATCGCGGCCTCTCTTGTTGCGGAGCACAGGCTCCAGACGCGCAGGCTCAGTAGTTGTGGCTCACGGGCTTAGTTGCTCCGCGGCATATGGGATCTTCCCAGACCAGGGCTCGAACCCGTGTCCCCTGCATTGGCAGGCAGATTCTTAACCACGCGCCACCAGGGAAGCCCCTTTACAAAGCTTTTTGACGCAAAGAGAAACCTACTCCCAGGAGTAGGATGAACCCATTCCTTTTAGAGCAGGCGCGGAGAAAGACTATAACGGCCTGAAGAAAGAATCAAATGTTCATTTCTCCTGAAATCTTTCCATCCATTATCTTTGTGAGACTGGGACAGGTAGGGTCTAAAGAGATATTCTTCCTCTTCATTTGGGCGTTTTATGTGAAAATGTCACACATCCAGAAAGGTACATAAAACACTTGCACAGCCTGCCTATTTGTTGTTAAGTATAAAATGTAAATAAATGAATGACTGCTATGGGTGGTGGATTTTAGCAATGTAGCTGGTTTTGATCTTATCTATTAAAGTCTTCAAGTAGGGGAGATTCTAAAAGCTCCCAAGCTTGAGAGAATAAAGATTGCAAACTCTGAGATGACTTCTTCAGAATTTAGAGACAAAAATCTCATCATAAATCAACACCCAAAGAATTAGGTTTGGGATTACAAAAGTAACCCACCCTGAATAATGGTTTGTAAATTCTAATGGATTCTATCCACTGCTCAGAAAGTTATGATGACAGCTAAAATCACCTCAGGCTAAGTGATCTAAGAGATAACAGTAATTCTGGCAAGTGTGACAACTAAAGATAATACAAATAAAAGAGAAGTCATCTGCCCTGAGTTGCCAGGAGTCCAGAAAAAGATGGCTTTGGAAAGAAGCTTCATCAACGTTTATCTTGCACTGTTCAGGGTAGACTATATTTGGCAGACATCTAGCCATCCCAGGGCTACAGCTTGTGTTTAATCCTTCAGGCCTTACAGTCTGGATATGAGATTCCTTTAGGTTATCCAATTCTCAGTAAGCGCTCTGACCCAGAGGAGGGGCCCTGGTCAGCGGGTATTCTATTTATTGGCAAGGCATATCTCCCTCTGTGAAATGGCATTCTGGGGTCATTAATCAGTCTCCAACGGATTAAGTTAGTGTCAATTCCTATCCCTGAACCAGATTTCCTCATGGAGGGGAGAGGGGACTAGAGAGGTTGTACCATAAGAAACCACAGCTGAGGACCAAATCCTCTGCTTAAATATAGGATGAAACACATGGGATCAAATCCCATTTTCTTCACTGACTAGTGTTGTGACACTGGTAAGGTTAGTTCATTTCTTTGACCTTTAGTTTCCTCATGGATAAACAGCCAGCTTTAGGGGACTTCCTTGGTGGTCCAGTGGTTAAGACTCCATGCTTCCACTGCAGCGGGCACGGGTGCAATCCCTGGTCGGGAAACAAAGATCCTGTATGCCGTGTGTCACAGCCAAAAACAAACAAACAAACAAAAAACCTAGCCAACTTTAGGGTTGTTGGGAGGATTATTTATACTGTTTAGCACAGTGCCTGGCATGGTCTGATTCCTGTTGTAGAACTGAGGCAGATGTTCAACAACGGGGGACCCCAACACAGCACTTCATAAAGTCATAAACAGACACTAGCCCAAGACCACCCTCCATCCTTCCACTCTCCATTTCTCCTCCGGGGTCAAATACTTGGTTTGACAGTGCAAAGAAACCAGGGCAAAAGACTTTGTCTTAAGTAGACAAATTCAGGAGGAGGAAATGGATACCATACCTTTGAAAGCAATTTGTTCCACTAGTCTCTTTTAGCAACCAGGCTATGGAACTATTCACGGCAGTAAAAAACCAACTGTATGCAAAATGGAATACATTCATCAGCAGACAGAAAACTTAAAAGTGGTAGAGCAGTTGTGAAACTTCTTCTGATTGGAAAAAGGTGATCATAAAAAATTAGGTAGCTGATACACAGCGAAAGCATTCTGGCTTTCTTCTATCTTAAACAATTGAGAGCAAAACACAGCCAATTCCTCATGCAAAGTGTCTGCATCAGCCCTTAATTCCACCCACACATTTCCAGGTGTGACCACTTCCTTGTAGGTTCTTGACTAGCTAAGCTCAGGCTTCTGGATCCATGGCAGCAGAACACTTCTCCAAGCTTTACCTCCTTAGGAAGCACAAAATAGGTTTATTACTAAGGCAAGAATCTTCCTCAGAATCAAGATTTGCCCTACCCTTCCGGTCAGACCATCAACCTGGCTTTTTTTAAAAAATATATCTCTACCCTCCTCCTTCCGGATTGTGGCTCTGACCTATGCCTTGTTGACTCACACTCTCTGGGTGAGCCCTGGCTGTGGAAATATTATACATTTCCTGGTTCATGGCAACTGGCTCAAAACTGACAGGAGCTCCCAGTGACATTCTCATATTTAGCTGAGCTTCAGAGATCCCAGGTCTGATCCCTAACTCAAGAGCCATGACCCCAAATTCCCACGTTGTTGGTGGTGACCCGAAAAGGGAAAGACAACTTAAAAGTTATTGACCACTATCAAACATTTAGAGAAGAGGTAACACCTATCCTTCTCAAACTCTTCCAAAATATAGCAGAGGGAGGAACACTCCCAAACTCATTCTACGAGGCCACCATCACTCTGATACCAAAACCAGACAAAGATGTCACAAAGAAAGAAAACTACAGGCCAATATCACTGATGAACATAGATGCAAAAATTCTCAACAAAATACTAGCAAATAGAATCCAACAGCACATTAAAAGGATCATACACCATGATCAAGTGGGGTTTATCCCAGGAATGCAAGGATTCTTCAATATATGCAGATCGATCAATGTGATACACCATATTAACAAACTGAAGGAGAAAAACCATATGATCATCTCAATAGATGCAGAAAAAGCTTTTGACAAAATTCAACAACAATTTATGATAAAAATCCTCCAGAAAGTAGGCATAGAGGGAACTTACCTCAACATAGTAAAGGCCATATATGACAAATCCACAGCCAACATCGTCCTCAATGGTGAAAAACTGAAACCATTTCCACTAAGATCAGGAACAAGACAAGGTTGCCCACTCTCACCACTATTCAACATAGTTTAGGAAGTTTTAGCCACAGCAATCAGAGAAGAAAAAGAAATAAAAGGAATACAAAACAGAAAAGAAGTAAAGCTGTCACTGTTTGCAGATGACATGATACTATACATAGAGAATCCTAAAGATGCTACCAGAGAACTACTAGAGATAATGAATTTGGTAAAGTAGCAGGATACAAAATTAATGCACAGAAATCTCTTGCATTCCTATACACCAATGATGAAAATTCTGAAAGAGAAATTAAGGAAATACTCCCATTTACCACAGCAACAAAAAGAATAAAATACCTAAGAGTAAACCTACCTAAGGAGACAAAAGACCTGTATGCAGAAAACTATAAGACATTGATGAAAGAAATTAAAGATGATACAAACAGATGGAGAGATATACCATGTTCTTGGATAGGAAGAATCAACACTGTGAAAATGACTATACTACCCAAAGCAATCTACAGATTTAGTGCAATCCCTATCAAACTACCAATGGCATTTTTCACAGAACTAGAACCAAAAATTTCACAATTTGTATGGAAATGCAAAAGACCCCGAATAGCCAAAGCAATCTTGAGAAAGAAAAACAGAGCTGGAGGAATCAGGCTCCCTGACTTCAGATTATACTACAAAGCTACAGTCATCAAGACAGTATGGTACTGGCACAAAAGCAGAAATATAGCTCAATGGAACAGGATAGAAAGCCCAGAGATAAACCCACACACATATGGTCACCTTATTTTTGATAAAGGAGGCAACAATACACAGTGGAGAAAAGACAGCCTCTTCAATAAGTGGAGCTGGGAAAACTGGACAGCTACATGTAAAATTAGAACCCTCCCTAACACCATATACAAAAATAAACTCAAAATGGATTAAAGACCTAAATATAAGGCCAGACACTATCAAACTCTTAGAGGAACACATAGGCAGAACACTGTATGACATAAATCACAGCAAGATCCTTTTTAACCCATCTCCTAGAGAAATGGAAATAAAAACAAAAATAAACAAATGGGACCTAATGAAACTTAAAAGCTTTTGCACAGCAAGGGAAACCATAAACAAGATGAAGAGACAACCCTCAGAATGAGAGAAAATATTTGCAAATGAAGCAACTGACAAAGGACTAATCTCCAAAATTTACAAGCAGCTCATGCAGCTCAATATCAAAAAAACAAACAACCCAATCCAAAAATGGGCAGAAGACCTAAGTAGACATTTCTCCAAAAAAGGTATACAGATAGCCAACAAACACATGAAAGAATGCTCAACATCACTAATCATTAGAGAAATGCAAATCAAACCTACAAAGAGGTATCACCTCACACCAGTCAGAATGGCCATTATCAAAAAATCCACAAACAATAAATGCTGGAGAGGGGGTGGAGAAAAGGGAACCCTCTTGCACTGCTGGTGGGAATGTAAATTGATACACCATTATGGAGAACAGTATGAAGGTTCCTTTAAAAACTAAAAATAGAACTACCATATGACCTAGCAATCCCACTTCCGGTCACATACCCTGAGAAAACCATAATTCAAAAAGCGTCATGTACCACAATGTTCATTGCAGCTCTATTTACAAACCAGGACATGGAAGCAACCTAAGGGTCCATCGACAGATGAATGGATAAAGAAGATGTGGCACATATATACAGTGGAATATTACTCAGCCATAAAAAGAAATAAAATTGAGTTATTTGTAGTGAAGTGGATGGACCTAGAGTCTGTCATACAGAGTGAGGTAAGTCAGAAAGAGAAAAACAAATACTGTATGCTAACACATATATATGGAATCTAAAAAAAAAAAAATGGTTATGAAGAACCTAGGGGCAGGACAGGAATAAAGACACAGATGTAGAGAATGGACTTGAGGACACGGGAAGGGGGGAGGGTAAGCTGGGATGAAGTGAGAGAGTGGCATGGACATATATACACTACCAAATGTAAAATAGATAGCTAGTGAGAAGCAGCCGCATAGCACAGGGAGATCAGCTCGGTGCTTTGTGACCACCTAGAGGTGTGGGATAGGGAGGGTAGGAGGGAGATGCAAGAGGGAGGAGATATGGGGATATATGTATATGTATAGCTGATTCACTTTGTTATAAAGCAGAAACTAAAACACCATTGTAAAGCAATTATACTCCAATAAAGATGTTTAAAAAATAATAATAAAATAAAATAAAAGTTATTGACCAAAGGACTTTTATGCACAAGAAAGCAGACCCAGATAAAGTGTGCTCATAGGAGCAATAATGTTGGAAGCAGAGTTGTTTCCTAAGCAACCAAGAGCTGTAGAAAATCCAAGGAACTTTCAGCCCCTTAAGTAAAAGAGTAATAAGAGGGTTTGGAGGCTTTTCTTAAGCAGAGATGGGAAAAGATTTAAGAAGCACTAAGAAAGACTGTTTCAGATGTAAGTAAATGTAATGGTTTTTTTGTTTCTTGGGGTTTTTTTTGGCCGCGCAGCACAGCTTGTGGGATATTACTTCCCTGACCAGGCCTTGGTGGTGAAAGTGCCGAGTCCTAACCACTGGACCACCAGGGAATTCTCAAATGCAATTTCCGTAAATGTCTAAGCCAGAAGTTTTTAAGCTGAGTCTATGTGCATTTTGAGGGATGGAGATAGAGGATGTTTATGAAACCATGAACATTTTGTATATATGTGTGCATGTGTCTTTTTTTGCTGGAAAGGTCCATATTTCATTGCCTTCTAAAATATATCTATGTCCTAAAAGGTTAAGAACCAGTGATCTAAACCACATTCTTCTTCAATGTATATCATGGTAATAATGAGTTGTTTATTAAAATGAAGGCTTTACAATATAAAGAATGCTATTTTCATTCAAAAGCCATATTTAACTAAAATTCCATGCTAATCAATGACCTCAGCTTACCCTACTAACGGATGCTGAACTATTTCCTGGTTTTGATAGTATACTACAGTGATGCAGGATGTCAAATTGGGGGAGATGGGGTGAAGGTTGCACAGGAGCTCCCTGTACATTTCTTTGCAACTCCCTATTAATCTATACTTATTTCAGAATAAAACAGTTAAAAAAATTTTAAAGCATAAGTTCTGGAATCTGGTGGAGTTTGGTTCTTAAACCCAGCTCCGCATTTAAAACTTGTAGGATGCTGGGCAAGTTATTAAGTTCTCTGAATCAGTTCCTTGTCTGTAAAAAGGCACAACTGCAGTTCCTATCTCACAGAACTGCTGCATATTCAGTTCTTAGCACAGGTATAAACTATCATGATTTCTGTTAGGCCATATGGTCATAGCCCAGATATCACCCTTCACTAGGTGACAGGTATACGGCTTTCAGACATGGTTCTGAAAGGGGAAATAAACTGTCTCGTTTGGGGTAGTCTTGGAAACCCAAATCCATAAGGTGAGTAAACAGCATAAACAAGGAACTGCTTTTTGGAAATTAGAAGAGAAAATCTAGTGTAACAGAGACCATAAGGGGTTAGTAAAGGAAGGGACACACAGAGACACAAAAAACAAAAGCAGGGAATGTGACAATTTTTTAAAATGTGTATTCCAGTCCATATTTGCTCAGCATCAATGGTGTGCTTAAGGACCCTTAGAGTTAGATAGAATCTTCATCTAAATTGTGTCTGAGTAATAGTAGACAAAATAATGATAGTGTGCATTTCGCAAAGCCGTATGTTTTCCATTAAGGATTAAACTAAACCTAAAGTTTGGAAATGGGCCAATATTAAGATTTTTAAAAGAAAAATAAAAGGACAGTTATATAAGTCATCATTTTAACTGTCATTAATAGTTTGCTTTCAAGGAGTGTATATGTTAAGGTTTAAGACAGATTGGCTCAGGGTGCAGTGAGAACAAACAGAAGGGGCGATTACATTTGCAGCAACATGGATGCACCTAGACATTGTCATACTGAGTGAAGTAAGTCAGACAGAGAAAGAAATATCGTATGATATCGTTTGTATGCGGAATCTAAAAAGAAATGATGCAAATGAACGTATTTACACAACAGAAACGGAGTCACAGACCTAGAGAATGAACTTATGGTTACGGGGCAGGGTGAGGTGGGGGGAGAGTTAGGGAGTTTGGGATTGACATGTACACACTGCTATATTTAAAAAGGATAACCTAACCAACAAGGACCTACTATATAGCATGGGGAACTCTGCTCAATGTTATGTGGCAGCCTGGATGGGAGGGGAGAATGGGTACATGTATATGTATGGCTGAGTCGCTTTGCTGTGCACCTGAAACTATCACAACGCTGTTAATTGGCTATACTCCAATATAAAATAAAAAGCTTAAAAAAAAAAATACAGGGTTGCTCACAACTTTCAGGGCATTACCTGGGCCCTGGAGAGTTGCTGGGTGGGAAGTACTGTGGAAGAAAAAAAAAACAAAAAACAGAAGGGGCAATTACGTCAAACTGAAGGTCCAGAATTCCTGGAGGAGATGCCACCTGAGCTGAATCTTGAAGGTGAAATAAGAATGAGCCAGTGAAGAAAGTGCAGTGGTTGACAATAGCTGGCCCAGGCAGAAGGAAGAGCAAGCACAGAGGTGCAGCAGCGGTGACAGGGCTGGCAAGATTAGGCGGTTTGGTGTTACCACAATAATGATATCAAGGCTGGGCATGATATCTCAGAAAGGATGGGCGTAGGGTAAATAGCATTTAAAGAAACATTTTCTTTAAGCTTTCCCACTGTATATAAATCCTAGAAAAAATATTTGCACAAGCACTTTCACCCCAGAACCTATTTCTGTGATGGGCAAAGATGACCATCATGGGCAAAGACGTCTCAGAAAAGCTGGGCTTAGTTTCCATGAACTCTGCGTTTCCTCCCTATTTTTCACTACAAACTGAGAAAATATAGAGTTTTTAAGCATTTAAGAGCAGTCCTTTTTCCTTCCCTTGGAACAGGCAGGGGTGTGATGACCTTTCCTATAAAATGTGGGGTCTTAAGGGAATCACAGAGTAAGCTGGAGCTACACTTAGTCACAGAAATCTGTAGAAGTGATTGGTTTCTGCCAGTTGGCGTAGGGATACACATTTCAAATCATTTTTGGAAATTTCTGGCCTGAGGACGAAACATCATTGCTAATTTTATGGACGCAGGGAAGTAGTATCTAGTGAAGGAAGCACATTTATGGGTTACTATGTTTGTTGTGTGTATTTTAAACGTCACAGAGTCTCCATTTTCCATGCTTCTGATCTGGTTGGTCTCAAATCAAGACACTGACCTCACACCCCAGTTGCTCTGTGATATTCTAGATAAGAAAGCACAGCCCAAGACCCACATCCCTCCCCCTGCTTTCAGAGCCTCCCTAAGGCACCTGAAAATTCAAATACATTAGGAAAGACCTGATTCACAAAGACCTGCTTGTGCTTAATACTGAAGGGCAAACCTTGTTGGTACATAAAATGAAATTCCACAGAGAACAAATTTCTGTGCAAAGTTCTTCGCCATGTTTAGCATGCATTCTACTAGCTTGTTTGAGTGTGCAAGGAGAGAAGAAATTGCTAAGGAAACTAGGAGCAAATCATATGGCACTTCCTAACACTTGCAGGGATAAAAACGCTACTTCATCCCTAGCCTTATGTTTGGTCTTAAACATTCCTAAGTGAAGAAAGGGGTTGGTCTACAGTATTGGATATTAGATGTGAAAGAAAAAAAAATTATATAGGAGGAAAAATCATAAGCAGTTCCCAAAGACATGCCACAATAAAAGATCCCAGGAAGAAAGACCTAGATAAGGAATTCAATTTCTTATGTTTGTTAAATGTTTATAAACATTAAAGTTCATTCAGTTCAAGTTTACCGACTAGTCCAACTAGCTCCGCAAGCCGGAGATGCTTTCACTTGCCCTCAACAATTTCAGTCTTCTGAATTTAAATTTCCAAAAAAATCCTCCAGGACTAGATTATTTTCATACTGACCAAAGGAGGCGGCTTATTCAATAAATCATCTGAAGAATATTTTAGAGTCTCAATGAATCTTTCCAAATAATTTGTTCTGCAGGAAACTAGGTGAATTTAACATCAAAAGATCACCATGGCTACTGGCAAGTATGGATCTCACAAACATAATGTTGAGTAAAAGAAGCCAGAAACAAAAAAGGACATATTCTGTAAGTCCACTGGTACAAAGTTCAAAAGCAGGCAAAACTAACCTATGCTTGTATAAGTCAGGAGAATGGTTACCCTTGAAGGAGGGGGGCACAAGGGAAGCTTCTGAGATGCTGATAAGGTTTGCTCTTGACCTGGTACTGGTTACATGGTGAGCTCAGTTTGCAAAACTGTATTGAGCTGTAGACTTATGGTTTATGCTTTCTTTCTGTACACATGTTATGGTGTAATAAAAAGTAAAAAATAGATAAAAATAACATGGATCAGCATGGGTCCTGCATCAATGAAGCACCTGGGTTAAAAATCAATATTTGGGTCCAGAAAAGGAAAATCTATAGAGAAGAAAGTAGATAAGTGGTTGCTTAAGGCTGGTGGTTGACAGCTAAAGGGTATGGAGTTTCTTTTTGAGGCGATGAAAACGTTCTAAAATTGACTGTGGTGATGGTAAAGCACAACTCTATGAATATACTAAAAACTATTGAATTGTACACTTAAAAAAAAAAAGAAAACAAAAACCAATATTTTATACTTTCATTGCTCAATTCCACTGACTGGTTCCTACTTATTCCCTTAACTCCCAGACTGGATATCTGGTTGTACAATGAGTACAGATGTACATTTCCACTGGAAGGAAGAATTAATTAAAATAATACTACTTGAGTTCCACTGGCCTCCTTGACCCCTATCTGTTTATTACTCGCTGCTTCCTTTCTCTGTGAGCAATGCTCAGCAGGAGTCAATATTGTGGGAAGGACTCAGGGGTTCTCCACCTTGGCTGCACACTGATATCACCTGGGGAACCTTGAAAACTACCAATGCCTGAATCCTACCACTAGAGATTCTGTTTAATTGGTATGGGGTGCCACGCAGGCACCTGAATTTTTTTAAAGCTCCCCAGGGATCAAACTCCAGACACAGTGATATATTGCCTAAACACACAGACACACAGACACACACACACACACTCACACACACAACTCCCCAGGTGATTCTAATATTCAGCCAAAATTGAGAGCCACTGGTATAATGGTTTCCACAAAGAATTGAAAATCTAAATTCTCTGCTGTTTTTTAGCTGTATGACATGAGTAAGCTATTTGATCTCTCTAAACTTTGAGACATACCTAGCACAGAGTAGGTTAGTCGCCCTTCCTGTTTTCTTTCCCTTCAAAAACTAGAAAATTCTGTCTTATTTTTAAAAGCTGTTGTCTTGGGACTATTCTGAAGCGCCATTCTGATCTTCAGTGTCCTGCGTCTAGTACTTGCTCAGACTTCTTCACCCAGGTCACAAACTTCTTGTCCTCTGGCTCTCTGTTCCCCGCACTTGTAGCTCGAGAATGTGATCCCTGCCTTGGCTGACCTCCCAGGATTTGGTATCTAGACCACATGTCAACCCACTGCTGATTCTGGTTTCCCCTACTTGCTGCTGAAAAGCCAAGCATGCCACACAGCAGACTTTGAGTTTGATCTTAAAGGTCAGGTAGGAGTTAGGATTTAGATCAATGGAGAGAATGGGGTTGGGCAGTCCAGCTAATGGGATGCAAAGGACAAAAGGAAGAGCCAGGAAAACACAAGGGATCAGGGAACATGGAGGGGCTTGGAGGGGTTTCTGGAGAGTAGAGGTGCAAACTAGGAGCCCGCAGGCCAGATCCAGCTCACAGCTGTTCTGCTTAGCCTTCACAGGGTTTAAAAGGTTTTTGAATTTCTTACTAACATTTAAAATTGGGAGATTTCACACCAAAATTTAAATGTCCAACTTCTCTTGAAAAAGGTAACGATTTGACAACATTGGACCCACAGTCCACACGGAAACAACGGGGAGATGAGCTGCCGAAGCTCCCTTGGGGTGGCGGGCATCGTCCCTCCAGTCTTCTGCAGCCCCCACTGCCGCCGGCTTCTCCTCTTTATATACTGACCTGCCTCTCTAGGTGATCAATAATTATTTAGCCAATGAATGAATTAGAATGGGAGGGAGAGAGGCAAAAGAAAAGGAAGAGGAGGAAACAGAATCCCCCTATTAATAATACTAAAGAGTTATATCAAATCCTCACACTGTACACCTTAAAGTACGCAATGTTGTATGTCAATTGTATCTCAATAAAACTGAAAAAAAAATGAATGAAAAAAAAATACTAGAGAGTATCTGCAGAAGACCTCCAATAGCATACCAGTAAGTGTGGATTATATGGCTTGGGGTGAAAGGTAACCGAAGGCATTTTCCCATGCAGCAACACGACAAAGCGAGTATTTGAAAATATTTTAGGTACAACTTTAGTAAATAAGCCCATATGTCAAAAGAGTGCTATCTTGACTTTATGGGACACTAGCAAAGCCTGGCCCTCCAACCTTTCATATGATATGCAGTTGACAATAAATAATAAAAATAATGCTAATAAAATTAATAATTGTAAAAAAAATCTACTTTAAAGGTAAGTATATCTTTATACCTCACCAACTTCTAGGAACAATTTTTTTTTTTAATATTTATTTATTTATTTGGTAGTGCCGGGTCTTAGTTGCAGCAGGCAGGCTCCTTAGTTGTGGCATGCGAACTCTTGGTTGTGGCATGCGTGTGGGATCTAGTTCCCTGACCAAGGATTGAACCCGGGCCCCCTGCATTGGGAGCGTGGAGTCTTAACCACTGTGCCACCAGGGAAGTCCCTCCAGGAAGAATTTAAGATGGCACTAGAAGGTAGGATGAGCTGAAGTATGAGGTACCACATCCAGAAATAACAGTTGGAGGGATTTCCAGAAATTATTAGCATGAAGTAATAAAAGCATGAAGGAAGCTGGAGCAGCAGGACACAAAAGAAGGCAGGACTTTGAGAAGAGGTAATGGTCAAGACCTATGAATGTCCAGAATAGCCCTATGGCTTAAGGCCCAGTACCCAGGAGATTCTGCCAGAGAAGGTTAGGACACAACACTTGTGGGGTTGGGAAAAAACAAACCAAGATTTGATTGTCTGGGAAGGGACATGGGAGAGCTAATCAATATTTTCAGGGCCTCAGGAAAACAGGCTTCAGACCTAGAGGGAAAGTGAAGTTCTTTTTTATAAATTTACTTATTTTATTTATTTATTTTTGGCTACGTTGGGTCTTCATCGCTGTGCGCGGGCTTTCTCTAGCTGCGGTGAACGGGGGCTACTCTTCGTTGTGGCAGGCAGGCTTCTCATTGCGGTGGCTTCTCTTGTTGCAGAGCACGGGCTCTAGGCGCACGGGCTTCAGTAGTTGTGGCACGTAAGCTCAGTAGTTGTGGCACACGGGCTTAGTTGCTCCGTGGCATGTGGGATCTTCCCGGACCAGGGAATGAACCTGTGTCCCCTGCATTGGCAGGCGGATTCTTAGCCACTGCACCACCAGGGAAGTCCCGAAAGTGAAGTTCTTGAAAAGAAAAGACAAGCAGTATCCAGGTGCCCTGGAGGGAAGGTTGTGTGACTGCAGCCCCTCTCAGGTACCACAGGCTCAATTCAGGCCTGCCTGGTTTATAGCAATCAGACTCAATTCTAAGAGTCACCGAACTGTGATCCTTTTTCGTTGCTGCCATGACCATCTCCTGAACTGGGTGGGTCCGAGCCTGGAGGTGCTGGGTACTGGTGTCCAGGGTCTAAAGTTCAAGGCAGGAGTTGGGCTCAGAAGTCCGAAGTAAGCCAGGTCAACCTGGACATCCCCGGAAATTAGCTAGAAACGTGGGTCAGGAGCTCAGGCTTGAAAATGGAGCTTTTGGGAGCACAAGAGTTGAAGCTGAGGAGTGAGTGCTAAGAGAGAAGCACAGGTGACTCTCAAAGCCTACAGAGGCGCCACAATTAAGGGATGAAGGGAGAGGAGGCAGCGACCACAGCAGTCAAAGAGACACACAGAGGGGCTTCCCTGGTGGCGCACTGGTTAAGAATCCACCGGCCAGTGCAGGGGACTCGGGTTCGAGCCCTGGTCTGGGAAGATCCCACATGCCGCGGAGCAACTAATCCTGTGAGCCACAACTACTGAGCCTGCGCTCTAGAGCCCATAAGCCACAACTACTGAGCCCACGTGCCACAACTACTGAGGCCCGCACACCTAGAGCCACCGCAATGAGAAGCCTGCGCACCGCAGCGAAGAGTAGCCCCCGCTCAGAGTCGCTTAGCATCGCAAAAGAGAGCAAGAAGTTTAAAGAAGGGAGCCAGTAACAGTCACTTGCCAAAGAAAGGACACACAGGACAGAGAATGAAATAATGTCCAGGACCTGGATGGTGACCTTCCAAAGAAGAATTTTCAGAGAAAGGGGTGGAAACCAGATCGCAAGGAGTTACGTACGAGTAGGAAGTTAGAGGCTGCCAAACAAATCAGTTGGTATTTATGGTAGTAAGGTTTGAGTCATGTTTGGCTGTGGAGGTGCTAGCTCTGACAAGCACACGCTGAACTGCCGCCCTGCCACCCCCTTTTATGTCTGGAACTCTAAGATATCACCTGGATCACCTAGTCTTTCCCAGTCCTAATTAATAACTGTACTGGTTATATTTCTTATTTTTTGACGTGGAAGCCAATGGCTCTCCGATCCCGTCTCTGGTTGCCAACAGTCCATCCCAGAGTGGGCTGTGTGAAACAAAGGACCGTGGGGCTCACCCCTTTGAGAACAGGAACGGGGTCACCAAGCAGCAGACTGACTATGAAGAAGGGGATTTGGTCTTCCCCTCCGTTTCGTATTTGTTTTTACTTCCCAGTGCCCAGAGGCCTTGGCAAAAAAACACTGAAAAGTGTAAATGACGCAGGTGTGGCAGACAATTGCCAGTCTTGTAGCAGTTGTTCCCAATCATCAGTGTCGTCATGGAAAGAGGACTAAATCAGGAGTGCGGGCACCAATGGGCAGGCTGCTAATTTTATAACTGTAATCCTTTTACACAGTCCCCTGTCCACAGGCACGCAAAGGGTAACATGAAGTCGAATTCACAGCATTTTCCGTAGGCTCAAATATACTTGGTTTAAGCAGTCAGAAAATGGTCATTCCTAATAAAAACAAGTTAAGAAAAAGGGAACATGACTTCCTTAAAAGGTACAAAAACATATACTCAGACTCTATTTTCATCCCCTTTAAAAAGACAAGTGAATTGAGCTTTTTTGTACGTGGCACCAAACCCAGAAACCTTAGAGAAAATAATCTAAGAAAATTTAAATCGTAAAATTAATGTATTTTGCTGAAATATTCGTGGATGAAATGATATGTCTGGTATTCAATACAACAAATAATTCAGGGGAAGTAGGTAAGAGTACAGATAAAATAAGGTTAGCTTTGAGTCGATAATTATTTAAGCTTGGTGATAAATATGTGGAGATTTAATATACTGATCTCTCTATTTTTATTTGTTTGATATCTTCCACAATATAAAGTTTTAAAAAGTAACACGCTTTTGTTAAGTCAGATAATACCTTGTAAACAAAGTTGAAAAGCAAGCAATAACCTGGGGGGAAATATGCAAAATGCTGCACTGTTAGGGTTTATAGCCTTAAGACAAAGAGTTCTTACAAATGAATGAGAAAGACTAACAACTAATAGAAAAAAATGTCAGGAATGGGTAATTCACAAAAGAAATACAAAAAGCTAATAATCATATGAAAACATATTCAACTTCACTAATTCTGGGAGACAGAATAATGGCCCCCCCAGGGATGTCCAAGTCCTCATCCGCAGACCTGCGAATATGTTACTTTACATGGCAAAAAGGGACTTTGCAGATGTGATTAAGGATCTGAGGATGGGGAGACTGTCCTGGAGTATCTGGGTGGGCCCAAAGCCATCACCAGGGTCCTCAAGAGAGGGAGGCCAGAGGGTCCGCGTCAGAGAAAAGGCAATGTGAGCAAGGAAGCAAAGTCAGTGAAGGAGATGAAACAACGCTGTGTTGCTGGCTTTGAAGATGGAGGAAGGGACCATGAGCCAAGAAGTGCAAGTGGCCTCTAGAAACTGGCACAGGCAAAGAAACCTGTTCTCCCCGAGAGCCTCCGGAAGGAAGCAGCCCTGCTGCCACCTTGACTTCAGCCCAATCACTGTGCCTGGAGGAGAACACACAGCAGTGCCAGCTGACCTCACTGGCCTACTGACTTCCAGCAGGCCCTCAGTGACCCTACCTCCCCTGCCACTGCGATTATACGTTTCCTACCAATTTGCGCTCCTAAACGACTATGTCACGGCTTCTCTGCTCTCCTCAATTTGCCAACTTCCCCCACTTACCTTCCCAATGCATTCCCTTTGGTGGTGCTGTTTGTTAGAGGGACTTAATTACACAACACAGTCAAGAGCAACCAAGACACTTGCAAACCCTCCCATCCGTGTACCAGCATCTGCACCTCACTCCCTGTCCCCCTGCTGCTTTCCATACACTGTGCGCCCACCTAAGGCTAATCCTCCCCTCTCACCTACTCAAGAGCACCACTGCTGCAGTTCTCCATCATCACTACTTTTTCTCTCTCCACTGGATCCTTCCCATCAGCACATGAATGGGCTTTAAAACAACAACAAACTTCCCCTACCACATTCCCCTCTAGCTACCTCTCCATTTCTGCTTCTTAGAGTACAATTCCTCAAAAGAGTTTTCTATAGTTGCTCTCTCTAATTCCTCTTCTACCCTTTTTGAGCCCACTCCAGTTGGCTCCATTCTCAGCACAGATCTGCACGGTGGGAATCATTTCCATTTACAGAAGAGGGAACTTGTTCAAAACCACATGTCAGTCCACAGCTGACTCTGAAGGCTGGGCCCTTCCTATTCACTGCTTCAGCCTGCCTCTCCCACTGTCCTTTCTTATTTTCTCCTGCAAGTTGGACCACCCAGCCAGCCTCCTATAACCCTGGCCTTGTCTGCATGCCTTATAAAGTGTTTATAAGATTTGATTCTAATTAGTTTATGAACCACAACATACTATATTGATTTTGAAGCTAATGTATTTCAGATTTTATCTGCCTGTGTCATGGCTTACACTGAGATAATGTTTTCACCTATAGTTATTGCTTTTAGGAAACGTTTCATGAATATTTCCCTAAGCTACACCAGATTTGTAAGTTTACGCATTATTTTCATTTTCACTAATACATACTCAGTACAAAAATGTAGAAAACGGGAAGCAAAAATACATCAGCCATAATTACACCACCGAATACAAATACTGTTAGCTTAGCACTTTTATTTCCTTCCAGGTTTAAATATGTACGTTTCTTGCCTAGTTATAAGCAGAGCAAATATGGAAAAGTAATCTTGTATTATCCATTAAAATATGCAAAGAAATCAACATACATAAAAACAGGAGTACTTAAGGACATATGATATAAATGTTTAATTGAGCATGGAAAAAAACAGGACAAAATGTTCATCAGTAAAAGAATAGTTACATAATTTGTTTCCTCTTCTGTAAAATCGAAATAACACTAGTACTTTAAGGGACTGTTGTAAGAACCAAATTAGGAAATGTTTAGAAACCATATGATATATTAAACACAGCTGACCAGAAAGCATATTATTTGTACAACAGCTTATCTCCTCAACCCTATATTCTCTCATTCAGTCCTGTCTAGCTCAGGTCAAACTCCTCTAACCTGGCATCACTATTCTAGAAAGCCTCATTACTCTTTCGATTTCTAGGTTCCAAAGAGATGAGGTCATTCTGTCAACGCAACAGATATCAAGGATATTTATTCTTCTGTGTCCTATTTCTCCAAAAGATAAGGTCTGCTGCGTTATTTTGTAGCTACTGAACCTTTTCTCCAGCTTTAGCCATAATTTACCAATTCTAACCTTTCAGGAGTTAAGACTGCTCGGCATACACCCTCTGTTTTTTTTTCCTTTCTCTTTTGGTGGCCGCTTCCTCAAAGTTTTCATTCACTTCATCTCCCTGGGGGTAGCAAGCTCTTGGTCTTTTTGATCCTGTATTTAGTTTCCTTGTCCATCTTTCGCACATCACAAAATCAGGTATAAAATAAAACTCCCAGCAAATAGAACAGGGCTAGTAAGATAAATCTTTCTTGAATGAATGAGATTATTTTTGATTGTCAGAGAAAGAGAAAAGGGTGCAGAAAATATACTATTAGGGTTTATTAATGCCACCCTTAAAACTGGGAAAAGATTAAATAAAATTGGCCTAATAGGGCTTCCCTGGTGGCGCAGTGGTTGGGAGTCTGCCTGCCAATGCAGGGGACACGGGTTCGAGCCCTGGTCTGGCAAGATCCCACATGCCGCGGAGCAACTGGGCCCGTGAGCCACAACTACTGAGCCTGCGCGTCTGGAGCCTGTGCTCCGCAACAAGAGAGGCCGCGATAGTGAGAGGCCTGCGCACCGCGATGAACAGTGGCCCCCGCTTGCCGCAACTGGAGAGAGCCGTTGCACAGAAACGAAGACCCAACGCAGCCATAAATAAAAAATAAATAAATAAAATAAAATAAATAAATTAAAAAAAAAAAATTGGCCTAATAATTTTAAACCATTTGGTTTGAATAAAATTGTTTTCTTATCCCCC
This sequence comes from Balaenoptera acutorostrata, assembly GCF_949987535.1. Lineage (NCBI taxonomy): Eukaryota > Metazoa > Chordata > Mammalia > Artiodactyla > Balaenopteridae > Balaenoptera > Balaenoptera acutorostrata. The sequence goes on along the minus strand of NC_080068.1, from coordinate 50,781,750 downwards.
TTAATTTGCTAAAAGGAATCTTGCTGAGCAAGCAATATTTTACACTTGAAACAACAGTGTCGTCTGGATCCAGTAAATAATATCCTAGTCACTATGTTTGTTTTTATTTGTTTTATATTCTAGCCCCTCGTTTGAAGGTTTCTGGGCTTAAATACAAATACTGATATAATTTGGGAGAACAATTTCATCCAATTCTCTCCTACCCACTGAAATACTCTAGAGTAAAAACACTGTGAAGGGGTCCAGAATATGTCACTGTGGCATAAAAATTATTTTGAGCAGAAGTCATTTGAGTTCCTGAAATCTCTTATCTGTCTGAAAGCAGAGCCTCCCAAAATAACTCAAAGCACCCAATTGTCAGAAACCAACCAAGGAACATTCTTATCACCAGAGATCTTGAGAAGTCACCACACCACGACAAAACAAACATTGTCACAAAAACGATCATATCTCCCATGATACTCCTCAGGGCCCATTTACCTTTCCAAAAACTTGTTTTCTCATACATGCCCTTTCTCCCCCTCCCCTTCCCTTATTAAGAAGTCTTTTGTTTTCCTGTAAATGCCCTCCTCCCCTCCCCTTTCCTCCATTAAGACGGTATATAAGCCCCCAATCCTAACTGCCCCTGTGAGTCACATTTTCTGTGAACTCCTCAACACACATTAATAAAAACACGTGATTAAATTTTGTCTTTTCTCCTGCGTATCTGTTCTTTGTCAGTTTAATTCAAAGGCCCCCAACAACTGAGCCTAAGAGTGTATAGGAATTCTTTCTCCCTGACAACCTGATGATCAAGTACTTCCAATATTTCATTGCAAACACTGAATTTTAAATCTCCACACGGGCCCTGCTATAAGAATAAGCATTATTTATGGTTATATCAGCAGAAGTATATTTGGAAACTACAAGCAAGGTGATTACTGCCCTGGACACCCCTGCCCACCAGGCCTACCCTGGAATTTGGAAATAAGATTGGCATCAGACACAGCAGAGGTATGTCAATGGCCCGGAAGAGACTTCTAAGTGTTTCCATGAGGTAAATCTGGACATAACCAGCCTGAATGTGTAAATAGAAGGCATTAGTGAGAAGGTCAGTTGGTCAACCTTGGAAGGATAAAAGAAAGGCACCCAGGGCCCACCCCAAGGGGTGATTCCTGCAGCATCCAGGGCTAGGGCCACTCTACTGGCACAGTAATGCCAGCATAGCAGGAAGAACAGTCTCCTAACTTCCTCAGCTGAAGGGCAGTCCTTAAGATCACCCACATGCTTTTGTTCCAACAGAGTAGGCTGTTGTAAATGCTGTTTACAGAAGGAAGGAAGGAAAGAGGCTCCCACAAGCAACCTTCTGATTGTAATCTGGCTTCCTTGTAACTTCCTGTGGGCACAAAAAGTGCTGACAAGGAGTCTCTTCCTCCTGACAGTTAACATATCTTCCTACACATTAACAAATGAACAAACTTAAGGTCGGTGCAAGGTTCAGTTAGCAGAAGCCAGTTTTCCAGGGTTTCAAGCAACTTACGGTCCAGTTGTGAGGACCAGGCACTCAGAGACCTGACACAGCACGAGGGAGCAGCCCCCAGCCCCCAGCCCACAAGACTACATCTGTCAGTCCTCCCATCCACAGCACTTATCAGTTATGCAACTTCCTCCCCTGGCCATCCTTTCATTCAACAACTATTTACTAAGTGTCTACAAGAGCCAAACACTAACCTGGATGGAGGCCTGTGAAACAGACAAAACAGGGCCTCCTGTAGACTGAGGTCTGCTGAACTGGACATACAGATTAGCCAGCAGGGAAGTTTAACACAGTGGGATGAAATCTATAGGAGAGGCAGGTGGGAGCACCAGATTCTGGGAGGTGGGGAACTGAAACTGAAAGACGAGTAGGAGCCAACTTTGCGGATGGGAAGTGGTCTAGGTGGAGGGTAAGCCCGGGCAAACTTCTGGAGGTAAGAACAGTTAGGAACTGAGGCTGTTCAGTGAAGCTGGCGTTTAGGAAGTTGGGGCAAGGCAAATGTGAAGCCTGAGGGACTTATATAAATCAAACATTTTGAATTTTATCCTGAAGGCAATGGGGAAGTACTGAGGTATGTTAGCCTAGAGAGAAACCACATGTGGTTTTCTTAAAAATATCACACAGGCTCCAGCAAGAACAAAGGAGGGGGCAGGAGGAAGACAGGAGGCAAGGGGTGCCTTTAACTAATATCTTTGGCAGCTGGCCTAATAACTTACCTTTCGTTCATAATTCCCTCCCCTCTTTCGCTATTCATTTGACTCATAAAATGTTTTTAAGGTCACTTCATTTTCTTATTATGGATTACAAGTTGGATTACAAGATGATTTTAACCTAAATATAATTTCATTTTATGGCAACGCCTCTTGTCTATCTCAGAGTAAATGCTTCTCTTGATAAATATATTTTGGATCTTAGACAAAATGCCCTTTGTAATTTTTCTATGAAATTTTGTTTTTTATTTGTTTATTTTTTACCTCTTGCCCTGCCCAGAGATCACCTAAACTCATTGCCCAATTTAGGGAGGAAATGCCCGGAGGGGATGATCCCCAGGGAGGGGAAGGTACATTTAACTGCCTGAGGTCCCCACCTGCAGTTCCTCAAAGATGCAAATGGCCCACCTGAGGAAACAGAACACCTACACCTGCCTGGGCAGCAGGAGGTAAAGGCCCACCCAAAGAAAACAAGAGGCCAAAGCCTCTTGGTAAATCTGTTTTATTCTCAAAAGTAAAAGCACAGAGGCAGAGCCTGAAGGGGATGGATGTTAGTTTACCATTTCAACAGAAGTCAAGATTATAGACTAGAGCCAAATTAAGTCACCTTCGTACTTTCTTATGGATTTTCCTACAGCTAGTTTCCAGGCCATTCCCCTGCAGTGATTAGCTATAAAACTTATTTAGAAAACAAAAGCCTTGTGCAGAGCAGGACAGCCAGAGAGCACTTCCCACCCACACTGGGCCTGGGGAGAGGGGTCCCCTGAGAAAAAGTGGAAGTGGGGGCAGGCCGGCCAGGGAAAAAATGGTGGAGCAGATGCCAAGGCTAAGGAGTGGCAAGTCCCTGGGACCCTGGAAATGTTCTTCTTCAGCCACTTATGAGAGCTCCCACCTTAGCACCGGCAGGGTCCTTAAGAGCTGGTAGAGGGTGAACAAGGACCTATGATACAGCACAGAGGACTATATGCAATATCTTGTAATAACCTATAATGGAAAAGAATCTGAAAAAAGAATATATATGTATATGTGTGTGTGTGTGTATGTGTATATATATATATGTATATATATATATATATATATATAACTGAATCACTTTGCTGTATACCTGAAACTAACACAACATTGTAAATTAACTATACTTCAATTTAAAAAAAAAGGTTAAAAAAATGTTGGTAGAGGGTAAAGGAGCTGTGGAAGAGGGCTATGAAGGAGGAATGAGCGTGAGGGCTTCTCAGTACCTAGACCATTGGATATCAGAAAGACTTACTGTCCTTGAAACTCACAGATGATTGTAAGAGCAGCTATCATTTATTGAGGTAAGCACAGGAATAGTGCTTAGCATAATAAGTACTTGCTATATGCCAGGTCCTGTTTAAGGTTCTTCACGTATGCACGGCACGCATACATACATACACACACATATATACATAAACACACACACACACACTCATTTAATCCTCAAGCAGTCCTATCAGGTCAGTTCTATTATTATTTCTATTTTATAGTTGAGGAAACAGTCTCAGAGAGGTTATATATGTAACAAGATGTAATTCACAGGTGAGTCCTTTGGAAACTCTACTAATATCCTACTTACCCTTGAACTTCAGCTATTCTAATACACCTAAATATTGAGGCAGTATTGTATATTTTTGCATAGTGTTGTAGACTCTAGCTTGATTGGGTTTGAATCCCAAGCTGTGCCTCTTGCTGGCCGTGTGACTTCGGCCAAATAATCACAGAATGGGCATAATAATGGTAGGTACCCTACTGACCACCTAAGGGCAGTTACAAGGATTCTGTTGGCTAATACCTGCAAAGTCCTTAGAACAATGTCTGGAACACAGTACATACTCAATAAAAGCTGGCCACTACTAAAAGTCCACATTAGATCACAAGGAGCAAATCAGAGTGCAAAGTACTATCATGCATAGCAGTGGGAACTGAAAGCTAACAACCTTAACAGCAAAAGGGAAAGGTAGAAGCATAGATAACCAAGTATATATGTGGAAATTATGCTCTTCTCCCATCGTTTGATGGGAGGAGAGCAGAATAAAAGATATGTGCATGACATGTGGCCCTTCAGTCCTGCACATTCACAACCAGGTTAGGGTGAAGGAATGGACCTGAGATAATATCTGTAACATTTCAAACAATAATCAAATTGATGAACGAGGATACCATTCACATTTCTTCTATAAAGGATCATTATTGGTTAGTTTTATTAGAATCCTAGGGTTTAACAAATCAATTTAGAAAAGTGTTGATTGGCCTTAGACTTGCCAAATATAAATTTTATAAAATTAAAATAAACTTGTATCGTTCAAATTTTATGACATTTATTCAGAGCAGAACTGGATTTAATGAGAGTAGAACCTATTATTCAATATTAAATATTGAATCTTGAGAATAAAGATGTAAACATAATCCCAATTGAATGAATTAGCTAATTGGTTTTCTTAGCTATTACTATCAATACCTGTGTTTTGGCCAATTTATACATAAAATAGAAATTTATTTCATAGTAAATTCAAATGCATATGCAACAAACAGACCCTCTATTATCAAGTACATGAATTGACAAAATGAGTTAGGAATGTGCTGCGTGTTGCAATGGCTACCCTGCCGGGGATAGGTGTTGTCTGAAGGGAAGTATCCTCAGTGCCAAAGCAGAAAACCAGGCACTGTGAGGGTGGATCTAAGCAAGGCTGTCAGGGCCTCTCCTTTGCCATGTCTCTCCCCTACTAGACTTGACTGTGAGAAGGGATCTTGCATTTTGTTCTGCCCAAGCCCTAGCACCAAGCCTGGTAAATGATTCCTCAATGTTGGGATTAAAGAGGGCCCAATCTTCATCAATAGTCCAAGAGCCAGGAAGACAGGATCAATACACTCTCCTTATAAACCAGATTATAAAGATTGGCATCACTCTCACTCTTGGTGTTTATTTCCCTGTGGTTATCTCCTAGCAGATAAAACACAGCTTTAGTTAGGTTCAGCTGTAGATTTGATTCACAGCCAGTGATGGGTCCACAGCCTTGGAGGGGAAACAGTGCCTCCTAGAGGCCAACATATTGGTGGCAGGAGTAATTTGTGAGAGACCTGAGGAGGTACATCCTGGGGACACAATGATGATATTATGGATCCAGTTGATCCCTCTCCACTGGGATCTTCTCCTTCAAGTATAAAGTTTGAAAGTCTGTGGCTCATTTTTACTTGAAAAGTGTCATTTCTTTTTTACAGAATCATCTATTCGAAACATTGCTAACCTGTTAATCACAATTCCTTTCAATTCCTTCAACTTCAACTTGGTGCTAAAGTCTGATTATTTGTTTCCCCCTACAAATTCTATGTTGAAATCCTAGCACCCAATGTGATGGCACTGTAGGTGGGGCCTTTGGGAGGTGATTAGGTCATGAGGGCTCCGAATGGGATTAGTGCCCTCATAAACGAGGCCCAGAACCTCCCTTGTCCCTTCTGCCTTGTGAGGACACAACAGAAAGACAAAGGTCTGTGAACCAGGAAGTGGATCCTCACCAGACATGGAATCTGCCAGCACCTCGATCTTGGGCCTCCAGCCACCAGAACTGGTAGAAAATAAATTTCTGTTGTTTATAAGCCACCCAATCTATGGTATTCTGTTACAGTGGCTCAAATGGAGTAAGACCCTTGGATAATAACAAACCAGCTCTGATGACCCTTGGCTTCAATTTTATGAGAGGATATAAGCTAAAGTTGGCTAGTTCAGTTTAACGGGAAAAAAAAAAAAAAGCTTATTGAACATACCACCACATACCAGGTACTAAGCACTAAGCTATTATTGAACATTAATGGTAACTTATAACTTATATAAAAAAGCCAAAGTGTAGTGTGTGTTTGGACCACTTCTTGAGTTGGTGGATGACTCAATATGAGAAACCAAGAGAGCAACCTCTTCTTGTCTACATATGTTCTGGCAAGATCACAGCTTTGTCTCAGACTGGAAACAACAGGGAAACACTGTTACTGGGTGGACCTCTGTAACCCATTGGTTAGGGTTCTCCTTCTAACAAATTATCTACTTCTCCAAAGTGGGAGAGCTTACCTGAGGGAAGTACTGGGGTTAAGCTATGGCAGTGGTCAGGAGCAGCCAATGACATGCCCAGGGATAGATGTGGAAAATCAGGAGAGGGCACAGGCTCTGCAGTCACAAAAATCTCAGCTCAAATCCCAGTAATTGAGCTTTGTGACCTTCGCAAGTTACTTAACCTCGCTCTTTCAACCGTTTCCTTTTGCACAAAGGGGATGAAAGTAAGGAGGTTGAGACAGTTAATGAAGACAATATATGAAAAGTGCGTAGCACAAGAAATTGTTGCCAGTAATTGTTGTTGTTAGGAAATAATACCAACTACCACTAAACTCAAGTAAAACTGAACAGTCCAAAGGGTCTTTGCAACAGGATGCACCAAATCTCCTGTCCTCCCACCTCCCTTACACTCTGTAAGCCAAGATAAAGGAGAACATAAGCAGCAATAATGAGGGAACATTTATTAAGCACACCTTCTAACCGGACCAGGATGGACACCTGACCCAAGCTGAGCCAGTCAGATTCCCAGAGTCATCCTGAGTCAGTTACCGGGAGCTGAGCTGTGAGGTTACATTGAGAATGCGCTGGGGTCCGGGCAGTGGCCAAAGCCACTTGCAAGCCTGGAAGCAGAGAGGCCATGAGTCAGCACAGAAAGCGAGAGAATGGAATAGACTCACTGAAAAAAGCACAGACGAGATTATGAAGCCTGACATATCTAGACACACACACACACTACCTGCATGTCGACTCTCCAGTTCTCATGAGGCCAGGCTGTACTTCCTACAGATTTCCTTGAAGATTCCCCTATATCCTTACAAGAGACTCTTCTTTGACCTGAGTTCTTTTGAAGACTCAGGATGGACCCCAGACTCTCACAGAACTTCTTCACAACCTTACGTGACGCAATTTCAGAATAACAGGAATAGAAGCACCATCATGGTTGAGGTGAAAAGTGAACCAGAGGGAGGATGGAGGATGTAGAGATAGAGATGAAAGTATAAACCTTGGTATCTACATGTTTTAAATTTTGTTATTTTCAGAGACCCAGAGGTCTCTGACAGTGAACTGTCATTTAAAAGTGTGAGCTGGGCTTCCCTGGTGGCGCAGTGGTTGAGAGTCTGCCTGCCAGTGCCGGGGACAGGGGTTCGAGCCTTGGTCTGGGAGGATCCCACATGCCGCGGAGCAACTGGGCCCGTGAGCCACAACTACTGAGCCTGCGCGTCTGGAGCCTGTGCTCCGCAACAAGAGAGGCCGCGATAGTGAGAGGCCCGCGCACCGCAATTAAGAGTGGCCCCCGCTCACCGCAACTGGAGAGAGCCCTCGCGCAGAAACGAAGACCCAACACAGCCAAAAATAAATAAATAAATAAATTTATTAAAAAAATAAATAAAAAAATAAAACTGTGAGCAAGAGGCAAGCTACTGAATGAGCAGAGAACTTGCATTTGCATCTCAATGGGGCTGTTCCTGATCTTTACTACTTTTTAAAAAATGTACTCATTCATTCGTTCATTTATATCTTAATCATTTTGTGAAAGAGATGATACATCCTAGGAGTATTTGATAATGTGAGGGATTTAGAAAGGTCACAGATATGTATCTCAGGAATGTCCTGGTTCTAAGGCACTCTTTAAAAAGAAGTACTTGGCTATGAAGGGAAGGAGGCAGGGGAGGTACCTAAACCTGGGAAGACTTCTGGATCCCCAAGACAAACTCATACATGTTAAGGGTGAAATTTATTTCCTACCACTGTTCTCTCTTCATCTGCTTTGCCCTTCGTAAATTACCTCGTGCCACAGGACCCTCATAGTGCTTACTTGGAAACCCACTCAAGAGTACCCTTCCCCGATAGTATCTAATGGGCCTCTCGCAATTAAAATGTTCATTCTAGCAAAGCATGGCTCTCATTTAGCTCCTGAGGTATATGACAATTAATTCACACTAACATATGAAGGACAGTTAAGCATGATGAGGATGTACTCTTTTCATTGATATTTGCATTTTAAAAGATGTTTGTTAACCCAAAAGGCTAAGTCCTTCATGGCATACTTTTATGCATTGTAAACATCTGTTAGGAAGGTATTTTTTGATCCAAGGGTCCTTCCAGGACCTTTTAAATCACACTGTCTACCCCCATTAGAATATAAGTTTCACGAAAACAGACACTTTTATCTGTTTTCAATCATTGCTGAATCTCCAATGCCTACAACAGTACATTGCATAGGAATTGCTCAGTTAATGTTTGTGGAATGAATAAATGATGATGTCAGGATTCATATCTATCTGGCTTTAAACTGTAATGTTCTTTCTACTATATGAAACTCATCTCTTTCTTAAAATTAATCTCTTCACCTACCTTACAGTATAAGAGAAAAGAAGGAAAGAAAGAATGAAAGGGAGGGAGGAAAATACATGGTACCAAGATGGATGAAATGAAATTCAAGTTCAGGCATCAGCTGCAACATGGGGCTCCTTGGGTTTCTCCTCAAAAGCAAACTAATAGTTTTGCCAGGGGCTCCAGATGTTTCTCTTCCGAAACTGTTTCTACTTAATACCTTTTCTAAGCTTGTTATTATTTGTGATTATTTAGAGGAAAAAAAAGGGCATGTTTATTTAAAGAAAAATTTATTCAGTAAAAATTATGGAACAGTTGAAAGAAGAAAACATGCCCCATATCCTTCCACCGAAATATAACCACTCTGAATTCACATCTTACTACATCTCTTTCTAGGCTTCTTCCTATGTATATATTTTAAATACTTACCCAATTTTTAAATTTATTTTATTTAATCTTTTTTTTTTTCTGGCCACCCCACGAAGCTTACAGGATCAGCTTGCGGTAGCTTAGTTCCCCAACCAGGGATCGAACCCTGGCCCCCTGCAGTGGAAGTGCAGAGTCCTAACCACCGGACCTCCAGGGAATTCCCCATATATTTTAAACTTAGCTATTATCATTGAGTATATACAATTTTGTATCCTGATTTATCACTTTTCTATCATCATTTTTTATTTCTGTCATGTACTGATATTATTATTCTCCATGATGTTCAGTGTAAAATTCTGAGTTAAATGAAGTGACATTTTCTGCTGCCAACTGGTATTAAAATTTTATGTTCTTTCATACTGATTCTGTGACAAGGGAATTTTAAAATTCCAATTCTTAACGTTGGCAGGAGACAAAGGAGTTTTACAATTCTCTCTTTCTGTTAAATATTTTTAAAACTGCAAAGAATCAGTAAAACACGGGGTTGTATTTATCTATAATGCTGAGCAGACACCCTTATTCTCTAACCATTTTCCCCTCGAAGTCTTTCCAGATTATGATTCCTGGAGGAATTAATAGCCATTACCCCAAAAGAGAACAATTGCCTTGGACTACATGGAGAGGAACACACCCAAATATAAAGATATTTAAGTCAGGTTTTATTATTTAATATATACATAATGTTATCTTCATCTAGTAAACAGGACCATTCTACAACAGTTGTATAGATTATAGTTTTATATATTAATATACTGTAGAGGTAGTTTTAGTCATATAGCTGAAAAGATTTAAGAGAATACAGAATTTCTAAAGCCAACAAAAGGAAACTATGGTGTAGGGACCAGACTAGGGTTTGTAGACCTGTTCTGCTATTTACTAGCTATGTGACCACAAGTGATCAACAAAACAAAACAAACAAAACCGTGTTCCCACAGGTTGGGGAGGGATATTTTAAAATATCAACCATGTTACAGGCTCCTTGGTAGATGTTTTTACAAAGACCATTTAATTTAATCCTTACAATGATGCTATTGGGTTGGCAAGGTGTAGTAAGTTTTTATTCTCCCCTCTTTACTTAAGAGAACCCCAATTTTACTGGGGGTAGCAATATGCTTATACCAAAACAGAATAACATAATAATGCATTTCCCAGGCTCTCTTGCAACTAAGGCTGGGCAAAGTTCTTAACAAAATAGGTAGAAGTTGAAAGATGGAGCTTCCTGGAAAGGTTTTTATACGAACAGCAGACTGGCAACTACTATTGATTCAGGTAAGAATTATCAATGGATGCTAAAACTGAAGGGTGAAAGTTTGATGAGAAACAGGATATTTATCAATATTAAAACATATCCCCCCAATTATACTTATTAACATCAAAGGGAAAAAAATAGTTAAATGTACAGTAGAGAAGTTTGGCAGACAACACCTTAAACAGATGATCAAAATTAATATCGCTAATAGTGGGACAAACAAATGTTATGTACCTCCTGAGACGATGCACTGTGAGAAGGGCAGCACTTCTGTGATATTCCTAGCAAAGATGCCAAAGATGCACCATCTGAACTTAATCGGGAAGATCAGACAAACCCCAATTGAGGGGCATGCCACAAAATAACTGGTCTATCCTGTACTATTTCAAATACTGAAATCATAAAAGACAAAGAAAGAGGAACCGTTCCAGACTGAAGATGACTATAGAGACAACATCAAAATGCAGTGTGTAATCCTGGTTTGGATACTGGGCCAGAAAAGAAAATAATTGGGACTCCTGGCAAAATTTGAATAAGGCCTGTAGATTAGAAAATTGCAATGATATCAGTGTTAACTTCCTGGTTTTGATCACTGCACTGTGTTATTTAAGAAAATGTTTTTGTTGTTAGGAATTAGACACTGAAGTAAAGGGACATCATGCCTATAAATTCTTTTCCAGATGATTCAGGGGAAAAATATATATATTTAGAGAGAAAAAAATGACAAAGTAATTGGGGTAAAAATGTTAAGTTTGATCTGGGTGAAAAATATTTGGGAATTCTTTGTACAATTTTTGCAACCTTTCTTCAATTCTAAAATTAGTTCAGAATAAAAGTTATAAGAGTAAAAAGAGTGGGGAAGAACAGATAACTTGTTGATAGACAGCTTTTGACCTTGACCTTTGCCCTTCTTTCTTTCCAGATAAGGATGCAACTACAACCAGCTTGTAACAAAAAAGATGAAAGCCTCAAGCCAAGTATCTGCTTAACAGAAAGATTCCAGCTTACATCCCAGACAATTTGTTTTAAGGCATTCTTTGGTTTTCTGTTGCAAGGCAGAAGGTAATCAAAACAGATATAGCAAAGTTAAGTTTAATTTGCCCAAGACTACACCATTCAAAAGTGGCAGGACTAGAATGAAAACCCGGTTCTGTTTAGGTTTGCAAACAAAACATGCCATTTTGACCTATACCATGCTGAAGCCCAGGCTTCGCTCTCCATGAAATGGGAATAAGAATTTTAGCACTCCAGAATGAACCTAGAGTGGGAGAGAACCTATAGCAGGGCCTGGCAGAGAGGACAGAGACTCAGATGTTTGCTGAATCAGTAGTTCAGGAAACCAAGCACATCTGTTTTCAGTATTCTGTTATACCGTGCTATTTTTAAGTACTGAAGAAAAAAAAAAAACCCTGTATTTTTGTGGGTGTAATACTCTAGTTGCAGATATTAGTCAGCAGTTTCATTCAGTTTCTTGGATCTCTTTCACCACTCTCTCCCCTTCCTCTTCTTTGCCTCTTCTCTCCTTCACAGAAGCCTTTCTAACCCCCTCTCATTATCAATCAGCTCCTGCAACTCCATCTCCTACCCCACCCCACCCCTCAAAAAGAGGGAGGGGCTGAGTATGAATTTTGGGAGAAAAGCTCTTTGAAAAAGTGGTTCATTCCTCCGGGGAAGGCAGGAGTTAGCCCCGGAGAAGGACCATCCTTCCTAAAATGGCAAGGAAAAATCAAAAACAGGGAGCCTAAGTCTCTGGCCAGACCTGAGTAGCTACCTACAGGCCAAGATTCCAAAAGCTCCAGGCAGAAGACTGAAAGGTACAGGAAGGCACTGTACTCAGGTCCAACCAACCCATCAGATATGCAACTCTCCCGAAGTTGAAGGACACAGCAGAACTTAGAATCACTAATTCTATTAAAATGAAATGTGTTAAATTTGTAGTTTCATTGATTTGTTTTAAATGGTTATGAATTTTGAGCTTTTAAAAAAAACAAAGATCTTGGCCCCTTTTCGCGGGGAGGGGCCGGGGGCGAGGGCGAGCGCGCCTGCGCGCTGGGAGGTCTTTTTCTCGAGTTCACGTGGCCAGGGGGTCGGCCTGAGGATCTCTCCTTTGCGGCGGCGGCCAGAGAGCGAGAGTACGAAGTGCGGCAACCCGAGTCATGGCAGGACAGGCATTTAGAAAGTTTCTTCCCCTCTTTGACCGAGTATTAGTTGAAAGAAGTGCACCCGAAGTTGTAACCAAAGGAGGCATTATGCTTCCAGAAAAATCGCAAGGAAAAGTATTGCAAGCAATGGTAGTAGCTGTTGGATCAGGCTCTAAAGGAAAGGGTGGAGAGATTCAACCAGTTAGTGTGAAAGTTGGAGATAAAGTTCTTCTCCCAGAATATGGAGGCACCAAAGTAGTTCTAGATGACAAGGATTATTTCTTATTTAGAGATGGTGACATTCTTGGAAAATATGTCGACTAAAATAAGTCACTATTGAAATGGCATCACGTGAAGCTGCCCGTTCCCCCAATGGCATCACGTGAAGCTGCCACTGAAGTTCTGAAATCTTTCATCCTGTAAATAATTTCCGTGTTTCTTTTATAATAAAGTAATGATATCCAAACTAAAAAAAAAAAAACAAAAAAAAAAACCAAAGATCTTGATATTTATTATACCATGAAATAAGTACCCAAATACCAGTATAGTCATTTTGCTCTGACCCAGAAACCTGAACCAGACCTAGTTAGCAGTGCCCTCACAGGAAGGAGACTGGCTGTGGCAATGACCTATTGAGACCTCGGATTCTGAGCTATTTAGGACTCACTATGCACATACCTGGGAGAGAGGGAGCAGCTTAAGGACTTGGTTGTGGGTCACTTCGGGTCTCACAAACTGTGGCCCTGCCCTGGAAAGGCCATGTGTGTATGCGGGTATTGGAGGTAGGGAGAGGGTAGTGGGAAGCGTAAGCTGGAGCTCTTCTAGTTCTTTATACTACCCACGACTAGTATGGTGTTTGAGATCCTGGGCAAGGCAGCATTATGAAACAGTCAAGCTAAAGAGAAGACTTCTCTCCTCTGCCCCTCTGTGCTCATAATCTTCTCATTTTCCATTCCTCTGCCCATGGACACCTGAGCTGCGGGCAGACCATTATGTCCACACCCAGCTCCCTCTTCTTTCCTCAAACTGCATGCCAGTTCTGGACCCTCCACCTAATATCTGCGAGTTATTGAGCCTGCCCCAATTATTCATACAGTGTGTTTGCCATCACAGGCCATTGGTTGCTCATAGTCAACATCATTAAAGAACTGGAACTGGGGAGAGAGGGGATCTTTGACATGTGGGCTGGCTTTGAAAAGTTCTGGTCCAGGTCAGTTACCATCCTGCTGGCCTGGAGGCCAAATCTACATTGACTGGCTGTACTCTGATCTCAAGAGAGAGCCTACAGACTCCCCTGGTCTTGTACTCACCTGGGCCACAGACTCAGGCAAATGAGACAGTCAGCTGCAACCTGCTCTGGGTCATGAACTGCTGATGAACGTGGCAATGACTCCATACTAAGTCAACTTAAGCTTCCAGGGAATCTTGGCATCACCTAGTAATGCGAACTTCAAAGGACCCAGTCTAGCTGTGCAATGGGGCAGTAAAATCTTCAACCCCATCCTGGCTATTCAGGACCTGCCTGTTCAGCTAGTTATAGAGGTTGGGGGAACACAGTGGGTGTGGAGAGGTGACAGTCAAATTCTCTACAGGAGGTAAGAGTACCTGGGCCTGGAGCTGATAAACTTGTCCTTTAATAAACAGTCTTACAAAAAGTCGGTTGGAACTGAAAATGGGATTTCCTAGTTAAGGTGTTTCATAAGTAAGCAATTCTCTTTATTTTATTTTCCAAAGAATGGAAACACACCTGGACTGTACTTTTTTAAAAGAGGGTGTAGATGTGACTTTGCTTAAAGATATAAATACAAAGCAATGTAAAAAAATTTTTTTTTAATTTATTTATGGTTGCGTCAGGTCTTCTTTGTTGCTGCGCGCGGGCTTTCTCTAGTTGCAGCGAGCGGGGGCCGCTCTTCATTGCTGTGCACGGGCTTCTCACTGTGGTGGCCTCCCCTGTCGCGGAGCACTGGGCTCTACGCGCGTGGGCTTCAGTAGTTGTGGCTCACGGGCTCTAGAGCACAGGCTCAGTAGTTGTGGCGCACAGGCTCAGCTGCTCTGTGGCATGTGGGATCCTCCCAGACCAGGGCTCGAACCCGTGTCCCCCGCATTGGCAGGCAGGCTCCCAACCACTGCGCCACCAGGGAAGTCCCAAAATTACTTTTATTAAATAATGCAACATGACCTTTTGAACCTTTCACAGAGCAACAGTACTGATGCGAGCAAATGCTAGTGGCACTGCTGGGAAAATATTTTTCAAAAAAAACTGGCAAGCAGTCAAGTCCATCAGGGGATATAGTGAGCATCTATCCTATTTTTCCTATCCTGATAAACTTTCTCCTGGAACAGTAGTCTAGCTCTCCTTTGAAGAAAGTCCCTGTTCCCCTGTTATTACGCCATATGCTTTGAATTGAGGGGAGGATTCCCACTGCTTGTTTTAGAGGTGGGCGTGTGAATCAAGGCCAATCAGAGCATCTCACACACAGGGCTATAGGAATTGGCCCAACACAAAGGCACATGCCCCAATAAGATCCAGTGAGTCATAAGAGGACTTTTGCTGAGATTCTAAGGAGAGAGGTGAGGAGTCTTCCTTGATGAACTTGGTTCTGGGAGGTTATAGGACTGCAGGAACTGACAGCCAACTTGCCCTTGTATAGAGCCAGAGAAAGAAACCAATATAAAGAGCAGAGTCCAGATATAATGAAAGCCCAGATCCTGGAGAGATTATCTTGATGCCCCAGATCAAGCCATATCTGAAGTATCAGACTTTTCCGTAACATGAGCCAATAAAGTTTGAGTTGAGTACTATTATAGGGTAATATCTTTAAATGTTCAGTTGTTAAGAAATTGATGATATACACCAAAGATATCTGAGTCTCCACTCTAACCTTTGTTAAGTACTTACTCTGCTTCATGTACTAAAGTACTAGGCACATTAAAGCTATTATCTAATAAAATTCTAACAACAACCATATGAGGAAGATACTATTATTGTTCTTCTCAAAACAGGTAGAGCAGAAATTTGCACCCTGGACTCTAGAGCATGTGAAACTACTTGACTGTTCCAAGTGCTTGCCTTGGTCATGTTTCGCATCTCCTGAGAGAGGTGGCTGTCCAACATTTTAGCCTCTGAATCTTTTTGTTCAAATGATGTAGGAAGTATAAACAAATGAAATCAATCAAATGGAGCAGGATGGGGGCCCTCTTTCTTGCACCCTCCTCTTCCAAGGAATTCCTAGGGCTTTAAAAAATATTTTTAAAGCATTTCATGGAACACAGTAAGAAAGGATGAAGAATACCTCTTCTTGTATGGAACAATTTCCAAGATATATTGAATGGGAAAAAGTAAGGTGTAAAACAGTGTGTACAACGTGCTACATTTATTTGTGTTATTACAAGCGAGAGAGTACATATACATATATGTATATCCGGAAGGATAAACAATAATTGTCTATATTAATTGCCTGGGTGGCCAAGGAATAGTAGGGAGACTTTTTGCTAAATACCCTTTTGTACTTAATATTTTAACCATATGAATGTATTTCCTGTCTTAAAGAGGAAGAAGAAGGAGTCTACGATGATGACAATAACTGCATTAGTGTAACGAATTGCAAACAAAAGTGAGCTTGCCACTGGGAGGTTGAGATGGTTCTCCCAATGCGCTGCTATCTGATCCTAAAAATTTAAGTCCTTCCACAGACGTCTGTCTTTACATATGACTAAGTGTTAATTACTAAGTTGGTTACTGAAAGCCAACAAAATATTCATAAACTAAAATTAGTTAATACAATTTTCTGAGGACCCTGTTTCAGACTCTGTTGAGGAAGTCTGGCTGCCATACAATGCAGCAACACTGCAGAATTTCTGCTTCCATGCATACAAGCTGAAAGTGGGAATTTCCTCATTTGGGGAGTTCATTCATCCATTAAAGAGCTACCAAGTGCTGTCTATGCGTCAGACACTGTGCTTAAGCACTGAAGATATAGCAATTTACAAAAGGGCTAAAATCCCTACCTTTACGGGTTTACATTCGGGTGATGGTGGGGAAATATACAATAAACAAGATTCCATTAATGCTATGATGAACATTTCTTCACATTTTATGAAACCTAAAATTGGGATGTGTCTTTTGGTAGATGGCATCTTATAGTCAGCAGTGTTTTTGGTTTTTTTTCTTTCTTTCTTTCTCTGAGGTGAACTTGATGGCATCCTAAGAGAATAATGTATCAGACTGATAAGTGCTACGGAGGAAAATAAGCAGAGCAGAGGAAGAAGGAGTATGGGGAGGTTGCAACTTAAAACAGTCAGGAGAGACCCAAGTAGCCTTTGAGCAGACTTAAATAAGGTGAAGGGAGTGAGGCATTTCTCTATGTGGGTAGAGTAGCAAACAACCAAAACACAGGAAAAAACAAGCACAAAGGCCATGAGGGGAAATCAAATTTCAGAAACACAAGCAAGCCAGTGTTGCTAGAGTAGAAGGAATAAAGCAGGAGGTAAGGTCAGAGAGACAACAGAGGGGCCAGATTACACAGAGACTTGTAGACCACCTTTCTACTTAGTGCATGATCATTGCCTTGAGTCTAGAGAGGTCAGATAGCATAGTACATAAGAGCACAGGCTTTGGAGTTAGATTACCAATTTATGTCCCAGCTGTGCCACTTTCTAGTGGTATGACATCAGGCAAGTTACTCTCTGTGCCTGCTTCGCCATCTGAAAAATGGGGCTAATAACACTACCCATAAGGTTGTTGTGAGGATTAAGTAAATCATTTTATGTAAAGTCCTCTGAATAGATAGTCTAGCAAAGACAGAGCACAAATGTGTTTGATAGTGTTACTATTGATTGGTTATGAATTTCAATTGCTGCTTCATCATTATCAATTTATTTTGCTGTGTGTTGTTTGATTAATGAATAAAATTAATATATAATGTTATCGACAATATTTTTGAACCCTGATTTTCCAGTAACTAGTCTTTAAAAACCTGTATGTGATATATTTCAAACACAAATTATCACCTCCATTCGTCCTCCTAAGTAGGTATGGACAACACCCCACCCTATCACCACCACCCTCAATCAAAACACAATCTTGTGCAATGATATTTCATTGTTATTGTTGAGTTTGCCACTAGAAAGTAAGAAAGGATGGGGAAAGTGGGCCACTGAGGAGCGCGACTGAACTAGGGGATTGTAAGGAAGCAATTCTAAAAGTGGATTTCAAACCAATGAATTTTGTTAGTTGCTCTGTTGTCAGAAAAATCATTTTAATTTACCCAAGTTAAAATTTTGGATTATACATATTTTAATGATTCATGACATTCTTATACTGAATATTTAGACTTAAGAAAGTGAGAAGTATAAGGGCGTAAGTCAGGCAGTCACAATTTTTTCATGTTTTTCTCTTCCTTTATTTAAGAAATGGTGCTTGAGCATCTGCCATGTAAAAGGAATTATGCTAGATCAGTAAAGGGTACACATAGGAACGAGACGTGGTCTCTGACTTTTCTCTATAAAATCAGTGGAACTGGATTTGCATGTAATTTCCTTTCTCTTTTCAGTCCATTTCATGGCTGCTCCCCTTTCAGACGCCCGATTGGGGGAAAAATTAGGCACTGTACCCTCTCTGCCTCCTCTTTTTCCTGGAAGCATCAAGCGGCTCTATCCCTTCCCAGACACCAGGAGAGAGGCAAGACTGTGAGGTCAAGGGGAAATCTGGGGGCTCCACCCTCATTTCCTCTGTCCCAAACTGTCCATTCCTCCTGCCCATAGTCCTTCCTGGCCAGTGGAGGCTGTTAGGGAAGAAGACAGGTCAAATGAAGGGAAAACTCATAGCACGCTGTTAGTGACTTACTACATTCACTAAAATTTAAAACAAAGCAGGGCATTTTGAAAAGGGTGGTGTCTTAAAATAATTCGCTAAGATGTCAAGGCGCTGCTTTTTATTACCAAATAATACATGTGATAGACATCCATGAGCCCCACTTGACCTCAGAGCTTTATCTCTGATAATGGGGAAGAGTGGGGCACAGGGAGGAGGGGAGGAGAGGCTCAGGGAGGGGTAAGGCTTAGGGACTGGGTGAAGTTCTTTGCACACATTACCTGGTAATAAAAATGCTGAGCATTTATTGGTTACCTTTTTTAGGCTGCAATGAAATGCCCCCATGGGAAATGTCTGAAGCAAAATGTCAAGTGTCCAGTTTTAAAGCAGAGGACAATGCTTAGTGTACAGTATTTTTGGCAGTATGATCCCCACTGTTCTCCAAGTCACCCAGGCTTAAAACCTTGGCACTAGGAAAGGAACATGCACCAGAGCCTTTGTGATATGTGTTATCTGCAATCCCACCTTACAGATGAAAAAAGGACCTTCTTCCTCAGCATTATATTCATATGTCCTTAAATGTTTTGTTCATGTATCCATCAATATCACCTTTTATGGGACAATGCTAAGCCACAGAGACATAAAAATGAATAACATAGTCGTGCCCTTAACAGTCCGGCTCAACAGGCATTTATTGAGAGCTTCCCACATATCAACAACTGCAAAGTGCTAGCATATACATACGTATCTGGATTTCAGGGAGAGCTTTCAGAAGATGCCAGAGTTAAGTCTTAAGGAACTATGGGGCTTCCCTGGTGGCGGCGCAGTGGTTAAGAATCCACCTGCCAATGCAGGGGACACGGGTTCGAGCCCTGGTCTGGGAAGATCCCACATGCTGCGGAGCAACTAAGCCCGTGCGCCACAACTACTGAGCCTGTGCTCTAGAGCCCGTGAGCCACATCTACTGAGCCCACGCGCCACAACTACTGAAGCCCACAAGCCTAGAGCCCGTGCTCTGCAACAAGAGAAGCCACCGCAATGAGAAGCCCGAGCACCGCAACAAAGAGTAGCCCCCGCTCACCGCAACTAGAGAAAGCCTGCACGGAGCAACAAAGACCCAACACAGCCAAAAATAAATAAAAATAAATTAAAAAAAAAAAAAGTCTTAAGGAATTAGCAGGAGTTTCCTTGATGAAGTGGAGGGAGGGGAAGGGCATATCCAGGCATATATCCAGAGTATGTGAGGGAGACAGGAACTAGAAAGACAGGCAAGAGCCAGAACATAACAGGCCTGTACACCAAGCTAAGGAGTTTGGATTTTATTATGGAGAGAATGGGCAACAGCTGGAGGACTTTCAGAAGAAGATCAACACAGACAGATGTTTTGTTATTGTCAGGCTCACCCAAGGGTGGACTGCAGACAACTGGAAGGAAGCCAGGGCGTGAATGCAGACAAACCAGTTAGGAAGCTATTGCCGTAATCTTGGTGAAAAATGACAATATAAACTATGTCAGAAACAGAGAGCATGGAGAGCAGAGACCTATTTGAGCAATATTCTATAAATAGACATGACAGGATTGACTACTGAACACATGGGGGTGCAATCCAGAGTTTCAGATTCCTCCCAGCTTCCTCCTTCTAGCTTAGGCAATTATTTGGCTAGTGGTACCAAAGAGCGTGTCAGGGCACGCAGAAAAAGCACATTGATTTTGTTTTCTTTAAGGGAGGCTGGGGAATCTGAGACCTGTGGGGCATCCAAGTGGAGACGTGTATTAATCAATTAGCTAACTAGACCCTGCGCTTTTTAGGTTCAAGATATTTATTTACAAGACTACTCCATAAGCGTGTGGACCTGGCACTCTCATTTCGAAAGAAACAAGGCATACCGATTTGAAAAATGCCATTTTTCATGCTAAAAAAAAAACACACTGAAAATGTAGGGGTTTAGAGTTAATAACAAAACGTCATGCTACTAGCTGCCGAACTGACACGGCAGATCAATGTATTTTCTCTAGTAAGTTAAATGCAGGGTTCGAGTGGTTTCCTCCCCACACCACAGGAAAATAGCGGTGTACCTGGTATTTAGATCCAGGAATTCCTTTTAGCAGGTTGGAAGAGCAAGAGCTGAGAAATGCGCCCTCCCGTGGCAGTGGAATGAGGGGGCTCTAGCACCCTTTTTACCACCAAACAAAGCCCTGTAAAGAAATGCAATTTGCGGGGACGAGAAGGCCACAACGCCGGTACTGCTACACCGCGAAACCAAAAGAACCCTCCCAGGGGTCGGGAACCCTTACCTGTCAGGTCGGCCGAAGGAAAATTTCACTTTCGACTCAACAAAATACGACCCCAGATTTGACAGCTTGCAGTAAGTCCGCTCGGCGACAATTAAACACCCTGAAAGCCAAAAAGCGTACACTATCCGGATTCTCTCCAGCTGGCAGGGCAGGGCTCGGACCACGTGGGTGGTTGAGACCAGCCCGAGAGACCAGCGCAGGGCTGGGGTAGGAGGTGTGTCCTTGCGGAGGGAGGCGGGGCCAGCGCAGTGGGCGGGGCTTGGGCGGACCCAGGCTACCGGCCTCCTCTCGCCTATTTTCCCCCTTGCCTTCGCCCTTCGAGCAGCCACGTAATGCCACGTCCCCGCGCATGCGCATTTCGACAGGTGGTGGAGGCTGTTTCCGGGCTTAGGGGGCAGGAGCTGCAGCCGAGTAAGAGACGGTGGTAGCGGCGGCCGGAGAGCGCTGAGTGCGGGCTTGGGGGCCAGGCCCTGCGGAGGACAGGGGAAGTTATCTTTTCTTTCCCGACGGGGCCGGTGGAGCCGGTGGCTGAGCGGCAAGATGAATTTCCTCCGCGGGGTTATGGGGGGTCAGAGTGCCGGACCCCAGCACACAGAAGCCGAGACGGTGAGAGGAGCGGCGGGTCCGGGACTTGGGAAGGGTCCGGGTAGGAACGGGGACGGAGGACTCGGGGACCCGGAGGTCACCTCCCGCGCGTCACCGTGGGCCGGGAGTCCACACGCCTCCTACCCCTTTGCCCCTGTGCCTTCCTTCCTCTCCTGAAACCCTCGAGTTGTTTCCTCAAGCCCCCAGCGAAACCCGCAGCGCGGCGGCTCGGCCCTGCTGACAACAGCTCCGCAGGCCGCTTGGTGGCGGTCCGCGAGTGGTACCGCCCGGGAAGTCATCGATCCGGGGCAGGGGTGGCCCGACCTGTCTCCCACGCCCCTCGGGGCCGCGGGCCTGTCCCTCCCGTTTCGCCAGTGTCTACCCTGGCGGTGAGGAAAGTCCAGCTCCCTCCCTCGCGGTTTGGAATGGGGCTTTGGGGAAGACTGCAAGAAGGTTTAAAACCCAGCTGTTGACCAGAGCAGTTGGCTAAGAATAATGCGATAGTTTGGGCACAAAGCTGCCTGCCCCTGTCCCTTCAATTAGAGACAGGTCGTTCTGCCAGGTGTTATTAGTTCGTACCCCGTTTTTCAGTCTTACCCAAATATTTGGGAAATACTCCCTCGGACGTTGTAGGGATCTTTCGCGCTCAAACTGCTTTGGAAACACATTTCCCTTCCATTCACCCCATTCAGAAGTCTGAACTCGTGGTAACAGGATTTGCAGCGTCACTTTAAAAAAATTGTTAGCTACTGCAAACAGTATTTGATCAGTTGCCTCGATTTTAGGTTTAGGATAAACTTTCTTCGAAGTTTGGTTAAGTGTCTATTAGAAATGAGTGGATATGACTTTTTTTAAACTAAGCTTTTAATTTGAGAGTAATTTTAGATCTACAAGAAAGTGACAAACTATGACTTTTGGGGGGGGGCTGCGTTGGGTCTTTGTTGCTGTGCGCCGGCTTTCTCTAGCTGCAGCGAGCGGGGGCTACTCTTCGTTGCGGTGCACGGGCTTCTCATTGCGGTGGCTTCTCTTGTTGCAGAGCACGGGCTCTAGGTGCGCGGGCTTCAGTAGTTGTGGGACACGGGCTCAGTAGTTGTGGCGCATGGGCTCTAGAGCGCAGGCTCAGTAGTTGTGGTGCAAGGGCTTAGTTGCTCTGCGGCATGTGGGATCTTCCCGGACCAGGGCTCGAACCCGTGTCCCCTGCATTGATTGGCAGGCGGATTCTTAACCACTGCGCCACCAGGGAAGTCCAAGGTATGGCATTTTAAAGGTAAACTTTGGGTATTCGTAGACATTACCGGGTTGTCTATGAACATAGATCCCATGTTCTGTGTTCTTGAGATCCTGAAGGGTAAATAATAGCTTTCATTTGTCAAGCTCTTACCTTGTGCTGGGTACTGTGCTCTTTATAGTTCACATTCTCCTTAGATCCCTAACCACCCTGAAAGATAGGTGATAGTATCCTCACTTTACAAATGAAGAAATGAGGCTTAGAGAGGTGAAGTAACTTGACTTAGGTCACACTGCTAGTAACGGAGCAGGGATGCAACCAAAGTTTGCCTTACATCAAAGCCTAGGCTTTATTGCTGTTGCCCCATATTTTAATACTTATCTGGGAATTTTGGAAATTTATATAATTATTAAAATTAACCTCACAAAATCTGAGTTAGAACTGTTTAAAGCAGAAGCTGAAAGCTGGTGAATCTATCTTCCTTCATTTGAAAATCAGGAGATTTCACATACACACACACACAAACTGATATTTGGCTTCTCTTGTCCATTCCCACCGCGGCTTCAAGGCAGCTGAGTTGCGCTCTTAGAAGACCATGCTCTCTCCAGGTTACCATAGTCACAGCCCACCCCTTCAGCTTTTGTTCATGTATTTTATCTGTCTGATATTTTTCTCTGAGGCACCAAGTTTTATAGTGTGGTTTATTAGGGCTTGCTTTGGAGTTAGACCTTGATTTGAATCCTTGCCTTCCACCCCTAATTGGATTGAACAGGCAAGAGATGGCTAAAACCTTATGAGTAAAATAAGGAAAATGCCTACTCTGATGGGTGTAATGAAGATTAAATGAAATAAGGAATAGAAAGAGCCTAAGACTTAGTATGTGCTTAATAAAGGCTAATTTTTATTACATGTGTTAAGGGAAAGAATACTCTTTTTGTTATAGTTAGTTTTGGCACAATGACTTCTGTGATGTACAGTTAACTGGGTATAGGATTTTAAAGCTGAAAGGCCCTTTGCAGATCATCCAGGTGGAACCCCCTTATTTTACAAGTTAGGAAACTGAGGCACAGAGCACTAAAGCAACTTGCACAATATTGCAGAGCTGAGACTAGAACACTTTGATCTTGCCATAGTGAATGGAACAACACAGCTTTTACATCATGATTTCAAAGTGAAACTTGAGTATCAGATGTGTCTCTTGTATATATAAACTGAAAGGAAAGTTGGGGGGGTCCTTGTTCTTGCCTAACTTTGAACGTGTATACTCAAAATTGGAGAACTAATATGTCTTCTGATGAGAATTAATAGTTTATTCTGAGTTACAGTATGAATAAAATTTATTTCACCATCTCATTCCATCAGGAAGAATAATTGGTATAAGGAGTCATGGCTCACTAACTTAGAAGTATTTATAGAGCATCAATAGAGTGTGTTGGTACAATATTAGATCTTTTAATTGGTGATTTGAAGTGACCTGGATATTCCAGTTGCCAGAGCTTAGAATATCTAACTTCTGCATTATCAGCTAGTATTTTGTAGGTTTGTCCATTCCTGCACAATTAAATTATTTCATTGTAGTTTTCCATCTTTTTTGCTATTCTCATCTCTTTGCAGTGGAAAGCCTCTTTTCATTGTCTAAATTCTACTTCTCCTTTAAATCCATCATCGATCCCTTCCCTGATTTGCACCCCTTACTTCTTTCCCCCACCAAACTGCATAGAATCTCTTTCCCCTCTGAGCAATCTTCACAATTTAAGTAGATTGTGGATTTCTTAGGCTCTTTACCATTTTCTACCCTTTAAATCTGTGCCGTCTCTTCTGGACTCTTAAGTGTCTTTTGGGCAGTGTTCATATATATTTTATTTTTATTTTTAATTAATTAATTTTTGGCTGCGTTGGGTCTTCGTTGCTGCGTACGGGCTTTCTCTAGTTGTGGTGAGCAGGGGCTACTTTTCGTTGTGGTGCGCGGGCTTCTCATTGCAGTGGCTCCTCTTGTTGAGGAGCACGGGCTCTAGGCCCATGGGCTTCAGTAGCTGTGGCACGCGGGCTCAGTAGTTGTGGCGCACAGACTTAGTTGCTCCGCGGCATGTGGGATCTTCCCAGACCAGGGCTCGAACCCGTGTCCCCTGCACTGGCAGGCGAATTCTTAACCACTTCGCCACCAGAGAAGTCCCCATAGATATTTTAATCTTTGTTTTTCCATAGTAATACTAAATAAATATTTGTTAAATGAATTAATTATGGTGTTATGAAAGAAATCACAGATCTGTAATTATAGCAGCTTACCAATTACTAGGTGCTGAAACAATACTTTTTAAAGACTGTAGGAATCAAAGTTCTGGAATGATTGAAATTCATTACGTCAAACTTTTTACTTAAAGGATTTTTCAGGTTTGCCGTGCTTTGACTGCTTTCCTGCTTTTTCTTAACTAAAGTGCCTTCTAAATGAGTTGTATTATTGCTTGAATAGTACCTAGCTTTTTATACTTAGTTAAGAGTAACTTTGGGGGCTTCCCTGGTGGTGCAGTGGTTGAGAGTCTGCCTGCCAGTGCAGGGGACATGGGTTCGAGCCCTGGTCTGGGAGGATCCCACATGCCGCGGAGCAGCTGGGCCCGTGAGCCACAATTACTGAGCCTGCGCGTCTGGAGCCTGTGCTCCGCAACAAGAGAGGCCGCGATAGTGAGAGGCCCGCGCACCGCGATGAAAAGTGGCCCCCGCTTGCCGCAACTAGAGAAAGCCCTCGCACAGAAACGAAGACCCAACACAAGCCGTAAATAAATAAACAAATAAATAAAAATTAAAAAAAAAAAAAAGAGTAACTTTGGACTGGTATTAAGATGTTCTTTAGAAACAAAATAGTAAATATTTGTGTTTGTATCATATGATAGTCAATAATTCTATAAAGTTTGGAATATTTTGTCTAGAATTTCATTCACATTAAACCTTTCCTGTTTTAGAGTCAAATACTTTTTAATTTGATTTCTCTTTTTTACTTTAGTAGAGAAAGGCACTGATTTCTGATGATTGTAGCCTCCTTAGCCTTGGCATACTTTGTTAGGTCCAAATAAACACTAATTATAGTAAAAATCCTACTCATTCTTTTGAGTGCTGAGACATGCTTAATTTTCCGTCTACCTTCCAGCTAATATCTTTTTTTAAAGCGAGTTTCTTGCAAATTCCAAGAAAAGTGTTAACTACATTCGGTGATAAATCATGGAGGGGGGGTTCTCTTCTCAAATTGTGTCCCAAGACATGAAAGTTGCAAAAGTCCAGAAAAGATATGCAGAATTACTCTACTGTTAAGGCATCTCTTTTTCTTTTTCTTTTTCTTTTTTTTTTTTTATAGCTACTTTATTTATTTATTTATTTATTTTTGGCTGTGTTGGGTCTTCGGTTCGTGCGAGGGCTTTCTCTGGTTACGGCAAGTGGGGGCCACTCTTCATCGCGGTGCGGGGACCGCTCTTCATCGCGGTGCGCGGGCCTTTCACTATCGCGGCCCCTCCCGTTGCGGGGCACAGGCTCCAGACGCGCAGGCTCAGTAGTTGTGGCTCACGGGCCCAGCTGCTCCGTGGCATGTGGGATCTTCCCAGACCAGGGCTCGAACCCGTGTCCCCTGCATTAGCAGGCAGATTCTCAACCGCTGCGCCACCAGGGAAGCCCTAAGGCATCTCTTTTTCGATCAGACTTTGGTCAGCTGGCTTAAAAAGCAAAAGGGCTAACAATATGGACACAGCTGTAGTTTCTTTTAATAAAAATTGTTACTAAGGAATGTGCACTTAAATTTAGACATAGTTTTGGTTTAGTCAAGCACATGAGACACCACGTTACTATAAATGTGTAGCCTGACTCCTATATCTGGATTCCTGTTTCATATTCTACATTAATAACCAGGTCAGTGTAGTAACTGGTATGTGTTTTCTCTCTTAGCTCTCTTACAATAAAAATGTCAGAGAAAGCCTTAATAATGATTTGTGTTTTGATCACTTCTATACCCAACCAAAGATGTCTCTTATATTCTTTTTAAGTAGTGTCTATTGAAAACTACATGGCTTTTTTTTTTTTTTGATAAATTTATTTATTTATTTATTTATTTATGGCTGCGTTGGGTCTTCGTTGCTGCTTGTGGGCTTTCTGTAGCTGCAATGAGCGGGGGCTACTCTTCGTTGCACTGTGCGGGCTTCTCTTTGCGGTGGCTTCTCTTGTCGCAGAGCACGGGCTCCAGGCGCGCGGACTCAGTAGTTGTGGCTCCCGGACTCTAGAGCGCAGGCTCAGTAGTTGTGGCGCACAGGCTTAGTTGCTCCATGGCATGTGGGATCTTCCTGGACCAGGGCTCGAACCCGTGTCCTCTGCATTGGCAGGTGGATTCTTAACCACTGCGCCACCAGGGAAGTCCCTACATGGCTCTTTTGAAGGTTTATTATGTATAGATTATTTGTATAATTTAAAATTTGCATACCAAAGCATGTCCCAAAGAAAGTGAGTAGATGTACTTGAAAGGGTTCTGTTACTAAAGAAGTGTGTACTGAGTGGTGGTCAAAAACAAAACAAAAAACCTGATACTTATACAAGGTTTATTAAACAGGCACTGTGTTATGTTTTCAAATATTTTCAAGATGGAGATATAATGTAAGTTGTGTTTGCCAAATCTAATTGATGATATACATTCTTTCCTCCAGGAAACCTTGTAGGTCTAGTGTTCTGAGGAACACATTTTGGTTACTATTGTTCTAAATGCTATATTTTTTTAAAGGAATGCTACATTTTAGAAGTCCTTCATTATCATCAGTTTTATGGAGTTCATGAAGTGTTGCCCATTTGGCTGCCTAAAAGACAAAGTAATTCCTGATGCTTTATGGTTTGAGAAGTAATTGTAATCACTTCTGAATTATCTTTTAGGAGAGAATGTAAGAATTTCTTACATAAATTTGTTTCTCTTTTTATACATTTATCTCTTATTATTTATACTGTTCTGTCTGATTTTTGTGTTGTAGATATCATAGAAAAGACAAGCTTATATTTTTATACCTCAGGAAGAAATGCCATAAACATTCTTTGTATAAAAAGTTAGTCATCTTTAATTTGAAAACTTTGGTAGTGTTAGACTTTGAGATGCTAGCATTTGTTATTTGGTAGAGAAGTTTCATTATGATGCCTTGCTTAAAAGGGTGTGCTTTTGGAAAACATAGTTCATGTCTGAGAGAAAGCATGGAGAATAAATGCAGTATGTTATGTCAGCTGACTTATTGGTAATTGTAATGGAAATAGATTGTGTTAGGTTTATGTATTTATCTGCAGAGAGACTGTGTTTGACTGTAATGTTCCTACTTTTTTTTTTTTTTTAGATTGTAATAATTTAGGTCATCTGAAGATAAGTCTGGCTTTTGTTTTTTTTCTTTTTGGAAAATCTTCTCAGTAGTAGAGTTTGAGGTAAACCAAATTTCTAGCTCTTTTTTGTATTTGAAAACAGTAATTTTTTTTATTCCATTAAAACAATATAAATGAATTGACTGTTGATTAGCATGAATTATTTTAGTCCTATAGTCATGGTTGGGGAAGTTCTCTCCAAAAAAGTTATAACTATGTTTTAAGCTTCATGAAGGCAAAGTTATATCAAATAAGTTGGTATTAGGTGCTTGATAAATATTTGTTGAATAAATGATTGAATGGTTGAATTCAATTTTTTTAAATTGACATTCCTGACTTTCTTTTTTGCATGTCAGTTAAATAGTTACTGAATACTAAAGAAATATGGATTTCTATTAGGAATTGTGAGAAAATATTGCAAACTACATTATGTCAGTGTCCTTTAAATGTGGCTCACCATCCTAGTTTTATGCCATCTTCTTTTTTTCCCCTTTCACTTCTCAGGGGTTTTTTAGTTTCACATTCCTCATCTCAGGTTTTTCTTTCCTAGTCACTCCTATTCCCATTGCTTCTTTTTTGGTCTCCTTTGTGTATTACTGAATATAAATAAATGACACTATTAGTAAGCAAAACAAACAAACATTAAATTCAGATTATAAGGTAATTCTGATTATGCTCAATTTATCAATTATTAATGGAATTTTTTGTCCTTTTCATATTTTTCTTAATAAGTGGAATTGTGAATCTCACATGGCAATTACTGAAAACAAGAGTCCTGAAACATAATCACCTGCATGAGGTTATACACATTAGTTTACTAATTAGCTTTTTATTTTATTACACAAAATTGCAAGCAATACTAGTAAAGTTTAAGTCTTCTTTGACTACCATCTCCAATTTCAGTTCTCTTTCCTGAAATAACCACTATTCTTAGTTTGGTATAAATCTTTCCAGACCTTTATGAATAATCATGCAGTATAGAATTATATATTTGTATGAGCATATTTATCTCTCTTTTTCACAAATGATACACTGTTTGTAGTGTTCTACAGCTTATCTTTTTCATTGATTGATATGTCTTAGAGATCTTTGCATGTTAAAACATACAGCTACTTTATTAGAAATTATTTAAAATATCAGATTTTTAGTTGCTTTTCTTAATTACACTGTATCCTCTTCTAATAGACTATAAAAGCGTCTTGATAACAGGATCCATATCTAATTCATCATTGTATTTATCTCTGATTAACTCTAATACCTAGTTAGCATAGTATGAATTAGTTGAAATACTGCTGTCTCTCAAGTTTTTCCTTCTTATCACACCTTTCTGATCCTTTTAAATAAAATTAACTCTGGGTTAAATTTTACTCGTACATATTTTTTCTCTTTAGAACTGTTTTTTGTTAATATGTAGTATTCTGTTGTTTAATGCAAGAATCACAAACTCAAATCCCAGCAGTGTCAGTTGGGTAACATCATTGTTCAGTGAAGCAGGTCGGGTTAGAGAAGAGACCAGAGGTCTGGGATGAGATTGGAGCCTGCATATCCTGCCTTGAGAGTGTAGCTAGTGCTCAGCTTCAGCCAGTTGTTGCAGAGAGCCAATTTAATGGCTTTGAATCCCATCCCACCACATACTAGTTCTGTGAACTTGGACAAGTCACTTACCCCCTGTACCTCTGTTTCCTTATCTCTAAAGTGTGGATAGTAATAGTGCCTATCAATAGGATTTTGGTGAAGGTTAAATAAATTAAAAAGTATAAAGAATTTTAGAACATAGCTGGCACATAGTAAGTGCTATACATGCCATATTTTAACAGTTCTGTAATGCACTTTAGCATTTAAACATCTCTGAAATCAGGTTGCATCTTGTAATTATAATTGGTGGTATTTCTTTTTTCTTGGCAATACATTTAAAAAATGGTAGATCTTATAATCATTGGCTTCTTAAATTGTATGAAATACAGTGTTAGCTACCATTAGCTATCAGGCTGATGTTTTTCTAGAAAAGGTAGAAATCTGGAGTTTTATGTGAAGTCTTTTGATTTTGAAATGTTGGCTTAAAAATTATTTTAAACACTGTATAGGCCAAATAGATTTTTTCAGAGGTTTATAGCAAATAACTACATTATTACTTAGTAGGTAAAATTGAGTATTTTTAACATATTCAAAGTTTTGAGTATTAAGTAGCCTTAGAATTTATCTAGTTTATTCTTCCATCTTGTAGATAACGAAACTGACTTAGAAAGCTTGTATTTAAGATACAGTCGATCCTTGTTATTCGCTGATTTTATATTTGTGAATTCACCTGCACGCTAAAATTTGTTTGTAACCCCAAAATTAATACACGCAGCACTCTCACACTGATTTGTGGACAGATGCAGAGTAGCAAAAAATCAGAGTCACTGATGTGTGCATTCCCAACTGAGGTCAAGCAAAAAGATATTCTGCCTTCCTGTTTCAACTCTTATACTGTAAACAAGTGTCCTTCTCACAGTCTGTTTAGTGTCATGTGTTTTGCATTTCTATGCTTTTTTAAAAATTTCGCTGTTAACACTGGCCCCAAATGTAGTGCTGAACTGTTGTCTAGTGTTCCGAAGTATTGTATAAGAAAGCTGTGATGTGCCTTGTGGAGAAAATATGTGTGTTAGATAAGCTTACCTCAGGCATGAGTAATAGCGCTGGTAGCTGTGAGTTCAGTGTTAATGAATCAAGGGTATATATTGAATAAGATGTCTTTAAACAGAAGCACACGTTAAACAAGGTTATGTATTGGATCCATTGATGAAAATGTTACCAGAGACTCACAGGCACCTAGCGCTGTATTTCCTTTAGGCACAGCAGTTCAGTGTCTGCTAGTTCAGTGTTCATGGTGACTATAGAGCGTAACTATTATGAATAACAAGAACCAACAGTGTTCAGAAAGTAGATGAACAGTGAGTTAATCGGGTGGTATGTTAGAGCAGGTAATAGAATCAAAGCAAAGTCTAACATATTCTGGAAATTTCTTTAAATGTTTGTGTTATTGAAGCAGTAGTTGAAAACATGCTTATTATAAATAATTCAAATCAGTATATAGTCTAAAGTTGCCCCTTTCTTCCTCTTTTCACAATCTTATTTCCCATTACCAGGAGTAATCTCTAATGAAGTTTGTTGTACATCCTTCCAGAGTGTTTTCTTTGCATTTACCAATATGTTTGTTACACAAATGAGTTTCTTTATGAGTGAAATAGTTATATTCATAGCTATTTGATTTTTAAAAATTTTAACAGTAGGTATTAGAATTTTTCTATTTACTAATCAATGAACATAGGTTTTTTTTTTTTAGAGAGTTTTTAAAAATGTTTGTAAGTTTCTTTGTTTCAAGCAAATAGACAGAAGTATCTTTTCCTGTTGTTACGTGTATTCTATTCTGTAACCTTACATATCTTGACTGTCCAGTTGACCTTTGAACAACACCAACGCTCTGCACGGTAGAAAATCCTCCTGTAATTTAATTTATAGTTGACTCTGTGTATCCATGGTTCCTCCGTATCCTCATATCCTCGGATTCAACCAACCGAGGATCACATAGTACTGCAGTATTTGCTACTGAAAAAAAACCGAGTATAAGTGGACCTGCGTAGTTCATAACTGTTGTTCAAGGGTCAACTGTCTTTATATCTCTGTTGATTCAGGCAGAAAATCTGGGAAGGTTACTTGTTTGAAGTCTACAGAATGGTCATCTGAAATGTGGTGCCTTGGTAGTATGCTGTGATAATGAGTACTTTGGTAAAAGGCCTAGGGACAAATATTTCTGATTTTTTACTAAAGTAGACTGGATTAATTTTTTCTGTATTACAACTCATTCTTTTGATCAATAATGGCAGCAAAATGTTAACTGAAAAGGAGCAGGATGGCATTGAAATCTGTGGGATTTAAACTTGTACTTCCTTTCTAATGCTCCCATCATGTAGGTAAGGGTGTTGAGGACTAGGACAAGAGTCTGTGACCTCAAACAAATAGTAAATTTATAAATTTGCTTTAAACTACTAAGTGGCCTCCTTGGTTGGATTCTGAGAGAGTGAGTGAGTTGCTAGCAACAAAGTCTCTCACCTCAGGATCCCATGTGGGACACTGAATAAACATATCCTTCAACTCTAAAATACTGTCCTTTTTCCTTCTGATGGTAACATCCTCATTCACTCTGCTTCCCTACTTTTCCACTTGCTTCATTTTTGTTACCAATTACCCACATGTCTGCCTATATCCAAATCATTGCTTAACTTGGGACCTTCTGACCAGCTGTGCTGTCCAAAGTAGTACTTTCCACCCAGTCTCCGTCTTATTTCCCTAATCATTTCCCTCAGTGCACTTATTATTTTCTGTATTTATCTTGTTTTTAATCTATTCTGTTGTCTCCTTGCTATTATAATTTCATTTGAGTAGGTACCTTCTATAGTGATTCACTGCTGTTTCCCCAAAATTGAATTTTGCAGGGCCCAGCAAGATATTAAGCACTTTAATAGTATTTCTCAAACTGACAGTGGTGAAGAACCAGTTGGATTGTTTTTTTTCCCCCAATTTCCAATTCATCACAGACCAATACTTTTGTAAAATATAATAAAAATGAATTTATAGGAAAATGAAATGATAATACACATACTCATAGACATACAATATACAAGCCCAATTTTTGTTTTGTTTTTTAATTAAACAACCATAAAGGTATCCAGTTGTTACAGAAGTTTCTAATGCTTAGTCCCAGTTTCTTTTTCTTTTTAAATTATTTATTTATTTATTTATGGCTGCGTTGGGTTTTTGTTGCTGCACGTGGGCTTTCTCTAGTTGCAGCAAGCGGGGGCTACTCTTTGTTGCCGTGCACGGGCTTCTTACTGCGGTGGCTTCTGTTGTTGTGGAGCATGGGCTCTGGGCATGCGGGCTTCAGTAGTTGTGGCACATGGGCTCAGTAGTTGTGGCTCTTGGGCTCTACAGCGCAGGCTCGGTAGTTGTGGCACACGGGCTTAGTTGCTCCACGGCGTGTGGGATCTTCCCAGACCAGGGCTCGAACCCGTGTCCCCTGTATTGGCAGGCGGATTCTTAACCACTGTGCCACCAGGGAAGTCCTCTTTTTTTGTTTTTATTGAAATATAATTGACTTATAATATTATAATAATAGTTTCAGGTGTATAACATAGTGGTTTGGTATTTTGTACATTACAAAATGATCACCACTGTAAGTCTAGTTACTATCTGTCACCATGCAAAGTTATTACAATATTATTGGCTATATTCCCTATGCTGTACATTACATCTGTATGACTTATTTTATAACTGAAAGTTTGTACCTCTTAATCTCCCTCACCTATTTTACTCATCCCTCACCCCCCTGCTTAGTCCAATTTCTGAACTTAACCTTGTCACAAACCACTGCTCTCTGGTTGCACTGACCATGGCCCCGATGAGGGTAGCAGCACTCTAACATTTGTTGAATGAATGAATGAATGAATGAATCACCAACTTCAAGATTACGGCACTGAATTCTTCAGACGCTATTACTTCTTTGACTTTACCAAAACCAGAATATTCTGAGATATAGAAAAGTGATTGCAGATTCATATCAAACTTCAGCTAGCTTATTCAGTGATGCTTTTTGATTCTCTGATTCTTTTTTTAAATGACAAAAGAGACATTTGAATACATGCTTAAGGAAAAGCTGTAGAAGTGTATAAAATGAAAAGTGAAAGTGCTCCATGAATGGGCATTTAAGGTCCTTCTGTTTTGTTTCTTTTTCTATTACAGTGCTGCAGTGGTTGTTCTTGTAATTATGACTGTACATGTGCATATATTGCCTTAGGACAAATTTCTAGAAGTTGAATTCCAAACAGCAGCTGTTTCAGGCATTTTATTCTTTATTCTCAAGCCTCTTAAATTCATTTCTTTCAAATATTCTTTTGTCTTATCTATCTCTGCGGCCCTTCCCCGTTGCCACCACCCTAATGCCCTTTTTTTTTTTTACCTTATTTCTTGTCTGTTAATAATGAGCTGACATATTTTTTCTGTAATGTCTTTCTGCTCCAGTTTCTCCTTATTATCTCAGCCAGATTAGTTCTTTAAAAGTGAGTATATTAATTTCTTAAGTACTTATATATAGTGCTGACTTTTTCATAAATACTTGGTAGCTTTTGATTATAGCTTTCCCAGAGTAAAGCTCCAACTCCCTTAGAACAAGGGACTACCCCGGCTGGGCAGTTAAGTCCAAGGCTTATGAGGGTCCTTACTGGGCTGTAGTGCAAGTGGAAGCTGTTCACAGGAACTACATTACAATGTTCCCCTGTTTACAAAAAAGAAAGAAAATCTTGCAGTCCCTGTAGTTTGCAACAGGTGCTCAGGCTCCCATTTCTTTGCATAAGAGGCAATGTAGGATAGTAGAAAGTGTGTGGGCTTTAAAGTGAGACATCTGTAGCTCAGTTAGAATCTGAACTGTACCACCAAACTGGCAGGGTATTTTGGGGTGCATTGCTTTATCCCTGAACCTTAGTTTCCTCTCCTGTAAGATGAGTTTATTAGTTTAGGTATTGGATCAGCTGCTATAACAGAGGTCTAACCAAGATAAAAGTTTGTGTCTTTGTCCAATAAAAGTCCAATTAGAAGGCAGTCCCTAGGATAGGTTAGTTATGTTCCTCAGGGTGGTCCAGGGGCCCAGGTGCTGCTTTTTATCTTGTTCTGCCATCCCCTAGGATGGTGCCCTTGTTTGAATTGTTGAAGGTGCTTCATTACCTGCAGGTTCAAGTTCCAGGCTGAGGGAAGAAGAAAGAGGAATGAAGAACAAATAGCTTCCTTTTAAGGACATGACTTGGAAGATACAAAGAACTCATTGGCCAGAGTGTAGTCACTTTCTATGCCCAGGTGTAAGGAAGGCTCAAAAAGTAGTCTAGGTGGACAACCTTTGCGCCCAGCTAAAACACAGAGGGTTCTAATAACTAAAAGAAGGAAAGAGTGGATAATGAAGCACAATCATATTGCATTGTGTTGGTTTTTTAAGTCAGGAATAAATGGAATAATGGTCTTTGAAATCTTCAGTTTCTGAATAAAAATTAAGTGTACTTGTGCTGCAAAATTTTTTCTTGGTAAATGTCAACTGAAAAATATAGACCTGTGTTTGGCCTAAAACATGGCTAAGTCTTTGTAAGGTTTGGAACATATATAATATTTTCCTTTCATTTGGCTTCCATTGTCTGTAAAAGGTTGCAACATAGCACTTTATTATGGAGAGATCACTTATTCAGAAACTTCAACTGTGTGGAATATTATCAGGAGGTAACATGGCTTTCGCATAGCAAAAGTAGAAGTTGCAAAGTCCATGTACTCAATCTTGATTTCAAGCCTGAGTAATTTGGGGTTTTAGACCTATTACTATCTAGCCTAATTATCAGATTTCTCACTCAGTAGCAGATTAAAATCTGCAAAATTTGAATGGTCTTTTAGAAACGTATATGATGGAAATGACAGCCAAAAGCCTGATAGGATAGAAAATTAATACAAAGGAGTCATAGAAGTTTGGTAATAATAAAGTTTGTTAAACATTTATTGAGCATTTATAGGTGCCAGGTACTCTGCAAAAACTTTTATATTCATTACTTCATTTAACACCTAAGACATCCCTATTTCTGATATTGGAGAGGACTTAGGTTTAAATGCTAAGAAAGCTTATAATTATGTTCTTTGTTTAAGAAGACAGGGAAGGTTGTAATTAGTTTTAGATTGCTATCAGAAATCACTAAAATGAAAAGACCATTTTGGTGCCTGACAGAAAGTATCTGAAATAGCTTAATTATGGTTCTGGATAAATAAGTTGTTCTTATATTCATTTTTGACTCTTATTGGTTTGCAGTATGGTAATTGCCTTAAGTCACTAGAGAGAAAGTTCCGATTAAAATCCCCAATCAAGTGTGTCAATTATATCTCAATAAAACTGTAAGAAAAAAAAAAATAAATAAATAATAAAATAAAATCCCAAATCGGGAAGAATATGTACTTGCCACTAAAACCCAAGTTTAATAGATTAAAAAGCATGTTTATAGTCTTTTTTTTGGCCGCATCACATGGCTTGCAGGATCTCAGTTCCCTGACCAGGACCTGAACCCAGGCCACGTCAGTGAAAGCCCAGAATCCCAACCACTAGGCCACCAGGGAACTCCCAGCATGTTTATATTCTTAAAAATAGTCTTGATACATATTTACCCAAACTTAGGAATGAATGGATTTTATTTCTATAATTGTAAATACTACACTTTAAAATAATGATTAATTTTTAAGTTCCATTTTGCAACCTTCTAAAAAACATTAGTGATTTGCTTATTAATCAGAGTCAATTGAAGCAGAAACATGTAATTTGAAGTCATTAGAAATCTGTTTTTAGCTAACAGTTTAATCTTATATAATCCTTTTTTCCCCCCACATTATTTTAGATTGATCATCATTCCCAGAAATAAACATTTAAAATTATTGTAGGGAATTCCCTGGTGGTCCTGTGGTTAGGACGCGGCACTTTCACTGCCAAGGGCCCAGATTCAATCCCTGGTCGGGGAACTAAGATTCCGCAAGCCACATGGCGTGGCCAAAAAAAATAATAATAAAATAAAATTAATTTAAAAGGAAAGCTTTCATATTTTAGAAATCTCCTTTGGTATATTATTTTAATAGAACAAGTATATATATGTATGTGCATAATATAAAAATTGTTCATAGATATATAAAATTTATAAACTCAAATTAGACCAATTTTCTTATTTGGACTATAAAATGCTATTTTCTACATTAAAATATGTATAGACAATTATAAAGTAAGAAATCATTTTCTACGCCTGGCATTCCTTCCTTATATTGTCTGGTGAACTACTCATCCTTTAATTCTTGATTCAAGAGTGTCATCCTTTTTTTTTTTTTTTTTTTTTTAATTAATTAATTTATTTATTTTTGTCTGTATTGGGTCTTCGGTTCGTGCGAGGGCTTTCTCCAGTTGCGGCAAGCGGGGGCCACTCTTCATCGCGGTGCGGGGACCGCTCTTCATCGCGGTGCGCGGGCCTTTCTCCATCGCGGCCCCTCCCGTTGCGGGGCACAGGCTCCAGACGCGCAGGCTCAGCAATTGTGGCTCACGGGCCCAGCTGCTCCGTGGCATGTGGGATCTTCCCAGACCAGGGCTCGAACCCGTGTCCCCTGCATTAGCAGGCAGATTCTCAACCACTGCGCCACCAGGGAAGCCCCAAGAGTGTCATCCTTAATATACCATTCTTAAACAGTATCTGTCTTAGTCTATTTGGGCTGCTGTAACAAAAATACAATAGGTTTGTTGGTTTAAGCAACAAACATATATTTCTCATAGTTCTGGAGGCTGGGAAGTCCAAAATCAAGGTGTTGGCAGATTCTTTGTCTAGTGAGGGCCTGCTTCCTGGTGCATATACTGCCATCTTCTCCAGTGTCTTCATGTGGCAGACGGCATGAAGGAGCTCTTTGGGGTCTCTTATATAAGGGCTCTAATCCCATTCATGAGGGCTCCACCCTCCCGCCCTAATCACCTTCCAAAGGCCCCTACCTCCTAATACCATCACACTGGGGGTTAG
Organism: Balaenoptera acutorostrata; assembly: GCF_949987535.1. NCBI lineage: Eukaryota > Metazoa > Chordata > Mammalia > Artiodactyla > Balaenopteridae > Balaenoptera > Balaenoptera acutorostrata. The sequence goes on along the minus strand of NC_080068.1, from coordinate 50,744,428 downwards.
GATTTCAACACATGCATTTTGCAGGGAAGTAAACATAGCAACTTCACTTTCAGATAGAATTCACTACTTTTTCTTTTGTGCACCTGCTTTATAAGCATATACTTATATAACTTTAATTTGTTATTGTAGTTTATTTACACAGCTGTCTTCCTGTGCAAGCTCTTTGTGGCCAGAGACCATATCTTACTTTGGTTAGCACAAGAACAAATACATACATGCTCAGTGTGTATTTATTGACTGAGTAATGACTGTGCATTCTAGCCTAAAAAAAAATTGGACTTTATAGGCAATAGGGAGCCATTGAGGATATTTTTATTATGTTAGTTTATTTTTATCAATTAAGAGCAGATTTCATATTATTTTGATCAGCAGAGTAAAGATAGAATCTTTTAAAGATGAGTTCAGTCAGTCTTGAAAATATCCTAGAAATTCTGATAAAACATAAACCAGTTCACTTTATTCCATTATTACTCTTTTCTGCTTATAAAGGTAATACTTGTTCATTATCAAAATTCAAACATCAGAAATAATATAGAAAATGAACATTTCCAGCAACCCACTAAAAGACAGTAGTATGGTACGTAGTCTTAATTTCTTCTATACATGTTCACATAGTATTTTTTTTCTTTTAAAAATTATTTATTTCTGTGTTCCTAACTTTCACTCTAGCAGTAGAATCACATTAATAATTCTTTTTTTAAAATTTTTATTAGAGTATAGTTGATTTAAAATGTTGCATTAGTTTCTGCTGTACAGCAGAATTAATCAGTTATACATATACATATATCCACTCTTTTTTAGATTCTTTTCCCATATAGGTCATTACAGAGCATTGAGAAGAGTTCCCTGTGCTATACAGTAGGTCCTTGTTAGTTATCTATTTTATATATAGTAGTGTGTATATGTCAATCCCAATCTTCCAATTTATCCCTCTCCCTTCTTTCCCGCCCCCTGGTAACCATAAGTTTGTTTTCTACATCTGTGACTTTATTTCTGTTTTGTAAACAAGTTGGTATCATTTGTATCATTTTTTTAAATTGCACATATAAGCAATATCATATGATATTTGTCTTTCTCTGTCTGACTTACTTCACTCAGTATGACAATCTCTAGGTCCAACCATGTTGCTGCAAATGACATTATTTCATTCTTTTTTATGGCTGAATAATATTCCATTTTACATATATATATATATATATATATATATATATATATATATATATACATACATACATATATATATACCACATCTTTATCCATTCCTCTGTTGATGGACATGTAGATGGCTTCCATGTCTTGGCTATTGTAAATAGTGCTGCAGTGAACACTGGGGTGCATGTATCTTTTCAAATTATGGTTTTCTCTGGATATATGCCCAGGAGTGGGATTGCTGGGTCATATGGTAGTTCCATTTTTAGTTTTTTAAGGAATTTCCATACTGTTCTCCATAATGGTTGGACCAATTTACATTCCCACCAACAGTGTAGGAGGATTCCCTTTTCTCCACACTCTCTCCAACATTTATTGTTTGTAGATTTTTTGATGATGGCCATTCTGACTGGTGTCAGGTGACACCTCATTGTAGTTTTGATTTGCATTTCTCTAGTAATTAGTGATGTTGAGCTTTTCATGTGCTTTTTGGGCATCTCGATGTCTTCTTTGGAGAAATGTCTATTTAGATCTTCCGCCCATTTTGTGATTTGGGGTTGTTTTGGTTGTTTTGCTGTTGAGCTGTATGAGCTGTTTGTATATTTTAAAGATCAATTTTTTGTCGGTCGCTCTGTTTGTAAATATTTTCTCCCATTCTGTGGGTTGTCTTTCCGTTCTGTTTATGGTTTCCTTTGCTGTGCAGAAGCTTTTAAGTTTAATTAGTTTATTTTCATATTTTCATTGTTTATTTTTATTTTCATTGCTCTAGGAGGTGGATCAGAAAAAGATCTTGCTGCAATTTATGTCAGAGAGTGTCTGCCTATGTTTTCCTCTAAGAATTTTATAGTATTCACATAGTTTATTAATGGTATAGTTTTAAACCAAAATGAGCTTACGCTAAATATACTATTAACTGTTTTCTTTTTTCACTTAATGTATCTTGGACATCTTTTCATGTCAGTGCATGTGGATCTGCTTTACTCATTTGATTAACTGCATAGTGTATGTGTACTGTATGTTAGTTAAATGTTTTCTGATTGGTGGAGGAACCTTTAGATTCCACCCCCGCCCCTTTTTTTTTTCCCCAATAAACAGCATAATTTTATTGCTCACGGTTCTGGAGTCTGGAAGTCTGAGATCAGGGTGCCAGCATGGTTTGGTAAGGGCCCTCATCAGGGTTGCACACTTCTTATTTATTATATCCTTATGTGATGGAAGCTAGATTTATTTTTTAGCTGTTAAAAATATTGCTACAGGGCTTCCCTGGTGGCGCAGTGGTTAAGAATCCACCTGCTAATGCAGGGGACACGGGTTCGAGCCCTGGTCCGGGAAGATCCCACATAAAAAAAATTAAAAAAAAAATATTGCTACAAAGAACATTCTAGTATATAACATTGTGTATCTGTGGGCATTTTGTTTTGTTTTGTTTTGTTTGTTTTTGGCTGCGTTGGGTCTTCGTTGCTGCGCGCAGACTTTCTCTAGTTGCAGCAAGCGGGGGCCACTCTTCGTTGCGGTGTGCGGGCTTCTCATTGCGGTGGCTGCTCGTTGCAGAGCATAGATTCTAGGAGCACAGGCTTCAGTAGTTGTGGTGCATGGGCTCAGTAGTTGTGGCTCACAGGCTTAGTTGTTCTGCAGCATGTGGGAATCTTCCTGGACCAGGGCTTGAACTGTGTCCCCTGCATTGGCAGGCAGATTCTTAACCACTGTGCCACCAGGGAAGCCCCCTGTGGGCATGTTTTAAAGGATAAGTTCCTAGAAATAAGAATGCCTGGTGGAAAGGGTATGAACATTTTAAGTTGTAATAGTTTTTGCCAAATTGACACTTTTTTAGGTTACTTTCCGTCTGATAGAATATAAGCCAGTTCATTAATCTATGTCTTTCTCTATCCTGTATAGTTCTGTTTTTAAAATCATTTTATTGAAGTATATAGAAAAGTACACATGTCATATACATAAACCTCACAACCTGAACATACCTATGTATCCAGCTCCCAGATCAAGGAACAGGACATTACCAGCACCCTAGAAGTCCATTTTGTGCTTCCACTCACTGCCCACCCCCATGAGCAACCACCATCCTGACTTCTGATAGCTTAGATTAGTTTTGCTTGGTTTTCTTAGTTATAAAAATGGAATCATATAGTATTACTATATGGTAGTACTATTTTTTTTTTTTTATGTAATGTCTGGTAGTACTATTTTAATTTTTGTGAGACTGATAGATGAAAAATAACATCATTGCTATTTTAACTTGTATTGAATATTTATCTTCATAATGCCTAAGATTATTATCTTTGTGTATATCTCAAAGCTTTATTAAAAAATTAACAAGGCTCAGGACTTCCCTGGTGGTCCAGTGGTTAAGACTCCATGCTTCCAATGCAGGGGGCGTGGGTTTGATCCCTGGTCCAGGAACTGAGATCCCACAATGCTGCACAGTGTGGCTCCCCCCCCCAAAAAAAATTAACAAGGCTCGCATGTTAGAACACAAAATAAAAGATTGAAAGTGAAAGCAAAGCAAACCCCCAAACTCTAGGATTATGATCATCTCCCTCCAATATTCCTAAAGCTAAGTGTTTCCCCCAGATTAAATAGCCACCTTCAACAGATAATGACTAAAGAGCTTCTGGACATGGAAGTTCATATTCTGACACAAGTCTCTCTGTACACCAACCAAAAATGGGGCTGATCCTAGAGTTCAAGCATTGCAGGACTAGGACTAAGTACTCTAAGCAAGATGGGAATCTCAGATTCAGAACCAGTGCTTGAGGTCTAGGGCTAGGAAAACCCAGGAAGTTACTCCCTATTTTCTAGGTAGCTCTAACTACCTAGAAAAAAAATTATCAAAAGATGTACAAGACCTGAGAAGCAAGAAGGACTACAGTCCTGCAGCCTGTGGAACAAAAACCACATTCACAGAAAGATAGACAAGATGAAAAGACAGAGGGCTATGTACCAGATGAAGGAAGAAGATAAAACCCCAGAAAAACAACTAAATGAAGTGGAGATAGGCAACCTTCCAGAAAAAGAATTCAGAATAATGATAGTGAAGATAATCCAGGACTTCGGAAAAAGAATGGAGGAAAAGATCGAGAAGATGCAAGAAATGTTTAACAAAGACCTAGAAGAAGTAAAGAACAAACACCTAGAAGAATTAAAAAACAAACAGATGGACAATAAAATAAGTGAAATCAAAAATACACTAGAAGGAATCAATAACAGAATAACTGAGGAAGAAGAATGGATAAGTGACCTGGAAGACAGAATGGTGGAATTCACTGCCGTGGAACAGAATAAAGAAAAAAGAATGAAAAGAAATGAAGACAGCCTAAGAGACCTCTGGGACAACATTAAACTCAACAACATTTGCATTATAGGGGTCCCAGAAGGAGAAGAGAGAGGGAAAGGACCCGAGAAAATATTTGAAGAGATTATAGTCGAAAACTTCCCTAACATGGGAAAGGAAAAAGTCATCTAAGTCCAGGAAGCACAGAGAGTCCCATACAAGATAAACCCAAGGAGAAACACGCCGAGACACATAGTAATCAAATTGGCAAAAAATAAAGACAAAGAAAAATTATTGAAAGCAGCAAGTGAAAAGTGACAAATAACATACAAGGGAATTCCCATTAGGTTAACAGCTGATTTCTCAGCAGAAACTCTACAAGGCAGAAGAGAGGGGCATGATATACTTAAAGTGATGAAAGGGAAGCACCTACAACCAAGATTACTCTACCCAGCAAGGATCTCATTCAGATTCGATGGAGAAATCAAAAGCTTTACAGACAAGCAAAAGCTAAGAGAATTCAGCACCACCAAAGCAGCTCTACAACAAATGCTAAAGGAACTTCTCTAAGTGGGAAACACAAGAGAAGAAAAGGACCTACAAAAACAACCCCAAAACAATTAAGAAAATGGTCATAGGAACATACATATCAATGATTACCTTAAACGTGAAAGGATTAATTGTTCCGACCAAAAGACACAGGCTTGCTAAATGGAGACAAAAACAAGACCCATATATATGCTGTCTACAAGAGACCCACTTCAGACCTAGGGACACATACAGACTGAAAGTGAGGGGATGGAAAAAGATATTCCATGCAAATGGAAATCAAAAGAAAGCTGGAGTAGCAATACTCATGTCAGATAAAATAGACTTTAAAATAAAGAATGTTACAAGAGACAAGAAAGGACACTACATAATGATCAAGGGATCAATCCAAGAAGAAGATATAACAATTATAAATATATATGCATCCAACATAGGAGCACCTCAGTACATAAGGCAACTGCTAACAGCTATAAAAGAGGAAATTGACAATAACACAATAATAGTCGGGGACTTTAACACCTCACTTACACCAATGGACAGATCATCCAAAATGAAAATAAATAAGGAAACAGAAGCTTTGAATGACACAATAGACTGGATAGATTTAATTGATATTTGTAGGACAGTCCATCCAAAAACAGCAGATTACACTTTCTTCTCAAGTGTGCACGGAATATTCTCCAGGATAGAGCACATCTTGGGTCACAAATCAAGCCTCAGTAAATTTAAGAAAATTGAAATCATATCAAGCATCTTTTCTGATCACAATGCTATGAGATTAGAAATCAATTACAGGGAAAAAAACGTAAAAAACACAAACACATGGAGGCTAAACAATATGTTACTAAATAACCAAGAGATCACTGAAGAAATCAAAGAGGAAATCAAAAAATACCTAGAGACAAATGACAATGAAAAGACGATGATCCAAAACCTATGGGATGCCGCAAAAGCAGTTCTAACAGGGAAGTTTATAGCTATACAAGCCTACCTCAAGAAACAAGAAAAATCTCAAATAAACAATCTAACCTTACAACTGAAGGAACTAGAGAAAGAAGAACAAACAAAACCCAAAGTTAGTAAAAGGAAAGAAATCATAAAGATCAGAGCAGAAATAAATGAAATAGAAACAAAGAAAACAATAGCAAGGATCAATAAAACTAAAATCTAGTTTTTTGAGAAGATAAACAAAATTGATAAACCATTAGCCAGACTCATCAAGAAAAAGGAGAGGACTCAAATCAAGAAAATTAGAATTGAAAAAGGAGAAGTTACAACAGACACCACAGAAATGCAAAGCATCCTAAGAGACTACTGCAAGCAACTCTATACCAATAAAATGGACAACCTGGAAGAAATGGACAAATTCTTAGAAAGGTATAACCTTCCAAGACTGAACCAGGAAGAAACAGAAAATATGAACAGACGAATCACAAGTAATGAAATTGAAACTGTGATTTAAAATCTTCCAACAAACAAAAGTCCAGGACCAGATGGCTTCACAGGTAAATTCTTTCAAACATTTAGAGAAGAGCTAACACCCATCCTTCTCAAACTCTTCCAAAAAATTGCGGAGGAAGGAACACTCCCAAACTCATTCCATGAAGCCACCAACACCCTGGTACCAAACCAGACAAAGGTACTACAAAAAAAGAAAATTACAGACCAATATCACTGATGAATATAGATGCAAAAATCCTCAACAAAATACTAGCAAACAGAATCCAACAACACGTTAAGAGGATCATACATACACCATGATCAAGTGAGATTTATCCCAGGGATGCAAGGGTTCTTCAATATACACAAATCAATCAATGTGATACACCATATTAACAAACTGAAGGACAAAAACCATATGATCATCTCAATAGATGCAGAAAAAGCTTTCAACAAAATTCAACACCGATTTTTTATAAAAACTCTCCAGAAAGTGGGCATAGAGGGAACCTACCTCAACATAATAAAGGCCATATACAACAAACCCACAGCAAAAATCATTCTCAATGGTGAAAAACTGAAAGCATTTCCTCTAAGATCAGAAACAAGACAAGGATGTCCACTCTCACCACTATTATTCAACACAGTTTTGGAAGTCCTAGCCACGGCAATCAGAGAAGAAAAAGAAGTAAAAGGAATACATATTGGAAAAGAAGAAGTAAAACTGTCACTGTTTGCAGATGACATGATACTATACATAGAGAATCCTAAAAATGCCACCAGAAAACTACTAGAGCTAATCAATGGATTTGGTAAAGTTGCAGGATACAAAATTAATGCACAGAAATCTCTTGCATTCCTATACGCTAATGGTGAAAAATCTGAAAGAGAAATTAAGGAAACACTCCCATTTACCATTGCAACAAAAAAATAAAATACCTAGGAATAAACCTACCTAAGGAGACAAAAGACCTGTATGCAGAAAACTATAAGACACTGATGAAAGAAATTAAAGATGATACCAACAGGTGGAGAGATATACCATGTTCTTGGATTGGAAGAATCAACATTGTGAAAATGAGTATACTACCCAAAGCAATCTACAGATTCAATGCAATCCCTATCAAATTACCAATGGCATTTTTTACGGAACTAGAACAAAAATTCTTAAAATTTGTTTGGAGACACAAAAGACCCGGAATAGCCAAAGCAGTCTCGAGGGAAAAAAACGGAGCTGGAGGAATCAGGCTCCCTGAGTTCAGACTATACTACACAGCTACAGTATTCAAGACAATATGGTACTGGCACAAAAACAGAAACATAGATCAATGGAACAAGATAGAAAGCCCAGAGGTAAACCCACGCACCTATGGTCAACTAATCTATGACAAAGGAGGCAAGAATGTACAATGGACAAAAGACAGTCTCTTCAATAAGTAGTGCTGGGATATCTGGACAGCTAGATGTAAAAGAATGAAACTAGAACACTCCCTAACACCATACACAAAAATAAACTCAAAATGGATTCGAGACCTAAGTGTAAGACCAGACAGTATAAAACTCTTAGAGGAAAACAGGAAGAACACTCTTTGACATAAATCACAGCAAGATCTTTCTTGATCCACCTCCTAGAGTAATGGAAATAAAAACAAAAGTAAACAAATGGGACCTAGTGAAACTTCAAAGCTTTTGCAAAGCAAAGGAAACCATAAACAAGAAGAAAAGACAACCCTCAGAATGGGAGAAAATATTTGCAAATGAATCAACAGACAAAGGATTAATCTCCAAAATATATAAACATCTCATGCAGGTCAATATTAAAGAAACAAACAACCCAATCCAAAAATGGGCAGAAGACCTAAATAGACATTTCTCCAAAGAAGACATACAGATGGCCAAGAAGCACATGAAAAGCTGCTCAACATCACTAATCATTAGAGAAATGCAAATCAAAATTACAATGAGATATCACCTCACACCAGTTAGAATGGGCATCATCAGAAAATCTACAAACAACAAATGCTGGAGAGGGTGTGGAGAAAAGGGAACCCTCTTGCACTGTTGGTGGGAATGTAAATTAATACAGCCACTATGGAGAACAGTATGGTGGTTCCTTAAAAAACTATAAATAGAATTACCATATGATCCAGCAATCCCACTATTGGTCGTATACCCAGAGAACCATAATTCAAAAAGACATGCACCCCAATGTTCACTGCAGCACTATTTACAATAGCCAGGTCATGGAAGCAACCTAAATGCCCGTTGGCAGATGAATGGATAAAGAAGAGGTGGTACATATATACAATGGAATATTACTCAGCCATAAAAAGGAACGAAATTGGGTCATTTGTTGAGACGTGGATGGATCTAGAGACTGTCATACAGAGTGAAGCAAGTCAGAAAGAGAAAAACAAATATCGTGTATTAACATATGTATGTGGAACCTAGAAAAATGGTACAGATGAACCGGTTTGCAGGGTAGATGTTGAGACACAGTTGTAGAGAACAAACGTATGGACACCAAGGGGGGAAAGCCGCGGGGTGGTGGGGATGGTGCTGTGATGAATTGGGCGATTGGGATTGACATGTATACACTGATGTGTATAAAATTGATGACTAATAAGAGCCTGCTGTATAAAAAAATAAATAAAATAAAATTCAAAAATTAAAAAAAAAATTAAAAAAAAAAAAAGATCAGCAAGACCCAAGTAGAAGAAATTATACTCATACTCAGGAAAACTTTTTTGGCCTAAGAAATTCTTTAAGCTGAGAGTACTGAGATTTATCTCTTTTCAGGAGATATTTATGTAGTTTTTTTCATGGTAAAAAAAAAAATTATAGTAGAAAAACTATCAACCAATTATTTAATAAAGAGAAAGTTTTAGTTTCATTTTGGAAAGTCAATATAATTACTATGAAGTAAATACAGTTTAAGGTAGGAATAATTTCAAAATGTTAGTAGTTAGAATGAATTAAATCAAAAAGTAAAGCTAAGCTCAGTTAACATACTGCATTTGCAGTATGAAGAAATGCAAATCAGTATAGTAAAGACTTCTAGAAATCCTACAGTGCAGAAACATATTTAATTTTGTATAACCTTGTGTTTCCCACTGGTTCTGTGATCATAGGAAGTCTTTTGATATCTTCTGGGACACCGGAAGTCTATAGAACATAATTTGGAAAACACTATATGTATTTAAGCCATTAATTTCAATACATAGGATGCAAAAGTTTGTGCTATGCCAAAATCATATTTATAGAATCTTACTAAGAACTGTCATTAAGGAATAAATAATAACAAAATAGTAACAAACTGTTAGAGCTATAAAGGACCTGAGTATAGTGGTTTAAAAAACTGTTCTTTATCAGATGTTTTCCAAGTATTTTCATCTATTCTGTGGCTTATCTTTTCATTCTCTTAACACTGTCTTTTGAAGAACAGGAGTGATGAAGTCCAAACTACCATGTTTTTCTTTTATCAGTTACACTCTTAGTATATGTCTGAGAAAACTTTGCCTACTTTAAAGTCACAAGGATTTTCTCCAGTGCTTTCTTCTAGAAGTTTTTATAGTTTTAAGTTTCCAAATTCTTTTTTAATGCAATTTTACATACACACACAGTTTGGTACTTTTGCTACAGTGGGCTCACAATTTACATATAGTTTTACCACTTGCTCTTCCCCCCCCACTATTTATTTATTTATTTATTTTAAATTAATTTATTTATTTTTGGCTGTGTTTGGGTGTTTGTTGCTGCACGTGGGCTTTCTCTAGTTGCAGTGAGCGGGGGCTACTCTTCTTTGTGGTGCACGGGCTTCTCATTACGGTGGCTTCTCTTGTTGCGCAGCACGGGCTCTAGGCACGCGGGCTTCAGTAGTTGTGGCATGCATTCTCAGTAGTTGTGGCTCGCGGGCTCTAGAGCACAGGGTCAGTAGTTGTGGCGCACGGGCTTAGCTGCTCTGCAGCGTGTGGGATCTTCCCAGACCAGGGCTCGAACCCGTGTCCCCTGCATTGGCAGGAGGATTCTTAACCACTGCCTCACCAGGGAAGTCCTCCCCACTATTTATTAAATCACAGTATTTTCATGTCAGTACAGTTAATTTTTTTGAGTAGCTGCATAGTATTCAACTGAAGAATGTACCACAATTTATTTAGTTTTTCTTCTCTTGATGGACAGTTGTTTCCAATTTTTTCCTATTGTAAATAATGCTGCAAGGTTTATTTTAAAGTTCAGTTCAAATTTTAATTCCTGCACATTTATTAAAAGCTTGGAACATTTCACCTTTCTAGATTTTGAGGCACACTTTAAATTTTTGATAAACAGTCTGACTTTTCCCGTTCAAATATATAGTGGAAGCGTTAGGGTGAAGTTATGATGTAAACAATGATTATTTACAATTTTCTTTTATTAACTTCCCATCATATACCATAACCCTAATGGATTAGGCAACCCTCTTGGTTCAAACAGCTGTAATAGGTATGTTTAGAAAGCTCTGGTTCTACTGATTTCTCTTAATTCCTGAATTTATATGACTTACTTTATTTGACTTCTCTTCCACCACTTTCATTTTTCAAGTCTCTGTGAAAAATCTATTTGATCTCTGTAACAAGATTATAATACTACCTAGTTATTTCGATTTGTGTAAAGACTATTTCCATGACATCCCATTTATTGATTTTTTTTTTCCAAAATAAATGGTATAAATTTGGGGGAAAATTTCATGTTTCTTTTTTGTTCTTTTTATTCTATTAATGCTATTTCATTTTTCCCTGACAGATTCAAAAGCTTTGTGATAGAGTAGCTTCATCTACTTTACTGGATGATCGAAGAAATGCTGTGCGTGCTCTCAAATCATTATCTAAGGTCTGTAACACTTTATCAGTTATTAAGTTTATTAAGTTGGATATTAGTTACTTAAATAACATTTTTCTTTTGTGCAGAAATATCGCTTGGAAGTGGGTATTCAAGCTATGGAACATCTTATCCATGTTTTACAAACAGATCGGTATGTCTCTATTTAATGATTTTTCTCCCTAATTTTTCTTGAAATTTTAATTAATTTGTTTTAGAGTCACTATTCCAGAAACGATTGACATATTAAGGCTATTAAGTTTTTACTTTCAGTTGTCATTTCAGTAAACAGTTATTGGATACTAGGTGCAAACCACTGTGCTAACTAAGCATTAGGACAGACATAATCTCAACCTTCAGGGGTTGAAAGTTTTCCATTATATGAAAATGTAATGAAGTTACTGCTAATTAAAGGCTTAAAATTTGGAGTTTGAATTGACCAAGTGAATCTGTTGATTTTCGTTCAGATATACTATAATGTACTGTTCTCTAATATAATATGAATATTATGGTATATCAGTTATTCAGACTTTCTTTTTTGGGGGAGAGAAATAAACTGTACTAATAGAATGATGTCTTAAGGGAAAAATCACTCAGCCTAGTTTTTGCTCTTTCAATTTCTCTTTAGGAGAGTATCTGCATCTTTGGTTTTAATTAACAACTATACATGAATAATTTTCAAATTTTACCCCTAGTTAATAAATATATCCTAAAGCTTTAGCTGTTCAACAGACTTTTCTACCATATCAAGAGCTCTCAGAGGTATCTTAAATTATAAATGTTCAAAAGTTAATTTGTCTCTAGTTGTCCTACTCCTGTTCCACCACATCCCCCCTACCCGCCCAATCCACTTCAACTGCCTTTTGACCCAAGTTCATCCCAGTTAGCACCTTTCCATTAAAACAGGAAACTGGAGGATTTGTGCTGAACTTATCCCTCTCCTTAACCCATTATGCCCATCCAGACAAAAAAAGAAGCTGGAATCCGTGAATTTTCTTCATTTCCATTGTTGGGCTTAGTTCTGGCTCTCAATATCAATCACTTAAGCCATTTTCATAGCTGCTGTATTAGTTATCTATTGCTGCATAACATATTACCTCAAAACTTACTGGCTCAAAATAACAAATATTTATGTCACAGTTTCTGTGGATCAGGAATTCAGAAGTGGCTTAGCTAGGTGGTCTGGTTCAGGGTCTCTCATGAGGTTGCATGCAAGATGTCGTCCAGGAGTACAGTCATCTGAAGGCTTGACTGGGGCTGGAGTATCTGATTCCAAGATGGCTCACTCACACTGCTGTTGGCAAGAGGCCTCAGTACCTCACCTTGTTGCTCTCTCTGTAGGGCTGCTTGATCATCCTCATGATATGGGAACTGGCTTCTCCCAAAGCAGGTGATCCTAGAGACAGAACAAAGCCACAATGCCTTGTAGGACTTAGTCTCAGAAGTCACATATCATCAGTCCCATCACATTTTATTTTATTAGAAGCAAGTAAATAAATACAGCCTACACTTAAAAAGAGGAGAATTAGGGTCCACCTTTTGAAAGGAGCTGTATCAGAGAGGTTTTTTTGACATATTTTAAAACCACCACCACCTCAAACTGTATTCTTTGCCTCTGATCGCTTTGTCCTTCCATTCATTTCAAGAATTTCATTTCATTTACATTTCTGTCTGAAATGTAAATCTTCTATCACTCACCTATTTAATGTATTTCATAGCTCCGTGCAGTGTGAAGTCCAAGTTCCTCAAACAAAGCAAAGCATATAAGCTTTTTAAAGATCAAGATGCTGCTTGTCTAACCTCATAACCCCTTTTGTAATTATATTTCAGCAATGCCCAGCTGCTTGTTCATACCAGTTAGAACCTTTTCTGTCCTCCTCAGTGTAACCCACATTGTCTACCTTTCAAAGCCTACTAATTCTAATGTGTTTGAATAAATCCACTGGATATGTCAGGACTGTCTGTTTTATTAACACCAGAGTGGGCAACTGCAGTAGGCAGAATAATGGTTCCCCCAAAGATATTTATATTCTACCAGCACAACCTATGAATGTTACCTTAGATGGCAAAGGGGCTTTGAAGATATGATTAGGTTATGGATTTTGAGATAGGGGAGATTATGTTTGGTTATCCAGGTGGGCCCAGTATAATCCTGAGGCTTCTTAAAAGTAGAAGAGGAATGCAGAAGAGGAGGTCAGAATGAGGTGATATGAGAAGATCTCAGCCTGTCTTTGCTGGCTTTAAAGATGAAAGGAGGCCTCTAGAACTGGAAAAGGCAAGGAAATGGATTCTCCCCTTAAAGCCATCAGAAAGGAAGGCAGCCCTGCTGAGACCTTGATTTTAGTCCAGTGAGACCCATTTCAGACCTCTGACTTCCAGAACAGTAAGGTACTATATTTGTATTGTATGAGCCACTAAGTTTGTGGTAATTTATTACAGCATCAGTAGAAAACTAATAAAGTAACCCAAGTCAGTTACCTGCTTTAAACAATATTCCAAGTTATGAGAAAATGGGCCTTAGGTCAGAAAAACTTCAGTGTGATTATTATACATACATATAATTTTTCTTTTTTATTTCATGTGTCTCTATGTATACATTTTCTCACTGAGTCTTATAAAGTTGGTAATGAAACGACTAACATTTTGATATGGAAAACAGAACCTACCTCTATGTAAAGTGGCCCTTATTGTCATTTTTAGCGCACAGTAGAAAATAAGTGTGTAGATACTCTAGATATAAAGGTTAAGAAATATATTTTTTAAAACATTTATAGCACATTTACTGTGTGCCAGGTACCATGTTTGGAAATAGGGTGTACCATATAGCCTGGTGAATGTGTGAACTAATAATTGATCATGTTAGAGGCTGATGGGTGTTTTATTATGACCCTTAGGCAACAAACAAAGCCAAACTTCTCTGAGCCTTCTTGTGTTTCATTCCTTCTCTTGTGCTAAATTCCCTTTCCATTTGCTTCCAATACTTATCTGTTATCTTCTGTTCTCAAAATGTTCTGTGAGTGTTTTCTTAACTTCACTGATTGCAAAGGTCTATATTGTGCAGCCGTCTCTTTCCACTTCTCATCTTCATTACTCTTTTATGCTTCTGCTCTTGGCCTAACTAACACTCTCAGAATCCTTCAACTGAATCCCCTTCATGCCTGGCTACATCACAGAGAGTTGTGTTCCCTTTCTTGGCCTGGCTTGAAACTCTCCATCTGTCCATGGGTCTGCTTCTCTTATAGCCATCTTGAGGAGAGACTACTCATTCTCCCAAGTCCCACACTCAGGGCCTGAAAGTTGTCTGATGGAAACTGGTGTTTCCAAACCATGACACCTCAGTAGTTTTTTGGGTTTTTTTTTTAAGTGTACATTTCAACGGTTTTAGTATATTCACAAAGTTGTGCAACTATCACCGCTATCTAATTCCAGAACATTTTCATCACTTCAAAAGAAATTCAGTATCCATTAGTTGTCATTGCCTATTCCCTCCTCCCCCCAGTGCCTAGCAACCACCAACCTCCTTTGTATCTATATAAATTTGACTGTTTTGGACATTTCATATAAATGGAATCATACAATGTGTGACTTTTGTGTCTGGCTTCTTTCACTTAGCATAATATTTCAAGGTCCATCCGTGTTATAACATGTATTAGTATTTCATCCCTTTTTTGTCTGAATAATATTCCATTGTATGGATATACCATGTTTGTTTATCCATTCTTCTGTTGACAGACATTTGGGACATTTCCGTTTACTGGCTGTTATGAATAATGCTATTATGAACATTTGTGTACTCGTTTTTGTGTGAACATATGTTTTATACAAAGGAATGCAGTTGTTGGGTCATGTGGTTTAACTTTTTAAGAAATTGCCGAACTCTTGCATGGAGGCTGCACCATTTTATATCTTCATCTGAAGTGTATAAGGGTCCAGTTTCTCCTCACCAACACTTGTTACTGTCCCTTTTTTAAAATGGCCATCCTAGTGGGTGTAACTCGGCATCTTATTTTGGTTTTGATTTGTATTTACCTGATGACTAACGATGTTGCATATCTTTTCATGTACTTATTTACCGTTTGTGTATCTTTTTTATTTTTTTTAATGATTATTATTATTATTATTTTGGCCCTGAGGCATGAGGGATCTTAGGTCCCTGACCAGGGATTGAACCCGGACCACCTGCAGTGGAAACGTGTAGTCTTAACCACTGGACCACAGGGAAAGTCCCCTTGTATATCTTTTTTAGGGAAATGTCTAAGTCTTTTGCCTGCTATTAATTTGGTTACTTGTCTTTTTATTATTCAATTGTATGTATACATTCTGGATACAAGTCCCTTAACAGACATATGATTTGCAGATATTTTTTTTCCCATTCTTTGGGTCGTCAAAGGACACTTTTTTTTTTTAATTTATTTATTGTATTTATTTTATTTTATTTTTTTGGCTGTGATGGGCCTTCGTTGCTGCACGAGGGCTTTAGTTGCGGCGAGCGGGGGCTACTCTTCATTACGGTGCACGGGCTTCTCATTGTGGTGGCTTCTCTTTGTTTCGGAGCATGGGCTCTAGGCGCACGGGCTTCAGTAGCTGTGCACAGGCTTAGTTGCTCCACGGCATGTGGGATCTTCCCAGACCAGGGCTCGAACCTGTGTCCCCTGCATTGGCAGGCGGATTCTGAACCACTGCGCCACCAGGGAAGCCCCAAAGGACATTTTCTTGATAGTGTCCTTTGAAGGACAAAAGTTTTTAATTTTGACAAAATGCAATTTATCTGTTTTATCTTTTCTTGCTTATGCTTTTGGTGTCAAATCTAAGAAACCATTGCCTAATCCAGTGCTTTGAATATTTGTATCTGTGTTTTCTTCTAAGAGTTTTATAGCTTTAGCTCTTACATTTAGATCTTATATCCCATTTTGAGTTAATTTTTGTATATGGTGTGAAGTAGGGGTCCAGCTTCATTTTTTTGCATGTGGATATCTAGTTGTCCTAGCACCATTTGCTAAAGAGATTGTTCTTTCCTCATTGAATGGTCTTTGCATCCTTGCCAAAAATCAATTGAAATAAATGTTAGACTTTATTTTTAGACTCTCTATTCTGTTGATCTCCATGTCTGTTCTTATGCCAGTGCCACAGTCTTGATTACTATAATTTTGCGGTAAGTTTTGAAATCAGAAAATGTGAGCCCTTCAACTCTGTTTTTCTTTTTGAAGATTATTTTGGCTATTCTGGATACGTTGAATTCCCATACAGATTTTATGATCAGCTGGCAGCTGGGATTTTTATAGGGACTGTGTGAATCTATAAATCAAGTTGGGGTATATTACCATGTTAACAACATTACATCTTCCTATTCATGAACACAGATTACCTTTTCATTTATTTGAGTTTTAGGTAATTTCTTTTAACAGTGTTTTGTAGTTTTCAGTCTTGTACTTTAGTAAAATTTATTCCAAAGTATTTAAATCTTTTTTATGTTATTTAAATGGAATTGTTCTTTTAATTTTATTTTCTGATTGTTCATTGCTAGTATACAGAAATACAACTGATTTTTTTTTTAATTATTTATTTATTTATTTATTTATTTATGGCTGTGTTGGGTCTTCGTTTCTGTGTGAGGGCTTTCACCAGTTGCGGCGAGCGGGGGCCACTCTTCATCGCGGTGCGCGGGCCTCTCACTATTGCGGCCTCTCTTGTTGCGGAGCACAGGCTCCAGACGCGCAGGCTCAGCTGTTGTGGCTCACGGGCCTAGTTGCTCCGCGGCATGCGGGATCTTCCCAGACCAGGGATCGAACCCGTGTCCCCTGCATTAGCAGGCAGATTCTCAACCACTGCGCCACCAGGGAAGCCCTGATTTTTTTTTTTATATTGAGCATATGTCTTTCAATTTTGCTGAATTTGTTTACTAGTTCTAATAGGTTTTTAGTGGATTCCTTAGGATTTTCTGTGTACAGGATCATGTCATCTGGGAATAGGTGTAGTTTTAGTTCTTCCTTTCCAATCTGTATGCCTTTTATTTCCTTTTCTTGCCTAATTGCTCGAGCTAGAACCTCAAGTTCAATGTTGGATAGAAGTGGCTGGAGGAGACATCGTTATCTTGTTCCTCATCTTAGGGGTAAAGCATTTAGTCTTTCACCGTTACATATGTTAGTTGTTGGATTTTCATTTTCAGGAAGTTCCCTTCTGTTCCTACTTTCTCAATAGTCTCTTAAAAGATGTCCCTCAAAATTTCTCAAAAACAAGAATGATAAATAATAATAATTTTAAAGACCCACTTCATTTGAGATTTATATCCTCTGGTTGTGACCCCTTTTGTCCCTCATCTTTGCTTTCACTCCTAGTCACTTCTTCATATTCACTGGATCTTTCTGACCTGTATCTCACCCTTGCTTTTCACTCTATATGCCATCATCCTCCATCATGCTTTCAAAATTTGTCTGTTTATCAACAACTAAAAAATCTTATACTTCCTGAAACAAAAGAGAAAAGAAAAAAAGAAAAAAATCTTACACTTCCTGACATTATAAATAGTACATGTTTACCATAAGATTTTTTTTTTTTTTTTTTAGAAAATAAGATATAAATCAGGGAAACAAATTCTAGAGGTCCAACTAGAGATAACACTGTTATGTTTATATAAACATTATATGTGTTATATAAAGATTATATATATATTATAAAGCATATATGTAAACATACAGACTTATAAAATTACCTGGCTTGTACTAATTTTGCTGGTTTTAAAGTTGGGTTTAATTTACAAATTTATTTATAAGGTTTTCTTAAAATATATATAGACACACATGAATGTATATATATATTTTTTGCTAGATTGGATCATTCTGCACATTAATTGTTAATATTCAGTTTTTTCCTACTGGCACTAAATCAAGGGTGTTTTAATTACCATGTCATTAAACATTCTTTAAAAATACATTTTATAATTGTTGCTATAGGTATGGATTTACCACACTTTTTAAAAAAATTATTAGACATGTAGGTTGCTTCTAATTTTTCACTATTATAAATAAAAATAAACCTTTATACATCTTTACAGTTTGCACTCTGATATTTTCTTAGGGTAGGTTTTCAGAAATGGGATTAATATTTCCTACAGTCTTGTTAAATAAGAGTATAAAATGGTCATAACAGCTATACTCTAACTAGCAGTGTATAAGTATAATAATTTCTTTCTTCCAGTTCGGATTCTGAAATAATAGGTTATGCTTTGGACACACTATATAATATAATATCTAATGATGAAGAAGAAGAAGTAGGTAAGTTTCTTTTACTGTGTTCTCTGTACATAAAATCAACTGGATTGTGCCAATTTTGCTGGTTTAGGGTTGAATTTATTTTATAAATTTATTTATAAGGATTTTTTCTTTTTTTCTTCTTTTTTTGTTTTCTGCTTTTTGGTTTTTGTTTTTCATCAATAAAGGGAAGACATTAGCTTAGTTCCAGAAAAATATCTTTAAGATGATTGCTTTGTATGTGATTTGGAGATGGAATTAGATTCTTCTTTTTTAACAAATATTTTTCCCTCTCTTTGTATTGATTTTAGTTGAGCAGAATGAATATTAGTATTCTCTAGATTAAATAATCATTTTTGGCTATTGATTAAAAATCAGACTATTTTATTAATATGTTACCTGGTGAGCAATATGAAGTTAGAGGGTTTTTCCTGATATATACTTAAACTTTTCACATAAGACTTACGTTAACTTATAAAGAGCAACAATTTTTTAAATTTAGAAGGTTTTGTCTTGTTTTGTTTTGTTTTGGTGACGCCACGCGGCTTGCAGGATCTCAGTTCCCAGACCTGGGACTGAACCCAGGCCACAGCAGTGAAAGCCTGGAATCCTGACCACTAGGCCCACCAGGGAACTCCCAGCATGTGAAATACTTGACTGGAAGTCTATACATTTTGTTCCATTTATTGTAAAAACATGCACTGAGTAACATTTTACAATGCTGTTGAAGAGTGCTTTCCTCATATCACATTGGCTGTTGTAGTAGGACACAGTGGGTCTTTCATTTTTCTAGACAATCAGAAGGGCGATATTCATGCATTTTATGTCTAATTTAGATGGAAGTTATAGGGTCTTCCAAAATCTGAGTAGACAAGGCATAAGGAAATGTAGATAATATTGAGTTTGCACATATTTTATTGAAATAACAGTAGAACAGAAATATATGTAGATATTAACTTCACAAAATACCAGTAGTAGGAACATTTGAAACTGGGCTGTGCTGAATAGTCACAATTTCTTAGACTTGAATATCCTTTTTCTTAAATTTTTATTTCTCTGTGATACCTAGCTGACAATTTAACTTTATTAATTTCTTTAGTAAAAAATCTTTAGCAAACATAATTTGGTTCCCATGGAAAAAGAGGCTGTCGGTCACATGACAATACTTAAATACAGTACACGCAAGAACACACTTTGAAGATAAAGATACTTATTTCTCCTAGTCATTTCTCAGATGAGAAAATTAGATACAATACACTTGTTAGAAAACATTAAAGAAAAAGACTCTTCTTAGTTGTTTCAGGTGGAAAATTTAGCTCTTTTCTAATTTGTAGTGATACTTTTTGTGTTTTAAAAAACTATATAGCATCAATTAGGTAGTTTTCCTTTATTATAAATTTGCAATCTAATAATGTTTAAAGTCTAACTTTTTGCTTCCCTTAATGTATTTGGCCTCCTTATTTTTAATTCAACATCTAAAAATGATTCTTTGGATGAAACAGGATAAACGATTCTTTGGAGAAACAGTAGTAGAATCATTTCTTCTAGGAAAGATTAAAATATGAAGTTAGGGTAATAGCCTGAAAGAGTCAATTTTTAAAAATCTAGATATTGAGAAATACGGCCTTCAGTTCTGTTATTGATACTCTCTCTTTACTGCTTCATCAAAAGATAATTCTTAGCTGCCATAATGAACTTCATTTTAGAGTTCTTTACCTTGAGGATATTTTAATAACCCTTCAATTTATTGATAAATATGTCTCATAATCCTACATTTATAGCATATGCTGTATCTCTATTAGGATATCTCAGATTTGAGTAAAATGAGTATGAGTCTCTTCTTTCAAGAGATTATATTGTTTATTTGATGTTTTTAAGCTCTTATTTATTTTATTGTGAATACTATTACATAAGAAAGTTTTTTTATCACCCACTATTTATTTATTTCTGTCTACCTTTTCAGATGATATTGAAGGTAAAAGATTGCATTTAATATGCATGATGCTTTTAGGCATAATTTCTGATAATATAAAAGGACACTGTCAAGTGAGTTTCTTCTGGCTGGTACAAAAAATCTTGAGATTTGTTTCACTATGTAAGAATTTCTTCATTAAAGAGGAATATTTGATAATCTTATATTACTATTTATTGTCTCTATGGCTACTAAATCTATTTTCCGGAACACAGAAAATATTCTAGTGCGTATTTTAACAAAATTAAGCTTTTTCTCTGGTAGGACAATCTATTCGAATTACTTTTTATATACTTCCTGGGGAAAAAATTTTGAGGCAGTTTATTTAAAAATAAAAATAATATTTGAAAATGTATACATATATATGTATACATATAAATTTTACCTATATTCAATAAGAACTGGAAGGTATTCCAGTTCAGAGAATACTTGTATGTTGATATTGTCCCTTTAAAATAATGCATGCACAATAATGTCTGGTTACTGACATTTTTTATATTAATTTATAAAACTCACCAATACTGTCTTTCTTTTTTCTGGTGGTCCTTTTCAAGTTCCATTTACTTTTAACATTGATACTTCTTTTCCTCATAATTTAAGTAACCACATTTTATTTTGTTTTACCATTTTTCGTGAGATCCTTAACTTTTTAAAATGAGGAAGGAAAAGTCCTTTTCTAAAGTAGGTTTAAAATGGTACATAACAAAATTGCCTATACCTAACAAGAAACTAACAAAGAAACTAACTTATTAAGCTGTATAGCATTACCTTTTGTGAAATTTGAACCCCTTGTTTGAAAGCAGATAATATTGAGCATTATGCCTTGACTCTTGTGACAATGCTATTTCCTTGTTGAGTAGTACAGATCAGTAGTCATTGTTTCTATTATTATTTCATCATATTTGTATAGAGCTTTAAATCTTACAGTGCTTTTATGTCCATTATCTTATTTGATCCTCATAGCAACCTGTGAGGTAGGTGACATTTTTGTCTTTTCTAAAAAGATGAGGAAATGAAAACCCAGTGATCATGTAACTTACATAGTATTGGCTAGTAAGTAGGGTAACAGGATTTTTTTTGATACATATTTTTGTATTCCATAGATTTCTGATTTAATAAATTATGGCCATTTTTCTGACTAGATTCTTTATTAAATCTTGTAATTTATATAACTAGTTTATACGATACAGACAAATGTTAAAAAAATATAGGTGTACTTGTTTAACTAATTGACCACAGTGTAAAAGAAGGTTACTTGATATTCCCTCACTCTGAGATAGGACTACTTTTATTAGAATATCTCTTTCTATAAAGCCGTTTTGTCCTCCATAATATGGGTTATGAACTTGATATGGAGTGGAGTTCCAAAGAGAAGGTCCAGAATGTTTTTTAATATTGTTTATACCACTGGAAAAAATACAACTGTAAATACATATGAAGAATAAATGTATATACAAATATTTAGTTAAAAGCCAGTTACATAAATAGGCCTGAAATGTTTCCAGAGGTATATAAGGACTTTTTAAAAAGCAATCTTTAATTTCATGTACCTGTCATAGGTTTATTTTCACTATAATATCAAAGGGCCATTTTGTTCTTAATTTTTCATTTATCTTACAGTAAAGGGACATTTACTTTTACAGGTTATGATAAGTATACCAAGTAGTATATCAGCTATAGGATGTAAAAAATAGACTTAGCTCTAGAACTTTTTAAATATATTGGATGAGAAAGGATGGTTAGTTGTCTCACACCTTTGCTTTCATGTGAAATAGATATAATATTTCATGAATCTAGTTTTGGTTTACAACCTTTAGATATAATTAGTGTAGTAGTTTTAGCTTAATTTACTTCTACGTCAAAATAGCTTTGTATGTTACTTTAATTGCTTAGCAAATTTTTGTAGGACTCTACATTAAAATTCAGAAGTGCTGTCTTAAGACTATAACTTAAAGGAAGTAGAGTATATCTCACTAACACTTTTTTAGTTGACAATATTAAACCAGAAGGAGCTGTAGATTCCTGTAACTGGATCATATTTTACTAGTTCAATTCAAAACATAGATCTTAATTATATACTGCTAAGCTATAGTATTTTATACAGTATAGCTACAGAATAAATCCAATGCACAGTATTAAGTCTACTTCCTGCTAAGTTATTAGCGTGTGCTCAATGCATACATTGAATTAAGCTTTTTCTTGGGTTAAACCTATGTTTCTTAAAGTATAGCACAAAAGACCTAGAGTTCTCTGTATTAAAAGGTGTCTATGGTTAAATAAACGTAACATAGTATATCCCGCTCTGAAACTTCACAAAATTTACATTAGTATAGTAAATACTGAGAATCCTGCAGTAAAGAAACCTGTTCAATTTTGTTTAATCCAAATACATTTGTACACCTGCACTTGCTTTCATGAGATACCTGTTAACGTGCCACACAATCCTGCATTTCGAGAAATACTAACCAAGGCTTAAACCCACAGCTTAATTGTTTGTATTTATCCACATAAAAATATTTCAGCATTTTTTAAATATTTCATAGGAAGAATCCATCAAGTCTGTATATGGTTTTCCTCCCTTCCTTTATTTATTTATTTATTTTTGGCTGCGTTGGGTCTTTGTTGCTGTGTGCGGGCTTTCTCTAGTTGCGGCGAGTGGGGGCTACTCTTGGTTGCGGTGTGCGGGCTTCTCTTGTTGCGGAGCACGGGCTGTAGAGCACAGGCTCAGTAGTTGTGGCGCACAGGCTTAGTTGCTCCGCAGCATGTGGGATCTTCCCGGTCCAGGGCTCAAACCCGTGTCCCCTGCATTGGCAGGTGGATTCTTAACAACTGCACCACCAGGGAAGCCCTTCCTCCCTTCCTTTTAAGATTAACTTACAAGTTTTTGAATATTCTCCCAAATGTCAATGAATTTTATTTTGAGCTCTTCTCTAGAAGTCACAATCTTTGGGCCCAAGGGCATTATCTGTCTTATAAGCAAGATTGGCCACTTAGTATTTTAAATAATAAATAAGTTCCTAATATTAAAAATTGGGAGGTTTTGCATCAGTTTTTAGATTTTAAACTTCTCTTTTTAAAAATCTGAAGACCGACAACACCTGGGCCTGCATTCTCCCACGGCAGAGTCAGCTGGAGCTGAGTAACTGCTGCTTTCCTTAGATCGGGCACGTACTCTCCATCCTGTCTGTAGTCTTATACCTGGCCTGCTTCATTCACATACATTACTGTCTTGCCCCTGTAGTTGAGTTTATACTCTCTACTGTATCCACACTACTCAAATAAAAACCATTGTAAAATAAATTATATTTCAAAAGCATTTTATTAATTATATACCCAAGAGTTGTTTCATGCAATAAATATAAAAATATGCAAATGCAAAATAGCCCTACAAAGCATCGCAATTAGGTCATTGCATTGCTGTGATAGTACTTTCTAGAGGGAAACAGTTCTAAGGTGGGGACAGTTAAGTTAATTGCCTTTTCAACATAGATTTCTCACATATTTGGAGAGCTATTTTCTTCACATGTGTGGGCCACTTTTTGTAGTTTTCTTTATCTGCTTTTTTATCTATAGAATTTCATTAGAATCTGGCTAATTATTTGTTCTTGGTACCATCCGCCACAGAGCCATGGTTTGTTAGGGTTCCAGGGTAGGTAAAAACAAGATAGGCTCATTAGCCCAGTGAATCTTGTGAAATTTTATTGGATATAGGGCATTTACCATACCATGGGAATCAGGGCTCTTATTCATAGCTGATTCCAAAGAGGGAGATTTTCAGAAGATTTTATTAGCTCCCAAATTTCCATATCTTTTCCAATTTCTTTGTCATCTCCCTTTCCATCATCATGTCACCTTGCAAATAAAATGGGAAGGGTGTGCACTCTTGCTACTTACCCAGTCTAAGTTTTTTTCCAACTCCATGGTAAATTCAACTTTGAGCATTGAAAACCACAATGTACCATGCAAAACTTTACATTCAGAGGTGTTTGAATAATTAGGGCACAGGATTTTATCTGCTCCCAATGGAACAACAGGAAATCTTTTAAGCAGATCAATGATAGATATCGTCCCTTGAGTCCACGCTAGTTATGTTTGAGTATTAGACTTCCTTCTGATTAATATTAGACCTTTGTAGCATCAAGCCTTTGCCACCTTAACTTAATACCCTTGACATAATAATTGTGCAGTAACATGTAGATAGCTTTCAAGTGTACTTTTTTTCATTCCTTCATGCCCCCCCTATCTGTTTTTCCTGAAATAATGGAAATATTTCAGTGGAAATAATGACTGCTTCCCTAAACAATTCTTCTGAAGCCACCATTAATCTAAAAAATTAAACTTGAAGGGCAAA
This sequence comes from Balaenoptera acutorostrata, assembly GCF_949987535.1. NCBI lineage: Eukaryota > Metazoa > Chordata > Mammalia > Artiodactyla > Balaenopteridae > Balaenoptera > Balaenoptera acutorostrata. The sequence goes on along the minus strand of NC_080068.1, from coordinate 50,719,580 downwards.
AATTAATAGTTTACTAATGTTAAAAATGCAGGAAATTTATTTTTATTTGGCATCCAAACAACCATAAACTCAAGTAACTACTTATTTTGGGAGATTGCATGCAACTTTTATGAGAAAGAGATATAAGGTAAAATATCAGTAACAGGATTCGCTTACAGACAAGCATGTTTCTGGGAATATCATAGGATATACGTTTTTTTAAACATCTTTTGCATCTTGGTGGTAATACTCACTAATAGTAACCTTACGAGAATCTCAAAATTTTTTTGAATCATCAAAAGAAGATTGTTATGTTCTGTATAATTTTAAAACTTGAGGGAATTCCCTGGTGGTCCAGTGGTTAGGACTCTGCACTTTCACTACCGAGGGCCCAGGTTTGATCCCTGGTCGGGGAACTAAGATCCCACAAGCCATGTGGCGCAGCCAAAAGAAACAAAACTTGATAATACATGTAGATATATAGCATATAATAAATCTTAGGACTGTGGTTCTTAAGGGCAGTTTGGCCCCTCCTGCCACCTAGAGGACATTTGTTAACATCTGGAAATATTTTTGGTTGTCACAACTTGAGGATACGTAAGGGAGTGCAACTGGTATCTTGTGGGTAAAGGCCAGGGATGCTGCTAAACATCCTAAAATGCATAGGGAGTCTCTCACAACAATGTCATTGTCAATAGTGCCGAGGTTGAGAAATCCTGCTTTAGAGACGATGATGTTGCTGGTGTGAGTTGAGCACTTGTTACTCACCAAGTACTGTGCTACATGTTTTATCAATCCTTATTTCTAATCCTCAAAGAAAACCCTGTGTAAAAGAAAATTGTTCCCATTTTACAGGTAAGGAAACTGAAGCTTGATATATTTGGGCTGTTTGCCCAAAGTAATGTGACTAAATGGATGAATATGGGCTTAATTGGTCTGACTCAAAAACCTTTGTGAGCTTCTTCCTTTTTACTGTATTGCCTCTCAAGAAAGTATTTGACTACTCCATACCCTAGCCATTCTGTTCATAAACAAATTACTTTTGCCTGTGTTAGCAATTTCTCTTTTCTCTTTTAGCAATTTCTCATGTCTCTTTCATGTTAAGTTCAGAGGTAGTACTTGACAGTTAATTGTTCCTTTCTCTTTGAAACACTTTTCCACTCATTTCTCAGTCTCCACTGTCCCCTGATTTTCTTTCTGTCTCACGGCGCTACTCTTTCTTTGTCTCCTTTGCTGTTTTCTTTCGTCTCCCCAGCCTCTTAACATTGGAACATCCCAGGGCACGGATTACTTTCCTTCTCTGTCCTTTCCTTTGGTGATCTCATCTAGGCTTGTGACTTCAAATATAGTCTGTATGCGTGCCTCTCAAATATATGTGTCCAACCCAGACCTCTCCACTGATGTCCATAATTGTATATTCAAATACTTACTTGATATCTCCAATTGGATTTCTTTTCCCCACACACAGCTTTATTGAATTATAATTGAAATATAATAAATGTACAGATGTACAATTTCATGAGTTTTGACATGTATAAACCCATGAAACCATCACCACCACCACCAAAATAATGAACATATCCAAGTTTCCTTGTGCTTGTTTGTAATCCATTCCTCCTCCTTCTAGCCCCATTCAATCATAGATCTGTGATTACTGTAGATTACTTTGCATTTTTCTAGAGTTTTATGTAAATGAGATCATACAGTATATACTCTCTTTTTGGTTTTTTTGGTCTGGCTTCTTTCACCCAGCATAATTATTCTGAGTTTCATTCATGGTGTATTTCAATAGGTTAGTCCTTTTTATTGCTGAGTAGTATTGATATTTTGTTGTGTGAGTATATAACAATTTGATAATCCATTCCTCTGTTGGTGGGCATTTGGGTTGTTTCCAAGTTTTTAGCTGTTACATTTGAAGCTTCGTACTATGTACAAGCCTTTTTGTGGGCATGTATTTTCATTTCTCTTGAGTAAATACCTAGGAATAGAATGGCTAACTGATAGTAGGTGTATATTTATAAGAAACTGCCAAACTGTTTTTCAAAGTAGGTGTACCATTTTACATTCCCACTGGTGGTGTATGAGAATTCTAGTTCCTCCACATCCTCTCCAGTACTTGATACGGTCTGTCTTTTTAAATTTTAGCTGTTCTAGTAGGTGTGAAATAGTATCTCACGGTAGTTTTAATTTGTATTTTCATAATGAATGATTATATTGAACAATTTTTGATGTGATTATTTACCATCCATATACCTTTCTATTCTTTGGTGAAGTGTTTATTCAGATCTTTTGTTCATTTTTTACTGGATTGTCTTCTTATACTTGAATTGTAAGGGTTCTGTATATATTCTAGATAAAAATCCTTGTGATATATATTTCACAAATACTTTCTCCCAGTCTGTGACTTGCCTTTTTATTTTCCTAACATTGTCTTTTGAAGAACAAAATTTTTAATTTTGATTAACTCCAGTTTATCAATTTTTTTCTTGTATAATTTGGGCCTTTTGTTTCCTATTTATGAAACCTTTGCCAAACCTAAAATCACTAAGATTTTCTCCTGTGTTTTCTTTTAAAAGTTTTATAGTTTTAACTCTCATGATTAGGTCTGTGAGCCAATGGGTCTATTTCTGGACTTCCTATTCTGTTGGTCTCTATGTCTATCGTTTTGCCTACATGACATGTGTTGGTTACCCTACCTTTATAATATATCTTGAAATTATGTAGTGTAAGTCCTCCAACTTTGTTCTTTTTCAAAATTATTTTGGCTCTTTTTGGTCCTTTACACTCCCATATCAATTTTAGAATCAATTTGTCAATTTCTACAGAAAAAACTTACTGAGATTTTGATTGGGATTTCTTTAAACTCATGAAATTGTACATCTGTACATTTATTATATTTCAATTATAATTCAATAAAGCTGTGTGTGGGGAAAAGAAATCCAATTGGAGATATCAAGTAATCTGTTAAACCTACAGATTGATTTGGGGCAAACTGACATTTTCACAATACTGTGCCTTCTAATACAAGAACACAGTATATATATTATTTAAGTCTTCTTTAATTTCTCTCAACACCATTTTGGAGTTATCAAAGTAAATAGGTCTTATACATCTTTTATCAGATTTATCCCTAAGTCTTTAATACTTTTTGATTCTGTTTTAATTGGTGCTGTTTTTAAAATTTGAATTTCTAATTGTTCATCACCAGTATATAGAAATGCAATTAATTTTGTATATTGACCTTTTATTCCACTTAACTTTGCTAAATTCACTCTCTAGTAAGTTTTTTGTAGATTCCATAGGATTTTCTACATAGACAAACATGTCATCTGTAAATACAGTTTTACTTCTTCTGTTCCAGTCTGTATGCCTTTTATTCTTTTTCCTACCCTGTGGCACTAAGATCTCCAGTACAATGTTGATTAGAATTGGTGAAAGTATATATTCTTGCCTCTTTCCTTATCTTAAGTGGAAAGCATTCAATCTTTTACCATTAAGTTTGATGTTAGCTATAAGTTTTTTGTAGATGCCCTGTATCATCCAGTCTTGTGACTTTAAATATCATTTTTATGTTTATCATTCTAATGTATATGTCCAACCCAAACTTATCCACTGACAGCTATGCTTGTGTTTATCCAACTGCTTACTTGATTGATATCTCCACTCACATTTTTATGTGTCTCAAACTTAACACACCCAAAACTAAACTTATGATTTTCTCTCTACTCTCAACTTGCTTCTTCCAGGGTTTCCAATCTCAGTAAGTGGCAGTGCCATCCTTCCAGTTCTTTAGGCTGAAACCTTAGAACCACCTTTCCTTCCCCCCACCCCTTCTCATACCCCTGTAAGGAATATGCCAACAAATCTTGTTCCTTCTATTTTCATAAGAATTAGGGCCAGTGTCTAAGTCACTTTCACCACTTACCTTGATTATTGCCTCCTAATCGCTCTCACTATTTCCCTCTTTCCCTGACATCTTCTTAGCACAGCCAGACTAGTCCTTTTAAAAGTAAAGTATTTTTTGTTTAAGTAATGTAGTTTTAAGGTTCAGAAACAGTGGATTCTTTTACTGATACAAGAGGTGATAAAAGAAATATTTCTTAGGGTTTCTGAAGGATAAACCTAGCATATTAATCAATATGCTAGAAATTATGTTTTATTAAAAACCCAGAATATTAAAATATTTCTTTTCTACTTCTGGTCTCTTCTTTTTTCTCTTTTCTCTACAAATAATTAGATGACATTATCACTGTCACTGTTGGATTGTCTTGCTTTTCTTGTCATCTGGGTTTTTTCCATTTCTAAAGTATATTAATATTAAAATCTCACGTTTAAAAAAGAACTATTTGAGAGATAATAAATATGTTTGATCTTAACTGCCAACTCCTTTGGTTTATAGTCACTTCCTGGAGCAATATGTGGAAAAGGCTTAGCTGTGTCTGGAATGGGTAAGGGGATGGGGAGTAGTGTATTTGCCATCTCTAAATTGCATTTATAGAGTAGGCAGATTTTAAATGATAATTTGCTTTGGCAATTGTTGCTTCAGTTTTTAGTGATCCTTTACATTTTTTTGACAAAGTACATTGAAACAACAAATACCTTAAAGACTTTTAAGTGTTAAGGACGAATATAAAATCTTTTAAAGAATAAGTGAAAAATTAAATGCAAATTCTGGTTTTATTGCCCAATAACTATGAGATATATATGTTGATTTGCTTGAAAGAGATACTGAAAAATCTGTAGATGATTGGTTTAATTTTAAAATTAAATTATTTGACATAGTAACAGAGTCAGCAAGGACTATATGTTCACTAATGTTTGGGGGGGGAGGAGCTTTTGAGGTATAATTTACATACATTAAAATTTCTTCTTTGCAGTTGTATAGTCCTGTGTGTTGGGCAAATGTATACAGTAGCATAACCACTATCACATTTGAGATAGAATATTTCCATCACCCCAATAAGTTCCCTTGTACTCTAATTAGAAGTTTAACCTAAAAATGACCTTGAGAAAATGTGAAAATCTAAATATATTTTCTTTGAATATCATATTCAAACATTTAAAGAATAAAAATTTATTTAAATGACCTTGAAATTTATTTTAAGGATATGTCTTTCTAGCATAATTGTGATATCACTTCCAGGCACACTGTTCCAAGAAAATTATCATTTCTGCTTAGCTTTTTCAACAAAAAGGATACTTTAAAATAACAAAGCATCATATTCAAATACTTTATCTTTGAATATTACAGAAGAAAACTCCACAAGACAGAGTGAGGATTTGGGAAGCCAGTTTACAGAAATTTTCATTAAGCAGCAAGAAAATGTCACTCTTCTGTTATCTTTATTAGAGGTAAGTAAAGAACCTTGCTATTTTTGTCATCTTAATAAGCTTCTTTTGTTGCCCTTCTGGGTGTTATTGAAGAAGCAACATATAGATACCTTTTTTTTTAAAAAAAAATTATTTATTTATTTATTTATTTATTTATTTATTTTTGGCTGCATTGGGTCTTCGTTGCTGCACGCGGAAGCCTAGTTGCGGTGAGCAGGGGCTACTCTTTGTTGCAGTGCACAGGCTTCTTGTTGCAGAGCCCGGGCTCTAGGCACGCAGGCTTCCGTAGTTGTGGCTCATGGGCTCTAGAGCGCAGGCTCAGTAGTTGTGGCGCACGGGCTTAGTTGTTCCGCGGCATGTGGGATCTTCCTGGACCAGGGCTCGAACCTGTGTCCCCTACATTGGCAGGTGGATTCTTAACCACTGCACCACCAGGGAAGCCCCTGTATACCTTTTCAAGATAGTGAAATTTGTTGTATCATTACAAGAGATTCACATGTGTGTTTTAAGAACTATGTAGTCTCTTAGAATACTGTCTGCTTATTTCCATTTTTACAAAGTACCGTTAAATCTAGTCAATAACAGTTTAATCAGTTTGATCAATTTATATTAACTCTTTTCTTTTTATTGCTTTTTACTTCTTAAATTAATTTTTTAAAGTTTGCCAAACTCTTTGTTTATAGTTTTTGGTACCATTCTATTAGTTGAAAAGTTTTGCTTGAAAATGTGAATTACAAATGTTAAATATTTTAAATTCCTATATTGTAGGAGTTTGATTTCCACGTCCGCTGGCCTGGTGTGAGGCTTCTTACTTCTCTTTTAAAACAACTAGGGCCTCAAGTGCAGCAAATTATTTTAGTCAGTCCTATGGGTAAGTGACTCATCTTCCTTATATTATTTTGATTTAAAAGTGAGGATCATAAAAAACGAAAACAAACAAAAAAATAAAATTGAGGATCATTCTTAAAGGGGGGGACTGAAATGATGTGTTAATAAATTGTTTATAATTTGAATCACTATTTGTGTTTTTGATCTGCCAGTGTTTTTCACATGGTTATATGTTTCTAGGTGTTTCAAGGTTGATGGACTTGTTAGCAGATTCCAGGGAAGTTATACGTAATGATGTAAGTCAAGTTTGAAGAAAAGTCTAAGAATATGCAGCTTTTTTTCTCTTTTTGCAAATGAAACCTTTGTTGACCCTTATTCAGAGTCATAGAAGTTAGATTTGGAAAGTTGGGGTAATGGTTTAGACCTTTTGAAGTTATATACAAGGCCACATTATTTCTTTGTTTCCAACCTATTCAGACCTATTCAGTATTTTGGCTTAGACAAATGACTTTGCTATTCAAATTTATGCCTTCCACAAGTTTAGGATTTCTTCCATTCTTTTCTGAAAGGTTGTACTGACACCAAATTCTACCTCCAGAAAGAGCAGAGGAAACATCCCTAGACACTGAACTGCATAAACTTAACAAAGTGTAACATTTGGAATCATCACCCTTAATTGATTGAATACATATTTCAAAGGATTTTCCTTGTAATCTCTATTTAACTATAGAGGATGATTTGCTCTGGAGTTAATTTTTCATTCTGATTTACTTTAATATTTGCATATACATTCGAGTATTTTACATTGATTCAATATTGTTTTGTTGCTTGAACATTCTTTTCTGTTGTTATCTACAACTTGATCAAAACCATAATACATTAGATAGCAATTGGAAAAATCTTTAAAATTAAAATTTAGAGCTAAGGGATCTTATCAAGCTAATTCAGTCTCCATATTTACACTGAGAAGCCCAAGACTCACAGAAACCAAGTGATTTGTTCTTTGTTAGTGATGTCTCATTCATCTTTGTGTTTGTGGTACCTGGCCCTGTACCTTTCTCATCTTAAGTGCTAATAAATACCATTTGGATTGCTTTTAGTCTCACAACTGTTTCGTGACAAAGCAGAGACAAAACTGAAATGCTCTTGACTTCTAATCCGCATAGACAGTTTTTTTTTAGCTTTGCATTTAAAATCTTGTAGTACATATGTCAATGCAGTAATATAAGTGGTGAAATGATATAGTAGTATAACTCATGAGAAGGACAGTTTTTATTCTTTAATATTCTTTTAAGAATTGTGTACCTATCTATTAGGAATTTCGAGTGTCTTTTCTTGACTAAAATATTAGTATGTATCTTAAACCTGAATTTGGTGTTCTGCTCTTCTCTTTCCTTTAACTCTCTACTCTTTTTTTTCTTTTCCTAACCTTTTTTCCTCAGTTTTTATTTGAGACAGATAAAATGATTCACTATGTTGGCTTTCATTACTTTTACGATTAGAGATTAAGTTATATTTTTGCTGTAATGTTTAGGTTTTGGAGTTTTACAGCCATCTTTCCTTTGGCTTCACAGATTCATTTAAATTCTTTGTGGAGACTTACTATCGAACATTATGCAGTAAAACACAGCGTAATACACCACAGTTGACTCCAGCAACCAGAGGAAACTAACTGGCACCTGTGGCAGTTACTGGTGGCACTCTGTTACTGCCCAGAATAATACACTGCTTTCCCCCCCTCCTTTGTATCTTTTTCTTTCTTTATCCTTCTTTTAAAATTCTCTTTTCATTTCCTTCTTTTTAATATTTCTCATTGCATTCAATGACAGTTATTACCATTGACTAACCTCCCTGGGAGCCTGTTGGTAAAGATTTTTAGCCTCAGTTTGTTTTATATTTGAAACATTTATTTTGATCTGGATTTAGAGAATTAGTTGGTCATTTATCATAGATACAGTGAAACTATCATATTTATTTATGTTACTTAGGGCTTAAAAATTAGCAAGAAAGGTTGAGAAAACTCTAGGAAGTAACTACCAGCTCACTTCTAAATGATAGACAGTAATCCCATTCTTTAATTTTTAGTTTTTTATTATGAGAAATGTAAACACACACGAAAATAGAGAATACAGACAAACCCGTCCCCTAAACCCATTAATTTTCAAGATTTTATTATACTTGCTTCATCCACCCCTCCCCTCACCACTATCCTTTATTTTTGACTAGAGTTTTTAAAAGGAATCAAACAATCTGTATAATTTCACTATTACATACTTCAGTATACGTGTGTGTGTGTATTTCCTTATACAACTACAATGCCATCACATTTAATGAGATAACAACTTTCTCTTAGCTCTCATTAAATAAGATAACTATTCTGTACTCAAGTTTCCCAGTTGTCTCATAAATGTCTTTTACAGTTGGTTTCTTCAAATCAGTTTCCAGACAAGGCTCTCTCATTACATTTGATTGTTAATGTCTGTTAACTTTCTAAAGGACTTGATTAGGTTCTGGTTCACCTCTTTGCTTTGATATTTCCTAGATGATGCAGTGTACTTAATTTTGCAACACATCAGGAAATGGCATATCTGGCTGTCTCACTTGTAGTGATCAGTGGGTTTGATTCAGGTGGTGACAGCCAGATCCCTCCATGGATCCCTTCATCCATTACATCTGATCATTCATTAATGATCATTGCCTGAATCAGTTATTTTGTCAAGAGTTTCAAAATGATGATTTCTATAATTCTGTCATTCTTTCACATTTATTCAGCTGTAATCTTCCTCAAAGAAGAACTTTACTTCATCAACCAGTATATTTTATTACCCTGAATTATAATTCATAGATGAAAGGGAGGATAAATAGCTAAATCCCTTTAATTACTGGTTTTTATTTTATTTTATTTTATTTTTTAAAGCAACCCTAGGGGTTGAGCTATTCTTTTTTATTTTTTTAATTAATTAATTAATTAATTTATTTATTTATTTATTGGCTGCATTGGGTCTTCTGTTGCTGCGCGCGGGCTTTCTTTAGTTGCAGCAAGCGGGGGCTACTCTTCGTTGCGGTGCGAGGGCTTCTCATTGCAGTGGCTTCTCTTGTTGCAGAGCACAGGCTCTAGGCACGTAGGCTTCAGTAGTTGTGGCACATGGGCTTCAGTAGTTGTGGCTCACGGGCTCAAGAGCGCAGGCTCAGTAGTTGTGACACGCGGGCTTAGTTGCTCCGCGGCATGTGGGATCTTCCCAGACCAGGGCTCGAACCCATGTCCCCTGCATTGGCAGGCAGATTCTTAACCACTGTGCCACCAGGGAAGCCCTACCAGTTTTTAAAGTAAGGAATTGGTGCCCACTTACTTTCAATGCCCAATGAGTATACTTTCATTTCTAGTAACATTTTAGTGGATGTGTTTGATTAGAGGAATATGTCTCTTAATAGTCAGGTAAAAGAAACTGATATGTATTGAGAACTTAGGTTCTATAGGAGTTATTTTATTTCCTTTAGTCCTCGTAAAAACCCTATGACAAAGATACCATCCTTGTTTTACACATGGCTATACTAAGTCTTACATTACATAAGTTACATACAGAGTTTATGTAATTTGCTTCAAGTTGCACAGCTAGTAAGTAGACCTTTAAAAAACCCACTGTATCGAACTCATAACCTTAGTGTTCTTTCCACTGTATTTATTCCTCCCTGTGTTAGCAGTTAAACTTAAGTTAACATTAAGTAGGAGAATATGACATGTAAAAATAACCACTTTTGCTTTCTCTCTCATCTTAATGTTGAGACTGGACAGTAAGGGAAATGAGTAGGAAAAGCCCAGTAAGGCTGTGGGCATTTTTTGTCTTACATGAGTACTTATTTGCCCAGTACTGGCAGCCAACAGCTTATTTGACTCTTTGGAACTTTTGAACTACTTAGTTGCTCTTCCTCTTCCTCTAAGAAATATCTGTTTTTTTTCATTAAGTATTTTCTGTCTCTTTGACCATTATGGTATTGTTGGGCTCCTGTGGGCTCATAAAATACTTGTTGTTTGATAGTGAAATAAGCAGAAATGGTTAACAGTGAATATTTCTTGAATAATAAAGAGGTTGCAAAATATATAACCTAAATCTAGCTCAAAAGGAGCTGGGAAAACTAAAAATCAGAAGCAAAGACTACTGAGAATTGTCTCATACTAGACATGGTGTTCATGAGGCATGAATTCTCATTCTTCTTTTTTTCTATCAACTTAGAGTCAAGTTTTGGGAATTTCCGGGCCAGATAATTACAAGAATATCTGAACTTTCCCTGCTAAAATGTGGTGATGTTTATTGATTTATATTATTGATTTCACAATTTTTTATTGTTACTATTGTGAAACATGTACAGAGGCATTACTGAGACAGATATAATCATGTTCAACTCTCTTAGACCACAGTGAAAGCCAGGTAATGAATGGTTGATGAATTGATGAATATGCAAGAATTGTTGTATGTTTATATTGTACGGTGAAAAGAGAACTGAATTAGGAATTGGTAGACATGGGTTCCAGTCAAGGATCTGTCTTTTGAGATTTATATAGCTTAGGGAGGTAAATTGCTCACCTTTTCTGTCCTTGTTTGCCCTATCTATAAAGTGAAGGAGTTGGACTTGTGAAATTCCTGCCACTTCTAAAACTCAGTGGTTTTTAAAGTAATTTTTAAATGTCTTGTAAAAGTTGTATTCCACTAAACATTATCTTTCTTCTCCATAAGGGCGTCTTACTACTACAGGCACTAACAAGAAGCAATGGAGCAATCCAGAAAATTGTTGCTTTTGAAAATGCTTTTGAGAGACTACTGGACATTATTACCGAGGAGGGGAACAGTGATGGAGGTATAGTATGAAGAGATTGATTTGGAAAGATTCCTTTTGTTCTCACTGACTTGTTAACTTTTCAGGAATGCAACTGAAGGGAGAAATGAGGACATACATTTTCTTTGTTGTTTTGTTAGATGTTGAGAGAGGCTTCCCTGAGGGAGGATGGATGCTTTATATTCTTTCTTTCTTCCATTATGGTGTGTTGAATATGGATTTCTTTTTATTTATACTGCTTAATATTTGTTAAACTTCCAGAATCTATTGATATCTTACATCATTTCTGGAAAATCTCAGCTATATCTCCTCAAATACTGCTCAATCACATTTTTTCCTATCTTTCTGAACTCAGATTCAGTTCTATGTCATATGATTAGATTCTCACTTTATCATCTTACTTTCTTGTCTGCATTTTCTGTCTTTTTATCTTTTCAGGCTTTCTTCTGGATTATTTCTTCTGACCTGTTTTCTATTTAAACAATTCTCTCTTCACCTGTATTTGATCAGCTTTTGAATGTGTCCATTGAGTTTTGAATTTTTCTTTTCTAGAAGTTCTGCTTGTTTCTTTGGCAAATTTGCTAGGTAATTTTTTTATAACTTCGTTTTCTCTGCATGTATTTTCAACTTATCTTTTATTTCTTTGAATATAAGAAACAATTACTTCACGATCTCTGTCTGATAATCGCAGTATTTTAAGTCTTTGTGGGTCTGGTACTTTGCTCTGCTGGTTCTTGCGCATGGTACAACATTTTCTGTGTACGTGGTTTTCTTTGACTATGTTTTGTGTCGTACTTAGCAGAATTACTTATAGGAATTTGAATCCTAGGATGAAAGTAATTTCTTTCAGAGAAAATGTGCTTGTTTCTGCCAAGCCCTGGGGGTGCAGTTTGTCTGGGATCACGTCATTCCAGATTGAAGGGTTGATATTCCCTGGACTACTCAGGCAATGCAAACCCAAGCTACAAAACCTATGAAGACTAGTTAACTTTTTATTTTTTGCATCCTGAGGATATATCCTTTTTTTTTTTTTTTTTTTTTCCCCTTAGGATATATCCTTTTGAGGTCCCATTTTATTAGGTGAAAAGTTTTCTGTTAGATTCCTTCCCTACCTTGTGTATACCCTTGGCTTTGGTTTGTTTTCCCTCTGTCCCATGAGACTGTCAAAATGAAAAGTTTAGATTTATCAAGATTGAGAAATGTACTGCCAGCCAAAAGGTACTTTTATACTTAACTAGCTGTATAGATATCCATTTTCTTGTCAGTTTTAGCCTGCTGTACTATCAGTTCTTCATTGCTCCTAGGCTTTTTGTTTTAATTCAGCATTTTTGTTGTTTTTAATGAGAAATTGATCAAAAAACCTAGCACTAGAGTCAGAGGAGAAAAATGAGTTTATTTGCATTCACTGAACTGGGGTTATCAAGTAGTGTAGTATAGTTGACAGTTGGCTTACTAATGTGGAAGGCAGGGCCAGGCTGGAGATAAAGATGTGAGAGTCTTTATAATATAGGTAAAACAAAATTAGATAAACGAGAAAGATTAGATGAGTCACTTCGAGTAAGTGAAGAGTGATAATGGAAGTGCTAGGACAAACCCTAAGGAATACAAATTGTTAAGAGATCATAGAGGAAGAGGTATTGGTAAAAGAGACTGAGAAGAAACAGGCTGCGAGGCAAGAGGAGAACCACACTTAGAAGGGTTGGGGGAATTGGTAGCACTGTAAGAAGTCACTGAGTTATCAAGATAGGACAGAAATGTACCTGTAGGACTTAGAACATGGACATCATTGGTGACCTTGGGGACAGCATTTGTGTTTAGTGGTTGCCTCAGAATCCAGATTGTAGTGTCACAGGAGTAAATTAGAAGAGGGAAAATAGAATAGCAGAGAAAACTCATATCAGGAATTTGGTAAAGTCAGGGGAGAGCCAGGTGAACAGAACTGGAGGTTGACAAGGAACTATCTTTCTCTTCTTAAATTTTTTATTGAGATATGAAATATTTCAAACATACAGAAAACAATAGAAAATAGTATAATAAACACTTGTGCGCCTACCATCCAGTTCTTTTAAATAAAGTATCCTTCTGAATATAATCTCACAACTTACTGTTTTGGTTTTTTTTTAATTAAATTTTTTTTTTTTCGCCACACGGCACGTGGGATCTTAGTTCCCCAGCAAGGGATTGAACCCGCACCCCCTGCAGTGGAAGCTCGAAGTCTTTACCACTAGACTGCCAGGGAAGTCCCACAACTTGCTGTTTTTTATTCAACCTTGTGTTTCTGAGATTTATCCATGTTGATATATGTTACTCTAGTTCATTTATTTTAAGTGCTATATATTATTCTGTATTATGAATATACTATGATCTATTATTTTCTGATTGAGTTGACAATTAGGTTGTTTATATTTTTGCTAATATAAACTGTTACAGTGAATGGTCTTTATGTATTTACTTGTGTATTAAGTTTCTCTATATACCTACAAATAGAGTTGTACTTTTTTCACCATTACCAGATATTGTCAAATTGCTCTCTTAAGTGGTTTTATCAACCTATACTCCATCAGCAGTGTTTTCAAGTTCCTGTTTCTTCACATCCTTGTCAGTCCTTCCTTGCCAATTTGATGAATGTGAGATAATATCTTATCGAGATTTTATTTCCTTTTTTAAATTAATGAGATTAAGCATATTTTCATGGGAGTAGTCACCATCTATTTTTGTTTATCTTTTACCCCTCTGAATTACCTACTTGCCCGTTTTTGTATAAGATCGTTTTTCCTTTTCCAGTTGATAACTGGGAGTTCTTTATGTATTCTGGATACTAATCATTTGTTGATTATATATGTTTCAGTTATCTTCTATTAGTTTGTTTATAGTGTTTGTATTAAAGTTTAAAATTTTAGCATAATAACGTGTTGGGTTTTTTTTATAGTTTATGCTTCTATGTTTTGTTTAAGAAATCTATCTCTACCTCAAGGTCATAAAGAGAGTTTCCGTCACTTTCTTATGCTGAAGCCTTTTAAAATGTGCCTTTAACATTTAATTAATAGGGATTTTGCATTTGAATGATGTTATAAGATTTGTGATCAAATTTCCATACGTGTGAAGGTCTGTTTCTGAGTTCTCTGTTATGTTCCTTTAGTCTATCTAGTTCTACACTAAAACCACACTCTTTTAATTACAAAAGCTTCATCATAATCTCCTATCTATTAGAATATAGGAAAAATTTCCTATCTTGGCCCTCTTCAGAATTGTCTTACGCGTCTTTCCCTTTTATTCTTCATATGAATGAAACTTGTTTGCTAGTCAAGTTATCTGAAAATCCCAGTTGGGAATTTGATTGGAAATATATTGAATTGTTTGGGTTTTTTTTTTAAGTTATTATTTATTTATTTTTGGCTGCGTTGGGTCTTCGTTGCTATGCACAGGCTTTCTCTAGTTGTGGCGAGCAGGGGCTACTCTTAGTTGCAGTGTGCAGGCCTCTCATTGCAATGGCTTCTCTTGTTGCGTAGCACAGGTTTTAGGCGCGCAGGCTTCAGTACTTATAGCATGTGGGCTCAGTAATTGTGGCTCGTGGGCTCTAGAGCACAGACTCAGTAGTTGTGGCACACGGGCTTAGTTGCTCCGCGGCATGTGGGATCTTCCCGGACCAGGGCTCGAACCCGTGTCCCCTGCATTTGCAGGTGGATTCTTAACCACTGCGCCACCAGGCAAGTCCCAGAAATATATTGAGTTTAAAGATTAAGGAGAATTGTCATTGACTTTTTCTATCCATGAACCTAGGTATATCTTTTAATCTATTCAGGTGGTCTTTTATGTCTTTCAGTAATGTTTTATAATTTTGAGCACAAGAGTTGTATATTTTTTTTTATTAGATTCATTCCTAGGCATCTTGTACTTTTTGTTACATGTGAACGGGATCTTTTTTTATTACATTTTCAAATTGGTTACTACTTGATTTTTGTATATTGATCTTGTATCCAACCATCTTATTAAACCATTAGTTCTCCTTGGACTTTCTGTGTAGATACGATATTTTCTACAAATAAGTGTAATCTTTTTTTCTTTCTTTTCAGTTCTTATACCACTTTTCTTTTCTTTGTCTCATTGCACTGATTAGAATCTCATGTATTGCTGATGGGAATGCAAAATGATACAACCATTTTGGAAGACCGTTTGGTGGTTTCTTACCAAGCTTAACATACTCTTAACATACAGTCCAGCAATCACACTCCTTGGTATTTACCCAAATGAGTAGAAAACTTATATCTACACAAGTCCTGCACATGAATATTTATAGCAGCTTTATTCATAATTGCCAAGACTTGGAAGCAACCAAGATGTCCTCCTGTAGGTGAATGGATAAACAGACTGTGGTACATTCAGACAATGGAATATTATTCAGCAATAAAAAGTTATCAAGCCATGAAAAGTCCTGGAGGAACCTTAAATGCATATTGCTAAGTGAAATAAGACAGTCTGGAGAGGCTACATACTTTATGATTCCAAGTATATGACATTCAGAAAAGACAAAACCATATAGAGGCAGTAAAAAGACCAGTGGTTGCCAGGGATTCGGGGGTAGGAAGAAAGAGGAATGAATAGGTGGAACACAGGATTTTTAGAGCAGTGAAACTATTCTGTATGATACTGTAACTGTGGGTACATGAAATTATACATATGTTGAAATCTATAGAATTTACAACACAAAGAGTGAACCCTAATGTAAACTATGACCGTGAGTTAATAATGTATCAGTATTCATTCATCCGTCTAACAAATGTACCACACTAATGCTAAGTGGTAATAGCAGTGGAAACTGAGACGGAGGGAGTATATGGGAATTCCCTTTATTTGTTGCTTGGTTTTTCCGTAAACCTGAAGCTGCTCTGAAAAATCAAGTCTGTTTTTTTGGAGTTTTTGTTGTTGTTGTTGTTTTGTTTTGTTTTTGACCCTGCCGCACGGCTTGTGGGAATCTTAGTTTAGTTCCCCAACCAGGGATTGAACCCAGGCCCTCGGCAGTGAAAACGCAGGGCCCTAACCACAGGACCGCCAGGGAATTCCCTAAAATCTGTTCATTTTTTAAAAGCAATTAATTCTTACAATCATGCAGCTTAACTAGTAGGAGCAAAAGTGTGCATGTACTACACAGAGGAACCTACTCGCTGTGAGCATCCAGCCTCTTTTTTTCATATGCTTTGCAGAGGAAACAGCTCATTGGTTAGGAAGCCGGAGGAGTGGCCAGATATCTGTAAGGAAAACCAGGAGGGAGTCGTTAGTGTTTTAGAAACCAAAAGAAGAGGGGCTTCCCTGGTGGCGCAGTGGTTGAGAATCTGCCTGCCAATGCAGGGGACATGGGTTCGAGCCCTGGTCTGGGAAGATCCCACATGCCGCAGAGCAACTAGGCCCGTGAGCCACAACTACCGAGCCTGCACGTCTGGAGCCTGTGCTCCGCAACAAGAGAGGCCGCAATAGTGAGAGGCCCGCGACCGCGATGAAGAGTGACCCCCGCTTGCTGCAACTAGAGAAAGCCCTCGCACAGAAAACGAAGACCCAACACAGTCAAAAATAAATTAATTAATTAAAAAAAAAAAAAAAAAAAGAAACCAAAAGAAGAGGAAGTTTCAAGGAAGAGGCATAAAGACAACAATGTCAAGTGCTTCTCAGCGATTAAATAATATATGACTGACTCACTCAACAAATGTTTAGTAGTGACCTACCATGTATACATCCGATATCTTGTCTCTCTCTCTTTTTTTTTTTTTTTTGGCCTCACCACGTGGTATGCAGGATCTCATCAAACCTGCGCCCCCTGCGGTGGGAGCGCAGAGTCTTAACCGCTGGACCACCAGGGAAGTCCCGAAATGTAGACTTTTCTTTAAAAGCCATTTTACTTTCTTCTTGGAATGCTTTTCTGCATCCCACCCACTTCATGTGACTAATTCCTGCTTATCTTTCCCATTGGTGTTTATTTTATTGTTATTTTTTTATTTTGGCCGCACCATGCGGCATGTGGGATCTTGTCTCTATATCTGCTGAGGATACAGAGAGGTAAGTAGGACATTCACAAATTCCTGTCTTCATGAGTTATAATCTAGTGAAGACAGATACTACATAATAATAAAAGGAGCAGGCTACTGTGAGAGCATATAGCTGGTGATCCTAACCTACTCACTGGATCTCGCTAATCATTCCCGAAGAAATGATGTGTAAGCTGGATTTGAAGAAAATATGTGAGTTACTGAGGTGAGTGGATAGTTGAAAATAGAAGTCAGGAGATCACTGGGGGACCTGAGAAGGAGCAGGCTCACTGCCGTGCACACTGAAGAGATGCTGAGCATTGAGATTTTTCTTTTGAAAATGTTTGAGGATTGAATTTTCCTTCAGGTTTTATCAAAACCTTAACATTCCACTTTACATTCTTTCCCCAGGTATAGTAGTGGAAGATTGTCTGATTTTGCTTCAAAACCTGTTAAAAAACAACAATTCCAATCAAAATTTTTTTAAAGAAGGCTCATATATTCAGCGTATGAAACCTTGGTTTGAAGTTGGAGATGAAAATTCAGGCTGGTCTGCACAGAAAGTGACTAATCTGCACCTAATGCTACAGGTATACTGTCCTTAGACATAAATGTGATAAGAATTTTGACAGTGATCCTTTCAAAGAAAAGAAAATGGCTTGTCTTTGATAAATCCAGGATGTTGAGTTGGTTTCAGATGGGCTTTTAAAGGAAAAACAAGAAAACCCTTTTAATGTGGAGATTTGCAGTTATACGCAGAGATGGAGATCCCTCCACACACCCCCATCAGTTAGTTTCAATAATTATTAACATCTGGCAATTTTGTTTCATGTTTTATCCCCCTCTCTGGCCCTGCAGGATTATTTTAAAGCAAATCCAAACATAGAGTTTCCTGATAGGTTTTGCACTAGAAAATAACAGGTTAGCTTGTTGAGTTGAATTTTTAAAAGCTACTATCTTCAATTAAGGTTCTAATATCATAAATTTTAATACTCAGAATACTAAGTTCAAAGAAATTCATTCAGTAAACATTTACTGAGAGCCAGGCACTGGATGCTTGGAAATGAATGGTAATGTCCCTGCCCCCAAAGATTAATAGTCTTGAGTTTTAAATCTAATACAAGTTAAATTGACAAATCACGTGTAATTTTATTTACACTTTATGGTGAAAGCTTGGTGGTGATAGACAGTAAAAGTGAAGACAGTAGGATCCCAAATGAATTCTACATCAGAGAAAATGGGGAAGTTTTTAGAGTATTTTACTTATTTATCCCTTTATTGAATTCCCCTTCTCCAGACCCTTAAGCTTATACGGGTCTCCCACCTTACTGACTCTCTAGTGATTCCTGTGGGTCTTCGAGTGTCTCTGAATTGTGCCTGCATCTCTGAAGTTGTGTTCCTCAAAACTAGATGGTTAATCAGACTGGTAATTAGAATCCACATATTGTTGCATGCTCTGGGAGTTGCCTGCATAGCGTTGATTGATAATTAGGGTGACCATATGCCCCAGTTCACCAGGCCAGTATTCATTTTGTAATTACTAATAGTGTCCTCTTTCACTTCAAAAGTGTTCCAGTTTAGATAATAAATTATATAGTTAGCCTATTTAGAATATGCCTAAAAACTGTTAGGAAAATATTTTACAGGAGAACATGGGCAGAATCTTTCTATTTATACTCCCATCTTCATTGTCTCTGTTTTTACATGTCAGTATTACACATTTCAAGGCTATTAGTTTTTTATGTTTTAGAAATAGTGTCCCAGTGGTAAGCTTGATGTTTTTGCTCAACACTGCTTTCTTAATAAAGGAAATTCCTCTAGAAAAGTAATTTTCAAAACGTGATTAGAAAAAATGAAGGAATCTGATGATGTGCAAATTACATATATATTTCCTGCCATAGTGAAAATTTAAACTGCTTGAGCAGCTTACTCATGTTTTATAGCTTAGGGTACTATGTAAATAATTATTTTTGAAGAAAGTCTCACTTGTTAAAAAGTAAAAGTACTATTTTACCCCCTAAAAAAATTTAGAATAGAGTGCTGCATATAAACAGAAAAACACAGTATTCTAGTTATATAGTAAGTTAGTTCTTTCTGTAAGTATTCTTTACTTTTAGAAAGTGAATAAACTAGATACTAATCTTGAAGAACATAAACTTCAAAATAAACAAACTGAGTTTAATTCAGTTTAATATATTCTCCACTCAAAGACTGAGTAGTTGATGTAGTCATAGCTTCACAGGCCACAGGTTGTCTTCTGCTTTTCACCCTATTAGAGGGCTCTTTCTTGATAGCTTTATTGCTTATATTTAGGGTTGCTTGTATTTCAAGTTCTCTATTATGCACCAAATGAAAATGCGTTATAAATGATGATAAACAATCCTTTTTGGATAGATATTCCATTTAGAATTACTCATCATTACAGTTATAATTATGGAATTGTAGGCCACTAAAAATTGAAATTGATCCACTTGAGGATAGTTCATTCAAATTTTGCAAATTAAATTTGGGGGAAGCATCTTATTGAAAAATTTTTTAGTTGTAAAACATTTATATTTTTTCTTGGAGTGATAATTTTATGACTAATTCTACCTACAGGAATCCGTTCTATGCCGTTTTTTGGATAAATACTGCCAGTGACTCTCAGAAAGTCATTACCTTATGAGAGACTCCTTTTCACTATTATTATATTTGTTACAGTGATCTGCGATCAGTACCTTTGATATAACTATTGTAATTGTTTTGGGGCACCACGGATCACACCCGTGTAAGATGGAGAACTTAATTGATAAATGTGTGTGTTTGACTGCTCCACTGACTGACTGTTCCCCGTCTCCCTATTCCCTGAGACATAACAATATTGAAATTAGGCCAGTTAATAACTTTACAGTGGCCTCTAAGTGTTCAAGTGAAAGGAAGTGTCGCATGTCTCTCACTTTAAATCAAAAGCTGGAAATGATTAAGCTTAGTGAGGAAGGCATGTTGAAAGCCTTCATAGGCCAAAAGCTAGGCCTCTTGCACCACTTAGCCAAGTTGTGAATGCAGAGGAAGAGTTACTGAAGGAAATTATAAGTGCTACCCCAATGAACACATAACGATAAGAAAGTGAAACAGCCTTATTGATGATATGGAGAAAGTTTTAGTGGCCTAGATAGATGATCTAACCAATGACAACATTCCCTTAAGCCAGAGCCTAATCTGGAGCAAGGCCCTTACTCTCTTCAATTCTGTGAAGGTTGAGAAAGGTGAGGTAACTGCAGAAGAAAAGTTTGAAGCTAGCAGAGGTTCATGAGGTTTAAGGAAAGAAGCCGTCTTCATAACGTAAAAGTACAAGGTGAAACAGCAAGTGCTGATGTAGAAGCTGCAGCAAGTTATCCAGAAGGTCTAGCTAAAATAATTAATGAAGGTGGCTACACTAAACAGCAGACTTGCAATGTAGATGAGACAGCTTTCTACTGGAAGAAGATGCCACCTAGGACTTTCATAGCTAGAGAGAAGCCAGAGAGAAGTCAATGCCTGGCTTCAAAGCTCCGAAGGACAGGCTGACTCTCTTGTTAAGGGCTAATGCAGCTGGTGACTTTAATTTAAAGCCAGTGTTCATTTACCATTCCAAAAATCCTATGGCTCTGAAGAATTATGTGCCCCATCTTTTCTGCCTGTGCTCTATTAAATGGAACAACAAAGCCTGGATGACAGCATATCTGTTTACAACATGGTTTACTGAATATTTTCAACCTACGGTTGAGACCTACTGCTCAGAAAAAAAAGATTCCTTTCAAAATATTACTGCTCATTGACAATGCACTTGGTCACCCAAGAGCTCTGATGGAAGTGTACAAGGAGATTAATGTTGTTTTCATGCCAGCTAACACAGTGTCCACTCTGCAGCCCATAGACCAAGGAGTGATTTTGACTTACAAGTCTCATTATTTAAGAAATACATTTTGGCTTCTTTGTTTTTTAATATTTATTTATTTGTCTGTTTGTTTGGCTGCACCAGGTCTTAGTTGCAGCATGCAGGATGTAGTTCCCTGACCAGGGATCAAACCCCGGGCCCCCTGCATTGGGAGCATGGGGTCTTAACCACTGGACCACCAGGGAAGTCCCTAAGAAATACATTTTGTAAGGCTGTAGCTGCTGTAGATAGTGATTCCTCTGATGGATCTGGGCAATTGAAAACTTTCTGGAAAATGAAGAACATTTGTGACTCATGGGAAGAGGTCAAAATATCAACATTAACAGGAGTTTGGAAGAAGTTGATTCCAACCGTCATGGATGACCTTGAGGGATTCAAGACCTAAGTGGAAGAAGTAACTGCAGATGTGGTGGAAACAGCAAGAGAACTCAAATTAGAAGTGAAGCCTGGAGATGGGACTGAATTGCTACAATTTATGATAAAACTTGAATGGATGAGGAGTTGCTTCTTGTGGATGAGCAGAGAAAGTGGTTTCTTGAAATGGAATCTACTCTTGGTGAATATGCTGTGAAGATTGTTGAAATGACAACAAAGGCTATTACAAAAACTTAATTGATAAAGCAGTGACAGGGCTTGAGAGGACTGACACCAATTTTGAAAGAAGTGTGGGTAAAATGCTATCAAACAGCATTGCTACAGAGAAATCGTGAAAGGAAAAGAAAGCCGATGCGCTAAACTTCATTGTCGTCTTATTTTAAGAAATTGCCACAGACACCCCAACCTTCAGCAACCACCACCCTGATGAGTCAGCCGCCGTCAGCATCAAACTCCACCAACAAAGACATTGTGACTCGCTGAAGGCTCAGATGGTGGTCAGCATTTTTTAGCAATAAAGTATTTTTTTAATTAAGGTTTGTCCATGTTTTTTTAGACATAATGTTATTGCACACATAAGGGACTACAGTATAGTGTAAACATAACTTTCATTTGCAATTAGAAAACCAGAAAGTTTGTGTGATTTGCTTCATTGCGATATTTGCTTTATTGTGGTGGCCTGGAAGAGAACCTGCAGTATCTCCGAGGTGTGCCTGTATTTTTTAAAAAGCAGGAATAGAAGGGTAATAAATTTAAAACAGAAACCAACAAATAAAAACCACCGGCGTCTAACTAGAAAGGTCCAAGAACAAGAGCCAATGTGTAGTCCTAAAGCCTCTCTCCTGTGACGTCAGTTTATTAATGAAGCCTCTTTGAGAATGTCTGCTAGGCCAGACGTGGAAACATTAACGATTTTAATTCTTCATAATTTACTGATTTAACTACTGACCGAGTTTTTCCACAAATTCTAGTGATCGCCAGTCACCTTTTTATTCACCAGCAGTAAAAATAGCACTTTGCATACCCATTTTATTTTTTATATTTTATCTTCCCCCTACAAAAACATCCCCTTTCTTAGTGAAGTCGTTATCTATCATATGCACCAACTATAGCAATAAAACTGTTTTAGTCTCCTCTGTTATATCATTGATTACTTCTGTACATTTAGGGTAACATTTGTATAGCACCTTGTCATTAATAAAGTATTATCATAAATATGCCATTTGATCTTGACATACATATATATATATATATATATATAAGATTTTGTACACACATATACATTTAACTCTAGTTTTCAAATGTAAGGTATATACAAATTTATTTTGAAGATGTAACTGTGCCGAACAGTTGTTTGAGATAACATTTTTCATGTCTCTAAAATTTCATGTTCGAGGTTAGACCAATCATAGCATCATAGAACCTTAGGGATTTAATTAGCATTAACAGTCAATGAGGCTAACCCCTTGCCTAATGCACAAATCTTCAGCCATGTCTCCGGTTGTTCATTTTACCCTCCCTTTAAATATTTCCAGTTTGGGGGGAATTTTATCACACCTCAGGCCATTCTATTTTCAGACCTGCTTTATGATTAGGTCTTTCATCCTTACTTCCATAAGAAATCTACCATCCTCTTATTCATTATTCATTTTTTGAATACGGACTATGTTACAAATACTGTGCTTGTTGTTTGGGATACAAAAAATGACTGAGGCAGTTTCTGCTCTCTGGGAGTTCACAGTGACCTGAAGGAGATAAAATTAAGGAAATAGCATAATGTGGTATGTACTGTAACAGCTGTGGCCATGAGAGCATGAAGGAAAGAGCTCCTAGATCTGGCTGAGCAGTTGAGGGAATCCTTCACATAGGTTTTCTGTTCATATAGATCAAATTTGTCTCAAGACTTTTCAAATCTTTAAAAGACAGATTTTGTGTTCTCTTTCTTTTGCAGCTTGTTCGTGTACTGGTTTCTCCAAACAACCCTCCCGGTGCTACCAGTAGCTGCCAGAAAGCTATGTTCCAGTGTGGCTTACTGCAGCAGCTTTGCACTATCCTAATGGCCACTGGAGTTCCTGCTGATATCCTGACTGAGGTAAACCAAATAAAGGCAGAGGCTACTCTGTGGAAGCTGAAATCAGGAAGCCTAGGAAGAATTAGGTATCAGCAGAATGAAAAATAGGAATTGTTAACCATTCTTGTATGTTAAATTCCTTCTTGACCCTATAAAATATTAGCATAATGATGACAGTATCAATTCCAAAAGGTGTATTCATTCCTCAAGTTTAATGATATATAAATAATGTTAAAGCTTAGAAGATTTCTCATTAATTTTACTGTATTCAACAGGAGTGTACAGTATGATTTATGTTTTTAATTTTGAGCAGAGTATGACTTGGTCAAGTAAGATTTGAGTCTTATTCGTAGAATAATAAATTCTTTTTCCTTAACATACCGCATTTTCTGTTTCCTGCCTATTAAGAAAAAGAAGTTAGTTTGAAAAAAAGAAAGGTTTAGTTTATTTAATTTTTTTTCTCAAATTAACACATGCATATTAAAAGCACAGATAATAGTAAAAGTTTTATAGCAAAAACTGTCTTTGGACTCCCTCCTCCCTACCCTAAGCCCCACTTCCCCCCTATATAACCCTCCCACTTTACTTCCTCCTTGTCACCCCAGTAATTTGTATTTAAATCAATAATCAGGGTTTATAGTTTTATGACTATTCCAATACTGTTTCCTGCTAAGCCAAATAGAGCCCCATATCTTTTTTTTTAATAACCCTTTTTCTTTCCTGAGTTATAATAGTATTCTTTTTTCATTTTACGGATTTTCTATATATCTATACATATTAACACTATCATGTGCTTAACACATTGTTCCCCATTCCAGACCTTCTTTTGGAAGCCCTCCATCCTCCTGCTCCAATATGGGCTGCTTATTCTCTATTTCTGCCACACATCTCTTATCCTGGGACTTTATTCACCATCCTCCAACGATCCTTTTTCCTCTCTCTTAACTTGGGGATTCCTTGGTTGTCTGGATTCTGTGTCTTTTTCTCCCACCCCTTGGTTCATTATCTTATTTTATTTAACTTCCTGAGAGAGGGCAAATGGCAAGGTAATTTGTTTTTAGCTCTTTCATGTCATTCCCCCACCTGCAGTATGACTTTAATGTTTGGTTAGGTATGGAATTCAGAATTGGAAATCATTAACACTCAACTTTTAGAACATTATTCCAGTGTTGCTGTTAAGAAATCCGAAGCCATTTTGAATCGTCATCCTTTTTGTGTAACCTGCTTTCTCTCTCTACGATCTTTCTTTGTTTATGGTTTTCTGAAATTTACTGGTGATGTGCTGTACTACACACCCCACCCCACCCCCAATAATTTTTGGGCCCCTTCAAGCCAGAGACATAAGTACTTCCGTTCTGAGGATGTTTTACGTATTCCTTGACCATTTCCTCTTTTCTGTTTCTGCAACTCTATTAAATAGATTGTTGGACTTTCTGGATCCAGTTTGTCTTTTTATTCTGTTTTCTTGGAGGTTTTTTCAACTTCATCCTTAAATTGAATTTTTAATTTGTTACATTTTAAATTTGTTCTCTGATTTTATTTTTAAGCATCCTTTTCTTGTTTCATAGAAATGGATTCTATCTCATAGGAGATATTAATTATAGTTTTTTGAGATTTTAAATGCATGTGGTCAAGTATTATTTTTAGTTAGAGGCCTACGCCTAATGTTTTAAAATGTTATCTCAAGAAAGTGGTACAAGACTATAATGCTGTCACTGATTTTTTTGGTGTCTAAGTTTTGCCGTTTAAAAGCAAAAAGCAAAAGAATATAACATTTTCTTCTTTTGAAAACAGGTGTTTTCCCTTGACTGACTTTCTCTAAATTCTCTCCCCCATCCCCATTCATTACAGACCATTAATACTGTATCAGAAGTTATTCGAGGCTGCCAAGTAAACCAAGACTACTTTGCTTCTGTAAATGCACCTTCAAACCCACCAAGGTAGGAAAAGGGAAATACTGAGATCCCACAGAGGAAGTAAAAACTTACTTTGGGATTTTAGGATATCTCATATACACATCTTATTCTTTTAAGAAGTTCAGTCATGTGTGTTGAAACAAATTATCTGACAAGATAAATATGTTGGTATTTTAAGAGTTTGTGGTCTTTGGAACTTATGTATTTGGGCTCAGGTATCACTTCCTAGCTATGTGCCTTAAGCAAACAGATCATTTCATTTCTCACAGCTGCAGTTATCTTTTCTGTGAAATGGAGATGAAAATAGTTACTCGCTTGTGTTCTGGCTATGGTTTTTCAGTCAATAAAAATGACTAGTTATTGATTTGTGTACCTGGATTGCAATGTTTCTTTTTGTTCTTTTCTTTTTAAATGCAACAGACCAGCCATTGTAGTACTTCTTATGTCCATGGTTAATGAAAGGCAGCCATTTGTATTGCGCTGTGCTGTTCTCTACTGTTTCCAGTGTTTCTTATATAAAAATCAGAAAGGACAAGGAGAAATTGTGTCAACACTTCTACCTTCCACTATTGATGGTAAATAATTTAATTCTTTTTTTTTTAATATTTATTTGGTTGCACCAGATCTTAGTTGCGGCAGGCGGGCTCCTTAGTTGCAGCATGCATGTGGGATCTAGTTCCCTGACCAGGGATCGAACCCAGGCCCCCTGCGCAGAGTCCTATCCACTGCGCCACCAGGGAAGTCCCGTAAATAATTTAATTCTAATTTCAGTTTTAAAGTAAGTAATTGTCTTTTAAGCTTTTAATGGTAAAATATATCATAAGTGTGTAGTAGATATTTAAATGTAGAATATTAGAATGTAATAGAATATTTAAAATATTGCATTTCCTTGAATTTGTTTTAGAAATGTAGTTTTTAATTAAGGTAATAATTTCTGGAGTATTACCATCATCGGTTTGATGCCTAAAGTATTCTAATATTTCTTTGTTCTGCAACTTTTCTTCCAAAGTACTTTTTTGTCATCTTTCCATTTGTTTTTGAAAAAACAGACTTTTGAAAGTGTTACTTAATACTACTAATTAACTAATTTTTAAGTAGCATTTCATACTATTTTTGTGTGTTTGGAAAGCAACATAATTAATTTTTACCTTATTATCTGCCTGCCATCTTTGTAGCAACAGGTAATTCAGTCTCAGCTGGTCAGTTGTTATGCGGAGGTTTATTTTCTACTGATTCACTTTCAAACTGGTGTGCTGCTGTGGCCCTTGCCCATGCTTTGCAAGAAAATGCTACCCAGAAAGAACAATTGCTCAGGGTTCAACTTGCTACAAGTATTGGCAACCCTCCAGTTTCTTTATTGCAACAGTGCACCAACATCCTTTCACAGGTAAGGTAGCCAGCAAAACTTCTCTAAGTGGGGGGGGGGGGGGGAGAAAGTTTCACTTTGATGTCAGTGATATAGGGATTTAAGGATGTCCTTAGTAGATGTAGATGAAAAAGGAGAGAGGCAAGGACTGCTCATTAGCTCATTGTCACCAGAAACGGTTTTGTGGAGAGAAAGCAATAAATATTCTTATAAGAATGGTTTTGCCAAATTGTGAATAAGGTCTGCATCATGATGGAAACACATGTTCTGGACAGAAAGGTGGTTTTTTTTGGATTTGTTTTCTTTTTATATCATCCACACAATTCTTGCATGTCATTTTCTGTTTCTGCTTAATAGCTGAATTCGGGTCATTTGTGAAAGGGAATAGAATAGAGTGGTTCATAGCTGTGCACCTCGCTCTTTCTCTTCCCAGAGCAATTGATCTTCCTTTCAGAAAACAAAAGTAAAACACCACTCCAATGCTTATATAGTTAAACAGTAAACCCCCTGATGTCTGTGAGCTCTCAAATCCTCAAAATGCCAAGGCATATAATTTACCTAGTAAGATGTAGGTAAACAACTTAAAATGTTTGCATTCCTTTAGACTCCTAATGAAAACAGCGAAGCTTCGTTGAAATGTGGATGCTAAGGCATTTAGGAATGTCCCTTACTATTATTAGATGATTTGCCCACATGTGCCAGCCTTGCTGTTAAACAGTTCAGGTTCATGCTTTAGCAAAACTGTAAAGTCATAGACATTCAGAGTCACTCAAGGAGAGTAAAAATGTACATAAGTCTAAAATTGGTCTGTCCACTGGTATTATCCTATCCCTTCCCCCTGATATGCAGAGTCCTTCTTAATTTTTAATTTTGCCACACTTGTTGAATTGTTTTATTGTGACCTTTTAGAGAACATCAGTGCTATCCATATGAAGTTATAAATGAAACCTTGAAAATTAACAGTACTGAAATGGGGAGTTGAACACTTCCTTTGTTGCTTAGAATAGGTCTACTTTGATTGAAAGCCTATTTTATCTTTATCATTTGTCTCTTAGTGATTTTTTAAAAGTACCCAAAGCATTCATATCCTTACTTATTTAATACTTGTCATTCTCTTGTTGCTGTGTGTGGAAACAGCTATTCATTTCTTTTTTTTTCTTAATTTTTTATTGGAGTATAGTTGATTTATAATGTTGTGTTAGTTTCACATGTACAGCAAAGTGAATCAGTTATACATGTATCCATTCTTTATTAGATTCTTCTCCCATATAGGTCATTACAGAGTATTGAGTAGAGTTCCCTGTGCTATACAGTAGGTCCTTATTAGTTATCTATTTTATATATAGTCGTGTGTAACAGCTTTTCTTGAGCCAAACAAAAATTAACTGCCCAACAGTCATCACCACATACTTCACTGTAACATTGCAATTACAATTAATGCATAATGAGAAATCCTCAAGATAGTGGTGTGTTACCAGTCTAAGTAATGACAATGCTATAAAATTATCTATTCTCCTCTAAAGTGTATATACATTGTTATATAATAAAAGATTAGAACTATCCTGTCCCAAATTATTGGCCTGGGTTTCTAGAGACTGTATTTGAGGGATTTTTCTAGATTTACATTTTTCTAAAGCAGTAATATTTATGAATAATTTTTAATGTATAATTTGCAGGGTGATAAGATCGACCGACGGGTATGTATTACTTGTTTGGGCTTAGGCATTTTCCTCCTACAGCAAGCCTTTTTCTTTGTCTTGGGTTTTGCTGATTGGTTTTTTTAACTGCTTGTTTGAAGTTATATTCTACTCACACTTGTATGTGTCAGCAAGTTAATCTCTATCGTGGCTCTCCAGTTTTTCTCCGTGGGGTATTGTAGTGGTGTTATTAAGGACTATGGGAATGAGAATCTGAAGCTATACTTGTGCTTCCTCTGGGGATGCTTGCACTTTCTGGAATTCCTTGGTTTTGGGTTTTTGGTGTGATTTTTCACCCAAGCTTGCTTCTTTATTTCCAATGAAACCATTTCAAAGGTAGTAAGATTTAGGATTAAGAATTTTGTCTTTAATCAGTATATGAAAGAATGTGATGACTTTTATATTACTTAGGTTATTGAAAATATACAATAGTAAGTATAATTTTGTAATTTGAAAGAGTTTAAATATCTTGAGTTATTCTGGATGTAACCCATATGCTACACTACCATTGGGCATTAGTTTTTGATGTGTGTTGGGGGAGAGTGTGATTTGTGTTTGGTTTTGATTTGTTTTCTGGAGTATTTGGCAAAAATGGCATGTACCTTAATTCCATATTTGGAATTTGTGTTCATAATTTGTGTTCAATTATGCAGTGTGGATAGTAATAACTGAGGTCCTATTAGGAATTGTATCTTTGTGTATGAGCATGATTTAACACATGTTAATAACTCACACACAGACATATTTGGCAGCTTTAGCTGGCAGAATTTTTTATATTAGGTAAAGTACTTTATAAGTCTACATGTCATTCATTTAAAAGGGAAATTTTTGGAGGTATAATTTATATACAGTAAAATGCACAGACCTTAAGTGTTCAATCTGATGAGTTTTGATGGTTGAATATACTTCTGTAACCACCACCCAAAACAAGATATAGAGCATAGTATTCAGAAACCCAAAAAGTTCCATCATGTCCCTTTCCTATTAATTACTCTGTCCTCAGAGGCCACCACTAAAAAGTGAATCTGATCATAATATTCTAGAACCTCATTTTAATACTTAAACACTGGGAGTTTAAACTGTTAGCTTTTCATATTTTTTAAATGAACAATGCAAAAATACTAAACTTGAAATCCACAGAATAGGAGTATGAGGGATTTTTATTCAGAAAATATAATTGGGGCAACATAGTAGCTTATGTTAAAGGTGATTCAGCTTCGTTTATTTTGTCTGTGGTTCTCTTCCATCCTGTAAAATCTTTGCTTTTGTCAGCGGTTCACAAACTCTAGGGGGCTGAGAAGAGATAGATACTTTTTCTTGACTTAAACCTGTAAACAAACATGCAAACAAATGTGTTTGTGTAACACATAAACAAAATGAATAGTTTTAGTCAGAAAGTGAGGTGTGGCATTCTTTTCCTTTTTTTTTTTTTTGGCTGCGCTGCATGGCTTGTGAGATCTTAGTTCCCCAACCAGGGATTGAACCTGCGCCCCCTGCAGTGGAAGCGTGGAGTCCTAACCACTGGACCGCCAGGGAATTCCCAAGTGTGGCATTCTTTTAGCTGGTCTAGCTGTTTATATTGTAAGGAATCCATCAGAAAGTGAGAGAGCACTGAAATAGAATGTTTTGATAGCTTTTATTGCTCAATTTCTTATTTTACTTGTTTGGAGGGATAGAGCAGCTTGATCAGGGTTTTGTTGGATTTATATTATTATCAACATTTTATGATAGTATACTGGACAAATACTGTAACATTTTTGCACTCTCTAATAGTTTATTTTTCTTTTCATTTTGGAAAATTTCGAAAAACAGAAAGTAGAAAGAGAGTAATGTCCCTCATTCTACTACCCAAAGGTAACTACTGGTAAAATTTCAGGCTTTTTTTCCCCCTATACTGTTTATTTACATAGCAGTGATCATACATTAGATTCTATTTTGTATTCTGCATTTTTTCTTACAAGTATTTTCCGTGTTATTAAACACTAAATCAACACCACTTTATATGGTTGCACAGTATATATTTCACTAAGTAAATATACCCTAAGTTAGTTAACCATTTGCACATTTAATTATCTCCCATTTTTCCCTGTTATAAATCATGGTTTGATGAACATCAGAATAACGTAGTCTGCACAAAAGACCATTATTACAAAGTCCTCCCTTTGCACGTTTACAGTATGCATGGATTTCTGTTAACGCAGCAAAGCAAGGACTTGCCTGCATTTCACTGATGTTTAAAAAAAATTATCCCAGCAATTGTATCGTTTTTTTCTTTTCCCAGTTCAAACTTCCGCCATCTATTTTAAATTGGGGGCATTAGTTCTGCTTTTAATATGCTAGTAGGTAGAGAGTCGTAGAGTCACAGAGTTAGAAATGATGGTAATAAGTTTATAACATTTGTAGAGCACTCACTGTGTACCGTGCGCTGTTCTCTAAGTTCTTTACATGTATTAACCCATTTATAATCCATGAGATAGGTATTAACTCTTACCCCTGTTTAAGGATGAGGAAGAGAAGTTAAGTAAGTTGCCTGAGGTTTCATGGCTGTTGAGTTTTAGAACCAGGATATGAATCCTGGTATCCTGGCTTCAGAACCTATCCTCTTAACCTCTTTGAGATCATTCAATCCAACCACCTCTGTTTACTAAATGAAGAAGTTGAGGCCCATGTAGCGTATTGAACTTGTCCAAAGTAAGGCTGTAGAAGATTTGGTTCTTCTAATTCCCAACCAAATGTCATTTTCACTGATACCATACTGCCACTCTTAGAATTAAAACTTTAGTCCTTTAAATTTGAAATGGGTAAATACATGGTTTAGAAATCAAAATGATACACGAAGTCTTGGCCCCAACCCTGTCCTAGTTCCCCGCTTCCTGTTACTCTTTTCTTCTACATCTGGAAGTGTTTTTTCTGTATATGCCCTGATCTGCACCTTGGTGTTTTGTTTTGTTTCACTTAATAGAATCTTGCACTTCTCCTTGCAAAGTAAAGTAAGATTGCGGTGTGCTAGGTGCTCTTTTCCCCCACAGCCTCCCAACGGTGTGTTGTCACACTTGTACTTTTGCCAGTCTGCTGATAGGTGGAAAATGTTATCTCAGTGAGTTTTAATTTATATTTTTCTTACTAAAAGGCTGAATAGTTTTCTATATATTTATGCATCATTTGAAGGTTTTTTCATTAAACTCTTTTATCATCTGCCCATTTTTCTATCGGGTTGTTAATCATTTCTTCTTTATAGGAACTCATATTAAGGAACTTAACCCTTGTCTGTGATAAGTTACAAATATATTTTTCCTGATAGGATCTTGGTGTTTTGTTTCGGATTTTTTTTTTTTTTTTTTTTTTGGTATCAGACTTTTATTTTATCGCTTCTACATTTTAAGTCATACTTAGGCTTTCGCCACTTCAAGATGTTAAGGAATTTGCCAGTATTTCCATCTCATACTTTCTGGTTTCATTCTTGCATTTAAATCTTTGTTCTCTTTCTCTCTGAATTGTGTGAGATATGGATCCTCTGCTCTTTTAAACTGCTCTCTAGTTTTGCCAACATCTTTGAAGTCTTGTCTGTAACCACTGATAGTTATATTCTGTCTTTTTCACATACTAAATTTCCATTTGTAGCTGGATCATTTCTGGATTTTCCATTCTCCTTGATTTCTGTCTGTTCATGAGGTAGTATCACCTCATTGCTCTCTTTCATTTTTTTTACAGTTTCTCTAGTTATTCTTGCTTGTTTATTTTTCCATTTGAACTTGAAAACCAGGTTGTTTTGTTCCAGAAAAAAAAAGAAAACCTGTTGATATTTTTATTTGGATCACATTAATCTTACAAATTAATGTAGAGTCAGTATCTTCATGATCTTGAGTCGTTCTCTCTAAGAACATGTGTCTTTCTGTTGATTTGTGTCTGCTTTTGTGCTCTTTAGAAGTGTTTTTAAACTTTCCTCATTTAGGTTTTATACAGTTTTGATTAGGCTCATTCCTGAGTACTTTATCTTCTTTTGTTGCTGTAGTCAACAGGGTGTTCCATTCTGTCTTCTGCCTGGTTCTAACTAGTTATGTTTGACTGTGCTCTTCTTAACCTTCAGTTAGACCCCAGAGGACCTACTTTTCAAAACTGAATCTAATTCCATTTTTCTTTACTCAGACATCAGCCAGTGATTTGATAGAATGCCCTTGTATATACAATGTCAGTATATTTGGTACCTGCAAATGGTATTCCAGTAATTAATTTTTTATGTATAACCAGGGGAAATCAGCAAAACATTCACATTTATAACTTGAGTAATTAGTTGTAAATTCTCTGTGGCACATAGTCAGTTGAGAATAACTGTATATTTTTAAACTTCAGTGTACTTGGGTAACATGAAAATATATTGTGGACAGTAATGACATAAAGGCAAGGAAAAAGTAAAAATAATGCCTTATGTAAAAACTAAATTCATGCTGATTAATGCTTACTTGGCAAATCATTTGAAGAGGTCTAATTTGAATTTGTTTAATTATTAAATATACTTGAAAAAAGATTATGGAAAGGCCAAGATACTGACATCAAGATTCATGAAATTAGAACTGTCTGGCTGAGTGATAGAAATTTTTCAAAACACAGTAATCGTTACTTTAAATCCATTCCTTGTCTAGATTTTTGAATAATTGCATTTTGGATATTTTCTGAAATTACCCCCAGAGCGATGCATTACTGTGCTAATTTCCATTATTTTGTTTCAAGCAAGTTTTGTTTTCCTTAGACAAAAGTACAGGTTATGTAATATAATGTGGGCAATGGCAATATTATGAGCTAAGAGAATATCTCATATAAGAGATACAAATGTGTTGTATTAAAATTTAGGAAACTGTAATGTTGATGGACATGCTAGTTTTCAGTATTGTTTAACATACTTGGCAGCAGTATAGTTAGTGGTTTGAGGCACTTAGCTAATTTAAATAAATCTTTTTCTCCTCCATTAAGTTTGTGATTTCTCATTATTTGGCATTTCTCAGGGGGTTTGTAACATGGTTTATTTATTTTCTTGTTAGAGAAATATATTCGTTAATGAAATTTGACTAAATAATTCAGGAGATTATTTCTTTGTATTTTTCTTGATGTTTTTTGAAGGAGGTAGAATTTGTCCCTTTATGAGAAAATTGTTTTTAAAATTCCTGTTGAAACATCATAAATTTGCCAGCAAATTTATGTTTTTGTAAAGTGTTTTAGGATTGATAAAATTTTTTAAGCATCCACATCATATATTTCTTCCTTAGCATATCAAGTTTTCCATTAATAGTATTTTAGATAACCTGGTATATGCTTATGAGCGTGGATCAAGTCTAATTTCTGCTCTCTGTTTATTTTGGGAAGTGCAGCCCAGAGAGTACATAAGAATGCATTCTCTTGTTCAATTTTTAAAATCCAGATTCCTGACACATCTTTTATAAGATGTTAAATATCTTTTTATGCAGATGGGGAGGGATCTTAGGGCAACTTTAAGTCTGAAAAAAATAAAACAAGATTTCTGCCACCTTGTTTATTGCAGGGAAGCAAAATACAGACAAGAGTTGGATTACTAATGTTGCTTTGTACCTGGCTTAGCAACTGCCCCATTGCAGTAACACATTTTCTTCACAATTCAGCCAATGTTCCCTTTGTATCCTTTATGTTTTAGTAAGATACATGTAAGTATTTACCTTTTTTATCTTTTCTATTTCTTCTTCTCAATTAGAGTTAGCTCCATGCCCCAAATATTTGAATCTTCTTTATCTATGTTGCAACCTTTTAAACTGTTAAGGTGACACCAATGCTTACTTAAGCTGTGTGTGTGTGTGTGTGTGTGTGTGTGCGTGTGTGCGTGTGTGCGTGTGTGTACATGTACCATTGTTTTATGTTTGCTTGGACTGTGCATAGAAATTTTTGTAGAAACTCTTACATGAAATACATGTCAAATTCAAATTGTAAAACAAAGTACTCTGGATATTATGAACCATTAGTTTTCTTAACAAAGATTTCAGCTTACAGGACAAATTGCAGAAAATCTTGGAGAGGAAGAACAGTTGGTCCAAGGCTTATGTGCTCTTCTGTTGGGCATTTCGATTTACTTCAATGATAACTCACTTGAGAGCTATATGAAGTAAGTAAGGGGAAAATGCCAGGGAAAAATGACTTGCTAATGTCATCAAGAGATAATGATAAATTTTTTCTGCCAAAGTGTAATGTAGACCAAGCTTTTATGTTTTGTGATGACTTTTTTTTTAAGCATCTCAATATGCTTATCTCTGTAGAGAGAAACTAAAACAACTGATAGAGAAGAGGATTGGCAAAGAGAATTTCATAGAGAAACTAGGATTTATTAGCAAACATGAGTTGTATTCCAGAGCATCTCAGAAACCCCAGCCGAACTTCCCCAGTCCAGAATACATGATATTTGATCATGAGTTTACAAAGCTGGTAAAAGAACTTGAAGGTAAGACAACAAAGTTTATCTTGATATTCATTAGAAAGTAGTACCTAGGATTATATTGTATATGTATATTCTGGATACATGCAGATTATATGATAAGCCTAAAAGTATTTTTTTTTTCCTGGCTCTTGGTCTGTGGCCCATTTAAGGACTTTTGGCATTCAGTAAGATTGGAAAGATGATTTCTTATCTCTCATGCAGTTAGGCCATATGTTTTTACTGACTAAGTCTTAATAATAAAACAGTATTTTAAGTAAGTCTTCTTTTACAGGTGTGATAACTAAGGCTATTTATAAGTCCAGTGAAGAAGATAAAAAAGAAGAAGAGGTGAAGAAAACACTAGAGCAGCATGACAGTATTGTGACTCACTACAAAAATATGATTCGAGAGCAAGTACGTACTGATAAATCGTATACAACCTCTGTTATACTAAAAGTATAGATACTTCTCTACTTTAGGGAGGAATTTCTCTCGGCATTTCCAAATGCAAGAGGATACACAAAGTAAAACTCATCATTTTCCTAAATAATTCAAAAGCATCCGAGTATTCAACAAACTGAGAGCTTAGTATGTGCTAAGCAAGTCTAGTGGTAAAGGTAATCGAAGGTATGTGGCAGCATTGAGAGGCACCTAATTTAGCTAGGTAGGAGCAGGAGCTTGGAGAATACGGAGAAGCTGAGTCCTAAAAGGATAACTATGAGTAAGCTAGGCAGAAGCAGAGAGAGGGACGAGAGGTGTTACTGGCATGGACACAGAACAGTCGGCTGTATGAAGGAGAATTTGAGAGGCAAGGCTAGAGGGAGGGAGCCCAAGGAGGAGGTGGTGGTGGTGGGTGGAAATTGGGAAACTGACGGTTGACAATGATGATAGCAGCTGCTGTTTTGTGTACTGTGTTCTAGGTGCTCACTGAATACAGTTAAACGCCATCTCATTTACTTTTTTTTTTTTTTTTAATTTTATAGCTACTTTTATTTATTTATTTATTTATTTTTGGCTGTGTTGGGTCTTCGGTTCGTGCGAGGGCTTTCTCTAGTTGCGGCAAGTGGGGGCCACTCTTCATCGCGGTGCGGGGACTGCTCTTCATCGCGGTGCGCTGGCCTTTCACTATCGCGGCCCCTCCCGTTGCGGGGCACAGGCTCCAGACGCGCAGGCTCAGTAGTTGTGGCTCACGGGCCCAGCTGCTCCGTGGCATGTGGGATCTTCCCAGACCAGGGCTCGAACCCGTGTCCCCTGCATTAGCAGGCAGATTCTCAACCACTGCGCCACCAGGGAAGCCCTCATTTACTTTTCACAACATCCCTACAAAGTAGCTGACATCTGCAGTTCAGAATAAATGAGGAATCAGAGAGTTAGAGAATTTAAACTTGTCCAAGGTCACACTCAGTGCTTGGTGGAACAGAATTCAAATACATTTGTGTTACTGGGACTCTAAAGCTCACACTGTGTGGTGTAGAGGGGACGGTCCTGAGAAATGTGGAAACCAAAGAAGATAAAACTGACAGGACTTGGTAGTGACCGGACGTGGGGACGAGGGGGTAGAAAGGGTCAGATACGATCCTTAGATCTCTGTCTTGCGCACCCGAATAGATGACATTAAATTAGATAGAACAAGAGGGAGCTGATTTACTAGAGTGCGTCATGATGAGTTAAGTTGAAACTACATTTTCAGAATCATCAGCTGACATTTCCTTTGCAGGATACCGATGAACCCCACACTTGCGTAGGGTTGAGCACCTTAAACCTTCCATTACATTCCTTCGGGATGTTTCTTGGTTTTCTTCTCTCATTTAATTCCTCACTGTGGTATATATACCGTTATTGGAATGGGATCCTAGAAAGTGCTGCAGAATTATGGTGTTAAAATTCCAGAGTCATGAAAACAGTACACGGGGGCATCTCCTGTGGGGCAGGCTGCTACCGCTTCCCTGCCCTGCCCTCCACCCCCTGCTGATTGTGACCGCTTGAGGCAGGTGTGGCTAGTAAGAGCTTTTGTGTAGAGCCTTCTAAATGAGAGCTGCCTATGTATGCTTCTCTTCCCCACAATCTGTATTGTTGAGAATGAAATTCTCAGAAAGAATAAAAATATACTAGTGGTGTATTTAGCGTTCAGTCTGAGCTTTTCAGTTTATAAGCACATTAGTAAATTAGAATCATCTTTGAATGATCCAAATTTGAATCATTACACTACCCATGGTTATTAGGATTTTTCATCTGTCTTAGTACAAATTTGGAGTCATTTCCAGATGGTAAAATGTAATTTTTAGAGCAATGGGAAATAAATACTTGGAATGTGATATTATAGCCTGCACTTGGAGCTGATAAATATGGTTGATTTGGAAGAAGAAAAGAGTGATTTGACACAATTACTATAATCACTTTTCTTTAGAAATGTTAATTTTAAATATTCTCATCACTTAGAATGCCATTTGGCAATTAGGCAACAAACATCGAGAGCTGTAAAATGTTTATATAAACTTTGAATTACATTTGATCATGCATCCTAAGAAAATTCTCCAAAATTCAGGAGAACAGTTATATGGACTAAAATATTTATTGTAATGATATTATCATTTAGGAAAATGGAGAACAACCTCAGTGTTGCTTT
The DNA here is from genome assembly GCF_949987535.1 of Balaenoptera acutorostrata. Taxonomy (NCBI): domain Eukaryota; kingdom Metazoa; phylum Chordata; class Mammalia; order Artiodactyla; family Balaenopteridae; genus Balaenoptera; species Balaenoptera acutorostrata. The sequence continues at coordinate 50,682,192 of NC_080068.1, read as the reverse complement.
TGAGTATAAATTACATTGCATCTACTGATTAATATTGGGAAATTTTGATTGAATAGTAAGCAAAGTAAAGGTTACAAAATGTATGTGGACGGATTATGACAAGTTTAAAAAACCTGGGTTGGAAAGAATTAGAAGAAAATGAAGACATAGATTAAAGTCTAACTAGTTACACTAGGGTGATAAGAGATGAGACCTCTTTTTTTCAGAATTCTAAATGTTCTGTTATATGATTGTCTTTTAATGTTAAAAGTAACAGAGGTACATACATATATATACATATACTAAGCTTCTTAAATAACTTGGTATAAATATCTTAAATAGTTTGATGGACCATAAAATGAAGTTTTTAAAACTGACCTCCCCCCACCCCCAAACCAAAATTACAGTGAGATTGCAGATGTACCATATAATGGGGCCTTGAAATCTTACAGTTCTGCTGCATGTTAATTGGCCTTGGTGCATATATTAATGTGTTATTGCTTATTTATTGAATGCTTTTGGAAATATTGAGTAGTTTAACATCCTCACCCAAAATAATCTCTGATTTTTAATTTATTCATCCTCTTAATGCTAACTAGTCTGAATTTAAAACACTTCAGTTATGTTTTGGTTCACAGGATCTGCAACTTGAGGAACTGAAGCAGCAGATTTCTACGTTAAAATGTCAAAACGAACAGCTCCAGACAGCTGTCACACAGCAAGTATCTCAGATTCAGCAACACAAGGATCAGTATAATCTTCTTAAAGTACAGCTAGGTAAGTGTAGCTAGCCATTACTGCTGTAGTGTCCCCAGGAGCTGGACAAAGTCAGACAGATTATTCTTGTGGACTAGTCTTTCTGTAACCTTAAATTAATCACTGTGACAAACATGTAAGTCAGAGTTTGAAGTCCAGGCTCTCTGCTCTGTGTTTGATGATCTGATCCATTGATTCTCAACCTTAGCTACCTATACATTAAGATCCCCTGAGATTTTTATTTTTTTAATACCAATACTGAAACCCCACTGAGGTTTCTAATTTAATTAGTTGGGGGTTGGGTCCAGGCATCAGTGATTATTAATTTCAAGCTCTCCAGGTGATTCTAATGTCTAGCCAGTTGAGCCAGCCAGTTGACTGGTCTAACCTTTCCATTTTCTTATCTGCAAACGGAGCTGATAGTAGCACCTGTGTCATCTGAGAATTAAATGAAATAATATATATAAAATTCTAGTTCAGTGCCTGGCACATGCTAGGAGCTCAAATGCTTGTAAATAGTCTCATTCTATACTGCTTATGATTGGAATGCTAGCTACTTAGAAATATAGTTAATTTTATTTATATGAAGGTGACCAAAATTTTCAGAAGAAAATATCTTTTACTTCCTCTATTTATGACAATAATTTGTCAGTTCTTTTAGTCCATATAGAAAGCTATTCCTTTGTGAAGTTTTTAAAAAAATATTTATTTATTTATTTGGCCACACCGGGTCTTAGTTGCTGCATGTGGGATCTTTAGCTGTGGCATGCGAACTCTTAGTTGTGACATGTGGGATCTAGTTCCCTGACCAGGAGTCGAACCTGGGTCCCCTGCAATGGGAGCGCAGGGTATTAGCCCCTGGACCACCAGGGAAGTGCCCTGTGAAGAATTTTTAAAGGATTTTATTTTCCCTTATATTAATTGACAGAATTGGAATTTCAACTACTGTAATTCTGTTTTTTTTTTAAACATCTTTATTGGAGTATAACTGCTTTACAATGGTGTATTAGTTTCTGCTTTATAACAAAGTGAATCAGTTATACATATACATATATCCCCATATCTCTTCCCTCTTGTGTCTCCCTCCCTCCCACCCTCCCTATCCCACCCCTCTAGGTGGTCACAAAGCACTGAGCTGATCTCCCTGTGCTATGCGGCTGCTTCCCACTAGCTATCTATTTTACATTTGGTAGTGTATATATGTCCATGCCACTCTCTTACTTTGTCCCAGTTTACCCTTCCCCCTCCCCGTGTCCTCAAGTCCATTCCCTAGTAGGTCTGTATCTTTATTCCCGTCTTGCCCCTAGGTTCTTCATGACCTTTTTTAGATTCCATATATATGTGTTAGCATACGGTATTTGTTTTTCTTTTTCTGACTTACTTCACTCTGTATGACAGACTCTAGGTCCATTCACCTCACTACAAATAACTCAGTTTTGTTTCTTTTTATGGCTGAGTAATATTCCATTGTATATATGTGCCACATCTTCTTCATCCATTCATCTGTTGATGGACACTTAGGTTGCTTCCATGTCCTGGTTATTGTAAATAGAGCTGCAGTGAACATTTTGGTACATGACTCTTTTTGAATTATGGTTTTCTCAGTGTATATGCCCAGTAGTGGGATTGCTGGGTCGTATGGTAGTTCTATTTTTAGTTTTTTAAGGAACCTCCATACTGTTCTCCATAGTGGCTATATCAATTTACATTCCCACCAACAGTGCAATAGGTAAACTACTGTAATTCTTAATCTTAGATCACTAAACCATGCAGTTTAGTCTTAAGACTATGCTATTTTTCTTCCCAGAAACCCTGAAAATATCAGTTCATTATTTTTATCAATACACTATTTTTCGGAACTTCCCTGGCGGTCCAGTGGTTAAGACTCCATGCTCCCAATGTAGGGGGCATTGGGATCCCTGGTCAGGGAACTAAAATCCTACATGCCGCACCTACGGCGTGGCTGGAAAACAAAACAAAACAAAACAAAACACTATTTTGCAAAGATGAAATGTGCTTACAAAAATCCTACCAAAGTAATTATTAAGGAAAGTATGTATTTATTTTATACTTGAATCGTCAATTCAAAAAATGAAAAGTTTCGTGCTAGCTTTTCAAATTTTATGCCTGTCTAATAGGAAAAGACAATCAGCATCAAGTTTCTTACAGTGATGGGGCTCAGATGAATGGTATTCAGCCAGAAGAAGTTGGTAGGTTGCGAGAAGAGATAGAAGAATTAAAAAGTAATCAGGAACTTTTACAAAGCCAACTGGCTGAAAAGGACTCTTTCATTGAAAATTTGGTAAGTGAATGTTGACATTTTTTAAACAGGAAGTCAAGAATAATTCTCATTATCCAGCTCGTTTATTTTTCTGGATCCCTTAAGCTACAGTATCATATTAAGGTTTTAGAATATGAGCTCTGGTGTCAGACTGTCTAAAGCTTCAGTGCTTCCTAGCTAACTAAATTTGAGCAACTTAGTTAACCTCTTTAAACTTGTTTCCTGAGCTATAAAACGGTGGTGGTGATATCTGTCTCATTGCTGGGAGAATTAAATGAGATGCTCTGTAAAGCTCTTTCACTGATTTTTTTTTAAAGGTAGATTTTATTAATTTCTTTAAAAATCTCTATTTTTTTCCTTTCGGCTGCGTTGGGTCTTCGTTGCTGTGCGTGGGCTTTCTCTGGTTGCGGCGAGCAGGGGCTACTCTTCACTGTGGTGCGCAGGCTTCTCATTGCAGTGGCTTCTCTTGTCGCGGAGCACAGGCTCTAGGCGCATGGGCTTCAGTAGTTGTGGCACACGGGCTCAGTAGTTGTGGCTCGTGGACTTTAGAGTGCAGGATCAGTAGTTGTGGCACACGGGCTTAGTTGCTCCACGGCATGTGGGATCTTCCTGGACCAGGGCTCAAACCCATGTCCCCTGCATTGGCAGGCAGATTCTTAACCATTGTGCCACCAGAGAAGCCCTGTATAAGGTTCTTTTAATACATGGAAATCACTCGATAAATACCTGCTTTTATGCTCTTTCTTCGTATGACCTCAGTTAAGTGCCTAGATTTAATAAATTACTTGGTATGAGTGTAAATTTATTAGCTATGGAAAATTTGTAGACAATATGTGCTATGTTGAAATGTTATTTTGGGTATAAATTTAAAATGTCAAGGTGAAATTTTTTGGTAAACGTATACCAGACATAGCTTATATGTGTACAGGTTTGGTTTTTTTCTGTCTCTTTAAACTGAATTTATTTCATAGTTTATTTCTGTGCTCTTTGTAGAAATCGTCCCAACCATCACCTGGCACAAATGAACAGTCTTCAGCAACAGCTTCAGCAAGAGATTCTGAACAAGTTGCAGAATTAAAACAGGTCATTTTTCAGCTTGATCCAAGCTCTGTTTTGTCTTGTTTTAATTATAATAGCATAACAGCACTGCAGTTCCATTAATCTAGAACTGCTTTGTCAGGTGTAAGCAAAATTTGATAGTGAAGACAGCCATTTGAAAATCCAGAAACTGTTTTAATTATACAGTAATGGTATTTTGCTTTATATTGTGTTTTTATTTTTCAGTGATGTTCTTTTTAACAGATCTCAGCATCTTACCCAGATTATTTATAGATTATCAGTAAACTAACAAGGAAACTTTAAATATATTTATAAGCCACAAATATGAAGATATAAAGTCTTATGTCTAATTTTCATGATAACTGGTTGATTAAATGTATTGGGCATTTAAGTCATTCTATCCAGAAAAATGTTGGTTTTTAGAATTGGAAAAGGGAAAAACAGGAAGTAAACTTGTGTATATCTCAATTAGATGACTCTAGCTAAAAAGCAAAGTAAACTTTTTCTGCTATAGTAATTTATATTGTTTAGAAAAGCAAATAAGCCTTTTCTTCCTTCCATCCTCCCTTCCTTCCTTCCTTTCTTATAAAAGGAATATGTGTTTCTTTAAAAAAAAAAAAAGTGATGCTAAAGAAAGAAGTGAACAGCCTGGCCAAGCTAGGACTAACTTCCTTCTCCCTCCAGTAGCCAGCTGGTCCTCACCCACTGACATGTCTGATCTGATGGGAATGACCGGACAGAGAGAAACAAAATGTCTTATTTTGATAGTGTCTTTGTACCCCAGAGTAGATTCTACAATCTACTTGAATTATATTATTTAAAAATAATAATAATAATTTGTCATTAACGATTTACAACTCTCCAATATGTGTCCATAATGTTTCATTTTTGTGAGGAAGAGTAATATCTATTTTGATTTAATTAATTCTAGAACTATATTAAAATTAAAGGGAATTAAGTTATTAATATATACCCATAGTTTGTAAATCCCAAGTAAAAATTTTTACTTTTTGTGTTTCCCAAAGATATATTTTAAATTTTATTTATTTATTTATTTATTTGGTTGCGCCAGGTCTTAGTGTGGCATGCGGGCTCCTTCGTTGTGGCACATGGGCTCCTTAGTTGTGGCACACGGGCTCCTTAGTTGTGGCATGCATGTGGGATCTAGTTCCCTGACCAGGGATCAAACCCGGGCCCCCTGCATTGGGATCGCAGAGTCTTACCCACTGCACCAGCAGGGAAGTGCCCCAAAGATATATTTTAAATGACAGTTTTGTTTTTTATAATATGTAGTAAAATATGGTATAAAAAGAAAACCAAAAAGGTTCATAATTTCCATGTTTACATGACTCATTTTGATAACCGAAAAAAAGCAATCAAAGGAAAGGCGTGTATGTACATGATAGAAAGTTTTAAGAGAATAAAAAAGCTTTTTACATGACAGCATCCCACTACTTACCACAATATCTCCAGACACTGCCAGATATCTTGGGGGAAGATAGGCCCTAGTGGAAAACCACTGTTAAAATCGCTTTATTTTCCTGTACTTTTTCTGGGGGGGGGGAGGGAGAGAGCAAGAAGTTTGGAAATTTCAACATCTATAATATATAAACTTTCAATTAATTCTGCCACTTTCACTACAGTACCTTTTTTTTTTTTGGCCACACTGCGTGGCATGCAGGATCTTAGTTCCCCAACCAGGGCTCGAACCTGTGCCCCCTGCATTGGGAGCGTGGAGTCTTAACCACTGGACTGCTAGGGAAGTCTAATGCTTTCATCTATGTTTGGTGGCCCCCTAGTCTAAAACCATCCTATTTTGCCCTTTTCAAATAATATACCTTTAATCTTCCACCAGGAGAAAAGGAAAAGTTACCTGATGCATGAGATTAGGACAGGGATTTGGTGGTCTATTTCTAAGCCGGCTTTCAACCAACCCTGCTGTTTTTGACTCCATTTTTACTCACACTTTCCAAAACATCCCAGGCCCTTTGGTAGTTATGCATTGTAAGTCAGGTAGCAGCATGGCTTTCTAAAAGGTCAGCCTACGTTTCAACTCTCTCACGTGTGCTGAGTCAGTCGCCACTGTCGTTTGCTTTCTGAAATTCCCCAATTTATTGCTCTTTTCTCTTCTCTTACTCTCTGTCCTTGTGGGTTTCTCCCTCCTGCCCACCCTTCCTCTGTCCCTCTCTCCCTACCTCCTTCCCACCTTCCTTTCTCTTTCCCTTCCTCCCTCCCTTTATTATTTTTTACATTGGATCTCACAAGGAAGCAGAGGTGAACATGTTTAATCTACACGTTTAATTCTCCATCTTGAACCCACCAAGTTCAACAATAGTTCTTCCACTTAAATTTTAAAACTTGGAAGTTGTGATTTTAGAGAGAAGGGCCAAGAAAGGAAATAATTTTTTATTTCTTCCTGTAAATAGACATTTCCTTGATGAAATTAATGCTATTTAATGTTACAACTTAACTATTTTTGTCTCTTAGGAACTGGCAACATTGAAGTCTCAGTTAAACTCACAGTCTTCGGAGATCACCAAACTACAGACAGAAAAGCAGGAGCTGTTACAGAAAACAGAAGCATTTGTAAGTTAATTATTGTTTTGTTCTCAAAGGTAGTAAACACAAGGTTGGTTGAAAGGTTATTTATCAGCCACTATGGAAAAGAAGCAGATTGGTCAGATAGCACCTTCCATTCAGGTTATCCATTAGCCAGAGTTCCAGTCACATAGGCTTCTTGGCCATGAGGACAGCCATATTATAGTCAGACTCACCAGGTCAGTTTAATCAGTTACTTACGGTTCATTTTCTTGGTATTTTATATTTCACCCCATCTTTGTCTCCTTCAGTCTAACCTGGCAGGTTTTCTGCTGGTATAAAATTGTCAGAAACCTTGTTGGTGACCCATGCAATTCACAGGGTTCCAAGCCATCAAGCAGGGTCCTCCTGGATCCCTCCTGGGGAACCACGTCTCTATTCCAGCTTCTACAGAGATGGTTGATTGTGTCCACGTGTCACACGAGTAACCGCCTCAGAAATGGCTGTCCAGCCACACCCTTGATGTTTCGCTAGAACGTGCTTTGTCATTTATTGCAATAGGGATAGGCTGAGAGTCTTCTGAATCTTCAAGCTCTGATTCCCTTTTCTTAACAGCTCCTCCTTCAGTTGACCTCTGTCCTCTCACATTTCACTGTAAGCGGCAAGGAGAGACCAGCCACACCTTCAGTGCTTTGGCTAGAGGTTTCCTCAGCTCGGTAGTTCATCACTCGCGAGTTCTGCTTTTCACAACACTCGAACACAATCCAGCTAAGTTCTTTGCCACATTATATATAACAAGGATCACCTTTCCTCCACTTTCCAGTAGCATGTTCCTCATCTCTGAGAGCTCACCAAAACCTGGAACATCCATACTTCTACCAACATTCTGTTCATGATGATATGTGTTTTCTCTAAGACCATAGAAGCTTTCTCTATAGAAAGCTTTATGAGCCCTTACTGGAATTACCTTTAATGTCCATATTTCCATCAACAGTCTCTTCAAGCTAATTTAGGCTTTGTCTAACATGAACCTCAAAATTCTTTTAGCCTCTGCCAGTTCCAAAGCCCCTTCCACAGCTTGAGGTATTTGCTTACCCCGGCCTTCCTCATAGTCTGATGAGAGCTAATGCCATGCCACTCCTGACTCAGCCTCCTGCTCCACTGAAGGGGCGACTTATCTATGCAGGGAAAGCACTTTATTGTGGGTAAATACATGAAGAATTAGACTTTCTGTTATTGGAAAGAAAATTTCCAAATAGCTAGGAAATTAAATCATCTTTGGAATCTCGTTTTGATTGTAACTGTAAAGAAACATTTTTTTTTTTCCAATTTCTACTTTCAGGCAAAATCAGTTCCTGTACCAGGAGAGAGTGAAACTGTAATAGCTACAAAAACTACTGATGTAGAAGGAAGACTATCCGCATTATTACAAGAAACTAAAGAATTAAAGGTTGGTTTTGGTGAAACTTTTATTCATTGCATATTATATGAAATGAACTCCAGAAATTTGATTTTATTTCACTTAATTTCTCAAATTCTTAGATTTATGAAGAAAGTTAATGCAGTGTAATTTTATCTCACAATACGTCCATTCCTATTTGGATGACTAAAGGTGGCAGAAGTGAAGGGTTTTTTTTTGTTTTGTTTGTTTTGGCTGTGTTGGGCTTCGTTGCTGCGTGCAGGCTTTCTCTAGTTGCAGCGAGCGGGGGCTGCTCTTCGTTGCAGTGCACAGGCTTCTCATTGCGGTGGCTTCTCTTTTTGCGGAGCACGGGCTCTAGGCACGTGGGCTTCAGTAGTTGCAGCACACGGGCTCAGTAGTTGTGTCTCACAGGCTGTAGAGCTCAGGCTCAGTAGTTGTGGCACATTGGCTTAGTTGCTCCGCGGCATGTGGGATCTTCCCAGACTAGGGATCAAACCCATGTCCCCTGCATTGGCAGACAGATTCTTAACCACTGTGCCACCAGGGAAGTCCCACAAATGAAGATTTTTAAATGCCATTTCAAATAGTGGTGTTAAATATATAAAATAAGAATGTATATGAATGTACTTTGAAAGTAAAAACAGATTTTAGTAAGAGTAAAAAATAGTTAAGTTTGCTTATCAATCTTTAATCACAGTAAGAAACGAGGAGCATAGATTTGGCTAATACACAAGCCACCTGTAGGTTTTCCATAGGCTGAGGAACATAGGCATATTAAATCCTGCCAGCCTTTTGTGTGACAGAGAAATCAAAATAGATAACATGAAGAAAGGAATGAGGTAACAGTAATAAAAATAAAAGGTAGGAATTAAAACATGGAAAAAGGAAGATAATATACGATTTTGCCTTTTGGATTGTGGTCAAATTATTTTATTTTTAAACCATTGATTTTACTTGAAGCTATTTTTCTTTTCCATTTAATTGTATGTGTGAAGTTGGATAGAATTTTATTTTTAAACTTGAATTCTAATTCTGATGGCTAACCAGGCTTCTGCTATAAAATGTTTTGTGTCTTTATTTATTCCTCTGATTATCTGAAATAGTAGGATTTTTTTGAGGAATAGGTAATTAAAACTATTTTTGGTTGTTAAACTCTATTTTTCACAGTAACCATCTTTGATGTATAGCCTAACATAAATTCTCATGTTACTAGATGAGTGTGTGTGTGTGTGTGTGTGTGTGTGTGTGTGTGTGTGTGTGTGTTTTTTAAGGATTTTCTTATTTATTTATTTATTTATTTATTTATTTATTTTTGGCTGTGTTGGGTCTTCAGTTCGCGCGAGGGCTTTCTCCAGTTGCGGCAAGCGGGGGCCACTCTTCATCGCGGTGCGCGGGCCTTTCTCTATCGCGGCCCCTCCCGTCGCGGGGCACAGGCTCCAGACGCGCAGGCTCAGCAATTGTGGCTCACGGGCCCAGCTGCTCCGTGGCATGTGGGATCTTCCCAGACCAGGGCTCGAACCCGTGTCCCCTGCATTAGCAGGCAGATTCTCAACCACTGCGCCACCAGGGAAGCCCTGTGTGTGTGTTTTAAACCTCCTGTTCCCCCAACCCCTAACCCCAAATTCTTCAGACTAGACAAGTGCAGCAATTTATCAAAGAAGGAACATATTTGTTAAAACCCTAGGAGAGTGAATACTAATTTTAGATTAGTGATTTTCGCCTTTCTTTTCCTAGAATGAAATTAAAGCTCTGTCTGAGGAAAGAACTGCTATTAAAGAGCAGCTGGATTCGTCTAACAGTACCATTGCCATTTTACAAAATGAGAAAAACAAGCTTGAGGTGGACATTGCAGATTCTAAAAAAGAACAAGATGATCTCTTGGTGCTGTTGGCTGATCAGGATCAGAAAATATTTTCATTAAAGAATAAACTCAAGGAACTTGGTCATCCAGTAAGATTGCAGTGTTTCCAAAAATGATTTATATTGTGTTTCTTTATGATGTATTTTTAAATATTGTACTGTGACATGGGAATGTTGTGCCTATATATCGATACTACAGGCAGAGATCTGTAGGTTCGTGAACGTGGTATCATCTGCACTGCTCTTATGGTATTCAGTGAATTGACTTAAGACACAGGTTAGATGCAGTTTCCAGCGTTTGTTAACTGTTCTCTTTGGGGCTCTGAGCCTAGAAAGTGAATTGATTTGATTGCTCCTGTGGTCACAAGACTCTCGCTATCCAAATGAGTCGTCCTCTTTTGCCGTGTTGATTCAGGTTTGTGTGTAGAGAGGTGTAGCCATCTGGCAGCAAGTTAACCTATGTATCTCGTCTCATGTTAAAAATGACAGGGAGCCTCGAACATTAAATCAAGGAAATCAGATGGCCTGTAATCTACTTTAATTTCTGGAGTAAAGAATTTATCAACAGAGTAGATATCATTATATGTTGAATGTGAAGTGAGCAGACCCTCAATGTTAAATGTATATTTTCCCTTTAGGTTGAAGAAGAGGATGAACTTGAATCCGGAGACCAAGATGATGAGGATGATGAAGATGAAGATGACGGCAAGGAACAGGGTCATATCTAGCTTTACAATCTCTAGGAATGATAGGGGTTACATTGTAACTTTGAAGACGGAGTCTTAAGACAGTGCTTTGGTTTGCCTCCACAGAAAGTAAAGATTTAGAAACCAAGTGGCAGACATTCACTAATACAACTATTGATGTATTTTTAAAATGAAGCCACCACCCATGTTGATAATCCTGTTATTCTAACTTTATGTAGAACACACATCTTTTATCGAACTGAACTATCCCAAAATATAATTTGCAAAGAGCCTCAGACCCCAAAAATATAATATTTTCAGGCATGTGGTGGCAGTGCTCTTTGCCTTTTAGTTCATTGGTTATATAAGTTCTGTATTTGTCTGCTATTTTTACTTTTCAGAATTTGTGACTAAATACTAACATGATTGATTTAATGTGTGTTGGAATCATTGTTTCTAAATTCAGTATTGGAGTTCTTAGCTAATGATTTCCTTTTAAAGGAATGGATTTACTTAAAGGCAAGATAGCATTACTCTGGGGGATAGTATATCATCAGCCCTCCATCCAATGTGACTCCTAAGATGAGTAGATTAGGACAGTTTAGAATGAGTGCCTTGACACTTGATATGGCTGCATTCTGTACCTCAGTGAAGAAGAAGGATATTAGCGCACAGTGAAGAGGATGGTGTTTCTGAGAAACTTCTGCAACAGTGTATCGGCATGTGTTTGGTTTTGGTTTTATTTTTAAGCTAAACATTAAAACAAATTACAAGTTAACGGCTCATACAGCTCAGAATTAGTATTATTGTTTGATTATTATAAAACATATTATGTTCCTAGTTTTAAAAAGATCCAAACTATGGTTTATATAATTTATTGGCATTTTTGCTGAATAGGTTTAAGTCAGATAATAGATTTTTAAAAAACAATGAAGCAATGTGTCAAAATTTAATGTTTTCATAATAAAAATAGATATTATGTTCACTTAATCCCTGGTCATGGTTCCCTTTTTTAGATTTTGAGAGTAGTAGTCTTTGTACAAGATGAGGCAGAAGGAAGGGTGAGAGGAGTCCTTCTCTTACTAAAAGGACTTTGCTATAACTGCGTGATAACAGCAATCTTATCATTTAAAGCTAATAATAAGGATTCCATAAGATTGGAGAGGGCTAATTGGAGCAAAAGCAGAAGTTGGAGAAGAGTTTGGATGTTTCTAAATTGAGCATTGGAGTTCTTTCTTCACAGTGATTTCTATTTAAAGAAGTAGGCTTTCTTAAAGGCAAGACAGCAAGAGTTGGGGCATTATGTATATCATCTGCCTCCTGGCTTCAGGAATAATTTGAGCAGTCCACTAAGGGGCACAGATTTTGAAAGAAGTATCTTCACATGTCTTGAATGGGGAGATGGCTGTGTGTTACAGAGCACCCGTGAATACTGCAGTGCGCCCCTGCCTAATCCCACCGCTGCCACGCCATCCTGAGAGGGCATCTGCCGTCAGAGAACCACATGATTATTACTGGACCAGCTCAGACCGTGTGAAGTTTTCCTTAACTTGACACCACGTAGTGAACATTTCAGGCTAATGTTACAAGGATAAGGAAAAATGTGTCAGGAGTAAGAATAATACTTCCAGAAATAATGGAATACCAAAGATCTTCAGAAAGAAACATCTGCAAAATCAGTGATAGTTTGCCAAAGTTCAGTCACTCAGGCTGGCTTGGAGTAGAGAAGACACAAGAAGGCCTCGAAGCTGCACAGTCCAGCCTAGAGCCCAAATGATGGACACCTTCCTAACATAGCAATAGTTGTTTTGGGTTTTGTTTGTTTGTCTGTCTGTCTTTGCCTGGATTGCTTCCGGAGCCTCCTAAACTGGTCTCTGCGCCTCCAGTTGGTTGCTGCCTCTGCAGGCCATCCTCCGTATTCACCGCAATAAGCTTTCTGAAATGCAGATAAGAGCCAAAGATATCGCAGTTGCCTCCTGTTTGGAGCCCTTAGCCATGTGGATAAGACTCTTTGTGCTCTACCACTCTCTAGTGTAGCTCCCTTCAAGTATATTTTAGAACCATACCAAGATATTTGCTATCATGACGTATATCCTGCTTTTTCATTTCTCACTTTGCTTTTGCACATGTTCTTTCCTCTGCCCATTTGTCAGCCTTCACATTAAAGGCTATTTCCATGTATTGAGAGCTACAACAGTGGAGCAATCATGAAGCACAAAACATATTTGTCCTTATTTGAAGTTTTATTCAAGTGTAGTTTACACCTCTAGCACATTGGAAAGAAAAGAATAATCATCCAAGGTTACTACAAAAGATAAAAGTTAACAGCTCACATTTTACAGTCTTAAGTTACTACTTTGAAATTATGCTGAGAGAAGATCAAACCCTTGTTTGAAAGTTGTTTTTTTTTTTGCAGCCAGGTAAGGGCCTCATAATGTTCATCAGAACCAAAATCTTTACTGTTACAGCAAAATGTATTAATTCATTCAATGAATATTTACTGAGTATAATGTGCTGAATACTGCTTGTAGGCACTGGGGATATGAATGAGACAAAGTCCCTTCCTCATATAACTTACGTTCTGGAGGAGAAAACAGTAAACAAGTACATAAGACAATGTCAAATGCTTTGTAGCTTCTGGAAAGGAGCTTGCATTAACCAGAGGAGTGCTTAGATCTGATTTGTATTCATAGATTACTTTCTCCACTAGGTCGAGAATTGTCTGTGGGGAGGAGGCTAAGAAAGAAAGCCAGGGGACTGGGTAAGAAGCTATTGCCCCCATCTAAGCAAAAGCAGATGTAGTTCAGACTACACTGTAGGGGTGGAGGTGGCTAAGGTGGTAGGATTTGGGATACATTTTACAGGTAGAGCTGAGAGGATTCGTTGATGAATTGCATGTGTCTGGGGAGTAGAGGAGGAAGACAAGAGTAACTCCTGGGGGAAGGCGGGCGGAGCAGGTTTGGGGTGAGATCTAGAGTTGTGTGTTAGGCTTGCTAAATCTGAGACCCAAGTAGATAGATTTATACAAATAGATAGATGTTCAGTAGGCAGTTTGGAGCTCATTAGGGTTGGAAAAAAATAGTATGGAGATGGAATTTAAGTCCACCCAGTAGGATAAGTTCTTACGGGGAGTGAGTGTAGAGAGAAGGCAGCCAAGAACTGAGCCTTTGGGCAATTCAGCCTTCAGTGGTGGGGATGGATCTTAAGAAATATTAAATGAGTAATGAAATAATCTTACTCCAGAGCAAATTTGAGCCTTGGAATTAAGGGGAGAACTGAGCAAGCTCTGACCTTTAAACTGATTTCCTACTGCAATTTCGGAAAATGAAAACTTAATTCTTTTCAAACAGCTTTAATGAAACACATTATTCTATTAAAGTAGACTAGTTCTTTACTAGTGAACCTAATTAAACTGTGGGTTTTTTTGTTTGGTTGGTGTTTGTTTTGTTTGTTTGTTTGTTTTGAGGAATCTGCCCTGCTAACCAAATAGAAGATATTTATCTAAAGAAAATATCTGTTTACAATTACATTATATCCTTTGAAAGGTTTTATTTTAATGCAAGTTATTTTATCAAATTGTGCCTTTTGCGGGTTAGTGACTTGCTTCCCTTCCAGAAACTCTAAAGTTATTCTTGCAGTTTTTCTATGTCTACAACTCAGAAACTGTAGGATTTTCTATAACCTTTCAAAATGAAAATTAAAATGTTTCTAGAGAGAAAAACATTAAGGTATGACACATATCTATCTTAAATGGTTTCCTTTCCTGCGGATTGACTCATTTTGTCTAGACATAGGTTTTTCCATATTCCCTCTAAGCAACCATGACTAGTTTTAGTTTGAAAAAGCTTAAACATTGACCTTGCTACAGTTATATGTTACTCTTGATTTTGCTCCTTACAAAAACATGAGATCACTTTGAATTATGTTTTTCTACCGTGAGAATGTAAACAAGTGAGTTCCAGTATCTACTTTGCTAGTCTTTTTTCAGCTCTGGCTTTTAATTCTAGATTTATTTAAATAAATGTATTATTCTCTGAATCTAGTGGGATATCTAAAGGGGTAAAACTCACCATTTTGTGACTCTTAACAAGTTCTGTCACCTCTCTGTGACATTTCATGCTAATACCCTGTGAAATAACTTGTTGCCTAGTATCAGGGAGAAGGTGAGATGCAAACTAGTTGCTGTGGTGGACATGGAGTGGAACTTTCTGATTCTTTTTTACCCCCGTGTTCTAGACCCGAAATGAGGTTGCATAAATAAAGCCTGTAAAACAAAAAATGTAGGCAACTGTTCTGCAGCAAAAATGGTTAGCCTGTTTAAAAGCAGGATGAGCTGAATAAAAGCTTAAGTATTACCTAGGTTTCCATACTGCACTACAAATTACCACAAATTTAGTGGCTTAAAATAACACACATTTATTATCTCCCTAGTCTTTGGGCCAGGAGTCAGAGCACAGCTTAACCAGGTCCTCTGCTTTTGGTCCCAAGGCCGCAATCAAGGTGGCAGCCAGGCTGTGTTCTCATCTGCAGGCTCAACTGGAGGGGGGTCAGCTTCCAACACTCATTCAGGTTGTTGGCAGAATTCATTTCCTTACCGTTGTAGAACTGAGGGCTTCAGTTTCTTACTGGCAGTTGGCAGAAGTCTGCCCTCAGCAACTAGTGGTCACCCCTAGTTCCTTGCCTCATGGGCTCCCTCAACGTGCTCGCTGACTTCCATCAAGCCAGCAAGGGGAAGCTCTAGCCCCAGTCAGCCAGCAAGACTGTGTTTTATATGAAGTAATGTAGGGACTTCCCTGGTTGCTCAGTGCTCAAGAATTCGCCTGCCAGTGCAGGGGACACGGTTCGATCCCTGGTCCGGGAAGATCCCACATGCCACGTCACAACTAAGCCTGCAAGCCACAACTACTGAAGCCCGCGCACCTAGAGCCTGTGCTCTGCAACAAGAGAAGCCACCGCAGTGAGAAGCCCGGGCACCACAACGAAGAGTAGCCCCCGCTCGCCGCACCTAGAGAAAGCCGTGCACAGCAACGAAGACCCAATGCAGCCAAAAATAAATAAAATTAAGGTAATATAATCACAGGAGTGACATTCATCACCATGCTGTAGTCAACTGGTTAGAAACAAATCAGGTCCTGCCCACTCTTGGGAGGGAATTACACAGAGGCATGAATACCAGGAAGTGGAGATCATGGAATGCTGCATACTTTTGTTTTCTTGAACCATATTTCTTTTTTTTTTTTTTTTTTTTTTTATTTTGGCTGCGTTGGGTCTTTGTTGCTGCGCACGGGCTTTCTCTAGTTGCGGCAAGCAGGGGCTACTCTTCGTTGTGGTGCCCAGGCTTCTCGTTGCGGTGGCTTCTCTTGTCGTGGAGCACAGGCTCTAGGGCACATGGGCTTCAGTAGTTGTGGTGCATGGACTCAGTAGTTGTGGTGCACAGGCTTAGTTGCTCTGCAGCATGTGGGATCTTCCCGGACAAGGGATCAAACCCATGTCCCCTGCATTGCCAGGCGGATTCTTAACCACTGCGCCACCAGAGAAGTCTCCCAAGGATACTTCTTGTTCATGTTCGTGTCCTTAGCATGTCAACTGTACTCTGCTCCAAATCGTCATTCCAAGACCAGCACTGAAGAAGCAGGTTCTTCCTCGGACAGGCAGGTCTCTTGGCAAAGGGAAAAGAGAGATGGCAGAACCTCATGGTGGCTCTTAGAACTTCTGCTTAGAAGTGGCATCACTTTCATTCACATTTCAATGACCAAAGCAAGTCAAGGCCAAACTAATGTCAATGCAAAGTATAATCCTTCAGTGGGAACAGGCCTGAGAGGGAGGGGCAGATGAATCACATGTGAAGGTATAACCAGTAAATGTTAGTGTCCTTCACCTCCATCTTTCCCCTTACTGATCCTGCTGAGGAAGATAGTTGTAGAACATGAAGAGGCAGTGTAAGACGTGGTTAGTGGTTAGGAGTCCAGATTCTGGAGACAGACTGCCTGAGTGTGAGTCCTGACTGCCACTTCCCAGCTGTGTGGCCTTGAGCAAGTTATTTAACCTCTCTACGCCTCAATTTCCTCCTCTGTGAAATGAGACTAATAATAGTATCTATGTCACAGAGCTGTGGATTAAATTAGTTACGTATGTAAAGTATATAGAACAGTGCCTGGCACATGGTAGGCCCTATATAATTGTCACCTGTTGTTGCTGCTGCTGTTATTGTTAGTATTGAAAGAAACCTGGCTTAAAGTCAAAGGACTTGATTTAAAATCTCAGCTTATTCTAGGCCACTAGACTCAAGCGACTTGAGGTCACTTATCCTATTAGGGACCTTCAGCAAGTACCTTAATCTCTGAGGACTGATTATTTCTTCATCTGTAAAATTGGAATAACATTCATTTCTAGAGAGGCTGTGTAGAATAGCGGCCCCCAAATTTTTGGCACCAGGGACCGGTTTCGTGGAAGACAGTTTTTCCACAGACGGGGGCGGCAGTGGGGGGGAGGCTCAGGCAGTAATGTGAGCCATGGGGAGCGATGGGGAGCAGCCAATGGAGTTTCCCTCGCTCACCTGCCGATCACCCTCTGCAGTGCGGCCCGGTTCCTGGCCGACCACGGACCAGTACTGGTCCATGGCCCAGGGGTTGGGGACCCCTGGTGTAGAACAGTGAGTAAAAGCATGGACTCTAGAGCTGAGGTACTTGGGGTCAGATTCTAACTACACCACTTTTAAGCTGTGTGACTTACTTAACCCCTGTGTGCCTCAATTTCATTACCTGTAAGATGAGATAGTAATCGTACCTTATGTTCATAGGAATATTACGGGGATTAAGTGAATTACTAAGAGTTAATATATGTGAAGGTGTGAGAACAATGCTTGTAAATGCTCAAGAACTGATGGCACATATCCAAAGTGCTTAATAAGTTTTAACTAGTATTCTTTTCTTACAGAGTTTTGAGGATTGACTGTATGAATAGGCATGAGGGACTTCGCTGGTGGTCCAGTGGTTAAGACCCTGCGCTCCCAATGCAGGGGGCCCGGGTTCGAACCCTGGTCGGAGAACTACATCCCGCAGGCATGCCGCAACTAAGACCTGGCACAGCCAAATAAATAAGTACTTATTTTAAAAAATAGGCATGAAAAGGTGTTTTATAGAAAGTACTAGTCAAATGTGAAGACTTAGAAATCTGCAGTATAGTCTTCTGTGGCTATGTAATTAGGCTTAACCTGGCTTAGCATGCCCAGGCAGCAGTAAACATTTTCTTTTGGAAGTCTGTTCAGCTCAGAGCAACCCCCTTAACTGCCTCCTTTAGCTGGGGATGGGCCCTGGCTGCTATGTTTGTAGCTTGTGAATTGTAGATACAAAAGCTGACACTTGGTCTTGCTTCCAGTATAACTGAGCACTTTACATATCAAATTCGGGACAAAGCTTTGAACCCTGAGATAAACCAAAAAAATTGGAGTCATTCTGACTGGTTCTGATCTCCAATAATAAAGCCTTAACTATTTCCTGTAAACCTGGACTCCCTAGCCAAAATAATTTTGTCCCTGATTTTTGCCATGCTGCTATCTAAAGATACATCATGACCTTTGTGAAACTGATAGTCATGTGAGAAAGTTGCTGTTTTCCCACCATGAGCAGACAAGTGTAACTATCATAGCCTTTGTAATTTGAGTTTCTTTTCCTTTAAATACTTGTGTGGTTTTTTTGTTTTCGTTTTTGTTTTAATCTTGGAAGGCTGTTCCCTTGTACTCTTTGCAAGTAAACTTTATCTTTTCTTTTCTAAATGTTCCTGTCTTGACTATAGTAGTTGATTGGACTAGGGGTTGCACCCCTGACCCAAGAAGGGCCAAATTCTCTGCTCCAGGAATTTATATTCGTGTTCTCTTCCAGCTTCTTAAACCAGGAAGGTGTGAACCGGAGGGCTGTGGAGTAGCCGTCTACACCAGATATGGAACAGAGAGGTGGAGAAAGTTCACTGCAGAGAGGAATGAAGCAGAGGCAAGGTGGGGTGGGAATGAGACAAGGGTTGAAGGACAGCCCTAACAGCCAATACACCAGTAGCCTCCATCCTATCACACTGTTTCATTCACTTCGTAACACCAGTCACTGTCTACAAATGTGTGTGTCTCTACACCTCCAAGAATGAAAGCAAGCCCTGTGAGGTCAGGAAAATTGTCTTGTTCATCTCTGAATCCCAGTGCCTAGATCAATGCTTGGCATATAGAGGGCAGTCCATAAATACTGACTAGATAAATGAATTCTATTTACTTGTTCGTATTCAAATTAGAAATCTGAGAACTTCTGTCCCATTGTTTCAAAGATGTCAATATCTGCTTTGAGTAATTACAAATTTAACAGAATTAGGGACATTGACCAAATAATAATTGCATGTAATTAATTTTGAAGCCTGAGACTTCAAAAATTATAAAGAACTTGCATTCCATGGATTGGGTCGCTTTATAGCATCCCTTCAAGAAGGCAAAGTTCATGGGTCATCATGTAGAATGATCTGGGATGATTTCTCCCAGCCACCCCTAGGGTTACAATGATGAGCCCTTAAGAAAATGAGAGAGGGCAGCCGTCTTGTGCCTGTCTTCACTATGAAATCTAGGGGCATAGGCATATAATTGCTTGGTCTTATGTGTGACTTACATAGAACATTCATTATCCCTTCAAAAGGCCTTTTTCTTACAAAATGTTTAAAGGAATGCCCTTTATAAGTAGCTAATTAACATGGGCATTTTGTGCAATTAATAGTAATGGACTAGAATTTTTCATATATTATCTACCAGTGCTTATTCATGATAAATCTGTTTTGATCATAATGAGTGTTTTTCTCTGGTTAGGTATTTTATCTTTGTTAATACAGAGATAAATAACTTTCCACCTTAGTTAAGGAGTAATATGAATCTGTATGGTTCATTTTTGTTTCTTTTCCACTAACTTTACCTTCCTGAGTCAAAATTTCTCTGTGGGGTAAAATGTCATTTAATAAACTTAAGCACTCCTTGAGTTTTTAAAACAAAAATGTTTATTATGTCCATTTGTTCTCAGAGTTTCCTTCTTTTTGAGTTTTTAAGTTTTCTCTCCTATGTGTATGTGTGTGTCTGTGTGTGTTGCATGTGTGGTGTGTTGGAAACAGGTAAACCATTTGGGAGGGAATAATTGCTTTTTTAGAGAACTTACTTTCAAATTATGTGGCAGAACCTTTTTTTATTATTATTATTAATTTTTATTGGAGTATAGTTGCTTTACAATGTTATATTAGTTTCTGCTGTGCAGCAAAGTGAATCAGTTATACATATACATATATCCACTCTTTTTTAGATTTCCTTCCCATTTAGGTCACCACGGAGCACTGAATAGAGTTCCCTGTGCTATACAGTAGGTCCTTATTAGTTATCTATTTTATATATAGTAGTGTATATACGTCAATCCCAATCTCCCAATTCATCCATCCCACCCCCCCTTACCCACCTTGGTAACTGTGTTTGTTTTCTACATCTGTGACTCTATTTCTGCTTTGCAAATAAGTTCATCTGTACCATTTTTCTAGATTCCTATGTGGCAGAACCTTTGACAATATTTTAAGCCCTTCTGACCCGTATTTAGCTTTACAGAGGGTCTGCCGATAATGACGACTCCAGAAGGAACAGAGCATGGGACACCACAGCTTGTTCCTGTCTTCACTACAAAACCAACAGATCTGCTCCACTGTATTTAAGTTTATTTGGGCAAAGAAACATTTACTTGAAGTCCTCTTTTATGAATACTCTTTTGAGCCATGTTCTCCGTAATTTTTCTTCATTCTTTCTGACTTTCATTTGCTTTATGTTAGTGTGACAATGCCTATGCTCTTGTGATAATTGTATATATTTTTTCTTTCTCTTCTTTTCTTTAAGAAAGGAGGTTATTTTTGTTCAAATTGACTTGAAAGCATTCTCAGAAGTGATTTGTGGGAACTTGGATGAAAACGGACCCATTGTTGGTCACTGTTCTTGAAAGTTTTCTTACTATTTATTAATTACCTAACAACTCCTCATGCAACAAATCTGATTTTTTTTTCACATCTTTATTGGAGTATAATTGCTTTACAATGGTGTGTTAGTTTCTGCTTTATAACAAAGTGAATCAGCTATACATATACATATATCCCCATATCTCCTCCCTCTTGCGTCTCCCTCCCACCCTCCCTATCCCACCCCTCTAGGTGGTCACAAAGCACTGAGCTGATCTCCCTGTGCTATGCGGCTGCTTCCCACTAGCTATCTATTTTACAGCAAATCTGATTCTTTATCATTCTTTGCATTTAAAAAAAAAACTTTGAAAGTTTTGGGCTTTGGTCTCTATTTTCCATCTTTCCTATTTTGTTTAATTGAAATTGCCCAAACTGATTAAATTAAAATGTAATCAAATTGTGAGAGAATTATAAGTCTGCATGAATTAAAAATTGTATTCATTGTCAAAAGGATATTGGAATAGAGAATGACCTTGGAGGACTATTGTGTTTTAGAAATCTGTACACTGAAATCTATCCCTGTTATTAAAGAATTACAGATGGGGAAGATTTATCTCTTAAGCATTTATTACTGCATCAGCCTCACCAATTATCTATTGACTATGTCTAAATGATGGTAAATTTTTTAAAGGCTTGAAATATAAATGTTTCCTGTTGGCACAAGCACAGAAGCTGAGTCTACTGTTAATGGCCTGCTTATCCAATTGCATTTAATGGAGATAAAATAACCATTAGGATCTAGTCCAAGCCCTTGTGTATTAGATGAAAATTTTGCAATTAGTGCAACAGCAGCTTTTGGTTTTGAAGTCCCTGCAGCTGTAAGTTTGACTTTAAGCAGTTGATTACTTTCTGCAGTGGTAGATTGGATTATTTCTGTGTGTTTCTTATAACCACATGAAATTTCTATTGTTTTTACTTTTTAGCAGATCTTCATTTATTCAAGGTCTTTTTGATGACGTGCCTGAGCCAGAATTGGCTAGTAGGTTGCACCTCGTATGGCAACTTGGTGTACTGGGTTGAGATCGTGAGACCACATTTTGCTCAGTGGGAAGAGGTACCCTGCTTGATTAGTGATGTCAGCCATGGAAAGAGAATGGATATTAGCGATGGGCTGTGCATCTGATATCAAGTAAGCACGGTTAAGCCTTTAGACAACCTTTGAAAGGCACTGAGTTACCATTACTGTGTGGAGGAGGAAAATTTTTCCTCTCTTAGGTTTGTTTAGTGAATGGGGTCTGAATTTAACTGACAAAAGACAGAGTTAACAGGAGAGAAGGAATACAAATTTATTCGTTTTTTATGTGCACAGGAGTTCACACTTGAAGAGTTAAAGAAGTGGCTAGATTTGGGGACATATATTACCATTTTAACAAAGGAAAGGGGATTTGAGGTTCAAAGGACAATAAATTGTAGAGAAGTGACTAGAAAATTTATTGGAGAACTAATGGAAGATAAGGGTTATTTTAGCAAAGTTTGTTTAGGCAAACTCATCTCAGTGTTGACTCCCAGTCTCTGATGATAAGAGTGTTCTTCTCTTCCTGGTACAGTGAGGACACACCTTCCTAAAGGGAAATTTATAGCCTGCTTTCAGGAAGATAAGGGGAAGGCAGAGAACTTTCCTGTAGCTTTTTATTCTCAATTGCCTTCAGCTCAAAATAATCTGTGTGCCAGTGTGGCATATTTGTGGGTGGACATCCTGATCCCCTTCAAATGCTAACCTATTTTTCAGAGTGGAAGATTGCAGTGTAGGAAAAAAGTGAAAGTGATTGTTTTCCCAGCTCCTTAACTTTGATTTTGAAAATGTTTTCTCCTCTCAATCTCCCTTGAAAGTCAGCAAGTCTATACAGCAAGTGAATTAACTTACATTTCAAAATTTTGTTTCTTACTACAAGAGCTTTTGTGATGTCTAAGACTCTGAAGTACAAAAAATTATTCCAAATTACAAAAGGGCCGCATTAAATCTTTCAGGTTGCTCTGTATTTGCCCAGCTGCATGTTTTTCTTCCTTTTCTCCTATTTCTTCATCCCATTCTAACACATGCTTTGGTGATGACAGCCCCATCTGTGTGAGTATTTCCTTTTACTTTCTTCTTCTGGATTCTTTATTAATATACATGCTTTCCTACATGCAGTACAGTACAGAAAAGTTCCTGTGGTACTTCACATTTATAAGCACTAGGATTTCTATTTCCACTTTCATTTTTCAACTTAATGTTTCTGTGTTATGTCTAGAAATACAATAATATAGTCATTCTGGTACTGCAAGATTCCCTTGTGTCTGCTTCTTTTTGTCTTGATTTAATCTTCATGCCTAGTGGTGTGCTGGAGTTGCTCGTCAATTTTTTAGGGATTTTGTGAGCTGGTTTTTAAACATGGCCATTATTTAAAATTGAATTATATAAACTTACAATTAAATAAATTATATTAAAAACATAGGTAGGGCTTCCCTGGTGGCACAGTGGTTAAGAATCTGCCTGCCAATGAAGGGGACACGGGTTCGAGCCCTGGTCCGGGAAGATCCCACATGCCGCGGGGCAACTAAGCCTGTGCGCCACAACTACTGAGCCTGCGGGCTTAGAGCCCGGGCTCTGCAACAAGAGAAGCCACTGCAATGAGAAGCCTGTGCACCGCAATGCAGCCAAAAATAAATTAAATAAATAAATTTTTTAAAAAATCAATTGAAAAAATAAAAGCATAGGTAATAAGTACTCTAAACTCAATTCAACACTTCCTAATTACTTTACTATTATCTATGCTCTTGAGGATGTTTATGCCAACTCTATCTGTTTGGAGCAAATACTATCTATGGTGTGCTGCTGCACACCTCTTCACAGCTCTGTATTTAGTGATGTCATGGCAAAAACCACAGATTGGAGCTTTATCCTCCCAGAGAGCCAGTTATTAAACATTTGCCAGCACACCACTGCTCTAAGCCCATAAAATGCTGCTTGATCATACATTAAGTTTTAATAACCAAATCCTCACTTTTGCTGTGTTTAACATCATTCTTCTTTCTTCCAATTTCAAGATTTGTGCAACCAGTTCATAGAAAGGTTTCTATCAAGACATATGCTTTGTCCTTTCAACCTTGTCCAAACAGGATAGTTTTACCTTCTGCAACAGAAGCTGTCTAACAGAAGATCAACTTTTGTTTTATTGAGTAGGTTAGCTTCCTCCTTTGAGTCAGCTCTTAAGTTTTTCATTTCATTTGCTGCAGACAAGCACCACTAAAATTTTTGAGCAAATCTCTGTCAGTTGTACCGTAATCAAATTGAGTAGTTGCTGCAGCTTTTCAATTCCAGCCGTCTGCATAGGTGGCATAGTTTAGTTTCTAATTCATGCTCACTCCTTTATCATCTCTACCAATTCACTCTCTGAAGATACATTGTCAATGCAGCCATTTCCACTTGAAGGAGACTCTGTTTGATTTAACAGAAGAAAACTGATGTATTTTTATTTTATTCTATTTTTATTTATTTATTTATTTTTATTTATTTATTTTTGACTGTGCTGGGTCTTCATTGCTGAGCGCAGGCTTTCTCTAGTTGCGGCAAGCGGGGGCTACTCTTCGTTGCGGTGCATGGACTTCTCATTGCGGTGGCTTCTCTTATTGCAGAGCATGGGCTCTAGGCGCATGGGCTCTAGGCACGTGGGCTTCAGTAGTTGTGGCACACGGGCTTAGTTGCTCCGCAGCATGCGGGATCTTACCGGCCCAGGTCCCCTGCATTGGCAGGCGGATTCTTAACCACTGTGCCACCAGGGAAGTCCCGAAAACTGATGTATTTTTTAAAATTTCCTGCTAAAACAGTCCTTTTCTGAGGCTTTTCTTTTAAGAATTTTGCAATTTAGAATTCCTCTGTTTGTTATCATCTGGGCTTTCTCTTTTACTCTGGTGGCTACAGCTCAAGTGTTGGAGACCAGCTACATCGGAATTATCTCAGTAGTCCAAAGAGTACTGTAGGAATTAAAAGCATAAATGACCAACATCAGAATCTTTCCAGGAACTTCCTTGGTGGTCCACTGGGTAAGACTCCTTGCTCCCAATGCAGGCGGCCCAGGTTCGAACCCTGGGCTGGGAACCAGATCCTGCATGCATGCTGCAACTAAGACCCAGCACAGCCAAAATAAATAAATAATAAAATAAATTAAATACATTTTAAAAAACTAGAAAAAGACTAACAAGACTTGATCTATTTAAAAAAAAAAGAAAGAAAGAATCTTTCCAGATTTGGTAGAGACAATTTGAGAACAGGAGATTCCAATCCCTAGGGCAAGGGGAAAAAATGCAAAAATAAAAAGATAGGACAGGGCAACAGATGGCAAAATCCTATGGCTTCCCACTTTTGCCTGCAATTGGCTGAAAAAACATTTTTTTCAGAGATGGTTCAGAAGTTGTGCTGTTTTACTTTTAGGTAACAGTGAGAAATTGCCTCAAAGTGTACGTGCCAACATCGCTTTCCTGGTTCTATGGTACTTCCTTATAGAAGAACTTTATTTCTACGGGAGTTGGTGATTGAGGTGAATCCTGTAATAAAAATAGGTTCACAGGCTACGTCCCCAGGGGTGATTGACTACGACCAGGACCTCCTGAGCTTTGAACGCTTCCCTTGAAATTTGCTTCCACACGCAGACAGCGGCACAGGCGGATGTGGGTCTGGGCCTTCTCCCAAGAGAAGGGAGCACTGAACACTTCAGCTTACGTATCTCCTCGGGGCTCCTCAGTGGGAAGGGGGATAGGGGGGAAGCTGGTGCTCTGAAGTACTCCCTTTGTGGGGAGACCTGGAGTAGTCAGAACTTGGGGAAACCTGGCTGACACACCACAGTAGGTCCCCAGGTTCCCAGGTACAGAGGCCTCTCCATTTCCCTCCGACGTCTTGGACTGGGCAGAGGGTGCAAGGACAGGGCCTCTCGGAGCTGTGCTTCCCAACAAGGGAAGAGCCGGGGCGGACGGGCTCTGTCTAGGAATGATGGGCACGGGCAGAAGCTGGACACGTGCCACCGTGCTGACGGTGGGTCTCATTCCATCTGGCGCTCCAAAAACACTGGAAGGCCACAAAGCTAGCAAGCGCGCTGCCTTCCTGTCGTAAGTGTTCTCTGGTCACTCTTTTAGTCTTTGAATTGGCTGTAAGTAGAAGGACAGAGAGATCAAGTTAGAGAAAGCACTTCCTGGCTGGAGTATACGGGTGGGGCCATGCTAATTGACAGTTTTGGCCTAAAAGAACCTCTTTTTTTTTTTTGAGGGAGCAGTGCACATATGACTTCTGTAGGAGATAAAGGGAGCATCGGAGGCTGGGGTGACATGCAATAGGTAAGTGTGGTTGAAGTTGGGCTAACCTGGGAAACTGGTTTGGCTTTTGCCTGATTTACCTACATTTTGAACGCCATCTGTCCTCTGAGATACAAACTTAGAGAATGGGGAAGCAATTCCTGGGGACAGGTCCATGGCAGTGTCCCCAAGTAGAAAGGTCCTAAAGCATCCTTAGATCCCTGCTGTACCCTGGTCACTGCCACCCACCACCAGAGTCATTTCCATGCTGGTGCTTTGACTAAACAGTTAGGATGGGCTAGATATTTTCTGTCCTTTCATTTTTCTCCCCTTTATTACCAGTGTGTCACAATGGTAGGACATCTTCAACAAAGAAATCTTTTTGGCACAAGTGAGCTATATTCCGCAAACCGCATGACTGATCAGGGTCCTTTCATTTGGTCTAATATTTTTATATCCTTCTTGTCTCCATTGACCTATTTTTCATCACCAGTTTCCCATTAGAGTAGTTAAGTGCCATGAACAAAAACTATAAATGGGTCAAAGTTTTCCTTGAGCCCAAGTTCTGTTGGTCTTGCTAAGGGAGCCACAGAGCTTTTTAGGTAAGAGTTAGAGCCTACAAACATCCTAGTCATTATGTCCTAAATGATTAAATTTTTGTTGGTGTAGTTGTTATTTTAGTCTTAGAATTTCCTTCAGGATGATATTAGAATTGAAATGGTTAGTTTCAGCTTTATATCTTCTAAACTTAGCCCAGGACCGAATTTTTCTGGTATGACAGAAGAATATTACATGAAAAAAAAAAAATCTGTTCTCGCTGAATCCGAAACATTTCTATTTGGGTTCAGTACACAAGAGGTTTGAAAAATTCAGACACACTCATATTTTACCAGTCCCTCAAATATTACCAGAGTGCTAAGTTTCAACAATTCAAGTATGGACTTCTCTTGTAAATTATCTAAAACAAAAGTTCCTAACCTGGGAGAAATTCTACCCTCCAGGGGACATTTGACAATGTCTGGAGACATTGTTGGCTGTCACATATGGAGGATAGGGGGGCTATTGGCATCTAGAGGGGACAGGTCAGGGGTGCAGCTAAACATCCTGCAATGCACAGGGCAACTCGGCAACAAAGAGTTATCCAGCCCCAAAAGTCAATAGTGCCTCTATTGAGAAACCCTGATCCAAAGTAACAATTCTTTTAGGAAACATAAATGCTATTATTGACTTACCAGCATCTGAACTATATAGTAGCTTTTTCTGTACCCAGGACTGCTGTCACTGCTCTCTTCTGGCAAACCAAGCACCCCTTTCTAAAAACAGAAAAATGAAGTTGTCTTAGAACCCCTTTTTTCTTTTGGTCTGTTGCTTCCTTTCCAAATGGATACCTATTACTCAAAATGTGGAGAAGAGCTACTCAAAGTACATATACTAAGTGTGTGGCTCTGGCAAGATACATAATGTCTTGGATAAAATGGGAAACGTGCAAACAGACTCAGGGCAAGTCAAGGGCCAGAAGCCATCTCTGTCCCCATCCCTTCTTCTCACCGGAGCCCTGGCCTCACATACTCTCTTGCCTTGTGTCTCTGTGTCTCTGTTCTGCAGCCAGAACCAACCTTGGCCTTCTCATCCCAGCTTCCTCCTCTGCTGGGACCTCAGAGACGGTGCAAGTTGGTCTATGAGCCCATGTGCAAAATAACCCCTGACACCACCCCACGCCCCCTCAGCCAGACCCCAGGAGCAAGCCAGGTTTCAACTTTGATTTTTATCTCCTCCCCCCAAAAACACACACCTTTTCAGCTATGTGTGTATATTGGCTAAAATTCCCTTTTTTTCTAACTTCAGAGGATTTCCACTTAAATCTTCACATTAGGCCCTTTGTGACATCCTGTAATGTTCCAAAATGTTTTTAGTCCCTTGGATGAATTAAGTGAATAATAATGCCAAAAGTATCTCATGAAAAAAAATGTATAAATAGAAAGCATCACTCTTAATATAACATTATCCAAATCAGTGGTTAAAACAGTATGCACTCATTCCTGATAGCAGCCCTATGAAGACGGCTTACAGGAAACACAGATGTCCTTTGTTCCTGAAGCCATAAGTGGGCTGCTATGAACTAAGTATTTGTGTCCCCCTACAATTTGTATATTGAAACCCTAATTCCCAAGGTGATAGTTTGGAGGTGGGGCCTTTGGAACGTAATTAGGTTGTGAGGTTGGAGCCCTCATGACTGGGATTGGTGCTTTTATAAGACAAGACACCAGAGAGCTTGCTTGCTTCCTCTCTCTCTGCCGTGTGCAGATACAAGATGGTCGTCTGCAAATCAAAAAGAGAGGCCTCACCAGGAATGGATTGGCCGGCACCTTGATCTTGGACTTCCCAGCCTCCAGAACTGGGGGAAATCAGTTCTTATTGTTTAAACCACCCAGTCTGTGGTATTTTGTACAGCAGTCCAAGCAGACTAAAACATGGACTTATGCACCAAGATCAATTAGCAGTGTCCATCCTGATTAAGCCAAATGGGCAGCGAGGGCATGTATGCTCATATTTCCCATTAATTCTAGATATATAGTAGACATATATCTACATCTATTTATCTATCTATCTATCTACCTTTTTGGAAAGAGCAAGAATTCTTTCTTTTTGGGGGAATCATTCTTGTATCCCCATACCACTGGTCAAGAAATATATGTTGAATAAATCACTTGTACAAATTCTAAACTTCACACATGACCCTGTATTTTACTCTATCATCTCCCACAGAACGGGTGAGAACCAGGAACAATATTGCCGAGTCTAGATGCCTATGCTGGGTGACCAGCCAGACTGACTTGCTAGGTTAGTCGTTTGTTCCCATAAATAAGTCAATAATAACACACAGTTAAAGTTTCCACAAAATGACAAATTATATGTTATAGACTTCTAGGTTGCTCATGAATAATGGGGACTGTGGTGTCAAAGCCCAAACTTTCACTCTGAGGTGCCCCGCCCACAAAAGAGTGGATGGCATTCTTCTAGAGGCCTAGTAGGAAAGCCATTGCCTACTAAAATATATGCTGGAGTCTCCCATTTCATCTTCAATATTTACATGAATTTTGAACTCCATGCCACAATATGCTTATTATACTATTAACATGTTTTAAATCACCAGTTAAACTTTTCTCAAAAAAAAAAATCTTCCAGGAAACTAACTGACAGTCTTCAAAGATGTATCATGTTGAGCTCGTGGCTTGGCCCACCTCTGACCCGCCACCGGGTCCTCTGCAGGAGCACATTGTGATAGATGAGAAGGGTGGGTGTGATACATGACATGCCCTAAATGGACTTTGGTAGGTGTGGCAGGTTGAACTGTGTTCCCTAGAAAAACCTGTACCAGTTCTAACCCTCAGTACTGTGACTGTGACCTTCTTTGGAAATAGGGCCTTTGCAGATATAATTGAGGATCCCAAGATGAGTTCATCCTGATTTAACCCAATAAGAGAGTTTTAAGACACAGAGAAACAGGGGAGAAGGCCTTGCGAGGATGGAGGCAAAGACTGGAATTATGCTGCCACCAGCCGAGGAACTTCAAGAGCCAATAGAAGCTGGAGGAGGCAAGGAAGGATTCTCCCTGAAAGCCTTTGGAGAACGCATGGCCCTGCTGACACCGTGACTTCTGACTTCTGGACTCTGAGAATAAACTTCTATCATTTTAAGTCACCAGGTTTGTGCTAATTTGTTACAGCAGCCCTAGGAAATACACGTAAGAACTACAAAAATTACAATTCCAAAGATAATACCGCCAATATCTGAACCCTGCTCTGGCCATGTGTCAGAAGTTCATTTTAACCACTGATCTCAGGCAAAGGGGCAAAGCTACAATGAATCTGAAATCCAGTCTCCAAACAGCTCTGCTAACTACCCTCACAGATGCTTTGCAAAGTAGATCTTTATCTTAAGAACATTATAGGTGTTTTTGACCAAATGCAGGCCGTAACCAAAAATATACAAATTTGGATGAATCCCAAGAAAAAATTCTTGCCTATAAAAATTGGATTTGTATCTCAAAATACTTTGACCTCATAAGTGGCCTTGGCTGAACATTCGTCCTTGATGCTCACCTACTGCCTATTACCATTTTGTAAAAGTATCTAGTGGTTTATTTAATTGTTGTGAAGATTGCCAGAAGATGTATTTCAATATTTTTAAAAGTATCTTAAAATAACATAAAGGCCTAATTCATCTGGCATTGGCAAATATGACTTGGAAAATCAATTCCGTATATTTTTAGACCATACTACCAATTTGGTCATATCCATACATGTAATTAGAAGAGCTGGAAAATGGGGCACTCTCTAGCAGTACAAATTGAAAACTTTGAAAATGTTCCACAAAATGCTAGAAAAGGAAAAATCATTTTATACATGGCTGATGAGAGAGAACCGATTAGAAAACAAAACCAAAATAAGCATGTTTAAGATGCTGAAGGTGATATTAATGTTCTGACTTTATAAATATTAAAAACATTATTATAGGGACTTCCCTGGTGGCACAGTGAGTTAAGACTCTGCACTCCCAATGCAGGGAGTCTGGGTTCAATCCCTGGTCAGGAAACTAGATCCCATATGCATGCCACAACCAAGAGTTCACATGCCACAACTAAGGATCCTGCCTGCCACAACTAAGACCTGGTGCAACCAAATAAGTAAGTAAATAAATATTAAAGAAAAAAAAAAGTGCTTCAAAGAAGTGCGTGGAATGGGAGTGTGTCTGGGACGATCTGACTTGACTGGTGGGGGTGAGGAGGGAGGGTCAGGGAAGTGCTGTTTAAACTACACTCCCAGGGATGACTGGCAGTTAAGAGGTACTGAGGGAGGAGCAGGGCCGCTCTGGGTGAGGGGTGGAAGGAAAAAATATTTCAGACGAAGTAAGCAGCACATTGGAGACTCTGAGTCAGATCTCTGTTGTTCTCCTTTTCCATCTCCCTCTGTACCCATGGGCTCTTCTGTGCGTCTTCAAAGAAAAACCTAAACTTAAATATTTTTTTAGGTAGAATGTGTCGTGGAGTTATTCTTAAGCAGAAGGACCTTCCCCTTATCCAATTTAGTCTCTCTCTCTCTCTCCCTGCCTTGGAGTCAGTAACTTAAACATCGCTTCTGAACATATATTGACTCCTAAGTTGCCCTTAGTCACCTTCATTTTAGCATAAATGAATTTAGATCCTTTCTTGAAAGAAGGAATGGATATAAAAGGGTATAAGAATGGGGGAAGGGCTTCTCTGGTGGCACAGTGGTTGAGAATCTGCCTGCCAATTCAGGGGACACGGGTTCGAGCCCTGGTCTGGGAGGATCCCACATGCCGCGGAGCAACTGGGCCCGTGAGCCACAACTACTGAGCCTGCGCGTCTGGAGTCTGTGCTCCGCAACAAGAGAGGCCGCGACAGTGAGAGGCCCGCGCACCGCGATGAAGAGTGGCCCCCACTTGCTGCAACTAGAGAAAGCCCTCACACAGAAACGAAGACCCAACACAGCCATAAATAAATAAATAAATAAAATTAAAAAAAAAAAAAAAGAATGGGGGAAAAAATTTGACAATCTATCTTATCTCCAGAGTATAGGAAATCTAGATGTCATGTGCCTTTGTGTTCCTATGGGTAAATCTAGATACCCTGGAAGGGGAAGAAGTGGGAACACACCAGTGACTACTCACCATCTGTGATGTGAGAACTCCATGGAGAAAGACCAGAAGACTCACATGCTGCGCCATGCTGAGGTGCTGAAAGCACAAGTGAAACTTTTTTATTTATATAAATAAACATGTATGTACGTATACATAGATGATGTCTTGATCATTCAGCCTTTCCTTTATTTATTAAACACCCACTGTGTACCATGGGAGGTAGAGCACAGAGGTGCTGGAGCAGGTGGGACTTGAAATACTGACTTTGACACTTGCTAGCTGTGTGACCTGGGGCAAATTATTTAACCTCTTCATGCCTCATTTTCCTCATCTATAAAATGGAGATAATATTAAAAGCTATTTTGCGCTTCCTTGATAGCACAGTGGTTAAGAATCCGCCTGCCAATGCAGGGGACATGGGGTCGAGCCCTGGTCTGGGAAGATCCCACATGCTGTGGAGCAACTAAGCCCCAGGTGCCACAACTACTGAGCCTGTGCTCTAGAGCCCGCAAGCCACAACTACTGAGCCTGTGCTCTAGAGCCCGCAAGCCACAACTACTGAGCCTGCGCACCACAACTACTGAAGCCCGCGAATCTAGAGCCCCTGCTCCGCAACAAGAGAAGCCACCGCAATGAGAAGCCCGTGCACCGCAACGAAGAGTAGCCCACGCTCGCCGCAACTAGAGAAAGCCCGCGCACAGCAGTGAAGACTCAACGCAGCCAAAAATAAAATAAATAAATTGAAAGTAAATAAATAAATAAATAAAAGCTATTTCAAGGGTGATTATGAAATTTGAATGAGGACATGCACTTAAAAGTGCACTTATGAAGCACTTAACATAGTGCATGGAACACGGCAGCCCTCTATAAGTTTTTATCTTTTATTATTACCATCATGCTCTGAGCGAGCACAAATAGAGAAGAATTCATAGTCTATTTAAGAGATCAAATAAGAGTGGATTTCTGCCTGCACTGCTTACTGCTTCATCCCTTGCTCACAGTGATTATTCATTAAATATTTGCTGAGAGGATCCATAAACTGGATGCAACTCAGGGTGAGTTTGACCTGAACAGCGCCTTGCACAGCTGTCTAGGTCAGAAGATGGACATTTCAAGAGCAAAACATACCTAAAGCAGAAGTACCTAACGGTCGTATGTGTCCTAGAAAATCAGGCTCTGGTTAAGCACGTGACACCACCAAGATCCTGGCTGCTTCTTGACCCGTATCACCCCAACCCCATGGTAGATGGTCAATATTCTTCAGCCACAGAGGCCCTTGAGGTATTTTCCAGGGATCCTGACTCCACAGGGTGGTGGGTGACCCTGTAGGCTTCTCCAGGAGCCGCTGGAGACCCACCGAGCCCTGTGAGTCAGTGAGCCTGGTTCCCCGAGGGCAAAGAAAACAGGGGACAGCTCCCCAGCTGGACTTGTTTTCTCCTGGGCTTAGTTCCTGGTGTCGGGGAGACACTGCAAGTCACACCTTTGGAGGCAGGAACCATCTGAAGAGCTCTGATGTGAATATTTGTTGACTATTGAAGGGCACCAGAATATGCCACCCCAAATTATGCCTCTTTGGCATCTGAGTTATTTTGAGCTAAGGCCACTGAGACCCAGTAGATGCAGGAAAAGTTCTAAAAACAGGGGATAAGTTTTCCTTTTGTAAAGATTTCCACTTGTGAACGATGTCTCCCTCTCTGGTACCAGGAAGAGGAGGGCTCTTAACAACTCTTACCAATGGAGAAGGCATGACTTGAATCTGCATAACAAGCTTTCTTAAACTGCCCTTGTTACTGTGCTTTCTCTGGTCACCTTCCCATGACTGGTCTCCCCCACCCAGAAACCTCAAACCTCTTTCCTTTGTTTTAGCCTAAGATAAGCTATGAGCCCAAGTTCTAACCCCCCCTTTGGGTTACTCATCGCTGGGTGCTCCCTTGTGTACATGCGTGATGCACATGTTAATACACTTCCGTTTTTCTCTTGTTAATCTGTCTTTGCCAGCTTACAGGGCCCCAGTTGGAGAACCTAAGATGGGTAGAGGAAAAAGAGGTTTTTTTCCTTCCCTACACTATTTCCTGCCTACTTGTCACTCTAAAATCCTTTACTGAGAGCTTTCTATATTCCAGGTCCTGTGTAGTGTGCTTTTCACACATTATTTCATTTAATCCTTGCAGTAACTACATCAGATGGGTATTTTATATGCATATTTTGTAGATGAGGAAGTCAAGGTTAGAAAGATTAATAACTTCCCCAAGGTCACATCAAAGGAGGTGGTACAGCAGGGTTTGAATGTCTGTCTGACTCCAGTTGATTCTTTCTGATCCCCAGGCCTCTGTTTCTTACTTGGCCCTTTGGAGTTGGACAGGGAAATGGGCATGCGTGAATATTTTACCATTTACACAGAGCTTTTCTCACAACAGCCTAGAGCAGTGGTTCTCAGATAGATCCAGGCAAAATTGAACTTTATTTGGAATTTTCCAGGAAATGTCCACCATTTTGGAAAATCAAATCACCAATGGCCCACCGCTTGCATACGTGCGTGTTGTATTCATGGGGATCTGCCTGGAAACCAAGGAGCTGACAAACACTGTCTTCTAACGGTGTCATGCCTGAGCATCTACATATTGAAATATCTATAAATCACTCTCTTTGGTTCTGCTTTATAGCACAGTTAGAGCATTATATTAGTTCTTTGAAGGTAAGTATACAGGTAGATGGTTTTATCTATGCATTTCATTACTGGAGACTCACCTGAGAATTACAAAATATTTGTATTTAAAAGGGGGTGTTGGGTCTGATAGGTCTGGAAGAAGGAGGGAGAACAAAGCTAAATGGAATGTGGGAGCTTAAAAAGACTGCAGTACTGTCTAGACGTCCTGCCCTGGTTGTGGGTCTCTCCCCCAAGCACCTCCTGTTCTGGCAGCTGTCCTGCTGACGTCTGCTTTGGGGATCCAAGGAGAGGAAGAACCAGGATGAGTGGCAGCCCCTTGGCAGCAGCTAGTCCTAGGAAGGCACCCTGAGGAGGGAATAGGGCTCTTTGGCCACCAGAGAACGGCTGCCAAGAACCCTTAAAGATTTCCCCTGAGAAGTGAGAAAATGACAGACACAGAGAAATGCTAAGACAAGGTGGCAGTTGAGAGAGAACGGGAAATACAAGGTAGGCCCAGGTGGCGGCAAAGGAAGCCTGATGCTCTGCACAGGAGACTAGGTGTGTCGGGGCAGACCCGTGACGGCATGTAGGCTGGTTCCAGGTCATTTGCTGCCGACTCCCGAGGCCACTGGTAAATGTTGACCTAGCTAAGGTGGGTGTTCTGCTTGGGTTCAAGTGCAAAGCTCAGCTTTCACCTAATTAAGGGTTTTCTTTTGCCCTCACCTGCCTGGATAATTATAGCTAATAACAAATATAACTTACACTATATTTCACAGTTGCCATGCTGCAGACACTGGTCCAGGTTCTTTAATTGTATTTGTTCCTGCCCCACAACAGCATCCTGAGGTAGGGACTTGTATTTCTATTTCTATCTTATAGATGAGGAAACTGAGGCAGAGTGAGGTTGAATAATTTGCCCAAAGCCCTGGCTATGAAATGAAGATCAGGATTCCAACCCAAGTACTTAGGCTGCTATGGACTGAATTGAGTCCCCCTCAAATTCATATGTTGAAGCCCTACCCCCCCCCCCAAGTATGATGATATTTACAGGGGGGTCTTTGGGAGATAATTTGGTTTAGATGAAGTCATGAGGCTGAGATCCTAATGATAAGATTAGTGCCCTTAAAAGAAGAGACCAGAGAGATTGCTTGCTCCCATACTCTGTCTCTCTGCCATGTGAAGATACCACAAGAAGGTGGTTGTCTGCAAGCTAAGAAGAGAACCCTCACCAGAACCTGACCATGCTGGTACCTGACCATGCCCAGCCTCCAGAACTGTGAGAAATAAATTTCTGCTGCTTAATCCACCCAGTCTATGGTGTTGTGTTATAGGAGCCCAAGCTAAGACACAGGCCCGCTGTACTGCTCCCAAGACTTGCTCTTCAGGCCCCTTGGTTCTATATATATGTGGTACAGTTCCAGGTGTTGGGGTACCTCTGTACCTGGGAGCCACCTCCCTGTCATGTACAATGATACTGTCTACTTTTATTTTCCCATGAATCCAGGGTCTTCCTCTGACACACACCTGACCAGCACTCCCCATAGTGGGCCATCCCCCACCCACCACTCAGCCTTCTGTATTGATGAAGTCAGCTGGACTGACTTTAGGTAGGCAGATTACGCTGATACTCTGTAGTATTGTCTAAGGAATATTAACTCCCAAAGATGACCTCTCTTTACCTCCCTGTGATATTGTCTAATATTCCACCTTTAGAGAGTCATTCCTTTGACTGAATTTACTGCCTCTCCTAATATTCAGTTCAATCCAATAAACATTTATTGAGCACTGTGCAAGGTGGCAGGGATAAAGAGATGAAAGTTATTACCTTTTATATTAAAGTGTTGTCAGGCCTGCCAGTTCCACTGGCCCCTTATGAAGGAAAAGCAACCTGGCCAGTCTGGCCACATATAAGGGAACTGCTCAGTAAGAATGCTCCATATCAGAGGAGAATTAAGCACCCATGTTTGGTCAGGGACAATGGGAAGTGAAACCAGGCCTGCCTGGAAAGAGGGTCAGAGAGAATAAATTTCCCAGGGTCCCAAATAACTTCCAGAAATCTACAGAACCACCTCAAGAAAGGCCAAGCGGGGAGCTATGTCATAATAATTTTAAATAATAATAATAAAACAGAAATAACAAGACTAATCCTCACTAAGCTCTCGTTACAGCCAATGCACTGTGCTATCTACTTGATCTTCCCAACAATGCTACAAAACAGGTTTTAATAACCAGTACATGTTTAAATTATCTGCTCAGTTAAATTTTCTTAAAAGCTTGCTGGAATGATGTTAGGAAAGCTATAGTAAACAATCTGAGTAAAATGACCCTTTTATCCAATAGATACTAATTTTTTTATTAGTATCTATTTTATCCAATAGATACTAAAACATCTTGTAGGCATGGGGCTGTTTTGTTTCCTTCATCTCTTCTCTTAAACTACCCACTCCTCTAGAGGTTTAGCAAAGGGGAAAACATATTTAATGACTACAGCCTTATCATTTCAAGTTTGAACAACAAAGAAATGTATGGGAAAATCTTTCCCAGCCACAGACTTTGCAGATTCTGTCTCTGCCTTTTCCCTTCAGCAAATCTGCTGGGGGAGACCACAAGGAAGAAGGAATTGGAAACCTTGCAGACAAATCAACAGGCTCGCTCACCTAACAGACTTCTACCACCGTGGTCTCTGTTTCCTGTTTGTTTTTGTTTTTTTTTAAATTTTTTTATTTATTTATGGCTGTGTTGGGTCTTAGTTTCTGTGCGAGGGCTTTCTCTAGTTGTAGCAAGTGGGGGCCACTCTTCATCGCGGTGCGCTGGCCTCTCACTATCGCGACCTCTCCTGTTGCGGAGCACAGGCTCCAGACGCGCAGGCTCAGTAATTGTGGCACACGGGCCTAGTCGCTCCGCGGCATGTGGGATCTTCCCAGACCAGGGCTTGAACCCGTGTCCCCTGCATTGGCAGGCAGATTCTCAACCACTGCGCCACCAGGGAAGCCCCCTGTTTGTTTTTAATCATGTGCTTCATCAGTAAACAATTTTGAGTGTGCACCATATATATATGCATATATATGTGTATGTATATATATCATATAATTATTTACCCGTTTTAAGCATGTTCTACTGCATATTTATTATGTATATTACAGAACTCACTAAAAAATAAGTTTGAATTTAAAAATTAAAAAATTCTAAAGTCTTTTCCTACCCCTGGGGGTCTTATTGCCCGCCCCCAGGATACAAACATTCCACTCTACTCCAGTGACAATTTCATGTTGCCATATCCACCAGAAATAGCTCCTGCTCTAGCTGATGTCTGAAGGTCACAAAGCCCTGAATCCATAAATCGATAAATCAGAGCGTAGGCATTTCCCTCCAGACCCCTCAAGACTCACCTGCTGCCGCTGGAGCATTCTAAGGCAGGAGGCTCCACCACAGAGCGATACCCACCAGACATTCTCTTAACGCCACAAAATGCCCGTGGCTTTGTGTGTTTTCTAGACGGGAAGCCTTACAAAACACGATGTCAGCTGGGGAGTGACAGTCTGTTTTCAGAATTTGTTTTTGAGAGAATTGCTTACCCCTGGCTTTGCAGCCAACCACACGCCCCTGATCATACATAATTATACCGAGGCTGGAGGGGAGCATGCACTTCAGAAGCTGGGTGAGGCCAGTACAGTACACGGACCGTGAATTCCTGACCACCAGAGAACCCCTCAAACAAAGAGAACCAAATCCTGTAGACAAGTTACATTTGAAATATTTTGTGTGTAAGTTTTATTTTTTTTCCAGATAAATACCATTGTTGTCAGAGAAAAATACAAGGCAGACGTCAAATTCTAATTAAGTGAACCTAAGTTACATCATGTCTTCTGTGCTGGCCTTTGCTCTGATGTTATGTGTGGTGGGCAAATAGAAATGTACCAGAAAGTGTACACATCCACATCCTGCAAGGGAAGTTCCTCCAAGAGAGCTTTCTAGAGAGCAAATTTGTATCCTGCACACATGTACAGTATACTTACATGTACTTCAGTTCTATATTCCTGGTGTGAAACCTATTTAGTTATTGTATGTGTTCTTTTAATACCCTACTATCAGTTCATAAAGATTTTATAGATTTAGTTAAGAGTTTTGCATTTTTGTTCATAAATGAGATTTATCTTCGAGATTATTATGTCTACTTTGGTTTTGCCAAGAGGTTTTCAACCTTTGTAAAATGACTAAGAAAGAAGCTTCTCTGCTTTCTCTATGCTAACTTATATTAGTATTTATCACACACATATATTTCCTTATATTTTTCTAATCAAATTGTGGCTCTCCTCAAAGGATATTCACATCTGCAGGGTTTCTGTGAGGGTTATAGCACTAATGCTTTTCTTACCCTGCTTGAGCTACAAGAGAGTGGAGGACCTTCTTGCCCTGAGGCAGACTGGACTGTCTTAGATAAATATTTTGATTACTAGGCCAGTATCAATGAATTTCTTGTGAAATATTGAAACTAGCCTTGTAAGACTATGGGCTCTTTCACAGCTCTGTTATTTGTTTAAGAAAGCACTACTAGTCACAAATCCGAAAATGGCATTTTGGGTTTAAGATTTGTTTGATGGTAACAGTAGTCTAGTGTATAGACATCACTTTTTTCCCTTACATGAGTGCTTCCCAACCAGATTTCCAGGTATCTTAATTTTTATGTCACAAATCAAAATGTAGATATTTTGCTTATAGATTATATCTATGTATATGTTTATGTAGATGTATATATGTGTAATATGTATGTCTATATTACATAATACTTTTTTCTTTGGGGGAGATAGTCTGTAAAAAATCAAACTGGTAGATTGTCTAAAGGTCAGATTGCAGCTCACATCAAGAGTCCCCTCCCCTCTTGCCCCAATATTTGTGTCTCTCCCCACCTCAGACACCTCTGTAGTCTCAGTTATTCTGGTCCATCTTTAATAAGATTTTTTGAAACAGCATTATTTCTTCCTGTTTTAAAGATATTAAACTCTGGCTAATTTATTTTGGCCAAGGGGAGAATACCAGAAGAGTCCTGGTTCTAGTGTAATCCCAAGAGAGACAACTGAAGAACAGGTAAACTTGGAAACTGCAATTCTAATTCACAGTGAAGAAGGAAGGAGAGGATTGGGGAGATGGATAATATTTGTTATGTGGACGTGGAAATGTGAATTATTAACCATTGCCTGAGACAGGATTTGCTCTTTTTGAAGTCTAACATGAGTCTAGGAGGGCTCGGGAGTTTCCTGCAGGATGGATTTTCCAGCAGTCTTGTTCTGGATTTCAAAGGCCCGGTGAAAAAGGGAACGGAGGACCCTGTGCTTGTAGAGTTGAAGACGGGAGGGTTTAAGGATACATGGAAACAATTTATTCTTGCCTGGGAGGGGAGACACTCTGATCACGAAGCGGTTTCCACTGGCGGAGTGTGATCGCTCCGGCTGTGCAGACTCCCGCGACTTCTCCAAATACGTGTGTGTAGGAGGGGGCGCTGCACGAGCTTTCTCCCTAGTTTGCTCAGTTCAAAGTTAGAATGAGTGTTTGTGCAACTGACCTTTCAGGTTAAGGTCGATCATTTGCCGCATATTTGAAAGAAAGCATGTTTTGTGCTTGTGCTTGAAGCTTTAAACTGACAACGTATTTTCATCAATACAAGGATTGGACTTTCAAACGTGGTTTGCCAAATTTCATCTTTTCAGACTAGCTCTTTTAGTTACGTGTACAGAGCCTTGCTGAACCGCCAGTGATCACAGCGACGTCATTTGCCCCAAGCCCTTGAAGGAAGGAGCTAATTTATGTTGTTTATCTTTAAATTTGTAGAGTGTCTTTACCTTTAAGTTTTATTGGAACTGCACCACTAACAATGATAGGAAAAGGACGCGCTGAATGAGATCAGAAAAGGGGTGTGGAATATGTAGAT
Organism: Balaenoptera acutorostrata; assembly: GCF_949987535.1. Classification (NCBI taxonomy): domain Eukaryota; kingdom Metazoa; phylum Chordata; class Mammalia; order Artiodactyla; family Balaenopteridae; genus Balaenoptera; species Balaenoptera acutorostrata. The sequence continues at coordinate 50,642,106 of NC_080068.1, read as the reverse complement.
GAGCGCAGTGACTGCTGGTCATGCTTAAGCTACACATATTTTTTCTAAGGTTTTTGGCAATATCTCGATATCAAAATATTGCTGCTGGTAATATTAGCTTAGAAACTCTTTATTCTAGGAGTAAGGGGGTCTATAGACTGCATGAGAAAAGTGATCCTATCTTTAGAGTTATTTGAATCTGAGGGTGAGGTGCCCGACGAAGGTACGATTTCATGTTTACTTAAAAGAAAAAAGATCATGATTCTGAAGTTGACTTTTTTAAGGGCGAATTTTAGTTTTTGTCCGTGGAGCGTGGTGATCCTTGCGATTCTCTCAAGTATTGAAAGTTTGCTTGTACAATTTGTGGTGTAAAGGAACTGTGTTGTTTAACAAATAAAGTGAATTTTAGGCGCGTGTCAAATTATTTCGTAACTCTGCCTTTGTTTCTTTTCTTCAGTAGGTTTACTTTTATTTCGCAGTTATGTGTGTTTCTAGGTAGATCTATTCAGTCTTTCTTGAAACTGGAATGAACCGGTAGCGTTCAAACTTTGACCAGAAAAAAAAGTAGGATTACGGTTATGGTCGGGTTATAGTTAACGAAAACGCAATACTTGGAGGCAGAGAGCTGTCTTTCTTATTTTCCCGGGCATGTTTTTGTGTTTTTTACATCGCTTTTATGAATTATTTGCTGTAGACCCTTTTGTTTTGAAGTCAACGGTTTAGCGTCTTGCTGCTCCTGACACCTTTTATATAGGCCGTTCTTTTTTTCCCTCTAAGACCACTTGGGTAATGCGTGATACTTTCCACTTCAAATCCTTAATGACACGTGCTAGAGCTGTTTTCCACGCAGTAACATTTTCACAGGTTCCAGAGATCGGGACGTGGTAGGTTTGGTGGGCTGTTATTCAGCCTACCACATCAATGAAGCCTGCAGATTTGTCAGGAGCAAGAGAATGACACCACTAAAAGGGGTTGGAAGTGTGTAAATGTGCGCAGTGTCCTTTGGCCTTGTTCACGTTGTACATGTTTTTGCAAATATGCTGGGATCCAAGATGTTACTGCCTGGCGTTTACAATTTGGAGACGTCTTTCTTTTGTAAGTGATGGTCTAGCTCTTGCAGGAATAGAGTGAGCGTCTGTGTGGAGTGTTCGGACAGTTAAGGTAAGCGGTGCCAGGATCCACCTCCTGCTGCAGGTGGTGGGGGGCAGGTGGGGGGGGCGGGGCCTTGGGGGCGGGGCCTTGGCAGCGTGCAGGACTTATCGCTCAGGGCCAGAGTGACGATGCAGTAGCTTTTTCAAGAGCGGGGTTCGTTGGTTTGGATGTTTGAAAAACCTGTGGTAGATTTTTCAACAGCTCCACGTGTTGAAGGATCTGATTCTCAAATACAACCCTGAAATGAGCCCGAGGTCTAACACCACCTTCCCAGAGCCACTGCAAGACTTGTTTGATGTTGCAAAGCAAAAGAAACACTTTTTTACAACAGGTCCTGACTGTTATTAAGCCTCCTCCAAAGCGCCAACAATTTGCAGTCAGAACCCGGATCCTCCCACTGAGATGATCCTTCTGATGTTCCGTCAAAGATTCAATTCAGCCTGAGGTCTCCGTGCCACACATCTCGTCGCCCGACCACGTGGGCACTGCAGGCACCATATAGCACTTGTCGTTGTCGACATCGTCATCATACTAGGGTTATCAAGAGGGAAGAACCAGGGTTCTGGTAAGTGTTAACACTGTGTGTGTGAAAGAAAGAGGGAATGAATTTATATTTTCTCTATTTCTATTTTCTATTTGTACCTGTGTTTTAAATATTCTGTGTTTTATTCTATGTAGTTCTCTTTCAGGTCATTAACAAAAGCAATCCAAGGGTTGAAAGAAAGAAAATGTTAAGTTGTTGCTGACCTGTAGTAGGTAGTTAGGCCAATGATGGTTGTGTCTGTACTGAACATAGGCAGACTTTTTTTTCTTGTCATTATTTCCTGAACAATACAGTGTAAAAACTACACAGCATTTACATTGTATTAGGTATTATAAGTAAGCTAGATATGATTTAAAGTATACAGGGAGGTTGTTTGCAAATACCAGGCCATTTTACTATATATAAGGGATTTGAGCATCCACAGGTTTTGGTATCAGTCGGGGGTCCCGGAACCAATCCACACAATGTAGAGGGACCACCGTGCTTCTGAGAATCCGTGTGGAGCCATGGTTCTCAAACCCAGCTACACATTAGGATCATCCCAGGCATTTTTAACATGCTGATGCTTTGGTTCCTTCCACAACCAAGAATGACAATTCAGTAGGTCTGGGATGGGACCTAGGTGTATTTAAGGTCCCCAGATGATACTAACATGGAGACCGGGCTGGGAAGTTCTGGGTAAGCATTTCCGTCCAGGCTTCAGCTATCAAGATGCATGTAACATACCCTTTATTAGCCATGTAAATACTTGCTTTACTAAGTCTTCTATTTGTTCTCAGTGCTTTGGTCATGAAACTGTAATTTATAGCCCTTACGGTATCTGCTATACCGTCGAATATATTTTATGTTTAACAGCACCCTCCCTGGGATAACAAATACTGTTTCAAAGCAGTGAGAATCCCATGAGGAGAGAAGTCCAGACTGTCCTGTTGTCATCTGTTTCCCCAGTGCCTGGAACCGAGGAAATACTTAAAATTGTTTGTTGGATGGATAGGTAAACGATCAGAGAGAGTTAAGACCATATATTGGACTACTAAACTCAAATATATTTAATGATAGAGTCTAGATTAGAAATATCTGTGTCTGAGAATGCTGAGCTGGGTCTAATCACATAAGTAGTAACAGAGGTAAATGTAAGGTCCTGCCCTTCAGTCCGAGGGTACAGGCACAGAAAACATCTAACATGTTTTTAGCAATGCATGAAATGGACTTAGTGGTTAGCCAAAAAGACAGTTACAGGGACTTCCCCGGGGTCCAATGGTTAAGACTCCGCGCTCACAATGCAGGGGGCCCAGGTTTGATCCCTGGTCAGGGAGCTAGATCCTGCATGCATGCTGCAACTAAGAAGATCCCACGTGCCGCAACTAAGACCTGGCACAGCCATATACATAAATAAATATTAAGAAAGAAAAAGACAGTTACAGCCCTAAATCATATTAATAGATGTAGGATCTGGAATGTCGGAGACAATCACCCCATTTTTATTCCAGATCACATCTGTGGTACTATGTGCAGTTCTGAAAACCATCATCGAGGATGGGGACAATATAAAAACTAAAGAATATTTGGCAAAGACTCCCAGGATATTGAAAAATCATACCATGTCATACAGAGGATGGTTGGAGGACTGGGGAAGTTTTCTTGGAGGAACTCGGGACTGTGAAAGTTGCCTTTATTTATTTGAAGGGTTAGCATTGAGAAACCAGGCTGGATTTATCTGATGTGACCCCAAAGAGTTGGATTAGAACCAAATTTTAACTCCATACAAAAAAATGACTTTTCCAAGATCAAAGCTAGCCAAGAAAGGACTGTGGAATGTCTCTCTTACATAGACTGAGGTATTCTGGCAGATGTCTATATGTCAGTGATGTTCTGCAGGAGCACTGGGGGGTCCTGCTTAAACACAAATACTGCTTCAGTAGGTCCCCAGTGGAGCCTGATCTCTCTTGCATTTCTAACAAGCTCCCAGGTGATGTCCACTCAATGGCCTCTAAGGTCCTTTCCAAGTCTGAGACTTTGGTTTCTATGAAATAGGTGCATGTCCCCTCCTATGAAGACTCCATTCCCTTTGACTTTAGGTGTAGCCCTGTTGCAACCAGTTGTAAGGAGAGACCTTTGGGAAACTTCCCAAATGAAGCCAAAGTCCCCTATGAATGCCAGGTAGTGATTTTTCCACCACGAAGGAACAGAAGGGACTAATAGACTGTGATCACTGTTCTTAATTAAGAGGTAAAATGGTTACCATCCTCTTTCCTGAAAAGTGGACTGTGGATTTGTAGAGGTGGAGAATGAGTAATATCTGTAAAATCTTTTTTGTTCCTTTTTGCCTTGTACATCTGTAGAGACAGATTAGGGAGAAACTTGTAACTTTGCCTCTCAAATAAGACAAAAGGAAATTTTAAGTGCATTTTCGCATGGCTTCATCAATTTCCATCCCAGTTAAAAGGGTCAAAACACCATCTCCTCTTGCCGGAAACATCCCAGTGGTCTCTCAAGGGCTTGGATGTAGGCTGAGGACAGTCTTGTCACCCACCCCTCCCCAAGACTGGCAGAGACTGCAGGCTGCATACCCCTCCCTGACATTCTTTTTCCTTCCTTCCTTTGTAATAGAATCTCTGGTTCTTAGCTAGGCATATGACTTCCCAGAGAAAATGAGATCCTGTTTCCTAGATTCCTTTGCTTGTTTTCCTGATCTCTCTTTAAATGTCGTTAATGATGGAAAATGACATTCCACGTGGGAATAATATAGTGATATAAACATTTTTAATGAAGCATTGCCATTTTATCCAGGATACTGAAAAGGGTTCGCTGTGGTACAAGGAGCAGAGAGGTAAAGTCTTTGATCGTCAGTTGAGGTGTTAAACAATGCTGGAGGAAGAAGCTGCATTTGGCTATGAAGTTCCTGAAGAACTTCATGAATCATGAATCTCCCCGTCTTTCGGGGGCAAAGGAGCCTGTTGTGTTAGGAGTCGAAGGAGGAGCAGTTTCTGTTATTGGTGGGAATGGTGGCACGGGGGCTATGGTAGTCCGTCTGTTCATTGGTGGTTTCCGCTGATAAAACAAAAATCAAGACAAAAAAGGCATTTATAAATCTTCAACATATAAATATTACATAGCTACTACTTGAGTAATAAAATATTTTAAAGTTTTTATAGTTAAGAGGGGAGAATTTTCAACCAATACCATTTTTTTTTTTTAGTTTTATTAACATTACCAACTTCCTCTATTTCTCTCTGTGTGTATGACAGTTAATTACTGAAATTTCAAATTGTTTGCATTTCATCTTTGAAAAGAAAAGCAAGTACTTTCTTTCCAACCTTGTTGTTCCAGCCAATCTTTTTGGGAAGAACAACCAGAAGAGTTGGACGCCCCCACCGCCAAGTGTTTACGCATACTTCTGAAGGTAGCAGAGTTCTAAGAAATTGAGGCTTTATGGACTCGAGATTGTGGGGAGGCAAGAATGCCAGGGAGGCATTTGACTGCCCTCAAGGCAATTGGCGGTTCCTAAACCAGTGGCTGAAAGGCTGAAAGCCGAGCAGGACTTTTGACAAACTCACAGGGCTGGGGGACAAAAGTTCAAGTTCAGGGGCTGCCAGAGAGAAGGAGAGTTGGTAGGTAACCCGGCTTACGGCTAGGACCCCAAAGACCTCACCCTGGGGGTAAGAGTGAACCAGGGGGACTTGTTCTAATCATCTCAGTCTCCAAATGGATCAAGGTGATCTGTGAATGTTGTCCCCATAGTCTACATAGTCTAGAAACAAAAGTAAATTCTCTCTGGAGGACGATAACTTCATCCAGAACCTCAAGTTGTCGCTATAATTTTCAAAAACAATGTTCACTGCTCAATCAAAAACAACCAGGCTAAAAAAAGAATCCAGAGGGGGTGGGGTTAAGGGGAATGAGACTCAAGTGACAGTGAAAAAAAAGTCTATCATAGAAGCAGACCCTCAGGAGGTCCAAACAGTGGAGTTACCAGACACTGACTTGAAAATAACTGTGATTAAAATGCTCAAGGAATTAGAAGATAAGATGGTGACTGGCATAAAATGGACATTTTACAGCTGAAAAATAGAAGGAAATAGAATAATTTTAAGAAATTATGATTTCTTAAATAATTTCACATATTTTTATATATAAATATATATGTATATTTTTTTTAAATGGAAGTTCCTTCTCAGATGTTTTTAGTAGGATACATGTAATGAAAATTTGAGAGGACTTTTGCTTAATAACTATCTTCAACATTTTCAAGAAATTGTAATGCTTTTCAGACAGATTCACAAGTTTTAGTTCTTCCATTAATTAGCAATTTTGTTAGTATGTGGAACATTCTTAATTCATAAGCAGTGACTTAAAGTTTTATTAAAAATAAGATATAAATGGGAAATTAGCCAGTATTATGATGACAAAACCCTCAAACATGATTTCACATTTCCTGTCTTTCCCTTTATTTTCCTGAACCTTCATTCTTCTTTCAAGTGTTGATAATGATAGAAAAATCAAAAATGAAAACTTACACAGGTAATGAAGAGTTCATAAAACCTCTGAAGGTACTGCAAGGGGGGGGAAAAAAACCCAGTTACCTGACATTTAATTGTTAGGAAATTTTGTTTCAGTTCACATATAATTTTTTAAGTTCTTAGAAAAAGAAATACTTCCAAGAAGAAATTGCAAAAATTACTTTAAGGTCTGTGAGTAGTAAAGAAGCTTGTTGTAATGTAAATTAGACAATCATATAGAAGAAAAGGGAGTTAGGAGTTAGCTGAGATGAGGATCAGTACAAAAATTTTCCAGAGATTAACTCCACTAAAAAACAACCAGAGGGGGCTTCCCTAGTGGCGCAGTGGTTGAGAATCTGCCTGCTAATGCAGGAGACACGGGTTCGAGCCCTGGTCTGGGAGGATCCCACATGCCGCGGAGCGGCTGGGCCCGTGAGCCACGGCTGCTGAGCCTGCGCTTCTGGAGCCTGTGCCCCGCGACGGGAGGGGCCGCGATGGAGAAAGGCCCGCGCACCGCGATGAAGAGCGGTCCCCGCACCGCGATGAAGAGTGGCCCCCACTTGCCGCAACTGGAGAAAGCCCTCGCACGAACCAAAGACCCAGCACAGCCAATAAATAAATAAATAAATAAATAAATAAATAAATAAATAAATAAATAAATAAATAAATAAATAAATAAATAAATAAATAAATAAATAAATAAATAAATAAATAAATAAATAAATAAATAAATAAATAAATAAATAAATAAATAAATAAATAAATAAATAAATAAATAAATAAATAAATAAATAAATAAATAAATAAATAAATAAATAAATAAATAAATAAATAAATAAATATAAATAAATAAAATTAAAAAAAAAAAAAAACCAGAGCCCATAGAAACATAAAGATTTATCTCTGCCTTTTTAGTCAGACTATAAAAGGAAAGGGAAGTTGAGAGCCAAGATGAGGAACAGAGAGCTGTGTGCTTTGGCAATTCTCTCTGAGCAGAAACCTGAGCTTTCAAAGATGCTCCAAACATCTTCAGGAAGATGCAAAGCAGCAAGCAATATACCAAGAGGCCACAATCTACAGATCAAAATCTATGCTAAAGATAATTACTGAAAATAAGTATAAATTTATCTCTGAGCTTGCTTGGCAAAAAAAGCAGACATTTGTCTGTTGAGATGAAGTCTTCTAAAAGGAATTAATAATACATGTAGGGGCTTCCCTGGTGGTGCAGTGGTTGAGAGTCTGCCTGCCAATGCAGGGGACACGGGTTCGAGCCCTGGTCTGGCAAGATCCCACATGCCGCGGAGCAACTGGGCCCGTGAGCCACAACTACTGAGCCTGCGCGTCTGGAGCCTGTGCTCCACAAGAAGAGAGGCCGCGATAGTGAGAGGCCCGCGCACCGCGATGAAGAGTGGCCCCCACTCGCCACAACTAGAGAAAGCCCTCGCACAGAAATGAAGACCCAACACAGCTATAAATAAATAAAAATTAAAATAAAAAAAATACATGTGGGCTTCCCTGGTGGCGCAGTGGTTGAGAATCCGCCTGCTAATGCAGGGGACACGGGTTCGAGCCCTGGTCCCGGAAGATCCCACATGCCGCGGAGCAGCTGGGCCCGTGAGCCACAACTACTGAGCCTGCGCGTCTGGAGCCTGTGCCCCGCAACGGGAGGGGCCGCGCTAGTGAGAGGCCCGCGCACCGCGATGAAGAGCGGTCCCTGCACCGCGATGAAGAGTGGCCCCCGCTTGCCGTAACTAGAGAAAGCCCTCGCACGAACCGAAGACCCAACACAGCCAAAAATAAAAAAAGAAATAAATAAATAAAGTAGCTATAAAAAAAAAAAAAAAAAAAATACTGATGCCTAGGTCTCTCTCCCAGAGATTCTGATTTAATTGACCCCCCAGAGCATCCAGATATGGTAAAAAGCTTCTCTGGTGAAGCTTTAGAATTATCTGGACTGGGTAGCACTTAAAAAACTGAGGCCCCACCCCCAGGAGATCTGGATGTCATTAGCCCAGGAGGGGGCTCAGGCATCAGTAACTTGAAAAAAAAAATTTTTCAAAAAAAAAAAAAAAAAAAAAAAATACATGTAACTTGTTAATGAGGAATTTTAGATATTATAATGGATGTATTTAATGAGTTTACCAGGTGATGCAGTAATAGTCTACATGGGCTCATTCTTTGACGGAGCCTCTGAAAAGTAAGGACATAATATTAAGTTGCAAAAACAAAATATTCTGGTGATTTCTGGGTTCTAGATTATTTAAGTCAGATTATGCTAAACTTGTAAAAGACGTTTAATGACTTATGTTATCCCCTTATTGTGAAAGAGAAGGATCTAAACCAGTTGTATATTGAGAAGGGTGGTGTTCACCCAGACAAGAAGTGACACAAGGCTGGTGTTCTAACTTTCACGGGCCTGGAGACGGTCTATTTCTCTGGAGATGATTCTCCCAACTGGCAGGAACTGTCCACAGAATTCCTAGGTATGCCAGTGAGGCTGGTTCGTATGCTTCCCACCTTAGATTTTTCATTTTTACCTTGGAGAAAATCTTTTTTTTTTTTTTTTCAATTTTGTTGAAGTATAGTTGACTTGCAATGCTGTGTTAATTTCTGCTGTACAGCAAAGTGACTCAGTTATACATATGTATATTCTTTTTCATATTCTTTTCCATTACTGTTTATGACAGGATATTGAATATAGTTCCCTGTGCTTTACAGTAGGACCTTGTTGATATTCATTCTATATGTAATAGTTTGCATGTGCTATCCCCAAATTCCCACACCATCCCTCCTCCAGCTCCCTCCCTGCTTGGCAACCACAAATCTGTTCTCTATCTCTGTGGGTCTATTTCTGTTTTGTAGATATGTTCATTTGTGTCATATTTTAGATTCCACATATAAGTGATATCATATGGTATTTGTCTTTCTCTTTCTGACTTACTTCACTTAGTATGATAGTCTCTGGTTGCATCCATGTTGATGCAAATGGCATTAGTTCATTCTTTTTTATGGCCGAGTAATATTCCATTGTATACATATACCACATCTTCTTTATCCATTCATCTGTTGATGGACATTTAGGTTGCTTCCATGTCCTGGCTATTATAAATAGTGCTGCTATGAACATAGGGGTGCATGTATCTTTTCAAATTATAGTTTTATCTGGGTATATGCCCAGAAGTGGAATTGCTGGATCATATGGCAACTCTATTTTTAGTTTTTTGAGGAACCTCCATACTGTTCTCCATAGTGGCTACACTAATTTACATTCCCACCAAAAGAGTAAGAGGGTTCCCTTTTCTTGGAGAAAATCTTGTAATCATACTTTATGTTCCTGAAAATATTACTCCTTGAAAATGTCACATATTTTCTCCCTAAATCATATCTTCCTAGGAGACAACAAATATTCTTTTTTTTTTTTTTTTTAACTTTTGGGTTTATTTATTTATTTATTTATGGCTGTGTTGGGTCTTCGTTTCTGTGTGAGGGCTTTCTCTAGTTGTGGCAAGCGGGGGCCACTCTTCATCGCGGTGCATGGGCCTCTCACTATCGCGGCCTCTCTTGTTGTGGAGCACAGGCTCCAGACGCGCAGGCTCAGTAGTTGTGGCTCACGGGCCCAGTTGCTCCGCGGCATGTGGGATCTTGCCAGACCAGGGCTCGAACCCGTGTCCCCTGCATTGGCAGGCAGATTCTCAACCACTGCGCCACCAGGGAAACCCCAACAAATATTCTTAATTTTGGTTTTTTTAAAAAAAAGAACAGTTACCTTCCAGTTTAAGAAGTGATCATGGCGAATTCCAGAGTGAAATTCTCGTACCTGTGAAAATTGAGAGGCAGAGTATGGAGACTGAGGAAATAGATGTAATAATAATAATAGTAATTAACTAGGAGATTTAGACTTTGAGTTCCCAGAAGGCAGGGACTATGTTTTGTCATCTGTGTAATCCTGGCACCTAGCATGATCCGCCCATTTCAAGAAAAATTTGTTTACAGAATAAGCGAATGAATGTTGCATCTGTTAACATCGGTCACTAATCCTTTTTAATACCAAAAATATTATCTCAGTTACAGGCATACCTAGTTTTATTGCACTTCACAGATACTGCTTTTTTTTTTTTTTTTTTTTACAAATTGAAGGTTTGTGGCAACCCTGTGACAAGTCTATCATTCATTATTCCACCAGTGCTTGCTCACTTCATGTCTCTGTGTCACATTTTGGTAATTCTCACAACATTTCAAACTTTTGATTATTATCATATTTATCATGGTGATCTGTGCTCAGTGATCTTTAATATTACTACTACGACCTGCTGAAGGCTCAGATGATGGTCAGCATTTTTTAGCAATAAAGTGTTCTTCAATAAAGGTGCACATTGTTTTGTAGACATAGTGCTACTGCACACAAAATAGATTACAGTATAGTGTAAACTTAACTTTTATATGCACTGGGAAGCCAAGAAATTCGTGTGACCCGCTTTCTTGCAATATTTGCTTTATTGTTGTGGTCTGGAACCGAACTCACGATATCTCCGAGGTAAACCTGTAATTCTCTCAGCCTACTCACTCTCTGCTTTGTTCATAATAACGACCTGAGCTGTAGTTTTCCTTAACCTGCTACCACGCGGCGTCCGTTTGTCTCAAGGTTTATCAAGGGCTTCTCCAGAGCAATCACAGCCCCCTCTGACGGCCCCTCCCTCATCCAGTGGGTCTCAACCTCCGTTGCCCAGTGGAATAATCACCTGGGGAGTATATAAAAATCCTGATGCCTGGATCACACCCCAGGCCAATTACGTCAGGTTTTAGGGGTGGACCCAGACATCAGGAGTTTTTAAAGTTTCCCAAGCAATTCCAAAATGCGGCCAAGATTGAGAATGACTGCTCTGTTCTGAGGCCAGGAGAGCTTCTCAGCTGCGCTTGACTCAAATCTATTGTTTTTCTAACAGGGTCTTTTAAAATAGGTTGAAAGAGCTACTTTTAGCTCCAAAGAAACTTAAAATGGATACTGTGGCTTTGACTCCAATGGTAGATTTTTTTTTTTTTTTTGAGGGTTGAATATAAAAGTTTGGAATGCATGAACCAAGGCTGATTTGCAGAAATAGACATTAAGAGTTTACTTACTGGTGTGCAGTGAGCTGTGACCAAAAGGAAAGTGATCAGAAACACCACTTTCATCTTTCGACTCTATCTACAAGTAAAACAAGAGTATTAATTCTTAACTTAGCAATTATGGAGTCCTTTCCTGCTTATGTAGCGTGACACTGGATCAGGCACATTATTAAGGAGCTTGGCGAAGATTATGCTATTGGGAGCCAAAGGATGTATAGATTAGAGATTCTGGAAGATATTAAACAATTGGAATATAGATTATGATTCACATGCCTTAAGAATTGTGTGTGGCTCTAATTCAAGATCTACAACATACACACACACGCATGCGTGCATTCAAGTACAGCACAGTATAAAATATTTCATGCTAATTAGGAGTATTCCGCCAGTGGGTTTAAAAGAATATTGGTCTATTCTATTAACTGCTTGTAAAAACACAGCTTTTAAAATAGTTATTATTTCATTTGATTCTTACAGTGACTTGATAGGTAGATATCATTAGTATAATATCCACTTAGAAGTGGGTATTTGTCTTGTCTATACTCCTAGATTATGATGTAGATTGTTTATTTGATGTGTTAGTAAATTCTAATAGGTTCATGGTTTTTCTGTTTTCTACTGTATCATGGCAACTTTTATTTCAATCATTTTCATTTTTCATGCAAACAGGAAAAATTCCATCATCTTTTAAATGATATACAAAATGCCTTTTTTGTTGTTTTGAGGGAAGAGAAGAGAGATCAGGCATTCTGAAGATAAATATAATTGTTTTATTTCTCCATAAGAATACTGTAATTTTTATCAAGAGTATATTGATTGATTTTTGTAAGTGGTGTCGCTCTTGGTAAATGTTTTTAAGAAAACTTAATTCTGCCATTTGAAATACTTTTTACAAAGAGAGCTCTAAATGTAATTTTAAAGCAAATCAAGACAAAATGACAACACATATCCAATAATCTTAGATCTGTAAAATGCCATAAGAGAATATGTCCTGAACCAAACTGCCAATGACTGATTTTAAAAATCCATCATCAAGGTTAAACAATATTTGAAATGGGAAGAAAGCCTTCAAGAGGATGATGTGAAGACCAAATTTATGTAAATATTATTGCCTGCTGGAAGGCTTGCATCCTTCATGTTCCCCTGTTATAACTGTTGATGTTCCCCTTATTTTTCCTTATATATATTGCTGTAAATATGGAGGAGGGAAACAGGAATGCACATTTGCAGGATAACTTTTAATATTCCACTTATGTAGGATTTTTGTCACTGCTGTTTTTCTATAATTTGTTTTCAGTCACTATTTTAAAGCCCTAACATAACCCAGAGCAAACATCAGAGTAACATATTTAAAATAAATAAACATGTGAGTACCTGAGACAATATTTAAAGAATTAAAAACATAGGCCATGACTATAAAAGAGAATTAAAATGTTATTGTCAATAAATTAAATTCTTTAATTCTCAACCTTTCCAGTTATCCATATCTTTTATAAGATAATGTAATTTATAATTGAAAGGATATTTGTTACCTTGTACACCAGGAAAAATGAAATGTCCAATATCGTTAAGATTTCCTTGACGCCTCGTTTGCAGATGATCTGGATAATCGGAAGATATTTATATATGTGGATACTAATGACGTGCTGTGTCAGCACTTTAAAAAAAAAAAAAGATTCCTCATGACCCTCATTTACATAGGAATGGGACAGGGGCTTCCCGTGCAAGGACAATACCTCATTCTTTGCAGAACCAAGACCCTTGTCTCTGATCATAATACATTTTTGTGGTTATTCTTGAGACATGAATAATTCAGGAGGCCTAGGGTTTTGCTAATGAACAATCAGGACAAATAATTGCAACAACTAGAAAAGTACCATACTTGTATTAGTAGTTTGGCTAGGAGATACACCCTGAGAATTTCAACTTAAAAGACTTAACATAAATCCATTGAAATCTGCATGAATCATGCATTGACAGAGGATGTCTTTTTCTGCCATCTCATTCAGTGGGGAGACAGAGGCTATGAGCTGGATAAGTGGAAGAAGCACTAGCCTAAGTGTCAGCCCTCCGCGTCCGAGCTCAGCCACTGCCTGTGTTGGCTACACCTGGTGAAGGTCAGTTTGGTTTTCCACAGAAAAAATCCCCAGAGCTCTCCTTATCTCAGAGTCCAGGTCCCAGCTAACTCAATACCAGAGAAAGGAAATTCTTCCCTCCTCCGACAAAAGCCCATTCATCTCTTGCTCCTGTATGTTTGACAGGATAAATATTTAGCTCCTTTCAGAGAAGTGCTATACTCTCCACATCTATAGGTTTCACTTTTATGGTCCAGGCAGATCAGTCTGCAGCAGTTTTACCAAAATCTAGGTTATCCAGTCTTAAATAACATCACCTGTGGGACACCAACAGCTTAGCCAAGGCAACATCACTTTGCCAAACCCAATTCCTTTCACAATATATATATATATTAATGAGCATTCTATTGGGCTAATAAAAATAGTGTCACCTAGTTCTGGGGAAAAGTTCCAGTGCTTTGAAACTCCAGTGCAAAATGAAATAAAATGCAAACTTCACAACTTCACCTCACAGACCTCCCACCATGTTCTAGCTACATAAGTATGTGAATAGTGTAATTGCCCGCAGCCCGGAATTCACTCTTTTTCTCTAGTATGATAAAACAGATTGATTCCTTTTAAAGCAGTACCCGTTCTCCTCTTTCATCTTGTCTGGAACAGAGATAATGGATAAGTGGGAAAAATCAAAGAAACTTCTGGATCCATCACAATGGGAGTCCAACCACCACACTAAGCAGCAGCAAACGGGATGGTCTGGGAGCCATATCGGAACCTTGTTTGTTAACTTATCTGTGTCTCCTAAATTGAGGCACTGTCTAACTCTTGGCTTCTCAACAGTGGTGATCAGAAGTTTGTTTCTTCAGGAACAAATTTGAGTGGGTGGACCTCTCAGCTTTCTCGGATTTGGCATCCCACAGGAGTATGTGCTTTCCCTTTGAAGATTCACAAGCCCTCAGCACTAAGAAACACAGACCACCATCCAGAGCAGAATGTAACACACTTTCTCAGTGTGGCTTTTGCTTTTTTTTTTTTTTAAGTATAGTTGATTTACAATATTATGTTCGTTTCAGGTGTACAACATAGTGATTCAATAGTTTATAGATTATACTCCATTTAAAGTTATTATAAAATATTGGCTATATTCCCTGTGCCGTACAGTAAATCCTTGTATCTTATTTTATACAAATTAGTTTGTACCACTTAATCCCCTACCCCTATCTTGCCCCTTCCCTCTCTCCACTGGTAACCATTAGTTTGTTCTCTATATCTGTGTCTGTTTGTTTTGTTATATTCATTCGTTTGTTCTATTTTTTAGATTCCACCTATGAGTGATAACATACAGTATGTCTTTCTCCATCTTATTTCACTAAGTATGAAACCCTCCAGGTCCATCCATGTTGTTGCACATGGCAAAATTTTGTTCTTTTTTATGGCTAATATTCCATTGTGTGTGTCTGTGTAAGTGTATATGTGTGTATGTATGTGTGTGTGTATATGTATACACACACACACACACACACACAGCTTCCTTATCCATTCATCTATTGATGGGCACTTAGGTTGCTTCTATATCTTGAATATTGTAAATAAAGTTGCTGTGAACATTGGGGTGCATATATCTTTTCAAATTAGTGTTTTCGTTTTCTTTGCATATATACCATGGAGTAGAATTGCTGGATCATATGGTAGTTCTATTTTTAGTTTTTTGAGGAACCTCTGTACTGTTTTCCATAATGACTACACCAGTTTACATTCCCACCAACAGTGTAGGAGGGTTTCCTTTTCTCCACATCCTTGCAAACATTTGTTACTTGTGGTCTTTTTGATGGTAGCCATTTGGACAGGTGTGAGGTGATATCTCACTGTGGTTTTGATTTGCATTTCTCTGATGATTAGCAGTGTTGAGTATCTTTTCATGTGCCTGTTGGCCATCTGTATGTCTTCTTTGGAAAAATGTCTATTCAGGTTTTCTTGGTAGGTAGATAGATAGATAGATAGATAGATAGATAGATAGATAGATGATAGATAGAAAGAAAATGGAACAATGGAATATTATTCAGCCATAAAAAAGAAGGAAATCTTGCCATTTGTGACAACATGGATGGGCCTGGAAGGCATTATGCTAAGTGAAATAAGTCAGACAAAGACAAATACCATATGATCTCTCTTATATGTGGAATCTAAAACAAAACAAAACAAATCAAACAAAAAACAGATTGGTGGTTGCCAGAAGTGGGGTGGGGGGGATGAGAGAAATGGATGAGGGCGGGTCAAAGGGTTAAAAAAGTGTAGTAAGTCAGGATGTATGATAGCTACAGAGGGGAAAAAAGTCTTTATAACACCAGAACACTTTACTCTGTTCTTAGAAATAAGCATGACATTAATGAAAAAAATTTTCTTTTAGGGTGAAACTTCAAGTTATCCCTAAGTGGTCATAATAAAGTCTAATAGTATTTTTAATTTAGTGAGGGAATTAGCATTTTCAAGGAAACCTGCAAAAATATTTTTGTTAGGTTAAAAAAAAAAAAGAAATGAGGTGCTGATAACTGCTGCAACATGTATGCACTTTGAAAACATTATGCAAAGAGAGAAAGGCGCCAGACACAAATGTCCACATATTGTATGATTCCATTTATAGGAAATGTTCAGAATAGGCAAATACATAGAGACAGAAAGCAGATTAATAGTTGCAAGAGCTGGGGAGAGGGGGAATGGGAGTGACGCTAATGAGTATGTTGTTTCTTTTAGGGTGATGAAAATGTTCTGGAATTAGAGAATGGTGATGATGTACAACTCCAGCAATATCCTAAAGCCATTGAACTGTACACTCTAAAAGATTGAACTTTATGGATTGTGAATTATATTTCAATAAACTTGTTACTAATATATGCATATGAACAAAAAACATAAGAACAACTCATGATCCTAATACTTAGAGCTGACCACTAGCAACTTTTTAATGCATTTCCTTCTAGTCCTTTCTTTAACATATTATTTATGTAGCTGAAATCTTAGTGAAGTCTTGCCTTTTTTTTTTTTTTTACATAATATGGCAACTACAGACTCCTTGTAAACACTAATTTTAATAGATGCTTAATAGTTTACTGGCTGAAAGATGAGAGGGCCTGAACTGGCAGGAAAGTCTGCACATAGAGTGGTGTTCTAGGAATCCTAACTAGCTGGGTGACTCAAAAGTCAAAACAGATAAGCAAAAACCTCTAGGTTCTCACTCTTCCTTAGGAAAGAGATAACTTCAATAGTTAATGAAATCAAAAGAAAAATGTCAAAATGTCATATGTCAGAGGACTAAGTTCCTTCATATATAAAAATCACTTTACAATAAATAAGAAAAAATGAGTAACTCAGTAGGAAATAGAATAAGAACATGAGTAAGTGGTTCACAGAAGAAATACAATGGATAGCAAATTGATAAGATTTAAAATGCACATACCCTTTGACTCAGCAATTCCACTTCTAGGAATTTGCCTTGCCTCTATAATCAGACAAGGGGGCAATGAAAAATGGACAAGAGGATTTATTTATTGCATTATTGTTTATATTTGCAAAAATCTGGTCATCTAACTGCTCCTCAGTTGGGGACAAGTTAAATAAATTATGGTAAGCCATATAATGGAATATATTAAACAAACCACTGGAAAGAATGAAGTAGACTTATGTGTAAGGATATGAAAAAATCACCAAAATATATTGTTTGGTGAAAAAAATCAAGGAACAAATCATGTAACTTCACATGTGCTTTTAAAAAGATATATTCCAATATGCTTATGCGTACCTTTAAACAATTCTGGAAGGATATATACAAACTGTTAACAAAGGTCTCTTTCTAGAAGAATTTTTTCATTTTATACCTATTTATATTGTTAGAATTTTTTACTGTATATATTTTCATAAAAAATATTAAAATATATGTCAGTAGTTGCCATTGAGTTTAATGGGTTTTAAAAGACTATGTTTATTCCCCAAAGTGAGGATAATTTGCTGAGTTATATTCAGGAAACCACTTCAGAGGAAAGATTTAGAACATTCTGCTGCTGATATTCTAAGGATGACTTTGGATCCCGAAATATCCCTCCTCTTCTCAATTTCATGGTGAATGATGCCCAATTACTACATTTTCTGCTCGTCGATTCCAGCTCTCATTGCTCTGTCTGTATCTTTATAAGAAATCCCACCCTTCCTCCACTTACTTGAGTTAACAAGAGCTAGTTCTTTTTAACCAGAACACCCCAGGTAAAAAAGATATTTAAAAAAAATGATAGTTTAACTAATTTAGGTTAAGCGTATGGACACTGATATGTTTTCTGACCAAGACTCTAGGGAATATACTAGTGTATTAACTCGTTCTTAACCAACTGAATTATATCGAAGGAGACATTTATGATTAGTAAGGGCTTATAACCAATTGTTCTCAAAATAAAATGAGGAAAGTGAAAAATAGAGACACTCAGTAACATTTCTGAGAGAATAAATGAAAATCATCTGGAGGTCTCATTCTCCACTGTGATGGAGGTTGTGGGTAGGAATGACAACACACAGGGGGAAAGAACCATGAGAATTTCATTAGAAGGAAATCAAGGCTGGGGCTGAGAGATAGATATGGGATGGAGAGAGGCTTTGACATTCAGCAGTGGTTCCCAAGTGACGGTGCATGGACAAGCTGCCTCAGATTTATCTGGGGGAGATTTAACCATTTGTACGGGGCTTACTAATGGCCCTCCCCAAAGAGGTCCAGACCCTAATCCCCGGAACCTGTGAATAGGTTACCTTACATGGTAAAAAGGACTTTGCAGGTGTGCCACATTATGTTAAAAAAAAAAAAAGGCAAGACTTCACTAAGATTTCAGCTACATAAGTAATATGTTAAAGAAAGGACTAGAAGGAAATGCATTAAAAAGTTACTAGTGGTCAGCTCTAAGTATTAGGATCATGAGTTGTTCTTATGTTCTTTTTTGTTCATATGCATGTATTAATAACAAGTTTATTGAAGGACCTTTTAAGGTCCTTGAGATGTTGAGAGCATCCTGCATTATCCAGATGGGCCCAATGTAATTACACAGGCCCTTAAAGAAGGAGGAGGAGGGAGGCAGAAGAGGAGGTCAGAGTGAGGTGATGTGAGAAGAACTCACTGTGCTGTTGCTGGCTTTGAAGATGGAGAAAGGGGCCATGAGCCGAGGAAGGTAGGCAGCCCCTAGAAGCTGGACAAGGCAGGGAACAGATGCTCTCCTAGAGCCTCCAGACAGGAAGGCAGCCTTGCCGAGACCTGTGTTGGATTTCTGACCTACTGAACTGTAAGAGAATAAATTTATGTTGTTTTAAGCCACTAAATTGGTAATTTGTTATAGCAGCAATGGGAAGTAAATATGCCGTCTACAAGCTCTGGGACCCCATCCTAGGTGATTCTGATCCAGCATTTTTTACAAAGCTGATATCTGTCTAGGTTTGGAGAACCCTGCTTAGAATATGCTTTAAATCCGTTTAGAAGAATGGATTTAAAGAATGTAAGTCTTTAAAACTTTTTGTAGATAAAACTTTTTGGAGATCTCATTTTTCTAAAGCGTGTCCAACCAAATACTCCTCCTGATGAAGGAGAGCATGTGACAGAGTGACCAAGAAATCCAGAAATCAAGTTTTAATACGTACTGATTTTTAGTGAATTTGGTGTGTTATTACTTTGCCGAGTTCTGCTATGTTTGCTATCTACTTCCTGGAACAGTTAATTCCAAATTTATCTCTCAGATAAAGAGATTAATTTTTGTAATTCTTTTATAGTTACACTTTTTGTTTCAAAATTCAAGGCGTCCAGCCAGTATTTGGTGGGCATTCCTGTGAGCAAGGCACACCAAACCCTCCTTCTCCCCGGTTCTCGCCTCGGGGCTGGGTCAGCAGTCCAGGGCTTCTCAAGGTGGCAGCTGGCCCTTGGTTCTGTGCTGTCACCGAAGAGCGAATTATCCTCACTCTTGGGGTAAACACACAACATGATTACAGTTTCACCAAAACTGCTGCTTTGCTCAGACTCAGTATTCACAGTGTGTCATTAAAGACATTTGAATCTTATGTTTTGTAATGAGAAGCTCCAGCCTCTTTGTCAGTTATAATTTTTGTTCTGATTAAGGTCTAAACAAAACAAAACAGAAGCCCTCTAAGGTACAGGTTTTCAACATGGCCACATATTAGACTTTAACATAATTGTTGATGCCCAGTTTCCACCCCCAGACTTTCTGATTCTGTTGATCCGGAATGGGGCCCAGGTGTCAATATTTTTTAAAACGCTTGCCTCCCCAGATGATTCTAATGTGGAGAACCCTGTTCTAAAGGACTTGAACTCTAGGGTGCCTGTCCTGCCTCCTTTCCTTTTGAGATTTGAGATGCCCAAGAATTCCTGCTGGTGGTTGTAGGGAATCCCACTGTTGGAGGGGCCGGCAGCAGGCGCTTTGGCCTCGGCAACACGGTTTCTTCTTGGATTAGAAAGCTGACAGGACAACCTACTCTTTCAAGTGGAGTTATGGATGCCCAGTGACCTTATTCTTGTTCCCAATGGCTTGGGAAATGGACACGTTACTGCAGGATTCCTGCAGATGACTCCAAGTGACAGCCCAAAGTCTGAACCTGCATGAACGTCTGGTACAAGAAACAGCTGTGAGCAAATGCACTAATTAGGGCTATGTTCGTAGCTCTCCAAGGAAGGGTACTCTCACTAGGTTACACAGGCACACTTGGGGAACTGTTGTTTTGGGCTGATGATCTACATGATGACTACATCATGCGCTACATGATGCACACAGTGTAGCTGAGAGCGCCCGGCTCTGTTTTCACTTGCAGATATGTAGCAGTGATGACTAAACAAAAACTAGAATTCCAACAAATGCTGTCAGGTCCTGCACGCGACAGACATGACAAAGCCATTTTCCATGTGTTCTGTCAGTAAGATGGTAAATACAGAGGAAATATTTGAAATGCCCCCAACCAGATTGGGAGGAAGGCAAGCATCCAATGGGTGAAGCAAATGCTCCCTATTTAGGCTGGAGAACCTATCTCTACCCCAGCCATAAACATAAATGGGGAAGGAAGGCCTAGGTTGATAACGGGAAGCATTTGCTTGGGAGACTTGGCCTAAAAATAGCAGTGAAAAACAGGAAAAAAAATGAAGAGGCCCTCAAGTAACATCCTATCTGCCTATAGAGAGAGACAGTCCTGATGTGACGTAAAGGGCCACGACCCAAGATTGAGGGGCTGTGTGCCGGTGAGGAAGGATTGTGTTTGCTCTGAGTACAGTATCATGTGTTGTTGTGGGGATCACAGAGACAAGGGATGTAGAAATGCCTTATGTAAACCGTAAAGTGCAATATGGATTTGATGGTAGTGGTTCATTACCCAGAGGACCTTGCTACTCAAAGTGTGGTCTGCAAACCAACATCATCAGTCTCACCTAGGAGCTTACTAGAAATGCTTCTGAAAGTGCTTTGTTTGTTTGTTTTTAAAGACACCAATTGTACTTGAACTTTTGTTACTTTTTTTTTTCTTAATTAATTAATTAATTAATTAATTTTTGGCTGTGTTGGGTCTTCGTTTCTGTGCGAGGGCTTTCTCTAGTTGCGGCAAGCGGTGGCCACTCTTCATCGCGGTGTGCGGGCCTCTCACTATCGCGGCCTCTCTTGTTGCGGAGCACAGGCTCCAGACGCGCAGGCTCAGCAATTGTGGCTCATGGGCCCAGTTGCTCCGCGGCATGTGGGATCTTCCCAGACCAGGGCTCGAACCCGTGTCCCCTGCATTAGCAGGCAGATTCTCAACCACTGTGCCACCAGGGAAGCCCCCTGAAAGTGCTTTTAAAAAAAAACAAAAAAAACAAAAAGTTTTTAAAAAAAAAATTGTGATAAAATGTACATAACAAAATTTGCCATTTTAATCATTTAAAAAAGTACAGTTCAGTGGCATTAGGTAATTTACATTGTTGTGCAACCTTACCATCCATCTCCAGAACTTTTTCATCTTCCCATACTAAAACTTGTACCCTGAATGTGCAAGGTCTCCAGGTGATTCATATGCACAAAATTTAAGAAGCACTGGTCTGGGGGATTTCTGGCAGATCCTGTGTTAAATTTAACCATAGTTTACTATGCAGTAGATGCTGTGCTAAGCATTCTTTATCTCACTTAATCTCAGTTACACTTCATCTCATTTAATCCTCCCAGCAACGTTATGAAATAGTATCATGAACCTCACTGTACAGATAGGGAAACATTTCAGCGTTTTACTCAAGGTTGCACATGTGTAAGGGGTGGCCTGTCCTGCCTCCTTATCAGCTGGGGTATCACTTAGCGTCTGTGGTTCCAGAGCATATGCTTTCCTTCTTCTGGACTTCCTTGGTACCCATAAAGATCCCATCCAGGTGCTTGCATTTGAGGATATGTGTTGAGGAAGAAAGATGCCTGGATATGTAGAGGGAAGAAGTAAAATAAGATCCCACCACAAGTAAATCTTTATTTCCATGGTTTTACACAACTCATGCATCTAGTAAAGAGACTTGGAGAATCTGGGATGCTGCTTTCACAGCATTATTTTACTTTGTTTCTCCAGAAACTTTACTCTCAACCTGATTTTCTTTCCATTCTCATGCATTTCAACGGATCCTATGTCTCTCTTTTCAGAACCTTCTGGAACAAACCGGAAGGTCAAACAGGAAGTGTTTGTGGGGAATTCTGTGCTGAGTAGATTGGTGTGGCCAGACTCACTGCTCTCCTCCCTCACACCCCGTGGTTTCAGGGCTCAGTGTGACTCAGGGATGCAAACTCTGGGAGGTCTGACTTGGAATGTGGGTCAGGAACCCTGACCAGTTTCCTTTGTTCATATCTGAAACTGGGACTTTTACAAAACCCCGAACCTTTTATAATCAGAAAAGATAAATCCCCTATAGGGAAGAAAAACACCATGGAAAATTCCATGGGAAATACCTAAAATTGCCTGTCTCTTTCGTCAACCACTGGGAAGTCAGGTGTGGCCAGATGGCCCCAATTGGTGCACAGCTGGACAAGTCCTTGTCCTTTCAGAGAGCAAACACTGTAGAGGGTGCTCTAGTCATTAAAAGTTGCTTGAAAATTACATAAGCCAAGACCCAGGCTTTTTTAAAAAAAAAATTTTTATTAGAGTATAACTGATTTACAATGTTGTGTTAGTTTCTGCTGTACAGCAAAGTGAATCAGTCATACAGATACATATATCCACTCTTCTTAAGATTCTTTTCCCATGTAGGCCATTACAGAGTACTGAAAAGAGTTCCCTGTGCTATACAGTAGGTCCTTATTATCTATTTTATATATGGTAGTGTGTATATGTCAATCCCAATCTCCCAATTCATCCCTCCCCACCCCCTTTTCCCCCTGGTAACCGTAAGTTTTTCTACATCTGTGACTCTATTTCTGTTTTGTAAATAAGTTCATTTGTACCATTTTTTTAAGACCCAAGCTTCTTAAAGATTGCTCAGAACTACTCATTGATCAAAATCGATTAGACGAATGGTTCTCAACCGTGGCCGCACAGTGGAATCAATCACTTGTGAAGCTCTAAACAAACAAAATCCCTATGCCAAGACCTACATCCAGAGACTCTGACTTAATTAGTCTGGGCGAATGCCCAGGCATTGGTATTTTTAATGTGTGCCCAGGGTTGAGAAACACGGAATTAGACAAAGCCGGCTATGGTCCCATCATCTTTGTATTCACAGTGCGTAACACAGCATCTGGCCCTTCATAAATGTTTATGGAACATACGTGTGAATAAATGAACTAGTGTTACCACATAAACTACTGTTAGCACTCGGGTAGTTTGTCATGGGTTTCAAAATACTCTTTGATATGCTTCTTTCATTTAAGTCTCGTGACTCCCCTGGAAAATACTGATGTGATGCCCATTTACGGATAAGGAAACTGAGGCTTAATTTCCCCTCCCAAATCCCACAGAACTGATAAACGAACTGTGTTTATTTAACTCTTGTCCACTGGGAAATTTACTGACTGCTGTGGTTCTCATCTGGCTCTAGTTGTGCCCTGAGGAAGTTTCTCTGATTGTTTGCTTTGGCAAGTATGTCATTTATTCCTCCCATCTTAATGCTGATGTCTAATTTTAAACAATGCTTATAGTAAAATTCATACAAAAAAGTAAAAAGAACAGTATAATTAACTCATGTAATCACCCAGCTTCAACAATGATCAACTCAGGGCCGGTGTGATTTCGTCTATAGCCCCTCACACTGCCCCTTATTTTGAAACAAATCCCAGTAAATATTTCAGTATGTTTCTCTAAGGGCTTAAAGACAAAAAAACCTTAATATCATTATCATACCTAAAAACTTAACAGTAATTCCGAAATATCATCAAATATCCAGTCAGTATTCACACATCTGATTTTTTTTTTTTCCAACAGTTTCTTTGATTAGGGATCCAAATAAGTTCTATAAGTTGCAGTTGGTTGACATGGCTCTTAAGCCTCGTTTAATTTAAGGTTTTCCCTTTCATCTTTCTATTTGTCTCCTTATAATTTATTTGTTGAAGAAACCAGGTTATTGGTCGTGTACAGCCCCCAGTCTGGGTTTTGCTGACTGTAAGCTCCTGTTGTCATTTAACAAATTCCTCTGGGCTCTGTAGTGCCTGTCATTTGCTAGGTAGATCCAGAAGTTTGATCAGATTTGGGCTGGATTTTCATTTTTTCCCCACAACTCCTTCCTAGGTGCCGGAAAGGTTTTGCCTGAAGGTAGAAATTTTGGAAGCAAAATCAATTGTCAAGGCTAGGCAGCTAATACACATAAATTCATGGCCCAGAAGTAAGGCGACCCTGCCTGACTGTGGCCATGGTGGGCCCGCTTCTGCTGGGATGATCCCTTTCCCGGCTCAGGGTCCAGGTCCAGCCCTGCCTCCCTCAGGTGTCCTGCGTCTGCGTCTCACCTTTCCTCACTTGCACCCCTTGGCACAGTGCACGTCACCTGCTGGAGCTCTGCGGGGACTCTTTCCTGGAAGTCAGCGTTTCCCTGAGACCAGATAACGTCCCTACTTCTAGCTAGTTGGTGATGAGGGATCAGCATTTTCTAACAGCCACGCTATGACACAGAGCATTTGCTCAGAGTGACATCTAGTGGCTTTAAAAATATCATTTATTGAGGTGTAGGGGCCCTTTTTTAAAGGAACATCAAACTGTAGGTTGGTTTATTTGTATTTTTTTAATTACAAAAGTATCTCATGATCATGGGACTTCCCTGGTGGTCCAGTGGTTAAGGCTTCACGCTCCCAATGCAGGGGGCCCGGGTTCGATCCCTGTTCAGGGAACTAGATGCTGCATGCCCCAACGAAGGTCCAGTGCACCGCAACTAAGACCCAGCACAGCCAAATAAATAAATTAAATATTTTTTTAAAAAGTATCTCATGATCATAAGAAAAACCTTAAAGGATACTGAATAATAATAGCCTTGCCAATTAGATTTTTTTCTAGAATTTCCCTGAAAACTTTGATGGTGCACTATATGAACAGAAAGTGAAAGTCCCACATAAATGCACACCCCAGGAGTAACCACAGCTAATGGTCGATAATTCTCTTTAATGACTGCATAGTGTTTCATAAATTTTTTTTTTTTTTTTACCCCATCCTTCATTAATGGACTTTGGGGTAGATTCTAATTTTGTTTTGCTATTACAAGCAATGCTGCCAAGAACATCTGTGTACATGTGATTTTGATACTCTTGAGAGTGTTTCTGAAAATAGTCATCCAGAAGTGGAAATACTGGGTCAAAGAGAATGAGCATTTTTTGCACCAATTTACACCTCTACCGACAACGTATGAGGGTACATTTCCCCATGTGCTCGAAACACCAGCATGTTATCATTTACATAAAAATCTGTGTAGCTTGTTTTTATCTTTCTGTTTAAAAAAAAAAAGAAAAGGATTTTTTTTTGTTGCCATGACTAGGTTGGGTTCTGTGTGATGCAGTTTTGTTAATCTTCCTAGAAACACTTGTGGGAATTTGTATCCTAGTGGTGGATTCCAACCTAGAAACAAGGAAATTTTTGACCCTTATTAATATTCATTAACTCATGATATTTGTGGAGGGTCTGGCCAGTTGCTGGAGACACAATGTGAATAGGGTATGAAACCTGCCCTCTGTTACTAGGGAGCTGGTGGAGCTGGCATGTAAGCGGATCACTGTGAGTGTGCGAGTTGGGATTTAGTGGAAGGAGCCCAAGGAAAGCTGGATTGAGGAGAAGATGGGTTCCCGGAAGGCCTCACACAGGAGAAGCCATTTGAGCTGGGGGTTTTTTTTCTTAATTAATTAATTAATTAGTTAATTTATTTTTGGCTGCGTTGGGTCTTCGTTTCTGTGCGAGGGCTTTCTCTAGTTGCGGCGAGTGGGGGCCACTCTTCATCGCGGTGCGCGGGCCTCTCATTATCGCGGCCTCTCTTGTTGCGGAGCACAGGCTCCAGACACGCAGGCTCAGTAGTTGTGGCTCACGGGCCCAGTTGCTCCGCGGCATGTGGGATCTTCCCAGACCAGCGCTCGAACCCGTGTCCCCTGCATTAGCAGGGGGATTCTCAACCACTGTGCCACCAGGGAAGCCCTTGAGCTGGGTTTTAAAGAATGAGGCTAGGCCAGCAGGTGGGGAGAGTTGGGTGGGACACATGCAATTCAGGATCAGGGAACCAGTATGTGAAAAGTAGGGTATACCTGGGGAACCATAGGAAAACCCAAGTGGCTAGAAAGTGTTTGGAAGCAGCTCAGATTTGAGATTGTAGAGATGGGCCCAGGCTGGATCAGAGAGTCTGGACTTTATCTGCAAGTCTGATGTTTCTCAAACTCTGGATCTGTTATTTTATTTTTATTATTATTTTTTTAATGTTTTGACCACACCCACGGCATGTGGGATCTTAGTTCTCTGGCCAGGGATGGAACCCATGCCCCCTGCATTGGAAGCACAGAGTCTTAACCACTGGAAAGCCAGGGAAGTCCCTGGACTCTCTTATTTTAAAAGAAAACATTACCTCAATGCTGTAATTGAAAAAATCAGTATCCTTTGCCATAAACGTAAGATACCATAAAAACAACTTTAGTAAAAAAGAAAAAAAATCCAAGTGAGTACATTTGAAATAGTTAAAATTAAAATATAATAATGAATCTAATGTTTACAAAAAAATGAACACCTAAAATTATCTTCAGCTGGGAAAAAAATATAATGATTTATAATTGGTCAGTAATAGAGATTCAGCCCTGTGTCCTTTAGTTTCAGACCAAGAAGAGGGTTCTGTCAAGACAATTCTGTTTCTGATTTTGCGTTTATTAGCCCCCAGAAGCTCAACACACCTGTGTGGGTGTTTATGGCCCCCGCCTCCTAAAGACCAGGACAGCAGGGAGCTCAGATGACCTCCCAGATCCCATAGCTGGGAATCAAAATCCACGTCTTCTGACTCCAGACCCTCATACCAGGCTGATTTTTTTTTTTTAATTTATTTATTTTTGGCTGTGTTGGGTCTTTGTTGCTGTGCGTGGGCTTCCTCTAGTGCGGGCGAACGGCGGCTACTCTTCATTGCAGTGCGGGGCTTCTCATTGCGGTGGCTTCTCTTGTTGCGGAGCACGGGCTCTAGGCTCGTGGGCTTCAGTAGTTGCGGCACGTCGGCTCAGTAGTTGTGGTTTGTGGGCTCTAGAGCACAGGCTCAGTAGTTGTGGCGCACGGGCTTAGTTGCTCCACAGCATGTGGGATCTTCCCGGGCCAGGGCTCGAACCCGTGTCCCCTGCATTGGCAGGCGGATTCTTAACTACTGCACCACCAGGGAAGCCCCAGGCTGATGTTTGATACAAGGGAAAACTTTCTAACACGTACATCTGTCTGAAAACAGAACTAAGCTGCCTCTGGGAGCAGTGACCCCCTGCCTGTAGCAGTCCAGCGCACACCTGCCTGAGAAGTGGTTTTTGAGGTTACGCTTAGTGTCTGAAGTCTGTGCCTGGGAAATATTTCATGATACTAACCCAAAGATTAAGAAATTTATGACTTTGTTTTAATCATTAAAACATGGGGAAAAGGAGGTTTTGAGTTCTACAGAAATAAACATTCAAATTTGAAGCAACGATTGTTAGAGATTTATGGAACCCTAATTATAACCGCATGTGAGTTCTCTGTCCAGCAGCAGTAGTAATTGCTTAGGAAACAAACCTCCAAAATATTTATAACTTGAAGATATGTCAAAAATCCCGCAATAGGAAAAGACTATTAATATATTCTTAGAAAATAATGTTTCTGGGAAGTATGAGCCCTTCCTGACACTATCCTTCATGGACTAACACGGTGAAACTTTAATTCCTGGGATTGTCAAATGTCTTGGGTTATCTATTGCTGGATAACCAATTATCCCAAAAGTTAGTGGCTTTAAACAACAATAACTATTTATTATGTTTCACAATTCTGTGGGTTAACTGAGCTCAGCTGGGTGGTTCTTCTGCTTCATGTGTTATCAGCTGCGGCTGCCGTTAGCTGGCCTGGAACATTCAGCAAACCTAACTTTGTTCAATTATAGGTATGTTCCTGGTGGTCTTTGCCTGTATAGTATTGACAGCATGAAAAGTTTATTGATATGGTTTCAAAGTCCCCATTTATACTAACCTTTATGAACTACCATTTGTCAACTTTTGGTATAGTATCAAAGAAGAATATCCACAGTTATCTGAAAAGGCTATTAAAACAGTCCATCTTTTTTCAACTATCAATATATACCCGAATGAGGCTAGATTTTTTCATATACTTCAGCCAACAAAACATTTCATGGCAGATTGACTGCAGAAGCAGTTTTGAGAATCCAGCTGTCTTCTATTAAGCCAGATATTAAAGAGATTTGGAAATATGTAAAAATGCCATGCTTTTCATGGAATTTTGTTTGTTGTAGGGATATATAATTAATCTTCTTTAAAATATGTAATTTATTATCAATTTGGTTTTGAGAATGTACTGTGGTTAAGTAAGATGTCACCACTGAGGGAAGGTGGGTGATGGAAACCTGGGATCTCTTGGCATTATTTTTCAACTTCTTCTGAGTCTCTAATTATTGCAAAATAAAAAGTTTAAAAATATGTTATTTGTGTTAACATATAAGTATAGTTTTTATTTTAAAATGATTGATAAGTAAAATATTTCTCAGTTTCAATTTCTAATACAGTAAACATACATAAGCAAAAGCTCTTTGGGATCTTCAGTCATTTTTAACAGCATAAAAGGATCCTGTGATCAAAAACTTTGAGAATCACTGCAATATAAGTAAGGGAGGAAGTGGGGAGACTGGTGAGAAATAATATAGTTTAGACTAGGGAGGTAGCAGTGGAGGAGTAAGAAGGGGTTCAATTCTGGATGTGTTTTGAAGGTAGAGTCAACAAGATTTGCTGAAGGATCGGTTGTGGGAAACAAGAAAAACAGAGGTGTGTGTTTTTGTTTGTGTTGTGCATAAGAAACCGGTGGAATGAAACTGACATTTAATCAGCTAGGAAAGATCATAAAAGGAATTGATTTTGGGGGGAATATATTATTTTGGAAATGTTAAGTTTTGAGATGCCCATTAAATATCCAAGTGGAGAAGTATATATGTTCAATCTGACACAAGGCTTTCTTGTGTCTGGTAATACTATTTGGGGTTATTTGGCAGTTTCCTCATCTAAATCTGAAAATGTTAGGTTTCTGAATTGGCCTCTCATATTTACAGTTACACCAGTACAAGTAGCAGTTAATGTCTTACCAAACAATCACCCTTCCCTATTGCAGCGTAAACCAATTAGTTACGCAGTATTGGAGTCTGGCTTCACGTTAGAATCACCTGGGGAGCCTTTAAAACATTCTGATAGCGTGGCCTCCTACTCAGAGATTTTGATTTAATTGTTCTGGAGTGGGGTCAAGGGCATCCTATGTTTTAAAAGCTCCCCAGATGATTTTAATGAGCAGTTAAGGCTAAATCACTGGATTAGAGTCATGATTTTGCTATTTCTTCCTAGAGCAATTTAAAAATTCCTTTCAAATTAAAACTCCCTTGAAACCAACCCCCCCCATTAATTCACTATGCTAATTGATAAAGGAAATTTTCTCTGAGCCTTGAGTGTGCAAATAGGACTTGCCAACAGAACACAGAGCCTGAAGGGTGTAAACAGCAAACAGTGAGGGCCCCTGAAGAAGGAGCCAGAGCAACTGCTTCCCAGAAAACTGATTAGAGTGAGAAGGGCCTGATGTGAACCTGTGACTATGCTATCTAGACTCAAGGAAGGAACTCGGAGTTCAGCCATTGACACTCCAAGCCCCACTACAACCAACCAATCCTGAACTGACAAGCCAAGGACTTGTTGAAACTGACCCATCATGTTACCTTGTGAAGCTTTGTGGCTTTTGCCTTTATAAGCCCCACCCTTGCCTTTGGTTGGAGAGATGGTCTTCAGGGGCTCCTCTCCACAATATATTCCTATACATAGTAACCCCCCAGGGCTCTAACTCATCCTCTCTGAGTTATTTTGAAGCCTCAGAGTCCTTGTTTACCTTTAATCACAAAGAAGGGGCAGGGGGAAAACGACACATACTTCATTTGCTGAGTTTTAACTGTTTTCACAAGATATGTCAGACAGATATAAATGTGAATTCATTAGTATACTTGGTCTCTCAGTTAATGAATCAGGCAAGGTAAACACATGGGTCATATGTATTCACTAAAATATCTGAACTTTTCTCCAGATTGTACTCACTGATGGAAATTCAGACTTTTCTGGAGTAATGGAATAAGAAAATGAAAAGTTTTCCAGGAAGCCCAGTGTGTTGGTTTTCTATGCTGTGAAACAAATAACCACAAACGGAGAGGATTAAAACAACACACATTTATTATCTCACAGTTTCTGTGGGTCAAGAGTCTGGGCACAGCTTTACTGGATCTTCAGCTCAGGGTCTCACAAGCTTGCAGTCAAGGTGTTGGCTAGGAGGTCTTCTCACTGGGAGGCTCAACTACATCTGGAAGAAGCTGCTTCCAAGCTAAGTCAGGTTGTTTGCAAAATTTATTTCCTTGTATGAGTGAAGGCCCTGGCTTTTCATAGCCACCAGTTGGAAGCTGTCTGCAGATCCTACAGGACACCCAAAGTTCCTTGCCATGTGGGTTCCCTCAACATGGCTGCTTGTTTCCGCAAGCCAGCAAAGAGAATCTCCTGTTCCATTCTACTAACATGGGATTTTATATAATGTAATATAATCACAGGAGCAACACCCCATCACCTTTGCCGTATTCTATTGTTCAAAAGCAAGTCACAGGTACTGCCTGCAACTCATGGAGAGGGGAAACACACAAAGGTGTGGCCACCAGGAGACAGGATATCACTGGGGGCTGGGGTCACCTCAGGGTGTGTTTGCCAAACAAGAAAATAGGGCAGAAGAAACAGGGATTGTTTATAGTCAAACCAAACAAACCTAGTTTGTCCTGAAAAAACTGGAAAGGACAGTGGATGGAGCCAGGGATCAAGGGCTCTGGTCTTGGTTGTGTCATTAACTAGATTACATACCCAGCTGGACCTCAATTTCCTTACTTTACAAATGAGGTAGGACAGATGCTAATCAAAGAAATGCATATTAAAATAGCAAGGAAGCACCATTGTTCACCTTTAGCAAAAATTAGAAATGACTGTACTCCAAGCTCGTGAGTTTTTAGTGAAACAACTATGCTCCGTCCTGGAAAGCAATCTGTCATTAAAATGTTCATACCTGTGATGATTAATGTTATGTGTCAACTTGGCCATGGGGTGCCAAGATATTTGGTTAAATATTATTTCTGGGTATATCTGTGAGGGTGTTTCTGGATGAGATTAACATCTGAATCAGTAGACCGAGTAAAGCATATTGCCCTCCCCAATGTGGGTGGGCCTCATCCAATTCATTTAAGTCCTGAATAGAATAAAAGGCTGAGCTCTTTGACAGGCTCCCAGATGCCCCAGTGCCCCGCGCCCCCGCCACCGGGTCCGCAGGCCAGTCCGGTCACTGGGATACGCTGGGTGGGCAGCCTCAGCTCTGGCCCGCCAAGAGAGGCCCGGTAACCTTGGCCCAGCTCCAGGTTTGAATCCGCCTTCTCCACTGGCTGGCTCTGTGACCTTGGGCCGGGCCCCTCGCCCGAGTCCAGGTGACTCGTTGGGACGAGAATGACCCTCCTCGTGGGATAGGTGGTTCCGGAGGGCGCCTGGAAAGTGCTGGCCCGGGCCGCCGCCGGGTGTGGGACCGTCCTGGGCACAGGGGCTGCCACGCGCGAACCGGCAGACCTCGCTGTTAGCTTATAAACCCTGGCCCGGAGGCGCCCTTCCGAGCTCGCCCTCTCCCTGAGGTCCCGTGCAGCCATCGCCCGGCCTCCCGGTGCCTTGCAACCCTGCACGGTCCCAGGGCAGTCCAGCCATTTCTCACGATCTTGCAATCACCCCACTGCACAGGCCACGAACCCCGTCAGACCCTCCCAGGCCTTCCAGTGGGGCCGATCCATCTGGACCCTCCTTCCTGGGCCCCTTGCCCATCACCAGCAAGCCCCAGAGCACAGGGTGATACAGTCAAGAGTCCCTCTGGTGCCTGGGGACAGGAGCAGCCTCTCTGAGGAGGTGAGCTGAACCAGAGCCAGTCACCGTCAGAGCAAAGGACTTTCAGCAGTGCGAGACTCAAGCAGGGGAAAGCTCAGCATGTCCCAGGAGCCAACAAAAGCAAGCCTCTCTACACTTGGATTCATCATGTTTCAAGTACTCAGCAGCCACATGTGGCTCATGGCAACCGTATTAGACAGCAACCTATAATTTTTTACTCAGAAACAAAAATATCACGCAAGAATGAAGATAGCGGAGTAGAAGGACGTGCTCTCACTCCCTCTTGTGAGAACACCAGAATCACAACTAGCTGCTGGACAATCATCGACAGGAGGACACTGGAACTCACCAAAAAAGATACCCCACATCCAAAGACAAAGGAGAAGCCAAAACGAGACGGTAGGAGGGGCGCAATCACAGTAAAATCAAATCCCATAACTGCTGGGTGGGTGACTCACAGACTGGAGAACACTTATACCACAGAAGTCCACCCACTGGAGTGAAGGTTCTGAGCCCCACGTCAGGCTTCCCAACCTGGGGGTCCGGCAACAGGAGGAGGGATTCCTAGAGAATCAGCCTTTGAAGCCTAGTGGGAATTGATTGCAGGACTTCGACAGGACTGGGGGAAACAGAGACTCCACTCTTGGAGGGCACACACAAAGTATTGTGCGCATCGGGACCCAGGGGAAGGCGCAGTGACCCCAGGGGAGACTGAACCAGACCTACCTGCTAGTGTTGGAGGGTCTCCTGCAAAGGTGGGGGTGGCTGTGTCTCACCATGAGGACAAGGACACTGGCAGCAGAAGTTCTGGGAAGTACTCCTTGGCGTGAGCCTTCCCAGAGTCTGCCATTAGCCCCAACAAAGAGCCCAGGTAGGCTCCAGTGTAGGGTCGCCTCAGGCCAAACAACCAACAGGGAGGGAACCCAGCCCCACCCATCAGCAGACAAGTGGATTAAAGTTTTACTGAGCTCTGCCCACCAGAGCAACAGCCAGCTCTACCCACCACCAGTCCCTCCCATCAGGAAACTTGCACAAGCCTCTTAGATAGCTGCATCGACCAGAGAGCAGAGAGCAGAAGCAAGAGGAAACACAATCCTGCAGCCAGTGGGAAAAAAACACATTCACAGAAAGATAGACAAGATGAAAAGGCAAAGGGCTATGTACCAGATGAAGAAACAACATAAAACCCCAGAAAAACAACTAAATGAAGTGGAGATAGGCAATCTTCCAGAAAAAGAATACAGAAAAATGATAGTGAAGATGATCCAGCACCTCGGAAAAAGAACGGAGGCAAAGATCGAGAAGATGCAAGAAATGTTTAACAAAGACCTAGAAGAATTAAAGAACAAACAGAGATGAACAATACAATACCTGAAATGAAAACTACACTAGAAGGAATCAATAGCAGAATAACTGAGACAGAAGAATGGATAAGTGACCTGGAAGACAGAATGGTGGAATGCACTGCTGCGGAACAGAATAAAGAAAAAAGAATGACAAGAAATGAAGACAGCCTAAGAGACCTCTGGGACAACATTAAAGGCAACAACATTTGCATTATAGGGGTCCCAGAAGGCGAAGAGATAGAGAAAGGACCAGAGAAAATATTTGAAGAGATTATAGTCAAAAACTTCCCTAACATGGGAAAGGAAATAGCCACCCAAGTCCAGGAAGTGCAGCAAGTCCCATACAGGATAAACCCAAGGAGAAACACTCCGAGACACATAGTAATCAAATTGGCAAAAATTAAAGACAAAGAAAAATTATAGAAAGCAGCAAGGGAAAAATGACAAATAAGATACAAGGGAACTCCCATAAGGTTAACAGCTGATTTCTCAGCAGAAACTCTACAAGCCAGAAGGGAGTGGCATGATATACTTAAAGTGATGAAAGGGAAGAATCTACAACCAAGATTACTCTACCCAGCAAGGATCTCATTCAGATTCGATGGAGAAATCAAAAGCTTTAGAGACAAGCAAAAGCTAAGAGAATTCAGCACCACCAAACCAGCTCTACAACAAATGCTAAAGGAACTTCTCTAACTGGGAAACACAAGAGAAGAAAAGGACCTACAAAAACAACCCCAAAACAATTAAGAAAATGGTCATAGGAACATACATATTGATAATTACCTTAAACGTGAATGGATTAAATACTCCAACCAAAAGACACAGGCTTGCTGAATGGATACAAAAACAAGATCCATCTATATGCTGTCTACAAGAGACCCACTTCAGACCTAGGGACACATACAGACTGAAAGTGAGGGGATGGAAAAAGGTATTCCATGCAAATGGAAATCAAAAGAAAGCTGGAGTAGCAATACTCATATCAGATAAAATAGACTTTAAAATAAAGAATGTTACAAGAGACAAGGAAGGACACTACATAATGATAAAGGGATCAATCCAAGAAGATGATATAACAATTATAAATATATATGCACCCAACATAGGAGCACCTCAATACATAAGGCAACTGCTAACAGCTCTAAAAGAGGAAATCGACAGTAACACAATAATAGTGGGGGACTTTAACACCTCACTTACACCAATGGACAGATCATCCAAACAGAAAATTAATAAGGAAACAGAAGCTTTAAATGACACAATAGACCAGGTAGATTTAATTGATATTTATAGGACATTCCATCCAAAACCAGCAGATTACACTTTCTTCTCAAGTGTGCATGGAACATTCTCCAGGATGGATCACATCTTGGGTCACAAATCAAGCCTCAGTAAATTTAAGAAAATTGAAATCATATCAAGCATCTTTTCTGACCACAATGCTATGAGATTAGAAATGAATTACAGGGAAAAAATGTAAAAAACACAAACACATGGAGGCTAAACAATACATTACTAAACAACCAAGAGATCACTGAAGAAATCAAAGAGGAAATCAAAAAATACCTAGAGGGCTTCCCTGGTGGCGCAGTGGTTGAGAATCTGCCTGCTAATGCAGGGGACACGGGTTCGAGCCCTGGTCTGGGAAGATCCCACATGCCACGGAGCAGCTGGGCCCGTGAGCCACAATTGCTGAGCCTGCGCGTCTGGAGCCTGTGCCCCGCGACGGGAGGGGCCGCGATAGAAAAAGGCCCGCGCACCGCGATGAAGAGCGGTCCCCGCACCGCGATGAAGAGTGGCCCCCGCTTGCCGCAACTGGAGAAAGCCCTCGCACGAACCGAAGACCCAACACAGCCAAAAATAAATAAATAAATAAATAAATAAATAAATAAGAAAATCCTTTAAAAAAAAAAAAAAAAAAATACCTAGAGACAAATGACAATGAAAACATGACGATCCAAAACCTATGGGATGCAGCGAAAGCAGTTCTAAGAGGGAAGTTTATAGCTATAAAAGCCTACCTCAAGAAACAAGAAACATCTCAAATAAACCATCTAAACGTACACCTAAAGGAACTAGAGAAAGAAGAACAAACAAAACCCAAAGTTAGCAGAAGGAAAGAAATCATCAAGATCAGAGCAGAAATAAATGAAATAGAAATAAAGAAAACAATAGCAAAGATCAATAAAACTAAAAGCTGGTTCTTTGAGAAGATAAACAAAATTGATAAACTATTAGCCAGGCTCATTAAGAAAGAGAGGGAGAGGACTCAAATCAAGAAAATTAGAAGTTACAACAGACACCGCAGAAATACAAAGCATCCTGAGAAACTACTACAAGCAACTCTATGCCAATAAAATGGACAACCTGGAAGAAATGGGCAAATTCTTAGAAAGGTATAAACTTCCAAGACTGAACCAGGAAGAAATAGAAAATATGAACAGACAAATCACAAGTAATGAAATTGAAACTGTGATTAAAAACCTTCCAACAAACAAAAGTCCAGGTCCAGATGGCTTCAGAGGTGAACTCTTTCAAACATTTAGAGAAGAGCTAACACCCATCCTTCTCAAACTCTTCCAAAAAATTGCAGAGGAAGGAACACTCCCAAACTCATTCTATGAGGCCACCATCACCCAGATACCAAAACCAGACAAAGATACTACAAAAAGAGAAAATTACAGACCAATATGACTGATGAATATAGATGCAAAAATCCTCAACAAAATACTAGCAAACAGAATCCAACAACACATTAAAAGGATCATACACCATGATCAAGTGGGATTTATCCCACGGATGCAAGGATTCTTCAATATACGCAAATCAATCAATGTGATACACCATATTAACAAATTGAAGAAGAAAAACCTTATGATCATCTCAATAGATGCAGAAAAAGCTTTTGACAATATTCAACACCCATTTATGATAAAAACTCTCCAGAAAGTGGGCATAGAGGGAACCTACCTCAACATAATAAAGGCCATATATGACAAACCCACAGCAAACATCATTCTCAATGGTGAAAAACTGAAAGCATTTCCTCTAAGATCAGGAACAAGACAAGGATGTCCATTCTCGTGACTATTATTCAAAATAGTTTTGGAAGTCCTAGCCACAGCAATCAGAGAAGAAAAAGAAATAAAAGGAATACAAATTGGAAAAGAAGAAGTAAAACTGTCACTGTTTGCGGATGACATGATACTATACATAGAGAATCCTAAAGATGCCACCAGAAAGCTACTAGAGCTAATCAATGAATGTGGTAAAGTTGCAGGATACAAAATTAATGCACAGAAATCTCTTGCATTCCTATATACTAATGATGAAAAATCTGAAAGAGAAATTAAGGAAACACTCCCATTTACCATTGCAACAAAAAGAATAAAATACCTAGGAATAAACCTACCTAGGGAGACAAAAGACCTGTATGCAAAAAACTATAAGACACTGATGAAAGAAGTTGAAGATGATACCAACAGATGGAGAGATATACCATGTTCCTGGATTAGAAGAATCAATATTGTGAAAATGAGTATACTACCCAAAGCAATCTGCAGATTCAATGCAATCCCTATCAAATTACCAATGGCATTTTTTACGGAACTAGAACAAAGAATCTTAAAATTTGTTGGAGACACATAAGACCCTGTATAGCCAAAGCAGTCTTGAGGGAAAAAAATGGAGCTGGAGGAATCAGACTCCCTGGCTTCAGACTATACTACAAAGCTACAGTCCTCAAGACAATGTGGTACTGGTACAAAAACAGAAAAACATAGGTCAATGGAACAAGATAGAAAGCCCAGAGATAAACCCACACACCTATGGTCAACTAATCTATGACAAAGGAGGCAAGGATATACAATGGAGAAAAGACAGTCTCTTCAATAAGTGGTGCTGGGAAAACTGGACTTCTACATGTAAAAGAATGAAATTAGAACACTCCCTAACACCATACACAAAAATAAACTCAAAATGGATTAGAGACCTAAATGTAAGACTGGACACTACAAAACTCTTAGAGGAAAACATAGGAAGAACACTCTTTGACATAAATCCGAGCAACATCTTTTTTGATCCACCTCCTAGAGTAATGGAAATAAAAACAAAAATAAACAAATGGGACTTCCCTGGTGGCGCAGTGGTTGAGAGTCTGCCTGCCAATGCAGGGGACACAGGTTCGAGCCCTGGTCTGGGAAGATCCCACATGCCGCGGAGCAAATGGGCCCGTGAGCCACAATTGCTGAGCCTGCGTGTCTGGAGCCTGTGCTCCGCAACGGGAGAGGCTGCAATAGTGAGGGGCCCGTGCACCACGATGAGGAGTGGCCCCCGCTTGCCGCAGCTGGAGAAAGCCCTCACACAGAGATGAGGATCCAACACAGCCATAAATAAATAAATAAAAATTAAAAAATAAATAAATATGGAGAGGGTGTGGAGAAAAGGGAACCCTCTTGCACTGTTGGTGGGAATGTAAATTGATACAGCCACTATGGAGAACAGTATGGAGGTTCCTTAAAAAACTATAAATAGAATTACCATATGATCCAGCAATCCCACTGCTGGGCATATAGCCAGACAAAACCATAAGTCAAAAAGACACATGCACCCCAATGTTCATTGCAGCACTATTTACAATAGCCAGGTCATGGAAGCAACCTAAATGCCCATCGACAGACGAATGGATAAAGAAGATGTGGTACATATATACAATGGAATATTACTCAGCCATAAAAAGTAACGAAATTGGGCCATTTGTTGAGACGTGGATGGATCTAGAGACTGTCATACAGAGTGAAGTAAGTCAGAACGAGAAAAATAAATATCGTATATTAACGCATGTAGGTGGAACCTAGAAAAATGGTACAGATGAACCGGTTTGCAGGGCAGAAGTTGAGACACAGATGTAGAGGACAAACGTATGGACACCAACGGGGGAAAGCCGCGGGGTGGGGGGTGGTGGGGATGATGGTGTGCTGAATTGGGCGATTGGGATTGACATGTATACACTGATGTGTATAAAATTGATGACTAATAAGAACCTGTTGTATAAAAAAATAAAATTAAAAAAAAAAGGCTGAGTAAGAAAAAATTCTTTCTCTCTGCTTGACAGTCTTTAAGCTGGAATATCAGTCTTCTCCTGCCTTCAGACTCAGACTGGAACCACACCATCAACTCTCCAGGGTCTCCAGCTTGCTGACTGCAGATCTTGGGACTTCTCAGCCGCCATAATCACATGAGCCTTACAGTAAATCTTTTTATAGACTAATCCAACATTTGACAAAGTAGTCTCATTCCTGGGAGTCTAGGCTAAGAAAATGTATCATTCAAGAGCTTTTTATGAAACAAGCTATATGCACAAAGTTATTAACCATAGTGTTATTTATAATAATTAAAAACTGGAAACAATACACATGTTTAACAATTGGAGCATGGCTGAATAGATTATATTACATCTATTTGAAATTATGCAGCCATTAAAGGAATAATCATTAAGAGTATGTAGCAACACAGATGTCAATTTATAAAAAAGCAGGACATTAAATTATATAAACATTTTAGTTTTAACAAGAAAAAGTAAATAATGAAAAGAATCCATATGTTTGGGTCATGGGATTACACAAACAATTTTTCACAACTTTCCTTTACCAATAAGACATTGTAAAAACAATAAATAAAAGGTATGCAATGAAAACAATGAAGGGGTTGAATTATCAGTGGTTCTTAACTGGGATAGACTTCAGAATTTTAAAATACTTATACCTGGGTCCTACCTTGTGAAAATTCTGAGGTGGGATAGGGCACCTATGTATTTAAAAATACGCAGAAACACTCTAACCTCATCCCCACCCCCAAATACACAGGTGATTATTTTTTTTATTGAAGTATAGTTGATTTATAATGTGTTTATTTCTGCTGTACAGCAAAGTAGCTCAGCTATACACATATATACATTCTTTTTTATATTCTTTTCCATTACGGTTTATCCCAGGATACTGAATATAGTTCCCTGTGCTACACAATAGGACCTTGTTGTTTATCAATTCTATATGTAATAGTTTGCATCTACTAACCCCAAACTCGCAGTCCATCCCTCCCCTTATCTCCCATCCCCTTGGCAACCACAAGTCTGTTCTCTATATCTGTGATTCTGTTTCTGTTTCATAGATAGGTTCATTTGTGCCATATTTTAGATTCCACACATAAGTGATATCATATGGTATTTGTCTTTCTCTTTCTGACTTACTTCACTTAGTATGATAATCTCTAGTTTCATCCATGTTGCTGCAAATGGCATTATTTCCCTCTTCTTTATGGCTGAGTAGTATTCCATTGTATATATGTACCACATCTTCTTTATCCATTCATCTGTCGATGGACATTTAGGTTGTTTCCATGTCTTGGCTATTGTGAATAATGCTGCTATGAACATAGGGGTGCATGTATCTTTTTGAATTATAGTTTTGTCTGGATATATGCCCAGGGAGTGGGATTGCTGGATCATATGGTAATTCTATTTTTAGTTTTCTGAGGAACCTCCATACTGTTTTCCATAGTGGCTGCACCAACTTACATTCCCACCAACAGTGTAGGAGGGTTCCCTTTCCTCCACACCCTCTCCAGCATTTGTTATTTGTAGACTTGCTAAAGAACCACTTTAGCGAGCACCACTCACTAAAGAAACTGTCGTTTTTTCATTTTATATCCTTGCCTCCTTTGTCAAAGATTAATTGACCATAGGTGTGTGGGTTTATTTCTGGGGTCTCTATTCTGTCCCATTGATCCATATCTCTGTTTTTGTGCCAATACCACACTGTTTTGATTACTGTAGCTTTGTAGTATTGTTTGAAGTCTGGGAGGGTTATGCCTCCTCCTTTGTTCTTTTTTTTTCTTAATTTTTATTTATTTATTTATTTATGTATTTATTTATGGCTGCGTTGGGTCTTCATTGCTGCATGAGGGCTTTTCTCTAGTTGCAGCGAGTGGGGGCTACTCTTCGTTGCAGTGCGTGGGCTTCTCATTGCAGTGGCTTCTCTCGTTGTGGAGCACAGGCTCTAGGAGCGTGAGCTTCAGTAGTTGTGGCATGCAGGCTCAGTAGTTGTGGCTCACGGGCTCTAGAGCACAGGCTCAGTAGCTGTGACACACGGGCTTAGTTGCTCCATGGCATGTGGGATATTCCTGGACCAGGGCTCAAACCCGTGTCCCCCGCATTGGCAGGTGGGTTCTTAACCACTGCGCCACCAGGGAAGCCTCCTCCTTTGTTCTTTTTCCTTAGGATTGCTTTGGCAATTCTGGATCTTTATGGTTCCATATAAATTTTAGGATTATTTGTTTTAGTTCTGTGAAAAACGTCATGGGTAATTTGATAGGGATTACATTAAATCTGTAGATTGCTTTGGGTAGTATGGCCATTTTAACAATATTAATTCTTCCAGGCCAAAAGCATGGGATATCTTTCATTTGTTTGAATCATCTTTAATTTCCTTTATTAATGTTTTATAGTTCTCAGCATATCAGTCTTTCACCTCCTTGGTCGGGTTTATTCCTAAGTATTTTTTTTTTTTTTGGTGTGATTTTAAAACGTATTGTTTTTTTACATTCCCTTTCTGATATTTCATTGCTGGTGTAAAGAAATGCAACCAATTTCTGTATGTTACTCTTGTATCCTGCTACCTTGCTGAATTCATTGATCAGTTCCAGTAGTTTTTGTGTGGAGTCTTTAGGGTTTTCTGTATATGGTATCATGTCATCTGCATATAATGACAATTTTACCTCTTCTCTTCCAATTTGGATACCTTTTATTTCTTTTCTGATTGCTTTGGCTATGACTTCCAATACTATGTTGAATAGAAGTGTTGAGAGTGGGCATCCTTGTCTCATTCCAGATTTTCGTGGTAAGTCTTTCAGCTTTTCACCGTTGAGTATTATATTGGCTGTAGGTTTGTCATAAAGCTTTTATTATGTTGAGATATGTTCCTTCTATACCCATTTTGGTAAGAGTTTTTATCATGAATGAATGTTGAATTTTGTCAGATGCTTCTTCTGTATGTATTGAGATGATTATGTGGTTTTTGTCTTTTCTTTTGTTGATGTGGTGTATCACATTGATTTGCATATGTTGAACCAAACTTGTGAACTTGGGATGAATCTTACTTGGTCGTGGTGTATGATCTTTTTTATGTGTTGCTGGATTCAGTTTGATAATTTTTTTTGAGAATTTTTGCATCTATATTCATCAAAGATATTGGCCTGTAATTTTCTTTTTTGGTGGTATCTTTGTCTGGTTTTGGTATCAGGATGATGGTGGCTTCATAGAATGTATTTGGGAGTGTTCCCTCCTCTTCAATCTTTTGGAAGACTTTGAGAGAAGGATTGGTAAAAGTTCTTCTTCGTATGTTTGGTAGAATTCACCTGAATACACAGGTGATTCTGATGCATACTGGTAGGCAAATTCTCAGCATAAAGTTCCACAAAGCTATGGAGAATAAGGGAGATATTCCCACAATGAGCTCAGCATTGCTTACGAGGCACCTTGGACGATGGGGACCAGACTGGCCTTAGTGTATATCTGGGCTGCTGCAGTCACTGTTACTAGTGTTTGTGGCTTGTCAGCAATCTGATGCATAACCCTTTGAGCAGGATTGCTCCACAAGGCGGAAGGCCTCCAGGAACTCATTGATGTCAATGTGGCCATCCTTGTTGAAGTCAATGCTCCGGGCAAGGTCACAGATGCAGTCGTCTGTGACATCAATGTTCATATGAGAGCTGAACAGCTTCCAAGTCTGCCTGAACTCGTCCAGTGAAATGAACCCTTACCAGAGAAAGCAAGTCACTTTAGTGAGTCAGTCTAGTTTTCAGTGCTCATTTCCTCTGACATTCTTGCAAGGACACCTGCTCCCTACTGTTAAACAAAGACACCCAAGGCCTAGTATCCACTTTAAACTCCCAAGAGGATAGCACTAAACCACTTAATCAGTGGTTCTGAGCGGGAAGCAATAGTGTTCCTCTCCTTATAGGGACATTTAGAAATGTTTTGAGACATTTTTGATTGTCATGACTGGGGTGGGGGTAGGGTGTTACTGCATCTAGTAGGTAAAGGCCAGGGATGTTACTAAACACCCTAAAATGTACAGGATGGGCACCAAAACAAAGAATTACTCAAGCCAAGATGTAAGTAATGCCACTGCTGAGAAACCCTGCATTAAATCATCCTAAACATACACTAATTTAATCTGCTTGTAAAAAGGCTTTGGACCTATACATCTATGGTCAGTTGACCTTTTTTTTTGGGGGCTGCACCGCGTTGCTTGCAGGACCTTAGTTCCCCAGCCAGGGATCAAACCTGTGCCCTCCTCAGTGAAAGCATGGAGTTCTAACCATTGGACCGCCAGGGAATTCCCTCAGTTGACTTTTTACAAGGGTTCCAAGACCATTCAACAGGTGAAGGATAATTTTTTCAACAGATGGTAGGGGACAACTGGATATCCACATGCAAAAAATGAAGCTAGACCCCTACCTTGCACTGCAAACAAAAATTAACTCAAAATGGATCAAAGACCCAACTGTAAGAGCTAAAACTGTAAAACTCTTGGATGAATACATACGTGTAAATCCTTATGACCTTCAGTTACTAGTTTTCTTAGATATGACACCAAAAACACAAAAAACAAAAGAAAAAATAAATTGGACTTTTTTTAATTAAAAACTTTTGTGCGTCAGAAAACACTACCAAAAAAGTGAAGAGATAACCCATAAAATCAGAGAAAATATTTGCAAATCATATATCTGATAATGGCCTAATATCCAGAATATACAAAGAACTCTTCAACTCAACAATAAAAAGAAAACCCAATTAAAAGATGGGCAAAGGATTTGAATAGACATTTATCCAAAGGAGATATATAAATTTCCAATAAGCACGTGAAAAGATGCTCAATATCATCAGTTATTAAGGAAATTCAAATCAAAACCATAATGAGATATTTCACACCCAGTAGGATGGTTATAAAAAAAATATTTTTAATGGAAGATAACAAGTGTTGGTGAGAATGTGGAGAAATTGGAACCCTCTTACAATGTCAGTAGGAGTGTAAAATGGTATAGCCACTGTGAAAAAACAGTTTGACAGTTCCCCAAAAAGTGAAACATCGTTTTACCATATGGTCCAGCAATTGCACTCCTGGGAGTACATCCAAGAGAACTGAAAACATATGTTCACACACAAAGTTGTATATGAATGTTCATAACAACATTATTCATAACAGCCAAAAAGTGGAAACAATCCAAATGTCTATCTACTGATGAATAGATAAACAAACTGTGATATATCCATACAATGGAATATTATCCAGCTATAAAAAGAAATAAACTGATACATGCTACAACATGGGTGAACCTTGAAAACATGCTAAATGAAAGAAGCCAGACACCAAAGGCCATGTATCATACACGTCTATTTATATGAAATGTCCATAATAGGCAAATTCATAGAGACAGAAAGCAGATTAATGGTTGCCAGGAGAAGGAACAGGGGATGGGGAGTGACTGCTAATCGGTATAGGTTTCTTTTTAGGGGGACGAAAACGTTCCAAAATTAGATAGCGATAATAGTTACACAAGCTTGTGAATATACTAAAAAAGCACGGAACTGCACGTTTTAAATGGGTAAATTATATGGTATGTGAATTATATCTCAAAAAAAGTAATAATATTTGAAAAGGCCTTTGGAACAATGAGGAAACAGGGTGAGGGTATACAGGCCCTCCCTGGACATTTTTTTGCAACTCCTTGTGAATCTATAATTATTTAAAAATTTAAAATTTTGAAAAATAATACTTTGGGAGTAAGATTGCAAAAGCCTTTCTGTTCTAGATACTCTTCACTCCTTTGTGGCTACTTTGATAGAAGGGATAAGGGATATCACAACTATTATAATTCTTCCTATAAGAAGTTCTCATTCAGTTTGTCTTCATTCTTCTCTGCCCAACCCCTCTTCTGTAGGAACAGCTCATGTGGCTCAAATACTATCCTAGTTTCTGCCCATTTATAAGCACTGCCACTAATTTTGCTCCAAAAGTGCTTGAGTAGAAAGGTAAATAATCAGGGAGGAGACTAAAAGGTGGGAGGTAAAATACTTGCTGTGTCAGAAGTGGCAGGATAATGAGCGCCTTTACCTGAATGATCACTGTCTATGATCCTAAAAATGGTCTCCAGGTTGGATCGGTTTCGATACAGTGCTTCCAGCAAACTTGATTGTATATTCTGCAAGAAAAAA
Source organism: Balaenoptera acutorostrata (assembly GCF_949987535.1). NCBI lineage: Eukaryota > Metazoa > Chordata > Mammalia > Artiodactyla > Balaenopteridae > Balaenoptera > Balaenoptera acutorostrata. The sequence goes on along the minus strand of NC_080068.1, from coordinate 50,597,513 downwards.
CTCATTTTCCTTCTATCTTTTATGTTTAGGCTTCTCCTGATAGATAATTAACACACAAGCAACCCTGACAATAAGATTCTTGAAAGAACCTGAAGATGTTTTAGGATCCCTTCACTCCAGCCCCCTTCAGCCTACTAAATAATCTGATGGTTTAAGAAGTACCTAGCCCATGATGAAAATGTTCTAAAATTGACCATGGTGATGTTTGCACATATCTGCAAATATACTAAAAACCATTGAACTCTACACTTTAAATGGGTGAACTGCATGATATATGAATTATATTGCAATAAAGCTTTTTTTAAAAAAAGTACGTAGCCCAAGGCCTCACATACATTACACATAAGCATTTACTGAACAAACACCTTTTTAAATAGGGGAAGCAGCATCGTGTCAAGGAAGTAAGTCAGACCTGGGTTTGAGTTCTAGTTCTATAACTTAGAAACTCTATTATCCTAGGCAGGTTATCTAACCCTTGTGGCCAGTGTTCTCTTGGATATGTTGGTGCTGATTATACCTACCTCTTGGAGGTGGTTTTCAGGATAAACTGAGGCAATATGTGTAGGTCACTTAACACAAAGTCTGACACATAGAAACTCAACAAATAGTTGTTTCCATTCATCTTCCCTTTGGGGTTCTCAATATTTGGTTGTTTATGATTCAAAGTTCTCCATAAGGGGCTTCACGGTCCACAGTACACCTTCATCCACCATTTTCACACCCTTACCTCATGGCTGAATTGTTCTTTGGCCAAGTTTTTCAGCCAGGACTTGTACTCCAGCTTGTTATCTGTCAAGCTGCTCACCAGCTGTGGCCTCAGCATCCGCCATGGCAGTCCTAGATGCAACACAGACTCCACGGCGGCTGCCCAGTCACTCAGGGTGATTAGACCTATAGGAAAGAGCTAACTTGTTGACTCATCACCTACAAATCTTTTATCCTGACATTCTTCTTACTATCTGTAGATAATAGAAATAATGGGTACTGTCATTATTTTTGTTGGTTATGGTAGAGTTGGCTGGAAAGTAGGGTTGCCAGATAAAATACAGGATGCCCAGTAGATCTGATTTCCAGACAGACTATAAGTATGTCCCAAATATTGCATGGGACATACTTATATTTTAAAACTATTTGTTGTCTATAATTCAAATGTAATTAGGCATTCTGTTTTTATTTGCCAAACCTATTTGGCAATACTACTGGAAGTCACACAAGACTCTTGTAAATAATATCATAAAACACTATATATATATACATATATACACACACACACACACACACACACACAGTACATATACACAGACACACACACATGTATACATAGCATTGGTTATTTCTATGTGTACGAAAAGATAGTGCTATGATTTTATGACTGTTACTGCTATTTCTTAATAGGGTTACATGTAGTCAATGTCCATTAGACATTCCATCGAGTTGAGAAAAGACAAAATTTCCAGCTTGGATAATAGAACAAGGAACAGATAAGCACACACTTAACAGTGAGAAACCAAATCACTGATCTTTTGTTAGTCTTGGACCCACTCTGGTAACCTGTCCCCCTGTTTCTTTTTGCTTAGTTCTGGCCTTGTCACCCTTCCCTTGACTCCATTTCTTTTCACCAGCTTTGTTTATATTTAGCTAAGTTCACGTTCTGCTAAAAGCTTAGAATTTATGAATTTAGGAAAGATAACTAGGATGTTAAGTTGAATAAGGGAGGACGTATTCAAAAAGGTCTTCTGGTCATTTAAACAAATATTTATTTGCTAATTACCTGAAACAGAGGGTTTTTTGGCCAGCTGCCCTCCTCTATGAATATTTTACTTGATTAGTCTTACCAGTTTTATCTTTATCATGCTTCTTAAATTCAACAAGAAGATCTGAGGAATGGGCAAATAACTTTTCATGTAGGGCTCTCAGAGCCGACTCCCCAACTCTGCTAATCCTGGGACAGGAGATGAAAAGGAACATTTTAAAACATTAGTATAGAATAAATAGTCTTGGATTTTTACTAAATTTCTCCTCTCTCTTTCTTAATGTCTCAACCTTCAAAGAGCTCGTCTCTTTTTTCTCCCCAATGCTCTCCTGCTTTGCCCTGCTGTGCACAAATAGGATCTGTCTGCAGAATGCTTCTGTCCTTCCCAGTGTAGGACAGTGGTTAGAGCAGAAGTTCTAGAGAAACACCACCTTTGTGGTAAAGTTATCAAATTATACTGTACCTCATTTTCGCCATCTACAAAATAGTGACAAAAATGGTACCTAACTCATAGGATTATTGTGAAGATTAAATAAGTAAATTCATGTAAAGCACTTAGAAGAAAGCCCGGCACATAGAAAGCACTCATCAAATGGTATCTGTTATCATAATCATATGCTTTCCTTGTAATTTATTATTACATTAAACAGTCACAAGGCAGGATTTATGAATAACAAAATATCACTAAGTTAGTTTTCTTATGCTTACTGGGTCAACAGAGTAATGCTGGGCATGGTACTTGGCCTAAAATGTGTTCAATAAATATCTGTAGTTGAATAAACAAGAATATAAAAAGAGATAAAAGGTAAATATATACTTTGTCCTATGTCATTGAGGAAGCAGCCATTCTATAAATGATGACCAGATAACCTATCTTTTCAAGTGCTAAAAGTAAAAAAAGGCCAAAACACAAACCAAAAAACCCCATTTTAATCATGTTTGATGAAAGTCTTCCTTGAAATTTAAGGTACTTAGCATAATGGTCTCCATAAACCCTCAGAAAAGTATGAGATGCCTAAAATTCATCTCAGATTTCATGGGTGTGTGAGCGTATGTGCTTTTTCTGGTGAGTTCTTTTTATCAGAGGCTAAAAGAAGTATGGGACCCCCTAAAAGTTTAAGAACCACTGGTTTGAAAAGCATTTAAACTATTTCTGGTAAATTGTGCTCATTGATGGTTATCATGCAGGGATGGAGTATAGCAATGGCCTTGAGACCTGCCTTGGATACGCAAGGCTCTCTGTCCCTATGTCAAGCAGCGCATATTGAGCTCTGCATGGATCATCTGATTAATCCTCCAACACCCACTGAGGTAGGTACAACTATTATGCCTATTACAGTGTAAGTAACTAGCCCAAGGTCCCATAGCTAATAAGGGGAAGGGCCAGAAATCAATCTTGACAAGTGGACTCCAGGCTGGCTAAACTATTATCATGAGATGTGGGTTTAAACCAAAAATAAATGGATTCTGAATGAGGGTTCCTCTAGGAAAAACACATGATCTTGAGTTGATGGACACTGAGACATCCATTATGGTTGTCAGAGATGTTTTCCTCTTTACTTCTTAGTTCTCCATTGTGGTCCAAATAGTTGGAATTGTTAAGACAAGTGACTTCTGCATAAATTAGGGGATGTTGTACTTGCTTTAATGCAATCAGTGAATATTTTTAAAAGGTGAGTGTTAATTATGGTATTAAAACACGTTATTTATAGGGTTCCCCACAGTGAATCCTTTTGCGGTGGGAACATCTAAATCACATGGAATCATGGTATTCCAGGTGCCTGGGGCCCACCCCTGGAGATTCTAATTTGGGAGGGGTGGGATGAGGCTCCAATAAACGATTTTTTATAAAGCTCCAGAGATGATTCTGTAGCATAGTACGTTTGACTATCATTTGGTGAGCTTAGATTTTCACATAATACTTCTGTTTGAGCGATGCTGGCTCTGATTGTGTAAAACTTGAGTGCTGAGTAACTGTTGAGTATTTAATAACTCAAGAGTGATTTAAAATAATGCACTTTTATAGCACTCACACAAGGCAGATATTAAATATTCCTGTATTCTTTTCCCACTAGATTTATGCTGACTTTTTAAAAAAATTACATAATTTCACTTTAAAAAAAATTTTACTTATTTTTGGCTGTGTTGGGTCTTCGTTGCTGCGCGTGGACTTTCTCTAGTTGCAGCGAGTGGGGGCCGCTCTTCGTTGCTGTGGGCGGGCTTCTCATTGCGGTGCCTTCTGTTGTTGTGGAGCACGGGCTCTAGGCGCGCAGGCTTCAGTAGTTGTGGTGCATGGGCTAAGTAGTTGTGGCGCACGGGCTTAGTTGCTCCGCGGCATGTGGGATCTTCCCAGACCAGGGATTGAACCCGTGTCCCGTGCATTGGCAGGCGGATTCTTAACCACTGTGCTGCCAGGGAAGTCCCTATGCTGACTTTGTTTTGATTTCTAATTTAGTTTGACTGATAATTAAGCTTGTTCAGCAGCACTGCAACTGTATCTTTCAGCAGCTTATATACTCTGGGGCCAGCTTCTCAGTGGGCAACAGCACTGTAGAGTTGTTAAGTACGTGGGTTCTGAAATAAGACTATCTGGGTCAAGGCTTACTTTCACCACTTACTAGCTGTGTGACCAATGGCCACTGATTTAACCTCTGTTCCTTAATGATCTCATCTATAAAACTGAAATTAGTAATGCTATGTATTTCATAAGCTCATTGTGAAACAATATATAAATCCTTTATAATAACACTTAGTGTATACTAAGCTCTCAACTAAGATTAGAACTCAGAATCATCTCAACAGAAACCATTTAAGTAATATTATATGCTCTCTTCCCAGGAAGAAAGGAGCATTGTTAACAAATGTGTGCACTGAAATCCATCTGCTAAATCCCCAGATAGTGAAAGAACCTTTGTCTGTGGTTGACTAGGTAACACAAACGCTTTAAGGATGAAAGAAAAAGGAAGAGTGACCCTGGAAAGATTTAGTGGCCTGGTATATGGACTTCACCCAAGACATACCCACGGAGAATAATTTCTGCAGGAAGCAAATTTGTCCCTTCCATTAATGATGGGTAGGTGGAGATTTTAGAGTGTATGGAGGAGAAAGAAGAGGCCCTGTTTTAATGTCTATTCTAGGTCCTACTGCTGACACAGCTAAATTTTGAACTCTGACTTAGAATTTGGATAAATGTAATGACATTTGCACTTCAAAGTTTCCACGAACACTATAATTCTGTCTTTCTGAAAATCATTCATTGAAAAGTCTTGCCTTTGCCTCATGGTAAGCGTGTGGGTTGCCTTGTTAGCTTGAAACTGCACAATGTGCGGGGTCAAGGCCGGCCCTAGTTTGACATAGGCTCCTCTGTTACTGCCAACTTCGTAGTAGTTGGAGGCAGAAAAGATGGTTAACACCTAAATGAAAAAGCAGGAAAGAGACGGGCATTCAGGTTCACTGAAGAACTCTTCACCCTCAACCCTACAGGGCCCAACCCAATTTCAGGGGTGGCTGTTCCTTCTTGATCTTGTCTATGTTTTTTTTGTTTCGTTTTGGATTTTTTTTTATCATTAATGCTAATAGGGCAGGAGTTATGACTCAAGTAATAAAAACTTGAACTCTGATAGGACATCCACAACATGTTTTCTTCACATTTTTATCCCAATCAAAAATAGCAGGGGTCATAGAAAACACTTCATTTGGTTCGACTCAGAGGCAAGCTAGGTCTGATTAACTGGGATGGCCATTACAACTAGCAGGCAGATCAGTTATTAAAGGTGGTGTGAAGCCTCAGAGCAGAGTCTCCTTTGGAGTGTTGGGCCTCCTGAGATGTTCTGTGAAAAAAATTTCCACTGTCAAGACAATGGGAAATGCTAGACACTGTATCTCTTCTTGGAGATTTACAATGAATATAGGAAATTAAAGGCTCTCAGAAGTCCTGCAGTAAAGAAACTTATACAACTGTTTAACACTCCTGTTAAATGTTTCTTACATTAGTTGATGTCAAACTTTTTTCCTCAGCATGGAAACCTGTAATTCTCCTGTAGAGTTGGTATTTCTGGGCATTAGGCTAAGCAAACATAGTAGGATTTGGAGATACCCAAAGATTTAGACAGGATGTTAATTATGCTCCTGAGGAGACAAACAATCCTGAATGCCTGCCTGGGGCTCAGTGCAGAGATCCTGTTACCCTACAGTGTAGTTTGAGACCTGTGACAGTAAGCAATGTGACAAAGAATAGAGATGTGGCTGGGAAAACACTGGGCCATATTTCCATCCATGAAATGGGACCATGTCTGCCCCTCACTTTCCTCTCAGGGTATTGGTAAGTGGTGGCCTCAATCAGATTTTGAGTTTTAAAGAGGCTACAAAAGTCAAGGATAAATGACTGTAAAGGACCTAGTTACTCTGGGCAAGTGGATGGCAAATGGATAACAGCTACAAGGCACAGCCGACAGTGAGGAGCTGAGAGCCTTAGCTCATCCATGCCCTGGAAGGGCGATATGGACCGGACCACTCTTGCGCGATGGCAGAGGCCTGCCCACCTTGCGGCCGTGGCAGAATTCATAGCCCTCGGGTTTGCACTCGTGCGAGCGGATCAGGAATTGCAGATTGTATTTCTGTAGCAACCGTTCTGTCACATTAGGCCCAAAATAACAGCCACCTCCTCGAACGGTGTTGGCCTTGCAGCCCGCCTGAGCCATGGGGTCACTCCACAGTATATCCACCACCTAGAGAGAAAAGGCGTATTTTGCAAAAGGAGAGACTTGCATTTTAAAGTTTCAGTTGTAAGTCGATGTTGAGGTCCAGATCGATAACTCAGGGAGAGTGTAACCCAGACTCACCGTCTCTCTCTTGGAGGTTTGTAACCTCAGAGTCACCTGCGATTCCTCCTCTTTCTCACCACCCTCCATCCAATCCATCAGCTAGTTCTGCTAATTTTACCTCTTAAGTAATTCTGAATCCCCTCCTTTTCTTTACTGAATGAGGCATAAGAAGCTGCCATTTTTCGTAGGTCAAAAATGGTTGAACACCAATGAGTTCAGGTAGTCCTATTAGCACTACTACACAAGATCACCGGCAGCAGAATCTCCCACCTGGATTACAGGTCTCCCTGCCAAAGTCTTGGCCTGGGGAAGCGGCCCCCCATTTGGCCGCCAGAGTCATCTATTTCGGCAAGCACTGTGCGTGCCTACTCAATTTCCGTTCTCCTCCTTCCTAGCTAACAGAACTCTTCCTGGGGTATTTGGCATGGCAATGTGCCTGGCTAAATACTTGCTTTCGCACTCTCCCTTGCAGCTAGGGGTGGCCATGGGATGCAGTTCTGAAGATTTTGGAAAAGCCTTTAGTTGCCTGAAAACAGAAGACAGAAGCGGCCGATGTAGCCCTTCTGGCCTTGAGCCACAGCAGCCAACTGATAGATGTCAGATATATATAAAATAATAGCATCCAATAAACTGTGGCTTACCTTCTTAGCCCAGTGATGCTAGGTCACTAAACCTAGTTTACGCAGACAATAGAGCCCACCTGCTACATCTTCCCATCCTTTATAAAACTCCAAAGTATGAGTCATTAGGCAAATACCAATATCCTTCTGGGGTGTTCTCACTCCAGGGAGGGAGAGAAAGAGGGGCGAAAAAAAAAAACCAGTCTGAATTTACATGGAAGGAGGAGATTTGTTCGGTTTTTCTGAAATCCTCGCTCCTTCCCGAAGGCAGCCAAACTGCAGGGAGTAGCGCCGGCCACACCCACCTGCCTCCACGCCTCCTGAGTGGGCTCTGGCCCCCCTTCAGCTTCCGGGTCCGCTTCGGATGCCAAGGGCAAGGGCTCCTCCTTCTCCTTGATCACCGGGAAGCCCGCTTGCTGCCGACACCTCTCCAGCTCCAGGTCCATGGAGTGCCGCGCCCAATGGGAGAGCTCGTTGGGGTCCAGGGGGACCCTGCAGGGGACGCTGGAGGAGCGCCCGGCTCTGTGGGCCTTCTGGCTGCTGGGGCGGAGGGGCGAGGTGGGGGGAGAGCGGCTTTGGGGGAGGAACCACGGGGAGGGTCTCCCGGCAGAGCTCGTCTGGTTGGCTTTTCCCTTCTCCGCCTGTTTCTTATGCTCCTTTCTCGTTTTGCACCTCATGGTGGAAACAATCTAAAAATGTCCATAAAAGATAACAGATGCTTCAATGAGACGGTTGGTCCTTTCTGAGCAGCCCTTTGGCATCAAGGCAGTGCTCCCCACATTGGGCTCCACGGATTGTCCCGGCAGTGACAAGGTCAGCAGAGAACTAGGAGTAAGCCTTTAGAAGCTTTTATAGCAATTTGATATTGCTGTCGTTCAAGCACGTGATCAGTGGGCTTATGTTTTGTTTGTATTTCATTTTTCTAGTCATTCACATTTATTGGATTTTACAATAGTATTGATCTGTGACAAATTAGAAATTTATGAAAACTGGTCCTCCACCACAGATAATTAGAAAATGCTAACCTAGGTCATTGTTTCTAGGAACCTAGCGATTTTTTAGACAAGGATGGGAAAGGGCACCTCTCAGGAAGGACAGCCCTTATTGACTTTCCTGTTGTTCCACAGACGCAAAAACAAAGGAGAAGAAATGCAGCCTATGGCTGAGAAATGTTGGAATGGGAAAAACTTGATGCTTACTGTGGGAGAGACAGCACTTACTGGCAGTTTACAGGAAGTGCTATCTTGTCTGCTGAGGAAGGACAGGGGAGGGGAAGGGAGGACCTCTTTTCAGCCTGGACCTAATCGGGAAGATACTCTTCTTGCCAAAGGGACTGAGTGTGGTCCCTCTCACTGCCTCAGAGTCATTATGGTACTGGGACCAAGCCACCAATGTAGAGGACACAAGCAGGAAGAATTCTGATCATGAGAAAGAGAGGGCTCAGGCCACAGAGCAGAGCTGGGGTATCCAGCCAAAGGGAGAGAGCAGCCATTCCCGGGGTGCCTGAGTGCCACCGTGAAGACTGAGGGCCACAGTGTTCCACGAGGACATCAAGATAAAGGTCTGGTTCACAGGGGGAATTCTGTGCAAGTGTGTAATCAAGGAGCAAGAACTTTCTGCAAATAGGTCTAAGGGCTGATGTACAAGAAAGCCACGTCCTGGTGTGGACTGACTGTGGGCGGGAACAAAGACACTCAGAGTGGCTCGGCGGTAACTGACTGACGTTTGAAGAGGGATCCAGATGGAAGAGAACAGAACAGAGGTTCTTCTCTAACATTGGGCAAGCACTAATTACTTCCTAGGCAGTTCCAGCCCTGGGCGTAGAGAGTGAAAGTCCACAAAATGTTGAGTGGACTCATAACCACCTCCTTCTCTCCTCATCTGTCTTCTTGCCAACTCACAGCCGAGGGCCAGTCCATCAGTCCTGCCCTTACGATCCTCAGGTAACTTTATAAGGATATTATCTGCTTCAGGAGGCATCCTTAGGACTTCCCTGGTGGCACAGTGGTTAAGAATCCACCTGTCAATGCAGGGGACACGGGTTCAATCCCTGGCCCGGGAAGATCCCACATGCTGCAGAGCAACTAAGCCCATGCGCCACAACTACTGAGCCTGTGCTCTAGAGCCCGTGAGCCACAACTACTGAGCCTGCGCTCTAGAGCCCGTGCTCCGCAACAAGAGAAGCCACGACAAGGAGAAGACCATGCACCACAACGAAGAGTAGCCCCCGCTCACCGCAACTAGAGAAAGTCCCCGCACAGCAATGAAGACCCAACGCAGCCAAAAATAAATAAATTTATTAAAAAAAAAGAGGCACCCCTAACTTTTATTCTTAAGGGGAATAATAGTTTTAATATGTATTGAGCCTTTTCCAAATAGGTGCTATCCTTGGCCCTTTATAGGAATTCATTGATTAGGCCTCACACCCCTATGAGATGCCATCTTCATAGTTTTGCATGAATTCATTGATTAGCCCTCACCTCTCTATGAGACAGCATCCTTACTTATAGTACAGGTAAGAAAATTGAGGCACAGAGATACTAAGACTGCACCAGGACTAACTCCAGAGCCCCTGCTTCTCCGATTTTCTGAAACTGGGGGTAATCATTAGTTAAATCCATTCCACCTATAACCTGCCTTCACTAATCAAGGTTGTTTTAATTGTTGCTACAGAAGACTTGAATGTCCTCCAAGCAGTACACAGCCTAAATAAGATGCTTGCCTGAGTTGTTTTCCGGGAACTTGGAATCAGCTGCGTCTAGTTCGAGCTGAGCTGGTTAAGACTGGAGGGGACCACTGACCTTTCAACTAGGCATGCACTAGGGTACTATTAGTGCCCTTTTGAAGGTGGAGAGGCCTGTGTAGCTTGGTTACACCTGCCCAGAACCATGATTACTGCACCTTTTTCTAATCACCTTTCCCCACACTCCTCACACCTCAGATGCCCTGCTGCTTTCTCCTATAAATACACTGAGCACCTTGCCTTCAGGGAGGCAGATTTGAGATTTGTTCTTCCTCTCCTCACTTGGGTGCCTTGTCAATAAACCCTCTCTTTGCTGTAAACCTCAGTGTCTCAGCATTTTGGCTGCTATGCTAGGGCAAAAGGAACCTAGTTTGGTAACAAATATGGCAAACCAGCCAGGAGGTAAGTCCAGATGGACCTTTTGGCTGTGGTTGGTTGGCCCCTTGCCAGTATTGAGAGCCTGTGGGTGAGTCCAAGCAGCTCCCTTGCCCGTTTTTTCCAGGGACCATCCTCTGGATTTCCCGGGTGAGGTGCTGCTGAACTTCAGTGCTTAGTTTTGCAGCAAGGAGACAGTTTTGGGGGTTTGGGGTTGGAAGATGTCTTTGGGTGAGTAACCTTGTTAAAGAAATGCACCTGTGCCTAGATTGTTTGGCAATTCTGACCTCCATACCTGGGTTAAAGGCCCGGGGCTCTGGTTTTTGGTTTTGTTTGGGTCTTGTTTTGTCCGTGTCCACCTATGGCTGATTGTCTTAAGTTGCTAAGGATTGGCAATTGGGGATTCAATTTCTTGGTGACTGTAGCAAGGACCCTTGGAAAAATTTCACTGCTGTGACCACCTGGAAGCAAAGCCTCTTCAAAAGGGAAAATATTAATTCAGTTCCCCCTTGCAGCCCTCTAGGCAGCATTCTCCAAAATTGGGAGACTTTCAGTTATAAATTCATGGAAAAGGTTTTTTGTTTTTATGGGGGTTTTTTTGGTAACACTGCATGGCCACAATATCCTTAAGACCCTGGAGCACAATGGTCTGAGTGGATCCTTGAATTACAATTTTGCAACTAGATTTTGTAAATGGGAAGAAAAATAAGATGAAATAATTTATGTATAGTCTTTTATGTTATTGTATCAGAAGACTGATATGTTATTGTAAGATTATGGTCCAGCAGGAAGGGAAGGCAAAGAAACCTGTTTTGCTTGATTCTAGTGAAAAGGAAGACGACTTGCTATTAATTCAGTCGAACGCCGCTTCGACTACTCCTCCTCCGCCCTTACATGATGGTGCTGCTGCTGTTTCATTGCCAGCGCCTGAGTCACAGCCTCAGGTTCGTCCCCACCCCTACCCCCCCCCCACCCCCGTTAGATCCAGAAATAGGAACGGTCTTCCCCTCTCATACTGCATACTAATCAGGGTACTCAGTTTGGCCAGGGAGCTACCCAAGCTCAGGTGGGGCAATATCTGTTAAGGTAAGTCAGTCCCCGTTGTGGGTGTGAATGCTGAGACCGGGCAGCCAATGGGACTCATCTGGGTCCACTCCCCCTTTTCAGCTTTAGATGTATTTAATTGGAAGAATATGCCAACTTTAGAGAGATGACCCAAAGGGAATGGAAAATCTTTTTTTCATCGATTTTTGCAACTCACAGCCCAGAACATCTGGGCAGATGTTCAAAATGTGTTAAATACCTTCCTCATTTCAGAAGAACTGGACAACTGGAATGGTGCTGGATAAAGCTAGGGAGGAGGCATATTGGCTTCATACTGAAACCCCTGGCAACCGGGTACGGGCTGCGGCAAGCGTAGCTGTACCAACAGTGGATCCTAATTGGGATGTGAATGCTGGGGACAGGCCAAAACTTGAACGTTACTGAGATTTCATTCTTGCAGATTGAAATGAACATTTCATTCTTCATTGCGAAGAGGGGTACCAAAACAACTTTTATTGGTCAGAGTGCCCCCAATATACAGAAGAAACTGCAGAAGGTGGAAGGGGCTTTAGGGATGCCTATGTCTCAACTTGTTGAAATTGCCTTTTTTTTAACGGCAGAGACCAGGTTCGGGAGAAAAGGGAACAACAGAGAAGGAAACGACAGGCCATTCTGCTGGCGGCTGCCTTAACACAGGAAAGAGCTGGACCAACTCAAGGACCCACACAAGGGACTCAGCAAAAGTTAGGCGGCCCCAAGCTTCCACTCGAATGGAGCACCCCATAGCGGGACCCCTCCAGTGACACTGGAAAAGAGTGTCCCATCCTAAATAAGACTCTTGAAGAAGGTAAACAACAAGTGGCACACCAGATGCCCGAACTGAGAATGAGTGACCAAGAATGATGGGGCCCAGGGTTTCCTTTAAATCCTGTCAAAATCCATCAATCTCTCTCCTACAGAGGCCCCAGTGATGATGAGGGTGGGAAATCAACTTTCAGATTTTCTGACCAATTTGGGGCCACTCACTTGGTTTTTAAATACCCAGTTTTCTAAACTCTCTTCTGAGACTGTGTTTTAGTAACTGGGGTGTCTGGACAAATCTTGAAAAAGTCTTTTCTCCTGCTGCTAGACTGCCAGATGGGGAAAACCCATCTGAAGTATAGCTTTCTATACATGCCTGAATACCCCATTCCTCTTCTGGGATGAGATTTACTAACTAAATTTACGGCCAAGGTTACCTTTGCACCTGGATGAATGGGTATTAAAGTATCACCAGAACAGGCTTGCGCACTGCAGACTTTATTGCTCTGACCTTGAAGAGGACAGCTAGCAATGATTCTGGATGAGATACTGCAGGAAGTGAGTCTGGAGGTATGGGCGGATGGGAGGCCAGGGAGAGCAAAGATGGCTAAGCCTAGACAGGTTAGACTTCACTCTGGGGCAAAAATTCCAAACTTAAAGCAGTAATCGTTAAAGGAGCAGGCAAAGTGTGGAATTCAACCCCTGTTACTGGCCTTCCTTGAACATGAGTTAATACGCCCGTGCCGTCACCTTATAATACTCCAATTTTATTGGTCCAGAAACCAGGCACAGATGAATATTGGTTTGTGCACAACTTAGGAGCAATTGATCAAATTGTAGTGAGCAGAATATACGGGTTAGGGACTACTGGATGAATATCTTCTACAATTTGATCAATTGCTCTTAAGTTGTGCACAAACTGCATTTACTGCATTAGAGTTGAAGGATTCCCTTTTTTTTGTATACCCATGAGTTTTGAATCCCAAGAGTCGTTAGCTTTTGAATAGTAAGATCTAGATACAAAAGTTAACAGTACCATTGGATAGTACTTCCTCAGGGATTTAAAAATTCCTCCACAAGGGACTTCCCTGGCGGTCCAGTGGTTAAGACTCCACGCTTCCACTGCAGGGGGCGCGTGTTTGATCCCTGGTTGGGGAACTAAGATCCTGCATGACGTGCAGCATGGCCAAAAAAAAAAAAAAAAAAAAAAAAAAAATTCCCCCACAATATTTGGAGAAATCCTGGCAAAAGATTTGAGGGACCCTCAACTAATTGAGGGAGCCTTGATGCAATGTGTGGATGATATTCTGATTGCTAGTAAGACAAAGGACACCTCAGGCCAGAATACGGTTTTGACTTTGAATTTTTGGTTGAATGAGGCTATAATGTGTCCAAGAAAAAGGCACAAGTTTTCTGCCCTCTGTCAAATATTTGGGTTTTGACCCCTCACAAGTGCAGCGAGACTTGCCCCCTGACAGAGGAAGCTCTAGTCAGGGTTGCCGTTCCCACTGCCGAGAGACAACGGCAGGGATTCCTAGGAATGGCTGGGTTCTGCCTCATTTGGATTCCCAACTTTGGACTCATTGCAAAACCCCTTTAGGAAGCTCTTAAAGGAGGAGGCAGTGAATCTCAAGACGGGACTAGGGAAATGCCATAAGGCATTCCAGGTTATCAAAGAAAAACTGCTAACTGCCCTGGCTTTAGGTCTTCCAGATAACATCAGAAAGCCCTTTGACTTATTTGTTCATGAGAGACAAGGAAACAACCTTGGAATCCTGACTCGGAAACTGGGCAGCATAAGGAGGCCTGTTGCATATTTCTCAAAGCAGTTAGATACAGTTACTAAGGGATGGCCAGTTTGTCTTTGGGCTATAGCAGCTACCTGTGATCTTTTACGAGAAGCAGAGAAATTTACACTAAAACAACCTACCACGGTGCATACCCCTCACTGTGCACTTCTCCTCCTAGAACAGAAGGAAGGATATTAGTAAACTTCAGGAAGATGAGGAAAATATCAGGCTATATTATTGGATAATCCTAATGTTACTCTGAAAGCAGTCTCCACCTTGAATCCTGCCACTTTGTTCCCAACTAATATTGAAGAGCCTATGCATGATTGTATTCAGATAATTGCACAGGGCTATTCCAGCCATCTAGACCTTATGGACCAACCATTGGAGGACCCAGTCCTTGAGATGTTCACAGATGGAAGCAGCTTTATGGACCAGGAACAATGCAAAGCTGGGTGTGCAATGGTAACTCATCCCAAAGACACTGGAAGCAGAAGCCCTTCCCCCATGTACCTCCTCACAAAAGGTGGAACTTATAGCCCTGATGAGAGCCCCCCCATACAGGTAAAGATAAGAGAGTAACTATTTTCACTGATTCTAAAATATACTTTCTTGGTGGTCCATGCTGGGGCCATTTGGAGAGAGAGAGGATGTTAACTGAAGAGAAGAAGGAAATTAAACCTGCCACAGAAATTTTAACCTTATTAGAAGCTGTCATGGAGCCAAAAGAATGAATGTCCACTGCCCAGGACATCAGAAATCAGATTGTCTGACTGCTCAAGGGAATAATCTAGCAGATCAAGCAGCAAAGTTAGCAGCCAGGACTAAAACACCTAGATCCCCAATGTTGGCCCTGATCCCCTGATGTGGATCTGACAAGATGCTATCCAAAGTATTTTCCTGAAGACTTAAGGCCAATGAATGGGGATCTGATTGGAGTCCTGGCCATTCTCAGGATGCTGACTCTAGGAAGGGTGGGTTTATAACAGACATAGCAAGATCCTTGTACCTGAACGCCTTATGGAAGATGTAATACGTTATATACACCGGAGTACCCACTGTGGGAGAGATGCCACCCTCTAGTGGATTCAGAAATTCCTTACAGGACCAAACATGCAAAGGACAATTCAGAAGGTGATACAGAAATGCATGGTATGTACTAAAAATAATCCTAAAACTGGGCCACTGCTATTAATCAAAGGAGTTCAGACTCCAGGTACTGGACTGGGAGATCTTCACTGTGATGCCAAGAGCCACTGGAAACCTTAGGTGCTTATTAGTATTTGTGGACACTTTCACTGGTTGGGTAGAAGCATTTCCTTGCTGGTCTGAAAAAGCCTGAGGTTGTTAAAGCTCTCCTAAAAGAAATAATTCCTAGGTTTGGGTCACCTGTGTTCATTCAGAGTGACAATGGAGGGGCCTTTATAGCAAGAATAACTCAAGAAGTATCTAGAGTCTTAAACCTTTGTTGGAAAGTACATGCTTCTTGGCGACCCCAATCTACTTGCAAACTGGAAAAGAGGAATCATACTCTTAAAAAGACTGTAACTAAAATTTGTCAGATTAATTTAACCTGGGATAAAGCCTCACCAGTTGCCCTGCTTTGAGTGAAGGTAGACCCTACAAGCAGGCTCCAGTTGAGCCAACTATGAAATGTTGTATGAGAGACCCTGCCATCGTTCCAGAAATGGTTTGAGATCCAGAAGGAACTCAAATTAAGGAACATAGATAATGTCAGGTGTGTAGAATCACTGGAAGCTACTCTAACTGCTCTAGGTAAGTTTGCTTCTAGCAGGTTAATGTTTCCCGCAGATGTTCACCTGTGCCAATTTTGTCCTGGAGACTGGGTCCTGCTGAAATCTTGGAAGAATAAACATCCAGAAGGCTATCTCCATCCTTGCTGGACTGGACCTTATGAGGTGCTACTCATGACCCACTCCCTGGTGAAGGTGAAGGGATTAAGCCAGGGATCCATCACACTCAAGTTAAGCTGGTCCCACAGAGATCAGTGTAGCCACCATATCCTGCCTACAGGAATGTTTTGACACTACATTCTGACCAATGGGATGAGAGCAGAAGAGATGTATGCAACGTCTTCATTATGTCTTTAAAGGGTAGGATCTTCTTCTTCCCTTCATTCCTCTATTGTATCGCCTGGAACACAGATGTGGCGGCAAGCTGTGCAGATGAGGGCGCGGGGATGACGCGCTAAGGATGGCAGGGAACAAGACCTCAGAATCCTTGGTCCCTGGACAGTCTAGTAAACAAAGGTGCCATACCAGCCAAGAAGTGCATGTTCCCAGATTCAAGCCCAGGTTTCATAAATGAAACGCTCTTTCATTTATGTCTCATAAAATAGACTTTTATACCAATTAGGGTTGCCCAAAGTAGACTGGCTTGTGTGTAATGACCCCTCTGTCTCTGGAACTGCTCAGGCTACTGTTGTCAAGGATGTCGTAGCTGGGATTCCTGTGTGGATGGGCAGTGGAGGAGAGAGGCTATAGGAAGATACCATTCAAGTGTAAGAGTCTATGACTAAAAGGAAACAGAATCTTTGCTTTTTTTTGGCTGCACTGTGCAGCTTGCGGGATCTCAGTTCCCAGACCAGAGAGTGAACCTGGGCCACAGCCGTGAAAGCACCGAATTCTAACCACTAGACCACTAGGGAACTCCCTAGAATCTTTGCTTTCTAGTTTTCCACTTCCAAAATGAAACAGAAAATCGAGACCTATTCATATTGTGGTATAATGTATTCTGTCTTTCATCCTCACCCTCCCCCTTCTGGTTATTGTAAGTTCCTTTAAGGCAAGTACCATCTCTGGTTATTTTTGTATTTCTGCTAGCACTTTCCTTGCATAGAGTAAGCAATTAAGACACGGTTGTTGAGTTTTAACTGCAATTGATCTTCATCTTCGTATCTGCCAACAGCATCCCCCCTGCATGTAGTAGGCCCTCAATATACCTTTGAGTTTAATTGAAGATGATCTGAATTATTTAGGAAATGGCAGCACATCAGGTGGCAGTGATTGAAAGGTAGTGATTAGAATTACCTAGATCAGGAGTGGCAAACAGGTGGCACTAGCTGCCACTCCCTACTATCACGTCCACGGCAAACATTAATTGATCACAGCACGCTTGCACCAGCTGTGGATCCCCAATCCTCTGTTCAAAGATTTAATGGATTTATTAGTCAACTGGAGTCAGCATGGAGTCAAGATGACATTTGTTTTATGTTGGCAGTGACACCTGGCATTATAGTGAAATCTGCATTATTTTAGCACTCAGTCAGTACCTTGTGCCTGTCTAGTTTAGCCAAGAACTCCAAGTCAGTCATGTCTGACACTCCACCATGAAGAATCAGGACTTTCTCGTCAACCAGAGTGGCCAGCGGAAGCCAGCAGAACACATCTTGCAGTAGTTTTAGTATTTTCTTGCCATGTGTCTAAAAAAATGACATTAATATGATAGATATTAAGTTTCAAATAATTTACTCAACTTATCTGAACTAAGAGAAGCTTTTGCTTTTAAAGGCAGCGTACCTTATATTTATGCATCACTTCCTTTGTGAAACCATATCTAGAGTTAGAAGCAGAAACAGATTTTAGATTTAGTGATATTAGTTATGGCATGCTTGCATTTTTATAAAAATGCATACTCTAGATGCATCTACTTAAATATATGGAAAAGACACTGAGAAATAATTGCCAAAATGTTTAAAATCATACCATTATCTGTGGGTAGAGATGTGGGATATTTTAATTTTCTTTTATCTATATTTTCTACTTTTTCTATAGTGAACCCTTATTGTTTATATGATAAAGTGGATGGCTATGTGAAAACAAATGTAATGGTTTTATTAGAACAGTAGGATATTGTATAAATTTTTTAAAAACCTTTTAAAATGGTATATATTGTGTATTCCACTTTAGAAAATTGGAAGACTACTTTAAAAAGGCATCTAACAAATAAGAAGCTCTGGCAAAATAACTTTACAATCACAACAAGTAAAGATCAAATCCCCAAGCGTGTTTTGGTTTGTACCGTAAGTTCACCATATGGTCCTCATGGTTTCCTCGGTTGAGATGGAACTCTTTTGGGTAAACCAACATGAAGGCAAAAAGAACCATCAGGATCTCTACTGAATCCTTCCCTCGATCCACAAAGTCGCCATTGAACACATAGGCCCGCTCTGGTGACGGGAGGCCGTTCTTCCCAAAAAGGAGAGAAGTCCAAGAAGAGGCAGTGGAAGGAAGGCAATAGGAAATTGGGTCAAGCCAGTGTGCATTTGACAGTCCTATCAGGCCTGAAGGCCAGTTCTGTGCTGTCTGGCTCTCTTCCAAACATGAAATGTCAGTAAAAGATGGGAATATTGGAAATACTGTAAATATTTTGTATTGGTCTCATATTTCCTTTCTAGCCAGGCTGAGGTTATGAGATGCTCATCGAAATAAACGCGTCATCCAAAGCCACACTGTTGCCAGGTGGTCTGTGCAAAGGGCACTGAACTTGTAATTCCAAGGCCCGTTTTAAGTTCCGGCCACTCTGTCCTTAACTAGCAATAATAACAATAGCTGCCATAGATTTCTCAGGATTTAACAAGACAATACATCAGAAACTGCTTTGTGTTAATTACATTAATAGAATATTGATATAGCTTGTTATATGCTCTGTATTTGATAACTAAAAATAGATATGAAAATAGCTTTTGGTTGCTTTGATAATAAACAATTTCTCTATTTAGTAATTGATTTTCTTTTTCCCAAATAATGATTCTTTCTCTTTATTAACCTTAGATTTTGTGTTTTAAACAGTTTATAAAAATACACTAGAATATAATGCAGTGATGACTTTTACATTACACATTTGCTACATAGTAGCAAATATTATTCTAAAATATTTTAAAATCCAAGTAACAACTTAAGCATTTCTTTAATGGAGACTGTATTTGAACTTCTAAATTAAACCTCAGAGCAAGACAGGAACATAATTTGAGCGTTCATACCTTATAAAATATAAATATTAAGTCATCCAACTGGCCGTGTAAATCTCCTAACAAAGACAGAAAAACATCAGTTTTGATTGATTGGTCTTCACCATTGTTTCTAATTTTTTATTATAAAAAGGAAAATACGCATTGTATACCTACCACTAATACAGTATTATGTCAGTTATATCTCAATTTAAATAAAAGGAAAATACCCAGGAAAACCTGACAAAGAAACCTATGCTTACTCATTTTTCCATATATAAGATAGGGATAAATATTAACTTCCCTTGTTGCAGGGATAGTTAATATTGAAAGCAGAAAGCACGATACTTCTCCTGTGCGATTATCAGTAAATGACTTACGTTTTTACTGAAGCAAAAATGGGACAGAAGAGTGCAGGGTTGAAAACCTGGATGAGAACTAGAGAGATTTTTGCCCCACCTGAAGCTAGAAGCTGCTACTCACGGGTCAGTGTTACAAGATTTTAAGAAGTTGGAAATCTGGATTTTAATATGAAATCCTCCAATTTTCAAATGCTGGAAACTAATGTTAGAAATTTAAGAACATTTTGAGGCAGACAAGACATATTGCAGGCTGCCAGTTTACAATCCCTGGTGTATCACTGTCTCCCCTAAGTTCAAGTGTGGGGCATCAGTCTATAATGGTTATTAAAACATCACTGAAAACATAAGGAGATGGAGAAGATTGTCATCAATAGGATTTCTCTCTGGAAGAAGAATAAATGTGGATGGAAGGAATAATTTGCTAGGCATTTAGCCCTGTTCAAATACAGTAAGTAAGTAAACTGTCTTCTAACAAGGGAAGGTCTGGTTATTTGCTAGGATTTTGTTCTGAATGGAGAGGATGAATTTGGGGCCAAATCTGAACCTCTGGGAAAAATAAAGCAGGGGCTGGGCCCTCTCACCCCACAGTTCTCCTTCACAGCACCACCCCTACCTTCAATAACTGTGGAGTAAATATGTAAATGTAATCAGTGTGAAGGCGTGAACCAGGCCTGCCCAAGTGGCCATCGGGTCCCCTCCAGCCCTCCTGCCCCTCCCTGATCACAGGCAGAGTTTTCTGCTTTGTGAAAAGCCGTTTCTGACTGGCTCTTACCACATACTGTGATTTCCTCGCTGTAACAAGTGGAGACCCGGTTGATGTTTGGCAGTTGTACCAGATGTTTCCTGGCTTCATACAAAAGATTCAAGACATAGCGAGCATGGAGCCTCTACTAGGAGGAAGAGGAGGGAGGGGACAAAACAACACACACTTGTGAGGGAAGATGGGCCTCACCTTTACTGCTTAATGACCCCAAGACCGCAAAAGGGACCCCAGTAAACTGCTCCTGGGACCCTATGCACAGATCCTTTCTTTCTCACCCATCTTCTGCCCTTGTTTGTGCTTTGCATCACCCCCCAAATACTGAACTGAGGTCCTCTTTCCTACCTACTCTATGTAACCCCTGCTTGCCTTGAGCTTGGGAGAAACACACGATTGTCTCAGCAAAGTATGAATAAGTGCATGTATATCGATGGTATCGGCGATCCTGACATTACTGGGAAAATCATCCCAGCTCCTCCTGCAGTGAATTATCTTCATATGAAAAAGGGGAAGGATTGGAATCTGTCATAAGAGCCAGAATCTGACCACTTCTCACCAGTTCCACCTCTACCACCAGGGCTTCAAGCCACTATCATCTTTCGCCTAGACTATTGCAGTAGTCTCTTGACTGGCCTCCCTGCTTCAGCCCTTGCTCCCTATACTCTATTCGGCAAACAGAATGATTATATTAAAAGGAAAGCTGGATTATATCATTTCTGCGCTCATTGTCTCCCCATCTCTTTCAGAATGAAAGTCCACCCTACTCACCTCTCTGTCTCCATCTTCTAATAGTTGTTCCCTGGTTCCCTCCTCTCCAACCACAATGGCCTTCCTGATGTCCCCGAGCAGTCCAGGCAAGGTCCTGCCTCAGGGCCTTTCCATTTGTTCCCTCTGCCTAGAACGCATTCCCCAGACGTCCACATAGAACCCTCTCTCACCACCTTTGACCTTTGCTCAGAAATCACCTTTTCAGTGACACCTTCCCAGACCACTCTGTAAAATTGCCATCTCTCCCACCTAGAACTTAGTTTATGCTCTGACATAGCTCTGTCACCTAATATATTAATATATAAATATTACTCATTTGTTATTTATTATCTGTCTCCCCACTAAAATCTCAGCCCCATGAGGGCAGAGACTTGTGTCTGTCTTGTTCACTGTTCAGTGCCTAGAAGAGTACCTGCACATAGCAGCACTCAGTAATCATCTGTGG
The DNA here is from genome assembly GCF_949987535.1 of Balaenoptera acutorostrata. Classification (NCBI taxonomy): domain Eukaryota; kingdom Metazoa; phylum Chordata; class Mammalia; order Artiodactyla; family Balaenopteridae; genus Balaenoptera; species Balaenoptera acutorostrata. The sequence goes on along the minus strand of NC_080068.1, from coordinate 50,576,260 downwards.
GATGAATGAACATAGAGATTACATGATGGGGAGGAGGGGTTCTCAATACATAAAAACTAGCTGATCAATCACAAGGTCCTGGCTAAGAAAAGGGCAAGTAGATCTCTCTGACGGATCCCTGACACAAACACCCTAAATCCAGGGCCATTCCTTCTACATTGTGTCTGCTCTACTCCTACACATTCCGTGGAATTGGTGGTGACCCAGGTCCCCCGGGGTGAGCTTACTTGTTTCACTCTGAAAGCTTCCACCAGAGCAGTTGCATGGTCGGGAAGGAGTGGGAAGGAGAGGCGTGGCCCCGTGTAACTGTCCAGTACCTCGATGGATTCATAGTCCCTGCAATTCTCCATCTCGGAGTCCCGGGGGGATCTCTCCTCAGTGAACATGCGGTTCAGGAAGTCCCCTAGTCAGGACAGAAAGGGTGGGCCGGCTTATGATCAGACCTGCAGGCACGGGCAATATAGAATTCATTCCCTGGACCATACTTGAAGTGGGTCCTGGCCAGTCTGGCTTCGGCTCCAACACAGAAGAGAAGAAAGTAAAGGGCAAAGTGATGACAAATTAGGATGGGCGGGAGAAAGGTTACGTTATTATGTCAATTCCATTCTACTTTTATTTTAAAAGATTGCCTTAGAAAGTACAGAAATTTACGGGCCTAGGTTGTTAAGCAGGAGGAAAGCGAAAACTGCGGTGGAAAAAAAGTTCACGGGCATTTCTGGTGTACTTAGTGAGTGTGGCAGATGCCTCAGACTTTCAGGCAATTCATTCCAAATGCTGCCCCTTCGTCTCTGCCTGAGGGCCTTGTCCCTGGATCTGCAGAGAGCCCTGCATGGCAGGCCAGACCTGCGTGAACAACCCTTCCCGTCCGCCCCTCCCAGCAGCCTTCTACCAATGACTCTTGAGAGTTGAGACTCCAGTTCCCTCTGCCTTCAGGCGGGATACTTCCCAGGCTGCGTTTTGCACTATTTCCCAGGTACACTGCAGGTTTAGTAACCCACCCTTTTTTGCCTGCCTCCCCTTTCCTGAATCCCTTCCCCACTCCCTCCCCACCTCCCAGTATTTCCTGTATTTACCAAATAAACTCCTTGCACCCAAACTTTTGTCTCCAGGTGTGCTTCTAGGAGAACCATTTACTTGTCAGCCTCCTCGCTCATTCCCTGGCTGTCACCAGATTCACATTTCCCCTCCCTGTGCATCCCACACCTCACCCCGATGTCTTTGACCCTGAGACAGGAGGACCGGCCATGTGGCAGTTCATACTCACTCTCGTTGTGACTGCTGGGGGTGAAGTGATCCACAAGGTAGCTGAAGAAATTGTGGAGCTGCAGAAAAACCCAAGAAGACGTGGCTTTAGAGATAGAAAGAGAACCCAGGAGTGGTCCAGATCAGCTGCACCTCCTAGGCACCTGGGCCTTGCTGTGCGGGGCCTGGAAAGCAGGGCTGGAGGTGGCCCCATCCCACATCCCATCGCACCTTGACCTGGTCTTGCTGCCCAGCATACTCTATAGACTGGAAGATGCTCCAGGTGCAGTGCCGCCTCATCTCCAGGCGGGCCATGTAGCGCCGGTACCACCTCTGGATCAGGGCCGCTGCCTTGAAGGCTGTGACACAGATGGAGAAGCAAGCCTGTGAGGTGGGACTCCCTGGGCCTGTGGGGGGAGGTGGTGGGGGTGCCTCTCCCACTGTAACATGGGGACAAGATGGGAGGGAAAGCACTATATTTTGCCACCGGTAGGAAGGATTTGCCTCACTGCTGGCCGGGGTGCTCTTTTCCCCATTCCCGCCCCCATCCCTCCTCCATTCTTACCTATTACTTATACTAAAATCACTGGAGGACTATTGGGATTCCCACTTTTTGATGAAAACATTTATATGGGTAGAGATGCAAAGGTTGGATTCTGAGAAAGAGATGTAAACTGGGGAGGTTGCAAGGTTGCAGCATCCTTGAAGAGTAGGATGATGCAGGTACTACTCAGCCATAAAAAAAGAATGAAATTTTGCCATGCGCAGCAACACGGATGGACTTGGAGAGCATTATGCTCAGTGAAGTAAGTCAGAGAAAGGCAGATACTGTATGATATCACTTATATGTGGAATCTAAAAAATATCAATACAACAAACTAGTGAATATAACAAAAAAGAAGCAGACTCACAGATAGAGCAAACTAGTGGTTACCAAGCGGGGAAAGGGAAGGGGGGAGGGGCAATATAGAGGAAGGGGAGTAAGAGGTACAAACTATTATGTATAAAGTAAGCTACAAGGATATAGCGTACAACGTGGGAGATATAGGCAATAGTTTATAATAACTGTAAATGGAAAGTAACCTTTAAAAATTTTGTTTAAAAAAACACACATTCAAATGCAAAAAAAAAAAAAAAAAGGATGGGATGATGCAGGGGTCAGAGGGTGGGGAGGACATTTTGATACTGCAACAAAAGACAGGATGTCAGGAGTCTGGTTCTGGGCCTGGAACTGCCCTGACCAGCGTTGTGGCCTCAGGCAAGTCAACTTTCTGGGCCTCAGTGTCCTCATCCGGAAAAAGAGATGAACTAGATGGTAACTGGGGAGAAGAAACACACACACAAAATAACTACGTACTATCATGTCAGGTGGTGGTCACTGCTTGATATCCCCAAATTCCTTCTATCCCTGTGGCTTTGTGTCCCCATCACAGTACACCCAGGACCGTGCTGACTACCCAATCCGAAGGGCAGCCTTCGCTTCTCCTTTTGCCAGGACCTGTGCTGGGTGATCGTGTGCCGCAGGATGGCATGAGTAGGTTGAATTCTTCCTTTGAGCTCTGGAACCTGCAGTCAAGTACTGCTGCCAGAGAAGAGGACAGCTGTCCGCGTGAGTAACTAGATTCTCCTTACACTCCTGGGCCTGAATGTGCCACCAGGGATGAATGGAGCCTTTGTGGATAAAGCTGGATTGCAAAGGAAACCCAGCAGGTTCACTCAGGTCAACCTTGTGAACAGTAGACAGATTGATTTAATACACCTAGCTTGCGTTAGAGAGCTAGTGGAATTCCTACCGATGTCCCTAAGAGGAGATGAGATACAATAGTGAATGGGAAAAGAGAACTTGAGAGAAATTTAAGCAAAGCTGAATTTGGTTTTCTGTGAGGAAAAAATGTCATACACTAAGTATGTCCCAAAGGCACTCACAAAATAATAAGCGATGAGGATTGAATTCCGTAAATCCCCATTCAGAGTGGTGAATGAAACGCCCAGAGTAAGCGGTACTTAGCTAAAGTAACAAGTCATGGGAAACACACAGACATCTGCACCTCACCCTAGACCTACAGCATTAGAATCTCTACAAGGAACCCAGGAATCTGTAGGTTTAACAGGCTCCATGATTGATCCTGACTTGTGCTGAAGGGTAGGTATCACTGAGGAATATCATGGCCATCAAGTTTCCGTGAAAATGTTGTTTGCTAACACCTTGCCTCAAGCATTTTAAGGCAAGTGCTGCCAACGAGACATACTTATATCCTCAGTACCTCTTCGGCTGCTCAGGGTAGGCAGACCAGGCAGTGCCTCTGTTTCTCCCTTTTATTCTCCCTCCCAATCCTCTGTCTAGGGCCTGGGTTCCATTGAGAGGGGTGCTGTGAAGTTGTAGCGTAGTTTAAGGACCTCTACCCCATCCTCCCTTCCCATCAGTGCAATACTACATGCTTGGGCTCCTCTTCCTCAGCCTTGTGCAGACTAAATCCGATGGCAAAAGTTACAAATACATCTGGCTGTTAAAATTCCACATTAAGGACAAGGCAACCACGTGGGGAGACAGAGGCCAAGGTGAAGAGCCATCCTGGAAGCAGAACCTCCAGCCCCAGCTGCCCTGAGGATCATAGACAAGCCATCTAGCTGGGCCCTTTGCAAATTCCTGACCCACAAAATCATGAGCAGAATAAAATGATTGTCTTAAGCCACTCAGTTTTGGGATCGTTTGTTACACAGCACCAGATAATTGGAATGGGAATTGTATAAATGTTTTATAAAATTATAAAGCAAATTTAAATCAAAATTAAAAAAAAAATCAATCTCTAAAAAGCAAAAGTCAAACAAGTGAATCTAATCTTGTACAAGTTAGTGGCATAACCACACAGAAAGGAGTTCTTTCAAATGACTTGAAAATTCAGTAAGTTTTGTATGCCTAGTGGATGTACTCAAAGGACAAAAAGAACTACAAAGAAATCTTAAAGAGTTTTCAGTAATCATATTGTTATAATAGTATTGTTATTATTTTTCAGAAACTTTTTTATATGCTGTAGGACAAAGTAAATAATACCACATCAGTATCATTAGGGACAAAAGTTTTTTTTTAATAAAGAGAAAGGAGATATAATATCATATCAAAGTTGTTAAGTAAAAATATTGTGATCCTAAATATAAATTGGTCATTAAAATAATACATATTTTCTGTATCTGGTCACTGAAAAGGTGTAGGAAATAATGACCAACCTGGTAGCGAACACCCCAAGTCCTGGAGAAATAGCTATTTCTGGTCTGGAGCCAAAAATATGCAAGATGAGCCTGGGACCTATTGCCAAACTAGAAAGGAAGCCATGAGCTTATAAAGATGCTTAGGCTTATATAAACGAGGTGCTGTCACCATTTCCCTTGCTTCCTCCTTCATCTCTGGCTGCCTCTCCTCGGCCTCCTTCACTGGCTCATCCTCTTCGACCGATGCTTAGTAAGTACTGGAGTCCCTCATGGCTCTGTCCTAGGCCCTGGTCTCCGACCTATCTTTACTCTCACTCTAGGCTACTTCAGTGACCCCCATGGCTTCAACAATCACCCGTACTCTGATGCCTTCCAAATGCATGTATCTCCACCAACATCTCCAAAATCCAGATCTGAATATGCAACTGCCTACTCAGCACATCCACCTGCATGTTGCATGGGCATCTCCAACCCAGTGTGTATAAACTCAGCACCTTCCTTCTATTCGAGCTTGGTTCTTCTCCATTATCTTTATGCCAGAAATTGGCATTATCATCTTCCCATGTTTTCTAGCTAGAAACCTGGAGGTCATTCTTGATCCATCCTTTTCCCCAACCCCACACATGTAATCAGGTGGCTCCTAGCAATTCCACCTCCTGAATATTGTTGGAATTCACCCTCTTCTCTCCATCTCTACTGCCACCAACTCTGGACGAAGGCATTATCATCTCCTGCTTAGATGACTTTAGTAGCTTCTAAATTGTTCTTCTGGGCTTCCCTGGTGGCCCAGTAGTTAAGAATCTGCCTGCCAATGCAGGGGACACGGGTTCAAGCCCTGGTCCGGGAAGATCCCACAGGCCGCGGAGCAGCTAAGCCTGTGTGCCACAACTACTGAGCCTGCGCTCGAGCCCGCGAGCCACAACTACTGAGCCCACGTGCCGCAACTACTGAAGCCTGCGCGCCTAGAGCCTGTGCTCCGCAACTAGAGAAGCCACTGCAGTGAGAAGCCCGCGCACCACAACAAAGAGTAGCCCCCGCTTGCCACAACTAGAGAAAGCCCACGTGCAGCAACGAAGACCCAACGCAGCCAAAATAAATTAAATAAATAAATAAATATATTTATTTTTAAAAAATAATAAATAAATAAATAAATTGTTCTTCCTTCTACTCTTACCACTACCAACCAGCCTGCCTCAATCCCTTCTTCATGGAAGCCAGAAGGGTCTTCTATGTATGTAAATCTTATTCTAGAACTCCCTGTTTTGAAATCTTCAGTGGTTCTTCTTGTCTTCAGGATAAAGTTTAAAATCCTACAAGCTCCTGAGTGACATGGGCTCTGCATACCTCAGCATCTTCATGCCATGTGACCCTCCATCTTGTTCACTTCAGACCACTCAGTTCCTTGAATATGTCTCTCTCCTTGCTACTTCACGACCTTTGTACCCTCTACCTAGAACGCTCTTTCATCTCCTTTTTGTCCAATCTTATTTCATTCAGTTGTAAAGGTGTAGTTTGGGATAAACCCCAATGGACAACACTGACTCCTTGAGTAAATTTTAATTCTATTAAATATAGTTCATCAAGTCCTAAGACATTCAGCTGAGCATCCTAGTGGTCATATCACAAGGAGGAGAAGCCGATTTTCAAGAGTTAGCATGAGGAGAAATGTAACGATTTCCTGCCCGCCCTGAGAAGTCCCTCCCTATGCAATGTAGGCTTCGGGGTACCCACAGTTAGTCTGAAGGTGGGAAGCACATACCTTTCTCTGCATTCTGGAAAGCAAAATGATGTTGGGTTGAGGCGCCACTTCCCATAGCGTAAGTGTAATGTTTCTGCAGGACGCAGATAGCAGGTCCAAGGGAGTGAATTGTTTGCTGACAAAAGGAAGAAGGAACCTGCAATAGGGAGATTTGGGCAGAATATTAGTTCAGGTAGACCAAATTATCTATGAACCTTGTGTCCCACATCATAAAAAAAAATGTGAGGCTATCATGTGATAGCACCCTCCCCCCACCTCCCCAGCCTCAGTGCATGAGATATTCCTCCCCTACATTCCCTCCATGTGTCATCTCATCTCTCCCCTATGTTTTCAACCTTCCTACTAGATTTTCTTCAGTCTAAAAACATACTGAAGTCTCTTCTCAGAGCATTTCACCATCATCATCATCCTTTGACGTCCTATATCCCTCAAGCTATAACCCAACTTCTCTTTTCTTCTCATCCACATTTCTCTGGAGTAGACCACTTATTTTCTCCTTAATTCCTCTTAACACCATGTTTTTCATCCTCACTATTGACCAGACCTTTTCATGCTGATGTCTCCAATGCCTTCATCTTTTCAGCCCTGACCTTGCCGGAACAGCAAGGCCATCATGTCATAAGTCATGCCTTGATTTAAATTCTACCCCTTGGCTTTCCATGATGCCATGCTCCTACCTCTTGTTGACACAACATTAATCAGTCAATCTAAGAAAGAGTTGGAAAATTTTATTTGAGTCAAATTTGAGGATTTATAACCAAGGAAGAGCATCTCAGAAAGCTCTGAGAACTGTTCTGCTGGTTAGAAATCAAGGCACAGTTATATGAGTTTTTTTTGAGACAGAGAGCTGTACAGCAAATGATGTATTACAGTTTACACAATCCAGATCTGCAAGTACAAAGTGGCGGGTCATGTGACCCCTTACAAGATCAAGAAGGAATGTCATCTTCAAGCAATTGTCTTGCTGGTGCTGGGAGAATGTTGCCTTTACGGCTGAGCAGGTATTTCTGCCGATGGGGGCGGTTTGGTCGATGCATAATGCAGATACACAGTTCACAGTAGAGGGGAGAGAGGAGGCCAAAGGGCAGAGAAATTTTTTTATGTTTAAATTCTTCTTGTCTTGCCATAAAATATGAATTTTATTTCATACTGTCTCTTTCTTCTCTCTCCTTCCTGAGCTCATTTTTCTCTATCCACCCTTTAAATGTCGATTTGATTTGTATTCTAGTCTCAAATGTCTGCTCTCCTCACTCTGTATATGCTTCTTAAATAACTGAGTCACCTCACACTTTCAGCTATCACTTCCTCCCTCTTAAATCTCCATCTCCATTTCAGACTAACTCTAAACTTCAGCCTCACACACCCAGCTTCCTGCTGAACTTTGGGGTGCCTCAGACTCCATGTAACGCAAATAGAACTCATCTTCCCAAAAGCCTCCTCCTCCAGCCTCATCTCTCTTTTCTCCTTTCTTCGACTCTACTTCTTGACCACCATGACTTCTGGGTTCTTGCTCTTACCTGGAATGTCCTAGCCCACACTTGACTAACTTTACTCATTCCTTAAGGCTCACTTCAGGCCTCACCTTCCTTAAAGAAGCCAGTCCAACATGCCCCTCCTCTGAACTCCTGAATATCCTAGTCACATCTCTGATGAAATAAAATTTACATTTCAAGGCAGGACAAGAAAAATTAAACACAAAATTCTCTCTGTGTTTGTTTGGGCCTCTTCCTTCCCTCCCTAATGTGTAGTATGCATCTGCATTTCACATTAACCAGACCTCCTCAAAGACGGGGGTGCCTGCGGAACCATATAGATGAATTTTTTTTCTTTCCTCTTATGCTAGCAATGTGACTTCTTAGAAGAATAGTGCTCTTTCCCAGCTCTGTAGGGGGTCATGGCGACTTGCTGCTCACTTTGCCCATGCTTACCTGGACTCTGTATCCTTGATGAACTTCATGTAAAATATCGGTGTGTCATTTTGATGTACAATTCTTCGTCTCCAAAATGTATATGACTGTGCCTTTGACTCCTAACAAGTGGAACAGTTCTTAGAGCTTTCTGAGAAGCTGCTTCCTAGGTTACAATCCTGTTTGGCTCAAATAAAGTTCCCTTTATTTTTCTTCTTAACTTGATAGTTAACTGAATTTTCCTCGTCATTTTCTTGGGGTAGCCAACAGGATATCAGAGACACCCACAAGAGGACACCTGGAGTCTACCCCAAACCAGTGCTTGGTACCAGCATGGGCCCTTTGAGCCCCCTCCACTTCTCAGTATTCCTCAGGTGCTTCGGTGAGTTCTCCTGATATCCAGACACCATTGCTTTAAATGATGTCCTGAATTTTATTCAAGCTGTTTCTCTTGGGACTTGGAGTCCTAAGGGGATACTGGTATATTTCCTATTTCCTAGGCAGGGACCGAAGGGGAAATTCCTAGGCAGACACCTAGGAGGAACTTTGAAGTAAACTGGATTGGCCATCTTTTTTTAAAAATTTGGCTTAAATTGGAAAGATTATGTATATATGGTCTGAACAAACTGTTGCTGGTGAAATGAGAGACTGAGACTGCTCAGCTCTGAAGAAAAGGGACTTCGCTCCTTCCGGCCATTATGTGTCCTCAGGTGACTGAGAACCTAGCAGAAGTGTCTGAGAATCAATCCTCATGCCATGCAGTGGTCCTACAGGGGATCCCAGTACAATCATTAAGTAAATTCTGCTCCCCAGGGGGCACAATAAGGCACAATCACCTAGTGCTCTGGGCACCCATGGCAGTTTTAGACTGCTGGAGGGAGAGACTCAGACATGTAAGAGAGTCGAACAGACCCAAGGGTAACTCCTTGGGAAGCTAGACTCAGAAGCAGCACACATTCGATCCATCACACTGACCTCAGAAAGTTGTTCAGATCGTATCTGAATTAGGGTACCAAATGAATAACGGGAAACCGTGCCTCAAAGGCCGAACAGCTCCAGTATGTGCACCCACTCCTGGAACCCCGGCTGGCTTCATGTACAATTGAAACAAAGCCAGTGCTTGCAAGCACTTTAATCTTAACTCTTAAATGGCCAGGACAGAACTCTTTTGACGTTCCAAAACTGCAGAGAAAACCAGCTTGATAAAACATCTTTGCAAAATTCTGACCCTGAGAGAACAAAAGTATTCCTAGGAGAAAGCTTAAAGTTATAACTCTTATCATGTCTTGAAATGTAAACATAGCCCATATCGCCTGAGACTACAGCCTTGGCTCAATTAATAGAACTTAAAACTGAAAGGGGGAAAAAAAAAGGAGAGGGGAGCTTTTTAAAACGCAAGCAAGAAAACTATGAGATCTCTGTCTGTGTCTATCTGGATGTATGTATGTCTGTGTGTATGTTATAAAAACAATATAACCCTACCTCTGGATGGTGTTATCAAAATTAATTTGTAAAAGAGCTCTATTTAATTGACTTAAAAGCAAGTGCTTACAAATCAAATATTTCTAAATGTAACTTAAACTAACAAATTTTTAAAGGATCACGTGATCTAGGATTAATCTTTACTGAAACAAGAAGCAAGTTTAAACTGATGGTTTAATTAATATAGACATGTTTTTAGAGTCATCAACATTAAGTAGAATACTTTTATTGCACCTAGGTTTACTGAAATTCAATAAGTTCATTTATCTAAGTTATAAAATTTGTACAAGAAAATTAATGATCTGATGATATTTTCATAGGTAATGAAATAGATATAAATGGGATAAAAGGTTTTGGGTAAACTATTTAAGAACAATTATGTTTTATGGTATGTCTACCTAAAAATAGTTTCTCCAGATTTCTGGCAACTTGAAACCTTTGAGTTCTGGTAAGTTAAATGACAGAAATTCATTGAATGTCTAGATCATTTTTTTTCCTCTAGACCATTTTTAATAAGATAAAATGCTGAAACATTAATTGCTAAAGGAGTCTATGTTTACCTAATTTTGACTTCTTATTACAATGAAACTAAATATGTATGAGAATATTAATAAATATTTTGTGCTTTATTGAAAGATTATACTATGAAATGGCATATATTTCTAGAAATTTATTCTAAAACGGGAACCTTGAGTAAAGAGTTTTATGCATGGTCAAGACTATCTTAGAGGAACTTCCCTGGTGGAGCACTGGTTAAGAATCCGCCTGCAGGGGACACGGGTTCGATCCTTGGTCCGGGAAGAGCCCACATGCCGCAGAGCAACTAAGCCCGTGTGCCACAACTACTGCGCCTGCGCTCTAGAGCCTGCAAGCCACAACTACTGAGCCCGCATGCCACAACTTCTGAAGCCTGCATGCCTAGAGCCCGTGCTCTGCAACAAGAGAAGCCACCGCAGTGAGAAGCCCGCACACCGCAACAAGAGTAACCCCTACTTGCAGCAACTAGAGAAAGCCAGCACGCAGCAATGAAGAACCAATGCAGCCAAAAAAAAGAAAAAAAAGACTGTCTTAGATTAGATTGAATTTGATTAAATAAGTGAAATTTAATATTAAGTGTGAAAAGGTGTAAAACTAGAATTTTTTCTCTAAGTTTTCTTTGAAATGTTAATTTGCTTTTAATAACAGATTGTGAAGTTTCTTTACCAGTAACTTTCTGCACTTGCCTTTGAAATCGTTTACTGTCACTTTGGTTAAGTGAATAAATATTGCTTCACAGTGACTTATGATCCTACTTGGCCAAACATTTAAAACGTTTTGATATCTTTGACAAACTTTCTCAAATCAAATTCTAAATGAAGTTCTTTTGACCTCTAGCTAACTTTGGGATACTACAGAGGGCCCCTGAACATCTCAAAGAGAGATATTAAAATAATCAGGCTTATTTGGTCTGTTAAATTACATGGGAAACATTGTCAAATGAGTAATGATAGACCTTCTTAAGTTATATTCTATGGGTAAACGTTATTAATATAAATGTTCTAGAAATTATACGAAGTTCCTAAAATTTGAAATGTCCATAATTCTAGTCATTATCTTAAAATTTCATACATCACAGAAATAGCCAAATTTCCTTGACAGTTGCATTGTAATCAGGTCTTTAACCATGCTTTTAAGTCTTTTGTCACTTATAGATAGCTCTTGTCTTACTCTGACCCTTTTACAAAAATGCTTGTAAATGACTTGCTTTTATGCTCCAAAACTAAATTAGATTCGGTAGCAAAAGGACTTCTACGTTGTATGTGGACCCTTTCAGCAAGGGTTCTCTTATGTAAGACTACTGAAGACATAGTAATGGGGTCTCCTTTAACTATTTATGTCCCACACTCAGTTGAGTCTCTTCTAAACTCTCACTACATTTAGCACTATTCTGTATGCCAACTAACTTCTTAAGAGGCATTGTTGCTTTCTGCACCTAATACTATCTTGCTTCTATGTAATAACCTTAACCCTGCAACTTTGCTTCCAGCACTACAGGAAGAAAACACCAAACTGCATAGTGTTAACAGATTATCTTTTTGCTCCCAGGAATGACTTACAAGAAGCTCCTATTGATAAGGCTAATCTATTTGATTTACAGATGGGTCCTCCTTAAGGGATGAATATTACCGAGCTGGGTATGCAATAACATCCACAGTGGACACAACTGAAAGTTCTTATTTACCAGAAACAATGTCAGCAAAATAAGCTGAACTAATTGCCTTAACCCAAGCTTGCCAACTAGCCAAAGACCAGATAACAAATTTTTACACTGACAGTTGCTATGCTTTTGGAGTGGCACACAATTTTGGAATGCTATGGAAACAATGAGGTTTTTAACCTCTTCAAGACAACCTAGTTAAAAAATGGGGGAATTCCCTGGCGGGCCAGTGGTTAGAACTTAGCACTTTCACTGCCAGGGGCTGGGGTTCAATCCCTGGTCGGGGAACTAAGATCCTGCAAGCCGTGAGGTGCAGCCAAAAAAAAAAAGGAAAACAGGTTGCAGAGTTGTTAATTGTTATGCAACTGCTCAAACAGCAATTATTAAAACACCAGGGCATTCCAAATCTGACACTGTGGAAGCGAAAGGAAACCAGCTTGTTGATGCTGCAGCCAAACAGGCAGCTTTAAACACTAATCTTGCCCAGCCTTGAGAATGTCCACTGCTCTCCATTAACCCTGCTAATGAAATAAAAGATTTCTTTCTACAGGCTCAGGAAACCACCGCTAAAGAAAAGAAGCAGATACTGGAACAAAAAAGTGGAATTTTGACCCCACCACACAAATATGGTTTAGACCTGATTAAAAAACAAACCAGAAAAACCTTATAGTGTCTATTGAAGCACAATTGCCATTACTCCAGCATGTACATTCGTTACCCCTTGGGCATCCGAGAAAATGGTTTTACAGAAAAAACAATATTTTTGGAAACTTTCACCCATGGTGGTACAGAAGAAATATATTACATTATTGAAAGGGTCTTATTGAGACACTTTAAAAAACTGGTAACTAGCTCCTTTTACAGCAAGCTTCTGGGAGATGAAAACCTTAAGGATCATGGAATACTACCTAAAAGTTTTGTTTATTGGAAAGGACATCAAATAAAAGATTTTTTGCAGCCACAATGGCAAAACCTTGTCAAGTATTATTAACTAATCCATGTACAGCCAAACCGAAAGACATTAATTCATGGATTCACATCTTTATTTTTATTTTGGGCCTTGCAACGTGGCTTGTGGGACCTTAGTTCCCTGACCAGGGATCGAACATGGGCCCCAGCAGTGAAAGAGCTGAGTCCTAACCACTGGACTGCCAGGGAAGTCCCCCACATCTCTCATTTTTAAAAAGGCCCCTCCAAACTTGCACAAGCCTCTTAGATAGCCTCATCCACCAGAGGGCAGACAGAAGAAGCAAGAAGAAGTACAATCCTGCAGCCTGTGGAACAAAAACGACATTCACAGAAAGATAGAAAAGATGAAAAGGCAGATGGCTACGTACCAGATGACGGAACAAGATAAAACCCCAGAAAAACAACTAAATGAAGTGGAGATAGGCAACCTTCCAGAAAAAGAATTCAGAATAATGATAGTGAAGATGATCCAGGACCTCGGAAAAAGAATGGAGGCAAAGATCGAGAAGATGCAAGAAATGTTTAACAAAGACCTAGAAGAATTAAATAACAAATAAACAGAGATGAACAATACAATACCTGAAATGAAAACTACACTAGAAGGAATCAATAGCAGAATAACTGAGGCAGAAGAACGGATAAGTGACCTGGAAGACAGAATGGTGGAATTCACTGCTGTGGAACAGAATAAAGAAAAAAGAATGAAAAGAAATGAAGACAGCCTAAGAGACCTCTGGGACAACATGAAACGCAGCAACATTCACATTATAGGGGTCCCAGAAGGAGAAGAGAGAGAGAAAGGACCCGAGAAAATATTTGAAGAGATTATAGTCGAAAAACTTCCCTAACATGGGAAAGGAAATAGCCATCCAAGTCCAGGAATTGCAGAGAGTCCCATACAGGATAAACCCAAGGAAAAACACGCCGAGACACATAATAATCAAATTGGCAAAAATTAAAAACAAAGAAAAATTATAGAAAGCAGCAAGGGAAAAACGACAAATAACATACAAGGGAACTCCCATAAGGTTAACAGCTGATTTCTCAGCAGAAAAACTACAAGCCAGAAGGGAGTGGCATGATATACTTAAAGTGATGAAAGGGAATAACCTACAACCAAGATTACTCTACCCAGCAACGATCTCATTCACATTCGATGGAGAAATCAAAAGCTTTACAGACAAGCAAAAGCTAAGAGAATTCAGCACCACCAAACCAACTCTACAACAATGCTAAGGAACTTCTCTAAGTAGGAAACACAAGAGAAGAAAAGGACCTACAAAAACAAACCCAAAACAATTAAGAAAATGGTCATAGGAACATACATATCAACAATTACCTTAAACGTGAATGGATTAAATGCTCCAACCAAAAGACAAAGGCTTGCTGAATGGATACAAAAACAAGACCCATATATATGCTGTCTACAAGAGACCCACTTCAGAGCTAGGGATACATACAGACTGAAAGTGAGGGGATGGAAAAAGATATTCCATGCAAATGGAAATCAAAAGAAAGCTGAGTAGCAATACTCATATCAGATAAATTAGATTTTAAAATAAAGAATGTTACAAGAGATAAGGAAGGACACTACATAAAGATCAAGGGATCAATCCAAGAAGAAGATATAACAATTATAAATATATATGCACCCAACATAGGAGCACCTCAATACAAAAGGCAACTGCTAACAGCTCTAAAAGAGGAAATCGACAGTAACACAATAATAGTGGGGGACTTTAACACCTCACTTACACCAATGGTCAGATCATCCAAACAGAAAATTAATAAGGAAACAGAAGCTTTAAATGACACAAGAGACCAGATAGATTTTATTGATATTTATAGGACATTCCATCCAAAAACAGCAGATTACACTTTCTTCTCAAGTGCGCACGGAACATTCTCCAGGATAGATCACATCTTGGGTCACAAATCAAGCCTCAGTAAATTTAAGAAAATTGAAATCATATCAAGCATCTTTTCTGACCACAACACAATGAGATTAGAAATGAATTACAGGGAAAAAAACGTAAAAAACACAAACACATGGAGGCTAAACAATACGTTACTAAATAACCAAGAGATCACTGAAGAAATCAAAGAGGAAATCAAAAAATACCTAGAGACAAATGACAATGAAAACACGATGATCCAAAACCTATGGGATGCAGCAAAAGCAGTTCTAAGAGGGAAGTTTATAGCTATACAAGCCTACCTCAAGAAACAAGAAAAATCTCAAATAAACAATCTAACCTTACACCTAAGGGAACTAGAGAAAGAAGAACAAGCAAAACCCAAAGTTAGCAGAAGGAAAGACATCATAAAGATCAGAGCAGAAATAAATGAAACAGAAACAAATAAAACAATAGCAAAGATCAATAAAAGTAAAAGCTGGTTCTTTGAGAAGATAAACAAAATTGATAAACCATGAGTCAGACTCATCAAGAAAAAGAGGGAGAGGACTCAAATCAATAAAATTAAAAATGAAAAAGGAGAAGTTACAACAGACACTGCAGAAATACAAAGCATCCTAAGAGACTAGTACAAGCAACTCTATGCCAATAAAATGGACAACCTGGAAGAAATGGGCAAATTCTTAGAAAGGTATAACCTTTCAAGACTGAACCAGGAAGAAACAGAAAATATGAACAGACCAATCACAAGTAATGAAATTGAAAGTGTGATTAAAAATCTTCCAACAAACAAAAGTCCAGGACCAGATGGCTTCACAGGGGAATTCTATCAAACATTTAGAGAAGAGCTAACACCCATCCTTCTCAAACTCTTCCAAAAAATTGCAGAGGAAGGAACACTCCCAAACTCATTCTATGAGGCCACCATCACCCTGATACCAAAACCAGACAAAGATACTACAAAAAAAGAAAATTACAGACCAATATCACTGATGAATATAGATGCAAAAATCCTCAACAAAATACTAGCAAACAGAATCCAACAACACATTAAAAGGATCATACACCATGATCAAGTGGGATTTATTCCAGGGATGCAAGGATTCTTCAATATATGCAAATCAATCAATGTGATATACCATATTAACAAACTGAAGCAGAAAAACCTTATGATCATCTCAATAGATGCAGGAAAAGCTTTTGACAAAATTCAACACCCATGTATGATAAAAACTCTCCAGAAAGTAGGCATAGAGGGAACCTACCTCAACATAATAAAGGCCATATACGACAAACCCACAGCAAACATCATTCTCAATGGTGAAAAACTGAAAGCATTTCCTCTAAGATCAGGAACAAGACAAGGATGTCCACTCTCACCACTATTATTCAACATAGTTTTGGAAGTTTTAGCCACGGCAATCAGAGAAGAAAAAGAAATAAAAGGAATACAAATTGGAAAAGAAGAAGTAAAACTGTCAGTGTTTGCAGATGACATGATACTATACATAGAGAATCCTAAAGATGCCACCAGAAAGCTACTAGAGCTAATCAATGAATGTGGTAAAGTTGCAGGATACAAAATTAATGCACCGAAATCTTTTGCATTCCTATATACTAATGATGAAAAATCTGAAAGAGAAATTAAGGAAACACTCCCATTTACCATTGCAACAAAAAGATAAAATACCTAGGAATAAACCTACCTAGGGAGACAAAAGACCTGTATGCAGAAAACTATAACACACTGAAGAAAGAAGTTAAAGATGATAGCAACATGCAGCTCAATATCAAAAAAACATACAACCCAATCCAAAAATGGGCAGAAGACCTCAACAGACATTTCTCCAAAGAAGATATATAGATGGCCAACAAACACATGAAAAGATGCTCAACATCACCAATCATTAGAGAAATGCAAATCAAAACTACAATGAGGTGTCACCTCACACTAGTTAGAATGGCCATCATCAAAAAATCTACAAACACGGGCTTCCCTGGTGGTGCAGTGGTTGAGAATCTGCCTGCCAATGCAGGGGACACAGGTTCGAGCCCTGGTCTGGGAAGTTCCCACATGCCGCGGAGCAACTAGGCCCGTGAGCCACAATTACTGAGCCTGCGCATCTGGAGCCTGTGCTCCGCAACAAGAGAGGCCGCAATAGTGAGAGGCCCATGCACCGTGATGAAGAGTGGCCCTCACTTGCCGCAACCAGAGAAAGCCCTCGCACAGAAACGAAGACCTAACACAGCCATAAATAAATAAATAAAATTAAGAAATAAAATAAAATAAAAATAAAAATGGATACCATTTAAAAATAAATCTACAAACAATAAATGCTGGAGAGGGTGTGGAGAAAAGGGAACCCTCTTGCAGTGTTGGTGGGAATGTAAATTGGTACAGTCACTATGGAGAACAGTATGGAGGTTCCTTAAAAAACTAAAAATAGAACTACCATATGAGCCAGCAATCCCACTACTGGGTATATACCCTGAGAAAACCATAATTCAGAAAGAGTCATGTACTACAGTGTTCATTGCAGCACTATTTCAATAGCCAGGTCATGGAAGCAACCTAAATGCCCATCGACAGATGAATGGATGAAGAAGATGTGGTACATATATACAATGGAATGTTACTCAGCCATAAAAAGGAACGAAATTGGGTCATTTGTTGAGACGTGCATGGATCCAGAGACTGTCATACAGAGTGAAGTAAGTCAGAAAGAGAAAAACAAATATCGTATATTAAGGCATATATGTGGAGCCTAGAAAAATGGTACAGATGAACCGGTTTGCAGGGCAGAAATTGAGACACAGATGTAGAGAATAAACGTATGGACACCAAAGGGGGAAAGCCGTGGGGGGGTTGTGGTGGTGGTGTAAAAAAAATTTTTAAATAAAGAAAGAAAAGAAAAGAAAAGAAAAGGGCCCCTCCACCTAAATGGACTTCAGGCCCTGTTTCTCGCACCTGACTTCAACTAACTAATTCAAGCATCACCAAGCTAGGACAGAAGAAGACAACAGTAGCAGACAGCTAACCCAAGAGTCTGGACCAGGCCTCTTAGACCCATCCTACTAGTTCAACAGTAGTGTTTACCAAATATCTATCTCTATATCAAAATTTAAAGTTATTGGTTTTACTTCTAGCTATCCTTTTGCCCAGTGTTGAAGACGGAAGGAAAATTCTGTAGTAAGTTGTCACAAAGTATAGTTACTGGAGGCAATTTAACTGATTGTTGGATCTATCATCAAATTCCTTGGTCAATAAAAGGCTGATATAGATCCCTCATAATTCTTGACACTGACTTTTCAGATGTTCCTCTAAAGTGTTTCCTGTCAGCGTATACCTCCATGTTTGTTTACTACATTTGATAAATGTACTCAATTCTGAAGTTTCTGTAATGGGAAAGTGATGTTGGAAAACCAAATGGCTCGATTTTTAAAACTGCTTTGCAATGGGAAACTTGTTCTATAATCCAGACTGAATGTTGTGCTTTCATACCAGATTAGTCCGCTAATATAGCTATCTAATGACTCACATATAAAATCAGTTTTCTGCATTGAACAATCCCCTTTCCAGTCTAAATGAAATTCTGGGTAAATGGTTAAGCCCTGGGGATTCATGGCTTAAATCTTTGCTTCTGACTTTGCTATTGTTGTTGGCTATATTGATTGTGCTCTGTGTGATTAAGAGTAATAATCTCTTGTGCTTCTCAATGTATATTTAAAACTCCAACTAGAATAATGATGTCTAAATGACTTGAAACTATTGATGATATCTATAATTCAATATAAAACAATGGGCATGCATAATGCACATACAGGGTAAATTGACATAAGTACTACTGGACAACCTAGAATTGACTATCAGTCCTTGCCAAGCATTCTATTAGTCATTTTGATGTACGATCCTTTGTCTCCATAATGAATATGACTGTGCCTTCCACTTTTAAGAGGCGGAACAGTTTTCAGAGCTTTCTGAGAATCTACTTCCTGGGTTATAATCCTCAGTTTGGCTCAAATAAAATTCCCTTTTTTTCCTCTTGATAGTTCATTGAATTTTTGTCAATATTTTCATCACTGAAATACCATATTCTAGTTTTCAATTTTGTATCTCTCTACTATTAGACTGTGAGTTCCTTGAGAGCAAAGACTGTGTGTGAGCAAATTCATCATTTTATCTCCAGGACTTAGCACAGTACCTGACACGGAGTGGAGATTCATTAAATAGTAATTGAATAAACTTTATGCTGGATTTATTTTTACACAACATAGATGAATCTTTCTCTAGCTCTTCTTCAGGAAGCACTGTGAGATGTACTAACTAAACATCAAGAGTGGATTTCACATCTATATTCTCTTACTCCTTTACTTCTACCCCATTCTCCTTCCTCTATTTTTGAAGGTTATTGTACTGGGGATTGTCAAAGAGTTGTTATCTTTTCCCTTGCAAATCAAAATGAAAGGCTCACCTTACTTATCTTGGTTTAACATAATAAAGAAATAATCAAAGAAAAAAGCACCATATCTTTTTTTTTTTTTTAAGTCCACAAAATGGTTCCCAGATATAAGGGATGTTGTGAAAGCAGAATCTGAGTATGGGGTAAAGTGAGAAGCCATCATGACCAAACCAACCAAACTCCCCCTAGATACCTGCAGTTTTAGAGATGGAAGGGAATTCAGCAATGATTGAGTCCACCAATGACTCACAACTTGCTTTGATCATTGGTAACTTGCTTATTTGGCCGTGCTATATATTAAAGTGTTTGGGTTTTGGAAGTGCACAGAATAGAAAGAAGTAAAATAATTCTCAGGGCAAAAACTGAAAAAGTAAAAACTGCATAAGATCAAAAATGAAAAATGGGGGCTTCCCTGGTGGCACAGTGGTTAAGAATCCACCTGCCAATGCAGAGGAGACAGGTTCGAGCCCTGGTCTGGGAGGATCCCACATGCCATGGAGCAACTAGGCCCGTGAGCCACAACTACTGAGCCTGCGCGTCTGGAGCCTGTGCTCCGCAACAAGAAGGGCCGCGATAGTGAGAGGCCCGCGCACCGCGATGAAGAGTGGCCCCCGCTTGCCGCAACTAGAGAAAGCCCTCGCACAGAAACAAAGACCCAACACAGTCAAGAAAAAATTAATTAATTAATTAATTAATTTAAAAAAAAGACTATCTCCTATTAAAAAAAAAAGAAAGAAACACGAGCTTGATATGTCCTCAGCGCCTTTGGGTAATGACTAACTGCTTCTCTAGCTGGTGATTCCCCAGCTGAGCCATCTTCCCAGGTAACTGGCGCATTTACACTGCATGGGTGAGAGGCCTTGTCCTTCTAGGATTTGACTTAGTATCATCCATATCTGACATTATCTTTTTTTTTTTTAATGTAGATAATTGTTTATCTGCCCACTAAGTGAACCCAAGAAATGCAAGATTCATCATCCAGGACTCGAAGACCTCGAAACACACACAGCAAAGACCCTCCCTTGGTAAATGGATGAGATAACAAAGGGACCGTCTCTGACTCCGTCCCCAGGCCAAACCTGTATCTATTTCCCGTGTGAAACATAAGTTTGTTGCCCTCATGGTCTCAGCTATTTTCTGTACTTCAGGCTAGAAAGAAAGCTCTTACCTTCTTTGGTATGTGTTTACTACGAGCCACAACGAGGCAGAAACCTCTTTAGCACACAGGTGTGATCCCCATCTTGTCTTCAGAGTTGGCCGAGGGATCCCGGGCTGATCTGATTTCTTCCAGATCTAGAGTCCAATAAATTAGGTGCCGGGCTTGTCCGGCATACCTTCCTCGAGAAAGCCAGTGAGGATACCCACAGCCAGGGCCAAGCATTCAGGGCTCCCTGCTTTCCAGCAGCAGGCAGCTCTGACCTCAGTCAGATCAGGCCTGCAAGGAGGATTTGAAGAGGGAGGTTGCTCAGTTGGGGTGTGTCCCTCACACCCAGGCCCAACCCTTGAAGACTGTTTCCCTGCGGCTCACTCCTGCCCCCTCCCCACTTCTAAGTCTTCTTACTCTCCTGGATTAGAAGGCTATGTTTCTCAAGCCACATCTGAGAAGGCTGAGCTCCTTAACCTAGAAACAGAAGAGTGCTGACAAGACAGATGGGCCTGGGGGCTCCAGAGATGGTTCCAGAGCCCAAGGGGTCCCAGCTGGAGACACACAGGAAGCCAAGGTATTCTTCCTTGTGGCTGTCTTTTCTCTGTTTGCAAAACTTGATGGAAACATTTTGCCTTTTCTTGCTTTTTCCTACTATGGGCACTTTTTCCTTAGGTTACAACCTAAACTCTTACTATATTAAAATAGTAATCACTATTCCCAGAAAATTTACTTTTTCAATACATCTAAGATGCTTATGTGTGTGCTGGGAGGTACTAAATATTCCATGGGAATTTGCAAAAAGATTTATACTCTGTTTACGTATGTGTATTTAGTAGGTCAAGCTTGTTAATTATGTTGTTCAAATCCTCTTTATCCTTATTTATTCTTCCTGATCTGCTCATCTTTGAAAGAAATGTTTTAAAGATTTCTATGATAAGTACAGGTTTAGCAATTTATCTTTGTATTTCTGAATCTTTGCATTATACATTTTGAAGCTATGCAATTAAATATTAGATTGAACCATATGACATTGACATTGGAAATTATATAATACATTAAGGTTTATGGCTATTTTCTTGGTAGAAGATGACCTATCAAAATATCACTCTGCCCTTTTAAATCCTTTTTGCCTTGAATTCTCTTATGTCTGGTATTTTCACATAGGCTCACTTTTTGTTAGTGGTTAACAGCTAAGATACTGATATTTTCCCCAAATTGACTAAAAGTTAAAAGACTGATAAAATCCTATATTATTGAGAGTATGAGAAAAACAGCCCTCTCCATTACACTACTGGTGGGAATGTAAATTGTTTTACTTTTTTGGAATTAAACTAGACTAAACTTTAACTGAGATTTATTAAATTATGTATTTAATTTATTAAATTACAAATTTGTAACACGTAAACCCTTTGGTCCAGAAATCCCACTTTTAAGTATTTTATAAAACTATACAACCATACAAAAAGTGGTAAGGATTTTCACTACCATATTGTTCATGATCATGAAAAACTGGAAACAAAAGTTCAAAAATTGTAGAATGGTTAAATAAGTTATTGCACATACAGGAGAATACTATGTAGTCATTTAAAAAACTGTAGATCAATATCCTCTGTCATAAAGAGATGTTCATATTTTGTGCTATGTGCAAAAGGCAACCTGCTGAAATATATAAAATATAACCTCAATTTGGAAGAAAAAAATTATTTTGTACATTGAAACGTTTTCTAGTTTCTGTATTGATACTTTGGCATCTTGGGGCTTTGCTGACCAGAGAGGGCCCCCCCTCCCAGGGTTAGCTGATTCCTAGAGACAGCAAAGGGCTGTGAGTGCGATTTTCATGTGCAAACCACCCAGCCCAGACCCACATCCGCAACTGCCTCCTTTATTGGCTTTTACACTCAGGACCACTATTCCCACAGCCCTACCCACCCAAGGCCAGTATCAGACAACTAGGGGCAGCTCCTATATGATGGAGCCAATGAAAGTATTCAAACTAGCCGATTTTAGACCTGTTTAGCCCATTACCCTGTGTCAGCAGACATTCTTCCCCTCAAAAACCACAAAAAGGCTCCTGCACACAGTTTCCCCATCTCTCTCTGCCTGCGACCAACCAACCTCAGTGTTCTCTCCTGTGGTCCTGCATAGCGGCTGTGGTGTACCTCCCTCCTTTTGGGAACTGTGAGTAATCAGCTACCTTTTCAATGGCAATCTTGATCTGTTGGCCTCACCATACCTGAATAAAAATCAAATCTACATAAAACATAAATACATAAGAAGTCTTAGTGAATATAGACAGAAGTTATCTCTAGGGGAGAGTGCTAGCTCTGAGTGGGGAGGAGAAGCAATGGATTACACTGTTGACTGTCTGGTTTATTTATTATTATTTATTTTATTTTATTTTTTTTGTGGCCATGCTGCACAGTTTTCAGGGTCTTAATTCCCTGACCAGGGATTGAACCCGGGCCCCTAGCAGTAGAAGCATGGAGTCCTAACCACTGGACTGCCAGGGAATTCCCTGTCTGGCTTACTTTTATAATACTATGCTACTTGTGTACTTTAAAAGATAGGGCATTTAAAAAAAATCAGCTCTCTCCATCTTCTATACGATCGCCATAGGCCAAGCCTTCTTTTTTATTAAAATAATTCTTTTTTTTTTCCTTTTTTATGTGATAAGAACACTTAATAAGAGCTCTATCCTCTTGAAAAATTTAAGTGTATAATACAGTATTGTTAACTGTGGGCACAGTGTTGTAAAACAGGTCTCTAAAACCTATTCATCTCGCAGAACTGAAACTTTATACCCCTTGACTAGCAACTTCCCATTTCCCCTTCTTCCTAGCCCCTGGATTCTATGACTCTGACTATTTTAGATACCTTACAATGGAGGCAAAATCTTTTCTCGGCCCTTTTAAGGTCACTGGCTGGGTCTGAAAATTAAACTGACAAAGATGGATTAACAGGGGGAAAGTATACGGAAAGTATACAAATTTATTTAATGTAGTTTTACATGACATAGGAGCCTTCATAAGAAAATGAAGATCCAAAGAAACAGTTAGACCTGAGTATTTTATGCTGGATTTGATGAAGAGTGTACCACGGTGGAGGAATATGAGAGGTTCAGGAGGGTGAGGGAATTGTAGTAAAGTGGGGGAAACTTAGCACATGAGCATTTTATGACCTGTTTCAGGGAAGAAGGGGAAGGACGGGAGAAGGGCAGAGTGACCTTCCTGCTTCTGACATTTTTTCAAACTCCTTTAGCTTAAAATATTCAATATGTCAAGGTGTGGTATTTTGGGGTCACATGTCCTAAACCCCATCAACTCACTTAAGTGGAATCATGCAGTATTTTTTCCTCTATGACTGGCTTATTTCACTTAGCATAATGTCTTCAAGGTGTATCCATGTTGTCACATATGGCAGGATTTCCTTCTTTTTTAAGGCTGGATAATATTCCACTGTATGTACATATCACATTTTCTTTATCCATTAATGTGTCAATGGACATTTAGGTTGTATCCACATCTTGCAATCCCTCTGTATTTCTTATCTGTTCTATTATAATGTTAACCTAACTGTTTTTCACTTTTCCATTATTGGTCCCATCCAACTCACTCTCCATACCAGACACAGAGTGAACTTTAAAAAATAAAAATTGCTCATACAGCTCTTTCATTTCTGGATATTTTGGAGGGATAAATATCTTGAAAAAACATTCCCACTACAAAACTAGACATGATAAAGAAATATCTTTCTTTTTTTTTTTTTTTTTAAAGAAATTCACGTTCTTTTATTTATTTATTTATTTATTTATGACTGTGTTGAGTCTTCGTTTCTGTGCGAGGGCTTTCTCCAGTTGCGGCAAGTGGGGACCACTCCTCATCGCGGTGCACGGGCCTCCCACCCTCGCGGCCTCTCTTGTTGCGGAGCACAGGCCCCAGACGCGCAGGCTCAGTAATTGTGGCCCATGGGCCCAGCCGCTCCGCGGCATGTGGGATCCTCCCAGACCAGGGCTCGAACCCGTGTCCCCTGCACCGGCAGGCAGATTCCCAACCACTGCGCCACCAGGGAAGCCCAGAAATATCTTTCTTAAATGCGTAATGCTTAGCTGAGCTTGCAAGTGAGGAAGTAAAATCAGACAGAATAAAGGGAGTAAAGGATAATAGGAAATAGAGAGAAAACTTGGGAGGTAAGGAGGCATTGATGCCATGCTGGTTCTGAGGACATTTGCTAGTCCCAGTAAGCTTGAACCTTTGGTTCTATGACAATTGCCTTGAGACGTGGAGGATAAAGGGACAAAGCCTTGGGTACCTACAAGATGAAGAGTTGAAATGTCTCATCAGGGAGCAGGGCTTATCTCTGGGAATTTGTAATCACAGGCTTGCCCTCAAACAATATAAATTGAGGCTTCAATTTATACTACCTGAGTGTTCTAAGAAACCACAAGCTGAGAAATTAACAAACACACATCCTCTCTGCAGGGCACAACATCAACCCAGGCCTTCCGGATTTCCAGAGGAACAAAAGTTCACAATCCAAAATTACAAAACACCACAGAAACCTTCAAGAGGGAGAGTCAGAAAAACAAATAGTAAAATCAGACACCCAAGGACTTGATGATGGAATTTAGAAGCAGAATATAAAATAAGTATATAGGTGAAGAAGCTTAACAAAAGATATCAAAGCAAGGAACAAAATGTTATCAAAAAAAGATCCTGGCAGGTTTGAAAAAGTAGACCATCTAAATAGACCATCTAAAATAAAAAATTTGGGAATTCCCTGGTGGCCCAGTGGTTAGGACTCAGCGCTTCCACTGCTGGGGGCCCGGGTTCAATCTCTGGTCGGGGAACTAAGATCCTGCAAGCCACGAGGCACAGCCAAAAAAATAAAACAAAATAAAATTAAAAATTTAAACTCAATATTAAAAAAATAAGTCCACTGAAAAAAAATCTGACTTTTAGGAAAAAAATCTTTTAAATTACCAGGAATATATCATTGAGAGAGAAATCCATTCCTCTCATTTTCCCCCCCAAAACACTAGAAGGACTAAGAGACAAAAAGGATAGAAGGTGTAACACACATACTTAGAGTTCAGGAGAAAAGACAAGAGGATGTAGGAAAACAGTTCTTAGAGAGATGATAACTGAGTATTCTCCATTGAATAAAAGACATAAATTTGAAATTTGGAGAGCACAACAAATCCCAAGCAGGATAAATATACAGAAATCTGCATCTAGACACATAAGAGTCAAACCACGAGGCACAACGGACAAAGATCTTAAAAGCCACCAGAAATTTAGATTACCTAAATCACTTTCCTGCTTAAAAGCCCTCAATGGCTTCCCTTTGCCTGGTTAAACTTAGGGTATTCTCCAAATTCTCATCCAAAGATCATGGTATATTTTCAAGGAAACAAGAATGGAATGTGACTAATGAGTAGAAATTTCTAGTCTCAGTTGCAGTGTGCCTGGCAAGAAAAGTAAAACTACTTTTGATATTTGATTTTTAAAAGGGCATTGTATGATGGAATCTTTTTGTTTTTTTGGTTTTTTTTTGGCCACACGGTGCGGCATGCGGGATCTTAGTTCACAGACCAGGGATCGAACCCGAGCCCCCTGCAGTGGAAGCTCGGAGTCTCAACCACTGGACCACCATGGAAGTCCCCGGATAATGGAAATTTAACAATTCTGATCCAACACAATCTGATAAGAAACATGAATATTCTGGTCCACTAGAGAGGTGTGCAGTATGGTGGGGCAGGGACGATCTGTACCCAGCTAACATTTTCCTCTAGACATTCCATTTTCCAAATTTGTTCCACTGGTACACTGACACAAGAACATACAATCAAAACTCTTTTGTTCATGCTTTTAACCTTTTCTGACTCCATCCTCAAAGAAGCTTCTGTCATGTTTGTGTGAAAAATATCAAATTCTACAAAGCAGTTGTGCACTCCTTTGAATCCTGACACTTAATAACATACCATGTATGAGAGCTGCTTCCTCAGGACAGCTGTTCAGAACCACGCAACTTCAGGGATAAGAAATAGGGAGAACACCACACTGAGTATCTTGGGAAAAAATTTTAATCTCCTTTCCAACATCTCTTTCAGCATTTTGTTAACTAACTATAAGTGACAATCAGAAATAATTTGGCTTCATATTGCTTTCAAAAAGCAGTAAGAAAGTAGCTACTTAAGAAAAAAAGAAATAGCTACTTAGAAAAAAGGAGGTCTAAGTTTTTTTTCAATTAGAAACATTATTAAAAATTGAGTACAGCAGAAACTAACACAACATTGTAAAGCAATTATACTCCAATAAAGATTAAAAAATAAAAAATAAATAAAAATATAAATTGAGAATTCCATCACATAGAAATACATGATCAAAGGTCAGACTAACAAACATTCAAACAGGCTCTATTCAAACTGCAGTTCTCCATTTCTTTTAGAAGAATCTTTTTTCTCAGACTTGTGAAACAGGATAATGGAACCCTAATTTAAAATGGTTTCGGGGGACATCCCTGGTGGCGCAGTGGTTAAGAATCCGCCTGCCAATGCAATGGACACAGGTTCGAGCCCTGGTCCGGGAAGATCCCACATGCCGTGGAGCAACTAAGCCCGTGCGCCACAACTACTGAGCCTGCGCTCCAGAGCCTGCGAGCCACAACTACTGAAGCCCGTGCACCTAGAGCCGGTGCTCTGCAACAACAGAAGCCATGACAATAAGAAGCTCGCGCACTGCAACGAAGAGTAGCCCCCCACTCGCCGCAACTAGAGAAAGCCTGTACACAGCAACGAAGACCCAACACAGCCAAATATAAGTAAATAAATAAATTTATTAAAAAAATAAATAAATGAAATAAAATAAAATGGAGTCAGGAAGTCACGAAGGAAGAGCTCTCACCCTCCTCTCAACTTATACAGCCAGCAGAAAGATTTCCACATTCCTCAGTAACAGCAAACTGCCAACCACTTGAAACCAATGCGAAACCACCATAAGCCCAAACTCTCGTTCTCCTCCAATGGACTTCTGTTCAAAACAACACTCCCCAATTTCCTCCCAGATTCTAATAAAAGCTAACCTCCCCTTTGTCTCCTCAGACTTGCTTATGGTTCACCACAGTTCGCTGGCCCCAAATTGCAATTCTTCTGCTATTCCCAAATAAACTCATCTTTGCTTAATAATAACCACTGTTAAATTTGTTTCAGGTTGACACTATATGGTGTCAGAGATGGGATTCGAAGCAACTGAACTCCTGAGAAGCTAACAGTCCTTGGAACTGTGTGTGGTATCCACTTGAGCCCCTGTAATCTCTGCTTCTGTTAGGGGAACCACTGACTGAAACCCCCCTCCCTGGCCAGGCACCATAGTAACCACTTGCATGAGTTATTTTAAACAGGAAGTCCTGGTAAGGAATACGAAACTAACAAGCTACCACCGACCGGAAGAATTCAGGAAAGGTCAAAAGGAGAGAGGAGAATCCAGTCCATATGTCCTATCAACCTCCCAGAATCCTTCTCACTGTAATCCATCTTTGCTGAGTGATGCACATGCCACCAGGAAGGACCCTGAGTCAGAGTGACTGGCCAGAGACAACCCAGAAACTAACCCCATTCCCATAAAACCCAAGACTGTGAGCCACGTGGCAGAGTTCTCCTGGGTTCCCTTACCCTGCTGCTCACCACCCAGGCACCCCTTCCCCATAAAGTCTCTTGCTTTGTCAGCACGTGTGTCTCCTCAAACAATTCATTTCTGAGTGTTAGACAAGGGCCCGCTCTCGTGCCCTGGAAGGGGTCCCCCTTCCTGCAACACTTCCATGAGTCATCTTCTTCCTTTCAGCTAAGTAAGTCTGCTCTTGGATTTGAGCTCCCTCCTTTTGGTCCAGCCCTCCAAATTTATTCAGAGTGTTTTCATAAAGGCATTGTCCTCCTTGATGAATACTCAATTTTCTTCTACAGTGTCTCTGTTTTTGAGCTATGGGATCCCAGTCCTCTAAAGACTCTTAGGACGGTTCTCTTTCTGGGATCCTGGCCAGTTTTATGTTTAAAAACTACAGTCCCTGCTCATGCTCATTTTTTTTAACATCTTTATTGGAGTATAATTGCTTTACAGTGTTGTGTTAGTTTCTGTTGTATAACAAAGTGAATCAGCTATACGTATACATATATCCCCATATCCTCTCCCTCTTGCATCTCCCTCCCACCCTCCCTCTCTCAACCTTCTAGGTGGTCACAAAGCACCGAGCTGATCTCCCTGTGCTTTGCAGCTACTTCCCACTAGCTATCTATTTTACATTTGGTAGTGTATAAACGTCAGTGATACTCTCTCACTTTGTCCGAGCTTACCCTTCCCCCTCCCTGTGTCCTCAAGTCCATTCTCTACAACTGTGTCTTTATTCCTGTCCTGCCCCTAGGTTCATTAGAACCATTTTTTTTTTTTTTTTAGATTCCATATGTATGGGTTAGCATACGGTATTTGTTTTTCTCTTTCTGACTTACTTCACTCTGTATGACAGATTCTAGGTCCATCCACCTCACTACAAATAACTCAATTGTGTTTCTTTTCATGGCTGAGTAATATTCCATTGTATATCTGTGCCACATCTTCTTTATCCTTTCATCCGATGATGGACACTTAGGTTGCTTCCATGTCCTGGCTATTGTAAATAGTGCTGCAATGAACACTGTAGTACATGACTGTTTCTGAATTATGGTTTTCTCAGGGGATACGCCCAGTAGTGGGATTGCTGGCTCATATGGTAGTTCTATTTTTAGTTTTTTAAGGAACCTCCATACTGTTCTCCATAGTGACTGTACCAATTTACATTCCCACCAACACTGCAAGAGGGTTCCCTTTTCTCCACACCCTCTCCAGCGTTTATTGTTTGCAGATTTTTTGATGATGGCCATTCTGACTGGTGTGAGGTGATACCTCATTGTAGTTTTGATTTGCATTTCTCTAATGATTGGTGATGTTGAGCATCTTTTCATGTGTTTGTTGGCAATCTGTATATCTTCTTTGGAGAAATATCTGTTTAGGTCTTCTGCCCATTTTTGGATTGGGTTGTATGTTTTTTTGATATTGAGCTGCATGAGCTGCTTGTAAATTTTGGAGATTAATCCTTTGTCAGTTGCTTCATTTGCAAATATTTTCTCCCATTCTGAGGGTTGTTTTTTCATCTTATTTATGGTTTCCTTTGCTGTGCAAAAGCTTTTAAGTTTCATTAGGTCCCATTTGTTTATTTTTGTTTTTATTTCCATTTCTCTGGGAGGTGGGTCAAAAAGGATCTTGCTGTGATTTATGTCATACAGTGTTCTGCCTACGTTTTCCTCTAAGAGTTTTATAGTGTCTGGCCTTACATTTAGGTCTTTAATCCATTTTGAGTTTATTTTTGTGTATGGTGTTAGAAAGTGTTCTAATTTCATTCTTTTATATGTAGCTGTCTAGTTTTCCCAGCACCACTTATTGAAGAGGCTGTCTTTTCTCCATTGTATATTCTTGCCTCCTTTATCAAACCAAATTCATTGATTAGCTCTAGTAGTTTTCTGGTAGCATCTTTAGGATTCTCTATGTATAGTATCATGTCATCTGCAAACAGTAACAGTTTTCCTTCTTTTCTGATTTGAGTTCCTTTTTATTTCTTTTTCTTCTCTGATTGCTGTGGCTAAAACTTCCAAAACTATGTTGAATAATAGTGGTGAGACTGGGTACCCTTGTCTTGTTCCTGATCTTAGAGGAAATGGTTTCAGTTTTTCACCACTGAGGATGATGTTGGCTGTGGGTTTGTCATATATGGCATTTATATCAACATTTATTATGTTGAGGTAGGTTCCCTCTATGCCTAATTTCTGGAGAGTTTTTATCATAAATGGGTGTTGAATTTTGTTGAAAGCTTTTTCTGCATCTATTGAGATGATCATATGGTTTTTCTCCTTCAATTTGTTAATACGGTTTATCGCATTGATTGATTTACGTATATTGAAGAATCCTTGCATCCCTGGGATAAACCCCACTTGATCATGGCGTATGATCCTTTTAATGTGCTGTTGGATTCTCTTTGTTAGTATTTTGTTGAGGATTTTTGCATCTATATTCATCAGTGATATTGGCCTGTAGTATTCTTTCTTTGTGACATCTTTGTCTTTGGTATCAGGGTGATGGTGGCCTCGTAGAATGAGTTTGGGAGTCTTCCCCCCACTCTGCTCTATTTTGGAAGAGTTTGAGAAGGATAGGTGTTAGCTCTTCTCTAAATGTTTGATAGAATTCGCCTGTGAAGCCATCTGGTCCTGGACTTTTGTTTGTTGGAAGATCTTAATCAGAGTTTCAATTTCAGTGCTTGTGATTGGTCTGTTTATATTTTCTGTTTCTTCCTGGTTCAGTCTTGGAAGGTTGTGCTTTTCTAAGAATTTGTCCATTTCTTCCAGGTTGTCCATTTTATTGGCATATAGTTGCTTGTAGT
Organism: Balaenoptera acutorostrata; assembly: GCF_949987535.1. Classification (NCBI taxonomy): domain Eukaryota; kingdom Metazoa; phylum Chordata; class Mammalia; order Artiodactyla; family Balaenopteridae; genus Balaenoptera; species Balaenoptera acutorostrata. The sequence continues at coordinate 50,545,516 of NC_080068.1, read as the reverse complement.
AATCTCTCATGAACCTTTGTATTTCTGCAGTGTCAATTGTTACTTCTCCCTTTTCATTTCTAATTCTGTTGGAGTCTTTTCCCTTTTTTTTCTTGGTGAGTCTGGCTAATGGTTTATCAATTTTGTTTATCTTCTCAAAGAACCAGCTTTTAGTTTTATTGATCTTTGCTATTGTTTCTGTCATTTCTTTTTCATTTATTTCTGATCTGATCTTTATGATTTCTTTCCTTCTGCTAACTTTGGGGTTTTTTTGTTCTTCTTTCTCTAATTGCTTTAGGTGTAAGGTTAGGTTGTTTATTTGAGATGTTTCCTGTTTCTTGAGGTAGGATTGTATTGCTATAAACTTCTCTCTTAGAACTGCTTTTGCTGCATCCCATAGGTTTTGGGTCATCGTGTTTTCATTGTCATTTGTTTCTAGGTATTTTTTAATTTCCTCTTTGATTTCTTCAGTGATCTCTTGGTTATTTAGTAGTGTATTATATAGCCTCCATGTGTTTATATTTTTTACAGACTTTTTCCTGTAATTGATATCTAGTCTCACAGCATTGTGGCTGGAAAAGATACTTGATACGTTTTCAATTTTCTTAAATTTACCAAGGCTTGATTTGTGACCCAAGATATGATCTTTCCTGGAATATGTTCCATGAGCACTTGAGAAGACAGTGTATTCTGTTGTTTTTGGATGGAATGTCCTAATAATATCAATTAAGTCCATCTTGTTTAATGTGTCATTTAAAGCTTGTGTTTCCTTATTTATATTCATTTTGGATGATCTGTCCATTGGTGAAAGTGGGGTGTTAAAGTCCCCTACTATGATTGTGTTACTGTCGATTTCCCCTTTTATGGCTGTTAGCATTTGCCTTATGTATTGAAGTGCTCCTATGTTGGGTGCATAAATATTTCAAATTATTATATCTTCTTGGAATGCTCCCTTGATCATTATGTAGTGTCCTTCTTTGTCTCTTCTAATCATCTTTATTTTAAAGTCTATTTTGTCTGATATGAGAATTGCTACTCCAGCTTTCTTTTGATTTCCATTTGCACGGAATATCTATTTCCATCCCCTCACTTTCAGTCTGTATGTGTCCCTAGCTCTGAAGTGGGTCTCTTGTAGACAGCATATGTACGGGTCTTGTTTTTGTATCCATTCAGCCAGTCTATGTCTTTTGGTTGGAGCATTTAATCCATTTACATTTAAGATAATTATCAATATGTATGTTCTTATTACTATTTTCTTAATTGTGTTGGGTTTGTTTTTGTAGGTCTTTTCCTTCTCTTGTGTTTCCTGCCTAGTGAAGTTCCTTTAGCATTTGTTGTAAAGCTGGTTTGGTGGTGCTGAATTCTCTTAACTTTTGCTCATCTGTAAAGGTTTTAATTTCTCCATCGAATCTGAATGAGATCCTTGCTGGATAATCTTGGTTGTAGGTTTTTCCCTTTGATCACTTTAAATATGTCCTGCCAGTCCCTTCTGGCTTGCAGAGTTTCTGCTGAAAAATCAGCTGTTAACCTTATGGGGATTCCCTTGTATGTTATTTGTTGCTTTTCCCTTGCTGCTTTTAATATTTTTCCTTTGTATTTAATTTTTGATAGTTTGATTAATATGTGTCTCGGCATGTTTCTCTTTGGGTTTATCCTGTGTGGTATTCTCTGTGCTTCCTGGACTTGATTGACTATTTCCTTTCCCATGTTAGGGAAGTTTTCAATTATAATCTCTTCAAATATTTTCTCAGACCCTTTCTTTTTCTCTTCTTCTTCTGGGACCCCTATAATTTGAATGTTGGTGTGTTTAATGTTGTCCCAGAGGTCTCTGAGACTGTCTTCAATTCTTTTTATTCTTTTTTCTTTATTATGCTCCCTGGCAGTTATTTCCACGATTTTTTCTTCCAGCTCACTTATCCGTTCTTCTGCCTCAGTGATTCTGTTACTGATTCCTTCTAGAGTATTTTTAATTTCAGTAATTGTGTTGTTCATCACTGTTTGTTTGCTCTTTAGTTCTTCTAGATCCTTGTTAAATGTTTCTTGTATTTTCTCCATTCCGTTTCCGAAATTTTGGATCATCTTTACTATCATTACTCCGAATTCTTTTTCAGGTAGGTTGTCTATTTCGTTTTCATTTATTTGGTCTTGTAGGTTTTTACCTTGCTCCTTCGTCTGTAACATATTTTTGTCATTTCTTCTTTGTTTTTTTTTTTGATGGGTGGTGCTGTATTCCTGTCTTACTGGTTGTTTGGCCTGAGACGTCCAGCACTGGATTTTGCAGGCAGTTGGATAGAACTGTGTCTTGGTGCTGAGATGAGGACCTCCAGGAGGCCTCACTCTGATCGATATTCCCTGGGGTCTGAGGTTCTCTGTTAGTCCAGCGTTTTGGACTTGGAGCTCCCACCACAGGAGCTCAGTCCCGACCTCCGGCCTGGGAACCAAGATGCCTCAAGCTTCATGGAGCTGTTAAAAAAAAAAAAAAAAAAGAAAAAAAGGGGGGCTTCCCTGGTGGCACAGTGGTTAAGAATCCGCCTGCCAATGCAGGGGACACAGGTTCGAGCCATGGTCCGGGAAGATCCCACATGCCGCGGAGCAACTAAGTCCCTGTGCCACAATTACTGAGCCTGCACTCTAGAGCCCACGAGCCACAACTACTGAGCCTGCGTGCTGCAACTACTGAAGCCCGCGCGCCTAGAGCCCGTGCTCCGCAACAAGAAAAGCCACTGCAATGAGAAGCCCGCACACTGCAACAAAGAGTAGCCCCCCCTCGCTGCAACTAGAGAAAGCCTGTGCACAGCAATGAAGACCCAATGCAGCCAAAAATAAATAAATAAATAAATTTTAAAAAAAGAAAAAGAAAAAAAGGAGCAGTACAATATCAAAGGAAAAAAAAAGGGGGGGGCAGGGGCAACAAGCCAAAAGGAGAGAACGCTAACAAAATATAAAGAATAAAATAAAATTAGAAAAATAAAAGATTTATTAGGAAAAATAAAAATATAGAAGAATCAACAACAATGAATCAACAAGGTAAAACAGAACCCCAATCTAAAAGAGGAAAAAAGAAAAGAAAAGAAAAAAAAAAGCCTTGGCTATGGGGGTGGAACTTAGGCAGGGTTGGGGTTTAGGGTGGGGCGGGACCTAGGCGGGTGGGGGGGTGACGTTCAAGCATGGGGGTACCGGGGGCCTCTGCTTAGGACCTGTGTGGAAGGGGAGAGGCAGCACATGGAAAGGAGGGCCTCTGGAGTGTGGAGTTCTGGAGTTTGGAAGTAGGGCCCTGGGTGAGGGTGTGTGGGTGGGGTTTAGGCCCAGCTGGTTGGAGGGGGTCTCAGAGGGGGTCTCCGAGTGTAGAGCAAAGGCCCTGGTCGTGTAGGGGCGGGGCTTGGGCTCTGCGCGGCAGGAGGGAGGCTCCGAGGGCAGAGGGTTAGGCCCCAGAGCCCAACAGGCTCCCCGGTGCCTAAGTATACAGGGAACGCACTGGCCCTGTTCCCTTCCATTCCTTTGTGCTCCCCTCCCCCACCGTCTCCCCCAGGGTCTCCTCCGTCATCGTTGGACCTCTAACTGTGGGTGGGTCCCACTGGGTGTAGGAACTCCTCCCCTCCCCCAGCCACCCCTCAGGGGTGCCAGTCCCGGAGGTCTGGCCTTTACTTTTGCTCCCCCTTCCCCCCTCCCACTCCCTCAGGACCCATGCTGCTGGAGGGGGCCTAGGTGGGCAGAGGATCAGGCCTGGGATCTCAACAGGTTCCTGGGGGTCCACGTAGGCAGGGGAAACCTGGCCACACTCCCCTTTGATCCTCTGCCCTCCCAATGGTTCCCCAATTTCCCCCTTCGGGTGTGGGATCTCTTCCCCTCCCCCAGCCGCCCCTCAGGGGTGCTAGTCCCATCCCGCCTACACTTCTCCTCCCCCCTCACTCCCCCCAGGCCCCACGTCCTACCCGGTCCCTGGGGGTTCCTCCCATGCCCTTAGGTGTCCGTGGTCCCCCCCCAGTGCCTCATAGGTGCCCTAGTTGTGAGGAGACAACGAATTCCGTGTCCTCCTAGTATGCCATCTTGACCCTCATGCTCATTTTTAACTAAATGGACCAGCCCAACCAAAGATCGTCTAGAACTTCAGTGGCCATTGTGGGGAACTTTTGACCTCCCCAAACCTATTTTTCTCAGAACTAAAATAGAAGACCGTGGCTCTAAAGCACAACAAAGTGAATGGGATGCCTATTTTAAACGGTACCTCAAGGCCTCCAAGTGCAATCAGGACTCTAAAGCTGCCTCTTTACAAAATACTACTTATGATTGAGGCAAATAAAAAATTAAAAGAATGTAAAAAAGCATCAGAGGCCTCTTCTCCCCTTTCACTTCCTGCGCTAACTTCTCCTTTCCCTACTGTGCCTGTTCTTTCCTCTTTGTACCCTCCTCCTTTTCATTTCAACCCTATCATTGATCTTCCCTTGTTCTCTGAACCTCTCCCTACTTCCTCCTCAACTCAACCCATTAAAACCTGCACCTTTAAAAATCAAACCCTCCTAGGATCCTAATGCTAAGCTCCTAATTTCCTATGTTCCCTGAACTAAGACTGAACTACAAACCACAGTCAAAGGTTTTCCTAAAGTTACTGAAGCTCCTCATAAATTCACTGAGGAATTTAATATAATTGTCCAGACTTTTCAACCTGGTTCCTCAGACTTAATATCAACTAGTCCACATGCTTTTTGGCAAAGGTGGAACCCAACATTGGATGAAAACTGCTAATTGGTCACATCTTGAAAAATCTCTAGAATAACAAATGGGAGATTAACCCCCTGCCCTATTTTGTGATCAGGCTCAGGCAATTGTTAAGGGACTCCATTAGCAATCCCTAGAGCTTTCCTGAAAGCTGCTGATTGGAACAAAATTCAGGCCTGCATTTAAAAACCCAATGAGGGGCTTCCCTGGTGGCGCAGTGGTTGAGAATCTGCCTGCTAATGCAGGGGACACGGGTTCGAGCCCTGGTCTGGGAAGATCCCACATGCCATGGAGCAGCTGGGCCCGTGAGCCACAACTACTGAGCCTGTGCATCTGGAGCCTGTGCCCCGCAACGGGAGGGGCCGCGATAGTGAAAGGCCCACGCACTGCGATGAAGAGTGGTCCCCACTTGCCGCAACTAGAAAGCCCTCGCACGAACCAAAGACTCAACACAGCCAAAAATAAATAAATAAATAAAAAGAAGTGTAAGCCTACTGCAGGCTTTAAAAAAAAAAAAAAAAAAAAACCCAATGAGGTCCCATTTGTTTGTTTTTATTTTCATTACCCTAGGAGGTGGGTCAAAAAAGATCTTGCTGCAGTTTATGTCAAAGAGTGTTCTGCCTATGTTTTCCTCTAAGAGTTTTATAGTGTCTAGCTTTATATTCAGGTCTTTAATCCATTTTGAGTTTATTTTTGTGTATGGTATTATGGAGTGTTCTAATTTCATTCTTTTACATGAAGCGGTCCAGTTTTCCCAGCACCACTTATTGAAGAGGCTGTCTTTTCTCCATTGTATATTCTTGCCTCCTCTGTCATAGATTAGGTGACCATAGGTGTGTGGGTTTATCTCTAAATGTCCATCAACAGAGGAATGGAGGGACTTCCCTGGTGGCACAGTGGTTAAGTATCCACTTGCCAAGGCAGGGGACACGGGTTCAATCCCTGGTCCAGGAAGATCCCACATGCCACGAAGCAGCTAAGCCCATGTGCCACAACTACTGAGCATGCACTCTAGAGCCTGAAAGCCACAACTACTGAGCCCACGCACTACACCTACTGAAGCCTGCACACCTAGAGCCTGTGCTCCACAACAAGAGAAGCCACCGCAATGAGAAGCCCGCGCACTACGACGAACAGTAGCCCCCACTCGCCACAACTAGAGAAAGCCCACACACAGCAATGAAGACCCAACGCAGCTAAAAATATAAATTAAAAAAAAAAACAGAGGAAAGGATAAAGGAGATGTGGTACATATATACAATGGAATATTACTCAGCCATAAAAGGAACAAAATTGGGTCATTTGTAGAGACGTGGATGGATTTAGAGATTGTTATACAGAGTGAAGTCAGAAAGAGAAAAACAAATATTGTATATTAATGCGTATGTGTGGAATCTAGAAAAATGGTATAGATGATCCTATTTGCAAAGCAGAAATAGAGACACAGCCGTAGAGAACAAATGTATGGATACCAAGGGGAAAAAGGGTGGGGTGGGAGGAATTGGGAGATTGGGATTGACACATACACACAATTGATACTATGCATAAAATAGATAACTAACGAGAACATACTGTATAGCACAGGGAACTCTACTTAATGCACTGTGCTGACCTGAATGGGAAGGAAGTCCAAAAGGGAGGGGATATATGTATACGTATGGCTGATTCATTTTGCTGTACAGTAGAAACTAACACAACATTGTAAAGAAAGTATACTCCAATAAAAATTTAAAAAAAAAAAAAAAGAACCCATGCATGACTATTATAGTCGACTCCAGATTATTTTTAAGGAAAATTCTGGTCTCCCCATGGATGTCGAATCCACATGGGTGGCCTTTAACTCTATGTTCATTAATGAGCTAAACTGAGACCTCTCTCTTTTGGCAAAGAGAATTAGAATAAGATGGGAAACTATGTTCGTAATGGACTTGGTTAATTTAGCAAACCGGCTAACCCACACCCACACGAAGTACTAGGTATAAAATAAGCTACAAGGATATATTGTACAACATGGGGAATATAGCCAGTATTTTATAATAACTATAAATGGCGTATAACCTTTAAAAATTGTGAATCACTATGTTATACACCTAAAACGTATACAACGTTGTAAATCAACTATAACTTAATTAAAAAATAAAATAAAGTGATGGCCAAAAAAAACACACCCAAATTGTTCCCTCAAAGCCTTTCCCCAGAATTAATCAATACCCTACAAATAAAGAGTGCTTACAGGGAATCAGACCAATCACAGAGGATTATAAAGCCCAGGGGTTTATAATCCCTTGTATCAGTCCCTGCAATACCCTTATTTCACCTACCAGGAAACCCAATGGCCTCGGATAGACTTGTCCAAGACCTCCATACTGTAAACAATATTGTTATCCCTTTTCACCTTGTTGTTCCCAAACCTCACACCTTATCAGCTCCCATCCCTACTGAAAGTAAGCTTTTCACTGTGATTGCTTTGTGTAGTGCCTTCTTTAGCATCCCTGTGGATAAGGCCCATCAATATCTCTTTGCCTTTAATTGGGAAGGACAACAATACATCTGAACAGTAATGCCCCAGGGTTTAACTAAAAGTCCTTCTTATTTCTCACAAACCCTAAGAGTTTATTTAGATGATGTAAAATTTCCTAGAGGTTCTAAACTATTACAATATGTGGATGATTTGCTTCTCTGCTCCCCTTTCCAGGCCTCCTCACGGAAAGACAGCATCCATCTGCTAAAGCTTTTAGCCTCAAAGAGACATAGGGTCTCTAAGGAGAAGCTACAGTTTGTTCAAACTCAAGTTTGCTTTTCAGGACATCTGATTTCAGAACAAGGACTACGCATAGATCCAGAAAGGCTCCATGGTATCCTGAATTTCCTAAAGCCCAAAACTAAGTGCCAATTACGAGGCTTTCTTGGGTTAGCTGGCTATTATCATAACAAGGTTTCAAATTTTTCTCTCATGGTTCAGCCCCTATATATATCTTGTTGAAAAACACTAAGCCTGATCCTATTATTTGGGAAGATCAGGATGATCTAGGTTTTAAAATCCTGAAGGAAAGCTTAATGAATCTCTCTGCCCTTGGACACTAATTATCAACTCCCCTTTTTCCTCTAAGTCTATGAAAAGGTAGGAAATGCCCTCAGGGAGCTTATTTAGAAACATGGAGACCACCATCACCAATAGGGTATCACAGTCAGCAGCTAGACCCTGTGGCACAAGGATACCCCCTTGCCTCTGAGCCATTCCTGCCACTGCCCTTTTAGTAAAGGCCAACCAAGAAATACTTATGGGGCTTCCCTGGTGGTGCAGTGGTTGAGAGTCTGCCTGCTAATGCAGGGGACACGGGTTCAAGCCCTGGTCTGGGAAGATCCCACATGCCGCGGAGCAACTGGGCCCGTGAGCCACAATTACTGAGCCTGCGCGTCTGGAGCCTGTGCTCCGCAACAAGAGAGGCCACGATAGTGAGAGGCCCACGCACAGCGTTGAAGAGTGGCCCCCGCTTGCCACAACTAGAGAAAGCCCTCGCACAGAAACGAAGACCCAACACAGCCAAAAATAAATAAATAAATAAATTAATTAAAAAAAAAAAAAAGAAATACTTATGGGTTCCTCTCTGACCATCTTTGTTCCTCATGCTATTGAAAGCCCTTCTGAATTCCAACTATATCCAACATCTTTCAGCAAGACGTCTTACTCCCTATGAAATGCTCCTGTGGACTGCACCCCATATCACTCTTGCTCACTGTAATATCCCTAACCTTGCCACCCTTCTTCCCTCCTCTATGGACGAAACTCCTCATGACTAACTCTGACAGACCATCTCTTGACTCCCTATTACAACTTGCAAGAAACCCCTTTAACAAATGTTGATTCTTCATGGTTTACTGATGGTTCTTATTTAAAAGATGAAAACGGTGAATATTGTGCTGGATATGCAATTGCAACTTCTTCTGAAGTTATCAAGGCAGCACCTTTGCCTTTGGCTACCTCAGCACAACGGGCTGAATCATACGCTCTTACTCAAGCCTATAGTTCAGCCATGGGCAAAACTGCAAATATTCATACAAACAGTAGAAACACTTTTGGAGTAGCTCATAACTTTGGAATGTTATGGAAGCAGAGAGATTTCCTTACGTCTAATGGGGATAAAACTTAAAATGGCCCATATATTCAAGATTTATTAGATGCCATACTTCTACCAGCCACTCTGGCTATTATTAAAGTTCTGGGCATTCTAAACTTGACTCCCTGGAAGCTAAAGAGAACCACCTCACTGATATCTCCACTAAAAATGCTGCTCTCACAGGAACCAACAACCAAACCTCTGTCATGCTCCAAAAAGATGTTCCCCCAAATGATAATCTAGACAAGTTGACTAGAGATACCCAACAACTGGCCACAGAAAAGGAAAAACAATATTGGAAATCTAATTACTGTTGGTTTGATAAAAAGAAAGAGCTCTGGTTTGGGCCAAATGATGATCCAGTCCTGCCAGAGACTCTAAAATTCCCATTACTGACTACAGTTGACCCTTGAACAACACAGGATTGAACAGCAAGGGTCCACTTATATGTGGATTTTTTCCAATAAATACATACTGCAGTACTACATGATCTGCAGTTGGCTGATGAAGAATCTCGGATACGGAGGGCCAACTGTAAAGTTATAAGCGGATGTTCAGCTGTGCAGGGGGATCAGTGCCCTTACCCCTGTGTTGTTCGAGAGTCAACTGTACTGTATATGCATTGAATCAATGATCTACTGATAAAATGATAAACTTTATGAATCAATACTGGTAGGAAAATATTAATAAAACCACTAAAAGCACTTTATTTGCCACACGCATCCAAAATACAATGCTGGGGAACCTATCCACACCACCCCAAAACTTTAAATTACCCAATAGACCATTTGAGGTTTGGCAACGGATTTCCTACAGCTTCCCCCATCTCATGGATATAAATATGTTTTGGCAATGGTTGTATATTTTCTCACTGAACTGAAGCTTTCCCTCGTAGATGGGCCACTGCCTCTCCTGTGGCTAAAATTCTATTAGAAAAGATTATCCCGGGCTTCCCTGGTAGTGCGGTGGTTAAGAATCCGCCTGTCGATGCAGGGGACACAGTTCAAGCCCTGGTCTGGGAAGATCCCACATGCCGCGGAGCAACTAAGCCCGTGCACCACAACTACTGAGCCTGCGCTCTAGAGCCTGCGAGCCACAACTACTGAGCCCAAGTGCCACAACTACTGAAGCCCGCGTGCCTGGAGCCCGTGCTCCAAAACAGGAGAAGCCACCGCAATGAGAAACCCACACACCGCAACGAAGAGTAGCCCCCGCTCACTGCAACCAGAGAAAAGCCTGCGCACAGCAACAAAGACCCAACACAGCCAAAAATTTTAAAAAATTAAAAAAAAAAAAGCCATTAAAAAAAAAAATTATCCCTACCCAGCAAACCCCACCTCGAACTTCATGGTGACTGGGGAATTCACTTCACCAGCCAGGTGCTTGGACAAGTCTGTGCTGTCTGGCCAGTTCTACAACACTTTCCCTGTGCTTACCAGCCAAATTCCCCAGGGCCAGTCGAACACATGAATGGCACCATTAAGAGTCTATCGGCAAAATTTGTAGAGACTCTTCAAACACCCTGGCCAAAGTCACTGCCATTGGTCCTTCTAAATCTTAGGTTTATCTACCCTTTTTGCAACCCATAAACTCTCACACTTTGAGATAATCACAGGATTCTCAATGCCGCTAGCTCCTGCTTCTTTTGATCTATAGCTAATAAAAGAGTATATACTTGAATATTTTAAAGACTTAATTGTTTCTGTTGAAAATAACCATGATTCAGTAGAACAATCTTTTCACAGCATGCTCCTGGGAGACAAAGGTCTGCAGCATCATCCCTTACAACCTACAGATTTCGTCTCCTGTAGGAGACATCTTCAAAGACATCCCTCCAACCTTGCTGGAAGGGCCCTTACCAACTGTTGTTAACCAGTCCGCGTACTGCCAAGATCCAGGAAACAGACTCTCAGATCATGTATCACATCTAAAGAAAGCACCAAACCCTGACTGGACCTGTGTACCAACTGATGACCTAAAAGTAAAAGTTTCCAGGAATTGAAACAGATGACAGCTAAAAGAGACAGCTTTCCCAAGATGACCAGACCAGGCCTGTACACCTTTTCCCCATTGTTTCTTACCTTATTTCTCCCCTTTCTTTCTTGGAAAGACAATGCTCTTACCTGCACTTCTGACTCTGTTTGCAACAGAGGGAAATGTCTGATGGTTGGGTTTGCCACCAGAAACTCAAATCTGTACACAACAGCAGTAACTCGCTAGTCCATCCTGTGACCAATTTTTCATTTGTCCCTAATGCCACTGCTAATTGCACTCCATTTCCCCTCAATGTTAACTCCAGAGTGAAACTTCTGTCAACAGCACTCCTGACGCCGTTTCATCCTGAACACCCCCACTAACTGTAGCAATGATGGTACCACTCCCGATAAACTTAAAATTATGCTACTACAACCACCCCACTCACACCCTTACTTTCATAATCTTTGTCCCCAAAACACCCTAAACCCAATTACCCTGTGCCATCACGTTAGAGAATGGACTTTTCTGCTTGGAGGAATCCTCTCAGAATGCTCTCAAAACATCACTGACCCCTGGTTGACTAATGCCAATAGCTCCATTCCCACAAATTCACCAATAAACAATGCCACTTCAGCTGGAGTCCTTTGTGCTCATCCGGTTTCATCTTCGTTTGTGAAGGATGGCATCATCCCTGGGCTTATAAATGTCTGGATAGTTGGCGAATGGGAGGACAATTCTCGTTAGGATATCTAGTTGTCCCACTATCCATTCATAACCGATCTGAAACCAATCTCTGGGCCAACCCCTTAAGCCTACCTCAAAGAACCTAATGTTAACGGCCCAACAGGGTCCATGACTCTGGGTCTGTCTCCTTGGCGGATCTTTCCTCCTTTCTTGGTTTGGAGTACACATCAATGAGCACATGATTTGAAAACTATCCATTACCCTAGGTTATACAGCTGACTCCACCCCTAAAGCCATAGCTGCCCAACAACAGGCTTAGATTCTGTCAACTTTAGTAATAGAAGAGGCAGTTATTTCGCTAGCAAAAGCAAGTTTATTTGGGAATAGCCATAGGAATTACAATTCAGGATATGCAAACTATGGCAGACCACAGGCAAATCCAGAAAACAGGAAGGAGGAGTTTGCTTTCATAGGGAAAAGAGGGAGTTGGGACGGACTGTAATAATGAAAGAGTTCACTGGAGGAGGCTAGGAGTCCAAAGTATGGAGGCTTCTCATTGGTTGGGCAGCTACAGTCTGATTGGCTGGGCTGTCATCAGACGGAGAATTTTCTTCTTCCTGTTGGATAGTAGAGTAGGCAACACCTTCCTGTCTGAGATATAGGCGCATATCTCTTCCTGTTTGGAGTAATCGATGATGCACTGGTCGGGGGACTCCCCCCTACAGGTCTGTCTCCACTCCAATTTTAGCTGAGGTTTCTTTAATTAATTCCACAATTCCTTAGCTAAAGTGGTATTAGTCAAATTGCCCTTAGCTAACTCCTAGCAGAACAAGGTAGTATATGCTGGCAGCAAGAACAACTTGTTGCACATGGATAATTTTCTCTGGGGAAGGAGAAACTCAATTACATAAAATCAGGGAACAAGTACACTGATTACAAGTTTCACCTGATTCCCCATGGTCCTTCAATCTTTAGGACAATTATACAAACTGGATTTGTCATATTACTTTTAATTTTGACTTGTATAATCATTTTAAAACTTTGTACCTGTTGCCCGTCAAACATCTGCAGAAATGATGCACCAAACAGTATTATGTCAGCTCAGTGCTTTGAGATGATCTCCAAGGCTTACAACCTTGATAAGACACAATTTAAGAATGGGAGACTCCTGAGAGCTCCTCCTTCTACCTTCCTTGTTGCTCAAATGTGGCCCTGCGGTTTCCAAATGCTACTTGCTCTTTCCCCCCAACATAACTCCCAGGAAAGGTCCTTCCCAGCAATGAGGGACACAGACAAAAATATTTCAACCAAAAAAAAACCAACCTGATGCTGCATCAGTTATGCTTTCAGAGAAAGATCTTGATCAAAAGGGAGAAATGTGACAATGGATAAAGCATACTTGATTTTAAGTGGAGTGGGAAAGCCACGAAAGGAGAGTTCTTACCCTTGGTTTCAACTTACACAGCCAACAGGAAGAAAGATTTTTGCATTTCTCAGTAACAGCAAACTGACCATCACTTGCAACCAATGTGAAACTGCAACAACCCTGAACTCTTGTTCTCCTCTAATGAACTTTTGTTCAAAACAACACTCCCCGGTATCCTCCCAGATTCCAATAAAAGCTAACCTTCCCTTGGTTCCTCAGATTTGCCTATGGTTCGCCATGGTTTGCTTGTCCCGAACTGTAATTCCTCTGCTATTCCCCCTGCTAAACTCATCTTTGCTTAATAATAATTGTTGTTAATTTTATTTAAGTTTGGCAGACTCTTCCAGAAGCACTTCATAATGAACAAAGAGGTCTTGCCCGCTCATTTCTTTATAAACTGAGGTATGACAAAATAGCTATAAGTAATGGTGAGAAGCTGGGAATAAAGCCCGAGGATGTGGCTCGCCCTCTGAGACCGATTATCTTTGAGTTGTTAAAGCCAGAACAGAAGAAGCTGAGAGATGGTCAAGGCAAACCCTGAAGGAAGGTGAATGAGGACAGCTATTACCCACTTTACCACAACACGCTCCAAACTGATTCTCCTGCCCCCACTTCACAAGGTTGAAAAGCTTAATGAGGAAAGAGCCTGTATTGGTCATAAAATATAATCTTTTCACTTTATTTTTTAAAGTGCAGCTCTTCAAAAATTTCATTTAAAAAGATCATCTGTAAGGAAAAAAAAAATGCGCTTAATTTAAACACTGATTTTAAACATCCCCATAAGTGAATGAACAAAACATCAAGCTCGGTTTATAAACTCCAGGAGATCCCTGCAATAGGAAAAGGTGTCCTGTCAATAGGTGGCTGCCGAGATGGTTTGATTTTAGGGACAGCAGAAAGGACTCCTGCTTTTTTCCTCATGTCTTTCCTCTCACCTATGGCCTCACTGATGCCTGAAATAAATTTTGAGTGTCCTTGGTCCTTCAGTGTCTGTCTGATCCTGCAAAGGAGCTGGGTCTGCCTCACTGTGACTTTGGAGACACATAAGTCTTACCAGGCATTTGTCCCTCTGCGTAAGTGAAGAGGTAACGCTTTACCCTGAAAGCAGGTTTTAATCAGGGGCAAAGGGCACTGAGCACCAGAAGACTAGCTTTCATACGTACAATTCAAAATAAATACTTAAGAGTGACATTAACATGACACAAGTAACAATCATACACTCAATGCCTGTCAGAAAATATTATGTATGTATAAATGTTAAGGATGCTGCTATCTTCTAGGAGAAATACCAGCCTATGTCCTCCTTCCCCCATCCCTAACCGCTGCCCTCCCCAAAAAAAAATACTTTAGCAAACCTTCATAGCATAGGTGAATTCATTCTTCTGCTTTTAACTCGGGTTTCTGATCCTAGTCATGTACTTGTCTGGGCTGGCAGCACTCATTACCGTAGTATAAACTGTGTAGCTGAAAATGAGAGGAATTTTAACATATACATCATTTTCTCTAATATTCCAAAGAGGGGAAAAAAAATCCCAAGCTCGGCTTCCCTGCTGGCGCAGTGGTTAAGAATCCACCTGACAAGGCAGGGGACACGGGTTCGAGCCCTGGTCCGGGAAGATCCCACATGCCGCGGAGCAACTAAGCCCGTGTGCCACAACTACTGAGCCTGCGCTCTAGAGCCCGCGAGCCACAACTACTGAAGCCCACGTGCCACAACTACTGAGCCCGTGCGCCTAGAGCCGGTGCTCCACAACAAGAGAAGCCACCACAATGAGAAGCCTGCACACCACAATGAAGAGTAGCCCCCACTCACCACAACTAGAGAAAGCCCACGCACAGCAACAAAGACCCAACGCAGCCAAAAATAAATAAATAAAATAAATTAAAAAAAAAAAAGAGCCCTCTTTAAAAGTCATGAGGGACACAAAATAATTTAAAAAAAAACAACAACAAACCCAAGCTCTTTTCCTCATACTTGGGACCCAGGACAAGAATACAAATAGAGACCCACATATGTCAGGCTATTTAAAAGTTATAATTCAAGCAACCACACAAAGTGTTCTTTCCTATTTTGACAACACTGTGGAAGGCCAAGTTCAAAGTTCTCAGACTCCCCAGAGTTCCACACTGTGGCAATGAGGGAGAGCTGGCCTTGGCCTGCAGCCCTGCTCTGCCTATCCCACAAATAGCACATATGTGGACACTCATCTAGGCTTCATGCACCACCCCCAGCAAACAGCCATCCCTTGGCCACCACCAGGCACAGGACGTCCAGGACGGCTGCACACCGCCATCAGGAGAACACCACCCAGGGAAGCGGACCACACAGGCCCTGGAAATGGCTTGGGTGCTGTTCAGGACGAGAATTCCAGGGTTCTGGGTACTTGGGCCAGACTCTGAGTGGATTCCTTATATCATGGGAGAGTCAGAGGAAGGCCAGAGTGGGGCCCCGAAAGCTCAGGGATCAAGACAGGGGGCCCACTGGCCCAGATCTAAGGATGAAAAGTACAATGTCACTTACTCAACATTCTGCAGAGCAAGAGACCCAAATAACTTGTGCACATGCACATACGCATGCACATACACACTGAGGCTCCTACCCTTCACTCCCTTCAACTACCTTTTGCCCCAGACACCAGCTGGGATGCCTGCTCAAAGCACTGGGAGTGGGGCGGTTTAGGAACAGGCACTGGCACCCCACAGCTGAATCAAACACTGGGCTGAAGACAGCACTATGAGAACATGCAAAGCTTGTCCAAGGGGAACGAAGGTTCCCTGAACAGGACCTCAGCTGCTTATTTACTTTAGTCATAATTATTTTTTTTTAATTTTTTTAAAAATTTATTTATTTTTGGCTGCGTTGGGTCTTCATTGCTGCGCGCGGGCTTTCTCTAGTTGCGGCGAGCGTGGGCTACTCTTCGTTGCCAGCTTCTCGTTGCGGTGGCTTCTCTTACTGTGAAGCATGGGCTCTAGGTGTGAGGGCTTCAGTAGTTGTGGCACGCGGGTTCAGTAGTTGTGGCTCATGGGCTCTAGAGTGCAGGCTCAGTAGTTGTGGTGCAGGGGTTTAGTTGCTCCGTGGCATGTGGGATCTTCCCGGACCAGGGCTCAAACCCGTGTCCCTTGCATTGGCAGGTGGATTCTTAACCACTGCACCACCAGGGAAGCCCTTTAGTCATAATTCTGTTCTCCATCACTGTTTTAGTATTGGAGCTCCACTGCAGGGGACTGTAATTTTGTAGCACAGCACAAGGGGGCAGCATAGAGCTCCTTGCTTCTGTTCAGACATTTCTGAATATTAACCTCACACACTGAACAGACGTAGCTGATGGTAATCATTACATGTAAAAGGCCTGAGAGTCAGGGATCTGTGTTATTTTTGGTTCACTGGTGATAATCATTTAAATGTAGATCCTCTTGGGTTTTCAATTATACAATAAAGAAAAATGCTTCTTGGTAAACTGTTTATAACTTCTGACAATTCTATTTCAACAAAACATTTGCCATTTAAACATTCATAGCCTTTAACTCAGTAATCCTACTTCTGGGAATTCAGCCAAGGAAAATAATACAAAAACAGGGGGGAAATGTACAAATATATTTATTTCAGAGTTTTAATAGAGGAAAAACTAACAACTGGAGAATCTTTAATTCAATTATACTACATTCAATTGGTTATGATGCAGCTATTTAAAATTATAAGGGCTGCTCACAGTACAGAAAATGCTTTATTAAAATAAATATAAAAACTATTTGATTATACTATTAATCTTTAAACAAAATATTTATCATTTATATAAATATTTTAAAAACTATAAGAACAAAAAAATAGGTTAACTATTTTTTAAATGACTATTAAAAAGGCAAAATTGTGCCCATCTGGAAAGGGTAATGGTGAGTTGGAGCTAACTCCTACAGGCTGGTGAGAGTCAATGGCTAAATATGCAGGAAGTTTATGAGCCAACTGTAAGCTTGAAATAGGCCAGGGTGAGTATTTACACCAAGGAAATCAATAAATGCTACAAATCAGGAGTCTTTTGTTTGTTTTTGCTCTCTCTGCCCTCAAAGAACTAGTTCACTAGCATAGTGCTGGGTATCATTTGTGACCCAACTAGCTCATTTGTTAGAGTGGGAAAATACTGATTTGCTTTTCTGTAGAAGATTGTTTTGGCTGTTAGAATATCGTTTATGGAATTAATTTTTTAGCAATAATCGTTTTATCTGGACATACTTAAAGAAGAAAATTTCAAAGAGATATATTCCTATTACAGTGCAAAGTGAACGGAGTAACACCAGTTTTGAAAATGTCATTGTACCTAAGGAATCTTAGAGCACCCAAATATACAAAAGTTAATCTAGAGGCCGTCAGGAAAACTACTGTTTTATATTTGTGTGAAAGAGGATCATTTCAAAGAAAAAAATCAATTGGGTATTTGAAACTAAAAATCCCTTTACAAGTTTTATCCATATTAGGCTATTTATTGAAGAATATCATTTTTGATATTCTTGCCTTGAAGAAGTAAGGATGAAGAGGAAGTAGGAAATGCTGGGTTTTGGAATTTATGGAGGTAAAAGAAGGAGATAAGACTCTGTGATGACTTGCGTCCTCTTCTATTTTAGGCCCTACCTCACTGAGCTGGTCTTGGGCACAGAGAAGGCAATCAGGCAACACCTTGAGCGGTATGCGGCCATGAAGTGCAGGCTCTTGGCCTATTCAGCCATGCTGTGATGGTGACGGCGGACCTTCAGAGCTTCCTGTACAAGTTTGGTGGGGTCTGCGTCTCAAGTTTAACTAACAGCTTCCTGTGGCAGTGGCAGTGGCAGGCCGGCCCAGCGGTTCACGTCAAAAAAAAAGGAGGTGGGTAAAATCCCAGGCTGTAGACCCGAGAAGCCATTGCTCACAGAATGCTACTATCAAGGGCACAGGCTACAAGAGAAACATTAACTCAGGCACGGAATCAACTGTGAAATGAGCACGGGGGTAGCAGAAACTCCCCGGGAAGATAAAGGAAAGCCTAAGGTATCTAAAGCTTAGTACTAACAGTGAAGTTAAGGAGCTCGCAAGCAGCGAAGGTGGTCTCCAGCTAGCAGACGGATTTAGGATAAGCATGTCATGCCCTCCTCCTTCCAGATCACTCTATCCTCCTCCCCTTTGTTTTTCCCCATGGACTCCTCACCTGACTTTTGCTACATTGGTTTATCTGTCCCTCCCTGCCAGTAGAATGCTGGTCCCAGCAGAGCAAAGAGTCTGTTTTGTCACGGCTGGATCCACAGCACCTAGAAAACCTGCTCTGTGGGAGCCCTCAGATCCCTGCCAAGCCAAAGAGTGCAGGAGAGAGTCTACTGTGCCAGGGTGATGTATGAACAGACGTGCTTAACATGTCACTTACTTGTTATAAACCGGAAACACTGACAAAACCTGCATAGGAGAAATCATATTCAAAATGATTAGAAATTCGAAAAGATTCATGCACCCCAATGTTCACAGCAGCACTATTCACAACAGCCAAGATACGGAAGCAACCTAAGTGTCCATCAACAGATGAATGGATAAAGAAGATGTGGTACATATATACAATGGAATATTACTCAGCCACAAAAAAGAATGAAATTTTGCCATTTACACAACATGGATGGACTTGGAGGGCAATATGCTTAGTGAAGTAAGTCAGACAGAGAAAGACAAATGCTGTATGCTATCACTTATATGTGGAATCTAAAAAACAATACAAATGAATGTATATAGCAAACAGAAACAGACTCACAGATATAGAGAACAAACTAGTGGGAGAGAAGGAGGAGGGGAGGGGCAAATTAGGGGTATGGGATTAAGAGATACAAACTACTATGTATAGGGACTTCCCTGGTGGCGCAGTGGTTAAGAATCTGCCTGCCAATGCGGGGGACACGGGTTCGACACCTGGTCTGGGAAGATCCCACATGCCACGGAGCAACTAAGCCCATGTGCCACAACTACTAAGCCTGCGCTCTAGAGCCCGCGAGCCGCAACTACTGAGCCCACGTGCCACAACTACTGACGTCCATGTGCCCTAGAGCCCGTGCTCTGCAACAAGAGAAGCCACTGCAATGAGAAGCCTGCGCACCACAACGAAGAGTAGCCCCCGCTCGCCGCAAATAGAGAAAGCCCGCGCACAGCAACAAAGACCCAACACAGCCAAAAAAAACCAAAAACAAAACTACTGTGTATAAAATTAGCTACAAATATGTTATATGGTACAACAAGGGAGATACAGCCAATATCTTATAATAATCATAAATGGAATATAACCTTTAAAAATTGTAAATCACTATGTTGTACACCTGAAATTTATGTAACATTGTACATCAACTATACCTCAGTAAAATAATAATAATAATAATAAATAAAAGACTATTAAAAGGTAGGAGAAATACGCGCATAATATCAATAGGAATAAAATAACCACTGAACACTTTGGTGTCTCTTGGGGTGACAGAGTTAGACTTTTGGAACCTTTCTCTTTTTCTTCTTTTAAACAAATGAACACGTTATAACTATGCTTTTTTTTTTTTTAACATGCAGAAAAACTCAGATGAAGATGATACTTTAACCTAAATGGTTACAAGTTCAGAAAATGTTTTTCTTTTAAATGTTTTCAACCAGGTAAAACTTCTACTTCAATATTGCTTGATTTCAGAAGAATTTTTTTTTAAAATCACTATTGAGAAAGACACCAAACATCCTGGGTAAAAGCTGGACATTGTGACACAAGTTACCTGAAAGAGCGTCTCCAGGCTGAGGTTTGCCTGGCCCGTGGCATTAAGAGCTTTGATGGCAGGTGTTCTGTAAGGACAATGGTCAAAGGTCACTTGGCACTTCAGGAAACTCTGAATCCCACAAGCTCTCATTTTGGGAGGTTCAAGGCAAGGTCTAGCCTCATTACCTCCCTTTCCCCCAAACAGATTCTGGCCCCCATGCATGTTTGCTACCTTGTCTCAAACCACCATGGTGGAATTAATTCAACCCCGTCTGCTCAAGGAAGCCAGGATGATGAAAATGTTTTCTGTGAATTGAACAGTTGCCACCAAACACACGGGTCAGTAAAGCCAAGGAAAAATATATAACTACTTGCCTTTTGGGGACGCACTAACTTATAATTATAGAATATTCAAAATTAGAAGGGAAATTAAAGCCCCCAAACAGTTTATTTATTTAAGTGCAGGGAAATGTTTTCCTTCCCAAAAAGTCTTACATAGAAAACTATGAACCTTGTTCCATCCTTTCCTTTTACAGATGGGTGAACAGAGGCCCAAGAGGCCACCCAGTGAATCATCAGCAGAGCTAGGGGTGGAATCTAGAACTCCTGACCCTGAGGCCAGAACCAACCTTGTCTTCCCAACACCCAGCCATCTGCCAAGAAACTCCTTGCCATGCTCTCCACCACATACCACACTCTCCCATCCTGGCCAAGGGCTAAGGTACATTTTCTGGGAGGGGACAGCACCTATAATCCCCTCCAGTTCCCGTAGCAAGAGGGGCACATTCTCCTGACCACAAGAAAACACTGCAAACCAGAAAGTGTTTAGAGACTACCTTCGGTCATCTCTCTTAGGCACTGGCTTCCAATGGTCATAATTTGTCTCAACTCGGAACCACCTGCAACACAGCACATCATCTTGTCTTAGCCAAGGTCATTTGGGACACAGCTAAAGAAAAAGTACAGAAAAATAAAAAATACCTCTAGTTTCACCAATTAAAGAAAAAAAAAAAAAGATTACTGATACAAAATGACCAGAGCCTTTAATTCTACTCACGCTCCATTTAAAGGATCTAGAGGCCATATGTCTGCTGGGCCATCTCTGTTCCTTGTGATGACCACTCCCTCCCGGGGGTATGTGCCACCAACAATGTAATAAACATCAGCAATAAGGGGAGTCTTGGCCAATTTGTAAACAGCTGCTTCAAAGTTTTCTGATTCACTCAGGGTCTGAACAAAAAAAACAAACCTGCATTAGCATCATCATACGTGGCAGTTATCCACACCAACTGATGGACAGATGGTCCAAAGCACATTCTCCTGCTATATTAAGCCATGGCTATAATCTTGAACTGCTCTGACCTCATTCTCTTGTCATCAGGGCTCCTGAGATGGAAGAAGCCTCGATGGAAAGCCAACAGCAGCAGGGTTTTTCTCACAAAAGAAGAGAACTTTGACAAGTTCTCTTTGGTGAGAGACCTGGCTCACCAAACACAGGCTGCATGATTTCGAGGCAGATCACCCTCGCAAAGATCTCCCCATGTTTCTTCATTCATTTGTTCTTTTAGCAGATATTTCTTGAATACCTGCTACGTGCTAGGCACTGTGCTGGTGTGGGAACAGAGCCGTGAATACGATGGACCCCGTCCTTGCTCTCCCCAAACTTCCAAAGATGAAAGTAAAGTCAACAGGCAATAGTGACACAACGTAACGAGTGTCAACACAGGAGAAGGAGAGGCTGTGGACGTCACAGCAGGGGACCCATCCTTACCCAGGCCATTGAGAAGGCCCCTCAGGGAGGTGTCCCATGAGCTGAGGTCAGAGAGACAAACAGAAGTCAGACCAGAGAAAACGGTGGTTGTGGGGTTGGGAGTGGGCGTGGGGAAGAGAGTTGTAGCTCAATGGAACAGACTGGCAAAGGGCTGGAGATGAAAGACAGCGTGCTGCATTAGAACATCGAGCTGAACTGGGCTTCATCAACACTTGCATAGGTCTGCAGCATGGACGGTTAAGGGGGTCACTTTCCAAATATTCAGCTTCCACATGTGCTCCTTCCTCAAGCTCATCTGCTCGAGAACGTCCTGGGTAGAGGGCCAGCCCCTCCCACCTCTACCTTCACCAACACTCTTCCACCACTTTTGGAAAGTAGAGCCATCATGCTCACCCGTCCTGAATAGTGCCGAAGCACAGTGTCAAGGGCGGGGTGAGGGTCAAACAAAAGAACGATCCAAAACATTGGTGTCTGCAAAGGTGCCATCGTCCAACACCATAAACCATTAACCACGGCAAGCTCTGTGGACTGTTCCCTGCCTTATACATATCGCCGTTAGGGTGGGGTAGTTAGACTTGAGTTGGTTTGTTCTAAACTCAGCAAAATTATAAGTGAGGCAATAGGAGTGATGGAATAGTTTTTGGATTATGTCACCTATAGCATCCCCCAACTACTATCTAAGAATTCATCGCCTCTAACAGAATTCTATGAGAACAATGCAAAAGAACATCAGTAAGAAATACTGGAGGCAGTGGTGCCTGATTTCATTCACCCAAGCGGCACACTCAGGGGGAGACAGGTACCTTATCTATCTCAGGGAATGGAGAAAATGGGCAGTGACTGCTAATGAGTACAGGGTTTCCCTTTAGGGAAATGAAGAAGTTCTAAAACTGATTGTAGTGATGGCTGCACAACTCTGTAAGTACACTAAAAACCAGTGAGTTGTATACTTTAGATAGATGAATTGTATGGCATGTGACTTGTATGGCATTACCTCAGTTAAATATATGTCTACCTTATGACCCAACAATTCCACTCTTAAGTACTTCATAACCAACTGAAATGGATATATGTTTACAAAAAGACTTGTACAAGAATTTCTACAGCAGCCTTATTCACAATAGCCCCAAACTGGAAACAACCCAATGCCTATCAACAATAAAATGGATAAACTGTGGTATACTCATACAATTGAATCTTCTTCAATAAAAAAAAAAGGAATGAGCTAGTAATACAAACAAGGATGAATCTGAAAAACATTATGCTGAGTGAAAGAAAAAGAGTCCATATACTATGATTTCATGTATATGAATTCTAGAACAGGCAGAACTTCCTATAGTGATAGAAGTCAGAGCGGTGACTCGGGGGAGGTTGGGTGTCGGAGGAGGTTAGAAATTGACTGGAAAGGAGCACTAGGGAAATTTCCAGGGACATTTGGAAATGTCGGCCAACTAAACATGGTCACTTGCCATCTGCCTCCACAAGGATTAGGTCACTAGCCACTGCAGTCGCTGACCTTCAACACATCCTGAAAGGAGTTCAGGGTGGAGAGATCAGGAATGAGGCACTCTGCGCTCTGGGAAAAACTGGCGGAACAGGTCTTCAGACAGTTAGATATTTTCAGGAGAAGGTTTTATCAGCCCAATTCTTTCATCTCCTCCTACCTAGAAAAGCGCTAAAATCATTAATGGCGACATCTGCTCCTCATGACTAGCAGTGAGCCTCAGCCAAAATGTGTGCCTGACTACACTCACCCTCTTCACTAAAATCAGATATAACACTGACCTCTCTCTCCCCCTACCTCTCTGAAGCAGTTTCTCAGAGCTAGGTGAAATGCTGTCTCCCGGGCTATAGTCCTCATCTTGCCCCAAATAAAACTTAACTCACAGCTCTCATATGGTGCATTTTTTTTTTCAGTTGATACATTCTATATCTTGTTTTGTTGGTGGTTACATGGATGGATAAATGAGTGTGTAAAATTGTCAAAACACACTGAACTAAACCCTTAATATCTGTGCATTTCATTGTATGTAAATTATATCTAAAATTTTTTTTAAATCACTGGTGTTTAGATTCCCCTGGATAGACTGGTTGATTGATTGATTGATTTGTGTGGCTGCACCAGATCTTAGTTGTGGCACGTGGGATCTTCAGTTGCGGCATGTGGGATCTTTAGTTGTGGCATGTGGGATCTAGTTCCCTGACCAGGGATCGAAGCCGGACCGCCTGCACTGGGAGTGCAGAGTCTCAACCACTGGACCACCAGGGAAGTCCCTCCCCTGGATAGATTTTAAGTTACAGTTTTATTTTTAAATGTCAACACGTACAATACACTGGATTTCTGCAGCTTTTTAATCTTATGATGAAATACTTTAGAAGTCATCTTTAAAAATATGTGAAGGATGCATAGTTTGTCAACATCTTTAGGGAATATTTAAGTAAAATGTTTAGGAGAGGGCTTCCCTGGTGGCGCAGTGGTTGAGAATCTGCCTGCCAATGCAGGGGACACGGGTTCGAGCCCTGGTCCGGGAAGATCCCACATGCCGCAGAGCAACTAAGCCCGTGTACCACAACTACTGAGCCTGTGCTCTAGAGCCCACGAGCCACAACTACTGAGCCCGTGTGCTGCAACTACTGAAGCCCGTGCGCCTAGAGCCCGTGCTCCGCAACAAGAAAAGCCACCGCAATGAGAAGCCCGTGCACCGCAACGAAGACTAGCCCCCGCTCGTCGCAACTAGAGAAAGCCCGTACACAGCAATGAAGACCCAACACAGCCAAAAGTAAATACATAAAAAAAATTTATATAAAAAAAAAGTTTAGGAGAATTTCAAGCCCACAGGGGCTTGATCATTTAGAGCAGGACAAGGAAGGGCCAAAAAGGCTAAACCCAGGCAGGGCCAGATCCTTTCACCAGAGATGTGTTCCTGAAGATGTGCTTTCTGTGGTCAGAGTACAAGTTATACGTGGCCTGGAACCCTGCTGACTAAGAGCGAACCTAAAGCTGATGTTCCTTTTGTTGTGCGTAGAGCTACCTTCTAATGCATTTGTTTTGCTAATTCAGATACTTTCTGCAACTGGAGATTCTAAAAGGAGGGCACATCCATATCTGTAGAAAAACATATCGTCTTTTATCTCAATCAGCTATTGCGGAAAACTCTAGCCTATGACAAAGATCCTCTTCTTGACCGAACTCTATCCAGGCTCCTGGAGCCCTCTTCTCAACTATGCCTTAACCTCAGCCTATAAAGACTTGGACAAACACTATCACAGCTTCTGACAGCTCAAGGCCGCATTCCTACGATGACCACCGTAGCACCCTTATAGTGCCTGCCTGAAAAAACTCAAGGCTTCCCAAAGAATTTACAGCTAATACCTGAAGATAGGGCCCCTATGTCCCAGTCTCTGCGGGAGGGTAGGAGGCTGACTTACTTCACATGGACAACTCCCTCCTTTCTACTTTTGCTAATTTTTCACTTCTCTGACTCTACTGTGCTCCCCTCACCCGCTCCTTATTCCCTCATTCTCCCTTTAAAATACTCAGTCAAGTAGAAGTTAAGTTCCATTCACGCTGGACACTTTTCCCTATTGCAATATTATACTACTGATAAAAATCTGTCCTTAACACTTTAACTAGTGTCCCGCTTTATCTTTGGTACTTATTATCAAAAAAGGTGATAAGCATTTTGTAAACCTTTAAATGCTTATTCTTGTCAGGAGCTTCTTACATTAAAAACAGCGTTGTTAAATGACACAGCATCACAACATGAACACAGTTTAGAACATGACATTAGGGTGAGGTGGGCTCGACAGTAAAAATACTCACAGTGCGGATAAGCCAGCTGACCGGTGAGTGTCTCTGAAAAAGGGCAGCAATCATATTCTCCCACCACCAGCCTTTATCTGCCAAGGATGGAACAATAAGTATATGCTCGAATTGTTGCCCCAGAGCCACGTTTTAAAATTCCTAAATCTTGTTTCTTTCCCATAGTACAAGTTGATGCGGGAGAAATGGTGGTGGATGAAGAGTGATTTTATTAGCAACCAGTTTTCAAAGATGAAGCCCAAATTTCATGGCAACATATAAACATGTATATGTATATGTGTGAGTGTATATGTATGTATATATGTATTTCATATGTGTGTGTGTGTATATATGTAGTCTTTTACCTGGAAACAATGATAATTATGTTAATGGAAATCATTCTATTATATTACTTCATGCAAAATGAAATTATGTAGCTAATAAGAAAAGTGACTCAATAGTATTTGGAAGGGCTTCCCTGGTGGCGCAGTGGTTAAGAATCCGCCTGCCAATGCAGGGGACAGAGGTTTGAGTCTGGTCTGGGAAGATCCCACCTGGAGCGGAGCAGCTAAGCCTGTGCGCCACAACTACTGAGCCTGCGCTAGAGCCCGCGAGCCACAACTACTGAAGCCTGCGCGCCAAGAGCCTGTGCTCTGCAACAAGAGATGCCACCACAATGAGAAGCCTGTGCACTGCAACAAAGAGTAGCTCCCGCTTGCCACAACTAGAGAACCCGGGCGCAGCAACAAAGACCCAAAGCAGCCAAAAATAAATAAATTTATATAAAAACATAGTATTTGGAAGACTGTAGAGCACGTATATATTTCAGAACTTTAAGTAAGATTTGGACTCTTTTTTTTTTTAATGCTTTTTAACATCTTTAAAATTATCTGTAGGGGATTTATTTCCAAAGAAAAATTTTCATTCAAGAAATAAGCATTTCATTCAAGAAATAAGCATCTACTAGCCACCATATCCAGACTTGGTCCAGACCCTTGGAATTTAACAGTAACCAGAAGAAACTAGTGTACCATTAAATAACAAGGTTTTGATAACCATAATAAAGTAAAACAATAATGTAATCATGAGTGACAAGAGAGGACTCCTCTGAGAGGAGCGTAAGGATAGCCCCTCTGAGTTGTGGACATCTAGCTAAGGCGGGTAGAGCATTCCAGACAGAAGGCATAGGTGTCAAGCCTAAGGCAGGGACAAGCTTGGCAGATGTCAAGAAAACAAAGAACGCCAGTGAGGTTCAGGTGGAGTGAGGGAGAAGGAGAAGCATAAAATGAGGTGCTGGAGGTGATCACATAGAGTTTTGAGGTCAGAGTCAGGGCTCTGGATTTGTCACGTGAAATGGAAAGTCAGGGACTTCCCTGGTGGTCCAGTGGTTGAGAATCCGCCTTGCAATGCAGGGGACGCCAGTTTGATCCCTGGTCAGGGAACTAAGATCCCACATGTCGTGGGGCAACTAAGCCCGTGCGCTGCAACTACTGAGCCCGTGGGCTCTGGAGCCCGTGCATCACAACTAGAGAGAAGCCCGCGTACCACAACAAAGAGCCCACACGCTGCAACAAAAGATCCCGTGTGCCTCAACTACGCAGCCAATAAATAAATAAATAAATATTAAAAAAAAAAAAAAAAAGAAGAAATGGAAAGTCATGGTAGACTTTAAGCAAGGGAACAACCTGATCATGCAGCTGCAGGGTGGAGAAAGTACAGGAGGGTGAGAACAGTAGTGGGGAGATCAGATGGACAGCTAGGCAGCAACAGGTGTGACAGCCTAGCAGGGAAGGTGGAGAGAATGGACAGGGAGAGTCTCGTTTTCGGGGTAGAGCTGACAAAACTTAGGGACCGAGGGGTCAAAGAATTCTCCTGGTAGCAATTGGTTGAGGAGAAGTGCCATTCCCTGAGACATGGAAAATTAGGAGAGGTGTAACTTTGGGTGGAGGAGGAGTAAGGGCAGGAAAAGGGGAAAAGAAAAGAGCAAGAGATGTGCTTGAACATGTTAAGTTTGGGATGCCCAGGAGACATCAACGTGGAGATGCTGAGCAGGTAGTTGGACACTTCAATCTGGGGCTCAGAAGAGGGCCAGCCCAGAGAGGTGACAACAATGACAAATACGTCTATGGCCCTTGCTCTGTGCCGGGCATTGCTCTAGATACCTTACATACATGAAGGTACACCTTACATACATGAACTCATTTCATCCTTACAGTGGCTATTATCGTCTCTGTTTTTCAGATGAGGAAACTGAAGCACAGAAAGGTTAAGCACCTTGGTCATGATCACCAGCGAGCAAGTGACAGCACCAAGGTATAAACCCAGGCAGCCTGGCTCTGGGGTCTGCGATCTTATCCGCAGGTGGTTAGGTCTCCCACACTCTATGCCATTTGTTAGTCCTCCTCCTTTTCTTACCCTTATTCATATACTAAAGGCACTGTTGGCCCTCTCCATAATATCCAGAAACTTAATTGAAGATCTTAGTTATCGCTATTAATGAAGAGATGTTATTTTATCGTTCAGGCATTTTAACTCAGTCTTCGCAGACTAAAGATATAACTAGTTTTCCTTAGCTTAAGGTTTAAAAAAATTTTTTAAAGAAATTTGACAGTACTTAATTAAATGTGTATGTAAAAGAATAATTCAGTTATTTTTAAACTGCTCATACCATAACTATCAGTTAAATAATTTGAGTCACAAAATGATGGAAACAAAGCCCCTTCTGTTTACACATGTTTACAGTCATTCTCTGTAAAACTTCAGTAACTGTCATGCTGTGGTTTGGGTACCACTGGTTGAGAATTAGTCTCACTCATAGCTGACATTTGAGAAAATGATGAAGAAATACATGAGGATAAAGAACTGAGTCCCTTGGACATTGATATATCCTTAACCAGCATCCTCCTGGTCCAGCCTATGTAAAAAGATAAGAATACATCAAAGGAAACAAGAAGTTGATCAGGGGTTCATCAGATGACCAACACTACACTTTAAGAGACTCCATGTACCTGCCTTTCTCCTTTATTCAGTTGCAATTCCTGAGGACAGAGACCAGAGCTGGCTTATCTCAGGGTTTCCCACATATTGGGAAACTGAGTGGTATCCCCTGAGATTTAGGGGATGGCAGTGGGGTTATTTAATAGAGCAACCAGGCAAGGAGCCAGGAGATCAATTTGAGAACCATCTCTCCCATCAACTAGCTGTCCTTTCATCTTGTAGCCTTAGTTTCCACCTTTGCATAATGGATGCAGTTAATAATATCAGCCCAAAATAATAATAATAATAATAATAATATCAGCCCAGCCTATCTAACAGGACTGTTGTGAGGGTCTAATGAGAAAACTTAGGAGTAAGTGCACAGAAAACCTTAAAGTGTTTTACTTGTATAATGCCACCATATATCCTCTGATTACTGCAATAGCTTCCAGACAGTCTTCTGCTTCCATCTTAACCCAACATGATCAAAGCAGCCAAATGATAGTTAAGAATATAAAGGTAAAACAGATCTGTTCACTCCCTGGCCTAAGATCTTCCTAGGGCTTCCATTTTGTTTAAAACCCAAACTCTTCCTCATGACCCTGCACCATGGCCTCAGCCTTCCTCTCTGTCTCTACTGTCACTCCCCACTTACTCCATCCTGTAACCACATTACACAGTCTTTTGTTTCTGGAATCCACCAGGAATGGTCCTCCCCCAGCTTCTGCACACCTGGATCATGTGAGTCAGGCCTTCCTTGACCTTGCACTACCTGCTGCATGTCCTCCTTCATTCTCTATCACATCTTCCTGTTTTACTTTCTTGGTAGCATTTATCACTAGCTGAAATAATCTTCATTGCTTACTTGCACACTGCCCACCTTCCCCCACTAGAATGGAAGCATGTAGCGTAGAAGGTGTTCCATATGTTCTGTTGGGTGAGTGAATGAAGTACGTGCATAAAACTGAACAGGGATAGGGCTAAAAGTGCTTGGGAGTTTGTTTTGATTACCTCGTTCGTCGCCAGAAACGGTAAACTTGTGCGGACTCTGACCGGTCCATAATCCTACGTAGCCAATAAAGGTGGTTCCCGTGAAGGCGATCTGAAATCAAGAGGTAAGGCATCATCTCAACACTCCAACCAAATGTACATTGAAATCACCTGTTTTGTCCCCCAGTTTCATGGATTTTTTTTTTTTCTTATAAGTTCCAACATAATAGAATAAAAACTCTGAAATAGCCTTCTAGAAGATTTAACTTTGGGGGTCCATGGATAGAAGTCAGTGGATCTGTGACCTCGGATGGAAAAAAAAAAAGGTGCATCTTTTTTTTCTTTTTTAATAGAGAGAAAGTCTTTTTTATTTATTTATTTATTTATGGCTGTGTTGGGTCTCTGTTTCTGTGCGAGGGCTTTCTCTAGTTGCGGCAAGTGGGGGCCACTCTTCATCGCGGTGCGCAGGCCTCTCACCATCGCGGCCTCTCCTGTTGTGCAGCACAGGCTCCAGACGCGCAGGCTCAATAATTGTGGCTCACGGGCCTAGTTGCTCCGCGGCACGTGGGATCTTCCCAGACCAGGGCTCGAACCCGTGTCCCCTGCGTTGGCAGGCAGATTCTCAACCACTGCGCCACCAGGGAAGCCCAAAAAGGTGCATCTTTATTTTCACTAGCCTCTAACTGAAATTTTACTCCCTCTGTAATGAATGCATGCAAGAACTCATGTAGTCATAGCAATGCCTGTGACTCCATCACCAGGAGAAGTTCAAGTATTTTCACATACATAATGGCATCATACCTATGTTGATATGGTATACATGCGTATCTTGAAATATCATTCATACTTATCACTACTCTGAATTTATGGTAGTTTCTAGACCCACTGCTAAATTTTACCAGTTAATGTGTTAAGAAAAAGTATAATATTGAAACGGCTGTATTTCAACATAACTGGTTTCTTTGCAATCTCATGAATTTTATTTTATGTATTTATGAAACATTATTTTGAGAAGGGATCAATAAGCTTCACCAAAGGGCTCCTCGCAGAAAAAAGTTAAGAAGCTCCATCCTAGAAGTAGCAAGTGGGCTTCCATTTAAAAACTTATGTTGACTCGATTATAAGAGATTAATATCATGCATCTTACAAGCTCTGTGAAGTAAGGGGAAACAAGTGAGACTGTTTGTCAGTAAAAATCAAATTTAAATTTTAAATATTAAAAAATTCTTTTACATACATCCTTCGTTTAATCCTCATGATTATTCCATGAGTTGTAGGGATCACACCCACTTTTTTTTTTCTTTCTTTCTTTTTTTTTTTTTTTTTTGCTTTGCTCCCACTTTAATTGAAGGAAATGAACTCTAATGATTACAAGACACCACTATATCCCTGAGGAGAAAAACAAACTCTATCAGTTATTTCAGATACCAGACACCCAGCTCACATGGTTCAGTAAAGATGAACTAATACTTTTGTATTTTGAGAAATGAACGGGCCTAGCTTACTTTTTTCCTAGAAAGTTGAATTTTAAGTCAGTAACTTTTCATTTAATTGTTTATTTCTACCTCGTCTGGTTGTAAAATAAAGTGGCTAAATTACAAGGGGAAAATGCAATGGTCTTAATTTCATAAATGACCTCTTCCCCGAGACTCAGTGAGGGTCTTCCATGAATTCTCCCCATTTCCATTCATGGCAGTAAAACGGGAATAAGTCTACCTCACTACTAAAGCCCTTATAAAACTTAACTATAGGGAAAAAGTAATCACACAGTCACTTCATTCACATGGCAAACCAACCCTCACATCGGTGTTACTCTTGAAGAGCAGCAAATTAAAGTTGCAAAAATCAAAATCCCTGGTAGTTTCCAAGATATTTTATAACATGTAACTACAAATAATTATAAGATATTATTTGTACGATATTGTACTTTGTAGCTCTGAAAAACTGTATTTCTAAATGTCTATGCTTTCCAACCGTCTGTGCCAGGTCAGTTAACATAAACAAAGCCCTAGCTGGGGCAGGAGACTCTAATTTACAATCTGAGTTTTGGGGAGACAGCTACTTGAAGGCTGAAGGCCTGGGTTTTGTCCCACCTCTGCCTCATCTCCTCGTGTGATGTGGAGCAAGTTAGTCTCTGTAAGTCTCGGCCCTTTCATCTGAAAAATGAGGATACAAATGTTGACTTGAGCCTGCCTCGCAGGGCTATCATGAAGATCAAAGGAGGTCCTGTATCTGAAAATACTTTTAAAACTATGAACACTAGGTAAGACTAAGAGCTTAATTATTGGATGAATAACCTGTTCTTAATTTAGCAAAGCAATTTATTAGCCATGAGCCCTCAGCAGAAAGAATACCCAAGTGTAAACTGTTAAATTCGGTAATAATAGCCTGAGCACCCAGATAAGCCATACCAATAGACCATTTCCCATGAGAGCTCCAGGAGCAACAGAAACAAATGAAGCAACACCTGTTAGTTAGGGTGAGTCTAGAGGGAACAGCTGAAATTATTTTTATTGCATTTAATATTTTGTCGATTTTTAAGAATTTTTGCTCATTGTAGAATAATGGAGAAAAGCATAAGGTACTAAAAATAATTATTGTCCCCTATTATTATTCAGTAATAATTACTAACATTTTAGTAGATGTCCTTTCAGAATTTATTTTCATGGATATTCTGTCATTGCTACCACTTAAAACCATTTTTGAAGTAAATCTTCAGCTACAAATTAAATTGGTAATAGCGGTGAAGTAAAGGAATGAAATTGGGAAAGGAGAAACATTCACCTTAAATATTTCTGTACTGTTTGAACGTTTTATGAGAAAGTTTTTGTTTGTAAAAGCAGACGACCAACTGAGTATTTAGTAAATGAGTTTCTAGTATATGTGACTCAACCCCCAAATGCAAAGAACAAATGAAATAAAGTCCTTAAACAGTGTCCCCCCAAAGCCAAGATCTGACTTTTGCATTCTCTGTTCTGTTTCATGGCAATGACATGCTTTGTGTACACAATGAACATTGATTTCTGCTATCTCTCTAGATATTTACACAGAAATGTGACAATACAATAGTACATACTAGGTTGTACTTTTAAAGGAACTATGATGAAAATAAAATGATGTATAAGTATAATTTCTTAAAGATCAAAAATAAGAGTAGTGTGGGTCAATTATACTTTTAGAGTGAAGGACCATTTATTATTTGGCCACGATTTATCAAGCATCTACCATATGCTTTGCATAGATTACTTCATTTAACCTTTATAACTATATCCATAAAGTAGTTATTAACCTCTCTGGGCTATAATCTGCAAAATGGGTTTAAGTAATTTCCCAAGTTCACAAAGGAAGTGACAGAAGCAAACTTCAAACCCAGCACTGTCATATCCCAAAATTAGGTGTTGCTAGACATTACACTACCCAGCCCCTCTATTCTAGAAGCAGCCTGAACGTGGGAAAGCAAAGAGCTGATTTAGCATCATAAGTGGAGACCGATCATACACCCATAGAAATTTCCCTAGGGAAAACTGACTGACCTCTGTAAGTAGATTCTCAATAATAATAAATGACCCTTGTTTCTACAAGCATACTTGATGTAAATCTCTCTTGTGGTTTTGTTTTTCCAGGAGGTTGATGTTTTTTGTATCTTAAATTGATAACACAGTTAAGCTGCAGACCATCCAAGTGACGGCTAACTTGGGTTAGCAAGTCTCTCTGATTTCTGAATCTCACACCGTACGGACTATACCTGCCCATTCTTTATGAACTGCACATCCACTGTCAAATTGCGTAAGATATTTCCAAAAGAGTAATCCAGATTCCGGCCATGATAAACGTTGCCTTTGGAGTCCTGAGCCACAATACTGGTGCAGAATCTGGGAAAAGGGAAAAATTCAACATAAGTGAACGAGAAAAAGGAAACGAGTTTTTCATTTAAAAAATAAGTCCTCAAAGTAAAACAGTTTTCTTCCTTATAACAGACACATATGCTATATAATCCCTGTGGATCATAATTCAAGATGAAAAAGACAACTGGACACAACTCAACAGCGTTTGTTCAGTGTTACTAGACCTCTGCCCTCAGCACACAGGACATTGAAAACATACTGAATGCGAATTTCATCCTAAATCTAAATCTGAAACGGACTCATTCTGGGCTCAGCGAGTTCACTGAACTTTGCTTAGTCCTGTGCTTGGCAGTATGTAGTCTATTTAATACACCATTCAAGGCTGGCTCAAGCTCAACTTTCTCTTCTCTGGATTTCTCAGAGCAAGCACCATGGCAGCTAACCATTTTGCTCCACAAATTGTTTCACTTTGTCTCCTTGGAAAAAGGGTGAACTATTTAGGGGCTTGGCACTTTTCCTGTCCCCCTTAAAGCTCCCTGCAGAGAGCTAATAAGAGAAAAGGATCTTTTAAGAACTCCTAGCCAGAGAGATGTATTTTGAGGAAAAGACGAAGAGGTTTGTTAAGATGTCTAAAGGTCCATATTCTCTGAGAATATGTAATGTTATGTGAAAAATATTTCAATACATCATGTCCAATTCTGGGACAGGGGAAAGATATGTACACACACACACACACACACGTGCACACATGAAATATCCTGAAGGATGGGTAGTCATTTCTGAGTAACAGGATTGTGGTTAATTTTCTTTATACTTTTCTGTATTTACTAATTTTCTATGATTACATATTATCTTTATAATTAAGAGAAAACAAATGTTACCTCCTTTTCTGTTTGTTTAAAAAAGGAAGCTTGGTCAGGTTTTAATTTTTTCCAAGGTCTCTGATTTTCAAAGAGTTCACGTCAAGAAGCAAACTGATCAAACACTGGAAGTAGCTAAAGCAAAGTTTGTAGACTCTCAAAGGTGATTTTTCAAAACTGGCGAGACAACAATTCTTTCATGTCATGCCCAAATGTTTTGGTGTGAGGTGGCCCACAAGCACAGGGAACAACTAGGGAGCCGGGCTCTGCTTTGGGAGACGCACTGCATTGTGCTGGGGACACGTGCTTTTAGCAGCAACTCTGACCGCTCACCATGCACCTGATCTTCAGCAAATTGTCCCCTTTGAGGCTTGGTTTCCACATCACAAAAGGTAATACAATCTCCAGTGCCTCATACCCAGTAGGCTCAATAAAGCATCGCTAGTCTTACTTAATCTGATTCAAAAAGCCTTATACCAGAAGTGAGGACAAAACATTTCCTTTGTTAACGCTAGTGGAGTCTGATGGTGCTTTTTCTTGCCAGGCGATTCAGTATATACCTTAATATCAAATCCAAAAGTTAGAATTTTTTTACTAGAATTTTTGCTTTAGTTGATTTGAATATAGTGACTCCAACAAAGGAAGAGGAAAATGAAAATGAAAATAAATTGATTTTTTCCTTGAGAAAACCACATGTCAGAATAGGAAAAAGATGGGGGTAGGAGACGAGGAATGGCAAAATTAACTTAGGTCAATTGAAAGGCACTTTAATACATCTGTGTCTTATCTGCGTCTTAAAACATTTCCCTGAAGAGGACGGCAGTCACAGTGCTTCTTAACCTACTCTACCTAGATGTTCTGGGAAGATGCCAGCAGGCAGTAAAGTTTCATTATCCACAGGAAAAAAAATTTTTTTAAACATCTTTCGGCAGCGAGAAGCTATAAGTATCTAAAAGATGTTACTAATGAGTCTGGTCTGGTGGCAAAACAGTAAGTCCTGAAGACAGAAACCAAGTCAAATCTCTCTTAATTGCAGGACCTGTTACTGAGCCAACAGACTTGAGGCTCTCCCTGCACTTTGCCTGGGATCAACCACACACTCCATATTGCTTTCCCCTGTGTATGCCACAGCTGATCATGCCCACTCCAGGTACCAAATACTGGCTGCCCCTACTAGCCAGAACAGTGTAGCCTGTGACCCCAGAGCTGGAGGCAACAGGCTCATAAAGAGGAATCATGATCGCTAGCCATGATGAACATGGAAAGTTAAATGCAGGGGGACAAATGAATGCTGGGACAGCCCCCGCATTATAAGGCTGGGCAGTCATTGGGTTAACTTGAGTGGGATTATTCCAAGACCTTCCTGGGAGAGTACATGTTGAGCAGAGTTTCAAAAGTGGGATGCCACCTGGATTGGTGAAGGGAGAAAAGGGGACTTCAGGTAGAGGAACGGTTCAGCGTTGAGGTCAGAGAAGCTGCTTTCCCTTCTCGAAACTCAAAATCTGCTGCTCAGCTTTACCCAGAGAAGCAAAGAGGAAGCACTGGAGGTTTCTGGGCAGCCCGGTCACCACCCTGCTTTCATTACACTGACAACATGTCTCCTTCCACTCAGATGCGGCAGGAATCTGGGTCAAGTCTCAAATTAATCCGCGCTAGCGCGGGGCACTCACGCGGTGGACTCGTAGGCCAGGTTAAGGAGGATGCAGTCGGCCAGGTTGAAGTTCAGGGCGTCGCACTGGCCGCGGATCTCGTCGGTGAAGGGCTGGGGCAGGAAGAGCTCCAGCTCCCAGACCGCCTTTCGGATCAATCCGAGGACCCACTTGGGGACATTATCCCTAGAAAGGAAGAACCACGAGAGTGTATGATCTGCTCAGAGGTTCGGAGGGGTGCGAGTATGTGTGTACTGGAGGAGGGGGTACCTGAAGCTCTCATCCTTAGGGGTGAGTTCTAGGTGCCTCGCTTACCCAGAGAGCTCAGTCCAGGTCCAGCCGGCATCACCCAAAACGCAGCGTCCAGAAGAGAGAAGAACACTCCGAGAGAGGGAAGTAAGGCGACCGAGAGTGGCCCCCAAAAGGGTGGGCCTGGGGGCCCACGAGGCCTGCTAGGGGTGCGGGGCTGCGTCCCCTACTCGGTAGCTGAGCAGCCAGCCGGGGCGACGGCCCGGGCGACAACCCGCGCGCCACCCTGATCCGGAATGGCTGGTGGACTGGCGTGCCACTGGAGACACCGAACTTGAAAGTCAAACCAGCTGCGCGGGATCATCCCCAACCCCGGCGCTGCCTGGGGCACTAGCAAATGCCAGCTCTGGTCCCCGCCACCCCTGCACACGCCAGACGCCCGGGGTGAGCGGCATGGGGTGGAGGGCAAGGCTGTCCGAGAGGGAGGGGAGGGGTCACGAATCTCAGTTTGACGCACATTGCGCAGCAAGCGTCCGGGCTTTGCCGCCCTCCGACCCCCGCCCGCTCCCCCTGTCCTGCGCTCACCCGATGATACGCGCCATAGCGGCGCGCAAGAAGTCGCGGTCGAAGTGCTGCAGCATTGGCAGCCAGCGCAGCTCGGGGGCCGCGTCCAGGCTCACGTTGAAGAGCGGCGGGGCGAGGGACGAGGCGGCGGCCGACAGCCCGGCCCCGGCCAGCAGCAGCAGAGCCAGCGCCGTGCGCGCACTCAGACCGGCGGCTCTCATAACTCGTGCGGCCACAATTGGACCCCGGCAGCAGCTGCCCGCGCCCTGGGGAAGCGCTGGAGGACGAGGAGGAAGAGGAGGAGCTTGGGCGGAGCCGGGAGGGCTGGAGGCGGAGCCCGTGCGCCGCTTGGCCCGCCTGGTCACCCGGGACCCGGAACGGTGAGGGGAGCCGCCTCCCCAAGTCCAGCATCTGCGCTTCTCGCCCCAGTGCCTGCGTGCCACGCCCCCGCCCCCGGCCAAGGGTGCCGCCCTGCTCCGGGTCCCCCGGCGGCGCTAAATGCGGCAGCCAGCTTCTCGCCCCCCACTCTCCGCCCCATCCCACCCACGTGGGCCGAGAGAGCGTAATCGGCGGCCTGGAGGGCGTTTATGAAAATGGTTTTCAGCGGCGAAGAGGGAGGCAGCAGAGTCCTATTGCGATAGGAAGGGCCCTCCCACCCCCGCCTCATTTGATCTTTTTTTTTTTTCTTTTTAATTAATTAATTTATTTATTTATGTTTGGCTGTGTTGGGTCTTCGTTGCTGCATGCGGGCTTTCTCCAGTTGCGGAGAGCGGGGGCTACTCTTCCTTGCGGTGCGCGGGCTTCTCATTGCGGTGGCTTCTCGTTGCGGAGCACGGGCTCTAGGCACGTGGGCTTCAGTAGTTGTGGCATGCGGGCTCAGTAGTTGTGGCTCGTGGGATCTAGAGCACAGGCTCAGTAGTTGTGGCACACGGGCTTAATTCCTCCGCAGCATGTGGGATCTTCCCGGGCCAGGGCTCGAACCTGTGTCTCCTGCATTGGCAGGCGGATTCTCAACCACTGTGCCACCAGGGAAGCCCTCATTTGCTCTTATTTAAATTCTTCAAAGGTTTAATCTGGATTTTATAAGGGGAAGGAGAGCTTTTTCAGTTCAGCAGTCCCACTTTTCAGTTTCTTTAAAAAAGCTAAAAAGGTAGCTAACATTTACGTGCAGAGTGTTTTGCCCACTCTGTCTCATTTGACCATCAAAACAAGCCAGAAGATAACGTTCTCCTGACTCATCCCTGTTTTCCTGATGAGGAGTGTTACGTAATTTGCCCGAGGTCACATCGCTGGTGAGCTAGCCTCAAAGCCAGACTGTCAGAATCCAAATTCCACCTTCACAATCATTGACCTGAAGAGCCTCACCTTTTCGCGTTCCCAGTATGGGAGACAGAAGGTGTTAGGCTCAGGAAAATCACCAGACTTAATAAGGCTGGAACATTCTTTAATGGTTAGCACGGTCGTCCGTAGGTAGAGTGTGTAGGGGAAACTTGGAAAGTTTGCTTTTTTCAGCCCCCTCCCCCAACTAGAATACACCATCACTACCTCTGATTTTTTCCCATTCTTTAAATTGAAGTATAGTTGATTTATAATGTGTTAATTTATGCTGTACAACAAAGTGATTCAGTTACACACGTATATATATATGCTTTTTTATATTCCTTTCCATTATGGTTTATCACAGGATATTGAATATAGTTCCCTGTGCTATACAGTAGGACCTTGTTGTTTATCCATCCTATATATAATAGTTTTCATCTGCTAATCCCCAAACTCCTAATCCATCCTTCCTGCACCCTCCTCCTGGCAACCACAAATCTGTTCTCTAGTTCTGTTTCGTAGATAGGTTCATTTGTGTTATATTTTAGATTCCACTGAGTTTTCCCATTTTTGTGGCTTACATGTCACTGGGCTAAAGTTTCAAGCCTCTGTTCCCATTTCTTCCTGGTCTTTCTGTAAAATTTAAGACCCAGGTGTTAATTTGCTCATTTGCAAAGCCTGAGTAACAGCAGTTGCCTGCTTAAACCATAGGTGCATTGAGAGAATCACCAAGGGAGCAAACAGATTAGTTGGGTTCAAAGAGATGTGCTTGCATTAAAAAAAAAAAAAAAAAGTGACTTCCTGTCACTTCAAGAGTGATAGTAAAAAGATAAAAATTAAAAACAATTGCAGAATTTTTAAAACAACCATGATAAAATGTATTGAATGGGGCTTCCCTGGTGGCGCAGTGGTTGGGAGTCTGCCTGCTAGTGCGGGGGACGCGGGTTCGAGCCCTGGTCTGGGAGGATCCCACATGCCGCGGAGCGGCTGGGCCCGTGAGCCACAATTGCTGAGCCTGCGCGTCGGGAGCCTGTGCCCCGCAACGGGAGGGGCCGCGATGGAGAAAGGCCCGCGCACCGCGATGAAGAGCGGTCCCCACACCGCGATGAAGAGTGGCCCCCGCTTGCCGCAACTGGAGAAAGCCCTCGCACGAACCGAAGACCCAATACAGACAAAAATAAATTAATTAATTAATTAAAAAGAAAATCCTTAAAAAAAAAAAAAAATGTATTGAATGAACAAATCTACAGTGTGGTAAAATAGGTGTTATTCACAATTAAGCTTAACTAAATATAATTTCATATAATCTATTCCTCTATTATTAAAAAGTTATACATTTGTTATAGGACAGTTTAAAACAAAGATTAAAGGGAGATCTGGAATTACCAATCTATGAGCCCTCTCCCTTCTGCTGCTTCTATGCTGTGCAGATTTCAGAGATGCTATACACTGATTTCATGGTTTATTTATGGAACTGA
This sequence comes from Balaenoptera acutorostrata, assembly GCF_949987535.1. Classification (NCBI taxonomy): domain Eukaryota; kingdom Metazoa; phylum Chordata; class Mammalia; order Artiodactyla; family Balaenopteridae; genus Balaenoptera; species Balaenoptera acutorostrata. The sequence continues at coordinate 50,506,378 of NC_080068.1, read as the reverse complement.
ATCTACAGTTTAAAAAATACTTCTGTGGAGCGTGCAAGAAGGTAGATGATATATCAGAAACATGGGATATAATGTTTTTATAGCTGGCATCTCATTTTGTTCAGTTTAAAAGTAGTGTGGGGACTTCCCTGGTGGTCCATTGGTTGAGTCTCCGCACTCCCAATGCAGAGGGCCCAGGTTCAATCCCTGATCAGGGAACTACATCCTGCATGCCACAACTAAGGCCCGACGCAGCCAAATAAATAAATAAAATTAAAAAAAAAAAAGTGGTATGGTAGTTTTAAAATAGATCTACATATTCTTCAGTACGCCTCCCTTCCAATGGTGGAGCCTAATTCCCCTCCTCTTGACTGTGGGTTACATTTAGTGACTTGCTTCTATCATGTAGAATATAGCCAAGGAAGTAATGGTGTCTGACTTCCAAGACTAGGTCACAAAAGACATTTTGGACTCCTTGCACTCTCTCTCGGATTGCTCACCTTGAAGGAAGCCGGCTGTCATGTTCTGAGGGCACTAAAGAAGTCTTATGAAGAGGTCCCTAACTTGAGGAACTGAGACCTTCTACCAAGAGCTGGAGAGGAACTGAGGCTTCCTACTAACAGTCATATGAATAAGCCATTTGGGGAGTGGATTCTCTAGCCCCAGCTAAGCCACCTGAAACTCCTGATCCACAGAAACTGTGAAATGATGTTCATTGCTTTAAGCCGCTAAATTTTGTGGTGTTTTGTTATGCAGCAATAGATAACTAATATAGATCTAGGTAATGCAAATGGAGTGATACCAAATACCTAGAACCATGGGTGTGGCTTTGGAACTGGGAAGCTAGAAGGAAGATAGTTTGGTGATTTCTTACAAAACTAAACATACTTTTACTGTATGATTTAGCAATCACTCTCTTTGGTATTTACCCAAAGGAGTTGAAAACTCAGGCCCACACAAAAACTTGCACATGGATATTTATAGCAGGATTTTTAAATGGCAAAAAAGTGAAAAAACCTAACTGCTCTTCGGTAGGGTAATGATAAATTGTGAATTTATGGATAAATAATGGAAAACTATTACAACAGTTAAATGATAGAATCTTCATTTATCCAGAATCTAATGTTGAGTTATAGTCAGCAAAAGGATATGTACAATGATACTATATATGTAAAATTTTAAGATACTCATGATACTTTTATTACACACACACACATACATATACATGCACAAATATAGTAAAAAAAAAAAATAACTAAAGGAATAATAGGCATCAACTGCAAAATAGTAGTTAACCCTGAGAAAGGGAGAAAATGCCTGAGTGGGGCTTCAGTTATACTCTTAACATTCTATTTCTTTAAAACAAACCAAAAAAGGTAAAAATTAATATTGAATAAATCTAGGAGATGGATATGTTTCATTATTTTCTATATGTTTAAAAAATCACAGTTAAAATGGTAAAATGTTTCTAAAATTTTTAAAAAGAGGAAGATTCAAGTATCCTTAAAGTAAGTTGTGAAGTATCATAATTTATTCTTAGTTTTCATGTCATCCTTTTATACTTCCCCTCCTGTAACACTTTCCAGAATTAGGTTCCCACATCATCTTAATTTTCCTTTACCTCTTAGCCAAATTCCCTCTTAAAGCACTCCTGGATCTGATCTTACTATCTAAATAATAGGAATACTAGGCATACCAATATTGGATCTTGCTATAAGAATGGAACTAGAGGTGTTTTATATTTAAAAAAAAAAAAAAAAAGGGGCCATTGGCACTCCTGATTCTCAAGCCTTCAGATTTGGACTGAATTACACCACTGGCTTCCCCAGTTCTCCAGCTTGCAGACAGCTGATTGCAGGATTTCTCGGCCTCTATAATCTTCTGAACCAATTCCTATGATAAATCTCCTCATATACATAGGATATATGAGATATATATATCTCCTATTGGTTCTGTTTCTCTGGAGAACCCTAATACATGCTTAATACGTAGAGAAAAGAAAACCCAATCAGCTATATTCGCACCACACTATTTTCATATTGCATATTATACTTACAAAATTGTAAGTTGTAAGAAGCACCATTATTTTATGTATCTTAAAGAGAAACTTGCTGACATTTAAACTACAACACAATGCTTTCTTATTAGAATTTTAAAATGTGTATGTATTGAAAGAATTCTAAGTCTTTTGTCACAGATATTTAAAAATAAAATACCTGCTCTTGTACATGTTTGAGGAAGCGAAACAAATTGGTTAACATATTGCATAAGCTTCTTTGCATTCAAAATCAGACTCTTGTGAATCTCTTTGACTTGGCATCCTAGATGCCCGTGTTTTTCCACAGCACACTTGTGTCATTAAGAACCTTGGTGTTGCAGCATTTCTTGAGCTCTCCACTCAAAAGGGGACTTCTGAGGTGTTGGTATTATTGTTTCTTGATCTGGGTGCTGATAACCAGGGATGTATTCAACTTGTGAAAATTCACTGAGCTTAAGTACACTTAACGATACTTGCACTTTTCTTCATGTCTGTATTATACATCAATAAAGAACTGAAAATTTTAGAAAAATGTTCCACTGTTTTTTTTCTGGAATTTTCTTACCAGCTACTGACTCCCCTTCTGCAAGTTTTGATGCTGGTCCTTGCTTGATCTAAGCAAATGTCAACTTAAGATTTTCAGACCAAGTTCATGAATGTGCATGAATGTACAACTATGTCAAGACTGTCATTTGGCTGCAAAAATTTTAAGACACATCCCAATTTCATGAATTAAAGATGTGAAAAATGTTTGTCTTAAAATCACGTTACACTGATACTTTGCTTTTGAAAATAGTGGCATAGTATTTTTCACATTGCTGTAGTGTACATACCTTACTATTATTATTATTTTTTTGTCATTTCAAAACTGGCTTTAAATACTCATCAGGGCACCATGCAAAGGGACTGGGGTGAGAGCTTGTTACATATGAATGGGGGCTGGGGTGCCTGAGAGAGAAGGGACCCATCCATCAGGGCAGCTGGGGTGCCCCACCCCAAACCTGGGATAAGGCAACAGAGTAGAGGCCCTCTCTGGAGGGTCCCAGGACCAACTGGGAGCCAGACCTCCCTTTGAGGTAGATCATCAGGGACGGAACCGAGGAGGAGCTCCCATGGTGGCGGTGACAGGCAGTCACATCCTCAGTGGTATTGCTGATAGCTGGGGTAGCCTGGGGCCGGGGTACCCTCCTTAGGGGGCAGCTGGCTGGGGTCCTCCAGGAATGGGGGTGCAGTGCAGAACTGCTGCAACTGCTGCGATTGAGGAGGATGCCACCATCCTCGATGAGGGCCAACGGAATGCTTCCTGTCTTTGCCGAGCCCACCGTGGCCGATGGGCCACTGCAGGCAGCCAGCACAGCCCTGGTCAATGCTCCACCGGTGATGGAGTTCCAGGGATCTTCCTTGCCCCGCAGCCGCACCAGACCGCAGTCGATGGTGGAGAAGAGGCTCCACCGCACCGCGAAGCTACCTCCAATCCGAGGGGCTCGGATCCTCACAGCGTTGACACTGCCTCTCATTCGGTGCCGAATTCCGACAGGGGCATTGCGGAAGCCTTCAATGGCCTGGAAGACTCCACCGCCGATAACACCCGTAGTGAAGCCTCCACCGCAGGCATCCACAACTCACCATGGGCAAGTCTCCCAAGCGTACTCCTCCATGGCGCCCTATACCTTATTTTTAAAATGACTCTATCAAAGTGCTTAATGGCTGGATTTTCCATCCGAAGTTGCTTAACTAGTCCTATATTCTGATATATTTTCTTGCACCCATTTTTGCCGCTATAAATTATGTTGCAATGGATATTTCCCTACAATTAGCTTGTGGTAGACATTGCTGGCTGCCTACCCCAAATCTATTGAATGCCTCCCTCTCTTCATTGTGAACAGAAGACCAGTTCTGTCGGGCTTGTTACAGTCCATTTAAGCGGAGGGGGTCAACAATCCTGTTTCCTGCTTGCACGGCTTCCACTGTTGGTAGCGTAGCCATATAACCCAATTCTGGCTAATGAGACTTAAGGGAAGGCTGTTGCAGGGATCCTGGAAAAGCTTTTTGCTTTCCTAGTAAAAGGGATACATGTGACAACGCCCCTTCTTGTTGCCTTAAACTTAGAAGAAATGTCTATGAAGGTAAGGTATTATCATCTGCGTTGTACAGACGAGAAGACCTGGGCACAGAAATCTTGAGTAACTTGCCTGTGGTCACACAGCTGTCAGTCGGCATCCAGATCTTAGTGTGTGGATCCAACACACTAAGAATGACAAAGCAGAAGAGGAGCCCAAGATCTTGAAGGCATCACTGAGCAGCTGAACCCAGGCCAGCAACTGTCTACCTCCAGACTTATGAGAGATTCCAATTTGGTTAGACTATTTTATTTATTGGCTGTGTCAGGGCTTAGTTGCAGCACCTGGGATCTTCGTTGAGGCATGCGGGATCTTTCATTGCAGCGAGTGGACTCTTCGTTGTGGCACGCCGGCTTCTCTCTAGTTGTGGCCTGCAGGTTTTTCTCTAGTTGTGGCGTGCGGGTTCCTGGGCACGTGGACTCTGTAGTTTGCAGCACGAGGGCTCTCTAGTCGAGGCGCACGAGCTCAGGAGTTGTGGTGCAAGGGCTTAGCTGCCCCGCGGCATGTGGGAACCTAGTTCCCTGACCAGGGATCGAACCCTCGTCCCCTGCATTGGAAGGCGGATTCTTTACCACTGGACCGCCAGGGAAGCCCCAGACTATTTTTAGATATACTCTGTTACTTGCAGCAGAAACAGACCCAAACACATCTTTTGGGCTGCCATATTTTGAACCATTTTCTTTGATTAGACTCTCAAAGTGGGTTTGAGTCAAATATTATGACTATTTTTAAAGGCTCTTGGTACACAGCACTAATTATTTTCCCTAAGAATTGTACTAACTCAGCGCTCTCTTAGCACTGGGTATTGCTGACTAGAGTCAGAGGGTGTCAAACTAAGGATGACTAGCACCATCAATAAACCACTGGAAGAAGGAGACTATAACTCCTCTGGAGTATTTTCAAATCAATCCTTGCCTTGCTTTTAAGGTGCATTCCTCTTGTGATTTAAAAAAAAAAATTCATGAGTCTTAAGATACATTATTCCCCAGGCTCAAATAAGTTATTTTGTTTCTTACACAATAACACAAATAAAAACACAGGTACTGTAAAAGACTGAGAAAGCAAACTAGAAAGAAAAATAACCCTCACATGTGATCTCAATACCGAAGAAAATCACTTTACTATTTGGTGGCTTTCTTCTTGGGCTTTTATTATTCCCCATTTTCTTACAAGTGTAATTGGATTACACTATAAGTATTTTTATATTTTGTTCTTTTATAATAAGCATTTCCTATTGTAAATATTTTAATGGTTGCATAATATTCCATCATGTGGATAAATCACAGCTTATTCAACCATTTCTGGATTGACAAAACAACAAAAGCAGAATCTGCAGAAGGAAGTAAAATTACCACCTCAGGTATGCGCTATATACAAATATATGGTATTTAAATAGTACAGAATTAGCTATGCTCTCAGTTCTTCCTTGCATATCAAAGACTGTAATAGGGAAGGAAAAGGTCGTTTTCTTATAAAAGAGAAAAGGCTCCACGTCAGTGCTTTACCTTCCTATTCATATTCAAGATCTTTTTAAAATCTCATAAAATACATTCTAAAAATACGTAAGCAGTAGTCAATTTTTAGTTTCATTTTTATACAATGAAGGGATGCCACTTGATAGAACAGTTTAAAAATGTGTTTATCTAAAATAGTTTGAAGAACAGAATATTCTTTTTTTATTTATTTTTTATTTTTTAATTTTTTTTAGAACAGAATATTCTGATTAAACATTCTGGTTAATACTGAGTTGCCATGTAACACTATATAGATCATAAATTTTCAAAGAATTAGGATATGAGGTAATGAAAACAAAATTTATATTAATCATAAGCTTTAAAAAATTACACCAACTTTTAAACCCTTTCTTTCATGATTCAGGAATTTATCTCCTGCTGCTGCCCTGTTCATTGTAAGTATCAGCGTGTTAGCAAACAGGCATTTCACCTATGCCCCTACCCTGTGCTGTGCCTTTGTTATACTGTCATTTTGTAAGTCTGTTTCCTTCACTGGATTAAAAGTTTCTATATGGCAGGAACATTGTGTTTGCAACACACACAGCTTCTAGCAGAGTGCTTTGCACTCAGTGAGCATTCAACAGACTAGTTCCCCCTAAATGGATAAGGGGTAAAACAAGTATTTGTAGCAATGGCAATTGTTTCAAGTAAATTAAGCAAAAAAACAAGAAAAAAAAAAAACCTTAATAGATATCTAATCTTTGATGAGAAATTTACTGAATGCTTTCTTTGTGGCAAATACCACGCTAAGTGCTTATAAACGTTAGTTGTCAAAATTCTCAAAACAATCAATGAGGTAGGTGGTATTTTATTTATTTATTTTTATTTTTGGCTGCATTGGGTCTTCGTTGCTGTGCGCAGGCTTTCTCTAGTTGTGGTGAGCAGGGGCTAGTCTTCGTTGCGGTGCACGGGCTTCTCATTGTGGTGGCTTCTCTTGTTGCAGAGCACGGGCTCTAGGTGTGCAGGCTTCAGTAGTTGTGGCACACGGGCTCAGTAGTTGTGGTTCGCGGGCTCCAGAGCTCAGGCTCAGTAGTTGTGGTGCACGGGCTTAGTTGCTCCACGGCATGTGGGAACTTCCCGGACCAGGGCTCGAACCTGTGTCTCCTGCATTGGCAGGCGGATTCTTAACCACTGTGCCACCAGGGAAGCCCTAGGTGGTATTTTATTTACAGAGAGAAGACAGACAGGAGTTACATCAGGTATTCAAATATTTGCTGAGCACCTACCTACTGGGCACCGAACTAGCATCAAACAGCATAGTAGTCTCTCTGCCTTCTGTGGAGCTTATTTTCTAGTAGAACTTGCTAAGATCACATATATATCAGTATTCTAGATTTAACACATTACTTTATATATATTATGAGTTTGGACAATGTGAATTCATCCCTGAAATGGACCCATTCTAAGTGTTGACGAAAATTTGAGACTATAAAGCTGAAGTTCAAACCCTGGTGACTTCTTCAATGTAAAAGTCACCCTGAAGGTTACTCTGCCCTTGCTGGCAGCATCCTTGTGAGGATCTGACCTCCAAATTTAGAGTAAACAGAAAATATTCTCAAGAGAAGACTTATAAAATAATAAAAGGAACCTACTACGGGATTAAAGAAATAGAAGTTAAGGCTATAGCTTTTAAAGCCAGATACCTAGCTTCCGTATAAACCTCAGTTAAGAGTAGTAGAAGAACAGAAGTCAGAACACAGAATGGGCTGGACTCTCGGCAGTAAGTGAGGTGGGAAAGTCTAGGGGAAGGATGGAACTTCCAGGCATCACCGCAATTCACACAGCAAAGCTACAGACCCTCGGTGCTAGGCCATTTTGAATTTTATTTACTTCTCTCTGGAGCTAGACACATAAGGAGACACCCAGTTCAAAAATGCAAAGAGGGGGCTTCCCTGGTGGCGCAGTGGTTGAGAATCTGCCTGCTAATGCAGGGGACACGGGTTCGAGCCCTGGTCTGGGAAGATCCCACATGCCGCGGAGCAACTGGGCCCGTGAGCCACAACTACTGAGCCTGCGCGTCTGGAGCCTGTGCCCCGCAACGGGAGGGGCCGCGATAGTGAAAGGTCCGCGCAGCGCGATGAAGAGTGACCCCCCGCACCGCGATGAAGAGTGACCCCCGCTTGCCGCAACTAGAGAAAGCCCTCACACGAAACGAAGACCCAACACAGCCAAAAATAAATAAATAAATAAATAAAAGTAGCTATATAAAAAAAAAAAAGTGCTAAAAAAAAAATGCAAAGAGAGAAGAGAGGAGTTTCAGGTCTGAAACATTCAAACGTGCATCGGACACTTCCTGTGAAACACTGAAGTTGCTGGGGGTTGACTGAGGGCTCCTCTCACTAGGCCAGTGCAATTTAATCAGTAAAAAGCAAGGTCTTCATAACTAATCCCCAGTGGTATGGGGCATCTTAGGAAAAGTCACAAAGTTTCATTCAAATAAAACTGAAGTTGAACTGAGAAAGTGAACAGAAAATGCTGGAATAGGAGTAAGAAAGGTGGTTTTAGAAGCTGCTGAGTGGGCAGAAAATTGCCTTTTCCTCTAGCTTGAAGCAATTTTCCCAACTACCACGCTACCTAAGAAATCTGAGACAAAGGGCACCAAACTATTTCCAAACGCAACAACTTGCAAACAGCTGACCACAGCTCTCGTGTGGTGACCCCTGAAATCTACTCAAGCACACCTAGTGAAGGGAGACACACACACCACTCAGCACACAGAGTACCTATTTGACATTAGAAACCTTTTATTGAGTGAGACAAGGCAAACGGTGGGATGAAAATATTACAGGGTGAAGGAAGGCTGAGGAAACCAATCTAATTTCTTTTTCCTCTATGGAAGAATGAGCAGCCCAAATGATGAACTCAAGCCACTCCAAGATTACTATTTATACTTAAAGCAATGTAAAAAGCGAGGTTTTAACCAAAAAGCCTCTGTATCTGGCATTAAAAAAAAAAATTACATCTTTTGGATGGATGGACTAAAAAAGCTATACTGTCTACCCAAAATCTGTACAGCAGGGACCTGTTTTCAGCAGGTAAGCCTATTTACAAGTAAGATCCTCTTACTCTTGTAACATTGTCCTGTTTTAAGAGAATATATAACTCCCATCCCCTGCAGAGTTAGTCCATAAGGCCTCTGTGACCCCATAGAAGCATGAACCTATCTCTCCTAGAGAACTATTTATACAACACTGTAAATACACAGATACATACTTGCCCCTCGCCCCATCCTACAAATAGGCTATAAATTTAGAGTGAGGAGTTGTGGCTCATTCAATTTTATATCTTCAGTGACAATTAATAGGCGCTCTCTCTCTCTCTATATATAATTATTATTTTTTTGCATGAACACTAAATGAAAATGATTTTACAACACCACTACTGTTTACATTTCAAACATTCCCACCCCTACCCATCTCTAAAATAAGAACACCAGAAGCTACCAAGTTTACTGTGGTTTTCACAATATAGTGCTTTTGGACTTTTTAATGTAAACATTCTTAATGTACTAGTTTTCAGAGTAATGACACGAATTTAGCATTCTCCCTGGAATGGAAAACTTGCTTGGAAGTTACTTCATTCTTTTTCTCTTTTTCAAGAGAGCATCTCGTAACGCCAGCTGGAAGATTAAAAAAAAAAAATAGTAAATATGATCTACAGAAAAAGACCACAGGACCAATGTTCACAGTGAACCTATGAACATCCTTATAAAGTCTTACAGTTCCCAAAAGAAAATAACAGAATATTAAATAAAAGATTATTAAGAATAAACCCAAATTATACAAAGAAGACAGCCAAGGTCAATGTATACATCTTAAGTGTGTGATGGATATTATTCCATTAATTCCCAAGCACCCACCACTCTCTGAGTCCTAGAAACTTTAAAGCATTTTTTGGGGTGGAAGTTGCCTGGCTCTAATCAAGCTTTTTGAATTTTGTGACTTTAAGTTATTGACTCTTTGCCTTTAGCTCAGATCTGGGTCTTGGTGTGTCTTTGTAGATATGCAGAGTAAGTGGGACGCTTATGGTAGAAAAAAAAAACCAACCAGTTCATTTTAACCTAATTTGCATGGCTAAGAAGGCATTTCTCAGATTCAGCTATCTATGTCTTATTTTCTCATTTGTAAAGTCAGTTTAATCACAGTATCTGTTCATATTGTTCACATGAACTAGCACATATCCAGTGAACTGACTTCCTCTTACAAAATTACTTTAATCTTTGAGAGAAGTATTTTATACTGAAAGAGGTACTGATAGGAACAAAGCAAGGCTTCTCTATCATGCCAAAAAAAAGCATGCTAAAAAATAGAGGAAGTAGGGGGTGGGGGAACACCCCTTGATAAAATGTAGCAAGGTCACAAAAACCTCAATAGGAAGCAAGGCCTGCCAACTGGATGATCATTATTTCCTGGACCCAAAAATCTTATAAAGGGCAGGGGAAGGATAAACTAATGAATTTAATCAATTCAACCATGCATTTAAACTGAATTGGCAAAATTCAGACTATTTAACGGCACCTTTCCTTTCACCTAAACTTTCAACAAATTCTAATCAAAACTACTGCCACTTTATCACTTACATAACATTGTTGAAGAGTTTAGAACTAGAAAGATTAAATAAACAGAGTCAGTCATATTGACTTGGTTCCCACACCGACGGAGCCCTGCCCTGGAGGGCTGGCTGGCGCACTGAGGCCTGGCAGGCTCATCCCGGCTTGCAATTTAGGAACCCTGGCTCAGAATGTGGCACTATTTTACCCGTGACCTGACTTCCTAGAGATTCTTCCTAGTACATTCAGATATACACTCTGGTACACTGGCAGTAGAGGAGGATATAAAAACATAAATTTGTTTTACTACAATGAATTATGAAATAAGCAAGCCAACAGGGCAGCACAGGACTACCCATCAAAGACTGAAAATGGATAAAACGCAATTAAAAAAGGTCTGTAAACATAATGGCTTTGCAAAAGGGTACACAGAGAAAGGATCATGCCAGCAACAGAACTGTTTAGTTTGTACTGCTTTCCTGAAACTGTTACTGAGATATTACCACACATAATTGTTGCTTTTTGGAAAAAAGTACCATATAATAAACACTCAAAAATTATTATTCAGTTTATTTTGATGTATTTCACAGATGCAACGTCAAGAGAATTTTAGCATAGGAATGGACCTCAGAGCTCATCTAGTTTAAACTCCTTTATTTACAGAGGAGGAAAATGGCCTCCCTTTGGTCACACAGCTGAATCTCAACAAAGTCAGGTCTAGGATTTACAAGCCCTGACCGCTTTCCACCTCTCCATGCTCTCCAATAATGCACCCCATTAATCCTAAGACACACATAATACAAGGTTTTAGAAGGCACAACTCCACTCAAATGTAGAGAAGTCTTAGAACAACAATACCACTCTATCCAGTCAAGCTTCAAGTTGAACTCACCTGCTTTTCTCGGAAGGAACGCTTATTTTTTGACCGGACGTTATGACTATACCGCATCATCATGAAGTTCTTCTGTTTTTTCTTCTCCTTATTCGTGGAACTGGAAAATGGATTCATTTTGGTTTTCCTCCTCACGAATTCTTTTCGGTCTGTTTTTCCAGCCTATCAGCACACACACACAAAGATACCACTGCAGGAGTTATCTCACCAACATACAAGTCTCCTCTGTGCCAGCTCCACTGGATGCCAAGGACACTAAGGTGGAGGGAACACGCAGTCACTGCTCCCCAGAGACTCAGTTCAGGCCAGGGGAAGAGATGACCATGATGTACTGTAATGGGGCAGGGGAGCTCAGTGGAAGAAAAGGTTTCTTAGAGGCCAGAGAAGCCTCTGAGAAAGGGAGACCCTATGAGCTGTTTCTCGCAGGATGAAGGCCTTCCTGGTGAGGAAAGGAGGGAAGGGTAGAGCATTTCAGGTAGGAATAGTATATGCAAAGGTGCGGTGGAGAAAAGAACATGGGTTTTCAAACTTATCCAAACAAGTGTCAGTACAAATGGAATAGAGGGTAATGCGGAGCCCATTTGGAATGGCGTCTGAAACAAGTCAAGGTAGAGAAAATGAAGCTGGAAAGGTAGGCAGGCTGCAGTCACAAACAGCCATAGGACTTGCCTGAGGCAGCTCTAACTGTCTCTGGCTTTTCTTTAATGACTGTAAACATTCCCCTGCTTTTCTCGTAGCTCTGGTAAATGTACTGAGCCTCCCTGAGACCGTGAACATATAACGGTGCCTTTCTGTGCTCTACAGCTTGTCTTAGACGGTGGTTACGTATGTGGCTATCAAGTTGTTAGAACTCATCTAACTGAACACCTCTTATCTGTGCCTTTTATTCTATGTTAATTATACTTTTATTTAAAACATTAAAATAAAATACTGCAGGGACTTCCCTGGTGGTGCAGTGGTTAAGAATCCGCCTGCCAATGCAGGGGACACGGGTTCAATCCCTGGTCCGGGAAGATCCCACATGCCGCGGAGCAACTAAGCCTGTGTGCCACAACTACTGAGCCCACGTGCCGCAACTGCTAAAGCCCACGCACCTAGAGCCCGTGCTCTGCAACAAGAGAAGCCACCGCAATGAGAAGCCCGCGCATCACAACGCAGAGTAGCCCCCGCTCGCCGCAACTAGAAAGCCCGCGCGCAGCAACGAAGACCCAATGCAGCCAAAAAAAACCTGCAGTTCTGTGCCTATACAAGTTCTGAGTCATATTTCTGTGTAAACAACTTTCTGTTGTTTAAACAACTAGGCAATGACATGCCCCACTCACCATTGCAGTTGCTAGTCTTGTCTCCTTGTCAGACTTTGGCTTTTTATGAAGGCGTTCAATGTCCCGAAGAGAAAGTAACTCACCCCTGGGGTGAAGGAAAAAATGTAATATGTAACAAGGATGGAATTCCTTTTCCTAATACTTTCATAATCATGTGAGCTGACTGAAGACCTGGTGTACACGCTGTCTTACCTGGGCTCCTCATCACTGTCTATTTCGATGTATTTCCTCTTTTGGGCTTTCCCAGGGGCAGCGTCTAGTTCTTTCCTCATTTGGGCCATTCGGATTTTCTGGAAGTCTTCCTGACTTAACACTCGGCTAGTGCTGACGGCCGCGGCTTTGGCTTTCCGCTCCTCCAAGGGCATGCTGTTCAGCTTCTCAGACTTGAAAGGACACAACACAGGCTTAAACGGCTATTAGCTCCAGTGAGGGCGTAGCCCCTCAACACTGAGAAAAGGACATTTTAGGACTTACGATTTCTTTCTGTTCTTCATCGGAAGAATGGTGCACGTCAACCCATTCGCCATCGGAAACTGCCTCGTCACTGAGACTGGTGTTTTCCCACTCATCTGTGTGAAAAAGAGCACACCATTAGCACCCGCTTTATGTTGAGTGTTCATGGTACATTGAGATAAATCAAGCAAAAGAAAACTTAGGTAATGAATCTCAAATAGATGCTCACCAAGAATTGAGCAATATTATTGTTAAATAAACCACATCAATTTAATTAAGTCAAGGAAGGAATGGAGAATAAGCACTGATCAATTATCCACCATGAGCCAAAACTTTACAATCTTTCTCTAACCCTCGTGACTCAACAAAAGAGGAACAGACTCCGGAGTTAAGTAACCTGCCCCAGGCCACGCTGCTAGAAATGCAGCCTACACTGAAATTAAGAAAATCATGTATGACTCTGGAGCCCACATTCTTTCCACCAAACTAGCCATGTCCATCAGAACTGTACTTGTACATTTACAGTGGCCACATACAAGTTATTTAACTTGTCTAAGCACATTTACACGTTTGAGAAATTAGTTAGAAACAAGTCATTCAGAGAACCAAGGTAGACAATTTTGGTTGTGTAAGAACCTTGTAGACCCCTCAGTAAAGAGGTATCAGAGTTCCTAAGGGAGCCACCACAGTAAGCTTTCAAAATGAAGGATACCTGCAGTCTCTCAGCAGATGCCCACGTTCTGTAAGACAGTGTCCCAGCTCTTAGGCATGGCCTACACAGCCACTCACGTGAGGCCCCACCTCTACCTCTAGTCTCGTCGCTTTCTGTGCATCACATTGTATCCTACATTCTCATAGTTTCCTAAACCCTTCAGTACTTTGCTCACAGTTTGCCTGGAAAGTCTCCACTATACTACCACTGCTCACTAATCATTCAAAATACGGCTCATGGGTCACCATTTCCTTGAAGCCTTTGCTGAACCTCTGAGGTGGACCTGACCTCTCTCTAGCCCTTATACCCCACTCCAATCATAAATCCTGTTAATGATTTATTAGCTGTTTATGAAAGACCCTCAAGGATAAGAACCATATCATTCATCTTTGCTTTGACAGTGGCTGGCTCATAGCTAATGCTTACGAAAGTTTTGTTGAAATAATGAAGGAATGAAGAGGAAGAAGACAGGACCCTAGCAACCAATGCAGTAAATGCTAACCCTGGAAATGAGAATGGAGTTCCTCAAGCATTCTTCGACCAGTTCAACAAGCATTCTCCTTCAACAGGAGGATTGCTATAGACTAATCTTCATTATTTTATCTAGGCAACAAAAGAAACCCATTATCTTTCCCAAGTGTCAAACAGCATGCCCTTGATAAGTGGCAGCCAGTCTGAAGGACATGAAAAGGCATTTCCAACACCAGAATGTAAATTCTCTCAGAGCAGGACCATGCCCATTTGACCTTCAGTGCCCATAACAGGGTGCGTCACACAGTCATTACTCAGGAAACTTCTGCTAAATGAATGTCCAAACAGTATAAAGATTTCAAGATCAATACAGATATAGTAGGAGTGATTTTGTCCTGACTAATGGTGAAACAAAAATGAACCTTCATCATCTTCAGCATTTTTTTCTTCTTTTTCAACTTCCAGAACTTCTGCTCCTGGAATGTAATCTTTAGTATCTAGTTCTCCATATTCTTGCACTCTTGCTTCTGTGGAGGCCTCTGTAGGCTTACCCTAAAGGAAAGGAACCAGTTTTTAATGAGGTGCTTAAACTGCAAAACATTATTCATGAAAAGGATTCTCTAGGATTATGAATTGAGAGGGAGAATCACAAAAAACGGAAGCAATCGAATGACAAGAACAGTCCACCAATGTCTTGGGTCAAAGTAAATCCCCCAGCCAGAACTTTGCCCACTGTTTTCTTGCTTTCTTCTGATCCACCTCAGGAAACTTCAATTAAGTCTTGAGAGCTCTCCTTCTGTTACATACATGCATCTTTCTTTGTCCCAACTTGAAAGAGGTAGTATCTGGTTAGGGAACAGCCTGTTCAATACTGGCATCAGTTACTGACTTCCAGCAGTCTAACAGGTCTATAAGAGTCATCCATCATCAAAGAGCATATACCAACTATAAAACAGTTAAGCCACAGTATTCAATCAATTTTATTCTGAGCTTAAAGAATAAAACTACATGTATCACCAATACTCCTAATGGAAGCATCAGAAATACTCAAACTCAAATTGTAGGAAATTACCCTCACTTTCTGGGACCAAATCCTTGATCAACATATGTATGCTTCACCTACCCGGAATTTCTTTTGTAACATCTGAGGGTTCAGTGTTCGGAAGAGCTGAATCAAAGTTCTAGCAGACATCATCACATCTGGAAAATAATACCTTTAATTAGAAACTTCAGAGCAAAGAGTCTACTGAGGCAAAAATGAGTTACTCTGTGCTCTTTGATCTACCGAGAATAACACACCACTTACTCTTATCTCTGTGTGTTTTATACTGAGCCAGGTCTTGGAGAAGTTCTTCAGTCATGGCTAGAGGACATCGAGCTGTTATCTCTTTTATAGCATTGATTCTAAAAAAAGGAAAAAAATAAATTAAAAACAAACAAACAAACAAAAAAAACCCCCAGCAGTTTCATGTGGTTCAACCTACGAATATTTTCTAAAAAGACTAAATCAAAAGGAATGTAAGTTGGGTTTTATAGGTCTTAGGTCTCTAAAACTGCAGCATGGTAGAGTGTGAGGGTGGGGAGCCTCAGAGGGCTTTGATTCCAGACAGTTTACTGCCATTTCCTCTACTAGAAGAATAAGAAACAGTGTAATCTGTGTAAAATACAGGCATACCTCAGAGATATTGCAGGTTTGGTTCCAGACCACTGCAATAAAGTGAGTCACACATATTTTTTGGTTTCCTAGTACATACAAAAGTTATGTTTAACTATACTGTAGTCTATTAAGTGTACAATAGCATTATGTCTTAAAAAGTACATACCTTAATTAAAAAAATACTTTATTGCTAAAAATGTAACCTTCATCTGAGCCTTCAGGGAGGCATAATCTTTTTGCTGGTGGAGAGTTTGAAATATTGTGAGAATTACCAAAATGTTACACAGAGGCATGAAGTGAGCCAATGCTGCTGCAAAAATGTCACCGACAGACTTGCTCCACACAAAGTTGTCACAAACCTTTAATGTATAAAAAAACGCAGTATCTGTGAAGAGCAATATAGCAAAGGGCAATAAAAGGAAGTGTGCCTGTATATGACAGCAGCATTTATTCCCCAACTCTAGGGGAGATAGTACTAGGTCAAATAAGGAAAAGTTAAAGGTCTTTCGGGCTGTTATCCCAGCAGTATTTTCCAAGGGAGATGAAAAGCAGCGTTCAGCGTACTGCTTAGTCATCGGGACCGATCAGTCGTCCTTAAATTATTGCTCACACTTATTAAGTGCTTTTGAATTAATCAAAAGGGCCACTGAACCGCCTTGGGATTAAAAAATGATTCCATAACGAACCATTTGTTCTAGGGAAGACAAGAATTCAGGGTAGAAGACAGAAGAAAAACATTTAGATTGCCACACAAGCATTCATTTGAAAGAGGGAAAGCTAGTTAAAAACCAAAATGTTGGGCTTCCCTGGTGGTGCAGTGGTTGAGAGTCTGCTTGCCAATGCAGGGGACACGGGTTCGAGCCCTGGTCTGGGAAGATCCCACATGCCACGGAGCAACTAGGCCCGTGAGCCACAACTACTGAGCCTGCGCATCTGGAGCCTGTGCTCCGCAACAAGAGAGGCCGCGATGGTGAGAGGCCCGCGCACCGCGATGAAGAGTGGCCCCCGCTTGCCGCAACTGGAGAAAAGCCCTCGCACAGAAACGAAGACCCAACACAGCCATAAATAAATAAATTTAAAAAAAAAACAAACAAAAACCAAAATGTTGATTAGAAGGGCAAATATCTTTTCTCTGGCTCAAAATTCTGACCAATAAATTAAAAATACCAAGCCTGCTGAGAAGACTGAAGTGTACTTAAACTGTTTTTGCAGAGAGCACATTATAGCTGAAATTTTACATCTTGGTAATGGAAAGCAAACCCAGTGCGTTACAACCATACCCACTGCCTACAGCCACATTCTACATACCCTACTGTCATGACCTCTCCAGAGTTCTTGTCGGTAACAAAATTGTTGGCCACAGTCATGAGCAATGACTGCGTGATCTGAACAGGAGGGAGAGAAAGGATATGAGTGCTGGTAAAACGTCTACACCTACTCAAACGCTTGACGATGAAGGGACCATAAACTATTACAGTGGAAAAACAGCCCTCCACCTTCCGTTTGGGAGTTGGAAGGATCAAGACTGAGGAAGACTGAGAGAAAAATATTCCACTTTGGGTTTCAGCCTTCTTCCTAGCTATCCTCAGATTAAATTTGGCTCGCCTTTAATATTAGTTTTCAACATGGATTAAAAATTGCTTTGACCCAGGATCATCCAACACTATTTTAATCAAACAAAGAAATGATCAGTTTTGAATAATCATCACTATAAATTCACTGATATTCTTGCCCTCCCCAGCATAAAATTTGGCAATTAAACAAAACCAGAATTCTCAACAACTTGTCCAAAATAAACTTTACTTTCTACAGTAAAATGTTTTTACTTCTATGAGTAAACTTCTATGGCTATCTCCTTAAGAGCTAGTGTCTCTTCTACTCAGTTTAAAAAAGGCAGGGAGGACAGTAATCCCTGTGGGAAAAGCCACCATGACATACTTAGTGGCAGGGCTACGTATGCACTAGATCCTGACAGAAGTAAAGTTTAAGAGTTCTCACCTCTGGGGGTACTAAGTGATGAGATGCCTGTGCAGCAAACAGAAGGATCTTCGTTACTTCTAAAAACATCAGAGATCGGAAAGGCCACGGTCAGTTTATTGCCCTGCGCTCAGGACCACAGCAAACACGGCCAGCACACGCTGGCCGTAATGCTACTGCTGCTTAACTCTGCCCCAACACCCAACCCCCGACATCTGCATAGCTCACTGCCTCGCTTCCTTCTGGTCCTGCTTAACTGCTGCCTTATCAAGATGATTTCCTGACCACATAATCTAGACAGAACCCACCCCAGCACTCCCTACTGTCCTCACCTGCTTCCTTTTTCCTCAAAATACTTACCGTCACCTGGACATATTACACACAGCACTCTGTAGATCTCCCTCTAGAATGTAAGCTCTATGACGGTGAGGATGTTACTTTGTGTTCACTGGTGTCTAATGCAGCGCTCAGACTAGAAATCACTCAATCAATGAATAAATACAAACACATATACACACACACTCTCCCTTTAAAGGGGCAGTATGGATAAAGAACAAGGCCTCTGGCAAAAAACAAAGAAGTGAGGTGAAGCCTAATCAGCCATTATTTGCTGAGTGATCTTGGTCTTTTTTTTTTCTTTCTACACCTCTCAGGATTGAAGTGAGGATTAAATGAGATGACTGTATGTAAAGCACTTAGCACAGTGCTTGGCTCATGCTGAATGTTCAATAAATGTTCATTTCTTTCCTACCTTGGTTCAAGTTCAAAGGCAAAAACAACCATCTCTTCCTTCCTGCTTTCATGTTGCTTTTAATTAAGAATATAAATGAGGGCAATGAAAGCAGTAAGTTAAACCCTGGTATCTATAATCAAGTTACAATAAATAGTCAAAATTCTTTTTTAGAATTTTTCCCATGAGTATTTATAGTATTACAAAAAGACTTGCTTTGAGAAACCAACATTTTGTTTCGGTGTTTTTTCCCCCCTCAAATAATTATTTCTTAAAGTTGATGAGCAGAACAATTACCTCATGGCAGAATCTGGAAAGAAAACATACAGGTTTCTCTCCTTGTCTCTGAAGCAGAACACACTTCACTCCTAACTCTTGTCTTTAGTATTAATTCCAGAACAAAAGACTCTGGATGGTTAACCCCAAGGCCACCAAAGGAACACGGCAAGTGGAAGCCTTACCTCTTTGGTGGGGCTGCAGAAACCTCTGCACAAAGGGGTAGAAGTTGAAGAGAAAAAGCTGTGGAAAGAAGAATGCACTGACTTTAATATATATCTAGCTGAGCTGTGGAGTTTCATTTCTCCATGATGCAATTATATCATCAAGTTCAACTAACTGGGAATCATTTTTTTACTGTCTTTTTTTCTCAACAAGCATTCATGCTCCAGGATGATTCAATGTGCTGTATTAACCAAAGAAAGGAAGGCCTTGTTGCTATCCTGTTATGTCAAGGAAGAAGAAAGTGTACACAGAATAAACCAGGGGGTGAAAAGGCAGTCAAAAAGCAACTTTCTTCTACTTTTAAATTGGTGTGGATGCAGAACCAATTTCTTAGTCTTCAAAGATAATAGTAACTCAAATCTGAATAGCGCCTCGTGTAATCTGATCACCAAGAAACCCACAGTCTAGTTTTGTTACGGGATACCAGTCCAACCACACTGGAGGAATTACTCTGAGCTCCATATTTTAGACAGAAAACACTAACACTCTGGAGTCTATCTAGATAAAGGAGACAAGGATCCAGTTATTAAAGCAATTGTAATCTTTAACTTCAAGAAGAGAAACTTTGGAGATGGCCTAGTCTTTTTCAAAGTTCATCATATGAGAATAAATTTTTTTCTATTTTAGCCGCAGAGCAAAACCAGGACCAGAGAAGTAAAAGGGAAGACTTGGGTTCAGTACAGAGATGGGTGTTCAATTGTAACCAGTTGTGAAACTCCAGTATCATTTCCGTCAAACCATGCTCGAATTAAGAATCACTTTTGCTTTTCCACTGAGCTCAAATTCAGATGTGACTTGAAATTACTGCACAAATGTAACAAGAATTGACCTGGTAATCCTGCTTTAGAACTGCAGCCCATGTAGAAAAAGCAATTTATTCACTAAAATGTTAAGGTTTTCTTAGAGAAATGGAATAAGTGCATTTATTCATTTTTAA
The DNA here is from genome assembly GCF_949987535.1 of Balaenoptera acutorostrata. Lineage (NCBI taxonomy): Eukaryota > Metazoa > Chordata > Mammalia > Artiodactyla > Balaenopteridae > Balaenoptera > Balaenoptera acutorostrata. Next base: position 50,486,526 of record NC_080068.1, on the reverse strand, counting down.
CTTGATATATGTCTATAATGTTTGATTTTCAATAAAGGAGGCTGTTTTACTTCTTGTGTTTTTTTTTTTTTTTTTTAAGAAAGCAACACATTCAGTGACGATCAGAACAGCACTAGTTATAAGAGCAAAACTATAGGGAACAACCTCAATGGTCATTTCTTCATGGGCTGAATTTCTGGGAATCCCTCCTTTTCTACAATGGCAGTTAGTCTGAGTATGTGTGAGGTTTCCATATGTATACACAATATATATACATTATACCACCAAGGAGCTCTTGCAATCTAATTTAATATAAAGTGAATGGCCAGAGAATTCAGCTTTGCAAACATGATCCTCCTGCTAGAGTGGGCTAGAAGTCAGGAAAGCTATGAAGGGGTAAACTGTGAAATGTAATAACAGTTGATAAAAATATGTGGGCTATGTTGGCTCAGGAAAATGTATAAGTGAAACATAGATAAAATAAAAGTAGAAAAACAGAACAAAAATAGTCTGTCCATAAACTAAATACATGTACAATTCAACATCCATACTTACTGATAAGAAAACAAAGCGACAAAAACAGCTATTTTCAGAGTGAAAGACTTTATCCCTTTGTAAACTGTATGGGTTTAAATGGTTTGGGAGGATAAAATTAAGCCACTGCTCTACCTTAGTGTCCTTTTACCAAGAAAAATTCTACTTCTAACACTCATCAAGAGAAACATAATGTAATTCCAACCTCGTGAATTCCCACCAATCTGGAGATGAGGTTCATGAGCATCATCTTCACTTCAAACCTCTCCTTAGAGCTCTCGAGCTGCTTCAGTAGTTTCTCTGCAAAATCTGAAAGGAGAATATCAGAGAAGTATACTGTGGGCCCATGGTCTATACAACATCATCTAACAGGTGTAGAGAAAAGCAGTAGTTTGATCACTGACTCTGGTATGGCTGTGCCTGAAATCACTCTGCAGAACCAGGATGGTAAAAACAGCGGCATGACAGAAGGTGAAAAGACTCACACACAGGCAAATATACCTTCAGTGGTGCCCAAAGTTAAGTCTTAAGGATTTCCAAGATTTTTAGCATCAACATCTTGAGTTACCGTTGACAGATGCTCCACTTATAGTTCTCTGGGGCCCTGCTTCTCAAAGTGTGGTCTGCAGACCAGCAGCAGCTGTCCACCTAATAGCTTGTTAGAAGTACTGAACTGCAGGCCCCACCCCCAGACCTACTGAATCAGACAGAATCTGTACTTTAATAGGATCCCAAGGTGATCAGTATGTGCCTTAAAGTCTGAGAAACACTGACCTAGAGGAAGGGTCAGCAAACTAAAACTAAAATACAGAGAGCATTTAAAAGCCCCACTGCCCAGCCATACCCCGTATCAACTAATCGGTCTCTGGGAATAACAGGACCCAAGTACCAGTATAGTTTTATAAATTCCCCAAGTGATTCCAATGTGCACTCTAGTTTGAGAACTAGTGTTCTAGAACAGGGTTTCCCAAACTTTTGGTTTCCACATACCAGTTAAAAAAAAAGGGACTAATAAAAGATTGTCAATTTTTCATTTGGTCAAGTACAATGTCTTACAGTACAAGTACTGTGTTATTAAAGACATGAATTGCAAAGAGAGCTGTTCCTCCATATTTTTCTTATTTTGCTGTGGATTGGGCATCACTGCTTTGGAATAGAATTCTCTAGGCTACAACCAATAGGTAACAACTAAGTATTTACTGATTGTCTATTAAGTGCCAAGGATTTTATATTCCCTGGTAACCTTGAAGGTAGGAAGCTAAATAGGCAGATAAAGCCAACAAGGAACTTGGGAGGTCATAATTATAGTACCTTGGGGATCATGAATCAAGTGAATAGCTGAAAAGTTAAACACCTCTGGTTTTCTCCTCTTCTTTTGTTTCTGAAAGAAAGGGAGAGGAAAACATTTACATTCTGAATTACAGTGAAGAGGCCCTTGGGATTAAATGTGCTAATGTGCTAAAGGCTGTTATCAAGTCCATCACACTATTTATATTTATTTTATTTATTTTCCTTATTTTTTTTTGGCTGCGTCGGGTCTTAGTTGCAGCACACTGGATCTTTTGTTGAGGCATGCAGGATCTTTTTGTGATGGCATGCAGTCTTCTCGGGTTTCTCTCTAGTTGTGGCACGTGCGTTTTCTCTCTCTAGTTGTGGCGCATGGGCTCCAGAGCACGTGGGCTCTGTAGTTTGCAGCATGCGGGCTCTCTCATTGAGGCACTCGAGCTCAATAGTTGTGGCATGCAGACTTAGTTGCCTCGTGGCATGTGGGATCTTAGTTCCCAACCAGCAACTGAACCCGCGTCTCCTGCATTGGAAGACGGATTCTTTACCACTGGACCACCAGGGAAGTCCCCATCACACTAATTAAAAAGAAAAAAAAAAAAATCTTTGTTCCAAAAACCTTTCTTTCAACTAGAAGAACTGAAGGTGGTTTTTGTCTTTTAAGATTAAACCTTGGGGACTTCCCTGGTGGCGCAGTGGTTAAGAATCCTCCTGCCAATGCAGGGGACACGGGTTCGATCCCTGGTCTGGGAAGATCCCACATGCCTCAGAGTAACTAAGCCCATGCGACACAACTACTGAGCCCACACACCACAACTACTAAAGCCTGTGTGCCCAGAGCCCGTGCTCCGCAACAAGAGAAGCCACCGCAATGAGAAGCCCGCACACTGCAACGAAGAGTAGCACCCGCTCGCCGCAACTAGAGAAAGCCCGTGCGCAGCAATGAAGACCCAACACAGCCAAAAATAAATAAATTTAAAAAAAAGAAAAAGGATTAAACCTTGGGAATGTTCTAGCTATTAGCACCTGTGAGACTTAAAGGGATTTGGAAATATGAACATTAAAAAACACACAAGGACCAAATTAATGACTTTCAAATAATTATTACAAAACAAAATGTACTTCATTTGCATACTCTTCTGAGAAGACATCGTGATCAAAACAAATGAATTTAATCAAATTAATTTATTCAAGCCACAGATCTTGCTAGAGCTGAGAACATTTATTCATCTAAAAAATTAGTGCTTAAAAAGTCATCACACATTTCTAAGTCTTTCAAAAATGCTATTTTCGGGCTTCCCTGGTGGTGCAGTGGTTGAGAATTTGCCTGCCAATACAGGGGACACGGGTTCGAGCCCTGGTCTGGGAAGATCCCACATGCCGCGGAGCAACTGGGCCCGTGAGCCACAATTACTGAGCCTGCGCGTCTGAAGCCTGTGCTCCGCAACAGGAGACGCCGCGACAGTGAGAGGCCCGCACACCGCGATTAAGAGTGGCCCCCGCTCGCCGCAACTGGAGAAAGCCCTCGCACAGAAACGAAGACCCAACACAGCCATAAATAAATAAATAAATAAATTTATTAAAAAAACATAAAAACGCTATTTTCTTTATTCCAAATGCTTAAAAGCTTTTCTAAAGACCACATATTCTGCATTCTAATGATTCCTATCTCATTTCCCAGGTACAAGTCTCACCTTGAGGACTTTCATAGCCTTTTCCAACTTTTTTTTATTTTTGGAGCTTTTCTTCCCTGTGGCATACTGCACTAGCAGGTCTCTTGCTGTTGGTCCTTCATCCTGAAGAATAAACTACTTTGTAAAACTATAAACAAGGAAAATCTGCATAGAAGCAAGGAATAACCCTTTCAATCACTTCTTTGTACTTATACTCTTTGTATGCAGCTATTAAAAATAAACACAACTTTAAAAATTCAATAAAAAACAAATTTGCCCATCTGCAGGAACAGGCACATACAAAGATTTTCACTGCAACAATGACTTTTGTTTTTATTTTGCTTTTAGTTTTTATTGAAGTATTAATATACAGACAGAATGCAACTTTGTTTTTATTTGAAAAAAGAAACTGGAAACAAATATTTATCAATAGGGAAATGCTTAAACTATAGTACATCCATATTCTGAAATATTATGTGGAGGTTAAAAGAATGAGGTAGACCTATATGTACTAGTAGAAGAATATCTAAATGCATTGGTACATCTATATATGTCATCACAAAGGAAGCAGGTTGCACAATAATACATATATTATTTATATATATTTTAAAAACAGACCACACACATAAGACAATATGTGTACACATCCACACAGAAATGCATGGGAAACGAAATGGTTATCTGTGAAGAAGGAACTGGGAAGGGGAAATAAGAAAGGATCAAGAAAACTTTTATCTATAGTATCTGAAATTTTATACAGTAAGAATGTATTGTTCATACATTATTTACTAAAGTAATAACAAAAGGTGTTATCCCATATTCCAGTATTCTTGTTACCAAAATGCTAAAATGGGAAGGGAATTTTTTTTTAATATTAATAAAAAATATTTTTTAATAAAGAAAATTTCATGACATCATAAATCCTGATTCTTCCTTTTAAAGATGCTGTACTACCCTTCTCCCTTTCTCCACTCTAAACTTCCATGATGTCAACACTCTACCTCAAAAATATATTGGCAGTAATTTTTATTCTAAGTTTATATAGTGAGATATAGGTATAGCTTTAGCACTAAGAACAAGGTTGAATGAATCTAAGTTTTACTAGTTACTTAACCAGTCTTTCTGAATGTAAGTGACAAGTTCTAAATAGAATAAAATCTCAGCATGGCAGAACTCAATAAAGGATAAAGGTAGCATCTAAGTTTCTTTCCAACTTTTACAATCTGTACTCAAAACAATAATAAAATCTGCTCAACTGAAAAGTTCAGAAGTACCTATGGTTAAACTAACCTCAGATTCTGAGTCACTGTCCTGTTTCTCCTCTTCATCTTTTCCAAGGAAGAATGTCAAAGCAGCAACTAATATCTAAAGACCAATTCAAACAACGTCAATTACTCATCCCAGCTTACAACAAAGAATGAATACCTTTGTCTATATTTTACACATGCATATGAACTAGGATCTGAAGAAAAAAAAAACAACAAAGAATGGTGGGATTTGGGCTCATGTGTCTTAGCCCAGCTCTACATAGTTGATATCCTTCAAGTAGAAAGTCAGGAACTTCTACATCCCCCCACAAGAAAAGTGATATAGCCCCTCTAACAGAAAGTCAAACATGTCCTTAAATTTCTTTCAGCTGTGCCTGAGCCCAATAAAAGAACAGTCAAGAATTACAGAGGAAAACATAAAATAAACGCTAAGGCTATCGTTTAATACCAAGCATTTTAAAAACTCATAATTTTGTGTGACTCCTCTAAAGCGCAGATAAACCAGGGAAGCAGCCTAAGCACAAGCAGCATGTCCGCACACCACCTCTTCCTCGCGTACCCATCTCCTTCACCTTCTAGCTGAAGAAGCGGGCTACTCACAGACAGTGCCTTCACACAGCCATACACGTGCTCACCTTGGTGACCTTAGAGAAACATGCTGTGGTGATCACGTTGACAGTTTTGGCATCATTCCTGGGGGAAGACAGTTGAGTGTTTTAAAGTGAATTTTCATTCGACTGTATTTGACAGCATAGACAATGGCACAAAATAAATAGTAAATATTTCTGACATGTTAAAATTCACAGTTTGTAATATTTCAAAAAGTCACGGGTTGCTAAATAGTCAACTACAGGCAAACATTTAATTCAATTTTAGCCCAGTCGTGTGTCAGAAAATTATGCTGCCATTCAGATGTATTTTTTGAAGAATTTTTAATGACATAAAACCTACTCAAGATAACTGGGGGCGGGGGGGGAATAAAAAACCAATAAAAAACTACAATACAGCAAAATTCCAACCATACTTTAAAATTCACATTAAAGAAAAGACAGGAGGAAATATCATAAAATATTAACTGATTATCTCTAGGGAGTGGGACTATCAATAATTAAAAAAAAAACTTTCTAGCTTCTCCAAATCTTCTGCTGCAACGAATATTACTTTTATATTTTTAAAAAATCAGTGAATAAGAAAAGCAAAAGACATGAGTTGGGACACTGTACCAACAAGCCAAAGTTTATGAAACATGATAATTTAAGTATATAAGGTAAATTGATTTGAAAATCTTCAGAGAGGCAGAGTAGAAAGAGCCCGGATTTCAGTCAGACAGATCGGGTTTGAATTTCAATTCTGCCTTTTACTAGCTACTAAACTTAAACTTATGAACCTATAGGTTTCATTACCTATAAGGTGGGAATAATCCCAAATAAGCTGCATTACACTGTTCTGAAGGTTGAATGAGGTAAAGCATAGTGCAAGTGTTCAAGAAATGGTAGTCAATATTGTTATGTCATTTGGATTGCCTTTGTATTTTTACTTCCAACTTAATCTATGGCAGAGATATATTAAAGAGCTCAAAATCAAGAAAAATATTTGTGTATGTGTTCTGTGGTAATTACGAATGAATAAAAGACTATTTCGAAAGAGACAGGTACATAGATATTACCAGATGTTTCTTCTGTAGAGTTCAATCATCACATCCAAAGATATCTTGGCTGCAGTTGCATTGCTATCTCTTAACATGGTATACATGAAATTCTGCAACACCTGAAGAAAAAGAGGAGAAAGAAGACTTAATAAACTGCACGATACTGTAGTATAATGCTGCAAACATGGAAAACAAAAAGGTACTTACCACATTCACTTTATTGTTCTTGTGTTTTGCATTTATATTCTTGATATCAGTCACAATATGAGTATATAAAGTCTGAGGAAAAGAAACAAAAACATATACACATTAACCAACATTTCTAACCTTGCTTAATTTGGAGAGAGATATAAATGTACTGGAGGATTTAATTTTCCCCACTTTTCATTCTATCACAAAAGAGACCAAAAACAAATACAACAAACAAAAAAAAGCAGGTAAAGCAAAATGAAAGTTACCCTCAAAAGGTTAAATATGAAGTTCTATGACCCAACATTTCCACTCCTAGTTATATACCCAAAAGAAATGAAAATATATTTCCAACCAATGTTCACACAAATATTCATAGCTGCATTATTCACAACAGCCAGAAAGTGAAAACAACCCAAATGTCCATTAATTGATGAGTGGATAAACAAAATGTGGTATAACCAGACAATGAAATATTATTTGGCAACAAAAAGTAATGAATACTGACATATGCTACAACATGAATGAACTTTGAAAACATTATGCTAAGTGAAAGGAGCCAGTCACAAAAAAATTACATATCATATGATTCCATTTACACGAACTATCCCAATTAGGCAAATCTATAGAGACCGAAAGTACATTGATGGTTGCCTAGGGCTGGGACAGATGGGAAGATGGAAAGTAACTGCTAATGGGAATGGGGTTTCTTTTGGGGGTGCTATAAGTGTTCTAACACTGACTGTGGTGATGGTTGCAAAACTCTGTGACTACACTAAAAACCCGTGAATTGTACATTTAAATGGATGTATTGTATGTGAATTACATCTCAATAAATTTGTTTTTTTGTTTTTTTGTTTTTTTTTTTTTTTTTTTTTAAATTGAGGATCTTGAATCAGATGCGTATGTTTGATTGATTGATTGATTGATTGATTTTGGCTGTGTTGGGTCTTCGTTTCTGTGCGAGGGCTTTCTCCAGCTGTGGCAAGCGGGGGCCACTCTTCATCGCGATGCGGGGGCCTCTCACCGTCGCGGCCTCTCTCGCCGCGGAGCACAGGCTCCAGATGCGCAGGCTCAGCAGTTGTGGCTCACGGGCCCAGCCGCTCTGCGGCATGTGGGATCTTCCCAGGCCAGGGCTCGAACCCGTGTCCCCTGCATTAGCAGGCAGATTCTCAACCACTGCGCCACCTGGGAAGCCCTTTTGTTTTGTTTTGTTTTGTTTTTAAAAAGGAAAGTCGGGGCTTCCCTGGTGGCGCAGTGGTTAACAATCCGCCTGCCAATGCAGGGGACACGGGTTCGAGCCCTGGTCTGGGAAGATCACACATGCTACGGAGCAACTAAGCCCGCGAGCCACAACTACTGAAGCCTGCGTGCCCTAGAGCCCGTGCTCCGCAACAAGAGAAGCCACCGCAATGAGAAGCCCAAGCACCACAACAAAGAGTAGCCCCCGTTTGCCGCAACTAGAGAAAGCCCACACGCAGCAACGAAGACCCAACACAGCCAAAAATAAATAAATTTTTAAAAAATAAATTAAAAAAATAAAAAGGAAAGTCCAAGCCCTTAACTACATGCAAGACAATATTGGGATTTTTACAAATATCATTGGTACCCAAAATATGCTCCCCTGGATCACTTTTATTCACAAGTTAGTCCAAGAAGTACAACTGCTAAAATCAAATGGTTGCAGTCTCTTAATATTTTGGAAAAAAAAAAAAAAATTTTTTTTAAGTTAATGTATGTAAACTTTAGTTTCTCTTTCTTAACATTCTTTCATAAATCTTCAACTTCTGGTCTTACTTATAAAAGCAAACACGAAGTCACAGGGAAATATTAATAACAAAAAAAGTCAGTTTTGGGGAGAAGAGGGTGGGAGTGGCTACAGCCACGAGTGTCCAGTCCATGCTCTGATTTAGCTGGTCAGTACAGCACAGCGGAAAAGGGCTTGGGCTCTGGAGCCAGGTTCCCTGGGTTTATGTTCCTGCCTCACCACTCAGAAGCTGTGTGACCCTGGGAACATCACTCTATCTCTCTGTGCCTCAGCCTTTTCATCTATAAAATAACAACAACAATAACCCTTATCTCATGGCACTTTGTGAGTAAACGAATACGTAAAATGCTCTGAAAATGGTAACCTAGCAAAAAGTAAACAATAAATGTTAGCTATCACCACTACATTGCATGCACACAATGGTCAATTTTTTTCCTATCAGAATTATTCTTAGCTGTATCCAATAGTATGAAGCATCAAGAGACTCCAAATGCTATAAGTTTCATGTCACTGCAAGGAAGAATGAGATATGGAGTGCAGCGGGGAGTGATTTTGCTCTTTACCTTTCGCAGAAGTTTATCGTGGCAACGCAGAAGTTCAAAGAAGAGTTCTAGCAAACTTGATGGATTGATGAGATTCTTATTTCTCAGCAAGATCAAAGCTTTGCAAAATGTCTCAGGAAGGAAAAAAAAACATACTATAAGATAATGATAAAGTTAGGATGAGAAAATGGAGCAAGTATATCCCAAAAGCACTTAATATCTTCTACTAACTAGGCATTATTCTAGGCATGGGAACAGAACAGTCAGTCTCTGCCCTCATGGAGCTTACACTGGGGGTGGAGCGGAAGAGGGGACAGGCAAGCAAGTAAGCATATCAACAGGTATACCTCATATAGGAAGGAAATAAAACAGGGTAATATAATTGATACATAGTGACTGCAGGAGGGCTCCTTTACACAGGAGGTCAAGGAAGTGTCAACATAGAAAAACGCTAGTGATCAGTAAATCCACAGAGATAAGAAAGGTGGGTTACAATAACATAACACACTAAATTGGGATAATCAATCTGGATCTGTGACCTTACAAGGCATTCTTTTGAAATACAGTTAGTAGTAAGAACGGCCCAATGGTAGTTGTAGCACCCTTACTTACCACCAACTTTCACGAGCACCCTCTAAAGAGGAATGCTAATTATACAGACTCAATCCCTTGCTTCCTAGCAATGTCCTAATTATTTTTTAAAACCCATTAATCATCATAAAACACTATAAAGAAATATACACACACATTTATTTATTTAATAATGCCTGCAGACCAACTTGGTTGGGTACTGTTAGCACACCAAACTTAAAGAAGACCTAATTACTTGGAAAGACACTAAGTCTCCACACTCAAAGTCTCAAATCTGTACGGCCCACAAGGACTTGACCTAAGTCTTGACCTAAGTAAAAGTCTTCTGCAATGGTTCAAGTTTGAAGCCTCTGAGGCTGTGCCGCCAGGTCCCATGTCCCAGCTGAGAGTTAATCAGAGACGCCAACCTTGGCTTGTCTGAGATGGTATTCTTTTTTTTTTTTTTTTTGGCCTGATATCAAATTAAGATAATCCTAGAGAAGTATAAAAATTGAAGAATTACAGAAAGCCTGGGAAAATGCAAGAATAAGAAACAAAGTTGAATCTACAGACGTAGCACTTTTATACGTTTTGGTAAAGGATATTAGTATGTTTTGAGATCATAATATTTGTGTAAGTTCTACCAGCTGTAAAGGTGTTTGAAAAGCTGATATATAAAACTTGAAAATGCCTCTGGTTGGGTTCCCTAGAAGCAGAACCCAATTTAGTACAGAGGTTTGTCCAGGGTGTGCTCTCTTCTGGAAGGGAAGTAAAAGAAGCAGGATAGGGCAGAGAAAAGCTGGGCAAGGATGTGTCCTTGGCTGGAGACTAGCTTTAGTCTGATTACAGAGAAGCCCTGAAGCACAAACTGCAGGACAAAGTTGGACCTTTGGGAAGGGCTGGGCTTTTGAGCCTCTGGGTTAGTCAGATACCACCTGTGGGCTGGGAGGGCCACTTCCCAGGTGCTAGGCCTCCCATTTAGCTGAAGACAGTGCTCCAGAGAAAGGGCAGCTGGGGGCCATTAGCAGCCAACATTCCCCGCGGCGGGGGGGGGGAAATGGGACCACTGGCCTGGTAAAGGGGATCCCAGACAGGACCCAATGTCGATCACTAAGGGAACAATGTTTACATGCTCAAACTGGCCAATTAATAGATACATGTCTAAACTAAGCTCTATAAAAACTATAGGTTATAATTAGGGTTCTTCATGCATTTGAGATTTGAATGACTAGAAGGAATCACCTAATCAAAAAAGGGAAAAGAGTATCTTGGCAGCGTCAGCATACTGGCAGAACTGAGAGATCAGAGACAGGAGTGCAGCAGAAAAGGACATGAGGTCAAAAACACAGGAAGGAAGCAAATCATGTAGGGACTTACAGGCTAAGTTAATAAGTTTGAGTTTTATTCTGTGTAAATGAGAAGCCACAGAAGGATTTTAAGGAACGGGTGACACACTGATTTACATTTTAGAAAGATGTTTAGATGACAGGCTGTTCTCCTTTAAACACATATTATACGCACACGTGAACACAGCACAATTTATCAATCCAACTTCTGGTCCTACCATTCGGAGATCTGGATCCAAGACAGTGTGGTTGTAGGAGAGAAGATCTTTCAGCTCTTGAGGAAAGTTACTTAAATGTTCTGGATAACAGTGACCAATCTGTAACAAAGCAAAAGCTCTTATGAAGTTTTTCTTTCTCTCCTATAATTCATATGCACATATTAAGGATGTTCTGCAAAAGGAGAATAAAAGGCTATATTTCATAGAAGTAGATGGCTCCAAACCATCTTTTTCTTCTACATGCTAATCTCTCTGACCCCTTTCATATTTCCTCTAGTCTTAGTAAAGTACGTGACATGATTCAGAATCTGCTTTTATGATGAATTTGAAGAAAACAAATAGTTTGAAAGCTTTTTTGCTCCGGTTAGTTCTGTGAAAAGCTCTAGTGAAATCCTCTAACTGAACATAAGGAGGAAATAAAATCTGCAAAAAGGGAAAATTAATTTTCTTTTTTAAATTAAGTTTCTACTCCCGAATTGAATGAGGTTGGGTTTAAGTGAAAAATATTCTGCAAGCTGTGTGCAACAACTGGTCTTTGTTTTACTCAAAAATTATCTTCGGGCTTCCCTGGTGGCGCAGTGGTTGAGAATCTGCCTGCTAATGCAGGGGACACGGGTTCGAGCCCTGGCCTGGGAAGATCCCACATGCCGCAGAGCGGCTGGGCCCGTGAGCCACAACTGCTGAGCCTGCGCGTCTGGAGCCTGTGCTCCGCAACGAGAGAGGCCCGCGCATCGCGATGAAGAGTGGCCCCCGCTTGCCACAACTGGAGAAAGCCCTCGCACAGAAACGAAGACCCAACACAGCCAAAATCAATCAATCAATCAATCAATCAAACATACGCATCTGATTCAAGATCCTCATTAAAAAAAAAAAAAAAAAAAAAAAAATTATCTTCTTACCTGTGCCATAAACATCACCAGCTCTGCCAGTTCTTTGCTGGGTTTATTTGGCTGTAATTTGAAAATCTCCACATTGGATTTGTAGTGATTATACTGCTGTAGAAACTGTAGAAAAATAAAATTTAAATTGGTCACCTTCTATTATAAGACTTTCTCAGTAGAGAATTAAAAATTACTTAGAAATCTTTGATAATGGCATTGAGAAAAAGATGTGGCAAAGGTATGTAGAAACACTATGTTTTCCTTATCAGCATTCTTCAAAATGAGTTTTGAAAAATCTGCGCACATCTTGGGTAATCTAAAGACCCTTTCCCTTATCATTAGAAATTTAGGTAGTAAGGTATAAAGAACAGTGAAGCGAGTCAAAAACTCAGATCTGGCTCTCTACTGCCATTTACTATCTAAATGACCCCCTACTATATTGTCCATGTATATAGAGCCCTAATATCTGCAGAAATACGTGAGTCAGAAAACGTAAATTATAATTCAAGTACACAAAGCTCTCCAGTCAAAATTCCCCTCTTCTTTTAAATAATAATTATGATTTTATCCTGGAGTTCTAGATAAGATGTGTTAACAGGCAAAAGCAATAGACACACAGAAATAATAATAGCTTCCATTTATTCAGCACTTGCTATGTGCCAAACTCATCATGTACATTATTTCATTTAATTATGTTTAATCCTAACAACAACCCATGTTGGAACTCACAAGGCCTCAGTTCCACACCCTACAGCTACTCTCATGCCTAGGCCATGGCTTTAAACTATGTGTGTGTTAGATAGAGTGATAGTGAGAAAGGAGGAGAGGGGGAAGGGAAGGGGAGGGAGAGAGAGACACTCAGAAAGAGAATGAGTATTTCTTTCTTTCTTTTTTTTTTTTTAATTTGGCTGCTCCAGGTCTTAGTTGCAGCACGTGGGAGCTTCGTTGTGGCCTGCGGGATCTAGTTCCCTGACCAGGGATTGAACCCAGGCCCCCAGCATTGGGAGCGTGGAGTCTTAACCACTGGACCACCACGTAAATCCCAAGAATGAGTATTGCTTTATATTACCAGCCCTAACTGGTTCAGTGAGCTCCAAATTCATATATCCAATTGCCTGTTTAGATGTCTAACAGACATCTCTTAAACTTAGCCTAGTCAAAAAACATAACAAAACTGCTAAACCTCCAGTTTTCTCCAAGAGTAAGAATCAAGAGGGAGACCTGCAGTCCCTACATGCTTCAGTTAAGACCCTACCTCTCTTAACTCCACGTCACCACTGACAAGCGAAGAGAGAGCTCCATAACTCAATGTGCTCCTGGCAAGATTCTTATCCCACTTCTTCCCCTAGACGACTAGAATGTAATCTAATGAGAAAAGTATTTTTATCTGTACTGCTCACTACCGTAGTCCCAGTACCTAGTACATAACAGGTACTAAATAGTATTTGTCAAATACCCAGATGCAGAAATAAAAAACCTGAACCATCCTTCCTTCCTTCTTTTTTCCTTATCCCCCATATCCACTCCACCAGGAAGTCCTACTAGCTCTATTTCCACGTACAGCTAGTCCCAATCTGTTCACTTCTCTCCACCTGTGTTGGTAATTCCAGTGGCATCACCATCCCTTGCCTAGGCTATTCCAACAGCTATCATATTAGTTACCCTGCTTCCAATCTTGCTGCTCTACAATCCATTCTATCTACAGCCTCCAGAATAAATTTTTAATAACATAAATCAGATCATGTCAGACCTCTGCTTAAAACTCTTCAATGGCTCCCTAACACACTAAGAGTAAAATGTTAATTCCTTACCGTGTTTTTTTTTTTTTTTTTAATTTTATTTATTTATTTATTTATTTATTTTTGGCTGTGCTGGGTCTTCGGTTCGTGCGAGGGCTTTCTCTAGTTGCGGCAAGTGGGGGCCACTCTTCATCGCGGTGCGGGGACCGCTCTTCATCGCGGTGCGCGGGCCTTTCACTATCGCGGCCCCTCCCGTTGCGGGGCACAGGCTCCAGACGCGCAGGCTCAGCAGCTGTGGCTCACGGGCCCAGCTGCTCCGTGGCATGTGGGATCTTCCCAGACCAGGGCTCGAACCCGTGTCTCCTGCATTAGCAGGCAGATTCTCAACCACTGCGCCACCAGGGAAGCCCCTTACCGTGTTTTAAAAGGCCCCACATCATCCCACCTCTGTCTGCCTGCATTCCCCACATCATCTTACACTACCCTTTTCTGTGCTCACTATATTTTAGCCACACTGGCTGCCTCTCTACTTTTCCATCAATAGCTTCTTCACTTCCTATTCCCCCTATCTAGAATGCTCTTGATCTGTCTCAGTATCATAGCAGACAAGCCTTCCCTGTTCATGGGAGCCAAATCAACAGCCTCCAATTCTGACATATTCATATCCAGTTTTACTTTCTTCAGAATTCTTACTACTATATGTTTTCCATCACTAGAATATAAGTCCAAGAGAAGAAGCCTCTTGTATCTTATTTATCATTGCATCCTGAGTGCTGAGAATTATACTAACACACAGTAGGTACAATATGTGTGAATTTGCATAAATATTTGTTAAGTGAATCAAACAGTAATCCTCTGAAGTAGGTATTATCTCCTTCTCACATATTAAAATACACATAAGCTCAAGTGGTTAACCCTCTGGTTACACAATTGGTCAACAGTTGGGCCAGGATACGGAGTTAGTTTTGAAACCAATGCTTTTAAATACAGCGCTGTACAGACTCTCAGCTATTACTTTGTCTAATGGTTTATAGTGCTTCACACATCTCAAAGCCTCACCTATATTACTTAACTTCTTGTATTTGTTCCTTAAGTCTTTGTTTCCACTCCCTTGAATCTTTAGAAAGGCTCTCTCTACTGGTGACCTAAACCACTGAGACCGCTATTTGTTAAAATGTATTCACATAAATATTTCTATGTAAAAATCTGGGGGAGGAGGAAAATGAGAAGGGCAATCAAAAGATGAATAATTGGGCTTCCCTGGTGGCACAGTGGTTGAGAATCTGCCTGCTAATGCAGGGGGCACGGGTTCGAGCCCTGGTCTGGGAAGATCCCACATGCCGCGGAGCAACTAGGCCCGTGCACCACAACTACTGAGCCTGTGCGTCTGGAGCCTGTGCTCCACAACAAGAGAGGCCGCGATAGTGAGAGGCCCGCGCACCGCGATGAAGAGTGGCCCCCGCTTGCCTCAACTAGAGAAAGCCCTCGCACAGAAACGAAGACCCAACACAGCCACAAACAAACAAACAAACAAACAAATAAATAAATACGTGAGAATTTAAGGGTTAAAAAAAAAAAAAGAATAATTGTGTTAGCCATCTGAACATACAAGTAACTGAAGCAAATACCTGTTTAATGCCGGTCAGAAAAATGGGTGTCTGAAGAAAGCACTTGCCAAATTAATGTAGCAAAATCATCACTTTCATTTTGTCACTTCTCGGCTCAAACACCCTTAATGTTCACAATTTGTATGAGGTCAGTATACAAAGCCCCTCACGGTCCGGACCTAATCTAATTTTCAACTTCATCTTTTCCCGAGGTAAATTCTGACATCCAGGTCATGCCAGCTTCCGATGAGACTGAATCCTGTTTTTTAACTAGATAATACTAAGCTCCTATGTCTGTCCCTTATACTTGAGAATACCCCCTCCTTCCCAACACAGTCCATGGCACAGAGCGCGGGCTCCCGGAAACAGACGTCGGTGGAAAACAATCTAAACAAAAGTTTCATACACTGTTACAGACTAATTCCATTTAGGGGTTTCAGGAAAGAAAAGGCTTAAGAAACTTGTCTGGAAGTCAGAGGTTGGGGGCGGGTCATTTGTCTCTCGACCTCAGTGAGCTCGGGAGATAACCCGTAAAGAAAAAATGAGGTCTGTTAAATGGTGTTTCTGTGGCAGCAGGGTCTATGGAGCACGCAGAAAACCCAGACGGGCAGCAGATTTCAAAAGGTGGGGAACGAACCCTGTGGCATGTCTCTCCCTTAACCCCTTTTCTCCTCTCGCGGAACCCCTGAACTTAAGAGCAGAACACGAGGCGAGCCAGGACCCCAGCTCCACTCCATGCCTCCCTCCAGCCACTGTCTCAAACAGCCGCGTCCCGGCTTCTAGCCTCACCGCGCCGCATTCCTACCTCCTCCCCGTAAGCCGGCGGGTCCCGCTTGATCAGATTCTGTAACTGCGGCAGGTTGCTGGGCAGCTTGTTATTGTTTCTGTTAGACATGTTAGCTGCTGACTGGTTCCGCGACGAGCAGTTTTAAGAAAACCCACACCGCTGGCAATTGCCAATAGTCCCAGCTACGACCGGAAACAGCACATGGGTAACTCGGCCGGCGGCGCCATCTTGGCTCCTAAAGCGAGCTTGACTACGGGAGCCTCAGAGTGTCAAAATTACTCTCACGGCCGAAATGCTCTATAGTGGTTTTTACGAGGTTTTTGCTTTTTTCCTCGATCAACCGCTGCTACTATCTCGCGTTCCTGAAATAATCTGAAATGCAAAGACTTTTTCCACACACCTTAGTTTATTTCACTATCCTGACACTCTTATGAAACAGACAGATGAGAATTAATATTTTTTTATAAAAAAACTCACAGCCTGAAGTTAGACCCTAAAAATATCCCTGGGGAGTTGATAGCACTATCCTATTTTGGAGAGGGGGAAAAAGGTCAATGAGGGGCGTAAATTAGTTTTCTTGTATATTTTAAATAGCTGTTCTTGTGTTGTTTTTAATTGTTTCAACCCAATGTAACCAAGGGAAAAGGGTGTGAACTGGATAAAATGTAGTCATGTTGGTTGTTTTAAAATGCAAATGAATTTGTATTTAAAAGCCAACCATTGTTATAACCTTTGTAAGTACTGTTCAGCCAGAGTTTTAAATTCAGATCCTGGTAATTTGAAGAGAATGCGTTTCCACAGTTTCATGGTGTGCAAAAATAAAAATGTGGAGAATGAATTAACGAAATAGAGTGTTGTTAATATAAAGAGACACTTGATCACTCTCTCTGTTTCAAGCCCTTCACTTGTATTTAATCCTGAGAAGAGCCCTCTAAAATAGGTACTATAATTATCTGCACTTTGCAGGTTCAGACAAGTTGACTGCTTAAGTTCATAGCAGGTGAGAAGCTGGGATTTCAATCCAGGCAGTCTTGATTGTAAATAGATGAGAAAGAAAAATGTAGCCTAACAGTTGTCAGCTGGTAAGCTGGTCTGGCATCAGTAGAAGAACCGTGGTATTCCCCTGCTTAACATGAGCAATTTCACACAACACCAACTTCAGCCCAGGTCATCTGTGGCCAGGTCAGAATGAGCCAAAAACAAAGCAACACTGTAACCACATCTAGGCACAAGCAAATTCAAGCACACTGTGCAAACCACTATTAGTTTTTCAGCCACATTTGGAGAATGACTATTTTATTTATTAATCATTGAATCATTGAATCAGGTACTCGTGAAATTATTAAGAAGTAAATGTAAGCAATAAATCTTTTTTTTTTAAAACCCTTTCACAGATTTAAATTAAAAACATTGTTTTTGGTTGGTTGGATTAGTAAGAAAAAAAGCATCCTCAAAACAAAACATACTGATATTATTTAATATAATTCCTGTCAAAATCGTAAGCTTATGTACTATGAATATTTGTCACTAAAATGTGACTTATGAGTAAAACACTCAGGCCATGTCACAAGCTTTTACAGTATGCACAATCTGTCAGGCACTAGGGTAAGTGTTTTTTTGTTTGCGTGTTTTCGGGGTTTTTTTGGCCATGCCACGCGGCTTGCGGGATCTTAGTTCCCCGATGAAGGATCAAACCCAGCTGGCAGTGAAAGCGCAGAGTCCTAACCATTGGACCAACTAAGTGTTTTGAATACAAAAATAAATAAGGCATGGGCATTTGCCCTTAGGAAACTCACAGACTAATAAGAGAAATAGAAAATACTCTTTTTTTTTTAATAAAATTTTTTACTTACTTATTTTTGGCTGCATTGGGTCTTCGTTGCTGAGCGCGGGCTTTCTCTAGTTGTGGCGAGCGGGGCCTACTCTTCGTTGCGGTGCACGGGCTTCTCACTGCAGTGGCTTCTCTTGTTGCAGAACACAGGCTCTAGATGCGTGGGCGTCAGTAGCTGTGGCACAAGGGCTCTAGAGCGCAGGCTCAGTAATTGTGGCGCACGGGCTTAGTTGCCCCGCGGCATGTGGGATCTTCCCGGACCAGAGCTTGAACTCGTGTGCCCTGCATTGGCAGGTGGATTCTTAACCACCGCGCCACCAGGGAAGCCCAGAAAATACTCTTAAAATGAGTAAATGTGTTCTTACGATAGAGTGGAAGCAATAGGACAACACAGCCAGAGGAATCAGAATGTTTCACAGTTATGGTACCATTTGATTGAAATTCTGGAAGATGAGGAGTTTTTTTGGAGAAGGGAAAGAAAGGCTTTCTACATAAAGAAAGCAACCAGTGTAAAGGTGCAAAGGCTTGAAAAAGTCTGGTGGAATTAAAGGACGACCAGAAGTCTGGGTGTGACTAATGGTTGGGAGGGCTGTGTGCAGCAAGGAAGGAGCTGAGGAAAATGAGTCGAGTGAGGTTATGCAGTCCTGATGATGAAAGGCTTTACATGCTAATCTAAGGAGGGCATATGGGTCTGCTCATTTTACCCCCCAAACACCCTGAAGCAGGATTTTTTTTTTTTTTTGATAGATGAGAAAACTAAGGCTGAGAGTGGCTAACTAAATATGTATATTTTAAATGTTAAATAATAGCTATATTATATGCAATGCAATGTACATATGTTTAATGTATATTAGTCAGATCAACACCAAGAAAACTCCATATTCACTTCTGTATTTAGTCTTGAATTAGCAAAGGAACTTTCCATCTTTTTCTGATCCCCAAATGATTTTTAACCTAAAGTGAATTATTCTAGAAAAGAAAATATCCTTTATACCTTTGCAAAAGGGAACCTATTATTATAATTATAAAATGGATCATAATATCTGGATTCAAATGGCTTAAAATTTTCTTATTTGAAGGAGCCTAGACTAGAGGACTATTTTAAATTGTTTGCATAAGAAGCACACTCTTTTGACTTATCATCTCTACTTGGGGTACATTTTTGGTAATAGTCCAGACAGCAGCTTGAGCACCAGTCTTGAGCCATTAAATCTTATTACAGGTACATTAGTAGGAAGGAGGAAGAGGGGGAAGGGCAAAATGGTACACCTCCCAGCTGAACTAGCCCTACAAAATTTCCAAACAATATAGTACTTCTTTTTTTTTTTGTGGCCGAGTCACTCACATGCCTTGTAGGATCTCAGTTCCCCAACCAGGGATTGAACCCGGGCCACGGCAGTGAAAGACTCGAATCCTAACCACTAGGCTACCAGGGAACTTCCCCCAAACAATAATGTATAATACTTCTGCAACTGTCTCTTTGGTCAGAACTTAGTGAGATGGATAGTACTACAAGCAAGTCTTTGCTGGGTACAATGAAGCTCTGACAAAAGGAAGGAGAGGTCATGTTTGTTTTGAGGAATAAGGAAAGGCTTTATGAGGATGGATGATGTATTTGAGATGTCTGAAGGATGTGTACAGTTTTGATGAGAGGATACACAGGGAATAAATAAACAATAACTCAATTGGGACAGGTAGTAATCTCCATAAGAGTTTATTAGTATCATTTATTTAAGAGAACTTTGTGGCATTCCTTAGGAAATCCTTCCTTCTTTATAAAATGAGTGTTGAACAAAGCCAATTCTCATGCCAACCTCTTAACTTTATTATACTGCCACGTGGATGTACGATTCACATGATGATGAACTGAATCTTTCTTCAAATTGATGCTTAAGTACATGCTATTCATTTAACCTTATCCAAAGCAATAATATCTGGGAATGATGGGTTTGATGTGCTGGTTATATTTTCTAAATACACATCAAAATAGGATGGAAAATTCCTGAGCCTAGCTAAGACCAAGGCCTCTGCTTCCACATGAGGTCCCACCCTTTATTTTTTATGCTAATGTATTTTATAGCTTTATTAAGATATTAATTTATAAGAAACTGGCCACAAAGTGTACAATTTGATGAGTTTTGATACGTGTATGCACCCATGAAATCATCATCACAATCAGGGTAATGAATATATCCATTATCCCCAAGTTTCCTTGTGCTGCACCATCCCCAGACAAACATACATCTGCTTTCTGTCACCATAGATAAGTTTGCACTTGCAGAAATTTTATACAAATGGAATCATACAGTGTCTATTCTTTTGTGTCAGACTTCTTTCACTTATAATTATTTAAAAATTCATCCATGTTGTGAGAATCAATAGTGTGCCCCTTTTATTTTTGAGTAGTATTCCATCATATGGATGTATTGCAATTTGTTTATCTGTTCACCTGTTGTTGAACATTTGGGTTGTGTCCAGTTTGGGGCTATCAATACTCGCGTTCAAGTCTTTCTATGGATATATGTTTCCTTTTCTCTTGGTAAATGCCTAGGGGTGGAACGGCTAGATCACATGATAGGTTTATATTTAACTTTTTAAGAAATGCCAGTTAGTCTTTTGCTTCCATCATCCCACTGAAACTGTTTTTATCAAGATCATCAATCACCTTGATGTTGCTAAGTCCAATGGTCAGTTTTCATTCTTTTTTTTTTTTTTTTTTAATTACTTTTGTGAGGGTGATAAATCTGGCTGAGAGTTTAGGTATAGGATGAGACATTAAGCCAAGCTTCATTATTATTATTATTATTTTTATTATTTATTTATTTTTATTTATTTATTTATTTTGGCTGTGTTGGGTCTTCATTTCTGTGCGAGGGCTTTCTCTAGTTGCGGTGAGTGGGGGCCACTCTTCATTGCGGTGCACGGACCTCTCACTGCCGTGGCCTCTCTTGTTGCGGAGCACGGGCTCCAGACGCGCAGGCTCAGTAGTTGTGGCTCACGGGCCCAGTTGCTCCGTGGTATGTGGGATCTTCCCAGACCAGGGCTCGAACCCGTGTCCCCTGCATTGGCAGGCAGATTCTCAACCACTGCGCCACCTGGGAAGCCCCCAGTTTTCATTCTTTAACTTACCTGCAGCATTGGATACAGTTGGTCTCTCCCTCCTTCTAGAAACATATTTGGTAATTGGCCTTTAAATGGTCTCTCTGCTCCTTCCTTTGCCCCTGTTGTGTATTTTCTTGTAGTGGTGGCCAGAGGGATCCTTAAATAGATCCAGTTACTTCTCCAGCTTCCCTTCTCTCTCAGATTTAAAGCTAAAGTCCTTCAGGAACATAGAAGACCATTTATAACCAGACCCCACGTTACCTCTCTGGGCTCCCCTCCCATCACGCCCCACTTTGTCCACTCTGCCCAGGAAAACAGCCTCTTAGCTTCCCTCAACACGTCAAGCCTCAGGGCCTTCACACTTTCTGTCTCCTCTGTCCTAAGCACCACACATCTTGCTCGCTCACTTTCCTGCTCTCTGCTCAAGTGACATCTTATTAGGGAGGCTTTGCCTGACCTCCCATCCTGCCTCCCACCCCACACTCCCTTCTCCTGCTTTATTGCTTCCATTACCCTTGCAAGCCTCTGGCATAACACGTATTCACTAGCTTAATTGTTTGTTGTCTGTCTTTCTGCACTAGAATGTGAATTTAATAAGTCCCTTTTCTTTTTCTTTTTAATTAATTAATTAATTTATTTATTTATTTTTCACACACACACACACACACACACACACACACACACTGTATTTTATTTTTACAAGAGATAAATAAACTGACGCCAAGCATTGTAAATGGATGACCACAACAAAAGCAACAATGATTGCAATTACCAAACACGAAACACACTCATACTATGTCATAATATTGACATTCAGTCCAGTAATCCTCCACTGTAACAGCTCCTTTACTTTGCAGTGAAAATTGATTTGTATATTTTTTGCCTCTGAGTCCTTGTGGGATTTTTTAAAATTTTTTATTCAAACAGAAAGTCACAAAAATTATAATCATCCTCATCAGTTCACTGAGTCCCATGTAATTAATTGTTTTTTCCTCTTGATCTTTTGTTAGCACTTTTATGAATTCATCAGTTTTCCATTAGAGTTCAGAAAATGCTTCTTCATTCAGTTCAGCAGTAGAGTCAGTTACCAGAAACCTGTACTTGTCAGAGTCTTTTCCATGAATTCCTCGAAGATGAAACCCTTTTATAGGAACATTTTTGCAAAAGCATCAGAGTACACCCAGAACTGTCTGTAAATGACAAAAGAGTAAGTCCCTTTTCTTGTTCACTGCTCTATACTCAACACTTGGAGCAATGCATGGCACTTAGTAGGTAATCAGTTAATATTTGTTGAAGGAATGGCTAAACAATTTCTAGTCTTCCAATTCTTCAATTGTGTGATTTATTAAAGTAAGAACTTAAAATATCTTAGCTATCCACAGACAAAATTTGTCTCAAAATCAGTGAGTGACTAACACGTGAATTCTACTTATTGTCTCTCTCATTAGAAACCAATGATGTTGACTGTTGTTCAGAAAAGACAGGCACGTGTCCGTTCTTTTCTAATTAAAATGGTTTTTTTCTAATTGTTAGATTAGCCACTGGAGGGAGCTCATGCTTTTCTTTTTAACAAGAAAACTATACCATTTGACAAAATGACTACATGCAAACTCAGCAGGAAACTGGTATTGGAAGAAATTTTAGTTTTCATATTTTCATTAGTTCTTTTCACTTTTTAAAATTGTTCTTTCTTTTCCCTCCTCTTTTTCCAGCTTTATTGTGAGTTTTATCCACAATTCCATCTATCCTTTCCTCCTTGGGGACAGTGAGGACTGTTGGGTCAGCCTTTGGACAATCTATCAACCCCAGATTCAATAGGGACTAATTCCATCATCTTTCTTGGATTTTTTCTCTTAAACCACCATAGCCAAGTTCTTAAAGTCAAAATATTTCTCAAGAACCAGCTAATGGCTTTTATCTTCTATGTGGTTACACTTAAAACCTGAAAGCATGATTTCAGTTGGCTTTGAGCGAATGATTTTGTGAATAGAGAGGAGATAACCAGCTCCTTTGTAGGGAGACCACTGCACATTGTAGCACCATTTAATCTCATAATGGGTAACGGAAACAAAGACTTGTTTTTATCCTTTCGCCAGATTTCTTGGGTGTGCCAGCTGAACCTGATGCTGTTCACTGCCTTATTCTGTAAAAATCTAGTGTTACTGCTGGATTCATTTAGACTGTGTAAGACTATTAATGTGATTGACTTTGGGTGTTCCTGATTTTCACTGATTAGGAAATTTTCCCTCTTGGGGCCCCAAATCTCCTGATACCACTACATAATTTTTCTATTTCATGGGAAATAGGGTAGGCTGTGGATGGTATTTTTAAAGTTTTTAAGCAAGATATAAGATTTTGGGGTCCTTTTCCAGAAGACAAGTTACAATAAGGGGAGAGAACATGTAATGTGTGTAAATTCCCTGTTTCTTTCTTTGCTTATAAATCATGCTTGCTTGCTTTTTAAAAAATTTCTATAAATTTTTAGGAAGAAAGCTGTTCCTCTGTAACCCGAATGACATGAAAGTTGTGGAGGGGTGTCCTCAAGGATCTACAACTTCAAGGATCTTATTTATTTCAGGAAATAAATAAAAGTGGTAAGACCACCTCTCTCTCCTCCCCTGAAACGTTCTCCTGGTTATATCCTCAGAGACTCAGTTACAAAAGGAATAACATCCCCTCTTTTGGCTATCCCCAACCTGAGGGACCCACAGGGGTAACTGGACAATTGGAAAATCCCACCTGCAGGCAGAAAGATAGAGCAATGTGAGAACTACCTGGACATTACTTGGCATTGCTCTTGATAGGGAATAAAGAAAGAACGAAACCTTTTTGGAGTCTTCTAATTTCCATCTCATGTTATCAAAATAATCTAAGACTGGAGAAGTGGGCTTCTCACATTTCGGAAGTCCTAAACTAGTTCCCCATGGCAGTTTATCTTAAAATACAAATATATTTAAAGGAGTACAGGGAACATCATTGTAAAAGGTGGCCAAGTTAAGGTATCCAATTAGCAAAAAGTGTGGTGTACTGGACAGAAAACTGAAAAGGGATAATGTTTGGGGAGCCCTTAGAGAAACCTTAGAGATCATAGTCTCTCATGCTTCAGTTTGCAGATGAAGAAGAGGCCATGAGACTTAAGGCTACACAGCCCATTTGAAATTCTCTGGCGGTCCAGTGGTTAGGACTCCCCGATCCCACTGCATGGGGCATGGGTTCGATCCCTGGTCGGGGAACTAAGATCCTGCATGCTACGAGGAGCCGCCAAAATAAAGGAAAAAAAAATTTTTTTAAAGGCTACATGGCTCATGAGTGGCAGGATCAGAAATATCTTCCAGTCTCTTGGTTTTGAGGCTCTTGGTTGTCCTTCCATCTGGAAGGTTTCTCCCAGTGTTAAAAGTCTGTGTTTGGGGTTATAGGAGATAATCATAAAGATAATAGCAGCTAATACTTATTGATTAAAATAAAAAGTATATTCTATGTAACCTATGTCATTTGGGCTCTCTGGGAAGCAGGCACTGAGACAGAATCAGATGTGCAAGAGGTTTATTGGTGGGACCCTTTATAAAAATAAAAGTGGGAGGAAGCAGAACTGGGCAGAGACTGCCTCAGACTTGGATACAGATCTGTCAAAGTTTTAGCCAATCCAGTGGGGAGCTCCTGATGAAAGACTGCCCATCTGGGTGGAAATGACCAGGCCCTAGTATTTCTTCTATACTCAGTCATTGGCTGGAGGCTGCCCAGTAAGAGCGTGGTCTCAAAATCTGGGGTGAGTCCAAGGTGCTGCTGTTGGATGTGGTCAGCTAACCACCCTTATTGCAGCTGAACAGCAAGTTCTTTGTTGAACGGTGATCCAAGCGGCACACCCCCATGGCTGCCACATGACCCAAGCAGCCCAAAGTTCTCTGTTTGTCTGGAGTTACCTTCAATATCCAAATAAAGTGACTTAATTCCCCCAATTATGAGAAATCTAAAATCTCTCCCAGTATTTTCAGAGTCCCAGCCAGGCTGGCATTTAAAACTGAATGTGTAAGGCAGGGAGGGATAAACTGGGAGATTGGGATTGACATGTACACACTACTATATATAAAATAGATAACCAATAAAAACCTGCTATATAACACAGGGAACTCTACTCAATACTCTGTAATGGCCTATACAGTATGGGAAAAGAATCTTAAAAAAAAAAAGAGTGGATATATGAATATATATATAACTGATTCACTTTGCTGTACACCTGAAACTAACACAACATTGTAAATCAACTATACTCCAATAAAATTTTTAAAAAAACAAACTGTGTTACGCAGCAGTGTTTTAAAGCTGGTCATCCCTTAGATGTTCATCTTTTTGGTTAATTCTAAATAGTTTTACCAAAACGGAATAGCAATTTTTGTCCCCACTAACAGTGCATGAGAGTTCCTGTTGCTGTGTACTGTCATAGACAAGCCATATTGTCTGTTTTATCAAATTTAGTAGACATTTTGGTGGGTATGTAGTCATATATTGTTCCAACTTCCATTTTTATTTAATTAACTATAAATAAAGTAAGTATAGTAAGTAAATCAACTATACTCCAATATAAATTATTAAAAAAAAAAAAAGAAAAGAAAAGCAAGCAAGCAAGCAAGCTGGTCATCCCACCACAGGAAATTTCTCACTGGTCTTCTATACCTTTACTCCAGCCTGCTGTCATTTTTACAGTGGCATTTTACTCCCATCTCCTTCTTCTGCCTCTCTTTTTGCTGTTCCAGAATTCCCAACACCCTCCCTAGCTGCCAGAGGTAATTTCTATTCCCTTACTATTCAGGGAAATTTAGCTTGCATTTGCTTTAACTTCCATTCCATAAAAACCTCCAGCCAGTCTGGCCCTAATCAAAGTCTCCAAACAAGAGACATCTGCCTTGAGGTATGTTCTGCTGCTTTTAACATTGTAGAAGTGATTGCTGGCATTACTCTTTCTAAGTAACAACACTTTTTCCCTCTCTGTTAATAATTTACTTTGTCATTTCTCCTCTCACACTTAGAGATTTTGATGTTAGTTCCTCCTTCTATTGGAAGTTCAGGTTGTCTACTCAGATGGTTAAGGAAAGCTGATGGTGGGTGGCTGGGCCCACTTGGTCCTACACTACACAGAATGCAGAGGCCACGGCCTAATTTCATGAAGATAGAGGTACCAGCAACTTTTTTCTTTTTTTTAAGCAAAAAAATTCCTTATGAATATAGTCAACTTGAAACAGTAAAGTGAAATAGTATATTTAAAGGATGAGATTTTAAAATTTGTATAGCAAACTTTTCTTTTTTTAATAACTTTATTTATTTATTTATTTATTTATTTTTGGCTGTGTCGGGTCTTCATTGCTGCGCGCGGGCTTTCTCTAGTTGCAGCGAGCAGGGGCTACTCTTGATTGCGGTGCGCGGGCTTCTCATTGCGGTGGCTTCTCTTGTTGCAGAGTGTGGGCTCTAGGTGCGCAGGCTGCAGTAGTTGTGGCACGTGGGCTCAGTAGTTGTGGCTCGTGGGCTCTAGAGCGAAGGCTCAGTAGTGGTGGCTCACGGGCTTAGTTGCTCCGTGGCATGTGGGATCTTCCCAGACCAGGGCTTGAACCCGTGTCCCCTGCATTGGCAGGTGGATTGTAAACCACTGTGCCACCAGGGAAGTCCATTGTATAGCAAACTTTTAAAGAAAGCAAATAGTTATGTATTATAGAACTTGACACCTTTCCCTGTAATCTTTTACCAATTTGCCCCAGTTCACACTCTCATTCACAGACTTAGGTTTGATTACTCATTTGTGATTTACTTACTTCCTTAAAATGTAGGATCAAAAACTCTCCTGGGAACTTTAAATTTACTTGCCTTAAAATGCCTCAGGTGACTGCCTAGAAGCTAATTAACTCCTTACATGTAAGAAAGGTTGCTTGTTTTCCCTTCTCACCTAATTTCATCCTCTCTATACCAGCCAAAAAACAGAGTGACCGTATTCTAAAGCACCTATGATTGCAGTTTCTCTCTTTATCTTCCTTTCTAATAAGAAAGCAACTTTGCATCTTCCTAGGAGGGATAAAGAAACCTCAAATAGCTTTCTCCTAATTAACTAACCGAGAGATCACTGGCATTTCAATTTAAACGTATAGCTTACATATTTAATATTTTCACTGATTACCCATTGCTCTAATATATAAATTTTGTTCTGATACAAACTGCTTTCCGGTATAGCAAAATAATTTAAATTTTAAATCAGAGAACAATTCCTATGAGTTAAGGTCACTTTACAACAGGGCAGTCACAGGGAGAGGAATTCAGTGTGACTGGGAGCATTCTGGGATGGAAAAGCAAGACTTGAATCATGTATAGGTGGGTATCAGTTAGATGCGGGTGGGAGGTGAGTGGAGCAGGTGAATAAAAACGTGAGCAAAACTGAAGGCAGAAGTGAGCATGGTAAGTTTAGATGTCATGACAAGAGTAGTTCAGATTGATTTGGGAAAGACATGAAAGAAAATTTAGGGTAAAGCATATGTCAGTCAACTGAAAAATACATATTAAGTGCTTTCTAAGTGCCAGGCACTGCTCTAGACACTATAGATGCAGTGGTGAAGAGAATAAACTTTTCTGCAGTCAAGAAAATTATTGTTTGGGCTTCCCTGGTGGCGCATTGGTTGAGAATCTGCCTGCCAATGCAGGGGACACGGGTTCGAGCCCTGGTCTGGGAAGATCCCACGTGCCGCGGAGCAGCTGGGCCCGTGAGCCACAATTACTGAGCCTGCGCGTCTGGAGCCTGTGCTCCGCAACAAGAGAGGCCGCGATAGTGAGAGGCCCGCGCACCGCGATGAAGAGTGGTCCCCGCTTGCCACAACTAGAGAAAGACCTCGCACAGAAATGAAGACCCAACACAGCCATAAATAAATAAAACTTAAAAAAATAAATAAAAGAAAATTATTGTTTGTGGTGGGGTGGGGGACAGGAAATAACGATATAAATATTTTTAAAAGATAATTTCAGATTGTGATGAAGTTAGATTGATTTATCTGATAAAAGAGAATGAAACAGACCATAGCTACCAGATTTTTAAAAATCGTGTGCCTTCTAGGTAAAATTGGAACAGGCATCCCCTGTATGGATGTTTTATTCTTTTGTTAGTTTGTTTGCATTATTATTATTACCTTCCACATGAATTTCTTAGTAGGAATCTTTTTCTTTTTTTTTTTTATTATTTATTTATTTATTTGGCTGCGTCAGGTCTTAGTTGCGGCATGCATGTGGGATCTAGTTCCCTGATC
Source organism: Balaenoptera acutorostrata (assembly GCF_949987535.1). NCBI lineage: Eukaryota > Metazoa > Chordata > Mammalia > Artiodactyla > Balaenopteridae > Balaenoptera > Balaenoptera acutorostrata. Next base: position 50,458,286 of record NC_080068.1, on the reverse strand, counting down.
AGGGATTGACCCCGGGCCCCCAGCATTGGGAGCATGGAGTCTTAACCACTGGTCCACCAGGGAAGTCCCCTTAGGAATCTTTTAAAGCCACTTGCCCATTTTGTCAAGATTGGCTTAGTTAGCAGTCTGTCTTATTATCCTCATGATCCTGGTTCTAGTTTAGAGTTAGCCATAGAGGACTGTGCCCACATAAGTGGCAACCCATTGTTGCAAAGTGCAGAAAGTGACTGAATGAGGGTGCGTGTCAATCCCTCCCAGGTAAGGAAGTCTCACTCTTTCCACAGGAAATCAGTATGTGACACAGGCTCACCTGACAAATGCATTGAGTGAAGCTGCCAGTATCAATTGCTGACTTCAGATTTATAGTAAATCTTCACTTCTTTCTTATTTTTCAGACAAAATATATTATAGATACTCTAATTTTATCTACCCCATAGGGTATACACACCCCACTTTGGAAAGCACTACAACAGACAGGGTCTGGGGGAGAGGATGGTTATTTTACTAAGGGTGATAAGGGAAGGAGACTGTGAAGTGACATTGAAGCTGAAATTCAAATGAAGAGGCAGGAACAGCTGTGCAAAGAAGAGTGCTTCGGACACAGGTGTATCAGTTAGGGAAGCAGAGTCACTCTGAATATTAAGGGATTAGAGGATTTACTATAGGAATCAGATGTTACACAGATGAGGGAGGATCTTGGGAAATGAAAGTCTGGGAGGATAGTCAAGGGACTGGAGAAAGATTCAACGACCAAACCTTCAGAAGCACTGGTACAGTTATACACATAAGAGCTTGTGAGAAAAATCCAAGAAGCTAAGACTGTCCAGCTGCCAAATTGGGACTGCTAGGGACCTATGGGAAGCTATTGCTTCTATGTAACTACTGCCTCTCTAGGTCCACTTCCAAGCATCTGGTGGAGGACCTGGGACCACTGTTGGTCACAAGGCCACCAGTCATGAAGACAAAGTGAACTCAGAGGAGAGCAAGTGCAAGCTGGGATCCAAAGGATCCCCCGTGTCTGTCACTAAATCTAATCAAGAGTAATGGCCACTCCTTCACTTCTGCCTTCCAAAATCTTACACACATACCTCTTTGGTTAACTCTAACCTAGAACCTCACAGGGAAGAGGATTCTGGGGAACAGAGCTCCCAGCTTAACCAAGTTGATATAGCCCAACCCAGCCTAGCAGGGAACAGCATATGCAGAGGCCCTGAGAAGGAAATGAACTCAGTGTACTTCAGAGTTAGAAAGAAGGTGAGGCTGAGGCTCAATAAGTGATGGGAAGAGTGAAGGGAGCATGGTCAGGGAAGCAGGCAGAGCCTGACTCGTGTAGGGCTTGGTAGGCCTTGGTATGTATGACTCAATCCTAAATTACAGGGTTTTAAGTAAGGTGGTAGTCTTCTGTGAATCATGCTTTGAAAGGATCATTCTGGCTGTCATGAATGGTAAGGAAGCAAGAGAAAAGTTGAGAAAAAGAAGCAGCAGAGAAAAGAGGAAGCTCCTGAGGTAGTCTAGGAAAGAGACAATGATGGCCTGGACTATGGGTATGAAAATATAGATACAGAGAACTGGTCAGGCAGGCTTTTGATCTCATTTCTCCAACCTATTTTTTCGGTCCTGGAAACATCTCTCTGTGTGTATGAGATGTGAAACACCCTCTGTTGCGAAGAAAGTGCAGCAGAGGTAAAGGGTCGGGGGAGGCTGGATCTGACCCTGAGGACTTGCTATGCACCAAGATCTATGCTGGGCCTGTTCCTCACAACAAATCCTGGAGGAGGAACTTGGTGTACAGGGAGGTTAAAAAGTGTGCTTGAACCAGGGTCACACAGCTAATAAGTGGTGGGATTGATCTTAACTCAGATATCTCAGAAGCCAGAATCTTAGCTCTCTCCACAGCGTCCTGCTGTGTCTCAGGTCAAGGTCCTTGTGGGCTTTGTCATGTTCACCATCAGCAGCTGCTACCTGCCCACATATCACACATATCTGGCCTCTCAAGTGTATCTCAAACGTACAAGGCTGGTAGTCTCTGTTCACTTCCAACCTTCTGAGAGACTCCATACTGCATAATACCTCCGGCCCAAGTTTTCTGGACTCTGGAATAACTTATCCTATGTTTGGGTCTCCATAACTACTTGAGGCTTTTATAATATTTAAACATATATAGTTTTAGGTTATGGAAAAGAGTCAGGACATTTTTGGTCTCCTGGGTATACTTCTTATTGGAATAGCATTGCCCTTGAGGATTAGGAAATAAATTGCATTCTGCATAACCTCTTGTAAGTCAATGTTGTTATAACGTATTGTCAAATTTTCCGCTGAAGTTTTTTTATGTCTCCAAAGAGCACTTTAAAGAGCTTCCATGTCTTTATCTCAATTACACTTTATTTGAGATGAAACTAAATGAATAAGGACACATGAGAATTACTGTTACACATGCAATAGTTGAGGTACATGTCTGAGACATTAAAAAATCAAGACTTGTTTTCTGATCAGTGGTGCATTTATTGATAGCGTTGTCTTTTAACAAAGAAAATATTTCAAAGTACAGGGTATATATGTCAATACTGCTTTGCACTTAATTATTTGCTCAGAGAGCATACATGTATATATAAGTGATGAATGATTAGCATGTATATATATGTCATAGCTACTTAGTCAAAACATGTGGTCTTTGGGTATCAGTTATACACTGTCCACTTTACCAGTGAGATGCAAGGTAACTGGGTCAGACTCTCAGACTATGAAACATTTAGATTTTTCAGGGGGAGTTACATGAAAGGAGCTAAAGAGTTTCATGACTAGTTAAGACGTTGTTTGGGATCACCACTGGGAAGCACTGAAAATCATCTGCAGTGTAAGGAGTGACAAAAATTGGGAAAGTAGGCATAGATTTAAATTCTGGCCAAAGACATTCTCTCTTACACAGTTCTCAGAACCTCCCCTTTAAGAGGCTTTTCAAGCCTTGCAGAGGCTAACGGGTAGCACCAGCCATGCTTCCACTAACAGGATTTACTGCTCCCTCTAGCTCTTGGTAACTTAATACCCGCTTTCTTCATGAGAGCTGGCGTGGTAATCGATAACGACAATACTTTACAAGCTTTGAAACAAGTTAAACTGACAATGAAATTCATATCTACCTAAAATGAGTTTTTGAAAGGATCTTGGTGGCTTTCTCATAAGATCATAGAAAAGTGAGGCTTGTCAGGAATGGTATTGAAGGAATTTTTGTATTGGGTGGGGAAAAGCTGGGCACTGGGTGATCTCTAAAGCCCCTTCCCATTGTAAGAGTCTATGATTCTAAGTATCCTGATGCTTAATGACAACAGTTTAGAATATCCATAAGTGATTTAAACATTTCCTTCTTATCTTTTGGAGAGGCCAAGTTAACATCCTGTCAGAAGAAAACAAGGATGTTGCATCACCCCCAGTCCCCAGAGTGATAATGGCCTGAGGATAATGAGTAGAAGATGTTACCAGGGGTTAGACTATATGGAGTAGCCAATAAATAGCCGGCTCCTGCTTTGAGGAGATGGTCTGGTTGCCCTCCTACCTGTAACAACTGCAATCAGAAACTATTTGAAACCTAGTTCCATAGTATATTAGGCACAGTGGCAGATTCGGGGGAATAAACTGTGTCCCCTGCCCTCAAGGAGCTGACAGTCTTGTTGGAGAGTTAAAATTAACAGACAAAAAATAATTAGAAAACAACTAAGCGCTCTCCTGTATGGTACTGAACACAGGGTGAAATAGGAGTTTTAAAATAATCCAAGTATCCAGAAGATTTTATTTAAGAGGCAGGATTAAAATGAACTTCAAAGACCGAATCAAGTGAGGATGAGTGAAGAGAAGGAGGTATTTCTGTGGGGTGTTGGGGAAAGAGTGAGAAAGCAGTAGACGCAGGTGAGTGAGAGCGTGACCTGTGTAGCAGAGGGGGCAGGCACTGAATTGTGGTAGGACGGTGAGGAACTGGCTTGACTGAAGCAAAGGCAACAGTAAGGAATAAAGCGGTTACCCTGGGCGGGCAAGATGGAGTCACATGGCCTCAAAACCAGACAGAAGGTTCTGAAAGCCAAGTGCTAGTGTTCTCCAGTGGTGATCCCCAGAAACAACCAGCATGAATATCTCAGATGCATTGTATGAGAGGCCCACAGGCAGATTCAAATACAGATGCTGATGGCTATGGCAGCTTGGTGAGGCCCAGCTCGATTCCAAACTGCTCGGCTTACCAGCATGCTGCCAGGCTGGGGCCTGCTGATGTGTGCCTCAGGATATTCTCTGGAGTCCTGGGACGCCTACAGCTGTTCTCCCAGGCAGCTGTTGTGTGTGGGATGTAGTTGTGAGGACATCTGTCCAGATGTGGGCGTTACTGATATTGTGGGCTTAAGCATGATGAAATTCAGTTGGTCGGAGGTGGAAGAACAAAGACAAACTCTAGCCTCTAACAATTCTTCACATTTGGATTTTAAAAGCAATTTTCTACCTTTAATTACAATGTCAAAATAATGCTTTAAATTTTCTAGTTCAAATCAACAAGCTTACGTATTAAGATGCCATCCCTTTCTGGAATTATTTCAGTATAGTTGAAAAGAACCTTTTTAACACAAAACATTTGTTGGTAAAATGGTAGCTCATGTAGTCTTCTTTTGAGGAGGATGTAGAGGTTTTTTAACTTTTGGGACTTTCTTGTTTTTTTTATATTTTTTCCCTTTCTTTTGCTTTTTCTTTTGGTTGACCTGTGAGGAGACAGAAAAAAAAAAAGGGAATGTTTCTCTAGCTTACCATTTTTCCTTCCTTATATTATATTTGGACTCTCCAGACTGTGGTCTTTCTTTATCCTCAGAACCAGTTTAAAGTTGCTTCAGTCTCAGAGGGGCTCTTTTTGTTTCTATTTCACTCACTTTGATGAGGAGGCAGTAGCCTTCTGACTGCTTCTCTTTTGTCCATTTTCTGGGCTCATTACTACCCCCACTCCAATCTTGCTATGACCCACCTGTCCCAACTATAGTTTTCTGAGGTTGGTACTATTATCATCCAATGTTTACAGACGAGGAGACTGAGGCTCGGAGTGGGTGACTTGCCCAAAGTTGCACAGCTGGTATGTGGCAGAACTGCTAGTCTGTCAGAGTCCAGAACCAAGCGCCCAACTACATATTCTGTGGTCCTCTTCAGACTTAACTCCTTAGCACACCATGCAGGATTCTTCCCCCTTTCCTGGTCTACTTTTCTATCTCAATCCCTTCACTCCCTCCACACAAACTCCAGCCACATTACCCGAGGTTCCCGGAGCACAGTGAGCTCTCTCGTGATTCTAGTCTTTTTTTTTTTTCATGCTGTCCTTACCCTCCTGGTGAACTACTTATCCTTCAAGACCCAAACCAAATGTCACCTGATATAAAAAGTCTTCCTTAACCGTTTCTTCCTGTCTCCTCACCTCTGGCAAAGTTAATTACTCCTTCTTCTATTATCTTCAAGATTCTTGAACATACATTTATTTTATATTTTTCACATTGTACTATAATTAATTGTTAGCAAATTTGCTACAGCAGGAAGGGAATTTATCTTATTACCTTTTTTTTTTTTTTTGGTTGTGCCATGTGGTAGTTCTTCCTCACTGTCTACCATTCAATACACATTTATTGTATTGGATAAGAAAGACAAGCTCCCTACCCTCATGGAACACACATTCTAGTGGGAGACATAGACAAGTGATACTGTAAGCAGGACTACAATTACACCTCAAGGTGATGACATCATTCTATGAAAAAAATAGGAGCACAATAACATGAATGAAGAATGTATCCTTAAAGGAACTACATAATTCTTTGTCTTCTAAAGTTAATTTCTAAAAGAAAGAAAATTTTGTTCCTTTTTTTCACTAACCTGTTTCTCCCACTCTTTAATCAATTCTATCACATCTGTTGAATCTGGGTTTAGACAGGTTTGATCCCCATTCTTCAGTGTAGCACTAGAAAAGAAATAGCAACAAGATTTTTTTTTTTTACTTTTAATAATTTAAATGCTTCATCTTATCCACAGAATTCAATTCCCCAATTAAAAATGTATTTGTGTCATCACTATAAGCATCTGAGACTTCCAGTCTTTTTCCTGCCTTTTCATTTTTTAAGTGACTGAGGGGACTTAGATACATTTCTAGGATAGCACATCATAACTCTAAGTTAAAAAAATCCAACAGGTATATGCAATAGGAGAAACTTAAATCTAAAGATAATATTGGTTCTGTTATGCTGGAAAAAGCTATTTATGTTTAAGTGAAAATATAAAATAGAAAAGTTGCCAATATATCTACTTTCTTTTCCCCCAAAACAATTAAAATGAGCATGAATTTTGCTAAATTTTCTAGTGAAACAACTTAAAACACAATTAAAATGTTTTCCTAAGACAAGATTAACAGACTGGTTGAATTTTTAAAATTACATCAGACTCTCCAGGAGCAATTTAAAGACTTTTTTCTTTAATTTCTGTCTAATCTAAGAATAAGGGTAGTCATTCTATACATCATCCTTGATTTAGGTTTCAAAAAACTTACAATAGGCATATCCTTTAATCTAGCAATTCTAATCTCTAGAAAGGTATTACTCATAGGAAAGAATTAAAGACACAATATTGCTACAATAGCAGTTTGTTTTCAATAGCAAAAAAATTGGAAATAACCTACATTTAGGCATTGGTCATATAGATTATGGTACGTCCACATGATAGAATAAAATTTGGCCATTAAAATTGACATTATTAGGAAAAAATGATGTTATTACAGAAGGTTTACTGACATGAGGAAATGTTCATTATATAGTGTTAATGTAAAAGCAGATTACAAAACAGTATGTAGTATATGATTTTATTTTTGTGTACATATATTGTGTGTATGTGTATATGTGTATATATATATATATATATATAGTGTCTATATATGTACACACAAAGCCAATGAGGGAGATTTGGAAGACTATATGCAGACAGATTAACACTACCTATCTCTAAATGGTAGGATTATAGATGATTTTTAATTTCTTCTTTTGGGTCATTTACATTAAACATTTTCTACAATAAACATGTCATCTTTGGTTCCTAATCTCTACCAGAAATTGCTTGTTTTTTTAGAAGAAAAGGAAGAAGTAGACCGGATTTATGGAGGGGCAACTATCTGCATTTTAAGGGTCTGAATGGGCAAGTATTCTGAGGGTAATACTCACACTAAACTTATTGCTGGAGCATATGTGTTGGATGAGTTTTTTTACTTACATGATTTCAGTTTTCTCACAAGAAGGGCTTGGGGCAAATTGTTTAAGGTCCTTTAAGGATTTTGAATGGATCGTCCCTTGGCTGGTGTTGATGCAGGAACAGCGTCCATTCCTCATTGTTGGAGTTCCTAAGGGAAAAAGAGAGGCAGAAAACATCGATTTAGAGCAATGTCTCAATTTAGGCGATCCACCCAAATGATACATTTGACTTAGTCATGATTACTACTGTCATTTACTGAGTGTCTGTTAATCATTACCACGAGATTTTGAGTAGGTGTTATCTCTGTTTTATAGATAAAGAATCCAAGGTTCAGAGAAGTTAAGTAAAAAACAAAGCCTTTCAGCTTTTAGGGGACAAGTGCAGGGTCTCAGCTCAGGTTTCTTTGGGTCCAAAGGCATTACTCTTAACTACCATATTTTACAACCTTAGGAAAAGGGATTTTTATAATATTCAATAAATGTCTATCACAGGTCAGATATACAGATACCTAATTCATGTGTGCTCTGCAGACCATAGTATCTCAAGCAACTCCCAAAGCCATTTTTTAATCTGACTTTAGTGAAATGGAGTTGGTACTCGTTTCAACAAAAAGTTTCACTTACAATAACTAATTACCACCACCATCCTGATCTTTCCCACTGCCTTGGTTTTCAGTAGTGCTTTAAACTTTTGAAAATTCTTTAAAATACACTATCTTCATTCCTTAATTTTTTCATTTATTCAACATACATTTACTCAGTACTTCCTATATGCCATACATTGTGTAGTAGGCAGAAAAAGCATAACTATAAAATCTCCATTTTACAGCTGAGGAAACTGAAGTCTAGAAAAGTTCATTAATTTGCCTCAAATAAAGGTAGTTAGTAAACAGATTAGGGACAACCTCTCTGATTATTGGATACTTAATTGGTTAACCACAGACATACTTATCAAGAAACACTGTCAGGGTGACAAAAATAATTTAGGAGACAAAGTCTTCCATCTCATTATCACCCAGTTCAACAAACATTTATTGAACACTTACTCTGTGCCAGGAATTCACACACGTGGACTGAGAAGACTTGTATTTGACTTGGCAGGTTCAGGATATGAACTTTGGATAATTGACCACAACTGACTCACATCACTTTCTGATGCACACAAAGCAGTTACCTTTACTGGCAAATCAAGAGGCTTTTATAGCAGTTCACATCTCTGACTTTACTAACCCAATATAACTCAGAATTCCTTACCTTGAACTCCAATCAGAGTCAGGAAGATGATACCCAAAAGGAGAGGAACACCACTTCTCCTCATAGTGGTAGAATGGAGTCACTCCTGTATTAGATTTTAAGCCTGAGAAATTCTTTAGAGAACATGCTCTTGGAAATCATATTTATTTAGGAAATCTGTTTCCCTCCTAAAATCTGATTGGCTGGTTGTCTTAGCTGATCCAGCTAATCTGACCACAAACTTAATTGTGCTGGGGGAATCCCTACTCTCTGATCCAAGGGAATTTCTGCATGCTTTATATCTTTCCATTTCACATAAATGGATAGTTTATCATAAGAGATGTGAAACCATCATCACTGGCAGCCTTTAGCACACTCACAGCTGCTCACCTGGATGAAGAATAAGTTATATAATGAATATAATAACATCATACAAGAAGGGCTGGAGATGTGGTTTCCAGATGGGAAATATTAAAGTCCAGATAAATAAAACACTCTTCAAATTTTCTTACTATTTGTAGAATATCTTTATGTATAATATATGGCCACATTTATTTTTTCTTATATTGCTTACCCAACAATCTTAAACAATCAAAATACATTAAAAGGAATCTTAATTAATTCAGGGACTAGGTCATTTTCTACTGTGGTAGGCTCTTTTTGATTTTTATGTCATTGCTGCTACAGATTATTATTTTTTTAAATAGGTAGAATAATGGATCAGTTGAAAATAGACAATTGGTACTACATCAAACTTAAAAACTTCTGTGTATCAAAGAAAACCATCAACAGAGTGAAAAAGAAACCTATGGAATGGGAGCAAATAATTGCAAAACATATATCTGATAAGGAGTTAATATTATATGGAACTTCTACAACAATAAAATCCAAATAACCTGATTAAAAAATGGGCAGACTCGAATACACATTCCTCTAAAGAAGATATACAAATGGGCAATAAGCACATGAAAAAAGTTCAACATCATTAATTGTTATGGAAATGCAAATCAAAACCACAATGAGTTATCACCTCATACACACCAGGATGCCAGTTTCAAAAAAACAGAAAATAACAAGTGTTGGCGAGGATGTGGAAAAGTTGGAACCCTTGTGCACTGTTGGTGGGAATGTAAAATGATGCAGCCATTATGGAAAACAATATAGAGGTTCCTTAAAAAATTAGAGGGTTCTCAAAAATTAAAAACAGAATTACCATATGATCCAACAATCCCACTTCTGGGAATATGTTCAAAAGAATTCAAAGCAGGATCTCAAAGAGATATTTGCACACCCATGTTCATCGCAGCATTATTCACAATAGCTAAGAAATGACGCAACCCAAATGTCCATTGACAGATGAATGGATAAAGAAAATATCGTATATACATGCAACATAATATTATGCAGCCTTAAAAAAGAAGGAAATCTTGTCACATGCTGCAACATGGATGAACCTTGAGAATATTATGTTCAGCGAAATAAACCAGTCACAAAAGAACAAATAGTTATAGGAAGTATCTAAAGTCAAATCTTAGAAACAGAAAGTAGAAAGGTGGGTGTCAAGGGCTGGGGGAAAGGGTGAGATGAAATTAATCTTTAGTGGGCTTAGGGTTTCAGTGTTGCAAGATGAAAAAGTTCTAGAAATCTGTTGTACAACAATGTGAATATACTTAACACTACTGAACTGTATATTTAGAAACGGTTCAGATGGTAAATTTGATGCTACATGTTTTTTACCACAATAAAATAAAATAGGAGTAAGGGATCAGTTGCATGTAATGAAAATCCAAATTAAGTGGCTAACTAGATGAAAGTGTGTTTCCCCGAACAGAGGCAGGTGGACTAGGGCTTGTACGGTGGTTCTGAGGTCTCCATGAGGTCTCCCGGGCTCCTTCTATCTTGTTGTTTTATCACCATCTCTACATTGCTGCCCTCATGCACGTGGCCAACGGGGGGCTTGCCACCATGTCCACTTTCAAAGTACAGGTTGGTGGGAAGGCAGAAAAGGGCATGCCTCTCATTTCTTCACTTATCACTTGTCCATACCCTGGACAATAATTTATTCACATGGCCACAACTAGCTGCAGGGAAAGTTAAGAAGTGTGATCTTTATTCTGGTTGATCCACTAAAATTTGAGGGTTCCATTACTGTAGAACAGTGTTTCTCAACCTGTTTTTTCATAATTGCTTCTCCTGAGATAAATTAGATCAAATTTAAATTAACATAAATCTAAATTTAATTTAATTTCTTCCTAAAGAGAAAAATTAAATATTAAGAAATAAAATTTTGTTGGGTAGGGTTGAACTTTGGTGGACCATAATATTGTAATATCTAAGATTGTAATATCTAAGATTTTTTAGCCCCCCAAGGAACCAATTTTCTGTCCCCTTGAGGGCAATCCTTCCTCCCCCGCATTGAGAGTGCACGCTGTAGAGTAGGAGGGGAAAAGATACTAGCATTTTCTCTTACACAATGCACATTTTTGGACTGGTTTCTAGATGGATTATTATGCTTAAATACAATATTAAGAATTCTTTTTGAAGAAAACTTGTGGTGATCTTTGACACAGCTTATTCATTTGGTTATGTTTAATTTTTGGTAATGACTGTGACCATGGGTAGGGTGGAGCTGGGTTCAGGTCCCAGCCTTGCTACTTAACATCTGTGTGCCAAATACTTAACTTCTATGAGCCTCAGTTCCCTCAGCTGAGAAAACTATTACTAACCTCACAGGTTGGTGAAATTAATGGTAACAAGGAATTTCAACTGCAAAACACCACAGAGCTGCTAGTGACCATTTTTTCTAGCAAAGAAAGTTAGATGGAACGTTCTTAGGATAAAGAACAAGGCCTAGAATGGTCTGCCCTTGCCCACCTTTCAAGCCTCTTCTTGCATAACTCTCTGCTCCATCAACTCTGCTTTTCCTCCTTCAGTTCCTCAGAGGGGCAATGCTCCTTTCCATCACACTCTTTTTGCTCATGCTGTTCCCTGCCTGGAATGCTGTGCCTAATCTGCCTCCCTATCCTACTGCTTAGTAATTTACCCACCTTAGATGTCCAGGTTAGCATTTCCCCTGGGGAGACTTCCCTGATCCCCAGACTTGGTCAGGTCCCCCACCATGTGATTTCATGGCACTATGCGCCTCTCCTCATTCAAAGGACATGCAAGGCGATGTTACGTTATCTGCTATCTTATGGTGAACATCTCCTTCCACCACTAGGACAAGGAAGGCTTGTGAGGGTCCATGCCGGCGCGCAGTGCCGAGCACAGGGCCTGGCACTCAGTAGGCGCACTGTTAACACGTGCGCATCATTGAGGGAACCAGGGAGGGAACCGAGGCCCCGCCCCCCCTGGCTCCGCACTGCGCTTGCGAGGCGCTTCTGGGCTCAGCAGGTGTGACTACACGGCGCATGCTCAGCCAGTCAGCTTACAGAACCTTCAGTGGGGAAGCTGCCGTCGCAGCTGGAGCATCTTGCTCCACTGGTGGCCCTGCTGGTGTTTCCGCTACCTGCGCTGCTCCCACCGTGAAGCACGTCGAGAAAGAAAGGTAGTGGCTGTGCGCCTCGGGATCTCTCCCCTCTGCCTCCTGCGTGTCCCCTCGACCCTCACCTCCCAGCGCGAGGGGTTGGCGCTTCCCCAAAGGACGCCAGGAGCGGGGTCTGGTTTGCAGCTTCCACGCGGGGCTTGGGCTGAGGCCGGCGGGATTGTTGGCCTCGGAGGCGCCCGGTCATTGGGGCGGAGGCCGCCAGGCCAGGTCTAGGAGGGTCGTTCGGCCTTGGGTCGCGGTGACTGGGACAGAAGTCTGCCGAACGAGAGGAGGAGGTGCCGGGGTCAGTTAGGGGTCACTCGAGGTCCAGTCTTATTATTTTTTATCCGGAGGTGGCGAACTTTCTCCGGTTGCCAGCAGGACGGAGGCCCCGGCGAGTGGTCGGGCTGCTCCTCGTGCGGGGCCGGGGCGTGGAGCAGGTTTGGCCCTTGGGCCTGAAGGCTGGGGCCGCCGCCCTCAGATGAGGCGCGTTCCTCGCTTGTTTCCCAGGCCTCCTATTGGAAATTGTCCAGACAAGGCTGAGAGAAAACACGTTTACGACTGAAAACCCCACCGAAGGGGCGTTTATGACTAGATGGGGCATTTAGGGGAAACAGAAACCTGGGGAGAGGACACTGCGGGCAGTCCTCACAGCCCTGGGAAGGAAGCCAAGGATTAGAAGACCCGTCGAAACTAACAGATAATTGCCAGTTTCCCGTTGGATGGAGTTTTAACCTCATTTGCCTCCTGGCCCCGAGGCACTAAATGCTGATGTCACCCTCCCAGGCAGAGCAGGGTTCTGTTTTCACATGCGCTCGCCCGCCTCCCTCTTCTGTTTGGTTATGGGGCCAGTGCTGTCTGTTTAATTATATACACAGCGTGACCCTGCTGCGGTGAAAATCTGAGTCTTCCCTTTTACTTTGAAAGGGGAAGTAAGTTTCTCTCATAGTGAAACCCCCAGGCCTGTTTGAATTTCTTGCCGTGTGGACTTCCCCTCCTCTCAGCAGCTACTGCTAGTGTTAAAGGATGCTGACTTGAAAAGACTTTATTTCTTGAAAGCCTCGGAAGCCCCTACTTAGCATTCTGATTTTTCTTCTTTGCTCTTTTCTCCCCATGCAAGGAGTCATTCCTTCCTTCCAAAATATTACAGTATGGGAAGTTGCCTAGAAGCACATCATAGCTGGAGGGGGGTGAGGGGTGGAATGGGGTTCATGTCCTGTCTGTGTCTCAGGTAACGAAGAGAAAGGAGCAAGTTCTTCCTTTACTGATCTTAATATCTGGCCTCCTGGTTTATAATTTTTTATCTAAAGTTTATGGAGTGGATTAAATATGTGAAGAAACTGTCCTGAGAAGGAATGTCAGTACATCATTTAAAGGACAGCTGCAGCTAGCTGAATGCTGGCAGTAACACATTTTTGCTCTATGACTTTTGGCAAGTCAGCTTATAGTCTGATAAAATGTAACCATAGTTATTAAGAAGCTGCTGCCTAACTTGAAAAGAAGTTATCCTGAAAAGGAAGAAAATATTTTTGTTTAACATATCCATATTAAAGCGATTTACATTCAGATTGCTTATCTAAGTAACTTTAAGTAACTTTACAAGAAAAAAAATCCATGTTCTTGAAACCCTCCGTTTACTGTTAATCATTATTTCATTCATCAAGCTTTTATTATCGTTCTAGGACACAAATATGAACAATAATCAGCCTCTGCCCTCAAAGAGCTCACAGTTGAGTGAAAGAGAGCAGCATGTAAATTAGCAATTACTGTAGAAGAGGTGGTATGATAAAGGATGGTACACAATGATTGGAGGTGCAGGGAAGGTCACAACTTTGGCTCATGGCCTCAAACACAGTTGTTTGAATTAGGTCTGGAAGGAGATTTGGTTGGAATTAGTTACTAGGGGAAGGTGGGCGGCAGGGAAGCATTCTGAGCAGGAGGCATGAAAAAGTGTGCTAAGTTTTAGAAACTGCAAAAACTGCAAGAACTTTGGTAAGGGCGAAGGGTAGAGTGATAATGGGGGAGTGGTGAGAAATGAGGCTAGAAATGTAGCAGGATCCAGAGGATGAAGGGCCTTGTAAATCCCTGTGTGGTGAGGAGACATTGAAGGATTTTACCCAAGGGAGTGACATGAGAACATTCACAAACACATACACACGCATATACACCTATATCTAGTCTGACTCTTGTCACTAAACAATATCATTTAATTTATCTTATTTTACATAAACATTTCCTGGTATCTGTGTAGTTTATACATTTTAAAAATGGTTCTTGGTATTTGTAGTCTGTTTTTTCTCAGTGCTGGGCATTGTAGTTTCTTCCCTTGGTTCAGTAGTACAACAAGTACTCTTATTTTTTCAGAGATTTTACTTTCTTGGGATATTTTCCTTCTTTGGAAGTTTAGAGACAGAGGTTAAAAACATTTTTATCTCTTTTGTAACATTTTAACAGTTCGCTTGTCAGAAAGATTGGACTAATTTTGTAATGCCTTCATCAGTATATAGATGTACCAGTTTTCCAATTCTCTTGTCATTTGTATTTACTTTTGTTCATTTAATATGTGAAACTGGACATCTGAGATCAGTGTTTATTTCAGTTTTTTTACTTATTGACATTTTAGTTTGTGTTGGCTTAATATCTCCATCTTCAACCTTTTCAGGATGACTTGTCAAGTGGAGTCAGGGTGTTGACTTTATAAATACATGTCATTTCTTTACAGATTTTGAATAGGAAGATTTAATCCATTTTCAGTTAAAATACCTGCTTTTTCTATTTTGTTGCCTTCATTTCTTGCATGTTTCTTACACAATTTTTTGAAGTATAACACGTTATATGGGCTGAATCGTGTCGCCCCAAATTCATATGTTGAAGTTCTAACTGCCAGTACCTCAGAATGTGACTTTACTTAGAGATAGGATTTTTAAAGAGGTAGTTAAGTTAAAATGAGGTCATTAGGATGGTCCCTAATCCATTGTGACTGGTGTCCTTATAAGAAGAGATTAGGACACAAAGATGTACAGAGAAGTCCATGTGAAGACACAGGGAGGAGATGGCCATCAGCAAGCAAAGGAGAGAGGTTTCAGAAGAAACCAACCCTGCTGACTCCTTGATCTTGGGCTACCGGTCTCCAGAATTATGAGAAAGTAAATTTCTGTTGCTTGAGCCACTCAGTCTGTGGTATTTGGTACACAGCTCTAGCTAAATAATACAACCTATATACAGGGAAAAAAATGTATATGTATAGAAAAGTGCAGCAGTATGGCTCAGTGAATTTTAACCAAGTGTCAGTGGCATGACAGTACCCTTCACTTCTTCCCCAAAGGTAACTCGTATCATAGGTGAGTTTTGTCATTTTGAACTATATAAATGGCATTATACAGTATGTCCTATTTAGTGTCTCATTCCTTTCTCTAAATATTATATTTGTGGGATTCATCCATGTCATGTGTGTAGGAGTGGTTTGTTCAATTGCTCTTATAGTATTCTGTTGTATGACTCACTGTAAGGTATATATCCAGTTGATGGACATTTTGATTGTATCACTAGGCATAGAATTGCTGGTTCATAGAGTGTGTATGTATTCAGTTTAAGAAGTTGTACCATTTATCCTTCTACCAGCAGTGAATGAGAGTTTTAATTTATTTATGGCTGTGTTGGGTCTTCGTTTCTGTGTGAGGGCTTCCTCTAGTTGCGGCGAGCAGGGGTCACTCTTCATTGCGGTGCGCGGACCTCTCACTGTCGTGGCCCCTCTTGTCGCGGAGCACAGGCTCCAGACGCGCAGGCTCAGTAGTTGTGGCTCACGGGCCCAGTTGCTCTGCGGCATGTGGGATCTTCCCAGACCAGGGCTCGAACCCGTGTCCCCTGCATTGGCAGGCAGATTCTCAACCACTGCGCCACCAGGGAAGCCCCTGAGAGTTTCGTTGACCCTACATTCTTGCATATATTTCATATCAGGCTCATTGTTTTCTTTTTATCTTAGTTTTTTGCTTTTAATGGTTTAGAAGTTTTCCATTTTTATAAAATACTGATGTCTGTTTATTTCTATAAAATATAGATAGTCCATAGTTGATTGTTTCAAACTATGAATTATTGCCTGATATAAAGTGTGGACTTAAGTTACTTGATCTGCAAATTAATATCTAACTCTCCCACCGAAGTTTGTTAAATAGTGATTTTTCTCTGTTACAATCAGATAGTGACTGGGGCTAGAGTCATCTGAAGGCTTTACTGGACTGGATGCCCAAAATGGCATCACAAGCCTTCTCCACGTAACCTCTTTCTTCAGTAGTATAGCCCAGGCTATTAAATGGCCCCTGAAGACTCCTCCATGTGGCTTGCCTCTCCAGCAATATAGCTTAGGTGGTGGCAGCTTCACCTCCTTCTCCCTCCATCCTTTCTTCCTCCTCTTTCTTCTTCACTATGTAGTTACCTTTACCAGTGTTCTCTATTTTTTCATACTGTTTCAATTTATTGTCTAGTGTCCTTTCATTTTAGTCTGAAGGACTCCCTTTAGCATTTCTTGTAGGTCAAGTCTAATGGTAATGAAATCCCTTAGCTTCTTTTATCTGGAAATGTCTTTATTTCTCCTTCATTCCTTTTCTTTTTTAATTTTTAAAATTTATTTATTTTTGGCTGCATTGGGTCTTCGTTGCTGCACACGGGCTTTCTCTAGTTGCAGCGAGAGGGCGCTATTCTTCGTTTTGGTGTGCAGCCTTCTCATTGCAGTGGCTTCTCTTGTTGCGGAGCATGGGCTCTAGGCACGTGGGCTTCAGTAGTTGCGGCATGCGGGCTCAGTAGTTGCAGTGAGTGGGCTCAGTAGTTGTGGCGTGCAGGCTCTAGAGTGTGGGCTCAGTAGTTGTGGCGCACCGGCTTAGCTGCTCCGCGGCATGTGTGATTGTCCCAGACCAGGGATCGAACCCGTGTCCTCTGCATTGGCAGAAGGATTCTTAACCACTGCACCACCAGGGAAGTCCCTCTCCTTTATTCTTTTTTTTTTTTTAATTTTTATTTATTTATTTATTATTTATTTTTATTTATTTATGGCTGTGTTGGGTCTTCGTTTCTGTGCGAGGGCTTTCTCTAGTTGCGGCAAGTGGGGGCCACTCTTCATCATGGTGCGCGGGCCTCTCACTATCGCGGCCTCTCTTGTTGCGGAGCACAGGCTCCAAATGCGCAGGCTCAGCAATTGTGGCTCACGGGCCTAGTTGCTCTGCGGCATGTGGGATCTTCCCAGACCAGGGCTCGAACCCGTGTCCCCTGCATTGGCAGGCAGATTCTCAACCACTGCGCCACCAGGGAAGCCCCCTCCTTTATTCTTGATTGACAGAATGTTTTTTTTCTTTCAGCATTTAAAATATGTCGTCTCACTGCCTTCTGGTCTCTATGGTTTCTGATGAGAAGTTGACTGTTATTCTTATTAAGAGCCTTTGTATATGACGAGTCACTTCTCTCTCAGTGCTTCCAGGGTTTTCTTTTTGTCTCTGAATCTTGACTATTTGATTATTATCTATCTCTTTGAGTTTATCCTGCTTGAAGTTCACCGACCTTCTTGGATGTGTAGATCCATGTGTTCCATCAGATCTGGGAAGTTTTTGGTCATTATTTCTGTAAATATTCTTTCTATCCCTTTCTCTCTTTCTTTTCTCCTTCTGGGACTTGTGTTATGAGCATATTACTTTATCTGATGGTATCCCATAGGTCCCTTAGGCTCTGTGCTTTTTTCTTAATTTTTTTTTTTCTGCTTCTCAGACTCTGTAATTTCAATTGCCCTATTTTCAGATTTGTTGATTCTTTCTTCTGCTGGCTCAAAACTGAGAATAAATCTCTCTAGTGAATTTTCCGTTTCCGTTTTTTACTTTTCAGCTCCAGAATTTATATTTGTCTCCTTTTTGTGTTTCTATCTCTTTATTGATAGTCTCATTTTTTTCACACATCATTTTTCCGAGTTTCCTTTTATTCTTTGTGCATGGTTTCCTTTAGCTCTTTGAGCATATTTAAGATGGTTGATTTAACATCTTTGTCTAGTAAGTCCAGTGAATATCTGGGTTTCCTCAGGAATGGTTTACTGTCAGTTTATTCTTTCTTTGTGAATGGACTGTATTTTCCCATTTCTTTGTATGCTTTATGATTTGCTTGTTGTTGAAAACTAGACATTCTGAATATTATAACATAGGGACTCCAGAAATCTAATTCTCCCACTCCTCAGGAATTGTTGATTTTGCTTGTTGATGGCTGGAACCATCTGTTAGTTACCTTCCAAATATTTTTGCAAAGTGGGTATTCCTTGTTATGTGTGGTCACTGAAATTTCTTTCATTATCTCGTAGTCAGCCAGTGACCTGACATATCTCTATAAACATAGGTCAAGAGAAGTAGAATGACACACAAAGCCTGCTCATGCATGTTAAGGTAAATTTTATTCAAAGTAAATTTCAGGAAGTTATCTTTGAGACCTGAATCAAAGTTGAATTCCAGATATTAATTTTGGATTTCTTTTCTCAAAATAAGGTTAGATTTCATTCTTTGCAATATATACTTAATTTATGCTGGAAATAAGTAAATATTTGTTCATTTCTTTTACATGTCAGTGCCCACAGCCTAATAACTATCCCCTTCTGATCTCACCAGTTGTTGGTACCTGAAGTCAGAATCTAAATGGTGTAATTTTGAAAATGTTCTTGGTTTACACCTTGCAGAGTCAAGAGGATCTGCAAGTCTTGAAATAGAGGAAATAGCAGATGCAACAGAAGTTAGCTTTTGGGAACTAAGAGCCCCTTTTGTATTGTACTATAGTACCACAAAAATCAAACTTGATTTTAAAATAAAACATATATACTTCCCTTGAAACAAAAATTGCCTATTATGTTCATAGCAAGCAAATGTTAACATATAACGTTTATACTAAGGCTTACTCTAAAAACTTTTTTATTCTATCTTCTGAGAATTCCTATCAGCTAAGAGGATTGTATAAAGTTTATTTTTTTTGTAGTTTTTATTATAAAAATAATAATTGTTACTGTTTTGGTTTTCAAATTACAAAGTTGGGGGCTTCCCTGGTGGCTCAGTGGTTAAGAATCTGCCTGCCAATGCAGGGGACACGGGTTCAAGCCCTGGTCTGGGAAGATCTCACATGCCGTGGAGCAACTAAGCCTGTGCGCCACAACTACTGAGCCTGTGCTCTAGAGCCCACGAGCCACAACTACTGAAGCCTGCATGCCTAGAACCCATGCTCTGCAACAAGAGAAGCCACTGCTATGAGAAGCCCGCACACCGCAATGAAGAGTAGCCGCCACTCGCCACAACTAGAGAAAGCCTGTGCACAGCAACGAAGACCCAACGTAGCCAAAAATCAATAAATAAAATAAATGAATTTTTAAAAATTACAAAGTTGGATATTTCAAACTATGTTTGCTGCTCACTCCAAGATTCAAATGTACTTCTCCTGGTAGGAATGATGGTAGTGCTCCCAGTTGAAAATTGTGCTCTAACATTTCAACTCATGTTATAGTGTCTGCCATTGTGAATATATTCTATCTTACTTTTCTTCTTCAGTATTTGTGGTATTCGTTAGTTAGGCTTTGTGGTTACTCATGTGTAATTTGTGAAAATTCATTTGTTACTTTATGAATTTTTATTTTGAGTGATTAGCTAGATGTATACATCATGTTATTACTCATACTTCTGTTTCCCCCAAAATGTGTAATTCCAATTTAATTGGGTTTTGTTTTTATGTTCCAAAACACATATGAGATACTTCAGTATCTAATGATCTGTGACTTGGGATTTTAATGTTACTAGTATTTTCTATCTCAATCCATTCTTTCCCTCCAAGCTAAATAATTGTTTTACTTAGTCCCAGAGGTATGTTGAGCTATTTACAGAGGTCTTTGTGTGTATATGGATGGTGTCTTGTCTACAGTGCTAATTCTGTGATTTTTGCTTCCTGGCCAAGGTGAACTTCTACACGCTCCCCAATAACAATTTCACTTATAGTTCAATTACTGTAGTAGACAACTACTTCAAAAATCTGTTTTCTTCGTCACATCTTCCCTGAACACACTACAGTCCTAGGTCATCTCTCCTTTTCCTGAGTAACTCTTACACTTATTTTAGATTTTATAATGTTGACTCTTTTATCCTACTTCTGTTAGTATTCCTTCTGAGTAATGATGAGCATCAATAAGGATGAGACAATGTGGAGGCACATGCATTTCACTTATTTATACTGACTAGTCATCAGGAGATATAATTGCTCTGCAAGACCTAAATTCATTAGCATATATACTTAATAAAATTTCTTATAACTATAATCAAATTTATTTATTTATTTATTTATTTATTTATTTATTTATTTATGGCTGTGTTGGGTCTTCGTTTCTGTGTGAGGGCTTTCTCTAGTTGTGGCAAGCGGGGGCCACTCTTCATTGCGGTGCGCGGGCCTCTCACTATCGCGGCCTCTCTTGTGTGGAGCACAGGCTCCAGACGCGCAGGCTCAGTAGTTGTGGCTCACGGGCCTAGTTGCTCCGCGGCATGTGGGATCTTCCCAGACCAGGGCACGAACCCGTGTCCCCTGCATTGGCAGGCAGATTCTCAACCACTGCGCCACCAGGGAAGCCCTATAATCAAATTTTTAAAAATGAATTGTTAAGTAATTAAACAAGGAGGCCATTAGATTGAGATGGCTCTAATGCCTTGGTAGCCTACACAAGCAAACCAAAACCACAGTCAATGCACTTGAATCTGAGAAAATGAAACTTAAGGACAACTGATCACAATCAACCAACTAGGCTTTCCCAAGTAAGGCAACTGTTTAAGTTATAGCCAATCAAATAATTTCCTTGCTTTGTTTCTGCATCTTCTCTATAAAAACCTTTCCCCTAGCTCCTGTCAGTGGAGTGTTTCTAACCACCTTTGGTTTGGCACTGTCTTATTTGAATTAATGTTTGCTCAAGTAAACTTTTGAAAAATATCAATGTGTGTGCCTCAGTTTACCTTTTAACAGGACTATCCTTGTTCATTGTACAGAAGCTTCTCAAACACCTCCCAAGTACCACTATTAAGGTGGAGCTAGCTAGACCATACATTGTTCTGCCTCTGCTTATGGTTGACTTCATTACTATGTGAGCTTTTCTTAATAAAACACCATTAATAAGACGAGAAGTCCTATTACCTACACAATTTAGAGTGGCACATTCATGATTTAGTCTTAATTTTATCCCTGTTCCATTTAGTCAAAATGTGACTTTGATCTCTGTTCATCTCACATGATTGCAAGAATATAAGCATTCTTTAATTTTATCTTAAAAAAAGTTAATTTGTATCTCTGTAGGGTTTTAGTGATATTTATATATTCCTTTGAATTTAATACATTGTGTTTCTACTAACTATATCTAAGATGTTTATCACTTCCAACATAACAGATTTCTTTATTGATCAGCATTACTTGAAATACCAGTTATCTAAATATTAGTGCTTCCTACCTTTGGTTGCTGGTGACATTTTCTTTATATATGTGCTTTGTTTCCACTAGATTATAATAATTTTAAGCTGAGGTACCATGTCTTTGTTTGCCTCATTGGATCTTGAAGGTAGTAGGTGCATAGTAAGTATTCACTAAGTTGAATTTGATTGAATTGAGAATACTCCAAGAATCTTTCCGTTTCATCTCATATAATAATTTGAAGGAGGTCTTTAATTCCTTTTTTTAAATAATTTATTCCAGACTTAGTGAGATTCCTCTTTTTCTTTTTAATAAATTTATTTATTTTTATTTATTTATTTTTGGCTGCATTAGGTCTTTGTTGCTGCACACAGGCTTTCTCTAGTTGGCAGTGAGCGGGGGTTACTCTTCGTTGTGGTGCGTGGGCTCATTGTGGTGGCTTCTCCTGTTGCACAGCATGGACTCTAGGCACATGGGCTTCAGTAGTTGTGGCACGCGGGCTCAGTAGTTGTGGCTCGTGGGCTCTAGAGCACAGGCTCAGTAGTTGTGGCGCACAGGCTTAGTTGCTCCACGGCTGTGGGATCTTCCCAGACCAGGGCTCGAACCTGTGTCGCCTGCATTGGCAGGCAGATTCTTAACCACTGTGCCACCAGGGAAGTCCCAGGTCTTTAATTTCTAACAACAGAGCAAGTTTGTGCCCTCAGTGGTTCTAGAAGTAAAAAAAAGAAAAAAAAAAAGGGTGGTATCATGGTTAATAAAATAGTTCAGATAGTCTTGAAATTCTAGGAATACCTTGGAAATAATGACTATTAATATCTCCTTTAGGGCCCAGCTCTTGAAGTCAGCTCAGGTTTCTTAAATAAATCCCCAAGCTAGCCCAAGATTTCCAGTGTCATTTGCATGTAACTTTACCCAGACATGACGTGTGTATATTGATGTCCCTATGGCCTGAAGTGAATGCTCTGCAAACTGATATGGTCTGTTCAAGGTCTGTGATGAATTAGGACAGACTCACGTTTTTAGCCATTTGGAGGTTACAGAGTTCTATGAGAATCTGGTAAAGGCTACGGATATGTGCACATTTTTACAATTTGCTTATAATTTTAGGGAATTGTTGAGCCCTGAAAATCACACAGACCAAGGTAAAAGTGTTCTGTTCTGGGAATGATGGCATTGCAAAGACTCTTTATCTCTCCTTAAGGTCAGATTGATGTTAAACTTTTTTCAGTTTCTCCTTCTTTTTTTCTCCTCTTTTCCCATTCTAAAGTTAATTGAGGGAGTTTCTCTCTTGCATCTGAGCCTAGGAAATGAGATGGCCATGTTATTCCGGCTCCAGTTAGATTTGAGTGTCCTGGGAAAATGTTGCATAATATGTAAACAACATGCTTGTCTGTATCACAAGGAAAATAAGACAAGTTTTTTTTTTTTATTTTGAAAGAAGTATCTCTCAGAGTGAAACCCTGAGGGGCATGGATTTCCCCTCCTCTTAATAGCTATTGCTGCTATTAAAGCATTAGACTTAGTTTTAAAGCACTTTTATTTTTGAAAGTTATATAAACTCCTGCTTAAAACCTTAATTCCATTCCCAATAGGGACCTCTCGTCATCTAGTAAACAGTTTACCAGTACACATATTGTATATTTTAATGGGAGAAGGTCATCATTTCTTCTGTGCCTATCTGATGATTCAACAAAACTAGTAAGCTTCTTTTTATTTCCAAGTTTACTTTCTCCTAAGGTTTAACAACTATCTGATGTCTTTGGAAGGTTGTCCTGTCCTTGGAGGGAACACTGATTTCCAAAGGATTCTAGCTGTGGCAAATGTCAGTAACTCATTTATTCATTTGGTCAACAAGTATTTACTGAGCATGACTGTGCGTCCAGTACTCTTGTAGATACCAAGGATACAGTGGTAAGTTAGACAGGTATAGTCCCTGCTCTTATACAAGTTTGTGGGGATAGAGAATAAACATAATTAAATATATACAGTTGACCCTTGAACAACATAGGTTTGAACTGCATGAGCCCACTTATAAGCAGATTTTTTTTCAGTAAATACTACAGTACTACACTGATCCGTGGTTGGTTGAAACCAGAGATGTGGAACTGCGGGTACAGAGGAACCTCGGAACTGGAGGGCCAACTAGAAAATTATACTTGGATTTTTGTCTGCCTGGGGGGAGGTCGGCATGCCTAACTCCTGCAATGTTCAAGGGTCAACTGTATTTACATGTAGCGATAAAGGCTGTAAAGGAGGGTAACGAGATAGAGAGTGATAGAAATGGTGCTATTTTCAATAGATTGGTGAGGAAAACCTCTGAGAAGGTGATATTTGAGCAGAGATAAGGAATAAAGAAACGAGCTTTGGAAGTGATGGGAATATGTTTGCTGTACTTGAGAAACAATAGGAGGCCAGTATGGAGGGAGTAGAAAGGCGGGGGTGGAGAGTGGTAGGAATGAGGTGGGAGATTTTTGCAGAGCCTTACAGACTATGATGGATTTTGGATTTCATGTGAAGTGTGGTGGAATTCTATTGGAAGGATAAAACCAGGGGAGAAACATAATCTTATTTATGTTTTATAAATATTGCAATTACTGTTGTATAGTGAATAAACTGTAGTAGGCAAGAGGGTAAGCAGGGAGACTGACGACAAACACATTATTATCTGGTGACCTGAAATACATTCACTAATAGTTCAGTGATTTTTGACACAAGGCATTAAGTTTTAGCCTAGCATGGAGAAGTTCTGGTATCTATATGACTGTTTTCAGTTCAGATCTTTTTTCAGAGATGATTAGTTTTATGAAGGTCACTGAGAACATAAATCCTAGACCTTTAAGATTGACACTTAAAATTCAGTGTCTTTGAAAATTGCTTAAATTTTTTTCTTCTAATTAAAAACAGTAAAAGTATTCTGTATAGAAAACTTAGAAAATAGAATCAAAAATAAATAAAATCATATATAATCCTATCACATAGAAATAGTATTTAAATTAACTCTTGACAGTTATTTCTCTTAGCAACATTTCTGGAAGATTTCTATTTCTACTTCTCTTTTATTTGAGAAAACAGAGGCCCACACAAGCCTTAATGACGTATTAAGTATTGTATTCTTACTGCTCTATTGAGGTTCTCAGCCAGTCTCTGAATGGGGGAAGAACAGTGTTAGTCAGTTATCAACGTCTAGATATGGGACAGCGAATTAACTATGTATGTTCTGACAAAGAAAATTGAGAGATAAAATTACAATCATTTTTCTCTTTCCCATTTCCCCTTCTTTGTAAGAGGCCAATGTTCCTAAATCAGGTTGCAACATATTGATCACTGTGGGCCATTTATTTCCCCAGAAAAAGAGGTTCTCCCCCTGAGATTTACAACATGACCGTAATACAGTAGATATGTCCATTTGTTCACTGTTACATCCAATTTTATTTGTGTACGTCAAACGTAGAGAGCTTTTTGCTCAGAAAAGACATTCTTCTTCACCTCTTATCTAACTTCCTTAGGAATAGAGACTTTTATTTTTTAAAATATCTGCCTAGACTTCTCTTTCTGAACTAGATTTCTGCATGAGCCTTGTTTTCTGGCTTATATTATAATTTTTAAAAATCTCATTAAAATTTTTTTTTCTATTTGTGGAAGAGACAAGTACACTTTCCCTTTCAAGTTTATATCCCTTGTGGCAATTAAGTAAGGCAATACCTTGTTCTGGACAAGGCAGTGTAGACTATAGTATTTAAGAGCCAGTATGCCACTTCCGTCCTTCTCTTCCTGACATGGCAACCCTTGATTGAGATAGAGGGAGACTGTATTCCTGAGTTAGCATAGAGGCCCTGCCAACCTGCATGGAACTTTGAGTGAGCAAGAAATAAACTTACATTGTGTTAGGTCTTTAATATTTTGAGAACTTTGTTACTACAGCATAGTCTAGCAATATTGTACACTTTTGGGGGTATGTTTTATAATATGTGTATAGCTTATAAATAGTAATGATGGTGATGGCATACTAAGAATAGAAAGGCTTTCATGATCTAATTCCTGTCTGTCTCTCCAACGTCATTTCCCACAATATCCATACCTCTAACTTTAAGCTTACATTCCTCCAGATTGAATATGCTGTTTCACACCTGCATCTTTGTACATGCTCTTTCCTCTACTAGAATTCACTTTTATCCTTCTACCTATCAGATATATATGCGTCTTTCAAATTCCAGATTGCCATCGCTTTCCCAGGAAAGGCTTCCCTGATTTTCTCTGCTTTCTTTGTACATTTGGAAGTTTTTCAGTCCATGGAGTTTTTTCAGTTCAAATTTATTTACCTTTGTCTCTGTCATTAATAGTAAATTATAAACTCACAGTGTAGTAATTTCTTTTAACCTGGTATATAATGGGGATAAAGAAATGTATGTTAAATGAATGCCCTGCTTTTGAACAGACAGCAATATAAATCTCTATTCGTTAATGCCTCCTGAAAATTAGTTCACAGCCAGTTGAGAATAAGAGAGGTACCTTTTGTATAGATTCATGGGGTCAGGAAGAAAAAGAAAATGAGAGGGCAAGAAGGAGAAATTGTGCCACTTCAGTTTTGCTATGATCCAGTTAAGGTTTTCATAGTAATGGTCATATACTGTATTCGTTTGTTATATGTTAGATTTTTATTTATTTATTTTTTCAGTTTCCTCTATTGAGGTATAATTGACATATAATATTAGCTTCAGATTTAGAACCTAATGATTCAGTATTTGTATATATTGTGAAATGATCACCACAGTAAGTCTAGTTAACATCTGTCACATAGTTACAGTTTTCTTCCTTGTGATGAGAACTTTTAAGATTTACTCTCTGAGCAACTTTCCAATGTGCAGTACAGCATTATTAACTATAGTCACCATGCTGCACATCACACCCCCAGTGATAGCTCTCTTATTCTTTCATTTTTGCTGGGTGAAGTTGTTTGACATACATGAAGACATCTCACAGTTGGTAACATTCTGGAGTTTTTTGTTTCTTTGCTAGTTTGTTTTACCTTTTTAAAGTAAAATAGAGCATGTGTTTAAAACTTAAAAGTGTGTAGGTACAGATTAAAGAACAAATTCTTATGTACCCACTATCTAGGTAAAAAATAGAACTTTACCTTAGTCCAGAAACCCCTTATGTGCTCTTCCCTGATTGCATTTCCTTCTCACCTCCTGAAATAATCACCATCCTGAACTTTATCATTCCTTTGTTTTTTGTTTTTATCAGATATGTCTTTACTGCTAAATAACATTTGACCCTTGAACAAAGTAGGGATTGGGGTACTGACCTCTCCCCCTAAGTCAAAAATCCATGTGTAACTTTACAGTCAGCTCTCCATATCTGTGGTTCCACATCTGTGGATTCAGCCAACTGCAGATCGTGTAGTACTATAGTATGTATTGAAAAAAATCCGCATGTAAGTAGACCCACATAATTCAAACTTGTGTGTTCAAGGGTCTTTGTACAATGTTAACTTTGCCTATTTTAAAACTTTATAGTAAATGGAATCATGCTGCATGCACTTTTCTGTGACATGCTTCTTTTGTGCAAAATTATTTTTGAAATTCATCCATGTTGATGTATATAGTTGTACTTCATTTATTTCCATGCTGTATAATATTCCATTGAATTAAAATACCCTAATTTACTTACCATTCTATTTATGAACATTTGGATTTATATCCACAGTTTTATTACTACAAACAATGTTGCTATAACATTCTCGCATATATATCCTATACAGGAATTTATCTGCGGTGTCTATATAGTAGTATAATTGCTAGGGCATAGAGTGTGCACATGTTAAATTGTATAAGATAATACCAGATGGGTTTTCAAGGTAGTTATAGCTATTTTCTCTTTCATCAGAAGCAGAGGTATCTCATTTTCTAGATACCTTCCTGACACTTGCTATTACCCAACTTAAAAAATTTTTCTCGTCTGGTGATATGAAATGGTATATCATAATGATTCCAAAGTACATGTTCTTCTGCGGGTGGTGGGGGGTAAGCTTCAGAGCCACAGAGGAGAGGAGAGCACAGCAACAGGGGTGCGGAGGGCAAAGTGGAGAGATTCCCACACAGAGGATCGGTGCCGACCAGCACTCACCAGCCCGAGAGGCTTGTCTGCTCACCCGCAGGGGCGGGGGGCTGGGAGCTGAGGCTCGGGCTTCGGAGGTTGGATTCCAGGGAGAGGACTGGGGTTGGCTGCGTGAACACAGCCTGAAGGGGGCTAGTGCCCCATGGCTAGCCGGGAGGGAGTCCGGGAAAAAGTCTGGAGCTGCCGAAGAGGCAAGAGACTTTTTCTTGCCTCTTTGTTTCCTGGTGCGAGAGGAGAGGTGATTAAGAGCGCTGCTTAAAGGAGCTCCAGAGATGGGCGGGAGCCGCGGCTATCAGCGCGGACCCCAGAGACGGGCATGGGATGCTAAGTCTGCTGCTGCTGCCACCAAGAAGCCTGTGTGCAAGCACAGGTCACTATCCACACCTCCCCTCCCGGGAGCCTGTGCAGCCCGCCACTGCCAGGGTCCCGTGATCCAGGGACAACTTCCCCGGGAGAACGCGCGGCGCACCTCAGGCTGGTGCACCGTCATGCCGGCCTCTGCTGCTGGAGGCTCACCCCGAACTCCGTACCCCTCCCTCCCCCTGGCCTGAGTGAGCCAGAGCCCCCAAATCAGCTGCTCCTTTAACCCTGTACTGTCTGAGGGAAGAACAGATGCCCTCAGGCGACCTACACGCAGAGGTGGGTCCAAATCCAAAGCTGAACCCCAGGAGCTGTGCGAACAAAGAAGAGAAAGGGAAATTCCTCCCAGCAGCCTCAGGAGCAGCGGATTAAATCTCCACAAACAACTTGATGTACCCTGCATCTGTGGAATACCTGAAGAGACAACGAATCATCCCAAATTGAGGAGGTGGACTTTGGGAGCAACAATATATATATATATATATATATTTCTCTTTTTCTCTTTTTATGAGTGTGTATGCGTATGCTTCTGTGTGTGATTTTGTCTGCATAGTTTTGCTTTTACCATTTGTCCCAGGGTTTTGTCTGTCCGTTTTTTGGTTTTGTTTTGTTTCTTTGTTTTAGTATAGTTTTCAGTGCTTGTTATCATTGGTGGATTTGTGTTTTGGTTTGGTTGTTCTCCTCTTTCTTTCTTTCTTTCTTTCTTTTTAATTACTTAAAATTCTTTTTTAATAATTATTTTTTGTTTTTTATTTTAATAACTTTTTAATTTTATATTATGTTTTTCTTTCTTTCTTTCTTTTTTTCCTTCCTTTTATTCTGCGCCATGTGGAGGACAGGCTCTTGTTGCTCCAGCCAGGTGTCAGGCCTGTGCCTCTGAGGTGGGAGACCCAAGTTCAGGGCATTGGTCCACCAGAGACTTCCCAGCTCCACGTAATATCAAACGGCGAAAATCTCCCAGAGATCTCCATCTCAAGGCCAAGACCCAGCTCCACTCAATGACCAGCAAGCTACAGTGCTGGACACCCTATGCCAAACAACTAGCAAGACAGGAACACAACCTCATCCATTAGTAGAGAGGCTGCCTAAAATCATAATAAGGTCACAGACAACCCAAAAACCACCACCAGACGTGGACCTGCCCACCAGAAAGACAAGATCCAGCCTCATCCAACAGAACACAGGCACTAGTCGCCTCCACCAGGAAGCCTACACAACCCACTGAACCAACCTTAGCCACTGGGGGCAGACACCAAAAACAATGGGAACTACGAACCTGCAGCCTGCGAAAAGGAGACCCAAACACAGTAAGTTAAGCAAAATGAGAAGACAAAGAAACAGCAGATGAAGGAGCAAGGTAAAAACCCACCAGACCTAACAAATGAAGAGGAAATACGCAGTCTACCTGAAGAAGAATTCAGAATAATGATAGTAAAGATGATCCAAAATTGTGGAAGTAGAATGGAGAAAATACAAGAAATGTTTAACAAGGACCTAGAAGAAATAAAGAGCAAACAAACAATGATGAACAACACAATAAATGAAATTAAAAATTATCTAGAAGGGATCAATAGCAGAATAACTGAGGCAGAAGAATGGATAAGTGACCTGGAAGATAAAATAGTGGAAGTAACTACTGCAGAGCAGAATAAAGAAAAAACAATGAAGAGAATTGAGGACAGTCTCAGAGACCTCTGGGAAAACATTAAATGCACCAACATTCGAATTATAGGGGTCCCAGAAGAAGAAGAGAAAAAGAAAGGGACTGAGAAAATATTTGAAGAGATTATAGTTGAAAACTTCCCTAATATGGGAAAGGAAATAGTTAATCAAGTCCAGGAAGCACAGAGAGTCCCATACAGGATAAATCCAAGGAGAAACATGCCAAGACACATATTAATCCAACTATCAATTAAATACAAAGAAAAAATATTAAAAGCAGCAAGGGAAGAACAACAAATAACATACAAGGGAATCCCCATAAGGTTAACAGCTGATCTTTCAGCAGAAACTCTGCAAGCCAGAAGGAAGTGGCAGGACATATTTAAAGTGATGAAAGGGAAAAACTTACAACCAAGATTACTCTACCCAGCAAGGATCTCATTCAGATTTGCTGGAGAAATTAAAATCTTTACAGACAAGCAAAAGCTAAGAGAATTCAGCACCACCAAACCAGCTTTACAACAAATGCTAAAGGAACTTCTCTAGGCAGGAAACACAAGAGAAGGAAAAGACCTACAATAACAAACCCAAAACAATTAAGAAAATGGTAATAGGAACATACATATCAATAATTACCTTAAATGTAAATGGATTAAATGCTCCCACCAAAAGACATAGACTGGCTGAATGGATACAAAAACAAGACCCGTATATATGCTGTCTACAAGAGACCCACTTCAGACCTAGGGACACATACAGACTGAAAGTGAGGGGATGGAAAAAGATATTCCATGCAAATGGAAATCAAAAGAAAGCTGGAGTAGCAATTCTCATATCAGACAAAATAGACTTTAAAATAAAGACTATTACAAGAGACAAAGAAGGACACTACATAATGATCAAGGGATCAATCCAAGAAGAAGATATGACAATTGTAAATATTTATGCATCCAACATAGGAGCCCCTCAATACATAAGGCAAATATTAACAGCCATAAAAGGGGAAATCGACAGTAACACAATCATAGTAGGGGACTTTAACACCGCACTTTCACCAATGGACAGATCATCCAAAATGAAAATAAATAAGGAAACACAAGCTTTAAATGATACATTAAACAAGATGGACCTAATTGACATTTATAGGACATTTCATCCAAAAACAACAGAATACACTTTCTTCTCAAGTGCTCATGGAACATTCTCCAGAATAGATCATATCTTGTGTCACGAGTCAAGCCTTGGTAAATTTAAGAAAATTGAAATCATATCAAGTATCTTTTCTGACCACAATGCTCTGAGACTAGATATCAATTGCAGGAAAAAATCTGTAAAAAATACATGGAGGCTAAACAATACACTACATAATAACCAAGAGATCACTGAAGAAATCAAAGAGGAAATCAAAAAATACCTAGAAACAAATGACAATGAAAACACGATGACCCAAAACCTATGGGATGCAGCAAAAGCAGTTCTAAGAGGGAAGTTTATAGCAATACAATCCTACCTTAAGAAACAAGAAACACTTTTTTGGCCAACGGCATCGTAGAAGAAGTTTTCCTGCTTTCCATTTGCTTTCATGAGGGCAGACAGCAGAAGCAAGAAGTACAATCCTGCAGCCTGTGGAACAAAAACCACACTCACAGAAAGATAGACAAGATGAAAAGGCAGAGGGCTATGTACCAGATGAATGAACAAGATAAAACCCCAGAAAAACAACTAAATGAAGTGGAGATAGGCAACCCTCAGAAAAAGAATTCAGAATAATGATAGTGAAGATGATCCAGGACCTCAGAAAGAGAATGGAGGCAAAGATCGAGAAGATGCAAGAAATGTTTAACAAAGACCTAGAAGAATTAAAGAACAAACAAACAGACATGAACAATACAATAACTAAAATGAAAACTACACTAGAAGGAATCAATAGCAGAATAACTGAGGCAGAAGAATGGATAAGTGACCTGAAAGACAGAATGGTGGAATTCACTGTGGCGGGACAGAATAAAGAAACGAGAATGAAAAGAAATGAGGACAGCCTAAGAGACCTCTGGGACAACATTAAACCCAACAACATTCACATTATAGGGGTCCCAGAAGGGGAAGACAGAGAGAAAGGACCCAAGAAAATATTTGAAGAGATTATAGGCAAAAACTTCCCTAACATGGGAAAGGAAATAGCCACCCAAGTCCAGGAAGCGCAGAGAGTCCCATATAGGATAAACCCAAGGAGAAACACACCAAGACACATAGTAATCAAATTGGCAAAAATTAAAGACAAAGAAAAATTACTGAAAGCAGCAAGGGAAAAATGACAAATAACATACAAGGGAACTCCCATAAGGTTAACAGCTGATTTCTCAGCAGAAACTCTACAAGCCAGAAGGGAGTGGCATGATATGCTAAAGTGATGAAAAGGAAGAACCTACAACCAAGATTACTCTACCCAGCAACGATCTCATTCAGATTCGATAGAGAAATCAAAAGCTTTACAGACAAGCAAAAGCTAAGAGAATTCAGCACCACCAAACCAGCTCTACAACAAATGCTAAAGGAACTTCTCTAACTGGGAAACACAAGAGAAGAAAAGGACCTACAAAAACAAACCCAAAACAATTAAGAAATAGGTAATGGGAACATACATATCAATAATTACCTTAAACGTGAATGGATTAAATGCTCCAACCAAAAGACACAGGCTTGCTGAATGGATACAAAAACAAGACTCATCTATATGCTGTCTACAAGAGACCCACTTCAGACCTAGGGACACATACAGACTGAAAGTGAGGGGATGGTAAAAGATATTCCATACAAATGGAAATCAGAAGGAAGCTGGAATAGCAATACTCGTATCAGATAAAATAGACTTTAAAATGAAGACTGTTACAAGAGACAAGGAAGGACACTACATAATGATCAAGGAATCAATCCAAGAAGAAGATATAACAATTATAAATATATATGCACCCAACATAGGGGCACCTCAATATATAAGGCAACTGCTAACAGCTCTAAAAGAGGAAATTGACAGTAGCACAATAATAGTGGGGGCCTTTAACACCTCACTTACACCAATGGACAGATCATCCAAAATGAAAATAAATAAGGAAACAGAAGCTTTAAATGACATAATAGATCAGGTAGATTTAATTGATATTTATAGGACATTCCATCCAAAAACAGCAGATTACACTTTCTTCTCAAGTGTGCATGGAACATTCTCCAGGATAGATCACATCTTGGGTCACAAATCAAGCCTCAGTAAATTTAAGAAAATTGAAATCATATCAAGCATCTTTTCTGACCACAACACTATGAGATTAGAAGTGAATTACAGGGAAAAAAACGTAAAAAACACAAACACATGGAGGCTAAACAATACATTACTAAACAACCAAGAGATCACTGAAGAAATCAAATAGGAAATCAAAAAATACCTAGAGACAAATGACAACGAAAACACGACGATCCAAAACCTATGGGATGCAGCAAAAGCAGTTCTAAGAGGGAAGTTTATAGCTATACAAGCCTACCTCAAGAAACAAGGAAAATATCAAACAATCTAACCTTACACCTAAAGGAACTAGAGAAAGAAGAACAAACAAATCCCAGAGTTAGCAGAAGGAAAGAAATCATAAAGATCAGAGCAGAAATAAATGAAATAGAAACAAGAAAACAATAGCAAAGATCAATAAAATTAAAGCTGGTTGTTTGAGAAGATAAACAAAATTGATAAACCATTATCCAGACTCATCGAGAAAAAGAGGGAGAGGACTCAAATCCAGAAAATTAGAAATGAAAAAGGAGAAGTGACAACAGACACCACAGAAATACAAAGCATCCTAAGAGACTACTACAAGCAACTCTATGCCAATAAAATGGACAACCTGGAAGAAATGGACAAATTCTTAGAAAGGTATAACCTTCCAAGACTGAACCAGGAAGAAATAGAAAATATGAACAGACCAATCACAAGTAAGGAAATTGAAACTGTGATTAAAAATCTTCCAACAAACAAAAGCCCAGGACCAGATGGCTTCACAGGTGAATTCTATCAAACATTTAGAGAAGAGCTAACACCCATCCTTCTCAAACTCTTCCAAAAAATTGCAGAGGAAGGAACACTCCCAAACTCATTCTATGAGGCCACCATCACCCTGATACCAAAACCAGACAAAGACACTACAAAAAAAGAAAATTACAGACCAATATCACTGATGAATATAGATGCAAAAATCCTCAACAAACTACTAGCAAACAGAATCCAACAACACATTAAAACGATCATACACCACGATCAAGTGGGATTTATCCCAGGGATGCAAGGATTCTTCAATATACGCAAATCAATCAATGTGATAAACCATATTAACAAATTGAAGAATAAAAACCATATGATCATCTCAATAGATGCAGAAAAAGCTTTTGACAAAATTCAACACCCATTTATGCTAAAAACTCTCCAGAAAGTGGGCATAGAGGGAACCTACCTCAACATAATAAAGGCCATATATGACAAACCCACAGCAAACATCATTCTCAATGGTGAAAAACTGAAAGCAATTCTTCTAAGATCAGGAACAAGACAAGGATGTCCACTCTCACCACTGTTATTCAACATAGTTTTGTTAGTCCTAGCCATGGCAATCAGAGAAGAAAAAGAAATAAAAGGAATACAAATTGGAAAAGAAGAAGCAAAGCTGTCACTGATGGCAGATGACATGATGCTATACATAGAGAATCCTAAAGATACCACCAGAAAACTACTAGAGCTAATCAATGAATTTGGTAAAGTTGCAGGATACAGAATTAATGCACATAAATCTCTTGCATTCCTATACACTAATGATGAAAAATCTGAAAGAGAAATTAAGGAAACACTCCCATTTACCATTGCCACAAAAAGAATAAAATACCTAGGAATAAACCTACCTAGGGAGACAAAAGACCTGTATACAGAAAACTCTAAGACCGTGATGAAAGAAATTAAAGATGATACCAACAGATGGCGAGATATACCATGTTCTTTTTTTTTTTTTTTTTTTTATACCATGGTCTTGGTTGGAAGAATCAATATTGTGAAAATGAGTATACTACCCAAAGCAATCTACAGATTCAATGCAATCCCTATCAAACTACCAATGGCATTTTTTACGGAACTAGAACTAAAAATGTTAAAATTTGTATGGAGACACAAAAGACCCTGAATAGCCAAAGCAATCTTGAGGGGAAAAAACGGAGCTGGAGGAATCAGACTCCTTGACTTTAGACTATACTACAAAGTTACAGTAATCAAGACACTATGGTACTGGCACAAAAACAGAAATACAGATCAATGGAACAAGATAGAAAGCCCAGAGATAAACCCACGCACATACGGTCACCTTATCTTTGATAAAGGAGGCAAGGATATACAGTGGAGAAAAGACAGTCTCTTCAATAAATGGTGCTGGGAAAACTGGACAGCTACATGTGAAAGAATGAAATTAGAACACTCCCTAACACCATACACAAAAAAAACTCATAATGGAGTAGAGACCTTAATGTAAGACCGGATACTATAAAACTCTTAGAGGAAAACATAGGAAGAACACCCTTTGACATAAATCACAGCAAGATATTTTTTGATCCACCTCCTAGAGTAATGAAAATAAAAACAAAAACAAATGGGACCTAATGGAACTTCAAAGCTTTTGCACAGCAAAGGAAACCATAAACAAGACAAAAAGAGAACCCTCAGAATGGGAGAAAATATTTGCAAACGAATCAACGGACAAAGGATTAATCTCCAAAATATATAAACAGCTCATGCAGCTCAATATCAAAAAAACAAAGAACCCAATCCAAAAATGGGCAGAAGACCTAAATAGACATTTCTCCACAGAAGATATATAGATTGCCAACAAACACATGAAAAGATGGTCAACATGACCAATCATTAGAGAAATGCAAATCAAAACTACAATGAGGTATCTCCTCACACCAGTTAGAATGGGCTTCATCAGAAAATCTACAAACAACAAATGCTGGAGAGGGTGTGGAGAAAAGGGAACCCTCTTGCACTGTTGGTGGGAATGTAAATTGATACAGCCACTATGGAGAACAGTATGGAGGTTCCTTAAAAAACTAAAAATAGAACTACCATGTGATCCAGCAATCCCACTCCTGGGCATATACCCAGAGAAAACCGTAAAGCAAAAAGACTCATGCACCCCAATGTTCACTGCAGCACTATTTACAATAGCCAGATCATGGAAGCAGCCTAAATGCCCATTGACAGACGAATGGATAAAGAAGTTGTGGTACATATATACAATGGAATATTACACAGCCATAAAAGGAAACGAAATTGGGTCATTTTTAGAGACTTGGATGCATCTAGAGACTGTCATACAGAGTGAAGGAAGTCAGAAAGAGAAAAACAAATATCGTATATTAACGCATATATGTGGAACCTAGAAAAATGGTACAGATGAACCGGTTTGCAGGGCAGAAATTGAGACACAGATGTAGAGAACAAACGTATGGACACCAAAGGGGGAAAGCAGCAGGGGGTTGGGTGTGGTGGTCGGATGAATTGGACGATTGGGATTGACATGTATACACTGATGTGTATAAAATTGATGACTAATAAGGACCTGCTGTATAAAAAAAAATAAAATAAAATTGAAAAAAAAATTGGATAAAGTCAATTTCAAGATAAATTCAACACCTATGTTAAGTCCACAAAATCAAGAAGAGATAAAAAACGAAATAACAAACAAAAAAACAAAATACTGAGTATAGTTCCCTGTGCTATACAGTAGGTCCTTGTTTGGTATCTATTTTATATATAGCATTGTTGAACTAGAGAATGTGGTCTCTATTCTTAATGGAATATGTGAATTTACAACAAAAGTAACATTTAAATTAATGCAATTAAATCCACAACTTATGACAAAAAAAAATAAATGCATATTTCTGTGTCTGTTTTGTCATTTAGTTTATGTGTAGCTATTCTTAGGTTCTATCTATAAGTGATATGTTAAGTCTCTTTTTCTGTCTGACATATGTCACTTAGAATGATTGTACCTAAGTCCATCCGAGTTGCTGCAACTGGCCTTATTTCATTGATTTCATGGCTGACTAATATTCCATTGTACATAAGTATCACATCTTCTTTATCCATGTTTTCCTTGCAAGGAAATTTCGGTTGTATCCGAGTTGAGGCTCTTGTAAACAGAGCAGCAGTAAACGTTGGGTTGCATGTGTCCTGTGGAGTTTTGGGTTTCCGAAGATACACGCCCATGAGTGGAAGTGCTGTATGCTCTGTAGCTTTGTTTCTTAGATATTTTTGGGAAACACAATACACTTCTCCAGAGTGCCATTCGCAATTTACCTTCCCACAATCAGCATAAAGGGGCTCCCTTTTCTCCACGCCCTATCCTGTATTTCTGGTTTTTACACTTTGTGAGGATAGCCTTCAGACTGATGCGAGATGATACCTCTTTGTAGTGTTGATTTGCACTGTGCGCCGTTTTGGTTGGCCAAAAAGGGGGTATGTGTTTTTCCTGAATATATTCAGGAGGAACGCATATGCCCTTTTTGGCCAACGGCATCGTAGAAGAAGTTCTGCCGCTTTCCATGTGGTTTCATGGTGAGTCCAATCTATCTCTTGAAATCCCATTCCTGCAATTCTGCCTTGCTTTCAAGTCGTTTTTCGTGACTTACCTCAAGGCGTTTTTCCACGTTAGGTATCTTTTACAATCCTGCAAGATTGTGAATTGCAGCGTCCCTGAGCTCCGCTTTTCAACTTGTTTTTTGGGAAATGGCCACAAAACAGCAGGATTTCTTCAAGCCCTATTCTGGTTCTGAGGGCAAGCTGAGCCTTTGGTCAATTCCTCTTCCTAATTGGAAATTAGAGTGGCATGTGCCTGTCCAACCACCTAGGCCTTGTCTCTCATTGTTCCCCCCGTTCCAGTTCAGCCACCGGACAAATTCCAAACTGTGCGAAACAGGGTGTTGAAGGTGCTGACTTCCCCAGATGGGGAGATTGTTAGGAAAGAGGCTGGAGGGGGGAACCCGAGCACCAGCAGATGAGGAGATGAGGTGCCTTTTCCAAACTCTTCCCGATCTGATGGTGTACCATTCTCTGGGTGTCCCATGCATGTTTTAGCTGTACGAAGGGTCACTGGCATCTGGAGATTTGGGACCCATGGAATCAGGACCAGGCAGTATTACTCTAAAGGGGCTGCATTTGCTGACTCATCCTTACCAAGCCTCCTAGCCCCACGAGTGTCCAGCCTTAGGTCCCATCCAGCTGTGGGTCTAGATGTGGTATGCTAACACATATATATGGAATCTTAAAAAAAAAAAAAAAAAGGGTCATGAAGAACCTAGGGGCAAGATGGGAATAAAGACACAGACCTACTAGAGAATGGAGTTGAGGACACGGGGAGGGGAAAGGGTAAGCTGGGACAAAGTGAGAGAGTGGTAGTGTATATATGGACATATATACACTACCAAATGTGAAATAGATAACTAGTGGGAAGCAGTCACATAGCACAGGGAGATCAGCTCCGTGCTTTGTGACCAGCTAGAAGGGTGGGATAGGGAGGGTGGGAGGGAGGGAGATGCAAGAGGGAAGAGATATGGGGATATATGTATACGTATAACTGATTCACTTTGTTATAAAGCAGAAACTAACACACCATTGTAAAGCAGTTATACTCCAATAAAAACATTAAAAAAAAAGAGCAAGTACATGTCCCTGATTACTAATGAAATTGAGCATCTTTTCATATGTTAAGGGCTTGTGTTTTCTTCTTTTGTGAAATTCCTATTCATTTGTTTCCTGTTTTTCAGCTAGCTATCTTTTCCTTTTTTATTCATAGGAGTTCTCTATATGTTTTATTTTTTTTTAATATTTTATTTATTTATTTTGGCTGCACTGGGTATTAGTTGCCTCGTGCGGGATCTTTTAGTTGTGGCATGTGGGATCTACTTCCCTGACCAGGGATTGAACCTGGGCCCCCTGCATTGGAAGCATGGCGTCTTAACCGCTGGACCACCAGGGAAGTCCCCTCTGCATGTTTTAGATACTAATAATTTACCAACTAAATGCATTGCAAATACCTTCTTGATGACAAATTGGATATGGGAGGCAAGGGAGAAGAAGGAGTGTAGAATTACTCCCAGAATTCTCATTTGGGGAACTGAATGGATGATGGTGCTATTAAAGTAGGATATAGAATAGAGGAGGAGAAATAGATCTGGGGGAGAGAGGAATTAATTTAAGACATTTTGGAGTTTGGTGTTTCCATGGGATGTTGAGTTGCAAATGTCTCATAGAAGGTTGGCTCTAAGGATCTGAAGCTCAGGCCAAGCTCTGTTATGCCACATAAGTGCTGGAGGACTCCTGTATGACGGGCCTTCCAGGAGAATATAGTTGGAAGGAATATGGTAATTCTCAAACTCATTTGTCCTCTACCCATCCTTACTTCTTCTCTAGGCTATGGATTCTCCAATCTAAGCTTTTTAGGAAATAAATGTCCCAAATGACCCACCAGACACTTCATCTTAGTTATAATTACTTTATTATGTTTTGGTCTCTAAACAGTTAAATAATCTTTCTTAATATTTCTAAGAGAGAACATTACTTTTATTTTGAAAAGCATTCAGCATATTTGTCTTACATAACATGCAGAACATGTATCTAAATTTTAAAATTTCTCCCATTGCAGTACTTAATTACACAAGTTATTCCATAAACACTGAAAACAATATAAGAAACATATACATCTAAGAATTCTACTTTGTGTAGTCTTTGACTAAATAATACTGTTTTCACATACATTTCCAGATATTTCTAGCTGCTTCTGTGTATTTGGAATTATGTATATAACACCCGGAAGAATATGGGCCCCTTGGAGGGATGGCAGTAGAAGCCCATGGAGTAAAGATCTTTCTTTGAAAGGCAGATTGTATTATTACTTTGAATACCTTTTAGTTATTTGAGATTCTAAGATCCCTGATAAGCCCAGAGGGGGAAGACCCCTTCATAACCCCCTTTAGAAGATAGAAAAGGTGAGGAAGCTGTCAGTAGCAGGGCTAGGGCTTGGCACACTCATTAAGAATGTAGCGCCTCAGCGTAGCTTATAGTATAGTGCCAGGGCAGAGTTACTACCAAGCATCTCAGGACGATGAGCCATCCACCGCCCTACAGGAGCAGTAGCAGCTAATATGGTGACTGTGGTTGGTCACCTTTTAGGAGAACTGCAATCCACGGACAATTAGGCTTGACATATACTGTGTGTAGGGAAGTGACGGCAGAGGTAGCTTCTCTGTGGTCCATCCTTGTCGGTAGTGCAGTGATTATGCCTCTTTCTGTGTTTGAGATCTTCTGGACCTGTAAGAAGAGAAGGAGAGTGTAAATGACTCTGACTTCAGTCTGAATTCTGCTTGGAACATGCTGAATTCATAGATAATCCTAAGTCTTCAGGTGAAGTGTGTAGTGAACTTTCCTGCTGCTACGCAATGATTGTGGGTTACACGGGATGCTTTTTTAAGGCCAGGAAAAGCTTGGGGGAAATTTGGCATCTTTGCTTGGATAGTTATAGCTCTGCTTTAAGGTTAAAGTGACCTATTGACATTTCTAGACAGTAATCAGGGTAACTGTTGATACCACACAAGATGACACCTCAGTATATAAATAGACGGAGGTAGTGGAAGCATGGTGGTAACACCATTTTAAGCCAAGAATTCCACGGGAATGCCCTATGCAGATATTTCTAACATCCCAAGGTCGACATTTCTTAAAGAGCAGTCCTTCTGCAAGCAATAGCAAACCTACCTGTTCTTGCTAATTGCTTTCAGTAAATTCTTGATGGTCTTAGACTCTGGATTAAGACATCTTTTCTCCTCGTTCTTTTTCATTGTGGCACTATAGAAGTAAATAGGAGTGAAAATATTTAAAACAATATTAGGCCAATAAAACAGATGGAATATACAGTTTTAAAGTCAGACATTTAGGTTTCACTTTAGATGTTTCCCTTTGCTGTACAGAAGTCTTAGAATCATCACAAACCCCTTACTGATTTTTGTAATCATCATCATGTATTTAATTGTATGATTACAACCAGGGAAGTAATCATTAGGTGGGATTTTACTCACATGATCTCAACACGTGGGCAAGATTGACTTGCAGGAATCACTTCAAGTTTTTCTAAGGACCTTGGATTAACAGGTCGATCACTGATCTTGATGCACGTACAGCGTGTAGTCCTAGAGAGAGGTATTTCTGCAGGAAAAGAGACAGGTACAGCAGATGACGTTAGCGCAGTTTTCATTTTAGGCATTTAATGTGGATTGGGTAGTACTTAGCTGAACCTGTAC
Source organism: Balaenoptera acutorostrata (assembly GCF_949987535.1). Taxonomy (NCBI): domain Eukaryota; kingdom Metazoa; phylum Chordata; class Mammalia; order Artiodactyla; family Balaenopteridae; genus Balaenoptera; species Balaenoptera acutorostrata. The sequence goes on along the minus strand of NC_080068.1, from coordinate 50,417,333 downwards.
CTCTGTGTAATCACATAGTCAATCTGTGATCATACAGCTCTGTATGATTAATTAGTTGATTCTCTGAAAGAATGGAATTGCAACTTGTTGATTGTAAGATCATACCCTTGAGCCCAGGTCATACAGTTACTTAAGTTAACTAAGGAGATAACTGTCTCATCCTCTTTCTCCTCCTTCCCTCACATTTTCTCTGTCTGTCCCTCTTCCTCTTCCACTCCCACCTTCCTCCTTCTCTCTTTCTTTTATTCCACTTGCTTCCCTACCTATAAACTCTGACCAGAAGGAATCTCTGCTCATTTACCCTTCATTTAAAAGGCAGGCTGTAAAACTTTTGCAAATACATTATTTCTGCACTTAAAGAGTTTATACCCAGTCCTATTTCTGATCTTACAAATTAAATATCCCTTGATGTTCCTCACCTTGAGTTCCTCTCAGAGTCAGAAGGATAAGGCAGAAAATAAGAACAGCACTTTGGTTCATGGTGCTGCAACTGAAGGTTCTTCTGTAGTAGGCTCAGACTGCCTGAATAGTTGAAGAGTGTCTCCGAAAATGTCGGGCTAGGTTGCAGTATTTATTTGCAAAGGCACTTTCCCTCTCTAACTCTGATTGGATAACATTACAGTTGACTTGGGAAAATCTGTGTCTGTTCCTTGGGGAAGTCCCGTGTTGCAGAATCAAAGATATTATTTGTATTTATTGTGGCTTCTGAGTTATGGAATTTCCCTCCACCTCCTTTGTTTCAATAAGAGTGAGCTAGGTTTCACTTTCTAAATCATGAACTATTTCTTGAAAAACATAACTTTACTGCAAATATAAATACTTTTTAAAGAAATGGAACTTGGATTCTCATCTTGCACCTCCTGAAAAATGCAAATGTCAACTTAAACTCAAGTTAAAGTCTTAAACACAGTTTTAAAACGAGTAAGCCTTAATATTTGTTTTGAATCCATTTAAATTTGCAGCAGTAAGGCATGAATAGGAATATCTTACATTTATTCACTTTTTATGAGTTTCAGAGATGTTGTATACTTTCTTGTTTTATTTCTACAGTAATCCTGTAAGAAGGTAGGAAATTATTTTATATGTGGAAGAATAATCTTCAAGGTTAGATAACTGTGTTAGGTCATACAAAGGTTGCCATCCATTTATTCTAACTATGATGCTTTTCTTCCAACATTTATTTTAAATTTTGGTAATACTTTCAGAGGCTAGATAATTTTTTAAAATTCCACAGTAATAGCAATTTTTCAACCTTTGGAGGTAAATCTAATTTTTGGAAACAGTAATTTAGCCAAGCACTGCAGTGTTTGATCAGTATTACAGAGTAATAGGTTTGGTCTTCTTGGACAAGGTCAAAGATATAGAACTGGCAAGGTTCAAGGAATTCCAGAAGTGCTCTGATTATTCATAACATCATTAGAATAAGTGAATAGCTTCCAACATAATTATTTCTAGGGAAAACACTACTCATTTGGATATCTGATTTCTGGTATGTTATTAAACAAGTTTCATGTATTATAGTCAATCCCTGAATGAAAACATCGTAAGACAATATCCAGAATGGAGTAAGGAAAGGATTTGTAGCTATAGTAGGGTTATTGCAAAAAACAAAAGATGCTTTTTGAGGAAATAAACTTAAAAGAGGGGCATAAATAGAGACGGGAGAACAGAATGGAAATAGAGAGGTTGATTTAAGATGGGTACAGCTCTAAGAGAATGTCACATGCAAAGCAAAGGCAAAAAAGTGTTAGCCTTTGAGCTGGTAACATTGATAACTGAAATAAGCACAGTTTCAACTGGGCAAATAGGGCCAAATAGGGTCAAAACTTGGCCTCTTATCTTAGCATTCAGTAGTACTTGGCTGACACCATCAGTAAGAAGTAGGTGATACTCATGTAGTATAACATGTGTTGGAATTTCACCAATATCCAAGGGTTGTGTTCTTTGCGAGTGATTGGCAACAGGGGATACAAAATGAAATACTATTCTAAATGCAGGCATCAGATGCAGGTGATACTTGGAACCTAGGAAAGTATCTGGGAGGCCTTTTCATAGTCAGCTAGGCTGCAACAATGTAGGGATAGTCCAGGGAAAGGTAGGTCTGCCATCCTAGGGTTAGACTAGTGTACCTGGCAGATACTGGCCTACAGCTTGGCATAGAGGCCAAGATAAAAGCCCGTATCTGCAAACTGGACACACATAAGACTTGGAACTTCAGGTACAGGAGATCCGTCATCAGAGCAGTGAGGTGTTGCTTGGGGAGGCGGAAATTGCTGGATCCTAGGTTGGTCTGTTGCAGGGACTGGGTAGAGCTAAGCTTCCCAGTGGGTAAGTCAGTGAGTGGACTTAACTGTGGGGAAACTGGAAGCTCAGAAGGAGGGGAAGTGAGGCAGAGACTGATAGAGCCAAGAAGACTTTCACTCAGTAAAAAGGCCTTCTTCTGATGAGGGAAAGGTCTGTGCGAGACAGTGACATGGAGGGGCCCTCCCATGGCTGTTTGTGCAGAATGAAAATAGGACTGTGAGTAAAAATGCCAAACATTTTTTGGGGAAATGTCTGACATCATGGATGGAAGAGGCACTGAACAGTTCAACATTAAACAATAAAAAGATACATGGTGATAATTTTACTTTTGTTAGTATCTCAGTTCTCAGCTAAGATGCTGTCTATATAGCAAAGTAAAAGGAGAGTTGAGGTAGATGCCTGCTAGTGGATTGTTGTTAATGAGAAAATATTTCTTATTTGTTTAATTGATTTTTAAAAGTATTACATAGCATTAACTGTATGCCAGGCGTTGTTTGAAGTGCTTTATGAATATTGACTTATTTAATCGTTAAATAGTGACTCATGTTACCCAGTAACTAGCTCTAGAGTCCATTTTCTCAACAACTTTGTTATGCTGCCTCTCAGAGAGAACATTGTTCTTGATTTGGATTTCTGATTTCCATTCTATCTTAGTTGGCTGAAGCCATCTTTGATGTTATTTTGATGCCTCAGTAATTAAACACCTAGAAAAGGTTTAAGATGTATCTATCTTGCACTGAATTCATACTGAAATGAAAAGTGCTGTAGTATATATATGTTAAACACATATATACAGATATACACATGTGTTAGTAAACAATCACATAGATACACATTTATTTACTTATAGTATTTTTAAAAGGTAGTTTTCTTGCCTAAAACAGTCCATGTTCAGTTGGATTCGTTTAATTAATTAATTAATTATTTATTTTAATTAATTAATTTCTGGCTGCATGGGTCTTCGTTTCTGCTTGCGGACTTTCTCTAGTTGCGGCAAGCGGGGGCCACTCTTCATCGCGGTGCGCAGGCCGCAGGTCTCTCACTATCTCGGCCTCTCTTGTTGCGGAGCACAGGCTCCAGACGCGCAGGCTCAGTAGCTGTGGCTCACGGGCGTAGTCGCTCCGCTGCATGTGGGATCTTCCCAGACCAGGGCTCGAACCCGTGTCCCCTGCATTGGCAGGCAGATTCTCAACCACTGCGCCACCAGGGAAGCCCAAGCAGATTCTTAACCACTGCACCACCAGGGAAGTCCCATTTTAGATTATATTGAACATTGTGATCCTGGGATTTTTGTGACTGGGGGAAAAAGACATTTATTTCTTCCTAGTTCTGATATTTGTATTCTAATTGTGTTAAAATATGTAAATTTTGTTTCTTTAAGAGTTTGGTTTTATTGCAATTTTTAAAACACTGCAAATAGATTTAATCATTCAGCACCTTGTTATTTCTGCAACTAGACAATTCCTCGGTTATATTCATCAGCCTACTCAACTTCTCTTTCATCAGAAATATAGATGTCTCCCCAATTTTTTTTATATTCTTATTTTTAACTGCTGTGACTTGCTGAATCATTATAAATTATCTTTCTTTGTCTCTACTAACAATTTTTTGTCTGGTCTATTAAATATAGCTAATTCAGCTCTCTTCTGGTTACTGTCAGCATGATATATCTTTTTCTGTTATTTAACTTTTAACCAGTTTATGTCAGTGAATATAAATTTTGCCTCTTGTAAAAACTGTACAGTTGGATCAAACTTCTTAAAAATCCATTTTCTGGAGAGTGACCAATATGGCAGAGTAGAAAGACCCTGAGCTCACCTCCTTTCATGAGCACACTAAAATCACAACTATCTGCAAAACAGCCATCGATGAAAAAGACTGGAACCTACCAGAAAAGATCTTATACAACAAAGATATAAAGAAGGGACCACAATGAGATGAGTAGGAGGGGCGGACTTACGATAAAATAAAATCCCATACCCCTTGGAGTGCAACCCACAAACTGGAGAATAATTATATTGCAGAAGTTCTCCCATACAAGTGAGAGTTCTGAGCTCCACGTCAGGCTCCCCAGCCTGGGGGTCTTGCACCAGGAAGACAAACTGCTAGAGCATTTGGCATTGAAGGCCGGTGGGTCTTAATTTAAGGAGCCCCACAGGACTGGGGAAAATAGAGAGTTTACTCTTAAAGGGTGCACACAAAATCTCATGTGCACTGGGACCTAGGGAAAAAGCAGTAATTTGATAGGAGCCTGGGCCAGACCTACCCTCTGGTCTTGGAGAGTCCTAACCATCAGCAGACAGGCTGCCTAAGGACTTTCTAAGTCCACAGCCACCTTTAGACATGCCTCTAGACATGGCCCTGCCCACCAGAGGGCCAAGACCCAGCTTTACCCAGCAGTGGTCAGGCACTGGCCCTTCCCTCCAGTAAACCTGCACTAACCTCTAGACAAGGCTCACCAACCAAGGAACAGACACCAGACACAAGAAAACTACAATCCCAAAGCCTATAGACCCAGCCTGTCCACAGCAGGCCAGATCCTACCCTGACAGCTGGGTCCTGGCTCTGTCCACTAGCAGGCCAACACAAGCTTCAGGATACCCTGGACCCCCAACTGTGTCAGAAACTGGACCCCCAACCAATGATCTGAAACGAGCTCTGGGATCCCTGGGCCCTGCAGCCAGACTCCGGGAACCAGCTCTGCCTGTCAGTAGTCTGGCACTAACCCCAGGACCTGGCTTCATCTGCCAGTGGGTGGGCAACAGTCAGTCTTTGGGATCTGACTCTGCCTACCAGTGACCCATTGCTAGAGCTGGTTCAGGGTTCTGCAGCCAGCTGCCTTGTGACCAGGCCCTGCTAAACAGCAGCCAGCAGCTTCTGCATATGACAGGGCCTGGCCAGTCAGACAAGAAAAAAAAAAAAGGAATCCAAATTGGAAAAGAAGTAAAACTGTCACTGTTTGCAGATGACATGATACTATACATAGAAAGTCCTAAGGATGCTACCAGAAAACTACTAGAGCTCAGCAATGAATTTAGTAAAGTTGCAGGATACAAAATTAATGCATAGAAATCTGTGGCATTTCTATACACTAACAAGGAAAGATCAGAAAGAGAAATTAAAGAAACAATCCCATTTACCATTGCAACAAAAAGAATAAAATACCTAGAAATAAACCTACCTAAGGAGATAAACGACCTATACTCTGAAAACTATAAAACACTGATGAAAGAAATTGAAGATGACACAAACAGATGGAAAGATATACCATGTTCTTGGATTGGAAGAACCAATATTGTCAAAATGACTGTACCACCCAAGGCAATCTACAGATTCAGTGCAATCCCTATCAAATTACCAATGGCATTTTTCACAGAACTAGAGCAAAAAAATCTTAGAATTTGTATGGAGACACAAAAGATCCTGAATAGCCAAAGCAAACTTGAGAAAGAAAAATGGAGCTGGAGGAATCGGGCTTCCTGACTTCAGACTATACTACAAAGCTACAGTAATCAAGACAGTATGGTACTGGCACAAAAACAGACATATAGATCAATGGTATAGGATAGAAAGCACAGAGATAAACCCTTGCACCTATGGTCATTTAGTCTATGACAAAGGGGGCAAGAATATACAATGGAGAAAAGACAGTCTCTTCAATAAGTGGTGCTGGGAAAACTGGACAGCTACATGTAAAAGAATGAAATTAGAACACTCTGTAACAACATACACAAAAATAAACTCAAAATGGGTTAAAGACCTGAATGTAAATCCAGACACTATAAAACTCTTAGAGGAAAACATAGGAAAAACACTCTTTGACATAAATCGCAGCAAGATCTTTTTTGACCCACCTCCTAGAGTAATGAAAATAAAAACAAAAATAAACAAATGGGACCAATTAAACTTAAAAGCTTTTGCACAGCAAAGGAAACCATAAACAAGACGAAAAGACAACCCTCAGAATGGGAGAAAATATTTGCAAACGAAGCAACTGACAAGGGATTAATCTCCAAAATATGCAAACAGCTCATTCAGCTCAATATCAGAAAAACAAACAACCCAATCAGAAAAATGGGCAGAAGACCTAAACAGACATTTCTCCAAAGAAGACATACAGATGGCCAACAAACACATGAAAAGATGCTCAACATCACTAATTATTAGAGAAATGCAGATCAAAACAATAATGAGGTAATACTTCACACCAGTCAGAATGGTCATCATCAAAAAATCTGCAAACAATAAATGCTGGAGAGGGTGTGGAGAAAGGGGAACCCTCTTGCACTGTTGGTGGGAATGTAAATTGATACAGCCACTGTGGAAAACAGTATGGAATTTCCTTAAAAAACTAAAAATAGAACTACCATGTGATCCAGCAATCCCACTCCTGGGCATATATCCTGAGAAAACCATAATTCAAAAAGATACATGCACCCCAGTGTTCACTGCAGCACTATTTACAATAGCCAGGACATGGAAGCAACCTAAATGCTCATCAACAGAGGAACGGATAAAGAAGATGTGGTGCATATATACAGTGGAATATTACTCAGCCATAAAAAGGAATGAAATTATGCCATCTGCAGAGATGTGGATGGACCTAGAGACTGCCATACAGAGTGAAGTAAGTCAGAAAGAGAAAAACAAATATCGTATATTAACGCATATATGTGGAATCTGGAAACATGGTATAGATGAACTTATTTGCAAAGCAGAGATAGAGACAAAAACAGAGAGAACAAACGTGTGGATAACAAGGGGCGGGAAGGGGGAGGTGGTATGGATTGGGAGATTGGGATTGACATATATACACTACTATGTATAAAATAGATAACTAATGAGAACCGATTGTATAGCACAGGGAACTCTACTCAGTGCTCTGTGGTGACGTAAAGGGGAAGGAAATCCAAAAAAGAGGGGATATATGTATACATAAAGCTGATTCACTTTGCTGTATAGCAGAAACTAACTGTGGTGACGTAAAGGGGAAGGAAATCCAAAAAAGAGGAGATATATGTATACGTAAAGCTGATTCACTTTGCTGTATAGCAGAAACTAACACAACATCGTAAAGCAACTATGCTCCAATAAAAAAAAAAAAGATGTGGTGCATATATACAATGGAATATTACTCAGCCATAAAAAAGAATGAAATAATGCTATTTGCAGCAATGTGGGTGGACCTGGAGATAATCATAGTAAGTGATGTACATCAGACAGAGAAAGACAAATATATGCTATCGCTTATATGGGGAATCTAAAAAAAAAAAAGATATGCATGAATTTTTTTACCAAACAGAAACAGACTCACAGACTTAGAGAACGAACTTATGGTTACCAGGGGGGAAGGGTTGTGGGGAAGGGATAGATTCGGAGTTCGGGATTGACATGTACACACTGCCATATATATATATATGTATATATACACACACACACATTTAGTTATTTGTTTTTGGCCACACCCACGCGGCATGCAGAATCTTAGTTCCCTGACCAGGGATCAAACCTGTGTCCTCTGCAGTGGAAGTGTGGGAGTCTTAACCACTGGACTGCCAGGGACGTCTCCACACTGCAGTTTTTAAAATAGATAACCAACAAGGACCTACTGTATAGCACAGGGAACGGGGCTCAATGTTCTGTAATAATCTAAATGGGAAAAGAATTTGAAAAAGAGTAGATACATGTATATGTATAACTGAATCACTTTGCTGTACACCTGAAACTAACCAACATTGTTTGTTTTTTAAAAAAATAGTTTTTAAAATTTATTTATTTATTTATGGCTGTGTTGGGTCTTCGTTTCTGTGCGAGGGCTTTCTCTATTTGCAGCAAGTGGGGGCCACTCTTCATCACGGTGTGTGGGCCTCTCACTATCGTGGCCTCTCTTGTTGCGGAGCACAGGCTCCAGACGCACAGGCTCAGTAGTTGTGGCTCACGGGCCTAATTGCTCCGTGGCATGTGGGATCTTCCCAGACCAGGGCTCGAACCCATGTCCCCTGCATTGGCAGGCAGATTCTCAACCACTGCACCACCAGGGAAGCCCCATAAACTAACCAACATTGTTAATCAGCTATGCTCCAATATAAAATTTAAAAACCCATAAGTCATCATGTCACTCCTCTGCTTAAGACCCTCCAATAACTTACAGTTATATTTAGAATTAAATCCAATTTTGTATGCTGTTTTACTAAGTCCTCTATGATCTGGCTGCTACTGATTTCTCCAGCTTCATCTCACACTGTTCCCTCTCAACCACTATACTGCAGTCACAGAGGCCTTTATACTAGCGATTTTCTGTATCTGGAATGCTTTTCCCCCTGTTCTTTGTGTTGGTGGTTCCTTCTGGATGTTTGGATTTTAGCTAAATATTATAGTACTTTCTCTTGCCAAACAATCTAGAGCAGCCATGACCTTATTTTAGTTCTCTGGCATTTCTCACTCTCTGATATTTGCTTAGTTTACTTTTTATTTTTTTAATGTCTATTTCTTCACATTCAAGTATAAGCCCCCAAAGAGCAGGGACCTTATCGGTCTTATTCAGAACTTATCCCCAGGAACTAGAGCATCACCGGGCACATGGAAGGTATTCAGTAAATATTGGATGGATGGATAGATGTATAAATTTTTCCAGACTTCAAGCAATGGCACAGATAAGAGTTATACATCTTCAAAAAGAATTTCCATTGACTCATCACATTTTTACATTAGGACATGGGTATTACTGTTTCCTCTAGCTTTAGGAACCAAGTTTAACCTAAGAAAACTACAGTTTCTCTGGAAGTTAGCATAGATTCAGATAGGTAGAGTCAATATAGGTATTCTCAGCTAGCCATAGGTCAAAATCTTTATTCCTAGGACTATGGGGTAAATATATACAGGGTGGTACACCTAAAAACTTTAAAATTATTCATTGGAGGTTCTCTGCAATTATGCATTGAATGAATGAAGGAATGCAAGTCTCTTCAGTGCATATTGCATATATATTTGTGGCTGGTTTTGGAAGCAGAAGAATGAGGAGGGTTGTACTTGTTCTCATTATTGTGTCTGTACTTTTTGTGTAGGGAACCAAGCTAATCTCAGGGGATACTGGGAGGGATAAGATCCATTGTCCTTGATGGGACTTACGTTCTAATTGGAAAGACCAACAAATATGAAACAATAAATATCAACAGAAGAAACTGTGTGATCAGTGACAAATGAGTGGTGTAGATAATAAATAATATGGCGGTTCATAGGAGATTATATTCATTAAGACCAGGAGTGCTCAGATGAACCTTAAAGTATGGATTGTACTTAAGACAAGTGGCCAGGAAGGGAAAGCATATGCAATTAGAGAAGTGTCACCAAAAATGGTATCCAGCGACGCCAGCCAACCAGTCAGGCAGATTGGCACAGTCTCATAGGGATGGTAATACCTTGTTAGGATTCTGTAGTATCTGGTCCTCAGTTTTACAGGTCCAGAAACTGCTGAAATGGAAAACCTGCAACCCAGGATACTCTACTGAGCAAGAGTACCATTTAGGATAGAAGGAGAAATAAAAAAAACTTCTCAGACAAGCAGAAACTGAAAGAATTCATCAATACTAAACATACCCTACAAGAAATGTTGAAGGGTTTTCTCTAAATGGAAAAGAAATAGAATCTAAGGGAAAGAGAGAATGCCAATAAGAAAGGCAAATATAGGGCTTCCCTGGTAGCTCAGTGGTTAAGAATCCGCCTGCCAATGCAGGGGACATGGGTTCGAGCCCTGGCCCGGGAAGATCCCACATTCCGCGGAGCAACTAAGCCCCTGCGCCACAACTACTGAGCCTGCGCTCTAGAGCCCGCAAGCCACAGCTACTGAGCCCGTGTGCCTGGAGCTGGTGCTCCACAGCAGGGGGGGCCACCGCAGTGAGAGGCCTGCGGGCCGCAATGGGGAGTGGCTTCTGCTCGCCGCAGCTGGAGAGGGCCTGTGCACAGCAGCGAAGATCCAGTGCAGCCAAAAATACATAAATAAAATAAATTTTTTAAAAATGTTTAAAAAAAAAAGAAAGGCAAATATATAGGAAGGATTTAAGATTACTTAAATAAGCCAGTATGTAGATGAAAAGACAAAAAAAATTGTAAAAGCAGCTATAACTACACTAAACAGTTAAGGGATAAGCATGAAGATGTAAAATATGACATTCTAATCACCCAGGGTAAACGTGTTCTCAAAGAGTTAATTCTGCTAACCAAATCTACAAGAATCTAAGATGCAAATTAAAAAGACAGTTTATTCATTTTTTTTAATGTGGACCATTTTAAGGTCTTTATTGAATTTGTTACAATATTGCTTCTGTTTTATGTTTTGGTTTTTTGGCCATGAGGCATGTGGCATCTTAGCTCCCCGACCAGGGGTTGAACCTGCACCCCCTGAATCAGAAGGCGAAGTCTTAACCACTGGACTGCCAGGGAAGTCCCAGTTTATTCATTTATAACGAGGACCTTCCAGTGACTGGAATGATTGGGTCTGATAACCAAGTCACACTTCTCCAGTAACAGAGTACCTGGGAAGTTGAATTAGTTATCAGATTGTTTTCTGGTGAAAACAGAATCAAAACAAAGGACCATTCTCCTCTTATTTTGAATAGGGATCCGCTCAGGAGAGAAACCTTATAAGTGTGATCAATGTGGAGAAGAATTCAGAAAAAAATCAAACTTTAGAGACAATAGGAAGCCAACTATTACTTGTTATATCCACAGCCAACCTTACCTGAATAAAAATCTAAATTATAACTCTTTTAAAATTTATATTTTAATTTTTGCCAGGCTTTTGATATATTCAGTTTTTAAAAAATAAATTTATTTATTTATTTAATTTTGGCTGTGTTGGGTCTTAGTTGCTGCACGCGGGCTTTCTCTAGTTGCGGTGAGCCGGGGCTACTCTTCGTTGTGGTGCGCGGGCTTCTCATCGTGGTGGCTTCTCTTGTTGCAGAGCACGGGCTCTAGGCACGCAGGCTTCAGTAGTTGTGGCACGCAGGCTTCAGTAGTTGTGGCACACGGGCTTCAGTAGTTGTGGCTCATGGGCTCTAGAGTGCAGGCTCAGTAGTTGTGGCGTACGGGCTTAGTTGCTCCGCTGCATGTGGGATCTTCCAGGACCAGGGCTGGAACCCGTGTTCCCTGCATTGGCAGGTGGATTCTTAACCACTGCGCCACCAGGGAAGGCCATATTCACTTTTTAGTGTTCACTGATCTGAGTCTAGTTTTGAAAGAAAACAAGAATTAAGGAAATGGTTCATCTTTAGTTTCAGTTCCATTTGCTGTTGGTTTAAGACTCTAACTATGGCATCAGGCCAAAAGAAACAGTCTGCCCTAACAGACTTGTTACAGACCCAGAAAAAAAAAAGCTTTTCCGAGAAACTAATGTGCTTAGAAGAAATTTCCTAAAAAGCGAGCAGGAGGAGTTCAATGATTTCTGTAGACTGGGAATCCCCTCAGCTGATTTACATACAGTACACCTTGGAAAGTCTGGGAGAGGAGGGCAAAGCTTTGCTTTTCATAGTTTTGACTGAGTTGCAAAAAGATTCTCTTAGCTAAGTGTCTGGTAATACTGGCTACATGCTTGTTAGTTACCGATGTGTCTCATAATTCACAGCCAGGGCAAAGTTGGTGATGTATACTTAAAATCGTCATGCTTGGGAAAGCCTGAGAATAGCTTCTGTTTGTACGCATCTTCAGACCATGCAGCGTTTTGCTTTTCTCACACTTGATGGCATGATGAGATGGGCTGGGAATCTACAGATAACAGTATATAGTTTTGTGTCTCATTTGCTCTATGGTCTTGGACAAACTGTTAGGTCTATCTATGCTTCAGTTTTCTTATTTTCAAATATGCATTGTGGTATCTAACCTACATTAGATACTCTAATTCTAAAGTATGACAGAATTCTAAAGATGACAGATTATTAAAAAATAATTAATTATTATTAACAAGTCTAAATGAAGTTTTTTTTTTTTTTAATTTTATTTTTGGCTGTGTTGGGTCTTTATTTCTGTGCGAGGGCTTTCTCTAGTTGCGGCAAGCGGGGGCCACTGCACTCTTCATCGCGGTGCGCAGGCCTCTCACTATCGCGGCCTCTCTTGTCGCAGAGCACAGGCTCCAGACGCGCAGGCTCAGTAATTGTGGCTCACGGGCCCAGCTGCTCCGCGGCACGTGGGATCTTCCCAGACCAGGGCTCGAACCCGTGTCCCCTGCATTGGCAGGCAGATTCTCAACCAATGCGCCACCAGGGAAGCCCTAAATGAAGTTTTCACTGGCCAACATTTCAAAAATATAGCCAGCTCTCTGGCCAAGTATCAGCTTATCTCCTAGGTGCAACAGATAGTATTTTCTCTCTGGATGATGTAGTTATTCATGTGATCAGATGTGTCTGTTAGTCTACAGCATTGACCAGCCATAGCATGCCTCTCCTGGTGGAGCTGAGGGCTGGAATCATGCAGCATTTCCCTCTTAGGAAAGGGCTTATTTAGGTAACCTGTTTTATCTTTGATGAATAAGAGTACATGGTGAATTTACAAAACAAGACACAGATGCCCATTTTTCACTTCTCTTCTTTGTGCTATATAGGTCCTAGCCTGAAAAAAAAAAAAAAAAACAAAGAAAGAAAGAAAAAAAGAAGGAAAGAAATTCAAGCCATAAGAATTGGAAGGGAAGAAATAAAATTTTGCATAGAAGATTTTCTGCATAGAAACCCCCTCCACAATTTACTAAGTTTTAGAAATAATAGAATTTATCAAAGTGGATACCTAGAAGATCAATGTACTATGCTTTCTACATCAATAACAAAATAATTTTAATGTTATTTTATAAAAAATTTACAGAAACAACAGTAAGTACTTAAAAACATAAAATACTTAGGAAGGAATGAAACTAACAAAAGGCAAGCAAGACTTATTTGCAGAATATGCAGATGACTTTTTCTAAAAGAATGTCATGTAAAATAATGTTGAGATTCAATACAGAAAGATTACCCTTTTGATAAAGTTAAGCAAAACTAAAGTTAAATAATACTTTGTTGAGCTGTGTGTATATAAATAAAACTAATTTTAAAAAGCAAGGGAGTGATGGGCGCACAACAGTGTGAATGTACTTAATGCCACTGAACTGACACTTAAAAATGTTTAAGACAGGGACTTCCCTGGTGGCGCAGTGGTTAAGAATCTGCCTGCCAATGCAGGGGACATGGGTTTGATCCCTGGTCCGGGAAGATCCCACATGCCGCGGAGCAACTAAGCCCCTGAGCCACAACTACTGAGCTTGTGCTCTAGTGCCCGTGAGGCGCAACTACTGAAGCCCACACGCCTAGAGCCTGTGCTCTGCAACAAGAGAAGCCACAGCAATGAGAAGCCCGTTCACTGCAACAAAGAGTAGTCCCTGCTCACCACAACTAGAGAAAGCCCGCATGCAGCAACGAAGACCCAACACAGCCAAAAGTGAAGGGAGGAAGGGAGGGAGGAAGGGAGGGAGGAAGGGAGGGAGGGAGGGAGGGAGGAAGGGAGGGAGGGAGGGAGGAAGGAAGGAAGGAAAAAATGTTTAAGATAGTGAAATGTTATGTGTGTTTTACCAAAATATTTTTTTAACATCTTTATTGGAGTATAATTGCTTTACAGTGTTGTGTTAGTTTCTGCTGTATAACAAAGTGAATCAGCTATATGCATACGTATATCCCCATATCCCCTCCCTCTTACGTCTCCCTCCCACCCTCCTTATCCCACCCCTCTAGGTGGTCGCAAAGTACCGAGCTGATCTCCCTGTGCCATGCAGCTGCTTCCCACTAGCTATTTTACATTTGGTAGTGTATATATGTCAATGCTACTCTCTTACTTTGTCCCAGCTCACCCTTCCCCCTCCCTGTGTCCTCAAGTCCATTCTCTACATCTGTGTCTTTATCCCTGTCCTGCTCCTAGGTTCATCAGAACCATTTTTTTTTAAGATTCCATATATATGTGTTAGCATACGGTATTTGTTTTTCTCTTTCTGACTGACTTCACTCTGTATGACTGACTCTAGGTCCATCCACCTCACTACAGATAACTCAATTGCGTTTCTTTTTATGGCTGAGTAACATTCCATTGTATATATGTGCCACACCTTCTTTATCCATTCATGTGTCGATGGACAATTAGGTTGCCTCCATGTCCTGGCTATTGTAACTAGAGCTGCAAGGAACATTGTGGTACGTGATGCTTTCTGAATTATGGTTTTCTCAGGGTATATGCCCAGTAGTGGGATTGCTGGGTCATATGGTGGTTCTATTTTTAGTCTTTTAAGGAACCTCTATACTGTTCTCTATAGTGGCTGTACCAATTTACATTCCCACCAACAGTGCAAGAGGGTTCCCTTTTCTCCACCCCCTCTCCAGCATTTATTGTTTGTAGATTTTTTTGGTGATGGCCATTCTGACTGGTGTGAGGTGATACCTCATTGTAGTTTTGATTTGCATTTCTCTGATGATTGGTCATGTTGACCATCTTTTCATGTGTTTGTTGGCAATCTGTATATCTTCTTTGAAGAAATGTCTATTTAGGTTTCTGCCCGTTTTTGGATTGGGTTGTTGGTTTTTTTGATATTGAGCTGCATGAGCTGCTTGTAAATTTTGGAGATTAATCCTTTGTCAGTTGCTTCATTTGCAAATATTTTCTCCCATTCTGAGGGTTGTCTTTTCATCTTATTTATGGTTTCCTTTGCTGTGCAAGAGCTTTTAAGTTTTATTAGGTCCCATTTGTTTATTTTTGTTTTTATTTCCATTTCTCTAGTAGGTGGGTCAAAAAGGATCTTGCTGTGATTTATGTCATAGAGTGTTCTGCCTATGTTTTCCTCTAAAGGTTTTATAGTGTCTGGCCTTACATTTAGGTCTTTAATCCATTTTGAGTTTATTTTTGTGTATGGTGTTAGGAAGTGTTCTAATTTCATTTTTTTACATGTAGCTGTCCAGTGTTCCCAGCACCACTTATTGAAGAGGCTGTCTTTTCTCCATTGTATACTCTTGCCTCCTTTATTAAAGGTAAGGTGACCATATGTGTGTGGGTTTATCTCTGGGCTTTCTATCCTGTTCCATTGATCTATATTTCTGTTTTTGTGCTGGTACCATACTGCCGTGATTACTGTAGCTTTCTAGTATAGTCTGAAGTCTGGGTACCTGATTCCTCCAGCTCTGTTTTTCTTTCTCAAGGTTGTTTTGGCTATTCAGGGTCTTTTGTGTTTCCATACAAATTGTGCAATTTTTTGTTGTAGTTCTGTGAAAAATGCCATTAGTAGTTTGATAGGAATTGCATTGAATCTGTAGATTGCTTTGGGTAGTATAGTCATTTTCACAATGTTGATTCTTCCAATCCTAGAGCATAGTGTATCTCTCCATTTGTTTGTATCATCTTTAATTTCTTTCATCAGTGTCTTATAGTTTTCTGCATACAGGTCTTTTGTCTCCTTAGGTAGGTTTATTCCTAGGTATTTTATTCCTTCTGTTGCAGTGGTAACTGGGAGTGTTTCCTTCATTTCTCTTTCAGATTTTTCATCATTAGTGTATAGGAATGCAAGAGATTTCTGTGCATTAATTTTGTATCCTGCTACTCTACCAAAATCATTGATTAGCTCTAGTAGTTTTCTGGTAGCATCTTTAGGATTCTCTATGGATAGTATCATGTCATCTGCAAACAGTGACAGTTTTCCTTCTTCTTTTCCAATTTGGATTCCTTTTTATTTCTTTTTCTTCTCTGATTGCCGTGGCTAAAACTTCCAAAACTATGTTGAATAATAGTGGTGAGAGTGGGCAACCTTGCTTTGTTCCTGATCTTAGAGGAAATCGTTTCAGTTTTTCACCATTGAGAATGATGTTGGCTGTGGGTTTGTCATATATAGCCTTTATTATGTTGAGGTAGGGTCCCTCTATGCCTACTTTCTGGAGAGTTTTTATCATATATGGGTGTTGAATTTTGTTGAAAGCTTTTTCTGCATCTATTGAGATGATCATATGGTTTTTCTCCTTCAATTTGTTGATATGGTGTATCACATTGATTGATTTGCATATATTGAAGAATCCTTGCATTCCTGGGATAAACCCCACTTGATCGTGGTGTATGATCCTTTTAATGTGCTGTTGGATTCTGTTTGCTAGTATTTTGTTGAAGATTTTTGCATCTATGTTCATCAGTAATATTGGCCTGTAGTTTTCTTTTTTTGTGACATCTTTGTTTGGTTTTGGTATCAGGGTGATGGTGGCCTTGTAGAATGACTTTGGGAGTGTTCCTCCCTCAGCTGTATTTTGGAAGAGTTTGAGAAGGATAGGTGTTAGCTCTTCTCTAAATGTTTGATAGAATTCGCCTGTGAAGCCATCTGGTCCTGGACTTTTGTTTGTTGGAAGATTTTTAATCAAACTTTCAATTTCAGCGCTTGTGATTGGTCTGTTTATATTTTCTATTTCTTCTTGGTTCAGTCTCGGAAGGTTGTTACCACAATTTTTAAAAAAGCAAAGGAAGAATAAACACAGAATTCAGGATAGTGATTGTCTTGGGGTTGGAAGAGGCAAGGGAATAGGATAGGGAAGGAGCACATAGCTATATTTTAAGTTATTATTAATGTTCTAGTTCTTGATTTGGGTAGTGAGTTCATGGGTCTTCACTATTACAAACGTATGGTATATGCATGCATGGATCAGAGATGACAATATATGAGTCATCAACTAAAATGATTAATCCAAATCTGTACACCAAATCTGTGGTCCATTAAAAAAGTAATTGACCGTACACTTCTCATTTCGGCACAGGAGTGAGAATAAGTTTTAGATTCCTGGTTCCTCCTTTGGAGAGAAGCAAAAGGAATGTGGCATAATTATGCCACTGCTTTTCTGAGTCATTTCTTATCTTAAAAATTGGGAAGTTTCCAAGACACTCTATTAAATTGTAGCAATATTTTGGCTTAACAGAGCGACTGATGAATTTACATCAGCATGCTATTCAGAGAGGGACATTGAGTTGTATTAATCCAGAGATCAAAGAAGTGGAGAGGGAGAAATGGCCAGATTATGGCTAGTGCATTAAATTGAATAGTTGAGATGGTAGGAGATAAAACCAGAGGATTGGCAGAGAAGAGAGGGAGGTGGGAATTGGTTTCCTTTCCTTTTCCTTTCTTCCTCCTGCCCCGCCCCTCCAGTATATATCTATTTCCCCCTGTGTCTCTTTCTTTTTTTCACTTTCTTTCTTCAGCTCTCTTTTTTCCTTCTCTCTCTCTCTTTTTTTTCTCTTTCTCTCTGTCTCTGTCTCATTTTCTTTCTTCATGACCCAAGTAGGGCAGGAAGACTCTGGATTAAAATGTAGTGACAAATCCCAGTACAGGGGACTCTCAAGTTATGCATGGTTCTTAAGACAAAGAGTCTGAAGGATGGTTGGTTTCCATATTAAATGTCTGCATAACCACATAGCACAGGGAGATCAGCTCAGAGCTTTGTGACCACCTAGAGGGGTGGGATAGGGAGGGTGGGAGGGAGGTGCAAGAGGGAGGAGATATGGGAATATATGTATAAGTATAGCTGATTCACTTTGTTATAAAGCAGAAACTAACACACCATTGTAAAGCAATTACACTCCAATAAAGATATTTTTTAAAAAGTCTGCATAAGCTGCTTAGCATTAGAATTTATTTTACAAAAATATATTAAAATTAATATTTACTATATGCTTTCTTTTTTGCTGTGTTGTTTTTTAAAATTTACCATATTTACTTTTAATGACCACTCTGTAAGGTGTACCTGTTTTATAGTAAGCTAAAATGGGGTTCCATAGCAAGAGCACACTCAGGCAGTCTAACTCTGGAGTCTAACCAGTGTACTATATTGCTTCTGTGAGTTGTTTTTGTCATCAGCCTCTGTTGACAAAATCTTTGACATCAATCAGCAGATCAGGGCAG
Organism: Balaenoptera acutorostrata; assembly: GCF_949987535.1. Lineage (NCBI taxonomy): Eukaryota > Metazoa > Chordata > Mammalia > Artiodactyla > Balaenopteridae > Balaenoptera > Balaenoptera acutorostrata. Next base: position 50,399,104 of record NC_080068.1, on the reverse strand, counting down.
CTGGTCATCTTAAATTAGTAGCATCAGTTGTCCCTCAGGAAGAAGCAGGGTCTGTTGCTGAATCTGCCTGAAGAGGATCAAGAGGAGTGTATATCAGACAGGGACCTGGGAGGAAATGGGGGTATACTCAGCTGGACTTCAGAAAAGAATTTAACGAAGGTGTGGGCAGGAGTAAAGGAACCAACAGGGGATATTGAGAGCATCCAGAAAGAAGCTGTTATCATCTGTCAGAAAGAGGCAAGGTAAGGAAAGGATGTTACTGGAACCTAGTGATAAACCCATTACATATTAACATAAAAACATATTTTATGAAAATAGCTATATTTTCCAAACAAAAATAATTTAGTGACAAGAGTAACATTGTTTTACATTTCCAGAAATCTCTTTAATGTCTGGCTTAATAAAAGATAGCTAGATTCTCATATCTCCTTCTACATTTAATTTATTGCAATATTACATGCCATGTAGCCTCTGGGAAACTGGTGAGAGAATGAGAATAAAAAAGACAAATAAATTTTTTTTTTTTTTTAAGAAACTGTCTTTTAAGTTTTTGATCCTCTTCAGCCTCTATTTGGATTTCTTTTTCTTTTTTTTACAATTTAATTTTTATTTTATACTGGAATATAGTTGATTTACATTGTTGTGTTAGTTTCAGGTGTACAGCAAAGTAATTCAGTTATACATATACATACATACATTCTTTTTCAGATTCTTTTCCCATATAGGTTATTACAGAATATTGAGTAGAGTTCCCTGTGCTATACAGTAGGTCCTTGTTGATTATCTGTTTTATATATAGTAGTGTTTATATGTTAATCCCAGCCTCCTAATTTATCCCTCCCCCCACCTTTCCCCTTGGGAAACCATAAGTCTGTTTCTGTTTTGTAAATAAGCTCTCTTGTATCATTATTTTATATTCCACATATAAATCATATGACATGATATTTGAGAAAGACAAAATAACATCTTAATATTATTATGAAAATAGTTTTGACTTTACAAATTTTCTGAAAGTGTCTCAAGGACTCTTTAGAAAGTAGGGAGTAGGGAGAGTGTCACACTTTGAGAACTGCTGTTTTATAATATAGTATATTATAGCATAGTATGATCTGTGCTCATTCAACCCTTTCATAGTTGTTACACAGTGAGCAATTAAGACTGTGACTATAAAGCACATGTATGATATTCAGTGATTATGTTTATTAGAACCTTTAATGCAAAATAAAAAAAGAACAGTAATGATGAAAGAATTTAATGAAAAAATATAAATGATACATAAGTAGTGATATACACTATCACTACTATAAATTAGAAAATCACAAGTATTTGAAACACCTGTGAGTGTTCTAAGAGCATTGTTCGATACAACATATGCCATTTATACAGATATGAGGATCACTTACTTTACAGCTTGGAGACCACTTATGCATAACTTGGTGAAAACCATTTGGTCTCTGGTGCTCTAGGCACCAAGAGTCCTATTTTACTAGCAAGTATTGAGCGCCTGCCAAGGTACTGTACCATGGATGCTTCAGGAGTACAAGTAACTATGACATGGTCTCAGTCCTGGAAAAGAAGTATTGTAAGGTAACCATTGACTGACAACCAGCCATGGAAGCTCAGAGACTGTCAAAGAGATCCCATGATTGCTGAAAGGAGTCTTGGAATCTTCTAAGAGAGGAAGACCATTGTAAGCAGATGAGAGGAACGGTGTGTTATAGTGGAAGTAGTAAGATCCATTCTATAGTGTACATGTGTGGGATACCTCAGGAAGGATATGGCAGGTAACTCTTGAACAGAGTCTTGAAAGATGAGTAGGTATTCGACAAGTGGATAAAGGAGAAGGACATTTCAGATAGAAAATAGCAAGGAAATGGCAAATAATTGAATATTACTAGTGTAGAAAGTTCAAGGAGGTAACAATTAGAAGCAGCATCAGAGAGATAGGCTAAGCAATGTGGACTTTATTCTGAAGGCAATGAGAAGGTATTGAAAGGTTTTTAAAGGAGAGTAATATCAGATTCACATTTTAGAAGATGTCAGAGAAAACCAGAGCTGAACAATAGTTAAAGCAGAAAAAACAGATTTTGTTCAGGAACTATTGTAATAGGGGGAAAAGAGACCTCAGTATAGAACTGAGTTCAATTCTGAGTACTGCATGGAATAGTAGGGATTTATAGCCAAGGAGTGAGACTGTGTGTGTGTGTGTGTGTGTGTGTGTGTGTGTGTGTGTGTGTGAGAAGGGGAGCTGGGGATTAGTGGATGGAAAATTATGAAGGGAATAGGGTAATTTTTGCTAAACTGACCTAATAGGATTCTGGCTGAAGGCAAGCCAGAGTGATCAGATGTCACTGGGGGATGGTGGGAGTTGAGGAGTTTGACCAGATATCAAGAGTGATTAGATATCAAGGGTGGGGATTCTTGCTAAACTGACTTAGCAGGATTCTTGCTAAAACTCCATTCTCCAAAGACAAGGAAACCTACGTAAGAAGAGCGTTCAGAGGAGCAAACTAAAAGTTGGTCAAGGAGAGAGTCTTTGTCAAAAGTTACTTTGGAGCACTGTTGGAAGACTGAGGCAGGTAGACGGAAGTTCTTACAGTAGTCTGGATAAGAGCTAACTGGGGACAACTAAGCTTTACTCATAGAGATAGGAGTGAAAGGGATGAATTAAATAAATTTAATGTGATATGGATTGTACATTCATGTAATGCTATTTGGACAGGTGCTGTATATAGATGACAAGAGATTCCTAAATCCTTGCTTTGCTTCCTATTATCTTTTTTAATGGGCTGAATGGAATATATGTGTGTGAATGTGTGTGTGTGTGTGTGTGTGTGTGTGTAGATATAGATGTATTTGTTGTTGGATTGACATACATATTAAAGGCAATTTTTTTTTTTGGCTGCGCTGTGCAGCCTGTGGGATCTTAGTTCCCCAACCAGGGATGGAACCCGAGCCCCCTGCAGTGGAAGCGTGGAGTCCTAACCACTAGACCACCAGGGAATTCCCCTAAAGGCAATTTAAATGATTTTAGTTTCAGAAACTTGTGACAACTTGGGGTGTGAAGAAACCAGGGCAGGAAGGCCATAGGCATATGGCTTTATTGAAGAGAGACCCACAGTCATGGTAGAGGTAGAGGTATGGGCAGACCTGGTATTTTTTGGGGAACTGCCATAGATGACAGAGAATAATATACCTTGGAATAGAGTGCTATGTTCCTGAATACATGCATTTGGGAGGACTTTTACAAATGTGACAGACAATCATTTGGGGGAGGAGATAACTATAAAAGATATATATATATGATAACTGTAGTGAGAGCACTATAAAAGTAAAGGTGTTTTGAAAAGTATGGTACATTTTCCCCCTCCCATAAATCAGAGATTTAAATAACGTAAATAGGAATTTTATGAATATTTTGTTCCATTTTGAATTAGAAGCTTTAGAAAAGGTCTAGTTTTAATTTTGATTCATTGTTGTCTTTTTGGGGATGAGGAATCTTAAATATATAGTTCAATATGATATAGTTCAATAGTACATGTTATTCCATATTTTAGATCATCATTTTTTTTCCCTGTTTCAAGAGGTAAATTTTACTCACACTGTTTAAAAAAAAGAAAAGCATATATGAAGATACTCACCATTGCTTTGTGTTAGAAAAATGCAAATCAAACGTACAAAGAAGCATCACCTAGAACCACTCAGAATGGCCATCATCACAAAGTCTACAAACAAGAAATACTTGAGAGGGTGTGGAGAAAAGGAAAACCTATTACGCTATTGGTAGGAATGCCAACTGGTAACAGCCACCATGGAGCACAGAATGGAGGTTACCAGGGGATGGGGGGGGAGGGATAAAATGGAAATTGGGATTGACATATACACACTACTGTATATAAAAGAGACAACAAATAAGGACCTACTGTATATAGCACAGGGAACTGTACTCAGTACTCTGTAATGACCTATATGGGAAATGAATCTAAAAAGGTGTGGATGTATGTACATGTATAACTGATTCACTTTGCTGTGCAGCAGAAAGCAACAAAACATTGTAAATCAACTATACTCCAAAAAAATTGAAACTGAAGTGAAATGAAATGAAATAAAATAAAACAAAGTAAAATAGAGCTACCAGATGATCTAGCAAGTTCACTCCTGTGTGCATATCTGGAGAAAAGCATAAATTGAAAAGATGCATCTTCCCCAGTGTTCACTGCAGCACTGTTTACAATAGACAAGACATGGAAGCAACCAAAAGGTCCATTGACATATGAATGGGTAAAGAATATGTGGTACATATATACAATGGAATATGACTCAGCCATAAAATAGAACAAAATAATGCCATTTGCAGTAACATGGATGGACCTGGAGATGATCACACCAAGTGAAGCAAGTCAGAGTAAGACAAATACCTTATGGTATCACTTATAGGTGGAATCCCAAAATTGATACAAATGAACTAACTTACAAAACAGAAACAGACTCACAGACTTAGAAAACAAAATTATGGTTACCAAAGGGGAAAGGTGGGGGGGGGGGTAGGGATAACTCAGGAACTTAGGGTGAACATGAAAACACTACTATACATAAGATAGATAAGCAACAAGGACCTACTATATAGCACAGGGAACTCTACTCAATATTCTGGGAATACCTTTATCAGAAAATAATCTGAAAAAGAATGAATATATGCATAAATGTAACTGAATCACTTGTTGTGCATCTGAAACTAACACAACATTGTAAATCAACTATACTCCAATAAAATTTAAATTAAAAAATAAAGAAAATCACCTATACTTCAAAAGAAAAAAAAAGAATTCCATATATTTTTATGGCTTGATAGCTTACTTTTTTAGTGCTCAATGTTATTCCATTCCCAGAATATATTAATACTATGTTGTTTCATTCATCTGTTGGAGAACACCTTAGTTTCATTCACATTTTGGCAATATTGAATAAGGTGCTATAAATATCCATATGCAGGTTTTTGTCTGGACGTATGTTTTAAACTACTTTCAGTATATATCCATGAGAACACTTGCTGGTTTGTACGGTAAGAGAATGTTCAATATTATAGCAAGTGTCAATCAGACTACCAAAGTAACTGTATTATTTTTCATTTCCACCAATAACAAATGAGATTTCCTGTTGTTCCACGTCCTTTACAGCATTTGTTCTTGTCATTGTTCACATTTTGGCCATTCTAAGTGTTACATAGTGGTATATAATTGTATTTTTAATTTGCTTTTTAGTGGCAGCATGTAGTCTGGATTATTCTTCCATATACTTATATGCAAAGTATCTATTTTCTTTGGTGAGATGTCCATAACGTATATTGGTCCACATTTTATTTAGGCTGCTTTTATTTTTTTCTACCCAATCTGTATTTATTTTATTTCTTTTCGTGCCTTATTGCATTAGCATGGACTTGGAGTAAAACATTGAAAAGGAATGATGAAAGGGAACATCCTTGCTTTTTACCTGAACTTAGTGGAAAATCTTCACATTTTTTACCATTAATCATGATGTAAGATAAAAATTTTTTGTAGATTTTTTTTGTTATCAACTTTAGAAAGCCTCAGTCTATTTCTTTAACGAGAGTTTTTATGAAGAATGGGTGTTGGATTTTTTCAGAGGTCTTCTGAAAATCTATTGATATGCTGATGATTGTCTTCTTTAGGGTGTTGATATGATGGATATAATTATTTGATTTTAGAATATTGAAGCAGACTTGCATACCTGGGATTAATCCCTCTCATTCATGATAAAAAATTCTCTCAAAATATTGTTGAATTTGGTTTGTTAATATTTTGTTGAGGATTTTTTCATCGATGTTCCTGAGAGATATTGGTCAGTAGTTTTCTTTACTATTCATATTTTCCTCTGAGTTTGGATATTGTGGTTTTCATGTCAGACATTCATCTGGGGAAATTCTCAGTCTTTTTAAAAAATATTTTCTGTTCTTTATTATCTTTACTCTCCTCCTGCCATACCCATTATGTATATTTCTCACAGATATTTCTCCTCAGCCAGCTCTTTGACTGCTTTTTTTTTAGATTCCACATATAAGCAATATCATATGACATTGTCCCTCTGTGTCTGACTCGCTTCACTCAATATAACAGTCTCTAGGTCCATCCATGTTGCTGCAAAACCCTTCATTGTTAAGGATAACTCTCAATTTTTTTCCAGTGCTGTCAGCAGTTCTTTCTGGCAGACATGTGATAACACTTTTTAAACAGGGGTATTGAGACCAAGGCTCCTGACCTCTGACATGTTGACCTCCAAATGGAAAAATCCTTTCTCTGTGTGAATAAAGGTGACCTTCGAGGTCCAGGTTTCAGGGAACTGGCCCGGGGTCCCAAGGATGGTAGTGGCTTCAGCCGGTGGGGTCCCTCCAGAGCTGGCAGCCTCAGTGAGGCCACCCTCCCATTGGGCTCCGGGGCAGCTCAGTGACAGCGGAGGGAAGAGACCCCGAGCCAGGATTTCCAGCTCTGCAGAAACACGGGCTCCATTCTGGGTGCTGGGGGTGGAGCTATATCACCATTTAGTTTTCTTCAAGCTCTTACTGACAATTTGTCTTTTCTTTGTGAACAATATACAGAAGAACGCTAAATCATGACCTATGGGAAATTATATGAAGCCTGTAATTTACCTCAGGGCATTTCCAATATACTAGTAGTTTATTGAGCAGCCAGCGCCAAACAACTACATCTGCATTTATGGTGCTAGGATTTCCAGCAAATGTAGTTGTCCTTCTTTGGTACTTAAGTGAAACTATAGTTGCAGTGTACGTAATGATCTCAGTCTCAAATAAAATTTGTAGACAAGGCAAGAAGAAGCAACTAACTTTGTCTTGCCACCCACCCTCAGAAAACCCCACAAAAAACCCAAACAGTTGTGTGTGTGAGAGTGTACTATTATACACCACAGAATGCATTGAATACATCATAAAGATTTATATTTGTTGGTTCTGGAAATCTTTAAGGAACATATACTAAAGAGGTATATTAATTCTGTATGGGTATATTAAATACCATACTCAGTAGCCAAAAGTAATTAAATATAATCTTTCTTTTTCTACCAGTATTATCCAAAACTGCTTCATCTGTTTCAAAGCTCCTCTTGGTTAATTAGAAGAAACAGTTCTGAACTTCTAAATCACTGTGGATATTTGACATCTCAGGTTTCATATATTTAAAACCCAACCTTCAGTTTTCTCTGCTAAACCACACCTTCCCCTGATCTACTTATTCCTGTTAGTGGCAGTACTTTTCTTCTAAACCTCAAAACCTCAGCTTCTTTCCTTGATTCCTTTCACTGCCTCTACTTCAAATTCAAATCCTTAGCATTTTCCTCGATTCCTTTCCTCAGCTTCAGCCTTCACATACAATCTATCACGAAGTCTTATTGATTCTTTTTGCAGTGTAATGTCATTATATTTCCATTTTCACCGTTACCACCTTATTTTAGCCATTATTATTTTTGTGGTAAAATACACATAACATAAAAGTTACCATTTTAACCATATAAAATTATAAAATTCAGTGGCACTAAGTTCACAGTGTTGAACATTCACAGTGTTGTATGATCATCATTAGAATCTAGTTCCAGAACTTTTATCACCAACCCAAGCAGAAACTCTGGATCCATTAAGCAGTCTCTCCTCATTACCTCCTCCCCGTAGGCCCTGACAACTATTAATCTGCTTTCTGTTTCTATGGATTTGCCTATTCAGAGTATTTCATATAAATGCAGTCATACAATATGTTGCCTTTTGCATCGGGCTTTTTTTTTTTTTTTTTTACTGAGTATGTTTTCAGGGTTCATCCATGTTGTAGCGTGTATCAGTATTTCATTCATTGAAAAATTTTTTAAATTTTATATTGGAGTATAGTTGATTTAAAATGTTGAGTTAGGGCTTCCCTGGTGGCGCAGTGGTTGGGAGTCTGCCTGCCAGTGCAGGGGACACGGGTTCGAGCCCTGGTCTGGGAGGATCCCGCGTGCCGCGGAGCGACTGGGCCCGTGAGCCACGATTGCTGGGCCTGCGCGTCTGGAGCCTGTGCTCCGCAACAGGAGGGGCCGCGATAGTGGGAGGCCCGCGCGCCGCGATGGGGAGTGGCCCCTGCTTGCCGCAATTGGGGAGGGCCCTCTCACGGAAACGGGGACCCAACACAGCCATAAATAAATAAATAAATAACATTAAAATGTTGAGTTAGTTTCAGGTGTACAGCAAAGTGATTCAGTTATACATATATCTATTCTTTTCCAGATTCTTTTCCCGTATAGGTTATTACAGAGTATTTATTTATTTATTTATATTTTATTGGAGTATAGTTGCTCTACAATGTTGTGTCAGTTTCTGCTGTACAATGAAGTGAATCAGCCATATGTATACATATATCCCCATATCTCCTCCCTCTTGGACCTCCCTCCCACCGCTCCCCCCGCATCCCACCCATCTAGTTCATCACAGAGCATGGAGCTGAGCTCCCTGTGCTATACAACAGGTTCCCACTAGCTATCAGTTTTACACATGGTAGTGTATCTATTGTCAATCCCAGTCTCCCAATCCATCCCACCTCCCCCTCCCGCCCTTGTTATCCATACATTTGTTCTCCATGTTTTTGTCTCTATTTCTGCTTTGCAAATAAGTTCATCTATACTATTTTTCCAGATTCCACATATATGCATTAATATGCAATATTTGTCTTTCTCTTTCTGACTTACTTCACTCTGTATGGCAGTCTCTAAGTCCATCCACATCTCTGCAAATGGCACAATTTCATTCCTTTTTATGGCTGAGTAATATTCCATTGTATATATGTACTACATCTTCTTTATCCATTCCTCTGTTGATGGGCATTTAGGTTGCTTCCATGTCCTGGCTATTGTAAATAGTGCTGCAGTGAACACTGGGGTGCATGTATCTTTTTGAATTATGGTTTTCTCAGGGTATGTGCCCAGGAATGGGATTGCTGGATCACATGGTAGTTCTGTTTTTAGTTTTTTAAGGAACCTCCATACTGTTCTCCATAGTGGCTGTATCAATTTACATTCCCACCAACAGTGCAAGAGGGTTCCTTTTTCTCCCCAGCCTCTCCAGCATTTATTTTTTGTAGATTTTTTTGATGATGGCCATTCTGACTGGTGTGAGGTGATACCTCATTATAGTTTTGATCTGCATTTCTGTAATAATTAGTGGTGTTGAGCATCTTTTCATGTGTTTGTTGGCCATCTGTATGTCTTCTTTCAAGAAATGTTTGTGAAATCTTCTGCCCATTTTTTTGATTGGATTGTTTGGTTTTTTTTGATATTGAGCCACATGAGCTGTTTGTATGTTTTGGAGATTAATCCCTTGTCAGTTGCTTTGTTTGCAAATATTTTCTCCCATTCTGAGGGTTGTCTTTTCGTCTTGTTTATGGTTTCCTTTGCTGTGCAAAAGCTTTTAAGTTTAATTGGTCCCATTTGTTTATTTTTGTTTTTATCTTCATTACTCTAGGAGGTGGGTCAAAAAAGATCTTGCCGCAAAGAGTCAAAGAGTCTTGCCGCAAAGAGTGTTTTTCCTATGTTTTCCTCTAAGAGTTTTATAGTGTCTGGATTTACATTCAGGTCTTTAACCCATTTTGAGTTTATTTTTGTGTATGGTGTTACAGAGTGTTGTAATTTCATTCTTTTACATGTAGCTGTCCAGTTTTCCCAGCACCACTTACTGAAGAGACTGTCCTTTCTCCATTGTATACTCTTGCCTCCTTTGTCATAGATTAATTGACCATATGTGCATGGGTTTATCTCTAGGCTTTCTACCCTGTACCATTGATTTATATTTCTGTTTTAGTGCCAGTACCATACTGTCTTGATTGCTGTAGCTCTGTAGTATAGCCTGAAGTCAGGGAGCCTGATTCCTCCAGCTCCATTTTTCTTTCTCAAGATTGCTTTGGCTATTCAGGGTCTTTTGTGTTTCCATACAAATTAAAAATTTTTTTGTTCCATTTCTGTGAAAAATGCCATTGGTATTTTGATAGGGATTGCATTGAGTCTGTAGATTACCTTGGGTAGTATAGTTGTTTTGATAATGTTGATTCTTACAGTCCAGAAACATGGTATATCTTACCATCTGTGTCATCTTCAATTTCTTTCATCAGTATCTTATAGTTTTCTGCATACAGGTCTTTTGCCTCCTTTGGTAGGTTTATTCCTAGTTATTTTATTCTTTTTGATGTGATGGTAAATGAGACTATTTCTTTAATTTCTCTTTGTGATTTTTTTGTTGTTAGTGTATAGAAATGTAACAGATTTCTGTGTATTAATTTTGTATCCTGCAACTTTACTGAATTCATTGATGAGCTCTAGTAGTTTTCTGGTAGCATCTTTAGGACTTTTTTATGTATAGTATCATGTCATCTGCAAACAGTGACAGTTTTATTTCTTCTTTTCCAATTTGTATTCCTTTTATTTCTTTTTCTTCTGTGATTGCCATGGCTAGGACTTCCAAAACTATGTTGAATAATAGTGGTGAGAGTGGACAACCTTGTCTTGTTCCTGATTTTAGAGGAAATTATTTCAGCTTTTCACTGTTGAGTGTGATGTTACCTGTGGATTTGTCATATATGGCCTTTATTATGTTGAGGTACGTTCCCTATGCCCCCACTTTCTGGAGAGTTTTTATCATAAATGGGTGTTGAATTTTGTCAAAAGCTTTTTCTGCATCTACTGAGATGATCATATGGTTTTTATTCTTCAGTTTGTTAATGTGGTGTATCACACTGATTTGTAGATATTGAAAAATCCTTGCATCCCTGGGATAAATTCCACTTGATTGTGGTGTATGATCCTTTTACTGTATTGTTGGATTCAGTTTGCTAGTATGTTGTTGAGGATTTTTGTATCTATGTTCATCAGTGATACTGGCCTGTAATTTTCTTTTTCTTGTGGTATCTTTGTCTGGTTTTGGTATCAGGGTGATAGTGGCCTCATAGAATGAGTCTGGGAGTGTTCCTTTGCAAGTTTTTGGAATAGTTTCAGATGGATAGGTGTTAACTCTTCTCTAAATGTTTCATAAAATTCGCCTGTGAAGCCATCTGTCCTGGACTTTTGTTTGTTGGGAGTTTTTAAAATCACAGTTTCAACTTTAGTACTTGTGATTGGCCTGTTCATATTTTCTATTTCTTCCTGGTTCAGTTTTGGGAGAGTGTACCTTTCTGAGAATTTGTCTTATTGCCTTTTATTGTTACATTTTATTTTTATAGCAAGTGATGCTGATTTCACATGTACAGTAGTGAAAGTTTGCTTTTTATGCAAATGTAAGCAAAATAAAGGTGGTACACAGAAGTTGCTAAGGATAATGAAAATTGATCAGAAATGTGGTAAAAAAAATTGTGATGATGTTATGAGAATGACTTGAATTTTGGTAAATACAGACCTGAGCTATGGCAATGTATTCCCTTTCCCAAGCTTTTCTAGTTCCAGTCAACCTTCTATACCATTCCCAGAATAATTTAGAATAACTTGGAATAACTTGGATAGGGTCATTCTCTTATTCGTGAACATTTAATGAATCCCCATTTTATAGAAAGTAAAATTCAAGGTTGTTTAGCTAGACATTTGATGTCCTTCATACTCACTTCAACCAAACTAATTTAATTATTATTTTCAAAGCTCACCTTATACTTTCCTACCATTGTGCATTCCTTCATGACATTCCTCTGCTGTAAGTTCCTTTCCCCTTAGTTTCTATTGCCATTCAGTCATTGTATTCTTAAATATTTGTCAAGGGGTCTCATATCTGCTAGGCACTGTACTGTGGGCTAGGACTACAGTAGCTTTCTTATTGAGCTTACACTTGTGGGAGAGGAGATATTAAGTACAGGAATACTTCTTTACTTGCAACAAATAGTGTCATGAAAAAGTAGAGTGTTCTGAAAACAAATAGGACACCTAATCTAGTGGAGATTGAAGGGGTTGTTTCAAAGATGACCACTTGGAGAAAATGTCACTTAAGCTGAGATCTTATTGATGGATAGGCATTGGCTTAATGAAGGAATGGGCTAAGGGAATAGTCTGTGCAAAGGTACTGAGGTGGGAAGGATCTTGGCTCAAGTATGTTAATTCATTCATATGTTTATTTTGCTGTGAAGAAATTTAAGTTTTATGTTGTTTCTCAATAATAATGTACTGGTCTATGCTACTTTACTTTAAAAAAATAAATATCTCAATCATATGTTTATTCTATGACATATAATATAGATATATAGTTTAAAGAATACCAAATTTATCATGTAGTTCTTACTCAGTGAATTTTTTTATTTTTAAAGAGACTCTTAAAAAAAATACTGTAAATAGTCAAATAATAGATCCAGGTTTTAAAACTATCCAGGGAATTCATCTAGAAGTCCCATTTCTATGTAGAAGTTTATATAGATTTGTGATATATACATATATAATATTTATACTACATATCTATATTATATATCATAGAATAAACATATGATTGAGATACTTATTTATTTATATACAAATCCCCTAGATAACATTTTGGTTTCTCATTATTGCTTGTAGGGACCAGTCAAAAAGTTAGTCAGTAGGAGGACCTGTTAGGTTCCAGGCAGCCTACTCTGCTATTTACTTTTCTGTCCATTCTCTGATCTGCTTTATGGTTGGCTCTTTGATATCGATGAGAAGGGTACACCAAAGATGCACTTAAATTGTTCTTTTGTTTTCAAATAAACAGAAATACCTGATTTTTGGTAATTCTATAAATATTTTCATTTTTCAAATGTATAGTTGTCTATATAAACAGTGGTGTAACAGCTAAGGTTTTTGGATACACGCAGAGAAACCAATTCTGGCTAGCTTCAGCAGGAAAGGAATTTAACTGGTAGTTGAAGAAGCCACAGGAAGACTGAAGAATCAAACTTGGAAAATACACAAAACCTAAGGGTGCTAGGTGGCAGGAAGGACTATAGCCAAAGTCATGCTACAGGAACGTGTTAGGAAGCCTGTACTATCAGACTTACACTGTTACTACTGCTACTTTAAATATTTCTTAGTGATAGCATCTTTGTGGTGCTAGCTGGAGTTCAAAGTCTAGGAACTTCTTCCTTTGGCTTCTACCTTTTGGCTTCCCACCAAAGCTCACATAATAAGAAATTTGCCCTGAGTAAGAAGGGAGTTTGAGCCTAGGAAGACCCTTTAAAAAAAGGGATAGCTGTCCTTCACAACTACTCATTAAAATATATTTCAAAACAATTCTGTGTGATGACAGGTAGCTGTAGGCCTCTTGAAATACAAGGTAAAATTGTTCAAGGCATCTCACATTTCTTGAAAACATATAATTGTTTCTGTTTTAAGAAGGGTTGTGGTGGTTTATTAGAGAAAAATTATTTTCTTTTCAAAGTGAAACTATCATAGATATCTCTACATTTTATAGTACAGGCATGACTAAAATAGATTAGATATGTATTTTTCTAAGAAAAAGAATCACAGAAAGTAAAGGTGATTGCCAGATATGCACATATACTTATTTCAACATTTTTATTTGGTAGAGAAAAGCATTTCATATTTAAAATGTGTTCAAAATATTAGTATAATTTATAACAGTAGATAAAACCAAAATTCACGGTAAACACATACATCCTAATTGCTTCAGAATATCTCAATGAAAAAAAAGTTGCTAAAAAAAATCAAGGGCTTCCCTGGTGGAGCAGTGGTTAAGGATCCGCCTGCCAATGCAGGGGGCACGGGTTCGAGCCCTGGTGTGGGAAGATCCCACATGCCGCGGAGCAACTAAGCCCGTGCACCACAACTACTGACCCTGCGCTCTAGAGCCCACGAGCCACAACTACTGAAGCCCTCGTGCCACAACTACTGAAGCCCATGCGCCTAGAGCCCGTGCTCTGCAACAAGAGAAGCCACCACAATGAGAAGCCCGCGCACCGCAACGAAGAGTAGCCCCCGCTCGCCGCAACTAGAGAAAGCCCGTGCGCAGCAACGAAGACCCAACGCAGCCAAAAAAAAAAAAAAAAAAATCAAATCAAGACCAGAGCTACTAATTCTGTTATGAAATATTTGCACTCTTACCAGTTACCCTTAGCTTATAATTGTCTTCGTAGTACATTTCATGAATTACAGCCTTTTTTTTATAAAACAAGATGGTGTTTAAGGACTTTTTCCAATTTTTAGGAAAAGGAATGTGGATTTGCATAAAAGAATATTTAGGGAGTGTTCATGGATGCTTTTGACTTATGAGTCATGGTCTTGATTTCAGTAATAATACATATTGTAATGTAAAATATAGGTCAAATACAGACAGACAACTTTTAGAGACAGAAATGTTTTCATAGCCACAGCGGAATAGTTACAAGCATCAAATCTCCTAGAAAGTTTCCTAACCTAGAAGTGCACGAATGTTCATTACAACAGGCAGGAGAAACTCAGTTTCCTATTGCAGAATTCTTGTCATGTCTGTAGTCAGTTACACTTGTTCTAGGTTTTCAAATCCTCCTTTCCAGGACTTCATACTTTCTGATATTTTAAAAAATTCATTCTTTCAACTTTCTGTAATGAGAAGATGAGAGTTTTATAAACTTGGGCTGTTCTTGTTTCCCAGTGATTTAGAAGTTGACATACAAAAACATACAGCAGGAAAGGGAAGCTAATTATAACCAGAGACCCCTTATCAAAACATTTACACAGGATCATAGCAGAACAGTTCTGCAGTTGTCAATTTTATTTTTTCAAAAGATTTGTCTTGGATAAAACAGATTATAAAATGGAAGTAATCTAGTAACCTACCTTCATTATAACTTTTGCTTGCTTTGACTTGGTATTTAGGCATCTTTGTCGTCTATGTGTTTTCAGGGTGATACTGTTAAGGGAAGATCCAAAACAGTCTTAAATTTTGGATGGAAAAACATAAGAAAAACAAAGCAAAAAAGCCACCACCATTGTTATCTTCAGTGAGTCCATTACTTACATCACTTCTGTTTTGTCACAGTTATTACTTGGGTAAATTATGGAGACTTTCTCAATATCTGCCACTTTCACTGCTTTTACTCCAGGGCCTGTGCAAAGACACCGTCCCGCTTTGAACATGGGGAAGCCTAGAACAGATCATAGCATCAATTACTAATACATCTGATTGCAATCATATAGCTATGATTTATGTATAATCTTGATTGAAGAATGTGGGCCAGGTTTTCATTAAGGCTAAAGATAGTAATTTGTCAAATAGCACTCAACACTGCTGTTACTGGGAAAGGAGCTTAAGTAAGAAGTTGATGATCTTCTCTTTAAATTTGTAAGCAAACCATTAAAGAATAAGGGGAAGAATGAAAGACGTTTATTGGAGATCAAGCTTATTTGCCTCTTGCTTTTATGCTCAAGAATTTTTCCAGAAAGCTAATAACATTATCTCATATAAAATCTTCTTAGCAGACATTTAAAACTATTGCTAAAGGCTCTTACCAGATTTTGCAGCCAAATAAGAAATTCTATTAAATTTATCATCTCTAGTTTAAGTAATCATCTCTAGTATTTTAAACATTTCCAATATTCTCTGCCAAACCTATAGTAACTTCTAATGTGTGAGGTTAAATAAAAATTTACTGTTTCTTTTAGGATAAAAGTGGAAGAAAAGACATTTGAAGCATTAGAAAAGAAATTTATAGGTTGAGAAGTAAAAAGTACCATATACCTTGAACAATTGTAGCACAGAATATCACAGCCAGGACTGTAGCCATGCCCTTCATATTCATGTTTGTCTGTTGCTGCTGCTTTGGCTTTGATACTCTTCTTGGAGGGAGTAGAAATGCTGATCATGGAAGAGAAGTCTTAATTGGCATATGTAAGGCATTTTATACACCAGCAGTCCTCTTACGGCAATAGGAATTTCCCTCCTTGAGTCATGTTCCTTTCTTCCAATAGTTTCTATTTTGTTCTCATCTAAATATTACTCTCCCTTCCTTTTGTTACAGGGTTGAAAGTAATACGAATGTGAAAGCTCTTTGTAGATAGTAAAGTGCTGTATAAATATAGAATAGAGTACACCCACATGGGAACCAGCCTTAAGGTAGCATTTCCTAGAAATGTATTTAATTATTGGACTACGCTGGGCAGTGAAATTCTGACTGCCATTCATTCTTCCATTCAGGAAGATTGTCTTCCTATATTCAGTCCTTTCACTCTCCATCCTTCACATAACTATATAAAAGAACATTCTTTTAAAAAATTATACTTTTTTGGACTTCCCTGGTGGCACAGTGGTTAAGAATCCGCCTGCCAATTCAGGGAACACGGGTTCGATCCCTGGTCCAGGAAGACCCCACATCGTGGAGCTACTAAGCCCGTGCTTGACAACTACTGAGTCTGTGCTCTAGAGCCCGCGAACCACAACTACTGAGCCCGTGCGCCACAACTACTGAAGCCTGCATGCCCTAGAGCCCATGCTCCACAACAAGAGAAGCCACGCAATGAGAAGCCCGTGCACCGCAACGAAGAGTAACCCCCGCTCACTGCAACTAGAGAAAACCTGCGTGCCGCAATGAAGACCCAACACAGCCAAAAAAATGAATAAATAACTAAATAAAGTAAAAAAAAAAGTATACTTTTTCTTTTGCTTTTAAGTCCAAACTCTTACATGTAAGACCTATTTTATTTGACATCAAACGACCTTTTATTTCACCTTATTTATATTTTGCTGACTATAATTGCATGTCTGAAGAAGTCTCCTAAACAGCTATACTTCTGAATTTATATCCATTTCTTTTTGCATGTTTAACAGTTTTTACATATATGTATACGTCTCAAGCACTGTTATTTAGTACATAAAGTTGTATGAGTTGTGGATTTTTAAAAAATGATTGTCTTTTCTCATGTGATGTTTTTATTTCTTGGATTCTACTTCCATGTAACCCCTGTTTTCTTTTTCTTTTTACCTTTCCCTCTTAAGCTTTCTAAATCTGTTTATTTTAAATATGTCACTTGCAAACACTTAAAAAATCATATCAAAGGGAACTTCTAATAGGTGAATTTAATTATTTTCCATGTAATTGGTAATCTGTAAGCTTTTTAAAATGCTTCCTTTATCTTTTCTGTCTTTGTTTTCTTTGATTTCTTTCTAACTTTAAATATATTTTCTTTAACATTTTCTTATGTGATTTGAACAAAATACATTGTTTTGTGTTTTGCTAGTAATCTTAGAAAAAGTCAGGTTAAAAATTTTCTTAATAATTTACATCAACCATAAATAGAATCTTCTGGTTCCTCCCTTTGTAAGATGAGAAGAATCACTGTAACTTTCTTTCAAACATTTCTTCCTATTTCCTAGTTTTGTTGGTATAATCTGGGGTTCGTAGCTAGTTTACTATTTTCAGATGATTATTTCACATTACTCAACTTCTTTTTTGAGAATTATGATTACATTTTATTCTGAAATCATATATTTATTTAGACATATCCTACATTTAAATTATTTTATCAAACACTACAAGTCTTTAAAACCTCTTAGTCTTTATTTTAATTAATCTCAAAGTAGCTGGATATTATTTCTCATTCATTCATTCATTTAACATATATGATTCAAGGCAAATTTTCTCACAGGAAAACTGGTAAAGTATCAATAAAAGGAATATGTTCTTGGATTTCATAAATCCTTATCCATTATTTTTTCTTCACTTCAAGTTCTCAGGTAATATGTAGATCCAGAATTATGCAGAGTTGGGACAGGAGGTGGTTCTGTGCTTTAACCTTTTTACTTCTTTATTTGAAATATACAAAAAGTAAGCCTAATTAGGCTCTGGCAGGTGCTAATATGGATGCTCTCTCTTTCCTTAACACTGTCTCCCTTTTTACTGCCTTTTCCTCCCAGAGTCCCTGCCTTAAAGTTTACTGGAAAGCACCACCCCATTCTACAATAGTTCATTGCTCATTCATTCATAGAACAAATATTTATTTTAGGTGTCTATTACATGCCTGGCACTCTTTTGAGATTTGAAAATAGAGCAGTGAAAAAATCAACCAAGTTCATTTTTGTGTCTTTCACGTTTTACAGTGTTCTATTGTAGAAGGCAGTCTGCCTAATTTCTACTGGTTCTGTAGATGTGTGTCTTTAAGACTATGACTTCTTCTGACCTAAATACTTTCTATTATCACATGAGGAGGATTAATTTCTATTCATATGTTATGGTTCCTTTAGCACTTTCCTCAGCTTTCCTGTATCCTTTCCTTCTTTTAAGTTTTGATATCTTCATAAAGTTTTCTTCAATACATAGTGATTTCTTCTCCTGGCTTTAGAGCACTTACTGTCTTGTCTAGCTTTATCCAGAAGAAATATAATGGCCACCTACTTAATTTTAAATATTCTAGTAGCCACATTTTTAAACGTTTTTTATTTTTATTTTTTTGGCCATGCTGCACGGCTTGTGGGATCCTTGTTCTCCAACCAGGTATCAAACCCGTGCTCCCTGCAGTGGAAGTGCGGAGTCCTAACCACTGTACCGCCAGGGAATTATCTCTAGTAGCCACATTTAAAAAGTAAAAAGAAACAGGTAAAATTAATTTTAATAATATATTTTATGAAACATGAAAAAGTTATTTCAAAGTGTAATCATTATAAAAACATTAAGAGATTTTAATTTTTTTAGTACTTCATCTTCAAATTAGCCACATTTCAGATGCTTAGTAGCCGCATGTGTTTAGAGATGACCATATTGGACAATACATGTCTAGTTATTCATTTAGCGTATTCTACTACCTTGATACTAAATTTTAAATAAAGATGGGTATGGAAAGAAGGAGAGATACTGTGCTTTTTTTTTTTGGTTTGTTTTAGAAACTTTTCTAAATCTTCCTAGTCCTTTCTCTCTTCACTAAGTCATTATATCTCATTGCTCTTTCTTTTTGTTTTATTTATTTATTTATTTTTATTTACTTTTTGGCTGTGTTGGGTCTTCGTTTCGTGCGAGGGCTTTCTCTAGTTGCGGCGAGCAGGGGCCACTCTTCATCGTGGCGTGGGAGCTACTCTTCATCGCGGTGCGCGGGCCTTTCACTATCGCGGCCCCTTCCGTTGCGGGGCACAGGCTCCAGACGTGCAGGCTCAGTAGTTGTGGCTCACGGGCCCAGTCACTCTGCGGCATGTGGGATCTTCCCAGACCAGGGCTCGAACCCGTGTCCCCTGCATTAGCAGGCAGATTCTCAACCACTGCGCCAGCAGGGAAGCCCTGCTCTTTCTTTTTGATTAAGCAGGACAAAGATTAAACTGTATTCTCTCTCTTTTTAGTAGTGTTTGCCATTTTTTGGTTGGTTCTGGAACTGGACTATTCTAAGTTCATCCACTCAAACAAGTTTCCCCTTGAATTTAAAGGAGAATCCCAGGAAACGAATGTAGTTTTTATAATTAATCACCAAAAACCTTTCCAGCTTAACATTTCTATAATCTGTGATTCATATGAAGTTTTAGTTATGATCCCCAATTATGCAATTAATGTAGAATTTTAAAATGTTTTCAAGTGGGAAGAGATTAGTGCAAGGCATTTAAAGATAATTCCCGACCCACCATTTACTAAGTTTTTGAATAATATATGGCTTGCAGAGAAAAGTAATTGAGACTATTTTGCCAGTTAAATTAGTGAAAAATGGGTTAGGAATGGAACAGTTCCCATTTATTATAAATCAGTATAATGTAACAGAATCCTGTTGTTCTGAGCTTATCACTCCTAGGGAAGAGGTTGCCACACATGTGATAGGCACCTAAAATAATGAATAGATGGAACAGATTGACATAGGGTTCTTAACTCTTAAAAGTATAGTAGTACAAAACCTGAATTCTCTTTTATAAAGGAATTAAGGCATATAAGGAGCTGCCAGTGGATTTTTTCAGAAACCCTTAGTGGAATACTACTTCTGTGATTTTCTTATAACATTATTAAAATGCTTTTCCCAGAAATCAGACAGATCCTACAGACTGTATTCAAGGCAGTTATTAGGCACTGGGCAAGGCTGTATTTTTTCCAAAAAATATTTTGGGAAAAAATTGTATAAACAATAAAAAAAATCATTAAGGCACTAAGGAATAGTGCATATTTTATTGCTGTTTGAAATCATTCCACAGAGACAGTGAATTTTGAATAAGGATGTTTCTGAGCCTATACTTAATCTCTTTGTTTGAGATTGACATAAGAAGACATTTTCAAAAGCTGTACCCTGATAATGTAATCTGGTATTTGAGAATGAGATGTACAGAAGCTCACATTTCATAAGGACGACTTCATCCGTGATATGTGCTACCCCAAACATTGCAGTCTCAAATGCACGCACAAAAGAAGAACCAATTTTCAGGGGCCTCCATCACCATACTGACCAACTGCTAGCCATCTACCTTTCCTCTCCTCTTCAGAATGACAGAAGGAATGGAATCAGAACCTGATACACCTTGCATCAAAGATTACTGAACTCTACCAAATTTCTAATGTTAAAGGAGAGACAGTTATCTGTACTCTGAAGGATGAACACAAAAAGAAAAATGATCTTTTAGCTTTCATTGATTGAAGATTTGAAAGTTACAGTTCAATTTACTTTGCTTTTTAACTATGCCTTTTCATGCTGGTCAGACACAGGCTATCTGTATCTTGTTCCTGGAGTTGGATGGCTTTCCATTATCTTAATTAAATTTATTGCAAAGGAGAGGGTTTCCTGGAACAGCTAAGCTACAGGTGATTTATTGAACTATAACTCTTTGATTTTCTGGGAAATAAGTTGATTACAATTTCAATCTACCATTCTTCTTCTGAAAAGAAAACTTAATGTTTTACTTTTTTGGAAGGAGAGTTATCAAATAATCATTATTTGCTTTTTTTTTAAACATCGTTATTAGAGTATAATTGCTTTACAGTGTTGTGTTAGTTTCTGCTGTATAACAAAGTGAATCAGCTATATGTATACATATATCCCCATATCCCCTCCCTCTTGCGTCTCCCTCCCACCCTCCCTATCCCACCCCGCTAGGTGGTCAGAAAGCACCGAGCTGATCTCCCTGTGCAATGCAACTGCTTCCCACTAGCTATCTATTTTACATTTGGTAGTATATATACGGCAATGCTACTCTCTCACTTTGTCCCAGCTTACCCTTCCCCATCCCTGTGTCCTCAAGTCTCTTCTCTACATCTGCGTCTTTATTCCTGTCCTGCCCCTAGGTTCATCAGAACCATTTTTTTTTTTAGATTCCATATATATGTGTTAGCATACGGTATTTGTTTTTCTATTTCTGACTTACTTCACTCTGTATGACAGACTCTAGGTCCATCCACCTCACTACAAACAACTCAATTTTGTTTCTTCTTATGGCTGAGTAATATTCCATTGTATATATGTGCCACATCTTTTTTTTTTTAACATCTTTATTGGGATATGATTGCTTTATAATGTTGTGTTAGTTTCTGCTGTATAACAAAGTGAATCAGCTATACATATACATATATCCCCATATCCCCTCCCTCTTGCGTCTCCCTCCCACTTTCCCTATCCCACCCCTCTCGGTGGTCACACAGCACCAAGCTGATCTTCCATGTGCCACACCTTCTTTATCCATTCATCTGTTGATGGACACTTAGGTTGCTTCCATGTCCCAGCTATTGTATATTTGCTTTTTTTTTTTTAATTTGCTTTTTTTAACCTGTTTGTTTTATGTAGAACCAAACTTACTTGCCTTGGAATATTACTTTTTGCCAAGTTGATCTTATTAGAGTATAATTAACAAGTGTCAAAGAGAAGCTATTTGATTTGTTTTCACAGTAATTCAGAAGGAAAAAAAAACACATGGGTTTGAAAATGAATTATTTTCCTCTAGAATTTTGGGTAAAATTTTAAGACCTCATGTGTTAAAATTTAGAAGACAGAAGAAGAAACAGTCAAGTTCTGTTATCTCACTGAATAGATTAACCCTCTTTTCCATGTCCTCTATACTCCTCACAGAATGTTTGCTGCTATTTGCGTGTATTTGAGCCAGTAGCAGTGGGTTGTATAAAGCAGCTTCAACATCACCATAAACTTGAAAGTAATCATTTTTCTCACAGCAAAGGCAGCTCTGTGCATGGCCTTAAATTGCCTGCCTGTAAAATGACTGCAATCTACAACTGCCAGGTCCATGTAGATGTTCATGTTAATTTTCCAAGTTGGGAAACAACATGCTTATTGTTAGGTGATAGAAACATGTGAGAGTTTAGCAATGAACAACTTTACAAACAACTAACTGAAAGAAGCTTGATTCAATAAGCGGAAGGAAAATTTTGCTGTAGCCTCCCGTATCATTACTCTATTTTTTTCTGCTACTCAGAGAAGCTGAAGGAGAGGGAAAAATAGATCTGGAAGGTATTATTTCAGGGCTAGTTGAAAAGAGGGTAGTACACAAAAGGATCTTGCCTGGAGAGATGAGTCCTGCATGTGAATGTTAGAGGCACTATGTATGTAAGGTATGAAGTTGCATTGGATTTATTTGTATTTTTTAAAAATAGAATAAATGGTTATTTATAAAGAGCATTTCAGTACACATGGTTTGACAATATGAACTTTAACTAAATGTAATGTTTTAAATAGGAGATACAGTCAGGAATGTGAAAAAAAGAACTGGAAGGACTTTTTTTTGTTGCAAAATTTTATTTCTTGTATTATCGTGATACTTAGAATAAGTGAATGTCTTTTGGATTCAAAACAAGAACAACTCTTTAAAATATTTAGATAGGCTGTGTATTATTTTTATTTTATAGATTATGCTAAATGCTATTTCCCTTTTTAATAAAAAGCCAATAAAACGTTCTTGTCTTTTTCCTGTTTCTAAGACTTTCCTGGTTATTGGTTTCACCTTAGAAGCATACATAATCTAGCTTACTTTCCATGTTTCTTGCTTCTCTAGTCTTTAACTTAATTTACTTATTTTTTAATATCTTTATTGGAGTATAATTGCTTTACAATGTTGTGTTAGTTTCTGCTGTATAACAAAGTGAGTCAGCTATATATATACATATATCCCCATATCCCCTCCCTCTTGGCACCTCCCTCCCACTCTCCCTATCCCACGCCTCTAGGTGGTCACGAAGCACGGAGCTAATCTCCCTGTGCTATGCAGCTGCTTCCCACTGGATATCTATTTTACATTTGGTAGTGTATACATGTCAGTGCTACTCTCTCACTTTGTCACAGCTTACCTTTCCCCCTCCCCGTGTCCTCAAGTCCATTCTCTACATGTGCATCTTTATTCCTGTCCTGCCCCTAGGTTCATCAGAACCATTTTTTTTTTTAGATTCCATATATATGTTTTAGCATATGGTATTTGTTTTTCTCTTTCTGACTGACTTCACTCTGTACGACAGACTCTAGGTCCATCCACCTCACTACCAATAACTCAATTGCATTTCTTTTTTATGGCTGAGTAATATTCCATTGTATATATGTGCCACATCTTTTTATCCATTCATCTGTTGATGGACACTTAGGTTGCTTCCATGACCTGGGTATTGTAAATAGTGCTGCAATGAACATTATGGTAAATGTCTCTTTTTGAATTATGGTTTTCTCAGGGTATAAGCCCAGTAGTGGGATTGCTAGGTCATATGGTAGTTCTATTTTTAGTTTTTTAAGGAACCTCCATACTGTTTTCCATAGTGGCTGTATCAATTTACATTCCCACCAACAGTGCAAGAGGGTTCTCTTTTCTCTAGCCCCTCTCCAGCATTTATTGTTTGTAGATTTTTTGATGATGGCCATTCCGACCATTGTGAGGTGACACCTCATTGTAGTTTTAATTTGCATTTCTCTAATGATTAGTGATGTTGAGAATCCTTTCATGTGTTTGTTGGCCATCTGTATACCTTCTTTGGAGAAATGTCTATTTAGGTCTTCTGCCCATTTTTGGATTGGGTTGTTTGTTTTTTTGATATTGAGCTGCATGAGCTGCTTGTATATTTTGGAGATTAATCCTTTGTCAGTTGCTTCGTTTGCAAATATTTTCTCCCATTCTGAGGGTGGTCTTTTTGTCTTGTTTATGGTTTCCTTTGCTGTGCAAAAGCTTTTAAGTTTCATTAGGTCCCATTTGTTTATTTATGTTTTTATTTCCATTTCTCTAGGAGGTGGGTCAAAAAGGATCTTGCTGTGATGTATGTCATACAGTGTTCTGCCTATGTTTTCCTCTAAAGGTTTTATAGTGTCTGGCCTTACATTTAGGTCTTTAATCCATTTTGAGTTTATTTTTGTATATGGTGTTAGGAAGCGCTCTGATTTTATTCTTTTACAGGTAACTGTCCAGTTTTCCCAGCACCACTTATTGAAGAGGCTGTCTTTTCTCCATTGTATATTCTTGCCTCCTTTATCAAGGATAAGGTGACCATATGTGCGTGGGTTTATCTCTGTGCTGTCTATCCTGTTCCACTGATCTATATTTCTGTTTTTGTGCCAGTACCATACTGTCTTAATTACTGTAGCTTTGTAATATAGTCTGAAGTCCAGGAACCTGATTCCTCCAGCTCCATTTTTCGTTCTCAAGATTGCTTTGGCTATTCGGGGTCTTTTGTGTTTCCATACAAATTGTGAACTTTTTTGTTCTACATCTTTGAAGAATGCCATTGGTATTTTGATAGGGATTGCATTGAATCTGTAGATTGCTTTGGGTACTTTAGTCATTTTCACAATATTGATTCTTCCAATCCAAGAACATGGTATATCTCTCCATCTGTTTGTATCATCTTTAATTTCTTTCATCAGTTTCTTATAGTTTTCTGCATACAGGTCTTTTGTCTCCTTAGGTAGGTTTATTTCTAGGTATTTTATTCCTTTTGTTGCAGTGGTAAGTGGGAGTGTTTCCTTAATTTCTCTTTCAGATTTTTCATCATTAGTGTACAGGAATGCAAGAGGTTTCTGTGCATTAATTTACTTTACCATATTCATTGATTAGCTCTAGTAGTTTTCTGGTAGCATCTTTAGGATTCTCTATGTATAGCATCATGTCATCTGCAAACAGTGACAGTTTTCCTTCTCTTTTCCAATTTGGATTCCTTTTATTTCTTTTTCTTCTCTAATCGCTGTGGCTAAAGCTTCCAAAACTATGTTGAATACTAGTGGTGAGAGTGGGCAACCTTGCCTTGTTCCTGATCTTAGAGGAAACGGTTTCAGTTTTTCACCATTGAGAACGATGTTGGCTGTGGGTTTGTCATATACGGCCTTTATTATGTTGAGGTAGGTTCCCTCTATGCCTACTTTCTGCAGGGCTTTTATCATGAATGGGTGTTGAATTTTGTTGAAAGTTTTTTCTGCATCTATTGAGATGATCAAATGGTTTTTCTCCTTCAATTTGGTGATATGATGTATCACATTGATTGATTTGCATATATTGAAGAATCCTTGCATTCCTGGGATAAACCCCACTTTATCATGGTGTATGATCCTCTAATGTGCTGTTGGATTCTGTTTGCTAGTATTTTGTTGAGGATTTTTGCATCTATGTTCATCAGTGATATTGGCCTGTAGTTTTCTTTTTTTGTGACATCTTTGTCTGGTTTTGGTATCAGGGTGATGGTGGCCTTGTAGAATGAGTTTGGGAGTGTTCCTCCCTCTGCTCTATTTTGGAAGAGTTTGAGAAGGATAGGTGTTAGCTCTTCTCTAAATGTTTGATGGAATTTGCCTGTGAAGCCATCTGGTCCTGGGCTTTTGTTTGTTGGAAGATTTTTAATCACAGTTTCAATATCAGTGCTTGTGATTGGTCTGTTCATATTTTCTTTTTCTTCCTGGTTCAGTCTTGGAATGTTGTGCTTTACTAAGAATTCATCCATTTCTTCCAGGTTGTCCATTTTATTGGCATAGAGTTGCTTATAGTAATCTCTCATGATCCTTTGTATTTCTGCAGTGTCAGTTGTCTCCTTTTTCATTTCTAATTCTGTTGATTTGAGTTTTCTCCCTTTTTTTCTTGATGAGACTGGCTAATGGATTATAAATTTTGTTTATCATCTCAAAGAACCAGCTTTTAGTTTTATTGGTCTTTGCTATTGTTTTCTTCATTTTTTTCCCATTTATTTCTGATCTGATCTTTATGATTTCTTTCCTTCTGTTAACTTGGGGGTTTTTTGTTCTTCTTTCTCTATTTCCTTTAAGTGTAAGGTTAGGTTGTTTATTTGAGATTTTTCTTGTTTCTTGAGGTAGAATTGTATTGCTATAAACTTCCCTCTTAGAACTGCTTTTGTTGCATCCCATAGGTTTTGGGTTGTCATGTTTTCATTGTCATTTGTTTCCAGGTATTTTTTGATTTCCTCAGTAACCTCTTGGTTATTTAGTAGTGTACTGTTTAGCCACCATGTGTTTGTATTTTTTACACTTTTTTTCCTGGAATTGATATCTAGTCTCAAAGCATTGTGGTCGGAAAAAATTCTTGATATGATTTCAATTTTCTTAAATTTACCAAGGCTTGATTTATGACCCAAGATATGATCTATCCTGGAGAATGTTCCATGAGCACTTGAGAAGAAAGTGTATCCTGTTGTTTTTGGATGGAATGTCCTATAAATATCAATTAAGTGCATTTTGTCTAATGTGTCTTTTAAAGCTGTGTTTCCTTACTTATTTTCATTTTGGATGAACTGTCCATTGGTGAAAGTGGGGTGTTAAAGTCCCCTACTATGATTGTATTACTGTCAGTTTCCCCTTTTATGGCCATTAGTATATGCCTTATGTATTGAGGGGCTCTTATGTTGGGTGCATAAATATTTACAATTGTTATATCTTCTTCTTGGATTGATCCCTTGATCCTTATGTAGTTTCCTTCTTTGTCTCTTGTAATAGTCTGTTTTAAAGTCTATTTTGTCTGATATGAGAATGGCTACTCCAGCTTTCTTTTGATTTCCATTTGCATGGAATATCTATTTCCATCCCCTCACTTACAGTCTGTATGCGTCCCTAGGTCTAAAGTGGGTCTCTTGTAGACAGCATATATATGGGTCTTGTTTTTGTATCCATTCAGCCAGTCTATGTCTTTTGGTGGGAGTATTTAATCCATTTACATTTAAGGTAATTATCGTTATGTATGTTCCTATTTCCATTTTCTTAATTGTTTTTGGTTTAGTTTTGTAAGTCTTTTCCTTCTCTTGTGTTTCCTGCCTAGAGAAGTTCCTTTAGCATTTGTTGTAAAGCTGGTTTGGTGGTGCTGAATTCTCTTAACTTTTGCTTGTCTGTAAAGGTTTTAATTTCTCTGTCAAATCTGAATGAGATCCTTGCTGGGTAGAGTAATCTTGGTTGTCAGTTTTTCCCTTTCATCACTTTAAATATGTCCTGCCACTCCCTCTGGCTTGCAGAGTTTCTGCTGAAAGATCAGCTGTTAACCTTATGGGGATTCCCTTGTATGTTATTTGTTGCTTTTCCCTTGCTGCTTTTAATATTTTTCTTTGTATTTAATTCTTGATAGTTTGAGTAATATGTGTCTTGGCATGTTTCTCCTTGAATTTATCCTTTATGGGATTCTCTGTGCCTCCTGGACTTGATTGACTATTTCCTTTCCCATGTTAGGGAAGTTTTCAACTATAATCTCTTCAAATATTTTCTCAAACCCTTACTTTCCTCTTCTTCTTCTGGGACCCGTATAATTCGAATGTTGGTGTGTTTAATGTTGTCCCAGAGGTCTCTGAGACTGTCCTCAATTCTTTTTATTCTTTATTTTTTATTCTGCTCTGCAGCAGTTAATTCCACTATTGTGTCTTCCAGGTCACTTATCCTTTCTTCTGCCTCAGTTATTCTGCTATTACTTCCTTCTAGAGAACTTTTAATTTCATTTATTGTGTTGTTCATCATTGTTTGCTTTCTCTTTAGTTCTTCTAAGTCCTTGTTAAATGTTTCTTATATTTTCTCCATTCTATTTCCAAGATTTTGGGTCATCTTTACTATCATTATTCTTAATTCTTATTCAGGTTGACTGCCTATTTCCTCTTCATCTGTTTGGTCTGGTGGATTTTTACCTTGTTCCTTCATCTGCTGCATATTTCTCTGTCTTCTCATTTTGTTTAACTTACTGTGTTTGGGGTCTCCTTTTCATAGGCTACAGGTATGTAGTTCCCGTTGTTTTTGGTGTCTGCCCCCATTGGTGAGTTTGGTTCAGTGGCTTGTGTAGGCTTCCTGGTGGAGGGGACTGGTGCCTGTGTTCTGGTGGGTGGGACTGGATCTTGTCTTTCTTGTGGGCAGGGTCGTGTCCATTTGGGGTGTCTGTGAACTTAGTATGATTTTAGGTAGACTATCTGCTAATGGGTGAGGTTGTGTCCCTGTCTTGCCAGTTGTTTTGCATGGGGCATCCAGCACTGGAGCTTGCTGGCCGTTGGGTGGAGCTGAGTCTTAGTGTTGAGATGGAGATCTCTGGGAGAACCGTTGCCAATTGATATTATGTGGAGCTGGGAGGTCTCTGGTGGTCCAGTGTCCTGGACTGGGCTCTCCTACCTCGGAGGCTCAGGCCTAACACCCGGCCGGAACACCAAGACCCTGTCAGCCACATGGTCAGAAGAAAAGGGAGAAAAAAAAGAAAGCAAATAAAACAAAGTAAAAGAATTAAAAAATGATAAAACAAAAAATAATAAAAATAAATAAATAAAAGAGAGCAACCAAACCAATAAACAAATCCACCAATGATCACAAGCACTAAAAACTGAGATAAACATAAAAATCAGAAACAAATCAATTGCAAACATCAAACCCCAAGTCTACAGTTGCTCCCAAAGTCCACCACCTCAATTTTGAGAACATTTGTTGTCTGTTCAGGTATTCCACAGATGCAGGGTACATCAAGTTGATTGTGGGGATTTAATCCGCTGCTCCTGAGGCTGCTGGGAGAAATTTCCTTTTCTCTTCTTTGTTCGCACAGCTCCTGGGGTTCAGCTTTGGTTTTGGCCCCACCTCTGCGTGTAGGTCACTCTCAGGCATCTGTTCCCCGCCCAGACAGGAGGGGGTTAAAGCAGAGGCTGATCAAGGCTCTCTTGCTCTCTCAGGCTGGGGAGAGGGAGGGGTATGGTAGTCATAACTGGAATGTGGGGCGAGCCTGTGGTGGCAGATGCTGGCGTGACGTTGCAACAGCCCGAGGCATGCCGTGTGTTCTCCCAGGGAAGTTGTCCCTGGATCTCGGGACCCTGGCAGTGGCGTGCTGCACAGGCTTCCGGGGTGGGGTGTGGGTAGTGACCTGTGCTCGCACACAGGATTCTTGGTGGCAGCAGCAGCAACGTTAGCGTTTCATGTCTGTCTCTGGGGTCTGAGTTGATAGCTGTGGCTTGTACCCGTCTCTGGAGCTGGCTTAGGTGGTGCTCTGCCTTCTATGGGCACACTGGGAAGGAATCCCCTCACCTCATGCACCCTGAAACAGTGGTCTCTTGCCTCTTCAGCAGTTCCAGACTTTTTCCCAGACTCCCTCCCGCCTAGCTGTGGTGCACTAGCCCCCTTCAGGCTGTCTTCATGCAGCCAACCCCAGTCCTCTCCCTGGGGTCTGACCTCCGAAGCCCGAGCCTCAGCTCTCAGCCCCCACCTGCCCCAGCGGGTGAGCAGACAAGCCTCTCAGGCTGGTGAGTGCTGGTCAGCACCGATCCTCTGTGCTGGAATCTCTCTGCTTTTCCCTCTGCACCCCTATTGCTGTGCTCTCCTCCGTGGCTCCAAAGCTTCCCACCCCCACCCCCCATCTCCACCAGTGAAGGGGCTTCCTAGTGTGTGGAAACTTTTCCTGCTTCATAGCTCCCTCCCAGAGGTGCGGGTCCCGTCCCTATTCTTTTGTCTCTGTTTTTTCTTTTTTCTTTTGCCCTACCCAGGTACGTGGGGAGTTTCTTGCCTTTTGGGAGGTCTGAGGTCTTCTGCCAGCGTTCAGTAGGTGTTCTGTAAGAGTTGTTCCACACGTAGATGTACTTTTGATGTATTTGTGGGGAGGAAGGTGATCTCCACATCTTACTCCTCTGCCATCTTGAAGGCCCCCCTTAGTCTTTTAATTTTAATGTGTGGGAAGCTGAGCAGTAAGAGGTGTGGTCAGGGAAACATGGCTTACTCCTCAGCTCTGGTCTCCTACTTCACACCTTGCATCTGTGCCAGTTGGTGGTAGCAGGATGGATGATGGAGACCATAATATTTGCGATCATTTGTTGGATGCCTGCTATGTGCCAGGTACTGTACATAGTGTCTCACTAGTCTTTATAATAATTCTGTAGGAAAGAGCACTGGTATTCTCTTTTTAAAGAAGAAGAAAATGAGGCTTCACAAGATTGTGTAACTCTTCCCCAAGTCATTTAACACATTTAATAAGTACTAGAGTCAGAGGACAAGAGCAATGAAAAAGCCTACCTGAGTTCCCTTCTTCTGTGATGAAACAGGGGAGTGAAAGGGAACCTCAGGGGTTTGTATAATTCCAGACCCAAACCTCCCCGGCAAATAGAAAGCTCAGAATATTGAAGTAGAGGACCAAGTACTGAACAATTTGGGATAAATAGAATCTGAGGTTTTTGGTGAGAGAGATCAATCAGAAAAGCTTGAGAAAGTGTAGAGCCCCATTTAATTTATATTTCATTGAATACCAGGAGAATGGTTATTGTGACTTAAAACTTGCCCTGTGTTAGTCATGTTTATACTCTATTTCCCCGTCATGACTAGTAGTCATAACCATTAGAAAACTTTGCTTATTCCAGGGAGAGAGAGAAAGGGAAGAAGACTGTATTCTTTTCTACAATTAGCTGAGATGGACAGAAAGTCTGGTCAGAGGCAGTAGTTGATTTCAGTGCACTAGGCAGCCAGCAGTCCGTGTTCCTGGGAATTTACACCAGATGAAGGCCTTAGATTCTTCCAGGGAAAACAGGGAGGGATAGAGTAGGAGGCAAGGAAACTACTTTAGGACGTTAGCGCTAATTATTGCCGTGCTGCTCCAGTATTCTCATTCCTCCATTCCACTAACATTTTTTCTCTAGCCTATATTCTAAATCCTTTCTAGAGTACTAGTTGCTACCTCTCCTCATCCCAGGTCCCTTCTGGACCCCTCTAAGTTTGAATTTACATATTTGGAAGGATGCCAAGGATCAGCCCAGCTAGTAGATGGAGTTCTGTAAGAGTTAAACTAGTGGAGGGAGACTTTTACTTATACCTGTGGAGTCTTCTCAAAATCTGAAGAATGTGCAGAGTCCAGAGCTGAGTCTGGAAAGCCTCAGAAAAGAGGCATATGAACATATTGCCAAAACTGAGGGCTCCAGAAATAGGTCTCAAATTGCCAGGAATCCAAGAGTTTGGGAAGGGGAAAAGAGAAGTAGTTCTAGAGTAAAAGGGGAGCTGTCCTGGGAATTACCAAGAACCAGCATTATTGTTTAACAGCAGCAGAGTAATGGGGTGTTGCATGTGTTTAGATAGACCAGGAAAGAGGCAGAGTTCCTGTTGCTCAACAGGTTGGGGACAGAGTAAATAAGAGAAAGAGGTGTATTCCTGACATCTCTAGTTGAGACCCATAATACCTTTCTCTCTAGAAAAATAATATATATTAGGTTAGTTAGATTTCTAGGCTAGCCTGCTAAAATAGAGTTACTGCATAATGAACTTGAAATATAGGCTTTGTCATGAAAAAAATCATCTTGGTGGAAAATAACGGGTCTTCAAATGAACTTTTGAATTAGGTTCCATTGATAAGTGGGGAACTACCTGTAAATTAGAATTAAAGTTAGCCAAATTTTGAGATGTTATCATGGCTTACAGATATTCATTAAAAATATAATTTACTCTTAATTTTTGAAAAGTTAAAAAATGATAGTGATACTTTTGAAGAGTACTGATCAGTTATTTTGTAGAATGTGCCTCAATTTTGGCTTAACTTATGTTTTCTCATAACTGGAATGAGGTTATACATTTTTGGCAAGAAAACAACCAAATGCTGTTATGTCCTTTTTAGTATATCATATCAAGGAACTTATATTGTTTTTTTTTAAATTAATTAATTAATTTATTTGTTTATTTTTGGCTGCGTTGGGTCTTTGTTGCTGCGCGCAGGCTTTTCTCTGGTTGTGGAGAGCGGGGGCTACACTTTGTTGTGGTGCGCGGGCTTCTCATTTCTGTGGCTTCTCTTGTTGTGGAGCACAGGCTCTAGGCACGAGGGCTTCAGTAGTTGTGGCACACGGGCTTAGTTGCTCCGAGGCATGTGGGATCTTCCCGGACCAGGGCTTGAACCTGTGTTCCTTGCATTGGCAGGCGGATTCTTAACCACTGCACCACCAGGGAAGTCCCGGAACTTATACTGTTGATATGTCTTATGACTAGTGATATTTACTTTGATCATTTGGTTAAGTTTGTGTCTGCAAGGAAAAACTATCACATTTGGAAACTAAGTAGGAATACAATATGGGTCCTGGATAGGATCTTAGAAAAAAAATGTTAGTGGAAAAAATTGGTGAAATATAAATAAAGTCTGTCATTTAGTTAACAATATTGTACCAATGTTCATTTCCTGTTCTTGATAATTGTGCTATGGTAATATAAGATGTTAACATTAGGGGAAGGGAAGTGATGGAGATAAGGGTACCTGTACTATTTTTGCCACTTTCTATAAGTCTAAAATTAACTCAAAAAGTTAAAAATTAACATAATGATATCTAATATTTACATAGTGCCTACTGTGCGCCAGACTCTATATCTATTAACTCTTTGATTCTTCTCAACCCAGTGAGGGGAACCATTATTATCACCATTGACAGATGAGGAAACTGGATACAGAGAAGTAAGAAACACGTCCATTGTCACATAGTTATTAAGTGATCACATAGCTAGAAAGTGGCTGAGTTGGGTTTTGAACTGAGGCATTCTGGATCCAGAAATCCATTATGTTATACTGGCTTTCACTGTGATATGTGTGTGTGTGTGTGTTTGCGCACACACACACACAGTTTAAAAATAATTCAGACATACAAAAAACAGGTCTACCTTTCCCTGAGGCAATCTCTGTTACTAGGGTTTTCATTGTTGTTTATTTGTTTGTTTTAAACCTTCAGAGAAGAATTTACTCTTGAACATTGATAGCAGCCCATTTTGGTTTTTATCCATAATATTCAGAGTTGCGCTGTCGCAGTGTTTTGTTCTCTCTTCAGAGGCTTCTCATGGTATGCTGACTATTAGAGATAGCAGCTGTATTGGAAACTTAGGGAATCCCTTCTGAGATGGTTGGACAGGAAACCTTTATGAATAAGGTGCTAATTACTCATAACTACAAGGTGCATTCTGTATGATAAGATTAAGTAGAACCAAGCTTAGTTCAGAATTTAGCCAAGAAGTTCTGCTGTCACTCTCATGAATGCTTTAATTAGTATAAATGTCTTTTTTATCTTAGTATTGAGATTATTTATTTATATTTAAAAAACCCCAACTTGGTAACCATTGTAACAACAGCTTTGTTTGTATTCTTTGAAAATAAAGAAAGATCATTATATATGGAATACTGTAGATAGGCCCTTTGGGAGTCTGCATGAATTACTTGAGTCTGGTTACCAGATAAGGTAGAGACTGAACCTGAGCT
Source organism: Balaenoptera acutorostrata (assembly GCF_949987535.1). NCBI lineage: Eukaryota > Metazoa > Chordata > Mammalia > Artiodactyla > Balaenopteridae > Balaenoptera > Balaenoptera acutorostrata. Next base: position 50,365,575 of record NC_080068.1, on the reverse strand, counting down.
TCCTGTAATGGCTAGAGGTACAGGCTTCCACAAAGAACATATTACTCTGAAGAAAGATTTTATCTTTGAGTGAAATAGAAAGTTGATAAAATACATATATTAACAGTTACTAACTCACTGAACTTCATAATTCTAGGAATTAATCATTGCTGATGCATATGTTTAAAGAAATTCATTTCTATCTTTCATCTTGGCCAAAAAGAAAAGAAACTAGTTATTTAAAAGGTGATAAAAAGAGTAGGAATTTCCTGCCTAGTTATGTACATATAGTCTTTGCTGCAGAAGCAACTAGTGTTTGTCTTTCTTTCCATGGTTAGGGCATTTTTTCCTATGTTTTGAATTAAATTTGTAAACAGCAGCAATAGTGACTTCTTTCCTGTTAGCTTTGTATTCATGGTGCAGGGGAAGAATCTCATAGCAGATATTTGCTTTGGAAAGTCCAAAGGTCAAAGTTCCTTTAATTTTCTTACTGTCTTTCCTACCCTTTCTTTTGCTTTTATTTCAAAATTTATTCATATCTCTATCTTTTTTCATCCTTACTTTTTTTAAACACTTTAAAAAAAATAATTTATTTATTTATTTATTTATTTATTTTTGGCTGTGTTGGGTCTTCGTTTCTGTGTGAGGGCTTTCTCCAGTTGCGGCAAGCAGGGGCCACTCTTCATCGCGGTGTGCGGGCCTCTCAGTATCGCGGCCTCTCTTGTTGCGGAGCACAGGCTCCAGACGCGCAGGCTCAGTAGTTGTGGCTCACGGGCTTAGTCGCTTCGTGGCATGTGGGATCTTCCCAGACCAGGGCTCGAACCCGTGTCCCCTGCATTGGCAGGCAGACTCTCAACCACTGTGCCACCAGGGAAGCCCCATCCTTACTTTTTAATTGATTGTAATATGGAATTAAATTTTTAAAAATGTCTGTAAAATTTATTTTTAAAAAGTTATATCTTGAAAAAAAGTTATTTCTGTGTTTTAAATTTAAAAGATTGTGAGTTGAACCATTCTTATTTCTCTAAAAACTTGAATTAAGTGGCTTTTTACTTATATTCTCAATTGTTTTCAATTGATATTTCCCCTTTTAGGGAAAAAGAAATGTCTTTTACTTGCTGCTCAGTACTCTCATTACCTATTCAGGCCATTCCAAATTGTGTGAATAGCTAAATTAAACTACTAAGTGACTTTGACAATTTAGAGAAATGAATAAGTTTGAAGTGCAGTAGCATTAAGGGCAAGGGAATTAAGAGAATAGACTATAGACATATGAGCTGGAAAACTACTATGTTTGTGCATGTATGACAAAGAGAGATGAAGGACACCATTCATCTCTCACCAAAATAAACCATTAGCTAAATATGAGTTAAATGTGCATCACTAACATTTATAAAATTAGGAAAAGGGTTGTTGATGGGGTGATATTCAAGATATCTGTGAGATATTAGTTAGGAAATCAGAAGCTACTTTCCTATAGATGTTAAAATGATGGTGGTGATTGTTAAACTTGAGAGGTCCTTCCAGGGCAGGAACCTTGTCTGATTTATTTTTTATCTCCAATTTATTTGCCTTGCATAAAGTAAAGTGTGTGTGTGTGTGTGTGTGTATAAATAATTGAGATTTCAGGTGTAAAACATAATGATTTGATGTTTGTATATACTGCAAAATGATCACCACAATAAGTCAAGTGAACATCTGTCACCATACATAGTTACAGAATTTTTTTCTTGTGATGAAAAATTTTAAGATCTACTCTCTCAGGAACTTTCAAATATGCCATACAGTATTATTATTATTTTTTTAAATTTTTATTTATTTATTTATTTTTAGTTTATGGCTATGTTGGGTCTTCGTTTCTGTAGGAGGGCTTTCACTAGTTGTGGCAAGTGGGGGCCACTCTTCATCGCTGTGCGCGGGCCTCTCACTATCGCGGCCTCTCTTGTTGCGGAGCACAGGCTCCAGACACGCAGGCTCAGTAATTGTGGCTCACGGGTCCAGCCGCTCCACGGCATGTGGGATCCTCCCAGACCAGGGCTCGAACCCGTGTTCCCTGCATTAGCAGGCAGACTCCCAACCACTGCGCCACCAGGGAAGCCCCACAGTATTATTATTAACTGTAATCACCATGCTGTGAATTAGATCCCTGGGACTTATTTATTTTATAACTGGAAGTTTGTATATTTTGACTCTCTTCACCCATTTTGCCCATTCCTCCCCCCCCGCCACCCCCACCCCGGCAGCCAGTCTGTTCTCTGTATCTATGAGCTTGGTTTTTTTAGATTCCACATATAATTGAGATCAAGTAAAGTCTTAATAAATGTATTTATGTAATCCTTGGCCTCCAAAATCTAGTTAACTTCTAAAGTACTTTCAAATTCAAGTGCAAAAGTACTATAGAACTTAGCCATTATATAATAATAATGTCTTTGAAAGTTGTTGTAAGGTGTTGCCACAACTTCCGTCTCTCCTTACTTACTTTTTCTGGCCACTAGCGACTGCACACCTGTACCTGCACCTAGCCTAGGGCAAGAAAGAGTAAATTGGGACAGCTTTGATCTCAGGAAAACCTATTATTTGCAATGGATAGAGAAGGGGAGGTGTGAAGAAGTGGGAAACCTCAGAATCCTGTGCTGTGTTTCTGGGTTGGAAAACAGAATCTTTCTGGTTTGTGAACCAGTCTACTGATGCTGAGGTGGTATGTAAAGGATGTACCATAATAATGAGTTACGCTAATTAGGTGCATTAGGATTAACCCACGTGGGAATCCTGCGTTACAGAATCAAATATCTATTTCCAAAACTTATTAGCATTGTCATATATTCTAAGGCTTTCATGGATACACAAAAGGTCTTCATTCATTCTAATTCTATATAAGTTTAGGAGGGAAGCCTCTTAAATAAAAAAAATTGATTAACCATCTACTTCAGAGACTGGTATTGACAGTGTGAAACAACTAGGGTGTCTGTAAATGTAAACAGAAACAAAAAAACCCAGCAGCTGCATTGAGACAATGCATCAGTTTAAAAGGTGATGCTATTCTTTAATAGCATGGAGTGAGGAGCAGGGTTTGGGACATACACTACAACAATCTCTCCAGCCTATCTTGAGATATGTTTTGACAGGATTGTTCTTTATTTTAAAGTATTATGGGTTCCTGGTTATCAGTCATAAACCAAATTCAGATGTTAAGATATTTTGAAAATGAAATATATTCCAAAAACAAATGAGTTTTGAATTATCCACTGTCGGATTGATTGTCTATGGAATATGTTTCCCTTCATTCAAAAGATAATTTAGAATTGGCTATATGGTACTCATAATAATTGCCTCAATTGTCTCTGTCATGTAAAATCACTGAATAAAAGGGGAGGAAAGAGACTGTGTCCCATCTTCCTGCGTTCCTTCCACCTCTCCTTCCTTTATTTCTCCCTCCCTTTATCTCTGTGGGGCTGAACTTTTAACTTTACCTGGGCAAGAGAGGATGACTGAGTATGCCAACTTGACAAAGAGTTAGGCTCCAGGTCTTTCTTCCAATTGTTTCCCAGTTAAGCAGTCTTTCCTTTGAATACAAAGTGTAGGATGCTGTGCTGAGATACTGATGCGTAACAGCTTTAGTTGGGGCGGCAGGGGGTTTGGGGAGGGGGAGTGGCTGGGGGTGGTAAAGGAGTGGGTGGCAACTTATTTTCTGGCTGCAGAGCCAGATCAATCAACAACCTAATTTAGGGTTTAGTGCAGGCTTCTCTTAGAATGGATTATGATTTAAAGGACTTGGAGAAGCTTCAGAAGTATGGCATTAAAATAGCCAGAGGTTTGGTGAAAGACTAAAGTAGTAGAGGTGATTTAATTAAAAAGGAAAAGCTGAGTCAAGTAATCGTCATCAGGCAAATGAGTGTATGAAAAGAGTATTGGCCTATGTATTGGGAATTATGGGTCTAATCTAGATTCGACTAGTTAACTAGTGTATTACCTGAATCCTAATTCCATAATTTGGGAAATAATGGGGCACTGGATGATGTCTCAGTTCCCTTTAAACTCCGATAGTCTGTGAATTGGTGTCTATCAGCAGCATTTTATGCTTTTGAACCCCTCCTCCTTGCAATTCTCTTCCTTTGGTGTCTGTGATACGGAACTCATGGTTTTCCTTCTGCCTCTCTTGCTGTTCCCTCTTTGCAGTCCCATCTTCCTCTCCTTGATAATTAAATGTTGTGTATATCTTCAAGATTTAGGCCTAGGCAGTCTTTTATCACTTTCTATCCTATATCTTCCATCCTATAACACTAGCTATATCTTAGGCAGCGTAGTCAATGATCATACTTCAGTAATTATGTAGGTATGTCAATGGTTCCCAAATTATATTTCCAATCTAGACCTCTTCTCTGAGTTCTAGACCTGTGCATAAACTGCTTACTCAGCATCCCTATTTGAGTAGTTAAGAGACACCTCAAACTCAACATATCCAAAAGCAGACTCATAAAAGCTTTCCCTCTACAGTGTACCTAATCTGAGTGTATGACACCATCACCCATCAGTTACAACCAGTTGTGCAAGCCAGAAACATGGGAGACTGCAGTAGTCTCTTAATAGATCAACCCGCATCCGTTCTGTTTTCCCCCTAATCTAGTCTCTACAGTGGAGCCAGAGGGATTTTTTTTAAGGCAGATCTAATCTTGTGTCTCTGTGATACTCTTAAAATATTCCAACAGCCTTTAAGATTAAGACCAAGTTCATTATCATGGCCCTGCCTGCCTCCTCAGCTTCATCTTCCACCATTCTGCGCTTTGTTACTTCAACACTAACCACAGTAACCTTCTTTCATTTCCTCAAGTATGCTATAGCCCTCCCACACATCCCACAGGGTATTTGCCTTGCTCTTCCTTGTGCCCAGAATATTACCCATCCCCTTCGCCATTGCACATATTACTCGTTCTTCTGTTTTGAGCTCAGTAGTAACTTTCTTTTAGAGTAGTCTTCCCTGACCCCCTCCAATGTAGATCAGGTTCCTTTATTAAATGTTCTCTTAGAAGTATGTTCTTTTCTTTCATAGCACTTAGCTCAGTTTATTATTATATAATCCTTTCTGATTATTTAATTAGTCCTGCCTCCCCCACTAGACCGTTAAGTACTATAAGGGCAAGGACAGTTTCTGGTTTTTGCTCACTATTATAAGATTCTTGTATAGTGCCTGTCACATGATAAGTAGTTAAGAATTATTTGTAGAGGGAATGACTTAAATAGCTGTGTGCTGTAACTTTTATTTTTCAGTTTTCATCAAGATCAGGGCAGAAGCTAAAAGTGGAACAATAGAATCAATCTTCAACCTCTCCCTTTCTCTGAGCTTTTTCCTATTTAGTGTATTATCTTGTTCAAGCCATCCTTAGCTTTGGACTAGTAAAAACAAGACAAAAGCAAAGGAAAGAACAAAAAACCTTCCTCATCTTCATATTCTCACCTGGCTGCTGTCTTATTTGTTTCTGTTCCATTACAGCTATTTAAAAAGTAGAGATAGCATTGTGTTTGAAAACATGGGCTTAAGCTAAAAGACCAGGATTCAAGTTTCAGCTCTGCCACTTGTAGATGTATGATTTTGCTTCAGCTTTTCAAATGATGAAATGAGAGAAATAATGGTTCTTTATAGGTTTGCTTTGAGGGTCAAATGACAATACATGTGATATGTTTAGCACTATGCCTGGCATACAGTAAGCACTCCATAAATGTTAGCAGCGATCATTATTATCATCATCGTCATCATCGTAGTTATAAGCTGAGTTGCGTCCTCTCATAACTTATAGCTTGAAGCCCTAAAACCCATTGTGACTGTATTTGGAGATCGGGCCTTTAAGGAGATGATTGAGGTTAAATGAGGTTATAAGACTGGAGGCCCTAATCCGATAGGAACAGTGTCCTTGCAAGAAAAGGAAGAGGCACCAGGGGCATGTGCACAAAGAAAAAGGCCCTGTGAGGACATAGAGAAAAGGTGGCCATCTGCAAACCAAGGAGAGAGGCCTCAGGAGAAACAAAACCTGTTGGGACCTTGATCTTGGACTTCCAGCCTCCAGGACTGTGAGAAAATAAATTTCTGTTGTTTAGGCCACCCAGTGTGTACTATTTGTTATGGCAGCACGAGTGGATGAACACCACCACCACCACCACCACCATCATCATCATCCCATTGTTTCAGTAAGGATCCCATCCTTTCTCCCATTTTCTCCTTAATCTACTGATGTCAGAATTTCTTCTGTTGTGGAACTCTCATAAGTTACTGGTTATTCTTACGTAACCAAGTTCAAAAGACTCTTTTTGTGTCTTATATAGCTTGACTTTGTGGTCCTTGAAAGTCAACTTTTCCTCCCTCATAAAATCTCTCTTCTTTTTTTATTGAAGTATAGTTGTTTTACAATATTTTGTTAGTTTCAGGTGTACAGCAAAGTGATTCAGTTATGTATATATATTTTCAGATTATTTTCCATTATAGGTTGTTATAAGATATTGAATATTGTTCCCTGTGTTACATAGTAAATCCTTATTGCCTATGTATTCTATATATAATAGTGTGTATCTGTTAATCCCATGTTCCTAATTTGTCCCTCCCCCTCCTACCTTTTCCCTTTGGTAACCATAAGTTTGTTTTCTATGTCTGTGAGTCTGTTTCTATTTTGTAAATAGATTCATTTGTATTATTTTGTATTTTTTAATTTTTATTTTATTTTATTTTATTTTTTTTGGCCATGCAGCATGCAGGATCTTAGTTCCCTGACTAGGGATCGAACCCGTGCCCCTCTCAGTGGAAGCTTAGAGTCTCAACCACTGGACCACCAGGGAATTCCCTGTATTATTTTTTAGATTCCACATGTAAGTGATATCATATAATATTTGTCTTTGTCTGACTGACTTCACTTAGTATGATATTCTCTAGGTCATCCATGTTGCTGCAAATGGCAATATTTCATTCTTTTTTATGGCAATATTTCATTCTTTTTATGCACATCTTCTTTATCCATTCATCTGTTGATGGCCACTTATGTTCCTTCCGTGTCTTGGCTATTGTAAATAGTGCTGCTGTGAACATTGGGGTGCATGTATCTTTTTGAATTAGAGTTTTCCATCTTTTCTGGTATGTGCCCAGGAGTGGGATTGCTGGATCATATGGTAGCTCTAAAAAAATCTCTCTTCTTGAAACTTCTGCTTAGTCTCCTTCTTAATTTCCATCTTGAACCTTGTCTCCAGCTGCACCTAAATACCAGTGTTTTCCAGGGCATTATCCCCTGCATTCAAGTCTACCACACCATTTGGCTAATATGATAGGCAGAATAATGCCCGCCCCCCGGATGTCCATGCTCTAACGTTTTGAAGCTGTGAATATGGCAAAAGGAACCTTGCAATTGGAGTTAAGGTTATGGACCTTAAAATATATACATACATATATTAAGTGGAACCAGTGTAATCACATGGGTGCTTAAGAGTGAAAGAGGAAAACAGAACAGTTAGAGAGATACAACAAAAGAAGAGGAAGGGGGGACTCAAGTGTGAGAGGGACTCCACGTGCTGTTGTTGGCTTTGAAGAGGGAGGAAAGGGCCAGAAACCAAGGAATGTGGTGTCCTCTAGAAACTGGGAATAGCTCTCAGCCGACAGGCAGCAAGGAAATAGGGATTTCAGTCCTACATCTATCTACAAGGAACAGAAATCTGCCAACAACCTGAATGAGAAAAGAAATGGATTCTCCCCTAGAGCCTCTAGAAAGAATGTCGAGTCACATATAAGAAAGCTACTAGACCTATTCATGTAATCATTAACTTCTCTCATCTCCTTAAGGGACCACCCCTTTCAGTTTTGCTTCCCTTTTTTTAAAAGCTAAGATTTTCTGTTCCAGAAGAGAGTAACCTTAAATTGAAAAGCATTAGGTTATCTTCAGTTTTCTTTTAAGTTTGAATGATGTTCCAACAGTAGTTGCTTCATGGGGGTTTCCAGCTTTGACAAAAAAGTTAATAACTAAACTCTTGATTACAACATTAGCCACGCCTAGGGACAGAATTTTTCTCTATTCTTTTTTTTTTTTTTTAATTTAATTTTATTTTATTTTTTATTTTATTTTATTTTTTTTTATTTTTTTTATTTTTTTTCAAACATCTTTATTGAAGTATAATTGCCTTACAATAGTGTGTTAGCATCTGCTTTATAACAAAGTGAATCTGTTATACATATACAATATGTTCCCATTTCTCTTCCCTCTTGCATCTCCCTCCCTCCCACCCTCCCCATCCCACCCCTCTAGGTGGTCATAAAGCACCGAGCTGATCTCCCTGTGCTATGCGGCTGCTTCCCACTAGCTATCTATTTTACATTTGGTAGTGTATATATGTCCATGACACTCTCTTACCCTGTCACATCTCACCCCACCCCCTCCCCATATCCTCAAGTCCATTCTCTAGTAGGTCTGTGTCTTTATTCCCGTCTTGCCACTAGGTTCTTCATGGCCTTTTTTTTTTTTTCCCTTAGATTCCATATATATGTGTTAGCATACTGTATTTGTTTTTCTCTTTCTGACTTACTTCACTCTGTATGACAGACTCTAACTCCATCCACCTCATTACAAATACCTCCATTTCATTTCTTTTTATGGCTGAGTAATATTCCATTGTATATATGTGCCACATCTGCTTTATCCATTCATCTGTCGATGGACATTTAGGTTGCTTCCATGTCCTGGCTATTGTAAATAGAGCTGCAATGAACATTTTGGTACATGACTCTTTTTGACCTATGGTTTTCTCAGGGTATATGCCCAGTAGTGGGATTGCTGGGTCGTATGGTAGTTCTATTTGTAGTTTTTTAAGGAACCTCCATACTGTTCTCCATAGTGGCTGTATCAATTTACATTCCCACCAACAGTGCAAGAGTGTTCCCTTTCCTCCACACCCTCTCCAGCATTTATTGTTTCTAGATTTTTTGATGATGGCCATTCTGACCGGTGTGAGATGATATCTCGTAGTTTTGATTTGCATTTCTCTAATGATTAATGATGTTGAGCATTCTTTCATGTGTCTGTAGGCCATCTGTATATCTTCTTTGGAGAAATGTCTATTTAGATCTTCTGCCCATTTTTGGATTGGGTTGTTCGTTTTTTTGTTATTGAGCTGCATGAGCTGCTTGTAAATCTTGGAGATTAATCCTTTGTCAGTTGCTTCATTTGCAAATATTTTCTCCCATTCTGAGGGTTGTCTTTTGGTCTTGTTTATGGTTTCCTTTGCTGTGCAAAAGCTTTTCAGTTTCATTAGGTCCCATTTGTTTATTTGTGTTCTTATTTCCATTTCTCTGGGAGCTGGGTCAAAAAGAATCTTGCTGTGATGTATGTCATAGAGTGTTCTGCCTATGTTTTCCTCTAAGAGTTTGATAGTGTCTGCCCTTACACTTAGGTCTTTAATCCATTTTGAGTTTATTTTTGTGCATGGTGTCAGGGAGTGTTCTAATTTCATACTTTTACATGTTCCTGTCCAATTTTCCCAGCACCACTTATTGAAGAGGCTGTCTTTTCTCCACTGTATATGCTTGCCTCCTTTATCAAAGATAAGTTGACCATATGTGTGTGGGTTTATCTCTGGGCTTTCTATCCTGTTCCATTGATCTATATTTCTGTTTTTGTGCCAATACCAAACTGTCTTGATTACTGAAGCTTTGTAATATAGTCTGAAGTCAGGGAGCCTGATTCCCCCAGCTCCATTTTTCGTTCTCAAGATTGCTTTGGCTATTCGGGGTCTTTTGTGTTTCCATACAAATTGTGAAATTTTTTGTTCTAGTTCTGTGAAAAATGCCAGTGGTAGTTTGATAGGGATGGCATTGAATCTGTAGATTGCTTTGGGTAGTAGAGACATTTTCACAATGTTGATTCTTCCAATCCAGGAACATGGTATATCTCTCCATCTATTTGTATCATCTTTAATTTCTTTCATCAGTGTCTTATAATTTTCTGCATACAGATCTTTTGTCTCCTTAGGTAGGTTTATTCCTAGATATTTTATTCTTTTTGTTGCAATGGTAAATGGGAGTGTTTTCTTAATTTCACTTTCAGATTTTTCGTCATTAGTGTATAGAAATGCAAGAGATTTCTGTGCATTAATTTTGTATCCTGCTACTTTACCAAATTCATTGATTAGCTCTAGGAGTTTTCTGGTAGCATCTTTAGGATTCTCTATGTATAGTATCATGTCATCTGCAAATAGTGACAGCTTTACTTCTTCTTTTCCGATTTGGATTCCTTTTATTTCTTTGTCTTCTCTGATTGCTGTGGCTAACACTTCCAAAACTATGTTGAATAATAGTGGTGAGAGTGGGCAACCTTGTCTTGTTCCTGATCTTAGTGGAAATGGTTTCAGTTTTTCACCATTGAGGACAATGTTGGCTGTGGGTTTGTCATATATGGCCTTTATTATGTTGAGGAAAGTTCCCTCTATGCCTACTTTCTGCAGGGCTTTTATCATAAATGGGTGTTGAATTTTGTCAAAAGCTTTCTCTGCATCTATTGAGATGATCATATGGTTTTTCTCCTTCAATTTGTTAATATGGTGTATCACATTGATTGATTTGCGTATATTGAAGAATCCTTGCATTCCTGGGATAAACCCCACTTGATCATGGTGTATGATCCTTTTAATGTGCTGTTGGATTCTGTTTGCTAGTATTTTGTTGAGGATTTTTGCATCTATGTTCATCAGTGATATTGGCCTGTAGTTTTCTTTCTTTGTGACATCTTTGTCTGGTTTTGGTATCAGGGTGATGGTGGCCTCGTAGAATGAGTTTGGGAGTGTTCCTCCCTCTGCAATATTTTGGAAGAGTTTGAGAAGGATAGGTGTTAACTCTTCTCTAAATGTTTGATAGAATTCCCCTGTGAAGCCATCTGGTCCTGGGCTTTTGTTTGTTGGAAGGTTTTTAATCACAGTTTCAATTTCAGTGCTTGTGATTGGTCTGTTCATATTTTCTATTTCTTCCTGGTTCAGTCTCGGCAGTTTGTGCATTTCTAAGAATCTGTCCATTTCTTCCAGGTTGTCCATTTTATTGGCATATAGTTGCTTGTAGTAATCTCTCATGATCTTTTGTATTTCTGCAGTGTCAGTGGTTACTTCTCCTTTTTCATTTCTAATTCTATTGATCTGAGTCTTCTCCCTTTTTCTCTTGATGAGTCTGGCTAATGGTTTATCAATTTTGTTTATCTTCTCAAAGAACCAGCTTTTAGTTTCATTGATTTTTGCTATTGTTTCCTTCATTTCTTTTTCATTTATTTCTGACCTGATCTTTATAATTTCTTTCCTTCTGCTGGCTTTGGGGTTTTTTTGTTCTTCTTTCTCTAATTGCTTTAGGTGCAAGGTTAGGTTGTTTATTCGAGATGTTGCCTGTTTCTTGATGTAGGCTTGTATTGCTATAAACTTCCCTCTTAGCACTGCTTTTGCTGTGTCCCATAGGTTTTTTTTTTTTTTCTGAAAGCTTATTTATTTATTTATTTATTTATTGCTGTGTTGGGTCTTTTGTTTCTGTGCGAGGGCTTTCTCTAGTTGCGGCGAGCAGGGGCCACTCTTCATCGCGGTGCGCGGGCCTCTCACTGTCGTGGCCTCTCTTGTTGCAGAGCACAAGCTCCAGATGCGCAGGCTCAGTAGTTGTGGCTCACGGGCTTAGTTGCTCGTGGCATGTGGGATCTTCCCAGACCAGGGCTCGAACCCGTGTCCCCTGCATTAGCAGGCAGATTCTCAACCACTGCGCCACCAGGGAAGCCCGTCCCATAGGTTTTGGGTCGTCGTGTCTCCATTGTCATTTGTTTCTAGGTATTTTTTGATTTCCCCTTTGATTTCTTCAGTAATCATTTCGTTATTAAGTAATGTATTGTGTAGCCTCCATGTGTTTGTATTTTTTACAGATCTTTTCCTGTAATTGATATCTAGTCTCATAGCATTGTGGTCGGAAAAGATACTTGATGTGATTTCAATTTTCTTAAATTTACCAAGGCTTGATTTGTGACCCAAGATATGATCTATCCTGGAGAATGTTCCATGAGCACTTGAGAAAAATGTGTATTCTGTTGTTTTTGGGTGGAATGTCCTATAAATATCAATTAAGTCCATATTGTTTAATGTATCATTTAAAGCTTGTGTTTCCTTATTTATTTTCATTTTGGATGATCTGTCCATTGGTGAAAGTGGGGTGTTAAAGTCCCCTACTATGATTGTGTTGCTGTCAATTTCCCCTTTTATGGCTGTTAGTATTTGCCTTATGTATTGAGGTGCTCCTATGTTGGGTGCATAAATATTTACAATTGTTATACCTTCCTCTTGGATCGATCCCTTGATCATTATATAGTGTCCTTCTTTGTCTCTTGTAATAGTCTTTATTTTAAAGTCTATTTTGTCTGATATGAGAATTGCTACTCCAGCTTTCTTTTGATTTCCATTTGCATGGAATATCTTTTTCCATCCCCTCACTTTCAGTCTGTATGTGTCCCTAGGTCTGAAGTGGGTCTCTTGTAGACAGCATATATATGGGTCTTGTTTTTGTATCCATTCAGCCAGCCTGTGTCTTTTGGTGGGAGCATTTAATCCATTTACATTCAAGGTAATTATCGATATGTATGTTCCTATTCCCATTTTCTTAAATGTATTGGGTTTGTTATTGTAGGTGTTTTCCTTCTCTTGTGTTTCTTGCCTAGAGAATTTCCTTTAGCATTTGTTGTAAAGCTGGTTTGGTGGTGCTGAACTCTCTCAGCTTTTGCTTGTCTGTAAAGGTTTTAATTTCTCCATCGAATCTGAATGAGATCCTTGCTGGGTAGAGTAATCTTGGTTGTAGGTTTTTCTCCTTCATGACTTTAAGTATATCCTGCCACTCCCTTCTGGCTTGCAGAGTTTCTGCTGAGAGATCAGATGTTAACCTTATGGGGATTCCCTTGTGTGTTATTTGTTTTTTTTCCCTTGCTGCCTTTAATATGTTTTCCTTATATTTAATTTTTGACAGTTTGATTAATATGTGTCTTGGCGTGTTCCTCCTTGGGTTTATCCTGTATGGGACTCTCTGTGCTTCCAGGACTTGATTAACTATTTCCTTTCCCATATTAGGGAAGTTTTCAACTATAATCTCTTCCAAAATTTTCTCAGTCCCTTTCTTTTTCTCTTCTTCTTCTGGTACCCCTATAATTCGAATGTTGGCACGTTTAATGTTGTCCCAGAGGTCCCTGAGACTGTCCTCAGTTCTTTTCATTCTTTTTTCTTTATCCTGCTCTGTAGTAGTTATTTCCACCATTTTATCTTCCAGGTCACTTATCCTTTCTTCTGCCTCAGTTATTCTACTATTGATCCCATCTAGAGTATTTTTAATTTCATTTATTGTGTTTTTCATCATTGCTTGGTTCCTCTTTAGTTCTTCTACATCCTTGTTAAATGTTTCTTGCATTTTGTCTATTCTATTTCCAAGATTTTGGATCATCCTTACTATCATTATTCTGAATTCTTTTTCAGGTAGACTACCTATTTCCTCTTCATTTGTTAAGTCCATTGTGTTTTGAGCCTGCTCCTTCATCTGCTGTGTGTTTTTCTGTCGTCTCATTTTGCCTATCTTACTGTGTTTGGGGTCTCCTTTTCACAGGCTGCAGGTTCGTAGTTCCCATTGTTTTTGGTATCTGTCCCCAGTGGCTAAGGTTGGTTCAGTGGGTTGCGTAGGCTTCCTGGTGGAGGGAACTAGTGCCTGAGTTCTGGTGGATGAGGCTAGATCTTGTCTTTCTGGTGGGCACGTCCACATCTGGTGGTGTATTTTGGGGTGTCTGTGGCCTTATTTTGATTTTAGGCAGCCTCTCTGCTAATGGATGGGGTTGTGTTCCTGTCTAGCTAGTTGTTTGGCATAGGGTATCCAGCACTGTAGCTTGCTGGTCGTTGAGTGAAGCTGGGTCTTGATGTTGAGATGGAGATCTCTGGGAGATTTTTGCCGTTTGGTATTACGTGGAGCTGGGAGGTCTCTTGTGGACCAGTGTTCTGAAGTTGGCTCTCCCACCTCAGAGGCACGGCCCTGATGCCTGGCTGGAGCACCAAGAGCCTTTCATCCACACGGCTCAGAGTAAAAGGGAGAAAAAATAGAAAGAAAGAAAGAAAGAGGCTATAATATAGTGAAGTAAAATAAAGCTATTGTAAAGCAAAGTTATACAGACAAAATCTCACCCAGAAGCATATACATATACACTCACAAAAAAAAGGAAAAGGGGAAAAATTAATATCTCCTGCTCCCAAAGTCCACCTCCTGAACTTGGGATGATTCGTTGTCTATTCAGGTATTCAACAGATGCAGGCACATCAAGTTGTTTGTGGAGTTTTAATCCGCTGCTTCTGAGGCTGCTGGGAGAGATTTCCCCTTCTCTTCCCTGTTCGCACAGCTCCTGGGGTTCAGCTTTGGATTTGGACCCGCCTCTGCGTGTAGGTCGCCTGAGGGCGTCTGTTCCCCGCCCAGACAGGATGGGGTTAAAGGAGCAGCTGCTTCGGGGGCTCTGGCTCACCCAGGCCGCGGGGAGGGAGCGGTACGGAGGAGGTGGGGCGAGCCTGCGGCGGCCGAGGCCGGCGTGACGTTGCACCAGCTCGAGGCGCGCAGCGCGTTCTCCCGGGGATGTTGTCCCCGGATCCTGGGACCCTGTCAGTGGCAGGCTGCACAGGCTCCCGGGAGGGGAGGTGGGGAGAGTGACCTGTGCTCACACACAGGCTTTTTGGAGGCGGCGGCAGCAGCTCCAGCGTCTCACGCCCGTCTCTGGGGTCCGCGCTGATCGCCGCGGCTTGCGCCCTTCTCTGGAGTTCGTTTAGGCGGCGCTCTGAATCCCCTCTCCTTGCGCGCAGCGAAACAAAGAGGGAAGAAAAAGTCTCTTGCCTCTTCAGCAGCTGCAGACCTTTTCCCGGTCTCCCTCCCGGCTAGCTGTGGTGCGCCAACCCCTTCAGGCTGTGTTCACGCCGCCAGCCCCAGTCCTCTCCCTGCGATCCGACCGCAGCCCGAGCCTCAGCTCCCAGCCCCGCCCACCCCGGCGGGGGAGCAGACAAGCCTCTCGGGCTGGTGAGCGCCGCTCGGCGCCGAGCCTCTGTGCGGGAGTCTCTCCGATTTTCCCTCTGCGCCCCTGTTGCTGTGGGATCCGCGCTGATAGCCGCGGCTCGCGCCCTTCTCTGGAGTTCGTTTAGGCGGCGCTCTGAATCCTCTCTCCTTGCCCGCCGCGAAACAAAGAGGCAAGAAAAAGTCTCTTGCCTCTTCGGCAGCCGCAGGCTTTTTCCCGGACTCCCTCCGGGCTAGCTGTGGTGCGCTAACCCCTTCAGGCTGTGTTCACGCCACCAGCCCCAGTCCTCTCCCTGCGATCCGACTGAAGCCCGAGCCTCAGCTCCCAGCCCCGCCCGCCCCGGCGGCTAAGCAGACAAGCCTCTCGGGCTGGTGAGTGCTGCTCGGCGCCGAGCCTCTGTGCGGGAACCTCTCCGCTTTGCCCTCCGCACTTCTGTGGCTGCGCTCTCCTCCGTGGCTCCGAAGCTTCCCCCCTCCGCCACCCGCAGTCTCTGCCCTCGAAGGGGCTTCCTAGTGCGTGGAAACCTTTCCTCCTTCACGGCTCCCTCCCACTGGTGCAGGTGCTGTCCCTATTCTTTTGTCTCTGTTATTTCTTTTTTCTTTTGCCCTACCCAAGTACGGGGGGAGTTTCTTGCCTTTTTGGAGGTCAGACGTTTTCTGCCAGCGTTCAGTGGGTGTTCTGTAGGAGCAGTTCCACGTGTAGATGTATTTCTACTGTATCTGTGGGAAGGAATGTGATCTCTGCGTCTTACTCTTCCGCCATCTTCCCTCAGATGTCCCTCTCTATTCTTCATGTTATATAAAATGCTCACCTTTTTAATAATGTTCTTACGCATTTTTAAAAAATGTACAGGCTTGAAAGTAAACATTATTCTTCCTTTTTTCCCCTTCTTATTTAGGAATGTGTAACTTCCACAGGATTTTCCAATCAGTAAATCAGATCCTGTTTACCCTTATTTTGTGTGCTCAGTCCACAAGATCCCACGCAATTTTGGACGTCTTATAGCTGATAAGTGAATGAAAATAGCTTATTTTCCGTCTGATTTAAAAGCTTTTTTTCTTTCTAAATCTATGTTAATTAATCAATTTTGTATTGTATGGAGAAAAAAGGCAGATGAAGATATGGCTATTGCTTCAGCTGCTCTTGAATTTTTTTAATAAAAAAAGTCTTAATAAGCACCCCCCCACCAAGTCTCCCACCCTGAGGAGAAGGACTGAACAAAATGGGAAGTTCCCATTTCTTCAGGGAGAGAGAGGGTGAGTGCTGCCCCGGATCAGGGATCCTTTCCTGGTTTAAAAGGTAAATGAGCACCTACATGACATGGACCCTTTACCTCTCTGACCTCATCATCTGCTATACTTTTCACTCACTCTCCATCAGCCAGCCACAGTTACCTTTCCTCAGACATAGGAGGAAGGCTCCCTGTTCTAGCTCAGTGTTGTCCAAAAGAAATACAAAGCAAACCACACGTGCAATTTAACATCTTCTAGCAGCAAGGAGGACTTCCCTGGCGGTCCAGTGATTAAGACTCCGTACTTCCAGTGCAAGGGGCATGGGTTCACTCCCTGGTTGGGGAACTAAGATCCCACATGCCACACTGTGGCCAAAAAAAAAGTAAGGAAATAAATAGATAAATAAATAAAAATTTCTAGCAGCACCATTAAAAATGATTAAAAGAAGCAAGTGAAATTAATTTTATTAATGAATTATTTAACCCAATATATCTAAATAAGAAGTTTTACTATTTTTTCTCCTACTTTGTGTTTGAAATCTGTGTTTTACCCTGACAGCACATTTCACTTGGGCACTGAATTTTCATCAGAGATACTTGATCTGTATTTAGATTTTATAAAGTTTACAGTTGAAGCATAGAATCTCATATCCTAGTTATTCTAAACATAACTTAAATTTTTTCAAATAAATCCAGTATCAGCTGTTTTTTTTTTTTTGAATTTATTTATTTATTTATTTATCCTTGGCTGTGTTGGGTCTTCGTTTCTGTGCGAGGGCTTTCCCCAGTTGCGGCGAGCAGGGGCCACTCTTCATCGCGGTGCGCGGGCCTCTCACTGTCGCGGCCTCTCATGTTGCAGAGCACAGGCTCCAGACACGCAGGCTCAGTAGTTGTGGCTCACGGGCCCAGCCGCTTCGCGGCAAGTGGGATCTTCCCAGACCAGGGCTCGAACCCCTGTCCCCTGCATTGGCAGGCAGACTCTCAACCACTGTGCCACCAGGGAAGCCCCAGTATCAGCTTTTAAGTTTAAATTAAATAAGTTGAAACACAGTAAAACAATTCAGTTCCTTAGCCACCAAGTCACATTTCAAGTGTTCAGTAGGCATAGTTGTTACTGGACAGTGCAGTTCTAATTATTCTCTCTCTGTAAAGAAAGCTTTCCTACAGATAACGGCTTGGTTAACTCCCTTACCTCCTTAAGTTTTTTTCTCAAATCTCACCTTCTCAGTGAGGCCTGCCAACCATTCTACTTAATACTACAATCTGCCCATAACTCACCATACTCCATACTTCTAATCTGCCATACTCCACCCTACTTCATCTCTCTTCACTGTATAATTGCTAATTTATTATTTTCATTGTCAGTTGCTTCCCTCCCTTTCTTCTGCTACTTGCTAGATGGAAGCTTCCTGAAGGCAGAGATCTTTGTTTTGTTCACTGATATATCCCAACACCTAGAATAGTGCTTGGCCTATAACAGGTACTCAATAAACATTTAGATCAAATTTATTAAATGAATGAATCATTCTAAAAACTTGTTGAAATTATTAATAAATACATATTAGGTTCTAGATATAATTCAGACAGAGTTAAAAAGCATTATTGACCAAATTCTGCTTAAATATATCTTGAATGCATTCTTTGTACCTTTATATTGTTTTAATCTGGAAGTCGTGGGAAGAGAAATGAGGAGTACAAAAGAAGTTTATAATCTAGTTAGGAAAGTTGATTCACAAAAAAGAGAAAATATGAAAAATGATGCATTCTGCTGCAAACATTAGAGAATTGACTTAAAATATGGTGCCTCTAGTCGTGCTGCATATATTCCTTTGAGAATTTCTCAATATATATTTGAGTATTTATGTGTTTATCATTTGACAAGACTTGAACATGACAAATAGAAAAACTGAAAGTATTATAAAACCTACACTTGAAAACTAGATAGAACAATGACAAAGAGAGAATAATTTCAGTTCTGAAAATTGAATTTAACAAAAACAATCTTTTAAAGAAATGTTGCTGGAACAACTAGACATAAACATGCAAAAGAATGAATCTAGTCTCAGACCTTATACCCTTCACAAAAATTAACTCAAAATATATCACAGACCTAAATATGAAATGCAAAACTATAAAACTAGAAGATAACATAAGGAAAAACCTAGATAGCCTTGGGTATGGTGATGATTTTTTGGCTATAACACTAAAAGGCACAATCCATGAAAGAAATAATTGTTAAGTTGGACTTAGTTAAAATTAGAGAGTTCTGCTCTGTGAAGGATAATGTTAAGAGAATAAGAAGAGAAGCCACAGACTGGGAGAAAATATTTGCAAAGACACATCTGATAAAGGACAGTTATCCAAAATATACAAAGAAATCTTAAAACTCAACAATAAGAAAACAAAAAACCTGATTAAAAATGGGCCAAAGACCTTAATAGACATCTCACCAAAGAAGATATACAAACGGCAAATAAAGTGCATGAAAAGATGCTCCACATCATCTGTTATCAGATGCAAATTAACACAACTATGAAATATCATTAGACACCTATTAGAACGGCCAAATCCAGAACACTGATGACAACAAATGCTGGTGCAAAAATGTGGAGCAACAGAAACTCTCATTAATTGCTGATGGAAATGCAAAATTATGCAACCACTTTGGAAGACAGTTTGGGGGGTTCTTAAAAAACTAAATATACAACATGGTCCATCAGTCACACTCCTTGGTATTTACCCAAATGAATTGAAAACTCAGGTCCACAAGAAACCTGCACATGGATATTTATAGCAGCTTTAACCATAACTGCCAGAACTGGGAAGCAACCAAGATGTCCTTCGGTAGGTGAATGGATAGATAAACTGGGGTACATCCAGACAATGGAATATTCCTCCCTAAAAAGAAATGAGTTATCATGCTTTGAAAAGACATGGGGGAAGACTAAAAATTAGACTTCAAGAACAAGCACAGAATAGATTTCAATCAATAAAATTGGAAACAGAAATACATTAGAGATATGATGGAGGCATTATTTCGCCTAAGAGCAACATCAGAGTCACTGGGAAACTCAAGGAAAAATGAAAAAATTGTAATGATCCAAATATGAAACAGACCAAAATGGGGCATGATTTCAAGTGATTAGTGGAGTATATTCCACCAGAAAGGATTTTTCATTTGATCTTAACACTAAAATGCTTTACTTTGTGTATGATAGTGATCTTGACATTGGAACAGAACAGCAGAGATGGAAGTACAATCCTAGGTGTTTCTTGGCTTTATCCTAAAGAATATTTATTCTTTAGGTGGTTGCAATGTTATAAACAATATTTTTGGGTTTTGTTTTTATTGAAGTATAGTTGATTTACAGTATTAGTTTCAGGTGTATGACATAGTGATTCAATATTTTTATAGATTATACTCCATTTAAAGTTACTAGAAAATAATGGCTTACTTCCACTGTGCTATACAATATATCCTTGTTGCTTATCTATTTTATACATAGTAGTTTGTATCTCTTAATCTCATACCCCTATCATGCGTCTACCCCCTTCCCTCTCCCCCTGGTAACCACTAGTTTGTCCTCTATGTCTGTGAATCTGTTTCTGTTTCTGTTATACACATTTGTTTATTTTTTAGATTCCACATATAAGTGATAACATAGAGTATTTGTCTTTATCTGGTTTATTTCACTAAGGATAATAATCTGTGGGTCCATCCACATTGTTGCAAATGGCAGAATTTCATTCTTTTTTATGACTGAGTAATATTCCATTGTGTATGTATACCATATCTTCTTTACCCATTCATCTGTTCATGGACACTTAGGATTGCTTTCATATCTTGGCTGTTGTAAATAATGCTGCTCTGAACATTGGGGTGCATTTATCTTTTTTTAAAAAAATTTATTTATATATTTATTTATGGCTGTGTTGGGTCTTCGTTTCTGTGCGAGGGCTTTCTCTAGTTGTGGCAAGCGGGGGCCACTCTTCATCGCGGTGCGTGGGCCTCTCACTATCGCGGCCTCTCTTGTTGCGGAGCACAGGCTCCAGACGTGCAGGCTCAGTAATTGTGGCTCATGGGCCCAGTTGCTCCGCAGCATGTGGGATCCTCCCAGACCAGGGCTCGAACCAGTGTCCCCTGCATTGGCAGGCAGATTCTCAACCACTGCACCACCAGGGAAGCCCGCATTTATCTTTTCAAATTAGTGTTTTTGTTTTCTTTGGATATAGACCCAGGAATGGAATTGCTGAATCATATAGTAGTTCTATTTTTAGTGATTTGAAGTCCTGCTATACTTTTTTCCACAGCGGCCGCACCAACTTACATTCCCATCAACAGTTACAGGGATTCTTTTTTATGTACATCCTCATCAACATTTGTTATTTGTAGACTTCTTGATGTAGCTATTCTGACAGGTGTGAGGAGATATCTCATCATGGTTTTGATTTGCATTTCTCTGATGATTAGTTATGTGGAGCATCTTTTCATGTGCCTCTTGGCCATCTGTATGTCTTCTTTGGAGAAATGGCTATTCAGGTCTTCTGCCCATTTGTTAATTGGGTTGTTTGGGTTTCTTTTGATATTGAGTTGTATGAGCTTTTTATATATTTTGGATATCAACCCCTTATTGGTGATATCATTTGCAAATATTTTCTCCCATTTGGTAGGATGTTTTTTCTTTTGTTGATGATTTTCTTTGCTGTGCAAAAGTTTTATGTTTAATTAGGTCCTGTTTGTTTACTTTTGCTTTTATTTCTTTTGCCTTAGGAGACAGATCCAAAAAAATATTGCTACAATTTATGTCAGAGACTGTTCTGCCTATGTTTTCTTCCTAGCTTTATGGTTTCCAGTCTTACATTGATACCTTTAATCCATTTTGAGTTTGGTTTTGTATATGGTGTGAGGAAATGTTCTAATCTCACTCTTTTACGTGTATCTGCCAGTTTTCCCAGCACCACTTATTGACAAGTCTTTTCTCCATTGTATATTCTTGACTCCTTTGTTGTAGATTAATTGACTGTAAGTGCATGGGTTTATTTCTGGGCTCTCTATTCTGTTCCATTGATCTATGTGTCTGTTTTTTGCCAGTACCATGCTGTTTTTATTACTGTAGTTTTGTAGTGTAGTCCGAAGTCAGGGAGGGTGATACCACCAGCTTTGTTCTTTTTTCTCAAGATTGCTTTGGCAATTAGGGGTCTTTTGGGGTTCCATATAAATTTTAGGATTATTTGTTGTAGTTCTATGAAAAATGCCATGGGTATTTTGATGAGGATTGTGTTAAATCTGTAGATTGCCTTGGTTAATATGGACATTTTAGTAATATTAATCCTTCCAATCCAAGAACATAGAATATCTTTCTATTTCTTTGTATCATTTTCACATTCCTTCATCAGTGTTTTATAGTTTTCAGAGTATAGGTCTTTCACTTCTTTGTTTAAATTTATTCCTAGGTATTTTATTCTCTTTGATGCAATTGTAAATGGGATTGTTTTCTTGAATTCTCTTTCTGTTGATTCATTGTTAGTGTATAGAAAAGCAACAGATTTCTGTGCATTAATCTTATATCCTGCAACTTACTGAATTCATTTATTCTAATAGTTTTTTCTATATGTAGTATCATGTCATCTGCAGATCTGAAGATTACTTCTTTGCTTCCAGTTTGGATGCCTTTTATTTATTTATTTATTTATTTATTTATTTATTTATTTTTTTTTTTTTTAAAGGATTTTCTTATTTATTTATTTATTTATTTATTTTATTTTTTTTTGGCTGTGTTGGGTCTTCGGTTCGTGCGAGGGCTTTCTCCAGTTGCGGCAAGCGGGGGCCACTCTTCATCGCGGTGCGGGGACCGCTCTTCATCGCGGTGCGCGGACCGCTCTTCATCGCGGTGCGCGGGCCTTTCTCTATCGCGGCCCCTACCGTCGTGGGGCACAGGCTCCAGACGCGCAGGCTCAGCAATTGTGGCTCACGGGCCCAGCTGCTCCGTGGCATGTGGGATCTTCCCAGACCAGGGCTCGAACCCGTGTCCCCTGCATTGGCAGGCAGATTCTCAACCACTGCGCCACCAGGGAAGCCCTATTTATTTTTTTGTTTGTTTGTTTTTTTTGTTTACTGTGGCTAAGACTTCCAATACTGTGTTAAGTAGAAGTGGCAAGAGTGGGTACCTTGTCTTGTTCCTGATTTTAGAGGAAAGGTTTTCAGCTTTTCATCATTGAGTATGATGTTAGCTGTTAGTTTGTCATAAATGGTGCTTATTATGTTGACATATGTTCCCTCTATACCGATTTTGATGAGAGTTTTTATCATAAATTGGTGTTGAATTTTGTCAAATGCTTTTTTCTGTGTCTCTTGAGATGATCATGTGATTTTTATCCTCCTTTGGTTAATGTGGTGTATCACATCGATTGATTTGCAAATATTGAACTACCTTTGCATCCCTGAAATAAATCGCTCTTGAGAATGGTGTATGTTCCTTTTTATATACTGTTGAATTTCATTTGCTAATATTTTGTTGAGGAGTTTTACATCTACATTCATCAGAGATATTGGCCTGTAATTTTCTTTTTTTGTAGTGTCTTTGTCTACTTTTGGTATCAGGGTAATGGTAGCTTCATAGAATGAATTTGGGAGTATTCCTTTCTCTTTAATTTTTTGGAATAAGTTTGAGAAGGATAGGTATTAGCTTTTCTTTATATGTTCAGTGGAATTCCCCAGTGAAGTCATCCAGTCCTGGATTTTTGTTTGCTGGGAATTTTTAAATTATAAATTCAGTTTCACTACTAGTGACTAGTCTGTTCAGCTTGTCTATTTCTTTTTATTCAGTCTTGGCAGATTGTATGTTTCTAGGAATTTGTCAGTTTTTTCTAGGTTGTCATTTTGTTGGCATATAACTGTTTGTAGTGTTCTCTATGAGTTTTTTGTATCTCTGTGGTGTTAGGTGTGATTTCTCTTCTTTCATTTCTTACTTCATTTATTTGGGTCCACTCTCTTTTTTTCTTAATGAGTGAGGCTAAAGCTTTATCAATTTTGTTTATCTTTTCCAAAAACCAGCTCTTGGTTTCATTGATCTTTTTTTTCTTTCTTTTTTTTGTCTCTATTTTATTTGTTTCCTCTTTGATCATTATTATTTCTTTCCTTCTGGTGATTTGGATTTCGGTTTTTTTCAAATTCCTTTAGATGGTAGGTTAGGTTTTTATTTGAGATTTTTCTTGTTTTTTGAGGTAAACCTGTATTGCTGTAAACTTCCCTCTTAGAACTGCTTTTGCTGCATCCCATAGATTTTGAAAGTTGTGTTTTCATTTTCATTTATCTCAAGGTATTTTCTGGTTTTCTCTTTGATTTCTTTATTGACACATTGGTTTTTTAGTAGAATGTTATTTAGTCTCCATGTGTTTGTGCTTTTGTCTCCATGTGTTTGTGCTTTTCCATTTTTCTTCGTGTAACTGATTTCTAGTTATACTGTTGTTGTCAGAGAAAATGCTTGATATAATTTCTATCCTCTTAAATTTGTTGAGACTTATTTTGTGGCCTAGCATGAGATCTATCCTGGAGAATGTTCCATGTGCACTTGAAAAGAATATGTATTCTGCTGTTTTTGGATAGAATATCCTGTAGCTATCTATTAAATCCAACTGCTCTATTGTGTCATTTAAGAATACTGTTGCCTTATTGATTTTCTGTCTGAATGATCTGTCCATTGATATAAGTGGGCTGTTAAAGTCCCCTACTGTTATTATATTATTGTCAGTTTCTCCATTTACATCTGTTAATGTTTGCTTTATATATTTAGCTGTTCCTGTATTGGGTTAATAATATATTGGGCTGGCCAAAAAGTGCCTTCAGTTTTTAAGTAAAAATAAAAGACACATTTTTCATTTTCACCAAGAACTTTATCGAACAACGTATTCACCCTTTTGTTCCACTACCTTCTGCCATTTTTCAGGCAACTTCATAATTCCACCTTCCCAAAACTTTTTATCTTTTTGAGCAAAGAACTGTTCTGGGTGCCTTTTACAGTCTTCCAGGGAATTGAAATTTTTTCCACTAAGAGAATTTTGTAAAGACCATAATAAATGGAAATCTGAAAGTGCAATGTCTGGTGAATACAGTGGTTGAATCAGAACTTCCCAGCCAAGCTGTAACAGTTTTTGTCTGGTCATCAAAGAAACATGCTGCCTTGTGTCATTCTGATGGAAGATTATTCGTTCTCTGTTGACTAATTCTGGACACTTTTCATCAAGTGCTGCTTTCAGTTGGTCTAACTGGGAGCAGTGCTTGTTGGAATTAATCGTTTGGTTTTCCAGAAGGAGCTCATAATAGAGGACTCCCTTCCAATCCCACCATATACATAACATCACCTTCTTTGGATGAAGACTGGCCTTTGGTGTGGTTGATTTTGGTTCATTTCACTTGCCCAACGATCTCTTCAGTTCCACATTATTGTACAGTATCCACTTTTCATCACCCGTCACAATTTGTTTAAAAACAGAACGTTTTCATTACATTTAAGTAGAGAATCACATGCAGAAATACAGTCAAAAGGTTTTTTTCACTTGTGTGGAACCCAAACGTCAAAGCGAGTCACATAACCAAGCTGGTGCAAATGATTTTCAGCGCTTGATTTGGATATCTTGAGTATGTCGGCTATCTCCTGCCTGGTATAATGTCGATTGTTCTCAATTAATGTCTTGATTTGATCACTATCAACTTCAACTGGTCTACCCAACTGTGGAGCATCATCCAGCGAGAAAACTCCAGCACAAAACTTCGCAAACCGCTTTTGACATGTTCCATCAGTCACAGCACTTTCTCCATACACTACACAAATCTTTTTTTGTGTTTCAGTTGCGTTTTTATCTTCCTTGAAATAATAAAGCATAATATGCTGAAAATGTTGCTTTTTTTCTTCCATCTTCCATATTAAAATGGATACACAAACATTAACCAATTTTGATGTCTTTTTTTAAATGCATGCTGATATGACAGTTGTCACATACAATCTAACAATATTGTTTCAAATGAAGTTAAAGACAACTAAGTGCTACTAGAGCCATCTTACGGAAAGAACTGAATGAACCTTTTGGCCAACCCAATATAATGAGTGTAATATCCTCTTCTTGTATTGACCCCTTTGTCATTATGTAATGCCCTTCCTTTGTCTTTTGTTATAGAGTTAGTTTAGAGTCTATTTTGTCTGATCTGAGTATTGCTACCCCACTTTCTTGTCATTTCCATTTGAATGAAATATCTTTTCCCATCCCCTCATTTCAGTCTCTGTGTCTTTAGCTCTGAAGTGAGTCTCTTGCAAGCACATAGATGGATTTTTTAAAAAAATTTTAGAATAGACCTATAATCAAAATATGGAAGATTTTTTTGTGGCTGTAGAATAGAAAACAAATGTTATTAAATTTTAACAATGTAAAGATAAAAATTACTGACAGGAATTGGAAGGTAGAAGGCAGTAAAGAGATGAAGGGAAGGATAGGAGTACTAATGTCCTCCTATTATAAAATGAGTTCCAGAAAGAGAATGTTGAAAGCTGATTCTTTTAAATATACTAAAACTACTTTTACAATTATCAGTATTGGGAGGAAGAAGGGAGTTGGAATAGTGTAAAATCTTTGTCTATAATAGTAAGAAGTCAGTAGATTTATTTTCAAGTTGATATATTAGTAGTATAGAAGTGATATAAGCAAATGCTAGTAGTATGAACAGAAGAACTTGAAATAGAAGTGATTATTTCTGGGAACAAATGGAGCACTGGCTATTGTTTATCATTTATACACCCTCTGAAATATTTGATGTTTAAGCTATATGTATTACTTGTATAAAATTTAACTTAAAAAGTTAACTTTATGAGGCCTTGGATAATAGACACTTTGAAATTGATGTATTCAGAAGAAAGGATCATTATAAGGCAATATCCTTTGGAGGAAAACCAAATTATATATCTGTAAGAAAGAGAAATTCTTCTTATCAAGACCTCTCTATTCCTTCCTAGTGATATTATGATCTTAAACTTCTTCATCTTAAATCTGTTACCATCACCAGATGGTATCTTGAGGCCAAGGACTCTCTTAAAATTTTTAGTATCCTTCACCTGACTTAACACATAGTACTCAATAAATATTTGAGTTGCTTGTTTCTGTAAACCTTGTATGCACTTAAGGTTCAGATTACCCTATTCAGAGGCAGAGTGAGGTATAGAGGTGTAACATCCACTTGGCCTTAGTTTCCATCCAGCACCTAGGAGAATACTCAACAGATAACTCAGTGCTTCCCATTGACAAGTGTTTCTATCACAGTGGTGAAGAAAATTAAGTTAATTTACAAATATTAGAACATTGACATTGAACGCTATAGTCTGGCACATAGTAGACACCTCAAGTGGTTTTTTTTTTTTTTTTTGTAAGTATTTGAGTGAATGAACACATGAATAAATGAACGACTACCTTTGCTGAATCATATGGATACAGAGAATCCCACAAAAATATAATCTCTGGAGTTACCTTTGTCATCAGTCAGTCACTCAGGAATGGGCCTTTGCCTGGAGAAGAATTCTGATGTAGTTGACTCCTGTGTACTGTGTTCTTGCATATCCCTTTTCTAGAGAGTATCTTTTAAGTGTCGTATCCTAGATTATTGATACCTTTTCTCATTCTTTTAAAGTACTTCATGAGCTCAAATGAATCTCTAATTTTACTAATGTCATATTTCATTTTTTGCTTTTCTACTTTAGTATCAATATTGTTCTTAGTCAGAAGTTCCATTTACAGTCCATTGTCCCAGAATCTTGGTTTGCAAGTTTTAGAAGTCTTCTGAAAGGATGGAATGCAAGGGGGGATTGTCATACGCCCTTATTTCTTTTCCTCGGAGGTGCTTTACTATCCAAATCAGTGATTAGTATATGAGAAACCAAATCCTCAGCAGTTACCATGGGTTCATTCATACTTGGTTGAGTGATGTCTGCCTACAACATTTTGGGTGCTCAGTAAAACGATTCTCTAAATAGTTTTTTAAAAAAATTACGCCACAGTAGTCTCAGTTATCAGTTACTCTTTTTCCATGGTGATTGTTTGTGGGTTGGACTCTGGAGTTTTACTCTGCAAAAAAGACAATTGCTAATAACTTCACGATCTTGGTCTAGATTTTTTGACAACCAGCCAAATTATCTGATTTAAATAATCAAATAAAGGCTGCCTGTAGATTTCAGTGTACTAAAAAAAATTCCTGGGGTGATTTCTAGTACTTGCAAAAGAGATCTGTAAGACCATAACAGGTTAGCTAGGAACCGTCACTGTTCACTTGGCTTTAGCCTCCTTCCAGCATGTAGGAAAATACTCACCAGATAGCTTAGTGCTTCCCACTTGCAAGTGCTCCTATCACAGTGGTGAAGAAAATAAAGTTAATTTGCAAATATTAGAGCACTGACATTGAACTCTATGGCCTGGAACATAGTGTTATATGTGAACTTGCGACTGAGTGTGTCTGTGTGTGTAATAGGTATAAATAAATAGTACAAGACTGCTGAAGCATATGGATTCAAGTCATAGTTCATCTAAGTGTTCATTGAAGCCTAAATTGTAAGTCCAGGTAACCAAAACCAGGACAAATTAATACTTTTACTGGAAAGTTCCTATGAGTAAAGCTTCTTCCCCAAGGAAGTGGGCACATTAGATCTAGTTACAAAAACTAAATTGTTTCCCTTAGTGTCTAAAGATGTTGATACTATTACTGCTAATGTTCATCCTGGAAATCTCATGAAGCTTAGTAAGCCTACTGACTTTCTTTCCTCTCTCTCTCCTTCCCTCTCTATCCTTGTTTCATAAACATTTTTGAAGTTCTCATAGTGTAAAAGACATATACTAAGGAGCATTCTAGGAGATTTGAAGATAAGTTAACATATGTCATGAAGGACATGTGAAAAATATCTGAAGGCATTTAAAAAAAAATACTGTGTCTCTCGCACTGTAATGTAACCCACTCCACTCATACACATAAACACTTTTAAATCATTGCCATAGAGATCCATTGTTCTCGTTAAGAATGTGTCTCTAGTTGTAGTAGAACAAGGAAGTTGAGAATTAAAGCCTAGAGGCTTAAAATTTACCAACAGAAACATGTCTACAAATATAATAATATATTTTAATCATTGTATATTGAATGTTATAGGGGTAATATTCTGGATTATTTTGAAAATACTAAGTAAATATGCTTTCATTCCCTCTGTAGATTCTGTTCCGTCTGTTCTCCAAACACCTTTAAGATTAAGTCATTAGTAGTCCAAGGGAAGGAAAAGGTAGAAAATGCGGAACAAGGAGGTTCATAGGCTAGAGGAGGAGGAAATAGCATGTAGGAAGTACCCTACAGGAACTGGGAGTAGAAGAGTAAAACAGAAAGAAAAGGAAAAGGGGAAGATTAGACTCCTATGTCCTGGCTCCTCTGACCGAAACTCTGGAAAGGGCTGGTGTAGGAGTTTAGAAACAACTTGTTTCAGGGACTCCTGGCACAGCAGTGATTGTTTTCTTTTGCCTCTCCTTGGGAAAACTGGGCTATTTTCAAGGTCTCTTAGAAAACCATCCTGTATAACATGAGACCACCCAAGCAATAAGTTGGAAATAGCAAGGTAACAGAATTAGTTGGGAGCAGACAAAGGTTCCTTCTCTCCAGTTTTCTACAAAATCAAGGTTGTTATGGTGGAAGTCCTAGGTTTCCCTTTGGGCCTGTGAAGGTAACTGGGGCACAAACCAGCTATAATCTTCTGTAAAAAGATGCCCAGCAGGACCAAGGAAGCTCATCTAGAGTTTGTGGGAGGACCACCCAATACAGGTGAGAGGACATAGAAATTGTTCTTTAGAATCCCCAGTGCCAGGAGGGATTTACTGGTGGAGGGATTGACCAACAGGGCACCCAACAATCTGTAGAAAATACTAAGTCATTAAACCAGCAATTAAATGTCACCATTGCTGGAGACCATACCAACAGCTAGAGCCAGCAGAGAACAGAGTACAGTTTTCCCCAATAGCAGAGTGCCACAATGTAGATGGGGAACCATGTGCAGAAAGGAAACGTATTTGTCTATATTGGAAATAAACATAATTCACAAACTCTCATGTCCACTAATGGTAGAACATTAATCTTGCCAATTAAAATTTAGTTACTTCTAAGCTGAAGCAGTCTTCTTTAGGTAAAAATTTAGTTAAATTCAGAATTATTTTCTCCTCTTCTCCTCTTTGTCCTTCCCAAGAGCAAGCTAAGTCCTGCCATTGTGGTGAGAGGTAACTTGTTCTGGTGCTGACCTCTAGTGGTCTCTGGCCTTCCTTAAAGTGTCTGATCCTGCTGGTCTTTGGATGATGGTAATTTGTAATTTACTTTCTCTGCTTAATATCCTGCCTTGGGCTCCAGTCTCTGATAACATGTCCTTTGCATTATCTGATCACAACCCTGAGCTCCTTTGGATTTCCTAGCTCTCTTTCAAGCCTCTTCCTTTGGCCGTTGCAACATTACAGATGCTTTCCAATAGTAGTCTTCAAACTGGGATACATATAAGTCTGGAGGTCATGAAAACATTCCAGGGAGTATGTGGGCAAGGTTGTTGTTGTTACTGTTATTTTAAAAAATTAACTGTATTTATGTATGATTTATATAAATAAAATTCGTCAATTTTAAGTTTTCAAATTCTATGACCCTTAACAAATGTGTATCATCATGTAACTGCCAATACAATCATAATATAAATCATTTCGTCACCCCAAAAGGTCTGTAGTCAGTCTCCTCCCTCCATCCAAGGCCCTGGCAGTCACTGATCTGCTTTCTATCACTATAGTTTTGTCTTCTCTAGAATGACAAAGTTCTAGAATGATAAAGTTTCTGTACGGTGTTATGGAAAAACCCAAACGAACTTTTTGGCCAACCCAATATTATCATACTTAGTGTAATGCTTTTCAGATTCATCCATGTTATTTGTATCAGCAGTTCATTCCTCTTTCAAAAAACAGCTTTACTGAGATTTAATTCAGATACCATGTAATTCATAATTCATGTAATTCATGTAATTCACATATTTAAAGTATATGATTCAGGGAATTTGCTGGCGGTCCAGTGGTTAGGACTCTGCCCTCTCACTGCCGAGGGCCCGGGTTCAATCCCTGGTCAGGGAACTAACATCCTGCAAACTGTGCAGCGCAGCCAAAAAAATAAATAGGCAAGATAAATAAATAAAGTATACAATTCATTGGTCTTTGGTACATTCACAGAATTGTGAAACCATCACTGTAGTTAGTTTTAGAACTATTGACGCGTGCAACAACGTGGGTGGATTTCAAAGCGTTATACTAAGAACTCAGTCACAACCTCACCACCTTTATTGCTGCCATCTTGGTTCAAGCCACCATAATCTCTGCTTGCATTATCGTAATAACCTGTAAACTGGTTGACTTTCACCCTATAGACTATTCTCAGCATAACAGCCAGGGTCATCATCTTAAAAAATAAGTCAAATCTTTTCATAATTCCATTCAAACCTTGTGATTTGCTCCCTTTCTCTTAGAGTAAAATTCAAGATTCTTAAAATAGCCTACAAAGACTTATCTTCCCACTACCACCCTTACCTTGCTGACCTTATCTCCTACAACTCTTCCCTTACTTATGACTCTTCTGTTCCAGCCATATCAGCCTCTTCTATTCCTTCTGCCTGACCACTCTTCCACCACATGGCTGATCTCCCTCATCTCCTTCAAGTCTTTGCTTATATACCACGTTTTCGGGGATTCCCCCAACCATCCAATTTAAATGACAAACTCTCCATGCACTCCCAGTCTCTCTTGTATTACTTTTTATTTTTTAAATTTTTTAAATTTTTGGCTGTGTTGGGTCTTCGTTTCTGTGCGAGGGCTTTCTCTAGTTGCAGCGAGCGAGGGCCACTCTTCATCACGGTGTGCGGGCCTCTCACTGTCGTGGCCTCTCTTGTTGCAGAGCACAGGCTCCAGACACGCAGGCTCAGTAGTTGTGGCTCACGGGCCCAGTTGCTCCGTGGCATGTGGGATCTTCCCAGACCAGGGCTCGAACCCATGTCCCCTGCATTGGCAGGCAGATTCTCAACCACTGCGCCACCAGGGAAGCCCTGTATTACTTTTTAAAAAACGTAACCCTACTATATTCTAACATACTTATATAATTTACTTATTTATTTTAGTTGTTATTTGACTGCCCCCCTCCCACAAAATGCATTTGACAAGGGCAAGATATTTATCTATTTTGTTCACTGATATACCTCCAGTACCTAAAAGAGTTCCTGGAACATTGTGAGCACTCAAATATTTGTTGAATGAATGGATGGATAAATGAAATCAAGAGTTAAAAACTGGAGGTTCCAGTTCAAGATAGCGACATAAGAAGATCCTGAACTCACCTCCTCCCATGGCATACCAAATCTACAGCCATATATGGAACAGTTTCCTCTGGGAAAAAGCTAAATACAGCAATCCTTCACATTAGACAGATGAGAAGGAAACCACATTTAAGTGGGTAGGAAAGGCTGAGGCACAATCTTGCCATAAATTCCGTCTCTGATGCTGCAACCCACAATTGGAAGGTAGCTCAGAACTTGGAGCTTTGCTTTGAGGAGTAAAGAGTTCTTCCTGCACGCTGGGCACCCCAACTTTAAAGACAGTCACCTGAGAGACAAGCCCTCAAAACACCTGGGTCTAAAGACCAGCAGGGCTCACATACACGAGACCTGTGGGGCTGAGGCAAACCGAGGTACAGTTCTTAAAGGGACCGTGTGCAGACTCACCTGCTCTAGGGTGCAGCGCAGAAGCAGCCCTTGAAAATCGCCCAGACTTATATGCGGAAGACTCATTTGCTAATTTTAAAGCAATTGGTCTGAGGAGCAGGGGTCTGCTGGAATATTCTCCTGGGACGGAGGCTAGTGGGCGCCGTCATCATGCCCTCCCTCTCCTTTGCTAAAGCCCCCGGGCGCCATCTTTTCTTCTTCTTTCTTTCTTCCCCCTTCCGATGGGTGTCATCTTTATGCTCCAGTCGGTGGGCGCCATTTTTCACAATTTTATTTCTGTCTTGCTGAAACCAGCGGGTGCCATCTCCCCCGACTTTTAAAAAATGTGTTTCTTTCTTTTTCCTTTTTTTGGCGGGTGCCATTTCGGCACACCCGCCCCCCACCCACCTCCCATCTAGCCAGTGGGTGCCGTCTAGTGCTCTCCCTCTGCTGCACTCCAGAGCACCCGTAGTTCTCAGCGAGGAGCTTCTGTGTACATCTGGTGCGCTGGTTTTCATATTTGGTGACCCAGTTTTTGCAGCTACCACCTGGCGGATCACCTGGCTTTGGAGGCCAAGAGGACTTGTGCCCCTGGGTTTCATAGGACTGTAACAAAAGGAGATTCAGTTCTTGGCAGACTGCCACTCCTAGGGCACTGCACGGAGAGCAGACTGAAACACACTTCTAGTCTTTCTGAGGAAGAGACCTATTTGCTTGTCCAGGGGCTTTGGCCTGACGAACAGACTTCTGGTTTGGCATACTTACAGGGGCTTATAGAGTTGCTCTCAGGGAATGGAGGCAGGTGGACTCCGTCTTTGCGCTCTCCCTCTGCTTTATTCCGGTTCGCTGGTATCTTCCAGAAAGGAGCTTATAGCCTTCTCTGGTGCCCTGATTTTTGCAGATGCTACCAGGGGACACCTCTACATCACTTGGCTCTGGTGGCCAGCCAGGCTTAGCTCGTGGGCCCCACGAGACTATAACCAATGAGAAAGAGTTCTTAAATAGCAACAACCCCCAGGGCACAGCAGGAGGTAACAGACTCAGGAGCTCAGTGTTTTTGTGAAAAAGGCCTATTAGCTTATCATTATTGCTGCAACATGAGGGGCAGGCTTCTAATTAAACACACAGCTAAGGGCTGACTGTAAACCTTTCCTGAGAACTCGGAGGGCAGGTATTATCTTCCCCTTCTCCTGCTGTACCCCAGAGTGTCAGCATCTCTCGAAAGGGAGCTCTTATAAGTGTCTGGTGTCCCAGTTTTTGCATCTGGTGCCCTGGTTTTTGCAGCTGCTGCCCAGGGAATATCCCTTGATTGCCTGACTCTGGTGGTTAGGGGGGATGACGTTCCTAGGTCCCACAGGATTGTAACAGAGAGAGAGTTCTTGGAAGGCTACCATCCCCAGGGCACTGCACAGAAAGTGGACTAAAACACTCCCCTAGTCTTTCTGTGAAAGAGTCCTACTTGCTAGTCCTGGAGCTTTGGCCACAGGGACAAGCCTCAGGTATGAAACATGTTCAGAGGCTACAGAGGTGCTCTCAGGGAATGTAGGCTGGGGAATACCATCTTTTTGCCCTCCCTCTGCCTTGTGACAGCTTACTGGTATCTCCCAGAAAGGAGCTTACACACTCATCTGGAGCCCTGACTTTTATGATTGCTGCCCAGGGGATACCTCCAGATCACTTGGCTCTGGGGACCAGCAGGGCTTGCACTTGTGGTCTGACAAAACTGTTTATTTTGTATTTTTAAAAGCTGCTGGGGACTTCGCTGGTGGCACAGTGGCTAAGAATCCGCCTGCCAGTGCAGGGGATGCGGGTTTGAGCCCTGGTCCGGGAAGATCCCACATGCTGCAGAGCAGCTAAGCCTTTGCGCCACAACTACTGAGCCTGTGCTCTAGAGCCCGCGAGCCACAACTACTAAGCCCACACACCACAACTACTGAAGCCCACCGCCTAGAGCCTATGCCCTGCAACAAGAGAAGCCACCGCAACAGGAAGCCCACGTACCACAACAAATACCCAATGCAGCCAAAAAAAAAAAAAAAAAAAAGCTGCTGCTTGAGGGTCTGGCTTGTAATCAGCCTGAACTAGATGCTGAGTGAGATCCTTCCCTTTGGGACACTAACTAGTCTTAGCGCACCCTCAGCTACTGGGAGCTATTAAATATAAAATAGGCTGCTTGGATAATCACAAACATGTTGAGAAACAACAAAGAGGGCTAGGGCAGGGTTGAATGATAAGGTTTGTGTCCTACACAGGGCCAACCCTTCAGAACTGGGAGAAGCAGCTCTTTCATCTAATGCATAGAAACCAACATAGAGAGTCAAGCAAAGTGAAGAAACAGAGGAGTGTGTTCCAAATGGAAGAACAAGATAAAACCTCAGGAAAAAATCTTAATAAAATAGAGATAAGTAATTAACCCGATAAAGGGTTCAAAGGTAGTGGTCATAAAAATGCTCACTGCACAAGAGGGAGGAGATATGGGGATATATGTATATGTATAGCTGATTCACTTTGTTATAAAGCAGAAACTAACACACCATTGTAAAGAAATTACACTCCAATAAAGATGCTAAAAACATAAAAAAATAATAATAATTTGAAAAAAAAATGCTCCCTGAACTCAGAAGAGGAATGGATGAACACAGTGAGAACTTCAGCAAAGACATAGAAAATATTTAAAAGTTGTGAACAGAAGTCACAGAGCAAAGAATATGGTAACTGAACTGAAAAACACACTAGTGGGATTCAACAGCAGACTAGATGAAACAGAAGAAAGGGTCAGTGAACTCAAAGACAGGGTAGAAGAACTCACCAAATCAGAGTAGCAAAAAAAGAAAAAAGAATGCAAAAAAGTGAAGATAGCATAAGGAACTTATGGGGCAACATCAAATGGACTAACATTTGTATTATAGGAGTCCCAGAAGGACAGGAGAGAGACAAAGGGGAGAAAATTTATTTGAATAAATGATGGTTGAAACTTCCCTAACATGGGGAAGGAAACAGACATCCAGATCCAGGAAACCCAGAGAGTTCCAAATAAGATGAACCTGAAGAGACCCACAATAAAACTCATTATA
This sequence comes from Balaenoptera acutorostrata, assembly GCF_949987535.1. Lineage (NCBI taxonomy): Eukaryota > Metazoa > Chordata > Mammalia > Artiodactyla > Balaenopteridae > Balaenoptera > Balaenoptera acutorostrata. Next base: position 50,330,462 of record NC_080068.1, on the reverse strand, counting down.
ATTAAAACGTCAAAAGTTAAAGACAAGGAGGGAATCTTAAAACAGAAAGAGAAAAACAACTTGTTATGTATAGGGGAACCCCCATAAGACCAGCAGCAGACTTTTCAGCAGAAACTTTGCAGACCAGAAGGGAGTGGCAAGGAAAGGAAAAAAACCTACCACCAAGAATACTCTACCTGCAAAGTTATCATTCAGAACTGAAGGAGAGATAAGAGTTTCCAGACAAGCAAAAGCTAAAGGAGTGCATCACCACTAAACTGTCATTACAAGAAATGTTAAAGGGACATATTTAAGCTGAAAAGAAAGGACACTAATTAGTAACAACAAAACATATGAAAGTATAAAACTCACTGCTAAAGATAAATATATGAGCATACCTCAGAGATATGGTGGCTTGGTTCCAGACCACCACAATAAAGTGAATATCACAATAAAGCAAGTCACATGAATTTTTTGGTTTCCCAATGCATATAAAAGTTATGTTTATTCTGTACTATAGACTATTAAGTATGCAATAGCATATGCCTAAAAAACCAGTATGTATACCTTAATTTAAAAATACTTTATTGCTAAAAAATGCTAACCATTATCTGAGCCTTCAGCAAGCTGTAGAGTAGTACCATCAAAGATCACAGCTCACCATGACATAATAATTTAAAAGTTTGAAATTTTTCAAGAAATACCAAAATATGACACAGAGACATGAAGTGAGCAAATGCTGTTGGAAAAATAGCACCTACAGAATTGGTCAGGGCAAGGTTGCCACAAACCTTTGATTTGTAAAAAAAAAAAAAAGTAATATCTATGAAGCACAATAAAGTGCAGTAAAATAAGGTATTCCTGTATGGTAAAGGTAGTAGATTAGTCACTTTTAAAGCTAGTATGAAGGTTAAAAGACAAAGTAGTAAAACTACTACATAACTACATAATTATGGTACATAACTATGTACTACTAAAAGACAAAGTAGTAAAACTACTACATAACTACCATAATTAGTTAAGGAATACACACTATTAAAATATGTAAAATGTGACATCAAAAACATAAAATGTGGGGGATGGGAGAATAAAAATGTAGAACTTTAGAATACATTCAAAGTTAAGTTGTTATCGACTTAAAATAGACTGTTACAAGCTGTTATATGTAAGCTTCACGATAACCACAAAGCAAAAACCTATATTAGATACACAAAAGGAAATGAGAAAGGAATATGAGATAGCACTAAAGAAAATCATCAGCCACAAAGGAAGAGACCAAGAGAAGAAGAAAGGAACAGAGGAACTACAAAGCAGCCAGAAAACAATTAACAAAATGACAGTTAGAACATACCTTTCAATAATCACTTTAAATCTAAAATGAACTAAATTTTCCAATCAAAAGATATAGAATGATTGAGTGACAAAAACAAGACCCATCTATATGCTGCCTACAGAAGACTCACTTCAGACTTAAGGACACACACAGATTGAAAGTGAAGGGATGGAGACTTCCCTGGCAGTCCAGTGGTTAAGACTCTGCCTTCCAGTGCAGGGGGTGTGGGTTCCATTCCTGGTTGGGGAGCTAAGATCCCACATGCCTCATGGCCAAAAACCAAAACATAAAACAGAAGAAATATTGTAACAAATCAATAAAGACTTTAAAAATGGTCCACATCAAAAAAAAAAAAATCTTTAAAAAAAAAAAAAGAAAGTGAAGGGATGGAAAAAGGTATTCCATGCAAATAGAAACCAAAAGAAAGCTGGGGTAGCTATACTTATGTTGTGAACGCAAGTCCATGTGCCCGATGCACAGTGAGGCCACACAATACCAAAACATCAGAGTTTGGTTTATTGCAGGGCCCTGCAAGGAGATGGGTGGCTCATGCCTTAAAAAAACCCAAACTCCCCCAAAACTTTCAGCAAAGCCCTTTTATAGGACAGGTGAGGGAGGGGCATGGTTAGTTGTTGCAGAATTCTTGGTGTCAGATCCTTTGTTCTTGAGGTCAGGTCATGGTCAGGTCACAATGTTCCTATAAACCTCCACCAAAACAAATGTTATTCTCTGTTCTAACAAGAAAGGGCAAGGTGTCAAGTCTCAACTTTCATCCACCAAGTTCCAGGTCCTGGCTAAGAGAAGGGGATCCCTACACGGGTGGGTTACCCTGCCCGGGAGCATTCATCCAGCACCCAGCCTGGGTCCTCCCACCAGTGCCCAGGCCCAGCTGAAGAGGCAGATCTCAGCTGGCGGCACCCTCAGGGCCAGGTTCCCAAACCCTGCCCAGCCATCATCACTAAGGGAACAAGGCACCCAGGATCCAGCCAGCTCTCAGCCTTTTCATTTAAACTGGAGAGGCTCTGAGGCCTCCATGGCCTGCGATCCATGGAGACTGCTGTTACCTTAATGGCAGTGTCCATACATTCCAGTTGCTGAGGGCTCCCTGAACTGCAACCCATGGAGACTGCTGCCACCATTAGGTTGCAGAGGTGGGGATGGGGGAGAGGTTCACTGCTGCTGCAAGGCCTGGGGCCGGCCAGTGGGCAGCTGTAGCAAGGACTCTGGAGCTCTGTAGGACACAGTCCTCAGCCTGAGGCCAGCAGACCTGGAGGGCCTGGAGGAGGCTGCGATCTGCCTCTCACCACACTCTCTGCCCCAGGACCACTCCTTGGCTGACTGTTGGTGGAGCAGGGCCTCTAACTGCCATGTGCTAATGGTCACAAGCTAACGGCTCTGAGCCTGCCCTGACCCTGTTACAGAGGCAGGTACATCTGCAGGTCAGGCTCTCATGGCCAAGTGGGCACAGGCATGTGCCACCTCCTTGCCTTCTTCCTGGCTGCCTGCTTCACCTTCCTGTCATAGTTGTCCCAGCAGGGAGTCCAGCAGGAGTCAGGGACTGCCGGGCCAGGCCAGGCTGGGGGCAGTGGCAGTGGCATGAGGCGGGGCAGCACTGGGCAAGCTGGCTCCATTGGATGTGGTGCGTGAAGCCACGGCTCACATCCAGCCCCCTGCCAGGCTTGCAGCAGAGCCCTGGCCTGGGACCTGGCACCACTTCCATCTGGAGCCCCCAGGTATCTGACGTTCTGGTATTGTTTGGCCTCACTGTGCATCAAGTATACAGAGTTGCGTTTGGTAACACTTATATCAGACAAAATATACTTTAAAACAAAGACTGTGATAAGGGACAAAGAAGGGGATTATATAGTGATAAAGGGGTCAGTCCAACAAGAGGATGTAACATTTGTAAATGTTTATGCACCCAATATAGGAGCACCTAAATATATAAAGCAAATATTAACAGACCTAAATGGAGAAATAGACAACAGTACAACAATAGTAGGGGACTTTAATACCCCACTTACCTCAATGGATAGATCATCCAGATAATAAATAAGGAAACATTGGCCTTAAATGACACATTAGACCAGATGGACTTAACAGAAATATACAGGACATTCCATCCAAAAGCAATAGAATACACGTTCTTCTCAAGTACACATGGAACATTCTCTAGGATAGATCATACGTTAGACCACAAAACAGGTCTTAACAAATTTAATAAAACTGAAATCATATCAAGCACCTTTTCTAATCACAGTGGCGTAAAACTAGAAATCAATAAGAAGAAGAAAACTGGAAAATTCATAAATATGTGAAGATTAAACAGCATGCTCCTGTACAGCCAATAGGTCAAAGAAAAAATTGAAAGCAAAATCAAAAAATACCTTGAGACAAACAAAAATGGAAATATAACATACCAAAATTCATGGGCTGCAGTAAAAGCAGTTCTAAGAGGGAAGTTCATAGTGATAAATGCCTACTACAAGAAACAAGAAAAATCTCAAATAAACAACCTAACTTTATACCTCAAAGAACTAGAAAGAGAAGAATAAATAAAGCCTGAAGTTAGTAGAAGGAAAGAAATAACCAAGATCATAGTAGAAATAAATGAAAAGCAACAAAGGCAATAGAGAAGATCAATGAAACCAAGAGCTGTTATTTTTAAATAAACAAAACCAGCAAACCTTTAGCTAGACTCACTAAGAAAAGAAGAGAGGACTCAAATAAATAAAATCAGAAATGAAAGAGAAGACATTACAGATGATACTACAGAAATATAAAGGATCATAAGAGACTACTACAAATAAAGTATATGCCAACAAATTGGGCAAGCTAGAAGAAATGGATAAATTCCTAGAAACAACCTTCCAGGAGTGAATCAGGAAGAAACAGAAAATCTGAACAGACTGATTATTAGTAAGTAGATTGAATCAGTAATTAAAAACTTCCCCCAAATAAAAGTCCAGATGGCGTCACTGGCAAATTCTACTAAACATTTGAAAAGAATTAACACCAATCCTTCTCAAATTCTTCTAAGAAACAGAAGAGGAGGGAACACTTCCAAGCTCACAACTCAGTTTATGGCCAGCATTATCCTGATACCAAAACCAGACAAAGACACTATAAAAAATGAGAATTACAGGCCAGTATCCCCAAGGAACATAGATGCAAAAATCCTTAAAATATTAGCAAACTGAGTTCAACAATACATTGAAAGGATTATACACCATGATCAATTGGGATTTATTCCAGGGATGCAAAGATGGTTTGATATTCACAAATCAATCAGTGAGATACTCCAGATTAATGAAATGAAGGATAAAAATCATGTGATTATCACAAAAGATGCAGAAAAACCGCTTGACAAAATTTAACAGACATTTTTGATAAAAAATTCTCAACAAAGTCAGTATAGAGGGAATGTGCCTCGACATAGTAAAGGCTATCTATGAGAGCCCACAGCTAATATGCTCCGTGGTGAAAAGCTGAAAGCTTTTCCTCTAAAATCATGTTCAAACAAGGATGGCTACTCTTATCACTTCTGTTCAACATAGTATTTGAAGTCCTAGCCAGAGCAATCCAGCAAGGAAAAGAAATTAAGGCATCTGAATTGGAAAGGAAGAAGTAAACTGTCATTATTTGCAGATGACATGATATTATATACAGAAAACCCTGAAGACTCCTCCCCAAACCAGAACTAATAAATTCAGTGAAGTTGCAGGATGCAAAATCAATACACAGAAATCTGTTGTGTTTCTATACACTGATAATGAATTATCAGAAAGAGAAATAAAATAACCCCATTTATAATTGCACCAAAAATAATAAAATACCTGTGAATAAATTTAACCAAGGAGGTGAAAAACCTGTATGCTGAAAACTGTAGATATTGATGAAAAAAGATGAAGAAGACTCAGATGAATAGAAGGATAGTCCATGCTCATGGACTGGAAGAATCCATATTGTTAAAATGTCCATACTACCCAAAGCAATCTACATAGTCAGTGCAATCCCTTTCAAAATTCCAATGGCATTTTTCACAGAAATAGGACCAAAAAAATCCTAAAACTTGTATGGAACCACAAAACCCCCCAAGCAATCTTGAGAAAGAAGAACAAAGCTGAAGGCATTGTGCGCCATGATTTCAAACTAGATTATAAAGCTACAGTAATCAAAACAGTATGGTATTGGCATAAAAGCAGACACATAGATCAGTGAAATAGAATGGCAAGCCCAGAAATAAACTCATGTGTATATGGTCAATTAACTTATGACAAAGGAGCCAATATACAGTGGGGAAAGGACAGTCTCTTTAGTAAATGGTGTTTGGAAAACTGAACAGCCACAGGCAAAAGAATGAAACTGGACCACTATCTTACATCATACCAAAGAATTAACTCAAAATGTATTAAAGACTTGAATGTATTGGGTTGGCCAAAAAGTTTGTTTGGGTTTTTCCATAACATCTTACCGGAAAACCTGAGTGAACTTTTTGGCCAACCCAATAAGACCTGAACCATAAAACTCCTAGAGGAAACATAAGTGGTAAGCTCCTTGACATTGGTCTCGGCAGTGATTTTTTGGATATGACACCAAAAGCAAAAGCAACAAAAGCAAAAATCAACAAGTGGGACTATACCAAACTAAGAAGTTTCTGCACAGCAAAGGAAACCATCTAAAAATGAAAATACAGGGGACTTTCCTGGTGGCATAGTGGTTAGGAGTCCGCCTACCAATGGACTTGAGCCCTGGTCCGGGAAGATCCCACATGCCATGGAGCAACTAAGCTCGTGCGCCACAGCTACTGAGCCTGCACTCTAGAGCCCGTGAGCCACAACTGCTGAAGCCCCCGTGCCTAGAGCCCCTGCTCCGCAACAGGAGAAGCCACTGCGATGAGAAGCCCACGCATTGCAATGAAGAGTAGCCCCCACTCGCCGCAACTAGAGAAAAGCCCACACGCAGCAATGAAGACCCACTGCAGCCAAAAATAAATAATATAAATAAATAAATTAATTTTTTAAAAAAACGGCCCCCAGGGACTTACCTGGTTAAAAGAAAAAAAAAATGAAAATACAGCCTGATTGGGAGATAATATGCAAGTCATACATATGATAAAGGGTTAATATCCAAAATATATAAAGAACTCATACAACTCAATAGGAAAAGAACAATCTATATAAAAAATGGGCAAAGACCTGAATAGATATTTTTTCAAATAAGATATACAGATGGCCAGCAGACACAGGGAAAGATCAACATCACTAATCATCAAGGAAATGCAAATCAAAACCACAATGAGAAGGACTTCCCTGGCTGTCCAGTGGTTAGGACTCTGCACTTCCACTGCAGAGGGCATGGGTTCAATCCCTGGTCAGGGAACTGAGATCCCACATGCTGTGCAGTGTGGCCAAGAAAAAAAAATTAAAAAAAACACAATGAGATATCACCTCACACCTGTTAGAATGGCTATTATCAAAAAGACAAGAAATAACAAATGTTAGGATATGAAGAAGGAAACCTTTGTGCACTACTGGTGAGAATGTAAATTGGTGCAGTCACTATGAAAAACAGTATGAGTGTTCCTCAAAAAATTAAAAACGGAACTTCTGTATGATCCAACAATTTCACTTCCAGGTATTTACCCAAAGAAAATGGAAACAGTTGGAAAGATTTCTGCACCTTCATGTTCTTTGTGGCATTATTTACAGTAGCCAAGGTATGGAAGCCACCTAAGTGTCCATCGACAGATGAATGGATAAAGAAGATGTGGCACCTATATACAATGGAATATTACTCAGCCATAAAAAGAATGAAATAATGTCATTTGCAACAACATGGATGGATCTTGAGGGCATTTTGCCAAGTGAAATAAGTCAGATGGAGAAAAACAAATAACGTATGATCTCACTTATATGTGGAATCTAAAAACAAAAGCAACCACCAAGCTCATAGGTACAGAGAACAGATTGGTGGCTGCCAGAGATGGGGGTGGGAGTTGAGCAGAACAGGTGAAGAGAGTCAAAATGCACAAACTTCCAGTTACAAAGTAAGTCAGTCATGGGGATCTAACTGGCAACTAGAGTTCATAATACTATATTGCACATTTGCAAGTTGCCAAGAGACTAAATCCTAAAAGTTCTCATCACACAAAAAAATATTTTGTAACTGTGTATGGTGATGGATGTTAATTAGACTTAATTGTGGTGATCATGTCACAGTATATACAAATATCAAGTCACTATGTTTTCTTGAAAGAAAACAAGAATGGAGCAAAAGCATACTGGGAATAAATAAGGTCAAACTTGCCTTGAACTTCATGCATTGTTTGTTATGTTCTTTTTGGTAGACTCAGTCTTCTGTATGATTTATTGATGAATCTGATAGGCTTTAGGGGGCCAAATACAGGAAAATCCCACTACTTCATTCCCTGTAGGCCCACATGCCTGGGCCTAAAATGCCGGTCATTGTGAGCCTAAGGACTGAAAACATGTGCAAACTTTTTCCTTTCTAACTAAACTCTATTTTTTTAAATGATACAATTACTGAGAGCCTATTCAGTGTATTTGATCTTAAATTGCTTAGCCAGTGAGGTGGGTAGAGGCTAGACGTCTGGAAGAGTCTGAGGAGGAGAGATGGGTTTTGTAAAAGTAGGTTCACTTCATGACAGTTTAAAATGTTTCATTGAGTAAATATGTATGTACACACACAGAGAGAAAAATACATTTAAGTATATAATAGCTTGGTGAACTTTCATAAACAATATATCAGTGTAATTGAGACCCAGAACCAAAAACAGAACCTAACTAGCATCCCAGATGCTCCCCGTGTGCCTCTTCCAGTTACTACCTCCCATTCAGGGTACTGTTCTGACATCTGATGCTGTAGAAGTGTTTTGCCTGATTTTGTACTCTGTACTAATTAAATCATTCAGTGTGTAGATGTTTGTATCTGTTCATAGGTTTAAAATTTGTGGTATTTATGCACATACATGTAGTTAAGAGTTTATTAATTTTCAATACTATACAAAATTCCATGGTATAAATACACCACAATTTATCTCTTCTACTATTTATAGGCATTTGGATGGTTTGCAGTTTGGGGCTTTTATGAATAGCGCTACTTTCTAAATATTCTATTAATTAATTTTGATACACATATGCGTGAATTTCCTAGGATATTTCATGGTTTTTTTATCCATAGTCAGTGAATTCTTAAGTATTCTTCAGCACTGCAGTCAATATATTTACTAGGTGTACTTTACTCAAATGAGAGCTATAGTTGTAGATATTACCAAATCCTTCCCTTCTTAGTGTTCTCACTGGGCTTTGCCTATACCTAAGATTTTTAACATGCATTCTGGCTAAGTATGCATATTCATGTCTTTTGTTAGTTTGAGTGCTTTTCAGCTTTATGTTACTTACTTGTGTGTCCCAGCACCTGGCACAGTACCTAAAATATAGTAAGCCTGTTGAGTGAATGGTGATAGCCATCACCATTGCCAGTGATTAACACAGCAAGTCCCCTGAGTTATGTGAACCATTTAGCTAGGGTAAAATCCTTGCTTTAGTCTGACATCTCAGAGTCAAACGGTCAAAGGGTCAAAGGGTTAGGAATGGGAAGTGATCACTCTCTGAGAAGCCCAGAACTGAGGGCTCAGAACTGAACATGCTGTGTGGTTAGAGGGAATTTCTGTGGCTTTACAAGCCTCTTGGAGATTTCATGTGTTAACAGTAATGATTCCAAGGGATAGTCTGGGGGGCAGATATAAATAGCAGAACACAAACGAGGTAATGTGCCACTGCCAAACTATTGCTGGGGATGTTTATAAAAAGAAAAGCATTCCCTTCTCAGCTCTCAGCGTCAGCAGCCTCCTATCCTGAAGACACGCTCACCGCCACTGAGAGAGTGGGGAAACAGTTTGAGACCTAGCATCATTTAAACCTCCACAGGCAGAAAAACCAGGTAAACATTTTGACTTATTTACACTCAGACTATGGAAGTGAAGAATTTTCAAGAAAATCCTGATTCAGAGCTTGCTTGGTACATACTGCCTTGTGACAGTTATCTGTCAAGTATTATTTTCCAAATCTTTTTTTAAAGGGAAGCTTCACATAAAAGCGGCATGTTTGTACTATCTTTTGATATCTTTAAATAAAGATATGCCTCCTGAATAAAGATGGGGATCTGGGGCCAAAGGGAAGACTCTCTTCTTTCCCCTGTGCTGTTCTTCCCCATTTTCAGATGCCATAATATGGTGATTGGTAGGATAAAAAAAGAGATTTCAGTTCAGTTCCAGCCGTGTCAACTTTGTTGTAGGTATGTGGAAGGAACTATAAACCAGTCTTTAATTGAATCAGTTAATGGCTCTGGGACAGCTTCAGCCCTTGACGGCCTCTTTTCCTCCTGTTTACCTGTTCCTGTCTCATGAACTTTGGGATGAATATTGGGCATTCAGCCAATAGAATTACATAATCTTACTAGAATTGCTTCCTACCCAGTTCCTTCTTATTCTCATTCCTGCCTTCAGAAAGTTATGCAAGACACTTGTTTTATCCTTGGCTTCTCTTAAATGTGAATATTTGGGAGAAGCAGACTGCCTCGGATAACCTTCTGGTTTTTACCACTACTGGCCTCCATCCTAGCCAAATGGGCATGACTTGGTTTGCAAAGAGGATCAAAGAATGGATGATATGTGTGGATACTAACTCCTGGAGAATTCTTGGAGACTGGGAGCTAGGGGACCAATTTGAAATGGTTGTTTTTTAGTTTGTGATTTCCTATGTATGCTGAGGGGAGATTTAGAGATAGGAAGAAAAAATGACTACCAATGACTATGGTGGGAGAGACAACATGTCTAAAAGAGAATGGAAATGGACAGATTTAATCTTGAGCAAATTGCTGAAGTTCTCCGAGCTTTGGTTTCTTCATCTGTAGAATGAGGGTGTTAGACCACCAGACAAAGTGTAATGACCCTTCCAGCCATCGGAAATTTATTAATAATCACTTCCTAACCATCATGATACCCACTCTTACCCAGAATGAAAAAATATATATAGTGTGTCATCCTGTTCGACTTCCCTAAACCTTTTTTTTTAAGTCTGCTAAATTGGAATTCTTTCTTTTTAATTTAGAAGAGAAAAATGAAGGTAGGACATTTTGAAGTGGTCACCATGCTGCTGGCACCTATGATTCTAATGGACATCTTCCAGGTAATGTTAGGAATGGGAAGCATGTGGTCACTGGAATGGGAACTCTTGATATAAGGTTGCCTGAGGCATTTGTGTGGGTTGATGATGGAAATGAGAACAGAGAGAGTAGGTAAGTTTTTTACAAGTAGATCTTATCTTTTACACGCTGATACGTGTTAACTGTAGAAAATTGAAAAATTAAAATTAAGCAAAAAGAGGAAAGTAAAAATCATCCACGATCTTCCACCCAGAGGGAAAGACTCAATCTGTTGGTGTGTATTCTTCTCAGCTTTCTTCTGTGTGTTTATGTTTGTAATTTACAAAAATGGATTCACACTATACATAGTATTTTTTTACCTTTTTAAGTTAATATTGTGCTACAGATGTCTGTCCATGGCATCAGATATTCTAAAAATATGTATTTTTCTTTAGATGACACTGCAATGTTTATCTACTTTTTCCATTAAACTATATAGTGACTATTTTCCCACATTCAGTATTCTTTTTTTTTCTGATAGTTTATGATTTTATTTTTTACAATTGAATCTTTAAACATTCTGTATCATATTTTTATGTAAAATATGAGCCAGGTATCTCACTTGATATTTCTCGCCACATTGTTAACTCTCACATCACTACTGAATGAGTATTTGTCCACTGATTTGAAGTATGTTCTTTAAAATGTGTTAAATTCTTAAAATTTTATCCATTTTTAAATTTAATATTCTGATATATTGTTTATAGAATCACTGTATATTTTGTTACCTGGTCTGCAGTGTGACTTTTTAAAAATTGAAGTATAATTCACATATAAAAATATACCATTTTACTTTAAAAATTTTTTTTTTAAATTTATTTATTTTGGCTGTGTTGGGTCTTCGTTGCTGCGCGTGGGCTTTCTCTAGTTGCGGCAAGCGGGGGCTACTCTTTGTTGCGGTGCGCGGGCTTCTCATCATGGTGGCTTCTCTTGTTGCAGAGCACAGGCTCTAGGTGCACGGGCTTCAGTAGTTGCAGCACACGGGCTCAGTAGTTGTGGCTTGTGGGCTCTAGAGTGCAGTCTCAGTAGCTGTGGCGCATGGGCTTAGTTGCTCTGCGGCATGTGGGATCTTCCCGGACCAGGGATCGAATCTGTGCCCCCTGCATTGGCAGGTGGATTCTTTACCGCTGCTCCACCAGGGAAGTCCCCAAAATATACCATTTTAAAGTGTACAGTTCAGTGATTTTCATATATTCACTATGTTGTGCAACCATCACCACTGTCTCATTACAGGACATTCCCATCATGACAAAAAAGAAATCCTGTAGCTATTAGCAGTCAATCCCAATTCCCTCTTCCCTGCATCCCCTGGGATGCACTTTGTCTCTATGGATTTGCATATTCTGGACATTTTATCTGGCCTTTTGTGCGGCTTCTTTTACTTAGCATAACATTTTGAAGGTTCATCCATGTTGCAGTGTATATTAGTACATCCTTCTTTTTTATAGTTTAATAATATTCCATTGCATGGCTATGCCACATTTTTTTTATCCATTCATTAATTGATGGACATTTGGGTTGGCCCCACTTTTTTGTTCTTATGAATGAATAGTCCTGCCACAAACTTTCATGCAAAGGTTTTTGTTTGTGGGAACATATATTTTCAGTTCCCTTGGGTATATACCCAGGAGTAGAATTGCTGGGTCATATGGTGACTCTATGTTTAATATTTTGAGGAAGTGCCCCAAACTTTTCCACAGTGGCTGCACCATTTTAATTACTTATACAGCAGGGTATGAGGGTTCTATTTCTCTACATCCTTGCTGACACTTGCTATTTTCCTTTTTTTTTGGCTGTGTTGGGTCTTCGTTGCTGCGCGCAGGCTTCCTCTAGTTGCAGCGAGCAGGGGCTACTCTTTGTTGCGGTGTGCAGGCTTCTCGTTGCAGTGGCTTCTCTTGTGGTGGAGCACAGGCTGTAGGCACGTGAGCTTCGGTAGTTGTGGCATGCAAGCTCAGTAGTTGTGACGCACGGGCTTAGTTGTTCCGAGGTATGTGGGATCTTCCCAGACCAGAGGTTGAACCTGTGTCTCGTGTCTCCTGCCCTGGCAGGTGGATTCTTAACCACTGTGCCACCAGGGAAGTCCCTATTTTCCTTTTTTTCCTTATCTTTATAGCCATCCTAATGGGTGTGAGGTGGTATCTCACTGTGGTTTTGATTTGCCTTTTTAATATTCTTCTGCAACATAAATTTGATGTGTTTGTTTTATGAATGTTTCATAATTTGTTTAACGAATTTCTTTTTTTTTAACCATTTAGGTCATTTTTACATTTTTGTAACAAACTTTTAGTAATTGAATTTCATCCATATAGGCTTTTGTTTCAATGGATAACTCAGAGGAAGAAAATATAATCAGTGTGTTCACCTAGCCTTTGTACCTGTTCCTTGTCCATTCAGTTTCCCCTGAATTGTGGTGGCATTTGTGAGCTTTTTCAGTGCTCAAGGTACTCACTATACAGAACACACAATCAACGGTGGCCTTTGGCCAGAAAGACTTGATGTCTAAAATTAGACATGCAGAGACTGGTTAGAGGCACAGGGGGAAAGACAGGATCATATTGGATCAACCCTTGATATGATGTGAGGAATGTGTGGGGGGGTGGTTTCAGGGTATGATGTCTTATAAGATGTTGAAGTCTTGAAGATAAATTAGGCATTGGTGCCCAAGATGCATTCTGATACATTCTGTGCTGTGGAGCAAAGTGCATTTCTTGGCTAGGAGATGGCAATGATTTCATCTCATGAAGCTCAAATTCCCACTTCAAGAAACTGACCTACAGACCCAGGAGTTCAGGAGTCTCAGTGACTTCCCCAGCAGAATATTCTGTGGCTGGTAATCAAGACCGTTTCTGATGCCAGCACAATTCCTACATTCGTAACACGGTGTTGTGAATTGTCTGCCCAACCTTTCATAAGGGTTGTTATGAGGACAAAATTAAACTCTTTTTTTTAAAAAGTGCTACATAAATGTCAGTGGTCTTCATCATCAGAAACACAACATTTTGGTTAAGAGAACGGACTCTGGAGCCAGATTGCCTGGGTTCAAATATCAATTCCAAACAAGTTAATCTCTCTGTGCCTTAGTTTCCTCATCCTTAAAAAAGGAACTAATAATAGTACCTACCTACCTCACAGGGTTACCATAAAGATTAAATGAATTAATATATATGAACACTTAGTGCTTCACATACAGAAAGCACTCTGGAGAAGTTTGTTAGGCCTTAATGATGAAGTGGCCACAGGGGGTGACTGAGAATGAGAAATCTAAGAAAATTTCACAAATGAATAAGTTGATGGTAGTTGTAGGCAGTAAGATTATAAGTTTGGTCTTGGTCTTAGATTGTTTTGTTTGAAGAGTCTTTGAGCAATTCAAGTGGAGTTATTAAGTAGGCAGTTGCTCTACAGATCTTGCACTTACAGGACAGATCAGAGGTATTTAGATGATAACTGAAACTATGGGTCTTATATAATTGCCTAAGGGTAGAATTGAGAGTTGGAAAATAAGTAGCCTTGAGAAACTCCAGCATTTAATGGCCAACTAGAATATGCTAGATCTGCAAAGGAGTCTAAGAAGAAATGTTTCCTTAGTGAGAGCTGTTTGGATGGAGGAATGGGGGTCGGAAACCGGATTGAAGAGGGCTGGGATATGAGTGGAAATGAAACGGAGATGGCAAAGATAGATGTCTTTTTGAAGAAGTTTGACTATGAGGGGAGAAGAGAGATAGTGAGAAGGAGATAGTGTGGGATGTGGAATCAAGTTATATTTTGCTTTCTTAAGTTGGTTCTCTGCACCGCCTCTTCCTTTCCACACACACACTCACACACTTTAAGAATCATTCACATGGAGCCTGCAACTTTAACAGATCCTGGCTAAGTGCTTCTATAAAGTCTCCAACTGAGGTTGCAACTTATGCAGTCAGTGTACCATACAAGTACAGAGTAGTGGAAAGAGACAATGATATGGAGGGCATTATCCTTTTACTTGCAGAAACCCTTAGATGGTGTCTCTGGGCAGATGTGCTCATCCTGTGTTTTGATCCATAGGCCTGAGCACAGGGTTCTTACTTAGTTCACTTGAACTAAGTGTTTTGCCAGTTGCTATGCTAGATGCTTGGAATTCAGAAGATAAATATGATACATATCGTGCCCTTGAGGAACTTACAGTATAATACAGTCTGCCCTCCATATCCATACATGCATGACCCCGCAGATAGAGAGGGCCCACTGTATTCATTGTACTGTGCCTTTTTTTTTGGCTGTACCACGTGGCATGCGGGATCTTAGTTCCCCGACCAGGGTTCAAACCAGCACCCCTGGTTTGTGCAAGTGCGGAGCCTTAACCACTGGACCGCCGGGGAAGGCTGTACTATGCCAGTTTTATAAGGAACTTGAGCATTTGCGGATTTTGGTGTTTGCGGGGGCTCCTGGAACCAATCCCCCATGGATACTGAGGGAAGACTGTACATATATTCCTATTACGAAATGATAAAAATAACCACAGCTTGTTGAAGGCTTGATACGTGCCAGGCATGGGGCTAAGGACTTTGCATATATTCATTATATCATTTAATCCTCACAACAATCCTGCAATTAAGATATTATTTCCTCACGTTATCCCCATTTTTTAGATGAAAAAAAATTGAAGCTCAGAAATGTCAAGTAACTTTCCCATAAGTAATTAGTACCTAGTTAGTAACAGAAATGGAATTTGAACCCAGATCTATCTGATTCAAAGCTAGTAGTGTTCGTTACACTACACTGCCCTGCTTCTTATGTTATGTGTGTCATTTAAAGATGCTTAGTCCTTTTCCAGTTACTTGTAATGGAAAGACAATTCAAACTAGCTCAGATAAATGGGGAATTTACTGATTCTTATGACTGAAGTAAAATACAGTTTTCAGGTAAAGCTAGACTCAGGCCTTAAGTAATGTTATCAGGGCCTCATCTCTCTCTTCACCTCTCAGCTCTGCAAACCTTCCTTTGTTGGCTTTATTTGTAGACAGGATTCTCCATGGGACTAAATGGGTAACTATTGGCTGCCGCAAGCCAATATTATCCTTAGAGCTTATGGTAATAGGGAAAGAAAGCCTTTTGTTTTTCTGGGAGTGCTCTGGTTTTTAAGCCTGCATCGTTGCTTATCATAGGGGCTGAAGATGCAGAATCAGTCCTAGCCGAACCACACAGACAAGGGGGAGGGGGCAGCCTCAAAGCAAAAGGGGTAATATTTGCCTTTATATATTTATCCTTCATGTAAAGTGTTTCACACAAGATATTTCAAATTCACTCAACAGTCTTGAGTGGTTGAGGAAATCTAGCTAAGAATATTGTTCAAAGCCAGGACTGCCACCCATTTTCTTCAGTTTCACCCTCATTGTTCTTTCCTCCGTACCACAGGGTTCAAACGAATGAGTTGTAGGCATGGTCATTTACTCTTTCGTATAAATATGTGAGAAAAGTTATCATTAGCAGTGGAAGATACTTCCTATGTAAAAACATATACAAAGTTCATTGTAAGCAAGGGAGAGGGTCTTGGCATGAGGGGGTGGATGCGATAAATTGAGAGAAATGATGTACACCAAATGTCTTTATTTCAAGAGTATTAATGTCCTTTTCCTTTGAAGGTACAAGCTGAAATGTTAGATATGGCAGATAATGCATTTGATGACGAATACCTGAAATGCACTGACAGGATGGAAATCAAATATGTTCCCCAATTGCTCAAGGAGGAAAAAGCAAGCCTCCAGCTCTTGGAAGATGTGTGGGAAAATGCAGAAGCCAAGTGGGAAGCTTGGAAGACTCAGCTCTTTCTCCCTGTGGGTTTTAAGGATAACCATGGAATAGCCCTGATGGCATATATTTCTGAAGCTCAAGAGCAAACTTCCTTTTACCATCTGTTCAATGAAGCTGGGAAAATGGCTGGCCAGTCTCGAAAAGATTATGTCTATGGCTTCCAGTTCAAAGCTTTTCATTTTTACCTGACAAAAGCTCTGCAGTTGCTGAGAAGATCTTGTGAGAACAGTTACAAAAATGTGGTGTATAGCGTAAGGCAGACTACTTTATTTACATTTGGAGAACTAAACCAAGTCCGATTTGGCCATTTCACCTTGGCATATTCAACCAAACCTCAAGTTGCTAATGAGCAAGACGTTCTGTTAACCATCAACACATGCTTTGGAATTGCCGTTGAAAAATTTTTTGATAAAGAAAGTGAAAGAATTACTTTAATACCTCTGAATGAGGTTTTTCATGTGTCACAGGATGGGGCTGGCAATAACCTTATCCTTCAAAGCACAAACAAGACCTGCAGCCATTATGAGTGTGCATTTCTAGGTGGTAAGTGTCTCTGTTCTGTCTGTGCTTGTCTGGGAAAGAAGGAGTGGCACTCTTAGGCCCAGGGAGAGGTCAGGAAGAAAATTGGGAGGTTTTAAAAGGAGACAAAACATTGGTGGTCTCTCATCTAGCTCTTTTCATACTGTTAGTTTCTTTTTTTCATAATTTAATTGTATCAAAATAATACATTTACGGTATTATTGAAAGTTAAAAACCCAAAATACTAATATAAGGTAATGGTTCTCAACTAGCAATTTTGCCCACTAAGATCAGTTGACCGTAGCTGGAAACATTTTTAATTGTCACAACTATCTTTAGTTGCTGCTAGCATCTAATGGGTATAGGCCAAGGAACAAAACCTGCCTCACGGCTCTCATTTAACTGGAAGTCTACAGGTGGGCTGTCCAGAGTCGGTACAGGGGCTCAACTACATCATGAGAAACTCAGACTCTCTGTCGTCCACCAATTTTAGCATGTTGGTTTGTTGATTCATGTTTTCAGCGTGACTGTTGGCAGCGGTAGGCATCAATCCATGTTCAAGACAAAAA
Source organism: Balaenoptera acutorostrata (assembly GCF_949987535.1). Classification (NCBI taxonomy): domain Eukaryota; kingdom Metazoa; phylum Chordata; class Mammalia; order Artiodactyla; family Balaenopteridae; genus Balaenoptera; species Balaenoptera acutorostrata. Next base: position 50,313,047 of record NC_080068.1, on the reverse strand, counting down.
GAAAGGATAGGAGGATGGCAGCCAAATCTGCCTGTTTAATCAGGAGAGTAAAGAAATTCTGAGTAGACTTCTGATTGCATATCATTGACCAGAACAGCTACTTGATCATCTGTAACTACAAGAAAATCTTGAAAAGAGAATAATTAGCTTTTTCAGACTCTGTCGTGTAGGGAGACAGGGGAGAAGCGAATTAGAAGAATCTGATCACCACCACCCTCCTCAACATTTGTGCATTTCCCCTTCCCATTCTCCCAGTGTAGTAAAGACTGGTACTGTTTTGTTTTTAAGTACTACTTTTATCTGAGTTATTAGTTGTATGATTTTCTGTTTCCTTAGCTTTTTATATCCCATCAATAATTCACCCCCTGCATCCTTAGAGATGTAAATCTCCTCTTAATACATTTAGGTATATCAGATACTCTCTCTTTTTTTTTTTTTTTTCTGGATATACTCCTGGATTCCATCATCTTGCTTTATGAAAATATCCTGAAATCTCTCCTCACTACTATTCTGAGACTTTCTTTTGCTTCTACCCTATGAGAAATCCCCTATATCTTGGATTTCCTTCTCTTTCTTGAATTACTCCTTAGTTTGGAAGGGGTTAAGGATTCTTCAGAAGTTTTCTGAGAAAAGAGACATTGAGGCAAATTTTCTAAGACTTTGTATACCCGAAAAATCTATCTTTGAGACCTTGAATAATAGTTTGTAGATTTGTATTTTTGTCTTGGAAATTATTTTCCTTGGAATTTTGGAGATGTTCCTTCATTGTCTTTTAGTTTCTGATGCTGCTGTTAAAAAGTGTGAAACCATTCTAGTTACTAAAACTTTGAATGAGACTTGTTTTTCCCTCTGGGAGGTTTTAGGATATTTTCTTTATCGCCAGCATTCTGAAATTTTATGGTATTGTGCTTTGGGGTAACCCTTTCTCCTTCCTCTTATGAAAATGGCCTCTTGTTGATCTTCTTCTAGTGCTACTTCTCTGTAATCTACTAAGGGTGGAATGACAACTGTATAACCATGCAGCACTGCCTAATGGTGAACATAACCGTTGATCATTACAGTGCCTCTGAGCTGGGAGGTTGTGAATGAAGTATAAATACCTGGAGGGAAGCCATAGCTTTGGGCATTCTTGAATGTGGTGTGACACACTGAGGTATTCTTCTTGCTGAGTCCTGGAGTATACTCATGGCGTGACTGATATAAGAGATGTTGTCTTCTATGTGTGGCATGAGGCTACTAAGCTAGGATAGTTCCTGCACCCACCTGTGTAACCTTGTTTTCTTGTATTTGAGATGTCATTCTGGGGACTGAAGGACAGCCCTGGACTGCTGTGAGGACTTGCATTGAAGGTGTATCTCTCACGCTACCCTTTAATAGGTATGCTGTATTCCCTGCCTTGCATTCTTCTGCAAAACTGAGTAAACTGGTGAGGGGATGCCTTTTGGAGTCTTATGAGTATGATTGTCTAGCTGAACCCAAAACCATAGCTGCTGGTCAAGCAGAGCGAGTACTGAAGTAGGGCCTTGGAAGTGGGAAAGACTTTTAGACCTTGACTCAAATGTGCCAGCGCATTATGAGATAAAAAAGAACAGGTAGAGAAGTGCTGATGAGACATTATACCTGTGAGATGGAGTGGGGAGGGGAGCTGGTCCACTTTCGATTTAATGGCAGAAGCTATGTGGCCATTGAGATCCCTGGGGCACAAAATTTAAGGATTTTTTCATGCTTAGGGTCGTATACTTGCACAACCTGCACCTGCATGATCCTAAGAGTGAGTGCCTCCTTAAATTTTGCACTCTAAACACCTCATTTGCCTCACCTTAGTCCTGGCCCTGAGTTGGAAGTTAGACCAACTGTTCTCCTTGAGGGGGCAGACGAAGACTGAAGTGAGCAAATTTATGTTGAGAGGAAAAGTGCCCATTTCCCTCACCCAACCATACATTGGACCTGACCAAAAACGAAGCCAGCTGGAGCCAGCCCATACCAGCTCACGGGAGCTGACTCTGGGCGTATATCTCTTGGCAATTCCTCATACATCACGATGGCTTGAAATTGGCCATGGATGAGAGTTATACCATGGACATCAGCAAACACTATAGATCAGAACCCCCATTCTCCACCCCAGAACCTGTTCAATTTTACCAGCACATTATAGCCAGAAACCCAGTTGCAGCTGGGCTGACAAAATGATACCACTTTTGGTGCTTCTAATGCACTCAGCCAGATGCTATTTGTGGAGGCATTGGTTCTGCAGAAACCCTGGCTACGGTAGCTGCAGTAGGCCAGATGAATCACTCGTATCTGGTTGATGAACAGAGGTGGGCAGTGGAGCCCACAGAGTTCATGTTTGTGAGTAGCATTACGATAAACAAAAGGGGTGGAGCCGCTGGGTTGATTCAGAATGAGTCTCAGACCTACATGGGGAAGTGTGTTATGAGCCCAGTGTGAGGAAAGGGGAGGAGAGTGGGCAAACTTCTGCGGGCCTGCCCAGAAAGTCAGGCAGAGGCTACGCAGCAGGTTAATGTTCAAACCAGCCACAAGGGAAAACCTCCGTGGAGGCTCACCTGTACTATTTGTTTGGAGAGCTCTGGCAAAGTCAGGCCACTGCACTTGATTGTGTTGCTTTACCTCTAAACTGGAGTCTGACCAATGTCCTCTGCTGCCATCTGGAGATAACTAATGGGAACTCGGGATCAAAAACACCCTGAAGTGATCATTAAAGCTAGGCTGTTTGAAACACTATGAAGGATAATAACCAGGGGTTTTAAAAGCTCAAGCCAGGAGGATATAATCAGAACCTTGTTCCATTGTGACTGAATATACCTCTGGATGTAAAAAGGCAGCATTTATGAAAGTGATTAAAAAATTATACTGTGCTAAATTTAGTGTGCTAACACAGTCCTGTGCTGTTACTTTAAACTTGCTTGTGATTTTCAAGATAAAAATGTATGTGGGCCTTACAAAAACTAGTTAGCTAAAGAAAATAGTTCAGTTGGTTAGGAAGTGGAGAGGATAATTCCTGGTGGTCAAAGATACTCGTATTAATCCAAGATAATGGGAGTCAGTAGATGGTAACAAAACCCTTGATCCGTCCTTATGGGAAAATTACCACAGGTTAACCTTCTTTTATACTGTTTTTCTAGAAAACTTGATAAAAGTAGAATGTCAGCTGTGTAATCAGGCTACATTCCTCATCGTTTAAAATGACCCCATCTGAAAACTGCACTTGGATTGGGAGGACTATAGATGAATTATAAATACCTGGTAGGAAGCCATAGCTTTGAGATTTCATGCCCCTTACAGTGTAGATGTAATATGATTCATTGGAAGAAAACTTATAAGCAGAGAAATAGTAGAGTATACCTCATCCCCTGAACTCTCATTATTTTACTGAACAGGCTGGTCATAGATCATCTGGTATTTTGGACAGTATTTCCATAGAGAGGGACCAGACTGTATACATGTAAATATATTTTACATATTAATAGAGTCATGGGGGCGGGGAATATCAGTGTTCCCTGACTGCAAAAGTAATCTTGTTAGAAAGCAAGAGCCCCTGAACTCCAGTGGCTGGTGTTAGTCTATTTTGTTGAGCTTACTCAGACCTGCTGAGCCAACTCTCTGCTAAGCCATCAAAAGGGGGAAAGAAGGTGAACCTACAGAGCTATCCAGATTTATTTTTTATAAATTCACCCCTAGCACTTGAGGGCTCATCAAATATAAGTACCTTCATTGGTTCTGATGGACACTCTTTTAGCCTTCCCTGGGAGTAGCGAAGTTGCTGTGTTGTTGTCTGGGATTGGGGATTCAACAAGATTCTGTGTAGATAAACCAGATAGGAAGTGACATATCACATATCCATCACCTCGAGAAATTCACGTTATGAATCAATGCCTGGAACATTTGGAAGGCTGTTCAGACTGTTTATTCCATATTTATAGGAAAAGGGAGAACTCTTCATTACCAACCCCCTCCAGAATTTCACCCACCATACTTGTTCATGCTGATTGTATCAGACAAGGTTTCCAACCAGAGAAACAGAATCAGTTGTAAGGAATTGGCTTACATGATTGTATGGGCTAGCAAGACATGTCTGAAATCCATAGGTCAGGCTGTCAGGAAGGGAAGGCTGGAACTCTTGGGTGTGAGCTGAAGCTGTGTCCACAGGCAGAATTTCTTCTTTTGGGAAGCCTAAGCGCTTAAGGCCTTTCTACTCATTGTATCAGGCCCACCAGATTATCTTGGATAATCTCCCTTATATGAAGGTAACTGATTATAGATTTTAATCCCATCTATAAAATACCTTCAAGGCAACAACTTAGATTAATGTTTGATTGAATAACTAGGGACTGTATCCTAGACAAGTTGATACATAAAACTGACCCTCACACCTGTATTAGTTATCCATCACTGCATAACAAATTACTCCAAGATTTGGTGGCTGAAAACAACATTTATTGTCTCATAGTTGCTGTGTCAGGAATCTGGGTTCAGTGTACCTGGGTCTTTTGACTCGGGATCTCTCACTAGGCTGCAGTCATCATAATACTTGACTGGGGAAGATGTACTTCCCAGCTCACTCACATGGTTGATGGCAGGATTCAGTTCCTTGTGGGTTGTTGACTAAGGCCTTAGTTCCTCATGAGCTGTTGGCTGGAGGCCTCCCTTGTTCCTAACTACATAGGCCTCTCCATAGACTGTCTCACAGCATGGCAGCTGTCTTTTCAGGTGTGAAGTCTTACAGGTAAGGCCCCCCATTGAGCCAATAGTTTGGATAAAGTAGTAGGTGAGGCTTTGTACTGTCTAATGTAGAGGTTCTCAGACTTTCTTGCTTCTTGGTGTCCTTAGTGTTGTCATAATTTTTTTCAGAGTGTCCCTAGGCTAAAATAAATGCCTAAGAATTCCATTTATTAAGTAAACTCAAACCACTCAATAAGTATTTATGTCCTAATATCTTAGTAGCTGTTCTTTAAGAAGTAATATATATAAAAAGTTTTAAGAACTATTATTTCATTTTTAACCACAGTGACTTGCTAATGGGATGTACGTGCCTGTTGGACACTGACTGCACAGCTTCTCAAACCTTGATATCAGATTAGATACCACCTTATTTCCTGATCCACATTGATTTTTCACATATATTTGCTTTTTATCACGACACTTGCTAAAAACCCAGCTTTGCAAATATGTGATGTTATCGAACAGAATGTAACGTAACTTTGAAACTGTGTTCTATCTAAAGCTAGTAGTTCATGCAGTGTCTGAAAGGTATCAAGTCGGGCTGTGTTTGTCTTGAAATTTTAAAATATCCCTTGGTACCCCTGTGAATTTGCTAGAGCGTGCAGGGACACCTCTGCCACTGTTTGGAGACTGCAGGTCTAATGGATGGGCAGCCATTTATTTGCGGAAGTGGCTAAGGCTTTAGGAGCCAGGTTTGGCCCTTAATTGGAGGTAAAATTTCCATGTGACAATGGAACTTTTGGGAGTTTGTCCTGCTTCATGGGAATTTAGTTCAAAGAGAACCCATTGCACAATAAGATATTAGGTTGGAGAGTCATGACTTTTCTTTTAGTGAGACAGTCTGTCTCATTAGGCCCAGTAACAGGCTAGCAGTAGCAGGGCCTACAAAGGGAGGAGTCCTTGTGTCCAAAAGTGCAGTGGCCAACAAATACTGCTGTAGTCTTGTTGCCAGAAATTCCAATCAGCTATGAGTTTGGTCACAGACATCTGTAATTTCTTGAGATCTGAAGGAGATAGGAACTCCTGGGAGGGCTTTATTTACTGTTGTCTGAACTGCTTCCAAGGCTTCTTACTGTAGAGCTTCCCGCTAAAATAACAACTTATAAGGTTTTCCAGTGTGGCTGGTAGGAATAGTCACTATTCTTCATCCTTTGAGTTCTTTCCCTGGCCTTGGGTAGTTTCCTTAGACAAGTATAAACTGATCAGTACTTTGCTGAGTACTGGAAACCCTTTGAAGGTCTCTGGGGGTTCTCTGTGCAGCTCCTTTCTCTTTAGTACTCTGTAAAAACCAAACTATCCTGGTATTTTTCATTGTGGAAAAAGTTTAAACTGCTTAATAGTTATAATACCATGTGAATTTTCTGTTTATTCTTGAGTTATTTTTGATAAGTTACATTTTTCTAGGAATTGTCCATTTGTCTTATATTTCAAATTTATTGGCATAAAGCTAGTCACAGTAATCTCATGTGTTTTTACACCTGCTGAATCCGTGGTTATATTCCCTTTTTCAATCCCTATATATATTAGTGTCCCCCATTTATTTCTGGATCAACCTCTTACCCATTTTTAACCCTCCTACTTTTTTTTTATTGAAGTATAGTTGATTTACAATATTGTGTTAGGTTCAGGTGTACAGCAAAGTGATTCAGTTATATATATATATTTTTTTTCAGTTTATTTTCCATTATAGGTTATACAGGACATTCTGAATATAGTTCCTCATGTTATACAGTAAATCCTTATTGCTTATCTATTTTATATATAGTAGTTTGTATCTGTTAATCGCATATTCCTAATTTATCCCTACCCCCTCCTCCCTTTCCCCTTTGGTAACCATAAGTTTGTTTTCTGTGTCTGTGAATCTGTTTGTTTTGTATATAGATTCATTTGTATTATTTTTTAGTTTCTACATATAAGAGATATTATATAATATTTGTATTTCTCTGTTTGACTTACTTCACTTAGTATGATGTTCTCTAGGTCCATCCATGTTGCCGCAAATGACAATATTTCATTCTTTTTTATGGCTGAGTAATATTCCATTGTGTTTATACATATACATACACGATGGAATATTATATATATAATATATTATAATACATATATGTGGTATATAGATATATATACCACATCTTCTTAAGCCAGTCATCTATTGATGGGCACTTAGGTTGTTTCCACGTCTTGGCTATTCTAAGTAGTGCTGCTGTGAACATTGAGGTGCATGTATCTTTTTTTTTTTAAATTAATTAATTAATTTATTTATTTATTTTTGGCTGTGTTGGGTCTTTGTTTCTGTGCGAGGGCTTTCTCTAGTTGCGGCGAGCGGGGGCCACTCTTCATCGTGGTGCGCGGGCCTCTCACTGTTGCGGCCTCTCTTGTTGCGGAGCACAGGCTCCAGATACGCAGGCTCAGTAGTTGTGGCTCACGGGCCCAGTCACTCCGCAGCATGTGGGATCTTCCCAGACCAGGGCTCGAACCCGTGTCCCCTGCATTAGCAGGCAGATTCTCAACCACTGCACCACCAGGGAAGCCCGCATGTATCTTTTTGAATTAGGGTTTTCATCTTTTCTGGATATATGCTCAGGAGTGGGATTGCTGGATCATATGGTAGCTCTATTTTTAGTTTCTTAAGGAACCTCCATACTGTTTTCCATAGTGGCTGCACCAATTTACATTCCCACCAACAGTGTAGCAGGGTTTCCTTTTCTCTACACTCTCTCCAGCATTTATTGTTTGCAGACTTTTTGATGATAGACATTCTGACAGGTGTGAGGTGATACCTCATTGTAGTTTTGACTTACTTGTCTCTAATAATTATGATGTTGAGCATCTTTTCATGTGCCTGTTGGCCATCTGTATGTCTTCTTTGGAAAAATATCTATTCAAGTTTTCTTTCTATTTTTTGTTTGGATTGTTTGGTTTTTTGCTGTTGAGTTGTATGAGCTGTTTGTATATTTTGGATATTAACTCCTGTCAGTTGCATTCTGTAGGTTGTCTTTTTTGTTGTTGATTGTTTCCTTTGCTGTGCAAAAGCTTTTATGTTTGTTTAGGTCCCATTTGCTTATTTTTGCTTTAATATTTTTCTTTTTTTGCCTTGGGAGACTGATATAAGAAAATACTGCTACAATTTATGTCAGAGAATGTTTTGCCTGTGTTCTCTTCTAGGAATTTTATGGAATTATGTCTTATATTTAAGTCTTTAAACCATTTGAGTTTATTTTTGTATATGCTATGGGAGAGTGTTCTAATTTCATTGATTTTTATGTAGCTGTCCAGCTTTCCCAACACCGCTTGTTGAAGAGACTGTCTTTTCTCCATTGTCTGTTCTTGCCTCCTTTGTTGTAGATTAATTGACTATACGTGTGTTGGTTTATTTCTGGACTCTCTATTCTGTTCCATTGATCTATTTGTTTTTGTGCCAATTCCATGCTATTTTGATTACTGTAGCTTTGTAGTATTGTCTGAAGTCTTGGGAGGGTTATGCCTCCAGCTTTGTTCTTTTTCCTCAGGATTGCTTTGGCAATTCTGGGTCTTCCATGGTTCCATATGAATTTTAGGATTATTAGTTCTAGTATTGTGAAAATGGAATGGATATTTTGATAGGGATTACATTAAATCTGTAGATTGCTTTGGGTAGTATGGCCATTTTAATAATATTAATTTTTCTAATCCAAGAGCATGGGATACCTTTCCATTTCTTTGAATCATCTTCAGTCTCTTTATCAGTGTTTTATAGTTTTCAATGTATAGGTCTTTCACCTTCTTGCTTAAAAGTTTTTCTCCTAGTTTTTTTTTTTTTTTTTGACATGATTTTAAACGGGATTTTTTTTTTTTTTTTTACTTTCTGATATTTCATTGTTAGTGTAAAGAAATACAACAGATTTCTGTATATCAGTCTTATATCCTGCTACCTTGCTGAGTTATTTATTAGTTCTAATAGTTTTTGTGTGGAGTCTTTAGGGTTCTCTATATTATATAGAGTATCATGTCATCTGCAAATAGTGACAGTTTTACCTCTTCCCTTCAAATTTGGATACCTTTCGTTTTTCTTGTCTGATTGCTGTGCTAGGATTTCTAATACTGTGTTGAATAGAAGTGGTGAGAGTGGGCATCCATGTCTTATTCCTGAATTTAGCAGGAAGGCTTTCAGCTTTTTCTGTTGAGTATGATGTTGGCTGTGGGTTTGTTGTAAATGGCTTTTATTGTGTTGAGTTATGTTCCCTCTATACCCACTTTGGTGAGAGTTTTTACTTGAATGGATGTTGAATTTTATCAAATGCTTTTTCTGCATCTGTTGAGATGGTCATGTAGTTTTGTCTTTTCTTTTGTTGATGTGGTGTATCACATTGATTGATTTACTTATTTGAACCATCCTTGTGACCCTGGAATGAATCCAACTTAAACATTCTGCATGACCCATTTTAGGTATTGTTAGATTAGGTTTGCTAATATTTTGTTGAGGATTTTTTATCTATATTCATCAAAGATATTGGCTGGTAATTTTCATTTTTTGTAGTGTTTTTGTCTGGTTTTGGTATCAGGGTGATGGTGGCTTCATAAGAATTTGGGAGCGTTCCCTCCTCTTTAGTCTCTTGGAATAGTTTGAGAAGGATAGGTATAAGTTCTTCTTTATATGTTTGGTAGAATTCCCCAGTGAAGCCGTCCATTCCTAGACTTTTGTTTGCAGGGAATTTTTAAATTACGGATTTTATTTCACTTCTAATGATTGGTTTGTTCAAATTATCTGTTTCTTTTTGACTCAATTTTGGCAGGCTGTTTCTAGAAACTTGTCCATTTCTTCTAGGTTGTCCAATTTGTTGGCATATAACTGTTCATAGTATTCTCTTATGATTTTTTATATTTCTGCACTATTGGTTGTTATTTCTCCTCTTTCATTTCTTATTTTGTTTATTTGGGTCCTCTTTCTTTTCTTCTTGGTGAGCCTGGCTAGAGGTTTGTTGATTTTGTTTGTCTTTTAAAAAAACCAGCTCTTGGTTTTATTGATCTTTTCTATTGTTTTTTATCTCTATTTTTATTTAGTTCCTTTCTGATCTTTATTATTTCCTTCCTTCTGCTGACTTTGGGTTTTGTTTGGTCTTTTTCTAATTCTTTTAGGTGACAGTTTGTTTATTTGAGACTTGTTTCTTAAGGAAGGCCTGTATTGCTATGACCATCTCTCTTAGAACTGCTTTTGCTGTATCCCATAGATTTTGTAAGGCTGTATTTTCATTGTCATTTGTTTCAAGGTGTTCTCTGATTTCCTCTTTGAGTTCATCATCAACCCATTGTTTTTTTTAGTAGCATGTTGTTTAGTCTCCATGTGATCGGTTTCTACCTTTTTTTTCTTTTCGTGGTTGATTTCTAGTTTCATACTGTGGTGGTCAGAAAAGATGCTTGAAATAATTTCTATCCTCTTAAAATTGTTGAGGCTTGTTTTGTGTCCTAGTATGTGGTCTGTTCTAGAGAATGGTCCATGCACCCTTGAAAAGAATGTGTATTCTGGTTTTTTTGGATGTAATGTCCTGTAGATATCAATTAAATCCAACTGGTCTATTGTGTCATTTAGAATCTTTGTTGCCTTATTGATTTCATCTGGAATATCTGTCTATTGATGTCAGTAGAGTGTTAAAGTCTCTTACTATTACTGTATTCCTGTCAGTTTCTCCTTCTATGTCTGTTCATATTTGTTTTATATATCTAGGTGCTTCTATACTGGGTGAATATGTTAATGAGTGTAATATCATCTTCTTGTATTGATCCCTTTATCATTATATAGTGTCCTTCTTTGTTTTTCCTTATGGACTTTGTTTTAGTCTGTCTTGTCTGATATGGATATTGCTACCCCCGCTTTCTTGTTGTTTTCATTTGCATGAAGTACCTTTTTCCATCCCCTCACTTTCAATCTATGTATGTCTTTGCCCTAAAGTGAGTCTCTTGTAAGCAGCATATTGTAGGTTCTTTTTTTTTTTTTTTTTAATCTGCCATTCTGTGTCTTTTGATTGGAGCATTTAGTCCTTTGACATTTAAAGTAATTATTGACAGGTATATATTTATTGCCATTTTAAACCTTGTTTTCCAGGTGATTTTGTAGTTGTTCCCTGTTCATTTCTTCTTCTTTTTGTTTTTCTTTTTGTGGTTTGATGGTTTTCTTTTGTATTATGCTTGAATTGCTTTCTTTTTATTTTTGGTGACTCTATCATACGGTTTTGACTTGTGGTTACCCTTGTTTTCAAGTATGCTAACCCATAACTATATCTACTTGCTTTAGCCTGGTAGTCATATAAGTTCAAACACATTCTAAAAGATCTACAATTTTAATCCCCTCCCCCATATTTCATGATTTTGATGTCCTGTTTTACATCTTAATGTTTACGTTTTTGCTGTTAATTGTAGTTATCACTTTTACAAAAATTTTCTGATTGATTTTTAATCTATATACTGGCTTATTTAAGTGTCTTCAATCCTTTTATACATTTGCTATTCCTATTGTGATTTTCCCTTTCCTATAGATTCTTGATTCTTTTCTATTTAGAGAAGACCTTTCAATATTTCTTTTAGGTTAGGTTTAGTAGTGCTGTATTCTTTTAGTTTTTGCTTGTCTGAGACATCCTTTATCTCTTCTTCTAGCCTAAAGGATAGTCTTGCTGGGTAGAGTATCCTAGGTTGCAGATTTTTCCGTTTCATGACTTTGTTTGACAGTGTTTCTGCAGAGAAATTAGCTAAGAGCTTTATGGGGGTTCCTTTGTAACTGACTCTTTGTTTCTCTTTTGCTACCTTTAGATTCCTCTCTTTATCTTGAACTTTTTCCATTTTAATTATAATATGTCTTGGTGTTGGTCTGTTTAGGTTCATCTTATTTGGGACCCTCTGTGCTTCCTGTACCTAGATATCTGTTTCCTTCTTTAGGTTTGGGAAGGTTTCAGCCATAATTTCTTCAAATACATTTTTTTTTTTTTTGGCCTTGCCATGCAGCTTGTGGGACCTTAAGGTTGGCACGTTTTATATCATCCCATAGACCGCATTTATTGCTTTCATTTTTTTTTTCATTTGTCTTTCTGTCTTTTGTTCTGATTGGGTGATTTCCATTATTCTATCTTCCAGATCACTTATTCGTTCTTCTACATTATTTAGTCTGCTATTCATTGCTTCTAGATTGGTTTTTATCTTGGTAATTGAATTGTTTTTGATTGGCTCCTCTTTATAGTTTCTAGTTCCTTGTTACAGTGATTCTGCATTTCTATCAATAATCGTTCTTAATTCCTTTAGCATTTTTATTACCTCCTTTTTGAACTCAGGGTCAAGTAGAGTGGAGAGGTCTGTTTCATTGTTTGTTCTTTCAGAGGATTTCTCTTGTTTTTTAATTTATTTAAAAAAATTTTTTTATAACTTTAAAAAATTTATTTATTTTATTTATTTATTTTTGGCTGCATTGGGTCTTCATTGCTGCACACAGGCTTTCTCTAGTTTCAGTGAGTGAGGCCTACTCTTCATTGCAGTGTGCGGGCTTCTCAATTTGGTGGCTTCTCTTGTTGCTGAGCATGGGCTCTAGGTGCGTGGGCTTCAGTAGTAGTGGCGCGCTGGCTCAGTAATTGCAGTTTATGGGCTCTAGAGTGCAGGCTCAGTAGTTGTGGCGCACAGACTTAGTTGCTCCGCCGCATGTGGGATCTTCCTGGACCAGGGCTCGAACCTGTGTCCCGTGCGTTAGCAGGCGGATTCTTAACCACTGCGCCACCAGGGAAGCCCCTCTCTTGTTCTTTTAACTGGGAGCAGTTCCTGTGCTTTTTAAATTTTACTTAAATTTATGTCTCTATAAATTTAGGAGAAACAGTTATCTACTGTGGTCTTGAAGGGCTGGTTTTTATGTGGGAGCATTCCTGAGTAGACTGTATGAGTCCAATAATTTTGGTGCAATGGCTGCTTTTGGTATGGATGCTAGCCACATCTTTCCTCAGAGCGTTATCCCCTTAATAGGGCATGTGATTGGTGTTGTGGTGACCAGAGCCTGCACTGGATTTGGGTGGGGCCTCCTCTTTGCTCCATGGAGTCCCATCCCTTTCGTGCCTAGTGCTAGGCTGGTGCTGGGGGCTGGGGTGTTGTGACTGCAGGAATCGAGGTGATTGCGTTGCCACCTGGGACTGGGGCTGCCTCTGTGGTAGGGCTCTCCCAGGACCTGTCTGCCCCAAATCCGGCGCCAAGCTGCTGTGTGAGGTGGGCAGAACTGGAGCCCTTCTGCCGGGAAAGGAACGTCTGAGTACTCCTCACGTGTGATTCTCTGATGCTGCCTCTCACCTACTGTGCACACCAACAGAGTCCACTGCTGGAGCCAAGCCCTGCCATGCACGCTGACAATGAGCTCTGGTTTGGCCCAGATCACACCCCAGGCCCTCTGGGCTGTTTCTGCACAGCTAGACAGAGTCCTCTCCCAGGGTCCGTCTCCCTGAGTTTCAGTGCCTAGCCACTGCACATACTAGCAGCCCCACCTGGCAGGCCTTTCAGGCTGGGAAGTGCAGCAAGGTGGAAGCTGTCAGCACCAGTCTCTCTCCACCCTGATTGCTAGCAAGCCATAGTAAAGGGTCAGGTTAACTGTTGAGGAGGACATTTAGTATCTGAAGAGAGAATTAGTTAAACAGACAGATAAATTTTCTCCTAATTTTTTCAGACTAATCATATAATCATAAAGTGTTCGCTTGGGGGGGCAGAGTCAAGATGGCAGTGTGGGAAGATGCCGAGTTAGGTCTCCCCACGACTAGGGCACCTGCTGGCCGCTGATGGGGGGACCCTGACGGCCAAGGAGATGGGAGGAACCCCCAAGCGAACTGGTAGGATGTGGGGGGACTGAGGGGGGAGGAGAAGTGGAGGCCAGATTGGCGCCCCTGAGGCCAGGGAGATCAGGAGAGGCAGGCGGAGGGGCCCTCCAGGAGGATTGGGAGAGGAGCAGAGGGCAATTGCCCACCCACTCGGGCCCGGGGAGCCTGCTGAGCTCCCAGGCTGGTCCCCTGCCCTCCAAGGCTCCCACCAACCCTGGCCGCATTGGTCTTGAGGGCATAGGAAGGAGGCAGGGGAGATCAGGAGAGGCAGGCTGGAGGGGCCCTTCAGGACCAGAGGAGCGGGAGAGGAGAGGAGGGCATTTGCCCTGCCCACTCGAGCCCAGGAAGCCTGCTGGGCTCCCAGGTGAGGTCCCCTACCCTCTGAGACCAGGGGTGGGGGGCACGCCTGGGCCCCTTCTGTTCCGTTGAGCCTAAGCCCCACCTCCTACAGCCCCCAGGGCCTTTTCCAGCCCTGTGGGTCCTGAGCACTGGCCCCGCCCAGTGCCCAAACCTTGCCCTTGCTTAGGCCCCGCCCTCCAGAGCCAAGATGTTTCCCCCCCCCCTTTTTTTTTCTTTTTTCTTCTTTTCCCTCCTCCCCTCTTTTACTATTGTGGTACTCTTGTACCTTCTGGTTGTTGTTTCATCTATATTTTTATTTTTATATTCTTTCTAACATATCTGTTAGTTTCCTAGTCTAATTTTAGTTTTTACCTTGTTATTGTTCTCTTTTTTTTTTCACCCCACGTGGCTTGCGGGATCTTGGTTCACGAGCTGGGGGTTGGGCGACAGCTCCTGTGGTGGGAGCTCTGAGTCCTAACCACTGGACTAACAGAGAACCTCAGACACCTCAGAGAATATTCATTGGAGTGAGGTCTTATGGATGTCCTCATCTCAGCACCAAGACCCAGCTCCACGCAACAGCCTACAAACTCCAGTGTTGGAAGCCTCAGGCCATACAACCAGTAAGACAGGAACACAATCCCACTCATTAAAAAAAAAAAAGATGGCAAAAAAAAGTCACAGATGAAGGAACAAGGTAAAAACCTACAAGACCAAATAAATGATGAGGAAATAGGCAATCTACCTGAAAAAGAATTCAGAGTAATGATAGTAAAGATGATCCAGAATCTCAGAAATAGAATGGAGGCACGGATTGAGAAAATACAAGAAATGTTTAACAAAGATCTAGAAGAACTAAAGAACAAACAAACAGAGATGAACAACACAGTAACTGAAATGAAAAATACACTAGAAGGAATCAATAACAGAATAACTGAGGCAGAAGAATGAATAAGTGAGCTGGAAGACAAAATGGTGGAAATAACTGCCAAAGAGCAGAATAAAGAAAAAAGAATGAAAAGAACTGAAGACAATCTCAGAGACTTCTGGGATAACACTAAACACACCAACATTCGAATTATAGAGGTCCCAGAAGAAGAAGAGAAAAAGAAAGGGTCTGAGAAAATATTTGAAGAGATTATAGTGGAAAACTTCCCTAACATGGGAAAGGAAATAGTCATCCAAGTCCAGGAAGCACAGAGAGTCCCATACAGGATGAACCCTAGGAGAAGCACACCAAGACACATATTAATCAAACTAGCAAAAATTAAATTCAAAGAAAAAATATTAAAGGCAGCAAGGGAAAAACAAAAAGTAACATACAAAGGAATCCCCATAAGGTTATCAGCTGATTTTTCAGCAGAAACTCTACAGGCCAGAGGGAGTGGCAGGATATACTTAAAGTGATGAGAGAGAAAAACCTACAACCAAGATTACTCTACCCAGCAAGGATCTCATTCAGATTCGAAGGAGAAATCAAAAGCTTCTCAAACAAGCAAAAGCTAAGAGAATTCAGCACCACCAAAGAAACTTCTCTAGGCAGGAAACACAAGAGAAGAAAAAGACCCACAAAACCAAACCCAGAACAATTAAGAAAATGGTAATAGGAACATACATATTGATAATAACCTTGAATGTAAATGGATTAAATGCCCCAAGCAAAAGACACAGACTGGCTGAATGGATACAAAAACAAGACCCATATATATGCTGTCAGCAAGAGACCCACTTCAGACCTAGGGACACATAGAGGCTGAAAGTGATGGGATGGGAAAAGATATTCCATGCAAATGGAAATCAAAAGAAAGCTGGAGTAGCAGTACTCGTATCAGATAAAATAGACTTTAAAATAAAGACTGTTACAAGAGATAAGGAGGGGCACTACATAACAGTCAAAGGATCAATCCAAAAAAAAAAAAAAGGATCAATCCAAGAAGAAGATATAACAATTGTAAATGTTTAGTCACCCAACATAGGAGCACCTCAATACATGAGGCAAATGCTAACAACCATGAAAGGAGAAATCAACAGTAACACAATAATAGTAGGGGACTTTAACACGCTACTTACACCAATGGACAGATCATCCAAACAGAAAATAAATAAGGAAACACAAGCTTTAAATGACACAATATACCAGATAGATTTAATTGATATCTATAGAATGTTCCAGCCGAAAGTGGCAGAATACACTTTCTTCTCAAATGCTCACAAAACATTCTCCAGGATAGATCACATCTTGGATCACAAATCAAGCCTCCGTAAATTTAAGAAAATTGAAATTGTATCAAGCATCTTTTCTGACCACAACGCTATGAGATTGGAAATCAATTACAAGAAAAAAACTGTAAAAAACACAAATACATGGAGGCTAAACAACCAAGAGATCAGTGAAGAAGTCAAAGAAGAAATAAAAAAATACATAGAATCAAATGACAACAAAAATACAATGACCCAAAACCTATGGGACTCAGCAAAAGCAGTTCTAAGAAGGAAGTTTATAGCAATTCAGTCTCACCTCAAGAAACAAGAAAAATCTCAAACAATCTAACCCTACACTTAAAACATCTAGAGAAAGAAGAACAAAGAAAACCCAAAGTCAGTAGAAGGAAAGAAATCATAAAGATCAGAGCAGAAATAAATGAAATAGAAATGAAGAAAACAATAGCAAAAATCAATAAAACTAAAATCTAAAATCTTTGAGAAGATAAACAAAATGGATAAACCCTTAGCCAGCCTCATCAAGAAAAGAAGAGAGAGGATGCAAATCAATAAAATTAGAAATGAAAAAGGAGAAATCACAACTGACACTGCAGAAATACAAAGGATTATGAGACTACTACAAACAACTATATGCCAATAAAATGGACAGCCACAAAGAAATGGACAAATTCTTGGAAAGATACAATTTTCCAAGACTGAACCAGGAAGAATTAGAAAATATAAACAGACCAATTACAAGTAATGAAATTGAAACGGTAATTAAAACTCTCCCAACAAACAAAAGTCCAGGACCAGATGGCTTCACAGGTGAATTCTATCAAACATTTAGAGAAGAGCTAACACCCATCCTTCTCAAACTCTTCCAAAAAATTGCAGAGGGAGAAACACTCCCAAACTCATTCTGCGAAGTCACCATCACCCTGATACCAAAACCAGAAAAAGATATCACAAAAAAAGAAAATTATAGACCAATATCACTGATGAACATAGATGCAAAAATTCTGAGCAAAATACTAGCAAACAGAATCCAACAACATATTAAAAGGATCATACACCGTGATCAAGTGGGATTTATCCCAGCGATGCAAGGATTCTTCAATATACGCAAATAAATCAATGTGATACACCACCTTAACAAATTAAGGAATAAAAACCATATGATCATCTCAATAGATGCAGAAAACGCTTTTGACAACATTCAACACCCATTTATGATAAAAACTCTCCAGAAAGTGGGCATAGAGGGAACCTACCTCAACATAAAAAAGGCCATATATGACAAATCCACAGCAAGCATCATACTCAATGGTGAAAAACTGAAAGCATTTTCACTAAGATCAGGAACAAGACAAGGACGTCCACTCTCGCCACTCTTATTCAACATAGTTTTGGAAGTCCTAGCCACAGCAATCAGAGAAGAAAAAGAAGTAAAAGAATACAAATTGGAAAAGAAGTAGTAAACTGTCACTGTGGATGACATGATACTATACATAGAAAATCCTAAAGATGCCACCAGAAAACTACTAGAAAACAGTATGGAGGTTCCTTAAAAAAACTAAAAATAGAACTACCATGTGACCCAGCAATCCCACTACTGGGCATATACCCTGAGAAAACCGTAATTCAAAAAGACATGTACCCCAATGTTCATTGCAGCACTATTTACAATAGCCAGGGCATGGAACCAACCTAAATGCCCATCAACAGATGAATGGATAAAGAAGATGTGGCACATATATACAATGGAATGTTACTCAGTCATAAAAAGGAACGAAATTGAGTTATTTGTAGTGAGATGGATGGACCTAGAGCCTGTCATACAGAGTGAAGTAAGTCAGAAAGAGAAAAACAAATATCGTATGCTAACATATATGTATGGAATCCAAAAAAAAATTGGTACTGGTGAACCTAGTTGCAGGGCAGGAATAAAGATATAGACATAGAGAATGGACTTGAGGACACGGGGTGAGAGGGGGAAGCCGGGGTGAAGTGAGAGTACCATCGACATATATACACTACTGAAAGTAAAATAGATAGCTAGTGGGAAGCAGCAGCATAGCATAGGGAGATCAGCTCGGTACTCTGTGATGACCTAGAGGGGTGGGATAGGGAGGATGGGAGGGAGGTTCAAGAGGGAGGGGATATGGGGATATGTGTATAGATATAGCTTATTCACTTTGTTATACAGCAGAAACTAACACAGTATTGTGAAGCAATTATACTCCAATAAAGATCTATTAAAAATAAATACATAAATAAATAGTTAGCTTTGGATGGGACTCTGGAGGTCATTTGAAGCAATCTCCCAATAAAAGATACACATAAGGGAACTGAATTCCAGAAAAGTTAGATGTTTTATCTAGAGCTGCTGCTCTTTGGTGACTGTACTATGAATACAAAAATGTAATTTGCTTCCCACTAAATTATGAGTCTGATAGACTAGGAGCTGACAGATTAGATTACCAGTAGGCACAGACCAATTTGAAATCTTTACTAAGGTAGATTGTGTCTAACTAATAAACTTTATCTTTATGTTTCAGGACTAAAAACTGCAAAGTGTGTTGAGAACATAGGTAAGATATGCTCTAGAGTATTATCTCTGTAATGGGAATTTTATCAGTGTTATTTCTCACAGGAATAGGTCAGAGCCACCCCACTGTACTGTCATACTGTCAGCCATTGTCTTCTCAAGGCTGAGTTGTGCTACTGCTACTACCTTTTCAGGGGGAGAGTACAGGAGCCCACCCTAAGCCTATCCCAGCCTTGCCTGTGGCTGTTCTCTCAAGCATTGCATTTGCCTTGGGCATGCAGGGACCATGCCACTCTGACCCTAGCCTATCATTACAGGATTTTGACTCCTGAATACCCCTACATGACTCCTATGCACAGAGTTAGACTTGTATTCCTTTGTTTTGACATCTTGGGAAGTAATATTTGGGAGACTGATGAAGGATTCCTTCATCAGGGGAAAGACTTGGGGGACAGAACGGTAATGTGGTCTGTTTCCTCTTCCTCAGGGAAAAATAGAATATAACAAAAATAGTCTGTCTTAGAGGACCATGGAAAAGATTTGGGAAGGTAAACAGGAATTCTAAGAGTATTCAGGAACAACATTATCAAATTAGGCTCAACCGATCTGAACCAAAGTTGACAGGAAATGCCTTGGACTGATGCATGCTTTGGGTAGATCCTTTTGAAGATTTATTTAAATAGTTTGAAAATAAGGGTCCATTTCTAGCTGTCTTCCTGGCTAGTTTTTCTTTGAATTCTTCTTAAAGTAATTAAAATGAATCTATATCTATTTATTTTTGAGACTGAAATTTTATATTTCTCATATTGCCATATTTTGCATGTATCTTGACTGAACCTGACATTCACATCTAAGTATAGTACTATGTAATGAAAACATGTTTGTATTTCAGAATATTTTCAACCCTTCCATGTCTACAACTCTGGTAAGTATGCTGTGTTTTTAAAAATAGCGGATGTTTATTAGCTACACGGATGTTTAATAGCTCTTTCCTGTTCAGCAAATTCAATTCTTAGCTGAAGAAAAAGAGTACTTTGCACATATGAAGGAGTAACCTGGCAGATACGAGGCGGAAAAAAAGAATCCATTCTGGGGAAATTTACCTCCTTGCAAATGAGAGAGTTGGCTCTCTGGAGATCTGATCAATATGGAAACATTCTGCAGAATAAGGCTGGGCGGACCTGAAGAGCTAGGCACTCTGGACAGGTCTGAGGCCTCTTAAGTATAGCGCTATTTTCCGTCATTGAGATTAGCCTGCGTGACACCAAACATCCAGATGAAGGTAGAAAGTTAGTCATTTGCCTTTTTCAAGTAAGGTGATGTTTGGTATCATTTGACTAAAACATCTGGGTGATTAGACGCTTTCCCCAGCCCCTAAGTTTCCACTTATGGTGATATGGCCCAAATCACTTCTTTACATTTAAGTTCCTTGTTATGTATTTGGCCCATGTAGCTACAGTAAGTTTTTCTTTTTTGAAGAGAGAAAAGTATCTGGCCTTTCCTTACGTATGCAGTTTACCTGACGTTTGGAAGATATTTCCTGTCCTTGTGTGACGCGTTTCATGCTTAGTAACACTTCTCATTGGCAGGGCAGCCACGAGTTTTACTGGTCACTTCACAGGGACTTCAGCTAACTCTTCAAGACAGACATTTTTCTAGCTTGTGGAGATCGCTAGGTGACTTACTGTATATAACAGTTTCTCTTAGTAGGAGTGTCCAGGGGAATGTTCCAGCCCAATCAGCCAAGGTGCATTTAGACTGTGGCCGACACTTAAATTTAGTAGCATTGGTTTACTGGATATTATCAAGTGGATCTTTAAGGCCATAATTACCTGAAAATAGTTCTGCTCTAACTGTGGTAACTCCCAATTACTTTGTTCTATCATTAAAACTGGTAAGTTTCTTTTTGTAACTTAAGTGAGAAAACCCAGAAACTTGAAGACCCTGGTAAGACATTTTCATAAACTCTAGGGACTTAACATTTGTAAGACAGCTTCCTTAAGGGTGGGAGCAGGTGGGCATGGCATGGTAAGGAAAAGTGGGAAGAAGGCAGAACCCACATTAGCTTACTAGTTTGGTATATAAGAGACGCTCCTGAGTTCCAGATATCCTTCTTTCTAAGGACGACACAGCAGCTCTGTCTGTCTCCTGTCTAACAACCATAGGTCATCCCAGCGGAGCAGTTAGAGACATGACATAAGAAACTAGTTCTAGAGAACTTACTATTTTCTGCTTTAGGCTAGCTGTTACATGGATAGAGGAAGGTGTGACTAATTATTCCACAAACTCTGTAACATAGGGTGTTCATCAGAAGCATAACAAATGGCATTTTTTTCTAAACTAAAATGATTTTATATACGTATATATATTCCTGTTTCTAGCAATCTGAGTAACAAATGCTATTAGCTATATCCATTTGATTATTTAGTATATTCCAAAGTATGACTCATTCCCAATTTTTTTTGTCTTTCTTAAAAATGATATTCTTCAAGGGTGCTGGAACAGAAACACTCTCATAAATTACTGGTGAGATTGTAAGTTGGAACTTTTCTGGAGGACAATTTCAATAGTATGTATCACTAGCCTTAAAAATGTCCATACCTTTTAACCTAGCTATAACACTTTTAGATATTTGTCCTAAGAAAATAAACATAAAAATTTGTGTACAAAATATGTACAGAAATGTTTATGCAGTGTTATGGTAGCCAAAATTTATAAATAACCTTAGTATCCAACAGTTGGGTATCGTTAAATAAGTTATATTCATATTATGAAACACTAACCAATTTAAAAACCATGTTTTTGAAAAATAAAGATATGAGAAAATACTTATAATACAGTGACAATAAAAATAGGATAAACTGAACTGAATGAATAAGCATTTTCAGAACTCTAATGAAAAACTGATGAACTCATAAAAGTGCTAACAAAAGATCAAGATAAAAAAAAAATTAATTACATGGGACTGAGTGAACTGATGAGGATGAGTATAATTTTTGTGACTTTCTGTCTGAATTAAAAAAAAAAAAATCCCACAAGGACTCAGAGGCAAAGAATATACAAATCAATTTTCACTGCAAAGTAAAGGAGCTGTTACAGTGGAGGAT
Organism: Balaenoptera acutorostrata; assembly: GCF_949987535.1. NCBI lineage: Eukaryota > Metazoa > Chordata > Mammalia > Artiodactyla > Balaenopteridae > Balaenoptera > Balaenoptera acutorostrata. The sequence continues at coordinate 50,291,301 of NC_080068.1, read as the reverse complement.
TACTGAACTGAATGTCAATATTATGACATAGTATGAGTGTGTTTCATGTTTGGTAATTGCAATCATTGTTGCTTTTGTTGTGGTCATCCATGTACAATGCTTGGTGTCAGTCTATTTATCTCTTGTAAAAATAAAAAAAAAAATAAAATAAAATAAAAAATAGGATAAAAACAAACTCTACTCAATACTCTGTAATGGCCTATATGGGAAAAAAATCTAAAAAAGAGTGGATATATGTATATATATAACAGATTCACTTTGCTGTACACCTGAAACTAACACATTGTAAATCAACTATACTCCAATAAAAATTTTTTAAAAGATAGGATGAAAACAGCATATGGAGTATAATATCAAATTTATTTTAAAATGTCAAAAGGTACAAACTTCCAGTTATAAGATAAATAAGTACAGGGGATGTAATGTACAACATGACTATAGTTAACAGCTGTATGGTGTATTTGAAAGCTGTTAACAGAATAGATGCTAAGAGTTCTCATCACAAGGAAAAAAAAACATTTTTTCCTTTTTTTTTTTTTTGGTATCTGTATGAGATGCAATAAACTTGTGGTAATCCTGTCACAATATATGTAACTCAAGTCATTATGCTGTATACCATAAACTTATACAGTGTTTTATGTCAATTATATCTCAATAAAACTGAGAAAAGTAGTAAAAAATGTGTATGAGCATGTACATATATATATATATATAGCAAAGAGACAGGAAATATACCAAAATATTAAGACTGAATAGCTCTGATATCTGGGATTATGAGTAATTTTTAATAATTTCCTATATTTTTCCAAAGTATCTGTAATTATATTATATAATCAAGAAGTTTCATTTTTAAAGATAAATCATGACAAATGTAGGTCAGAGTCTAAAAAAAAATCAACAAGAGATATTTTGCTTAATCTAGGAGAGTGCCTGGATCACTGGCCATAGTTCTCACAGTAAGTTAGGCACCAGTGGGTTAAATCTCTTTCCCTTTTACCCAAAACTCTAAAAGCTTTGAGAGTGGGTCATCTCTCAAAGCTTTTAGAGTTTTCTACTGTAAATAGCTATGTAAATATAAGGTTAAAATTTCAAGCTTACTGCGTTTATCACTAAACATTTCCTATTCTCATCTTCAGGAATGGAAAGCCAGGAGTCCACAATCTTACCTGGTAAGTGATCTTTTACTTACTCTCAGAAACTAGCTACAAGGTTAGAAGGAGGCATGAGGACTCCTAGAACTAAGGACATTACTGGACATGGAGAGTTTGAGGAATAAGTTAAGTCAAAACAGAGGGACTCTAGTTATTGAGAGCTCATTATGTTCCATGCAGTAATGTACTAAGCAGTTTTATAATGTATCACCTTTAATCACCACTTACTACAAACCTACAAGGTATTTCTTTTGAGTAAATAAGGAAATGAAGGTCAGAGGGATTAAGCCTGCCCAATCATAGAGCTAATAACTATAATGACAATAGAGCTAAACCAAGCAGAGTCTTGGACCCAGTACTATTTCATTTAAAAACCGATGTACTAGGACTGACTGCCTTATGAAGATAAGGTTGGCCAGATAATGAAGTTCTTGAAGTCCACCATAAGGAGTTTGGGCTTTGTCCAGTTAGAGAATGAACAGCAATTGAAAGGTGTTTTTGTTGTTACTGTTTTCTTTTTCCTTTTTTTGGGGGGGGGGGTTGAAGATGGGGGAGGTATAGACCAAAGGGAGCATTAACATTGCAAGATAGTCGATTAACACTAACCAATATTCATTTCTGTCTTCAGGTATGAAGAGCCAAGAAGCCACCCAAATACCTGGTAAGACAGCTTTATTTACTTTCTTGGCCAAAGTATGAGAAGAGAAGGATCCCCCCGTGTATTAAAGAGAATATGAAGAGTCATGAGATTATTATTCATTAATATTTCCCTTACAGCTGCCTGCTGGTCATTCTACAAAGATTTAGCTGGGGAAGAGAGTAGAAAAGTACCTTTCCTCCCTAGTGTTCGTGCCTTCCTGGAGCAGGAAAGTTAGCTCTGCTGGGGGCATGGCTGAAGGCAAGGCTGCTGGGCCCTGGAGGCATGCAGCCCAGCCTTAGATTCTATAGCTAAAGGTACTCAATAGAAACTTCAACTTCATGCAAAAGCTAACTGCTAGCTTTGGCTAATAACATCTCAGCATCTAGGATCTCCAGGTAACTAAGCATAGTACTCTCCTGGCATAGAGGCAGGCTTAATGAGGCGCCGTGGCAGAAGTCTCCTCTGAGTTTGGCATGGATTTGCACAGTGAGGGTTCACGTAGCCAGAACTTTCAAGTAAAAAGCCAGAAACTACAGTGCCGTGGGACCTTTGGTGCTTGTATCTCGTGAGTTCATGAGACAAGAAGGAGTGTGGAAAGTGTACTCACAGGAACAAACTGCAAGTCACTGAAAATTTCTTTCTCATTTAGGAATGAAAACTCCAGAACCTTTTTCACTACCTGGTAAGCGATGTTAGGCATGCTGGAGAGGAAGCTGCCAATTTGGGGAGTATAAATATAATTGTCACCATTAGATACGCAAGGAAGGCTAAGTACTTTGCACAGCAAGATCACGTGAGTGAGTGAAGGACCCAGGTCTCTTACCTTATGGCCAAGCACCTGTTTCTTAAAACCTGTGATTCCTCTAGTGTTTTTCCAGTATATTTATCATGACACATTTAACCTACCTTCAAGATATAACCATGAAAGCAGGTATTTAAAAAGTATGAGGCTGTTGCTGAGGGCGGGGCCTTGAGTTTCTGTGGCCAGAGAAACTGAACAGTGTGACTCCTGTCAAGTCAAAAGGGCCTCAGAACTCACGCTTACAGGGGAGGAAAAAAATGAAAAGGCCCTCAAACTTAATTTTTTTCCTGAGACAAGGAGAAGTTAAAAAAAAAAAAAGTGGACATTATCTAATATTTTACCAGAGAGCTATGGACAGTAATAACACTTCTCTAGTCCTCAGAATTGTCATCTTTCAAAGGGGGCTAACACATGTCATGTTACCTTGCAGGGATATCTGTAAGGACTATAAAAACACAAAATCTCAGGGCGCAAACCCCTATCTGATGGTTCAATCCTGCTTCCGAGTTCATGTAGTGTTTTGGAAATAATTTGTGTTAGGTTTTGTTATTATGGAATGATCATCTGTTAAGGAAATTAGATTGTTGGCATCTGCGAAATGACATCCATCCGCACAGTACTGAGCTTTGCCTCGCATTGCTGCCTTTGGATATTGTGTGCTGTGTACAGAAACAGCCATTCCCAGTTCATGATCTAAAGCACTGACAGACCCAGAGAGAGAGGTTCCGGCAATACCTTTATATTCACCCAGATTTGAACTGTTGGACTTATTTGGCCGCGACTTTGAAGTGAACCTCTAATGACGCTGATGACACACTTTGTGTGTCTACATCTCTTCAGCTCGCTGGAGCTGAGTTTGCACAGTACTCTCGCGGGCACCTTACTAGGCGCCCCGGTTGCCTGAAAGGCAGCTGCGGAGCAGCATGTGGAGGATGGACACGGTCTGTGTGGACAGACAGACCCAGCTTCATGAAGTCTCTCCTCTGCCATTTTCCTCCGGCGAACTTTGTGTAGAGGTAACTTTACTTCACTTTTCTGCACCTCTGCTCCCACATCTGTAAAATGAAGAAAATTTCTGTCTTGCAAGACTGATTAAAATCCTAATGAGATAAAGGTACTGGCAAAATGAATGGTCCCTTAAAATAGTAGTAAATGGTAGACGCCTATATTATTATCTGAAAATCTTTTTTTCATTTAGGAATAAAAATGTTACAACCGGGGCGAAAAACCTGGTAATAAATTCTTTCCTGGGGGTGGGGGGTTCTGAGTCCTTTACCATAATCGTTCAGTTAGCTCCATCTTAAGGGGGATGGGGAGGGGACACTTGAGCTGTACAGCTTCTGACACCCCAGGCTGCAAGCCAGAGGGGGAAATGTTGAGAACTCCTTTCCGTGTGTGCAGCAGACTGCTATTATGGCTGCCCGGGTCAGGCAGAGAAAAAGGCAGTTGACCTGAAACTGGGACAGTTGGCTTCCCGCTGCGCCTGTCTATTCCAGAATGGGACAGGAGGCTTCCCAGGGTGCGCAGGCTGCCGTGAGAGAATCTGTAGTCACAGGAACAGCATCATCAAAGAGGTGTGTGTGAGACCCGTACAGTGTGGGACCATCCATTCTGCGCTCCTTACTACACTCTCCATGTCCTCCAACAAACAGGCCACTCGGTTTTGCTGGGACTGCTTTGTATTGTGCCCTCTCCTAGAAAGCTGTGTGTACTGCAGGCTTTTTAAAAAGTGGTGTCAAGGGCTTCCCTGGTGGTGCAGTGGTTGAGAATCTGCCTGCCAATGCAGGGCACACGGGTTCAAGCCCTGGTTTGGGAAGATCCCACATGCCGCGGAGCAACTGGGCCCGTGAGCCACAATTACTGAGCCTGCGCGTCTGGAGCCTGTGCTCCGCAATAACAGAGGCCGCGATAGTGAGAGGCCCGTGCACTGCGATGAAGAGTGGCCCCCGCTTGCCACAGCTAGAGAAAGCCCTCGCACAGAAACGAAGACCCAACACAGCCATTAAAAAAAAAAAAAAAAAAAATTCAAATTCTCCAGAGAATTCCCCTCTCAATTGCTGTTAGTTAGGGTAACACTAGCTGCAAAAACAAACAAACCCAAAAATAATAAAACAGCTCAAACACAATAGAATTAAAAAAAAAAAAGTGGTGTCAAAACATTTACACAGGATCTCATAGAATCCAATAAAAGAAATATTGTTATCACCGTTTCAGAGATGGAAACATGGAATATAGGAAGTTAAGGGACCTGTCAAAGGGTAGAATGAGACAGTCAAGACCCAAACTTTTCAAGTTTTGTTCATTTTCTGTCACATGACACTTGTCTTCCAGCTAGATGTAGTTCTAGAAAATACTCCTCTAACCTGGGATCCTAGAACTGGCATTTGGCTTCACAGCTGTCAGAATATGGCAATATTGTAATATTTCATGGTTAACACACTTGGAGTTAGAATAGCATAGTAAGTAAGAGCAGAGGGTTTGAAAGCAGGCATTGCTACCACTGATTACCTCTGTGATTTTATGCAAGTTTTGGGGAACCTCTGTATAATATGGGTAACTCTACTACCTACTAGGAGTGTAACAAGTAAAGGTAATAATGTACATAAAGCATTTGGTCAATGCGTGACACACAGTAAGCATTCAATAAATGATTAGTGTTATGGTTGTGCTTGGGAATCTGAGTTCAATATGTAGAAAAAAGACTTTTCTGTAAACAAAGTATAACCTTTCTTTTAATGGAAACACACACATGGTAAAAAATTTCAAAGCATGCAAATGTGTAAACACTGAACCCTTCCCCCAGTCCCACCTATACCTCTAAAACTAGTGCCCTGCCCCTCAGTCCCACACGCAGAGATAACCAAGTTAGCTTAATCATTTAATCAGATTTTTCTCTTTGGGATAAATCTGTGTACAATGCAGTTAACTCAAAATCTGTTTATATTTTAGAAGACAAAAGTCAAGATATCGACAGTCCTGGTAAGAAATATCTCTTTTCCTTAGTTGATAAATATCTGTTTCTGCAATATAGAAAAACTGAGAAATTTATTTTCTCTTAATAAAAGGAACAAAATCTCGAGTTTAAAGCATCATAACAGAATATAATGTCATATCCAAATGCTTGTATGTGCAAATGGGGGGGGTCAAATTGATTTTGCTTCTTAAGCACTCATTTTCAACTGTGTATATAGACTGTACTTTTTCGAGCAATGGTTCTCAACCCTGCAACCCAATTCTCTTTTTAGAACAAATATTTTATAAAGGTATCCTGAAATAAGATTCATAAATAAGTCCCACTTGCACCATAAAAAAATCAATATAATGTCCTAACTATATAACAAAATTATATACATTTCAATATGTAAATGCCTAGATTATTCTAGAAGACGTCATGAAGTAGTCAGATTGTATTTACTTACACAGAGAAATCTGGATTTAAGAGAGGACTGGAAGCTATTCTATACAAATATAAGAAAAATGAAAGTGAAGAAATATCATGGGCACTAGAAGCCAATGTTTATTAAAACTATCCAAAAATATTTTGCTTATATGTAAAACTTAGGTTCTGGGTTTGAGCATTATAAATAGGTTTTTAACATATATATATGTCTAGCAGTGCATTTGAAATTTATGTGCAAGTGGGTCGATTTTTCCTTGTGCAAGACTGTCGAGAGCACTGCAGGATACTAGCCCTCTACTTCCACCCCAGTGCTGTGACAATCAAAAATATACCCTGACAAATTTCCAAACTGCCTTAGGGGGCAATACAGCCCCCTTGAGAACCACTGCTCTCTAGTAACAGGCTAATGCATGAGTGCTTCTGCTTGTCCATTTCCCCCACCTGTATACATATAACTGCACGTTTATAATTATAGCAAGTAAATTTATGAGTTGAAGGTTTTTATAACATTTACTAGCTATTTCTTTTGGTTTCACTTATGTGAGTGGTGATCCCATTTGGATATTTCCAATCAGTCTTCCCTTGTCCAGTCTAAACCAAAACACAGCCAGAAGTCAGATATCTGAGTTAAGGGCAGTGTGAAACAGACCATCCTGAGATGGCTGGACTCCACTGTCCCTCTCTCCACTAGTTCAGGTGAAAGGGACGCAGTTTTCTCCAGAGCAGTGTTTTATGTATAGAGGGAAAAACATTTTATCAGCTTGCAGGGCTGTTTAAAAAATGCAATTTTTTTTTACACTGTAAAATATTTTACACTGTAAAATATTACACTGTATATTGGTAGAATATGCATATGAAATATACTATCTCAAAATAGAAAAGACACAGAATTAAACTTTATCTTGCATATACAGAAAACGAAAATTTTAAATTGCCAAGAAATTCTAGAGAACTTGAACAAAAAATTACCTTGTCTACAAAGATAATAAAAAGCCTGTGAAATCCTAGATAAAACCTAGATCAGCACACCCTGATGATATATATGAAAATATAGCCCCATATCTGTAATGAACTATATCTAAAGTTGTCCTGGTTAGAATTACTTCATGTAAGTTTCTAACTCAACCTGAATGTTCACATATTCAGGATATATGGTGTAGGTGGATGAAACTTGATACTAAAAATAACATATGTCAATGACTATGTGTTCTCATTAACAGCTCCAGCTCCAGCTCCAGGTCCAGTTCCAGGTCCCAAAACCCATACCTCTGCATCTTCTGGCAAAATGCTCCTTCCACCGTTTGGGACGTTCATCATTTTAATCAGTGTTTCTGCTATAAATCTCTGTCGCTCTGTAGTCTGATACATTCTTTTTAAATTTTTTTTTGGGGGGGGGGCGTGCTGATTTATTTATTTATTAGACTCGAGTGCTTTAGTACAGAATGGTACAGAGATGTTTGTGCTTCAGTACTTTCAAACACTGAGATTCTGATAATTTCAAGGTAAGCAAGTTTCAAGACAGACTAGCTTTTTGATACATTCTTTATTACTTGAAATATGCTACAGGCATCCCACAGAAATCATCAAAAGGAATGATGTATTTTTCACTTGTTGGCCAAAGTCATTTGATAAAATGAGAATTACATATTTGTTAATGTAATTAGCAAATTCAGGTAGCTGACCCAGATGTCATAGAATTCATTTTTCACTTATTTCTGTATTAATCTTACGATTGCAAAAAAACTGTATACTTTTAATTCAATAAAAGACAAATTATTAGCTATAATTTCAGTAGAATTGCTAGATATTAAAATGTCAGTAATGCTAGTGGTTAACATGAATTTAATTCCTAATTAGAATTTAAAGGTGTTCTACTTATCTTTAAAGGATCAAACTTTGACTTCAAATAGTGTATTCTTTCAATCTCTTCATTTTCCTTCTATATATGAACACCTTATATTTTTATAACCACAACAGTTTACCAAGTATTATTTCACATAACGTAGTCCCTAACTTGAACCTCATGTTAACCCAGGAAGGCAGACAGTACTGAATGAATATGTGGGCTCAATAAGCAAGGGAAATGAGTACAAGTACAGTAGTCTTTTCCCCCAGGTATTGTGCTGGTTGAATAGTAATTGATTTAGGCATGGGCTTTGGTAACTGACTCTTGTTTACACTGCCAGTGTTTCAAAAAAGGACTTAAGGCCCCTTTCAGAGATTCAGAAAAACTACATGAAATCTAAACTAGGTGTTTGTTAGGGGTTCAGTGTGCTTTAATTCTACCATTTACCTCTCTTCATGTTCAGAATTTTGAGTGGACTTACTTACCACAAGAACCATTAGCCAGTTCACAGAACGTCTATAAATTGTGCTGGAGAACACAACTTAGTCCAGAGGTCAAAGTTGGTCTTTTCTTCTCATTTCCTCCCAAATCTAGAACTTGGTTATCAGTTGCTTGGAACACAGCTCAGGTACAGACCAAGTCCAGTTATCTAACCAGCTACATGAACAAGGACCACAGGCCTTGCCTTAAACGTGTAGTCACCAGCAGGATCAAAACTTAGGAGGCTAACTGGGCCTGTCTTTAAAAGGCAGACCCCCGAGCCCTATCTAGGGCTTGTGAAATTAGAAACCTAACAATATGAGAGGGCGAGAAATGAAAGGCTAGAGAAGTAAGCATGGTATGTATGATTAGCCATCTGTCCAACAGAGAATGTGGCTCAATGAGTAACAACAGTTCTCATCTATTAGATCACCAGCTCTTCCTACAGTAAGAGGGTGTGCACAGGGCGAATGTGCTCTTCCACATTCGGCTACATGGATGAGAAAGATGAGCGCTGTTATAAGAAACAGCCTCGTGAGCCTTGTTTGTGTCTCCTACACAACCGTTAGCTAGCTGGTCTGCATCGTGACAGAGTCCTTCAGTGGGCTCTCAGAGGGAGGCCTCTGGATATACCGTGCACCACACCCCTCGCCATCCTCATAATACACACAGTGGCACGGTTCATGGGGCTGTTTCTTTTAACACCTCTCATCATAAGACAAAGCATTACGCAGAAATGCAGAGTTAAAGCATTCCAAGAGGGGCCAATGTGATGCAGCCCAGGTGTGCAGTTTGTAGTCAGAAAAATTGTTTAAAATTATCTAGTTGTTAAAGAATCACTATTGCACATTATCAATCATGTCTAATTCAGATTTTCCAGTGTTTTCAGGTACTAATGATGTATTAGAGAATTCTTTATCCTGGATGATACAGGAAGTAATTTTTATTTGCTGTACCCTAGTCAAAATATAGCAGTATTGATATACTTTCCTTAGGAGGGTAAAGTCAGACTTAAGTCCAGGTTAAAACTGAAATTCTTGAGCTGTGATTATGATTTAATATTTGTGTGGACATGAATGGTCATTCTCCCGGAGCCAAATAAACAAAGCACCAGACAGAATTATATAAAAAGTAATTATAATCAAGAATTTATTTATAACTTTTCATCTTTTTTAGAAATAATAAAGAGGTTTAAAAAAAAGTTGTAAAAATGATAAAATGTAATTTTGTTATATCCTAATTGCTTAGGTGTGTTCTGTAAATTCCAAATAAGTAAAATAATATAAAAATATATTTTCAAATCTTTATAGAATGAAAAGAAAACCACATTAATCATTAAATACTCTTGGATTTTCTTTACTCCTCCCACAGATGAATTCACAAATATAAAAACTGACATACATTTACATTCTGAAGTACAAATCTCCAACAGCCAAGTAATTACACAGTTTGTTATGTGCAAAGTAGACATTTCCTATTTACTTGCTATGGAGAGCAGAATACAGGCTCAATGGAGAATAATCATTAAACACTGATTATTTTTAAGAAGAGTGCTGTTGTAAAAATATACAATAGGAAATATTTTTGGTAATTATGTACTTCTTTTTTAAAGTAATTACAGCTTTTAGATGTAAATCTTTCAAAGGCTATCTCTGAAGAGCAGTGAAGTGACAGTTATTTCAGATTTGATGAACAATAATTTGTCAGGAACCTTCTCAAAAACCAAGTCAGGAGAGAGGATTGTTTTCTTTCTTTTCCCCTCCACGTGGTCAGTTCCATTCTTAAGGAAGGCCTGATATAACAAGAAAATGTATTTCACAAACCTTTAACACAAGTTTGTGAACTGTCAACTGAAGACACCACCTCTGATGTGGATGGTTTCATTCAATCCATGTTCTACCAACTTGATATCTTCTAAGTCATCTTTTATGATGCTAATCAAGTGGCTAAGGCCTTCCTGTTGTTGTTTCAAATGCTAGAAGGAATTTAAAAAATATCAATGTATTTATTAAACTGCATGCTACTCACAGGAAAAAGGCTATTTTTCACTATTTTACCAGCAACACAGCACTTAGTGGCTGCTCTCATTATCTGCATATTTAAACATTTGTACTATATCTTTTGCTAACACTTTTAAATACAGTAAAATACTACTGTAAAAAGCAATAAAATCAAATATACAATAAACAATATCTGTAACAGAAATTTTACAAAAGATGCAGTTTTAAAGGTTCCTTTTGTCAACCTTTGATAAAAAACAAAGGTATATTAAAACAATGCAAGAAGGTACTCAAATATAGATGACTAGCAAAATAATCATTCTGAAAACTGAGGATTTCCATGTTTTAAAGTACAAAGTATAAACTGATGATAACGGTGATAACTACAATTGCTAGCATTTTAAAGATTCCTTCCCAGATGTTAAGGCAGCTTGAAGAGTTTCATGGGTATTAACTCATTTAAAATCCCTTTGAGCACACACTTTGGGGGTACCATTATTACCTCTTCTCTACAGATAAAGAAACTGAGATACAGGTGATGAGCCATGATGCTTCAATTCCAAAACAATATACTGCTTTTCATCGTTTTAGGTAGGTGTTTATATTATTCCCAATTTTACTGCATACGTAAACTCTTTTATATAGTTCTTTATTCTAACATGCTGGAATCTTTCTCAGTTAATTTTATTGTAAATATGAATATCATCAAGTGTATGTATACTTTTCGAGAACCCAGGAGCCAAACTAGTTTTTAGTTGCATATAACGGCAATATCCATTCTAAAGCACATAATAAAATCAGATTTGCTGATGACATTTATAACTACCTAATATCCTCAGGTCATACCAACCTGCCACACCAATTAATCCCACCTAATATGTTCCACAAAGTTTACCATCTTAATATATATTTTTAGACACAGTTAATGGTTGGATAACTTTTATTAAACCAATCTATATTTATACTAATGAAACTAAGCTAGAGCAGTACGTCCCAACTTCTTCATAGAAAATGAGCCTTAGACAAGTGGTTGGAGGTTTTGGCTACCCCAGTCTACACCCAGGTCCCCTGAGGGCTGACAGGATCAGTAACTCTACATATTTATAATTGATATGTGGCATCATATGAGTTGGGAAAATGTGACATAGAGCAGTTACTTCTCAAACTTTAACTGTGCATACAAATCACTCTGTGATCTTGAAAAATGCAGCTTCAGGAGGTCTGGCGTACGGCCTGAGCGTCTGCATTTCTAACGACCCCCCAGGTGCTGCTGCTGCCGCCCACACACAGCAGCAGGGTCTAGGGAACTTCGGTTGTCTGTATTACCTCTGAATTCATCGATTTGGGGGACAGGGGAAGAGAACGATAACTTTTTTTTGGTGGGAAAATATACATAACATGTCCATTTTAACCATTTTATGTCCAGTCCAGTAGCACTGAGTAAATCATGTTGTGCAACAATCACTACCATCTATCTGTAGAACTTTTTCATCTTCTCAAACTGAAATTCTGTACCCATTAAACACTAGCTCCCCATTCCCCTTCCCCTCAGCCCCTGGCAACTACCATTCTACAGTAGTCTCTATGAATTGGACTACTCTAGGTACCCCCATAAGTGGAATCATACAACTTTTGTCCTTTTACACTGGCTTATTTCACATAATGTAGTGTGTGCATGTGAGACTCTCCTTCCTTTGTGAGGCTAGTATTCCATTGTATATATACCATATTTTGTTTATTCATCCATCTATGGACACTTGGATTGCTTCCACTTTGGCTACTGTGAATAACGCTTCTATGAACCTGGCTATACAAATAATCTGTTTGAGTCCCTACTTTCAATTCTTTTAAGTATGCACCCAGAAGCAGAATTGCTGGACTATATTGTAATTCTATGTTTGATATTTTGAGGAACCATTTTTCACAGTGGCTGCATGCACCATTTTTACACTGCCACTAGCTATGCACAAGGGTTCCATTTTCTTCACATCCTCTAAACCCTTGTTATTTTGTTTTGTTTTTGTTTTTGTTTTTGGATAATAGCCATCCTAATGGATGTGAAGTGGTGAATTCACCTTTTTAAAAGGTGACTCTAGTGCAACACTTACCTGCTTGATTTCTCGTAACAGATCTGCATCTATGTAATATCTTTCTTCAGATTTGACTGCTCCAAAATGATTCTGCATCCTGATTTGGGACATCAGTTCATTCAGTCGGCCCTAAAAATAATACAGAGTTGAGGGACTTCCCTGGTGTCATGGTGGATAGGACTCGGCACTCCCAATGCAGGGGGCCTGGGTTTGATCCCTGGTCAGGGAACTAGATCCCACATGCATGCCACAACTAAGAGTTTGCATGCCACAACTAAGGAGCCCGCCTGCCACAACTAAGGAGCCAGCAAGCCGCAACTAAGGAGCCCGCCTGCCACAACTAAGACCCGGCACAACCAAATAAATAAATAAATAAATAAAAATACTGAGTTGCATTACAACTGCTCACAACAGCAACCATTTCTAAAAGAGAATGTTTTATTTTAAAAGGATAGGTACTACTCTAATTAAAGGTGTCAATTCTCCCTCTGTACATTATTTGAAACACTAATACAAGGCCAAAACATCATGATTAAGAGTCTACTTTAGAAAGGAAGTTTTGATTAAAGAGAACAAATACTTAATAAAAAACAAGTATACAAAATTCCTCTTTTTGAAGACCAAGTAACATTTCTCTGCAGATCCACCTGAAACAAAGTCTAGCTTTATGGTGTTATAAGTGCTTACCTTAAACTGAGTAGGGGCATTTAGTTCACACTGAATTGTATCTAGCTGAACTCGCAACTGCTCTTCGTCAGCCTGGATGGCATACCCACTCTTCCTCTGAATTTCCTGTTTGATTAGGACCTATACAAAGAAAACCCACCAATAACGACAGAATCATCTCTTTTCAGTTATGCAAGTAATTTTATTACACATCAACTGTTGAAAGAAATTAGCTGAATAAACTAACAATAGTTAGAATCATTAACAGCTCAAGATTTGAATTATGTTTGCCCATTTTTATTAGGCAAGTTACATTAATTTGTTACTTTTAATGACTACATAATTTTCATGCATTATTAATCAATAAACTCAAGTATTCTTATGTTGAGGGGCATATATTTTATTTCTAGTTTTGACACTATGAACAATGCTGTAATAAACATTTTTGTATATGTATCTTTATTTACTGGTATAGACCCCCAGGAATGAGATTGCTGGGTTTAGAAGTGTGTGTGTTCAATCTTTAGAAGCTGCTAGATTGCTTTCCCAAAGATCCTCCTGATGAGTATTAAAGAGATCACACAAATTTTTTAAAAAACCTGCATTCCCTTGAATGTGTTTGTTTTTTTTGGCCGTGCCACTTGGCCTGTGGGATCGGCTAGCAGGATCTTAGTTCCCTCACCAGGGATCAAACCTGGGGCCCCTGCAGTGGAAGCGCAGAGTCATAATCACTGGACCACCAGGGAATTCCCCCTTTGAATGTTAAAGGACCGTCTTTTAACGGTTAAGAACTACTTTGCATCTGTTCTTCTGTGAACTGCCTTTATACATTCTTTGCCCGTATTTCACTTGGGGTTTTTTAGGTCAAATTATAGGATCTCTGTATAATACAAACACTACAACTGAAATCAGTGCTGTTTGCAAATTCAAATTTTTCTTTTTCTGAAATCACTTGACTATTGACAAATGGCTTCTGTTACCTTTTACTATACAAAATTTTCTAATTCTTACATAGTCAATTTTGTTTTACAGTTTCTGGCTTTCTAGCTAAAAGTGTCTCCAGTCCCTAGGCTGTACATGCAGCCTCATAAATTTCTTAGAGTTAAGTCTTTAATACACCTTATTTTTGTATATGGTGTGATACAGTGGTCTAATTTTATTTTCCAGATGGATAGCCAATTACTCTAGCATTACTTATTAAATAAACCTACTGAACTGAAATACCACCTTTGTCATATTAAGATACATGTGCATCTATTTCTGGATTGTCCATTCTTTTCTGTGGATCTTTATATCCAATCCTACACCAATCCCATATTGATTTGATTACAAGAGCTTTAAATAGGTTCTAAAACTTGATAAGGCAAGTCCCCTTCACTATCTTTTTTGTTCCCCCCAGAAGCTATTCTCAAAACAGTTATCTTTATTTATGAACTGAAAGATTTTAATCAATTTTTTTAAAGTTGTAATTCATTTTAAAATTTTATAAAGTAGATATTGTCTTCTCATCTAAGAATATGGTTTATCTGTCTATTTGTGAAAACCTTAATTCAGATTGTATATTTCCCTCAAATTTATTCCTAAGTATTTTACAGTTTTTTCATAATAGTGAATGAAATATTTTCCTATTTCCATTAATAGTATAAAGAAACACTGATTTTTGTACATTTACCTCATATTGAGCCATCTTGCCACATTAATTCTATAGTTTATTTCCTTGGGTTTTCTAGATGTACAATCATGTCATCAGCAAAAAGAGATGATTTCTTTTCAGTGTTTATACTAGTTAACTACCGTGCTCATTACATTTATGAAAACTTGTATATTTTCCATGTGTTGCTATGATAAATTATGTTGATAGATATCCTGTTATAAAACCAACCCTCCATTCCTGAAATAAACCTTACTCAAAGTATATTCCATTAGAATTTGATAAATAGCTGGATTCTCTTTACTTATATTTCATTTAGAATTTCTGTACTTGTTTTCTTTGGTCAGATTTATTGAGGTATAATCCACATACAACAAAATTGACCCTTTTAAGGTGGACAGTTCTATGTATTTGGACAAACACAAGTTACCATCACCACAGTCAAGATACAGAACATTTCCATCACCCCAAAAAGTTCCCTCCTGCCTCCTGGAGTCTCCTCTCCCTTACCTCCTGCTCCTAGCAACTACTGATCTATTACCCACCTCTAGTTGTACTTTCGCATGAATCATATAAATGGAATCATACCATGTGTAGCCTTTCAGTCTGGCTTCTTTTGCTTAGCATAATTTGCATCTCTACTAGAATGATCTGTTTATAAATTTTTGTTTTGGGGTACTAAAAACAGAGATGTAAAATGCTGCCACTGCTCTGAGAAACAATTTGGTAGTTCTTCAAAAAGCTGAACATGAGTTACCACATAACCAAGCAATTTCCATCCTAGGTTTATGTATCCAAGAGAAACAAGAGCATACATCCACACAAACACTTGTACACAAGCGTTAATAGCAACATTATTCATACTAGCCAAAAAGTGGAAACAACCAAAATGTTTATCAATTGATGAATAAATTAAAATGTTGTATAGTCATACAATGAAATATTATTCATCAATAAAAAAGAATGAAGTGCTGTTACATGCTACAACATAAATGAACCTTGAAAATATTATGCTATGTGAAAGAAAGCCAGTCAAAAAATACCACATACCATATGATTTCATTTATATGAAGTGTCCAAAAGAGGCAAATCCATACAAACAAAATGGTTGCCTAGGGCTGGGGGGATTTGGGATGAAATGGGGAGTTGCTGCTAATGGGTATGGAGTTTGTTTTTAGAGTGATGAAAATGTTCTAAAACTGACTGTGATGATGGTTGTACAAAACGGTGCATATACTAAAAATCATTGAATTACATTAAATAGGTGAATTGTATGGTATGTGAATTATATCTCAATGAAACTGTGTAAAAAAATCTATATTTTTCATTTTGTCTGAAATAAAGTAACTTTGGAATTAGCTCTTTAATGGTTAGACAAAATTCAGCAATGAAACTATCTGACCTTGGTGCTTTTTCCATGGTTGATCTTTAATAACTTTCCCAATTGCTTCTATGGTATTTGTCTATTTAAGATTTTTCTCTGTAGATCAATTTTGCTAGAAAATCATGTTTTCTCTAACTTCTCAGTTTACTGCTGTGAATTCCATTGCAGTATTTTCTTATTCTCTTGTGTATATCTGTGGTAATGTCTCCTTTCTCACTTCTAATTTTTCTTTACCTTCTTCAGGCTCATGAGATGAGTCTTTTTTTCCTTCTTCAGACTCATGTTTCGCCATTTTAATGGTCTTTTTTTCCCCTTAAATTATTTATTTATTTATTCATTTATTTGGCTGCACCGGGTCTTAGTTGCAGCGTGCAGAATCTTTTAGTTGCAGCATGTGGGATCTTTTAGTTGCAGCGTGCAGGATCTTTAGTTGCAGCATGCGAACCCATAGCTGCAGCATATGGGATATAGTTCCCTGACCAGGGATCAAACCCAGGCCCCCTGCATTGGGAGCGTGGAAGTCTTAGCCACTGGGCCACCAGGGAAGTCCCTTAATGGTCTTTTCAAAGAAACAGCTTTTCCATTTAATCTTTCTATTATGATTAATTTTTTTTGTTTTACTTATTTCACTTTTATTTCTCTCTTATTGGTTTCTGTTGGCTTATTGATAGTATTTTTCTAACTTAAGATCAGTACTAAGTTCTTTACTTTTTGCATTTGTACTTTTAAAAAATGAAGATTTTTTTAAGGTTATAAATTGTCCTCTGAGTACAGCTTTTGCTGTATCCCACTGATTCTGCTATATAATGTTTGTTTTCATGATAATTTCAACTTTTGTTGCTATTCATTCTTTTACTTCCTCTTGTTAATTTGCAAGTTCTGTTGTTGTTTTTCATTCATTAACAGTTACACTCCCTTTTCTAGCACTCAAAATCAAAACTGTATTTTTCTACTATTTTTATGAAAACCAGATATTAATGATCTGATGCATACTTTTCTTGTACCAAGATGATTTTTTTTTCACTGCTTTCCCCCCACCCTCTCAATAAAATGCTAATTTTAAGATATTTTCACGTTCTTCACCCAGTCCTGTAAGATCTCTCCTCCAACTTCCAGGTTTTAATGAGAAAGTTTGGTACTTTCAGTTTCAGACTATTATTGTTATTTCCTTTTAGTCTGTTTTTTTCTATTGCAAAAATCCATATTTAGCATTTCCATCATGTATACAGTCTTATAAATGTTGGAAAAAAGTCCAAATTACTACCTGTAAGGTTCTGTGGGAAAGGTCCATGAGTTTCCTCTTGTATTGTGCAATTTTGGCCATAGTTGTAGTTTGATTCTTCTGTAATTCACCAATATCTTCAGATATGATCTGTTTTTTAAAAAAAAAAAATTTTTAAGGTAAATCAAATATAGGTATCACAACTATTTATCAGGGTTACCTATATGCAAAAAATGAACCTAAGAGTCATCTTTCAAAATATAAACTCTTTCCCTTTAAATCTCCTTTTATATTTCTTCCCCTTTTGTACATCTAAAAATTAAAAAGTACCATTCAAAAATTTCTTTAGAGCTCCAGAAAATTTAGTGACAAGGCAAAGTGTATAGAAAAATAATATACTTCAGAAATAATTAAGGAACTTGAAGTATACTGTAGAACAGAGCCAACAACCAGGCCATTAATAGAAAAAGCTAAGATCTATAAAGTGACATGCAAGAGGGGCCTAAAATATAGTATATAGTCGAATATCAACTGTAACAGAATATTATGGAGGGATATGCTCACAGTGGAGGGGAAAAGGATGGATATTAATTACACAACTGAAGACATTTTTATGTCTCTGGATCTTTGATTTGCTCTTTCCCTAGCCTGAAATCTTACTGTTCCACCTTATGAAAGTCTTAACCTTAAAGAGTGAGTTAAAATCCTATTTTATTATAGCTTCCGAATCAAAATTAACCCCATTATTGTTCCTATCATAATTAATCATTCTATGACACTAGCTTATATTGAGATGTTATAAGTAAGAGGGTAAGAAGATTGTACAAGACATATTTTAGCATGTCTACCTACACATGTCACCTTTTAAGGAAACTTTCCAATGCCAGGCCATGTTGAAGGGACAAAATTAGGTGACCATATTTTATATTATGTAACCCAGGCACCCTCCCCATCTCAGTTTTGAAAAGTTGTCAGGGCTTCTAGACAACAAGAGTAATTATTCTTCTATACCAGCAATATTAAGAAAAATAGAAATGTTACCACTCCCAGTATTTACTGACAAACACTAAAACATTCTAGGAATTAACCAAGAAAAAATGCTATGATTTTTAAAGAGGTTATTTTAAAACTGTTACAAAGGACACAAGACACCTCAATAAGTAAAGAAACAACATGTTCATGATGGAATAATTTAATATTACTAAGATTCAATTATCTACAAATTATATATTTAATGCAATTCCAACTAAAATTCTAGCATTTTGACAAACTCATTCTAAAACTGTTATAGAAGAATGAAGATCCATAAAGAACTTAAAAATGTGAAAAGAACGAAGATTGGAGATTCACTCTACCACATATATTTAAGATATACTACAAAGCCATAAGAGTAAAAAAATGTGAAACTGATTTAAGAACAGACTACATCACATATATATGGGAACTTGGTTTGATAAATGCTTTGATAAATCATTGAGGAAAATAGTTTTTTTGTGAATGACATTGGAAAAATTGACCCACTATTTAGAGAAAGTTGGGTTCATATCACTTAGTACATATAAAGTGAACTCCATGAGGACAGACGACTCAAATGTGAAAGGTTAAAGTATAAAATAATAGAAAAAAAAAATGTAGGAGACTCTAAGACCTTGGGTGAGGAGTGATTTCTTAAGCAAATTCCCGAAAAAGAAA
The DNA here is from genome assembly GCF_949987535.1 of Balaenoptera acutorostrata. Taxonomy (NCBI): domain Eukaryota; kingdom Metazoa; phylum Chordata; class Mammalia; order Artiodactyla; family Balaenopteridae; genus Balaenoptera; species Balaenoptera acutorostrata. The sequence continues at coordinate 50,272,277 of NC_080068.1, read as the reverse complement.
ACACAAGGCCAAAAAAAACCAATGGATATCATTACATTAAAATTAAGGTTTTCATAAACAACAAGATCCTACTTTATAGCACAGGGAACTATATTCAGTATCCTGTGATACACCATAATGGAAAAGAATATGAAAAACAATGTATATATATGTAAAACTGAATCACTTTGCTGTATAGTAGAAATTAACACAGCATTGTAAATCAACAACAACAACAAAATAAAGGTTTGCTGTTCAACTATGGACACTAAAGACAGAGTTAGCAGAGAGATGAGAAAAGTAGGAGATATTTAAAATGTTATAAACAGACTAGGGGCTAAAATCTATAATAAATGATGAACTCCTGAAATTCAAAAAGAAAAGATATGACGCCCAATAGAAAAACTGGACAAGATAGACTAGGTACATGCCATTCTCTCTCTCCTGTTGAAGACAGCTGTAAAATGAACAGAATGCATGGGCAACTACCTGAGGACTGAAAAATGAAAAGTGGCAGGAGGAAGAAGACATGAATTTGAAGTACCACTGAACTAGTGGTGAGTTTACCATTATTTTCCTCTCTGGCAGCCCTCCAGGTTTGGTTTCAACACAGCCCAAAACCTGGAAGTTTTGGGCTGTGTTGAAACCCAGCTCTAGCTCTAGTGCAAGGAAATACATTATGGTATCTAGGAAAGAGTTTCTCAGTTTTAACACTATTAATTTGGGCCAGATAATTCTTCGTTGCAGTGCTACTGCTCTGTACACTGTAGGATTCTTATCAGAATCCTGGCTTCTACCCACTAGATGCCTGTAGCATCCCCCCAACCCCCCAGTTGTAACAACCAAAGAAGTCTCCAGATACTGCCAAATGTGCCCTGGGGGACAAAATCACCACCACCACAACCCCCAATGAGAACTACTGCCCTCGAGCAACCACTAAAAAAACTGATAGTTGAAATGACAATAAATTAAAAACAGAATACTAAAAAATGTCCAAATAACCCAGAAGAATGCAAAAAAGAGGAAAGAGAGGAAGGAAAAACAGAGCGAACAAATAACAATAAGACTGTAGGCCTAAATCTAAATTTTATGCTGTCTACAGGAAATGTACTTCAAATATGATAAACGTAGGTTAAAAGTAAAAGGATGGAGAAAGACATACCATTCAAACACTAATCAAAAGAAAGCTAGAGTGGCTTTGTGTTAGTATCAGAGAAAGTAGACTTCCGAGCAAAGAGGATTCCCAGCAATAAAGAGGAACATTATGGAATAATAAAAAGTATATGGGCTTCCCTGGTGGCGTAGCAGTTGAGAATCTGCCTGCTAATGCAGGCGACACGGGTTCGAGCCCTGGTCTGGGAAGATCCCACATGCCGCGGAGCAACCAGGCCCATGAGCCACAACTACTGAGCCTGTGCTCCGCAACAAGAGAGGCCGCGATAGTGAGAGGCCCGCGCACCGCCATGAAGACTGGCCCCCGCTTGCCGCAACTGGAGAAAGCCCTCGCACAGAAACAAAGACCCAACACAGCCAAAAATAAATAAATAAATAAAATTTAAAAAAAAAAAAAAAGTATATATGCCAAAAAAATGTAACAATCCTAGATACTTAGGTACTTAACAGCAAACCTTCAAAATACATGAAAGGAGAAAAAGATAAATCCACAATTGTAACCAGAGACTTCAACTCTCCTCTTACAATAGAACTAGTAGACAGAAAAATCAGTAAGAATATAGAAAAACTGAACAATCTATCAAATGGATCTCACTGACATTAACAGAAAACTCCAAGAATAGCAGAATCCACATTCTTTTCATAGGCATGTGGGTTAAAAACCTTTACAAAGTTAAGGACTTCCCTGGTGGTGCAGTGGTTAAGAATCTGCCTCCCAATGCAGGGGACATGGGTTCAAGCCCTGGTCCTGGAAGATCCCACATGCCACGGAGCAACTAAGCCCATGCACCACAACTACTGAGCCTGTGCTCTAAAGCCCGTGAGCCACAACTACTGAGCCCATGTGCCACAACTACTGAAGCCTGCGCACCTAGAGCCCATGCTCCACAACAAGAGAAGCCACCGCAATGAGAAGCCCACGCACCGCAATGAAGAGTAGCTCCTGCTCGTCACAACTAGAGAAAGCCCGCGTGCAGCAACGAAGACCCAATGCAGCCAAAATAAATAAATAAATTAATTTATTTATTAAAAAAAACAAACCTTTATAAAGTTAAAAGAATTGAAATCATACAAAGTTCTCTGACCATAACAGAATTAGACTAGATAACAATAGAGTAACAGAAAAATCTCCAGACACTTGAATATGAAACAAGTCTAAATAATCCGTTAGTCAAAAAAATCCAAGTCAAATAGAATCCTCAAGGGAAATTAGAAAATATTTTTAATGAATCAAAGATGACAAATAGAACATTATCAAAACTTGGGGGATTCAGGTAAAGCAGCGCTTAGAAGGCAATTAATAGCATCAAATGCCTTTATTAGAAGTCTCAATAACCTAAGCTGCTACCTTAAGAAACTAGAAAAAGAAGAGAAAAACCCAAAGCAAGCAGAATAAAGGAAATGGTTAAGAGCAAAAATTTATGAAACTGTAAACAAAATCAGAAGAAGAAAAAATCAACGAAACCAAGAACTTGTTCTTTGAAAAGATCAATAAAATTGACAAACCTCTAGCAAGACTGATAAAAATAAAGAGAAATAATAGCTTCTTTGGCTTTACTTTGAAGAAATTTGGTCACACCCCATTTATAGTACTATGGACAACTCATTTTAAAAGTGATGCCAATAAATTCAGTGTATCCAGCCTAAGATAATAAGGCATGGATATCATGTCACATTACAAAACCATGCTGGAATTTTTAGCCAGAGAAAATAATACAAAGGAAGAATGATTATGAAGTTCAAATATTTGTAGGGCTATCATAGGAACATAGTGATTACCTACAAAACATGCCAGAGAAAACGGGTGTAAATTATAGCAAGGCAGATTCTGGGTCAATGTAAGAAAGAGAACTTGTATCAGTTAGAGCTGACAATGAAATGGGTTGCTTCATAAAACAGTAAGCTTTTCATTACTCAAACAGAGTCCAAATGAATATCTAATTAGGAATTCCATATAAGAGAACATGGAGGTGACGTCTAAGAACCTTTAGGCATTTGATTACAAAAGTCTACTTCATAAAATATTAAGTAGATTTAAGCATTCAATAATTTAAATTTGCTTCATTAAGCTACAAATTATAATACATTATGACAACATAATCATAATTGTAGCCTTCATTTTCAAAAGTGTTTAATAAAATAATATGCATTCTCTGGCTGGAATTGAAAATAACAGTCTAATTAATCTGTTAAAGCCAACAATTCTGGGACTTCCCTGGTGGCACAGTGGTTAAGAATCCGCCTGCCAATGCAGGGGACACAGGTTCGAGCCCTGGTCCGGGAAGATCCCACATGCCGCAGAGCAACTAAGCCCGTGCACCACAGCTACTGAGCCTGCGCTCTAGAGCCCGCGAGCCACAACTACTGAAGCCCGTGCGCCTAGAGCCTGTGCTCCGCAACAAGAGAAGCCACCGCAATGAGAAGCCCGTGCACCGCAAAGAAGAATAGCCCCACTTGCTGCAACTAGAGAAAGCCCGCACACAGCAATGAAGACCCAATGCAGCCAAATATAAATAAATAAATAAATAAATTTATATTATTAAAAAAAAGCCAACAATTCTAAATTCATTGTTAGAATATAACAAATCAAATTTACATGATTTTGGAGGCTCCATAATAAAGAAGTTATATAAAAGTATAATTGTTAATTTGCAGTATATACTATATTATCTCCCCTAAGACAGAACAGTAACTAAAACACATGGTAAAAAGAAAGGTCTGTAACCCCTATACTGCTCCTAGGGCTAGAGAATGAAGCTAGATTCTTACATCTAATCTGGTCTGATGCTGTTTAGTCATCTGATCTTGAACCTTCAGTCTTCGAAGAAGTTCTTTGAAACCCACCATTGGTACAGGAATTAACCTGAAGAAATACAAGTGGTCAATTTTCAGACCTAAACCTATTATTACAAAATACACGGTAAGGTTTTCATAATAACACTCGTAATTTCACTATATTTCTAGGGTTCAAAGGCAGATCTATGACTATGAAATCAACAATGTTACACCACAGAGATTTCATCTAACCTCCTTATTTTACGAATGAGGAAATACAGTTTGGTCAAAAACTGCATTACTAAATGCAGATATATAATTAGGGCACTAGTACTCAGATTTTAATGTTTTCACCGCACTATGCTGCTTTACCATAATCAACATTCTTTAAAAAGCAATGAAAAGGAAAATAAACTCACCTCGAATGTAAGAACTGTAGTTAACAGCTTGCATTTGTTTGCTTCCCTGGTAGTAAATATTAGTTCTTATATGAAAGCAAGATGAAGATACACTTACTTTTCAGAATCAGGGTTATCCACCTTGGCTTGTTCCCAGATAATTGGATCAACACCTACCACAAAGAAGAAGTATTTTTTCTAAAAGGAACTATTTTCCATTTTTATAATATTTGTATGGGAAAAGCCCTGCTAAAGTAAGACACAAAACCTAGAAGCTGTAATGAAAAATGATTGTCAAATATGACCACAACAACAAAAAATCGTAAGCTAAAGCTAAAAAAAAAAGTGACTTGAAAGCAAATATCTATAACCTATAGGGTAATAGATTAACCTCCAGAATATAGAAAGAGCTCTTCTAAATCAGAAAGACAAAAAATTTAATAGAAAATGGGCAAACGACATGAATAGGTAATTCACAAAAATTATAAACACAGGACTAATAAACATACAAAAAGCTGGTCAACTTTAGTAGTTATCAGGGAAATGCAAATGAAAATAAGTATTAATTTTTTGCCATCAGAGTGGCAAAATTAAAGACAGATAATCTCTATTGTTGGCAAAAATAGAGCAGAATGAGAAAATATTAGAAAAATTAAAAATATGAGGAAAAGTAACACATTCCTGTTATGAATGTAAATGGTAGAACTTCCCCTGGAGAGCCATTTGGCAGTTCCAACAATATGTTAAGTACAGTCATCCCTCTGGTATCCACAGAGGATAGGGTTGAGGCCCACCCCACTCCTTGGGGATGCTCAAGTCCCTTGTAAAAAATAGCGTAGTATTTGCATATAATCTACACCCATCCTACCATACACTTTAAATCATTTGTAGGTTACTTACAATATCTAATACAATGTAAATGCTTTGTAAATAGCTGCCAAGGCGCAGCAATTCAAATTTTGTTTTTTCGAACTTCCTAAGATCTTTTTTCTCCTATTTTGGAGCTGTGGTTAGTTGAATGTGCAAATGCAGAACCTACAGATGTGGAACTCCCAGATACAGAGGGCTGACTGTATACATAATCTTGACTCAAAAATTTCAGTACCAGAGATTATTCTAAAAAAATACATGCCTATGTGTTCTAAGACATATTTACAAGGATGTTAATTGCTGCATAGTTTATAATAGTAAAAGGTAGAAACAACCTAGAGGTTAAATTCAGTAAGGTACATCCACAGTATTCCACGCAGCTTTTAAAAAGAATAAGATTTATGTACTGACATGGAAAATACTAAGACATACTATAAGTCAAAAGGCAGGTTGCAGTAAATATATAGTGCAGAATACTTTTTTCAAGGACTTAGTATACATATGCTTACATTAAAATTACAGATAAAGGATTAATAAAGTTCAATAAATTATTGATAATAGTTACTTCTATGGAAGAGAGGTAAAGATCCATCACACAGTCAATCTAGAAACTTTTATGGTGAGAACACATTCAGGTTTTACTTGAATACTTAGTTAAAATAAGAGATAAGCTAAACAAAAATAAAATACTAAGATTACATCATCTTTGGGTAGATGGAGTATGGACTATTTTTCTTTAGTTCATCATTGCCCAAATTTCTAACAAACATATTAGCTATATAATAGAAAAAACTAAATGAATGAATACAATAAAAACATTCAAAACTGTGTCCCAAATAAGCAGACACAATAAGCTGACACTGGTGTTATTAATATTAATAACCAAGCAACACCTCCCAAAATAGAGGAAGCATGTATTTCTAAATTTTTCATTTCCTCAACTCTATGACTCTGGAAACATACCAGCGGGAGGATTCTGTAAAAGCTGTTTGATCTGTGCAGGAGAAAGTTCTGTTCTAGTCATAGAAAGGGTTACACAAAGTTGCTGCAACTGTGTTCTTATATTGGTTTGTTCAAAATGGGCATATAGTGTTGTAGCTGGAACTCTTCTTGAAGTACCATTTGGAGAACGCTCAACAACGTAAATGACAACTTCTGTCCTGGGGGAAAGATAACCAAGTTATAAAATATGGAGCATATAACAGCCACAAATATCAATGCAGCATGTGATTTTAGAAGGGTGCTAGCTGAATTCAGAAGCACCCTTCTAAATTAAAGGGTGCTAAATAAAGTTAAAATGAGGTAAGCAAGTAAGATATTATCTATAAAAGGTATGCTTAGCTGCAAAGTCCTATGTAAATGTTATTTTTTTTTCCCCCAGAATTGAGAAGTACTTTGGAGATTCTGTTGAAGTTTATGGGTTGCTTCATTGCAATTTAGTCCAAAAAGTAAAATCTGATTTCAGTTATTATATCTCACTGATAACAATAATTCTTCTAACCCAAGATATCCTGAAGCAAATGTCTTGACACTAAGCATGATAATTATACATAGGACAAGGGAAGTTAATCACATTTATCCATGAGTGAACATGTACAGTAATCAGTTAAAACATTCCAATGTCTTTGTGGCCCCTAATTTGCACACAGCCATAATTAAGTTTCCTCCTGTTTCTGAATGAGAAATCTAAGAAATTATTAGCATCTAATAAGAAACCCAAGATTAAGAAAAAAGCTTTTAAACAAATGCTTCTATAAATACTGAAGAATCACTAGCTGAGAAATATTCTGCTTTGAGATTTAATTTGTGCTTTAGCAACAAAAACACTGTTGATCACTCTCTTTGGACCAGGCACACAGAAATATACAGTATATTTAATGTATACTTACTGATCATCTGGCAATGTTTTAATACCCTCTACATTTACAGTAAGGGTCTGGTTTCCTCCCAAAACTTTATGCAATGATTCTACCAATTGCTGTTGCTGGCTTCGAATATCTGTTTCTTTTTTGTTGAAAACTAAAACCACTAGCCCATCTTCATCTTTATTATTGGGCATACAACTATAACCTACTGCCTGTGGAATGACAAAACAAACAATATCAAAAACGTACAGATCTCAAATCACGTGTTTAATATTAACAGCTTAACATCTGCTAAAACAGGGAAAACAGCTTAATGTCTGGTAATGAAGGGAATATGTAATGATTCTTTCCACAACTCTTCCACAGAGTAACTAAATAGCTTTCTCCTCTGAAAAACTTTGATATCCATCATCATTGGGTGTTTCCGAACACTGTGGAAACAACTCTGCATGCCATAAAAATGACTGCAAAAGTCATCGACCAAAATGTAATTTACTTTATTATATATCTGACTCATGGAATCTTAAGTGAAGTTTATATAAAGATATATAAAGAAATGTTTACCAAATAAATACTTTTAAAGTACCATAATAACACTGTCAAGTTATAAATGCTATAAACAACGTCTACATTATTTTATGGTTTCATGTAATACAAAACTTTATGAAACAGGTTAGTTTTTTACATATATTAAATGACAAACTATACCTTCCTGAAGAATTACTCTTTTAGACAGAGCCTTTTTTCTCTTTTGTCACCACTTATAATGCAATTTTTTAAAAAGAATTTAAATTCACTCTGTATTAGTTCATTATGCATTTTACCATATGTATGTTAATATATCAATTAAAAAAAGAAAAAAATTAAATTGTCATATTCAACCTATGTCTACTATATACCTCTTAGTCACTACACAAAAGTATTAAAATTTCAACTATATACACTCAAAAGATATACTTTCTTTTTGTAGAGTGATGAGATAAAGAGGTTCCCTAACAAGATAGGTTGGTCACTTTCTGTTGTTTAACCATGTTCAAGGGTCTGATCCTCAGCCCTGCAACTCCAAACACCAGCCTATGTACACATTGATTAGGTTTAAGAGACTGACATAGGCCAACAAAACTTAAAAGAGGCTGACGTATAAACTGGATTGAAATACGTTAATTTTTTATGAAAAAATACATCACCAAGTTGACCTAAATCTCACTGGCTGATAAGTAGAATCTCTGCGAAGTTAAATTCAAATGAGAAAGTTGTTTGGTAGGCATGGAATCAGAGCAAAGAAAACATACTATGTTGTTGGAGTACTGGCTTTGGCAGTCAGCTATAATGACAAGAGTATACATGCCAAGCAGAAGAGTTACTCCGATCTGCTGGTTAGGGTGTACTTTCCAGGACAATGTTAGATGAAAACCACTAAATTCTAGTTTTTGGTCTCCCCTTTATAGGTGCCAAGAAGACCATTTCCCCTCTGTTAACATTTTTTCCTGCTATAAATTACACTCTAGTCACACCTTCCTTCAGTCATATTCTGGTCATCTCAATCACACATATGTAAGAAATCACTTCAATTTTATAGTTTCTGTACTTTTAAAACGAAAGTGTTATTGTACCATGTTTAAGGAGTACTAAAAAACCAAGCAATTGTTTTCGTAGTATTATTTTAATCCAAATATCACATTTTCTCATACACTCTTCAAGTGAAGATCAAAAGCAGTATTAATACCTTAAAACGGCAAAATGGGTTTTCTTGTGTGAATTCCACTGGTGGAATGTTACTGTTGAAATATCCTTTTCCTGTTCCCCAAAAGGCCTGTAGTTGATTCCATTTTGCCAAAATAGCATCTCTCTCATCTCCCAGCAGTGTTGGAGCAGAAAGAGCACTTGCAGTATTTATCAGTTGGTTGGACTGGGCAGGAGCTTGTGTAGGCTGGCTGAAGAGACCACCTAATGCTAAAAATGTACCCCAAAATTAGTTTTTTAAAAAAAGAATCAATCAATTCAGGTCCTAGATATGGTAAGAATAATATCCCCCGCCCCAAGAGATCCACATACTAATCCCCAGAACCTGTAAATATGTTACCTTGCACAGCAAAAGGGACTTTGCAGATGTGATTAAATTAACTAAACTGAGATTATCCTGGATTATCAGAGTGGGTTCAACATAATATAAGGGCTCTTTAAAAGGGAAGAGGGAGGTCAGAGTCAAAGTGAGATTTGAAGATGCTGTGCTGCTGGCTTTGAAGATGGAGGAAGAAGCTATAAGCTAAGAAATGGAGACTCTAGAATCTGGACAAGGCAAGGGGATGGATTCTCCCCAGAGCCCCCAGAAGTAATGCAGTCCTATCAACACCTTGATTTTAGCTCAGTGAAATTTAGTTCTGGATTTCTGATCTCCAGAACTGTAAGGTAATATGTTTTAAGTCACTAAGTTTGTGACGCTTTGTTATGGCAATAATAGGAAAGTAATATGCCAGAACAATCCTTATAATGTTAAACTTGCATTTCTGATATCATCTTAATACAATTAATTCCATTAAACACAGTTTAGATCCATGATATTAATATTAGACCCACACCGAAAAAAGGGTAAAGTCTGTGAAGTTGCAGAATTGTTTTTTTAAACAACCTTTACTACTGTTATATTTGTATAATATATACAAATTGGAGGATACAAAATAAGCCAAAAGAATCATTATATCAATGTTATATCAATATCAGCTTAATAAACAATTTCCTTCTCTTAGTGCAAAGAAATATATAGTAAAAAAAAACAACAAATGGGCAAATCCTAAGCTAAAGCTTTAGCTGGCTGTGTAACTTTGGACAAGTTACTTACTCTGTGTTAAAATTTCTCCAATAGAAAGAAGGGCTAAGTTGTTAGATCAGATCAGTATTTCCAAAGTGCTAGATAAGCAAATAACCTTGGTACATGAAATTATTTTGTCAAGCAACAGTTGAGTCACCAGATGGACTAAATCATATGACAAAAACTTCTCTTTTAATTATCTGATTATATATATTTTTAAAGTCTCAGTTTGGTGCTAGTATGCCTTTAATGCCTCGTGTCATCACTTATCTCACTTTTTAACAAAGGGGAGAACAAATCTAAAACTAGGAGTTTAAAGCAAAGGTATCTAGCTAGAATTTATTAACACTATTATATTTTCTGTGGACTTAAGTTCAATTATTGTTTCTTTATAAAGAAACAATAGCTATAGCAAGTGATACTGGTTTTCCATTTATAGCAGTAGTTTGGATTTTCCTTTCAAAATAAACATATTTAATGTTTAAAAGTAAATTGATTGGGCTTCCCTGGTGGCGCAGTGGTTGGGAGTCTGCCTGCCAATGCGGGGGGCATGGGTTCGAGCCCTGGCCTGGGAGGATCCCGCGTGCCGTGGAGCAGCTGGGCCCGTGGGCCACAGCTGCTGGGCCTGCGCGTCTGGAGCCTGTGCTCCGCAACGAGAGAGGCCGTGATAGTGAGAGGCCCGCGCACCGCGGTGAAGAGTGGCCCCCGCTTGCCACAGCTGGAGAGGGCCCTCGCAGAGAGACGAAGACCCAACACAGTCATAAATAAAATACATAAATTAATTAAAAAATAAATAAATAAACTCACTTTAAAAAAAAATTAAAAAAAAAAAAAAAGTAAATTGATTTAAAGAAAATTCTCTAATAATAATACAAATGGTATGTAGATAAAAGAAAAATCATGAATACCAAAATGACCTGAATTTTAGGACCACTATATTAGATGATATTTAAGTTTTCTTTCAGCTTTAAAGATTGCAAGTACCACAAGGCCAATGGGGCTTCTACAGGGCTAGAGAGGGGCTGCTGTTACCCTCAACGTGAGAATTATTAATTCCCAAATGGGCATTTATGAAAATGGTAAAGAAGTGGATTAGAAGCCAGAAGATTTGAATCCTGATTTGCTATATGCTCACTTTGGAGCTTCCAACAAGAAATTCCTAGGTTTTATCTTCCTCAACTTTTAAATAAGATTAACAAACTATCATCTATACTAATTTACACTTCACACTAGATTCCAACCACACTAGTCTACTCAGAGCTCACTAGCTGGAAGGCATTTGAGAAACGCAAATAACAAAATGCAACAGATGCTTTTAAAGCCTTAGCATATTAGATTTCTCACACCTTTCTACCTTCTCAGGCCCTCATGCTGTTGATTATTCATTTCTTCAATCCTCAAAGAAAATCTTCAACTTTCACTGAATACGCATCCTTCTTGAAAAACTCTTCTCTCTTAGATTTCCTGACAATACAGTCTCTCCTGGTTTTATATATCATACATATATACATACATGCATATTTTCATTCATTCATTCACCATGCATTCATTCAACAAATATTTACTGAGTACCCCCTAAGTGTCAGACATAGAGGCAAACACTAAGGATATCATGGTAAACAAGACTGGTTCTTTAAACAAACTGAGCATATCAAACAAATATTAACAGTTGTGATAAGTGCCTCGAAGTAGAGGCTCTGAGAGTCCTAAATGAGGAAGCTAATCAAGCTTGGGGCAGGAGGGTTAAGAGAAGGCTGTCGCATAAGAACTTCAGCTAAGGTCTAAAGGAAGTAGTCAGCCAGGCCATGGGGTAGCGTCAAAGAAGAACAGCATGTGCAAAATCTCTGTGTCAAAGAGGAGGGGAAGATAAGCTGGCAAAAGGAATATGGAGTACTAAACAATAGGGTAAGAGAAGAAAAAGACCAGACTATCACTGAAGTTGAGGGCTCACATTGGCCAAAAATGTGACAATTTGAGCATCAAAAAGAATAATGAATGCATCCAACTCACATTCAATTTATTAAATCTCATGCATTCAAAATGATAATTTTTAAAAGTAAAAATTAAAAATTCAGAAAAATCTCAACACCTTGGACACCATTGGAAATAATCAGGCCACCAACAACTTCTTACAAAAACTGTCAGTTAAAAAGAAAGAATTTATCTTGCCTTTCCTATACAGATTCCATTTCAGGGTGACCAAGCAGTCTTGGGGAGATGCAGAAAAACTCCTTTTACAGAAGACTTTCAGTGCGGAAGAGAAGGCAGAATTAGAAAATCACTAACTCCTAATATTGCAACTCCTAATAAAATAACTGATTGAGGCAATGACCATCAATGAATGAAACCATTAGGTTAAAGACTGATGGGGAACTTTACAAGACAGACTGGCTCTCACCACCCGAACCCAATGATCAATCTTAGCATCTCTAAAAGAGATGGCCTCATAATATGATACAATAGGAAGCACACAGCACCACCCGCAAAGTATTCATGCCAAAAAGTCAAACTTAAATCTAATAAAGTACCTAAAGCTAACTTCATTTACCAGAAATATGGGGCATAAAGTCAAATGATTCTACAAGGAAACAAACAAATCTAGATTGGGGGATATTTCACAGGACAACTGGTCCAGTTTCTGTAACAATTCATGAGTGGGGTAAACAAAAAAACCCAAACAGGGAATTCTCTATACTAAAAAGAAGCTTAAGAGACATAATGTGTGGACCTTGTTTAGATCATGATTCAAATAAACCAACTGAAGAAAACTTTACTGAGACATATGGGGAAATCTGATTAAGGATGATACCAAGGAATTAGTAATTTTGAGTTGGAATGACTCCATGTTTTTAAAGAGAGAAGCATAGTAAAGCAGTAAAGTAAGGGTGAAATGACATGTTTGGGATTTGATTTAAAGTACTGACACTTCAGCAATTCAAAAAAAAAGGAGGGGGGGAGGAAGGAGGATATAGATAAAACAAATGTGGCAAGTTCTGACTTTTGTTGAATCTATTTGGTAGAACGTGGGGTCATTTTACTATTTTTGTGTTAGAATTTTTCACAATTAAAGAACAGTAGATGTTCATTGGATTTGAGATAATTAATGACCATAACTATTTGACTGGGTAAAGAAAGTAGAAAACAGATTAGTGTGGGCTAAGAGGTAATAGAAGACAGCAGCAGGGGGTCCCATTCTTCTATATCTATTTCAAGTAGTTTATGAAGGGGAGAAGAGAGTGATAGCAAGAGATAACTGAAGTGAGATGTGAAATTAAAGTAGTTTTATTTTTTTGTTTCTGTTTTAAGAAAAAAGAAACTTCAGATGTTTAAATGTGAATGAGAATAATCCTGGGATAGAGAAGCTGAAGACTTTGTTTTTGGTGGGGGATGAGAGGTGGAATGGGGTGGGGGTCTGCTGGGAAAAATAATCAACAGCACAAGGAGCCCCAGAAGGTGGGAGGATATGAGATCCAGAGCACAGGCGAAAAGAGAAGAGGATGGGTTACAGGGGTAGGTAGATAAATAAGATTCGGTAGTGGGCAACTGAAGGAATTACAATGAGGCATTCTATTTTCTCTTCGAAGCAGAGGTCAAGGCCATCTACTAAAAGTGAGAACAGAGAACTTTGAGATTTGAAGAGAATAAAGGTTTAAAATAACTTACAGAAAGTGGGAGAAAAATTTGAAAATAGAAACTTCACAGGATTACAAGGCAATGTTGAGGCCCCAACTTGGGTTGGTGATTAAGAATTTAGAGATTCAATCTTCTGTACTGTATGATTTTCTCAAGCAGTATCTAGACAGACAGTTGGGCTTACACAGGCTTGGGGTTGTTTTTTCCAGCAGACATGATACAAGGATAAGGAAGTTTAGCATACTGGCAAGAGTGACTGAAATGGAAGGACAAGGGCTCTAAGCTAATTAGAAAGGACAGTGAGACAGGAAGGAGCTGACGGAAGAGCAGAAAGTGTCAGTGCTCTAAGATCCTAATGAGGTCTAAGAACAGCTATGTTGGAAGTGGTTGAAAAGGCAGGCTAAAAGAGCAATAGGTTGTGGGATGTTTGATTATGGATTATTATTGATGATTGGAATTAGATTATTGATTGATTATGGAATTAGAACAGTTTCAGATGTTGCCAAAGTCCAAGGTAAGAATTGTGGCTAAAGTGAAATGGAAAAGGTCTTTGGAATAAAAGGTAGATGGTATGGCTGTCTGAGTACATAGCCATGTGAATGCTAAAATAACCCAGATTGAGAGCACAAGTTGGAAAGAAAAGTGGGACTCAGAGCCAGCTGCCAAAGTGTTCAATGCCCAGGAAATCAGCAGATAACAGAGATCAGACACATCAGAGGTGGTATAACCAGACAGCAAGCACCTCATGCAAGCCGGAGTTTTTAAAAATGAGGCAAAAACTCCACAGTCTTTGCAGATTAAACTCAAACTCCTTTCAACAGCAGGTCCCAAATTCATCACGCCATGCCATGCATTCGTGCCTTTGTCACTGTTATTCCCTCTGCCTGGAATACCCTTTTCTGATTTTATCCAACTGGCTAATTCCCTTAAGATTCAACTCTTCCTCTACATTCCAAAGCACCTTGTATGGGTCTATTTTAGTGCTTTCACACATATATATTTTTTATAATTGGATGTTTATTATTCTATCTAATTGGATGTTTGTTATTCTATCTCCTTATAGACTATGAGCAACCTTATATACCCAGTACATATACCTTATATACACAGTGCCTGATATAAAACATACACTCAGCAGAATGAGCCCTTTTCATTCTGAAAATGAACAGCACCAGATTCAAATTCCCATTTTTCCTAACAAGAGTAAGCACAACTATAACTTATAGTTGAAGAGACTTTATGTCAAGAAACAAAGAAAAAACTTCTTTTCCTTTCTTTTCCTTAACTACTTGGATTTCCATCAAACTTTGTATTGTTGCAGGAGGACAGTAAGAAAGATATAATTGTAACACTAGAAAGAATAATTCTATTATCTTCATCCTATTGGTTAGATAATTCTTGAAATTCATTTTTAATATGTTACTAATCTTCAATGACTGAGTAGGATGAATTTCAGCCAATCAATCAACTTACCTAAGAAAAATGAAACAAAAGTGATTTTAAGAGGTAGCAAACTATGGAAAAGCAAAAGGAGCATTACAAAGGAAGTCAAGGAACTTGAATTTATGTTCCTATACTACATCTTGGAAGATATATGGAAAAGTCACAATTTTCTCAGTTACCTCTCTTCACCTATAAAATGGAGGTAACAAGAGTTCTATTTCATAGAGTTCTTGTGATAATTAAATAAACTAATCCATACAAGATAACCCTGCAACATACTGCCACACCAGCTAGTAAGGAAGCTATCAAAGACTAATTCTACACTTGTCTGAAAGGACCTGGGAACCAACCTGAAGAGGCTTACACTGGCCAAAGATGGAACAATTTAAACATCAATATGGAAAACTGCAATGGACTGAAAAATATCAAATAATTTAAATACTTGAGTTCCTGACATAAAAAAAAAATTGGTTACCTTTGGAGAATGATAGGGAACCAACTCTTTATTTTGAAAGCTAAGAATAAAGGGAAAGAATCAACCAAATAGTGGATGAGGTAGTTTCTCTTTATAGAAGTATTTCAACAAATAAATGACAAAGGAATCTGATGGTTGGAATACCATTTTACAACCCCTAATGAATTAATGGATCTAGGTAATGATCACCAATGGCTGCTGCTAACATCACAAAAAATAGAATCAGACATTATATGCCTCTTGATAAAAATACAACACTACTTATAAAGTAGTCTTGCAAACAAACAAAAAAACTGAACTATCAACATAAATAAGCCCCTAGATCCAACCTAATTTACAAGAAATACAGAGGACAAGGGATATGCTAACTGTACAAAGGAATATGCTAACTATACAATAGGAATGCAATCAGTAAAGTTCTGACTGACAACCTCTACAGGACAAATGATCTGATTTCTTCAACAAATTGAAAAATAAATAAAAAAGAAAGAGCTAAAAGGGGAACTTACAGAGATTTAAGACAAATGAAACTAAACAATACAAGACAAAACCATAAAGAAAAGTAAGGAAGTGATCAACACAAAAGGCAAAACTATATTTCCTCTGATGGGGAAGTGACTAGGAGGGAAACATGGAGGGCTTCTGAAGTGGCTGGTCAGGGTCCACCTCCTGACATGGGCAGTGGTTACAATGGCGTAATTCATGAAGCTGTAATTTTGTGCCGCTTTCTATATTTGTTATTTTTATCAACAACAACAAAAATTTTAAAGGAGTGATACTAAACACAGAGGCCTTATAGTCAGAATCATGCCAATGTGTCTTTTCCCCAGGTGCTATCATCATATATAAACACAAGAAGTAGCTTTTAGAATACTTTATAATTCCTCCAAAAAAAAAAAAAAAAGATATCCACTAAAGTGTTTTGAACAGTGCACTCAACAATGTTGCCTACATTGTTACGGCTTTATATCTGAAAATGAAAACCTCTTATACTTACTAGTCTGTTGCTGCTGCTGCTGCTGTGTATGAAATCCTCCAAATCCAAGTCCAGTTCCCAAACCAGTACCTAAACCAGTACTAGTTCCAGCTGTTGTACCAAAGCCAGTGCCAAATCCAAAACCTTTGTTCTGAGCACCACCGAACAGTCCTTTGAATGAAAAATTTTAATTGTTTAAGGTAAAAAAACAAGCTGACTTGTAGCTCATTTGCTTCTACAAATGATATAAGATGTCCTCTTGGGCTTCCCTTGTGGCGCAGTGGTTAAGAATCCACCTGCCAACGCAGGGGACACGGGTTTGAGCCCTGGTCCGGGAAGATCCCACGTGCCGTGGAGCAACTAAGCCCGTGCACCACAACTACTGAGCCTGCACTCTAGAGCCCGCGAGCCACAACTACTGAGCCCACGTGCTACAACTACTGAAGCCCACGCACCTAGAGCCTGTGCTCTGCAACAAGAGAAGCCACCGCAATGAGAAGCCCGCACACGGCAACGAAGAGTAGCCCTAGCTCGCCACAACTAGAGAAAGCCTGCACGCAGCAACGAGGACCCAACACAGTCAAAAAAAATAAAATAAAAATTTTTAAAAAAAAGGTGTCCTCTCACCAGTAGTGCCCGTGTTAGCTGGAGCAGAAAAGCTGAACGCAGAACCTGCTGTTGTAGACGGCGTCCCAAATCCACTAAACCCACCTAATTAAAAAAGGATAAATAAAATAGCAAGGAAGAATCTTTTGTATACATATGAGGTAATTTCCTTTTCAAATTACATGATAAGCAATTGCTCCATATAAAGACAAAATATATTGGTCTAACTTTTCCTTTCTCTACTTCAGTGTCAATTTTTAAAAAACTATACTACTAATCAAGAAGTCAGTATGTTGCAAGAAATGAGCTACTAAGTATTTAAAGTAGAAATACCACAATGCAATATATACCTTTCAACTAAAGAAGTGATTAAGCTACAGCTGAGTAAACATGTTAATAAGCCTATTGCCATAGTGTTAAGGCTAAAATGACTGTGTACTTTTATAGCAGAGGTTGCAAATTCAAATGCCTACAAGATACAGGCTGATAACATTCATGAATGAAATAGACTAGGTGTTTATCGACTGCCAGAATGGATCAGTGTGAACAGTTTTTTTTAAATGGCAGCAGTTCCTAAATTCCAGCAAATTACTGCTGCAGGAGAATGGTAGTTTAGTAGTGTTGAATATTCCCACTTCTCCCGAGAAATAGAAAATCTAGATTTTCCGTGTGAAATTTACACAATTTTAAACCTGAAGTCAATTGATTTTTTTGTAACTAATTCAAATATTTTTACAACAGTGTGACAAACAGATCATACTGGCAGACTGTGCTGCCAGTTTGCAACCCTGGCTTCAGTGAATTAATTTATACTCTACTTTAGCTTATATTTCTACTTAGTCTCCATCAAGACTGAGCAACTTTTCAAATGAAACATACCAATATACTGACTCTTATATTGGTATGTAAACAAGAATGTGTTTCTTGAAGAGATAAGGGGAAAAAATATCACAAGGCAACAGTGGCCGGCAAGTAGAGCAGAGCTATCACCATGGCGCTCTGCGCCACAACACTGACAGATACACAAATTTCACTTTTAGATAAATCTAGAGATGAAATTAATCTTAACCATATCGAAGCTGACATATGAATGGAATGGAATGCTGGCCAATACACAATGGCTGTTTTCCCCTTACTGTCAGTCTTTACCTGATTACCAATGTGGTGTCAAAAAAGACTTTTAAGACAAATGTTTGAACCATTAGTGTTGAGTTATACTGCAGACTCTCTGGGATTCTAACTTTTAGTCTCATATATTTCTGGCATAAGAGACAGAGATTCATCAATATTGTAACATAAAAGATATAAGAAGGAAAAAAACCCAACCCACTGATAGTCATCATATGACTCTGACTTGGAAAATTACTCAAGAATAGACTACGTGTTGCATGCAGGCACAACCAAATACTCTATTTACTTGTAGGTTCTACTGCAGTACTGCAAACTGTAAACATTTTGATAAAAATCACCTAAAGTACTGAACATTGTTCCTAATCTTTTTTCATAACTTCTAATTTTCACAGAAAAACTAAGATATATTCTGAATTGGCTATACAATAAAAACATTGGTATCTTAACATGCTTCATAATATGAAAATGTTTATTAGTAAAAATGGATCTGCAAGGATATAAAATAAAAAAGTAAACAAGAATTTCAATCAGCCTTTTGAAGTTGATGAACATACATAAACATACATAAAAGCAGTTAAAACAGTTATATTATCACAACTCAAAACTTCACAGTGATAACTCCAAATGAACATGAAATCAAGCAAATACCAACAGGTTTATTTATTACTGTTGAATTACGAGCTGGGTGGGTTTGTTCGGAAACACAAACTTCAAAATAATGTTTCTGTTTTACCCAGTGCCAATTTTAAGCAAACAGGGAAAAGTAAACATACCAAGCAACAGGGATATGTGATCACTTTAAATATACCTTAGTGATCATGGATTGTTTAATCTTTGGAATTTCAAGTATTCTTCAAAACGTTTTCAAATCAGATTGCCAAGGTCATATTCACACTGCAGTAACAAGTAACTGCACAAAATGCCAGACTTCCCAAATATGTCGTAGGGAATAAATCATGCTTACCAAATGCATATAATTGGCATGGGTGGGCATAAGTGGCATATGTAAGAGAATATGAATAATAAATTCATATACGAGCAGCTGAGGAACAAGGCTTTTCTATAGGGTCACTGTATGCAAGGTACACATAGACCTATTTTAAATTATATATATATATATATATATACACACACACACACACGTTATAGTTTATGTTTTGCAGAATTTCCAACGAGCTTCAAACAATCCATATAGATAACAGAATCTTCATAATTACCTTTTTGAGTACAAAGACGTCTAGCCTATATTTTAGAAGTTAATGCTATCTGACAATAAATTAAATTGCTCTCTCTGATCATTTCTCAAAAAATCCAGTAAAGAACTGGGGATTCTTTCTATAATTGCGTTATCTTATAGAAATGTATCCTAATCTGCTTAGTTGGCCAAAGAAACACATTATTATTATTATTGTACAGGTTAAAAAACAAGATAGGTTGCTGCTGTTCGTATAAGACTTGTTTCTCTCAGGAAACACAAGGACAATCAAATGAAATTCCAATGAAAGATGCAGGAAAAATGGGAAAAAAATGACTGCAGGAGTCCAAGAATTCCAGGAAAATGGGCCTGACTGTTGAGCTTATACTTCGAAAGAGATATCTAATAATCTGGAAGATATATTCTACTCAAAATAAAAATCCATTCCAAATACTTATCACTTGGAAGGTATATTCTGTTCAATTAAATGCAAATTTAACAAAGGAACTTTATAACTTGCAAGACTTCCCCAAACCAAATCTTTTAAGAGAGTCAAAACTTGCTACAAATGTTTTTGATTCGACATTAGGAAATGAATTTCCTTTCCTTGTTAGACAAGTCGCTGTTCTTTCCCAAACTCTGGAACCACAAAATATTCTTGGACTCCAGCTCCCAACATTCGTTACACAGACGACCCGCATATCTACCTGCACTTGCCAGACTGTTACCAAAATTGAACGGAGTCGCCGAGGTAGTAGAAACACCGAAATTCCCAATATTAAAGTTCACTGCAGGATTAGCAGTTAATCCGAAACCCCCAAAATTAAACCCACTGGCGGTGGAGTTGGCAGTCTCAAGCCCACCAAATCCTGATAGGCGTGTAGGCAAAGAAACAAACAGAATTTTAAAAGGGGGAGGGGGGAAGAAGAAAGAAGAAAAAGAAAAGAAAGCAAGGTAAAGATTAGAAGAGTTTGCAGGAGGTTTCAAAGAAGTGAACAAAGACAAACCCGGACTTTGCTCCAAACGAGTTAAGAAAGCCGCGGAGGCGGGGACGGGAAGAACGAGCCGGAGCGTGTAGTCCCGCAGCAAGAACCGAAGGGGCCAGGGCCGAGGGAGCCGCAGAGCAGCGCCCAAGGCTCCCCAACCCTGTCCTCGCCGAGCCCAGCAGCGGGAACCAAGCGAGCGTTCGCGCCCGTCCCGGACGCTGAGGTGGGGAGGGGTGAGTAGGGTTGGGGAGGGAAGGATGGGTCTCCGGCAAAGGGTGAGAGGAGCCGCCTCCGGTCTCTCCGAGTCCGCCTCCCGGGCGGCGGGAAACGAACCCTAGGAGGAGAGGGCCCTGCGGGGACCCACCCGCAGCGCGCGAGCTCTGGGTTGGGCCTCCATTCTCCCCGCGGCCTCCTCAGGAGCCGCCTCTGCCCGCTCTGCTGCCGCCCGCCCTTTTCCGAAGCCCCTAAAGTCTCCGCGCGGGCAGGAGACCCCAGGATCCCCAAGCCGAAGAGTCTCGGACCGAAGGGCTGGACCAAAGGCCTTCCCTCCTCCCCGGGAGAAGGTCCGGGGGACTCACTCACCCGCGGGGGCCGCGGTGGCTGCAGCTGTACCAGAGGTGCCCGAGGGAGCCCCAAAGTTGAAGGCCATGTCGCGGGAGCAGGGGACCAAGGTACTGCTCCCGCGGCGCTCGGTGCACTCCGCTCTGCGATCCGCGGGGAAACCACTCCCGGATCTCGGCGTTCCGCCTCTTTTCCGGCCTAGCCTAAGAGGCCGGAACGCCTGAAAAGCGTAGGGGGTGGAGGGTGGAGAGGGAACGCCCCCGGCCGGGCTCGCTTCCGGGGGCCTGTGGCTTCACGTGGTGTGGAGCGTCACAAGCAATGTGAGATGCTGGGAAGCTCGCCGTGGCGTGCCGCCTGAGAGCCCTTAAAAACTGCTTTAGGGAGGCCCCTTGGGAAAGATGTGCAGCAGGCTGAATACCAGTGTCCAATGAAGACAGGGTAGGAAAGAAAGCTAAATCCTTGTTCTCCATAGTGGGGAGACAGTGGATAACACTAAAACTGAAAATTCACGAAGCAGCATGTCACTCAAAGTCATGGGGTAATGGGGAAAAGAAGAAGAAAGAAAGAAAAAAGAAGGCTAAAAGAAGTGCCTCTGAGAATGATGTCCATTTAGGTTTTTGGTTTTTTGTTTTGTAGAATTCTTGGTAGAAACTTTGTAGAATTATTTGCTTCTTAAACCTATGTGCTTCTGTAACTTTAATAAAAATAAAAACAAAGTCATTGTGTCTATCGAAATTAAAATTGTCTTTGGACCTAGCAATGCTGCTTCTAGGAATTTATCTTGTAAATGATTTGGCAAAATTAATGGAATACAAGGTTATAGGTTACAGCATTATTTATAATAACAAATGATTGGGACCAGTGTTTTGCTTAAATAGTTGCATTCATACAAAGGAATACTATTCAGCCAAGTAAAGCTCTTTATGTACTGAAAAGACAGATCTCAAAGGTAAATTATATAAACAATTTAGAACACTGTATATGGTATGCTACAATTTGGATGGGAAAAAAAGAGGGCTAGAATATGTAATTACATATATTTGTATGAAATATTCCTGGAAAGATACATTTTTAAAATGAGTAACATCGGTTGCCTCTGAGAAGATGAATTGGGTGGCAAGAAGATGGGTGGAGGAGGACTTTGCAGTATAAACCCCGTTTAGTTTTTGAAAATGTAAATGGGTTACCTACTCATACAATTAAATAATGCTAATAGTGGTCATCGCAGAAGTCCCAGTGAGAACGCTGATATGCGGATGAGGACGGCAGGAATGGAGACTGAGGAGCAGGCGGACTTGATGATTGACGGGGTGTGGAGAGGCGGGCAAAGAGGACTCTAGCAAGAGTCCCTGGTTCCTGGCTTGTACACTGTGATGCCATTGGAATTTGGGAGGGAGACAAGAACAAATGAG
Organism: Balaenoptera acutorostrata; assembly: GCF_949987535.1. Taxonomy (NCBI): domain Eukaryota; kingdom Metazoa; phylum Chordata; class Mammalia; order Artiodactyla; family Balaenopteridae; genus Balaenoptera; species Balaenoptera acutorostrata. The sequence continues at coordinate 50,249,990 of NC_080068.1, read as the reverse complement.
TTCCTTTCTTTACTTACTGGATTTGAGGACAACCTGGCTGAGGATATGCAGCTGGCGCTTGGATATGTGGGACTGAGGTGGAACGGAGAGGCCCATGTTTAGGGTGTAATGGAACTCTGGGAGCCAATGAGGTTGTCAGGGAGAGAGGATCAAGTGAGAAGATGCAGCTGAGCATCAGTAATTAGACCAGAGGAGACAGCGCTCAAGAGAGCCTGCGAGAAAGAAGAAGAACCAGCCGAGCCAAATCCAGAAATTATGGATGGAAGGCGAGAACGATCTCAGATGGAAAAGAATGGATGACTGTTTCTTCAGTAGGAAGCCATCCCTGATCACCCTTTCTAAAACTGCACATCCCACTGCTGTCACTGGCTGCTTTAATATTCTTAGCATTACCACCACCTATTTATTGCCCCCCAGCCCCCATTTCATGTTAGCTCCATGAGGGCAGCAAACTTTATTTACTGGCTGTGTCCCTAGTGCTAGCAGAGTGCCCACCCACGTGATAGGCCCTTATTCAGTACCGTGGAATGAACGAATGATTTCCTTGACATGTTTCTCTCCCTTGCCTTTCCCATTTTCATCTCCAAGTCCTATATATTTTATCTTTTAAATATTTCTAAAATATTTCATTTCCACTGCCATCTCCCTGATTCAAATTACCATAATCTCTTGCCTAGACCAGGGATCAGCAGACAGCCCATGAGCCAAATGTAGGCTGCTGCCTATTTTGTACAGTTTCCTTGGAACACAGACATATGCATTTGCTTACGTGTTGTCTATGACTGCTTTCATGCTACAAGTACAGAGTTGAGTAGTTGTGATAGAGAGGCTTGCAAAGCCGAAACTATTTTCTAAGTGGCCCTTTACAGAAAAAAAGTTTGCCAGCTCCTACCTAGACTACTGCAGTGCAATGAGCAGGATTCGTTCTAGGTTGCCTGGCAAATGCGCTGGCCGTGGCTGGGGGTTCCCCCTTCTCCTAGGGGAGGGGAAGGGGCCGCACCCAACCTTATGTCCCACGTAACTGGTGTCTTCTTCACCCCAGCAGTGGAGGTTGTAATAACGTTCCATGGGCAGCCCAAGTCCAAACTGCCTCTTGTTCAGTTGCTTGTGTATTCCTCCATTGACAAGACTGCTTTTTTCACCTTCGCCCTATAAAAAGGTGGACGAGAAGGAATATGCGCTCTGCACTGAGACCAAGCAGTGCCCTGGCCCTCAGCTTGCCTCACCATGGGATGACAGGAAGATGGAGGGTCTGTGCCTTCCTTTGTCCATAATTTTTCTTTTTCCCCATTAAAGCCATTACTTGACCTATGCTATGTATGTGGCTTTGTGCAATTCACCCTGCAGGCTAGTGCATGACACCCAGACAAGATCCAGTGGGGACCCTAAAGGAACCACCTAACACCTAACACAACAGCCTCCTAACTGACCTCCCTGTATCCACGTTGACTCTCTTCCAATTTATTCACCCTGCAGCTAGAGTGAGTCTTTCTAAACAAACCTGTCGTATCTCCCATTCCACCCCCCCTACACACACACACACACACACACACACACACACACACACACACACACTGACCAACAACCCAGTTCACAACACTTCAATGGCTTCCCGTTTGCCTTGAAAAGGACCAAAACCTTTGACATGGCTCCATAAGGCTGCCTTTCTCTCCAGCCTCATCTCCCACTATTCCTCTTCCTTCTCTGAATCCCAGCCAAATATTTTCTCAGTTGCTTGTAACATGTTCCTTCCTGCTCCTGGGCACCTCCTGCTACCTCTGTCTGAAATGCTTCGCTTTGCCTAACTAACACCTATTCTTCAGTATCACTTAAATGTTACTTCCTTGGGCAAGCCTTCCCTCGGAGTCAGGTTCCCAGAGCATCATGAAACTTAGTTGAAAGTTTACATTTATGATCAAATAAGGAGCTTCTCCTATGACAGAAGCCAGTTAAGCAGATTTGGGATTCCTAGGAAGCACTTATGCTGAGGTTCAAGTGTCCCTAATACATAAGGACATTTGTAACACTGAACTAAATATTTTATGATTGATCTGGATTTGCTCTGACTTCAGAAATAAGTTGCAATATTATTGGGATGGGAAAGGTTTTAAAGGTAATCTAAACTTTTGGACTAGTAACTTCGGTCCAAATGTCCGCAGAAACAAAGGTCTGGTATTTCTCCAACAGCTCTCTGATCTTGCTGAGCCCTCTGGGTGGACTTGTCTGCATTTCAGTTTGTGTTTACCTGGAAGCAGACCTGAATAAGGATGTTAGTGCAGGTAGATTATTTGGTTGGAAGCAGCAGTGAGGGGGTGGGTAGAGTGAGACAGGGGATGAAGAAATGATGATAGGAAGCAGTTTCTGGTGTGGGCAACCCTAGCTGAGGAACCAAGTAGAATGAGCCTGAGAACTGTCCCTCTGAGGACGGGAACCCTTGTCAGCTGACTCTTGCCCCCTTTGATTGAGCGTCAATACATGGGAGTATTAACCCCCATGCTCCTGAGGGGCTTCCAGGGCTCTGGAGAAAGCTCTGAGGCAGAAGAGCACAGTGTGGGACCTGCTTGAAGTGGGGCTTGTCAGGCTGCCTATAACCGTCCACCACAGCTGAGCTGAAATCAGAGGTGGCCCAAGGGGGGTGACTCAGGCCTGAGCCCATCAGGAGGGCGAAGAGCATCTTTCAAATGAAACTCCATAGACCACTGAACATCTGGTGACATAACATACAATTTCCAGTGCAATTTCATAGAAAGTTTTTTTTATTAGTGAAATATTCCATTGCATTAAGGGTAGAAATAAACATGTCAAGAATCACATGAAAGGAACCAGCAGTATAAACTATAGGAAGAACATTCTGGTCAGCATTCTCTTTAATAGCCACAAGCAATTAATCCTAGTGATAATACCCAGAGGGCCAAGGATGGTGGTCACCTTTTACAGAACTCTTATCTTGAGCAACTGAAATAAAAAATTAGCTTCTCTTAAGTAAAAACCCCGATAAAGGTTAGTTGTGTAGTACTTGGTCTGCCTGACCATTAGTGAGCTTTCTAGAATAAAGTCTAGTGGGAAAAGCCTGGAGCTGAAAGTGGCAAAGCCCATTTCCTGTCCTGTGTTCAACTCCTAAGTTTCCCTGAGAGAAGTGAGGTAACCTCTCTCTGTTTGGTTTCTCCCTAAATTGAGTATCATAGTACAGGACACCGTATTCTTTGATTGTGACAGTCACAAAGCTTTTGGGGACCTTTCTAGGATAATGGCTCCACAAAAATGAGGATGAGGAACTGTTTGTTATTTCAACCTCAAACCAAATGGGTACATTCATTCTTCTTAACCAATCTATAATCTTGACTGCAGTGTATGGGTTTGCCACAGAGTTTTCAGAAGTAAAATATCAAATGTGATTTTTAAGCCAAGTAACTATTAAGAATCATATGAAAATATTATGCTTTTGGCCTCCCTGACTGTGTGGGATTCAATCAAAAGGTGTGCATCATTAACTGTAATATTATCACTCATAGTGTTTAAAAATTTCCTCCTCACAGATGATTATATCCTGGTAAGAGAATGAATCAATGGGTATGCACTGACTTATCAGTTTTATTAATGTGAATAAATGGGTGCATAACAATAAGATGTGCCTATTATCTAGTTAAATATTGATAAATTTTAAAAAATCTAGATATTTGGCATTATTGAAGACAAAATATCTTCAATTTAGCTTCTCACATTTCGGTGATTTGGGGTATCTATAGGTTCTATCTTAATTTATAGAGAAATTGAGAGTTTAATGAACTGCCCCTTCAAAAAGGGAAACATTGCAAATTGCTTTAGTGTAGAGAATAGGAAAATCGGGGCAAGGAAACGAAATGATTGATTACCTCCATACAGGGATCGGAAGTTGCATTTGTGAAATCTGTGGCTTTTTTTCCCTTCATTTGCTTACACTGAAATCCAGTTTTAAACAAAAAGTCCTGCAGAATGATTCCGTTGGTAAGAAATTATCTGTGCACTTTGCCATATTAACTGTACAGGTTTCTCAATCAAAAATGAATAGTGAACGTTGAGAATCAAAGGAACTGCCCTTAAATGTGCTTGAATTCTGTGACAGCTGATGGTTCCCAATCCTGACTTAGGTTACACTGAAAGCCGAGAGGTCTTCTGCAGAGAGGTGGCTCTGCTTCTGGTCCCAAGGGACCTTTCTTTAAAGATACTTCCTGTGCAATATTTTAAAACACCCTCACTCTGTCAGCAAAATGATTGTCACAGGAAGTGTGAGCACATCTTTCTCCATTCAGTGAGTGATAGTGAGCCACAAAACATCAGAAGGGACTGAACCTGAGAAAAGAACAACCTATAAAAACAATTTCAAAGTTACCAAGAAGACTGCCCTAGAAGAAATGTCTCTTTAGTGCAGTCAGACTTCCTGAAATTTAAGTGTAACTTAGGCTGTGGATATCCTATATTTATAAATCATTTTACAAATAATCACTCAATAGTATTGTAATTGATACAGTCATATTTGGCAAGGGCGATTGGGGAAAAAAATCAGTTACTGATTACATTCTCCCAGAAACATCTTTCCACATCAAGATCATTTTGACTAAAAAAATAACAAACTACCCACAAATGTCATAACTGGCATTCTATTCTATATGAAATATCTGTACTTGTCCTCACCAACATCATTTGTGCGTTCTCTCAATTCACAAAAGTACAAGTCAAAAATCCTCAGGTGCTTGTCACTATCAACTCATGGGTACCACCTCCACCAACCCCTTCCCTGCTTGATTCCTACCCTGTATGAAAGCTGTCTGAATTATTTTCCTGGAGGAATTATGAACTGAAGATTAGCAAGAAATGCAATATGCACCTTTTCAAACGAGGAAATTAGATGCATCTGAATGATATTGAATGAGGCTTACCATTTTACCCTGCATCCCAAACTCTTACTTACTTCTGTTTTGTGGATGAAATGAATGGAGGAATACAACATCAAATAGTATTTATGTATTTTGAGCACAAAGTTTGGTGAATGAAGAGTAGTGAATAAGGTTAGACCAAGTAGCATTAACAAGTGATGCACAGACATTATAACCACGACAGTGGTCACAAAATTCTGGAGCTACCAGCACCCAACAACAAAAAAATTACTATACCGGAGTTTATTAAATACTTGCTAGACACATGAAAAACAAAACAATTTGTCAGGGACCACAGGATCCTAACGGCCAACCAGGTCAGCCTGTTCTTGAACCTCTGCCAGAAGGCGCTCACCACACGCAGGCATGGGGTCTCCACCCTCCTCTCACACCCGTTGACAAGCCTGTGAGGATGCAGACAGTTGCCCCACTGTTGTGGTCCAGGTCACGACAGCTCGCACGCTTCCTTCCCCAAGCGCAGCCCATGGTTAGGTTAGGTTCGTATGAGGGGTGCTCTTTCGTCTGCAGTTCCCTGAGACCAGGTGAGAGAGAACAGTGAGGTTAGGCGATCACGTGACCAACATCTCCCCAGATGTGGGAAGTGGAGAGAGGGGTGCAAGGAGGGGAAAGTGATGGGAAGACTGTCATCCCAATCACCTTCTCTTCTCTTGGCCTGCTTCCTCTTGCTCTTTCTTTAACATTCAGCCCTGATCCTCTCCAGGAGGCCTGCTCTGACACCCCTACCCTGACACTGGACCAGTACCCTTCTCCTTGTGTTGACCTGGACCATAATCCTCATCACACCCTATTGAATCTGTCTCCTTCAGTTGGAGGCCCATCAGAGAACAATGTCTCAGAGGGGATGGCTGCTCAGTAATGCTTGCTTGTTGAATATGTGAAGACGGCTAATTGTAGGAACAGTCATAATATTTACGTGGGCTTTCATCTGTGCCTATGAAAATCTCAGTGACAGTACAATCCATCTTACAGTGACTGTAAGATCAATCCATAGATAGAAATGGAAAAATCGTTGCCTCATACCTAATTCACGCTAACGTGATGGGCATGGGTTGAAAGGCATACTGGAAGCACGCAGAACACAGGGAAGTCTGAGCTTATATGATTTAGATGGTTTCAGCCTATTTCATTTCCTACTTCACATTTGCCTCAGACACGTAATGGAGGCAGTGAAGAGAGGAAAAAAAAAAGGCTTTGTTGCAAACAGAGAGGCTGGTGAGAATTTAAGAAGGGCTCATTGAAGGTGTTAAGACCCCTGGGTTGGCCTGCTGGTCACTTAGGGAAGCCAATCTAACCACTTATCCCACCCATTTGGGGCTGTTCCCACCCCTCCAGGAGAGGAACTACTCCCCTGTGCCCATCATTTATTATGCAATGACGACTCAGTGGTAGGTATCTTCTGATAAACCAGGGATTCTTTCCAAGCAGATCTCTGGCTGCCTTGCTCTATAATTATGGAGCTATTCTGTCATATAACTAATATTTATTGAGCTCTTACTAAATGCTTACACTGGGCCAAGTGCTTTATGTTTAAAATGTCATCAAATCCTCACAAAAAACTCCTAAGCGAGGCTCAATTATCATCCCATTTTACAGCTAGAGAAACCAAGGCACAGTTTCTGGGGTCACACAGCTATTAAGTGGCCAAACTGGGATTTGAACCTGGGCAGTCTGACACCAAAGCCCGGGTGCTTAGCTGTTTTATATTCTTCCGCTTTTTTTCAGGTTATTTTCAAAGACATAATGCTTTCTCCCAGGGGTTCCATTCCCACCAAGAAAGCCTGAAATACTGAAAGATACCATTCTATCACCCCTCCACCTTTGACACACTTCCCTTGCCTCTCATTTGGCCCAGCAGTAATATAACCATGAAATCACTGTGCCCAGCATAAAACCTCAGAATCCACCCTAATAAGCCCGCTGACAGCCAGCCCTTCCATGAAGCACAGCTGAAGTCCTCGGGGAACGTTATTCGGTAAAGGAGACATTCCTCCAGCCACTGCTCACCTCATCCGTGGATCCCCGTCCTCTGCACGCAAGCCAGGTGAAGATCAGACCAAAGAACACACCCAGCGCCATGATAATGTACGGTATGTTGGTGATAATCAGAGTAGTGTTAATCACAGACTTCAGTCGACTTGCAGTCTCTTTATCAATGAGAACACTCTGGGGGGAGGGGCAAGAAAACAGTATTCCCTTGATTACTGAATATCCAGGGTGTAAAGTTTTTTGCTCTATCTTTCTTCCAAACCATTAAACACAATTTGGGTATGTCCTCCTGTTCGAAAACCAGAGATACTGAAAATCCTTTTATAAGTTAGAATAACCAGAGGGGGCACTTATTCATTGACGTCTCTTTTCTCCTGAAGACATGTTTTACTCAAAATTGGTGGGAAAAAGGAGGGGGAAAGTATTCAGAAATACTGAGATAATATCAGCTTTTCTTTTGTATCAGACAACTCCATGTCACCCTTCAAAATCCAACTCAGCATAACTTCCTTCCAGAAGTCTCCTTTGGCCGGTTCAAGGCCCCTTTTCTGCGCTTCCATCTCACATTCTAAAATCTTCCATCACTGTCTCCATACTCTGCACTATAACTGTCTGTTTACTTGTTTGTCTCCTCCTGACTGTGAGGTTCCTGAAGGCAAGACTTTTATTTCAGTCAACTAAACACTGGGTATAGTGCCTGAAACACAGTAGGTGCTCAATTAATGTCGCTTGATTAGAGGAATGAATGAATGAATGAATGCAATATTCCAACAATGGCATGTGGAAAGCATCATTTCTCTCTTGGTTGGATCTATACTGATCGGGACCAGAGGTCTAGACAGAAAGTGTTCAGGGAAGTCTTGAGGCTAACCAGAATTCCAGATAACTAAGGGCAAAAGTATTATCACCTTAAACTGTGAGGCATCTGCAGAGCTTAATTCTATAAAAATTATTAGCAACAACTGGGACTTGGGGCTTAATTTAGGCTCAATTTGCAGATGAAGGCCCATCATGGTCAGAGTCTCCTCCTCTGGAAAAAAAGCGGTGGGAGAGCAGTCTCCAAGGTCACTTCCAGGTCTAATGTTTTCCTTCTCTAGAGAAGAGAAAAGTCAGGTTCTTTCTGGGAGGGAGTAAAAGCACGAGGTTTCACTCCATCATTCCCTGGACTCAATCTAGTCTTTAACAAAAAGTCAAAGCAGATGTTAAGGTGGAGGGGACTTCAAATATGGTGCAACAATGAACGTAAGCTGGCAGAACAGGGCCCTTCCACACTTTCAAAAAGCCCTCCTTCCATGGCTCTCCCCACAAACAATAACCGTAATGACCCAGGAGCAACTGCAAATAGGTCCTATAAATGGTAAATATTGCCTGAATTCTTCCTATGAAACAATAAAAGCCTTGTCTTAGAACTGTAATCACAAACCCTTCAAAAGTTTATCAATGTGGCTACCAGTACAATGCTAAGTTGAAAAAGGATATAAAACTGTATCTACCGTATGGTCTCAACTATGTAATATCAAGACCAGAAAAATACTGAGGCAACATAAGCAGATGTCAATTGCACTTTTCTCTGAGGGATGGGCTTGCTTATCAAGCAGTTCACTTTTTAAATACTATTTTTAATTTCCTGAGTTCTATAAAGAGCACGTTACTTTTACAAAATGCGAAACATCAAATTATTTTTTACAAAGTTGTTTTGGAAAAAAAAAATTTTACAACACATTGTTGAAGAAAATAAAGCAAGTTAAAAACAATTTATCAGGGGCTTCCCTGGTGGCGCAGTGATTGAGAATCTGCCTGCCGACGCAGGGGACACGGGTTCGAGCCCTGGTCTGGGAAGATCCCACATGCCGCGGAGCAACTAGGCCCGTGAGCCACAACTACTGAGCCTGCGTGCCACAACTACTGAAGCCCACGCGCCTAGAGCCTGTGCTCCACAACAAGAGAAGCCACTGCAAGGAGAAGCCCGCGCACCACAACACAGAGTAGCCCCCGCTCACTGCAACTAGAGAAAGCCCGCGCAGCAATGAAGACCCAACGCAGCCAAAAATAAACTAATTAATTAATTAAAAAAAAAAAACTTATCAGTCTGGCTCAGGTTTTGTGAGAAGTCATTTTAATTTTCCCTTTTCTTGCTAATCTTTGTTACTCAATCTTCTACAAAGAACAAATATTTTTAGGGAAGAGAGAAAAATCATAAAACTTTAAAAACTGCTGCTGTTAACAATGGAAGCCAGCGGATCATGAATTTGAGGGGGACAATTCTGCAATTTTCCCCTCAAAACTGGGTGAAAGAGAGAAGGGAAATTGAGGAGATATAACTACAGGAAATGTGATATGTGATTCAGAAAAGAATTTATCACAGGTGTCTTAAATAGTGGATGTTTTATGAGCTTTCAGAATATGCTTTACAAAACTTCAATTTATGCCTAAGAATTAGGGATAATATTTCTGTGGGTACACTGTGAAAGAAATATTTCTAAAGAGAAACTCCTTTTGTTTGAACTAAGACAGGAAGCAGAAAGGAGAAAAGACTCTATGCTATGATGAAGGATAAGGCAACCACGTATCACTGCAATTAATGGGCATGTATCACAGTTTATTTAATCATTTCTCAACCACCCCACGCTCTTTTTTACTCTCTTTTTCTCCTCAACTAATGAACGGTAAACTAATTACCTCTGCATTTTGTTTCTTACAGAACCAGCTTCCCAGAAAGAAGTTTCACCCAAATAACGTTCTTGACAAGGGAAATTTCTTTCTGTCGTTTTCAAGTCTCAGACACAGGAAGATTCATGTAAACGTACAAACAGAAATTTTCTGAGGACAAACAGGTTTTAAAAAATCACCTTTGCCCCTTTCTCACATCTTAAATTACACATAGCTACAGTCGCAGAAGCAGGACGTTCCCCAAGCGTCCACAGGTAAAATGTACCCGGGGCTCCCCCCCCCCCAGGACTTACCTCATTGATATACATCACTGGGAAAACCAGGGTTCTAATATTTCCCGTTTCACTACAAACACACAAAAAGAGACTGTTTTATAGACATCCTCATAACGATGGCACACTGGCCTGGCGAGACAAGTTTATATGAAAATGCCAGCCCAGTTATTTCATTAAATTACCTGGAATTTATGCAGACCTCTTAGTATATTTGCAAACACACAATAATCAGCAGTTAGATCACAAACAGTCTAGCAATTCAAAGTGTTGCATATTTATGTAAAGTGTGTTTAACCAAAACACAAGATGCCAAAAGTAAATTCATCAAAATGATTACTATACTCCCAAGGGTTATTGGAGGGGAGGTTCCAGCAGAACAATGCTGTCATTCCTCAGAATGTTTTATAATCAGGCTACTCAGTATTGTCTTTACAAGAGCCTGGAGCAGTCACTTACTGAGCATTTACTATGCACCAGCTCTGTACCAGGTGTCTTGGGAACATTTATCTCACTTAATTCTCATGGTAGTCCCATGCAGTAGGTATTACTGTCCCAGGTTCAAGGCCAGGAGATGGTGGCTCAGAGCAATTTGCCCAGGACCACCACGAGGAAGTGGTGGAGCTAGGATTGGAATTCCACTTTGATTCTAAGGCTCTAGGTTGTAACTACTAAATTATACTCCCTCAGAAATACACACACAAAATGCATCCTTACAAATCACATTTGCTTCCTAGAAAGATCCCTAACACATGCGCTTAAACCTGGCAAATTTTATGGGGGGAGCCAACCAAGTTTGAATGATAGACAGGCAGACAGAAAGATTTGATAAATATAGATGTATTATAGATATGTATTACAGTTTTGCATTCTGTTTTTTCATTCAACATTGAATGAAATCATTTTCTCAATTTCCACTGAAAAGTCTGAGCAGGAGATTATACTCAAGAATCCTAATTAAGTAGATAGAGTGTGGGTACACTGGACTCCAGAGAGTATTTAACCATCCACGGGAGGGCTTGTGGCTGGCCTGGGTGGGAGCAGTGGAAAGAAAGGGAGGGGAGGGAGGCAGCCAGAGTCCTGGTGAGGGAAAGCAGAGTGGGTAAGAGCAGACTCTGTGCCTCAGTTTCCTCATCTGTAAAACGGGGTAATACAGGGTTATTGTGAGGAACAAATGAGTTAATGTATGTAAACTACTTAGAATAATGGCTGACCCATGGAAAGCATTCTATAAGTGTTTGGTTAAATAAAATAAGTAAATTCCAAGACCGAGGCTGCCCATGACAATGTTGATCGTGCCTCATCCCTGAAGGGCAGGGTGAACAGACTTAGAAGTGGGCTGTACCCCTCTCGACATCAACCCCACCAGAAAGTCAATGTAGCAAAACCACCCTCTGCCTCTGCAGAAACAAGCAAAACTTACATAAAGTCATCTAATTTTTTGACATAAACGTTGATTTGGAACCTCTTGGCTGCTCTCAGGATGATTCCAGTCAACTGTGAATCAGAGAAGTAGAAAGAAAACGTTAGGATTTATTAAAGCCACACACACAGTTTTTGTCAATAGAGCACCATTTCTGTGTGGTTCTGATAAACAGGGCGGCCACTGCCACATTTGCTAGGCAGAGTGGGACGAGGGAAAACTGTTCCCCAGGCCAGAATGAGAACTGTGGATTGTGTTAGGTGCCTGGTAGACCAATGTTTCTCACACTTTACTATGCATGCGAGTCCTTGGGCACCTTATTAAAATGCAGATTCTGATTTGGTAGGTCTGGGGTGGGGCCTGAGATTGGGCAGGATGCTGTCACTCTGAATAGCAAAGCCCTAGAGGACCCGGGCGGGAAGGAGATCCAGCAGATACCCTGTCGGGTCTGGGTATCCAGGCAGAGGGCCAGAGTGCTACAAGGAGGACGTGGTCACAGCCAGAGAATGATGCCCACGTATGGCCAGGCCCACCCAACAGAGCCCGGAGGACAGACGCAGCACCGTCCACCCATGGCCATGCCACCTTTTGCACCAAGCGGGTGGGGCTGTGCCTCACCCTGGTGACAAGCGGTTTGGCTACTGAAAGGGAACTGACTGATGGCTAAGAGAGAAAAGGGAGAAAACCACACCTGACCTTATTCACAAAACGATAAGAGCACCGATTTCTCAAATATAAATGCAATGAGTGTAGCTAAGAGTGAAATGCCCATAAGTTGCTGTGCTCAAAGAATGTGCTGGCTCTTCTGTGACTGTCCCATGCGTGTGTTCAAAATCCCAAGAATGAAGACATCTCACCTTTAATTCAGTCCCTACAGTAAAAGGTTCTCACATTGTGAAATGATACTCACAGCCTTTCAACATGGTTTTTAGGTTTTCTCCTCTATGATTACGGGATTAGAGTATGTATATATTTGAAGCTTTTTAAATTAATGATGTCATATAATAACTCTCAAAAGCACCTGTATAAAGAGTTTTGCCAAAAGTGACTGAAGCTAATATATACACATTTAAATTTCAACCAAAATGTTCCTGGCAGCGAGTAAACAGAGGAATGTCTTCACCCTGCTGATCTGTGGCCCAGTGAGAGGAATGTGTGTATGTTCAGGTCCGGTCTTTTGGCAACAGAAGACTGACCAGGTTACCTGGGTCCGATTCCAGTTGTTTCCAATGATGGGACTTTCACTGTTGCTTTTTTGTTAAAGTGGGTTTGCCGATATTTCTGCGTATTAGCTCCATACAACTCAGCCTTCTAATTACAGGGCTATGAGACTCTGCATCACATCACACTGAGCTGAGCTCCCTCCACTTGAATATGTGAACGAAAGGAAGACAATACACTTCTCAAGAGTACCCAGGGCTAAGCTGGTGAACACCGTATAGACAGAATAAAATGTATGTTTTTCAACCAAGAAGACATGTGTACTCACAGGATTAATGTCCACAAATGTCTCATGATATTCCTTATTTGGGTGCATGCCTTCTATGGCAGAAACAAACTTCTCATCTGCTTGGTAGAAGTGTGGGAAAGACATAATAATAGGTGCACCTGCATTTTGAGGAAAACAGAAATGAATGGTGAGGTTCTTAAAAGTCTAAGATGAATATAAAGTTCCTGACCACAAATCCAGTTCCTCAGTGGGGGGAAAGCTATACACAGAAAAGTTGGGTCGGGGAGAGGGGCAGGCTAAAAGTATATTCTACATCTCCTAGCTTGGGATTTATACTTCATCTGCTGACATCTCATTTACCCCTACGTTATTTTATATCATAATATGATAATGAAGTCCTGGCTAAATCATTTATTCTTCAACAAACATTTGCTGAACCTATAATAGACAAATGCTTTACACACATTATTTTAATTAACGCTCCCAGCAGCCCTATGAAGTTAGAACTATTTCCTTCCTTTTGCATTTGAGGAAAGGGAGGTTCAGAGAAGTTATAAAATTTCCCCAAGACATCCAGCTTTCAGGCGATGGAGGCAGAATTCTGATCAAATAAGGGACGGCTCATTTTAAAGCACTTGTTTCAACTGTAATTCTCTACCAGTAAATGGACTTCTTTCCCCCTTATTTTTCTGCTTTTCTGTTTATGTTTTACCCAAAATAGGCATCTTGCGGCATCTTAGTTCCCCGACCAGGGATTGAACCCTGGCCCTCAGCAGTGAACGCACAGAGCCCTAACCACTGGACCGCCAGGGAATTCCCAATGCAGAATTTTTTTAAGATTTTGCCTGGTCCTGCCATCTGCAGCCTCTGACTAGATCAAGGCCTGCCCACAGGAAGACACTGGTTTTTTTTTTTTTCCTTCCTTTTTAAAAAAAAATATTTCCTATTCATTTTAAGGAACAAATAGAGAAGCAAGTTATTAAAGGAAACCTATTCTATTGATAGATTTTGCTCTTGAAAAGAGGAGAGGGACTCAATAACTGCTGCCAGGAAAATACATTTTGGGAGAAATTAGCTTAACGGCAAGTAGTTTAAGTCTGCTCACATATCCTCCAGCCCAAGGCTCAGACACCTCACTTGTCCCACACACAGTTCTGCGCTCTGTTGCTACACAGTTTCACAAAGACACGATTTCCTTCTTTGTGACCTACACTGACCTTTATTTATTTATTTATTTTGCCACACCACGTGGCTTGTGGGATCTTAGCTCCCTGACCAGGGATTGAACCCAGGCCCTCAGCAGTGAGTGGGCAGAGTCCTAACCACTGGACCGCCAGGGAATTTCCTACACTGACCCTTAAAATGTATTTTTAAAGATCTGTTAAGGACTTAATAAAGCCAGACACTGTCCTGAGTGTTTTACATACATTATCTCTAACCTTCACACTACCCTCCAAGGAAGTTATAATCACCCCCATTTTACAGAGGAGAAAACTGCTGTCTGGAACCCTCCTTCAGCAACGTGGCCAATTTGCTAACAAACAGAATTCAATCCCAGATCCCCCTGACTCCAGAACGCTCACTCATCCCACTAGCCAGAATGTTCCCCTGGGGAATGCAAAACACTTGAGGATAGTACTGAAGGGTAATATTTCAGTCCGCATCTGGGAACACAGGACAGGCAAGAGGAAACGGATTATAGCAAGAGGTATGACTGTTGCAAAGTAGAATCCTTCTGTTGGTTCTGACATCAACTTCTTGAGGAAGCAGACTGTTAACAAAACAACAAGAAAAATGTGTCTGCATGTGTGCCTTGAGCCACAGAAACATGGGTTGAGCGGGCAGGTGCCATTTCAGGACCATCCCCCAGTGAGCCAGCAGGAGAGGTCTGATCTCTAGGTCAGGGGTGTGTGTTCCCCAGAACAGTGGTTCCCAATCTCGCAGGTACCACCTTCATGAGAATCACCTGGAGCTCATTAAAACTACAGATACGGGGGTGCTAGCAGGTGCGCCCTGGGACAGATGTTTTTAATGATTCTCCAGATCGTTCTGATGCAAAGCCAGGCTTGGGAGCCATGACCCCATCAGACAAAGAAAGGGAGGGTTATCCTAAAAGGAGATTTTCAAACCAAATGGACAAGGGGGCAAAAGTTAGCACATTATTCAGGAAAAAAGTACAACTTCAATCAAGAGAAAGGAGTTACAAAGTTTCTCAAGAGAAACTTTAAACAAGAATTGTAGCCTAAGAAAGATCACAGTACAAGTATGAGAAGACCCTAAGTTCTAGCAGGAATTTGCTCAGAGGTAAGGATTTTATAAAAATCCTGTTCCTTCTCTGAGCCCTGGTTTCCACAATTATGAAAAGAGGCTACTGGCTGTCTATCTAGCAAGGCTATTGTGAATATTATGCAGCATATGATTGCAAAAACTAGTCCTCGTGATGAAAAAAATGTTTCTGTCAGCTGCACCCCTGATCATTCCACCTCATTCACGGAAAGGAGCAGATTAGCTCAGACATTAAGAAACCCTGGCCCTGGATTGGTTTCAAGAAAAAAAAAAACAAACTCTTCAACTATTGCCCAGAAAAAACATAACATGGCAATCTAGGAATAAAAATCATTACAGGAAAGCCAATGCTTTTTTAAAAAAAAAACAAAACTATGCTATAGCCATGTTACAAAACTTTTTTTTGTAATTGCAGTTGATTTACAATGCTGTGTTCGTTTCTGGTGTACAGCAAAGTGACTCAGTTATACATATATATATATATATATATATATTCTTTTTCAGATTCTCTTCCTTTATACGTTATTACAAGATATTGAATATAGTTCCCCGTGCTACACAGTAGGACCTTGTTCTATTTTATTTTATATATAGTAATTTGTATCTGCTAATCCCAAACTCCTCATTTATACCCTCTGCTTTCCCCCTTGGTAACCATAAGTCTGTTTTCTATGTCTGTGAGTCTGTTTCTGACAAAACGTTATTCTTGAAAGGTCAAAATCGCTCTTTCTATTGGGCTGACAACATTCTTTGTTGAAGAACACCAATCCTGCATCCAGACCCTCCTGCCCATGTCCCCTCTCTGAGTTCTTACCGTTCTTGCAGACGCTGACGTTCAAAACTCCTGAGCCCAGGCAGTTTCCTTTAGGTACACAGAAGCCAGCGTTGTCTGAGGTATTGGCTAATATTTCTGCAGGCACCTTATACCTCAAGGCAGGCAGTCCCTGTACGCTCTCAAAGTCACTGAAAGTTATATATACTGACCTGTTAGGAAGTAAGAATAAAAAGTCAACGTGAGCTCCCATCAGCACGATCTGACCATATCAGTGAGTTAGCCAACCGTTCTTGGGTGTAACGTGGCTAAAAGCTTACAGGATAAGTGGAAAATAAAGAGGCAAAAGAAAGCTTGAAAGGAGCTCAACCCATTCAATGTGTAGTAAAGTAGGAGACAGATTATAATGAAAGATGTTTAAGAGGCAGCAGCTATGCTAACATCTTAACAAGGCTTAGAAAAAAACATAATGTGTGGTAGAAAATCAAGAAAATGAGTTAGAATGGATATTTGTGCTGAAAGAAAGGAGTCGTCTAGACTAGCATGGACACATGCCAGTATGCATGAAGCAGAAGCAAAGCAAAGGAAGACAGGGTGAGGCAGAGGCAAAGCAAAAGCAGAAGAGGTGGCAAAGGGTGTGGCCTGGTAGATTCTGAAGGCCTGGAAGAGTGCCCCATTAGACAGATACTTGATTAGAATATATACTTTGATACCCATTTCCCCCAAACAAAAATAGTTTCCATATTTTGCCTAGGTCACTTATTTCAACGGCGTTCAACATCATTCTGCCTTCAGTGGTTACAGAGTTTCAAACAGTGGTCGCTTATGATACTAACCACCCTTCTATTTGCACAGCACCTGAGCGACAGCCAAGGTACTTTTCACATACACTGTGGTAACTGATCCTTCAGCCCTGCATCTGAAGGCGTCTGAAGGCTGAGGGGAACTGCTTTTGGGGCCTCACTTTTTCATCTCTGACGCACAGGCGGGACACATCTCTCGCTGGGTTGTGCCTAACAGGAGCTGCCTTCCACTGCACATCCCACCCCATAGCATTTTTCCATGAAAATTTTAAGCAAACAGAAAAACAGAGAAAATACTATAGTAAGTACCTTTTATAACAAATACCACTTAAATAAATAAAATGTATATTTTACAGATAACAACTGAAGCTCTCTGCGTAACACTCCTGATTCTGGTCCTCTGCACCCCCAGAGGTAACCGCTATCCTGAATTTGGGGTTTATCACTCCCATGCAGGTCTTTATACTTTCACCTACGTGCATATCCATAAACAACTTGTGGCATTGTTTGTTATTTCTAAGTGTTATATAAACAGTATACCATATTCTCTTTTACAATTTGCTTCTTCCTTCAACATTATATTTTTAAGATTTATTGCATTAATGTACATGGCTCTGGTTGTTATATTTTACTTTTAGTATGATATTCTATCAAACAAATACCCCATTATTTATTTATTTATTTTTAAACTTTTTGTTTGTTTTAATTTTTGGCTGCGATGGGTCTTCGTTGCTGCGCGCAGGCTTTCTTCTAGTTGTGGCGAGCAGGGGCTGCTCTTCATTGCGGTGTGCGGGCTTCTCATTGTGGTGGCTTCTCTTGTTGCGGAGCACGGGCTCTAGGTGAGTGGGCTTCAGTAGTTGCTGTGCGTGGGCTCAGTAGCTGTGGCTCATGGCTATAGAGCTCAGGCTTCATTACCTGTGGCTCACAAGCTCCAGAGTGCAGGTTCAGTAGTTGTGGTGCACGGGCTTAGTTGCTCCGTGGCATGTGGGATCTTCCCGGACCAGGGCTTGAACCCATGTCCCCTGCACTGGCAGGCAGAATCCTAACCACTGCGCCACCAGGGAAGCCCCATTATTTATTTATATTCTCCTTTTCACAGGCACTTAGATTGCTTTGGATGGAAGAAATTTTCACATAGCGAGATATGGGGAAGTTATTCTGGCTTACACATGATTTAACTTAAACTTTATGCTAAAGAGAACAGCCTCTCTTATAGCCTGTCAAACACGCCTTGTACATCTGCTTTAACCATTAAAGAAAAGAATGCGTTTAAAAATCAAAATGGAGTAACTGTGGGTCACACATTCAGGATGGAGCCTGGTGGCCATTGCGGATGTGGTTTCAGACACATTCCTGCATCACTGAGAACTTGAATTTTCTGAACTGCATCAAACTCAAGGACACCACTAGCCATTCTCAAAACAGTATCTGCTAGCAGTGGCCAGCTGCAACCTCATGGTCTCAAGGTCTCCCCTTGTCACTATGCAACCATTTCAGATCCCAACCAATCCTTGCTTAACAAGCACTCTTACTTCTTGCCAGCTCCAGTTATAATTCTTGATAAACAACTCATGTAACTAACTGCAACCTTGAGGTTTTTGCCTTTGTACGTCTCCCCCATTTTGTAGTCTGATAAAACACAATTCAAGTGCTCCTTGAATCAGTGTCTCCTAGGCTACAGTCCTCCGTTTGGCTCAAATAAAACTCTTTTCTATTCCTATTACAGATTGTTTATTATTTCCATTGACACTTCCAATTTTTCCTAACTACAATCCATGTTGCAGTGAACTTTTCTGTATAAATCTCCTTCATGTATGTACACGAGTTCTTCAGGTCAGGGAACCTTCATAGGAGGGAAGTGCGGAATCATGGGGTTTGCATGTCTTTGGCTTTACTAAGCATTGCCAAGTGGCTCTTCAGAAGTAGTGGTACCAAACAAGAATGAGTTTCCTCTGTGCCATGTCTTTAATAAGCCTCCTACTACCCTCCGAAGTTTCTTTGTCTCACCCATTGCACTCAAACATATTTTCTCTTCCTTCAGTCCTTTCACAAATATTGACTGAAGAAAGCAGCTGGATGGAAGGTCACTGAGATATTCCACGTGAAAGCTGGAAAGGGTCTGCACCGCGGCACAGAGAGCAGGGATCGAGTGAAAGGAGAGCTCTTTCTGAGGAGGATGGATACCACTTGGTGACTGATTCAGTGCAAGAGAAGAGGGAGATTTATAGTGATTCTGGCAGGGCTGACTGAGGAGGTGTCAATGGTGTGAGATATGAAAGCCAGAAGAACAGCTGACCTTGAGAATATTGACTCCATAGCGTCCAAGGCAACTAGATTACTTCTGACGGAGGGGAAGTCTCACAAAAAGCTTTGCAGGAGTGAGTGGGAGAGGAAAGGGAGGCTGTGTGATCAGCCACTCAGCTGAGCGGTTTCAGGGTGAAGGGCGGGAGAAGGAGCAGTGGTGACGGGGAGCTGGGAATCAGGGCACAGAGCAGGATGCGTTCCTGCCACAGAGGGGACTTCATCATGCGCGTCTGGAGAGAAACGGCAGGTGGGAGACAGGGAGAGATTGCGGGGCACGCGTGAGCAGACGGGATCAACGGGAAGGTTAGAGCTCAGCAAAGACCTATGAACTCTGAAACATGGACCGCAGTATGCTTTCTTTACCTTCTGTGGAGCGATCACCTGTTGACCGCAAGAAGACCAGGGCAAATTTCACACCTGACAGAGCATACTATAATAACAAACAGCTAACATTTAATGTTATTTACAGTGTGACAGGCCCTGGGCTGAGTATTTTATCAAAGCAACTCGTGTGTCCTCAAAACAACTCCCAAGGTAGGCAACTCTTTCTATCCTTATTTCACAAATGAGGAAAGTTAGGCACAGAGTGGTTAAATAATGTTCCCAAGGTCACACAGCTGTAAGTGGTAGAGCTGGTATTTAAACCAACACAGCCGGGCTCTGGAGTTAGTGCTGTGAACCACTACACTTCGCTGTTTC
Source organism: Balaenoptera acutorostrata (assembly GCF_949987535.1). NCBI lineage: Eukaryota > Metazoa > Chordata > Mammalia > Artiodactyla > Balaenopteridae > Balaenoptera > Balaenoptera acutorostrata. Next base: position 50,230,391 of record NC_080068.1, on the reverse strand, counting down.
TCAATATGCCATCATCGTTGATCACTCACTAAGCATACGTATCCTCACCGAGTAAGTGCAACTATATATATTCCTCACATTTTTGGTGGTCTTACAGTCAAAGAACTTATTTTTCAAGTTCTTACCTGCAAAAATCAGATGGGAAGACATAAAGGATTTCGTCTTTGGTGATTAATGGGTGAAAAGAATCTCCGTCTGTTCCGTTGATCATATTGCACTCGTCTGCTGTCCACCAGTCAAGCGACCTGTCATTGGGAGACAAGAAAGAGTCCAGGAGGTCACACTTGATTTCAGGCTTTTTTTTTTTTTTTTTTAATGGTCAGGACTTTTCAAGACTCAACTAGGAGCTGGCTACCCACAGAATCTTATTCACATGCAGACACAAGGGTGGTATTGGTTGGGGACTGGATCAAAAGGCAGAAAAGCAGGCCCCCGATCCCCAATCAATTCTGACAGAGGCAACAGCCAAAAATCTTTCTTCCCTTCCTCTAAAACAGAGTATCTCACGTAGAGGTTTGGGAATATGCACTTCCTTAAAGCAGTGGTCCATTTGGCATTTACAGTAGCTTTGTTCACAGCCAGCCCGTGGACAGATGAGCCCTGGACAGATATTGCAGGGAGATAATATTTGTGACAGAGCATTAACTGTCTCCCCCTCCAAACAGCTAAGGGAGGATTTCTTTTGGGTCACAAGAAAGTTTAACCTTGAATCAACTTTATGCTCACTAAGAGCACAGTTGAGATAGCGGGTTTTTAAAAATTAATTCCTTGAAAAATGGTATAAAATGCAAAAGACAGGAAAGGACAGGCAATAAATAGTAATTCCTCTAACTTCTGGTCAAGGTGGCCTTCTAAGTTCGTGAGTTGAGGACATCTTCCAGAGCAGTGGTTGATAGAACAAAAAAGAGAACATTTAAAAGGTCTACATCCTACTCAAACACAAAAGAACATCTCCCTAGACAATGAAAGGTGATAACTGCCAAGTGGTGAGTAGGGCTACAACCGCCCGCCCACTGGGCTGCAGGTCTGGAAGCCAGGAGAAAGATCTGCAAGTCTAGCTCCTGAGGTTAATGAGGATTAAAAGTGGTCCATCAAGGGTGTGAAACCGGGATCTGGGGGCAGGGATTTTCTGGTCAGCGAGAGAGGCTGAAGAAAGCAAAGCTGAGTTGCTGGGAGGCAGAAAGCCCCAGACACAGCCTCACAACCAGAACCTGAGTCAAGCTGCCTGCTGACTCTTTGGCCAGATCTGTGATGACCCCTGGGTAATCGTGAGGTGGAGACCCACCATGTGTACTGGTATTGGGGTTCCTAGGTAGGCTACATGGAGGCAATTGCAAAAGTGTTACCTAGGGAGAGGTGAGGGGATGGATGGATGGATGGTTGAATGGATGGATGGATAGATAACAGGCTTCCCAAATAATTATTCTGCAAGTCAACATTTTTTTTAATGAAAGAAACTTATACTAAGAGATAGGCAACAAAATCAACAATAAGATGAATTCACTTGAGAAGAAATTAAAATAACTGAACAATCTGGCTAATAAATATGTTGTTTAGTATCCTCAAAGAGACAAATGAAAGAATAACATCCGTAAAAAAGAATGGCAAATTATTAAAAAAAACAAAAAAGAATGAGATAAGAGTAGAGAGACCCAAAGAATGAAAAATAGAAATCTTCAGAATAAAAACAGAATAAAAAAGTTTTCTGAAAGAAAAACTCCATATAGGGATAAGCTCTAGACTGTAGGTAGTTGGAAAGAACTGGCTAACTGAAAGATCGCTCTAAGGAATTTATACAAATATAAACTCAGAAAGATTAAAAATTAAAGGGTCAAGATACAGAGAATGTATCAAGAGGCTCCAATAAATATTTAATAGGAGTCTGTGGGAGGGTAGTGAGAATAGAGTAAATAACAGAGAAGCAATAATTTAAGAGATAACTGCTGAAAGTTTTCCAAAATTTAAGAAAGATACGAGACCTTGGATTGAAAGTATGCCCCAAGGGCCAAATAGAATAAATAAAATAAATTCAAATCTAGATATGTTTCAGTAAAACTGCAAAAGGCCAAGGAAGAAGATAGATATCAAAAGCCAATGGAGTAACATCTTCATAATTTAGAACTGTCAACCTAGAATTCTATACCCAACTAAAACCATTAACAAGTGAAAGTGCAATAAAGATATTTTTAAATATGCAAAGTCTAAGAAAGTTTACCACCCACAGATCCTCACTGAAGGAACTAATAGAGTGTTTCCCAACCTAGTAACATTTTGAGCCTGATTAATTCTTTGTGGGGGACTGTTCTGTACACTGCAGGATGTTTAACAGCATCCCAGGTCTCTACCCAGTAGATGCCAGTAGCAACCTCCAGTTGTGACAACCAAAAATGTGTCCAGGCATCACCAAATGTCCTCTAGAGAGCAAAATTGCCCCTGTATGTTGGTATATTTAATTATTTACTATAAAAATAATGAAATTTTACTTATATTTGGCTTCCGAAGAAGGTGAAACAAGTTGTAGACAAGAATAACATAGAAGGTGTGGGTATTAAGAAATGGGTAAAGTTATTGTCTCATTTGAAAAAGAGAGATAATAGATAGCTTTAGATTCTGTTAGAAAAAAACCTGTTAAATATAATCAAAGGGTAGAATAGATATAAACCAGCTAAGGGTGAAAAATAATGTCGAAATAGGTCTAAATATATCAAATAATATATCATTATATCGTAAATGTATCAGTAATTACAACATGTATATAAAAGGATTAAACTCTCCTATTAAAAGGAGAAAGAAAATATGGAAAGAAAATGTGGAAAGAAAATAACAGATTGGTTTTAAAGCAAAATCCAGCTATTTTCTGTTTACAAGTAAATTTCCCTCCCAGCTCAGTACCCAGTCATCTAGTTAACCCTCCAAAGGCAATACTATTGCCAGTTTCTCATATTCTTTTAGGGTCCTTATTCTTGGGAATGTGTGTGTGTGCACGCATGCGCGCCCTCATGCATGCGCCAATGTATGTGTATGTACCTGGATATGTGTGTTTTAAAAAATTTAAATAAACTTAAAATTTAAAAACAGTTTTTGCTTTACAGAAAAGTTGTGCAGATAATATTCCACGCCAGTTTTCTTGCCTGTATTTCTGGGAAGCTGTGAAGTAAATTTAATGTTCAAGAACAAAATTCCTCTTACCATAGTTCCTGAAGAATTAGCCTCCTTTTCTCTCGAAGATTTCTAATTTCTATGACTTAAAAAAATCATTCTGCTTTATGTGTGGCTTTATTGCAAGCTGCCTCAGTCCCTATTTGGAGGTAGTTTGTTTATAAATTATAAACATTAAAAATATTTTGAAATGCTGTAATGCTGAACTTAAATGTATTTCATCTTAAAAAAAATACATAAACAATGCAGAATCACTAAATTAAATAAAAAAGAGAACCTCTCTCCTTCCCCAAAAACAAGCAGTGATTTGAGAAGTATTTGTGCTGCAGCTACATATCATTCAATGACTAAGTGGAAGACCAAAACTTTTCATTGGCTTGTGATTCATGACTAACCATGAGAAACCTACCTATCATTAATATTTAATTTGTGAAGTATCTTACCCCAATCTTGATTTACAAGATAATAATTTTACATATTTAAACTATATTATTTATATTATAGGATATTTTACATAATTATAGATTTTTTTAATTTATAGATTTTTCATCCAAAAAATGATAGTGCTAAACTTTTTTGAAATAAAGCAGAAGTGGACGTTCAATTAAATGAAAATTGAAAAAATAATTACACCAATAAATCATTAGACTTACGTTTTTCCATTCCATTCCACAATCTTGGAAAAGTTAAGGTAATTGTCTTCTCCAGTTAGAAAAACATAGTCTCCATCATTAGTCCCATTTTTCTGAAAATAAGTGAATATGGTCATTGATGGTAACTGTGATGGTTCATTTTATGTGTTTACTTGGTTAGGCTATGGTACCCAGTTGTTCGGTCAAACAATACTCTAGATGTTGCTGTATTTTGTAGATGTGATCAGTTCGGTTTCAGTAAAGGAGATTACTGTTGATAATGTGGGTGGGCTCATTCAATCAGTTGAAGGCTTTAAAAGCAAAGTCTGAGGTTTCCTGGAGAAAAAGTAGTTCTCTCCCCAAGACTGAAACATAGAAATCCTGCCTGGGCTTCCAGCCTGCCGGCCTGTCCTATGGATTTCAGACTTGCCACTTGCCAGGACCCACAAGTGCGTAAGACAATTCCTTAATATAAATTCCTCAACAGATATATAGATCTCCATTGATTGTGTCTTTCTAGACAACCCTAACTGATACAGTAACTAACACATTTAATCTTTATGAAACTACCCTAGTTGGGCCTAATTGCCTCATGAGACTGAACCACAACTAGGGAATAGAGTAACTACTTTGCTAAATCCCATATTAACCATATTATTACTTTATGGTTTTAAAAAGTATGAGCCCAATTAAATAATGGACAAAGGATTTGAAGAGACATTTCTCCAAAGAAAATATAAAAATAGCCAATAAGTACATGAAAAGATGCTCAATATTGTCAGTTATTAGAAAAATGCAAATCAAAACCACAATGAGATACAACTTCATACCCATGAGGATGGCAATTTAAAAAAAAAGGACAAGAGCAAGTGTTAGTGAAGATGTGGAGAAACTAGAGCCTTCCTACATTGCTGGTAAGAATGTAAAATGTTGCACTTGCTGTGGAATACAGTTTGGCAGTTCCTCAAAAAGTTAAACATAATGTTGCCAGATGACTCCAAAATTCTACTCCTATGGATATACCCAAGAGAATTCCACTCCAAGGTTTATATCTAATGGTCATACAAAAACTTGTACACAAATGTTCATTTGCAGCATTATTCATAGTAGCCAGAAAGTAGAAATAAACCAAATATTCATCAACTGAAGAATGGATAAACAAAGTGTGGTATATCCATACAATAGAATATTACTCAGCCATAAAAAGGAATGAAGTGCTGATACATGCTACAACATGGATGAATCTTCTAAACATTATACTAAATAAAAGAAGCCAGACACAAAACATCATATATTATATGATTTCATATGAATTTCATTCCATTTATATGGATGTCCAGAATAGGCAAATCCATAGAGATAGAAAGTAGATTCGTGGTTACCAGGAGCTTGTGGGAGGGGGGAATGGAAATGACTGCTAACAGGTTGTGTTTTTTTTGGGGGGGGGGGGATGCTGATTAAAATGCTCTGGAATTGTATAGTGTTGGTGGTTGCACACCCTTGTGAATATACTAAAAAACACTGAAGTGTACACTTTTAAATGGTGAATTTTATGTTAAGAGAATTATATCTCAATTAAAAAATAAAAAAGCATAAATCCAGGGCCAGGACCCAATTATACTTGAATAGGAAAAAAGTGGTATTAATATAATCCCATTTTTCAATTAAAGTTTTCTTGAGCTGTATATTCTTTCCAAATTACACTTCTTAATGGCACAGACAGACACACTGTACATTCTTACAAGTTCTTCATCTGGGATGGAGCTTTGACTTCTGGGAAATAGCATGGGTTACTCTGAAACATTTAAATGCTTAACCACTTAGTTTAGACCACATCTGAGTTAAGTGGAGGACTTCAAGAAGCAACATACATGTATTTATTTTTTAGTATTTTGGTCTGTTTCTTTTCAGTCTTTTTTCTACACAAAATTTGTTTGTAGAACTAAGATATATTATATATAACATACACATACAGTATCTGCCATACACAATTTTTATACATATATACAATTGTGTATACACATATACAATTTCTTTACTTATGTGTCTAATATATTTCTTGTATTATCAAAAGTTCTTCCTAGGTACAACTTAATGACTCCATAATATTATGTGTAAATAATTTAACCATTTTCTTATTATTGAATATTTAGTGTTGAATTGTTTTGCTACTATAAATAACGTATGAATATCTTTATGACTAAAAACTTTTCCCCTGCTTTTATTTTCTAAATAGACCACTAAAAGTGAAATTGCCAGATAAAAGAACATGAACATTTTTTAAACTTTTGAAACATAGTATCAAGTTGCTCAAGGTCACCCAGTGGAAACAGCAAGATAAATCAGTTTACATTCCCCAAATGCCTTTTGTTAAACTTTGCTTATTGGATCAACAAAAAAGGGGTTTCTTATCTCTTTTTGCATTTCTGTATTCACTGAGGTTGAACTCTTTTTTCATTCAGTCAGTTTCCTTAAAAAAACATTCATACCCTTTGTGAATTCTCTTTTCAATTTTTTGCCTACTTGGGTTCTTCTTTTTGTCACTTAACACTACTTCACCAACTATGTCAATATAACAACATGGTCCACATACATAATAGTCATGTTGTGTTCCACATATGAAATTTTACACGACTTTAAGATATGAGAAAGGATTCCTCTTTAAGGGCAACAATATGGACATACAACAATTTAGAAGCAAATTCACATAAAAAAAATGCTGAACCACCAAATTTAAAAAATGCTTGTGTTACTTCCTGAAGTTCTCCAATGAACTCAGATGTGGGTTAAGCTAAGTGGTTAAGCATTTAAATATTTCAGAGTATCTCCAAGAGTTCTCCCCAGCTGTTATTGGCCCAAGAGTCAGACACTGAATGTCAATGCTTCCCTGTTACTTGCTAGAACTTTTGTTATTTGAGAACAAGCAGGAATAAATAGATTTTGTGTTATTGCAGTAGGGTTGTGGGTTGAATACAAGGAACATATTACTGCAGGAGGTTGAGAAATGTTCTGAGAATAAGAAAACATTCATACCACTAGCGTACTACATGCATAATCCATCCTCCCAGTACAATTGGCTGGACTGGCTGACCTCTCAAGGACACTCCCCAGCCACCATCGCTTTAGACATCCAAGAACCCACACTCACTGGGAGGTGCTTCAACTCTCTTATGCCAAGGAAAACAGAGGTACCCTAAAATCAACGGGTAAAGATTTGCTGATTGGCTCTCCAGTATGCAAATAAGAGCACACCTGATATTCAGCCAGGTCCCTTGTTCTCAGGAGCTCTGTGCCAACACGCTGTCTGTATTACCTCATCCTACTCACTCACACACCCTGTCCCGCACCGTTAATTGTTTGGCTGTTTCATCATTAAAGTCTTTGAAGGAAAAGTGTTCAACGGCCTTAAACAAGGTTTTCTTTTTTCATCACAATGTGTATTGGAGCAGGTGGAACGGGCACACAGGCCTAGGGGATCAGAGGGGAATGTGGCAGACGCCACTGGGATTAAGGAAAGATTTGAGGCCGGGCTCAGACGGGTGCAGAGCAGGAGGTGCCAGTGAGGTGCACAAGCCCGCGGTCTGTCCCGGTCTGGAATGAATGACGGCCCAAGTATGGACCTCTGTGCTGCTGGAGATACAGTCAGGATTGGCCAGAGCAGATGAAAAACTGAACAAAAAACACCTTTGCCTTCTTACCAACAACACTAGAGACAGTTTATTTGGCTCCAAAATGGAAGCATATACCAGTCATTCATATTAATTCAGGGTCTTTACTTTGAGCCAGTCATGGAGGGGAAAAAGAATAATGGTTCCTAAAATGTGTTGCAACTTATAGTTTGCAAAGCACTTTCATGGACTCTCATTTGGCCATTCCAAGCAAACTCTGAAGTGTAGATACCTTTAGCCTCAAGTTACAAATGATGAAACTGAGGTTCAGGAAAGTCCCACAGCTATTAAACGAGAAAGTCAGAATGCAAATCCAGGCCCTCTGAGTCTAAGTCTCATGCTCTTTTCCTGCATGTGGGAAATCTACACCAGGTACTAATCTAACTGAGCAATGCCAGGGCTTTTCACTAACAGGGCCTTGTAGAGCTACCGTGGTGCTTGCAAGGAGAGGCAGAGAGAGAAAATATATAAAGTGAAACCACACATCCTTGCCACGGGAAAGCAAAAGTGCCAATTTTTAAATCTGTCTGTAAATGTGAGTGACATTTTTAACAGGTGTTTAAGGATATTAGTTATAAGTTTGATGAGGTCAGTGTAAAAACAAAAAGCAAGCCATACAATGAAAGTTATCAGAGAAATACTGAGGTATTAGGAACAGGATCCACTTGGCAGATGGATGGTAGCCACTGGGACCAAAGGGGGCTTAAGGAAACCTTTGTATCTTTCTGCAGGAAGTTTCCCGGAAATTATTTCTAGAAGGGAGTCTAGTCACAGCTTAACAAGAAATCGGTGCTTCCTCTGGTCCTGTGGAAGCTGGCTCCTGTCAGACGGAAGCTTCTAGGGAACATCTATTGGGTCTGCTTGCCCAGAGTGAAGGATTTAGGGTTGGTGGGACCCTACTCCTAGGACCACCCTCCTCTTGCGAAGATAATATTTCAAAGTTGTTTACCATTTCGTTTGAACAGTTTTTAAGTTTTATATATCCCTGAAGGTACAGGGGCAGTATTATTACCACTAAGCAACTGAAATGCTAAGAGATTACATGATGAGGGTGAAGTTCTCCAGTAGTTAGACCCAGAGAATAACCACAAATTTAAAGATGGGGAAATTCATCACAATTCCATATCCTGTCCCGAACCTACCTCTCTTCCTGAGTTTAAGTTTGTCATTTACCAACCTTCCAACTATCCATTTTACTCAAGTTTTTTTTTTTTTTGGGGGGGGGGGGATAGATTTTTAATTGCTTTTAATTTTAATTCATTTGAAGCTCAGGCAGCAATAACATATGCTTTGAATAATAATTACTTGAATGCTGGTATTTTGGGGTTCAAGCCAAAGTAAATCAAATCTGCAAAAAATGATACAAAATTCCACTTATAAACAAAAGAAATCATAGACGAGGGACACATAGAGTTTCAAATTATCCAGCCTCTTTCACAAATAAGATGTCTAAAAATCTAATAAGTAGCTCCCACCCCTAATGGACTATCACATCCCTATTTAGTTTCTTATTTGCCTCTGTCAGACTCATCCATGGGTTTAGTCTCCAAGTCATCAAAACAAGACTCGGCATTGATCACTGAAATTTATGACACTTTGAAAGACTGCACCTGATTAACGGTACAGCACACTCTATATATTTTTCATAGTGACACTCATTCAAAGTCAGCACTGGTAGCATGTTGAAATTGTGGGAGAAGTTTTTTTTTTTTCCCTTACTAAAGCACTTTGTTATTTTTCACATACTCTACAAGAGATCTACAATTCCAACCAACTTTGGTCTTCTCCCAGAAGAAGCCCAAAGTGAAGATAAAATCTGGCTTGGAATGCCCTCCTCCTCAGCTGAACAAAGAATCTCTGAGAAGAAAAATGGACTTACCCCATAGAACAGGCCAAAATAGGGAGAGATGTCAGGTTTGAAAACGTTGATGAGGGATAAGATCTCATCTTTGTAGCCCCAGAGCAATTCATCCACTGTGTGGGTCACAAAGAGCTTCTGCTGATAGGCCTTCAACAGGGCCTCGATGAGCTCGTGGAGGAAGGGTAGCTGGGCCCATTCCATGGCGGTCTGAGGAGCACAGGCACATTCAGATAGCAGTGTCCCCACCCCAGTCTCCTACCGCCCCTTCAGCAAAGGGGGCTGCAAACTTAAATGTAAATGTTGAGATCAAATAGCTGAGAGGTTAACCAAAGAGCTCCTCTCTGGCTGGGTGTGAAGAATAGGACTCTTCAGTTACTGTCCTTTCTCAGTATTACGTTTTGTAACTGTCATCTTAACATCCTCACTCGCAACTCCCAGAGTTCTCCCAACACCACGGAAGGGGAAAAACTCCTGCGATATATTGGCATCTTTAGCCACAAGGTGGCACCATCCTCCTCCCGATCAGGGATAGAGGCTGGGTCCCCATAAACTCTGCCCGACTAGCCAGCTGGGCAGGGCCAGACCTGGGACCTAATACTTTCCAGGTCCTGGGTCCACCATAAGTGTCCAGCTGCATACGTAGCGGTCACCCAGGAGTTGGAGTGGGAACCTCAGAGGGGACAGAAGAAGTCTCCTGGGCCTCATGTATTTTTATTAGCTGGACTTGACATTAAAAACAGAGCCCAATAAATCATGCTAGGCTGTAATCAACAGCCCAGTCTCTGCTATTTGAAAAGGGGACGGGGCGGGGGGGGGGGGAGTCAATATATATTTTGAGAATTAAAAAATCCAAGATAGAAAGCTAAATTAAGAAGTAGTATGCGAGTTCTATTGCTACAGTTTCTGAACCAAAACAAGGGGTAAATAAATATTTAAAAAATTATCAGCTACCTTCCAAAATCCACAAGTGCTGATGCTGAACACACGGGAAGAAACCGTGAAAAAAATCCTAAAACTTACATTTTGTCACCATTTGAAAAGACCGCATTTGAAAGACCTCAAAAAAAGTCTGAAATGAACTTTAAAGAAGGGGGGAAAATATAAATATATACATACACACACACATATATATATAAACATTTAAAAAATATATATATGTATATACACACCCACACATATATAACTTAATAGCTCCTAAAGGTAAAACCATAATGGCTTTAACTTAGCTTTTTCCTTTCTTCTAAAATCCACAATAATGAGATTTAAAATGCCTACTTACCAATGCAGGAATATTTAATGTTCTAAGTAAGTCAATTTTAGGGTCTCCAACAGATTTATCTCGTTCAAAAACATAGGCCTTGTTGCTCACGGCAGATATTGTTGTTCCATTATCTCCAAATTGAATATCTTCTTTGTTTCTGAGTTCCCTAAAAGAAAAGGATTTCGTTTGAAAATAGGCAACACTTTACTAAGTAATACTTTTCCTTTCTTTCTGCATCAAAGTTATTTTCAATATAACATTCCCAATACAACCCATATTGGGAGAGACTGCAGATATTGACCCCCTAAACACTGGAGATTTAAGCTATAATGTGGAAAGGAAATGAGGCCCTGGAGAGAGGAAAAAAAGTGTTGTTTTCATTCCTTCCCCCCATAATTTGGGAAATGCAGTGGTCAAGGGTCACCTTAACTAGGGAATCAAAGCCAGTGAACTCTCTCCTGGGTTATAGTTTGGTCCCAAAATATTTTCAAATTTTTCAGCTCATAGATTCAGTTTCAATTTCAATGTGTTTACCAATGTCTTTTTATTTCTAAGTTGAATTCAATTAAAAATCCATATACCAAAACGAATGCCTAAGGTTTAGTCAAGTAGAGGAGTTCACTCCTGGTTCTGATATCCATTTCAGCTTGGTGCCTGTGAGTGCCCCCAAATGAGGTATTGGCAAAGTTGGTAGGAAGTGTCTGGTGCCAAGCCTGAGACTAGGGTGAGGGAAGTGATGCCCCTGCCTTGGGTACAAAATGTAAGAGGTGCCCAAACACTCAGTAATCAAAATAAATAATACTTCAATGCAATTTTAAAAAATCAAAATTAATGCTAAAAATTCATGATGAACAAAATATCAAAATTTTACATAAAAACAGGACTGATGTTTTGTCCATCAAATATGCCTCATGCCAGTCCTGAGCCTGCCTGGTCCATAGTAGATGCTCACTAAATTGCCATGTCCATTCCTTCTCTGCTGCTTACCTGTTCTTCTTCCTGTTTCATCAAGGGCTGTGTTGTCTCACCTGGTAGCCCTGTGTCTACTGAACCCTTGAACTGTGGCTAATTGGAACTGAGATGTGTTGTAAGGGTAAAATACACACCAGATTTCAAAACCAGTACCAAAAAAAAAATATATATTGATTACATGTTGAAATGATACTATTTTATTTATTTTTTAAATTGAAGCATAGTTGCTCTACAATATTATATAAGTTATAGGTGTACAGTACAATACAGTGATTCACAATTTTTAACGGTTATACTCCACTTATAGTTATTATAAAATATTGGCTATATTCCCCGTGTTGTACAATATATCCCTATAGCTTATTTTATACTTAATAGTTTGTACCTCTTACTCCCTGACCCCTATAAGGCCCCTCCCCCCTTCCCTCTCCCTGCTGGTAACCACTAGCTTGTTCTCTATGTCCGTGAGTCTTTTTTGTTATATTCACTAGTTTGTTGTATTTTTTAGATTCCACAGATGAGTGATATCATACAGTATTTGTCTTTCTCTTATTTCACTTAGCATAATGCTCTCCAAGTCCATCCACGCTGCTGCAAATGACAAAATGTTGTTCTTTTTTATGGCTGAGTAGTATTCCAGTGTGTGTGTGTGTGTGTGTGTGTGTGTGTGTACCATATCTTCTTTATCCATTCAGAAATGATACTATTTTAGACAGAATGAGTAAACTAAAAATATATCATTAAAACTAATTGCATCTGTTTCTTTTTATTTTTTTTAATGTGGCTACTAGAAAAATCTGGAATGACATATGTGATTCACATTATATTTCGACTGAACAGAGCTAATGTAGACAAAGGTACGAAGGCATTAGGCAGCGGGGCTACCCGCCACCTCCTCCGGAGGCCTTTCCCAACCACAGCCACACGTGGGCTTTCTCATCCCTGAACACCCATGGAGACTGGCACTCAGTTATAAAATGCTTAGCGACATCATTTAGATTGTGAAGAAATTAGCTTGAAGCCTCACGTAGATTGCAAATAAGCTTAAGAAACTTGTATGCTTCAAATCTTTTCTAGATTTTAAAATAAAAATAGACAAGCAAACAATAAACAAATGCATACCTATACATAAAAGCAGATGAGTCTTCGTTCTTCTCTAGTACTTAGCACCAAGCTACACACGGTCATATAAATATCTGACACTTGTACAGCTCTTCCAAGGGTTTGACCACACTATGCCATTTGATATCATTTAATCTTTCTGACAAGCCTGTGGCACACACGGAGCAAGTATTTTCGTCCAACTTTTACAGATGGGGACACAGGGCAGTGGAAGAGTCAGAACCTGAGCTCAAGGCTTCTAATTCTTGCCTAGTGCTCTCTCCTCTGAATCAGATGGTCTCTCCTAGTAGGTGCTTACTAAATGTCTGTAGGATGAAACCAATGAGTGCCTCTAGCAATTGCCAAATCTAAATAAGTATGAGAGAAAAAAAGTCCACGCCCTTCCAGTTTGCGAGGAATACGTACAAATACTTGTTAAAAGCCTTGTGCAGTTTGCAGTTCGGGGTGTTTGCACTGGACGTTTGGTTGTTAGATACTCACTCCCCTTTCTGCTGGTCAGAGCCCTCATTTTCTTTCCTCTCCTGCACTGGGCAGTGGTGTGGTACCCAATTCCTTTTCCTTGGCCCCGGAATCCTGAGCACAGAGCCTCAGGATGGAAAACACAGTAGACAGACGTTTTCTCCCAGGATGCACAGATAAGGACCCATGGGCTCCTGTGACTTGGGTCTTTAAAGCTTCCCCGGCCCCTGCCCCTTTCTTCTTTACAGGTTTCCTTGGGATCTGTAACCCACTTTATAGCCTTCCAATACATGCTCTTTTTACTTAAATTAGAGGTTTCTCTTGCTTGCAACCAAAAACCCTCTCATAGAGAAATCATAACCCATGAGGAAACAGAGGTTCAGCTAAAGTAACTTGCCCAGGACTAACCAAGAAGTGTCAGACCCAGGGTTAGACTCTTGGTAGCCTGACTTCATGTCCAAGGTCTTCCTTGAGTCTACACCTAAGTGAATGCAAAGGGATTTGTTAGAAGCTGGAGGAAAAGAAGAAATTTCAAAGGCAAATCCATGCCTGAGCCAAGGCAGGTGCCTGCAGAGAGGGCCCCGCCCCCTCTCTAGTCCCAGAGCCACCCTGCAGGGAAGGGGAAAGGACAGACTTCTCCAGGAGAAGCTGTGTATAATCAGGGCCCAGGATACCAGCTTAGCCCTGCTGCACACCAGGGAACTAGAAGTAGAAAAAGCGACCCCAGGGTGAACGCCAGTTTCCTTGCACTCACAGAAAGCTGGGCCAGGCAGTCAAGAGCTGGGATTCAACACAGATTCAGAAGCCAGGGACCAACACTGCCAAGTTTTCTAACTGATGACGAAAATCGATGACCTTCCCAAGACTTTTTGTTGTTTTCACTGAGCCTTAGGTCATACACCTAGAGGCCTGAGTAATTCCAAGTCTAGAGCCTGCTTCGTTTACGTCTATGTATGTTTACTGACTTTGAAGATGACTTTTAAAATGTTTTCTTTATTGCTTACCCTGTAAGAACCTGATGTTTTAAAGGGAAATTGCACATGGATGTTCCAATCGCTTTCTGCCTCGTAATTTGACTTGGTTTCTCAGTAAACTTCAAAAAGTCAAAGCCAAGGGTTCCCGAACCACAAAAACATTTCATTCCCTTGGCAGGCACAAAAGGTTCATGTCAGGTCACTCACAGCTAACCAGGTGACTTCCCCCAGCCGCCAGCCGTCCTCGGGCATGACCGACACACAACCTTTGCTGAGCCATCTAACTGAAGGAAGACAGTGCCACAGGGCTGTCAGGAGTGGCCTCCAGCTCTGCAGAGGCCAGGAAAACCGAGGGGAGGGATGGCAAGGGACCTCCGTCTCAAAACAACATGTGACAGTCAGAGGAAACCCAAAAGGCTTCCCCTTCCAAGCACTGCTGTCACTCTGGAGACCCTAAGGAGGTCACAGCAAAAGGAGAGGGAGTTTAGTAACAAGAGCAACAAGTCTCATTACCCAAATCTCCCCCATAGCTGATCAACCATAGTCAACTAGAGGCAGGGCGCTGTCCTGGTGAACAGCAGACTGAGAGCAAGAAGTGATGGACTAGTGCTTTACAGTATCGGAGAAGACCAAAGAAGCTTCCAGAAATAGAAACAAAATTAAAAAACAAAAAGGCAAAGCAAAATCATAGGCCTAGACAATTAATTAAGGAACCATACTTGAAAGTGCCTGGTATAGTCCCTGGTACTTAGTAGATACTAATTAATCCTACTGATTGATGTCAAAGGCCCCAGGACATCACAGGCTCAGAATACAGTTTACTATTTGTTAATCACAATGATAGCCCTAGTCACTAAGAAAAGGTTGATTATGCCCCATGAACTGTTTAATCAGGCAGGAAAATACATAATTGATTTTAGAGATATTTCATTTAAAACCTTTTTTTAAAAGAAGTTCTTACTTTTTAAAACAAAAAAGAATTTTTAATCTCCTGAATGTTTAGGCAAAATCTCACCATCACAGAAGGCAAAAAATACACCTGAGATAAGGAAACCAAAAGGAATAATTTTAATCAATTGGAAAACTAACATCTCTGCAATATCTAATTCCTCAGAGGTGCTGGATAAATTAGATACATTCAATACCACCATATAATCCAATGTCCCAAGTCATTTCTGTTCTCCATTCACCCAATGCTCTCTGTTGAGGGTTCCTATAAGAAGTGACTGAACACACTGGGTAGGGTCTGGGTTGAGATCTGACTGTCAGGCTTTGCATTCAATCCTGGCTTCATCCGTTACTAACTTCTGTGCCTCAGTTTCCTCATCTGTAAAATGGAAATAACAGCATCCCTTCCTTGTAGGGTTGTTGTGAGAATTAAATCCACATAAGCTTGTCATCCAGTTAGAACACTACCTGGCACATACTAAGTGCTTTAGGAAACATTAGCTACTAATATCATGTAGGAGGGGGCTTGTGCTAAGTTCTTGAGATAGAGAGATGTTAAGACCTGGGTCCTGTCCTCGAAGAATCCACAGCAGAGCAGAGCAGGCTGCTGTTTAAAGGGCTACCTCACATGTAGAAAGGGCTCTGAAGCTGACCCCAAGGTGCTAGGTCGGGGGCGGGGGGGGGGGGGGCAACTGGGATGGGTGTCCTGAGGGAACACTGGGCAGGAGCACACTTGAATCTGGAAGGAGTAGGCTTCCCGGGGGTGGGAGGGTGGAGGGGCTTCCAGGCAGAGGCAGAGGAAGAGCAAGGCAGGCAGCATCGCACGACAGCACAGGATGTGTTTCCTAAGTGGAGGGTGAGAAAACTGTGGTGGGGCGGGGGATGACGCGCTGCAGAGGCGGTTTAGAAAGAGCAGCCTGGACTTCCCTGGTGGCGCAGTGGTTAGGAGTCCGCCTGCCAATGCAGGGGACGCGGGTTCGAGCCCTGGACCGGGAGGATCTCACATGCCGCGGAGCAGGTAGGCCCGTGTGCCGCAGCTGCTGGGCCTGCGCTCTGGAGCCCGTGAGCCACAACTGCTGAGCCCACGCACCACAACTACTGAGCCCGTGCTCCGCAGCGGGAGGCCCCCGCGGTGAGAGGCCCGCGCACCGCAGCGAAGAGCAGCCCCCGCTCGCCGCAGCTAGAGAGGGCCCGCGCGCAGCAACGAAGACCCAATGAAGCCAAAAATAGATAAATAAATAAGTAAAAAGCTTCTTCCAACTTTGTGTATGTTTAAAAAAAAAAAGAGCAGCCTGCAGCTCGGGGCATGGCAGGGAAGTGAAGTGCAGTCAGAGTGGATGGGACGACCCAGAAGAGAGGGCAGAGCAGGAAAGCCGGCCAAAGGCGGGGTCTAAACAGCGGGCTGCTGAACTTTCTATCACCACTGCCTTGTCAACTAGGAGAAAGACTGAAAACCCAGAGTCCAGAGCAGGACTCGGAGAAAAAGCACTGGGTAGGGGGTGGGCGGTGGCCCATGTTTGTTGGCGATGTATAAGAGACAGCTTCACTGTTGAAGATGGAAATGGTCCCCCGTCCTCCAAGTGTTACCCTGACCCTGCTGGCTCACCCAGGACTCCACATGTATTTAAAACCCACCTGGTCACCACCTTTTTGTACAGGATAAGAAGCAGATCTTTTTCTATTTTTCTCACTTTTGATTTTTTAAAAAACGGATTTATCTAAAGCTATTTCTGTTTCTATTTTGAGAAAAACGGTCCTATCAGAGTAGAGTGAGTCAGGTTTAGAAAAAGAGATAAGCATCCTCTTACAGTAATGGAAACAAAAACCATGGCATTTAAATTTTTTGTACCATCTCTTTGGTATTTAAATATATATATATATATAGCTTGGCTCAGAGTTGAGTAAAGGACCAAAGGAATAACAGTACAGCATTTGAAACTTTAAACTAAGTTCCTATCTTGGCTAAATTGTAAGGAGACAATTAGATCCATAAGAAATTAAATGTGAAAAAAAGAGAACTACAAGAAAATAGACTTGAATATCAACCTTTGAAGGAAGTGGGACTTTTTAAACTCAGAAATGATAGAAAAGTTCATTAAAGAATAGATTTGGTTACATATAAATTTTAAAATTAAAAATGCAAACAATAGAGAAACAGTTGCCACCATTGTGACACAGGGTTAACATCGTATTATATAAAAAGCTTACGGAGTGGCATGAACACACCGGACGGAACCCAGACAGGCAAACCAGCAAAGGACAAGAACTAAGAATGTGGAAACACAATCGGTTGGCAAACATGAGGAGAACATTCAATCCGTGTGATAATCAAAGGATGGAACGAGAACTGATAGACATGTCCAAGAAGAACAGAGTGGTTAAGTATAGTAATATATTTCCTCTATCTCTTGAATATTATCATCACGAAAATATATTTGTATAACGACTAACACATACATGGGAAAATACCTCTGATGTAATATTAAGTGAGTAGAATATACATGTATGTACATGAACATGCATGAGTATATACAGTATAACCATGTAAAAGTAAAACACAACCATGCGAAAATGACCAAGAATCTATCCATTAGCACTGGTTATCTTTGAGACAGTGATGGAGGGTAGCAGTAGTTTTTTTATTTTACTTTCCTGTACTTTCAACTTTGCTGCTTATATATATTATTTTTATAATATAAAATATATTTTACTCTTTTAAAGGTAATGCTATATATGATACTGTACATATTGATTACTTTATAATCCAGTATTACTTACTGGTCAGTGAATAATAATTAAAAAACACTTATGAAATATTTGTCCCTCACATCTTTTTCCTTACTATCAAAGCAGTAATAAGACCTTATAAAAGAAATTAACAATCCAAACAGCAAAACTAAGAAAGTCAAGGAGAAGATGTTTAATGGGATATTGTAAATTCAGCAAATACATGTTAGAAACATGAAAGTTAGTTGATAGAGCCCTTGGACAAATTAATTAAAAAAAAATTCTTGAAATGCTAAATAGTAGGCAAAATAGAAAAAGAAACCAGACAAAATGAAAAATCTCAAAAAGGTTGCAGAAGCCATTGGATACACAATTTTAGGCAAGTAGGTCACTAAGCAACAGGATCATGAGGCAAATTAGTTTCGTGTCAACAGACCTGTTCCAGGGCTGATCCATCCACAGCTTAATAAAAATGTAAATAATGCACTACATTCCTTAAACCAGACTGATTTTTTTATTTACATGTGGAACTTCCACCATCTTTTTCCAAAAACACTAATATTCTGAACTCACGAATATGTGAAAGTCATGGGGAATGTACCACTGTAAATTGTGTGTCCAATCAATCAGGCCCTGCACTGCCCAGCGTGGCCTCCCCATCTCAGAGACTCCCACCCCCAGGCCAGTCCACACTGACCAATGGGGGGCCGCATGCCCTCCCCTTCTTTGCACGCACACAGCTGACTCAGTCTGGAGGGAACCCTTGGGACTATCCAATACTGGGGCAGAGCTACTGGAATGTTCTGTCTTTCCCGTGTAGCTAAACAATAGCATAATTAAGTCACAAGTGACAGAGATCAGATCCACCAAATGATTACAAAAGACCCATTAGAGGGGCTGCCGGTCTCCCTAAAAAGCCAGGTTTTCCTACAAATCCCAGTTCACAACCCACTCAACCCCACTAGGAACACTTAGCAGTTGGTAATGCACATGTGAGTAGCCGTTACTAAACAAGGTCACTCATTTTCAGGACCCTATTCCCCTTTCCTGAACCTGTCCTTGGGTCCTGGGTTTCCCTGATTCAGTCCTGGGGTTCCAGCTGAGCAACCTGTGTCCTGTGGATTTAAACCATGGCTGAGGATGTTTCATTCACTTATTCTATAAATATTCACTGGACACTGGATATTCAGAGATGAAAGGATTTGGTTCTTCCCTTTCACTTTATCACATACCAGGTAGAGTGCATTCAAAGTCAGGGAAAATCTAGGGGAGAACGGAGAGAGGTGGTGAGGAGCTCCTTCTTGACTGAGGGAACGGCATGCTTACTGACAGGGTAGGGTGTCTAGGGCTATAAAATTAATTGGAGTTTGGTTAGAACCGTGCTGTCCACTATGGTAGCCACTAGCCACACGAGGCTATTACACACTTGAAAAGTGGTTAGTCCTAAATTCAATGTGCTATAATGTAAAATACACATGGATTTCAAAGACTTCATATGAAAAAAAGAATGCAAAGTGCCTTGTTAATAATTCTGAATATTGATTACATGTTTAAATGATACTATTTTAAGTAGTTTGGAGGTAAATGAAATATTCAAATTAATTTCTCCTGTTTCTTTTTACTTTTTTTTTAATGTGACTCCTAGAAAATTTTAAATTACATATGTGGCTCATGTAAGGAAAAAAAAAATGTTGCCTGCAATTACAGTTCCACAAAGATCAAGCCATTAGCCACTGCCGTAGCCCACCGACAGTGAGCCTGAGGGGAATTCAGGATGGAGAAAAACAGGAAGCATTCTGTCCTTTGGATATCAGCCCCTAGATAATCAAGGTTCATATCTAAGGAAATATTTCAATGACCCTAGATTCTTGCATCTCCCCATACATAGAAAACAACTTAAATCATTAACTTGAAATGTCTACTCTTTGTGATTAGCAGTAATTGTTTGATGTTCAACTATGTGTTTCTTTCCAGCAAAAAAGTTCACACATATCCTGGCCCCTCCCCTACCTCTTTGGGACAGTTTCTCAGAGCTATCTGAAAGGTTGTCTCCTGGGCTATAGACCTCAGTAAGACTAAACTCAACTCACAGCTCTTATGTTGTGCCTTTTTTTTTTTTTGGCAGCAGTTTTGGCAACCATGAAGACCCAGAGCAGACTTCTCTCCTTCGCCTGAATTCTACAAGGATCCAGAACCTTGATTGACACCAGCAGGGCCCCTTGTGCCAGTCTGCCTCCTCAGTGAGTCCAGACAAATTTAAGTGAGTCTCTCTTGGTACCGGATCTCCCACTCTTAGCTGAAGATCCTGAGTTTATTCAGAGGTTGTTAAACTCCTCACTATGCGGAGTAGGTTATCCTTGAACTTAGGTTCCAGAAGAGGTGCCTGTATTTGCTCAATTGAAAGACACTGAGGTTACCCTCAGGTGAGAACCACTGGGATGACGTTGTTCAGCTGAAGGACCCTAAGGAGGCTCGGACGCGGTGATTAAGTAGGAAGCTGACCTGACATCCTTCCTCAATTTGGCTTCCTTAACAGACTCTGTTGGGATAAAAGTGAAGATATCGCATGAAAGCTTTGCTCGGAGGAAGAGGGACAAGGCTCCTCCCAGCCAGTTACGGCTTTCTCAGGCAACTAAGAAATTTGTGGGAGTGATGGAAGCAGAGTCCCATAAGGAAACCCACTCATTAGTTTAAAACGTGCTTGTCTGGGGACCATGTATGACAGTTGGCCACTCACTGATCCCAGCACCGATGGTGGTTTTAGAAGAGACATGCAGAAGAGCAGAAGTGACTCTAGGGTAACGCCTAGAGGGGTTAAGCTCACAAGCAGCACATTGCCCATCACACAATTTCATTAGTAAATTTTATTCCTGACAAATTCAACTTTAAAATAGGAAACAGTTTCTCAAACAGAGAAATGAGGGGTATCAGAAAGCCAACCTCCAACTAACAACTAAAACCCAGCCAGGTTTAGGGATGTACAGAATTTATACTTGCAAGTACTTAAGTGAGAACTAAGGAAATCTCACCCTAAAAATGGCTGAGATGGGGCTCTTTTTGACATTCCAAAACTGGTTTTTGCATACCCAGTTAGAGAAAGCCAGCTTGATAAAACATCTTTTCAGATTTCTGAACTTAAAGGAACAAAAGCCCTCTTAGGACTTAGGAGGAACTTGCATTTCTCTCCCTATGCCTTTGAGATGTAAATGTTCTACCTGATCGTCTTAGGCATTTTGTTCTGTGTTTTGAGGGCACAGTGTCCGCCATCAGCAAAGTACACATACGATGTACACTTGACAACCCGTCAAATAGACTGGGATTCCAAACAGTCTTTTTGTCTGGCTGTGCCGGCTCTCAGGAAAATTTGTCATAAGGGGTCCCGGTCCATAAGGGACCTTTGTCTTCTCAACCTTCGTTGCGTCCACCTGTACAACAAAGGCCTTTATTTTCTTAGACTATTTTTTGGAGTAAACTTTGTGGATCTTGTGAAGCCTGCATCCTTTGCACTCTCTTGTTGCGGAGGCCTGTTGCATCTTACTGGTTATCACTATTAAGATACTACTCATCAATGGCCAGACAATGGATCCTTTAAATTGAAGAAACTTCTAAATTGGTAAATTTTTAGAGAGCTCTCATTATAAATAGCTGTTTTATTGGTACCTATGAAAAGAGCAAATTAAAAGGTAGATACAGAGGTTTATTAACAACCTCTGAATAAACTATGGGAATTCTTAAGATCCTAACCTTAAGAATTCCCATAGTTTAAAACAAAATAAAACAAAACGATTTGGGAAGCCTTATTTGTAGTCTTGGCTTTCCCTTGATGGGTCTTAGGATACTAATAAAAACATTAGGTTAATTAACGTTAATCAGGTTGATTAACAAGGGAATAGGAAATGCTGAAGGGAAAGTCAAGAGACTGCTTCCCAACAAGGTGGAAATTTTAAAGGGACTCATCCCAGCAGGATAGAAATCTTTAGATGGTGATTTTAAAATGCGATAAATAAAATGGACATTGATGAGATTAAAACAAAGGCTTCAGGGAATTCCCTGGTGGTCCAGTGGTTGGGACTCTGTGCTTTCACTGCCGAGGGCCCAGGTTCAATCCCTGGTCAGGGAACTAAGATCCTGCAAGTCGCACAGCACAGCCAAAAAACAAAATAAAACAAACAATAAAAAACAAAGGCTTTGATACAACATTACCTAAAGTTGAATGGGCCAAAGAGACCCCCTATTGGTCCCCCCAACATTAAAGGGCCCCAAACAAGTCTGGTTTATTTAGCCCAGTTAAAAAAAAATTTGTTTTAAAGGCTGGAATAAAATTATACTATGATACCTAACCAGCAACTGCTTGAGGCAACAGGCCAATTAATCAAGTTAAAGATTGACAAAAGGGCCTGGGTCACTTGGCTAAAGTTAAAGGTATAAGAGTTGACAGAATTGAGATAACAATTTGTTTTTTAAAAATTGGCGTATTTGGGGCTTTCCTGGTAGCGCAGTGGATAAGAATCTGCCTGCCAATGCAGGGGACACGGGTTCAATCCCTGGTCCGGGAAGATCCCACATGCCGCAGAGCAACTAAGCCTGTGCACCACAACTACTGAGCCTGCGCTCTAGAGCCCGCGAGCCACAACTACTGAGCCTGTGTGCCACAACTACTGAAGCCCGTGTGCCTAGAGCCCGTGCTCTGCAACGAGAAGCCACCTCAATGAGAAGCCCGTGCACCACAACGAAGAGTAACCCCCACTTGCCACAACTAGAGAAAGCCCGCACACAGCAACAAAGACCCAACGCAGGCAAAAATAAATTAAAAAAACAAAGTTGGCATATTTGAATGGGCTTTATGTGAGATGGTTACATCCCTTTTGCCTGATTATACTGTGGGATAGACATTATGTCTCACTGGGGAATGCTTCTCCTGCCCGGTATTATAATACAGAGCATATATATCTGCCCCTAAGGCAGTATTAATTAAACATACTAAAGGAAACAGAGTTACCTGAGCCCACACAATATGAAACAAAAACTGGGGGCTAATATTCAGGGCCTAATAAAGCAATAGTGGAGACTTTTTTTGCCTCTAGGGTAAATTGGTCTGGGTTTGACTTGTGCACTCAGAAAGAGGGCCTTTGTTGAATGCCTTGTGCAAACTTTTGAAGGCATGATAAAATGAACCCTAAA
The DNA here is from genome assembly GCF_949987535.1 of Balaenoptera acutorostrata. Taxonomy (NCBI): domain Eukaryota; kingdom Metazoa; phylum Chordata; class Mammalia; order Artiodactyla; family Balaenopteridae; genus Balaenoptera; species Balaenoptera acutorostrata. Next base: position 50,207,427 of record NC_080068.1, on the reverse strand, counting down.
GCTCTAGAACATAGAACTCCTAATTTCCAGTTTAGCTGGAAATCTTCTCATTGATATAAAAAAGCAAATTAAAGAAAATGTAGTTGGACAAATCAATCATTTGATATCATTTAGGCAGACCAGTTCTTTGGGGAATTGAAAGCAACTGTCTTTGTAAAAAGGCTAAGTCATCTAAGCAAATAAATTTAACTTACGCCAACTGTTATTTATAAACTAGTAAGTTTATATTGTAATACCTGATTCACAACTAAGTTATAAAATGAAGTTATGAGATCTCTGGTTATGTCTGTTATATGTCTGTGTGTACATTATAGATATGTCTCTATCTCCAGACAGTATCAACATTAATTTATAAAGGAGCTCTATTTAACTGACTTAAAAGTAAGCACTTAAAAATTAAATATTTTTGAATGTAATAGAAACTAACCCAAATGAATTTCAAGTTCATGTGATCTGGGAAATATTCAATATTAAATTAATATTTGGTTTAAAGTTTAAGTTTGTTGGTTTAATTAATACAGACATGTCTTACTTTTATTGAACCTAGTCAGATATGTTCATATTATTTCTGTTGTAAAATTTATCAGCAAGAAAAATAGCTTGGAATGATGGCTGACTTGGTCTAATGTCTCCTGAAGTTTTCATGGGTAATCTAAATATAATTATTGGAAACAAATGAGTTAAATAGATATAAATGGGATAAGAGCCATTTAGTGTACTGTTTAAGATTATGTTTTATGATGGTATGTCTACTTAAAAATAGTTTCTCCAGATTTTTTGTAACTTGAAACTTTAGAGTTTTGCTAAGTTAAGTTAAATGATGGAAATGTACTAAATATCTAGATCATTCCCAAATAAAGATACTGAAAAACTGATTACTGAAAATAGGCTTCCTTTTACAGAGAAATTAAAGATATTTAGCACCATTAATAAATGTTTTGTGTCACATTGGAAATTTTTCCATAAAAGGGCATGTTTTTATTTATTTTTATTTTTTAATTAATTTATTTTTTTTTAAAGATCTTAACTTTATTTATTTATTTATTTTTGGCTGCGTTGGGTCTTCGTTGCTGCACGCAGGCTTTCTCTAGTTGCGGCACGCAGGCTTTCTCTAGTTGCGGCAGGCGGGGGCTACTCTTCGCTGCGGTGCATGGGCTTCTCAATGTGGTGGCTTCTCTTGTTGCAGAGCACGGGCTCTAGGTGCGCAGGCTTCAGGAGTTGTGGTGCGTGGGTTCAGCAGCTGTGGCTAGTGGGCTCTAAAGCACAGGCTCCGTAGTTGTGGTGCATGGGCTTAGTTGCTCCACGGCATGTGGGATCTTCCCAGACCAGGGCTCGAACCCGTGTCCCCTGTATTGGCAGGCAGATTCTTAATCACTGCGCCACCAGGGAAGCCCCAAGGGCACGTTTTTAAAAATCATAAATGGTATTTATAAGTTTGCCAATCCACAGAATGCTAACATAAAAGTACATAATTGCTTACTTCTTAGTTTTCACTAGAAATTAAGGTTTTAAAATTTTTAAATTTTTATTGAAGTATAGTTGACTTACAACATTGTGTCAGTTTCAGGTGTACAGAAAAGTGATTCAGATATATAGAGATATAGATATATATGTATATATACATATTGATATATATTCTTTTTCAGATTCTTTTCCAGACTCTTATCCTTTATAGGTATATATATATTCTTTTTCAGATTTTTATCCTTTATAGGTTATTACGAGATATTGACTATAATTCCCTGTGCTATACAGTAAGTCCTTGTTGCTTATTTTATATATAGTAGTGTGTATCTGTTAATCCCATATTCCTAATTTATCCCATCCTCCCGCCTTTCCCCTTTGGTAACCAGAATTTTGTTTTCTATGTCTGCAAGTCTGTTTCTGTTTTGTAAATAAGTTCATTTGTATTTTTTTAGATTCCACATATAAGTGGAATATTTGTCTTTCTCTGTCTGACTTACTTCACCTAGTATGATAATCTCTAGGTCCATCCATGTTGTTGCAAATGGCAATATTTCATTCTTTTTTATGGCTGAGTAGTATTCTACTGTACGTATATACCACATCTTCTTTATCCATTCATCTGTCAATGGACATTTAGGTTGCCTCCATGTCTTGGCTATTGTAAATAGCACTGCTGTGAACACTGAGGTTTGTATCTTTTTGAATTAGAGTTTTCATCTTTTTCAGATACATGCCCAGGAGTGGGATTGCTGGATCATACAGTCGCTCTATTTTTAGTTTTTTAAGGAGCCTCCATACTGTTTTCCATAGTGGCTGCACCAATTTATATTCCCACCAACAGCAAAGGAGGGTTCCCTTTTCTCTCACCCTCTCCAGCATTTATTATTTGTAGACTTTTTCATGATGGCCATTTTGACCTCACTGTAGTTTTGATGTGCATTTCTCTAATAATTAGCCATGTTGAGCATCTTGTCATGTGCCTGTTGGCCATCTGTATGTATTCTTTGCAGAAAGAAATTAAAGTTTTCAAGGTTAAGCATTCTAATTAATACATGTAATTAAAACTACTAAAAGTAATAAGGAAAACATCTTTGTATGAAAGAAAAAAAAAGTATAAGAAATGGAAATGCATTTTGTTAAGGGAAAAGAAGGTAATTTTGTCCTAGAGAGAGAGAAAGAAAAGGAAGGCATAGGACAAAACCTGAAGATAAAAAAGAAAGTTTTAGAAGTTTTGTGGGAAAGAAACCCTGAAAAGAAAAAGGTTTGTACATGGTCAGGACTGGCTAGGATTAAAATAAAATTTAATTGAGTAAATAAATTTTAACATTAAAAGTAAGCTGGTATGACACTAGAATTTGTTTTTTTCTCTGTGCTAAGAGAACAAAGTTTTCTTAGAATATTGATCTGTTTTTGATAACAGATTAAAAAAGCTTCTCTACCTTTTAAGTGATCTGTTGTAACATTCTGTATTTGCCTTTAAAATCTTTTGTAATTTGGGTTAAGTAAATAAGTATTGTTTCACAGTGACCTATGATCCTATATGACCAAGTGTTTTAAACCTTTTGATATCTTTGACAAACTTCCCCAAGTCAATTCTAAATGAAGTCCTTTTGACCTGTAGCTAACTTTCGGATGCTTCAGAGAGATCCCAAAGCATCCTCAAAAGAGATATTAAACTAATTAGGTTTATTTGATATGTTAAATTACATGGGAAACACTGTCAAATAAGTGGTGATAAACCTTCTTAGGTTATATTGCATGGGTAAATGTCATTAACATAGATATTCTAGAAATTATATGGAATTCTTAACAACCTGATATGTCCTAGTATAATATTATCAGTTATGATTCTAATTATTCCTTAAAATGTTGTATTGTCACAGAAATAACCAAGTTGCTTTGTCAACTGCACTGTAATCAAATCTTTAACCACGCCATTTTAAGTCTTTTGTTATTTATAGACAGTCATTGTTTTACTCTGATGCTTTTACAAAAATGAAAATCTTCAAGAAGATTCATAAAAAGGATTTTTTGACAAATATAAGTTGCTGATGACTTTTAGATCATACCACTGAACTGGGTAAGAAATTATAAAACTCTAATAGAAAACCTGATGCGTTTATCAAGATCAACAAGAATTAATTATATGGAACTTAGTGAACTGATAAATATGATTTATAATCTTATGATTTTTTTCTTAAATATACTGGCTTTTAATCTCTGTGTTCCAGAAAAACCTTTCCTCTTATGCTAACTATGATATGTGGCAAGTTGATGAAGTATACCTCTGCAAATGAAGATGAAACATTTATCTTTTTCTCTCTACCTAATCTCTCCAGAATTTGGCTTCTCTAACTGGCTCCCCTCTGGACTTGATGGCTTACTGAGATTCAGATTACAACTAGTTATACTAATCATTGTTTTAATTTGTTCTCTCTTTGTTGTTTTCAAACTATTTATACTTTTTGTCTCTCTGCTGTACTATCTTATTAATGTTACTTGTTATATTACTTATATTCTATTTTATAAGATTGTTGTATCCTGCATTACCTGATGTGTAACCAGGCCTCCAACAAAATTAATGATGGCTAAATATCTTGAGGCAATTGATCACACATATATGTATGATCACATATATATTACATATATACAGATAAAGTTAATTGTAATAGCGCAACTTTAAATATGGGAAGAAACAACAAGGGGAAAACATTTCCTGGATCATAATAGAGTAGTAAAACAGAAGATCCAGAGGATTTTAGGTTGTTCAGGTTGTTAATAGGGCCTAAGCCAGATATAGCATATGAATGGCCTATCACTAAGATCCTTGCCTGACCTAGGAATAAGCATTCCTAGGGCTGTGGGACAAATTGGTCATGAAATGCCTCCCAAGCTTTGGTCAAATTTATGACCAACGTGGGGCACTGTAAACAAAAAAAAAATGTTGCTTGCCCTTTTAGTTCTATAGTATCAAGCCATTAGCCCCTGCAGTTGCCCACCAAAAGTGAGCCCGAGGGGAATTCAGGATGGAGAAAAACAGGAAGCATTTTGTGCTTTGGATACCAGCCCCTAGATAATTAAGGTACATACCTAAGGAAATAGTTCAAAGATCTCAGATTCTTGCATCTTCCCATACACAGAAAAGTACTAAGATCATTAACTTGAGATGTCTGTTTTTGTGATTAGAAGTAATCTTTTGATGTTTTGACTACATGTTTTTCCTGCAAAAAAAATTCATATATATTCTGACTCCTTCCTTACCTCTTTTTTTTTTTTTTTGCTGCACCGAGTGGCATGTGATCTTAGTTCCCTGACCAGGGATCCAAGCCGTGCCCCCTGCATTGGAAGCGTGGAGTCTTAACCACTGGACCGCCAGGGAAGTTCCCCTTCCTTACCTCTTCGGAACAGTTTCTCAGAGCTATCTGAGAGGCTCAGGCTATAGTCCTCTGTAAGACACAGAATAAACTCAACTCACAGCTCTTACGTTGCGCGTTTTTGTTTTTAAGTTGACACTCAAATTTCTATTGGACAGTTCTGGTTGTAGCACAGAATTAGCTCTGGTTAGAGAATAAAATTCTAGGTTGAGAGTGACAAAAAATTAAATTAAAATCAAAGAGGTTATATATACAGAAGGAGCAGGGGTGCTCAGGCCTTGAACATCACACAGGGAGAGTCACTAGGACCCTGAGCAGGGAAGGAAAGGAAATGTCAGCTGCGTGCTTTGGAAAATCACTGTGGCAGTGAAATGGGAGAGACCAGGGCAGGGTGAAAACCGGAGGCAGGAAAACTCATGGAGCAAAAATGAAATATCAGTGAGTGACCAATCTGCCTCCCAACCTACAGGATCTGCTCTTGGGATTCTTACCTTCGCTGTGCCTTGGGCCCTGTGGCAGCCTGGTAGATCCTTTCTCAGATAAATGTCTTTACATACAGAAAATAAAATACCCAGGATTACAAAGGAAACCAATGACTGAAATACAGGTGTCACTGTAAAAATCTGTGATGTGGCAATATGTGTGCTTCTTTATTGACACTTTAAATAAGATGTAGCAGCAGGTCTAACAATTACTGTAATTTTTTTTTGTTTTTGGCTGCGTTGGGTCTTCGTTGCTGCGCGCGGGCTTTCTCCAGTTGAGGTGAGCGGGGTCTACTCTTTGTTGTGGTGCACAGGCTTCTCATTGTGGTGGCTTCTCTTGTTGCGGAGCACGGGCTCTAGGCACTCGGGCTTCAGTAGTTGCGGCACATGGGCTCAGTAGTTGTGGCTCGTGGGCTCTAGAGTGCAGGCTCAGTAGCTGTGGCGCACAGGCTTAGCTGCTCTGCGTCATGTGGGATCTTCCCGGACCAGGGCTGGAACCCTTGTCTCCTGCACTGGCAGGCGGATTCTTAACCACTGCGCCACCAGGGAAGTCCACAATTATGGTAATTTTGAAGTATTTACGAACATGAATGATATATTGAGCAACAGCTATCACGAGACCCAACGATATCTGTGTTTCCATTAGTGGTGAAGCCACGGTACTGCTAACACTGCTGTGATTTGTTGCCTACATTTATACTCAAAGGAAGTGCTAAATTTTAGTGAGTGGTTAATGAAAATGAACTGTAATTATTCCCCCCAAGTCACAGACCACCTTGAATTCCATCCATGACCCCTTAGGGATCCATGGATCAAGGGTTAAAGACACTTGTTAGATGTTCCCAGGCTTCCCTCAGGAGTAAGTTTAGGTCCCTCTAAGATGGGAACATGCAGGGAGTATGGTAACAGTTGGACGCTATTTTACTTCTAGGATTTATTTATTCTCATGACCACATCTACAACAGCATATTAAGGCAGCAGACACAATGGCCCAGAAGGTGTCTTAATGGAACACTGGGTTTCCTTGGGTTATGATTAGAACCCATGTCTTTTTCTCAGATGAGGATAATGATCACAGGAACAGGCCCAGGAGACCCAGAGGGAAGACTGTTTGTTGGGGTTTTTCTTTAGTTCTCAGGCGAGCTTATTCTTGCAGGGAGGAAGTCATCCGTCTCGCCCGAAGGAATTTAGTTACAAAACAAAAACAGGAAAAGACAAATACTGTATGATTCCACTTATATGAGATATCTACAGCAATCAAATTCATAGAAACAAAGTAGAATGTTGGTTCTTAGGGGCTGAGGGTGGGGAGAAAAGAGGAGTTATTTAATGGCTATACAGTTTCAGATCTGCAAGATGAAAAAGTTCTGGAGGTCTGTTTTGCAAGTGTGAATATATTTAACACTACTGAACTGCACTTAAAAATGGTAAAGATGGTACATCTTTTTTTTTCTTAATAATGTTTTAAAAATTAATTTATTTATTTATTATTTTATTTTTGGCTGCGTTGGGTCTTCGCTGCTGCACGTGGGCTTTCTCTAGTTGCGGCGAGTGGGGGCTACTCTTTGTTGCAGTGCGCGGGCTTCTCATTGCAGTGGCTTCTCTTGTTGCAGAGCACAGGCTCTAGGCATGCAGGCTTGCAGGCTTCAGTAGTTGTGGCTCACAGGCTCAGTAGTTGTGGCGCACGGGCTTAGTTGCTCCGTGGCATGTGGGATCTTCCCGGACCAGGGCTTGAACCTGTGTCCCCTGCATTGACAGGCAGATTCTTAACCACTGCGTCACCAGGCAAGCCCAAGATGGTACATCTTATGTGGGTTTTTTTTTTTTAATCACCATAAAAATGGTTAAAACTGCAAAACAAACAAACAGGACGCTCAGAGCCTAATTCTGGTTCAACTTCTAATTGTCACCAAGCTGGACAGCCTCAAATGCAGGCCTGGTTCTACCCAGTACCTGGAGTTTCTCGAGGCATTAAAGGTATAAAAATGCTTTTTAAAATGAGGACCCAAGTGTTGTTTATTTTTTAAAATTCTACTATATAATGATAAAGCTCATCTTTACAATTCTGGGTATTGATTTCCACGGAACGGACTAAGACAATCCCCTAAGACTAATAATAACATCAAACACTTAATTAGTGTTAATTCTGTGCCAGGCACTAGTCTAAGCACTTTATAAGTACTTGACTCACTTAGTCCTCATAACAATCCCATGGTGGATGTCCTATTTTTATCCCCACTTTATAGGTAAGGAAACTGAGGCACGGAGGACTAGTAAGTGGCAGAGGTGAGGTTCACAACAGGTCATTCGACTCCAGAGTCAGACCATGAGCACCTGAGGCAGGGACCGGGATTTTTATCTCTCAATTCCAGCGCTGAGACAGTGCTGACTCACAGTAAATGAATCAGTTGGCAACCATTTATTGAGCAATCGGTTACGATAGAATTGTGAGGCATTTTTACCATGCAGCAGTTCTGAAGAATAAAGATCTCGCTGTCTGCTTCCTCTACTATTTTTTTTTTTAAACTTGGTATGGAGAAACTTTGTTGGAAAGATGACTGCAAGGCGTGTGGGGCAGTTTACTGTCCTAGAGGGCTGCGGGGATAACGGCAACAGTGGGGAAAACACTTTGACCATAACATCCCCCAGCACCTCCCTCTACTAATCTTTTCAAAAAAATGATTAAAGCAATGCTCCTAACTCCCCCAGCGTTTGGAATTGATGGTCACTGCCAAAGACTCTAACCCACCCTGCCACCTGGTTATCTCTTGTACTCTGGAGGAGTGGGAAAAGGAGTGAATATGAAGAGACAGAAAAACAACAAGGTCCTACTGTGTAGCACAGGGAACTATATTCACTATCCCATGATAAACTGTAATGGAAAAGAATATAAAAAAGAATGTACATACATATGTATAATTGCATCACTTTGCTGTACAGCAGAAAACAACACAACATTGTAAGTCAACTATACCTCAGTTAAAAAAAAAAGAAGACACAGAAAGGCCTGTCTCCAGACCAACAATGAATTCTAGGAACTGGTCTAAAACTAGGTATGTGGCGGAGGGAAATAGGAAAAGACCCTAAAAGTCACCAAAGAACATCGCAGGACGACCTTAAAAGGGTAGGGAGTGGAGGGGAGCTCTCCGTCGCTTAGTAACCACATTCTGCCACCTCAGGAGGAAGCAGCTGCGTTTCTAAACGTTAACAGGCTGAGACTGGCCGGGTCCACAAAGCTACTGACACACGTGGGCCAACCACCAGCAGCATTTCAGACAACTGTAGCCGGAACGTGTGCCCCCCACGCAGCACACAGAGGCTGCTCGTGGGAAGAGACGGGGGCTCAGGCCACAGCGGGGGGGTTCGCTCCATCTTCTGGCTGGTATGGCAGGGAGGTGGTCGGGACTCACCTGTAGGTGTAGGGCCCCACTTCTTCCAACCGAGGGGTCTCCCCTCTGAGGACCTCCTCTGGATTGGTGACATTGAAGAAATAGAACTGGGTGTGCACGGGCAGAGGGGGCTTCCTCCAGGACTCAAAGGTCTCCGAGCCATTCCTTAACACAATATTCTAGGGGAGAAAACCAAAAGGGGATTTACGTAGGGTAAGGCAGTTGGCTTTGAACACAGAGGCAGAACGAGGGACACCCTGTCCTTTGACCTCCCGGCTCACTTATGTTTTCCACAGGCATTCAGCTGCTGTCCCTTGGGAGCAGGGACATGCCTTACGCCAATATGAAGCCCACAGCCCTCAGAAGCCATAACAGGTTTTCTATAAATATTTGTGGTAAAGAAAGGATGCTAGAGCCATAGCTCATGGTTTCACCAAGACCAAGGCCACAGTCTGAGTAACCGAAGTGCCTTATTTGCTTTGTCACAAAGAGTCTACTGATCGGACAGCTTCCGTGGAAGTCAGGCCACTCTGAGAAGCTCCAGGCACTCCCAGCTCGCCCATGGGAGAGACCAGGAAGCGAGGCCCCAGAAGGTTACTCTGGTCCTTCAATTTGAGGTAGAACCACACCCAGCTCTACCACTTTCACCACCAGGGGCTTCACATGCATTTTCTCATCTAATCCCCAACAAACCCCTAACATAGGTTTGCATATCCCTGTTTTAATGATGAGAAAGCTAAGCCACACTGAGGTTAAGTGCTTAGGGTATTCTTTGTCTACAATCCTTCCTTTGTTTCCCACCCTTACCATGGATGATGGTCTAAATTGTGTCCCTGCCACCCCCCTCCCCCCCAAAATTCATATATTGAAGTCCTAACCCCTAGTACCTCAGAATGTGACTGTATTTGGAGATAGGGTCTTTAAAGAGAAATTAAAGGTTAAGTGAAGTCATTAGGGTGGGCTGTCATCCAACATGACTGAGGCCTCAGAAGAAATCAACCCTGTTGACACCTTGATCTCAGACTTCTAGCATCCAGAACACTGTGAGACAATAAATTTCTGTTGTTCAAGTCACCCAGTCTGTGGTATTTGTTATGGCAGCTCTCGCAAACTAATACACCATGGCCCCTCTATGGAAGGAGTATCCTTCCCACCCTACAGACTTCAGGTGTGGCAAGTAACTTGATTTGATTAACAGAATGTGAGTGGAATGGCAAAGCGCCAACTTCAAGCTGAGGCCTTAAGAGGCATGGCAAGTTTCCACCAGTCACCCTCTGTTGCCCTGTCCCAGGTAGTTGGTGATCCTTCAGCCAAGGCCCTAAAATGGTAATGTGCAGACCAGACATGAAGCCAGGAGTCCAGCCTAAGTCAGCTGACCCAGCTAAGCTCAAATTGCAGCCAACCTGGCCGTAAGGAGTATGGAGTACATGTTACTATTATAAGCCACTTAGATCTGGGGGTTGTTTGTTATCCAGCATTGCAAGAGTAGCCTGATTAATACAGCACCTAAAGTTAATAGACTGAAAGCTAATATCTAGTAGTTAACTTGTTAATAAAGAAAAACTGCATTTTTAAAGTTAAGATTACTGAAGTGCTTGAGAAGGATAAAAGCATACACAGAATAAATAAACCAGAATGCAAACAGTGACTAACTCTGCATGTTGGAATTTGGATCATTGTTATTTTCTCCTGGATGAGATTTTGTATTTTCCGAATTTTTATAATGAATAAAAAAAATTAACACCGAGAAAAATTTTTAAAAGAGGAAAATGGGATTTGCTGATAAAGACAATGTAGGGCCACTAGTGAAACAATAACTAGATTGCAAGAGAAGCATCCCCTGATATCACCTGTCACTCCCCTAGCGGTGAGGATTTGAATGACAATCAACAGAGGGACCGCTTCAAAACATGACAGAAATCACATGCTAAAACATCCTGTGACACAGAACACAACAGGATGCCAATTTTTAGTAGTCCAGGCCTCCAATTTAATAGAAGCAATGTTGCAAGGGAACTTAATGATATAACTCTATTATTCAATGGAAAATATCCCAAGAATCTCTGTAGGGAAAAACAAAGTGGCACCGGAATAAATGGATGCAGAAAACCTAAGCTTGTCAGAGCAAAAACAGTCATCTGGAGGGCTGGAAGTCAATTCACATCCATGAGTCAGCCATGTCATAGAACTGGGGACTCTTTGTGGTTTGGCATCAGTTCGGAACATCTAATCATCAGATTTCTAGCCAAACAACACATTATTGAAATATTCTTGGCCTTTACTATCAGTACTGATTTACTGAGTTGAGGTCAGATTGTTGAGATAGAAAAATTTAAAGACAAACCACGAAACCCCTTTCCTCCAAGCTCCGGGTCCAGCTCAGACTCTCTCCTTTGTGAAGCCCTCCCTGCCTGCCCCTGCACACATTACTCTCTCCCTGTCCTGGCCATAGAGCAGCCTAACTGATCATTTTAGGCAGTTTTTTAAGAGTTTCGTGGTCTTTTATCTTATCTTCTAAACAGGAGTCTTAGCTATCTGAGGAGGAACAAGGGAGAAAGTCGGGCCCAGAGAGAGAGAGAGGACAGCATAACTGGAGAGGCTTACCAGGTGGGACCCAGAGGACCTGGCAGGGTAAGGAGGGGCCTGTGGTCAAGGTTGTACAGCTGCTTCATGTCAGAACTGGGTCTGGAACCCAGTGCCCCCTTCCTCCACTCTCCCACCCCACCTCAGCATACAACATTTTAATAAAATGGGTATAAACCTACTACACATTTTAGTTATACAAGTTATATGGTAGAGTTTCTCTGGTATAAAGTATACACACAGCACCTAGAAACAGCTCAGTAACATGAATATAACCTACCTAAAACTAGTATGTTAATTATGAGAAGTGTAACACATATACAATAATTATTTGCCTCCTAGAGGATTTTGAAGGCCCACAGATACCTTCAAAGTCATCTGATTTCATTAAAATGAGTCTCTTTTCTGGGACTTCCCTGGTGGCACAGTGGTTAAGACTCCATGCTCCCAATGCAGGGGGCCTGGGTTCAATTCCTGGTCAGGGAACTAGATCCCACACACATGCTGCAGTTAAGAGTTCGCATGCCACAACTAAGGACCCCACCTGCCGCAACTAAGACCCAGTGTAACCAAATAATAAATAAATAAATACATACATACATACATTAAAAAAAAAAAAAAAAAAAGAACCTCTTTTTCTTATCCAGAAATTTCCAGAAAAAGGCAGGGCAATAATTTCTCCTCCTCCATGAATTCCTTGAGTACCCTCCCCTTAACTGGATGGATCATCCCTTCCTTTGAACCCTATAACACATTACATAGGAATTTCTTAGGAAAAAAAGTGCTCAGGACAGAAAACATCTAAAAATTGAGGTTAATTGGAATCTACATGAAGCAGGATATTAGCAACCAAAAATGAGAAGGAAAGTGCAGCTATTATATTGGAACATATTAGGTTAACAGTTGGCTTCTCAAAACAGAAGGTGCTGACCTACAAAAAAAAAAGTAGGGTTTTTAAAATTTTTCTTTACTCCTCCCCACTTCTCAAGGACAATGCAGGTTTTGGAGAAATATTGGTTCAATCCACAAAATATAGTACTAGAAAACTATATTTTCCGTCAACTTTGCTTATAAGATGCTGGGAGAGAAGAAACTGATGTGAGACAACCAGAGAAGAGCAGAAGAAAGGCATGATCAGTCAAAGGCAAAGCCACAGTCAAGGCCCTATAACAGCAGCTCGACAGCTACAAGTCCAAGGAGCCTTTAAAGTATACCCAGAGGAAGTGGTTGTTCCCTAGCCATTTCAGCCACATTCAGATATAGAGAAAGCAATTCAGATACAGATTCACTAGAATCAGAAACACACAGATCTAGCACCTATTAGTTTGTGTGTCTTATCGGTAACCCAGCACGCTAAAGAGCTAAGTGCAGCCAGTTCCTTTTGTGGGTGGAAAGAAAAATCTGTGTGTCTCCGTGATCCCTTTTTCCTAACAACTATTTAAAGCAGCGCTATACCCATGGTTTTCTTGCAAAGCGTAGAACTATACATGCAAATCATCCAAACACTGTCTGTGCCAGGCATTGCAGGTAGGAGATACCCAGCAACACAGATATGGTTTCTGTGTTCCAGGAGTTTACCCTCTGTTTGGGGGATGGTAACTCACACATGCAAGATAATCAACAATGTAAAGTAGCCCGTAAGAAATGGTCAATGAGTATACCAGGCAGTGGTCTCCGTGGTGTTCAGACAATGGATTCTACGAACTGAGATGGAGACAGGTAGTGCTTGAACTGAGCAAGGAAGAATGAATAAAAATTTGGCAAGCAGAGGAGGTCACGGGGGTGGGCTCCTTATGGATAGCTGGGGTTGATTCGACTATCCTGTCTGGCTGGGCAGAGTGAGCCCTTCCTCCCGGCCTGTTCCACGTCCATCTCTCCTGGAGCCCTCTGCTTAATCAGAAAGAGTGGATGTGGAGAAGGAGACAGTAAAAGATACAGAAGAGGGACGGTATTAGATGTGACTGGGTGTGGGTTTTCTAGGGAGTAGGGAGATTGATTTAGAGAGCTAGGTTGGGGTCCCAGGAGTCTAGATTTTACATGATATATAAGGAGGGGTTATGGAAGGTTTCTGAGCTGCAGAATACTATCAAGAGCCAGGCATTATGTTGCCGCTTTATCTCATCTAATCCCCTTAATAGTCTACAAGAGGGAAATCATCTTCCCCATCTTACACCTCAGGAGACCAAAGCTCAGAGAGGTTAGGTGAACGCCTAAGGTTTGCTAGCAGAGGGTGCAGCTAGCCTCCCACCCCAGGACTCACTGCAAACCTGGGCTCCTGGCAATGCTGAATTTTACCGGAACCTCATGCCCCTGGAAAACAGTAATGGTTCGGGAATCTCTGCTTCCGTGTTCCGGGAAATGGTTGACTGCAAAGAAACACCCTTCCCCGTGTGACTTAGATTCACAGATGTCTCTCTTGTTTACCTAAGACAAGGCTAGGCACTGACCCTCCAGATTCCCATTTGTTGCCTCATAATGATTAGCTGAACAGCTTGACCCCACTGGTCAATGGGAGCGAAATGCTGGTACAGCACGGTGACCATAGTTAATAACACTGTATTGTACACTTGAAAGTTGCTAAGAGAACAGATCTCAAGTGTTCTCACCACACACACAAAGAATTAACTCCGTGAGGTTATGGATATATTAATTAGCTTGATTGTGGTAATCATTTCACGGTGCATATCAAGCATCCCATGGTACACCTGAAATATATACAATTTTTATTTGTCAATCATACCTCAATAAAGCTGGGGGGAAAAATGTTTGTTCACCAAACTTTGGTTAGGTTTCCCTCCTTCCCAGCCCCATGAACTCCTCCCTATAAAAGGAAAATCCTTTTGGCTAAGCCTTGAGGCCCTGCAGACCACACAGAGGTTCTCCCTAATGCAAGTCCCCTTGCCCCTACTGCAAAGTCTTTTCCCCTTTACAGTCAGATTTGTTTTTTATTTGGCACTCCTAACTATTGTGCCACGTTGCCTATTTTGCACTGACACAGGCAAGAGGTGTTTCAGAAGGTTACACTGGCATACGTGGGAAGGAGGGTTTGGCTAAGGTTGTTGTAAGGATTAAAGGAAGATTCAGCAGAGCGCTTATCGCAGGCCATGCTCAAAATACTCAATAAATGGTGACTGCGATCTTGACTCTTACCATCTTCAGGATGGGGATGACAGGGTTCCAGGACTTAGTCTGAAGAAAAAAAGGAATCATGTCACTTCCATGAGTCTGCTCAAATACAGACAACCCAACAAATGTTAAACAATGAAAGAGGGGGAAAAAATAAAGTCTTTAGTCATGATTCTCTCTTCCAGCCCTACATAAAATTCAGTTTAGGTTGAAACAACAAGGAATTAGTATAAAATCGGAAATAACCAAAATGTTGAACAGGACAAGAATGACTTAGTGAATTACGATAATTCACAGGCTGGAGTAGAAAGCAATTAGAATTACAAAAACTACATAGACCTAAGGAACATGTTCATAATGTATGTTAAATGGTAAAAGCAGACAATGTAAAATATGCCTAAGTGTGGACAAAACTAGCAGATAAAATGTAAACATGAAACCAGGGGGGTGATATATAGATAATTTTACAATTTCAATCTTTTAGTTACCCTCAAAATCACTAAGCCTCCACACTAAATGTCTAATAGCACTTAACTCTATGGAACAGGATTATGAAGGGTCTTGCATTCTCTCTGTGATGTTTCTCTGCATTGTTTGGATTTTTTTTTACAACAGAAGTAAAGTAATTTTGTAAGCAGAAAAAATAACTGTTCCCTTATCATTTTTTTTTAAGTGAAAATCTAAGAAAGAAACTCAGATTCTACAAAATGTATTAACAGACCCCAAGGGAAGGCAGAAGGAGGAGATACAGAGAACCAGCTTCATCTAGCTTTTCCTCTGTCCTTGCAAAACAGAGGTAAGGTTGATGCCTCCTCAGCTGTGGTCAGTTCCCCCTCACAAGCGCCAAGGGCCTCCACCCGCCACACTGGGCTGTACAGTATTTCTTTTCCTATTATTGTCAGGACGGTTGATGTAACACTGTGTTCCTCGCCAGCTTTTCCTGACAAGCGCCACAGTGTGTGAAGAACTTCACAGTGAGAAAGGACTTGCTGCAGCAACATGGATGGACCTAGAGATTGAGATTATTACACTAAGCGAAGTAAGTCCGAGAAAGATAAATATTATATGATTTCACTTATATGTGGAATCTAAAAAGTAGTACAAATGAACTTATTTACAAAACAGAAACAGACTCACAGACCTAGAAACAAATTTATGGTTACCAAAGGGGAAGGTGGAGTGGGAAGGGATAAATTGGAAGTATGGGATTAGTAGATGCACACTACTATATATAAAATAGATAAACAACAAGGATTTACTGTATGGCAAAGGGAACTATAGTCAATATTTTGTAATAAACTATAATGGAAAAGAACTGAAAAAAAGAATATAGATACATATATATGTGTGTGTGTGTATATATGTATATTACTGAATCACTTTGCTGTACACCTGAATCTAACACAATATTGTAAATCAACTATACGTCAATAAAAAAAAGGATTTGCAACCTCGTTTATTTATTAAAGAAAATCATCTCAGAATTATGAACCCCAAAAGAGCCAGTCAGTGTGAGTGAACAGACGGTTAACTGCCCAAGTTTATCTTGCCTGGTTTGTATCCAGCTTAGCCAAAAAAGTCCAAAGACAAGGGGAAGAGTTCCCAGAAAGAAGGAAGGCAAAATCTTTCCCAGAAGGGAGGGTAAGACTAGCTGTTCTCACGACAGTCTGATGTGAACTTGTTCCTCCAAGTTTCAAGTGGATGATGAAGTTCCAGGATGGAAATAAACATTTGGTAGACTGGAGTCCTTCGCTAAACAAAGCAAATGCAAACCTACTAACAGGAAGAATCCCTGACAGCTTGCCAGAGCCACAGTGACAGCAGGTGCTGTGACAACCCGGGATTCTCCTCCACCCCCATCACCGGCCTCTCCCTGGTCACTCTTAGCTGAGTCAACACTCAAACAAGTCTCGGACCACCTTTGATTCCCTTCAAATCTTGCTCTCAAGAGTGTTGGTTTTTCCTGTACCTTTAACATGTCTCTTTTCTTCCCCAGCTAAAGGGCTGTCACGGAACCCACTGTAAATCCCAGAGTGGATGGTGTGGGGTGGTGCGTGTGCATCTGTGTGTGTGTGTCTGTGTGTGTGTACACACTAAGTAGGGAAGGGGAATGAGAGAACAGAGGGGAGTTTATAAAGACAGCTGCCAACATTTCTAAAACAGTCGCTTCTTTATTTTTATCTCCTACCCTGACATTCAGCTCAGAGAAGGACAGTTATCACTGCTAAAATGCTACTTACTGAAGGTCTCCAGGAATCAGGTGCCGTGCTAGGGCTTTATGGAAAGGATCTCTAAGCCTTACGCTGGCCCTGCAAGGTAAGAATTCCCATTTTGCAGGTAAAGAAATGGTGGCATCGGCTTTCCCAAACTCACAGAGCCAGTAAGTCAAGTGAAGTCCCACCTAGTCTAGGTCTGTGGGTTTGCAAAGCCCATGCTTGGCCACTCTAGCAGCTGCCCCACCATCGCACCCTCAGGGTAGAGCTGCCAGATTTAGTGAATAAAAACAAAGGATGCCCAAGGTTGTCCCAAATATTGCATAGGCCATGTCAAAAATGCTTTAATTCTTAGGACGCAATGCTGAAGGATTCAGGGGCAAAGTGCTGTAATATCTGCAACTTGCATTCAAATAATTCAAGAAAAAGTGTATGAGAGAGAGATGACGTCTATATAGGAAGATGCTAACAACTTATAAATTGAAATGAATCAAACTCTTACATAGACATACTCACTAAAATATTATTTGTAGTTTATCTGAAATTCAAGTTTAACTAGACATCCTGTATTTTATCTGGCAACCTACCCCAGAAAGACCGTGAAACTGTAGAGAAATCATCACTTGGGCTCCGAGACCTTCCCGGGCCACTAGACAACCCTATAACCAGCAGAGTTTTCCACTTATGCTAAATTAACAATCAGCGTAAGGTCCCAAATCAGTTTTACAATGTGACTTTGTATACTGCAGAACATGATGAATTGTTCCAGGCATAAAATGACGGCACTACCATCAAAAGCGGTATTGGAAAGATGATCAAGTTACGTGGTCAATCTGTAATGTCAGCAGCCAAGTTAATCATTTGGACTGAAAAACGTACCTTTCAGTTAATTAGCCAATATGCATATAATGAGAGCTTCCTCTATGCCCAACAAGCATAGGCCCTGTTTCAAGAAGACATTTAGCTAAGGACACAAAATTGACCTGCATGTAACAGTGCAAGGCCCAAAGAGGGGCTTATGCCTGAAATTATTTGGATCGTTTCAATTGTATGGATCCATCCTAAAATCCCCATCTGGATACCTCACAGGGTGCTCAACAGCAACGTGACCAAAAAAGGGACTCATGATCTTCTCCCCTAATCAATCACTCAGTCCTATTGAGTTTACCTCCTCCCCTTCTCCACTTCTATTCCTGTGCCTATTCCATCACCGGCGTGGACTGAGGCAATACTGTTCAGTATTAGCTAGTCTCCTCATAGGTAATTAGGTAACAGGTAGTCTCCTAACTGCTCTCCTTCTCTCCAGCCTTGGCCCTTTCAAAGCTATTATCCACATCAGCTTCCAGAGAGTTCTATCAAAAGTGCCTATCAGGACAGACACTCTCCCTACTGCTCACAGGATAAAGTCTGAGGTTCTTGACCTGACGCAGCCCGTCACCTGCCATCCTCTGTCATCCCCTGACAGGTCCTTTAAGCACCAGCAACACTCAACTGCCCACCTTCCCCCAGGTATGGGCTGGATTAGCTGCTTCTGCTGAGAGCTGACATGAGTTGGTACAGCCACAAGATACAACACATCCAAGCCAGCCTGACAGAGATCTTTCGGGAAGGCAGCACAAGGATGGCTGCTGAACCGGCTGTCCTGGTATAAGCCACGTCCAGATGATAAAAATAAGCACTCAGGGAATTGCATTGGGCTTGATGGGAGTAAGTAATACTTTAAAGGAAACTTCCAGGCTTCAAGAGCACTGCTGGTTGTTCTTTTAGTTCAATAAAGTGCTACTTAATAATTAAACAGAAACTCAGCAACCATGTTGCCATCTACACCATCTGAATTCACCCGGAGATGATGCAGACCAACTTTGAGAACCTGATCTAATAGCATGTGGATGATTCTCATTGGATTCCAGATTAATAAAACTCACCATATAGCAAAACACCAGTTGGTTTGCATTATTTTAAAAATTTCTCCCTGAAATTAAGCAAACCCAATGCAGACTCTTATAGTAATGTAAGTAATTTGCACTATTTACCTTTTTAAATTCTCTGTTGAGGTAAAAGAAATACGCTGCCATTAACATTTTACCCTTATTCTCTGACCTTATTTTAACTCAAGAACAAATGCCTTGGCTTTTTTTTTTAATGTCACTGTTGTTGAACTCATTTTGCTTTAATTGCAACTCCAACAATTTCGGCTAATGAGATCTGACAGTTGAGGTTCAAATGTTAGTTTATGTGTAAGCTGCTACTCTGTCTATAAAATGACATACAAGGGGGGCTTCCCTGGTGGCGCAGTGGTTAAGAATCTGCCTGCCAATGCAGGAGACACGGGTTCAAGCCCTGGTCCGGGAAGATCCCACATGCCGCGGAGCTACTAAGCCTGTGCGCCACAACTACTGAGCCTGCGCTCTAGAGCCCGCGAGCCACAACTACTGAGTCCATGAGCCACAATTACTGAAGCCCATGTGCCTACAGCCCATGCTCCACAACAAGAGAAGCCACCGCAGTGAAGAGTAGCCCCCGCTCGCCACAACTAGAGAAAGGCCGCGCGCAGCAATGAAGACCTAATGCAGCCAAAAATAAACAAATAAATAATTTATAAAAAAAAAAAAACTTGACCTTTAAAAAAAAATTACATACAAGACAAGAAGGTGGAACAGTTATCCTGAAAAAGCTCCTGCTACAAAATACACACTAGAGTACTTTTTAAACGCTTCCAGGTAATTACAAATGTGACACCAAGGTTGAGACTGCCAGCCTAAAGAAAAAGCAGCCACCAGACATAAAGTTAATCAAAAAGACCAGGTGAAAATTGGGGAAATATATGTGGATTCCAGCCAGCAGGGGGTTGGGGGGAAGAGGCTGAAGGAGTGGATGACAGAAAGTATTTTAAGATGTGAATAAATAAGAAATGTGGCCGTGACAATAATGCTGGGTTCTGTGTATAACCTGTAGAGCCAGTCATTCTTTTACAACCTGTTTGGTTGCGATTATATATCCCAAAGATGAAATAAGTAATGTTCTACGTCTCCTCTTCCCTCCATTACTGTGGACTATCAGAAATATAGTATTAAAAGTAATATCCTTAAAATGGGACTTGCAAGAGTAATGATTACATTCCCATAACAATGGCATTCTGCCTTGCTTTCTCTAGAAAGAGTAGAAAACTCAGATGCCAAAGGAGCCACGTGGGAAAGGGCAATGAGTGAAGCAGGTACAGGTTTGTACATATTTGCAAGCCAAATCCTAGCAATAATATTCACTTCTACACAGAAATATGCCCTCTCCCATTTTTGCTAAACACATTTTGTTAAACACAGGCTATCTTTCATTTTCCTTCTTTTGGTAAAGAGCATCAGACACAAACAGATATTTCTCTACTCTAGGAAAGACAGCAGAGCAAGCACCATGACAAAGGGCCCCTTCACTGAGCCTTGCGGTCAGGGGACAACAGGGGTGTGACCGTGGTGGGAACAGGGAGGGAGGTTAGCAGCCTCTATTCTGCCCAGGCTACTGACACACAGGACTGTGATGGGGTCAGCACGGCAAAACAGCCGCATGTTTCCGGAGAAGCTGGAAAGCTGGATTATTTGGTGAATTTTCCAGATTTTAAAGGCATAAACTATTAGTGAGGCAAACGCGACCACTGGCCTACAGAGCGGAACAAAAATGTGAAGCTAAATAACAATATACAAACAAAATCATCCTGAAGATGTTAAGTTTTCGTTCTTCCGTTCATCCACGCAATGTTTAATGACCATCTACTTTGTATGACATTCATTCAGCAGGTTGGGAAGAGGATACAAAGTTACATAAGGCAGGACCCCTACCTTCAAAGAGAGCTTTCAGGCTAGCTTTAAATACTAAATTGTGTCATATGAATAGAAAATCCCTGGTAGGCCTGAGGCTAGAGGGGAGTTATCAAGGAATTCAATTATGGAGCTGCTTACGTTCTAGTCTAGCTTGTTTCACATGCAGGAAAAGACAGGAGATTTGCTGAACCTGCATCACCGATGGCCCAAACTACTACCCTTCACACTGGACTAATGAAACTAAAAGGACATATGAATATATATTGAGTTGGCCAAAAAGTTCGTTCGGTTTTAAGTAACCATAAAAGACACATTTTTCATTTTCACCAAGAGTTTTATTGAACATTCACTAACCAAATGAACATTTTGGCCAACCCAGTAACAAACTAAACAAAATCCTGGTGGTTTGAAAACATTAATAATATAGCTTCCAAACTGGCCTTACAGAAATAAAGCAGAGACATTATGTTATTTTTAAAATTATTCTAAAAATCAACAAAATTAATTAAATGAAAACCAGATCAGTAGTTCTCGAAGGGTGGTCTGAGGACCTCTGGGGGTCCCCAAGACCCTCTCAGGGGGTTCCTCAAGGTCAACTCTATTTCCATAATAATACTAAGACATAATCTGCCTTTTTCACTCATTCTTTCGTGAGCATACAGAGGAGCTTTCTAGAGGTCACACAGCTTGTAATGATGTCATTGCTCTGACAGCTAACGGAATATGTGCTTGTGTATTCTTGTGTTTTAAAAATGTATCCGTTTTAATTTCTAATATTGTAAATATCAATAGATATAACCCACAGAAATATAGGTTCTTTGGGGTTTTCAATAATTGTTAAGAGAATAAAAGGGTCTGAGCCCCAAAAGTCTGAATTAGATCATAAATTCCATAAGGGTAAGGGCTGTGCCTCATTTACTATTGTATCCGTAGCTCTTAGCACACTGCCTCACAAATGGTTCACACTCAGTAAATACTGATATTTGCTAAATAAACAGATGACTGCCAAAGAATATACCTAAAAGTGCTTTTGGATATAGAGAGCAAACACTGAATGTAGCCTTTATTTTCCTCGGTTGCTTTTGACTAGTTACCAGCTTTGATAAAAAACAGTCGCTTCATGTAATGTATCATGTATACAGAGTATATATCTTGATGATATAGGCCATTAATGCCCAGTCACTTGGCCAACATCCTGTGTTTTCATTAATGATCTTATAATCCCACCTGCCGATTCTTCCCTGGGAAACAAGCAAGTGTCTGGCAGAACAGATGGCCCCTTCACTGCGGCCTGACAATGAAATCTTGTACTTTATTCAACGAGAAAACAAAAACGATTCTCACAATCTAGAACCTTCCTCTCCCTCCCTAAAGATATCTCCTTTAATGTAAACCTGCAGAATAATAGTAATTACTAAGAGTAATAGCCCCAACTAGAATTATCAACT
This sequence comes from Balaenoptera acutorostrata, assembly GCF_949987535.1. Lineage (NCBI taxonomy): Eukaryota > Metazoa > Chordata > Mammalia > Artiodactyla > Balaenopteridae > Balaenoptera > Balaenoptera acutorostrata. Next base: position 50,185,533 of record NC_080068.1, on the reverse strand, counting down.
CTTTTATATGTTAGTCATACCAGATGAAATTAAAAATAAATATAGAGGGCTTCCCTGGTGGCACAGTGGTTAAGAATCTGCCTGCCAATGCAGGGAACACAGGTTCGAGCCCTGGTCTGGGAAGATCCCACGTGCCGCGGAGCAACTAAGCCCATGAGCCACAAGTACTGAGCCTGCGCATCTGGAGCCTGTGCTCCGCAACAAGAGAGGCCACGACAGTGAGAGACCCGCGCATGGCGATGAAGAGTGGCCCCCGCTCGCCACAACTAGAGAAAGCCCTCGCACAGAAACGAAGACCCAAAACAGCCAAAAATAAATAAATTAATTAATTAATTAATTTAAAAAAAATAAATAAATAAATATAGCAAATTAAAAATAAATTAAAAATAAATAGAAGCACCCTATTTCTCTAAAGTATATGTATTACTATATATGCACAATGAAAAAATGTAGATTAATCAACAATATATTTAACAGTGGTTATCTTTCTTTTATTAATTTTTGTTGTCTGACTTTTTACAATGGCACGTATTTTTTTACCAGAAAAATAAACAAAAATAAAGAATAAAATACAAAGTTTAAAAAAAAAAAAAGAATTGCCATCTCAAGGAGTGAAGACGTGGGTTAACGTAATCACCATCCAAACCAGTCACAGACTTCATGGTTAGCTCTTTGACCTGGGTGCTGTTTCTAAGGACTCTGATTCAGCAGGGCTGGTGGGGTCTCTATTTTTTAAATTTCTATAGGTGATTCTGACGTGGTTCCCTAGAGTCTAGAGACAACACTGAGAACCACCGGTTCACTCCATTGTCTTAACCATTAGTAATGAATGCACGCACGGTCACCATGAATTAGTAACAGCTGGAAGAAACGTAATATGATTTTGATGTCACCAGCTCATGTTTCTAAAAGCCAGGGAGGAGTTGGATAATTTTGCTTAGGAGTTAAAGAATCTGGCAAGGATACGGCCTCTGTTTACAGATCTATGGTTTCTGCTTGTGCTGAGCCAATCACGTGACTCTACCACGAATCCGGGAAGAAGGAACTGAGAGATGAAGCACGTTCATGGGAGGCTCAGTAGCTGAAGAGTCATATAGGGTCAGGGCTGGGGAAGCTCCAGATGAGGAAACAGCCTGCGCCCAAGGAATCAGAGGAAGCTGGTTGGTGGGGAAAACAGAGGAACGAGTGGGAGACACAGAGTGTGCCTGGTCCTGCTGACTTTCCAGTTTCTACTGGATTGGTAGGAGGCCTGACTGTGCTGTGGGTCTCACCCTTGGATTTCTATGAGCTTCCTCTTCTGGCTTTATAAAAAGCCGGCTAGCTCGTTCTTGAGCTCGCGTGAGGGTGCCTCGTTTCCTCAGAGAGCATTGCTCCTCTTTAATGCCAAGAAGTGGAGGACAATGTGATATGCGAGGGTAGAATTTACTGTCACCAGGAATCTTTTGAAAGGAAAGAAGGTGCTAGTAACTGCTCCAGGATAACAGGTGTAAATAAGCCAGAATTGTCACAGGCAACGGGATGTAGGGTCACCCTCAGGATGGGAAAAGTGAATTAGGAGACCCAGCTTGCCCCCCAAGCCTCTCCATTTGGACTTTGGTAAGTCACTTATCTACGTATCCAGTGTCATATAGGTGTAAAGGTAATTCGATACCCACCACCATCCATTTCAAAATTGACACAGTCTCAGTTTCCTTGACTAGAAAATAACAGATTAAGTGATGCCTAAGGTTTTTTTCTTAATCTAAGATTCTATGTCTTCTTAACTCTGAAAAGAGACAACTAAGGAGATGAGGTAGCCGAGCAAGAAGGAGCCCTTTAAGATTACATATACTTGATTGTCTTTACATAAACAACAATGAAGATGTTTTACTCATTTGACTTTAAAAAAGACCCCACATATTCACCAATCAATGTTGTTTGGTTAAATTATCAGTGATTATATTTTATTTCTTGAGGCACTAGAACAGCTCCAAAGTTGCTTTGGCTCCGATGGAGGCCAGCTGGTACCTGCCTAGAGCCTCAGGTTCTGGCAAAGGGTAAGGGAATCTGTCCTGTTTGTCTCATCGCGGAGACCTAAGGCTATTGTTCTTCCTTGGTCTGTGAATAGGAAGCAAAGCGTCAACAGTCTCTTGCCCTCTCACTGCTTCCCTTGCCAGCCCATCTCTTATTAGCCAGCCCTGACTTCGGCCAGCTCTATGTCCTCATTTCTGGGAGATGTTTAAACCGTCAACAAGCCTAAAGGCAAATTTAACATCCTGACCTGCAGAGTTGTTCTCAAGCACAGGTCGTATGCCTGTGTCATAGAATCTCAGAAATTTGAAGCTAGAAGGAACTTTATCTACTATATAAGCTTCAGTTCCTAGATAAGAAACGAATAGCTGCAAACAATAACAAATGTTTACTGTTGTCCATACAAATACTTTGCCTATACAAATAACAATAACAAAGTCAGGTGCTTGGGAGGGACTGTGCTATATGCTTTCCATCAATCCTTTTATTTCATTCTTGCACCAACCCAAAGGTAGGTATTCTTATTACCCCCATTTTCAAGATGAGGAACCTAACGGTTTGAGAGGTTCAATACTTTGCTACTTGGCTTGTCCAATTTAATCCAAGTATTTGCTAGTGACAGAAAAAGGAGTTTTAACCAAGTTCTGCTGATTCTTAGGACACTGTTCTTTCAACTAAAACGATCAAAAGTGAGGCAGCAGGCTTTTTAGCTACCTACCATGTACCAGGCACTACACTAGGTGCCAGAACAATTAGCAGGGTTACCAAATGAAATGTCCCGAAAAATCCTGCCCTTCCAGGTTCTAGGGAGGAAAAGAGATTGCTGGGTCTCTGCAAAGCTCTGTCTTCAGGGAGGTTAAAATGCTCGACAGGGAAGGCCTAGTTAATGCTCAGAGTATCCCCCAGGATGCAGGTGTGGGCCAAGGAGGGAAGCATTACTCTGCCTCTTCTGCAATTGAGAAAAGTAAAGAGAAACAATTACAGGGCTTGCCCAATGCAAGGCATAATATAACAAGCCAAGAATGGAACCAAACTGTCTGGGTTCCTTCCACTCTATTCAATGGCCAAAATTAAAATCTCCCTTCAATCATCCCTGGCTACTGTGGGGATCATAGATGATTATCACATGAGACAAATTCTTCTAATAGGAATTATGTTACTAAGCTTCTCACAATTAACCCAACCTACTCATTTGATTTTCATTCTTTTTCTCTCTTCTCTTTTTGATGTAGACAAGACAGGACACAGTCTTCAAATGAAAAAAATTAAGAACTGGGAGTAACAGGGTGGATTATATTACAAGTATATTAAAGTCAAGTTATGAATGAATTTTTCCATAACAACATTAATGGAAAGAATGATGGCAGCCATAACTGATCACCTATTCCATGCCTGATGCTGGGCTCAGATTACCTCACTCAGTCTCACAACAGCACACACAGAGGCAGATCCTGGGTTCGTGTGAAGCTTATACATGGTGTGGAGGCCCTCCCTAAGAAAAGAAAATTTTGGATACAGAATTAGGTAGAAGGCTTTGGAAGGGCCTATGCACACGAGGGACCCAAAGCTTGAGCTTTGTGAGCTTCATGGTAAATGCACCGCTGTGCCCAAGATGGCTAACATCCTCACTTCAAGGAATGAAATTGAGGCTCAGAAAAGTAACTTGCCCAAAGTCAAAAGGTTTGAAAATGTCAGGGCTAGGATTTGAGCACAGGGTGCCTGACCTCAAATCTCATGTATTTTTTCTTTGCTTACGTGCCTTCTAACGAAAATAAAACTGTTATCGTTTACAAATAACTATACGTACTAACTATACCCCATGAAAAGTACACTCATTTTCTCTAATAATTCTTATAGTCCTTCTATTTACGTGAGTTGTTATTAACCCCATTTACAGATGGAAAAACCTAAAATCAAGAAAGGTTAAGCACCAGCCAAAGGTAACCTAGCTAGTACACAGTGGAGCCAGGATTCATGCCCACGAATTGACCTGCTGAGTCCTTACTCTTTCCTGCCATCTCACGCTAACATCCTACAGGTGATCCAGGAAAGCAGAATGGTAATGATGGTAATGCGTGACCTCTGGTTGCCTTACAATATTCCCACACCTGTCCACAGAAACTAGCCCTCTCATTTAGTTTCACATACCACATTGTGCAATATTCCTTAGCAGAGTGAGGCAATTCTGAAAGTTCACTTCCTCTGTACTATAATTTATCAGTCAGATCAGAGTTCATTCCTCATGGAAAAAACCATCTTTAAAAGCCAATTACCAAATATCAACACCAACTCAAGTCCCAGCCAAGCTGCCTTACAGCCCACCCCCCCCCAACCCCCGGCATCCTCCCTGCTGACCGCCCATGAATGTAGACCCACAGAGCATCAGAAGGCTGATAATATCTGAGACACGGGGGAGATCACTCAACCTACAGGGCTCTCCTGAAACAGCCTTTCAAAGCCACACAAGAAAATTCAATTGACTGCAATTGGATTGCTTAACTCTAGTCACTCAAGCAAGAGGTTACATCCTTAAACAATCGTGCCGTGGATTTGCAGGTGGACAAGCGTGGAGAGATTCAATTTAGTTTTTTCTTTGAACATGGGTGCTCAGAGAAAACAATGGCCTTTGAGAAGCTCAGACAGTGGGCCTTGTCTCCCACTGGCAACGTGAACTTAAAAAAAATTAAACTATGCTTTACCATGGCATTTTTTTTAAGTTGCCTTTACCGTCAGATTTCAAGTAATTGATGGCCTTTAGAAAAGCCTCTATTAAAGGAATATGTCTTTTGCCACCTGGAACAAAACAATTTTGCTAACTGGGAGTGCAGTGATCAATCTTGGAGGAGGACCAGGGCTTTTATTATCTGGCCAACTGCAAGCGTCAACCAGTGGAAGAAATTAGGCATGCAGTTATGGGTGCTAACAAGAAAGGCTGCTCCGATAATCTTTTTTTAAAGGAAAAAGCGATCCCATTAACTCTCTCCGGTTCCTCTTTCCACACAGATTGGTGGGTGTGGGTGAAAGGGCAGAAGAAATGACTACTGGTGAAATCACAGGATGGAAAAATCTGAAATGACCAGCTATCCAGCGCACACATCTAGGGGGAAGAGACGGGCTCAGATTCTTTTAAGGATCTAAATGTATCTCTGCCTGAAGCTTATGGCTGTTTGAGAAGAGCAAGAATCCACGGTGAAACAAAGCAACACAGACTGCTGGTACAAGATATCAAACATCTAAGTCGGCCGGTAAACACAGACTCTGATGGACTGGAAAGTCACCCAGTCCAGAGGCCTGGCCTGGCAACCAAGGGCGGGCTCAGCCCAGGAAGGCAAGGACACAATAGACCACACACCCGCTTCTCATCCCCACCCCACATCACTTCCAAGGCCACAGCAAGCAGCCAACACACCTGTGGGGTCTTTCATTTAGTTTTGTTTCTTCATAAAGTGGGAGGGAAATGAGTTTGGGCCCAACAGAAATTGGGGCGTAGGGAGGGCTCAGGGTGGGCGGGGATGCAAACGACAGAAGAGAAGTGGAATCTTTCTTTAAAAGTCTAGATCCGTAGTCTCGTTTATTATTCTAAAAGGAACAGAAGCGTTCTCATTCCTCTCCTCCTTTAACCCTTACCAACCCACCCCAAGAAGACAAGGAGGAAAGCAGGGCTCTAGTCTAGAGGGTTCGCTGGGGTGCAGATCCTCCCTGCACAAGGTTTAGCAGAGGGAGGGTGGGCTGGAAGTGTCCTCCCAACACACGCGCGCGCGCGCACACACACACACACACACACACACACACACACACACAGCCGGCCACGCCTCACCTTCTCGATCGTCTGGTCCACGGCCTTCTGGAAGACTCTGGCCACCAGCAGCGTGACGCTGGTCACCAGCAGAAGCAGGGACAGCGTCCCCACCACGTAGAAGCAGCACCTGCCCATTCCGCGTACCGCTCACGGGCCGGGCGGCCGGCGACTGGACGGGAAGGAGGGAGGGAGGGAGGCGCCGCCGCAGTAGCGGCCGGAAGGCCCGGGGCCTTCGGGCGCCTGCGGCCCGGCCGATGCGCGCGGCTCCCGACTCCGCGGCCCCCCGCCGGCCGATGGGGAGTGGAAGGCCCGCTTTGGTTTCGCTTTCCCTGGCCGGGGCAGCCGCGACGCCCTTGTGGCGCAGCTCGCGAGGAAAAGGGAGCGCGCAGGGCGGAGACGCTCGCCAGCCGGGCTCTCCGCAGCCCCGGGAGGCGACAGCCGGCAGCTGCGCGGGGAAGCGGGCGGGGCGGAGGCTGAGCCCGCAGTCATGTGCCCCGCAGCGGCTGCCGCGATTCGGCCCGCGCGACCCGCGGCCAGTCCCGGCGGCCCCCCAGCGCCAGCGGCTCCCTGACGCCCGCCCGGCAGCGCCCCTCGCCCCCTCGTCGCAGACCCCGCGCCCACCCCGGAAAATCGCCTGCCCTCCCCGGCTCTACCGCCTCCTCAGATACGAGCTGCGGGCCTACCGAGTGCCAAGCACGGGGGATTCAGGATGGATACGACACTGCGCCTGCTCTAGACGAGCTCACAAGTTAGCGGGGACACTGTGAACCGTAATTAAGGCGCAATGTAACAAGTGCTTTTACGAGGGGCGTGCTGAGATCTGTGCCTACCACACCTCTGCCCCGGCGACCTAGGACCTCACAGTTGAACTGGGTCTTGGGGGATGGGTAAGGGTTTGTCACGTGAGGGGTGTGTGCAAGGGAGGGAAGAAACATTTGGAGGAGAAGAAAAAGCTGTGTTCAGACATCGCGGGTGAAAAAGCAAGATTGTAGGCGGAAAGAAGTTACTTTTGACTCTAGGCTCAGGTGTGCAGTGTGGGGTGAGAGGTGTGGAGGCCCCTTGGGGTCAGACTTTGAAGGGCTCTTGTGTCCCATAGGAGAGTTGGGACTTTATCCCTGCTCAGTGGGGTCAGCAAGAGGCTTCAAGCAGGTGGCCCTGATGTTCTCATCTGCTTTGCTCACCAATATGTCCCAAGGCAGCCAGGCTAAAGTCCGCACTCAGCAGGGACTCAATAAGTATTAGTTGAATGAACATCAGCTATATGCCAGGCCTTGGCTAGGTGCTTACACACACCTATTTAATACCCACAGCAGCCTTGTGGCTGTTTGTCCCAGTTCCCCCAAAGCAGTGCCAGATGGGAGCACTGTGCCCCAGATGTATGAGGGCACTTGGACAGGAAGCTGGACCTGGGATGCAGGTGTGGCCTTTGTGAAGGAGAGAGGCGAGGGAGGAAGGCTGAATGGAAGGAAGCATCTTATGCTACAGTGAAGCTCTAAGAAAGTTCAGCAAGGCCTTGGGGGATCCTAAGCCAAGCTGCCCTGTCCCAGGAGTCCAGCATCCCCCAGGAATAGGCTTCTTGTCATTAGGCAGGGGCTGGCAGCAGCCCTAGGAAACTGGCCTCTGCACCAAGCTGGGGATGAGAATCAGAGCATAGATTTTAGGGCTCAGCAGCTGGGACAGGGCCATTGGTCAGCTATGCTCTGCACTGCAAGTTCTGAGAGTACATTTTCTTGGCCACTATGGTAGTATTATTCCCATTTTACACACAAGGAAACCATGGCTCTGAGAGGTGAGTAACCTAACAAGCTCAACCAGTTGCTGAGTGGTGAATCTTGCCTCGACTGGAATGCAGGCCCGGTGACTTCCAAAGCCCTCACTTTTTCTATCCAGTGCATTGCTGCCTCCCAGCTGCCATCAGTGAGAATCTAGGAACAGGGGGTTCAGCTGGGAGACTTTGCTGACGACTTGGTGAGATGCTGTGATGCATTAAAAATGGTGGCAAATTCTTTGACACTCCTTCTATTGAGAAGTGGGGTCTATACCGTCTCCCTTGAGTTTGGGCTGGATTTAGGGATGGAAAGCACTAAATCACTATATCCTGGAACTTCTTAAGATAGATCATGAACACCTTGCAGCTTCTCTCTGGGCCTCTGGAAATGGTAGCTCTTGGTGCCCTGAGCCACCACTAAGCTCAGCTACCCTGAGGCCTCCATGCTGGAGAGAACAGGGGAGAGACCACAGGGAGATGCCCTGCCAGCCCCCCTGCTGTCCCCAACCATTTGAGTCATGGGCCCCAGACACGTGGAGCAGAGTGGTCTCTGCCTTGCCCTGCTTGAAATGCAAAATAAAGGACTGTTGTTGTTTTAAGCCACTATGTTTTGGCATGTTACCGGGTTTTAGATAACTGGAGCAGACTGTGAGGGCAGGCCTGAGCCTGTGACTCTGGCAATGACACTGGCTGCCCACTCCCAGTTCTACCCATCTGTCGCTACCAAAGGTCTTCGCGCAGCAGTCCCAGAGAACCAGGCCTGGGTGGAGTACGGAGTGACTCAGCTCCTCCAAACCTCACGGCCAGGATGCCTGGGTGGTCCCCAGTCCTCATGCCACCATCAGCAGCCTTTCCCTACCCCCAATTCTGCCGTAATAATGGCCTGTTCTGACCCTGGCTCTGCTTTAGATTCCACCTATCTACCTGAGCTCTGTCCTGTGCCCCAGTTTGCTTCAGGGACTGTGCCAGCCCAGTAACCCTCACTCATCCCCTTCCTAGGCACTGGTTGGGGTCCTCTGCAGCCTGTGTGTGTCCTCTCCTGCATTAACTAGAAAAAAGATTTGGTAACCTGCTTGCTTGAGTACTTGGCACCCAGCGGTTCACGCTCACATTGAACACCCCTCCCCCGTCTCCAGACTAAGACCAGCTTTTCTGTTTGCTGGCTGCATTCTGGAGGGCAAACTCCATGGTGACCCGCCCACTCCAGCCCTGGGCCACCAATCCCAGGGTGCTGTTCCTTCTCATTGTTCATTGAGGTCCCTTCTTGCCTCTTGTCTGGGCCACTAGGGGAGTAACAGACTGCGGGGATGGAGAGATGGACCCAGATTTGATAAACACATCTCGGGGTGGGGGGAGCATCTAAACCACAGTTTCCAACTCAGTTGCTCTCGGTTTACCTTCCCTTTGAGGCTCTTTCACTTAGGCAACGGCACTTGTCTCCACCTTGTCAGGTGGTTGGTAAGCTGCTTCCCCTTTAAAACTCTGGTCCAAACTGGACAAAAACCTCTTTCTTAGCACAGCTGACCAGACTAGCATTTTTAAAATGTACTAAACACTAAGAGAGAACAAAAAGGACCTAAATTACAGAAAATATAAACAGTTTAAAAAAAAAAAAAATCATGTTCCCAAAATAGCAATCTGTGATTCCACAGCAATTTCTTTCGTAAGGTAAAGAGCTGACGACTTTTGAGCTCCTGGCCTGGCTGTCTTTCTGTTCGGTTTCATCTTCTCCATCCCATGGCAGCTACTGACAGGGACTTTGCCCAAAGCCCCCCAAATTCTCATACAAGCTTCCAAAGCTCCTGAGACCGCCTCCTCATTTCTGATCTGTAGGATGTGTCACCTTCTCTGCTCACTGGCACTCTTACGTTTGGGTTTTTTTGTGCTGTTGAATCATCTCCCCTTCCAGATGAGCCTCCGTCTCTACATACAGGGGGTCACTGCTGCATGGCAGGTACAGAGACTATTAAGCTCCTCTCACACTCTGGAGGGTCAGACGGTGGAGGAAGGGGTTACTGCTGCTACTGGTTGGATGGGGATACTGATGCCCTGGCAGGGAGACAGTCAGGAGTTTTCCCAGTGACCCCTCTATACCTAAAATCAGAAGAACAAGAACTTGAGAGGAACAAGTGCCTTTGTGAATGAATGACTGTTGGTGTCCGCTGCAAATTACACAATCATTCAGGACTCAGAAAAGAAAGAACTTCCTTCACAGAGTCTAAGACAGGCGCCAGGACAACAGACTCTGAGTCAGGGAGAAGCAAGAAGGACTCTTTGGGCCCCACCTTAAATTTAAAATTTTGATATTATACTCAGAGGAGGTTAATCATGTAGTCACTGTACACAGTTATGTTAAAAGTGTCGATGTGTTAAATGTAAACATTTAGAATACACCACAGTTTTTACAACCCTGTGTGGGAAATCATTTCTAAATATGACTGTCAGCAAGTCTTCCTTTCTTTGTAGGCTCCTGCAGCTCCTCCAGTCAAAGGTGGCGTTTATTCCCCTCCCTTTAAATCTGGGCTGGCCCTGTGCCCTGCCTTGACCAGTAGAATGTGCCAGAATTGACGGGAGTGTGCCCATTGTAGGTCTAGGCAGCTCCTCCCTTTACCTTTTTGGTATCCAATTGCCATGTTAGAAGCTCAGATTAGACCGCTGGGTGATGAGAAGCCACATGGAAAGAGACCCTGGAGAAGGAGAGGGGATTCACGGGTCATCCCAGCTCCTGGATGACTACAGCATATGCCACATGGAACAGAGATGATGGGTTATCCCCGTGAGCCCTGCCCACATTGCAGAATCGGCCATTGCATGGCTGGGTATTAAGCAACTACATTTTGGGGTGGTTTGTTATGCCATAATGGATAACTAAAATACCATATTTTGTTATTTATTCATTATTTTAGGAGCCTGAAAAAGGATGCAGGTGGCCCTAGGCCTTACTTACTTTGTGATCGGCCTGGCTCCAAGAGGTATCTAAAACTCTTAGCTTTCTTACTATGATTTGAAGGTGATCTAGAAAATGTACCATCACACCCTAGTGATCTGGTATTTTTTTTTCTAAATGTTTGTGGAGCATCCTTAACCCTGAGCAATGTTGGATCCATAAGAAAGAATTTCTGTCACCTCCCTTCCCACTTAACAAACACCCCAAACTTCTCACGTTTACCCAACTTCTTTATGAGACAAGTTACAGGCTCCTGGATTAGAGCTGCTTTACCATTCATATGCTATCACACAGCAAACCAAGGCAGAGGGAATCCCGGAGGTTGTCCTTGGCCCATCTGCTGCCTCATCCAACCAAGAAATCTTATAGCTTCCTTGTAATCATCTTTGTACCCCAAGTGAGGGGAGTCTTTTCTAGTTTGTTTGGTTTGGGTTTGGGTTTGATTCTGTTTGGGTTTGTGGGAAAATGAGAATCTCCCTCTTCAAATCCATGTTTCTTTTTTGTTGTTGTTGTTCCTCTAAGGCTGCAGAGTATTTGAAACAACAACTAGGAAGAGACAACTTTTTTGTCTTGTTCCCTTCCCTCCCCTGAAACCACAATCAGAGTCTCTTCTAACTGAGACTGCTTGGCAGGGCAGCGGGGTGGGTAGAGGGGGAGGCAGAGGAGCAAAAGAGGAAAAAAAGAAATATTGGGCAAAAATTGGTTAATATGTCAACAATTCTACCTGCTGCTTGGACAATGTGCCAAGCGCCGTGCTAGATCCTGGACTCGCGTTACTTCATTTAACACGCATGATCCCCCTGAAGTAGACACTCTTTTGTCAGGATGAGGAAGCTGAAGCAAAGAGAGGTTGACAAAGTGGTCCAAGGTCACGTGGCTTGTACAAAGCAAACTAGTCCTGAAGTGTGAGTTTGTCAGACACTTAAGCTGGGCTCTTAGCCTCTTAACCATTGCTTGGGATTTCTGGCCTCGTGTTTACTAAGAGCAAAAGGAAAGCAGGGAAAATTGGAGACGCTGTGGCAGTACCATCATTCTCAGTCACGTGGGCAGCCATGCCCCTCAGGAGTGGCGGTGGATCAGAATTCATTGTTTGAGAGACAGAATACTTCCGCCTGCCTGGACTTGATGCCAGGAATGAGCTGCAGTTTCCCCTCAACCACAAAATGGCTAAACATACAATCCTCAACGCGTGCTCTCATGTGAAAAGCATTCTAATCTGTCGTCACTTGAGGTGGTTTGGTGGTACTTTCTATAAGCAAACGAAGCTTGGGTTGTGTGTTTAGACAGCCGTTCAACTCAGTGTGGCAAGCCAGTGGATTATGAAATATCAGGGCTGTCTGATTCCTGCACATTATGAAATCCGTGCTAAGTAAACCACACAAGAGTTTACAGTTATTCCTTAATGATGTATTCCATGGTTAGAAGTTGTCTTAAATGAGAAAGTCAACTTTACTCAGTATCTCTGAGTGGGAGTAGAACGGGGCGATGGGCAGTGAAGAGGGGACTGCGTGAGGGTCAGTGTTCGGCTGGGGACAGGGTGTGGTAAGGGTCGGGGTGCAGGTCAAGGAATTAGCCTATGGAAAGGGTAAAAATAAGAGCTGCGCCTCACCTCTAGCCTAGTGCCCACAGGACTCCTGGACACTGCACGGACCACATTCCCTGAGTCTCTCTGAAATGATCACTCAGAAGCCTCCTGTAAGGGTCCAGCTTCAAAGAAGATTGTTTATCAGTTAACTACTGGTTTAGAAACATTTCCAGTTCTCTGATAAACAACAAACACTCTCTCTTTTTAGCCTCAGTGAAGAATGTTTCAGAATATTCAGGATAAGGGATTGCTTCAACTGCATTACAGGCTATCTTGAGTGGCACTGTTTTTCTGCATTTCTAATTAAACCAGAGGAGACAAAGATACCAACCATGGTTCCTCAAAAAGTTGAACATAGAATGACCATATAGTCCAGAAATTCCATGCCTAGGTAGGTACCCAAAAGGATTGAAAACAGATACTCAAACAAATCTTTATATACAAATGTTCATGGCAATACTATTCACAATTGCCAAAGGTGGAAACAAGCCAAATGTCTATCAGCAAGCAAATGGATAAACAAAATGTGGGAATATGTACAATGGACTATTATTCAACCACAGCAAGGAATGAAGTACTGTTACATACTACAACATGGATGAATCTTGTAAATAGTATGCCAAGTGAAAGACAGACTCTAAAGGTCACATATTGTACGATTCCATTTACGTAAAATATCCAGAGTAAGTAAATCCTTAGAGGCAGAAAACAGATTGGTGGTTGCCAGGGAAGGGTAGGAGGGAATAAGGAAGGACTGTTTAATGGGTATGGGGTTTTCTTTTGGGGTAATAAAAAGTTCTGGAACTAGACAGAGATGGTAGTTGTACAACAATGCAATTATACTGTCACTGAACTGTGCACTTTAAAATGGTTAGTTTTATGTTATGTGGATTTCACTTCAATAAAAACTGCAAATCACAGGGGAATTTTATAAGGAGATGGTAGTGTATACGAAGGAGATGTATAGATATCAAATTCTTCCAAGGATTTTTTTTTCTTTCTCATATACCATTTCTGATTTCAGTGATAATCACTCTTGGAATATGATCTTTTGAAAATTCAGTGATGGTAGAGAATTCTAGAAAGGTCTAGCATCTTTTTCTTCAGGGAGAAAATAAAAGGGGGCTCCCTCATTCTCTCTCAGCAGAGATGGCACTCAATACTCTGCTTTCCATGAGACTGGTGACTTCTTCTAAGCCTTCCTTACTTCCCTGTGGGGCACTGTACATCCCACAGATATGTACATCCCACAGATATGTATATCCCAAGGTCCCCAGGACGCAAGACAGCTGTCATTCCAAATCAACTCCTGAAGAGAGCCAGTGCCCTAAATCCTGACTGCCTGACACGGAGCAATCTGTTTATTCCCTTACAGGGAATAAAGGCCACTTTCTCACACTTGCCCTACTGGAAGGGAGATCCATTGTGGAGGGTGAGGGGGATTTAGGGGAAAGTGGTGGGGAGAAGCTGTCCAGCAGCCTTCACCCTGGTGTTGTGAGTTTTCCTTTCACCAATAAAGTCTATTCCTTAACCTGTGCTGGGTGATATTGTGGAATTAGTTCCAAACTCTTTAATAATAGGTGACAACCTGAAGGGATCTACCTGGCATGCTAATATCTATGTGTGAAACCATAAAAAAAAACTGCACATTTGACAATGAGGGTCCTCAGGAATTCCCTGGCAGTCCAGTGGTTAGGACTCCATGCTTTCACTGCCAGGGCCTGGGTTCAATCCCTGGTCGGGGAACTAAGATCCCACAAGCCGAGTGGCATGGCCAAAAAACAAAACAAAACAAAACAATGAGGCCTCAAGACAAGGATGCCCACTCTCACCACTTCTATTCAACACAGTATTGGAAGATGTAGGCACAGCAATCAGACAAGAAGAAGAAATAAAAGTATCCAAATTGTACCATATATAAAAAACCCTAAAGACTCCACACAAAATCTATTCGAACTGATAAACTAATCCGGCAAGGTAGCAGGACACAGATTAACATACAGAAATCGGTTGCATTTCTTTACACTAAAAATGAAATATTAGAAAGGGAGTGCAAAAAAACAATAGCTTTTAAAATTCCATTAAAAAATACTTAGGAATAAACCTGACCAAGGAGGTGAAAGACTTACATGCTGAGAACTATAAAACATTAATAAAGGAAATTGAAGATAATTCAAAGAAATGGAAAAGTATCCCATGCTCTTGGATTGGGAGAATTAACGTTGTTAAAATGGCCATACTACCCAAAGCAATCTACAGATTTAGTACATATGATCCCTATCAAACTACCCATGACGTTTTTCACAGAACTAGAACAAATAATCCTCAAATTTATATGGAACCATAAAAGACCCAGAATTGCCAAAGCAGTCCTGAGGAAAAAAGAACAAAGCAGGAAGCATAACCCTCCCAGACTTCAGACAATACTACAAAGGTACAGTAATCAAAACAGCATGGTATTGGCCCCAAAACAGACATGTGGATCAATGGAACAGAATAGAGAGCCCAGAAATAAACCCACACACTTACGGTCAATTAATCTTTGACAAAGAAGGCAAAAATATACAATGGGGAAGAAAACAGTCTTTTTAGCAAGTGGTGTTGGGAAAGTTGTACAGCTGCACGTAAATCAATGAAGTTAGAACACATCCTCACACCATACACAAAAATAAACTCAAAATGGCTTAAAGACATAAATATAAGACATAATACCATAAAACTCCTAGAAGAGAACATAGGCAGACATTCTCTGACATAAATCTTACTAATGTTTTCTTAGGTCAGTCTCCCAAGGCAATAGAAATAAAAGCAAAAATAAACAAATGGGACCAAATCAAACTTATAAACTTTTGCACAGCAAAGGAAACCATAAACAAAATGAAAAGACAACCCACAGAATGGGAGAAAATATTTGCAAATGATGTGACCGACAAGGACTTAATTTCCAAAATATACAAACAGCTCATACAACTCAATGTCAAAAAACACCAGTGACTACCCTGGCAGTCCAATGGTTAAGACTCTGCACTCCCACTGCAGGGGGCACCAGTTCAATCCCTGGTCAGGGAACTAAGATCCCATATGCCACACAGCATGGCCAAATATTAAAAAATTGTTCAAAAAAACAAACAACCCGGGCTTCCCTGCTGGCACAGTGGTTAACAATCTGCCTGCCAATGCAGGGGACATGGGTTCGAGTCCCGGTCCTGGAAGATCCCACATGCTGTGGAGCAACTAAGCCCATGCACCACAACTACTGAGCCCAAGCACCTAGAGCCTGTGCTCTGCAACAAGAGAAGCCACCACAATGAGAAGCCCGCGCACCACAACGAAGAGTAGCCCCCGCTCACCGCAACTAGAGAAAGCCTGCACAGAGCAACAAAGACCCAACACAGTCAAAATAAAAGTAAAAATAAAAATACAGGGCTTCCCTGGTGGCGCAGTGGTTGAGAATCTGCCTGCTAATGCAGGGGACACGGGTTCGAGCCCTGGTCTGGGAAGATCCCACATGCCGCGGAGCAACTGGGCCCATGAGCCACAACTACTGAGCCTGTGCGTCTGGAGCCTGTGCTCCACAACAAGAGAGGCCGCGATAGTGAGAGGCCCGCGCACCGCGATGAAGAGTGGTCCCCACTCGCCACAACTAGAGAAAGCCCTCGCACAGAAATGAAGACCCAACACAGCCAAAATAAATAAAGAAATAATAATTAAAAATAAATAAATAAATAAATAAATAAATAAAAAAAAATACAGAAAACAAACAACCCAATCCAAAAATGGGCAGAAGACCTAAATAGACATTTATCCAAAGAAGACATACAGATGGCCAAGAGGCACATGAAAAGATGCTCATCATCGCTAATTATTAGAGAAATGCAAATCAAAACTACAATGAGGTACGACCTCACACCAGTCAGAACAGCCATCATCAAAAAGCCTACAAATAATAAATGGTGGAGAGGGTATGGAGAAAAGGGAACCCTCCTACCCTGTTGGTGGGAATGTAAATTGGTGCAGCCACTATGGAAAACAGTATGGAGGCTCCTCAAAAAACTAAAAATAGAGTTACCATAGGATCCAACAATCCCACTCCCGGGCATACATCAAGAAAAGATGAACTCTAGTTTGAAAAGATACGTGCACCCCAATGTTCACAGCAGCATTATTTACAATAGTCAAGATATGGAAGCAACCTAAGTGTCCATCAACAGATAAATGAGTAAAGATGATGTGGTATATATATACAATGGGATATTACTCAGCCATAAAAAAGAATAAAATTTTGCCATTTTCAGCAACATGGATGGACCCAGAGAATCTCATACTGAGTGAAGTCAGAGAAAGACAAATATTATATGATATCACTAATTTGTGAAATCTAAAAAATAATACAAATGAATTTATTTACAAAACATAAACAAACTCACAGACATAGAAAACAAACTTATGGTTACCAAAAGGGAAAGGAGGGTAGGGATAAATTAGGAGTATGGGACTACAGATACACACTACTATATATAAAATAGATAAACAACAAGGATTTTCTGTATAGCACAGGGAACTATATTAATTATATTGTAAGAACTTATTTTGAAAACAAAATATATATAACTGAATCACTTTGCTGTACACCTGAAACTAACACAATATTGTAAATCAACTATACTTTAATTTAAAAAAAGAAAGAGGGCCCTTGGCCATTATCAAAAAAACAAAAATAACAAGTGTTGGTGAGGAAACCCTTGTGCACTGTTGGTGGGAATGTAAATTGGTGCAGCCACTATGGAAAACAGTATGGATGTTACTCAAAATATTAAAAATAGAACTACCATATGATCCAAGGTTCACACTTCTGGGTTATATACCAAAGAATTGAAATCAGGGTCTCAAGGAGGTATCTGCACTTCCATGTTCATTGCAGCATTATTTACAATAGCCAAGACATGGAAACAACCTAAGTGTCCATTGATCACTGAATGGATAAAGAAAATGTGGTATGCACATACAATGGATATATTATTATTCAGCCTTAAAAAAAAGAAGGAAATCCTGACATTTGAGACAACATGGATGAACCCGGAGGGCATTGTGCTAAGTGAAATATGCCAGTCACAGAAGGACAAATACTACATGATACTACTTATATGAAGAATCTAAAATCATCAGACTTATAGAAGCAGAAAGTAGAACAGTGGTTATAGGAGCTATGGGATGGGGAAACAGGGTGATATTAATCCAAGGGTACAAAGTTTCAGTTATGCAAGATGAATAAATCCTAGAGATTTACTGAACAGCATGGAGCCTAGAGTTAACAATACTTGGATTGTTACTTAAACAATCCAATTGGATACTTAAAAATTTGTTAAAAGGGCAGAGCTTATGTTAAGTGTTCTTATCATACACAGAAAAAAAATAATAATAAAAAGGGAGGAAGGAAACTTTTGGAGAAGACGGATACGTTTGCGGCACAGATCATGGTAATTGTGGGTGTATACTTATCTCCAAGCTCATCAAGTTGTGTATATTAAACATGTACAGCTTTTTGTATGTCGATCATACCTCAATAAAGTGGTTTTTAAAAAAGGAATGAGGGTCTTAGTCAAATATAATGCCAGAGTTTTAAATAGGACTTCAGGAGGCTGAGCAGGCCCAATCCTTTACCTGAAATAAAATCTTAAAATTAGATGGTGCAAAATATGACTTTTTAAATTGAGTCTCTAGTCCTTCCAAACAGCATCCAGTTCGTTGACCTCTGGGGATATCTCTCTGATCATCTCCGTAGCTTTTCCCTTCCCCCCTGCCCTGCACCCCAGCTTTGTCCTGGATGGGCCTCTCAGGTCCTGTGTAATCACCAGATTCTCTAGGGGGTCAAGAGCATAAACCCATCCTTTTCTTGCTAATGTTGAAAGCCTCTCAAATTCTCTATTTACTCTGTCTCATCAAAAGTTAAATATTACCTACTATTACAACCATAAAAATGCTGAGTATAGCTACAGCCCTTGCTAAGAAATGACGTGTCCTGTAAATGGGCCATAATTGCTGTAATAAAGGAGAGACAACAATGACAGAAACCTAATTATGTCGATGACATAGCTAATCTGATGAATGATCTTACCAATATTTGTTCCCTTCTTCTAGACACTTCCCAAATTTATTTTAACTGAGAGCTTTATTAAGATTGTCCCAAAGAACATTGTAAAAATAATTTGTTTTGTTTACCATCTATGGTAATATTAGAAGAAAAAGGAAAGTTTTTCTCTGCATCTTGAGAAAAGAAAGTAAAATCTTGGACACTAACAGTACCAGATAGGGTAGACTTCTGAGAATGAGATAGAGATCTTTGCTGTATGTCCTGAAGTTTTCCCTCCTGGAAATTGAGAGCAAGTGTCATGCAGAAAAGGAGATAGAACTCTTCACTGTGTTGTATGTGTGCCTTACTCTTGACATGGAATAAAAATGGAGAAACTGAGGCACAGAAAGATTCAACCATGTGATTATTTCTGCAGTGCCTGGAAGAGTTCCTGGAACATAGTAGGTTCTTAGTATCTGTTGAAAGCTGAATGTCTAACCTTTGACTAAGGTGGGAGTAATTTCAGGGTTCTAGTTAAGAGAAAATGAAACTTTTTTGTCATGGTCATCTCTGCACTTGGTATTATTCATTGTTCTAGAGCACTCCCTGTTTAGCTGTCCTCATCCAATGTGCTTTCAATCAGCAATCCTACATAGAGAGCTTTAGGGTGGAATACACCTAGATTTGTGCTCCATTTCTATGTGAACTTTATGAGAGCAAGATGTTGATTTTACTTATTTCTGTACCCTAGAAAGGAGTACAGTGGTTCATAACGGATGCTCATAAATGCTGACTGCGAATTTTACTAAAGCGTTCTATTGAGAACCTTTGCATTTGGGCAAAATTTTGGAAGAGAGGAAAGGGGGAAGAGAGAGAGATTGATTTGGGGAAAGGAGTTCTGATTTCAAACCCTCAAATCTGTTTACACTCTCTTTTAGCAACAGCTGGCAGCTTTAGCAGTCTTTGTTTTCTATAAAGTAACCTTACCTCACATCTTCCCAGGGATCTGCCTTCTCTCCCCGTTGGTAAAAATTTCTGAAGTGATTATGAGAGGCTGGATGAAATGTGTGTAGGTCACTCTACCAGAAAAGGCATTATGTACCTGACAACAGTTTAGAACTCTCCGAATTGGATTTTATTTTCTCAGGTATTGGGGAACTTGTCCTGAGTGGGTAAGTTTTTGGTGTGAAGACAAAACACAGTGGAAAATTAAAGAGATCATCTTATTCAGGCTATTGCAATGGGGAAAGTGCTCAATAAGAAGGAATGACTGTCTCAAAGAAAGAAAGAATGTCGGGAGTTTTGTAGAGGCAGGTAAACAAGAGAGTCCTGAGGAAGGGTGATGACAGGTCTTATCACCCATAGGCAGGATGGTTCTTTGAGGTTAGCTGGAATGCAAAAAGGCCGGGAGGTATCTCAACTGCTTTTTAGGAGCACAGGGCTCAGACAAAGTTCAACGTTGTCAGTGGACACTAAAGCCCATTTGAGTTTGAATCCTACTTCCATCATTTAGAAGCTGTGTGACCTTAGGCAAATTACTTAACCTCTCTGTGTGTCAGTTTCTTCATCTATAAAATGGGAATAATATATAGTACTTACTTGATGGAGATGTTTTAAGGACTAAGTGAGATGAAGCATATAAAGTGCCTGGCACTAGATAAGTGTTCAATAAATATTATTACCATTCTTAAGTATTCTATATAGGACAGAAATTAGGTTTACAAGGAGGGACAAAACTTGCTGGCGCTCTCATTTGAAACTTTATAAAAGGCAAGAAGCTTCACTTAGATAAGACAAATTGTTTTTATGCCTTCCTAAAAAGTTAACACATAGAAATGCTGAATAGGTACGAAATGAAATAACTTAGAAACTTTCTTTTAAAATGCTGAATTGGGACTTCCCTGGTGGTGCAGTGGTTAAGAATCTGCCTGCCAATGCAGCGGACGTGGGTTCGATCCCTGGTCTGGGAAGATCCCACATGCCATGGAGCAGCTAAGCCCGCGTGCCACAACTACTGAGCCCGCGTGCCACAACCACTGAAGCCCGCACGCCTGGAGCCGGTGCTCCTCAACAAGAGAAGCCACCGCAATGAGAAGCCCGCACACCGGGACGAAGAGTAGCCCCCGCTCGCCGCAACTAGAGAAAGCCCGCACGCAGCAACGAAGACCCAATCCAGCCAAAAATAAAAAATAAATGAATAAGTAAATAAATTTTTTACAAAGGGAAAAAAATAAAATGCTGAATTATAAAGTCAATTAGGGCTTCCCTGGTGGCGCAGTGGTTGAGAATCTGCCTGCTAATGCAGGGGACACGGGTTCGAGCCCTGGTCTGGTAAGATCCCACATGCCACGGAGCAGCTGGGCCCGTGAGCCACACCTACTGAGCCTGCGCGTCTGGAGCCTGTGCCCCGCAACGGGAGGGGCCGCGATAGTGAAAGGCCCGCGCACCGCGATGAAGAGCGGTCCCCGCACCGCGATGAAGAGTGGCCCCCACTTGCCGTAACCAGAGAAAGCCCTCGCACGAACCGAAGACCCAACACAGCCAAAAATAAATAAATAAATAAATAAAGTAGCTATAAAAAAAAAAAATTTAAAGTCAATTAAACAATAGTTACAATCTTTGTGTGTGTGTGTGTGTGTATGTGTAAATAGTTTTCGTTCATATACAATGGACCACTGGGATTTAAGTGAATAATTTTAAATGATGCCCCAACGTTATTTCATTTTGGGGAATGTTAGTCTTTCTTTAAAACTGTCTTGTGGCTGATTCAAATAGTAAAATTAAATTAAGATCAATTTCATTTTAGGGAAATAGTTTTAAATATATAATTTCAAGCTATCTCTCCTTGATAAATTTAAGGTGGGCATTAGGAGGAGAGAAGCCTCTATTGTGTGCCAGGGACAGTGGTTGGCACTCTGCTAGGAGCTAGGAAGGATGGTAAATGCTTTATGGCCTCCGATGGCTCAAATTCAATGGTAAAGTCAACCATCCCAAATACTTTTGGTGAATAAAAAAATTAATTACAAATTATAATGAGATAAGCAACAAGGATTTACTACATATAACACAGCGAATAATATTCAATATCTTATAATAACCTATAATGGAAAATAATCTGAAAAAATATATGTAACTGGATTCACTTTGATGTACACCTGAAACTAACACAATATTGTAAGTCAACTATACTTCCATTAAAAAATTATAATGATAAATACCACTGGGAGCATGAGAAAGGTCTTCCCTTCCCCCAGCCACTGAACTTACATCAAACTCTGGATCAATCTGAACCAGACCCCTAGGGAATGCCATGCACTGACTGACTCGGACTGGGTTACTGCCCATACCTGAACCAGTCATAGGTAGAATTCAATAATAGTGGTTTCTATCAATGAGAGTCAATCATTAGAGCTGGTGCAGTCATTCTCTGCAAATGCGTGACTGCTACCTAATGGGGAAGGGGTAGGATAATTACTGAAGAAACATCTATAATGTCCAATAAAAACGCTAAATGCCTGATACTTAATAGAAGGGAGCTCTCTTGGAGGTAAAAGGGGGAAGGAAGGATTCCATCTCTGGAAAGATGTGTGGTTAGAGTGGGATTTCAAAGATAATGGTGGAGAGCAACTACTAAGGGATTTTTAGGTAAAGGGTACAACATGAACAACATTAAGAAAGAATATGGAAGGGAAAAATAGAAAGTAGAATAATATAATTGGAGAGAAGCAGGACTGGGACGTAAGAGACCTATGTGAGCAGGCCACATTTGGAAGGTTTTGAATGTCAGCCTGAGGAGCCTGAATGTATTCTGTATCTAATGGGTAGCTGTGCAAGGTTTTAAGGAAGGTTATGGCATTATTAGTCTGTGCTTGCCAAGACTCTATAAAGATTTTTCTGCATCAGCTGTTGATCCGGGTCAGGCTGAATGTCTCCAGGTCACCCTGGGTTAGGATGATGTTTCCAAGCCTGGCTCAGCCTTCAAGGACTAGGGACAGAGTTTCCTTTGCCTGCACACTTTGACCTTGCTTGGGGAACCTGTTTCTACCATGCTACAAATATAAGTGCTATTTTTCCAAGACAGCTGGACACTGCCCTGTGGGCTTTCTGAGAGATCCCGCCAGGGCCATGGGGAGTCTGGCCCCTCATTCTACACTTTTCTTCAGCAGAGCCACTAGCAGAAGGCAGGGTTCCTAGCTCACCCTGCTGATCACCATGAATTCAGCAGGTAAAGGCAACAATGACGCCACAAGCAGACGTAAAAGAGGCAATTCAAATGAATTAATTGTACCGTTTGGGGCCAGATTCCCAAGGAAGCCTAGGAGAAATCTGACGAGAAGGATAAAAGGAAGGTGTTTACCCATGTCAGGTTCAAAGAAATAAGTGTTATAATTTTGACTCTAGGCATACTCCAGCGGTAATAAGAGCACGTTAAATAACCACCCGGCCAAATGCAGTTTGTTTCACTAGGACAAAAGTCCTGTGAAATCCTTTATGGAGGCTACACTCTTCATCTTGGTTCTCAGGGAAAGTCCCTCATCTGAAAAAGCTAACAGGGCTAGCAAACCCTCTGCTCATGTCAGAAGGAAAAAAAGGAAACATTCCCTAGAGTAAACAGCACAAGAATAAATGAAATGGAGGAAGTACGTGACTTCAAGCTTGTGTTGCTAACAAATATTTTCTATGCTCGTAACAGTAAGGAATGCAACCGATCTGTGACAAACCCAGGGAATGTTTCTGAGTCAGCACTCCCTGAGCGCTTCCTTTGTGCTAGGCACTTGGCGAAATACTTAATATTTGTCTTGCCTAATATGCTATCCACCAGCCACATGTGGCTACTGAGCACTTGAATTGTGGCTAGTCCAAATTGAGATGTGCTTACATGTTGAAGACTTAATATGAAAAAAAGAATGTAAAATACCTCATTAATATTTTTACATTGATTGCATGTTAAAATCATAATATTTTTGATATACCGGGTTATATAAGATATATTATTCAAGTTAATTTTATCTTTTTTTTTACTTTTAAAAATATGACTACTAGAAAATTTAAAGTTACATAAATGGCTCACACTTGTGGCTTGCATTGTATTTCTATTGGAGAGCACAGCTTTAGATGATCTCCATTGTGCATTCCCATAACAACCTTATAACATAGAGTATTACTCGGTCTGTTTATTGAAGAAGAAATTGCTGAGGTGTAGAGACTGCAAGGTACTTGTCCAGCATTATTAAGTGCTGGGGCTGTGATTCAAACCAGGGTTGGTCTTAGCCACTATATTATAATAAACTGCCTCTTCAGCTTGCTTTATGAGTCAGTATTTTTCTGGGTGACTCAAGTGTAGAACTCTGGGTTAGGATGTGGTCTCCCCCACTAATTGCTTGCATGAGCTTGAGTGATTATCTTAATCTCTTCATGTCATGAGACAGGAGCCTAATACATCTAATAAGTCAATAGTGCATTATTGTCTTATTTGAATCACTTCTTTGGCTTCACAATCTGTGGAAACAAAGATTCAGTTCAACTTAGCAAATGTCTCCTTAACATCACTATGTACAGTTGTGAAAAAGCCCAAATAAACACCATCAAATATGTTAATTCCTGAGAGGGAGCTAATTATGTTTGGAGTAACACCAGAATGAATGAACAAAACACACTTTAACTTTCCAGTTGTAAAAAGAGAAGAGCAACGCTCACTTTAAGCTTAATGAATAACAGATACAATAGGGTTTTGAATTGATATTGACTATATTGGGTAATTTACATATGATCATTTTTCAAGTATTCTTACAACCTCTTACACAAAGAATCTCCAGAACTTGAATTGTTTCGGACCAAGAAAATCATACCAACTCTAAACATAAAAGCAAGGGAAAGGAAAACCTGGTGCTATGCGGAAGTATTTCTTTTCTGTTATTGTCATATTTTAATTTAATTACATTGGTGAGAATTCATGTCCTCCCTAACACACTCCAAATGCTTCTTGGTTCCAATTTTTTAGTGCGTATACTGATCACAATCTGAGCCCCACCTGAGAAAGCAGCTCACTCTTCAAGGCCATAGCTGATCCTTAAAAGCATGAAAGAGAAATTTTTGGTATCGCTTATATTCCGTTGTGAGACTCCAAGTCATAATCTCTGTAAATGCTTGAGTGCAACTGACAAAAAAAATCTGACCTAGAATCCTCTTCAAGCTCGGATCACATAAACTTGCCACGGAATTTCGATAGCAGCCCCACTTTATCCCGTACTTGTCACTAGCTCCGGCTCCTTGCTTCACCGTCTGTGCTGTGTTCTTATTACTGCGACTGACTTGGCTTTGAAGCAGTTTCAACATTCCACAAGTCACAATGTGTTCTTGGAAATTATGTCTCAGTGCCACCTAGTAACTATTTTTCTGGCAACCATTTCTTTTCAACTTCAGGTACAGCACATTGGTTAATCTTATTCTTTAATTGATGGGACCCCATTAGCAACTGGGTGTACAAGGCCCTCTCTTAATCATTCATTTATATACTCCTTTTCTTCTCCATTTTCCACTTCTATCCCTCTGCTCTCACCATAAGCAATCATTCTTAAGTGTATGCGTTCTGTAAAGTGTATATTTTTGTTTTGATGCATATATTTTTAATTTATATAAATCATATCATTGCAAAAAATCTCACTCTCTTTCTTTACTACATTTTTTAAAAGTCTAACCATGTTGTCAAGTAAAATCTAGACTGTTGCATCTGATACCTAGTTATCCGTCCATTTTACCCATCTACATCACAAAAATGGGCATGCACATTGTCCTTAACTCACCGATATTGCTAATAATGCTGCGACAAACATCCTCGTACATCT
The DNA here is from genome assembly GCF_949987535.1 of Balaenoptera acutorostrata. Taxonomy (NCBI): domain Eukaryota; kingdom Metazoa; phylum Chordata; class Mammalia; order Artiodactyla; family Balaenopteridae; genus Balaenoptera; species Balaenoptera acutorostrata. Next base: position 50,160,509 of record NC_080068.1, on the reverse strand, counting down.
TCCCTTACAGGTGACACTCCCTCTGGATTCCTATACCATTCCCGGCAGCAGAAATACTGGGGTATATGTAATATATGTGTCAGTCTGGTTCCCACCAGGAAAACAGAACCCACTCTAAGCACGTAAAACCAAGGGACTTTATTTATTTTTTAATTTAGTTATTTATTTATTTATTTTTGGCTGTGTTGGGTCGTCGTTTCTGTGCGAGGGCTTTCTCTAGTAGCGGCAAGTGGGGGCCACTCTTCATCGCGGTGCGTGGGCCTCTCACTCTCGCGGCCTCTCTTGTTGCGGAGCACAGGCTCCAGACGCGTAGGCTCAGTAGTTGTGGCTCACGGGCCTAGTTGCTCCGCGGCATGTGGGATCTTCCCAGACCAGGGCTCGAACCTGTGTCCCCTGCATTAGCAGGCAGATTCTCAACCACTGCACCACCAGGGAAGCCCCAAACCAAGGGACTTTAATGCAAAGAACATGTTGCAGAGGTGATGGAAGCGCTGAGAGCCAAACTGGGGATATGAGGTAACTGAGAGATTAGCAACAGCAGGAACACGCTTACTACATCCAAACTGCAGGAATTACTTGTAATAGGAGCCTGAGTCTGATGGCAGCTGCCCAGTGGAAGCTGAAAGAGAAGGAAAAATTATAGATACCCCCTTGGAGACAGAGGGAAAGAGAGAAATACCCTGACTTTTCCCTTCTCCCATCCCCAGTGTCCTATCAGTGCTTTCTGCTGCATTCCCAAATGCATCCTGCAGGTGCCAGAGCAGAGCAGGGACAGGTGAGGAACAAATAGAGGGCAGACAGTTGTAAGCACACCCTATACTTGATTTGACTAAGTCCTGCTAGACTGCTCTCCATAATAACTAGCACCAGCTATACTCCTCTCAGCAGCATGTCCCCACATACCATCTACTCTTTATGGTCTACTATACTCCAGAAAGTAGCAGTAGACACCTCTTCCATCTTCCTTTGAATGTGTCTAGCCTATTGCAGATGCCGCAGGTAGCTCCTTAAATCTAGCAGCTTCCGGGAGCTCGGGAACCCATCCAGCGGTTGGGCCATAGCCTCTTGAGGGCAGCAGCCTCAGCAGTTTTTGGTTTTTCTTGGGTTTTTTTGGCTGTGTTGGGTCTTTGTTGCTGCACGCAGGCTTTCTCTAGTTGTGGCAAGCAGGGGCTACGCTTCGTTGTGGTGCGTGGGCTTCTCACTGTGGTGGCTTCTCTTGTTGCAGAGCACGGGCTCTAGGCGTGCTGGCTCAGTAGTGGCGGCGCACGGGCTTAGTTGCTCCGTGGCACGTGGATCTTCCCGGACCAGGGCTCGAACCCGTGTCCCCTGCATTGGCAGGTGGATTCTTAACCACTGTGCCACCAGGGAAGCCCCACCTCATCAGTTTTATTTGTAAGGCCCTACTTGTCATTATGCTCAATGCTACTGACCAAGTGATAAATATACTTGTTGATTATTGGTGTCATGCCTTACCCCTTATTGTTACGATTTGCCTTGCAGACTGCATTGGTGGAAGTCTTCAACAAGCCACTTGTGGCACTGTGGAGGGAAATCTCTAGGGAGAGCCTGTGGGTGAGGGAAAGAGTTGATACTCAGCCAACAAGCATAGTTTAAGACCATAACGGTTGTCAGAACACTGTGTTGGTTGATAAATAGGCTCTGCTCTGAGCAATGCCAAGTGACCACTGTGCCCTGATTGCCTCAGCCACTTCCTTGGAAGCACCCCTCCCTCCAAGATCAGCAACTAAAGGGATATGTGTGGCCTGGCCAGGGGACTCTAGAACTCTGCTGCTGCAATCTGGCTCGCCACTTTCCCAATTGGTTCTTGCATATGGCTTACTGGTTGTTAAATATTTTAAATATCCTTCCCCTGGAGGAGTATCACAGAAGAAGCATAGGGGAAAGTCTGTAGACTTTTGGGTGTCCTATGACTCCCAGGAGCCTCCTTTCTATGTGTGACGATGGCAGAGAGAATTCTCCAGGATTATATTCCTGATAGAAAATGCTCCATATGTGTTTTGCTTTTCTATTCATTTACAGCATACACAGTAAAGTGCACAAGGCTGAAGTGTATTGCTCACTGAATTTTTACATGTGTACACCCATGTATCCACCACTCAGATCAATATATAGAACGTTTTCAGCCTCCCAGCTGGCCCCCTCCTGCCTCCTTTCCATCAATTACCCCCAAATAACCATAATACCACCATCTATCACTATTACTTAATTTTGCCTGTTTTAAAACTTCTGTAAATGGAAGCATAGAGTACGTACTCTTTTGAGTCTCGTTTCTTTTGCTCAACGTGAAAAATGTCCTTCCTTTGTGATTTATTTGGCTATTTTCCCAAATTGTTAAGTTGGATTCTTAGCTCATTAATTTCAACCTTTCTTCTTTCTTTTTTTTTTTTTTTTGCATTTTTTACAATTTTTAAAAATTGTGGCAAAATACATATAACATAAAATTTACCACTTTAACCATTTTTAAGTGTACAATTCAGCAGCATTAATTACATTCACAATGTTGTGCAACCATCATGATTATTTCCAAAATTTTGCATCACCCCAAACAGAAGCTCTGTACTCATTAAGAAATAACTTCCTATTCCTCTCCCCCTTGAGTTCCTGGTAACCTCTAACTTTCTGTCTCAATGAATTTGCTTCTTCTAGATATTTCATGTAAGTGGAGTTACACAATATTTGTCCTTTTGCGTTTGGCTTATTTCACTTAACATGATATTTTCAAGGTTCATGCATGTTGTAGCACGTATCAGAATTTCATTCTTTTTATGGCTGAATAGTATCCCATTGTATGTATATATCACATTTTGTTTATCCATGTATTTTTTGATGGACACTTGGAATGGTTCTACCTTTTGGTTATTGTGAATAATGGTGCTATGAACATACTGTACAAATAACTGAGTCCTTGTTTTTAATTCTTTTGTGTATATACCTAGGAGTGGAGTTGCTGGGTCATACAGTAAGTCTATGTTCAGCTTTTTAAGGAATGGCCAAACTGTTTTTCAAAGCAGCTGCATCATTTTATGTTCCCACCAACAATGAACAAGTGTACCAACTTCTCCACATCATTGCCAACCTTTAAAATTTTTTTCTTCTTCTTCTTCTTTTTTTTTTTAGGCTGCACTGTGTGGCATGTGGGATCTTAGTTCCTGAGCAGGGGTTGAACCTGCGCCACCTGCAGTGGAAGAGCAGAGTTCTAACCACTGGACCCCCAGGGAAGTCCCCTTCTTTGTTTTTATAGCCATTCTAGTTGGTGTGAAGTACTATCTCATCGTGGCTTTGATTTATATTTCACTAATGACTAATGATTTTGAGCATCTTTTAATGTGCTTACTGGCCATATGTATATCTTTGGAGAAATATCTGTTCAAGTCATTTGCCTATTTTTTAATTGGGTTGTTTGTCTTTTTGTTATTGAGTGGTAGGAGTTTTTTAAAAAATATTCTGGATATTATACTCTTATCAGATATATGATTTGTAAATATTTTCTCCCATTCTGTGGATTGTTTACTCTCTTGACAGTTTCCTTTGATGCACAACACACTGGTATGTAATTTTTATGAAGTCCAGTTCATCTATTTTTTCTTTCATTGCTTCTGCTTTTGATGTCATATATAAGAAACCATTGCCAAATCCAAGGTTATGCAAATTTGCTCCTGTATTTTCTTCTGATTGTTATAGTTTTAGCTCTTAAAATTGTCTTTAATCCATTTTTGAGTTGATTTTGGTATATTCCATAAGGTAAGGGTCCGATTCCATCCTTTTGCATGTGGCTATCCATTATTTACTGAGGAGACTATTATTTCCTCATTGGTCTTGGCACCTTTGTCAAATATCAGTTGACCATTAATTTCTAGGCTCTAAATTCTACTCCACTGGTCTATACAGATGATTTTGATTATTGTAGCTTTTAGTAAGTTTTGAAATAAGGAAACTGTTCTTTTTCAAAATTGTTTTGATTATTTTAGGTCCCTTAACCCAAAATTCCATATAAATTTTAGGATGAGTTTTCTATTTCTTCAAAAAACATCATTGGGACTTTGATAGGGATGCATTGAATCAGTATATCACTTTGGGTAGTACTGTTGTCTTAATAATAAGTCTTCCAAACCATGAACATGAGATATATTGATATTTCCATTTATTTAGGTCTTAACCTTTCTCCTTTTTCAGTTTAATAGTTTAAGGTGATTTCATTCTAAGTATCATTTTAGCTTCATCTCCCAGTTTTTGATATTTTTACATTTATTTTTAAATTTCTGTCTTGATATATTCCTTGACCCATGAATTATTTGTCTTGTTTTATTTTCAAATAAATGCTTTTAAATATGATTTTATTATTGATATTTAACTTAATTGCAATATGATCAGGGTTGTGGGTTAAATGATACCAAGTCAGAGATGTGTAAAACTTGTTTTATGAATTTGCAAATATAATGTTGTATATGTTCTTGAGAAGAATGTTTTCTATGATTGTTGGATGCAAAGTTCAGCATATATCCATTAGATCAAGCTTTAAATTCTTTGTCCTCACTGATTTTTTTGGTCTGTTTATTACTGAGAGTTGTATTAAAATCTTCCCATTAGGATAGTGTATTAATCAATTTCTTTTGTAGGTCTATCAATTTTCCTTTTTGTATTTTAACCTATGTTATTACGTGCATACAAGTTTAGAATTGTGTATCTCTGTCTATCTACTGTGTATGCATGTGTGTGAATTGAACCTTTTATCATTTTGCATAATGATACATTTAATACTCTTTATATATCTCTAATGATCTTTTTGCCTTAAAGTCTATTCTGTCTGATATTAATATAGTTACATCAGGTTTCGTTTGATTATTATCTACCTGGTACATCTTTCTTTATATTTCTTCAATCAATGTATTTATCTTCTTATTGATTAAATAAAATAATTCAGTATTTTAGATAAGTTCTTTTTGTTAATATCCACTGATTAGAATGTATTATGATTTTACACAACCCACTTTTTAAGAGAATACCAACGTATTTATAATTTTCTTTGCTCAACATTCCATCTCACATTGATATTCATTTGGGGATCATTTCCCTTTTATCTGAAGTGCAACCTTTATAATCTTCTTTAGTTATGGTCTTTTGATGATAAATTCTGCCATTTTTTGTTTGTCTGAAATGTTTTTGAGCCATATTATTGGAAGATAGTTCTGCTAAGTATGCAGTTCTAAATTGACAGTTGTTTTTACTCAAACCTTGATTATTTAATGTCTTTGATTTCTATAATTGCTTTAGAAGTTAGCTTTCAGTCTATTTTTTGTTCCTTTGTAAGTAATCTATCTTTCCTATCTGGCTATTTTTAATGTCAAATATTTGTCTTTTGTATTCATGGTGAAATGCTAAGTGAGATTTTATTCTTATTTATCTTATGTAGAGTCCACAGTCCTTCCTGAAATTGAGAATTTGTATCTTTAATCAAGTCTGGAAAATTCTTAGCCATTATCTTTTAAAATATTGCCTCTCAATAGACATTTTTCCAAAGAAGACATACAGATGGCCAACAGGCACATGAAAAGTTTTTCAACATCGCTAATCGTCGGAGAAATGCAAATCAAAACCACAATAAGAAATCACCTCACACTTGTCAGAATGGCTATCATCAAAAAGTCTAGGGGCTTCCCTGGTGGCGCAGTGGTTAAGAATCTGCCTGCCAATGCAGGGGACACGGGTTCGAGCCCTGGTCTGGGAAGATCCCACATGCCGCGGAGCAACTAGGCCCGTGAGCCACAATTGCTGAGCCTGTGCGTCTGGAGCCTGTGCTCCGCAACAAGAGAGGCCGCGATAGTGAGAGGCCCGCACACCGCGATGAAGAGTGGCCCCCGCTTGTTGCAACTAGAGAAAGCCCTCGCACAGAAAGGAAGACCCAACACAGCCAAAAAAAAAAAAAAAAATAGTCTACACAAAGAAGCAGGACATGCCCAATAAATGTTAGTTGGTGTTATTGTTGAAATTCCCCCCGCTCTCCTATAAGGCCCCCAACAGTGAAATTTTAGAATTAAATACAAGAAAGAGCTTTACTTTAAAAAAAAAAAAAGTCTACAAATAACAAATGTTGGCGAGGATGTGGAAAAAAGGGAACCCTCGTACACTGTTGGTGGGAATGTAAATTGGTGCAGCCACTGTGGAAAACAGTATGGAGGTTCCTTGAAAAATTAAAAGTAGAACTACCATATGATCCAGCATTTCCACTCCTGTATATAGCCAAAGAAAACAAAAACACTAATTTGAAAAGACACATGTACCCCAATGTTCATAGCAGAATAATTTACAATTGCCAACATATGGAAGCAACCTAACACCTTGTCCAGATGCCAAGGGTTTCTACTAATCCAAGACCATTTTATAATGTCTCAGCTTAAAGTTCTGTTGTTTTTGTTGTTCAAATGCTTTTTTTCTGGAAAGTACCATGAACTAAGTATTGCTGAGTATGTAGTAACATGTTACAGAGATAGTAATTAGTCCTTGAGTGGGAAAGATCCAGTAACAGTATTTGGCAACCCTGTTACGGGTATTTGAGTAACCCTCTTTGGAAATAAAATGATCACACTACCTGCCAATAGGGCTAAAAACAAAACAAAACCCCATCATCCTCACTCTTAAATAACATCTACTTGTTGGATTACTATATGTAACATATTTTACCTTTGTGTTGCAAAAGAGAAAGAAGGGGAGAGAGAAGAGAATGAATGAGAGATTCTCTGAGTAATGACTATAATTAAGGCATGGAATGTGGTGAAATAAAAAGAATCTTAGTTATTTCCTACCAGATATGAAATCAGACTTATTACATGGAGCAAATATCAACTTGTGAGGATACAGGAGTCATGAAAATAGGTGGTTTTTTATTAATTCATACAACACTACAAACTAACTAACAAGATGACAGAGACCAAGTCTGTTTTATCCCCCATTGCCTCCCCAGTGCCTAGCATGGCCATAACAAACAATATTTGTTGAATGAGGGCCTACTGTGTGCTATGCACAGTACTAGGAGCAAGGTGGACATGACCCTAATCCTCAGTCCTAAGGAGAAATCCTACTTCCTCAAAGTAATAAAAGCTGGAATTTGCAATCAAACAAATATTAACGATATTATCGAAGATAATGAAAACAACTAACAGGGCTCCTTTTCATGATTACATTCATAGCTTTCTCTATCAACTATTATAACAACTCTGTGAAGTAGCCGGGCAAATATTAACATCCCCAGTTCACAGTTGAGATAATAATAATACTCAGTAGTTATTGAGGGATTCTTACTTGCCAGAACAGCATTCAATGCTTTACATTCATTATCTCATTGAATTCCCCAATAACCCTATAGGCAGATACTACTATTTCCCCCATTTTCAGACTAGGAAATCAATGAAGCTAAAACAAATTTAAGCAACTGTGCGGCGGTGGGGGGGAGTGCATAATTATTAAGTGGCAGAATCATGATTTATCTCAAGTGGTGGGACTCCAGGGTTTTCCACTGTGCCTAGAAAAGGCAGCTGAACACACAGAGCAGGTGAAGATGCTGGAGCTAGTGCCAGTCGGGGCACCTTTATTACCATCCAGATATTTAACAGGTGCCCAAAGGTGAAGCTAATTTATTCCCAGAGAGTTTAAAGAGAAGACTCATCTTTAAATGACTACAAAAAGTATCCCACCATAACAGACACAGTTTAACTACTGCAATAATTTTGAGGGAAGAGAATGTTTTGCTGCTATTTCCTCTAGAAGCGATGCTCACTATTTAAATCAGGAACATTCAGAAGCAGCAAGAGAACTTAGCAAACCCCAAATACATCCGCACGCAATCCATATTTACGTGGGCAACTGCCTATCACGGCCAACTGGATGGCAATTTTACTGCTGAAGTTGAGTCCAGGCAAAAGAATCAAGCAACGCAAGAGCTGAGAGGGACTCTGGAAACCAGCTGGTGACTAGCTAGATACCAGTGCGCAGCCCCCGATTTACGGAGGCGGTGAGACTCGCGGAGTTCCAAGACCTCCAGAAAAGCATTCCGTGCTAAAAGGCCTTCCCACCATTAGAAATCACTCTATGCCTTTCGCCCCCTTTCCACTCCTTCTCTTGCTCTCTCTCCAGCTGCTTTCTTCCTTTTCTTCAACACATTTTTTGAAACGGTGGTGAACAAAATAAACACGAACACGCCTTCCCAACAGATTAAAACATAATTAAACCAAGAACCTGATCCTTCGCGCGTCCCCTGCCACAGTCCACGCCCCCGGGCGTTGGAGAAGGCTCTGGTAAGGCGAGGGTTGTGGAACGCAGGGACGCCACGGGGACGCGTGTTCCCCCCTAGCAGCAGCGGGGCGCACCGAGCGAGTCTGGGCAGCGCACAGCTCCGCGGGTCTCCTAGCGACCCGAGAGGCGGGGGAAACACACCACCGGAAGCCGGGTGGGCAGCGGGGGAACCACGGCTGACCGCAAGCGGCTGTTCGCACCGGCGGCGCGGGCCAGCGTGTCGCTGGGCATGGACTGCAGGCCCTGGTAAGCGCGCGCACGCGCGAGGGCGCATCCTGCGGGTGGAGCGTGGGGGGAGCTTGCACGCCCTGCTTGCTGCGGCTGGGGGCGGGGGATGGCCGGGGGCCGCGGAGGACCCAACTCCCTTTACTCCTCATGGTCCCCCGCAAAAATAGACCGTAACCAGCGCGCGACGTTCCTCAATGCCAAGGACACCTTTTTTTTTTTTTTTTTTTTTAATCCTCACTGTCCCCCAGAGGATGTAGATGAATATACCCATTCCAGATGGGAAACTGATGGCCATAGAGTCCTCTGCGGAGACTGGTTTAGCCTGCGACCCGCCCTTCTCGGGGTTAGACAGCACCTGGAGCCTTGGCCACCCAGCTGGTAACTGTGGCCAAGCTGAGCCCGTGTTTGGAGAGTACCTCGGGTACTGGGGTGGTCTGCTGCCGTTTTGAATGTGTTGATCTCGGAGAGACAGCGGTCAGCTGTCCTGAAGAGAGGTCTTAGTTCCCTGCCCAGGAATTGAACCTGGGTAGCCTGGATGAAAACCAGGAATCCTAGCCACCAGGGGCTAGAGGCTAGAAGCAAAGTTCCCCTGGCTCTTACCCCCATTGAAAGCAAGAATGTTTCAAGGAGGCAAAAACTGTAAAAAACAGGTACAGCGTTTATTATTAGAGACACAGCACAATGTATGGGAGAGCACACACTGAAACAGTTTATTTAAGTCAGGAGCTAGGCAGAAATACACACCCAGAGAGAAAGGGTATGGGCGTCCTCTCTTAATGAGGAGGAGGCAGTAAGTCAGAAACTAGGCGGAAGTACACAACCAGAGAGGAGTGCTGGCCTCCTGAATGAGAAAAGCAGTGAAGAGGTGATTTAAATCCCTTCTATAGGACAGTCCTTCCAGGTCTTTGTTTACATCTGGCCAATTATCTTGCTTCTTTGTTCACACCTGACTGGTCCTAGGATGCTCCCCAACATGTGTGTGCAACTTTTTGCTAAGATGGATCCCACTGCAGAGGCCTGTGGGTGCATGTCCACACTTACTATGGGGTAGCGCCCCCTCCCTTTTTGACCGCCAAGGAGCCTTCCTGCGCATGTGCAGAAAGGGAAGTTTTCCTGACTTCAGGAGTGGTCATCTTATCTCTTTACTTCAGCAGAGCTCAGCTTCTGCCACTGGCGTTGTCCTTGGAGTGTCTGGGGGAGAACAAAGCTTCAATTTTACTCGACGTGACAGACACCAGCTGTCCAGCCCAGGGACCCATCTGTCTCCTACCTCAGTGTCACTGCCGCAGGACAGGAAGCTGAGGCTTTCTGCCTTTGCTGATTCCTCGAGCTGCTTATGAGAATGGAATTCGGCTCTCTTGTAGGCAGCACAATGTGGTGGTTAAGATTACAAAGTCTAGAATCAGAAAGGCTGGAGTTGAAGGCCAGTTTTCCTCTTGTTTGACTGGTGACCTTAGGCAACTTAGTTGCTGTTTCTGGACTCAGTTTTCCTACCTGTAAAATGGGGACAATAAAAGGAATCAGCTTTATAAGATTGTTGTGAGGATTTACTGACATAGCACCTGTGAAGCAGTTACTGCCACATACATGCACTGTATACATGTTAGCAATTATGAACTCTTTGAGAATCTCTCCCCAACCCCATTTTCAAACTGTTTGCTTCGAAATAATTATAGACTCACAACAAGTTGCAGATACAGTGCAGAGGCCCCATATACCCTTCCTCCAGATGCTTCCAGTAGTACCATCGTGCATAATGATAGTACATTACCAAAGCAGGAAATCAGCACTGGTGCAGTATATGAATTAGACGGTAGACTTTACTTGAATTTCACCAGTTTTCACTTGTACTTGTGTGTGTGTGTGTGTGTGTGTGTGTGTGTGTGTGTGTGTGGTTCAGTAAAATGTTGTCATATGTATACATCAAGACACAAAACTGTTTCCTCACCGCAAGAGAACCACTTCATGCTATCCCTTTATTATCATTCATTTTCCTGCCACAACCCTTGGCAACCACTAATTTGACCTCCATTTCTATAATTTTGTTCTTTTGAGGATGTTAGATAAATAGAATAATACCTTTATTAAAGGTATAAAACTTTTGAGATTGGCTCTTTTTCATTCAGCGAAAGCCCTTGAGATCCATCCAAGAGATTGTGTGCATCAACAGTTAGTTCATTTTTACTGCTGAGTTGTACTTCGCGGCATGGATGTACCATGGCTTATCCATTCATGTGCTGAAAGACATTCAGGTCGTTTCTAGTTTTTAGCTATTACATATAAAGCTGCTATGAACATTTGCGTACAGGTTTTTGTGTGAACATAAGTTTTCATTTCTTTAGTATAAATGCCTGACACTTTTGCAATTCTTAAAAGTGGAAATATCCAAGTATCATATAGTGACTGTGAAAATAGTAAATGTTTAGAAAAAATGTTTTATTTTCTGGGTCAAGCAAAATTTTTCATGAACTTAACAGAATGCAGAGAGGTAAGCTTATCAGCTATGAGAGGTAAAGTGGGGTCATGGGAAGCCCTCCAGCCAGATTGGTTGCCTTATTCACCTCTTTGGAACTCAGTTTCCTCATTGAAAAGTGAGGAAGGTGGACTAGATTTCTTTCAAAGTTTCTGCCAGCTGTAACAATCTATGAGGTTTGAGCTAGCTGCCACACTTTCCCCATTTTGAGTTGTATGACTGTCCTTAAGTAAAAATATTGGTTATCAGATTTGATTTTCTGAAGTGCTTGGGTGTTTGAATTTGTTGTAAATGTGTGGAAAATACACTTTGGTAAAGATATTTAATACTGTGGAGGGTAACTTGCTAACAGGTCATACTGAGTGGGTCATCAAATCTCAAGATTAGATGGAATTTTGACATTCCCACCACTTAGCTATTTAAGAGTGATTTATTAATTGCAAAGGGCAACTTTTTGTAAACTCATGTTTTTATATCCTTTCATTTAGATCTTCGCAGTAGAGATGGGTTAAGCCCTTACAACACATACATGCACGCACAGCAAGCGAGAAGTTTCTAGGACTCATAAGAAAAGAATAGAGATCAAGTTGGAACCTCTTAAAAATGTTTTGTGCCCATAAGGATGAGTTCAACAAGGAGTAGATTTGCTGTAACGAGTAATTATAGATGAGAAGGGCCTGAAGGTGGAAGAGGCTTCAAGGAAAGACACCAATAATATAGAAATATCTGACTAGGGCAGTGTGATGTATTAGGATAATGAGAGACCTGCCATTAAGCTGCTCAGGTTCCAAGTCCTGACTTTGGCAATGGCTGGATATATTAGATTATCCAGGTCCCATTTTCCTTCCTATTTGTCCATCTGTCTCTTCCATCTTAGCTTCATGCCCTGACTACTCAGTGCAAACAGGGGTCTGATGGGTAAAGAAACAGAATGAAGCAGTCTGCATATAAGGCAGTAGGGAGTGGTAGAGACTGTGAATAAGAGAGCATAGGACTTGTCTAAAGATGGCAGCCCTTATACCAATAATGGCTCCATGGATAGGTGGACCCAGTGTCCCCAGAGCTCCTGATTTTTGTTCCAGCTTATTTGTGTGAACTTTTTTATATGTCAGAAGCTCTGGCATAGTGGTTAAACACCTTTCTCCAGAGGCACACTACCTGTATTAAAATTTAAGCTCTTCCCCTTATTAGCTGTGGGAACTTTGACAAGTGTTTGTTTTTCAACTTCTTTGTGCCTCAATTTCCTTGTCTGTAAATGGGAATAATATTAGTACCTACTTCATAGGATTGTTATGAGATTAAAATAAGTTAATTCATGTAAAGCACTTAGAACAACAGGTGTTATATAGAAAGTTCTCAATACATGTGAACTATTATGATTCTTATTAAAACACAAATGGGATCAAATGACAGGTTTGTGGGCCTGATACAGTCCATGAGCAACCAGTTTGCAACCCTTAGCCCCCTGAGTTTAGAGGAGAAATCGAGGTCCACAAAGGTTAAATGAAGGGCGAAGGTCATGCAGCTAGTTAGGGGAGAGTTGTCACTGTGTCCAAGTTCTTCCCACTGCACTGTGTCCCTTTAAGGGATAAGAAAGAGTCCCAGGAGGGGTCACAACTTGTGAGCATTCTTCACAAAGAGACTGGATAGCTGGACGGTGGTGACAGCACCACCAAATGTAATAATGGATGGATGATATTTACACATAGTGACACGGATGAGCCTTCATGGTATCCTGCTTGGTAAGCAAGTGACAGAATAGTACCATTTATGTACATGAAGGATACCCAGGTCTCATGAGGATGTCTGCAAACAACGGGTACATTCCAAATCTGTCAGAGTGGTTTTGCTTGTGCAGGGGAGGGTAATGATGGTGGGGTATGGGAATAACGTAGAATAAAGAAAACAGGAGCGGGGCCTTGCACAGACCAGCGATAATGTGCCGTGAACCAGGACTACGATTAACTCAGACTTCTCCACGTGACCCTCCCTTCCCCCACCTCTCCTCCTAAAACAGGTGGAGACCAGCCTGCTCACAGCCTCCTTCTCCCACCCTTGTGGTCCTTGTGGTCCATAACACCGGCATGTTGTCTTGCAGGTCCAGAGAAGATCTGCCGTCCAAGTGCTTCACAAAGCACAGGCGCAGGTCGCCAGGTCCCACGTCACTGAACAGCCGGCAGTGGAGATTTGTGAGAACGCGACTGGATGACTTCCGGAAAGGCCGCCCGCCGCGCGGAGGTGGGATCACTCAGGGCCCCGAGGAGGGCTTTCTCCCCCAGATTTATCACAGAGCTCCCCGACCTGCCCCGAGCAGGAGACAGAAGAACATGCTGCCTCGGGAAGCAGCCCCGTGTTCCACGCTCTCGCCGGCCCGGCAGGCACGGAACGACTTCCGGGCGGACGTGGAGGCCCAGCCGACCCCGCACCCCTCGGCTCTCTACGCGGACCTGGAGGAAGACATGCCTGCAGAGGTGACCACCTGGAGAATATCGCTCCTTAGAGGCCTGGGGAGTTCCCTCCAGGGCGTGAGGGTGATGAATGTCTCCCCAGGGGGAGCGTTCTCCTGGGGCTTGGAGCCGCCTTCTAAGAAACGCAAATGGCGGCAACGTACCCGCTGCTCCGTGTGCTTCCTACGAGGCCATCCGACTTATAAAGGCCCAGCAAACCAGAAGTGTTTGGCTTCTTTACCCCTGAAGCTCTACCAGTCTACTCTGCTTGTGACTTTTTAGGGGGAGAATATAGTGGAGGAATTGTTCAGTCTTGCTTCTGTCACGTTAGCCTGGTCTGGGGAGGTGTCCATGAGAATTATTAACTGATGGCTAGCAAGGCACCTGAGCACCTGAAATGGCATGGGAAAATTCACCAGATTGCCAAGACTAGGGCTGGGCAGCAGCTGCAATATGTCACCGCTGTCCCAGGCTTCTTTTTTTTTTTTTTTTTTTTTAATGGTATCCATTTTTATTTTTTTTTTAATTTTATTTATTTATTTATGGCTGTGTTAGGTCTTCGTTTCTGTGTGAGGGCTTTCTCTAGTTGCGGCAAGTGGGGGCCACTCTTCATCACGGTGCGCGGGCCTCTCACTATCGCGGCCTCTTGTTGCAGAGCACAGGTCCCAGGCTTCTTTTAACTTGCAGGTCTAATGTCCTTAGCTTACGTCTTCTTGTCCTTATAGCTCAAAATGGCTTCCACACCTCCAGGCATCGGGTCTGTCTTTCAGACAAGAAGGGGAAGGGGCAAAGTTTAAAAGTTGCGTGCCAGCTGACTCTTTTAATTAGGCAAATAGTAGCTTTCCCAGTAAACATCTCATTCATCAGACCACTCTTAGCTGCTAGGGAGTCTAGAAAATTGAATTTCTTGGGTGGGTATTGCAGCACTGAACAAAATCCAGGACAGAATTCTATTAGATTTAAGGAAAGGGGGCAGGATGGATATTGGACAGGGAACTAACAGTGCCTGCTACCCCCCCGACCCCCCTACCCCCCTACCCCCTGCAGTCTGTTACCTATGTCAGCAAGCATGACAGTTGTTGAGAAGGTGAACTCCTCTGCTCAAAGCTTCTCATTCGGAGTGAAGTCCTTGCCATGGTCTGGAAGGCCCTGCGTGTTCTGTGCTCCATCCCATTCCTGCCCTGCTCCCTCTCCAACCTCACCGCCTACTCCTCTGCCCTCCTCACTCGGCTGCAGCCACTCTGGCCTCCTGGCTGCTCAGCAAATGTGAACAAGCATGTCCAATTTAGGTCTCTGTTCCTTTGTCTGCCAGGCTCACTCCTTCACTTGCTTCGCTCTTTCCTCAATTATCTCTTCACTGGAGAGGCCTACATAAAATAGCACTCCCCTCCCCCTCATCCTCTGTCCCTTACCATGATCTATTTCCATCCTAGCAGTTGTCAGCCCTGGGCTCCTCACTGGAATAAAAGCTGTACAAGGGCAGGGCTTTTCAAGGGCAGGGATTTTATCTGTGTCTTTCACTGTGTACCACCAATACCTGGCATATGGTAGACACTCAATAAATATTTATGGATAATGAATGAATGAATGAGTAAGTGATTAGTGTCAGGGAAGTCTGTAGAAAGGACAATTGGAATTTCTAATCAATGATTTGCCCCCTGGGCTTTCCTTCACTGCCTCCTGCAGGCCAGAGCTTCTGAGTCCGTGACAAAGAGATTGTTTGCACACATCCTTAGAGGGCACATGGGACTGTGGCTCTTATTCCCATGTCTGACCTCCTCAAACAGATGTGTTGGCTTCCTTCTGAAGCAGGATCTCTTCTTGTGGTGCTATGATGGCCACCAGCAGCTCTAGATGTAAATTTTACCCAGAAAAACAACACCTCTTTTTGCACGGTTCCAGCAAGATTCCATGACCAAATTTCCCTGGGTCTCACTTGGGTCTTGTACCCATTCCTAAGCCAGTCACTGTGGGCCTGATTAACCTGGTCAGCCTGCAGAGTGAGGAGTGGTCAGGCCAATTCAGGTCACAAGGACTGAGAGTGGAGGGAGACATGATTCTCCAAAGAAAAGTCTAGATACTGTTACTCATAGGAGGAAGAATGGATGGTGGGCAGTCAAATAAACAGAAATCCTCTAGAGACACTTTTTTCTGTGGGGCAGTGAGGTCCAGGTGGGCCCAGAGGCACTGTTCCATCTAGAGGAGATGGAACTTCAGTAAAAAGGCCACATAGCTAATGTCTAGGTGATGGACGTTTACCTGCAGCACCCAGTGCTGTATTTGCACTGGAATTGATGAACAGAATTGACCAACTGGAAAGGAAAAGGAAATGGACGACTAGGTCTATTCTGTTTTTGAATCAAGGGGCACCCTTTTCAGCTCATCTTTCTTTCCTCCAAAGTTGTTTTCTGTTTGTAACTCTTATTAAAGGTGCTGGAAGTGCTGGATCCTGACAGGAAGCTGGAGGACACATGGGGTTATTGTCAGGGCACCCGGAAAAGAATGAAGGAACCCACAAAACTTTTAAGAAAACGTTCTACCCAAGTCTACCTGGGGCGGTAAGTATCGTTCTTAACCTCTCGCTCATTCCTGTCCCGTGATGAAACATTCTAGTACAGATCTTCCTTGACTTATGGTGGGGTTATGTCTCCATAAGCCATGGTACATGGAAAATACCGTAAGTCAAAGATGCATTTAGTACACTTAACCTACCAAACATCATAGCGTAGCCTAGCCTACCTTATATGTGCTCAGAACACTTCCATTAGTCTACAGTTGGGCAAGATTATCTAACACAAAGCTTATTGTATAATAAAGTGTCGAATATCTCATGTCATTTATTGAATACAGCACTGAAGGTGAGAAACAGGATGTTTGTGTGGGTACAGGATGGTTGTAAGTGTATCGGCCGTTGGCCCTTGTGATCACGTGGCTGACGGGGAGCCGTGGTTCGCAGCCCAGCATCACGAGACAGTATCATCACTGCATATCACCAGCCCAGGAAAAGATCCAAATTCAAAATTCAAAGTGCATTTTCTAGTAAATGAACGTTGCTTGCTTCTACTCCATCATGAAGTAGAAAAATCGTTAAGTCGAACCATCATAAGTCAGTGACGATCTGTAGTTACCTTCTGAAAGCTTCTCATCTTTAGAATATTTTAGGAATAATTAAGAATCTTTAGAATAATTAAGAGAAGTAAAAGTAACTAAGTTCCTGAGGATGAGGGAAGGGAGCCTCGGGTCCCGCTTTGAATAGTGTTTACTTCATAAATGGGTGTGAATTAGCCAGCTATGGAGTGAGTACGGGTGTATCTGCGTGACTCTAGGACAGCTGTCGGAGAAGAAGAAAACTGCAGAAAACCTGATTGACTTTGATTAGCCCACAGTGGCTTTCTGCATTATCTGTGGCAGAAGCCCTTTTATTCAACAGGACTGAGACCAGTAGTTGGTTGAATAACCAACCAAACAAACCAACCAACCAAGAGGCTAGCATAGGGAAGTGTAGAAGGTGATACTTTAGTACTTGACACATTTTACTTTACCCTAAAACATAACTGTACATTCACTTGCTAGTCTTTTAATATAAAGCCTTTTTTGGAGTATGGGTCTGCTGCTTGGAGTTTCCCGGTCATCTTTTTTGCATAAACTACACCAGGAATGCCACCTTCATTGAACCTTTCCAAAGCACTAAGCTTAATTTTCAAAGAAACTGCTCTCTTTCATATCACACTTTTGTTTTCCCCATTCACATATTATTTAATTTAAAATGTAAATGCCATGATAAGTATACTTGACACAAACAGATTTGGGATATGCATTTGACTGTTGAAATTAATGAGATCACTGGCAGGCAGTGAAGCGTATGGGTGAACTAGAGGGCAGCCCAGCCACAGAACCCAGGCCACTTACATAGGACCCAGGACCACGGCCAGGGTGTTTGGAAGGGGCCACGGAGAGCTTTGCTAGTCTCACGAGTTAGCTACATGGAAGTGGAGTGAGAGAGAATCCACTGATTAATTATACATGTTGGTTAGGGTGGGACACGAGGTGACAGGAGCCCCACTGTTCTGGCCCCTTAGTGTACCCCTGGTCAGTTTGGGGAGAGCAACTGGGCAAACTCCTCTCAGCTCTGCCCTTCTACTGGAAAGCAAGACGGCCCATGGAGGCACGAGTTCTCCTCTCTTCCTTCCTTCTTGAGGGGAGCCCCACCCTGGTGCATGCTGCTGCTGCCCGGATGGGACAGTCTGCCCATTTCTGGATTTCAGTTAGCAAGTCCTCTTGGACCTGAACCCAAGTGCTCCAACATGGCTGCTGCCAGCGATAAAGGGGACATTTTGGCTTTTGTCTTTGCTCTTTGTGTTATTTTTCAGTGCTTAGAATGTGGGTGGGGAAGAGGGAGGAGTGTTGTAAGTAGGGGGTCACCTTGGAGACTCCAACAGTGTGGGTCAGTGTGGTCCTGTGAGCATCTTTGAATTCTTGACCCTCAGGGACCACTAGCTCATTCTATTTATGCAAAAAGATCAACAGTACTTATCAAGCACCTACTATGGGTCATGGTCAGTGCTAGGTTCTGAGGACGCAATGGTAAACAAGTTAGGACCCCATCCTCGTGGTGATTGCAGACTGGTGTGGAAGAAAGCATTAAATATCAAGGGCATCGAGTCTTTGTTCACAAAGCCATATGTTTATGAAATATTACTTTTCTTTTATTTCTATTTATATCTGACACCCAGCCCTCATCCCACTGAATAGCAAACATTCAGTCATGGTCATTTTTTGTAGTATAAGAAAGTGGGATAGGCCTCTAGCAATTGCAGAGGCAATTAGATTGATATTTCATTTCCTTCTGGTTTTGGGGACTCTTTCTTTTCTCAACCCTTGCTGTTTCTGTCACGCTCTGTGCATCCACCCCACTTTCCCCATCCCATCTCAACACCTACATAATTATTTCAGTGAGCTTGGGTTTCTACACAATATAAGATCTGTCTTTCACTTAGGCAGTTTTCTTAGTCAACCCTGCAAAAATCTCCAGGGCAAGACATTTCAAGCTAATGGGTTATCTACTTAAGAGCGGAGAAGGTAAAGTATAGAGAAAATGAACAAAATTAATGTGTTAATAAATTGTCACATCACAAAATGAATGTATAATTATATAATGGCGAGGGTCTTTTTGTCAGTGTATTCTCAGTTTCCTATGGCTGCTACACAAAGTAACACAAACTTGGTGGCTGAAAACAATAGAAATTTATTATCTTGCAGTTCTGAAGGCCTGAAGTCAGAAATCAGTATTACTGTGCTGAAATCAAAGTATCTGCAGGTACATGTTCTTCCAGAGGCTCTAGGGAATAATCTATCCCTTGCCTCTTTCAGCTTCTGTAGGCTTCCAGCCTTCCTTGGCTTGTGGCCATATCACTCCATTCCTCAAAGGGCAGCATCTTCAAATCTCTCCCTGCCCTGTCTTCACATCACCTTCTCCTCTGTGTGCATCAAATCTTCCTCTGCCTCTCTCCTATAAGGCACTGTGATGGCGTTTAGGGCCCACCTGGATAATCTCCCCATCGCAAACTCCTTATTTTAATCATATCTGTAAAGACTCTTTTCCACATAAGTAACCTTTAGAGGTTGCAAAGATTAGCACCTGATCTCTTTGGGAGCCATTAGCAGCCTCTCCCATCTTTAAAACAACTTTCTTTAACTATATAGTCTCTTCTTTCCTTTAGACCAGAACTCCTTGAAAGAGGTGTCCATACTCACTTCCTCTTTCATTCTTTCTTGAACGCACAGCAATCAGAACTCCACTGGATCTCCCTTGGGTCAAGGTCACCATTGGCCTCTATGTTACCTAATCAGTTCTCAGTGATCACCACTTGATGTAACAGTAGCAGCTGACACAATTGATATCATCTTTCTTGAAACACTTTTTCATTTTGTCTCTGGTACGTCCTCTTTCTTGGCTCTCCTCCTGCGTCATGCCCTCTCCCCAGTCTTCTTTTGCTGGTCCTTCCTCACCTTCTTTTTAACCTCGAAGTGCGTCAGTCTCTGACGTCTTCTTTTCTGCATGTTTACGCGATCTAAGTCACCTCATTCAGTCCATCTATGTATGGATGTTTAACATTTGCCTTTGAGTGTATAATTGGCATCTCAGACTCAACAAGTCCTAACTGAACTCTTGATTTCTTCCCCAAACCTACACCCGCTTCTGTCTTCTCCAGATCAGTAAATAGTAACTCCATTCTTCCAGTGGCTTTTGAAACAGTGGTTGCAATCTGACGAAAAATCCTAACGCCTTTACCTTTGAAATATACCTAGAATCTCACCTGTTCTACTACTGTCAGTCTATCCAAGATACCATCATCTCTTGCCTGGATTATTGGAATAGTTTACTAACTGGTCTCATGGCCTTCACCCAGCCCCCACCCTCTGCCCCAGTCTATTTGTTGCACAATAGATAAAGTGATTCTGTAAAAAACTTAAGTCATACAGTATCAGTCCTGTGCTCAAAATTCTCCAGTTGTTTACTTATTCAGAGTAAACTCCATAGTCCTTACAGTTGCCTCTCAAGTTCCTTATGATCAGGTTCCCATTGTCTCTTCAGGCCTCATCCTCTACTATCATATCCTTTAAGTACTCCTCTCCAGTCGCAGTGACCGATTTGTGTGCCTCATACATGCCTAGCACCAACCTCAGGGCCTTTGCACATGCTTTTCTTTTCTGCCTGGTGTCTGCATTGTTTGACATCTACATGGTTTACTCCCTTTCTTCTTTTGGGTCTCTGCTCAAAGATCACTTTGAGGGGCTTCCCTGGTGGCGCAGTGGTTGAGAATCCGCCTGCCAGTGCAGGGGGCACGGGTTCGAGCTCTGGTCCCGGAAGATCCCACATGCCGCGGAGCAGCTGGGCCCGTGAGCCACAATTGCTGAGCCTGCGCGTCTGGAGCCTGTGCTCCGCAACAAGAGAGGCCGCAATGGTGAGAGGCCCGCGCACTGCGATGAAGAGTGGCCCCCACTCGCCACAACTGCAGAAAGCCCTCGCACAGAAATGAGGACCCAACACAGCCATAAATAAATAAATAAATAAAATTTAAAAAAAAAGATCACTTTGAGATAACTTTTCTGTATAAATAAGAGCCCCCTGTCATCACTCTCCAACCCTCCTGCCCTGTTTTATTTTTCTTTATACCACTTATAATCACCTGGTACATATTTGTTTAGCTCTTTCCTATCTGTCTCTCCCTACTCAATTGTAAGCTCTGTGAGGACAGGGTCTTAACTTTATTTACAGCTGAATCCAAATGCCTAGAATGGTGCCTGGCACGTAGTTGGTGCCTAATAAATATTTGTTGAATGGATGGATGGATGAATTAATATATAGGTGCTATGAATAAAAGGTACAGGGTACTATGAATAAAATGTGGGTTCTGGGGACAGACTGTGTGAATACCTCCCTGAGGAAGTGGCATGTATGTTGAGACATAATGGGGATGAGAGAATGGAGTTGGCATTGCAGTCAGTTAGAATACCATGTACAAAGGCCCTGTGGCTGGATGGGAGCATGATAAATTCATGGGACTGAGAGGGGACCACTATGGTTGGAGCTCAGAGAGTGAGGGAGGGTGTAGTTACAGAAGAATCTGGAGAGATAGGCAAGGAACAGGCCGTGAAGAGCCCTGAAAACTGAGTTTAGACTTAGATCTTTACTGGAGGAGTAACAAGAAGCTATTGAACTCAAAAATCTTGTACCTGAATGTCCATAGCAGCATTATTCATTATAGCCAAAGAGTGGCAACAACTCAAATATCCATCAACCAACTGATGATGGATAAACAAAATATGGTCTCTCCATACAATGGAATATTATTCAGCCATAAAAAAGGAAGAAACTACTGATACATGCTGCAGCATGTAGGAAACTTGAAAACATTATGCTAAGTGAAAGAAGTCAGACATAAAAGATCATATATTATATGGTTCCATTCAGATAAAATGCCCAGAATTGGCAAATCCACAGAGACACAAAGTAGATTAGTGGTTTTTAAGAGCAGAGAGAATGGTGGGGGTGCGGAGATGAACAGTGACTGTTAATGGTTATGGGGCCTCTTTTTTTGGGGTGACGAAGATGTTCCAGAATTAGTGGTGATGGTTGCACAACTTTGTAAATATATGAAAGCAACTGAATTGTATACTTTGAAATGGTAAATATTAGGGTGTGTGAGTTATATCTCAGTATTTAAAAAGAAGCTATTGAAGAGGCTTAATCCAGGATGAAGGGTAGCTGCCTTTGATAAGACAAGATTTACATTTTGGGAATGGATTAGGGATTAGCAGTTAGGGCCTTAAGAGAAAATGCAGAGACCCCAGCAAGGAGCCTTTTGCAACAGTCCAGAGAAGGAGACAGAGTTAAAATCTACCAGATTTACTAATAGGCTGGATTTTAGGGCTGAGGGAGAGAGAAGGCAAGGATATCTCCTACTTGTCAAGACAGTCTTGACAGATTCCAAGCACTGTAATTTGGGTTTTTACCTGAAATAGGTCTTAAAAAATGGTACTCAAAATTTTAAAAAAATTAACTTACAGTGATAAAATTCTATATCAGCTTTAATTGTTCTAAATAAATATGATATACTTGTCTTTATGATATTGATAATGAGAATATGATCTTTGAAAAATATTAACATGTAATTTGTACAAGCTTGCAAGAGCCTGTTAAACATACTTGCATTATGAGCTCCTCCCCAAGATACTATTTGAAATCCACCTGGATTCATGGCGCTTTGTATTGTGATTCTTTGATGATCTCATTAACTTTAGTCCCAAGAAGACTCCTGTGTCACATCCAGGCCAATGGCTTTATGAAGAAAAGAAGCCAAGTGAAACAGATCTGCTCTGCAATGATGGTCCACTTCTTCACGAAAACGTACGCAAAGGAGTTAGCGACTTCTGCAGCTGGGCTGCTAAGTTTGTAAGTTACTGGTAATACTTACAAGTCGAGCTCAAAGTTGTTTTTGTTAAAAAACAGTGTTTGGATATAATCTAAGTCAAATAGGCAAAGTCGTAAAGGAATCTTTTGACTCTCCCACTGTTTAAAATAGAAATGTTTCTTGTAGGTGAAATTTCTGGAAAGTTTGCAAGCTTAAGGCCAATGTTTGAATGTTTATTGTTTATATGTACATTGCTGTTGTTTCAAATATATATATTTTAATTTTTAAATTTTTTAATTATTTTTTTAATTAGCTTTTTATTTTGGAATTGTTTTAGATTTACAGAAAAGTTTCAAAAATAGTAAGAAATTTCCCATATATCTCATGCCCAGTTCCTCCTATTAATAACATCTCTCATGTTAATAATTAGTATGGTACACTTGAAAAAATTAATGTGCCATTATCAATACATTTTTTTTGAATTTTATTTATTTTTTTATACAGTAGGTTCTTATTAGTCATCCATTTTAAACACATCAGTGTACACATGTCAAACCCAATCGCCCAATTCATCACACCACCACCCCCACCCCCCTGCCGCTTTCCCCCCTTCGTGTCCATACATTTGTTCTCTACATCTGTGTATCAGTTTCTGCCCTGCAAACCAGTTCATCTGTACGATTATTTTAGGTTCCACATATATGCGTTAATATACGATATTTGTTTTTCTGACTTACTTCACTCTGTATGACAGTCTCTAGATCCATCCACGTCTCTACAAATGACCCAATTTTGTTCCGTTTTACGGCTGAGCAATATTCCATTGTATATATGTACCACATCTTCTTTATCCATTCGTCTGTCGATGGGCATTTAGGTTGCTACCATGACCTGGCCATTGTAAATAGTGCTGCAATGAACATTGGGGTGCATGTGTCTTTTTCAATTATGGTTTTCTCTGGGTGTATGCCCAGTAGTGGGATTGTTGGGTCATATGGTAATTCTATTTTTAGTTTTTTAAGGAACCTCCATACTGTTCTCCATAGTGGCTGTATCAATTTACATTCTCACCAACAGTGCGAGAGGGTTCCCTTTTCTCCACCCCCTCTCCAGCATTTGTTGTTTGTAGATTTTCTGATGATGCCCATTCTAACTGGTGTGAGGTGATACCTCATTGTAGTTTTGATTTGCATTTCTCTAATAATTAGTGATGTTGAGCAGCTTTTCATGTGCTTCTTGGCCATCTGTATGTCTTCTTTGGAGAAATGTCTACTTAGGTCTTCTGCCCATTTTTGGATTGGGTTGTTTGTTTTTGTAATATTGAGCTGCATAAGCTGTTTATATATTTTGGAGATTAATCCTTTGTCCGTTGATTCGTTTGCAAATATTTTCTCCCATTTTGAGGGTTGTCTTTTCGTCTTGTTTATGGTTTCCTTTGCTGTGCAAAAACTTTGAAGTTTCATTAGGTTCCATTCGTTTATTTTTGGTTTCATTTCCATTACTCTAGGAGGTGGATCAAAAAAGATATTGCTGTGATTTATGTCAAAGAGTGTTCTTCCTATGTTTTCCTCTGAGAGTTTTATAGTGTCTGGTCTTACATTTAGGTCTATAATCCATTTTGAGTTTATTTTTGTGTATGGTGTTAGGGAGTGTTCTAATTTCATTCTTTTACATGTAGCTGTCCAGTTTTCCCAGCACCACTTATTGAAGAGACTGTCTTTTCTCCATTGTATATCCTTGCCTCCTTTGTCATAGATTAGTTGACCATAGGTGCATGGGTTTATCTCTGGGCTTTCTATCTTGTTCCTTTTATCTGTATTTCTGTTTTTGTGCCAGTACCCTATTGTCTTGATTACTGTAGCTTTGTAGTATAGTCTGAAGTCAGGGAGTCTGATTCCTCCAGCTCCATTTTTTTCCCTCGAGACTGCTTTGGCTATTCGGGGTCTTTTATGTCTCCATACAAATTTTAAGATTTTTTGTACTAGTTCCGTAAAAAATGCCATTGGTAATTTGATAGGGATTTCATTGAATCTGTAGATTGCTTTGGGTAGTACAGTCATTTTCACAATATTGATTCTTCCAATCCAAAAACATGGTGTATCTCTCCATCTGTTGGTATCATCTTTAATTTCTTTTATCAGTGTCTTATAGTTTTCTGCATACAGGTCTTTTGTCTCCCTAGGTAGGTTTATTCCTAGGTATTTTATTCTTTTTGTTGCAATGGTAAATGGGAGAGTTTCCTTAATTTCTGTTTCAGATTTTTCATCATTATTGTATAGGAATGCAAGAGATTTCTGTGCATTAATTTTGTATCCTGCAACTTTACCAAATTCATTGATTAGCTCTAGTAGTTTTCTGGTGGCATCTTTAGGATTCTCTATGTATAGTATCATATCATCTGCAAACAGTGACAGTTTTACTTCTTCTTTTCCAATTTGTATTCCTTTTACTTCTTTTTCTTCTCTGATTGCCATGGCTAGGACTTCCAAAACTATGTTGAATAATAGTGGTGAGAGTGGACATCCTTGTCTTGTTCCTGATCTTAGAGGAAATGCTTTCAGTTTTTCACCATTGAGAATGATGTTTGCTGTAGGTTTGTCGTATATGGCCTTTATTATGTTGAGGTAGGTTCCCTCTCTGCCCACTTTCTGGAGAGTTTTTTATCATAAATGGGTGTTGAATTTTGTCAAAAGCTTTTTCTGCATCTATTGAGATGATCATATGGTGTTTATTCTTCAACTTGATAATATGGTGTATCACATTGATTGATTTGCACATATTGAAGAATCCTTGCATCCTTGGGGTAAATTCCACTTGATCATGGTGTATGATCCTTTTAATGTGCTGTTGGATTCTGTTTGCTAGTATTTTGTTGAGGATTTTTGCATCTATGTTCATGAGTGATATTGGTCTATAGTTTTCTTTTTTTGTAGTATCTTTGTCTGGTTTTGGTATCAGGGTGATGGTGGCCTCATAGAATGAGTTTGGGAGTGTTCCTTCCTCTACAATTTTTTGGAAGAGTTTGAGAAGGATGGGTTTTAGCTCTTCTCTAAATGTTTGATAGAATTCGCCTGTGAAGCCATCTGGTTCTGGACTTTTGTTTGTTGGAAGCTTTTTACTCACAGTTTCAGTTTCATTCATTGTGATTGGTCTGTTCATATTTGTTTCTTCCTGGTTCAGTCTTGGAAGGTTATATCTTTCTAAGAATTTGTCCATTTCTTCCAGGTTGTCCATTTTATTGGCATAGAGTTGCTTGTAGTAGTCTCTTAGGATGCTTTGTATTTCTGCGGTGTCCATTATAACTTCTCCTTTTTCATTTCTAATTTTATGGATTTGAGTCCTCTCCCTCTTTTTCTTGATGAGTCTGGCTAATGGCTTATCAATTTTGTTTATCTTCTCAAAGAACCAGCTTTTAGTTTTATTGATCCTTGCTATTGTTTTCTTTGTTTCTATTTCATTTATTTCTGCTCAGATCTTTATGATTTCTTTCCTTCCACTAACTTTTGGTTTTGTTTGTTCTACTTTCTGTAGTTCCTTTAGGTGTAAGGTTAGATTGTTTATTTGAGATTTTTCTTGTTTCTTGAGGTAGGCTTGTATAGCTATAAACTTCCCTTTTAGACCTGCTTTTGCTGCATCCCATAGGTTTTGGATCATTATGTTTTCATTGTCATTTGTCTCTAGGTATTTTTTGATTTCCTCTTTGATTTCTTCAGTGATCTCTTGGTTATTTAGTAATGTATTGTTTAGCCTCCATGTGTTTGTGTTTTTTACGTTTTTTTCCCTGTAATTCATTTCGAATCTCATAGCATTGTGGTCAGAATAGATGCTTGATATGATTTCAATTTTCTTAAATTTACCGAGGCTTGATTTGTGACCCAAGATGTGATCTATCCTGGAGAATGTTCCATGCGCACTTGAGAAGAAAGTGTAATCTGCTGTTTTTGGATGGAATGTCCTATAAATATCAATTAAATCTATCTGGTCTATTGTGTCATTTAAAGCTTTTGTTTCCTTATTAATTTTCTGTTTGGATGATCTGTCCATTGGTGTAAGTGAGGTGTTAAAGGCCCCCACTATTATTGTGTTACTATCGATTTCCTCTTTTATAGCTGTTAGGAGTTGCCTTATGTTTTGAGGTGCTCCTATGTTGGGTGCATATATATTTATAATTGTTATATCTTCTTCTTGGATTGATTCCTTGATCATTATGTAGTGTCCTTCCTTGTCTCTTGTAACATTCTTTATTTTAAAGTCTATTTTATCTGATATGAGTATTGCTACTCCAACTTTCTTTTGATTTCCATTTGCATGGAATATCTTTTTACATCCCCTCACTTTCAGTCTGTATGTCCCTAGGTCTGAAGTGCGTCTCTTGTAGACAGCATATAGATGGGTCTTGTTTTTGTATCCATTCAGCAAGCCTGTGTCTTTTGGTTGGAGCATTTAATCCATTCACGTTTAAGGTAATTATCGATATGTATGTTCCTATGACCATTTTCTTAATTGTTTTGGGTTTGTTTTTGTAGGTCCTTTTCTTCTCTTGTGTTTCCCACTTAGAGAAGTTCCTCTAGCATTTGTTGTAGAGCTGGTTTGGTGGTGCTGAATTCTCTTAGCTTTTGCTTGTCTGTAAAACTTTTGATTTTTCCACTGAATCTGAATGAGATCCTTGCTGGGTAGAGTATTCTTGGTTGTAGGTTCTTCCCTTTCATCACTTTAAATATGTCATGCCACTCCCTTCTGGCTTGTAGAGTTTCTGCTGAGAAATCAGCTGTTAACCTTATGGGAGTTCCCTTGTATGTTATTTGTCATTTTTCCCTTGCTGCTTTCAATAATTTTTCCTTGTCTTTAATTTTTGCGAATTTGATTATTATGTGTCTCGGCGTGTTTCTCCTTGGATTTATCGTGTATGGGACTCTCTGTGCTTCCTGGACTTGGATGGCAGTTTCCTTTCCCATGTTAGGGAAGTTTTCTACTATAATCTCTTCAAATGTTTTCTTGGGTCCTTTCTCTCTCTCTCTTCTCCTTCTGGGACCCCTATCATGCGAATGTTTTTGCATTTAATGTTGTCCCAGAGGTGTCTTAGGCTGTCTTCATTTCTTTTCATTCTTTTTTCTTTATTCTGTTCCACAGCAGTGAATTCCACCATTCTGTCTTCCAGGTCACTTATCAGTTCTTCTGCCTCAGTTATTCTGCTATTGATTCCTTCTAGTGTAGTTTTCATTTCAGTTATTGTATTATTCATCTCTGTTTGTTTGTTCTTTAATTCTTCTAGGTTTTTGTTAAACATTTCTTGTATCTTCTTGATCTTTGCCTCCATTCTTTTTCCGAGGTGCTGCATCATCTTCAGTATCATTATTCTGAATTCTTTTTTTGGAAGGTTGCCTATCTCCACTTCATTTTTTTGTTTTTCTGGGGTTTTATCTTGTTCCTTCATCTGGTACATAGCCCTCTGCCTTTTCATCTTGTCTATCTTTCTGTGAATGTGGTTTTTGTTCCATGGGCTCCAGGATTGTAGTTCTTCTTGCTTCTGCTGTCTGCCATCTCATATATTTTTTAAAGTGGCTCTCTGCACCCAACTTTATTGAGATACAGTTGACATATAACATTGTGTAAGTTAAGGTATACAATGTGATCATTTGATACATGTATATAGCGCAAAATGATTACCATGGTCTGGTTAGTTAACAAATCCATCACCTCACATAATTACCTCTGTTTGTATGAGGTGAGAACATGTAAGATCTACTATCTTAGCAACTTTCAAGTATATAATACAGCTTTGTTAACTAGAGTCACTATGCTGTACAGTAGATTCCCCAGAACTTACTCATCTTATAACTGGAAATTTGTACCCTTTGGGCAACATCTCCCCATTTCCCCCACCCCATTGTTTCATATTTTAATCTTATATTTCAATGTTAGGACCGTCTTTTCTCTCTGTCCTTACCTCCTTCTTCAATTCATTTTTCTCAATTATATTTATCTGTAAGTACTTGGAAAGCTATGCTTAACTACAGTTGTTACGAAAAGTATTTGACATGAAGAGACTTTTGACTCAGTTATCAAGTTCTTTTCTTGCCCTCCTTCTAAGAACCTTTTTAGTTACCTATTCCTGTCCCTGAGTCCCTGTAGATGTCTAGTTTCTTGATTTTTTTCCCTGGATTTAAGACTTTCTAGAATTTTCAATCCCCCCCCCCCCCATTTTTTGAGTTTATTAGTCAGTTTTAGTCAATATATTATTTTGGACTATTTCTTTGGCAAGTGATATAATTCAGATTAGATTAAGTGAGAAAAGGGAATCATCCAGAAGTATTCGGAGCTTCAGGCACAGCTGGATCTGGGTGCTAAAATGTTTTTAGGTGCTCTCCCTATCACTTAGCTACTCTCCTCTGACTACACGTTCCTGTAGTCTTTCCCTAAGAGATACCAAAAGTATTCACTAAATTTTCCAAGCTTATATCCCACCAGGCAACAACCTAATGTGGGAAAAGAGCAACCTTTTTCCCATAGGGAAAAGTCCAGGGCTTACTCTCACCAGACTAACCTGGGTCACACCTGTGCCTGAATTATCCACTATGAGTAAGGAGATGGAATATGCTCATTGACTGGTCTAGGTCACACGTCCAACCCTGAGGCCAAGAGGTGGGCATGTCCAGCCCATTTGCAACAGACTGACTGAAAGTGGTGGAGGGAGGCTCCCCAGAGGGTGACTGGAGTAGGCATGCTGGACAGGGTAGGTGATGCCCACTCTACCACTGCTTGTCTACAAGCTGACTGGATGGGATTGCCTGAGTCCCAGCCCTTCCACTTCTCCCATTCCTACTGCTGGAGACTATTCCTCTTTTGAGGCAGAAGTGTAAGGAACCCTAGGATAATAGTTTAGTTCCTCTGGTAACCAGCCTTATTTTCAGTCCCTTATGACCAAGGTCCCATAACTGTCATACTACTTTGGTCTCGATCACATCACCCTGTGGTATTTTCTCCATAGCACTGGTTTATACTTTCCTTCCATGTTGTTTATTTTTTTTTTACCTCATTGATTCTGCTTGCTCTAGTTTATACCCCTGACTCGATTTAATGACCCCTGTCTATAAATTTCACTCCAACATCAGCTTCAGTTGCTAATGACCTCATTCTCTATATTCCCCAACTTATATATTCCAAAGTAGGATTGTGTTGAGCCTGTAGAGCAGGAAAAAATAATATTCCTTTTATTCTTCTAAGTTCTCTCTGGGATCTCTATAACTAAAAACAGATTAACAAGAGAAAAACAAACAGAAGTTTATTAAGAAGTATACCTCATGTATACATGGGAGATACCCAGGGAAAAATGACTAACTCTCCTAGGTGGCTTAGAATTCAGGCTCAAATACCAACTTCCAACAAAGACAAAGAGAGAAAGGTGTGGGGAGTCAGTAATGGGGAGGTGACCAGGAAGAAATAGGAGAACAAGAGTATGGTTTATTATGCAGATTTAAATGGGTGCCTTTTCCTTTGCTAAGAGTGTCTTATGATTTAAAGTCTTCCTTCTCTTCCTAGAATGGAGAGGGAGACAGCCTTACAAGTGGAGATTTTTTTAATAAATGTAAATTTCACTTAAAGGGTGACTTCTACTCCGTTTCTAGATCGTTTCCTGCGTTGTCTGCTGTTTCTCAAAATCATCAGCTCAAAATAAGCCTTAAGCCAGAGGCATATTTTGGGGTGCTATATTCTACTATCCTTCAAATCTAAGTTATCTTTCAGCCATATCATAGATCCACAGTCAGCCTACAGATTAGGGGCTCTTAATGTGCCCATCTGTACTCCTGCCAGCTATGGCTGGGGGAGGGGAGGTGGGTTTGTTCTGTGCACAAAACATGGCTGACTAAAAGGAGCCCACGGCTTCAGTAGGAGCCCCGAACAGGGCAGCTTCCCGTGTAAGGGACTGTGGGCAGAACACACACTAACATTTCTAGACATGTCTGGAAAATACCTCTAAAGATGTTCCTACTATAAAGTGTTGGAGATGTTTGCTTTTGATCAAACAGACTGAATTTTCCTCAGCACCACTATCTCCCTCAGGACTCACTGCTTCTTGTAGGTCCTAAGTTGTCTCTTAATGCACTGACAAAGCTCTCCAGACCCCAAATACTTCTTGTCTCCTATAAACGGTGACTGAGCACTTTCTACCTCTCCTTTAAACTACCTCTCTCTTCTCCGGCCATGGTCGAATACCTCCTGTAGATTAAAGAAGGAAGAAGGAGCATTTCACCATTTGTCCCTGACTCATGCCCTGTGCTATTCTTCCAGGGGGGCCTGAACATTGATGAGGAGTTCATCCTGAAACAGTTTAACATTGACTATCAGAGCAAACCAAGCTATAATGTGCTCCATACAATGAGACCCAACCAGGTTCCTCTGGAGCTAAAGAAAAGGATTGGCCTAAATAAACTGCAGGAGCCACAGTTTTTCCAGAAACTACACTATGAGCAGAGACTTCAGAAACCACAGGTAACTGCAAAAAGGGAGAAGACTGAGAATCAAAGGAAATTAAATTGTATTAAAATAGTAAATGTTCTTGACTTCTGGTACTTCAGAAGGCACTGACCTTTTTCAGTAAAATTCTTGAAAGTTTTTTGATGTTTAATATTTGTAAAAAATACAATAAACAAACAAACATTTGTTAAATGAATGAATATTTAATACATCTTAAAAAGTCAGTTATACAAACAAGGCAGGCCATTCAGCATTATTGTTAATATCTGAACAGTCATTATTTCTCTCTTTATGTGTTTTATATGTTGAGACAACCTCTTTGTGTGTTTTATATGTTGAAATCTATCTCTTTATGTGTTTTACATGTTGCAATTCTAATAGTCAGTAGAAGTATACATGAATGTTTATTACTGCAAGAGTAAAATGCTGCAGTTAACAATTGTGAACACTGTGTATGTCCAGAGAATTCTTGAATTTTTATGGCGGTCTTTTCGACCACAGACCATCATTCTTGACCACATGCTTGCCTGATAATTAACAAATCGCTCAGTTTCCCAGCACCAATTTCCTGTGAAGACAGAACAAGGAAGCAGAGAGGAGAAAAAACAAGCTATGTTCTAAAGGGAAGTACTATGGGCCCCTAAGTACTTTTCTACACAATGTGTTAGTGCAAATAGATATACACAAGTCAAATTGTGCCAGTCCAACAACAGATTTACGTGCCTAATTGGTGGTTGGGAGTGGGGAGATTATAGAGTTAGTTTCTCTGGAAGTGAAGATAATAATTTCCCTCTGTCTTTTACACATAATCTTTGATACTATATTTCCAATATTTTTGACATACTAACTTTGTCCTTTCATAATTGAACATGATCAGCTGACCTATTTTTACATTCATGATGTTTTCCATCTTTGACTCTGTTGCATAAAGTTTATGAAAACTATGTATTCCATCACTAATTCAGCACTTTAAATTTTCCATTCTCCTCTCATCTTTCTAAAGGGTAAAATGCAGAATGGGGCTGGACAGGCAAATTATATCCATGTGGTTCAGGCACATGGGGCCTGAACCACTGCTTGTTCTGAATCTGGGCTGAATGAAATTGCTCAATTCTCTGTATTTACAAATAATTGCACAAATGCTGCTTTATAAAGCATGATGGTTATTGCCAAAATCGAACTTTTGACTGGCCGATGGAGGATCACTATGCAAAAGTTCAAATAGATTTCCACAGAGTATCATTTTCCTTCCGCCTGAAGGACTTCCTTTAATATGTCTAGTGTAGATCTGCTGGCGATGAATTCTTCCAGCTTTTCTATGTCTGAAGATATCCTTGTTCTTCCTTCATTTTTAAAGATATTTTTGTGGGTATAGAATTCTAGGTTCAAAGTTTTTTGTTTGTTTTTAGTCCTTTAAAAACGTTGCTCCACCATCCTCTTGGTTGTGTTGTTTCTGATGAGAAATCTTATGTCATCCTTATCTTTGTTTTTCTGGACATGTTTTTTTCTTGGCTGCTTTTAATACTTTCTCTTTGTCACTGGTTTTGAGTAGTGTGATTATTATACACATTGGTGTATATGTCTTCATGTTTCTTGTGCCTGGAAAAGTTTGATCCTTTTGGGTCTTGCTTTTAAGAACTGTTGAGAAGGGTCAAAATAATGTTTAGTCTAGGGCTAACTCCCTACTACTGACGCAAGACCCTTCTGTGTATTCTACCCAGTATCCTGTGAATCTTTGAGTTTCCGAGGAGGGAAGAGGCCCTGGCCCTGTGTGCATGCAGGACACTGTTCTCTCTAATCCTTTTGGTTAGTTCTTTCCCAGACCTCAGGTGGTTTCCTCCCAAACATACGCAGATGGAGACCCTCTGCAAACCTCTGTAGGTCCCCCTCTGTGCAGCTCTTTCCTTTCTGTTACTCTGTGCTGCAAACTTTAGCTGCCTTGGTCTTCCTGGCTTCTCAGTTCTGTCTTCTCAACTCAGAAAGTCCACTAGGTTCCTGCTGGGCTCCTCCTCCTGCTCTGTGGCCTGGGAACTCTCTGAAGACAGTGAACTGGGGCAGTTGGGGGGCTTATCTCATTTTCTTTTTGCCTCTCAGGGATCACTGTCCTTTGCTATTTGATGTCCAGTGTCTTATAAACATATATATATATATATATATATATATATATATATATATATATATATATATATATATTTATATATATATATATATATTTATATATATTTATATATATTTATATATATCCATATTTTGTTTTTTGGTTGTTGCAGGTGGAAGGGTAGATCTGGTCCCTATTCCAGGGATGGAATCTCCATCTTTATTTTCTTATTCCACATACTCTCAGGCCTGTTATCCTCTGCTCTTTGATGTTCTTTAAAACTCTGAGCTTTTCGACTACCTTACCTTTGCTCACAGTATTCTCTCTGCCTGATGTGCCCCTCTTCTCATGTCTACACTCTTACATCTTCCTTTAGACACAGGTCAGATGCCAATTTTTCCGTGGAGCTTTCTCCAGGTCCTTCAGTTGACATTAATTTATTCTTACCTCTAATCTTTCACAGCAGTTTGTGCCTCTATTGCAGCATATTTCTCTTTGCCCTATATATTCATTCATCCATTTATTTATACATTAATTCAACAAACACTTCTGAGCATCTGTTACTATGTGCCGAAAAGTGCTGGGAGCAAATGAAGGACTGTTGTTTCCTGCATTTAAGGAGCTTACGGTCTAGTGAGGTCAATGGATAAATGACTAACTATAATGAAATGATGTCATGGTTCATCCGGGTTGTAGGAAGAAGTAACCGGTTCCACCATGCGTGGGCTGAGGGTGGTACAGTTAAGACTTCACAGACGAAATTATGTTTGTACTGAATCTTGAAAGATCACCAGGTACCCAGCAACCTAACGTAGTCCAGAGCTCAAGTTCTTTAGTGGAGCAGTATGTAGATTGCGTTCCTCTCCCTTCCTTTCTTTTTTCCTCTCTTTCCTCTCCTACCCTCCTTCCTTTAATTCAGTGGTTCTCAGCCAGGGCAATTTTGTCCCCCTTCCCACCCCCGCACCCCACCAGGGATATTTGGCCACGTTGGAGATGACATTTTTGGTTGTCACAATTTGGAGATGCTACTGGCATCTAGTGGGTGGAGACCAAGAATGCTGCTTAACATCTTACAATGCACAGGACAGCACCTCTGCCCCCCACCTCCAACAAAGAATTATCCAGCTCAAAATGTCAATAACGCTGAAGTTAAGAAACCTTAGGCACCTGTTGCGTCCTAAGTATTGTTCTAGATGCCAGGGGGATGTAGCAGGGAACAAGCTCAGAAGCTTACATTTTAGAAGGTGAGAGGTGAGACAACAATCAGAAAAATATACAGCATATCAAGTGGCGATAAGTGCTGTTCAGAAAAATGAGGCAGGGAATGAAGGCAAGCAGTGTTGTGAGGGGTTACCGTTTTTGACTTGGGTGGTCAGGGAAGATACAACTGAAAAGATGACCTGAAATAGGTAAGAGTGAGCCATGTGGGTGTCTTGAGGAAGAGCATTATGGAGAGGGAACAGTGAGTGCAAAGGCCCTGAGGCAGCAGTGTGATAGGTGCTCTAGAAATAGCAAGGAGGTCAGTCTGCTTGGAATGGAGGGATCATAATGCTGAATCCAGCTCTGAGAAGGGATTTCCCTCCCCTCTGCTCTGTCCCATCATCTCTGCTTCAGGCAGGTGTTTCTGGCTTGACTCTAGAATGGCCACACGTTCCACCTCATAGTTAATATATGAGTGAGAAGAGGGAGGAGCAGGGTCTTTGTGTTTCATGTTTCTTTGTCCTACACAAGCGTCAGACCTCCTTTCATGATGAGACAATGAGCGGGTATTGCATCACAGCATCAGGCTGTGAACCAACAGATGCACTTCTGAGGAATGGGAGAAAGAAAGGAAAGACATCTCTTCCTCCCCCTCTTTCTCTCTTCCAATTAAAGAGGCAAGAGGAACTTCCCTGGCGGTCCAGTGGTTGAGACTCCACGCTCCCAATGCAGGGGGCCCGGGTTCAATCCCTGGTCAGGGAACTAGATCCCGTATGCTGCAACTAAGAGTTTGCATGCTGCAACTAAAAAGATCCCGCATGCCACAACTGCAGATCCCACACACAGTGGCAACTCAGACGTGGTGCAGCCAAATAAATAAATAAATACATAAATATTTTTTAAAACTTAAAAAAATAAAGAGGCAAGAGACTGGTGTTGAATAGCATTTGGATCAAAAGTAGTGTACCATTTACAAAGCTGAGTACAGAGCTGGGCTGAGAGAGAGGCTGATAACTTATTATTTTGGTTGACTGAGTATTGTTGAAGGTCATTACCCTTCACTGAAATATGTGATTCTTACAGGAGTTCTAGCTGCTTTACATAATTCTCTCCTTTAGTCTTCCCAACAACCCTATGGGGTAGATACTATTATCTCTATTTTACAAATGAAGAGTTTAACTAACTTGTCCATGGACTCATAGCTACTAAGTGGGGAAGGCTGGATTTGAGCCCAGGTTTGTCTAAATCCAAAAGCCATGCTTAACTACCACATTATTTTCTCAGTCATGAACTTTTCCTGTTACCTTTGTAAATCAAAGCACACTGAAACTTCATAAAATACTTTGGCAAGGAATAACCATAAATTAAAAATAAATGATACTGCTTTCATAAGCTAAATCTTAGGTTTATTGAAATGACAAACCAAACAAACTAATGAAATTGGGAATTATGTTATTTCTACAGAATCCTTATAAACCAAAGTGGGTAAAGATGAGGTACGGAGCATGGTATCTGAACACCAAGTTGTGGAAAAAGCAAAGAGCCGATGAACCTTTGGTTGACCCCAAGGCCTTACGTAAAGCTCAAGATGAGAATATTAAAAAGGAGCTATGGGAACAGGTATGTGTATATGCTGAGACTTGATCATCTGAGATGAAGGTTGTCACAGTGCAAATGCCACCTCATACTGAAGTCAATTCACAAGATGTGGGTGCAGCCGTGTGCTGGTAAGGGACACTATGATGACATGGCTGTCTTGCTGGAAACACATGACTTTTGACTATTCTTGATTGAGTTCATTTGGAAGGTGAAATGGTCTTAAAGAACTGAATTACAATGATATAAACTTCTACATCCCAAATTTTAAATTCCAATAAATAAAAAGAAAAACCAAATGAATGCATGAATACGCCTAAGATGTTGGGACTGGATCAAATCTTTTTTGATTATCATGCCCTTTGGAGTTAAGATCTAAAATTTGTGGATATATATTGAGTAGGAAAACACTCCCGTTTCTTCCTCTACCGCTCTCAATTCTGGTCAGCAAATGTGTCGGGGTTTTTTCCCCACACCAAGCAATTCTCTAATTCCCTGACACCAGCTGGATGTCCTACAATTTTACTCAATTCTGACATCACCTACCTGGAGAGAGCATCAGATCCCACAGGTTAAGGGCTCAGTCCCACAAAACTGCCCCCACTGCAAATGCCAGTCTCAAGTCCAGGTTGTCACCTGTGCTTCTGGCTGACTGGCTATAAATCAGAGGTTCACATGACGCCCTCCTTGAGTTTGATCATCTGCTAGAACAGCTCACAGAACTCAGGAAAACAGTTTACTTACAATCTAGTACGATTACCAGTTTATTATAAAGAGGTACACTCAGGAGCAGCCAGATGGAAGAGATGCATAGGGTAAGGTATGTGGGGAGGGGCTTGGAGCTTCCTTGCCTTCTCCAGGTACCTTTACATGTTCACCGACCTGGAAGCTCTCCAAACCCCCTCCTTTGGGTTTGTATAGAGGCTTCATTACATTGGTGTAATTGATTACATCATTGGCCATTAGTGATTAATTCAACCTCCAGCTCCTCTCCCCTCCCTGGAGTTGGGGAGGTGGAGCTGAAAGTGCCAACCCTCTAATCACGTGGTTGGTTTCCCTGGCAACCAGCCCCCATCTTGTAGCTATCTAGGGGCTTTCCAAAAAACACTTCATTAAGATAAACTCCAATGTGGTTGAAAGGGGCTTGTTATGAATAAGGAAAGACTCTCACCATTGTGGCTCTCATCACTTAGGAAGTTCCATGGGTTTTAAGGCCTCTGTGCCAGGAATGGGAAGAAGACCAAATATCTCTTATTATAAATCACAGTATCACAATTATTAATCTCAAATAGATTAGATTCCGGACATCCTAGGTCAATAATGATCTAATTGATAAAACGTGTTGCTTATCCTTGATACAAGGGTAAGAAAAAGAACAGAGAAAGGAGAGAAAGTTGGATATCTTTTGAAAGTCTTTGTATTCATCAACTTCTGAACGTTATTTACACACATATTCCTAAATGAGAAGGCAATCGTTTAAAATAACATACTTGATAAACGGCTAAGTGCTTTTAATTAGGACAAATATGAAATCAAGCTTCTGACAGCTGACCAGTTTTTTAAAGTGTGGACCCTCTTTTAGGAGGAGTTACTCGCAGACCTTCATGGAACAATTGCCTTTAAGGATTTCGTTCTGAGCAGGGGCTACAGGATGCCGAGTGTGAGTAAAGGGTCGGAAAGACCTCGGAAAGACCTGCTGAGGGGCTCACAGTTGTTGATGGGAAGGGGTCAGCACCCTGACAAAATCAAAATACTTCTTCTATAGGGACACACCAGGACTCAGCCCTGGGAGAAGGGGTGTGCTTTCCCCAGACAGGGACCCACAGATGGGATTTGGCGTTCTGCTCTTTTCATTCTGCCTGTTTGGCTCCTGCTGTCAGAGGTGCTATCTCCCTGCTGACTCACCTTCCTTGGGTTTGGCCTTAACGGGGCCAAAGTGAAAGGGATCCACATGCAGGGCGTGAGCCTGCTACTAAAACAATGAATTCTCCAGGAAGTGTCAAGTCTCCTTCACTTCTACTTCTAAGGAGCCGGGCTGGGGTCAGGACGAAGTGGAGCTGGGAGTCACAGGACTATTATTGTGCCATCGGTGGGGTACATGAGGACGCAGACTAGGGCAAAAGGCCACTTCCCGGGCAGCCCTGCAGCCTCTTCTGTCTTTTTCCCACCTTGTCTTTCCCCCTCCCTGAGCTTGTGCTGCTGGCCCCCCCACCTCCCACGTGGAGGGCTCCCCCGGGAGGCCACAGATAACAAGAGTGGGGTGGGAGGCTGGCAGAGCAGACCGCTTA
Source organism: Balaenoptera acutorostrata (assembly GCF_949987535.1). Taxonomy (NCBI): domain Eukaryota; kingdom Metazoa; phylum Chordata; class Mammalia; order Artiodactyla; family Balaenopteridae; genus Balaenoptera; species Balaenoptera acutorostrata. The sequence goes on along the minus strand of NC_080068.1, from coordinate 50,122,482 downwards.
GCAGGAGGCCCTGCAGCCTGGAGATCTGTCCCCAGACCAGCCCTGCCACCGTGGCAGGAAGCCAGCTGGGCCTGGGGCCCAAGTCGTGGCTGATAAGTTCTGTGTTTGTCCAGCGTCCCCTGTGCTCACAGCCCGTGGAGTCATTAGGCGGACATGCAGCCAAGATGGTAGAAGTCCCTGGAACTAGGATACTGGATTTCTTTTTTTCCAAGAGCGATAGAACTAACAACAGCTTACCCTTCCTGGCAAATAGATATATTGACCAATCTCAGATCCAGACTTGTTCAAAGTTAAATCAGGCGATGTGAAGGGAAAGTCGAGAGTATGATAATAGACTAATGGGCTAGAAGATTCCATTATAGAACTAGGATGAAACCTCTCCCATAGTTTTGAGCATGAACAATGGGCCTATGTAAGTATATTTTATACGCTTAGATATAAGTATATATCTTATATATAAGATACTTATATATAAGTAAGATATAGTTAATATACTTACACACATTTTTGTACTTAGGTATTTATGTAACTGCCTCATCTGCATATATGGCCTACATAAGTATATTTTATATATTTATATGTATAATAGATAAAATATGCTTATATATTTTATATAACATAATTGTATATATGATTATATATTTATATAATACACACAAAATTATACTTAAGCATAAATATAATTATGTGATATATATGTGTATATACAGACACACACACACACACATATATATTCTTCTTGCCAAGGAGATATATGTATATACATATATATCCCTATTTGCTCTTGACATTATAGTGACTCAATAGTTTTTTCTTTAGTGGCAAAAGAGGTTTTTTTTTTCATTTTGATTTGTCCCCTGTTGGTTTAATCCATTCTGTTGCTGAACATTTAGTTCAATTTTGGGCAGAAGGAAACATGCCTGACTCACTGGTTACTCTTTTAGCTGCATCAACTAAAGACAGGTGATGCCCCTGGCTATGGCTGAGTCCCCTGAGAACACCTGTCACTCAAAACCCTGGAATATTTTCTCCCTTTATTCTTACATCCTATATCCTCTATTTTATCAATAGGATTTCAACTAAAAGAGGGGGGGGGGAATCTATGATGGTAATTACCTATCTATCTATATATAAAATCATTACTTATTTAAATTTATATGTGAGCATTCATTCTCTTTCTGCTCCCTTAAATGTCTATGTACACCTTGTATACATACATGTTTATGTATGTTACATGAGCATACATACTTATATACACATTCCAGTATCTGCTGCTGGATTAACTGTGCATTACCTACAGCTTCATTCCCTCGGCTACACAGAAGTCCCAGGCCTCTAATAGCAGAGATGAGCAGCACAAGGCTGTACTGAGCTGGGCTGGGCTGGACTTGGTCACAGAAAAAGCGTGAATTATATCTAGATATTTCTGATGGTGTGCAACTACCTTCCAAAGTCCACCACCTCGCATGGTCTAATCATCGACATCAGATTTTGGGTCCTATCAGGATATACATCAGAGTGTGAGATTGTGAATTCGGGTATGGTAGTGGTTGTGACTAGACTGTACAATTTTCATTTGCCAATTTAAAGGAGTTTCCCTCATCTTTTTTTTTTTTTTTTTTAGTTCCTTGAGAAGATGTATATGAGGAAGGAATGTAAATGTGAGTGTAACAAGACTTCTGTAAAATAACTCAAGCATGGAAGAATCTTGGGAAGATGATTAGACAGATTTCATTTACTATATACTTGGCTATTTCTCTCTCTCTTTAAACATTAAACAAAATTTATGATGAATGTCCCACCATAGCTGTACAATTTTGACTTGGTAACATCCATAAAATTTATAACTAATACTTGCAAACATTTCAGAATAGTCTTCTGCTTCAGTTAATCAATATTTTATATATTTTATCAACCGTGAGATCAATTTCATATTTGGTATTCTAACATTTTGGTAGCATTGTCAATATTACATAGTTATATCAACTATTTGTAAAAATAAATAAAACCATAAAAAAGCAGAATTGCTCTATTTCATTTTCCCAGAGTATTATTTTCCCTGGTTTTGAGTGAATAGCTCCTTTACTCTTTCTTTACAATATAATTTTCTTTCATTTTGAATTAAGCTTACTGAGGGTTTTTTGGCATGTTAATCTTGATAATAAATGTGTACCTATAATATAAGGTCATGGGTCATAAAGTTTAATGGAAACTCAAGATGACATATTTCTACATTAAATTTTTAAAAATTATTTTATTTAACATGTTAATGCTCATGTTAGGAAAATTAGAAAATATAGACTAACAAAAAGAACGTAGAAAATACAAATACTTCCTATAGAGTCAGCAGTAACCACTCTTTACTCATTGGAATGCATCCTTCCAGATCTTTCCCTCTGAAATACACTCTGGATAATTTAATCAAAAGTAATTTATTAAAAGGATATTGGATCCCAAAGTTTTATCAGTTATAGTATTTGTCTTCAAATACAGAATCTCTGGGTGATGGATGACCTTTCACCCTCTGGGTCTGTCATGATCCCATTTCAATAATCTGTAGGCTGTAAGTGAGTCTTTACTATACACTCTATGCATCTGGACACATTAGGGTGATGGAGTACATGACAGAAGCAATGAACCCATAGTGTCAGCCCATTGCTGTGAAATGAGTTTCAGTGTTGAGTGGGATACCATGGTGGTGAATAAGCATGCAGGAAGTGCAGGAATGTTGGTGTGGGCAGAAGTTTGTTAAGCAGGAAAGCAAATCCAATTGCAGAATAGGTTGCTATTCTAGTCAGGCCACTTTCCTCAGACTCCCTTGGTGTTTCAACTTGTCATACATGCCCGCGTGGTAGCCCGTGGGAGCCCCAAAGCCTGTGAGCCCAGAGGAGGCATCCAGTTCTACCAGGCAAGCTGGGGCAGGATTCTGACATTCCAGTGCTGAGCCAAGATGGTGTTGGCAGTGGTCTGGAGAGAATTCATTTCTTTCCCTGGACACATTGTTCCTGGCTTTGTTACATTCAAGCCTAATTCATATCAGGGACTCAAGTTTGGTTTTAATTACTGGACAATTATTCCACAGAAGCAATAGCTAGGTCAGCGTTCGTGAGGGGAAATCCAAGTTGCTGAACCCACGTGGCGCCTGCATTTCTGCCTCCATGCCCACTTTGCTCATGAGATCACTGGGCAACATTGGAACTTCTGGAGAAAGAAGCGGGCTGGCATGCAGAGGATAGGTCAAACTTTTCACCTGATTATTGAGCGCTTCCTCTACAGTGGAGGTCTTTTGGTGGGTACTCACAAAGAACCAAATACTCTCATACTCTGGATCCATTCTGAGCGATCCCCTGTATACCTCTTCTCCCAAATCTCTTTGTCACTATCCCTGCGTTCTTGATCCTTCCAAGTCTCTGGCTACTAAGCTAAGCCATCAGCTGCTGACCATTAGTCGGTGACATGCACCTCAGCCCATTTCTCCTTTCAGAGAAAGTGGTCAACAGGATGAAATGCTTACATTTCTGTCTACTGGAAAATTCCCCTTCTCGGCTGTTCTTCAGGGCCACCCTTGAGTTGGGCTACAGTGCCGTGGCAGTCCACTTGTGGCTGCTGCCGTCATAGAGTGGAGGTTGTCTGTTTCGTCACCTGGACTTAGAGAACGTCCCCAGGTCAGATGTGTAGGCTGAGGAAGATGGCAGTGTGGTAGGAGTAGGCACACCATGCAATTTGTTCTGTCTTCAATTCCTGCTCAAGCCCAGTCCTAAATAGAAAACTTTCACTCGATTACGAGAAGCAAAATAATCTGGTAATTCCATGTGGGGACTTCGGAGCCGGAGGGCCTGGATTCAAACCAAGCTCTGCTACTTATTAGCTATATGACTATGGGGCAAGTTGCTTGTCCTCTCTCTGCTTCAGTTTTCTCATCTAAAGTAGGGATAGCAGCAATAATAACAGTACTATCTCCCAGAATTGTGGTGGGGATTAAAGGGAATGTTACCGGTAAAGTGCTTAGAACACAGCCTGGCACTGTGCACACACGCTAAATGTTAGCCGACTTTATGGCTTAGTGGATCAGGTGACCTTGGGTGACGATGGGCACCAGTCGCTTGGTTACCTAAGGTCTCATGATCAGGCTACCGTATTAACTGGTGCCAAGCAACAAATGGAGACTGGTTTCTCTAAAGGTGAACGGTTACATGCCACAGAGCTCCTGGCTGGCTCAGCTGCAAAGCCCTGGGGGCCTGTGCTCTCATTCGCCTTTCTGGACATGCCAGAGCTCCATTCAGCAGCTCTCTGTGCCACAGGTGCTTCGAGCATGCTGGATTCATTGGATCAGAGGGCAGAGATTTCTGGACCAGCTGAAAGCCTTCTCTTGCTTCAGGCTGCCCTCAAAGCCGGCAACCTCTCAGATTACTAAAGAAATGAGCTGAAACAGCACATCTAAATCTGGCCTCCAAAATCCAAAGAGAAGTGCAAGTAGCACATCATTATGTATTATTTCCAACACCCAGATATAATAGATGTAAATAACCTCAAGAGCATAGATACTAACTAACAAAAAGGTGTTAAAAACCAGGAAGAGATGAGGTTTTGAGTTTTGTTACCTTTGGTTTTAATATAATTTATTTTAATTGTAAGTCTATTTAAGTCTTAATAATGACTGTGTTTACCAACCAACTTGCTAAATTCCTGAAAATTTAACAGTTGGCTTTTGTGAGCTAGGATAAACTGCCTCTAGCACATGGGTAGCATTCAAGGCAGTGAGGGATGTTAGGGGTGAAGAATAAAGAGAGTTGGCTACCCCAGCCTCCTGCCAGCCTATTTCCACAAAGGTCGTTACAGAGTCTTCGCGCAAAGTGGGAAAATCCTCACCACAGAGGGAGAAGGGAGAATTTCTCTGACAAGGAAGGCTGCAGCAGTTTGGGTCTGCCAGGGAGCAAATGGCAAAATGGCATTAGATGTTCGAGAGGTTTACTGGGGTGGGAGTAGCAGAACATACGGAGAGCCTTTAGATTCTGATGCACGTGTGATCCCTGTGGAAGGACAGAGGGAGGAAAAGAAGATTTGGTCTTGAACTGCAGCACAGTTCAAATGAAGGTTTGGCCAGGCCAATGGGGAGACCTCAAGTCAAGGTCGCCAAGAGGAGGAATCTCACATTTTGCTAAAATAGGCCTGCCTTGGCACTTCTGCACGCTCTGTCATGGGCTGGGAGCAGCCCAAGGGAGTATGGCCTCAGTGAGAGGGCGAAAGGTCCAGAGGGGTAGCAGCTGGGTCCATCAGTCATTTGTGCTCCTTGCAACAGGAGATCTGAGCAGCATATTTTCATACGGTTGGGAGTTTAGGGAACTTGAAGCCATCTGAACATTCCCATATGTTCACAGTTCAGCATTCAGGGTCTTGCTCTTTCCCAATCTATACTCTGTCTTCACCTACGAGATCTTACAAAGCAGTGAATTCAAATGATATTTTAATTCAGCAAATTAAAGGATCATTTTTTTTTTTCTTTTTCTTTCTCAGTTTAATAGCTGCAAGAAATGAGATTACTTTAGACAATCCCAAGGACTGCCTAATTTGGGAGGTTTGTGTTTGGTTAAAAAAAGTCCACAAATTATTTGATACACCTGTCTTCAAAATGCAGTGTCTAACCCCCTTTTCCCTTGAATGTGGGCTGTACCTAGACTTGATTTTAAGGAACAGAATGTGGAAGAAGTGATGAGGTGTCATTCTGAAACTAAATCATAAAAGACATTGTGGCTTCCTCCTTGTTCTCACTGGAATCATTTGGGAGAGACTAGCTGCTGTGTTGTGAGGACACTCAAGCTGTCTATGGAAAGGCTCACATGGCAAGGAACTGAAGCCTTCTGCAAATAGCCATGTGAAAAGCCGTCTTGGAAGTGGATCCTTCAGCCCCCATTAAGCCTTCAGATGAGATTGCAACCACTGCTGACATCCTGACTGCAACCATATGAGAGATCCTGAGCCAGAACCCCTCAGAGAAGATGCTTCTGAATTCCTAACCCATAAAAATGACTCTAATGTTTGTTGTTTTAAACCATTAAATTTACTGATTATTTGTTATGCAGCAATAGATAACTAATAGATTTTTGTGCCTGGAAGTGGGATGCTATAACAAGAATGTAAAAATGTGAAAGGGAGCAGGATTGAGAAGTGGGTTGAAACTGGAAGAACTTTGAAGAAACTGTTGGCAGAAGTCTCATAGACTGTGAAGAGACTGTGGGTGAAGGCTTGCAGGAAAATGAGGTAAATGCAATTGGAAATCGGGAGAAGTGGTCTCCTTGTTATGTAGTAGCAGGAAGTTTATCCATACTGTCACCTGAAGTAACATGGAAAGTAGAAAAACTACCTAATGAACTGGTGATGTAACTAAGGAGATTTTTATACAGAGTGTTGAAGGTACCGCCTGGTTTCTTGCTGCTTATAGTAAAATGCAAGAGGAGATTGATAAGTCAAAAGGACAGTTTAATCAAAAGCAACCAGGACTTGATGGTTTTGTAAACTCCTAGCCTCTCAGATGACAAATGATGTTTAAATTAAGAAATGATTTGTAGCAAAGATCAAATCCAAAAGGACACATAAAAGGACATGCCAGGAAAACATGGTCTAAAGATGAATCCAAGGATGTAATTGTTAAATCCCTTGTTAAGACCTCAGAAAGTTCAAAGATGACGCTTCAGAGTACATTCAGGCGGACAAAACTTCTACTGAAATTTTTAAAGTGTGCCTCACCGTTTTAGTCAAACAATAGAGCGTCTAAGAAACTGGAGGATGTTGTTCTTCAGCATATTCTCAAGTTAGAGAAGGGCTTATCTTCAAGATACTTGTGGGGAATTCCCTGGCGGTCCAGTGGTTAGGACTCTGTGCTTCCACTGCCCGGGGCCCAGGTTCGATCCCTGGCTGGGGAGCTAAGATCCCGTAAGCTGTGGCCCCAAATAAAAGAGATTTGTGGTTTTGGCTCTTGAATAATGATGTGGACCACCTAAGATTCACAGGAGACCTGCAAAGTTTTTTGAAGAACTATAATGCAATAAACACTGCCAGCTTGGACTAAAATGGGGGTTGTCTAGAAAGGGGCTAAGTGTATTTTGCATATGAGAGCAAACTGTTACTGAAGTGAATGTAGGTCAGAATTCTTTCTCAAACTCCCCCTCCAAAGTCATGCCTGCACCACTCCTGCACCAACAGGCCAGCAGAGCTGCTGCAGATTATTCTCAGTTCTGGCACCTCCCTGATAGCCGTTATATCGCCCATCATTCATCATGTTATCTTCTTTGATTACTCGTTAATGGTGTGTTTCCCTCACTAGAGTATAAGCTCATGAGGGCAGGGAATGTATAGGTTTTTCCTAGTGTCCTGCAGAGTGCCTAGAGTCCTACATAGTTGGGGCTCAAACTATGCATTTATTGAATGAGTGGATGAATATCAGGAATGGTGAAGCACCAAAACATAAGAGGTAAATTTCCTGAAAAAAAATTTTTTAAGAATTGACAGTTATCTTCTTGGGAGAGAGTGAGGTAGACTAGAAAAGGACGTACCTAAGCAAAACTATGACGAGGGCAAAGTTTGAGGTGACCATTATGCCCTGTTTCTTGTCTTCTTCCTCTTTTCAGTATTATTCTTTAACTGCTTCCCGATCCCACCCACCTACCCAACCATGGCACTGTAAGTATTGGTAACTGTTCAAATGTGTCAAAAAGAAAGTTGATGTGTCGCCAATACCTTAGAGTGGATTTGCTTGATATTTTAAAATCTAGAGGGAGAACGAACCAAAGGAATGAATTTCTAAAGGAAGAATTTCCTACAGTGGGCTCCTGCCTCGGAGGGGTGGCGAGGGAAGCAGGGCTTTTCCAGTCCTCCACACCTGAATGTACAGTGCCACCTGCTCTGCTCGCATAGAAAGTAGGTTCTATGTTTTTGCTCATGCTGCAGGAAAAAAATGGGCTAAGTCATAAAAAAAAATACAACAGACCCAAATCATTTCTTAAATGGTCAAGGTTACCAATAAAAAAAAAATTAAAACAAGGTATCAATTTTTGTCTATCAAATTGGCAAAGATTTTTTTTAAGACAAAACTAATATTGGCAAAAATGCTAAGAAAAAGGTGCATATATTCAACTTGTGAAAGTGGGAAAAGATACAGACTTTTTGAAGGGCAATTTGGCTATCCAAAGCCTTAAAAAAAAAAAAAAAAGAATAAATAAGCAACTTTGTGTGTGTGTGTGTGTGTGTGTGTGTGTGTACATATGTACATATGTATATAACCTTTGACACAACAATTCAATTTCCGGGAATTTTGAGTGAGTAGAGGCCAGGGAGCTGCTAAACATCCCATAATGCACAGGCAGCCCCTCACAACAAAGAATAATCTTGTCTAAAATATCAATAGTGCTGAGGTTGAAGAAGTTAGTCCTATAGCATGTGATCCAAGAGAAGGCAAGGAGGAAGCACAATGCCTTTTATAACCTAGTCTTGGAAATCACACATCACCACTTCTGCCATATTCTATTCATTAGAAGTAAGTGGCTAAGTACAGCACACCTTCAAGAAGAGGAGAACTGAACTCCTCCAAATTTCCTTCGAAGGGAAGAATACCAAATAATTTGTGGCCATAGTATAAGACCAGCGCAGTCTGTCTTTTAGCCACAAATTATTTATGTTGCTCTCATATGCAAAATACACTTATCCCCTTTCTAGACAACCCCCATTTTAGTCCAAGCTGGCAGTGTTTATTGCACTATAGTTCTTCAAAAAACTTTACAGGTCTCCGGTGAATCTTAGACGGTCCACAGCATTATTCAAGAGCCAAACCCACAAATCTCTCTCTCTCCTTTTTTTTTGGCCGCACTGTGCAACTTGCGAGATATTAGTTTACCTTTTAGTCACCAATATGTATTTAAGATTTAATTACATTGCTGTGTGTAGATCAAGTTCATTGTTGTAACTACTTCATAGCATTTCATCGGCATCCACCATATTTTACTTATTATTTGCCCACAATGGGCAGCCAGGTGGCCTTGAACTTACGGTTATCCCAAATAACACTGTGTGCCCCCTTACAGTCTTGTGCAATCTCTTGGCCATACATGTTCAGGAGTGGGATTGCTGGGTCATGGGGTATACGCATACTTAATTTCACAAAATTCTTCCAGATTGTTCTCCAGATTGTTTGTACTGGTTTACTCTCCCATCAGCAGCATTGCATCTTTCTAATATTTGCCTTTCTGGTGGATGTAAAATGGTGTATCATCCTTGTTTTAATTCGCATTTATCTAACTACCAGTGAATTTGAGCATTTTTGCATCTTTTGCTAGTCATTTATTCAACTAAAAATTAACCTGAGTGCCTATTATGTTCCAGGCACTGGGGAGAAGCATCCCTTGTTCATTTTATACTGGATCTCGTGTCAGGTTTTGTTTTTTGTTTTTTGGATCAGTTTGTATGAGTTCATCCTATATCTACATATTAGTGCCGTGTCAGTTTTAACAACACGAAAATCTGCTCCCCATCTGGATCTACCTGCTAACTTTGTCTATAGCAGCCTCACTGATGAGATAGCCTTATTTTGATGAAGTCAAGAAATTTTTTGGCCTCTTACATTGTGCAATATCACAATGAGAGTCTCTTGGATTTTGTTCTATTAGTAGTAGTTTGACCATTTACATTCAGGACTTTATTCTATCCGGAGTCCACCGTTTTACGTGGTACAAAGTAGTAATCTAACTTTATTCTTCTCTACATAGTGAACTTGTTCTCCTGACATAGATTTGCCTTTGCTCTAAAGGTTTCATCATTCAGCGTAAGAGATCTCAGCCTGGAGTCTATTCTGGAACTAAGATGAGTCAGAGGTTTGCAAACAGTTGCACTTAGAAAATGTCCCTATGAAATATGAAACTGGGCAGCTCCAATGTGACGGCTTTGCAGAAGGCTTGACTTGTGGTTAACATTACGTGGAGTAGCAGAAGCCAGAGGCTTGACAGCAACAGACAGGTGCTGGTGGTGAGTACATTTCCCTAATGAGGTGAGGGCTTGCAGAGAGAGGAATTACAAACCAAGAGCAAGGCTGAAATTCACCGTAAATGTTGGAATACTACCAGAGGGATACGCTGGTATCACACATCCAGATTTGCACACTCACTTCTAAAATGTATGCTTTGAAATTTGGACATGGTTTAAAAGCATTAGGATTCAATGCAGCTGGAGTTTCAAGCAGGAGTCCTGGGAGGTCAGAACACTGGGTTCAAATCCCAGCTTGGTCACTCACCAGCTGTATGACCTTGGGCAGATTACTCCTCTCAGGAATTTAACATGAGATAATCCTCATAAAGCACTTAGCTTAGGGCCAGTATATATTAGGTATTCAATGAACAAAGACAATAAAAAGGCCTATTACATAACAAACTCTGTATTCTGGGGAATACAAAGAATAAACAAACTCTGGCCCTCAAGGGATTTATGATCTAATATGGGGATGAGATAAACTACAACAATAATTATACCATAAGAGAAAACCTTGTATTTTGCTCTAACAGAGTTACAGTATGTAATCAGAGTTCAAAGACAAGAATGGCATATCAGTTTGAGGGCTGGGGGCTAAGAGTGGGATTGGGGGCTGGGGAAAAGTTCATGGAAGGAAGTGGCTTTTGGGAAACGTCTAAACCAATGAGAGAAGGCTCCTGCGGGAGAGACCCCCATTTGGCTGGAGTTCAGGTAAACGATAAGAGAAAGGCCTGGAGAGGTTGTTGGGTTGTGTCAGGGAGACCTTGAAGGCTAAAATGGGGTTGGATTTAGTCTGGTAGACAGAGGAGATGCCCTACCCCGGGCTGTGCTTTAGGAGGATTAAATCAGGAGTGGTTGCAGAGTGGATCACAGCCAGAGGGGAGGGAGGTGCGGGAGGATGGTAAGGTCTGGACAGGTGAGGTGGGGTGTGAATGTTGGCGCGGGTACTGGGAAAGGCAGAAAGGGAGCAATGCAACCGGCCTGTGATGGAAGGACCCACAGGACTTCCCAAGGCAACTTCTTCCCCCAGCGGCCATTTCCTTCCTACCGGCTCTGCTTTCCTTAAAAGCTCACCTGGGGCTTCCCTGGTGGCGCAGTGGTTGAGAATCTGCCTGCTAATGCAGGGGACGCAGGTTCGAGCCCTGGTCTGGAAAGATCCCACATGCCACGGAGCAACTGGGCCCGTGAGCCACAACTACTGAGCCTGCGCGTCTGGAGCCTGTGCTCCGCAACAAGAGAGGCCACGATAGTGAGAGGCCCGCGCACCGCGATGAAGAGTGGCCCCCGCTTGCCGCAACTAGAGAAAGCCCTCGCACAGAAACAAAGACCCAACATAGCCAAAAATAAATAAATAAATTAATTAAAAAAAAAAAAAAAAGCTCACCTGGATTTCCTTTCTCTCACTCAGCTGATAGCTAACCTCACTCACGGGGCCCCTGTGTATCTCAAAATGTTTCTTTTGTGCCTTCTTTTCTTTTTCCACGCCTGTTTCCTCCTCTCCTTTCCTCCGAGGCCATCCCTCCCACTGGTGTTCTTGACCCACCACTTCCTCCTTCCCGCGGAATCCCCGTCCAGGATTTCCCGTCCTCCTCACATCTTCCTCCAGGTCTCGGCTGGCTCTCTCCTGCCGACAAACTGAACAAACGTGCCCACGTGTCTCTCGGTCTGAAAGAGCTTCCCTTAGGCCTTGTTCTCTTCTCAGGCGACACTTCGATTCCTCTCCTACCCTTTGCCTCCAGGTTTCTCTGGAGAGGGCTCCCTCCACGTCGGCCGTCTTCACAGCCTTCACCACGTTCACTGCTCAGCCTTCCAAAGCGAGCTCCCACCCCCCAAAACACTGCAGAGTCACCAAGGACCTCTTACAGGCCGAATGCAACCACTTTTTCTCAGCCCTCTATCCACGAATCTCTATTGAGCGACACCCTCACTGCCCCAGCCCCTCCAGCTTCTCCCACTGCTTTCTGTACCTGACTCTGCAAACAAGGCTTGAGCCCGGGGCACGTTGGAACGATTTGTTTTACCTGAGGAGCCATTTTAGTAATCATTCCAGCTGTGGTCTTAGCAGTTGGATGTGGGAGCGTGTAGGTCAAGGAAAAGGCTCACCCTGCAGATACAAACATGGGAACCGTTAGCTTGAAGTTGGTGTGTAAAGCCATCAGATCAGCAGAGGAGTGAATTTAGAAAGAAATGTGTATAATTCTTAATTCCCAGGTTGTTGTTGTTGTTTTGTGAGGATCAAATTAAATGCATACCTTAAACACCTGGCACACCGACAGCACTTAACAAAGACGGTTGCAATTTTTTATTAATAACCCATCCGGAGGAGCTCGCGTCTGCACGACATCCAGCCCCGTCAGGAGGGCGCGCACCCTCAGCAACGACTGGAGGCGGTTAAGGTGATTGGCATTTACAGATGGATGGGTCTCAGTCCAATCCTTTCCTTTTACAGGCGGGGAGGCGGAGGCTTGGGGAGGTTAAGCGCAGCTAACTGGCGGAGGAATGGAGCTTCCAACGCGCCGGCTGTGCGGGTCTACCCGCCCCGCCCCCGCTCTCGCCGCAACCTCGCGTGTCGCAGATGCACCACGGCCTCTTCCGCGTCTAGCCAGAAGCTCGCACTGCTACTGAGTGTTTGTGGGGAGGAGGCGCCGAGGTGGCCGGCGCTGTCCCACGCAGGGCTGGACCTGAGCTGCAGCCGGAGCAGGAAAAGAAGGCGGCGGGTTTGCGCGCGGGAGCCGTGCGCCCTTGGACTGTTCACGCGCGCGGGACGCATTTGGAACCCTGCGCCGGGTGCTCCCCGCCGCCGGCGACTGGCGGGGTCGAGAAGGGAAAATGTTGGAGAAGGAGGGCGCTCGCGTGTCCGCCTTGCCGGAACCTGGGGCTGCAGCCCCGGGGCGGGGAGTGGGGCGGGGCTGGGAAAGTTGAGTTTTGGTCGCGGAGGGCTGGGCCCCGCGCGGGAGCGCCCGCCACTGGGGACCGTAAAAGGCTGCAGCGGGCTGGGTAGGTGTGGCTCTGCCTGCGTGACCTGAGCCCCCGTCTCGGTCGCCGTCGTCTCCCGCAGCTGCGGCCTCTCAGTCATGGGCGCCGTCTGGTCCGCCCTGCTGGTCGGAGGGGGTCTGGCCGGAGCGCTTTTCGTTTGGCTGCTGCGGGACACGGGAAAGGAGGGGGATGCGGAGCAGGGGAAAGACGCCTCTCCAGGGGAGGCTGCGGCTGCGGGAGGCGATCAGGGTGGTGGCGGCGGACTGAGCCCTGGACCTTCTAGGCGGGAGCTGGTCACCAAACCAGGTATTCTTCCTCCCTGTGGCTCGAGGGCATATCTGCCGGGGGGCTCTGAAGTTACCCGCGGGAGGGGGCAGGGGGCGGAAATCCACCTGGAGGTTTCCCGAGGGCTAGCTTCTCCTAACCCGGGCAGGACCCTCCACGCGGCTCGCATTTTCCCCTGCTGGTGCGCGCGCGCCGGGTGGGGTTCTCGCCCTACACCGAGGCCCTGGGGATGCCCAGGCGGTTTGTCCCAGGTCCGCGACCCGCTGTGTCGCTGCCCTCGGCGCCCGCCCCTGAGGACCTGCCCCTGCTCTTCCAGCGGGGATGGGCTCCTCCGCTTGGCGGCGCTTGGCGCAGTGCGGGCGGCTGCAGCGGCGGCGCCCCTTCCGGGCCTTCGGAAAGGGGTGCTTAGGGTTCGGAGATCCCACGACCCTCTCCAATTTCTGTCCGAGCAGGGACACTGTCTCGGTCCCAATCCCATAGCCTCATGTCCTCCCATCCCTCACCCCATGGAAGAGCCGTGTTTGGGAACACCGGCGCAGCGAGCAGCCCCCGCTATCTGGACGCTTCTGTCGGGGAGGCAAAGTTCAGGTTGGACTGTGGCCCTGAAGGCTTCGGCTGAAGCCCTGGGGCTGCTCAGTGGCCGCCCATTTCGGAGCTGTCGGCCCTCCCCCACGCTCACCCAAACAGTGCACGGTTGTCTGAAACCCCAGGGAAGAGACACCTCATTCTACTCGGATGAGTACAATTGACGTCTAGGTTTCCATCTATGTATTTTAGACCCTGTGTACTAGGCAAAGTAAGAGCACTGGCAGAGAACCTTACCTTCCAGCGCCCTCCCTTGGCAAGCTGCCCATGCCTGGACTCCAGCCTAGTGGTGAAAATGACATCGGTAAACTTTAGTGGAGTGGCGGTTCATGTGTAGCCACCTGAAAATCTGCCCCTGTGCCTCTCCTGCAGAGAGCTCATTTATCTTCTTTTCCTGAAAGCCTAACTCATGTTTCAGGTCGAAAGATTGGGAATTCAGAGTAATATTTGTTGACGTCTCACTTCCAACACCACCGTTAAAAAGAGACAAAATTAAACAAGACCACCCTCTTCCCACCGCCATCCCCCCCCCCAATCCCCATATGCTGATTGTATGGTTTTGGAGAGTAAGATCTTGTAGGGCAGCGGTCCCCAACCTTTTTGGCACCAGGGACAGGTTTCGTGGAAGACAATTTTTCCACGGAAGGGGGTGGAGTGGGAGGGTGGTGCAGGGGGTAATGCGAGCGATGGGGAGCGCCAGAGGCAGCTTCGCTCGACTCTCACCTCCTGCTGTGCCGCGGGTTCCCAACGGGCAGAGGACTGACCGCTACCTACCGGTTTGGCCGGGGGGGTTGGGGACCCCTGTTGTAGGGAGCTATTTGGACTATCAATGAGGTGGCCAAGAAGGAAACTAAGTCTTTAGGGAGCTTGGATTGTGTAGTCTTAAGAAAATATATTTTTATTTATTTATTTATTTATTATTTTTTTAAAAATGAGTACATTCTTTTTTTGGGGGGGGTTATTTATTTATTTATTTATTTATTTATTTATTTTTGGCTGTGTTGGGTCTTCGTTTCTGTGCGAGGGCTTTCTCTAGTTGCGGCGAGCGGGGGCCACTCTTCATCGCGGTGCGCGGGTCTGTCACTATCGCGGCCTCTCTTGTTGCGGAGCACAGACTCCAGACGCGCAGGCTCAGTAATTGTGGCTCACGGGCCTAGCCGCTCCGCGGCATGTGGGATCTTCCCAGACCAGGGCTCGAACCCGTGTCCCCTGCATTGGCAGGCAGACTCTCAACCACTGCGCCACCAGGGAAGCCCTATTTTTAATTTATTTATTTTTGGCTGCGTTGGGTCTTCGTTGCTTCGCGTGGGCTTTCTCTAGTTGCGGCGAGCGGGGGCTACTCTTCACTGCTGTGCGCGGGCTTCTCATTGCGGTGGCTTCTCTTATTTAAGAGCACCGGCTCAGTAGTTGTGGCTCCCGGGCTCTAGAGCTCAGGCTCAGTAGTTGTGGCGCACGGGTTTAGTTGCTCCGCGGCATGTGGGATCTTCCCGGACCAGGGATCGAATCCGTGTCCCCTGCATTGGCAGGCGGATTCTTAACCACTGTGCCACCAGGGAAGTCCCAAGAAAAAATATTTTTAAAGTATGCAATGGGAGGGGATATAAGATGCCTGTGTTTTGTCGAAGAGGTTCCTAATGCACATGGGGTGTGCAAGGCGAATCCAGCCCTCCTCCCCACCCTCACCCCCAACTCTTGCCCAGCCATGCACTGCTGTCCTTTGTATTCTCCCACAGTGACAGCTGCTGCTGACCTGCCCGCATCTGTGAGAGTCAATCCCTGACCTGCACGCAGTTCCTGGGAGTACAAGTGTACTCATCTGGTCTGCAGGGTAACCGTGCAGCTCTTCGTCACACAGGCTGGACATTTTTTGATGATGGCAGCCAAACAACTTGACTTGGTTGCATGCCAGTACGGCCTGGACTGCAGAGATCCAGGACCATGACAGGGTTACACTTCTGCCTCTACAGCTTGCCACCTCGTTTACACTCTTGTGCTGGTGTACTGACACTCCTGGATGTGCCTTTTATTACGGGCTATGCCTGTATATTCTTAGAGCACAGTTGGGAACACACCAGGTAATTAAGTACTTGATTTTAATAGAGACAAATTTTGTGAACTGCAGATAGATTAGCAGCAAAGTCTTTAAAAACTAAAACTATTTTCTCAGCCTAACTTACTTTTTTCTCACATAAACTGCACAACACTATTACACTTTTCCTTTTGTTTTTTAGAGCATCTTCAAGAAAGCAATGGATGTTTGGTTTCTAAGACTAAAGGCCCTGGTGACCTGCAGGAAGCAGCATGGAGACTACAGAGTCCTTCTGGAGAAGGCAGTAACCGTGACAATTCAAGAGCGCATGTTCCTTCTGGACAATTTCCAGACACACAATCTCCAGCTACCTCTGAGACTGGTAACTCTAGAAGTGACTCTGACGTTTCAAGAAACGAAAGCCTTGGATCTCCTGTAGGAGAATGGGGATTCCAAAAAGGCCAAGAGAAAAGTGCTAAAGCAGCTCCATGTCTGGCAGAGAAGTTGCCTTCTAGCAACCTGCTCCTGGACAGAGCGAAAGAAGAAGTGAGCCTTGCACAGTCGGACAGTCGGGACCGGGCTGACCACGTGGACTGGGAGATGGTGTCCCGGCACTCATCTTGGGGCGATGTTGGTTTGGGTGGCAGTCTTGAGTCTCCAGTGTTAAGCTCTAAGCAGGGAAAGGACTATGACAGAAGCAGTCTTGTGGAAGCAAGAGGTCAGGAAGTAGATGTGAAACCAAAAAGGGCAGGAGCAGTGTCTTCAGAGTCTCATCAGGTTAGCGTCAGGTTCCAGGTCCATTATATCACAAGCGCTGGTGTGCAATGCCTTGCAGTAACTGGAGACCATGAGAGTCTTGGGAGATGGAACGCTTACATCCCACTCCAGTGTAGCAAGGATGGGCTCTGGTCTCGTTCTGTGCCCCTGCCAGCAGACGCAGTGGTGGAATGGAAGTTTGTGGTAGTAGAGAATGGGCAAGTTACCCGTTGGGAAGAATGCAGCAATAGATTCTTAGAGACTGGCCACGAGGATAAAGTGGTTCACAAGTGGTGGGGGATTCACTGATTCAATTTGCAAAGCATCGAAGAGGCTATTGCAGAACATGGAAGAGGCTAAGGTTGTGCAGCACCCTGAATAATTTAAAATAAAGGAAGTGAAACTTCCAGTCTAGCCATCAGAGTTGTTTCAGATTTGCTAGTGGCTTTTGTCTAATGTGTAGATAATGCTTCCATTGAGCATGGACTTTTTTTCCTGTGGCACTGATGGATGGATTTATGCTGATCCATCATTACTTTAGGGCTTGGTGGTCTTGAGGAGGGCTTGGCTAAACTTCAGATGTGCACTGGTCACGGAGCATGGAAACTAACCAGCTGCAGAGGCTTGAGGCTTGAGCCTTTGGGTGATTCTTGGGGAGTAAAACACGCCTTATTCAAAAGGATAAGATTTCGTACTGGTACAGCTGGAGAAATGCTCTCTTTAATCATACACACTTTATATTTAAAAATCGTTAACATCGTATGGAACTGTGATTAGAAAATGTCTGGTCACTAGATGTGATTAGCCAGGATATAAGGTAATGCAATAAGACTTCCCAATGTTTTTTGCTTGATTTTACTTGCCATGTATGGTTTGAGGGTAGCAAGTATGTTTTTGTCCTAATGATCAATGGCTGGTATACAAACAAGGGGCCTAATCAGAGCCTGTTAGCAGGAGCAGCCCAAGAGGAAAGAACAGGAAGGGGGATAGGGTATAGGGCTGAGCAAGGTGGCCTGAATGACACCTCTTAGAGAGCTGGGAGCTACAGGCCCCGCCGGACTGCAGGGTGGGACACGCCCGTCATTTCCTCACGGGCCTCCTGCAGGACCATCTCTCCCCACGGCCCCTCCTCTCACAGCAGCTCTGGGCTGACAGATGGACTGCCCCATAGCAATCATTTCAGCCTCTTCCCTCTCCCTTCATGCCAGTAGCTAACAAAATTATAACAGGGGAGTGATACGGAAGTACATCTTTGCTCTGGGAAGAAATAAACATTTAAACTTTGCCATTATAACTGAAAAAAATAATAAAACCTGAGTTTTAACATCTTTATTAAATGTCTGAATTATTTGTATAAATCTTAGTACCATAATAGCTTAGATGTAAAATAAAATACTAATATTTTCTCCACTAATGACAAAGAAATAAAGCAAATGTCAAGAGGCACAGAGTCTGTTCTTCTCCCTTTAGAGAAAAAGTTTTAGAATATTTCTTTTAAAACTTTACCTTTGTTTGGAGGGATATTATACATGCCCGTACTTGAAAATTAATTCTATATTAAAACAACTTTTAATAAGTGTAACATCTATTGGCAAAACAACGTTTAATCCTGGTTATAGATGGTCTTTGCTGAAAAGAGCCTAAACCCAACTGAAAATACTGTTAGAAAGTGCTTTAAGAACTGTTTTTGGCTCATAGCACTTTTGTGTTAAATTCACATATATTTTCTACAGACTTCATAATGAATTTTATATTCTACCAGTGAGGTCTTCAGAAGGCATTTACCATTACTGTACAGAATGCCCAAGCATTTCTATTAGGTCAAACTAAAGGTAAAACAGTTTACAGTCAAAATCTGTTTAGAGTTCTACCATTAGCCATTTTATCATTACCTGATGAAATAAAAATCTTTCAGTAAAGCCAACTGATTTAAGAGAGAACATATAACACTCAACTTTATATTTTTAAAACTTGTTATTTAAAATCGGATGTGCTTAGAGGGAGAAGCGTGAGGGCTGTGGTGGTAACTTACGTCCTACTTGGCGTGTCACCTGCACTGGTTACCCTGAGCGCCACCTGCTGTCACAGACCCCAGCGTGTAAGAAGGCTGCAATGACAGCAGCTTACTTCTCCCTCACTAAACAGCAGTGGGTGCTCCTGGCAGGAGGGCAGCTTTCCTTGCAGGTCGTCACCCAGGCTCCTGTCCTGTGGCCCCTCCATCCCCTAGGACCTCACTGTCCTCTGTAACCAGCCTGTGGAAGGGGAAGTAAAGTAAGGAAAGACCCCGCTAAAACTTTGGGCCAGAAAGCACCACAAACTGCTGTGCCCACGTGCCATTAGTGAGAACTGGGCAGGTGTTCCCATGTAGGGAGAGGGGAAGTGGGGCTGGGAAACAAGAGTCTCTAGTCGGGCAGCAGTTTCTCAGTGGCAGCTGTACTATGGAACGGGAGTACAGGCTTTCTGGACAGGCTGGCTTCTGCGACACCGTTCCTGTTGTCTTTGGCACAATTGAAACATTTTTGTATCTGTTCTTCTGCTCTCCTTTTATTTGGTTCACATCCTGTAGTATCATAAATATATTTGGTCTTTGTTCCTGGCACAGAGCTCCTCAAACCCTGGGAATTTCCTGAGAGATAGGAGTATCTTGTTATGCAGATATGAGCTTCTGCTAGTGAGGTGACTTAGATGGGCCCCCTAGATAGCCTCAGGCTGGGGCTGGTCACCGGAAAGACCAAGTGATCGGAGGCTTGCAACTTCCAGCGCCACACTCCGATCTCCAGGATGGGGAGCGGGGCTGGAGAAGAAGCTCTATAAAGTCTCAAATGGTGAGATTTAATGAGCTTCTGGGTTGGCGAACACAAGGTGCTGGGAGCCCTGAGAGGGCGTGGAAGCTCCACACCTCCACCCCGTACCTTGCTCTGTGCATCTCTTCCATTTGGCTGTTCCTGAGTTATAGCCTTTATAATAAACTGTAATAGTAAGTAAAGCACTTTCCTGAATTCCATGATCAGTTCTAGAAAATTATTGAAACTTTAGAGGGGGATGTGGGAACCCCCAATTTATAGCCAGTCAGTCAAAAAGTATAGGTGGCCCGGGACTTGTGACTGGTGTCTGAAGTAGGGGCAGTCTCGTGGGACTGAGCCCTTAAATCTGTAGAATCTGACACTAACTCCAGGTAGTTAGTGTCAGAATGGAATTGACTCATAGACACCCAGGTGGTATCCACAGAGAATTGGTTATTGGTGTTGGAAAACACTCCACATACAAACCCCACTAATTTATTAAACTCTAATTGAGGCAGACTGAATCCATTCAATCTGCAGAAGTTACCCACTGGCTGAAGAATAACAAACTTTTTCTCTCTTGCTTCTTAGTTATTAATACGTAAAAAGAAACTTTTCTAAAAGTTCTGATTACGGGCCACAATGTTTAGTTATGTGATTACATTCACTGATATTGACAGAACAAACAGGGAGTTCAGGGTCACAGAAGGAATCCTGGTCAGTACCTTGGAGTTTGTCCTCCCGTTCTGGGCATTATACCCCATCTTTCAATTTCATGTGAAAGAAGCATTTTAAGCTGAAAAAAAAAGAAGACTATTGCCTCAGCACCACTAAAGATAACAAAAAAACACGTGATTATTCCAACACACTGGTATTAGCACAAAATAACACCTATAAGGTACTCTTGCATTTAGCTAGTACTGCTTTTAAGTTTTACTGAGAGAGCACTCAAGACTAGTCTATTTCAAAATAGAGTTTACAGGACAGGGTATCTTTTATTAAATTTTCACATAAAAAGAAAAAAGTACACAGGGCACTAATTATAAGTAACACCACAATTAATTGGGCATCATCTCTCTGTAAAGAACAGGCAAGCAATGTATCATTTTAGTAACATTTTTTCCTGGTCTTTCACTTTCTGTATCCTCTTTTCTTGATTTCTGATCATTGAAGACATTGCTGAAAATGTTGATAAAGCAAAGTTAGGAAAGCAACATTACTCAGGCTTTAAATTCTATTATGCACTTCTTAAAAGGTCAGCTTGCTACCACCGCATAGATACATCCTGAGCTCAGTAAATTCTCAAATATTGCAAAGTAGTGTATTTTTTAAAAGACTGAAATTATGAAACAGAGCTAAGGGTAAATCTTTGCTCTTTCAGTTGTTTTAAATGAACATGATAGAGAATTCCCTGGTGGTCCAGTGGTTAGGACTCTGCTCTTTCACTGCTGAGGGTGTGGGTTCAATCCCTGGTCAGGGAACTAAGATCTCACAAGCTGTGCAGCACAGCCAATAAATAAATGAACATGATAATTATTGTTATAGAAGTCATACATACTAATTGTAAATAATTTGAACACCTCAGAAGGGTACAAAGAGGGGTAAAGGTCATTGTTTGTTTTTGTTCCCTCAATCTGTTGAACCTCCCCATCCCAGGTCATCACTGTAAACCCGCCAGTGAGTATCTTCACATGTACACACACACACACACACACACACACACACACACACACACACAGTTTTCTTCTTTACACAAATGGAAATATGTGGTATAAATTGTTCTGTAGCTTGCTTTTATTCACTTAACAAAATGTCAACATCTTTCCAGTTCAGCTCATGATTTGTTATGACTGCACAGTATTCCATTGTGTGGATGCACCATGTTAGTAAATAAATTTTTAAAAGTTGTTTCTTATTTTTGTTTATGAACATGCTATAGGAAATACTTCAGACTTTTGTATGTACAATTTTCCCTTGCAGAATAAATTGCTAGAAGTAGAGTTTCTGGGTAAAAGAATACATGCACTTTAAATTTTGATAAATGTTCCCAAAATTCTCTCCAAAATATCTATTGCAGAATTTCCAAGAGACACTCCATCCAGACAATGCATCCAATAAAAAGTATTTGTCTAAAAAAACGTTTTAAAAGTTTTTTTAAACAAATACAACATGTTTACCATTTGGATTATTACATGGTAGGATTACTCAGATAAGGTCAGAAATATAAGTCAAAGTGTGAATAAAAATGGGGCCAATAAGAAAATGTATCTTCCTTAAGAAAGTTATGATAAACTTAAAATCAAACATTTTTCTTTATGTTTATATATGCAGGCATCTGGAGTTATCATAAAGAATTTGTTAATTTTCTTTAGTAACAATTTGGTATAGCTTTAGTACATTAAAAAAATGTGCATTTTGGAGTCAGAAATTGCAGAGATCAAGTCCCAGCTCTACTACTCATTGTGTGACTTAAAACTTATTGACCGATCGTGATCTTCAGCTTCCTCATCACCAAATGACATAATATTAGCACCCACCTCCCAGTGTTGTGAAGCTAATTAGTAAGACACTGAGTACAGGGCCTGGCACAGAGCTGATAAGTGCTCAATAAATGCTAATAACAACTATTATTATTAATAAGGTTAAATTTATTTTAAAAGGATTTATTCTTAGAAAATTATTTATTATCCTCCATCTAGCAACTTATATTCTCTAGAGATGGAAGATGAAATGAGAATAACATGTATCCTCCAAAATTAATTTCTTTCTGACAAAGGCTCCTGGATTCATGTCAGGAAATCATAAAACATGACAGCCTCCCAAATCCATGGGAACATCCACTTAGAATTTATGCCCCAAAAGTTGTCTATCATCTGCAGAGTACAACAGTTTCTCATTCAGATAGCTTCAGTATATATTTTTTAAATTTTAAAAATTTTTTCATTTTTTATTATTTATTTATTTTTGCTTCAGTATATTTATATGCAGTTTATCTTTTTATTTAGTGATTCATTGGGTGGCACAGTCTCCTATACCCATGCTAATTTAAATCCTCTATAAGGCTAAATCCTGTTGTTTTGTTTTCTGGCTATTAACTGCAAACTTATCTTGGCTACTGCCATACAAATTCTCATCTACAGACCTAACAGGGACAAGAAAGACAGTGTATGGGAAAGTCTCATGTGAAATCAGCCACTCAAAACATGTGTTCTGTTGAGGGTTAGTCAGCCGTATTATCGTCCCTATTAGATGAAAGAGGAGAGCAGGGCTAAAGTGACCTGCCCAAGGTCACACTATTAATCCAGGCATTAGGCATGGTTAAGACACTCATATTTTGACTAAGGTTTCTGAATTTCTTGTTCAAGATCCTTTTCAGTGGGACTACAGATAAGAGGCTTAACCTGAAGGGAAGGTGAGTATTCTTTTGAACAAGGAAGATCTCTCCAAAAATGTACACTGTACCTTGGTTCTTCATCTGTAAATCTTCTACCAGAGTCTGCAAGCTTTCCAGTCTGTTCTGAAGCTTCCTGCATGTTTTTCCGGTTGTTTCTATTGGCTGAGACTGTGAAGCTATTAGAAAATTGCTTAGATGTGGTAGTAAAAATCTATTCAGTATTTCATTTTAGAAATCTTTCACTTACAGGTTAAACAATGTTTCCTTTAAAATAATGAAAAATTTAAAACACTATTTGAAAATAAAGAAATGTTTTATCTAATACTGCAATACTAGCTTATTTGATTTTGTTTCAAATCAATCTGATTTACTATTTTTTAACTACGTAGCATTAAATGTGATGAGTGTGAAGAACACCTCAAGTTTAATGATACATTCTGCATTATAAATGACAACTTTTCATACCAAACCTGAGTAGTTCCAGTAACTTAGAGTTTGGAAGCACAAGATTTAATACTCATGCTGGCAACAGTTTTGAATGTGTGTGAGGCCAAGTGCCCATTTCAGTTGTTGACACCTGAATGAGGATAGTATTAAATGATGGGAGAGGGGAGTACAGATGCTGATATGGCCACAGTGAACCTAGAATAAATGTGGCAGCAGCAACTGAGGAGGGGCTAGAAGCATTTGAGCTATTCTCTAATAAGTATGCTAAGTTTTGTCAACCTCTAAAAAATACTGGTTGTCAATCACAAGATTTTAATTTTGAGCTTAGCCTCTGACTTGCTGTATAATCTTGAAAATATTTTTGATGGCTCATTTTCCTATCAAAAGACTCTTTCACTTAAAGATATTAAATTTTAAAGGCAATCATCTAGGAGTTATTTTGGTTCAAAAAATAAAAAATAATTTCTCATTGAGAAATTTTTAACATAACACAAAACATATGAAGTTTGATGAGTATCTGACAACAGGGTGAAAAAAGAAAATGCCACACTATTATGTAACCACAAATTAATAATGGGGTGACCAACAGTACTGTTCTACTCCTGCAATAATCACTGCTGTAATAATGAAGTCATTTGCTACTCTAAATTTTTTAAAATATTAAAGAATAACTTAGAAGCATAAGAGATGAAGGAGGACACAAATGCAGAAAAAGATGGTAAAACGAAAATGTACTAAAATCTGTGATTAGGTCCTGATTTCTTTTTTTTTAGGATCTAAAAATATGTTAGGCATAGAATTTCAAAAGACCAGGAACTGACTTAACAATGATGCAACAACTTGCCTAATTTATCCCTTATCAAAGGGAATGATACCATAGAGCACTGGGGCAGTTTGAATCACTGTCATATATGATGAAAAACATTTCAAGTTCAATTCAACATATACATATTTAATGTCCACTTATTTATCAGGCTCTTATTCTAAATCAAATAATTTCCCCATCTGTCTTAGTGAATAACAAATGAACTTAAAATTTTAAAAATGAGAACATTTTGGTAAGTTTGTATGATAGACACTTGCACTTACAAAGGCAGAGACTGAAGAGAATGTAAATAATTTTAGAGAATGTAAATAAGAAAGAAAAGTCAGACACATCAGAAACAAGAACTAGAACCCTGCAGCCTGTGGAACAAAAACCACAGTCGTGGAAAGATAGACAAAATGAAAAGGCAGAGGACTATGTACCAGATGAAGGAACAAGGTAAAACAACTAAATAAAGTGGAGATAGGCAAACTTTCAGAAAAAGAATTCAGAATAATGATAGAGAAGATGATCCAGGACGTCGGAAAAAGAATAGAGACAAAGAGCAAGAAGATGCAAGAAATGTTTAACAAAGACCTAGAAGAATTAAAGAACAAACAAACAGAGATGAACAATAAAATAATTGAAATTAAAAATACACAAGAAGGAATCAATAGCAGAATAACTGAGGCAGAAGAACGGATAAGTGACCTGGAAAACAGAATGGTGGAATTCACTGCCGCGAAACAGAATAAAGAAAAAAGAATGAAAAGAAATGAAGACAGACTAAGAAACCTCTGGGACAACATTAAACACACCAACATTTGCATTATAGGGGTCCCGGAAGAAGAAGAGAGACAGAAAGGACCCAAGAAAATATTTGAAGAGATTATAGTAGAAAACTTCCTTAACATGGGAAAGGAAGTAGCCACCCAAATCCAGGAAGCGCAGAGAGTCCCAGGGAGGATAAACCCAAGGAGAAACATGCTGAGACACGTAGTAATCAAATTGACAAAAATTAAAGACAAAGAAAAATTATTCAAAGCAGCAAGGGAAAAACAACAAATAACATACAAGGGAACCCCCATAAGGTTAACAGCTGATTTCTCAGCAGAAACTCTACAAGCCAGAAGGGAGCAGCATGATATACTTAAAGTGATGAAAGGGAAGAACCTACAACCAAGATTACTCTACCCAGCAAGGATCTCATTCAGATTCAATGGAGAAATCAAAAGTTTTACAAACAAACAAAAGCTAAGAGAATTCAGCACCACCAAACCAGCTCTACAACAAATGCTAAAAAACTTCTCTAAATGGGAAACACAAGAGAAGAAAAGGACCTACAAAAACAACCCCAAAACAATTAAGAAAATGGTCATAGGAACATACATATCGATAATTACCTTAAACGTGAATGGATTAAATGCTCCAACCAAAAGACACAGGCTTGCTGAATGGATACAAAAACAAGACCCATCTATATGCTGTCTACAAGAGACTCACTTCAGACGTAGGGACACATACAGACTGAAAGTGAGGGGATGGAAAAAGATATTCCATGCAAATGGAAATCAAAAGAAAGTTGGAGTAGCAATATTCATATCAGGTAAAATGGACTTTAAAATAAAGAATGTTACAAGAGACAAAGAAGAACACCACATAATGCTCAAGGGATCAATCCAAGAAGATATAACAATTATAAATATATATGCACCGAAAATAGGAGCACCTCAATACATAAGGCAACTGCTAACAGCTATAAAAGAGGAAATTGACAGTAACACAGTAATAGTAGGGGACTTTAACAGCTCACTTACACCAATGGACAGATCATCCAAACAGAAAATTAATAAGGAAACACAAGCTTTAAATGACACAATAGACCACATAGATTTAATTGATATTTATAGGACATTCCATCTGAAAGCAGCAGATTATACTTTCTGAAATGCACATGGAACATTCTCCAGGATAGATCACATCTTGGGTCACAAATCAAGCCTTCGT
This sequence comes from Balaenoptera acutorostrata, assembly GCF_949987535.1. NCBI lineage: Eukaryota > Metazoa > Chordata > Mammalia > Artiodactyla > Balaenopteridae > Balaenoptera > Balaenoptera acutorostrata. The sequence goes on along the minus strand of NC_080068.1, from coordinate 50,096,404 downwards.
AAATTTAAGAAAATTGAAATCGTATCAAGCATCTTTTCTGACCACAACGCTATGAGATTAGAAACAAATTACAAGGGAAAAAACGTAAAAAACACAAACACATGGAGGCTAAACAATACATTACTAAATAACCAAGAGATCACTGAAGAAATCAAAGAGGAAGTCAAAAAATACCTAGAGACAAATGACAATGAAAACACGACGATCCAAAACCTATGGGATGCAGCAAAGGCTGTTCTAAGAGGGAAGTTTACAGCAATACAGTCCTACCTCAAGAAACAAGAAAAATCTCAAATAAACAATCTAACCTTACACCTAAAGGAACTAGAGAAAGTAGAACAAACAAAACCAAAAGTTAGTGGAAGGAAAGAAATCATAAAGATCAGAGCAGAAATAAATGAAATAGAAACAAAGAAAACAATAGCAAAGATCAATAAAACTAAAAGCTTCTTTGAGAAGATAAACAAAATTGATAAACCATTAGCCAGACCCATCAAGAAAAAGAGGGAGAGGATTCAAATCAATAAAATTTGAAATGAAAAAGGACAAGTTACAACAGACACTGCAGAAATACAAAGCATCCTAAGAGACTACTACAAGCAGCTCTATGCCAATAAAATGGACAACCTGGAAGAAATGGACAAATTCTTAGAATGGTATAACCTTCCAAGACTGAACCAGGAAGAAATAGAAAATATGAACAGACCAATCACAAGTAATGAATTGAAACTGTGATTAAAAATCTTCCAACAAACAGAAGTCCAGGACCAGATGGCTTCACAGGCGAATTCTATCAAACATTTAGAGAAGAGCTAAAACCCATCCTTCTCAAACTCTTCCAAAAAATTGCAGAGGAAGGAACACTCCCAAACTCATTCTATGAAGCCACCATCACCCTGATACCAAAACCAGACAAAGATACTACAAAAAAAGAAAATTAGAGAACAATATCACTCATGGATATAGATGCAAAAATCCTCAACAAAATACTAGCAAACAGAATCCAACAACACATTAAAAGGATCATACACCATGATCAAGTGAGATTTATCCCAGGGATGCAAGGATTCTTCAATATATGCAAATCGATCAATGTGGTATACCATATTAACAAATTGAAGAATAAATCCGTATGATCATCTCAATAGATGCAGAAAATGTTTTTGACAAAATTCAACACCCATTTATGATAAAAACTCTCCAGAAAGTGGGCACAGAGGGAACCTACCTCAACATAATAAAGGCCACATACGACAACCCACAGCAAACATCATTCTCAATGGTGAAAAACTGAAAGCATTTCCTGTAAGATCAGGAACAAGACAAGGATGTCCACTCTTGCCACTCTTATTCAACATAGTTTTGGAAGTCCTAGCCACGGCAGTCAGAGAAGAAAAAGAAATAAAAGGAATCCAAATAGGAAAAGAAGAAGTAAAACTGTCTCTGTTTGCAGATGACACGATATGACACACAGCAAATCCTAAAGATACCACCAGAAAACTACTAGAGCTAATCAATGAATTTAGTAAAGTTGCAGGATACAAAATTAATGCACAGAAATATCTTGCATTCCTATATACTAACAACGAAAGATCAGAAAGAGAAATTAAGGAGACAATCCCATTCCCCATGGCAACAAAAAGAATAAAATACCTAGGGATAAAGCTACCTAAGGAGGTGAAAGACCTGCACTCAGAAAACTATAAGACACTGATGAAAGAAATCAAAGATGACACAAACAGGTGGAGAGATATACCATGTTCTTGGATTGGAAGAATCAATATTGTGAAAATGACTGTACTACCCAAAGCCATCTACAGATTCAATGCCATCCCTATCAAATTACCAATGGCATTTTTTACAGAACTAGAACAAAAAAATCTTAAAATTTGTATGGAGACACAAAAGACCCCGAATAGCCAAAGCAATCTTGAGGGAAAAAAACAGAGCAGGAGGATTCAGATTCCCTGACCTCAGACTACACTACAAAGCTACAGTCATCAAGACAATACGGTACTGGCACAAAAACAGAAATATAGATCAGTGGAACAGGATAGGAAGCCCAGAGCTAAAACCCAAGCACCTATGGTCAACTAATCTATGACAAAGGAGGCAAGGATATACAAGGGAGAAAACACAGTCTCCTCAATAAGTGGTGCTGGAAAACTGGACAACTACCTGTAAAAGAATGAAATTAGGATACTCCCTAACAGCATACACAAAAATAAACTCAAAATGGATTAGAGACTTAAATGTAAGACCGGACACTAAAACTCTTAGAGGAAAATGTAGGAAGAACACTCTTTGACATAAATCACAGCAAGATCTTTTTTGACGCACCTCCTAAAGTAATGGAAATAAAACCAAAAATAAACAAATTGGATCTAATGAAACATTAAAGCTTTTGCACAGCAAAGGAAACTATAAACAAGACGAAAAGACAACCCTCAGAATGGGAGAAAATATTTGCAAGCGAAGCAACTGACAAGGGATTAATCTCCAAAATATATAAACAGCTCATGCAGCTCAGTATTAAAAAAACAAACAACCCCATCAAAAAAATGGGCAGAAGACCTAAACAGACATTTCACCAAAGAAGACACACAGATGGCCAAGAGGCACATGAAAAGCTGCTCAACATCACTAATTAGTAGAGAAATGCAAATCAAAACTACAATGAGGTATCACCTCACACCAGTTAGAATGGGCATCATCAGAAAATCTACAAACAACAAATGCTGGAGAGGGTGTGGAGAAAAGGGAACCCTCTTGCACTGTTGGTGGGAATGTAAATTGATACAGCCAGTATGGAGAACACTACGGAGGTTCCTTAAAAAACTAAAAATAGAACTACCATATTATCCAGCAGTCGCATCCTGGGCATATACCCTGAGAAAACCATAATTCAAAAAGAGTCATGTACCTCAATGTTCATTGCAGCTCTATTTTCAATAGCCAAGACATGGAAGCAACCTAAGTGTCCATCAACAGACAAATGGATAAAGAAGTTGTGGTACATATATACAATGGAATATTACTCAGCCATAAAAGGAAACAAAATTGAGTTACTTGTAGTGAGGTGGATGGACTTAGAGTCTGTCATACAGAGTGAAGTAAGTCAGAAAGAGAAAAACAAATATCGTATATTAACGCATATATGTGGAATCTAGAAAAATGTTACAGATGAACCAGTTTGCAAAGCAGAAATAGAGACACAGATGTAGAGAACAAACGTATGGACATCAAGGGGGGAAAGGTGGGGGTGGGATGAATTGGGAGATTGGGACTGACATGTATACACTAGTAGGTATAAAATAGATAACTAATAAGAACCTGGTGTATAAAATTTCCTCCAAACCAAAAAAAAAAAAAAAAAAAGAAAGAAAGAAAAGAAAAGTCATTCTCAGCATTTAAAAAAAGACTCAAAATCTTATAATAAAATAGAGAAAAAAGGTCATTATTCATGTCAGAGAAAGAAACAGATAATATTTACCTATAATATCTATGTATATTTACTAAGGGGTGTGTATGTGGTATACAGTAACTATTCTATTTAAATAAGACTCAACTAAATAAACAAAGAAGACCCACTTAAGCACACACCCACCACACAGCATCAATTAGAGTGTACATATAAGAACACCATGTGACCTTTTATTAATTCCAATGATAGAACTTTTAAGTCACTGGAGTAGGAAATCAATTAATCTCATCAGTTATATCAGGTCATTCTTACCTTTAACAGAATCAGGTGAATGAACAGGCTTGGTGGATCTATATTGTGGTGTGGAACCTATAGAATCTTCAACCGAACTAGTCAGGAGTGAGTGAATTGGAGACTTCTTAGGAGAAGAATGGAATGAATGAGAAGCTGAATTTTTCACAGATGGATTTCCTAAAATTTTACAAGAACAAAAGTAAAAGGACAGAATTACTTAAAAATAGTATGCTGCACCTCTGAAAAAATCAAACTCTCATGAGAATATGTTCCCAATCACGGGGCTGGGGTGTGTTCTGGTAAAACCCCAAGGCTTTGGGTTGGAACAGAAAAGGGCTACATCTTAGGAATGAGGGACTGGACCTGCCCTTGGGGATCCTGAGGTCTATCTTCAAATCATCTTAATTCTTGATTGGATTAAATTGATCTGGGATTGCTGGTGACCTTGGTTGTGTACCAGAAGCAAGCATGAATGCTCTCTGGAGGAAGGTGATCATATTCTAAGTCTGAAACCATCTGTACAATTTTTCACATATGTCTGTCATACAATAAAAATAACCAGGCATATGAGGAGACAAAATAACATGGCAGAAAACCAAGAGTAAAAAAATACAGGTAATAGATATAGACCCACAAGTTCTGTATAATGGAGGCGCAGACTTCCACAGATTCAACAGCATTACTCCAAACCCCAAACAAGTTCTTTTTATATAAAGAAAATCATACCTAGGTATATCAATAAAAACTGCAAAAAACAAACAAATAAACAAAAAACCCACAAAAAACCCAAAGACAAAAACAATCTTAAAGCTGCCAGAAGGGCAAAAATGGCAGATTACATTTAAATGAGCAACAATTAAATTTAGAGCTGACTTCTTAGTAGAGACACTGGAAGCCAGAAAATAGTGGAATATTTTCAAAGTGAAGGAAAAATGTTAACCTAGATTCTATACTCAGCAAAAATATTCCTCAAAAATAGGGATAAAATAAAGACAAGTTCAGGAAAACAGAAACTGGGAGAATACATTTAAAGGAAACATTAATGGCTTAAGTAAAATGATAGCAGATAGAAAGTAAAGTGTGAATATGTGGGTGTATGTAAATGAATATTAACTGTACAACACAATGCAAATGATCCATTATGGTATTTACCTTTATATGTGACAACAACTGTATGACAGTTGGAAGGAAAGTGAATGGAGTTAACATGTTCTAAGGTACTCACAAATTATGAGAAAAGGTAAAGGCACTCACATATTAATCTAATAAAACAAGGATATATGTTGTATTCTCTTGGGTGAACATTGAAACAACAGTAAAAACATATAAGTGAAGTAAAACCTGAAGGAATTAATTGTTCAATTTCAAATAAATGCTCTTTTCTTCAAAATATTAGTTCTTAAAGATTTCTCACAAGTTAAAGGTTTAAAAATTAAGGATTTGCAATTATTTTATTTAAGAATATTATGTTTTTATTTTAGATATACATAGATACTCTTCTAAAAAAGACAAGAAAATCTGGAAACTTATCTTCTATCTATTTCACCTCACACCTCGATTTTCCCTATTTACATTATTACTGTCCAGATTTATAGCTACAATTTGTTGAATAACCATCATTTTCACAGTTTCATTCTTTCCCATTTATTTTGTTCTCTTCCATAAGAAGGCTGATAATGTGTCTGCTGATTTGCCTTCGCCTTCCAAATCTAACATATTCTGTATCATTATCTTTCATGTTTCTTAGTTTTAAAAATTCCTTTTCTGTAATTTTCTCTTGCGGTCCATGATGTCCCTGACTATGATTTCAGTCATGCATATCCTAATTTTTATTTTTCTAAGGCTTTCCTCTGTAATGTTATTATTTTTTCTTTTCCATATCTAGCCCGAGTTGTGCCATTTTGTTTTTCAACAGATTCTGTTATCTTTCAATCTCTTCCTTGATCTCCTTGTTTTATAGAGAACATTTTGTCTTTGGAAAGTATATGGAGAACCATCTGTCTCATTTCTTTTTCTTTTCTTTTCATCCATTCAGTAATTATTTATTGAGGACCTGCTATGTGCCAGGAAAGTTCTAGGTACTGGATAGATCAGGGAACCAAACAACTAAAGACATATGCCCTCGTGCAGCTTTTGTCTAGCAGGAGGTGACACACAATCAACAACATAAATTAGTAGGTTACATATAGTATAAAAAAATGCTAAGTGTAATTCAAAAAAAGAAAAAGATAAGGAGGTTATAATTTTTACGTAAGGTGGTGAGAGTAGGTCTCACTGGGAAAGTGACATCTGAGCAAAGGCTTTAAAGGCAGAGAGGGGACTAGCAGTGTGGGGGGAACCACCGAAAGGGGAGCCACTGCAGGGTTTTAAGCAGGCCCCATTTCTGTGCTTTCATTAAAAACTCACCTGCAGGGGCTTCCCTGGTGGCGCAGTGGTTGGGAGTCTGCCTGCCAATGCAGGGGACACGGGTTCGAGCCCTGGTCTGGGAAGATCCCACGTGCCGCGGAGCAACTGGGCCCGTGAGCCACAACTACTGAGCCTGCGCGTCTGGAGCCTGTGCTCCGCAACGGGAGAGGCCGCGATAGTGAGAGGCCCGCGCACCGCGATGAAGAGTGGCCCCCGCTTGCCGCAACTGGAGAAAGCCCTCGCACAGAAACGAAGACCCAACACAGCCAAAAACAAATAAATTAATAAATTAATAAAAAAATATTAAAAAAAAAAAAAAACTCACCTGCAGATGGGAATGCGAAGCAACTAGGTGGATCTCCCAGCTCTCCTGTGTGTAATGTGACTGGCTCTCTGGAAGCATAAGAATGGTCAGGCAAACATTCCATTTCAAAACTCAGTGTTAAGATTTACCGACAGAAACAAGCTAATGAAGGCAAAAGTGATGGCTTAAAATATAAGCCCAAGATGGCAGCCATAACCCGAAACTGCAGAAGTCCTAAAATACCCTATGAGGGAGATCCAAAGTTGCATCATCTCTATGTATTCAGTGCCCATGAACATTTTGCAGAATGAAAAGGTAATAATATATAATCTTGGTTAGAAAATTCATTTTTGTGTAAGAATAGCTATAAAACCCAGTATTTCTCTCATAGATTCTAAGAGATGCAATCTTAATGACTCATTTAAAAATTAAAAAACCAAAGGAAAAAAAAACCTCTCTTAGCAATAAGTATCGCTTTACAAAACTATCAGACCTATTTAAATCAGTAAGTTGAACTAAACTACATAGTTCTCTGTAGGATGGGTGCCAGTTTGATAATATTATGACAGCAGCCCTGAAGGTGGAACCCTTGCAAAGGGGGTTTGTGAGGTCAACACTATTTTTATTATAATACTAAGGTATTATTTTCTTTTTAACTCTCAGTCTCAAACAAGTGTATAGTGGAGTTTCCCAGAGGCTCCATGATATCTGATATCACAGCAGATAAATGCAGAGGCAGATATGAGAATACATCTATCTTTTATTAAGCCATGCATTAAACTGATGATTTAATGATTTTTAATGATTAAATCTTAATGATTTTTTTTGAAAAACATAGTTATTTTTTATAATAAAATATGTTATTATGGTAATATGTAATGTACTTTGTTACTTTTAAGTGAATCAAAATGTTTTAATTTTTTAATGCTTAAAATTAAATTTTATTTTCCAATACTAAAAATGGAAATGACCTATATAAACAAAAGCTCTTTGGAATCCTCAGTGATATCTGTAAGTGCAAAGGGGTCCTGAGACCAAAAAGTTTGAGAATATTAGGAGAAAAGCCTTGGAAAGGAAGGTCATGGCTATACTGTGGCTAGTTTTAATTATCAGGGCAAGCAGTTTGTTCTTGCTGCAGTAGGCAATGGGGAGCCTTTGAAGGTTTGGGGGCTGGGAACATAGTCTGAGGTGTGCTTCAGGCGATCAATATGAAATTGATGCACAGAAGTGACTGGAACTTGCAAGAGATTGGAGATTTAAAACATCCACACTAAACACTGTAGAGCCCACCACAATGGTACATGCGAATGGTAAAATGGCCTAAAAGGCAGTGTGGTAGGATGAACAATAGCTGCCAAATATATCTGTGTCCAAATGCCAAAAACCTATGAATGTTACCTTATATGGCACAAGAGACTTTGCAGATGTGATTACATCAAGGATCTTGAGACGGGGAGATTATCCTGGATTATGTGGAGATATACCTACATTATCTAAATGCCATCACAAGTCTCTGTACAAAGAGGAAGGCAGGGGGAGATTTCACACAGAAGAGAGAAGGTGATGTGACAATCTCAGCAGAAAGACTGGAGGATGCTATGTCATAGGGTGTGAAGATGGAGGAAGGAGCCACAAGGCAAAGAGTGCAAAGAATGAGGCTCTAGAGGCCCAGAAGCTCTAAAAGAGAAAGGTAAGGAAATGGATTAATCCCAAGGGCTTCTGCAAGGAGTGCAGCCTTGCCATCACCTTGATTGTTCAGGTACTCAGAGGCAGAACACAGGAGCAGTTACAAGCCTGAGCTCAGGAACCAGCTAGACCTGAGTTCAAATCTGGCTCCTCTATTTACGAGCTGTATGACCTTGGCAAATTGCTTGGCAAGCTGAGTCTTCATTTCTAACCTATATACAGGGATAATAATGCCTATATCATAGATTCGATTAGACAGACTAAATGAGATGAGTCTAAAACACCCATATAATAGTAAAAATAAAAATATGCAGTAGATAGCTGCAGATGTTATTAACAGGAACGATGTAATGTTACACACTCAGGTGAGAAGAAAATCAAAACTTGTTTCTTTTAGGCTAAGAGAAAGCTGTATTTAGAAAGATTCAAGGTCACTGAATATTGATCAAACAGCAGGGACAGTAAGAAAGTATCTGTCTTAATTCATTCACTAAACAAAATATTTCCTGAACAGCTACTATATGACAGGCAATATGCTTGGTGCTGAAGATACAGTAATGAATAACCCTTTCTTTGCCTAAATGGAATTTAAACACTAGAGTTCATTTTCATATTCGTATGATATAAAGAGGGCTCCGATATCTCTGTTTTTTATAAGTGGTAAAAATAGAAAAGATAAAAGCTTTTTTCCGGGCAGTCAGTCAATAAAGAGACCCTATGACTACAAGCAACTTGAGGACAGAGCCCGTATCTGTCTTCCTCACTGTTACATCCTAAGGGCCCAGCACACAGTGTGGCACGTCATGGGCAGTTAACGATCTTCTGACTTAATGAATGAACAGTAGCAAAGGGGACATTTTGAAAGTCAGGGGCTGGAGAGATCGTTTCTTACCTGCTAAGAGTTTCACTTGATTTGCTGCCTTCAGTGGATTCCCTTAATGAGTTGTTGCTTCTGTTGGCAGAGGGTGGGAGAAGTTAAAGACCACGTGATGTTATGTTAACTTAGTGATCAAACAAAACTGTTCCTCTGGATACTGCTTTTAGACAAATGCAGATTCAAAAGAGTGAGATTGGGGCGCTGGCTCTTCCCAGTGGAGAGAACAGTAGGGAGAAGAGCTTGAAGACAGAAGGACATGAACCCCTTTTGGGAATCAGGAGTAGTCTGTTTGGGTTAGAGCACAATACAGGAGGAAAGCAGGGTGGTGACGAGTTAGGGAGATTCTTCAACATCAGCCTGAGAACCAGGTACTGAATGCAGCAGACAGTAAGAAGCTACTGAAGATCTGCAGGCAATGGCTTCTGTGTCTGACACGAGTAACAAATTAGTATTAGCTTTTTTTTCCTTTTTGGTTAAAGTCAGTTCTCAGAAGTTGTCTTTGTTTAGGGGTTATGGACTTCATTTCTTTATGCTCTTTTTATGATTTCATTTAAACATTCAGCTATTCAATTACTAATAAAAATAGAACTGTTTTCAGTAAGGTTCTTATAATCCTATATTGAGGTGGTTGTAACTTCCTTTCAGACTACCTTTCTCTCAAAAGTTATGTAAGCTACTGTAAATACATGTAAATGTAGAAAAAGTATTCCGTTTTTGGAATGGCTACCATATAAATATCTTCGTCTGGGTAAACAGCAGTGAAATTTAAAATAAGCAAAGAAAAAAAAAAATGCTGGGGCTTCCCTGGTGGCACAGCAGTTAAGAATCCGCCTGGGACACGGGTTTGAACCCTGGTCTGGGAAGACCCCACATGCCGCGGAGCAACTAAGCCCGTGCACCACAACTACTGAGCCTGTGCTCTAGAGCCCGCAAGCCACAACTACTGAGCCCACATGCCATAACTACTGAAGCCCGGGCGCCTAGAGCCCATGCTCTGAAACAAAGAGAAGCCACCGCAATGAGAAGCCCGTGCACCGCAACGAAGAGTAGCCCCTGCTCACGGCAACTAGAGAAAGCCTGTGTGCAGCAACAAAGACCCAACGCAGACAAAAATAAAATAAATGAAATAAGTAAATTTTAAAAAATGCCTATTGTCTCTTTGGTGGGGCTAATGACAGACTCTGGGAGGGCTCACGCCAAGGAGTACTTCCCAGAACTTCTGCTACCAGTGTCCTTGTCCCCACCGTGAGTCACGGCCACCCCCCGCCTCTGCAGGAGACCCTCCAACTCTAGCAGCTGAACACACATGTCGACTGAAGAAAAACTCACAACGTAAAAGTTGCGAGTTAAGCTGTACTCCGGGATCTTACTGAGGACTCTAGCACAGGTGGCAGCAGCTCAGATATCCCTGAGGAGCTTCTCTGAAGAGGATGTGCAAGAGTAGCTGTGGGTTATAACTGGGAGGAGTCATCTCTGCATTTTTCCCTGTTGCTTGCCGTGTGGAGGACAGGCTCTTGGTGCTCCAGCCAGGCATCAGGGCTGTGCCACTGAGGTGGGAGAGCCAAGTTCAGGACACTGGTCCACAAGAGACCTCCCAGCTCCACGTAATACCAAACGGCGAAAATCTCCCAGAGATCTCCATCTCAACGCCAAGACGCAGCTCCACTCAACGACCAGCAGGCTACAGTGCAGGACACCCTATGCCAAACAACTAGCGAGATAGGAACACAACCCCATCCATCAGCACAGAGGCTGCCTAAAATCATAATAATCACAGAAACCCCAAAACACACCACCAGACGTGGACCTGCCCAGCAGAAAGAAAAGATCCAGCCTCATCCACCAGTACACAGGCACTAGTCCCCTCCACCAGGAAGCCTACACAACCCACTGAACCAACCTTAGCCACTGGGGACAGACACCAAAAACAACGGAAACTAAGAACCTGCAGCCTGCGAAAAGGAGACCCCAAACACAGTAGGCTAAGCAAAATGAGAAGACAGAGAAACACACAGCAGATGAAGAAGCAGGGCAAAAACCCACCAGACCTAACAAATGAAGAGGAAATAGGCAATCTACCTGAAAAAGAATTCAGAATAACGATAGTAAAGATGATCCAAGATCTTGGAAATAGAACGGAGAAAATACAAGAAATGTTTAACAAGGACCTAGAAGAACTAAAGAGCAAAGAAACAGTGATGAACAACACAGTAAATGAAATCAAAAATTCTCTAGAAGGGATCAATAGCAGAATAACTTAGGCAGAAGAACGGATAAGTAACCTGGAAGATAAAATAGTGGAAATAACTACTGCAGAGTGGAATAAAGAAAAAATAATGAAAAGAATTGAGGACAGTCTCAGAGACCTCTGGGACAACATTAAACACACCAACATTCAAATTATAGGGGTCCCAGAAGAAGAAGAGAAAAAGAAAGGGACTGAGAAAATATTTGAAGAGATTATAGTTGAAAACTTCCCTAATATGGGAAAGGAAATAGTTAATCAGGTCCAGGAAGCACAGAGAGTCCCATACAGAAAAAATCCAAGGAGAAACATGCCAAGACACATATTAATCAAACTATCAAAAATTAAATACAAAGAACAAATATTAAAAGCAGCAAGGGAAAAACAACAAATAACACATAAGGGAATCCCCATAAGGTTAACAGCTAATGTTTGAGCAGAAACTCTGCAAGCCAGAAGGGAGTGGCAGAACATATTTAAAGTGATGAAGGAGAAAAACCTACAACCAAGATTACTCTACCCAGCAAGGATCTCATTCAGATTTGATGGAGAAATTAAAAGCTTTACAAACAAGCAAAAGCTAAGAGAATTCAGCACCACCAAACCAGCTTTACAACAAATGGTAAAGGAACTTCTCTCAGCAGGAAACACAAGAGAAGGAAAAGACCTACAATAATAAACCCAAAACAATTAAGAAAATGGTAATAGGAACATACATATCGATAACTACCTTAAACGTAAATGGATTAAATGCTCCAACCAAAAGACACAGACTGGCTGAATGGATACAAAAACAAGACCCATATATATGCTGTCTACAAGAGACCCACTTCAGACGTAGGGACACATACAGACTGAAAGTGAGGGGATGGAAAAAGATATTCCATGCAAATGGAAATCAAAAGAAAGCTGGAGTAGCAATTCTCATATCAGACAAAATAGACTTTAAAACAAAGGCTATTACAAGAGACAAAGAAGGACCTACATAACGATCAAGGGATCAATCCAAGAAGAAGATATAACAATTGTAAATATTTATGCACCTAACATAGGAGCACCTCAATACATAAGGAAAATACTAACAGCCAAAAAAGGGGAAATTGACAGTAACACAATCATAGCAGGGAACTTTAACACCCCACTTTCACCAATGCACAGATCATCCAAAATGAAAATAAATAAGGAAACACAAGCTTTAAATGATACATTAAACAAGATGGACTTAATTGATATTTATAGGACATTCCATCCAAAAACAACAGAATACACATTCTTCTCAAGTGCTCATGGAACATTCTCCAGGATAGATCATATCTTGGGTCACAAATCAAGCCTTGGTAAATTTAAGAAAATTGAAATTGTATCAAGTATCTTTTCCAACCACAATGCTATGAGACTAGATATCAATTACAGGAAAAAATTTGTAAGAAATACAAACACATGGAGGCTAAACAACACACTACTTAATAACCAAGAGATCACTGAAGAAATCACAGAGGAAATCAAAAGATACCTAGAAACAAATGACAATGAAAACACAATGACCCAAAACCTATGGGATGCAGCAAAAGCAGTTCTAAGAGGGAAGTTCATAGCAATACAATCCTACCTTAAGAAACAGGAAACATCTCAAATAAACAACCTAACTTTGCACCTAAAGCAATTAGAGAAAGAAGAACAAAAAAACCCCAAAGTTAGCAGAAGGAAAGAAATCATAAAGATCAGATCAGAAATAAATGAAAAAGAAATGAAGGAAACGATAGCAAAGATCAATAAAACTAAAAGCTGGCTCTTTGAGACGATAAACAAAATTGATAAACCATTAGCCAGGCTCATCAAGAAAAGAAGGGAGAAGACTCAAATCAACAGAATTAGAAATGAAAAAGGAGAAGTAACAACTGACACTGCAGAAATACAAACGATCATGAGAGATTACTACAAGCAACTCTATGCCAATAAAATGGACAACCTGGAAGAAATGGACAAATTCTTAGAAAGGCACAACCTTCCGAGACTGAACCAGGAAGAAATAGAAAATATGAACAGACCAATCACAAGCACTGAAATTGAAACTGTGATTAAAAATCTCCCAACAAACAAAAGTCCAGGACCAGAAGGCTTCACAGGCGAAGTCTATCAAACATTTAGAGAAGAGCTAACACCTATCCTTCTCAAACTCTTCCAAAATATTGCAGAGGGAGGAACACTCCCCAACTCATTCTATGAGGCCACCATCACCCTGATACCAAAACCAGACAAAGATGTCACAAAGAAAGAAAACTACAGGCCAATATCACTGATGAACATAGATGCAAAAATCCTCAACAAAATACTAGCAAACAGAATCCAACAGCATGTTAAAAGGATCATACACCATGATCAAGCGGGGTTTATTCCAGGAATGCAAGGATTCTTCAATATACGCAAATCAATCAACGTGATACACCATATTAACAAACTGAAGGAGAAAAACCATATGATCATCTCAATAGATGCAGAGAAAGCTTTCGACGAATTCAACACCCATTTATGATAAAAGCCCTGCAGAAAGTAGGCATAGAGGGAAATTTCCTCAACACAATGAAGGCCATATATGACAAACCCACAGCCAACATCGTCCTCAATGGTGAATAACAGAAACCATTTCCACTAAGATCAGGAACAAGACAAGATTGCCCACTCTCACCACTATTATTCAACATAGTTTTGGAAGTTTTAGCCACAGCAATCAGAGAAGAAAAAGAAATAAAAGGAATCCAAATTGGAAAAGAAGAAGTAAAGCTGTCACTGTTTGCAGATGACATGATACTATACATAGAGAATCCTAAAGATGCTACCAGAAAACTACTAGAGCTAATCAATGAATTTGGTAAAGTAGCAGGATACAAAATTAATGCACAGAAATCTCTTGCATTCCTATACACTAATGATGAAAAATCTGAAAGTGAAATTAAGAAAACACTCCCATTTACCATTGCAACAAAAAGAATAAAATATCTAGAATAAACCTACCTACAGAGACAAAAGACCTGTATGCAGAAAATTATAAGACACTGATGAAAGAAATTAAAGATGATACAAATAGATGGAGAGATATACCATGTTCCTGGACTGGAAGAATCAACATTGTGAAAATGACTCGACTACCCAAAGCAATCTACCGATTCAATGCAATCCCTATCAAACTACCAATAGCATTTTTCACAGAACTAGAACCAAAAATTTCACAATTTGTATGGAAACACAAAAGACCCCGAATAGCCAAAGCAATCTTGAGAAAGAAAAATGGAGCTGCAGGAATCAGTCTCCCTGACTTCAGACTATACTACAAAGCTACAGTAATTAAGACAGTATGATACTGGCACAAAAACAGAAATACAGATCAATGGAAAAGGATAGAAAGCCCAGAGATAAACCCACGCACATATAGTCACCTTATCTTTGATAAAGGAGGCAGGAATATACAGTGGAGAAAAACAAATACCGTATGCTAACACATATATATGGAATCTTAAAAAAAAAAAAAGAAAAGAAAAGAAATGGTCAGAAGAACCTAGGGGCAAGACGGGAATAAAGATGCAGACCTACTAGAGAATGGACTTGAGGATATGGGGAGGGGGAAGGGTAAGCTGAGACAAAGTGAGAGAGTGGCATGGACATATATACACTACCAAATGTAAAATAGATAGCTAGTGGGAAGCAGCCACATAGCACAGGGAGATCAGCTCAGTGCTTTGTGACCACCTAGAGGGGTGGGATAGGGAGGGTGGGAGGGAGGGAGGGAGATGCAAGAGGGAAGAGATATGGGGACATATGTATATGTATAACTGATTCACTTTGTTATAAAGCATAAACTAACACACCATTGTAAAGCAATTATACTCTAATAAAAATGTTTAAAAAAATGCCTATTAAGTTGATTTCTAGAAAGTAAATTACTTTAGTACATTTCACCAAAATCCTTTTTGGTTTCAGTTAAACACTATCACAACTTTCCATCAATTCTCATGTAAACTGTCCAGACTTCCCAAATTACCTGGTCACATGTAAAATTCCTGGACAATTAATTAGATTCAGAATCTCAGATTCCTCTCACCTATGGCATATCTCTAATCTCAGGCTTGATTCAGTAATGCAATCTCTTATTCTATCAACTCTATAGATAAATGTAACTCTCAGTTAATTATACAAAGAAAAATTTCTAGATTCCATGTACTTTTAGAATAATCAATTGCTCCTACGTATTTAACTCTTCTTTAAGGCACAACAGTAGAATTTAGGCCTCCAAGCAAATTTTGCAAAATGCTACCCCTGGAATTTGTCAACTTAAAATGTTTTTGTTCCTGAACCCTTAAAAGCTTGAGGCTGAGTTTCGGCTTTGGTGACAAAGCTTAAAATGACAAGGTCACTTGTAGGATTACAGCAAATTAACATAAACTCTCTAACAGCAGGGGCTAAATATATTCATGTTGAATACAGTTCAATATAGTCAAGCCCATCATTAGTGGTTGAAGTGATGGAATTTTGATCAGGTAAGTCATGGTAATCTTGTGGAATGATTAGTGCTGGAAGCCAGGGGCTCTAATGTTTACTTCTGACTTTGTCTCTTTGCCTCATAGGAGGAGGCAACTTAATCTGTCTAAATGTAATCATCTGTCAAATGAGCTTAATAATACTGCCCTGGCTTAGAAGGCGTATTATAGAATTATGACAAAAATGAAAGTGCTCTGCCCTTCACAACAGCCAGGACACGGAAATAACCTAAATGTCCATCGACAGATGAATGGATAAAGAAGATGTGGTATATACATACAATGGAATACTACTCACATAAAAAAGAACAAAATAATGCCATTTGTAGCAACATGGATGCAACTAGAGATTATCATACTAAGTGAAGCTAGTCAGAAAGAGAAAGACAAATACCATATGATATCACCTATATGTGGAATCTAAAATATGACACAAATGAACCTATCTATGAATCAGACAGAATCACGGACATAGAGAACAGACTGGTGGCTGCCAAGGGGGGAGGGAGTGTGAGGGAGGGATGGGGGGGGAGGTTGGGGTTAGCAGATGTAAGCTTTTAGATACAGAATGGATAAACAACAAGGTCCTACTGTATAGCACAGAGAACTATATTCAATACCCCATGATAAACCATAATGGAAAGGAATATTAAAAAAAAAGAATGTATATATGTGTATAACTGAATCACTTTGCTATACAGCAGAACATGACATTGTAAATCAACTACACTTCAATAAAAAAAACTGAGAAAAAATAAAATACATGAGAACATTTTAAAACAATGAAAGTGTCCTGCACATATAAGTATTCTTGGATGGAGTGACAGTAGAATGTTTCTAACATGTGATTCAGAGAATGCAATGTTATGCTAGGTAACTGGACTGTTATTAATATTTTACTACTACTATTAATAATATTATTAATAAAAATAGACAAATCCAATTAATATTTTGCTACCTTAGGTTAATAAACACTAACTGAGCATCTTAAGAAAATGGAGATTGTTTATATATAAGTATTATGTCAGAAAGTATTATTCTGAGATATTTGCCATATAACCAGAAAACAAAATTACAACAATGGGTTATTATAATACTAACAACATATAATTAGTATTATAACGCTAAGATTATAGTATATACCATATTAACATGCTCTAAGTTAATTTAATATTAGCACACATTAAAAATTTAAAACACTATTTGAAAAGAGTATGAGAATGTCATTGATTTCTGCAGGTACGTGCAGGCAGTGGCTGGTGGACTGGTTGAATCCTGTTTTGGATCTGACTTTTATTAATTTAAGTCATTGGCATGAATGCCTAGAGAACCAAGGCTTTCCAATTAGCTTATACCTGGAGAGTTATGCGGTTCTCAGGGTTTGAGTTTTAGCTTCACCGTGTATGGCTGTAGGTAAGTCAACCTTTTGGAACTTGTGTTTTTCTCATTTTTAAAATGGGATAAATAAATCCTGCTCTGTCTCGTCTCAAACAGACAGTTGTTGTGACAATCAAATAAGATTATGGATGTGAAATCTGTTGGGAACTATAAATTACTGTATGAATGTAATTTTGGGTAACACGTTGCCTTGACTAATTTCTGAGTAGAAAAACTATTGCTATTATTTTCTCTTGATGTCAAGGTGTTTTACTTTTGCTAACTCACCCACTTTTGTTTTCCCTGGTAATGTCCAGATACCCCTCAAAGTTACTGAAACTTCAACCCCCCAGAAGTTGTCCCACATAGACAACGTGATCGCTACCCACTGATGAGAGAAGCCTTCCCACTCTCAAGTACACTCAGTCTTACACAGCCACATAGGAGACCCCCAGAGATGGTGCTCTCCCGTCTTCCTCGCTCTTGCCCAGGGGCACGGGTGGCTCCTCGTTGATCACACTTCTCAACTCCTGGAGAAGCTGTTTCAAGTCCCTCGTTGGATCTTCCTTTGTGTTAGGTTTCGTAGAGTGCTGAATTAAAACAATTTACAAGACAAGGACACTTTGTTTTTTTCAGATTCGAATGCCATTTCCTACTATAAAATTAATTCAACTGGTAAACAGAAATTATGGAGGAGAAAGAAGAGGAAATAAAAAACCTGTAATCTTACTACTCGGGGATAATCAATAATATTCAATCAATAATCCACACAGTGCTATACCTAATCTATAAATGTGTGTATACCTATTTATACATATATGTAAACACAGGATCAAACTATACACATCTATTTTTAAATCTTTTTTTATTTTTTAACTTTAACAATGTGGTATGTACATCTTACCATGCCATTAAATATTTACAACTACCTCCAGGCAAAATAATTCCAATACTTTTGTTAAGGGCTGAACTAATTTTATAAAGCTACAGAACTTTACAAGTAAGGAACTCTCTAGCAATGAGTCAATCTACCCCCAACACTTTACTGATGAGGAAAGAGACATCCAGTATTTTCAAACTGTGTTAGTTGGAGAATAATATAAAAAAGATTTTCAAATAGATAGTATTCTTCAATGAATATTTATAATACAAGAAAAAGTACAGAGGTTCCCAATTGGCACAAAAAGAGAGGAAACCTAACGATAGTCAGAAGTTGCCCTGGTGAGCAGGTGGACTTAGTTGGAGGATGTTCATGGCCAGAGAGGCATCAAGCATCATCAAGCTATTTTAGCCAGAAGTGTCTGTCCCAAGGCAGAGTTACACCTGCCACACGGATTGGTTGCTGAAGGATGAACACTGCAAAATTTTTGTTCTTTGGGCATTACTTTTCTAGGGTCCACGTCAACCAAGTGTTGATGTTACTGGTATAACCCTCACATTCCCCTCCCCTTCCTACCACCACTGATAAACCACATAAAATATCCAGCTGAAGATGTCAAGAGTTCTAACTGAATGTGTGGTAATTATGCTCTTTCCAGTTTACTGATGGTCACCTTACCTAGAAATTACCATGATGAGTTCAGAATTTCATCAATTAGGCTCCATTGAATTATGAAATTTGATTTCATTAATTTAAAATATATGAAGATGTGAACCATTTTTAATAGACTTTATTTTTTAGAGCAGTTTTAGGTTCACAGCAAAAATGAGTATTAGGTACAGAGATTTCCCATATACCCGCTGACCGCACACATGCTGAACAAGTTTCTTAATCATAAATAAAAGCATTTGTCTCTAAGCAGATCCAGTTTCACCAAACACTGGCTTTGTTCCTGTCCTAGCCCTGGTAGACATCATATCTAATGTGGAATAAAACTTCAAAAACCTTACCCTATTGCAATATTCAGTCACTTTAGTTCTAACCTTGAAATCTCAATATAACACCTGGACCTTCATATCTTCTGCCCACTAGAAAGCTTACTTAATAAGCTTTGTCATTAAAAATTTTAAGCCCTTGACATTTATTATAACTTATCAGTATAATAATGTACAAACATGTAAATATGCTTCCTTCCCCACCCCCAGGATCATGACACTCATGTTCTTTGAGAGTAACTGGTGCTTTACAAAACATACAAGGTTGAAAAGTATTCAATTAACATTAACATTTACTTAACAATTAATCATAATCAGCCCTATAATATTCTCTTATTGTGATTTCATCCTAATACTCTTTAAAACTTTAAAAATTTGTGTTGTTCCTCCAATTAAAATATAAGTTTCATAGAGGCAAGGACTGGTTCCACCATCTCTGTCTTTATACACTGCATTTCAAATAACCCATACTTTGCTTGTATATAAAGTCACAAAAATATAAAGTTGGAAGGGTCTTTAGGATCATTTAATTCTAGTCCAATCTCCAGTCAGAAGTGATGATGAATTTTCTCTACGGCATCCCAGCAATATACTTATCTGGCATTTACTTGATCACCAAAAACCAAGGAAGGCATTTTAATTTTCATATAGCTTTAACCCTTTGCAAGAAAGGCTTAAACTGAATCTCCTCCATACAGCTTCCATCCCTGGTCATAGTTTTATCTTCTAGTGTTATGAGGGAACAATCTAACATGATAACCTTTTAGAAATGGATACTTATTTTATCATGCTAACCTCCTCTCCCCCACCTATACTTTCTAACACACTCCCCAGGTCAGATCTTCTCAATTCATCTACTCTTTTAAGTAGCATGGGCTCACAATTTCTCACCACTTTGGTTGTGCTTCTTTTTGACAGACTCTGGTTTATCAATGATTCTCTTAAATGCTCATGCCCAGAAATGAAATAGAGAATTCAAGGAGAATCTGACCAGAGCAGAAGGGAGGAGAACTGTCTCCTTCCTTGATCTGGGCGCTATCCTTAAAACCTTTTTTGGCTGCAACATAATACTGCTGACTCAGACTGAGCAGGCAGTCAGCTGAGGCTCCCCAGGTCTTTTCCACACGTTATTGACAATACACATCTTCCATGTCCTGTACTTTGCATTTCTGTGTATTTCGTACCAAGTTCAAGACTATATCTATCCCAGTCAAACTTTCTCTCATAGATGTGGCTCATCATTTCAACTGTCAAGATAAATTAATAGAGGCACCATTTATCAAATGTTTACCATGTACCAAGTACTCAATATATTATCTCATTTAAACTTTAATCTTCAAACCACCCAATAAGGTAGAAGTCATCACTTCCATTTTAGAAATGAGAAAACTGAGGCACAGAGAGGTTAAACAACTTGCTCAAAATCACCCAAGGGGTAAATGGCACAACTGGGATAAAAAATCATCTGCTTGTCTTCAAAGTCCATGATCTGTCCAATGTGATACACTGACTAATTCTCACTGGATATATTCATTAGGAAATTTTATCAGTATGTAATGAGCTGTCCAAATTTAGGATCATAAAATCACAAAATTGTAGAATATGGACAAGTATTAAATCATATAGTTGAACACGTGAGCTCACCATACTTACAGTCTGGTTATTACTACAAGTAATTCACAAATCACATGAAGGCAACTACTCTACAAACTCAGAGGCATTAAACAAGAATTGATTTATCAGTCAAATGTACCCTGGGAATCTTTAAAACTACTAAAGAGATAGTAACACAAATGCCAGTACCACTTCCTAACCCATTCTGGAGGTGATAGGGAATAGAGAGGCAGTGTGGTACCAGTGGAAGACAGCACAGGCTTTTAAATCATGGCCACTACCATTCTCTGGCTATGCGATGTAGAACAAGTTACCTTTCACACTCCAACAGACTTTGCAGGATATCTGTTATGTGCCAGACACTCTGTTAGGAACTAATGTAAAATGACAAATAAGACTGGTTCTTGCTTGCAGAGACCATACAGATTAATATGGGAGGCAAATGCATAAACAGATCATTTCATTATAACAAGGGAAATGCTTCTTTTAATCTCCACCTCCTAATCTGTAAAAATGAGGAAAATAACTCTTACTTTATAAGGATGGCATAAGGAATGAGAAGCACTTAATATATACATAGGAAGTATTCAGTAAAGGCTGGTTTCCACTTCCTTCTCCCCTTAGCATAAAAACACATGAAGTATTTTATATGCTTCATATTTACTGATCTAGAATGACCAGAAAGGTAATAAAACTTAAAGTATTAAAATGTGTTAGGACTAGGATAGAGCCACTAAGAAGATGTCACCAGGTTAACTGTGCATTCTAGTTACTTATGCTCTCCTTGATATAAGTAGAGACATTATCTTTCTTTTCTTTTTTTTCTTCACTCCCTTCCTTTATAAACCAATATCCTATTGTTAGACAGTTGTATTATTTCCATTTTTTGCTATTATAAATAATGCTTCAGTGAATATCTTCATGCATTTACCTTTGTGCCTATCTCTGATTATTTTATCAAGATCAATTTCTAGAGATGATATTACTGAATCAAAGGGCATTTTAGGACTTCTGATAACTATTATCTAGAAAAGTCATAACAGTCCAATCTAATATATAAGGAGCTTAGAAGTCACCACTTCTTTCCTCACAGCAAGAAAAAAACTTAACAAACTGATAATCATCAACTCTCCTTAGATCCATCGGAGAACTGAGGACACAGGCCAAACTGCTGCTCTCAAAACTGGAGGCAAATATACAGAATTATAGCTTACTGGAGCAGAAGTCCAGGAGCAGATATCCTCCACTGAAGCCAGTAAAGGGTAGAAAAACTTAAATTGATGAATTGCTAGAGGCTCAGTGTGAACAAGCTTAAGAATTAAAAACTCCAAGTTAGGGCCACCACATTTTTGTAAGCTTTACCTCCAGGAGCCCCATCAGGTTCTCAGAATGGAGACTGGAGAAAAATCCCCTTGTGTTTCCCGACAGGAGTAAGGGAAAAGTAACTATCTTGAAATATGCTCAGAGCCTTCTGTTCTTCTTAACAAATCCAGCCCTCAAGGACACTTTATATCAAACCAGAGGTGAAACACCTTGGGTTTTACTAGAGCTTGACCAACCTGGGGGAAGGGAAATACCCAACTCAACTCCCCCTAGCCTTCCTGTCTTACCTAAAGATGACAGTGGTGGTGGGGTAACAAAACTGAGAACTTGGGAGAGTCCCACCCAAGGGGCATAGGCTCACTAAAAGACAGACCTAATAATAGGACTATACAGTGTTCTACACACACACACCTTACCATGACATCAATAAGCCTTCTGTATAATAATGAGACTACAACATAAAGAACTGCATGTCAAAGGCCTTAAGAGAAAGTCTCTAGGGAAACCCAAAGACAAGAGGGGAAACAAAAACAAGGACGCCTGAGAAAATTTTAGCCTCTGACACCTACAGCTACAGCAAGCAGTAAACACAGCCCAACTCCTAGCAAAAAAACACAAAACCACACACTAAAGGTCTGTTTATCTCAGTTCTTTTTATCCAGTACATCATGTCCAGCCTTCAACAAAAAAGTACAAGGCATACTAAAAGACAAAAAAACACAGTTTGAAGAGACAGAGCAAGCATCAGAACCAGACTCAAATATGGCAGATATTTTAGAATTATCAGACTAGGAATTTAAAATAACTATGTTTAATATACTAAAGGTTCTAATGGAAAAAGTAGATGACTTGTAAGAACAGATGGGTAATGTAAGCAGAAAGATTAAAATTCTGAGATAGAATCAGAAGGAAATGCTAGAAAGAAAAAACATTGTAAAGAAATGAAAAAGGCCTTTGTTGGACTTATCAGTAGGCTGGACATGCCCAATAAAAGAAACAATGAGCTTCAAGATATGTCAATGGAAACTTCTAAAGCTGAAATACAAAGAGAAAAAAGCATGAAAAAGATAGAATAGAACAGAAAATAGAACTGTGGGACAACTATAAAGGTGTAACATCCATAACGGGGATACCAGAAGGAGAAGAAAGAGAGAAAGAAACAGAAGAAATATTTGAAGTGATAATAGTTGAGAATTTTCCAAGATTACTGACAGATACCAAGCTACAGATCCAGGAAGCTAAGAGAACATGACAAGCAGTATAAACACCAAAATAAAAATCTATGCATAAGTACATTATATTCGAACTGCAGAAAATCAAAAAAAAGAAAGATTTTAAAGAAACCAGAAGAAAAAAACACCTTACCTATAGAGTAGCAAGGATAAAAATTACATCAGACTTCTCTTCAAACCATGTATGCATGCGAAAAGAGAGTTGAGTGAAATATTTAAAGTACTGAGAGAAAAACACCTACCAACCTAGAATTATGAACCCTGCAAAATTATCCTTCAAAAGTGAAGGAGAAATAACAACTTTCTCAAACAAAAATTGAGGGAATTTGTTGTCAGTAGACTTGCTTTGCAAGAAATGTTAAAAGTTCTTTAGAGAGAAGGAAAATTATAAGGTCAGAAACCCAGATCTACATTAAGAAAAGAGCATTAAAGGAGGAATAAGTGAAAGTAAAATACAAAACTTTTTCTTAATTGCTCTAACAGCAGTTTGTTCAAACAATAATAGCAATAATGTATTCAATTAGGTACGTACATCATATATATTAATAAAATATATAATATAATATACATTATGATATGTATTACTAATATATGCTTATGTATAAGTGAAATGAATGACAACAATGATACAAGGGGCAGGAGAGAGGAATTAGTACTATTTTGTTGTTAGAAGGTACTTGCACTACCCATGACACAGTATAGTGTTATATGAAAGTGAACCTGGATTAACTGTAAATGTATATTGCAAACTCTAGGACAACCACTAAAAAAAGCAGAAAAAAACCCATAATTGATGTGCAAAAGGAGAGAAAAATAAAATCTTACAAAATGCTCAATTTAAAAAAAAAGCAGGAAAAGAGTGAAAGACAAAAATAGGAAAGAAAACAAAGGCAATGACAAAAAACAGAAACAAATATGATACATATTAATCCAGCTATATAAATAATCACTTTAAATGTTAATGGTCTAAATATACCAATTAAAAAACAGAGATTGTCAGCGTGCATCAAAAAAAATAAGACCCAAATATTTATTGCCTACAATAAACCCACTTCAAATATAAAAGCACATATAGATTAAGAGTAAAGAGATGATGGACTTCCCTGGTGGTGCACTGCTTAAGAATCCACCTGCCAACGCGGGGGACACAGGTTTGAGCCCTGGTATGGGAAGATCCCACATGCCGCGGAGAAACTAAGCCCGTGCACCACAACTACTGAGCCTGTGCTCTAGAGCCCTCGAGCCATAACTACTGAAGCCCATGTGCCAAGAGCCCGTGCTCTGCGACAAGAGAAGCCACCACAATGAGAAGCCCATGCGCCACAACAAAGAGTAGCCACCGCTCGCCGCAACTAGAGAAAGCCCGCATGCAGCAATGAAGACCCAATGCAGCCAAAAATAAAAAATAAATAATAATTTAAAAAAAAGTAAAGAGATGAAGAAAGTTACGTCACGCTAACACTAATTTTAAAAAGTCGGGGGACTTCTCTGGCAGTCCAGTAATTGGGATTTCACCTTCCAGTGCAAGGGCTGTGGGTTTGATCCCTGGTCAGGGAGCTAAGATCTCACATGCCTTGCGGTCAAAAAACCAAAAAAACATAAAAAACAAGCAATATTGTAACAAGTTCAATAAAGACTTTAAAATTGGTCCTCATTTAAAAAAAAGTTGGAGTATTATTAATTTCAGACAGAGCAGACTTTAGAGCAAGGAAAACGATCAGGGATAAAGAAGGGCATTACATAATGATAAACAGGTCAATTTTCTTAGAATGTATAACAATCCTTAATGTGTATGCACTTAACAGTGGAACATCAAAATATGTGAGGCAAAACCTGACAGAACTGCATGGAGAAATAGATGAATTCACAATTAGTTGGAGACTTTAATAACCTTCTTTCAAAAATGGAAACATTCAGCAGGCAGAAATTCAGTAAGGATATAGTTGAACTTAACAACACCATCAACCAACTGGATATGATTGAAACCTAAAGACTAATTCATCTAAAAACAGCAGAATACATATTCTTCTCAAACTTACATGGAACATTCACCAAGATATGAATTTGGGGCCATAAAACACACCTTAACAATTATTAAAGAATAAAAATCATACAATGTCTACTCTAGGAACACAATAGAATTGAACTTGAAATCAGTAACAGAAGGACAGCTGGAAAATCCCAAAATAATTGAAGATTAAACAGCACAGTCCTAAATAACACATGTGTCAAAGAAGATATATCAAGAAAAATTTTAAAATAGTTTGAATGAAATGAAAATGAAAATAAAACTTACCAAAATGTATGTGATATAGCAAAAGTGGGGCTTATAGGGAAATTTATAGCACTGAATGCACATATTAGAAAAAAAGAAAGATCTAAAACCAATAATCTAAGCTTCTTTGGGAATTTAGGGAAAAAAAAGAGCAAATTAGATCCAAAGCAAGCAAAGAAAATACAAATAAAATTGAAAGCTGAAATCAATGGAATTAAAAACAGGAAACCAATAGAGATAATCAATGACCCAAAAGCAGGTTCTTAAACCTGCTTTTCATTAAAGATCAATAAAATTAGTAAGTCTCTAGCCAGGCTAACTAAGAAAAAAAGAGAGGATACAAAAATTTCTATCAGAAAGAGGTGACATCACCACAGATCCCATGGACATTAAAAGCATAATAAAGGAATATTATGAACAACTCTATACCCACAAATTTGATAACCTAGATGAAATGGACCAATTCCTTGAAAGACATAATCTGTCAGAACTTACATAAGAAGAAATAGACAATCTGAATAGGCCTATATCTATTAAAGAAATTAAATCAATAATTAATAACCTTTCAAAACAGAAAGCACCAGGCCTAAATGGGTTTACTGCTGAACTCTAACAAACATTTAAGGAAAAGATTATACTAACTCTCTACAATCTCTTCCAGAAAATAGATGTAGACAGAATGTTTCCTAAGTCATTCTATGAGACCAGCATTACACTGATACCAAAATCAAAAACACTAGAAGAAAAGAAAACTATAGACTAATATCTCTCATGAACATAGATATAAAAATATTCAACAAAATATTACTAAGTATAATACAACAATCTATTTTAAGAACTACATCCCACAATCAAGTGGGAATTATCCCAGTTATATAAAGCTAGTTCAACATTCAAAAATCAATTAATATAATCTATCACCATCAACAGGCTAAAGAGGAAAAATCGCATGATTAAGTTAATAGATACAGAAAATGCATCTGACAAAATCCAACATCCACCCATGATAAAACTCTCAGCAAAAGGCCATTTACAACCAACCCATAGCCAACATAATACTCAACAGTGAAAAGCTGAATGCCTTCCCACTAAATTCAGTAACAAGACAAGAATGTCTGCTCTTGCTGCTTCCATTTAACACAGTAGTGGAAGTCCTAGCCACAGCAATCAGACAAGAAAAAGAAATAAAAGGTGTCCAAATTGGAAGGGAAGAGGTAAAACATTTGCAGATGACGTGATACTCTATATAGAGAACCCTAAAGTCTCTACCCAAAAACTATTAGAATAAATGAATTCAGCAAGGTTGCAGGATACAAGATTAACATACAGAAATCTGTTCCATTCCTGTACACTAATAATGAAATATCAGAAAGAGAAAGTAAAAAAAAATTCCACTTAAAATTGCATCCAAAAATATAAAATACCTAGGAATAAACTTAACCAAGGATGTGAAGGACCTGTACTCTGAAAACTATAAAACACTGATAAAGGAAACTAAAGATGATTCAAAGAAACGGAAAGATATATCATGCTCTTGGATTGTAAGAAATAATCTTATTAAAATGGCCATACTATCCAAAGCAATCTACAGATTTAACGCAATCCCTATCAAAATACCCCATGACATTTTTCACAGAACTAGAACAAATAATCCTAAAATTTATATGGGACCACAAAATTGGCAAAGCAATCCTGAGAAAAAAGAACAAAGCTGGAGGTATAACCCTCCCAGACTTCAGACTATCCTATAAAGCTACAGTAATCAAAATAGTGTAGTACTGGCACAAAAACAAACACATAGATCAATGGAACAGAATGGAGAGCCCAGAAATAAACCCAGGCACCTTCAGTCAATTAATCTATGACAAAGGAGGCAAGAATATACAGTGGAGAAAAGACAGTTTCTTCAATAAGTGATGCTGGGAAAACTGGATAGCCACATGTAAAACAATGAAATTAGAACATTTCCTCACACCATATACAAAAATAAACTCAAAATGGTTTGAAGACCTAAACGTAAAACCTGAAACAATAAAACTCCCATAAGAGAACATAGGTGGAACATTCTTTGACATATTTTCTTGGATCAGTCTCCTAAGGCAAAAGAAATAAAAGCAAAAATAAACAAATGGGACCTAATTAAATTTAAAAAGTTTTTGAACAGCAGAGGAAACTTTCCATCAACAAAATGAAAAGACTACTTACAGAGTGGGAGAATATATTTGCAAATTATGTGACTGACAAGGGGTTAATATCCAAAATACACAAACAGAGCATATAACTCAATATCAAACAAACAATCCAATCAAAAAAATGAGCAGAAGTCTTGAATAGATATTTTTCCAAAGAAGACATACAGATGGCTAACAGGCACATGGAAAGATGCTCAACATCACTAATTATTAGAGAAATACAAATCAAAACCACAAAGAGGTATCACCTCATACCTGTCAGAATGGCTATCATCAGAAAGTCTACAAATAGAGAATTCCCTGGTGGTCCAGGGTTAGCACTTGCTGCTTTCACTGCTGTAGGCCCAGGTTCAATCCCTGGTTGGGGAATTAAGATCCTGCAAGCCATGCAGTGCAGCCAAAAAAAAAAAAAGTCTACAAAAACAAATGTTGTCAAGGATGTGGAGAAAAGGGAACTCTCATACACTGTTGGTGGGAACATAAATTGGTGCAGCCACTATGGATAACAGTATGAAGGTTCTTTAAAAAACCAAAAATTGAACTACTATATGATCTAGTAATTCCACTCCTGGGTAAATATCCAGAAAAAACAAAAACACTAATTTGAAAAGATACATGCACCCCAATGTTCACAGCAAGTAATATTTACATTAGCCAAGCCATGGAAGCAACCCAAGTGCCTATGAACAGACAACTGGATTAAGAAGATGTGACACATATATACACACACACACACACACACACACACACACACAATGGATACTACTCAGCCATAAAAAAGAATGTAATACTGCCAGTTGCAGCAATGTGGATGGACATAGAGAACATTATGTTTAGTGAAATAAGCCAGACAGAGCAATTGTTTAGATTCCATATAAGATATCACTTATATGTGAAATCTAAAAATATAATACAAATGAATATATATGTAAAACAGAAACAGACTCACAGATATAGAAAACAAACTTGTGGTTACCAAAGGGGAGAGGGATGGGGAAGGGACAAATCAGGGGTATGAGACTAACTACTATATATAAAATAGATAAGCAACAAGGATATACTGTATAGCAGAGGGAATTATACCCATTATCTTATAATAACCCATAATGGAATATAATCTGCAAAAATACTGAACCACTATGCTGTACATCTGAAAGTAACACAGTGTTGTAAATCAACTATATTTCAATTAAAAAATAATTACTTATAGTCTTGAAAGGGAAAAAACCTCTCAGTAAACTAGGAATACCGGGGAACTTCCTCAATTTGATAAAGAACACATACAAAAACCCTACAGCTAACAGCACACTTAATGGGGAGAAGCTAGATGCTATCTTGCTAATGTCAAAAACTAGGCAAGAATGTCCCTTCTCATCACTTCTGTTCAACATCATATTGGAAGTCATAGTTAATGAAATAAAAAGAAAAAAAGGAAAAAAAAGGTGTACAGATTTGCAAAGGAAGAAATGACTGTCTTTCTTCACAAATGACATGATTCGCTATGTAGAAAATCCCAAAGAATCAACAACAGTAACAAGAAAACTCCCGGAACAAATAAGAGATTATTGCAAGGTGTCAGGAAACAAGGTTAATATACAAAAGTCAATTGCTGTATAAGAGCAATGAACAATTGGATTTTAAAATTAAAAACACAATACCATTCACATTAGTACCAAAGATATAGAATTCTTAGGTATAAATCTAACAAAATATGTACAAGATCTACATGAGTAACACTACAAAATTCTGATGTAAGAAATCAAAGAAGAGCTAAATAAATGGAGAGATATTCCATGTTCAAGGATAAGAAGACCCAATATTGTTAAGATATCAGTTTTTTCCAACCTGATTTATGAATTAAATACAATCTTAATCAAAACCCCAATAATTCTTTAAATTTTGTTGATATTGACAAACTGATTCTAATGTTTATATGGGAAGGCAAAAACCCCAGAAGAGCTAAGACAATAGTGAAGGTGAACAAAGTTGGAGAATTGACATTATCCAAGTTCAAGATTTACTGCAGGGCTTCCCTGGTGGCACAGTGGTTGAGAGTCTGCCTGCCAGTGCAGGGGACACGGGTTCAAGCCCTGATCTGGGAGGATCCCACATGCCGCAGAGCAACTGGGCCCGTGAGCCACGACTGCTGAGCCTGCACGTCTGGAGCTTGTGCTCCGCAACAAGAGAGGCCGTGACAGTGAGAGGCCTGCGCACTGTGATGAAGAGTGGCCCCCGCTCCCCGCAACTAGAGAAAGCCCACGCACAGAAACGAAGACCCAACACACAGCCAAAAATAAATAAATAAATAAAATTAAAAAAAAAAAAAGATTTACTGAAATAAGACAGTGTGGTACTGGTAAAAGAACAGACAAATAGACTGATGGAACAGAATAAAATAAAGATCCCAGAAATAGTCCCACACAAATATAGCCAACTGATCTTCAACAAAAGAGCAAAGGTAATTCAATAGAGAAAGGGCACTATTTTCAGCTAGTGGTGCTGGAAAAACTGGACATCCACATGCAGAAAAAAATGAATCTAGATGCAGACCTTATACCTTCCACAAAAATTAACTCAAAGTGAATCACAGACCTAAATGTAAAATTCCAGACTATAAAACTCCTAGAGGATAATATAGGAGAAAATTTAGATGACCTTAGGTTTAGTGATGACTTTTTAGATACAACATCAAAAGCATGATCCATGAAAGAAAAATATCAGTAAATTGTACTTTATTAACCTTAAAAACATTTCTTTGTGAAAGATAATGTTTAAAAAAATGGAAATATAAACCACAGACTGGCAGAAAATCTTTTCAAAACACATTAACTGATAAAAGACTGGTAACCAAAATACACCCCAAAAAAGAACCTCTTAAAATTCAACAATAAGAAAATTTTTTAAATGCCCATTTAAAAAATGGGTAAAAGTTTGGAACAGACATCTCACCACAGAAAATATGTATATGGTAAATAAACATATGAAAATAGGCTCAACATTGTATTTCATTAAGGAATTTCAAAGTCAAACAACAAGATATCATACTACACTACATTCCTATTAGAATGGCTAAAATCCAAACACTGACAACACCAAATGTTGTCAAGGATGGGGAGCAACAGGAACTCTTATTCACTGCTGGTGAGATTACAAAATGGTACAGCCTCTTTGGAAGACAGTTTCGTAGTTTCTTACAAAACTAAACATGCTCTTACTATACAATGCAGCAGTCATGCTCTGTAGTATTTACCTAACAGAGTTGAAAACTTATGTCTGTGCAAAACCTGCACATAGATGTTTATCTGCACATAGATTTATTCATAACCTGCCAAAACTTGGAAGCAATCAAGATATCCTTCAATAGGTGAATGGATAAACAAACTGTGGTACATCCATACTATGGAATATTATTCAGTGAAAAAGAAATTAGCTACTAAGGGATGAAAAGATATGAAGGAATCTTGCAAGCATATTGCTAAGTGAAAGAAGCCAATCTGAAAAGACTATATACTATATGATTCCAATTATATGATATTCTGGAAAAGACAAAACTACAAAGAGAGTAAAAAGATCACTGGTTGCCAGGGGTTCAGGGGAAGGGGGGAACAGATGAACAGGTGAAACACAGGGCATTTTTAGAGCAGTGAAACTATTTTGTATAATACTATAATGGTCGATACACACCATATACATATGTCAAAACCCACAGCATGTACAAGGAGTGAACCCCAATGTAAATTATAGACTTTAGTTAATAATAATGTATCAATATTGGCTTATCAATTGTAACAAATGTACCACACTAATGCAAGATATTGGTAATAGGAGAAACTGGGGGGAGGGAGGGGTAGGGCAAAGGGAGTCTATGGGAGCTCTCTAAACTTTCTGCTCAATTCTCTGTAAAGCTAAAACTACCCTAAAAAAATAGTCCAGTAATTTAAAAAGAAAAAAAAAGAAACAGTGAACTTTGGAAGCAAAAATGACAACATAAAATCATAACAATTTATATCTTTATCAGTAAGGTATGCTACAAGAGTGGCCATTATGCTGCACCCTTCCCATTAGCATTTGACCATTTTATATGCAAAATTGTTAGTTTGTTTTTGCATTAATATGCAGCAATTATTATTTGTTTATAAATGAGTTTGAACATTTTTCATGTTTATTGACTATATGCATTTCTTATGTGAATTTTGTATCCATATCTTTAGTACACTTTTCTTTTAGAGTATATGCCATCTTCATCTGGGTATGTAAAAACTCTCTATATTATATACATTAACCCTTTATTTATTAGAAATATTTTTCTAGTTTGTGATTTCATTTTGATTTTGTTTCTGGTGGTTTTGTGATTTAAGTTTTATTTACTCAAAATAATCAATCGTTCCTTTTTAAAATTAATTAGTTAATTAATTAATTATTTTTGGCTGTGTTGGGTCTTTGTTGCTGTGCGCGGGCTTTCTTTAGTTGCGGCGAGCGGGGGCTACTCTTCATTGCAGTGCGCGGGCTTCTCATTGCGGTGGCTTCTCTTGTTGCAGAGCACAGGCTCTAGGCGAGCGGGCTCAGTAATTGTGGCTTGTGGGCTCTAGAGTGCAGGCTCAGTAGTTGTGGCGCACAGGCTTCGTTGCTCCACGGCACGTGGGATCTTCCCAGACCAGGGCTCGAACCCGTGTCCCTTGCATTGGCAGGTGGATTCTTAACCTCTGCATCACCAGGGAAGTCCCAATCGTTCCTTTTAATGTTTATAAATCTTGTAATACTTTCACTGATTCATTTTTAATACTTTTGCTGTTTGATTCATATGGAACATATTTTGATTTATAACATGAGCAAAATACACTTTTAAAAATTAGAAAATAGCTAGGAAATGAACAATTTAAAAACATTCTTTACATATGACTCCTGTCTGGCTGGTAAAGAAATAGCTACATATAAGCTCTTCCTGAAGTTATTGGAGCCCGTCAAAGAATCTTGCTCTCTCCCACTCCAATCTCTGACCCTTAGGATACACATTAAGGCTATTGCTAGGGGACATACATTTTCAGGTTAAAACTTCTACAAGCTTTTTTGGTTTCAAGGGAAGAATATAAGCTTATACTGTTGTTGTTAAACTTAAGGTTTATTTTGTGATTTGATTAGCTTCCTATTACATTTTGACTCTGAAATCATTTTATGTTAAATTTGTTTCCAAAATACCTTGCAAATTATCTCTCTAATGTACCTCCATCTTCCCCAAATACTGTTCTCTCTAATGGCCTTGAGTCCATTACAGGCAAACTTATGAGTTATAATGTAAGATAAGTAATGTCTAGGGAGAATGTGTGCTTCTCAACTCCTCCTAGCTCCATTCTCCAAAGATAGAAGATGAATGTAAAAGCTAAAAATAAAAGCTTGATCTCATTCAGTTTGAATTAGACTATTCTATTTTGAGAATGTCTGACCAAATCCATCTCCTATAATACTTATGTTCCTGTCAGAAGGCGGTAATAAAAATGGAATATAAATATACTGTTTAGAATATAAATACATTATTTATATTGTATACTAAAAATAGGTGAGTAGGAAATAAGACAAAAGTTACAAAGTCTTGCTGAAAATCTTGCTCACATCACGGATACTTCAATGACAAAGATCAAGCACAGCTAGCACAAATTACAGTGCATGTGTATGGAATCTGATATATAAACAAAATAAATTATATGATCCTGGAAATATTTTATTTTTATATGCTACAATAGCCTTTATCTGAAACTTTCATCTAAAATCTTCTATGTCAAGCTACCAATTATTTGTGTGTATGTGTCTGTCTGTGTAGGTATGTATTTAGATACACATACATATATACATGTTCTTGGTGTTTGAGCTTGGATCAAATCACATAATATAATTTTTCTGGTTCTACCATTTTCTCACCTGTTAAAACTAGGGCAATCAATTGGATAATTTTTAATGCCTTTGTACCTCCAAAATGGTATAATACTCATTCACAAAGACCTAATGAAATACACGATTTGTTCAGGTAGAGTATCTATTTATGTCATCATCCATTTATTTTGTTTATAAACAGCATTCAACAGTGTGGTGTAAAGAATCAGTACAGTAACACTGGCTAAGGAGACAGGTTCTAGGCTCAGGCTATCTTGGTTAAGTGTTGGCACAACGGGGTTTTTGGAGTGTGAACTCTGTAAGTCACTTAGCTTCTCCAAGCCTCAGTTTCCTCCTCTGTAAAATAAGTATAATAACAGCACTTATCTCGTGTGGGTGGTTGTGAGGAATAAATTATATAATCTATAGAAAGTATGCTGCACAGTGCCTGGTGTTCAGTAAGTAATCACTATTATTAGAATCATGGAACAAAAAGACTAAAATGAAACGAGATAAAAGAAGGGGCAATGCAGAACAAAGCACATAGAAATATTCTACTTTTAAACGTAAAACTTGGCATTTATTTTTGCTCTATCTGAAGCCCCACTAAAATGACACTAAAGAAATTAACAAGGATAAAGAGGAAAGGAGAGATAACATTAGATGAGTAATGATGATAAAATTTTGGGAGATGGAAAGCAAATAGGTAATTCATAATTAATTTAGTAGAATAAAGAAAGCTAAAACATCAAGTACCTGCACAGAAGTAGCCAGGAAGCAGCAAGCTGCTCTGCATCAGAGTATTCCAGAAAGACTCAGGAAATGGAGGACTTGTGTATTTCTAAAGGCCAGGGTAAGGGACAGGGCAGCAAAATGGGAGGACTGGCTAAAAGTTTATGGTAGAAGCTGTGAGAATACCAGGTGTACTCCCCACGTAGTCAGGTAATAATTTGTTCTTTTCCCCTAAATACATTTAGAGGCTTAGTCTCTGGGTGAGGTTGAACCAAAGGACTTTAGGCTCCAAAAGGATATCTGGCATGGCAGGAGTAAGGTTGCAAACTGAAAATATAAGCATAAAGTACGATTTATAGATATATAGATACCCCAGATTCCCTGCCCCACTCACCTCTCAGAATACTGGCAGATAGATTTATATCTACAAGTCTGTAGTAAGACAATCGCTCTTTAAGGGAATTAACAGGACCAAGAAAAAAAACTAAGATAATTTTTGGATCCCTCAGTTAAAAAGTAATACCTAACCACCTACTAGCTAACAAATCCTGTGAACCTTACAAAGTGCTTTTCACTGGCTTTTTAGGGCCTCAGTCTTAAATATGAATGGACAGCCAATGATCACCAAACAGTGAAGGAAAATCTCCAACAGGTAAGACAGACATCAGGACAAACAGAAAAAAAATGAATTCAAAGAAACGGCAATAATTCAGGTAACAGAAGAAATTATTGAAAAACGGATACTAATATCCTTAAACGGAAATGAGGAAGTACCGCATCCACAAAAGAACATGAAACTGTATAAAGAGAAGATTTAAAAAACAAGAAAAGGCTCCTGGAAATTTTTAAAAATACATGATATCAGAAAAAACATTCAATAGATGTTTGGAAGATAGAGTTGAGGAGTTTTCCCAGAAGGTGGGAATAAAATATGAGGAGATGGAAATTGGAAGTCAAAATTAAAGGAGATTAGAGAATAAATCCAGAAGGCTTAATAGGTGACTTAACAGGAATTCTAGAAAGAGAGAACTGAAAAAGTGAAGGAAGAAAATGATCAAATAAATGACACAAGAAAATTTCAGAGAAGAAGAACATAAGAGCCTGCACAATGAAGGGAAAAAGACCCCCAGCAGAGATCACCCTGAAATGAATACCAGAGGTAAAGAAAAGACTCTAAAAGCTTTGAGAAACAAACAAACAGGTCACATACAAAAGCCCTGGAATAAAAATGGCACAATAGCAACAACATTTTGCACATCAATCAAATGTAAGTGAAGAATAAAGGTATTTTCAGACATGCAAGGTTTTAAAACACATAATGAATGAAATGCACCCATTCACAGGAAACCACTGGATTATATAATCTCTGCCAAATGCTGGCAAGGCTGTGGAACAAGAGGAACTCTCATTCACAGCTAGTGGGAGTGTAAAATGGTACAGCCACTTTGGAAGACAGTTTGGTAGTTTCTTACAAAACTAAACAGATTCTTACCATATGACCCAGCAATCATGCTCTTGATATTTGCCCAAAGGAGTTGAAAACATGTCCACACAAAAACCTGCACATGGACGTTTATAACAGCTTTATTCACAATCACCAAACTTTGGAAGCAACCAAGGTGCCCTTTAGTAGATGAACAGATAAACTGTGGTACATCCAGACAATGAATATTCAGTGCCAAAAAGAAATGAACTATCAAGCCATGAAAATACATGGAGGAATCTTAAATACATATTACTAAGTGAAAGAAGCCAATCTGAAAAGGCTACATACTGTATGATTCCAACTCAATGACATTCTGGAAAAGGTAAAACTGGGAGACAATAAAAAGATCAATGGTTGCCAGGGGTGGAATGGGGGAAAAGCAGAACTTTTAGGAAAGTGAAAATACTTTGTATGATATGAAAATGATGGATATATGTCAATTATGACCTATGTATAAACATTTGTCCAAATCCATAGAATGTACCACGCCAAGAGCAAACCCCAAGGTAAACTATGGACTTTGGGTGATTATGATGTGTCGATGTAGGTTCATCCTTGATAACACATCATTCTGGTGAACGATGTTGATAATGCGGAGGCTGTGCATGTGTGAGGGCAGGGAGTATATGGGAAATCTTTGTATCTTCTTTTCAATTTTGGTGTGAATCTAAAACTGCTCTAAAAAATAGTCTTGAAAAAAAGGCAGCAAAAAGAGCAGACAAAAATATGACTAGAAACCAAGAGAAACAATGGTCACAAGTTCATAGGGGATTCAGATAATGGAGTTATCACATACCAATTTAAAAAATAAAGTTACTTAATAGTACAAGTCTCAGAAGGAAACAAGAGAATGGGGCAGACAAAACAGTCAAGAATATAAAAGATAAACATTTTCCAAAATCAATGAAAGATATCAATCCACACATCCAGGAAGATCAGTGAGCCCCAAGAAAGATAAATACAAAGAAGACTACACATAGGCACATCACAGTCAAACTGCTTAAACCAAAACAAAGAGAAAATCTTTAAAGTGGTTAGAGAAAAAAAGTACCTCCCAAAAAACGACAATAAGACTTAAAACTGACTTGTCAGTAGAAACAATGAAAACCTGAACACAGTATTTTACAATGAATTCATTCACCCATTAGACAAATATGTACTGAATAACTACCACATGCTAGATACTGTTCCAGGTGCTTGAAACACATCAGTGAATAAAACAAAGAATGTATGTTACATTTAATGTGTAAAATTATATAATAAACATTTTTAAGGGAAGAAATTGTATAAAACATGCTTAACAGTCTATTTAGATAATACACTTCACTACTGCTGTTAGAATTACAATTAAAGTTTTAAATTTAATAGCCTTATGACTAGTACTTTTTCAGTGATGGATGAGATTCTTTATAATCAAGTACAGTCTATGTATTACTAGGCTGGATTTTGGCTAAAGAAAAGTCATGGAATTTCAGAGCTGATCTTCTAGAAAACCCTAGAGATGATCTATAGTCCAGACTCCTCATTAGAGGTGAAAAGGAACAAAAACTCAGTTTCCAAGGGCACACAAAGTAGTTAGAGACACATCTTAAGTCCCAATGACTCCTGGTCAAATGTTCTTTGTTGTGTTTGTTGTTTGCTTCATGGGGAGAGGGGTTTAATTTAATTTTTATCAATGTAACATGCATATAGTTTTAAAGGTAAAGTGATTTTATAACACTTAAAACAAAAAGCAGCAGTCTCCTTCCCTTCCTCTGCCCACCTCCAAGTTCCAGTCTCCAGAGAGAACCATGTTAACTTCTAATATTAATAATATTCTTTTGTTTGATAGAATGTTACTTGCTGTGTGATAGCTAGTTTATCAGGGCACATAACTCATGTGTGTGAAAAGAGTCCATTTCAACTTTTTCATTTTGCAGTGCATGTTTTTCATTTAAATGCATAAGCAGGATACCTGGTAGGTTACTAGTAACCCTGTTGCTATACGTACAATAGGACTATTAACTAATGAAATTGATTTTCATGTGTGATTTCATGTGTGATTAGACTATAAGACTAGTTACTTACATGAGATAGGAAGCTGGCTGCAGACTGGGAAGATGGTACATTAGGATGAGAATGGGCAGCAGATGACGGCTGTAGAAGGCGTGGTTTCACAGAAGAATTGGAGGTGTATCCAGGGCCCTTAAGTTCCTGGAAGACAATATACATGTGAGCAAAATAACTGTCAGCCTACAGTGAGAATTGTGAAATCAAAATGTATTTTTGTGAATATAATTTCAGTCTTACATGTTGAACTTCTACAAAGTTTTAAGCCAAAGTATTAAGCAAGATGATTCTGGTGTATGTTACTCTTTGGGGACTAATCATGGGCTTAGGAAGATGCCTTCACACTTCTGATGGATAAAATCATTCCAGATGTGAAAACATATCTCAGATGGGATGCTACTACGTTGGTTTCTAACTTTGCCAAACACTCCACACGACTTCTGACTACTGAGAAAGATCCTCTCCAACTATGGAGTGCTCCTGCCTGTGAAAATATCCAGTATTGAGACTTTAAAGTAAGTCTGCAACTTTAAAATATACTTGAAAAACAGACATATACTCCAGTGGAAAAATCTATTTTTAAAGAACACATGTTTTGTCATGCAAATTACATCATTTTTCTATTCTCTAAACAAGCCAAACATACTTGACCTCCTGTATACAAACCTCTGGTTCCCCAAGGTAGGTACTTCTATGTTTTCCTCATTCAGTATACACTTAACATAAAGCATGGTGCTTCAATTTGTTACTATATATGAAAAGGATAGGTATAATCTGTACAATGTACAGATTTTATAATTGCTAATATTAGA
Organism: Balaenoptera acutorostrata; assembly: GCF_949987535.1. Taxonomy (NCBI): domain Eukaryota; kingdom Metazoa; phylum Chordata; class Mammalia; order Artiodactyla; family Balaenopteridae; genus Balaenoptera; species Balaenoptera acutorostrata. The sequence continues at coordinate 50,057,804 of NC_080068.1, read as the reverse complement.
TAATGTCAAAAGTACACTTGAATGTATCTAAAGTACATGGGGAAAATATGAAAGTATATCAAACCAAGGCATAATTTTTGCTTAAACTACTATTTTTGATGAAAATAGATCTTACTTTTACATCCAAAGTGTGTTGAAGTTTTAGGCGCACAGATTCTTGTTCCTGACGCTGTATTATATCTTGACATTCTGCAAACTGCAAAGATGCCTACAATCAAGCAACCACATGTGGTTTATCCTCCATTCTTTATGCAATTTTATTAATGTATAAATGCAGAGTCGCCATCTCTTCAAGGAAACTTCCCCTGTTCTTGGCACACGGTATTACATTTATCTATTTATTTATCTGTTTTATTCAGAAAACTTGAGAGTAATTGGAGGCCATGTCTTTATCCTCTGTAGCCCCAGCATCTACATGGCATTTAGTATGTGGAGGGCACTCAAAAGAATGAATGAACTAAGGATGAAATGAGCAAACAGCTTTAGCAACGTAAAAACATTTCTATAAAAATAAACACAACTGAAATTCATTGAGTCAATATATCATGTTCTAAGACCTAAGTTTGAATAGGTGGGATCACAGGTCATTTTCTATCACCATGAAGGCTCTGATTTCTCAAGAATCAACAACTAGTCTTGGTATATTTTTAGGCTTCTAGCGTTTTCAGGTGACACAAAGAGAGATTTACTTCTCTACAATAAATGGAAATGACAAATACAGTGTCATCATTGATCCTTCTCATTCTTTAAGCTGTGTTCCCTACCTGCACTTTCTTTTCTTTTTAATTAATTATTTGTTGTTTTTTAAAATTTTTGGCTGTGTTGGGTCATCGTTGCTGTGTGCGGGCTTTCTCTAGTTGCGGTGAGCGGGGGCTACTCTTCGTTGCAGTGAGTGGGCTTCTCACTGTCGCGGCTTCTGTTGTTGCACAGCACAGGCGCTAGGCGCACAGGCTTCAGTAGTTGTGGCACATGGGCTCAGTAGTTGTGGCTTGTGGGCTCTTGAGCACAGGCTCAGTAGCTGTGGTGCACGGGCTTAGTTGCTCCGTGGCATGTGGGATCTTCCCGGGCCAGGGCTCGAACCTGTGTCCCTTGCATTGGCAGGCAGATTCTCAACCACTGCGCCACCAGGGAAGCTCCCTACCTGCACTTTTTGAACTCCACAAAGTGCCAGACGTTAGCATTACTTTATCTCTGTATGGATATTTTTAACAGACTGTATTCTACCTAGTATTCAAGTCCTTCTTTGATGGTAAGTTAGATTGGTGGTATTTTTAGTTATTCAGGTCACGAAGGATACCAGGAGCATCTTACATCTTATATCTTACTGCTCTTGTGACCTGTTAGCCAGAAAAAAGATAATTTTGTAAAAAGTATGCATCATGACTATGTTTTTAAAGCTCAGCCTTCTGTACAGGATACAGTTTTTTTCTTGTGTGAGGTGACCGGGATACAATACAGTTTGACAGATTTGGTTCCTATCAACATGGTGCTTTCATTCAGAACAATTCTACTTGGTTAATAACTATTTAGGTGATAACTAATTTATATATTTAGTCAATAACCACCTTATCAAGAGCAACTTCCATATTAGCAACCTTTTCTTTCAATCGGCGTTCCTGAGATCGTAGGACTTCTAGTTCTCCCGCCATCTTGTTTTTCTCTGTTGCAACAGTACTCAATTCCTGGCTTAATTTTGTCTTTTCTTCTTTTAGAAAATGCTTTTCCTACAATTACAGAGGAGCAAATATCAGAAATAATATGCTGATATAGATGCTGAGATGTGATGGAAATATAAAACTATTATGCAAAGATCTGAACTATAGCTTAATTTGTTTATGGGTTGGAGTTAGGAGCTGCTAGAATTACGTTACCATGTTCTCTCTCATTTTTATCACTACTAGTTTATTACTTCTTTCTAGGCTTATTAAATCTTTGATAAAACCTATGAAATATGTAATAGCTGTGTTGTCATAAAAAGAGACAGTGTTGTGGTGAATTGAGATTGAGTAATCACATACCAAATCAAATTGAAACTTCTTTAAAATGACACAAGAGATTTAAAGAAGACATATGTATTTGAAATCTTTATGGGTTTTCTATTTTGTTTCAAGGTTGAATATTAATTTCACAAATGGTTAAATGTTAATTTCACAAATGCCTACTGTAGACCCTCTGGCATAAAGAGAAATAGGACACACAGCTCCTGTCCTCAAAGTCACTGTGATCCAGTGATGAGAATGAGCTTACTGATAAACTTATGGAGAATCTTTGGTATCTAACAAAATTTCATTAAAATTAGTTCATTCCCTTAAAATACATCATGAAATGGGTAGCAAAGAACAAATGCATAGTAATCAAGTTAAAATATAAACCTGAACTTACTGAGTCTATATTTCTTTCTATATGTATATTTTTTTCATAGAGAAAATGTTTAATGTAAACAAGGTAGTAGGTATCACCACTGTAATACACATTTTGGATACAAATAGTTTTTCCTTTTCTGATGAGTTAGGCAGAAGAGGCTGCAGAAAGAAAGAAGGATTAATTTTTCAAGCTGCCTCCTTCCCGTTTGAGGGGAATGTCATTGAGCTTTGATGAACACCTTCCTTTACTGGGGGCAGGTGTTTCTGGTGACAGCAGGCAGTAACCTCTTACTGCCCTAAGTACCCTTGGGGAGGACGAGGATAAGCCCTGCTTTAGGTTCCAAATAGGCAAATAATGGAAGAAGAAAAAGAAAAGAACAAATTTAGGATAAGAAATGGAGGGGAGAAAAAAGTGGGAAAGAACAAAAGCACAGGAAATAAATAAGTCCATATGATGAGGGGTAGGCACAAATATATGTACATATTTGTTAATATTTAGCCTCATTCTAAAAATAGTATTTCAGCATTTTCGGTATGGGGAAAGCAATTATTTTAGTTGCCCTTATTTTCTGCTTATGCTGTTTACCTTCTCATCTCCATTACAGTCAGTTCTGTTATAACTCTTCTAAAAGTGCAAATTTGTTCCAAAGTGATTGATGTTATCAGGGAACATTTGAGTATAACACAAATTTCACATCTACTTATGCACAGTTTCATTTATGAGAAATACGGGGTCAATGCAGAAAATAGCACCCAGATAAACAGAGCTGCACAGAAATACACAAAAAGCATACATACACACTCTTCAAACAACTATCAGCTCCCTCAGTTTACCTTGGGTTATGAGCTATGTCCATGCACATCCTGTGGTACAGGAAACCCACCTTCTACCCCTTCTTAACAACTCCCACGCTGCAGTTCTTCAATGCACAAGCAAACTTCAGGTCTTTTTTAAGATAAAGGGCCATCCTAATTGTAGTATTTATGTATCTCTTAACCATTTAACATGTGTAAAAAAACTGTGCTACCATTTTCATTAGGTTCCTGTTTTTCTTTTGTCACTGATGAAGTTCGTTAGTGTGGTGCTCCTAATCCCACTGTTCTGATGAGCCCCATGGTGGTTTTTATTGCACACTTTTGCATAGCATGGTGATTTCAGTAACACATATGTTGCATTAGAGCAGAACTGAATATGTTTTGTTTATAACCATTCCGTCTCTCTATCACGAATATCCTTTTGCCTACTTCTTGAAGTTAAAATATTAGCTCTTGGACAGCTACATGTAAAAAAAATGAAATTAGAACATTCTTTAACACTGTACACAAAAATAAACTCAAAATGGATTAAAGGCCTAAATGTAAGACCAGACACTATAAAACTCTTAGAGGAAAACATAGGAAGAACACTCTGACATAAATTGCAGCAATATCTTTTTTGATCCGTCTCCCAGAGTAATGGAAATAAAAACAAAAATAAACAAATGTGACCTAACTAGACTCAAAAGCTTTTGCACAGCAAAGGAAACCACAAACAAAACAAAAAAACAACCCACAGAATGGGAGAAAATATTGCAAATGATGTGACCGACAAAGGATTCGTCTCCAAAATTTACAAACAGCTCATGCGGCTTAATATCATAAAAACAAACAACCCAATCAAAAAATGGGCAGAAGACCTAAACAGACATTTCTCCAGAGAGGACATACAGATGGCCAAGAGGCACATGAAAAGATGTTCAACATCACTAATTATTAGAGAAATAAAAATCAAAACTACAATGAGATATCACCCCACACCAGTCAGAATGGCCATCATCAAAAAATCTACAAACAATAAAATGCTGGAGAGGGTGTGGAGAAAACAGAACCCTCCTATACTGTTGGTGGGAATGTAAATTGGTGCAGCCACTATGGAGAACAGTATGGAGGTTCCTTAAAAAACTGAAAATAGAGCTACCATATGATTTAGCAATCCCGCTCCTGGGCATATATCCGAAGAAAATCATTGTTCGAAAGGATACATGTGCCCCAATGTTCACTGCAGCACTGTTAATAATAGCCAGGACATGGAAGCAACCTAAATGTCTATTGACAGATGAATGGATAAAGAAGATGTGGTACGTCTATACAATGGAATATTACTCAGCCATAAAAAAGAATGAAATAATGTCATTTGCAGCAACATGGATGGACCTGGAGATTATCATACTAAGTGAAGTAAGTCAGACAGAGAAAGACAAATATCGTATGATATCGCTTATATGCAGAGTCTAAAGAAAATGATACAAATGAACTTATTTACAAAACAGAAACAGACTCACAGACTTAGAGAACGAACTTAGGGTTACTGGGGAGAAGGGTCGTGGGGAGGGATAGATTGGGAGTTTGGGACTGACATATACACACTGCTGTATTTAAAGTACAATAGATAACCAACAAGGACGTATTGTATAGCACAGGGAACTCTGCTCAATATTCTGTAACAACCAAAATAGGAAAAGAATTTGAAAAAGAATAGATACATGGGGACTTCCCTGGTGGCACAGTGGTTAAGAATCCGCCTGCCAATGAAGGGGACACGGGTTTGAGCCCTGGTCCGGGAAGATCCCACATGCCACGGAGCAACTAAGTCCGTGCGCCACAATTACTGAAGCCCACACGCCTAGAGCCCACAACAGGAAACTAAGCCTGTGCTCCACAAAAGGAAAAGCCACCTCAATGAGAAGCCCGTGCACCACAATGAAGAGTAGTCCCTGCTCGCCACAACTAGAGAAAGCCCGTGCGCAGCAATGAAGAACCAATGTAGCCAAAAATAAATAAATAAATAAATAAATTTATTTTTAAAAAAAGAATAGATACATGCAAAAAAATAATAAAAGAGGACCAAGGAAAAAAATAATAAAATAAAATAAAATTCATTCCAGAGTAGTTACAAAAAAAAAAAATACTAGCTCTTTCAAGGTCCTGCTCAAATGTTCCTTCAGGAACTTTCCCCTCATTCTCTCTGTCAGAAATAAACTCTTGTCTTTCTTCCATCATAATTTGTATCTCTGCTACGTCCTATTTTGTGTTGTAGCTTACTAATGAGTGAACATATTGGCTTCCCCCATTCCAAGGACAGAGACTTACCTTGTGTGCATTTGCCATGGACTCTTCTAAAAATTGTATCTTGCTCTGAAGGGCATCTATCTGACCTCTTTTAGCTGTAATTTGTTTTTGCATCCCCATTGCCACTTTCATAGCTGGAAAAAAAGGAACTAAACTGTATCTTAGTTTCTAAAGTTTCTAAATATTGAGAGATGACTATAATTTGATGGTCAAACATTATGAGAAGGTGACAGGTAAGATTCCTCTAAGGCACCTGGACAGTTTCAAGGAAGTGTTCACAGAAAATGTCTTCAGATTTCACAATATTGGGATATAACAATTTTCAGCAGTTACTCAGAGGTTTTGCGCTCAGAAATGTATATAAATGATGATGTTTTGTGATTCCTTGTTAGAATTAATTTCATTGGCCATCATAATTTGCCGTATCTCCAACAGTAATAAATAATGCTGACCAAGTTCATACTTACACATATAGGAAATATATACACACAAAATATATACAGTCATAAAATGAAAAATGTATATAGTATTTTTACTAAAATAATTTTTCTAGAAACTGATATATAAAATACCACGCAAGACATCTACTATTAGCGATCTTTTAAAAGATCCCAGTGATATCACAAACGATTCAATTTCCAATCCCATGGTTATCGTCATGTGCTTGGAACTCACTGCTGTTTCAGAAGTCAAACTGGCAGTACGAGCATATATGTGATTATTTTACTAAAACTGGTGACAGGATGAGAATGTTCTAGACGGGCAGTAGGCAATGAATACTTAAGATAAGGCAGGCCACTGAAAAGATAAATAAAGCTCATCCTTGCTTGGAAATTCAAAGTCAGAGACCCTATGTTGTTTCTTGGAGTCAGCTGAGAAAAGAGGTTTGAAAATGCCACTGCTTTGAGTTAGGTCCAGCTAGAGCTTAGAGGGTAACAAGAAAAAGAAAATGTGCCATTCTTTAAAAACAAACTATTGGAGGATGAAAGGTGTGACTTCTTCCTAACAAGATAGAGTTCTTATAGCTAAACTGTCAAAGACAGAGTTAATACAGGCACCGGACACTGATTTGCATCATTTTCTCACCCCTTTGAAGAATTTTGGTCTGATTAAGTGGATCATGGTTGGCCTTCAAAGGTAATTTTCTTAATAATTTTTTTGTTTTAAGGTGATCTTAATCAATGAAAACAGGCATTCGAAAGCAAATACAGGATTACCTAGTTAATTTAACAATGGTAATGTGACTGGGGCAGTTGTGGCGAGGCCCGGAGCACACTGAGGAGGGACTCTGTCTGGTGGAGGGGACGAGGGAACAGACCCCAGATGGGCCTCTGGAGTGATCTCTCCAAGCCCCACCATTTTCTTGGTGTTAACCAGCGAAGAAAGAGCTGAATCGCCAAGAACCGCACAAGATACGGACGCGTCAAGAATTTGCGTGCCATCTTTGTGCAGGGGCCGTGGTGATCTCCTTCAGCATCTTTCCAATGTTGGTGTATGTGCTGTCGAAGTAAGCACAGACGTAAATCCTTTGACATGAAAAAGTACTGAGAAATAGAAAAAAGGTAGCCTTTGGTTAAATATTTATTCTTACAGTCAGCTAATATAGCCATACAAACAATGATATGAATAATATGAAACAGCAACTAACCTTCTCTCTCTGAATTAATATGGGCAGCAAGGTGAAAAGGGAACAGGTTAAGTGGTTGAAGGGACCCCTCATCCTAGCAGTTCAATTCCCAGGGCTCCCTCCCATCTTCATCTCAGAGAAGGAATTGGGAGCTGACAATTAGCCACAGATACACAGTTTATGTAGATAATAAACGTGTGAAAAATAAGGTGTTGAATGAAAATTATTGGTAACCTGTATTTATATCAACACTTCCTTAAAAACAATTAACTGGCATTTATGGACATTGAGGTCTGTTAGAAATTATTGAAATAGCTACAGAAAAAGAAAGATTCAGATACTTAAAGATTAAATTAAGTAAATGGCAATTTCCCTCAAAAAAAAAAAAACAACCTGAGAACTACTGCTATATAACACCCATCAGTGATACCTATTGTTGTATGTCTCTCACATCATGCTGCCCTGTGAAGAGGTGAAAGGCAATGTATCTAGGTTTGTGTTTTAAAAAATCTAGACCAAGGGAATTAAAAACAAAAGGAAAAAATCTACTAAAGCATACCGTGACCATCAGATCCTTCCATTGACTTTAATGTATTTCTTGTTTGTTCTAGCTCAGACTGTGCAGATTTTAATTGCATGTTCAGCTTATTTGTAGTAGTTTCCATTTCTTCACTTTTGTTTCGAAAATTCCTTTTTAAGACTTCATAGTCCTCTGTACAACGTGATAATCAATAATAGTTGATTAATTTTTTCTACTCCATTGTTATAAAGTATATTTTATTTGTAATTAATGATCACAGAATTTTAGAGCTGAAAGAGATTCCACTTAGTTACAGCATTTGTTACAGAAATTAGATGTACACACACATTTCCAGGCATCTGACTCTTTTTAATCTGCTTGGGTGGGTCTTCCTCCTTTACCCACTTATTATTTACTGCTTTTTCCCAGCCAGTATAATTGGCTCACATCTACTTCATCTTAAACCTTCTTGGATAATCATATCTACCACACAGATTTAACCACCAGCTGTAGGTAGATGAAATGTCCACCACATGGTAAGTAACCTGAGGCCGCCATGTGTCTTATCTGATTTTTTTATCTCCAGTAACTATTAAAATACCCGGCATTCATTGTTCATACATAAGGATACACACACACCCACACACACACACACACATATTCACACACACTTATTCAACTATTTATTTATATTTATCTATTTATATATGATAGATAGATTTACATATAAAGGGAACAAACAGAGCCAAGACCTCTCTGCTGAGATCTAACTCTGTCTAACCAGACACTTCCATGTGGATGTCCTGGTGCCCCCAGACCAACGGTATCACACTGACTGCGTCTCACCCTCCTGCCCGAAAGCCAACCCCTCCTGGTTTCCTTCTCTCAGCTGTTGGTATCATTGTTCTCCCAATACTACAAATTTAAAACCTGAAACACATATACAGTCCCTCCAATCTCCAAAAATATTCTTAATTCTTCCCTCTCCTCTCCTTCTCACTGCCACTGCCTCAGTTCAAGTTCTCATCACCCTTCCCTGGGACTACAGCAAAACCCTCCTTAACTGGTTGGCCTCTGTTCCTTTAGGCTTGCCTTTCTCTCTTTACCTGCTGACAATGTCCTTCTAAAATGTAAATCTGAGGACATCAATCTCTTAATATCTTTTGCTGGCTCCACATTGTCTGCCTCATTTCTTAGTCCTCATTCCTTTGTATTTTTACTTCCATAAATACTTCTGAGGTCACATTATGTTATTTTATGCCTTCATGCTTCTGCCCGTCATGTTCTCTCTGCCTGGATTGCCCTTCTACCTCTTTTTCACCTGCCAAATTCCTTTTCCTCCATCAATCCCAGTACAGATGTCACCTCCTACAGGAGGCTGATTCTCTACCCTTTCCCACATGTGCAGCCAGCACACGTCCACTGTGCCTCACCCACTACACTGTAACCTGTTCTATACGGGTCTGGTTCCCAACTAGCCGGGGGCCTCACTGTTGTTTCTAGGGCCTGTTTCAGCATCTGGCATAGTAAATGTTCAGGAATCACAGATGTATGCGTGTGTGTGTGTGTGTGTGTGTGTGTGTGTGTGAAGTAGATAATACCTATACCATACTATTGGTGAACTAGGAGTATTTCTTTTTAAAATTTAAGGCCTTGGATTTTTGTTTCAAGAAATTTGCATGTCTGTTTACATGTGTTGCTTCGTTATTAAACATCTCATCAAGCTATCTGACTCAAAGGACTCAAGGTTTCCACTTCCCTCACCCTTCTCTTGGAAACTCAGTAAAGAATTTCATGGACACTGAAGGCTGACTAAAGTTAATGGTTAATAAGTGCAAGCTGTGGGAGGGCTTCAAGGAGAAGTATCAGGATTTCAGGTGTCTACTGGGACAGCATAATTATCCACGTTTGTAATTGGGATGAGGAACCATTCTTTCACATAGTCCTAGTATCCTCATTGAACTTCACTGATAGCACTCCTATTTTTTAGCAGAATTTGAATTGGGAGTAACATACCTGTAAGACTGTTCAACTCATTCCTACTAGCTTTCACCTCACTTAATAAATGATCTCTCTCTTGTTTGATGTCCTTCACTGCACGGAGCCGTTCAGAGCCTGCATTCACCAGCTTCACCTTTTCCAGCTCCAGGTCACTCACTCTGGCTTCAAGCTCCCGTATCTTTGCATCTTTTTTACCTTTCAAAACCTAAATAGAGGGATAAACACAAAGGACAGAGTAAGAAAAAAAAAAAAATACAAAGCAGCAATAGTAAGCTGGAAAACAAAAGGAATACTTTACTTCCTTTTAACCTTAGATGTTAATTCTCAGTATCACTGACCCGCAACCCTTCATTATTCCTATTCTTTGTATTCATTCATTCAAAAAAAGGCATTGAGCACCAGCACCTACTCTGTGCCAGGCCCCACTTTATCTGTTGGGGATAGCGTAGCAGGGGAGGCAGGGGAGGCCCTAGGTGAGTACCTCCTTGTTTTACTCCCAAAACACCTCACCTGCGAGGCTTCCCCCGCCCTGGCCGTGTATCGCAGTAATTGAACAATGTCCTTGCCCTCGTGGGGCTTTACATTCCAGTGAGAGGAGACAGATGAAACAAATATTTAATAGCCAGATAATAGTAAGGACAAAAAAGAACTAAAAAGGTGAGAGGGTAGAGAATGAACACAGGGAGAGGGCTGTTACGTGAGCTAAGTTGGTATGTGGAAGACAGCCTGACGGTTACCCTGATGAAAGCCCGCTAGGCAGGTTGGCTGTTGGCTGTTCTGGAAACCTGGATTTTGAGAGGGTTCCCACCAGTCTAACTGATAAAAGTGGCCCTCTCTGCCTAAACTGTTCTGCAAACAAAACGATTTACGCTGAACACCTGCTTTCCTTTCGGAAGACTGTATTCACCTGTCCAGTTAAGGAGTACCTAAATGACCAGCCCCCAGTATAAAAACCCTGCATACTGAGTCTCTAATGACCTTCTCTGGTTGGCAACATTTGACACATGTTGTCACAACTTGTTGCTGGGGGAATAAAGCATATCCTGCGTGACTGCCGGAGAGGACTTTTGGAAGCTTGTGCCTGGCTTCCTCCGTGTGCTTTTTCCCTTTGCTGATTTTGTTTTAGATCCTCTCATTGTAATAAATCCTATCCATGAGCACGACTATCTGCTGAGTACTGCTGAGTCCTCCTAGTGAATGATGACCCTGTGAGCGGTCTTGGGGACCCTGCCACAGTTGGTCAGGAAAGCCTTCTCTGATGAGCAGAAACCTCAAAGAGGTAAAGGAGCAAGCATGTGGCAGGCTGGCGACAGCTCCAGGCACGGGTAATGTGTTCAAGGAACAGCAAGGCTGTCAGAATGGCTGGTGGAGGAGACCAGAATAGGCCACCCCAAAATCTGCCTCTTCGGCATAGGATTATTTTGAGAAACAACAAACTCAGAAGAAGCTCTGGAAACAGTAGAAGTTAACCTTTAAGGGAAAATTACATTTATAAAGGAAATCTCCATTTGTAAGGGTGTCTGGCTCTCTGAACCGGAGGAAGACTAAATTACAGAGAATCTTAGCAACCGGGGAGGCACCAACTTAAATCTACGTAACAGACCTCATCCTTGTTTACCGTAGTTTTCCTGGTCTACTTCCCATGACATACCTCCCCTACACTGTTCTTTGTTTTAGCTGAAGATGGTACTTAAGCCTGAATTCTAAGCCACCTCTCTGAATTACTCATTTCCCTGGGTCTCTCCCATGCATATATGAAACATACATGTTAATAAACTTGTGTTTGTCTTTCTCTTGTTAATCTGTCGGGGCCCCAGAGAATTTAGAAGGACAGAAGGAAAAGGATTTTGTGTCCTCTATACTGGAGTGGAGTGAGAGTGGGTGGAAGTGGTGGGAGATGAGTCAGACGGAGCCCTGGGCAAGGTGGGCCTTAGAGGCAATGTAAGGACGTGAGTGAGAGCTCCTTCTGAGAAAGAAGCCACTGGACAGTTTTGAGCATGGGAGTGATACAGCATAATGTTTTAAAAATATAACTCTGGCTCCTGTGTGAAGCATAAACAGTGGTGGGGACAAAGAGAGGAGTGGAAGTGGGAGACCAATGAGAAGGCACCTGCTAGAACAAGCCGGTGAGGTGGGCTGGATCTGGTCCTTGAAGTGAGCAGGGAATATGAATTTGGAAACTCTCATTTTGCATTTCCAACCAACTGCCAGGAATTCCCAGCTTGGCATCCTGCTGCAAACTCTGACCAAACCACTCCCCTACGCCTTCCTCACAGGGCTTTTCCTCTCGAGTTTCTTCCCAATTCTTCTGTTAGGGGTGCTACCATATTCTAAGTCCCTCAGACACCTAAGTGCCTTTGAAACCTCAAAGTCTCCTATGTCTTTCCCTTTCCCCTGACCCCTTATAATCAACTAAATCTTCCCCAACCTCCAATGTGGATTATCATACCTCTCATGTGGATTCCTACAACTGGCTCAAAACTGGTCTCTATTTACGTTGGTAAGCCTTCCCAGGATGAACCCCTCTCTTCCCAGACCTAGGTCTGCACTGTCTAGTACAATAGCCACTAGCTACATTTGACTGTTGAGCACTTGAAGTGTGGCTAATCTAAGTGGAGATTTCAAACACCAGATTTCAGACTCTATATTAAAAAAAATTAAAATATCTAAATTTGTGATACTGTTTACAATATAAAAATATCATCCTATTTTGGATATGAGTAAAATAAAATGTTATTAATTTCACCGGTTTCTTTATACGTGTCTACTAAAAAATTTTAAATTATATATGTGGCTCACATCACATTTCTAGTGGACAGAGCCGGCCTAGATCCTTCTGAGCAAACACCATTTGAAAACAAACTTACTTATTTGTCATCAGATTGTGTCCTCAAATTACGGCCTGTTGGCCTTAAATATAATACTAGCTAATGCAGTTTAAATGTATAGACCAATGCTATATTTGAAATGTAACACTTGACGAGCTTTTAGCTGTTGCAGAAAGGATCGGTGGAGAGCTACGAGCTTGTCTCGCTCCCACCTGTGACGGGCTTGGGCAGTAAAGGCCCTAAACAAGGCCATCTGATCCCAGATTGCCTAGCCACTCCCGGTAACTGTCACCCTAGATCCAGCTGGACTCATGGGGTGACGGAGGGGGAGGGCTTTCCTGGGACAGCCTGCGGCATCACAACATGTACTGGGCACATGCTACTTCTGTCCCAACTGGGGGGGTCAGCTGATGGACATTTGGTCCTTTTTCAGCCTTGGAAGAAAGGATCCAGCTGTGAGGCCCTGCAGTTGCTAGAAGAGAGCTTACCCTGCTCCTTTGCTGTCAGTGTGCGCAGGCCCCAGCCTAAAGAGGTGAGAGAAACCATACCTTCTAGGGCTAGGATTCCCCTCCTTTCATCCTCGCTGGATTGTGGAGGGAAGTGGATGTAGCATAAAAGCTCAAGTTTTTAACTTACATTCTATGCATCTGTGTGAAGCTCTTTTCAACTAGGAAATCTTTCCCTGAAGCTGCTCCAGTTCCCTATTTGGGAATTAAAAATTAGTTTCGGGCTTCCCTGGTGGCGCAGTGGCTGAGAATCTGCCTGCCAATGCAGGGGACACGGGTTCGAGCCCTGGTCTGGGAAGATCCCACATGCCGCGGAGCAACTAGGCCCGTGAGCCACAACTACTGAGCCTGCGCGTCTGGAGCCTGTGCTCCGCAACGAGAGGCCACGATAGTGAGAGGGCCGCGCACCGCGATGAAGAGTGGCCCCCGCTTGCCGCAACTAGAGAAAGCTCTCGCACAGAAACGAAGAGCCAACACAGCCAAAAATAAATTAATTAATTAAAAAAAAAAACTTAAAAAAAAATTAGTTTCTACCCTGTCTAATCTATCTTTAAATTCTGTATCCAAACTTCGTCAGATTAACCTACCCCCAACATTGCCTTTTTCATGTCACCTTCTCTTCTCTACCCAAAACTTTTAACAGCTCCCACACGACCTGTAGGATAAGGTATAGACTGAGCTACTTCCCCTTGCTAGGAATGCCTTCTTTCCTCCTCTTTGCCTAGTTTTTACCAATTCAAGTCCCCACTTCTCTTGGAAGGCTTCATTGGCCACTTTAGTCACAGTAATCCAAACTGCTCTGGGATACTCTAATATCGGAACTTGACCTATGCTCTCTAGACCAGCATCAGATGGAAATATGTTTAGAAACACTAAATTTCAGGCCCCGTCCCAGACCTACTGAATCAGAAACCCTGGGGCTGGCGCCCAGCAGTCTGTGTTTTAACAAGCCCTCCAGGTGATTCTGGTTTTCAGTCCAGGTGACTGAGAACTTCTAGTTCTCAGGTGATTGAGAACCACTGCACTGTAGTGTTTACTAGTATACTGCCAAGGACCAAATCCCGAGGTAGTGTTGTTCTCAGGCAAGCTATTTAATGTCTCCATTTCTCAGTTTTCTCATCTGCAAAATGGGACAATAACGTACATACCTCATAATGTTTTTGTGAACGTAAAATTGATTTAATTTACAGAGTATGAAACACAACATATTCTTCCATTTCTTTGTACTCTTAACAATACTAGAAATCCATCTCTTTTCTTTAACAAGAAGGTGGAATAATCATCTTTTCTTCTCTAACATGTTCTGCAAACCTATTCTAAAGTTTTCACTGTAAGGGTTGGCCACTGAGAAGCCTTTAATAGTCTCTTTCATGGTGAGTTTGGCTGTTAAAAAAAAAATGTATGATATAATCAAGTAAAACTGAAGCACTAGAAAATTCTAGGTCTTTATGCAATGAACTTGTATATCTCCATAGGATAGGTAATAATCCATCGGCCCAATTTTTAGAATGAGGAAACTCGGGCATCTAAAGTTTAATCAAGATTTTGATTATCAGGACTTCCCTGGTGGCACAGTGGTTAAGAATTCACCTGCCAATACAGGGGACACGGGTTCGAGCCCCGGTCCAGGAGGATCCCACATGCCACGGAGTAACTGAGCCCGTGGACCACAACTGCTGAGCCTGTGTTCTAGAGCCTGTGAGCCACAACTACTGAAGCCCGCGTGCCTAGAGCCTGTGCTCCGCAACAAGAGAAGCCACCACAATGAGAAGCCCACGCACTGCAAGGAAGAGCAGCCCCCGCTCGCCGCAACTAGAGAAAGCCCATGCGCAACAACAAAGACCCAATGCAGCCAAAAATATAAACAAATAAATAAATAAATTTATTTATAAGAAAAGAAAATCAATATTAAAAAAAAGATTTGTGATTATCAGAGGCAGGGAAAGGATGGAGAGTGGAAATTGGATCAGGTGGTCAAAAGGTACCACATTCCAGATATAACAGAAATAACTACACTAGTGATGTAATGTACAACATAATGACTATAATTAATACTGCTGTATGGTATATTTGAAAGTTGCTAAGAGAGTAGATCCTAAAAGTTCTCATCATAAGGGAAGAAACATTGGTGTATTTAATTTTTTTTGTATCTATAGGCGATGATGGATGTTAACTTACTGTGGTAATCATTGCACAATATATGTAAATCAAGCCATTATGCTGTATGCCTTAAACTTATACAGTATTGTGTCAATTATATCTCAGTAAAACTAAAAGAAAAAAATTAATTGTACGTGACTTGTCTCCTACTACTTACTGTGGCAGATACAGGTAACATAAAGCTTAAAATCAAATTTTTAAAAATTTGTTCAATAGTTTTAAACTTTGATAGATATTTACTGAGCACCTGCTGGGTGCAAGGCACAAAGTCCTGGGGCAGGGGTACAAAGATGAATAAGATGTGTACCCTGCTTGAAGAACACACACACACACACACACACACACACACACACACACACACACACACACACACACACACACACACACACACACACACACACACACACACACACACACACACACACACACACACACACACTGCAATACAGAACGTGATCCAGGCTATAACAGGTACAAATGCAGTATGATAAGGTTCAGAAGGAGAATGGAATGGGGGAAGAGAACTAATATTTTCTAAACATCTTCCACAGGCCAGGAACCAAGCTAAATAAATCCCTGATACATATTTTCTCATTTAAGCCTCAAATAACCCAATAGGTTTTGGGGTTTTTGTCTGGTTTGTTTGCTTTTTGGTTTACAGACATAGAAGCCAACATTCAGCAAACAGTCCAGTGTTTTATAGTTATTGAGTGGTGAGAGATGGGGTTCAAATTTAGGTCTGTTTGAAGAGGGACAGAATACTTCTTCAAACTGTGGGATCAGGAAAGGCTTCAAGAAGAAGCTGGATTTTCTGACTTTTCTCTTTTGTGTCAGCAGTCCTGAACCATTTTGGGGCCATTCCTTGTGGAATCTGATAAAAGTATGGAAACTTTCTCACAAAAACATATATGCACACTGACACAAATACGTTCAAACAATTTCAGAGTGTCCACAATCATCTTACAGAACCCCTTTCCAGTCAATTAGGTCATACTTACTCATGGGAAAAAAGATATTTCAGAAGCTAAACCACCAAAACACTCTACAGACCTTAACTTCCTGTAGCTCCAGTCTCCTGTCATTGACCTCTTTCTCCAGCTGGGCTTTCTCTACTTGCATAGCACCAGCCGTCCGTCCGTGCTGGCCCACCAGCTGCGTCATGTTTTCAATCTGTTGTCGCAGGATCTCGATCACTTTGTCCTTCTCTGCCATCTGCAGCTTGAGGGCCTCACATTCTGTCTGCACGTTTCTGAGGTGACCCCCTTCATTCTTCAGATGCTGCAGCTCCTGCAGCTTCAAGTCTACCCGGGAGCGCAGCTTCACGATCTCCGAGTTGGTGGCCTCGATGGCTCTCTCTTTCTCTTGGAGTGAGGCTGTCAGGTCCGACACAGTCCTCTCGGAGCTCTCCAGGGTCAACTTCTTGGCCGTCAACTCTTCTACTACTTTGCGGAGCATCTCTTTGGTGGATTCAAGCTGAGCAGTCAAGGAGGACACTTTTTCTAGACTTTCATTCTTTCCCTGAATTGCTGCCATCTGATTGTTAAAAGAAGAATTCCATGAATTTAGGCAGACAGACAGAGGTCTCAAGAGACATGACAAGTTAGCTCAACAACATGAAATCATGAATCTGACAGTGTCTCAAATTGTCCTGCTGTCAGAACCTCATAGAGACCATAGACTGACATGTGTTACTTAGACCAAGGTGGAGAGGCCTTAATTTAATAATAATGCTCCTCTAGAATGGTTTTCTAGCGTTGGGAGGAGCTTGGCAAGTTTCCTCTGAGGATGTTTTCCACACCAATTTAAGTTAGGATAACACTGGCAATAGTGGAAAGTGTGGTAGGATTGAAGACAAACTGCCCTTTCTATTTTCCTCCAACCTGCCCCTTAATTCCGGGGGGAAAAAACAAAAACAAAAAAACATCTGTTGGAGACCTTCAACCCTGCTGTTCCTCAGATCTCCCTATGGTTTGATGCTTTTCTGAAATAAGCAATTGTTAGGTTACCGATTTCTAGGTGGAAATGAAAAGGCAAATCGGATGGGCGTTTCGTGACTCAACAATGGACAAAAATGAGATAAAGCTTAACATTTTAAATTTAACAAGTCGTCAAACACATAGACATAAACAACAGGTTTTTATAAGTTGCTCACGGAATCCACAACTCTACTTCGGGGGAGCCCCAGGAGGGGCCGCCCAGCCCTGCCTGACCTGCCGTTCCATCTGGCCCTGACACTCGCTCTTCACGGCCTTGAGGAGGGCCTCCAGGCGCTGCACCCCCATGTTCCTGTCGTCCAGCTCCCGCCGCAGGTGGTCGATGGTGATGCTGTTGCCTGTGTCCCGGTCCCACAGGCGCCTATTCTGCTCCTTCTCCAGACTCAGCTCCTTCTCTCGTTTATGCAGATCAGCCTACAAGAAACGAAGATAAGCTTTTCCCCTGGTATTAAATAATTAAAGTAAAATTCGTATTTTCCTTCCTTACATCATCTTTCGAGTTGTTATGTGATTTGAGGAGCCTTTGATTTTGGAATCTGATTCCCTTTTAATGGCTTGATAAAGAACAATATTTCCTAGAAGAATAACATTTTGTTTACTTGTAATTTCTAGCATTACATCTCAATGGACTAGACCCCAGATAGTATATAATGAAGAGGAGAATACAAATCATCCTGTTAAGTTTTGAATTTTCTAACAAAGGCATTATGCTTCACATCAAGTGTACTCCTGTAATAAAGAAAAGCTTGAAGGAACAGCAATAGTAATTTGGTTGACTGCTTCAGAAATAGCAGAATAGTGTCTGGTATTGGGATTGGAGTGGCAATTGGGTTGTGAATAGAATACCTCCCTCTTCAGTTACTCAAGAAACACACAGTGAGTGTTTACTGTTGGCAAAAACTCCATAGTCGGAGAAAGAGAAAAAAAAGACACACAGGGGCTTCCCTGGTGGCGCAGTGGTTGAGAATCTGCCTGCCAATGCAGGGGACACGGGTTCGAGCCCTGCTCTGGGAAGATCCCACATGCTGCGGAGTTGAGGCCCATGAGCCACAACTACTGAGCCTGCGCGTCTGGAGCCTGTGCTCTGCAACGAGAGAGGCCGCAACAGTGAGAGGCCCGTGCACCGCGATGAAGAGTGGCCCCCGCTCACCACAACTAGAGAAAGCCCTCGCACAGCAACGAAGACCCAACACAGCCAAAAATAAATAAATAAATAATAAATAAATGTAAAAAAAAGACACAGATATTCAGAGAACTTTTCACCCAGAGAGAGATACAGGGACAAATAACTGGAAGTGGCTTTTCACTGAAGAGACAGAGCTAATGAACAGCAGAGAGAAATGATCAAAAAGGAGATCAAATGCTTCAAGAAGGCGTCTAAGTTGGACCTTGAGAACAGCTTGGAGATGCAGAGATTAGGAAGAAGGGACTAGAAAGACGCACATGGGGTTTGCTTGGAGCACTGGGTGTATGTGGAGAGAAAAGACTGGAAAGGTAAGCTGGGGCCAGATAACGAACAGTCTTGAAAGGCAGGGAGTCTGACCTTATGGGGAGAGTAATTTCTGAGTGGAAGAGAGACAAAGTCAGAGCTATAGTTTAGAAAGATGAATACAGGCTGGACGGAAGAGGGAAGAAACTAGATTTAGGAACCGAGTAAGGAGATGCTGCCACGCTGCAGGCATAATGAGGGGCTTGGATGAATGGATAGTGGCAGCAAGAATGAAAAGGGGGGGATGGTTATGAAGACGGTTCAGACATTTAACCCCCAAGATTTTCAAACTAGATATGAGGACACTGGGACACACGCAATAGGAGGGAAAGAAGCGAGGATCATCCCAAGGTTTAGAGCTTCTCTCCCAGTTGCCAGCTCTCCCTTTACGGCACGCTCATCAAGCCCCATCGGCCTGTGAAGGACGCTCTACCAGCAGAGGGCGCTGTAGCCTGGAATAAGGTTGGGCGGGGAGAAAGAACCCTATTCTATAGGACCTCTAATAAATATCACACGAAGGGGTACTAACATCTCCTTTCCTAAACTTCTCAGCCTGTAGTACCCCTAAACAGAGGGCAGAATCTGGCTCACTAGTCTCAGAATCCTCTTTTCTTTCCTTCTAAAAAAATTTCTTTTACCTGAACTTGCATTTAAATTTTCTTTATACATAATTTGTATGTGTTTTGGATGTTGTTTGGCTTTGAAATGAACACTGAACATTACTTCAATTTAGCAGAACACAGTACCTAATTGAAAGACTATGACTGTTTGAAGATCAGCTTCACCTAACTTTTAAGCCCTAACAGTTCTGCTTAAAGTATAGAACACTATATTTTATATGTAAAACTTGAATAGTGTCTAGGATATTGTGTTGTGTTTAAAAATGTACAACTATGTTGTAAAATTTGTAATTTTACAAATGAAACTAGTTTTGTGAACTATTGTGGTAAAAATTTCCCAGAATTAATCTCATTCATATTTCAGAGCATCAACTTGCCAAGAGCTTTTGAAGTTGATCATCCAGATTTCCAGATTCCTGACTGAACTGATCACGTTCCGTCCGTGCTTCCGTTAGTTCTGAGTTGGCAAGAACTAACTGCTTCTCCAGCTCTTCTATCTGAAAGGAGAGCATAAATCAGTCTGACTACGTCAATGAGTAATATAAAATAAATATAGTCTTTGGAAAACAAATGGTATTATTTTGGGGCAATGGTATTATTTGGGGGGCAAAAATAAAGTTGATTGTGATGTATTTTGCAAAGTTTTCTAAACTTAAGATCTATGTAGAATTTAGCCAGACAAATTGACCAAAATGAAATACTTGGTACTGTTAGGTTAAGCCATGGTCTGTAATGCATCACTCTCATTTTCACACTATTCAAGATTTATCTTCTGTGAATATGTGTTCTATAATTTGGTATTTAAGGAAGCTTGATGTAGCATAAATAACATTCTGCAGAGCCCACATAAATTAACTATATTATACTTAGAAGAGCTATTTTGTTTCAGAATATCAGTGTCAATAATAAAAGGCATTGAATATAAAAGAATAAATGGTAACAAGTTTATAGTGACTGTCATTATTATATAATCACCCTATTTTGAAAGAATAAGTGAATTTATATTACAATCCTCAATTCCTACGACTATAAAATGGGATAAGAATACCAACTTTAAAGGATTGTTATAGGTGTATTTTTCTCTTACAGACGGGCAGCTGTTGCATCCGTGTGACTGTGCATTTCTATGACATATGCCAGAAGGGCCATAGCTGTTAACAGCATCCCTACAGCTCTTAACCTGGAAGTGCAGTGCAGGCTAAAAGGTTATGGTCTCAGACAATGTAGATTCTGGGTTTAGATTCTGGCACAGCTGTACAAACTCATAACTTAGACACAGATATTAAAATAATGAAAAACTATTGATACTTAGTGATATGTAGTAATACCTGATCTTTAATATGATACCTACAATGATATTTCATCATCCACTTTTCAGTAATAACAAATCTTTCATGTCTGCATAAATGTTACATATCCCTTCTTACTGCTAAGGCATCTATTGAACAGGCTTCCAAATCCACTGTCAAGAATAAAACTTATTGATTGGTTTGGATGCAACTGTGATTAAACCTTCTTAAAGAACATATGAGCAAGACACTTTTTCTTAATGACTATTTTAAACTGGACTAAGTTCATTTAAGATCTTCATTGATTAATTCAGCACACACTTATTAAGCACATTATATATAGACACATATGCAACTATCTCTTTGATAAATGGTAAGTATGAATACTTAGAAGTTATCTGTGTGTGTATGTATGTATATATATATATATATATATATATATATATATATATATCTTTATCTACATACATACATACATGACTTAAGAAAATACTAATACAGGACTACCAAACAGTTTCAAATTTACCAACAGAGTAGTATTACAGCCTACAGGGACTGGAATATAAATTTTAATATACACATTGGATATATTTTAAAACTGACTCTGTATTTGACTGCATGTTATATATAAAAAAGTATTTCACAGGAATTAGATAAAATAAAACATTAGGTGACTGACTGAAATGTGCTCATAGATTCTAATAATCCTATAAAGAAGTACTTTCACTCTTGTGCTCCTTTGGGGGCATATACAGAAAAAAGCCCTTCAACAATTCACCCTCTGTGGCACAAGTAGCTTCCTAAGATAAATGAATGAATAATATCAGTTGATACAACCTCTTCAGCTCTTTTATTATTGGGAAAGACTAACTCAGCACACTTAGTAAAGACAGTAGGAATAGTTAGGAAAAAACCCATAAACTTTCACTTTGGGTAGACAAATGTGATCAGACAGGAAATGTGATCTTACTAAGAGTCAAACACCTTGGGTTCTGAACCAGCTTCTGTCACATAAGCTGTCTGAGTCTATAATTTGAGTCTAAATTATACATTTTTCACCAATAATTTGAAGAGTATTCTAGGTGATCTTTTAAATTCCTTTCAATTCTGCTACTAATACTTTTTAACACAAGAAGAACAGTATTAATGAAGCTGAAATTCTATCCTTCCCACCTGTCTTTGGAAACAAAATATGGTCAAAGGAACCATATTTTGAGCTATAAATTTAACAAGAACACTTTCAACTTGAAAAGTTACTCATATGACTAAAACAAACATCTTCTACTCCTAGTCTGGTGTAAAACCGTTTCTGTCTTTGAGCAAAGTATTTGTATATGTGCTTTAAAAGCTTCAATTAAGACTTGCGATTTTATGTCTGTTTTCACTTTTTAAGAAATGCTGGCTAACCATTTGATGTTGAAATCTATGAGACCAAAATTTTAAAAAGAAAAGAAAAAAGAAAAAGAGTCAACTCGTAACTTTCTAAGTATCAGAAGTTCCTCCAGACCCCTGCAGGAACATTTGTTTTGTAGTTGTCAGTACTGACTCAACTGCTATAGCTCTGCTTTTACCTTTCACTTTTTAGAGTAAAAATATTTATATTAATTAATCATTCAAAAAGATAAATGGAGAGTGAAAGGGAAAACCATTGAAGTAGCAGCTGAGCTGATACAAACAGCTGTTAAAAACACTATAAAGAAAAGCCTTTTAAAATGTCCAGA
Organism: Balaenoptera acutorostrata; assembly: GCF_949987535.1. NCBI lineage: Eukaryota > Metazoa > Chordata > Mammalia > Artiodactyla > Balaenopteridae > Balaenoptera > Balaenoptera acutorostrata. The sequence goes on along the minus strand of NC_080068.1, from coordinate 50,035,578 downwards.
ATAAATACTGACATCTGAGATACAGTAAAGGTTTTTTCTTTTTCTTTTTAAATAGCAGCACTGGTTTTCCCTTTCACCATCTATGAATCTACTTTTTGTTTTGGATCACTGGACAAATAGGTAGTGGGATCTCATTCTAATCTTACAGTGATTTTAGGTATCACCAATCATGCCAAATTGTATCTTTTGTTTTCTGTGCTCAAAAAGACACAGTTATGGGGTAATAAGGGGTGCTGCAGGTGAGCATGGAGGTGCATTGGCAGAACTATGCAAAGAGGTTTGCACAGAATCTTCCCGCACAGTATATAGCTCGAGCCAGTGCTACTAAATCTTCACTTTTTGAGTATGAAATTCAGCCCCAAATGCTTTCAAAGTAGGAAAGATAAACTTAGAATCAAGATCATGAGATATTTTTGTTGTCAAAAAGCGAAAGTTAAGAGTAAAGCCAAATCTACAGAGCCAATAGTGACAGCTTCTACTGGTCCAAATTCGTAAAGGGGAATTCTGGAGGTTCTCCTAAAATGGAAAGAGAAGAATAGAAAAAACATTACAGTAAAACACTTTTGTATGTCTGAAAGCTATGTCTAAAATCTTCTTTGAAACACAATTTCCATTTTCATCAATATGACCTGAAGAGAAACACTGCCCTCCTAAACAAGTTTTCTCTAAACTTATGCATTTTAGTTGGGAAAGTTTTGTTCAGACCTGTCATGTCATCAGTTTTTTAAAATAATAAATACTTTTTTTCTGAAGGAATCTGACCTCAGGAGAAAATACTGATACTGCCTGCCTCTCATAAAATATGTTGATGTATAATATCAACATATCCTTATAAGTCCCTTTTCTCACAAATCTCACTCTTAATCATAGCTTTTAAGTATTTTTTCCTTATTGTTATTTGGACAGTATATACTAAAATGTGCACTGAAGCAGTGGAAAATAAAATACATTTTAAAGTTTTAAAAGGCTTTAGCAATGTAAAGTCAAGGTACATGAAAAATAAAAGAAATTAACAAAAGAATCTGTCTTTTAAAATTCTATATTCAAGAAAAGAACCAAGATGGCGGAGTAGAAGGACGTGCTCTCACTCCCTCTTGCGAGAGCACCAGAATCACAACTGGCTGCTGGACAATCATTGACAGGAAGACCCTGGACTTCACCAAGGAGGATACCCCACGTCCAAGGACAGAGGAGAAGCCACAGTGAGACGGTAGGAGGGGCGCAATCAGAGTAAAATCAAATCCCATAACTGCTGGGTGGGTGACTCACAGACTGGCGAACACTTATACCACAGAAGTCCACCCACTGGAGTGAAGGTTCTGAGCCCCACGTCAGGCTTCCCAACCTGGGGGTCCGGCAACGGGAGGAGGAATTCCTAGAGAATCAGACTTTGAAGCCTAGTGGGAATTGATTGCAGGACTTCTACAGGACTGGGGGAAACAGAGACTCCACTCTTGGAGGGCACACACAAAGTAGTGTGCGCATCGGGACCCAGGGGAAGGAGCAGTGACCCCGGGGGAGACTGAACCAGACCTACCTGCTGGTGTTGGGGGGTCTCCTGCAGAGGCGGGGGGTGGCTCTGTTTCACCGTGGGGACAAGGACACTGGCAGCGGAGGTTCTGGGAAGTGCTCCTTGGCGTGAGCCCTCCCAGAGTCTGCCATTAACCCCACCAAAGAGCCCAGGTAGGCTCCAGTGTTGGGTTGTCTCAGGCAAAAAAACCAACAGGGAAGGAACCCAGCCCCACCCATCAACAGTCAAGTGGATTAAAGTTTTACTGAGCTCTGACCGCCACAGCAACAGGGAGGGAACCCAGCCCTACCCATCAACAGTCAAGTGGATTAAGGTTTTACTGAGCTCTGACCCCCACAGCAACAGGGAGGGAACCCAGCCCTACCCATCAACAGTCAAGTGGATTAAGGTTTTACTGAGCTCTGACCGCCACAGCAACAGTCAGCTCTACCCACCACCAGAGCCTCCCATCAAGCCTCTTAGATAGCCTCAACCACCAGAGGGCAGACAACAGAAGCAAGAAAAACTACAATCCTGCAGCCTGTGGACCAAAAACCACAGTTACAGAAAGACAGAGAAGATGAAAAGGCAGAGGGCTATGTACCAGATGAAGGAACAAGAAAAAACCCCAGAAAAACAACTAAATGAAGTGGAGATAGGCAACCTTCCAGAAAAAGAATTCAGAATAATGATAGTGAAGATGATCGAGGACCTCGTTATAAGAATGGAGGCAAAGATTGAGAAGATGCAAGAAATGATTAACAAAGACCTAGAAGAATTAAAGAACAAACAAACAGAGATGACCAATACAATAACTGAAATGAAAACTACACTAGAAGGAATCAATAGCAGAATAACTGAGGCAGAAGAATGGATAAGTGACCTGGAAGACAGAATGGTGGAATTCACTGCTGCGGAACAGACTAAAGAAAAAAGAATGAAAAGAAATGAAGACAGCCTAAGAGACCTCTGGGACAACATGAAACGCAACAACATTCGCATTATAGGGGTCCCAGAAGGAGAAGAGAGAGAGAAAGGACCAGAGAAAATATTTGAAGAGATTATAGTCGAAAACTTCCCTAACATGGGAAAGGAAATAGCCACCCAAGTCCAGGAAGCACAGAGAGTCCCATACAGAATAAACCCAAGGAGAAACACGCCGAGACACATAGTAATCAAAGTGGCAAAAATTAAAGACAAAGAAAAATTACTGAAAGCAGCAAGGGAAAAACGACAAATAACATACAAGGGAACTCCCATAAGGTTAACAGCTGATTTCTCAGCAGAAACTCTGCAAGCCAGAAGGGAGTGGCATGATATACTTAAAGTGATGAAAGGGAAGAACCTACAACCAAGATTACTCTACCCAGCAAGGATCTCATTTAGATTTGATGGAGAAATCAAAAGCTTTACAGACAAGCAAAAGCTAAGAGAATTCAGCACCACCAAACCAGCTCTACAACAAATGCTAAAGGAACTTCTCTAAGTGGGAAACACAAGAGAAGGAAAGGACCTACAAAAACAAACCCAAAACAATTAAGAAAATGGTCATAGGAACATGCATATCGATAATTACCTTAAACGTGAATGGATTAAATGCCCCAACCAAAAGACACAGACTGGCTGAATGGATACAATAACAAGACCCATATATATGCTGTCTACAAGAGACCCACTTCAGACCTAGGGACACATACAGACTGAAAGTGAGGGGATGGAAAAAGATATTCCATGCAAATGGAAATCAAAAGAAAGCTGGAGTAGCTATACTCATATCAGATAAAATAGACTTTAAAATAAAGAATGTTACAAGAGACAAGGAAGGACACTACATAATGATCCAGGGATCAATCCAAGAAGAAGATATAACAATTATAAATATATATGCACCGAAAATAGGAGCACCTCAATACATAAGGCAACTGCTAACAGCTATGAAAGAGGAAATCGACAGTAACACAATCATAGTGGGGGACTTTAACACCTCACTTACACCAATGGACAGATCATCCAAAATGAAAATAAATAAGGAAACAGAAGCTTTAAATGACACAATAGACCAGATAGATTTAATTGATATATATAGGACATTCCATCCAAAAACAGCAGATTACACGTTCTTCTCAAGTGCGCACGGAACATTCTCCAGGATAGATCACATCTTGGGTCACAAATCAAGCCTCAGTAAATTTAAGAAAATTGAAATCATATCAAGCATCTTTTCTGACCACAACACTATGAGATTAGAAATGAATTACAGGGAAAAAAACGTAAAAAAGACAAACACATGGAGGCTAAACAATACGTTACTAAATAACCAAGAGATCACTGAAGAAATCAAACAGGAAATAAAAAAATACCTAGAGACAAATGACAATGAAAACACGACGATCCAAAACCTATGGGATGCAGCAAAAGCGGTTCTAAGAGGGAAGTTTATAGCTATACAAGCCTACCTAAAGAAACAAGAAAAATCTCAAGTAAACAATCTAACCTTACACCTAAAGAAACTAGAGAAAGAAGAACAAACAAAACCCAAAGTTAGCAGAAGGAAAGAAATCATAAAGATCAGAGCAGAAATAAATGAAATAGAAACAAAGAAAACAATAGCAAAGATCAATAAAACTAAAAGTTGGTTCTTTGAGAAGATAAACAAAATTGATAAGCCATTAGCCAGACTCATCAAGAAAAAGAGGGAGAGGACTCAAATCAATAAAATCAGAAATGAAAAAGGAGAAGTTACAACAGACACCGCAGAAATACAAAACATCCTAAGAGACTACTACAAGCAACTTTATGCCAATAAAATGGACAACCTGGAAGAAATGGACAAATTCTTAGAAAGGTATAACCTTCCAAGACTGAATCAGGAAGAAACAGAAAATATGAACAGACCAATCACAAGTAATGAAATTGAAACTGTGATTAAAAATCTTCCAACAAACAAAAGTCCAGGATCAGATGGCTTCACAGGTGAATTCTATCAAACATTTAGAGAAGAGCTAACACCCATCCTTCTCAAACTCTTCCAAAAAATTGCAGAGGAAGGAACACTCCCAAACTCATTCTATGAGGCCACCATCACCCTGATACCAAAACCAGACAAAGACACTACAAAAAAAGAAAATTACAGACCAATATCACTGATGAACATAGATGCAAAAATCCTCAACAAAATACTAGCAAACAGAATCCAACAACACATTAAAAGGATCATACACCACAATCAAGTGGGATTTATCCCAGGGATGCAAGGATTCTTCAATATACGCAAATCAATCAATGTGATACACCATATTAACAAATTGAAGAATAAAAACCATATGATCATCTCAATAGATGCAGAAAAAGCTTTTGACAAAATTCAACACCCATTTATGATAAAAACTCTCCAGAAAGTGGGCATAGAGGGAACCTACCTCAACATAATAAAGGCCATATATGACAAACCCACAGCAAACATCATTCTCAATGGTGAAAAACTGAAGGCATTTCCTCTAAGATCAGGAACGAGACAAGGATGTCCACTCTCTCCACTATTATTCAACATAGTTCTGGAAGTCCTAGCCACGGCAATCAGAGAAGAAAAAGAAATAAAAGGAATACAAATTGGAAAAGAAGAAGTAAAAGTGTCACTGTTTGCAGATGACATGATACTATACATAGAGAATCCTAAAACTGCCACCAGAAAACTGCTAGAGCTAATTAATGAATATGGTAAAGTTGCAGGTTACAAAATTAATGCACAGAAATCTCTTGCATTCCTATACACTAATGATGAAAAATCTGAAAGAGAAATTATGGAAACACTCCCATTTACCATTGCAACAAAAAGAATAAAATACCTAGGAATAAACCTACCTAGGGAGACAAAAGACCTGTATGCAGAAAACTATAAGACACTGATGAAAGAAATTAAAGATGATACCAACAGATGGAGAGATATACCATGTTCTTGGATTGGAAGAATCAACATTGTGAAAATGAGTATACTACCCAAAGCAATCTACAGATTCAATGCAATCCCTATCAAATTACCAATGGCATTTTTTACGGAGCTAGAACAAATCATCTTAAAATTTGTATGGAGACACAAAAGACCCCGAATAGCCAAAGCAGTCTTGAGGCAAAAAAATGGAGCTGGAGGAATCAGACTCCCTGACTTCAGACTATACTACAAAGCTACAGTAATCAAGACAATATGGTACTGGCACAAAAACAGAATCATAGATCAATGGAACAAGATAGAAAGCCCAGAGATTAACCCACGCACCTATGGTCAACTAATCTATGACAAAGGAGGCAAAGATATACAATGGAGAAAAGACAGTCTCTTCAATAAGTGGTGCTGGGAAAACTGGACAGCTACATGTAAAAGAATGAAATTAGAATACTCCCTAACACCATACACAAAAATAAACTCAAAATGGATTAGAGACCTAAATATAAGACTGGACACTATAAAAGTCTTAGAGGAAAACATAGGAAGAACACTCTTTGACATAAATCACAGCAAGATCTTTTTTGATCCACCTCCTAGAGTAATGGAAATAAAAACAAACATAAACAAGTGGGACCTAATGAAACTTCAAAGCTTTTGCACAGCAAAGGAAACCATAAACAAGACAAAAAGACAACCCTCAGAATGGGAGAAAATATTTGCAAATGAATCAACGGACAAAGGATTAATCTCCAAAATATATAAACAGCTCATTCAGCTCAATATCAAAGAAACAAACACCCCAATCCAAAAATGGGCAGAAGACCTAAATAGACATTTCTCCAAAGAAGACATACAGACGGCCACAAAGCACATGAAAAGATGCTCAACATCACTAATTATTAGAGAAATGCAAATCAAAACTACAATGAGGTATCACCTCACTCCTGTTAGAATGGGCATCATCAGAAAATCTACAAACAACAAATGCTGGAGAGGGTGTGGAGAAAAGGGAACCCTCTTGCACTGTTGGTGGGAATGTAAATTGATACAGCCACTATGGAGAACAATATGGAGGTTCCTTAAAAAACTAAAAATAGAATTACCATATGACCCAGCAATCCCACTACTGGGCATATACCCAGAGAAAACCGTAATTCAAAAAGACACATGCACCCGAATGTTCATTGCAGCACTATTTACAATAGCCAGGTCATGGAAGCAACCTAAATGCCCATCAACAGACGAATGGATAAAGAAGTTGTGGTACATATATACAATGGAATATTACTCAGCCATAAAAAGGAATGAAATTGAGTCATTTGTTGAGACGTGGATGGATCTAGAGACTGTCATACAGAGTGAAGTAAGTCAGAAAGAGAAAAACAAATATCGTATATTAATGCATGTATGTGGAACCTAGAAAAATGGTACAGATGAGCCAGTTTGCAGGGCAGAAGTTGAGACACAGATGTAGAGAATGGACATATGGACACCAAGGGGGGAAAACTGCGGTGAGGTGGGGATGGTGGTGTGCTGAATTGGGCGATTGGGATTGACATGTATACACTGATGTGTATAAAACTGATGCCTAATAAGAACCTGCAGTATAAAAAAACAAACAAAACAACTAATACTAAATTTTCATTGGGTTATTTGTATGGAAATATGTTAATATAAATGTTTCAGACATTACATGAAATTTCTAAAAATCTTATATTTGTATTTGTATGGAAATATGTATGGAAATATGTTAATATAAATGTTTCAGACATTACATGAAATTTCTAAAAATCTTGTATTTGTATGGAAATATGTATGGAAATATGTTAATATAAATGTTTCAGACATTACAGGAAACTTCTAAAAATCTTATATGTTCTGGTATAATGTTATAAGTAATAATCCTAGTTATTACTTTAAAATGTATATCTCAGAAATAACTAATTTTCTTGTCAACTGCATTATTATGAACTTTCATCAAATCTTTAACCATGGTCATTTTTAAGTCTTTGGTCATTTACAGACAGTTCTGGGTGTACTCTGATGATTTTGCAAATATGTTCCTATAAAAGGGTTTCATCTTCAAGAAATTCATGGAAAAGACTCTGACAAGTACAGGTTTCTGGTAACTGACTGTACTGCTGAACTGAATGAATAAGCATTTTCAGAACTCTAATGAAAAACTGATGAACTCATAAAAGTGCTAACAAAAGATCAAGATGAAAAAAAATTAATTACATGGGACTGAGTGAACTGATGAGGATGAGTATAATTTTTGTGACTTTCTGTCTGAATTAAAAAAAAAAAAATCCCACAAGGACTCAGAGGCAAAGAATATACAAATCAATTTTCACTGCAAAGTAAAGGAGCTGTTACAGTGGAGGATTACTGGACTGAATGTCAATATTATGACATAGTATGAGTGTGTTTCATGTTTGGTAATTGCAATCATTGTTGCTTTTGTTGTGGTCATCCATGTACAATGCTTGGTGTCAGTCTATTTATCTCTTGTAAAAATAAAATACAGTGTGTGTGTGTGGAAAACAAAACAAAAAACAAAACAAAACAAAAAAAAAGATTTAATTTCAAATTTAGCTTAATTGATTTAGAGCTGTTCATATAGCCCATTTCTTCTTGATTCATTTAAGTAAATTGTATCTTTTCAGAATTAAAAAAAAAAATTCTATATTCGATTTATTACAACAAAAACATTTCATAACAATAGAATTTTTCATGAACCCCAAATGAAATACTTTTGTTAACTTGCTTGATCTTCTTTGCTCAGTTACGCCATGTATTATTAATGCCTTTCAGGTCGGAGTATATTCAAATCTATATTTACATGGCAGGGTAATCATCTCTCAGTGTTCCTTCACTAAAGGGAGTTACTGTTAAGAGATCCTTGTTAACCATCAACTAGGTGCCAACTCAATTAGGTTCAATATGCTTTATTATAAGTCTCAATGATCTGGATTAAAATTAATTAAACTAATATGCCCCCCTTATTTCCAATAATGTTGGCTGTTTAAGACTGTCGAAATTCTTGGTGATCCATTGTTTACATTAGAGCAAAGTAAGACAGTGATTTTAGTATTATGTTTTTATCTATATGACCTCAAAACACTCATATAAAAGGTTTGCAGTCATTCATCTGGATGCTATGCTTCTAGAATGCTAAAGAAATAGACGTTTATAAAAACAAAAACTATTTTTGTATTGTTTAGATGTATTTGTTAAAATTTCCTACCATGCCCAAATTTAGAGTTGATCAGCATGATGCTATATATCAGACCATATGCAGATTAGCCATGGGTGATACTGATGAAGGGGTAATTTTTCCAAGCAACATTACAAATGGAAAGCTATATCAATTTCAAATTATGTAAAACAAACAGGTGAGTTGAGTTTTATTTAGAACTTCGTGGCTTTTCAAAGGGTTTACTTTGTCAATAAACAATGAATAGTCTTTTCAAAATGGTTCGAGTATGATGAATATCAGTCACTGTACTGTACTACAATACAGCAGCTCTCTTATTTCCTTTCTCACTGTTGGATTGTCAGTGCTCAGCTCGGCCAAGGTGCCTACCTCCACTCAACCTGAGTAGTAAAGTAAAGCATCTTTCTACCCCTACCCCACGCTGTATTGAAATCATTACCATCCTATAGGGTGAGATCAAGGCCTTTTGTGTAGGCTTGATCTGCCCAGAATGGGGTCGATCGATATTCCTGCTATCAATCTTCAGGGGAAAAGTGCACCCTGAGAAACGAAACTAGAACACAAAAATCAGGCCTCAGAGAAGCAGTAAAGAACAAATATTTCTCTCTGGGCTTTTGTTTCTTGGGTTTAGGCTTTAAGAAGTCTAAGGTTCCTCAAGGCTGCTTCCAGGTGGCAGTTGTTGAAATGACCTTGATACAAGAATCTAGGCCAAGAGCTAAGGAAGAGGTCCTGGAGAGCAGTGATATTCACACTGCAGCCCAGCAGTGAAACATGAGGTCAACTTAGCGAGCATCAAATCAGTATCTGAAGAAAACAGAAAAGAGCCAGCGTCTTAAGTAATAGGGGTAAGTACTGTTTTGTGAAGTGTGCTTCAGTTGTATGTGTGTACTAGATTATATGGTGAACTATATTTCTTGCTGTGGGTGGTGATCAAAAATGTTTGAAAGTCCCTGTAGAGGATCCAAATCTCATAACTGAGGTTATATAGTTTCATGTTACTCTTTATTGTTTAGACTTTTATAGTAAATTCATGTCTAAATTTTCCATTCTTCTTTCAGCTGTGCCACGAGTTAAAAGTCGAGGTCTTGAGCTAGAGAACCGAGGAGAAACAGCCCCCTCCTGTGGCCAGCAAAGGGGTGACAGTGGTAATTACAGGAGGGGTTGCTCAAAGGCAGGAAAATATCTGGAAGAGTTAGTGCTGCAATATTCAATTGCTTCTTCCCATACGGAGCTTTTTTCTTTTACTGTTACCCTGTAGAACTGGATTATTTTATAAAGAAAATCTGGCAGCTTCCTTATACTCTATTTCTTCCCAATCAACTAAGGAGTAGGAAATTAGCTACAAGTGGTTAGAACTGTAGGTTCTCTTACAGGTAGGATGATTATACGTAGAATTTATCTTCCGGACAAGGACATTTTGGAGATGAAAGGTGGCATTCACAAAACAGGACACTATTTTGTGTCCTTGAAATTAATAAAAACCAAGCTCCAGAAAAATGGTTGATAATGATAACGAACAGCTTGTCTTTAGCTATGGACAGTGAGAGAACAGAATATTGTAGTAAATATTAATATCTAGTTTTAATAGGAACTGTGTGATGAGAAATGAAGATTTAGCTTCCTAATTATTTTTTATTAGGCCTAATCTTGAAGCGAACTCAGTTTGCTAGCCGCACAATGATTAATAAGGAGGAGTTGAAGTAAGAGAGGAGGTTTAGGTCCCAAAATGTTCAATGGTCGGGGAGACCAGCTGGTACCAAAGTACCTGCTAAAGCTAAGCCTTGTAAAAGTAATTAAAATGGCCTTATTATTCACTTTTTAGAAACTTACTTGAAGGATGCAAAAAACTTTTCTAAGAATGAATTAATTTGAGCAAACAACTTAAAAACTGTTTTTCTATAGTAATTTAACATGTAGCTATTTAGCACCCATCTTATAAACTGCTTTTAATTTTAAATGATTGCTTTGAGTCCTCATTTTCAAATAAACCATTAAAAACTATATAATTGATTCTGTGTATAATAGTCGCTGGAAGCAGAGCAGCAAAATCTAAACTCACCTTGTCTTCATACATCCTTTTGGCTTCCCTTAATTCAGAACGTAGCTGAGAAACAGTAGATTCCAGGTCACTGAGTTGACGCATATACATTGAATTTTGGTTTCTTGCTTGCTCTCTAAAAAGGGTTTAAAGGGGAATAACAACAAATAGCAGACTGAGAATAAGTGTGATACCTAAGGGTTCTCTAGCTTTTAGATACTTCCACTAATTATTTAATATGGCATTATTAGGCCAATAGTCTTTTATTTTCCAAAACTGCTTATTAAAAGATTAAATTCAAAAATGTTAACTGTTAAAGGTAGGTGATGTATACATAGGAGTTCATCATACAATTTTCTCTATACCTTTGTGTATGACTGAAAATGTCCATATAAAAAGTTTCAACACAGGAGCTCAAATTATAAAATTATTTATATGTATATATATAAAATTTATGTATATTTATACATATACACACATATATATAGTGTGTGTGTGTTTGTTTTATCCTATCAGTTGAAATGTAGACAATATCTAAAACATCCAGTCCCAAGAGGCCCAAATACTTGCCATAATACTTCTGCTATGGTTATAAAGTATTATCTACATGTTAAGTAATCTTTTCTGTTTCTTTGAATGTTAGAAAAGTTTTACTTTCCTGTAGAATCAATTATTAAGCAATTTTTTAAAAGATCTTAGAACAAAAAATTAATACAAATAAAATGAAGATAAATGACTATCAATTTCAAACCAGCAGGACACACATACTGAATGATTTCCAGTTGACTTTGGATACTATTGGCTTGGCTCCGAGCACTGCTAGCTTTCTCAGTAAGTCCTGCTATTTCAATTTCATGTTCACTTATTAACTGTTCAATCCTATAAAAAGAATGTGGTGATTGTTATTTGATACAGATTTTGCCTGACAATGAATTATTCTAATAATTAATGATTTTCAACACTCTTAAATTTAGTATTTTGTTTTAGCTTTGAATATGCTATTCTTTTTATAACAAGTATATAAATTAGATCCAGAATCCTTTATCCAAGTCCTTTGGGGACAGTTAGGTTTTAGGATTCAGAATTTTTTTTTTTTAATTTTACAATGGTAATAAATAACAGTACTAAATATCATGTGACACCCCCAGAGAGATCTAGGGAAGTGTCCTAGAAGCCACACATTACTAACACAACAGTAGGTTTTTAAATATTCACAGTAACTCATAAAGACTATAAAAAGCTTTACATTAGCTCAGGTTTTCCCAACAAATGAGTGACAAAGACTCTAACCTTGACCAAACTTTAGTCAGACTCCTCTCGGCAGTCTGCACCTCCACCCCACTTAGTAGGAAGCCTAGGCTTGGTATGAATCTCGCTAAGTCAGTTTAGTGAGAAGCCTCTCGCCTCGATGCCTCCTCCTAGTAATTTTCTATCCACTGAACCCCTCACCCTGCTTCTTGGCTATGAATCCCCATTTGCCCTTGTTGTATTGGGAGTTGAGCCTCATCACTCTCTAATGCAAACTCCTGTTGCAATAGTCTTGAATAAAGTCTTCCCTACTTTTTAAACACGTGTCAGAGTAAGTTTTTCTTTAACATGAGTTTGCCACAAATCTATGAAAAAAAGACTCTGTGCTTTAGAGCTTTATAGATTTTGGAATTGCTGATGAGAGATGGTAGACTTGTGGTATAGTTTCACTACGATCTTCTATACCAGCGGTCCCCAGCCTTTTTGGCACCAGGGACTGGTTTCATGGAAGATGATTTTTCCATGGACTGGGGTTGCGGGGGAGGAATGGTTTGGGGATGATTCAAGTGCATTACATTTATTATGCACTTTATTTCTATTATTACTACATTGTAATATATAATGAAATAATTATACAACTCACCATAATGTAGAATCAGTGGGATCCCTGAGCTTGTTTTTCAATTGATTTATTATGGTCCCTGTGCAGTCAAACGTCTCTGCTAATGATAATCTGTATTTGCAGCCGCTCCCCAGCACTAGCATCACTGCCTCGGCTCCACCTCAGATCATCAGACATTAGATTCTCACAAGGAGCGTGCAACCTAGATCTCTCGCACACGTAGTTTACAGTAGGGTTTGTGCTCCTATGAGAATCGAAGGCCACCACTGATCTGACAGGAGGCGGGGCTCAGGCGGTAATGCGAGCCATGGGGAGCGGCTGTAAATACAAATGAAGATTCACTCGCTCACTGCCGCTCATCTCCTACTGTGCAGCCCAGTTCCTAACAAGCTACAGACCGCTACCAGTCAGTGCCCCAGGGGTTGGGGACCCCTGTTCTATACCTCAGAAACTTACCTGTCTTGATGTTGTTGAAGTAGTAGTTCTATTTTGTTCTGTGATTCAGATTTCAGTGTTTCAAGCTGATCCTCTACCTGGTTATAAAAAAGAGATACTGATTTAGGAACTGGTAAATCTAAAGCTTGGAAAATTTAGAAATTTTCCAACAAAAGGAATTCCTTAGAAAGATGCAAATAGAAGCAATGCTAAAATCAGATACATTCTACCGCTGTATTTTATTAGACCTTTTATATTGGTTATACTCTCACGTAACTACACAGATAAGTCGAGTTAGTTCCCATTATTAACAAAGATCATTGTGGAAGTAACTTCTGCTATTTTAGAGAACAAAAATGAGAACTTGGCTTACTTTGAAGAGTTTTAAAAATTATATGCCTAATACTATTGTCTTAATGAATTTTAATATAAAATTGATGTAGTGTTCTCACCACTTACTGGAAATATCCTCCCTTTAAGATAAGAAATCTCTGTGTCTAAATCTCTTAGGATTTTACTAATAGCTGAGCCCATGCTGCGGAAGTGGATGGTAGACATGCTGTCATGTTCATATATTTTCTTGCCTGAGGCTTCTTCAAAGTCAACTAGGACTGATCGGATTTCTTGAAGCACCCCCTCATGACTAAGCATCATCTTTCTTAGCTGCTCTATCTGTGTGTTGCTCTCTTTCAGCATATCGTCCTTAAGGCATTTGGCAGCTTCAAGTTCATGAACGGTACTTTGAAGCTGATTTCTTAAATCCTCCTGGGACTGACTCTCTCTTCGTCTACGAAATAAATGAAAGAGAAGAAATAATACTGATAAAACTCAGATTCACACAAGTGATTTTACACTACAAAGAATAAAACTTTAAGATAATTTCAGGTAACGAATCCCAACCTGATGTCAGCCATGGCATCTCTCTCCATCTGCATCTCTTGAAGTTTTGTTTGCAAATCAATGACTGACTGTCTTAAGTAAAATGTTTGTTTCTCATGCAATTCATTGCTCTGAAAAAAAAAAAAGTCTTGCAAATTAGTTTTCATTAGAGGAATGTATTTCCTTATAGCTAATAATTTCCAAAAATCTATATATCAATGATTTATTTTTATGTGTACTTCCTTCCCCCTTCACCATTGTTCGGAGCCTAATTAATCATTTCTCACCTAGGTTTTTTGAATACCTTAGTCTCACTGTCTCAACCTTGCCCCCTTTCAATCCATTCACTTTACAACCAAAACACCATTCCTAGAACAAATCTGACTCTGGTTCAAGACAGAGATAGGAATAAACTCTATTCCTGAGGACATGAGAATTGGTGGAAATTGTGTATATAGAAAAGTCAACCCCTACCTCCAACTGACTTAAAAAACTTGGCAGCAGACAACTACCATTCAAAAATCAAGGTGTTCTACTACAAAGAAATTCACAAAGATCTCAAAATCAGGCACTGAGAGATCTCCCAGCACAGTGGTTGATGCCACACCTAATTATCCCAAAGTAAAGCCATCAAGTTCTGCCCTCAGGGAGACTGCCATCAGTTTTTTTACTGTTCATTCTTGAGTATGAACAAAGAGCCAAAAACCACTGAACACTTGAAGGAAGATTACAAAATAAAAAAGAGACCAAGATTAAACAAATGAGCAAATACTCAGGAAAAAAGACCCAAAGAAACAAAAAGAGATAATGCAACAGTGGAAGAACACTTCCAAAAACTTGTATTGCAGAGAAATTTGAGAGACATTTTTGCTGTAAAGTAAGAACAGGACTCTGTGTCAGAGAAGTGATCAGAGGAGAAGAGAGAGTTCTTGGAAATTAAAAATATGGTTGCAAACTAAAAAGTTGCAATAGAAATGCTGGAAGTCAAGAAATGCACCCCAAAAGTAAAAAAGTAGACACAAATTTTGAAAGAAAAGGTAAGAGATTTAGAGGTTCAACCTAGGAGATAATATCTGACTAACAGGAGCTTCAGAAAGAGAGAATTGAGAAAACAGAAAAAAACTATCAAAGAAAAAAGAAACCAAAAAAATCTGAATTCCTCAAAGCTGAAGGGCACAAATCCACAGGCCAAAAGGGTCCACTGAGTCCCTTTTGGTACTAGCACGGGGAAGGAAAAAACAAAAATCCACACCTAAGAACATCATAGTGGAATTTCAGAGATAAAGACCCTAAAGTTTCCAAAGATGAACCCCAATTAAGTAAAAACATATCATCTACAAAGGAACAAGAATCAGATAGACATCTTCTCAGTCTGTGCAAGGGCACGCAATATTTTCCAAGGATTGAAAGAAAATAACTTTCAACTTTATCCAGCTTCAGTCATTATCAGAATGAAAAAATTCATATAATGTATGTCCCATATACTTCTTCTTAAAAGTTTCTAAAGATGTGTTTTGACTAAATGAAGAAATAAATCAAGAAAGAGGAAAAGAGAAAACAGTGAATCCTGGAAATCCTGAATCCAACCAGGAAAGCAGTGATAGGAATCCCAAGAAAATATCTATACAGCAGACCTAAGAAGAAACTCATTGAGACTAGACAGAAGAACTCCTAAAGGGTCCTGGGTTAAAGGAGGTTTGACAGAAAACCTCATTAATAATAATTAATTATATTAATAATTAATAAAAATTAATAATAATTTTTTATTATTTAATTTTAATTAAATTTATTTATTTAATAAAAATTAATAATTTTTTAATGAGGATATGATAAAGGTAAATATCAACAGTATAAGGAAAAAGCAAGGCAATTAGGAACCACGGGAAAAACAAAAATTACACAAGAAAGGAAATATAATAGGTTACTACCTAATTCTGCAGTTGACAATGTTTATATAGTCAATACAAGGTAAGACCCTTTACCTTCTTTTCTAATAGTCCAGGTGAATGGCTAGAGTAGTCTGAACTTTGGATGGTTAACAGTGGAAATGAAAACACTTCCATATTTGAGAAATATATATGTGGTACACTGGATGGACTTGGTAGTAAAGTGGATGTCAGGGAAAATGAAGAGGTATCAAGAATGAATCAGGTTTCTTTCCTGGGCAACTATGTAAACGTGACACCATATATAGCTAGGAGAAAGGTTTGGGGGAAAGATCAGGTAGGCAGTTGGAAGTGTTGAGTTTATGGAGCCTGAGAAACATTTCAAGTAGAAATGTCCAGTAGGAACACAGGTACACTAACTGGTGTGGAGACCAGTTAAGAGGTCTGACCAGAAATGTAAACTGAACATTCACTTACGTATAAATGGCAACAGAAGCTATGGGAATCACTATGACTGTCTATGGAGGGTTTTGCTGGAATAAGAAACTGAAAAAGAATGAGCTGGAGGAAAATCAGGAGAGTGTGTTTCCATGAGACCTAAGAGAAAAGAGCACTTCAAGAGGAAGAGAATTGTCATGTGTGTCAAATGTTGTTGAAAAGCCAAGTAAGATAAGGAATGTAAAGCATTGATTAGATTTAGCATCACTGCTTACCCCTACTGTAGCATACATGTCCTGTTACTATCATTTTCTATTTTAAATATCTCAGCTGTAAGACTGTAAATGTGTACACAAAAAGGACCATATCTTTTCCATTTTTATATATCCAGTACCTAGCATAATATCTGTTACATAGGAGGTTTGTGATAAATATTATAAGTACCCAAATAGCCCTGTTATTTATTTACTGATTTAACTAATTTATTGGGAGCCAGTCAAGTGTCACATACTCCGCCAGAGGATAGACTTGGAAAATTAACTGACATTGCTTCTTTTCCTCATTGGTACCTCTGTGCTTCATCTATCTATCTATCTGTCTATCTATCTATCTATCTATCTATCTATCATCAATCCATCTCTTTAGTGCACTTATCATAAAGTATTGTCATTATTTGTTTATATGCCAGGCCCCCTTCAAGACTATGAACTCCTTATGAGTCCTATCATTCATCTTTGCATCCCCTCTACATAATACAATGGTATCTCATTTTCAGCACTTAATAAATTTGTAGTTTTTTTAAGTGCTCACACATTCTGGTGAAGTAGAACAATCCGTTAATGAATATAATAAAACGTACTAAATACTACAATAGACGTGTGTATGAAGAGCAACAAGTGTACAGAGGAGAACACACCTGCTTGTGTCTAGAGGAAAGCCTTCAGAGAAGGAAATGCTTGAGCTGAGTGTTGATGGATAATAAGAATTTAACAGGTAGACAGGCAGAGAAGAGGAAATGACTTGGGCAAATGCCTGAAGGTCTAGAATAGAACGGCACATCCAGGGAAGAGCGATATTGCTAGAATGGAGGGTACATATAGGGAACAGGTAGCAGAAGAGGCTAAAATGTACAGGGAAGAAATTAGATCACAAAGGCCTTTGTATAAGTTTGACTTCTAGGCTATAGACTATTAGGATCCAACATGCAGCTGTAAAGCTGACTAAAGCCAGCTTGAGTCTACACAAGGTCCACTTGAAATTTTTATCGAATAACTTCTATACACTACTTAGCTATCATGTATACACATACATCTAAAAACCGACCCCCTACCAACTGCTTTGTAAAGAAAAACCAGGTATCATGAAAGCAGGACAGCAGGCCTGAACCAATTACAAATTATAATTATAGATGAATGTCATTAATTATAACATTTTGAGCTATTCAAGTTTCACTAAGATTACACCAAGAGCACAGCAAAAGAAACAATTAACAAAATGAAACGACAACCTATGGATTGGGAAAAAATGGTATTTGCACATCCTATATCTGATAAGGGGTTAACATCCAAAATATATAAAGAACTCATACAACTCAATAGCAAAAATCCAAATAATCTAATTAAAAATGGGCAAAGGACGCAAATAGACATTTTTCCAAAGAAGACATACGAATGACCAACAGGTACATGAAAAGATGCTCAATATCACTAATCACTAGGAAAATGCAAATCAAAACCACAATGAGATATCACCTCACACCTGTTAGAATGGCTAACATCAAAAAAGCAAGAGATAACAAATGCTGGCGAGAATGTGGAGAGAAGGGAACCTCTGTGTACTACTGATGGGATTATAAAAAACTGGTGCAGCCACTATGGAAAACAGTATGGAGGATCCTCAAAAAATCAAAAAGAGAACTAACATATGATCCAGCAATTCCACTTCTGGGAATATATCCAAAGGAAATGAAAACACTATGTCGAAGCGATACCTGCACCCCCATGTTCACAGCAGCTTGCTTTATAATAGCCAAAACATGGAAACAACCTAAGTGTCTACTGACAGACGAATGGATAAAGAAGTTGAGGTATGTATGTATGTGTGTGTATATACACACACACACACACAATGGAATATTATTCAGCC
This sequence comes from Balaenoptera acutorostrata, assembly GCF_949987535.1. Lineage (NCBI taxonomy): Eukaryota > Metazoa > Chordata > Mammalia > Artiodactyla > Balaenopteridae > Balaenoptera > Balaenoptera acutorostrata. The sequence continues at coordinate 50,017,217 of NC_080068.1, read as the reverse complement.
ACAAAAAGGAGGAAATCCTGCCATTTATGACAACATGGATGGACACTGAGGGCATTATGCTAAGTGAAATAAGTCAGACAGAGAAACACAAGTATCATATGATCTCACTTACATGTGGAATCTAAAAAACAAAAAAACAAAAAAACTTATACAGAAAGAGATCAGATTTGTGGTTACCAAACGGGGATGTGGGGAGAGGGGGAATTGGATGAAGGTGATCAAAAGGTACAACATAAGTACTGGGGATGTAATGTATAACATGATGACTATAATTAACACTGTTGTATGGTATACATGAAAGTTGTTAAGAGAGTAATCCTAAGAGTTCTTATGACTAGGAAAAAAATTTTTTTTCTTTTTCTTTTTTTTATCTATATGAGATGATAAATGTTAAGCAAATTGATTGTGGTCATCATTTCATGATATATATAAGTCAATTCATTATGTGGTACACCTTAAACTTATGCAGTGCTGTATGTTGATTATAGCTCAATAAAACTGGAAAAAAATTACACCATTAAGACAAGGCATTATGACTTATTATTAACAAAAGACAAATGGGTATGTAGACTTTTCATCAGTCCAATTTTTAATAGTGAAATAGAAGGCATAGGCCAAATTAACAAGTTTAACCAATGAATCAATTATTATTATTTTTTTTAATTTTATTTATTTATTTTTGGTTATTTTGTGCTGGGTCTTAGTTGTGGCCAGTGAGCTCCTTAGCTGTGGCATGCAAACTCTTAGTTGTGGTATGCATTTGGGATCTAGTTCCCTGACCAGGGATCGAACCCACATCCCCTACACTAGGGGGTGAATTCTTAACCACTGCACCACCAGGGGAGTCCCATGAATCCATTGTTAAGTTATTCTTCCAGAAAGTTTGGGTTCTATTCCAAAGCTCTGTGCCTCACTGTCTCCCCAAAATGGTATCAGATACTGGAGGAAAAGAATGTAACTCACTTCATTTAGTCTTCTCTGCAAATCTTTGACTTGATGTGAATATTCTTCCAAAACACGTTCAATGTGTTCCTTTCCAGGGTAAGGAATGACTTTTCTGTGAGAATCAAGTTCCACTTCATATTTAGGGAAAAAAGGGATTTGTGTCAAAGTCCCAGTTGAAGATGTGTTTTCAATTATTGTTCCACGAATAGATGACATAAAAAATGAACCTGAAGAACCTAAATATTAAATAATTAATTAACCAATTAATGAACTTAATAATAAAATAATTTTGTGGCAAACATTATCCCGGGTAGATTCCCTTATTGAACCCTGAAGGAGCTCAAGGTCTCATGGGGAAAACAGAAAAGTGAGAGTCTCTCTGAGAGAGAAGAGCACAAGGTAAAAAGGAGGAGCAGGTCAGGGAGGAGGGGGTAGTTTTACTCGACAGTGATCAAGTGATGCTTGAGCTGAATTAGTCTTGAAGCATCTATGAGTAAGAAGTCACTAGTCTGGAAGACAGGAGAAGAGGAAGAGCATTCCAGGTAGTGGGAACACCATCATTATTGGCGAGGGGTCTTGAAGCAGCATGGCAGACTATGGGTGAAAGGAAGTAGTGGCCAGATATGAGAATGAAAATGTAGGACAAATCACGAAGGGCCTTGTGGTCGTGCCAAGGAATTTGGATTTCACTGTGAAAGCTCTAGGGAATCATTAAAAGACCTGAAGATAGGCGTAATATAACTACACTTGTGTTCTGAAAAGGCTCTCTGGCTTCAGTGTAGAGAATGCATTGGATGGGGATAAAAATGAAGGTAGAAACTCAAAGTAGAAGAAGGCTTTCAACAGTTCAGGCAAGACATGGCAAAGGTCTGCCCTAAAGCAGAGACAGCAGAGATAGAAACAAGGGCGTGAATTTAAGAAATGTATGTGGTAAGTAAGAGAGAGGGAGACATCAAAGATTTCTCTTTAGTTTCCGGCTTCAGCAACATCCAAGAAATGATGTTGATCTGCAAATACTGTACATGGACTTGAAGTCTGGGAGAGTGTTTTACTTTAGAGATAAGCCTCTGGGAATCATCAGCATATGAGCTCTAATGAATCCTTGGAGTCAACGGGATCATCCAGGGGCAGCGTACAGAGTGAAAAGGGAAGAGGATCAAGAAGGGCACTCTGAGGAAATATTAACATTTAAAAGGAAGACGAAGGAGGTAAAACCCAGTAAGAGTCGCAGAAGACACACAAAGATTTTCAAGAACCACCACCGGCTTGAACTGAGGGACAGAGACAGTATGAGATGGAAAGAGGCTTTTCTACAAGCAGGCTGAAAAAAGCCACCCAGCTGGAAACATATGCTACCTTTCATGCAAAAGGGAGGAGAGCTCAGGGCCAGACCCAAGCGCCCAGTGGGTGGTGCCAGGAACCATGGAGACTTATTCCCAGGCCTGGGTCCTAATCAGTCAGCTGGTCCTGAGGGGTCAACCTGTGCCCAGCTGGATTTCAGAGCTGTGACGGACATACGTGCTTCCTGTTTACTGCTTTCCCAATAGGAGAGGACAATGGTTATCCTGTGCCTGGCTACCACTGCATGGTGGGTGTCACAAGTCTTCAGATAACGAGGAACTCTACTCAAGGAGCTGTATTTAAGGGATTACAATTAAGGAGTTTCATCCATACTTGAATCTAATTTAGGTAAAGATATTCTGGCCTATGAAGAACCTAGTGGCAAGACGGGAATAAAGACACAGACCTACTAGAGAATGGACTTGAGGATATGGGGAGGGGGAGGGGTGAGATGTGACAGGGTGAGAGAGTGGCATGGACATATATACACTACCAAATGTAAAATAGATAGCTAGTGGGAAGCAGCCGCATAGCACAGGGAGATCAGCTCGGTGCTTTGTGACCACCTAGAGGGGTGGGATAGGGAGGGTGGGAGGGAGGGAGATGCAAGAGGGAAGAGATATGGGAACATATGTATATGTATAACTGATTCACTTTGTTATAAAGCAGATGCTAACACACCATTGTAAAGCAATTATACTTCAATAAAGATGTTTAAAAAAAAAAAAAAGATATTCTGGCCTTTCAGTGAGTGCTGTAGTGTGATCAGGCTATTAGGGGCCTTCTTAGGAAAGTGAATATATTTTGCATGTGAGAGAAATATAAATAATCTGTGACCAGAAGGTAAACTGCAGTGGTTTTAAAATATGTCCACATATTCTTTGCTACTCCTCCCTTAAATAGGTGGAGGTTAATTTCCCTCTTCTTTGTAAGAAAGGAGAAACAAGAGTGTATGTGTATGTGTATACGTATGTACGTATATGGATATGTGTGTATGTGTGGCATTTGCTTAATTTTACACAAAAGAAACACTGGAAGAATAAGACAGAATCTCATGAAAACAGCTATCTATAGGAGTATAGGGATGGGTGGAAATAGAATGGAAAAGATAGGGACGGCAGCAAGACTCTACTGAATATACCTTTTTATAAAGTTTTCACTTTTGAGCCATATACATGTTATACATATTCAAAAAATAAAATTGGAAACTAACAGAAAAAAATAAACCTAAGTGTACAGTAAGTTGATAACATAACCTCACAGAGAAAATAGTTCCTTTCAAATAACTTTAGAACACAGTACCCTGACTGCACGTGAACTTAGCTTAGCAGGTAAGTTGTTAATATAACAGGTGTCGTTACAATTCCGAAACAATTTTGTGTGTACTGTGTAAGAGAGAACACGAGTAAACACACTGAAGTTTTTGGAAACGTGAGTTTTCACTGTAAGGGAAATACAGACGTGGAATGGGGGGAAGATGAGGAACAACTCTATGGTACTGGATTTGAGAATTACCAGTGTGAACTTAAGGAAAAAAAGATCTAATTCCAAGCTTTAGACACTGAACACTCCTGGACACAGTGACACTTCAGTAGCAATAAGCACACGAGATCTTGGTGTGTGAATACTATTTCCTACTTAGAAGGAACCAGGGCTCCTTAGTGAATAGCTGATTCCAGGTCTGGTGGAACAGGAAAAGTACAGCCTGGAACATTCTGATGCGTCAGAAAGTAATGAAGTGGGTCATGTTTTAAAAAGACACAGAACTGGCTTAAAGGGGCCGGCCAAGTTTGGTACAACTGAGCATCAAAACAACACTGACAACAATACATTATAGCACTTTGAATTAAAAACAACCTAGGGATCTAGAGTGATAATAATAAGAGAAAAGCTTTTCTTTCCTAAAAAATGTGTGCTAATAACTATGGTAAAATTAGAAATCAACAACGTAATAACTGATTCAGGCAAGGATCTTCAGTTGATGCTAAAACCACTGAATGAAAGGTTATTTAATACTAGGATATTCACAAGGTCTCAAAGGGCCATCCTATAGGTTACTTATTAATTGTAAAGGAGAAAATATGACTCTAAATTAGCAGGATCTGGCATTATGTGTTCCCTGAAGTATGATGTAAAAGTATAAATTGTCACCTATGTAAAACTCTTTTTTTTTTTTTTTTTATAAATTTATTTATTTTTTGGCTGCATTGGGTCTTCGTTGCTGTGTGCGGGCTTTCTCTAGCTGCGGCGAGCGGGGTCTACTCTTTGTTGTGGTGTGCGGGCTTCTCATTGCGGTGGCTTTACTTTGCTGTGGAGCACAGGCTCTAGGCATGCGGGCTGCAGTAGTTGCGGCACGTGAGCTCAGTAATTGTGTGGCTCGTGGGCTCTAGAGCGCAGGTTCAGTAGCTGTGGTGCAGGGGGCTCAGTTGCTCCACAGCATGTGGGATCTTCCCGGACCAGGGATCGAACCCATGTTGCCTGCATTGGCAGGCGGATTCTTAACCACTGCGCCACCAGGGAAGTCCCTATGTAAAACTCTTGCCAAATGAGTTTCATCTGAATCTAAACATGAGACACAATCAGAAAAATCTAGAATGTGGAACATCCTATAATACAACTGGTCTGGACTCTTAAGGAAAATGCTATGAGAAACAACAACCACAAAAAGAGGGAGGATGGTTACAGATTTAAAGAGAATAAAGAGACCAAACAACCAAATACAGTGCATGATCTTTGATTAGGTTTTTTAAAACTTTTTTTGGAACAACTGGGGAAATTGAAATATGAATATAAATTAGATGATAACTGCATCGACAGTAATTTTCTCAGATACGATGATGTGGCAATGTAGGAAATCATCCTTTTCCTAAGGAGATGCACATTCAGGTTTTGAGGCATGAATAATGATGCCTTCAACTTCAGCAAAACGAAATATAAATTGTAGGTATAGAGATAAAACAAATATGATAAAATGTTGACAACTGGTACATCAGTTGAAGGGTATTTAATGTATTCAATGTACTATTTTTTCAATTTTTCGACCATTTTGAAAACATTCGAAATAAAATGTTGGGCAGGGGATGAGTTCACTGCATTTGGCAAAAAAGAGAAAATCTAGTCATTATGGCCAGAGTGATTTCATTGGAATACTAGGTTCAAAAGTCCTAAGGCAGTGGTTCACAGAGTGAATGGATGGTGAAGATGTGGACATGGGAACACAGACTTGTCTTTCAGACGGCACAGCTTTGAAGGAAGAAGAGACACGGAAGGCGTAGGTTGAGGAGAAGGTTGTAATTTTTGTTGTTTTGGTTTGTTATATCTCCTTGTTAGTGGTTTTAGGCTGGGAGAGATTTAGCATGTTTACTTTGATGGATAAGTGCAAATGGAGAGAGAGGGACTGAAGATATCGGAGTGAGTGGGGCCCAAGACTCTGCAGAGATTCTGGAGCCAAACCTCCGAGGAGGCTGAGCTGGTGTGAGCGGGGGTGGGAATTAAAGCATGGGTAGCAAATTAGGAGGGTACCTCCTCCACTGAACTGTGAAGACGCAGGGACTGTGAAAAACAGTGAGTCTTAGGGGCAGTACAGGAGAGGGTAGGAGAATACCAGCCTAATGGCGTATTTTCTCTGCAAATTAGGAAATGATGTTATCTGAGAGTGAGAAGGACGGTGGCAGAGTGAGGGGCTTGAGAATGGTGTAATTGTGAAATAAGCGTGGTGAGAAACTGGAGACAGAACTGGCTAAGATTAAGAGAAAGATTCCTCAGCAGCGTCAGGGGCCCAGCTGAGACGGCAGACTATGGCTCTGAAGTGGCAAATTGGTGGAAAATCCACATTTGTGTATTTTCTTCCAGCAGCCCAGAACAAACATGGAAAAGGCAGTCAGCCTGAAAGGACTGGGATTTTCCTGTAAGAGTGCAACGAAGAACAAGAGAAAGAGGAAGTTGAGGATATTGGCGAGTGATAAAGAAAGTGAAGATAGGAAGAGGTTGATAGTTTAGGAGAAAACAGCAGAAGGTAGAGCAGCTGTTCTCAGCCCTTGCTGTAAACCAGGAACACAAGGACAGCTTTAAAAAAAAACAAAAAAACAGCGGTGCCCAAGCCCCATTCCAGATCTCCCGAATTAGCATCTCTAGGTGTGGTTCTAAGACATTTAAAAGTTTAAAGTCTCAAAAAGTGATTTTGACATGGAGCCATGGTTGAGAACCACTACCTTCATGAGGCAGAAAAATAAGTGTTGCAGGAATAAGGGAGTGAGAGTGCTAGAAGATAGCAGGCTGGATTCCAGAAGTCCAACCATTCTTGGCAATAAGATCCAAGATAGGAAAGTGAGTAGCTAGAGTATAGGTCAAAACAATTAGAACTAAAAAGGTGTAGAAGCCGTGAGTCTAAGATCTTAGATGGGTCATCCATGAGGACGATGATATTACGGGATGATGTTGTGCCTGGGGAGGGAGAGACAGCCCATGAGCTAAGTGCCCATGTCCCTGATGAGGATGAGGGATATCGTGTAGGTGGGCAGGTGAGCAGGGTTGATGGGTATAGTAGGACGGAGGTGACAATGGCATGAGCATCCTAAGGAGCAGAAGCTTTTACAAAATAAGCGTGCTAAAATAAAAGTTTTTAAGCACTGTTTCACTGTGCTTAGAAACAGTGAAACAACACCTATAACTGAGAATAAACTCTGGCTGCATTCTTTCAGATGAGAGAGACATGACAGGGAAAGCAGTTAGGGCCGCGCAGGTCACCTGCCTGACTGCCAGATAATCCACTCTCCGTCCTGCCCCTATTCTGCTGTGTGTTGTGGAGAACTTGTTTTCCTAGGCCCCGTTCCCTACTTGTTTCCAGGATGGTTTGCAGTGGGAGGTACAGGCAAAAGACCAGAAGGCCAGAGGAAGGGAGAAGCTAAGGGATCGCTCCTCTCTCCTGCCTCAGACAGGCTTCTGGCAGTGAGTGGTGGCTTCAGCTCCCACAGGCAGCCGTCTCCATGGTTCTAGCTCCTGCTTGTACCTACGCCGTATGACAGTTCCCATTCTCAGGGTCCTTCTAGCCCAAAAGCTGGTAGCAGCTTCCCGCAGTGGCTCATCTCTGAGCCTTCTCAGCTCTTTCAACACCTGTGTTATCAATTCCCTATATTAAATGTCACCTATTTATTCCAACTGTTTCTGTTTTCCTGCCTGCTATCTGTTGACTGAAATAATTTTCATCAGAGTTGATGGGGGGCCTGAACTAGGACAGTAGTCATGGGAATGGAGAGGGAAAATGCATTCAAGACACATTTCTGAAAATAGAGAAAGCAGGACTTGGTACTTGACTGGATGGGGGGCGGGGGGCGTGAGGGAAAAGAAGTCACAATGATGCAGAATTTGGGCTTAGAGCAGACTGAGGAAGAGAAGGCATTTAGAGAAACATGGCATGTGCTTAAGTGCCTCAACCTGAAAACGATCTTCAAACCAAAAAATAATGTAAACACATGCTAAAAAATAGATACGCTATTTTTAAAAGACTAAACAATTTCTTTCTCATAAAGCAGAATTATAAATAATCTGGTAAACATTCATGAACAAGGTCTGTGCCTTGCACAGTTAAAATCAAAACATACTGAAAAAATAGCAGCTTGAATGAATATTATGAAGACTGCTTAGTTCTAATTTTTTTCCCATTTTGTTTTATAAAAAACACAGGGCTTCCCTGGTGGCGCAGTGGTTGAGAATCTGCCTGCTAATGCAGGGGACACGGGTTCGAGCCCTGGTCTGGGAAGATCCCACATGCCACGGAGCAGCTGGGCCCGTGAGCCACAATTGCTGAGCCTGCGCGTCTGGAGCCTGTGCCCCGCGACGGGAGGGGCCGCGATGGAGAGAGGCCCGCGCACCGCGATGAAGAGCGGTCCCCGCACCGCGATGAAGAGTGGCCCCCGCTTGCCGCAACTGGAGAAAGCCCTCGCACGAACCGAAGACCCAACACAGCCAAAAAAAAATAAATAAATAAATAAAGAAATAAATAAATAAGAAAATCCTTTAAAAAAAAAAAAAAAAAAACACATACCTGCATTGGATGTAATGCCACTACTCGATAAAAGATCCTCATTATTTGATTCACAAGGTTTTTGTTCCATATTAAATATTTGCTACCTCTTCTTAGAGATCTTGAAATATGAATGCTTCCCTATTTAGTTCTTTTAGTTCTTATCTATAAAAGACAGGGATTCGATCTTTATTAATAAGGTATTATGTGAAAAAAGTTCATAGAGGAGGAACTGACTATATTCACATTTGAAATTTAATAGCAATTTTTCACCAGGAAAGTATTTACACAGAAATATTTTATTAGTATCTAACATTAATAAGTGAACAGAATCTTACTGTAAAACTTATTGATTTTAATGGCCAAGTGGCTTATTAGAGACAATCTAAAAATAAAAAACTAACACTTTAATTATTATGATTATTAGCACTCTTGATTTGGGGCAGAGTCTTTTCTTAAGTCTCTCTCATCACCTTACATTGCCAAGTAATGGAAGAAGACATTTCCTCAGTAAAGAGCCACAAATTAGGAAAAAAGATCACAAATCAGCAAATTAGAAATCATTAATAAAAGGTAAAAACTTCTTTGATATCAAATAGTGCTCATAATTTTAGATTAGGCCAAGAGGGGTCTTCTGGGTTTGGAAAACACTGGTGGTGGCCTGATTCCACATCTCCTCCTCATCCTCTGAATATCCATAAAATCAACAAGAACAACAAATAAATAAAAGTACATGGGCTCCAAGCCTTCAGCATTCCCAGAAGACAGAGAATACCACAGCCTTCAAATTGTCTGTAAGGAGAGGGAAATTTTTTTCCAAAAGTTCTCCCATATTTTACCGACCAGCACTGCAGGCCTGTGAGTATGGACAACAGGAAAGGAGAGGCTGAAAAGACTGAAAAGGAGTAGAGGACTGAGAGGAAGCACAGAGTTACCCCGGAAAGTGAAGAAGAAAGGCCAGGTTACTAAGCACAGGCTGGAACATGATAGTCTGTAGCCCTGGCTATGCAGTAAGGGCTTGAAAGTGGGCGGGCACCAGGAGTGTCAGCCTCAGAGAAGAATGTTTCTGGGGGAGAATCAGATATGGAGACATGGCAGTAAAGGGAAGAAGGAAATGAGAGGGGAAAATTCAGGAATGAGCAGAAACAAAAAGAAGCAAGATATGCCAATGCTCCTTCTACCCTTTCCACCCAACGTCCCCACCACCATCCATAAAAGGGAACACATGGAAGACGGCTCTCTCAGACAACGAATCCTGTCCACTAAATGAATAAAAATAAATAAAAGTAGAACACATCCATACAAAACTACAACAAAATGTCCGAAAATGTGGATAAACTCTTTTTTGCCTATGAAGAGTCCCCCCCGTACCCTCCCCGCCAACAAACATGAAGTCAAAGAAAATTGTAACACAACACTCCAAACTGAACTAAATATTCTCAAGCAAGCATTTGGGGGTGATGAAAAGTCACCCTTGAATGAGAATTGTAAATGCAAGAACAGAAGTGGACAAGAAACAAAGAAAAAAGCAAAAAATCAGGAAGAAATGAAATGAGAGTTGATTAAAGTAAGGAAAGAAGGAAAAGAAAAAGACAAAATTATATCAGAAATGAAGACCAAATTACAAAGTACACAGGGAGGAGAGACTGTAATGTAAACTTAATAAAGGCATTGAAGAAAATCAGGAAAACAACCAAGAGGATGAAAACTGAGATAAAGAAATAAAAAGGGTGGGAGAGGAAGTGAATGAAATGGAAGACAGGCAAAGAAGGTTGAACATAATTGGTGTCCCTGAAGAAAAAAGTCCAAAAAAATGAAACAGAACTATTATTTAAAACTATAATCCAAGGAAGCTTCCTATAAATAAAGGAAGATCCTAATCTACACATTTTTCATACTAGGGAAAATCGACCAAGAATGATCAACTCTGAAATATATCCTAATAAAACAATATTAAGACTTTAAAGATTATGAAAAAATCCTCAGGGCCTTCAGGCAAAAAAGATGAAATAATATACAAAGGCAAGAGGATTAGTATGGCATCAGATTATTCAAAAACAACATACAAAGCAAGGCAACAGAAGAGCAGCATTTTCAAGAAATCTAAGGAAAGAAAGTATTGATATAAACCAAGGATATTATACCCAGCCAAGATCTTCAAAAGATTCAAAGGCACAGAAAAGCAGTTTTTTTTTGTTTTGTTTTTGTTTTTTTAAAGCACTGATTTTTCTTTTAAATATTTATTTATTTATTTATTTATTTATTTATTTATTTATTTATTTATGGCTGTGTTGGGTCTTCGTTTCTGTGCGAGGGCTTTCTCTAGTTGTGGCAAGCGGGGGCCACTCTTCATCGCGGTGTGCGGGCCTCTCACTATCGTGGCCTCTCTTGCTGTGGAGCACAGGCTCCAGATGCGCAGGCTCAGTAATTGCGGCTCATGGGCCTAGTTGCTCCACGGCATGTGGGATCTTCCCAGACCAGGGCTCGAACCCGTGTCCCCTGCATTGGCAGGTGGATTCTCAACCACTGCGCCACCAGGGAAGCCCCAGAAAAGCAGTTCTGAATGCACCAGAACACTGTACATTAAGTGCCCCTTCTGAGAAATCTACTAGAGGGAGTGAAGCTTCATCCAACCAATAGATGACCAGCAAATGTGGCCAAATGGTAACAACTGGTGAAAATCTTTGGTTTTTCTCTAGGTTTTAAATTTTTCAAAATAAAACTTGGGAAAAAAGATGAACATTTGAAAAAAAAAAAAAAAAGATGACTGGGAACACTGAGAAAAGACTGATGGTGAACACTTAAATATTCAATTGCAAAGTTGAGACTAAAACATGGGTGGGATAATGGCACTGAAGAATAACATATAAATATTATATGTGTGACAATGGAGAACAGATGTAACTAAAGACAGGAAAAGAGAAAAAAAAGGGAAAGTAGAATGCCATTGGTTGTAAAAGGTACCATCAAAACTGACAAAAAGCAAAAGGTAAAGAAAGAAAAAAAGGGGGTTATAGGTGCAGTATAGAAAGTATTAAGGCAAAGGTAACCACTAGAATAAAAATACAAATCTTCTTAAGTGACAAAAGAATTTTAAAAAGAAAAAGTAAAGAAGAAACACCAAATAAACACAGTAAATATAACACTTGCAGTAATTACACCAGAAGATAATAATGTAATAACAATGTGACAGAATTTAGACCAAACACAACAGTCACATCAATAAACCTGAAGGGACTTAACTTGCCTATTCAAAGAGAAGTATTATCAAATCGGCTCAAAAAAATTCAACTCTGTGCTGTACACAAGAGGACACTAATAGGCATTGATTCAAAAAGACTACAAATAAAGTGATGGACAATGATTTGCTAGGCAAATGAAAGCAATAAGAAAGCATGGGTTGGCCATACTACCCAAAGCAATCTGCAGATTTAATGTGATCCCTATCAAATTACCCATGGCATTTTTCACAGAACTAGAACAAATAATCCAAAAATTTATATGGATCCATAAAAGACAGAGAATTGCCCAAGCAATCCTGAGGAAAACGAACAAAGCAGGAGGCACACCCGGACTTCAGACAATACTACAAAGCTACAGTAATCAAAACAGCATGGTATTGGCCCCAAAACAGACATATGGATCAATGGAACAGAATAGAGAGCCCAGAAATAAACCCACACACCTATGGTCAATTAATCTTCGACAAAGGAGGCAAGGATATACAATGGGGAAAAAACAGTCTCTTCAGCAAGTGGTGTTGAAAAGTTGGACAACTGCAGGTAAATCAATGAAGTTAGAACGCATCTTCACACCATACACAAAAATAAATTCAAAATAAACTCAAAATTAAATATAAGACATGACATCATAAAACTGCTAGAAGAGAACATATGCAAAACATTCTCTGACAGAAATCGTACCAATGTTTTCTTAGGTCAGTCTCCCAAAGCAATAGAAAAAAAAGCAAAAATAAACAAATGGGACCTAATCAAACTTATAAGCTTTTGCACAGCAAATGAAACCACAAATAAAACGAAAAGACAACCTTTGGACTGGGAGAAAATATTTGCAAATGATGCGACTGACAAGGGATTAATTTTCAAAATACATATATAAACAGCTCATACAGTTCAATAACAAAAAACCAAACAACCCAACTGAAAAATGGGCAGAAGACCTAAATAGACATTTCTCCACAGAAGACATACAGATGGACAATAGGCACATGAAATGATGCTCATCATCGCTAATTATTAGAGATATACAAATCAAAACTACGATGAGGTACCACCTCACACTGGTCAGAATGGCCATCAATAAAAAGTCTACAAATAATAAATGTTGGAGAGGGTGTGGAGAAAAGGGAACCCTCTTATGCTGTTGGTGGGGATGTAAATTGGTGCAGCCATTATGCAAAACAGTATGGAGGTTCCTCAAAAAACTAAAAATAGAGTAGGCATATGATCCAGCAATCCTACTCCTGGGCATGTACCCAGACAAAACTCTAATTCAACAAGATACATGCACCCCTATGTTCATAGAAGCACTATTTACAATAGCTGAAACATGGAAACAACCTAAATGTTCATTGACAGATGAATGGACAAAGAAGATGTGGTATACAATGCTATACAATGTACAATGGAATATTACTCAGCCATAAAAAAGAATGAAATAATGCCATTTGTAGCAACATGGATGGACTTAGAGATTATCATAATAAGCAAAGTAAGTCAGTAAGAGAAAGACAAATACCATATGATATGTCTTATATGTGGAATCTAAAATATGACACAAATGAACATATCTAGGAAACAGAAACAGACTCACAGAAATAGAGAACAGACTAGTGGTTGCCAAGGGGGAGGGAGGTGGAGGAAGGAAGGATTGAGAGTTTGGGATTAGCAGATGCAAACTATTATATATAGGATGGATAAACAACAAGGTCCTACTGTATAGCACAGGGAACTATACTCAATATCCTGTGATAAACCATAATGGAAAAGAATATGAAAAAGAATATATATATGTGTGTATAACTGAGTCACTTTGCTGTACAGCAGAAATTAACACAACACTGTAAACCAAATATACTTCAATAAAATTAAAAAAAAAAAAGCATGGGTTAAAATCCTGATACCAGACCAAGTAGTCCTCAAGCCAAAGAGTATTAAATAAGACAAAGGGCACTTAAAAGTTAAAAGCTGCATTCCACAATAAAGATATAATACCTATGACTCCATGTACCATGTAACACAGCAACCACTAAGACAAAACATAAATTACAGAAAATGCAGTAAGAACTAGAAACACAGTAATAATGAGAGACTTTAACAGGCCACTCAGTATGAGATAGGTCAAGCGGCCAAAAAATAAGTAAGCATATAAAAGATTTAGATGAAATAATCACTAAGGTAGACTTTTTGGATATATATTGAACACTACATTTTGATAATAGAGAATATACCTTCCTCTCAAGTGCACATGGAATATTCAAAAAAACCAATCATACTTTAGGGCACAAATAAAAGATCAGTAGGTTCCATAAATAGAAATGTTACAAACATCCACCTCTGGTCACAATGTAATAAAACTAGAAAGTAAAAGTAAAACCCAAAAGCAAAAAGGCCTTTCCACTTGGAAATTAAAAGGCCTTGTATTAAATAACTCATGTGATAAGAGAAATATAAACAGAAATGTAAAAATTTCTGAAAAATAATGACAATGAAAGCACTACATATCAGAATCTGAGATACATTAAAGCAACGCAGCGATTTCCCTGGTGGTGCAGTGGTTAAGAATCCACCTGCCAATGCAGGGGACACAGGTTCGAGCCCTGGTCCGGGAAGATCCCCATGCCGTAGAGCAACTAAGCCCGTGTGCCACAACTACTGAGCCTGAGCACCTAGAGCCCGTGCTCCGCAACAAGAGAAGCCACTGCAATGAGAAGCCCGCGCACCGCAACGAAGAGTAGCCCCCGCTCGCCCCAACTAGAGAAAGCCCGAGTGCAGCAACGAAGACCCAATGCAGCCCCCACAAAAATAAGTAAATAAAATAAAAAACAGCCTTAAAAAAAAAAACCAATGCAAAGAGGAAAACTCCTAGCCTTAAACACCTATTTCAATTTTAAAAAGAGAATGAAAATAAGTGAATTAGATTTCTAACACAAAAAGGTAGGGGGGAAAAGTATAACAAAAGAAAGCACATGGTAGCAAATAATAAAGATAAAAGCAGAAATTAATGAAGAAAACAGAAAAACAACAGATCAAGTTAATGAATCAGATCCTTATTCTTTAAAAAATATAGGCAAGGACCATCAAAATGATGGAAAGAGGAAGATCACTTATACTACTTACCATTTTTACATTAATGCACAATGTAAGCATAGTGTTAAAATTTTTTTTTAAAAAAACTTCTGAGCTAAAAAGAATTTTTGTTGAACAGAATTCCTTTTCATCTCACTCACTCACAGTTTCTCCCTTTAGATTACTGAGGTGCCATCTGTCAAAACAACAACTAGATAAATTCTACCTTAATATGTTTTGTGCTATCATTTTTAGGAAATACGTAACAGGTAGGGAGACATTCCATAAAGAATTATAACAAATGGAAAGTTACTCAAGATTGCTAGGCAATTTAAATGTTCTAACAGAAGGAACCGCTATTTGGGAAAAACCTCTCATTTAAACAAGTTTTATCATGAATGTTTGCTGTGTAACTTAGCTTACACGCTAAAGTGACGCATTTGGGGATTCTTCAGGATGATGAAAGACAGTAAGAAAACGTAAATTACTGAGTAATGTTATTATCATAAATTACAGATAGATCAAAAGCATGAACGAATGAGCAGGACAGGCTGAATCAAAGCCCAGCATTGCGAGATCATACACTAATCCACTCTGCTTGATACCAGAGTTCTGGGTATCAAGAAGGAAACAGAACCTACAAGCAAGATAAGCAGAACGGGTACTAGAAGTTGGAGAAATGAGAAGAAAGGAAAAGGTTTGACTTCAAACTATTCTGATATGGAAACCATGTTCTACTTTGGCATAAGATGATGATAATAAACTCATTAATTCAGTAACCACTGATTGTTGGTAGGACATTAGGAGCCACACTCCTTCAGAGGGAAATTTTTTTTCTTAGAAAATTAGTAAAGAAGACAGCACAGGTTTATATACTTAAACAAGAATTTTAAAACCATTTATTTGTAAACATGCTTAGCACTTCTACTTGTCAATGCTGCTAGTTATTTTATGTACCGTAATGAAATCTGTCTTTAAAAAAGTATTGTAATCCAGATTTTCACTATTTTAGACTGACCAAATCATTAAACTGGCCAAATCATTCAGTGTTTCTCTACTTGCATCGCATTGTAAGAACTGAAAGATAATTCCTATTTTCAGGCATAAAACTTATTAAATTACTAAGGATTCCTGGGAAAAGAAAGGTTTTTTTGCCTCAGTAAGTCACAAAATTGTGAAAACACTGCACTTTGTTGATTTGGGGATCAAAACATGAACTTACATGTGTCTGATTTAAATCTCTGAGTAAAGTACACACATAAGATCTTGGCCTCTTCTAGTACCCTCAAGATTTATTAAGAACAATTCTACCTGGTTTAAAATTATGAACAGGTTCACATTGAAAGGAGCCTTAAATTTCTGACAAGTAATAGCTAGGTAAAGACTCTACTCTTGTTATTTAATTGGAATGTTGCAGAAAAGGCCTTAGAAACCACAAACCACAAAAAGAGGACTTTTGGAGGAAAATAATTTATAGGCTTTAGTTTTTTTTACATAGTTGAGCTAAAAGACTTAAAACTATCTCCTGGGTTCTTACCCCTTTCTCCTTGGCTTCCAAAAGGCCATGGTGACTGTACACCTACTTTCCCTAATGTGACCAGTCCTCACCTTGATTTCTTTCCTTATGGCTACGTAAGGTAGACCTCTCATGTGACTGTGATAAAATGTGACTGTCTCCACAGTAAGCTGATTTAGAATCCATGCTCTATTTTGATTGGGAAAGATTACGTATAATGTGTGTCATAATTAGATTACTGGATTCGTCAACTAATGACTCAAGCCCCTAGAGTGCTACCTTTCACAGAAGCCTGAGACTGGTGATTTTATAAAACTGGTCCATACTCTTGTAGAACCAGTCTGCAGGTATGTTTTCCCTAGAAAATTCTAAGGTACCCCAAAATTGATCCAAATACCACATACCTGGGCTGGTACAGTCTCAGAAACACAATGAGGAGAGCAATTATTACTGAATAACCCTTTATTGCCTGAGTTATTGTTGTTACCAATAACTTCACACCACTCTTACTGTCTGCTTTCTCAATCACATTCTTTCTCTCTAGATGTTGTCATTGACTGTTACGGTTCAAATCCTAGCTCTGTGATCTACCACCTATGTGACCTTGAGAACTATATTTAACCTCTGTAAGACTATAAGATGGAGATAGAGTATATACCTCAAAAGAATAAGAGTTAACAGAGATAACTCACGTCAGCCTTACTATACAGTACTTGCCTCAATCTATAGGTACATAGTGCCACAGTAAGCCATGAATAACAATATTGTTTTTAAAATTTAGGCAGTGTATACCCCCTCACTTGCCCATAATAAATGGCTATATCTTTCTATATATCTAGAAAGAAGATATAAGTTTCATATAAGTCCACTAACAGAAAAGAGAGTGAGTTTAAAATGCATTGAGTAAACACAGGGACCATTATAATGTAATGTAGAATTAGGCTATTTAGACCCTACTTCACCAGTACATAATACCATCTTGTAGGGAGGCAGCACATAAGAAGCACAGAACTTAGGATCAGGACACGTAATTCTGTCATTGGTTACCTGTGAAAGCATGGGCAAATCTTTTCACATCTCTGAGCCTCAATTTCCACCATTACTAAGTGAGGTTACGGGTGTGTTTTCCAAACGTTTCTTAAGGAGTGGAAGCCGATTTTTGAATCTTCAGACCTCCGACTACACACCCTCCTCTCTGCCTCCCAAACACCCTTATGGAATGCAGAAAGCTCCACGGAGCAGAGCTTGAAAACCACAGAGATAAACCCTTTACAACTTTATTATCTTAGATACTCCAGCCTAGGCATTCATCAAGTTTAAGACTTCAGGCTCTAAAATTAGATACAGATATAATAAATTAGTGTATCAGTTGTATTTAGTCACAATTCTTAAATATAACTCAAAGTAAAACAAGAAATACCTTAAAATCTGGATATTCTTATTTTCACTTATACTATTAACACCTGAAAAAAAATATTTAAAAATCTGCTTATTAATATATAGAATACTTCATTACCTGAAATTTATTATTTTCAAAAAGTTCAATTTGCAAGTTAATTTTCATCACTTAAGATCTTGACAACACCTAAAACACACACATACAACAACACCAGCAGCAACAAAACTAAATTCTTTTTCCTTTGGGCTTATCTTGTATATGAAAGTATGCTTTAAAATTACAGCCTATGACACTTATCTAGGCTATGTTTATACGACAGAACATGTTCAATTATATGCTCCCTATTTATTGGCCCAATGCTAATCTTGTTGGTATAAGTCTCATTGATATTATCAAGATAGCGCAGCAAGTAAACCTATAGGCCCGTGTCTACATTCCCAGACCTGACCTTTCTCCAGGTACTGTCCAAACTGACTTAAATAGACCCCCTGAATGTCTTCTGACCATTTAAACTGCTTTTCACTGCTTGGAGATGCTTTTAACAGCTCGTATGCTTGGTTAGAAAAGTTACAGAGCAGAGGAACTTCTATCTATAAATCAGAAATAGGTCAGAAATGGGTCTATAAATCTTAAGCAATGGAGCTGAGATAAACAACTAGGATTTTTGGACTATCTCAGTGGAATCTAAGTAAGCAGTTGCCTCAGTGGAAAAATGAATGACAATACAAGTATCAAATCATTGTGAAATACACCTGAAACTAATATAATGTTATATATCAATTATACCTCATTTGAAAAAAAGAATGACAATATTCTAGGTTCAGAATGAGGACTGATGAACAGAAGTAAAGGGAGGTAGGTTCTAGCTCAGGGTGGAAATGGACATTCTAAAAACTAGAGCACCTTGGATATTTACATGCTGGACTTCCTTGTGAGGTGTTCAAACTGAGGGTGGATGAGCATTTGTTGGGATGACAACTTGCCACTGGCTGTCCTCTCTCGGGCAGAGTATTGGACTAGAAGAAGTGTAAAATCTTCTCCAATCTGGACATTCTATGATTTTGTAAGGAGAACATTCAGCAAAAAATGACCAAAAATACAGTGACTTCTCACAGATGATTTCAGTCAACAGCAAAGCCAGATAGGGACAATTCCACTGCTTCCAGCAAGTTTCATGCTTTTGTTTAAAAATTTCGGCTTTAGATAAATTTTAATGAAATCTGTTCCTTTAACACCTCTGCATATATGTTTACAGTCACCTTAAATTCATCTTATCCCAAATCTGGTCTCTTTTCCTTCCCACCTAACCTGTTTTCTAGGGCGTTCTCAGATAGTGATACCATAAACCCAACTTCCCAAGTCAGACATTTCAGTGTCTTCATTCTTCATCTATTCAGTGTCTTCATTCTTCATCTATTCAAACTCCACATTCTGTTGAGTCTATCTCTGTAATACCTTTTAACTCAGGGAAGGAGACTTAAGTGTGGTCAAAAGTTATAAGGAAGGAATCCTGGAATATGCAGTTTAGTTAATTTTAGTCCTATCGTATTCTTTCATGCTTTAATCAACTCTTACTAGACCTGCTACAAAATACCTCATAATGATCCTTCTAGTTTCATTTTCTTACAATCTTCCTTTAAAATCGGAGCCATCTTGCCATACCTTGCCCAAAAACAAAGCTTTGAACTAAGACCAGCACTCAATGCCCTTTACCATCTGGCCTAACCAACCTCCCAGCCTCATCTTCATCTTCACTCCCTTGACACACACTGTGCACCATTCAAAGTTTACTAGCTATGTCCTGAGCATGTCCTGCTCTTTCAGGACCCAGCTTTTACTTATACTCTTCTTTTTCTTACTCCTTTCTTCCCAGCAAAATCCTCTCCAGTTTAGCTTTTAGGGATGTGGAGAAAGAGGTTCAAAACTATGTAGCTGGTAGCAGTGTACACTGATCCAGTCTTTAAAATCAGTGTTCTAATAAAAAGGGAAAGAAAACTGCCCAATGCCTCTGAAAAATATAATTTAATGTAGGGGACTATATCTGGAGGACATGCTCCCCTTACTCTTCCCACATCAAAAGTAGTATGCTTTAATTAAATCATTCATTCATATAAAACACTTAGCACAGGGCCTGGTACAAAGTAGACCTCTGGTAATTATTAATTACTGTTGTTAGCATTTTGATGGTTTACAATGTATTGCTGCTATGAATAGTGCTTCTATAAATACTAGAGGTAGAACTTTCTAAGATCAAGACCAATCAAGTTTCTGCCCTCGTGGGTCTTATATTCTAACGGAGAAAGACACTAACAAAACAAATCAAAAATACAATTTTGGAGATTGGTCAAGTGCAACGATGAGAATAACACAGGGTAGTAATAATATACAGAGAGAAGGAGTTGAGACTACTTAGTTAGGGTAGGTCAGGGAAAGACTTCCTAAAGTGACATGTGAGCTGAATGACAAAAATTCAGCCCTGCAGAGGACTGGGGAACATCTTAAGAGGAAGTGCCAAATGCAAAGGTCCTGAGATGAGAAGGGCTAAGGGTTCACTGACTGCCAGGAAGGAGGCTAGTGAAGCTGCATGTAGTCCAGGGAGAATGGGAGGTCTGCTTGTAGACAGCCAACTGTGTACTGTGTCCAAAGGAATGCTGTGCTTATTAGCAGTTCCTTTCCTAAATTATCCTGAGAAGTTGCTGGTGAGGTTGGCTGGTGGTAGAGCTCACGGGACCTTGAAAAAGTCATACTAATGACTTTGGGGTTTATTCTATAATTGCAGTGGAAAGCCACTGGAGGATTTTAACCAGGGGAATATAATCCTCTAGCGGCTGGGTGGGAAATATACTGAGTAGAAGGAGGCAGTTATGAGGCCACTGGAGTAGTACAGCAGAGGAACTGAAACCTTAACTCTAAAGGAGGCCAGTGATCTAGAGCGGATTGGTGCTGGGATTGGGAATGGGGATTGACTACAAATGGGTACCAGGGATCTTTTTTGGGTGATGAAAATGTTCTAAAACTGATTTGCGGTGATGATTGCACAACTCTAAATTTACTAAATGTCATTGGATTTTACACTTAACATTGGTGAATTTTATGGTATGCAAATTATACCTCAAAAAAGCAGTTCAAAAAGAAAGCAGATTGGCTACTCTTTGTACGTTTTTGTGATGTTTTGTGGGGTAAGAAGAGGGGTGCAAATTAGCTGCCTGGGACCCAGAAGTCAATCAATTAAACCTGAACACTGGCTTTTTCCTGCATCCTGAATACTCCAAAAGGTCTTTATTTCAAGATGACTAGAGGTTGTTTTTAACTCCCCGCCACATGGAGGCACTTTGGCATTACCTCTTTTCCCCTGGATTGAGCCTGGAACTCAATCCCCAAGTGTCTGCAACTCTTATTTGATATACACATGACAGCTATCCAACAATGTCTTAGTTAAGGACCAAGCCTAAGTCACTTTGTACCTTTATTCTCTTAACCAGAATAAATGCAGTGATATATTAATAGGAATACAACGAAAGTTTAAAAAATTGCTTTGAAGTGCTAGACCACCTCTTTCTTATGCACTTTTTAATTTCTTTTCTCACCAAATTCTTTGTTCAGCCTTTTCCTTAGGATTTACGTGGTTCAGGAAATATTTAGTGGTCTCCACTACTACACCTGCCACTGCCCCAGCTGGAGAGCTTTAAAATACAGTAAGTCCCCTGCATACGAACGAGCTCCGTTCTGTGTGTTTGTAAGTCCAATTTGTTCCTAAGTCCAACAAAGTTAGCCTAGGTACCCAACTAACACAATCAGCTATATAGTACTGTACTGTAATAGGTTTGTAATACTTTTCACACAAATAATACATAAAAAAACAAACACAAAAAATAAAACATTTTTAATCTTACAGTACAGTACCTTGAAAAGTACAGTAGTACAGTACAACAGCTGGCATACAGGGGCACGTTCACATCTTTGAAAGCCTGCAACTTGGAGGTTCATATGTAGAAGACTTACTGTATTCATCAATACAGGATTGATTCTATGTGATTTATAAGTATAACTGTATTAGTTTCCTGTAATTGCCATAACAAGTTACCACAAGTTTGGTGGCTTAAAACCATAGCCATTTATTCTTTCACAGTTCTGGGGCCAGAAGTTCAAAATCAGCCTCACGGGGCTGAAATCCAAGTATTGGCAGGGCTGTGCTCCCTTCAGAGGCTCTAAGGAAGAATCCATTCCTTGCCTCTTCCAGCTTCTGGTAGCTGCTGGCATTACTTGACTTGTGGCTGCATCACTCCAATTTATGTCTCTGTGGTCACACTGAATTCTCTTCTTCTGTATCTAATCTCCTCTGACTCCTTCTTATAAGGATACTTGTGTTTGCACTTAGAACCCACCCAGATAACCTCCCATATCAAGACCTTTGACTTTACCCTCTTTCCTTATCCCATTCACAGGTTCCAGGGATTAGAACCTGATATTTTTGGGTGGCCCTTATTCAGTCTACTATACCATATAATTTGGGGCCATCTAGTTTGGGAACAGGTGGTTCACAGAGGCCCTATTTAATGAATTGCGGATTATTACAGTGAATGGCCCTAACATACTAGATAGACAACACTGAGTCCTCTTTGTAGAACACAATATTAAGGGCTCTGCACATACCAAATAACTTGTTAATTTCTGCCCTCTATTTAGGAGTATAATAATATCTCTACGGCCTAAAAACCACTTTACCCACAACACAAATAAAGATAACTCTATAAGTTTTAAAACAATAAATGTGGTACAGAGGTGGGAGGATCAGACTGTCTCCCACCACTCCCTCACCTCCATCCCACGACTTTACACACATGGAAACAGTCCTGCCCGGCTGTTCTCTGGGACAGTGGAACGTGCCAGCCCTGTCCTTCCCGAATCGGCTGCTGAGAAAGCAAGAAGTGGTTTTGCCAGTCTAAAAACCCTGAGAAATAGCCGACTTCACTTTTCTTCTACTTTTCCTTGACCTTAATGTACAACAAGATAAATGAACACAACCTGGAACAGCCTCAGTGGGGACTTGGAGCACAGTTTTGTGGAAAACGATGGTCTCATCTGAGAACTTCTTGTTTCTGATTGATGCAGAACCAGACTCCTCACTTAACAGGGAGGGCTCCAGCTGAAAGGGCCCCTGCACAGCATTTAATACAATCTCATTCTGCATGAGACTGTCCAAGGCTACACATTCCTCTTCATACCTGTCTTCCGCACCCCTCCCCCCGTCCGCCGGAAGCGCGGTAGGAACAGGAGTTAGCAGTAATGTCGGGACAGGATCCCGTTATTTCTACCAAAAGGAATACTATGGTCCCAGAGTTCAGCCACCGTCCCCGGAGGTCTTGCGATCCCCGAAAACGACGGCAGTCCGTTCTGATAAAGAAGCAACTGGCCATCTACCACGTGCAAAACAAACACAAAGGTCTGGAAGGTTCCAGAAATGAAGACGCGCTGCTTCGGGTCCTCCGGAAAACGACCCACCCTCTCACCGGGTCCCGGGTCCCGGGTCCCAGGTTCGCGCCCGCCCCTGTACCTGCGACCAACGCCTCATCCTAGGAGACCGGCCCCATTCCCGCGGGGACGCCGGCGGGCGCGACTGCCGCACCTGCGTCGACTGGGCGGGGCGGCGTGGGCGCGGACGCTGCCCCGCCCACCCCTGCGCCCACTCCTCGTGCGCTCGGGCTCCGGCCGCCGCCTGCTCCAAGCCAGCCGCGCGGGCAACGGTTACCACCTCAGCCGGGCGTGGGGAGGGGGAAGTGGTGCTGTACTATTGCCGCGGGGGCCGGCGCCAGCCCCGGACTCAGTCCCCAGACGCCGTCGCCGGGGCAACCGAGCGCCATTCCGCGCTCTCCCGCCCTCCTCCCCGACCCCAGGAGCCCTAAGGAGGCTGCTGCTTGCACCCCGCAAGCATCAAATCCTGACAGCCCTACCCCAGAAACGACCCTGATTCGGGCCTCCACTTATGCTCTCTGCCTCTCAAGGCGTCTCTCTTTATCTACGGCCTCTTAGACGGTTTCCAAGTCCTACTCTCCCCTCCCCCCACCCCCGGCACCCGAACGCCCCAGGCTATTCTCGAAATTGTTCCGCAAATGATCTTGCCCAGTTCTTACCGACCCTCACAAATCCTATCTCTACCCACAATCTAAGCGTCAAGCCCAATCCTGGCGTTGCCAGTCAGGTCTCCCCGCCCGCCTTCTGACAGTGCCTCCGTACCCCCCTCCGCCAACCCACCCCTCAATTCCCCTTTGACTCTCTCATTTAACAATTCACATTCTGCAGCTCTGCCTTCGCTTATGCCGATCCTCTGTACGGAGTGATTTTCAAGGTTCACAAGTGTTCTCGGGGTAGCTGACCCTCTTGCCTCCGGAGAGTTGTTTCTTCCGCTGTGCTTCACTTGCTCTCTGTCGTTATCGCTAATACAGAACTTATCACATAATGTGATTTGCACACTTAGACCTCTCGGTGCTGCCTAAATTAGTGCTCAGATGGAAGGAATCCAGAAAGGCCTGCGTGTGATAGATGCAACCTGTCGCGTTAATGCTATTGGCTGCCGCGTTATACGGACACCTACAATGAATAACTTTTTATGTGCAAGTTGATTGGAAGTATTAATAAATGCTACATTATCTAATGTAGTTATAAATTTTAATAAAATTAGTATTAAATACCACTGAAGATTGCTTTTTATCGTACCTATGATATAAATTATTCCATTTATTGACTGGGAGAGAGCTAAGATTGCCTATAGAATCAAGTATTTTAATAGGGAATGAAATCAGATTAAATGGACGGATGAATGGTTTAAGTTTTGTGGCTAAACAGAAAGCAATTTTTAATTATATTGTTTTAAATTTTATTCTGTCAATGAGTGTAACATGAGTGTGGCAAGAAAATATTTTAGTTCCTAATATGTGATTTCCATTGATGTCTCATGTTTGTATTTGTACCCTGGGCTCTATGAACAAAGAAAGTTCTTTTTTCTTTAGTTTTGAAGTCTCTAATTGAAATAATATGTTAATTAGAACACTATAAAACTATTTAAACCCACATATGTATGAAAATTATTTTACTATAACTTTTTTTGAATTTTATTTTATTTATTTTTTTATACAGCAGGTTCTTATTAGTTATCCATTTTATACACATCAGTGTATACATGTCAATCCCAATCTCCCAGTTCATCACACCACCACCCCACCCCCCTCCCCTCCACTTCCCCCCCTTGGTGTCCATACGTTTGTTCTCTACATCTGTGTCTCAATTTCTGCCCTGCAAACTGGTTCATCTGTACCATTTTTCTAGGTTCCACATATATGCATTAAGATACGATATTTGTTTTGCTCTTTCCGACTTACTTCACTCTGTATAACAGTTTCTAGATCCATCCACGTCTCTACAAATGACCCAATTTCGTTCCTTTTTATGGCTGAGTAATATTCCATTGTATATATGTACCACAACTTCTTTATCCATTCATCTCTCGATGGGCATTTAGGTTGCTTCCATGACCTGGCTGTTGTAAATAGAGCTGCAGTGAACATTGGGGTGCATGTGTCTTTTGGAATTATGGTTTTCTCTGGGTATATGCCCAGTAGTGGGATTGCTGGGTCATATGGTAATTCTCTTTTTAGTTTTTCAAGGAACGTCCATACTGTTCTCCATAGTGGCTGTATCAATTTACATTCCCACCAACAGTGCAAGAGGGTTCCCTTTTCTCCACACCCTCTCCAGCATTTGTTGTTTGTAGATTTTCTGATGATGCCCATTCTAACTGGTGTGAGGTGATACCTCATTGTAGTTTTGATTTGCATTTCTCTAATAATTAGTGATGTTGAGCAGCTTTTCATGTGCTTCTTGGCCATCTGTATGTCTTCTTTGGAGAAATGTCTATTTAGGTCTTCTGCCCATTTTTGGATTGGGTTGTTTGTTTTTTTAATATTGAACTGCATGAGCTGTTTGTATATTTTGGAGGTTAATCCTTTGTCCATTGATTCATTTGCAAATATTTTCTCCCATTCTGAGGGTTGTCTTTTCGTCTTGTTTGTAGTTTCCTTTGCTGTACAAAACCTTTAAGTTTCATTAGGTCCCATTTGTTTATTTTTGTTTTTATTTCCATACTCTAGGAGGTGGACCAAAAAAGATCTTGCTGTGATTTATGTCATAGAGTGTTCTATAGGAATGTTGTCCTCTAAGAGTTTTATAGTGCCCGGTCTTACATTTAAGTCTCGAATCCATTTTGAGTTTATTTTTGTGTCTGGTGTTAGGGAGTGTTCTAATTTCATTCTTTTACATGTAACTGTCCAGTTCTCCCAGCACCACTTATTGAAGAAACTGTCTTTTCTCCATTGTATATCCTTGCCTCCTTTGTCATAGATTAGTTGACCATAGGTGCGTGGGTGTATCTCTGGGCTTTCTATCCTGTTCCATTGATCTATAGTTCTGTTTTTGTGCCAGTACCATATTGTCTTGATTACTGTAACTTTGTAGTATAGTCTGAAGTCTGGGAGCCTGATTCCTCCAGCTCTGTTTTTTTCCCTCAAGACTGCTTTGTTTATTCGGGGTCTTTTGTGTCTCCATACAAATTTTAAGATTTTTTGTTCTAGTTCTGTAAAAAAATACCATTGGTAATTTGATAGGGATTGCACTGAATCTGTAGATTGCTTTGGGCAGTATAGTCATTTTCACAATATTGATTCTTCCAGTCCAAGAACATGGTATATCTCTCCATCTATTTGTATCATCTTTAATTTCTTTCATCAGTGTCTTATAGTTTTCTGCATACAGGTCTTTTGTCTCCCTAGGTAGGTTTATTCCTAGGTATTTTATTCTTTTTGTTGCAATGATAAATGGGAGTGTTTCCTTAATTTCTCTTTCAGATTTTTCATCATTAGTATATAGGAATGCAAGAGATTTCTGTGCATTAATTTTGTATCCTGCAACTTTACCTAATTCATTGATTGTCTCTGGTAGTTTTCTGGTGGCATCTTTAGGATTCTTTATGTATAGTATCATGTCATCTGCAAACAGTGACAGTTTTACTTCTTCTTTTCCAATTTGTATTCCTTTTATTTCTTTTTCTTCTCTGATTGCTGTGGCTAGGACTTCCAAATCTATGTTGAAAAATAGTGGTGAGAGTAGACATCCTTGTCTTGTTCCTGATCTTGGAGGATATGCTTTCAGTTTTTCACCATTGAGAATGAGGTTTGCTGTGGGTTTGTCATATATGGCCTTTATTATGTTGAGGTAGGTTCCCTCTCTGCCCACTTTCTGGAGAGTTTTTTTAAATTATAAATGGGTGTTGAATCTTGTCAAAAGCTTTTTCTGCATCTATTGAGATGATCATATGGTTTTTATTCTTCAACTTGATAATATGGTGTATCACATTGATTGATTTGCGTATATTGAAGAATCCTAGCATCCCTGGGATAAATCCCACTTGATCGTGGTGTATGATCCTTTTAATGTTGTTATTGGATTCTGTTTGCTAGTATTTTGTTGAGGATTTTTGCATCTATATTCAACAATGATATTGGTCTGTAATTTTCCTTTTTTGTGGTATCTTTGCCTGATTTTGGTATCAGGGTGATGGTGGCCTCATAGAATGAGTTTGGGAGTATTCCTTCCTCTGCAATTTTTTGGAAGAGTTTGAGAAGAATGGGTGTTAGCTCTTCTCTAAATGTGTGATAGAATTCGTGCGTGAAGCCATCTGATCCTGGACTTCTGTTTGTTGGAAGATTTTTAATCACAGTTTCATTTTCATTACTTGTGATTGGTCTGTTCATATTTTCTGCTTCTTCCTGGTTCAGTCTTGGAAGGTTATACCTTTCTAAGAATTTGTCCATTTCTTCCAGGTTGTCCATTTTATTGGCATAGAGTTGCTTGTAGTAGTCTCTTAGGATGCTTTGTATTTCTGCGGTGTCTGTTGTAACTTCTCCTTTTTCATTTTTAATTTTATTGATTTGAGTCCTCTCTCTCTTTTTCTTGATGAGTCTGGCTAATGGTTTATCAATGTTGTTTATCTTCTCAAAGAACCAGCTTTTAGTTTTATTGATCTTTGCTATTGTTTTCTTTGTTTCTATTTCATTTTTTTCTGCTCTGATCTTGATGATTTGTTTCCTTCTACTAACTTTGGGTTTTGTTTGTTCTTCTTTCTCTAGTTCCTTTAGGTGTAAGGTTATATTGTTTAATTGAGATGTTTGTTGTTTCTTGAGGTAGGATTGTATTGTTATAAACTTGCCTCTTAGAACTGCTTTTGCTGCATCCCATAAGTTTTGGATTGTCTTTTTTTCATTGTCATTTGTCTCTAGGTATTTTTTGATTTCCTCTGATTTCTTCAGTGATCTCTTGGTTATTTAATAACGTATTGTTAGCCTCCATGTGTTTGTTTTTTTAATGTTTTTTTCCCTGTAATTGATTTCTAATCTCATAGCGTTGTGGTCAGAAAAGATGCTTGGTATGATTTCAATTTTCTTAAATTTACTGAGGCTTGATTTGTGACCCAAGATGTGATCTATCCTGGAGAATGTTCCATGTGCACTTGAGAAGAAAGTGTAATGTGCTGTTTTTGGATGGAATGTCCTATAAATATCAATTAAATCTATCTGGTCTATTGTGTCATTTAAAGCTTCTGTTTCCTTATTAATTTTCATTTTGGATGATCTGTCCATCGGTGTAAGTGAGGTGTTAAAGTCCCCACTATTATTGTGTTACTGTCGATTTTCTCTTTTATATCTGTTAGCAGTTGCCTTATGTATTGAGGTGCTCCTATGTTGGGTGCATATATATTTATAATTGTTATATCTTCTTGGACTGATCCCTTGATCATTATGTAGTGTCCTTCCTTGTCTCTTGTAACATTATTTATTTATTTATTTATTTAATTAATTTATTTATTTATGGCTGTGTTGGGTCCTCGTTTGTGTGCGAGGGCTTTCTCCAGCTGTGGCAAGTGGGGGCCACTCTTCATCGCGGTGCGCGGGCCTCTCACTGTCGCGGCCTCTCTCGTTGCGGAGCACAGGCTCCAGACGCGCAGGCTCAGTAATTGTGGCTCACGGGCCCAGCCGCTCCGCGGCATGCGGGATCCTCCCAGGCCAGGGCTCGAACCCGTGTCCCCTGCATTGGCAGGCAGACTCTCAACCACTGCGCCACCAGGGAAGCCCCATTCTTTATTTTAAAGTCATTTTATCTGGCATGAGTATTGCTACTCCAGCTTTCTTTTGATTTCCATTTGCATGGAATATCTTTTTCCATCCCCTCACTTTCAGTCTGTATGTGTCCCTAGGTCTGAAGTGGGTCTCTTGTAGACAGCATATAGATGGGTCTTGTTTTTGTATCCATTCAGCAAGCCTGTGTCTTTTGGTTGGAGCATTTAATCCATTCACGTTTAAGGCAATTATCGATATGTGTGTTCCTATTACCTATTTCTTAATTGTTTTGGGTTTGTTTTTGTAGGTCCTTTTCTTCTATTGTGTTTTCCACTTAGAGAAGTTCCTTTAGCATTTGTTGTAGAGCTGGTTTGGTGGTGCTGAATTCTCTTAGCTTTTGCTTGTCTGTAAAGCTTTTGATTTCTCCATCGAATCTGAATGAGATCCTTGCTGGGTAGAGTAATCTTGGTTGTAGGTTCTTCCCTTTAATCACTTTAAATATGTCATGCCACTCCCTTCTGGCTTGTAGAGTTTCTGCTGAGAAATCAGCTGTTAACCTTATGGGAGTTCCCTTGTATGTTATTTGTCATTTTACCCTTGCTGCTTTCAATAATTTTTCTTTGTCTTTAATTTTTGCCAATTTGATTATTATGTGTCTCAGTGTGTTTCTCCTTGGGTTTATCCCGTATGGGACTCTCTGTGCTTCCTGGACTTGCGTGGCTATTTCCTTTCCCATGTTAGGGAAGTTTTTGACTATAATCTCCTCAAATATTTTCTCTGGTCCTTTCTCTCTCTCTTCTCCTTCTGGGACCCCTATAATGCGAATGTTGTTGCGTTTAATGTTGTCCCAGAGGTCTCTTAGGCTGTCTTTATTTCTTTTCATTCTTTTTTCTTTATTCTGTTCCACAGCAGTGAATCCGACCATTCTGTCTTCCAGGTCACTTATCTGTTCTTCTGCCTCAGTTATTCTGCTATTGATTCCTTCTAGTGTAGTTTTCATTTCACTTATTGTATTGTTCATCTCTGTTTGTTTGTTCTTTAATTCTTCTAGGTCTTTGTTAAACATTTCTTGCATCTTCTTGATCTTTGCCTCCAATGTTTTTCCAAGGCCCTGGATCATCTTCACTATCATTATTCTGAATTCTTTTTCTGGAATGTTGCCTATCTCCACTTCATTTAGTTGTTTTTCTGGGATTTTATCTTGTTCCTTCATCTGGTACATAGCCCTCTGCCTTTTCATCTTGTCTATCTTTCTGTGAGTGTGGTTTTTGGTCCACAGGCTGCAGGATTGTAGTTCTTCTTTCTTCTGCTGTCTGCCCTCTCTTATTATTTTATTATAATTTAATTGTAACATTCTTTGCATTTTGAAGTATCTTGCAGTTTTACTTCATGGTATTTTTCTGATATTGAATATAGAAGAGCTTCTTAGCTTTTAAAATAATTTAGAGATAAAGGAAGGGGTCCAGAGTTAATTTACCATTCATCCAGTCATTTCACATATATTCACAGAGCACCTGATGGAAACGTGTTGAAAATATAGCTGTGAATCAAAAAAAAAGTCCCTACCCTCATGGAGTTTACATTCTTGTAGAAGAAGAGGAGCAATGTGCAGAGAGGCAAGTTCAAATATGTCAGATGGTGATAAGTATTAATGAGACATGTAAGGATGTTAATTTCATAGTTTGGTCTGAGAAGGGCTTATTGATAAAGTGACATTGAACAGAGGTCTCCTTCTAGAGGGAGGAGCCATATTGTAGAACACAGCTCCCCAAGCGTGTGCTTGGTGTATTTAAGAATCAGCCAAAAAGCCAGCTTGGCCTGAGCAGAGTGGACCAGCCAGAGGAGGTTAGGGTTCTGGTCATATAGGGCCCAAGTCACCAAGAGCTTGTTAGTAAGAGTCCATGCCTCGATCCAGCGTTGTTATTTGTCTCCCTTCTTTGGGTTTCTACTCTGGACCAGACCCTATGCTGGGCACTGGGGGAAGATACAAAGAAGCTCCAGTTTCCGCCCTCAAATAACCAGTGTCCTTTTTATTGTTGAATGGCTGCTGGCCTTTGTGAGGTGCAGTTAAGGACTGTTGGTTGATTAGAGGATAGTTCAGGAATAAGGAACCCAGAGCTGGTCTGAGCTTTGTCACTACCTATACAGTCTTGGGCAAGCCATTCAACCTGTTGGAGCATTAGTATTTTCATCTGCAAAATGCTAGATGTAGAAATTATCACAAGAGATATTTCTAACTCAAAAAACCCCCCCAAAACCTGCCTATGATTCTATAAAACCAAAAAATAGAACTTTATCTTAGTACAATAGCACTGATTAAAAGTGTACTAGGAAAGCACTTCAGACATCACATACATGTTGTATATGTAGGGTCATTTAAAATTTAATTCATGATTTGCTTAGTTAAAAAAAAATCTTGTTTCACCCAACACAGTGAGTTTTGTAAATGAGTGGTAGTTTTAAAAATATAGTGTAGATTATATAAAAAATTTTAACCATGTGTTTCCTTTATAACTTCAACCTTAAAGATTTTTTGCCAAAGGTCTTCAAAACTAAATGCAGTGCTAAACCAGAGTTACAGAGTAGCCTGGATTTTGGTATAGATATTTTCTCTTTCTGATTATGGTTTAAAAATTTCTATTTCAAACACTATTTGACAGCCATATTTCCCTAGTGCCTGGTAGAATGCAGACACATAGAACTGACTCAATATATATTGTGGAGGAAATAAATGGCAAATCACCTCCAATAATTTTTTTCAAGTAGATATGGTATAAAACATTAGAGACTGTATAGTTAATGTTCTAACATTTTCTTTCCACTAAGACTACAAGAAAAGAAATGTATTTAGTAAGAAAGTTTGAAACAACAAGATCCTACTGTATAGCACAGGGAAGTATATTCAGTGTCCTGTGATAAACCTGTGGAAAAGAATATGAAAAAGAATGCATATATATATATATATATATATATATATATATATATATATATGTATAACTGAATCACTTTGCTGTACAGTAGAAATTAACACATTGTGAATCAACTATACTTCCATAAAATGTATTTTTAAAAAGAAAGTTTGATCTCGTTCAACAAATATTTATTAAACACCAACTATATGCCAAGAACATCAGTGAACAAAACAGACAAACCCTGCCCTCATGGAACTTATTCTAGTTGGGAGAAACAGATCATAAATAAACACTTGTCCTAATTAACATATTAGAACATGGTGAGTGCTATGGATACAGGGAAGAGGGAGCGTGGGATGTATGGACCTTCAAATAGAGCAGAGAAGGACCCACCTGCTTCCCAGGTGCGGTTGCAATTAGATTTCTAGAAATATTGCCTGACGGGGTGGACTGGGAGATGAGCAATTTCTAACTTGTGGTTACTTTCTAAACACGTTTTTAAAGAAGACTTTCATATACCATCCTAAGTGCAGGAATGTATTTGCTCTTTAGAGTTGATTGAGGTTTTAAAAATCAACTTTATTGATATATACCTCATTTACAATAAAATTCATTCATTTTAAGTGTACAGATTGATGTGTTTTGAGAAATATACATACATAGTAAACAGCACTCCAGTCAAGGTGTGGAACATTTCCATTGACCCAGAAATCTCCTTTGCATCCCTTTGCAGTCAGCCTCTCCCCCCAACACTGATATGAGTTAAGTTTTTTAAAAATGCAAGTCCTTGAGTTTTGAGGATAAAGACTTTGTTTTACAGAAGAATTAAAAGGGATAGAAGTAGGAGATTGAAGCCAAATAACTAATAAAATGAAGGCAGATTGCGTTTTCTCCTCTAGGCTGTTTCTGCCGTTGTGGTCAATCACCGTTGTCACTAGCGTTTTTGAAGCTGGCTCCGGTTCTTCCAAAATAAACTTATGCCCTTTATCATAACCATCTATTGTTTAAGATTTTAATACTGCTGTTTCTGCTGAGCTATATTCTTATTAAAATCCTTTACTTCTCAGAAGTTATGGATATATTTCTACCAGTTTTTTAGAATAATAGCTTACTATGCTAATTCCTAGAACAGTTATACTTTTTGCCAGGTATCTAAAATGTAGTATATGCTATCAGGTATTATTATTATTTGGTTCTTTATGCATTTGGCAGTTTTTGGGACATCCACCCACAACCATGCTCAGCATGGTGAAGTGATGAACCGATTAATTATAGTGTCATATTTTATAATCTTTCTTCACCTTTTACAAGTACCTTTTAAAAAACCTTTTTACTGCGGTAAAATGTACGTAACATAAAATTTACCATTTTAACCATTTAAAGTGTTTAGTTCAGTATATGCACATTGCTTGACAACCATCACCACCATCCATCTCTAGAACTTTTCCCCCAGCTGAACTCTGTACCCATTAAACTCTAACTCTCCATTCGCCCTCCCCCCAGCCCCTGGCAACCACCATTCTACTTTGTCTCTGCGAAACTGACTATTCTAGGTACCTCATATAAGTGGAGTAATACAGTATTTGTCCTTCTGTGACTGGCTTATTTCACTTAGCATAATGTCCTCAAGTTTCAACAATGTTGTAGTACGTATCAGCATTTCCTTCCTTTTAAAGGCTGAATAATATTCCACTATTGTTTGATATATATATATATATATATATATATATATATACACACACACATATCACATTTTGTTTATCCATTCATCCATCTATGGAGTTCTTGAGTTTTTTTTAAACTAATTTTATTGAGGTATAATTTCTGTTTATTAAAGTGCATTTATTTAAAATGTACCGTTTGATGAGTTTTCATAGATACACATTCGACCCTTGAACAACAAGGGTTTGACCTGCGCGGGTCTACTTATACGTGGATTTTTTTCCAATGATAAATTCTACAGTACTACACGATCTGCGATCTGCAGTTGGTTGAATCCTCGGCGCAAAATCGAGGAAACAGAGGGCTGACTAGACAGTTACACACAGCTTTTCGATTGCGTGGGTGGGGGGAATCTGTGCCCCTAACCTTCATGTTGTTCAGCTGTGTACTCCTGTGAAACTACCACCTCAGTCAAGACTAACATTTTCATCATTCCCAAAAGATCTGAATTGATCGTGCTCTGATAATTTTATGACAGCCCTCAGGGTGGTTAGTGAAGCAGATGCTGTAAACTGCATAAGCAGCATGCATTTCCCCTTCCTCTTTTCTCGGAGAATTCCACTTTGCACATTCAACACAGCATTCTACAGAGCCATGACATTGCTTCAGGGGAAGGTCTAGCAGGTGCATCCTGATGATTTTTAAACTAATCTTTGGGCTTTCAGTCCTCTTTCAAGTGACTGTTTTCAGGTGAGGCTTTTTGGCATTTAGCGATGAGGGAAGGTGGGAAGGTCGGCTTGGAAGTTTTCCTCACTCTGAAAAAGGAGACACATGAAGAGATAATTCTTTTTGCCTCTGAAAGGTTGCCTAGAGAGACTGAAAAGTTTAAAATAAGGTTGATTTTTGTCTATTTGGGATGGTTCTGAGACGTTCCTTTTAAGAAAAACTGAATAAACTTCCAAACCTACAATTTAACAACTTATTGTCTACAGTTACTTTGATGATGATTTAGTAAGCCAGAAGAGCCACTAGGTGTCACTCTGACTTTATTATTTTTTATTTTCAGAGACAATCTAGTGACATTTTCAATCTTTGAAATATTAAATTTAAAGGCATTCCAAAAAATCCAATAAGTTAAATCACATTTAAAATGCTGAAAAAGATAAAGACACATGGGTTGCTATGAAAAGTTAAAATCAATAAATGAGAATTTTGAAAAGAACAAATTAATTTTTCCTTAGGTGAAGTTAACAAATAGAGTGATGAGTGATTTCTAAGAAGTCAAAACAGTGATTAGGCAAATGACATTTAAAACAGTGTTTGGTATAGGTGTGCCAGAAGAATAGGAGAGGCAATATGACTGAAGTCTTTTTCTGCTTTGGGACCATATTCACAGTAACAGAGCAACATTAACTCAATTACGACACTGGGAATTTTTCATATAGAGACAGAAAGCAAAGTTGTGAGGTGCATTGGATCTATTTATCATGAAGGGAAGAACTTGATAAGAAGGTAGGAGTAATCCTAAGTTAGAGGCAGAAGGAAGGAGGGAAGACGTAGAGAGAAAACAAGATTCGAAGGTACCTCTTTGAGACTGCACTAAGCTTCCCTAAACTTTTTCCTAAATCAGGAAGAACAATGAAGGTTTCACTGTGTTTACTCAGAACTCTCGGTTGCAAGTAACAGAAACCCAACTCCAGCTATTTAAGGAAAAAGTACACATGTGTTTATAGGCTTACCAAACTGGTAAGAATGGGGTAGCTTCAGATATGGCTGTATCTGGTTAAGGAAAGCAATTCTCAAAGTGTGCTCTGGGGATCTTGGAGAGTTCCCTGAGACCCTTTTGGGTCTGCAAGGTCAAAGCCATTTTCATAATAATACTAAGACGTAGTCTTAGTGCCTTCCTCTGTCAGCACCTTGAGACAATAGGGTTGTTTTTCTCTCTCTAGGGAGGAAAGAGGGCCCAATTTCATACTCTAATTAGAGTTTGAGTCCAAATCACATACCCTAACAGAAGTTATCCTTATGAATTAGCAATGCTGGCCACAGAGACATAAATTATGCAAAAGACCTACCTTAAACTGAGATTCCATTCCTGAGTGTCTGACAATTTTAATTTTATGCTCACTTATGCTGCTTGCAGGATGACTCTGGTCAGATTATTTAGGCTTTTCATGGCCTCTATGTCCTTACCTCTAAAAAAGGATACATTCGTTGATTGTGAGCAATGGAAGATGGGGAAAAAGTTATTCTAACCCTGATCTATCAGTTGCTACAATGAATGTCCACCAAATGAAGTTCTATATGTTTTTTTTTCAGATTGTATATACATTTTCATTAAATATTTATGTCAAATATTTTTGGTGATAATGTAAAATAGAGGTTTCATTAGTCCACAAGCACTGAGTTCTATTCATCACTGTTTACCTTGTTCTTATTTCCTTTGCCTTTTGATTTTGGCTTTATTACTTTTAATAGTAAATGTTGATTCTGTGAAATCCCATTTTTTACAAAATGAATCAGGAGCAAGATCATAAGTGCCATAAAAAATAATTTTCAGAAAAAAACTTCATTTACTTAGGATTTTATTTAAATGTATATACATATAGGTTTTAATAATGGAGTGAAAGAAAAACCAGCGTTTCTCCTTTCATTCTTTTTTTGTTTTTAATTTTTATTTATTTATTTATTTATTTTTGGCTGTGTTGGGTCTTCGTTTCTGTGCGAGGGCTTTCTCTAGTTGTGGCAAGCGGGGGCCACTCTTCATCGCGGTGCGCGGGCCTCTCACTGTCACGGCCTCTCTTGCTGCGGAGCACAGGCTCCAGACGCGCAGGCTCAGCAATTGTGGCTCACGGGCCTAGTCGCTCCGCGGTATGTGGGATCTTCCCAGACCAGGGCTCGAACCCGTGTCCCCTGCACTGGCAGGCAGATTCTCAACCACTGTGCAACCAGGG
The DNA here is from genome assembly GCF_949987535.1 of Balaenoptera acutorostrata. Lineage (NCBI taxonomy): Eukaryota > Metazoa > Chordata > Mammalia > Artiodactyla > Balaenopteridae > Balaenoptera > Balaenoptera acutorostrata. Next base: position 49,980,993 of record NC_080068.1, on the reverse strand, counting down.
AAGCCCTCTCCTTTTATTCTTAATTTATAAATTAAGCTGCAAAAGGAAGCCCCAATAAAAACTGCATAATTACTCTTAGGAATCAGACAATATTTACCATCTACTTTCATTTTGTACACCTTTTGTTTCCACTAAAGTACTATCATTACATTAAAATGAGATTTTACTTTTTTTTGTCTTTGAGCCCTACAGATAGTTACTACTGAAAAGCAAATAACACTTGACATGTGTTGTACATTAAACACCATCTAGTCTTCTTTGCATATTATATCTGCTTCTCTATTATATTAACTTTTCATTAACTGTGGGTACAAACACCCAAATTAAATTGATATCAAAATGTCAGTTTCCAACATAATTCACATTATCAAGTACTTTTAAACAGAAAAAGTTTTAGCAAACTATCTCTTGGAAATAATCCTAAATTGTTCCAATAACTTGATAACTGAAGTTTCTGGGTAAAAGATATAGTTATCTTGCACTATTTAAATTTTTAATAGACAGTATTAATGTTAAATTTTATATAACATTATTACAAAATTCCATTGCTAACCTGAAATCAGAACAACATTCCACCTTGTGTGTCTATTACTTGCCAGATATTAAGTATTTCTTTTCATTTAAAGAATGGATAACAAACTGTCTTGCAGTAGATAACAATTAAAATATAGAAGAAAGCCTGCCTCCTGTTTGTATTGAATCAAACAAGGAGAAATTTGACTGGAGAGTCCTATTTCAAGATGAGAGGCCGGTCATATATTTTACTTGGCATTTTCTTCCAATGAACAAAATAAAGCCCTTGTGCTACCACCTTGACACTTACTTAAATGTTTACCAAATCCTCTTTGCAAACTTGGCTGCACAGCAGAATCGCCCAGTTTTTTAAAAAATGTCAATGCCTGTGCCTCACCCCCAGGGATTCTGCTTTAACTGGAACAAGATGGGGCTAATCTATCAACTATTTTTCTACTCCTTGCTAATTAGCCATCTGTATGGTATTTTTAACTGTCTACGTTTTATCAGCTGTAAGACTGTTTTGATTGGTCAGGTCTCTGTGGGGAACTGAATTCCGCATAGCAGTGCTTACTGAGCAGAAAGGTTGCGGTGCCTCTGTTTGCCTTGATCCATTTTCCTCTCACTTCCTTACTCTTTCTCTCAGAGGAGGCAAGTGGCTGTCTCCGCAGCTGCGGTGGCTGATCATCACTGAAAGGGCCAAAGAAAGAACTGAGCTGCCTCCTGGATATTTTTTCCAGGGAAGGTTAATTTACCATGCTTTTTTCCATTTTTCTCTACATCCTGGAAAAAACTTTTTTTTTTTCTTTTACAAGAAACAAACTGAACTTATTGCTGAAAAACAGAGGCAAAAAGTTTTAGCACAGCTTCTCAGTTTGGGACAAGTTAGAAACTCCTGAAGCGAGCAGAAGCATAGTAAGTGCTTTCTTTCTTTTAAAGCTACTTCTGGGAAGAGTTGGGGGGGGGGGGGGGGCGCGGCTATTGTAATGGTAAATTTCACTCGGAGAGGAAGAAAGGGTTGATAATCAATCAGAATTGAGGGATTCAGTTGAGTTTTTGCAATTTTCTTACTACATTGTAAGATGACTTGAAGTTTCTCTGGAAAAGTGTTGCTGTGGGTGTGTGTGAAATAAAGGCAGTCTTGAGAGTGACATTGAAAGAAGTTTTTTTTGAACAGAGTAGAGAGAGATACACCACTCGGGGGCTTCAGTGAGAACCGGGAATTCCAGGAGGAGAGTTTACATTCAGAAATGTTGAAGTGAAAAATCCTCCTGGCTCAACATCTTGGAGTTAAGCTCGGAAGAACCCTTTACATCTGAAAGAATTTGTTCCTGGAAACCTCTTTTTCGGCCAGCGTGGATCATGAAGGATGGGATAATGTGCTATACGAGCACCGCTTTCTTGAATCTGCTGCAGGCATTTAAAATTTAACTTGCGGGTTCATGTGTTTGGCATGATGAGGACCATGGAGAACTTCGCTGAGACCAGTGCCACACTAAACCCTAACAGGACCCCCAGGGGAAGGTACGTTTATCTGGAAGCGTTCCTGCAGGGAGGAGCTCCCTGGGGTTTTACTTTGAAAGGTGGCCTGGAGCATGGAGAACCATTAATCATCTCTAAGGTATGTTTCTTTTTCCAATATTGTCTTTATTGAAATTGCTTTTTCAACTTTTGTCAGGTCTGTCAAAAACACAAAATAATGCCGAGGATTGCCTGGATATTGCTTAATTTGCTGTTTCATACCTTTCTGATTATATCTGGACATATTTTGCATAGCTTGGTGTTTGAAAGAAAAATGTGTCTCGTGCATTTATTCTGTGAAATCCCAGGGAAAAATGTGCTTGTTTAATGGATAATCTCTTTTTGTGAATGAAATAGTATAAAACCAGCTACCACATGATCTTTTCAGTTATGAATCAGATTAAAGATTAACAGCATAGTTAAGGTAGTGGCATGGTGTATATTTGTGTATGAGTGCCTTTATTTAGCATATGGCTAGAAAACTATCTTCTCTTTCTCCTTTCAACTGGAAGTATCTAGCATTCCAAAATATTTTAGAATTTGTTTGCAATTCTGGATAATTGATTGCACACATATTATTTATTGCTTTTTGCACACTCAGGAGAATTAAATCAGCTTTCAATATAATCCAAGGGCAAAACAGCATTTCTGCCTCTTCTGTTTATCTATGTATTTAAGCCAATTTTTAAACCTTCGTCATCCTGCAACATGCCTCAATTCTTCATATATCTTTGGTGTGGATAGGTATACCCATTGAATGAATCCTTTTTGTGCATTAGGTTTATTGTTTCTGCTTTTCCCTAAAACTTCAGAGATTAAGAAAGATTACAGAGATTTCTTTTATTTTTATTTTTTAAATAATTTTTTAAAAAAATTATTCATTAATTTATTATTTATTTATTTATTTTGGCTGAGCCAGGTCTTAGTTGAGGCATGAGGGATCTTCACTGCGGCATGCATGCGGGATCTAGTTCCCCGACCAGGGATTGAACCCTGGCCCCCTGCATTGGGAGCGCAGGGTCTTACCCACTGGACCACCAGGGAAGTCCCCAGAGATTTCTTTTAAAATTTCAGAATATTAACAGTCTAAAACAACAGAATATAAGTGCTTTTCACACCTTAGCATTACTCAAGAAACATCTGTAATTGAGGGGAAATTTAGTTTTAGTTGGAGAGTGGGAAAGAGGTAGATATGCATTTTGCCTGAGCTCTATTACCTACTTAAGGTTAGTTTTCATATCCCACCAAAATGTGTGTTTTGAGAGAGACAAATGATTCTTACTGTGGGTGAGCCAGTGGGAACTGTTTTCCAGCAGTCAGCCAAGAACGTGCAGAATAGCACTGTAAACTGTGTGACTTTTCCTTATCTTTCCTAAGAAAACAAAAGATATGTATACATATATGTGCATCAGTTAGGAAGACTTCCAGCTATAAGTAACTGGAAACCCGACTGATAGTAACCTAAGTAAACTGGGGTTAGTTTTTCTCATATTACAAGAAGTCTGGAGTTAGGTTGTCCAGGCAAGGAGCAGCAGTTCAATAATGTCATCAAGAATTTCACTTAGCTCTCCACTCTGCCTTCTTTATAATGTTGACTTTTGTCTTCATGGTGGCAAGATGGATGCCATATCACTGGCATTGCATCTTCATTCTGGGCAGGGTTTTGGCTTTTGGTTTTGGCTTTTGGTTTGGAACCCTCCCTATCAAACTTGTGCTTACATCTTGTTGACCAGAACTGTGCCACATACCTATCCTTAGACCGATTATTGGCCAAGGGGAATGAGGCTACCATGACTAGTTTAGACCAGTCAGGATTTCTCTCCTGGGTTCTGTGATAGAAACTTAGCCTTCCTGATGTCAAGGAATCTCTGCCCACTATTTGAACAAATTGAGGTTCTGTTTTCAGGAAGAAGGAGGGAGTGGGTGCTGGGTAGACAGTTGAGAATGTCTGCCACAGACATAAATATCATCTCTGCATTTCAAAACTCTGGTTTACATTCAATTTGCCTGGTCTTTAATGTTAAGATATTATGTATCTGCTCACTAGAATACAGTTTCCTGTCAAACAGGCCTAATCCTACCACTAAGGAGCCACTCTTCTAAGGCTCCATTATATCTGCAGAATGGGGGGTAAACGATTATCTCCCTTATTGGAATGTGTGGGGATCAAATGAGACCGTGTATTTAGAACAGCTAGCATAGGGGCTGGTACACAGAAAGAGCTCAAAAAAAAAAAAAAATCTTAAAGATTATGACTATTGCTTTTCATTAGTCTAAGAGACATTGTATTAGGATACAGATTTGTCTGATCTACAAAGATCCAAAATAGCAGTAGCTTAAGCAATATAGGAATTTATATCTCTCTCACATGACAATCTGAGCATAAGCCAAACTGAAAGATGGCTGCAAGGGGTCAGGGACCCAAGTGCCTTCTACTTTCTTACTTTCATCCTGATGCCCTGTCTGCATGGTGCAAGGTGACTTGTCCCAACATCTGCTTTCCAGTCCGTAAGAAGTGGAAAAAGAAAAGAGAAGACAATCTCCTTCCTTTCAAGGGTATAATCTGGCGTAATCTGCTCTGTCCAATATGGTAGCCACCAGACACGTGTGGTCCATTTCAATGAAAAGTAACTAAAATGGGACTTACCTGGTGGCGCAGTGGTTAAGAATCCGCCTGCCAATGCAGGGGACACGGGTTCTATCCCTGGTCCTAGAAGATCCCACATGCCGTGGCGCAACTCAGCCCGTGCGCCACAACTACTGAGCCCGCGTGCCACAACTACTGAAGCCCTCGCGCCTAGAGCCCGCTCTCCACAACAAGAGAAGCCACCGCAATGAGAAACTCATGCACTGCAACGAAGAGTAGGCCCTGCTCGCCGCAACTAGAGAAAGCCCACAGGCAGCAACAAAGACCCAACGCAGCCAAAAATAAATAAATAAATAAATAAATTTATATTTTAAAAAGTAACTAAAATGAAATACAATTTTAAATTCTGTTTCTCATATCCACTAGCCAGATTTCAAGTGCCACATTGCTTCAAAGCTCTTGAATCTCTCTCCCCATCCTGTCTGTCTGGCAAACTCATATTCATCCAAGCTCCATTTCTTCCTCTCTCTGAAGTTTACCTGACTTCATCAAGCTGGGTTAGGTGATCTCTCTTCTACTCTCCAATAACATGCATTTATTACACCAAATCATAATTTTAAAATTTATGTTGACTGTCTTCTCAGCAGTCTGAAAGCCTCTTGAAAGGCTGTGACTATTTTCTTTTCATCTCTACCACATCTAACTCAGCCCGGGTACACAAATATTTGTTGAGAAAATGAAAAGGCATGGGCTATGTCTTATTCATCTTGCATTTCCAAGATCTAGCAGAGTGCCTGGCACAGGGTAGGTGCTTGATAACTTCTATTGAAGTAATAGGCAAAGACAAAACAGAGCAGGGGGGCAGTCTAAGCAGGGATGCAGAGTCCCATGAGACGAGGATGCCAGGCAGATCTCCAGACATGGAACGTGTATGTTTCCCATTGCTACCATAAAAATTACCACCAACTTAGTGGCTTAAACAACACAAACTTATTATCTTACAGTTCTGTAGGTCAGAAGTCTAACACAGGTCTCACTGGGCTAAAATTAAGATGTCAACAAGGCTGTGTTCCTTTTTGGAGGCTATAGGGGAGGCTCTGTTTCCCTGCCCTTTCCGTCTTCTAGAAGCGACCCCCATTCCCCGGCTCATGGTCCCGTTCCTCAGTCTTCAAAGCCAGCAATGGCAGGTTGAGTCCTCACATCGCATCACTCTGATCTCTAACTTCTGCCTCCCTCTTCCAATTTGAAGTACCCTTGGGATTACATTGGGCCCACCAGGATAATATCCCTATTTTAAGATCAGTTGAGTAATGACCTTAATTCTGTCTGCAACCTTAATTCCCCTTTGCCATGTAATCTAACATATTCACAGGTTCCAGGGATTAGAACGTGGATGTATTTGCGGGGAGAGGGCTTTATTTTGCCAACCAACAGGGAGTTTGAACATTGATGAAAGTCCACGTAATTAAGACAATACCAAGGATAAGACAAAAGTTAAGTTTAGTGGCTGATTGTGTGTATCCCAGACCTTTTTTCTAGGACTATGAAAAAAGTGCCCATTAGCTCATATTGCTGCTCACCAAATGTTCACTATTCCCCTAATGTAGGGTGACCCCCATTGTAAGTGAAGGGAAGGGTTAGTACACATTAAGTCTTTGATATGAAAGGCAGGTACATTTATACAAAGCAGTTATAAGCTGCCAGGTATGACAATATAATGAATGAAGTATCAGTTTTCTTTAGGTACAAATGAGGCAGGAGAATGAATGGGGGAAAAGGAGCTACAAAAGTGTGGCAGTAAAAGAAATCATTTCCAAATCCCTTTCTTTGGGATTTAATGTCCTTGAAAAGGAAAGGTGGAGTTGAGGAAAGAGCCTCTCTGTAAACTTCAAAAAGAAAGGGTAACTTTTTTAAAAAAAATAAGGATTGTATGTAGAAGCTCAAGTATTTCAATAGTTCAGGAAGTTGGCAGCATGATTTTATTATGACTCACTCCGTATTGTGGCTGAGAAAAGTGGTTCCACCTGCTGTGGGGATGCACCTGCCCCTAGGATTTATAATCAAATAACAACTAGAACAACAACAAACAACAACCAGTAACAACCATCAGTAAATGCTGGCACTTACTAAGTGCTTCCTAGGTGCTGAGCTCTAGTCCAAGAGATCCACGTGTGTTACCTCATTTAATTTCCACAACTCCATGAGGAAGGTAATATTATGATGCCAGTTTTATACATGAGAAACCAAGACACAGAATTTGAGTAGCTTTCTGAAGCTGTAGAAGCTTTCTCATGGCTGGTAGAAAGTGCTAGAGTTGGAATTTGAATGCAGGCATCCTGGTTCTCCAGAGTCCACGTGCTTGACATACTCTGCCATTCAGTCACTGTTGCCTACCAAATATTTGGATCAGTCTAGATTCTAGAGCCATGATCTGGGTAAAATATGGGATTAATCTTTTGTTATATATGTTTTAAAATTTATTAGAGAAAACAATTTTTAAAAATCTTAGTCCTTGGGGTTTCCTTGGTGGTCCAATGGTTAAGACTCCACGATCCCAATGCAGGGAGCCTGGGTTTGATCCCTGGTTGGGGAACTAAGATCCTGCATGCTGCACAGTGTGGCAAGAACAAAAAATCTTAGTCCTATACATGGAAGCAACCTAAGTGTCCATCGACAGATGAATGGTTAAAGAAGATGTGGCACATATATACAACGGAATATTACTCAGCCGTAAAAAGAAACGCAATTGAGTTATTTGTAGTGAGGTGGATGGACCTAGAGGCTGTCATACAGAGTGAAGTAAGTCAGAAAGAGAAAAACAAATACTGTATGCTAACACATATATGTGGAATCTAAAAAAAAAAAAAAAGGTTCTGAAGAACCTAGGGGCAGGACAGGAATAAAGACACAGATGCAGAGAATGGATTTGAGGACATGGGGAGGGGGAAGGGTAAGCTGGGACGAAGTGAGAGAGTGACATGGACATATATACACCAGCAAATGTAAAATAGATAGCTAGTGGGAAGCAGCCGCATAGCACAGGGAGATCAGCTCGGTGCTTTGTGACCACCTAGAGGGGTGGGATAGGGAGGGTGGGAGGGAGATGCAAGAGGGAGGGGATATGGGGATATATGTAGACATATAGCTGATTCACTTTGTTATACAGCAGAAACTAACACAACATTGTAAAGCAATTATACTCCAATAAAGATGTTAAAAAAAAAAAAACTTAGTCCTGTAAGGGTCCCCTAAAATAGGTACAGGAACTCCTTTAAGTAGTTCAAGACCCATAAAAGGAGGGGCCACTTACCATTTCTTAGTAAGTATTGTTGTGGTGTCTCCACCTGGAGAGGCACCTTTTTTGTGCACTTCAAAGGATTAAAACCTCCACATGTACTTCATGTGCTTACATGGTCTTCCCTAGGAAGAAGACTAAAATGTATACTCTAGCCAAAAAGAAGTATGAGTGTACCAGTTCAGCCCTTGGGAAGAAGAGGAGGGAAAAGGAGGCTTATTTTAGTTATATGGGGGAAATCCTAAAGCAAACCCACCCAGACTTCAGTGGGTGCTCCTGGGTCTTGGATGCTCTGGGCTTTCTGGAGGATTGGCGACTGGAACAGATTAGCCTGGAGGCAACTAGACCGTCCTTCGACAACCACAGAAAAGCTGTCACTGGCAGAGAGCTCCTTGAAGCAGTCAAGCAGAGATCCTCTCTGCTTTCGGATAAATGAAGTGTTTCTGAATGGCCCTGTTGTTGGAAATGATTGCACTTGTCCCCCAAAATTGGATGCATCAGAGGGCTGGGTTGGAGACAATGTATCTAAGAAGTACTGGCTACAACAGGAGTCTTGGTGCTCCACACCTGGTCTCCTGGTCCTGTGTTTTTAGCCTCTGATGTCCTTTGTAGAAAAAAATAAAGCTTTTTTCTCTTGTGTGTTAAAAAAAAAAAAAAATCCTGGGCTTCAGAATTGAAGGTCAGCCATTGTCTCTTATGTCATCAATGCTCCTGATTCCTACCTGCCTGGGATGTATCTTTGCTCTGGCTGGACTGTCTTCTGTGTCATCTCACAAGTAAATCCTGTTGGTTCCATCTTCCACGCCATTACCCCTCCTTCTCTGAATCTGCTTCTACCACCTATAACACCATCATCCTCTTCCTGTCAATCTAAATCTCAGCCTTCCCCTACCAAGGCTTGGCTCACTACCCCTATCCCAACCCCATCTCTCCATTCTTTATCTGTAAGGGGGTGTGTTTACTAGGTGACGTCAGAGGCTAACCTCAAACTTATGCCCCCTGTCTTCCTAATGGCTGACACTACTCAGATTTTAAAATGGATACTTTCATTGGGTTTTTCTAGCCTCAGTGATATGAGATAATCCCTAAATTCTCTTCATAATTCCTCCTCTGAAGAGAATCATCCAAAACATCCCTGTCAACCCACCCTTTCAAGATGAAATGAGCTGCTTTACTACATTGTGAGAAGCCTTGGAAATAGAAACAGCCCGTAGGTTAGGAAATGACTCATTTGGAGCATACTTAAGTTGTCCGGATGACCATGTTGAGATTTCCTCATTTTTGGATTGTCTATATCCATCTGTCCACACTGAGCACATTACAACCTTCTAGCTTCCTTAGTGATCCTCAGTTTCAACACGCCAACATCAGCCATACAATCTCTCTTGACCCATTTCTTCTGCACTAAAACAAGGATTATTTTATGAGTTTATGATAGCTGGTTTCTGAGTTCAATGTGAAATTGACTTTTAGGCAGCTTCCCAAGACCTTGGGCTGGTTGGTTTAGTTCATCCCAAAGTCATCTTTTTCATCTCCTTCCAAGAACCCAGCTAGATCAGCTTGTTATTGACCTTTTAAAACAGCCAGTCCTTTCTGAGGTTCTCTCCCTACCTTTCTTGCTCTTTCCTTTAACATCACTTGCCCTTCATACTAGGGAAGCCTCATCTGTCTGCTGCCCTTAAACTAATTTGTTTGGTCCCTCATTTTTCCATCGCTTTCCGTCCTGCATTTGCATCAAGTCTTCCTTCTTCGCATGTTCCTGGCACCTTTATTCGTGCCATCTTCTAGTACAAGTAGTTGTTTGCATTTGGCCAGTAAATTGTAATCACTTTAAAGCCAAATGAGTTTTACTCAGGCTGTATATCCTGTTTCTCCTAGCGAAATACTTCCCATTTCACACACAACAAATGCTCAATAAATGTTGAATGACCTATAGGAGGTTAGAGCTATAAAGAATCTCAGCAATCATGTAATCCAACTTCCTCATTATACAGAGAGAAAACTGAGATACAGTAAAGTTCAGTTATTTGCCAAGATGGTTTCTGCCATAGCAAACAAATTGTGTGTGTGTGTATGTGTGTGTATGTGTGTGTGTGTGTGTGTGTGTGTGCATTTGTAAGAGCTCTGCTTTCTTTTAAAGGTAATAGATTCCCAAGGCACTGCCTCTTATGTAGGGAACACAATTTAGGAAATATGTGTCTGTCTCATTTTAGTGAACCCACAATGTGATTGGAGACACGTCATGCGAGGCTTTCTATCAATCTCTGAAAAAAACAAAACCCTAACGGACATTCTGGATCTTAACTAACCCACAGACAGAAGCTTCCACGTCTCTCCCTTTGATGTACTTCCAAACAGCAAACATCTTGATCCAAAGAGCTGCAGAGTCACTGTTTTCCCACTCGGTCCATCTCAGGAGTCCATCCGCCTTTCATGCTCTGACAACCTGGGCCCTTCTCAACGAAACGAAACGAAACAAGGCAAAGACTCTCTGCTAAATCTAAGCACTGTTTCTACCCCTCTTCTAATGACTATCCCCACAAAAGAGAACTTGTGTGGCTCGATCTGTAGAATGGAAGTGACAGTTCTTTCCTGCCTTCAGAGGAGGCTTTTCTAAATCAACTGCATTTTTTCATTCCTCAGCCATTCATGCATCTATTCATTACATCCTTCTCCATCTTGAACTGCATTTTACCTTAGAGATTTATAAGATCTATCTAAAGCCTTTATATTTAATGCCCTGTGGTATGTCTGTATTGATTTAGGATTGTAATTTCTTTTTTTAAAAAAACATATGTCTTATTTCCTTTTTTTTTTTTTTAGTAATGCCTTTGGGTTTTTAAAAAAATATTTATTTATTTGGTTGCACCAGGTCTTAGTTGCGGCAGGCAGGCTCTTTAGTTGTGGCTCGCCAGCTCCTTAGTTGTGGCACATGGGCTCCTTAGTTGTGGCATGTGAACTCTTAGTTGCGGCACGCATGTGGGATCTAGTTCCCTGACCAGGGATCAAACCCAGGCCCTCTGCATTGGGAGTGTGGAGTCTTATCCACTGCGCCACCAGGGAAGTCCCTGGGGTTGTAATTTCTATGTTATCTTCTTTCTTTTCGTTTTAGGCAAGGCTGTCTAGTGTAGCAAAATACACATCCCAGACACTCTAAGGCTTGGAGTGAAAATAAACAAATTTCACCTCTACCATAGTCTTAACTGGCTGTGTGACTGTGGGCAAGTAACTTAGCTTTCCTGAATCTGTGTCCTCATCTATAAAAATGGAACATTCTCACCTAATGGAGTTGTTATAAGTATCCAAGGGATTAAACTATATAACAATGCTTTGAAATGACAAAACACATCCGAAGTTTAGTTGTGACATGACATTATGGACTGGTGGGAGAGTAGTAGGTACCAAACAGAGGTTAGCAACTCAAATAACAAAGATGATACTTGGCTAATTTTCCGTATCATGGCCAACAGTTGCTACCTGAACAGATAATTCCCTGCCCTTGTGGAGCTCATAGTTTAGTAGAAATCGACTGGCAGAAAATATGTTTGTATATGGTAATTTCAGGGTTATTAAGAAAAAAAAAGATGAGTTCCAGAATGGTAGTATCTGTTAGGTAGAGGTATGGGGAGCAGGGTTTATGTTAAGTAGGATGATTAGAGAAGAGTTTTCCAATAAGATGACTTCTGAGCTAAGACCTGATGCATGAGAAATAAGAAATCAGATATAAAAGAGGTTTATAAGTTAGGCTGATGTAAGAAGGTCTTGGAATGTTTCAGAAATATGAAGAAAGATGTTTTTGCAGTATAGTAGGTATCTGTTTGGACTGCTATAACAGAATGCCATAGACTGGGTGACTTATAAACAGAAATTTATTTCTCAGTTCTGGAGGCTGGGAAGTCCAAGATCAAGCAAGGCACTGGCAGATTCAATATCTCGTGAGGGCCCACTTCCTGGTCCATAGATGTCATCTTCTCCCTGTGTCCTCGTATGGTAGAAGGGGCAAGGGAGCTCTGTGAGGTCTCATTTATAAGGGCACAGATCCCATTAATGAGGGCTCCACCCTCATGACCTAATCACCACCCAAAGACCCCACCTCCAAATACCATCACGCTGGGGGTATAGGTTTCAACATATGAATTTTGGGAAGGACACATTTTCAGTATATAGCAGTAGGCAGGAGAGAGAGCAGTATGACATCAAATGCAAAGGGAGGCAGGGGTCAGATCAGACAGGACCTTGTAGGTTGTAGAAAGGACCTTGGACTGAACTTAAATGCAGGGTGTGAGGAAGGGTACATCATACCACAATTCTTTCTCTACTTATGGTGGGATGGGCCAATTGCATGTAATTAAACTCTGGGTGATTTTTTTGTGCTTTTTTTGTTTTTTGGCTCCGTCGGGTCTTAGTTGCGGAACGTGGGATCTTCTGTTGCAGCGTGCCGGCTTCTCTCTAGTTGTGACGTGCTGGTTTTTCTCTTCGCTAGCTGAGGCTCGTGGGCTAAGTAGTTGTGGTACATGGGCTTAGTTGCCCCACTGCATGTGGGATCTTAGTTCCCTGACCAGGGATCGAACCCATGTCCCCTGCATTGGAAGGTGGATTCTTTACCACTGGACCACCAGGGAAGTCCCTATGCTGACTCTTAAAGCCAGCCTCTCCTCTCCCTCATACATTTCTAAGGCACTTCCTGGGTGTACAACAAGACAGAGCCTTCCAAAAGATAACTGTCAAAATTCATTGTGATTTATGGAATTATGCATAAATAAACAGTAAATATTCTTTTTGTAATTAGTTGGGAGAAAGTTCTCCCCCTCCACCTCATAACTGTTGATCTCTTGGGTTATTTTTCACTTAAAGACAACAAGATTTGTCATAGCAATATGACTAACTTTTCTGAGATCCTGCTCTGTAACTGCCATGTTAGTTCACATGAGCATCACAAAACTCTGTGTGAGGTACAGATTCTATTATTAATTCCACTTTATAGATGAAGAAACTGGAAGCTTGCTTAAGGTCATAAAAGTAGTTAGGGGCTGATCGAAGACCTTTTAAACTTTAAGCCTAAAAAATACCTTTTAGGGGCTTCCCTGGTGGTGCAGTGGTTGGGAGTCCGCCTGCTAATGCAGGGGACACGGGTTCGTGCCCCGGTCCAGGAAGATCCCACATGCCGCGGAGCAACTAGGCCCGTGTGCCACAACTGCTGAGCCTGCGCGTCTGGAGCCTGTGCTCCGCAACAAGAGGGGCTGCGATGGTGAGGGGCCCACACACCGCGATGAGGAGTGGCCCCCGCTCGCCGCAACTGGAGGAAGCCCTTGCACAGAGATGAAGACCCAACACAGCCAAAAATAAATAAATAAATCTATTTAAAAAAAAAAAACAAAACCTTTTAAAGTAAAAACTGCATTGTCATTTTATTATTCCAAAGAATCCTTCCATCTACTTTGTCCCATGTCACGATGACTGGGGGAAGAAGTGGGATGTGTGAACTCTGTGGAGAAGTCAGGCAGCTCCATGGTATCTTGAAGGTCACTTGCGCCATGAAATGAGGAGTGTGACTGAGATATCAACCTCAAGAATTAAATTGGACTCCCTCCACTTTCCCAGACTCTGCTTCCTGCTATCTTTTATTTCTGTCAGGTTCTAACCTTGGTCTCATTTGACCTCTCTGATTGTTGTTTTTCAGCTGAGATCTTGTTTTCATCTCCATGCACAGTCATCGTCTTTGCCTTTGCTTTTCTATCACGCCCTTGTCTCCTCAATTGACTTAAACTTCCCCCTCTCACTAGCCTAAACCCTAGGGCTTACCTCTTGGGCTGGATACACTCCATCACATCGTTAAGCCATGATAAAACCTTAACCCTCAAATCAAGCCTGTTACCCCAGGAGAAACACTAATTGACTAAATGAACCCTAAATAGTTTAAAGCTAACAGGGGCTGGATCCAGTTAATATAGGGATCAGACTAGTCGGAGAGGAGAGAGATGGAAGCAGATGTCAGAATGATGTAGGGCACAAGTCAAGGAATGCAGGTGACCTCGAGAAGCTGGAAAAGGCAAGGAAAAGACTCCCCTCTGGAGCTTCTAAAAAGAACGCAACTCAGCTGAAATCTTATTTTAGTCCAATAAATCCCATTTTGGACTCTGACCTCCAGTGCTGTCAGATGATAAATTTTTGTTGTTTGAAGCCACCGAGTCCGTGGTAGTTCGTTACAGCAGCAATAAGAAACTAATACACTATCTCATTTAGCCCACTGTGCTTTTCAGAAACATAGAGGATAAAATATAGCACTGAAAGGGAAAGTGAGGGAAAAAAGGCTGCAAAGGGTGAAGGAAGGAAAGATAAAGGTTTGACCCCAGGCAGGGTCAATGAAAAAGCCTACGTTTGAATCACAGTCAGACTTGAGTTTCAAACTGGTAGAGGACTGATTTTCTGGGAGGCTTCAAGTTCATGCCCCCCAACTTGGTGAAGAGACCTGGTTATAAGCTCAGCAGCACAACAGCTGTTCTTTCATGGAGGAGCGTCCATCAACTGGCCTCAACCTTCACCTTTACTTGGCTCCTGGAAATGTAGTTTAGACAGATCCTAGAACTCTAAAGATCTCAACATTTTAAAAAGATCTCAAAACACAGGCAAGTTAAGTGGAATAAGCACTCTTCAGGTTAGTTGGACTAAGTGCCTAGCACTTTGGGTATTAAATTATATCCTGAGCCACACATTTGTTGGAAGGTAAGAAGAAAGATTGGATTTCTAGAACTAATTGACTTACTCTTTTCCTTTGAAAAGTTATAAATTTTAATGGAGGAAGTTGTACGGGTGTAATTTAAGCTTTTATCTTCTTGTGTGCAGTCCTCTGAGAAGTTCACATTTTTCAGGCCTTGTTTCATGGAAACTGGGAAATGAACTGTTGGAATTCAGACCTGGGATCTGGCTGAGTTCTAGAAAGAAATACACATGTTGAGTGTTGAGATAAAACATTAAAAGAGTATGAGAGTGAGTGAATTTGGGGAATGAGAAGGCAGAAAATACCTGACACTTTCATATTATTCCTTGATTTTTTTTTCGTATTTTCACTTTGGAGTAATTACTGATGAGCATCAGGTCAAAAAAATGTCAGCCATTGACCTCAATATAAGCAGCAGGCAGGTGAAAAGAATTAGTGTCCTTCTTCAGGATTGCATTCATAGTTGCATAGTGGTGCTCTTGGCTCCAAACTTAAATTAAATAAGTGTTGGCCCTCTCTTGAAAGAACCGCTATCACAGCTTCCCCTACATATGTAAGTCAATGAATTTGACCTTTAAGAAGAAACCGTTGGTGTGGGCCCTTCCACTGGGTCAAGATACATTGCAAATTTCTCAAATTTCTGAACTAGGGCACTATCAAATGCTACAGCCACCTTTCCTTTCTATGAGAGAAAAGCAAAATAAAGGAGGGAAGACTGCATGGCAGAAAGAAGGAAATCGATACATAATAACTACATTTACTCAGTTCCTACTGTGGGTCAGGTGCTATCTTAGGTTATGTCATTTATTATTTCATAGAATGAGGTTTTTTAAAAATGTATTTATTTTTATTTATTTATCTTTGGCTGCATTGGGTCTTCATTGTTGCGCACGGGCTTTCTCTAGTTGTAGCGAGCTGGGGCTACTCTTGGTTGTGGTGTGCAGGCTTCTCACTGCGGTGGCTTCTCTTGTTGCAGAGCACGGGCTCTAAGCGTATGGGCTTCAGTAGCTGTGGCTCGCGGGCTCTAGAGCGCAGGCTCAGTAGTTGTGGCGCAGGGGCTTAGTTGCCCCATGGCACGTGGGATCTTCCTGAACCAGGGCTCGAACCCGCATCCCCTGCATTGGCAGGGGGATTCTTAACCACTGTGCCACCAGGGAAGTCCCAAGGTTTGTTTTTATATATGAGACAAGAGGTTTTTCACAAATGATGGAGCCAGGATTTAAAGCTATTTCATGCATTCACTAACACATTTAGTTAACACATTATTTACTGAATGCCTAAAATATGACAGAATTGGGAAACAACAGCAAAAAAGGTCCCTGCATCCAAAGAGGGAGGTGTTTCTGGTTGTTTTTATACCACGTGAAGTAGACCCAGGCACGGCCACACCCACGTTCCCTCACCTTTCACTGCTGTGCACAGAGGCTTGACTTCCAACTGTCAGCATCTGCATTTCTTCGCTTATGGACTTTCTTTTGCCTCCCCTTTGGTTAATGACTCTGGGAGCAACCCTCCACCCGTGACTGAGTGGAGTCAGAAGGTGACCAGTCCAACTCTCTCATCCCTTGGATGGGATAACAGTGAGGTGCACGTTTTCCACTAGCTCCTGGAGTTGCCCACGGTTGTAGCTGGCTTGATAATGTGACTGCCTTCCTTTCCCTACCTCCTTTGCCCACTTCCCTCTCAGTTTTCTTTACTTCCCAGTGAAACTCTTTGCATTTGAATTCTTGTCTCAGAGTCTGCTTGGGGAAACCCAAACCAAGATAACCACCATTTAGAGGATGCTTGCTATGTGAAAGCCAGAACCTAAAACCTAACGTACAATAGATCTCTTTCTACTCTGCTCTGAAATTCAAGCAGGAGGAATCCCATACTTTCTTAGACCTAATATTTTCTTGGGTGCTAAGAAAAGGAGAAATTCATTCCTAGTTATGATGTTTTGCAATTCTCTCTTTCATCTTCTGCCCTCTCACTGATGGGCTTGCCTTTCTCTTTTTTCTCCATTGACTGGGTTGATAAGTCTCACTGTTTTTATCCTTATTTCTTTTTTTCTGTATCAGTCAAGCACCAAGAGAGTTTCCCCTCCCCTCTGAGAGGAGAATCCAGTTTCTCTTTTGTTCTATGGGTTCTTTTATTCTGTAGGTTATGTAGCTTAGTGGTTAAGGAAAATGGGGCCCCATGAGCAGAACAGACAGAAGATTTTTTTTTCTGTCTGATTTTTGTGGTGGGCCTCTGAGCATAGGTTCTTTTCAAGAATTTTATTTATGTTGCTTATTTTCTTTCTCAATTCATTCTATAAATATAGCATAAGAAGAAAAATGAACAACATATTTTGAAGTCCAGAATATTTGACAGTATAACCTGTCAATGGTATGAAGTTTGGCACCTAAATAAGCAGTAAAATGATTTCCAACCCATCCCAACCCCAAAATAACAGAATAACTTTTCAACACAGAAATGCAGTTTCCTGGTGTAACTTGTACCACTGCCAAATTCAATACAAGAAGCTTCTTTTCTTTTGGAGCTGTTTCCCCACAGTATGAATATTCTTTGACTCCCTATGTTGTCCGTTCCCAATTTCCTTGTTTTTTGCTTGAGTTCACTGAAGACTGACAAACAGTAGCTTCGTGTGACAGCCATTAGTCTGCCTTAAACCTCAAGTTGCTCTTGAATGGATAGAATAATGAATAGATTGTATGTAATATAATTCATGTTGTCAGCTATATGGAATTGGCAGCTCAAAGGAAATGAAATATGCTTCCAGTCTTCTCTCTTCTACGTTCTTATTTGAATAGAATAATGCCAAAGGCATTGTTCCCTCCTTCAGTTAAAGCACTTT
Source organism: Balaenoptera acutorostrata (assembly GCF_949987535.1). Lineage (NCBI taxonomy): Eukaryota > Metazoa > Chordata > Mammalia > Artiodactyla > Balaenopteridae > Balaenoptera > Balaenoptera acutorostrata. Next base: position 49,963,520 of record NC_080068.1, on the reverse strand, counting down.
TACAGCAGTCTGAACTCTGAGTAATAGAGCAATAAACATATATGCTATCAAAAAAAGAGATGGTGAGGAAGATAAGTATTTGCTTCTTTGCATCAGTGGGAATTAACAAGCATTTTTTAAGAATTGCGTTTTTGTGTATGTGAGCACAGGGAGGGGCATTTCATTATAATGAAGGAGGTCTTGGCAAGTCAATGTTCATTTTAACCCCATGGCATTGATTGCTGAGCACATTCATGCCCACTCTAGTTCCAGGGAGCCTGCGGAACAGAAAATAGATTCAGAAAGTAGCACAGAAAAAATCATCTCCCAACCTCCCATCTCTCAAGCAGGGTAAAAGGTGCATTCTTCTTAGTCAAAATTCCTTGGTTTGTCCTATTTATGCCGTCATTTCATAGAGGTTAAAAATCTACCTTTCCATACATTGCTGGTGGGAATGTAAAGCAGTGCAGCCACTTTGGAAAAACAGATGGCAGTTTCTTAAACATGGAATTACCGTATCACCCAACAATTATACTTTGAGGTATATACCCAGGGGAAATGAAAACGTGTGTCTATACAAAGACACACTCAGATGTTCATAGCTGCGTTGTTCACAATAGCCATGAAGTGGAAAAAATCCAAATGCCCACCAACTGGTTAAACAGAACATGGTCTAGCCATATGACAGAATACTATTTAGCAATAAAAAGGAACTGAATACTGATACATGTTACAACATGGATTAACCTCAAAAGTATTAAGCTCAGTTAAAGAGGCCAGACACAATAAAACACACATTATGTAATTCCATTTATGTGAGATGTCCAGAAGAGGCAGATCTATAGAGACAGAAAGGAGATTAATGGTTGCCTAAGGCTAGGGATGGGAATGGAGAGTAACCATAAATGGTACAAAGTTTCTTTTTGAGGTGATGGAAATGTTTTGAAGGTAGATGGCAGTGATGGGTGGTGCACAACTTTATATTAAAAATCATTGAACTGTAAAGGAAAAACCCCACTTTTATTCCAGTAATAAAAAGTGGAAGAAACAAAAAAGGAGAAAGAAAATAAGGAAGAATCACAAAATAGATATTACTCATAGATATTACTCACCATGTTCAGTATTTAGTGTTGATTTCATTAGCTGAAATTTAAAGTAGCAGAGGAAGACGACAAAAATGAAGCTCTAAACAACATTGCAGTGCCCTAATTATTTAGGGAATCAGGACAATCTAAAAAGTTGTTCATAAGACAACTTAGGAGAATATTTTTAAAAATGTATATATGCATATAACAGAGTTACTTTGCTGTACAGCAGAAATTAGCACAACATTGTAAATCAACTATATTTCAATTTAAAAAAAAGAGAAAAAAAATCAGACAACTTAGGAAATGAGACCTGATATGACACGTTCAGAGGACCTAGGCAGTGGATTCTAGGATCTTCTCTGAAGGAAGAGTGCCTTCCTTCTTGTCAGATGTCAGGATCTTAAATCTGTTTAATTCTGCCCATGTTTTGAGAAATAAAGGTGCAGTGTCCTGGGAAAGCAGAATAACGTAAAATATGGAAGTTTTTGCTAAATTGCTGAGGATAGAATTTCACTCTTTAGTGGAGTTTGAGGACACAAAGGCATTTAACATTGCAACAGAAAAAATGTTAATACTGCAGAAGAAGAGGGGTGCTAGCAATCGAGTATGAGAAATTTTTGTTCATTGAGATATGGAAATCAGTGAAGTCTTACCCCTTTGGAGGTTATAAAGGTGAGTAAGCTGCTGAACTGGTTAGATTATAAAGAAGGAAAAGAAGCATTTCAGAGTGAGGGGTGAGGAAGCATTTCACGAGGGCCATCTTATACTTTATGAAGCCATGTGGGAGGCATGAGCCACCTGAGAGCAGGAACGTTTTGACCACAGATGATGCCCAGTTGCTCTCTCTGCCCCATGGTAACTTTCCTGGCTGTCCACTCTGACTTCTCGTGGGGACCCATGACATGTGGGAGAAGAGTCTCTCAAATGTCTACAAAAGTCCTTGCTATCGTCCTCCATTCCAGTATCTGCTGATCAAAATTGTCTCAGATCCAGGGGATCTATGGTGAACGTTTACATGTTTGTTGTTAATGTGTAGTGGCTGCTTCTTCATGGAAAAAGATGATGGATACTTGTGTAATTAACTAATCAACAGCAACCCATTGTTTTTCTGTTATAGACTCTAGCTCTCACATGCACTAGACTTAATTCAAAATGTGTTCTTGAATGGTATAAGTCACTTTCCTATTGACAGTTGACTTCCCTAAAGTTTTATAGTCGACACAAGAGAAAGGAGATGCTGGTTGGGGTTGTTGGTAGGTCACATCACTGATTATAAGGGAGTGTGACTATGAAAGCAGGATTGGAAAGCAATCCAGCGGGGCTTTAGAAAGAGATAATTTTCTTTCCATTTTCTTCAGAGAAAAAATCCTCCGCAAAGTAAATGTTTAAAATAGTTCATAATAGAATAACTAGAAGAATAATTCAGTAAGGTGGCTGGATACAAGATAATTTTAAAAAGAAACCGAGGGACTTCCCTGGTGGCACAGTGGTTAAGAATCTGCCTGCCAATGCAGGGGACATGGGTTCAATACCTGGTCCGGGAAGATCCCACATGCCGCAGAGCAACTAAACCCGTGCGCCACAACTACTGAGCCCACGTGCCCCAACTACTGAAGCTCACACGCCTACAGCCCTTGCTCCACAACAAGAGAAGCCACCGCAATAGGAAGCTCGTGCACCACAACGAAGAGTAGTCCCCACTCGCCGCAACTAGAGAAAGCCCGCGTGCAGCAACGAAGACCCAACACAGCCAAAAATAAATAAATTAAAAAAAAAAAAAAGAAAGAAACCGAGATCCCTCCTGTGGAAAAGCAATAATAATAAGAAAAAATAATGGGCAGGGGGTGGGGGGTTGGGTAGGTACCAATTTTCAGTAGTAATAAAAAAATAAAACTACCTAGGAATTAACTAAGCTAGAAATGTGCAGCACTTTTTGATAAAAATTTTAAAACTTTATTGAGGAACGTAAAAGAAGACCTGACCAAATGGAAAAATGTAACATGTTTTGGAATGGGAAGGTTAAATGTTATCAAGATGTTAGTTTTTCTTAAACGAATCTATCAAATTCCAAAAATTCCCAAAGGCACGTTTTGGCAGAATAATGTAAAAATAGCCCATTTTAAGAAAGAAAATATAAAAATAATGAGTGGAGAATGTCTCTAGTAAATATTAATACTTATTATAAAGCTATAGTAATCTAAAAGTATGGTTCTCCAAGGAAAACGAAAATATATGTTTATATAAAGACTTGTACAGGAATGTTTGTAGCAGTTGTATTCATAACAGCTCCAAACTAGAAACGATCTAAATATCTGACAATAGGAAATGGGTAAAGATATTGTGGCATATCCACACAATGGAATACTGCTCGACCATAAAAAGGAATAAATTACTGGTACGTGCAACAACATGGATAAACTACAGAAACACTGTGCTGAGTGAAAAAAGGTAGAACCTAGGGGAGTACATATTGAATTGTTCCATTTACATGAATTTTTAGAACAGGCAAAATGAATCATCAGTGAAAGAAATCAGAAAAATGGTTGTTTCTGTGATGGGGATGGTTGGGGACTGACTGAGGCACAAAGCATCTTTTTGGGTGACTGAAATATTTTATATCTTAATAGTGGTATGGGCTATGTGTATGTATGCATTTGCCAAAACTCATTGAATTGTATCCTGAAGATCTGTGCATTTTATATCATATAAGTTACACCTTAAAGTGTGATACTTTAAACTGCGAGGCAGGAACAAATTGACTGGCCAATGACACCATGGAACAAAATAGAAAATTTAGAAATGGATCCACTACATAGATAAGAATTAGTATATGATGAAAGAGAAACTTTAAATCAGCAGGGGTGATGGGGGAGGAAGGATTATTTAATAATAATACTGTGATCAGGAAAGATAAAAGCTGGATCCACTTCATTCCTAACACCAAAATAAAACCAGATGAATTAAAGGTTTACATATAAAATAATGAAATAAATTTACTTCATAAGCTTACTTCATGTATTTCTGTATTGTTTAAATACTTTTAGCAAGCACACTTCAAATTTTTTTTGAATATGGTAAAATATACATAACAAAATTTACCATTTTAACTATTTTTAGCTGTACATTTCAATGGCGTTAAGTACATTCACCTTGTTGTGCAACAATCACCACCATCCATCTCCACAATTTTTTATATTCCCAAATTGAAACTCTGTACCCATTAAACAGCCCCCCATTTTCCTCTTCCCCCAAATCTACTTTCTGTCTCTATAAATTTGGCTACCCTAGGTACTTCATTTAAGTGGAATCATACAGTATTTGTCCTTCTGTGGCTTATTTCACTTATCATTAATGTCTTCAAGGTCCATCCTTGTTGTAACATGTGTCAGAATTTCCTTCCTTTTTAAGGCTGAATAATACTCCATTGTAGTTTGTTTACCCATTCATCTGTTGATGGACATGTGTGTTGTTTCCACCTTTTGGCTATTGTAAATAGTGCTGCTATGAACATAGGTGTACAAATATTGCTCGAGTACCTTTTGTCGTAGTCTGCTTGGACTGCCATAACAAAATACTGGCTCACTTAAACTACAGAAATTAATTTTCTCACAGTCCTTGAAGGCTGGAAGTCCAAGATCAAGTTTCTGGCCATTTGGTTTCTGGTGAAAGCTCTCTTCCTGACTTACAGACAGAGATGGAGTAGAGAGGGAGCTCTCTGGTGTCTCTTCTCATAAGGACATTATTTCTATCACACCAGGTCCTCACCCTTATAATCTCTCTTAACCTTAATCACTTCCTAACTCCAAATATAGGCATGGGTATGAATTTGGGGGTGGGGGGAGACACAAACAATCAGTCCATTATATTTTCTTTCAATTTTTGGGGGGGTATATACCTAGAAGTGGAATTGCTGGATCACATGGTAGTTCTATGTGAAACTGGAAAAATGCTTTATTTTTTTTGTAATTGAAAAATGCTTTATTTTCTATGGTTAATTTTTTAAGGAAATGCCATACTGTTTTCCACAGCTGCATTACCCACCAGGAATGCACAAAGGATTCAAGTTTCTCCACCTCTTTCACAAGACTTGTTATTTTCTTCTTCTCTTTCCCCTCCTCCTTCTTTTAAATAATAGCTCACCTAACTGGTGTGAAGTGGTATTTCATTGTGGTTTTGATTGCATTCCCTAATGATTAATGATGTTGAGTATCTTTTCACGAGCTTGTTAGCCATCTGTATATCTTCTTTGGAGAAATGTCTGTTCAAGTTCTTTGCCCATTTTTAAATTGGATTGTTTTGTTGTTGTTGTTTTATAGTTCTTTATATATTCTGAATATTAATCCCTTATCAGATATATGATTTGCAAATATTTTCTCCCATTCTGTGCATTGCCTTTTGACTCTGCTGATAGTGTCCTTTGATGCACAAAAGTTTTTAATTTTGATGAAGAACACAATTTTTTTTTGTTGCATACACTTCAGGTGTCCCATCCAAGAAATCATTACCAAAGTTAATGTCATGAAGCTTTTCCTTTGCATCTTCTAAGAGTTTTATAGTTTTAGCTCTTACATTTAATTATTTGATCCATTTTGAGTTAATTTTTGTATATGGTGTAAAGTAAGAGTCCAACTTCATTCTTTTGCAAGTGAATATCCAGGTTTTCCAACACTATATCTTGGAAAGACTGTCTTTTGAATATTAAATGGTCCTGGCACCCTTGTAGAAAATCATTTGGGTGTATATGTAAGAGTTTATTTCTAGGCTGTTTATTCTATTCCATTGGTCTATATGTTTGTCTGTATGCCAGGACAACACTGTTTTGATTACTATAGCTTTGTAGTAAGTTTTGAAACCTAGAACTGTGAGACCTACAATTTTGTTCTTTTTTAAAAGACTTTTTTGGCTATTTGGAGTTCTTTGAGATTCCACATGAATTTTAGGTTGGACTTTTCTGCAAAAATTTCTTGGATTTTGATAGGGATTGCATTGAATGTATCGTTCTCTTTGGGTAGTATTGACATTTTAACAAGCCTAAGTCTTCCAATACACAAACATGGGCTGTTTTACTATTTATTTATGTCTTCTTTAATCTTTCAGCAATGTTTTGCACTTTTCAGTGTATAGTCTTTTGCCTCCTTGGTTAAGCTTATTCTTAATATTTTTTCTTTTTGATGTTGTTGTAAATGGAATTGTTTTGTTAATTTTCTTTTTGGATTGTTCACTGCTAGGCATAGAAACACAACTAATTTTGGTACATTGATTTTGTATCCTGTAGTTTTGATGAATTTGTTTATTAGTTCTGTGTGTGTATGTGTGTGTGTGCGTGTGTGTGTGTGTGTGTGTGTGTGTGTGACTGCTGGGGTTTTCTACATCTAAGGTCAAGTCATCTGCAAATAGAGATAATTTTGCTTCTTCATTTCCAGTTTGGATGTTTTTTAATTTCTTTTTCTTGCCTATTTGCTCTGGCTAAAACTTCCAATATTATGCCGAAGTAGTGAAAATGGGCATCATTATTTTATTACTGATCTTAGAGGAAAAGCTTTCTTTCAGTCTTTCACCATTGAGTATGATGTTAGCTGTGAGTTTTTCATATATGGCCTTTATTATGTCACGCTTTAAAATATAGATAATATTGATATGGTTTGGAGGAAGGAAAGTACGATAGCCAAAGACAAATATTATAAGGGAAAGAAAGGGTAACAGCTCTGACTATGAAAAAATTGAAAATATTTTCATGGCAGAAGCTCCATAAGCTAAAATGATATGATAAAAGATATGATAGGGGTAAGATCCTTAATATAAAAGAGCTCTTACATACAAATAAGGAGAAAAACCACACAAAAGCTAAATTGGGAAAGGACATGAACATGCAATTCACAAGAAAAGAATAACAGGGAGTTGTGGAATATCTAGGAAAAGCATTGACATGAACATGCAATTCACAAGAAAAGAATAACAGAGAGCTGTGGAATATCTAGGAAAAGCATTTATTCTCCTTAGTATTTAAAGAGATAAAAATTTAAATGAGATAGAATTTTTAAAAATTGAAGTATAGTTGACTCACAATATTATATTAGTTTCAAGTGTACAAAATAGTAATTCAATATTTTATAGATTATACTTTATATAAAGTTATTATAAAATATTGACTATATTCTCTGTGCTGTACATTACACCCTTGTAACTTGTTTATTTTATACCTAGTAGTTTGTAAAAATCCCCTTCACCTGTTTTGCCCCCTCCCCCCACCCCATTCCCTTCTGGTAACCACTAATTTCTTCTCTACATCTGTGAGTCTGTTTCTGTTTTGTTACATTTGTTCATTTGTTTTACTTTTTAGATTCCACATATATGTGGAAACATACAGTATTTGTCTTTCTCTGCCTGACTTATTTCACTAAAAACTTTTTTTAAACCTCTAATTCTGAAAAAGATGAGGAAGAGTAGCAACATGCACTTGGTGGTAGTAATTTCACACATTTTCCATGGGAATACAAATTGGTTCAGTCTTTTCAGGAGGGCACCAAGTACTAACTCTTAAAAATGTGCATACTCAACAATTATATAACTGAGTTTATCCTAAAGAAAAAATCATCTAAGATGTATGTACAAGGATGTTCACTGATAACGTTATCTAAAAGAAGAAAAAGCTGGAAGTATCTAAATGTCAACAACTATGGGGCCACTAAAAATGATGATGCAAATGTAGTGTGTATATATACACACACATGTATATCGTCATCCCTCAGTCCTCAAGGGAGGCTGGTTCCAGGACCTTTCCTTGGATATTGAAATCCTCAGAAGCTCAAGTGCCTTATATTTCCATATAACCTACGTACATCCTCTTGTATATTTTAAATTATCTCTAGATTACTCGTAATACCTAATACAATGTAAATAATATGTGAATAGTTATAAGTACAATGTAAATACTCTGCAAATAGTTGCCAGCATGCAGCAAATTCAAGTTTTGCCTTTTGGAACTTTCTGGAATCTTTTTTAAAAATATTTTTGATCCATGATTGGTTGAACCTGCAGATATGAAAGGCCAACTGTACCTGTAATCTATCTATCTATCTAAGCATGGAAAGATATATATACATATATTTCTTTTTTTTGAGTGAGAAGCAGATTGCTAAATAATACACCTAGTACAACCCCAGTTTTGTTTAGTTATATGTTTCTGACAAAATTTTGGAGGCTATATATACAAAAGTATTAAAAAATGGTTGTGTCCAGATAATGGGATTTTAAGGGATTTATATTTTCCTCTTTTTTCATTTCTTTTTCTAAGGTTTCTACAATAAACATGTAGTCTTGATGTAGTAATGGTTTTTGTTAATTTTAAAAAAATGATGACTTTTATTGTGGTAAAATATACAGCACATAATATTTACCATTTTAACCATTTTTTAAGTGTACAATTCAGTGGCATTAAGTACATCCATATTATTGTGCAACCATCAGCACTATCCATCTCCAGAACTTTTTCATCTTCCACAACTGAAACTGTCCTTATTAAGCATTAACTTCCCATTACCCACAACCTTGGTGGTGCCTTTTAAAATCAGGAGTATTCTATATTCAGTCATGTTTATCCATTCTTTCCCCTTCCCAACTACACATATGCTTAAAAATAATAACAATTTTATTGAGATATAATACACATACCATATAAATCTCCCACCACACACACACTTTTGAAGTATTTTAGCCTTCCTTGTCTTTTTTTTCTTTTTAACTGGAAACATTTTAACCATGCACGAAGTACAGTGTTGGAGGTGAATGCTCTTGAATTGCTTTGGGAGAAATTATAGAGGAAAAAATATAAGTGAATTTTACCTCCCAGAAACCTGTGCCCTGTGTTTGGAAAGGACCTCTGGGTACCTTCAAAAACCATTCCAACTGGTTTTAGGCCCAGCTCCCCTCTGAAAGTTGAGTTAAGCTCAAGAACAGGAATCCATTACTAGGTCAATAACAGGAGAGGAAGGGGGGATTGGAAGGGGCCTGGAGCAGCTGCGGTTCATTTGGTAGTTTAAAATTGGCTTTTCTTTTATTCTCTTATTCCTGCTACCACCATAGAATCCACGAAGAATAGGGATGTTTTCTCCGGCACATTTGATTATAATAACAGGCCAAGATCTCTTTGAACGTAACCAGTAAAGAAAAGAAGCATCCGTGGCCATCAAACTGGGTAAAATAGTAACATAATCTCTGATTTGTAGTTTGAATCCTATTAATGATAATGGTGTAGAATTGTACAGTGAGAATGCTTTGGGAGTTGTTAAGGCTCGATTTTTCAAAGGCTGCATTCCTCATTAGACCTTCCCCATTAAGGCATGCTCGAATGATGCTACACAGCCGAATAGTTGGGATTTTTTTCCACTCTTGTCATAGTCTGAAGACAAAGGATTCTTCCGCTTGCCCAAGTTCCTGGGAGCCTAGGTTGAGCGGCTGTGACAGAGCGTCAGCAGGGAGCTTTTTATGCAGGCTTGGGTTTGCCGTCAGGCTCATTCACTAAACAGGATCAAGTTGGAGCAGTAGATGGAGAAAAAAAATCAATGGAGGAAAATCTCACGCAGCCAGATATGGTGCCATGCTCCACTTTTCCCTTCCTGAGTCACGATGCTATCCAGGCCAAGGCACAGAAAACTGTAAAATCTTCCTTCTAACTGCATTGCATCTTCTCTGTGCTTTGGCTGAAGTGATGTCGTGACAGTTGAACAAATGCTGGCACTAGGGTTGCAGCATACTTGACTTCTTCTCTGAGCGGCATTAAGAGTGGTGTAAAGGGAGCTGGGGGCCCTGCAGTTGATACCCAAGGTTCCTTCTCATGGCCTCGCAGTCTAGCTTGTCCTCAATGTCTCCTGGCTTCGATGTTCTCATCTGTAAAGTATGGGTAATGTACCAGCTCCTTCTAACTTACAAGTTTCCTGTGAGGATTAAAGTGATTCACCCGTGTATTTGTTACAATATCAAGGCATACTTCTAATTCATTATCATTAGAATTTTTATATTTGAATTTAGAAATTGTGTGTTTATGACTCTTCTGGATTATGTGTGTGTGGACTTCAGCCATTACCAAGAGAGACAACTTTTTAATATTACCCAAGGAAAAGTATTGAGGGCTATATAAGTTCCAAAGTGACTTTAACTTAGGTATAAGATATAAAATACTCTCTCCATTTGTCTTCAATTCAATAAAAATAGCATATTTAGGAATGGACATATCCAGAGTCATCCTTCTCTTTTACGTGAAATCTGGCTTAGCATAGCGATTAAGAGCTCCAGCTCTTGAGTCAGAATTTTGGGGCTCACCTCTGAACTCTGTCACTTGCTAACCATGTGCCTTGGACAAGTTATTTAACCTCTCTGTCCCTCTATTTCCCCATTTATAAGACTGGGATAAAAGGTGGTAATTACTTCATAAGTTCATTGTGAGGTTTTAATGAGTTGATAGAAGTAAAGCTCTTAGAATAGTGGTTAACACAGAGTAAGTATCATTACTATTAACTAATTAATTGGAAGAGAGTTTGGGGGAAGGAAGGAGAAAGAGGGGGTCAAATAAAACCCTCTGCCCCCTACAAAACAAAACAAAACAAAACAGGGAAGAGTCATCAAGAGAGGGAAAGACAGTGGGGAAGTAGGGATCCAGATAGAGGCAAAGATGCACAAACACACCAAAACATACACAAAGACAAAGACACTTACACCCTTGTCTTGTGATCTTTGTCTCTTACTACTGAAAGTTTTAAAAGCCATATTACCTCTTTACACCATAGGCTGTGTATTAGTTTGCTACAGCTGCCATAACAAAATACCACACACAGACGGGATGGCTTGAACAACAGACATTTTGCTTACAGTTTTGGAGGACAGAGGTCTAACATCAAGGTGTCGGCAGGTGTGGTTCCTTCTGTGGCCTCTCTCCTTGGTTTGCAGGTGGCACCTTCTCACCATGTTCTCAGGTGGTCTTCTCTGTGTGTGTGTGCACATCCGTGACGTCTCTTTCTGTGTACAAATTTCCTCTTCTTATGAGACATCAGTCATACTGGATTAGGACCCATTCTAACAACCTCATTTTAACTTAATTACGTCTTTAAAGGTCCTATTTCCAAATACCATTGTACTCTGAAGTACTGGGAGTTAGGGATTTATTATATGAATGGGGGTCAGATACAATTCAGCCCACAACATGCTTTTCGCTTCATAGACAATGAGAAACCAGCCAAAGGACCAGTATCATATAAAGGCATCAAAGGGAGTTTTGAAGCCAGTGTTGAAATTTGTTTGAATATCTCTTGTGATACTTATATCAATCATATGAAAGAGATCTGGCATTTATGGAGAAACCCAGACTTCCATGGAAAAATAACAGACATTATTATTTTGTCTATTTTTGTCTATTATTTTGTCTATAAATTATTTCCCCAGCAATAATTTTTTGTTTGGTTTAGACGTCTGGTCTATAATTTTTGGTTTGGAAAGTGGGATTTAGAGTTGAGTCAGACAGGAAAATAGAATCTACACTAGTTATGTCAGTAGAGGAAACTTACTATAGGGAATAAGCATGAAGATATTTGCTACTCTCTGCCCATGATGAGCAATTTAGCATGGTTTAATCCATGAAGGAGACACATGTGATGTTCTGTGGGATGTTCTGTGGGATGTCAAGATGGCTAAGACCTCTGGGGACTGTGGCAGAGACTACATGGAGAACAGAAGGATTGACATAACCCTGAAGTAAGACAGTGAAGGTGTGTTATTGTCCTGTGTTAGTAGAAAGCAAAAGGTTTGTGATCCTTGAGAATTGTTTGAAGGGAAAAAAAATTAGATCATTAGCTGTGTACCAGATGCCAGATACTTGTGTTAATCTGCTCAAGTAAAGTTACCACATCGGGAACAGCAGCTACAATTGGCATCGCCTGATTAAGTTTACGATAATCCATAATCATTATCCAAGATGAATACATCTTCTGCATAGGCCAAACAGGAAAGTTAAATGGGAATGTTAGGAATTGCCACACCTGCATCTTTTAAGTCTTTGGTATTGGCATGAATCTTGGCAATTCTCCTAGGGATGGGGTGTTGCTTTTGGTTCACTGTCGGGAATGGGGTGGAGGGAATTCCAAGAGCTTCCACTTGGCCTTCCTATAACATTTTGCCACATTCCAGTGCGGAGATTAGACCAGTTACATCAATTATACACCCAAGCACTAAGGAAATAACCATTTCCTTACAGGTAGGTCCTGTAAAATAGTCTTGAGTTCAAACCTCATGTATCACCTGAGTACCATAAGTCTTCTCTCTGAATACTGATCTCCAGTGGTGTTTTGGGTCCCCAGGAATTAGCATGCACTCAGAACTAGTATGAAGAAAATTTCAAAAATCTATAGACTCTTTAATTTCCCTCAATAAAAAGGCCAAGACTTCACTTAAATCTTATTAGCAAAGTTGATCCACATCACTTGCTTTTCCAAGCTAGTATATGTATATATACTAGCTGATGTCTGATGCCTGCTATGACAGGCGACCTTTGCTCTGAGGCTCCCCTTCAGCCTGGCCAAGACCTTCTCAGAATTATACTGCAGGCTGAAGTTCCTCCTACTCAGTCCTCCTTCCTTCCCTCCCTCCTTTCACAGCGGTCAGACTTGCACTGTGGTCAGAAGGCTCTCACCTCCTATTCCTGACGCCTCTTCCTTTATCTTCCACAGGTGCTTCCCCCAGTACATGTCTTCTACATCTTGTTCCACTTCGGCATTTGTTTCTCAGAGGATCTGAGCTGACACAGAAATGAACTAATCTTGCAAAAAAGCCTGAAGTCCATTGAATATTAGATTGTTGACAAGTATAAGATTTCTGGGCCTTGGGGAGCATAACTTTACTTTTTCCTAATAACTGAAAGTTTTTAAAAAAAGATAATTAAATATGCCATATGTAAAAAAGATAATTAAATATGCCTGAATAGAGTTGGTTTCTTTCCCCTAGAAAAACATCTATTCCTTAGGTGAGCAAATGTTGCTTTTGGAAATCAATTTTTAAAGTGGATCCAGGGAAGAGATTAAATGCCTGGGATTAGGAGCAGAAACTGGGAACCCAGACAGCATTTACATGTTTGTCTGCCTCCGCTCTATATTTTGCTTTCTATTTTATACCATGAAGTGTTAACACAAGATCTAAGGTGTCAAAAATGAAAAATGTGGGGTTCGTGTGGTGCTCTCAACAGGCTCCTTAAAGAATATTTTTTCCTTCTGTCAAAAATCAGCTAAAATTGAATTTGGCATTGTTTGCCCTTTGTTGCCCAGGCATTCGGGTCAGACTCTTGTCTGACCTAAGTGCGGCAGTGATGGACAGGTCTGTAGAGGGCATTATCACAGCCTAATCAGATAAACCGAAAGCAAAATTCTCTTTCTCTTCTCCCACGGCATCTGCCCCTTCATGCTCTTCCTCTTTCATGTTCTGCTCTAACTTGCCTTGTGAATTTTCAAGGCATAGTACAATGCATTGTTATTAGTGAGGTAGAGATTTTGGTTACAGCAGCAGTTATGGGAATCAACTGTCTTCTGCCTTGTAGACAGACTTCCTCAGGAACAGAGCAGCCTTGGGGAGCCTTGGCCACTGTGGCACTACCAAGTCTGAAATATTTTTTACCTAATGCAGAAAAGGGGGCCCTACTGTTTCCTGGATGCTTTAGGCTTTCAGTCAATAATAATGATGCATTTAATATTGGGAGAATCTAAAACATTCATCTTGTAATAGTAATAGCAATAAATCCAAGTCTAGAATCAGCAGAAGCCTTGCAAAAAATAATCAAGCTAAATAAAATGAACAACATCAACAAAAACCAAGTCTTAAGGGCAATAAAAGAATCTCTTTTTGTTTGTTTGCTTGCTTAAGTGTATATTTAGCAATAATAAGAGACAAGGAAGAAATGCCTAGGTTTGGGGCTGTAGAGGCAATGACAATATAGGCTTAAGAGAAAGTAAAATACTGTTAAAATAGTATTTTGCTTCTCTGCCAGGAGAGTAACAGAAGGAGATAATTATTTGTTGCATTTGTGCTTTGTGCTAACCCTTGTGCTAAATTATATATATATATATATATATATATATATATATACACACACACATATATATAAATATAAAATTATATATATATACACACACACATATATATATAAATATAAAATTATATATATATATACACTATATATATATAAAACCTTAACTCTAACTAGATGAGGTGTGTATATATGTATAAATATAAATATAAATATATATATATATATAAACTCTTTGTTCTCTCCAGAAGTCAGAAAAGGAAGCATGTCATCTCCATTTTATTGGTGAGTAAACTGAGGGTTAGAGATGTTAAATTAGCCCAAGATCATATGGCCTGTTAGTGTCCCTCTGGGATTCAAACCCAGGCCTGTCTGACTTTAAATTATGGATGAAGGAGAATGATCATGGAACTCTAAAAGGCAGCAAATGCTGGTAAGAGGGACTAACACCTGAGGCAGCTAAGTAATGGGTTCCAGCCTAGAACAACCAAAGGCCAAGGCTCTTGGTGATCGCCTACAGTGTGCTTTGCTAATCTACCCAGGATCTGCGAGACCTTGCACATGAAGATGCTGAAACTTCAATTGGTGATCTTCAAGGAACTAAGGGAGTATAAAGGGGAAGTACAGGAAGACTCGAGATGAAGATATGTAGTCTTAAACCTAGTCATAATTTGAATAATTTTACTGAGCTCTGAGGCACACTGAACTCTCATTTGCAGTGGCCTGGGGAAGTTAGAACCAGAACTTAGAGAAATGACTTGATCATAAGGCTGACTTCCAAGGAGCACACCCTACTTTCCAATACCTACTATCAAAAATGGAGATGAGGGAGTTCCCTGATGGCCTGGTGGTTAGGATTCTGGGCTTTCACTGCCGTGGCCCAGGTTCAGTCCCTGGTCGGGGAACTGAGATCCCGCAAGCTGCGCGGTGCGGCTAAAATAATGATAATAATAATAAAGTGTTACTTTAAAAAAAAAATGGAGATGAGGAGTTTGGGCTTGATTTGGGCTGACTCCATTATTCTAGAAGGTGGAATATGAGGAAATTATCTGTATTTGAATTAACATAAAGGAACACAAAGAGACCCCCCCTGATGGCTCAGAGGATCAGACTGAACCCCCTGGAAAAGTGTGCTCTCAACTATAAGGCAGAGTGACAGGACTCCATGCAAAGGGCTGGGATTCCTTTTCACCTATCCTACTGGCCAAGATTTGGCAAGGCTGGGGGGAAACATTCCACATATACAGGACCTTCCTGTACATTGCTAGTGGAGGTGTAAACTGACACAACATCCACAGAGAGAGCATTTTGGCAGCATCTACTGGAATTGTAAATTCACATTCTCTTTAACCCAGCAATACCATTTCTAGGGTTTGAACTTAAAGAAATACTCATTCACGTACATAGTGGTATATATACAAGAACATTCACTGCAGCATTCTTAGAGGAAACAAATAGAATTTCTTGTCTCTTGACTAGGATTTTTTGCACAGTTTTTATAATTCTCTCTTAGGGTTTTCAGTAGCTATCACTTAGTTATTATTTTCTATAATGAACTTGGGTTCATTAAAAAATTACTAGATTAATTCATAATTATTATGATAAAGCCAAAACAAAACAGTTTGTATATGTATATTTGTATATATAAACATGTAAAAAATGATAAACATATATAAATTAAATTCACACATTAAATTGACCACTGTTGTTAAAGCTATTTCTAATTTAAGGTGGGTCAGTGTTTTGTTTGTCATGATGATTCAATGTAGGGAATAGAATAAGAAGTATTGCAACATATAATAAAAGAAATTTTGGTTGTACCTATAGGTCATGGTCCACTCCTTTCAGAAGTGTCAAGGTCAACCCCTGTAGAGTCCTGTGGGTGTTGGAAGGTGGGGAGTGAGTAAAGAGCTGCTGATAGGAGGCTGTGTAATAAGCTATTAGGGGCGAGTCTGCCCAAGGCTTCCATTTAAATTCCCACCGCCCAAGTCTTCCATTTAAATTCCCAATCATCTCCTTTCACTTTTTTCTTTTTTGCCCCTAACCTCTTAACTTAGTACCCTAGATGGGTGAGAGGATTGGGGTTAGGAAATATTCTAGTAGGTCGAAGTAGGAAGCTGGGTTTATGTGAAGAGACAAGACAATGGACAGTTGAAGATACAGAGCTTTACAGGAAGGAATATTGAGATTTAAGATGAAAAATGTCAAGAATGGGCCAGCTAAGTTTTTTAAATTAATTAATTAATATCTTTAAATTTAAGTATTGTTGCTGTACAATATCATATGTTGCAGGTGTACAATATAGTGATTCACAATTTTAAAGGTTATACTCCAAGTATAGTTATTATAAAATATTGCCTATATTCCCCACATTGTACAATATGTCCTTGTAGCTTATTTCATACCTAATAGTTTGTACCTCTTAATTCCCTGCCCCAATACTGCCCCTCCCCACTTCCCTCTCCCCGCTGGTAACCACTAGTTTGCTCTCTGTATCTGTAAGTCGGCTTCTTTTTTATTATATTTACTAGTTTGTTGTATTTTTTAGATTCCACATATAAATGATATCACACAGTATCTGTCTTTCTCTGACTTATTTCACTTAGCATAATGCCCTCTAAGTCCATCCATGTTGATGCAAATGGCAAAATTTTCATTCTTTTTTATGGCTGAGTAGTATTCCATTGTGTATATATTCCACATCTTCTTTATTCATTCATCTGTTGATGGACATTTAGGTTGCTTCCATTCTTGGCAATTGTAAATAATGCTGCTGTGAACATTGATAAACAATCTAACCTTACATCTAAAGGAAATAGAGAAAGAAGAACAAACAAAACCCAAAGTTAGTAGAGGAAAGAAATCATAAAGATCAGAGCAGAAATAAATGAAATAGAGACTAAAAAAAGAATAGAAAAGATCAATGAAAGTAAAAGCTGGTTCTTTGAAAAGATAAGCAAAATTTATAAACCTTTAGCTGAACTCATCAATACCCCAGACTCGGAGCTACTCACTGTACTCTGTCTCTCTGTCTACTTCAGAGGGTTTCTGTGAGAATCAAGTGAGTTTCTGTGTGTGAAAGTACTTTGAAAACCACAAAGCACTAGATACTTGAAAGCCAGTTTCCAAGAGATAGAAAACGTTATTCACTCTACTCTATGGAACAATCCTTTTAATACAGTACTTGGAAAGCAAGTTACTGTCAAAACTAAAATAAAATTAACCATAGATTAGAGGAACACTTTTGGATGGCAACGTATTAAGAAAAACACAAAGATAAAAAGAAAAAAATGACATATAATCAAGATAAGTTGTAATTTAAAAAAATGGCCTTTTTGATGGGGTGAAAATTTTTCACAGAGCTGAAAACTGCGATTGCATTGCCACATTGTATAGAACAGTCTCTAGAACAGGACTGACCTGGCTGTAAGAGGATAATTGCATGACCTAGTGTATTGTTCCCACCTTCAGCTGCTAATGAAGCTCTTGGAAAATGTATCCCCACTTAACGAATGAGGCTGAAAATGCCAAGAAGCCTTTTGCCAGGGCTGTGTTCTCCAGGCCCAGACTGAATTCATTATTTTGTTAGAGGACTGCCACCAAGCCAACCATGGGCAATTTAGCATGCCACATTTCAAGCAGAATTTAATTCATCTAATACATTCATTTTTGTATGCCATAAATGAGACAAATACCCATGATCAGGTGACAGCCTGTCAGTAATGCCATAAACAGAAAGTGGTGATGTTAATAGATAGTTCTTCAGTCAAGTCTTGGTATTCCTCCCATTAAACGCTGGTGCAAAAACTTACCAAGGATATCAAGTTCCTATCTTGTGCTGTGTCTGTGCCTTTTTAAGAGGAAGAGGTAAAAGGCTGTGTGTGTGTTTGTGTGTGTATACACTACTTTGTGGTGAAATATCACTTATCTTCATACCCAAAAAAGAACGGGTATATGTCTTGACGAAAAAAGAGCACCTCTGAGTGACTCAGTCTGCTATGGGTATCTTTTTATAAAATCACACATCTCTAAGGTTACCTGAAGATAGCTATCTCTTATAAGTACTAGTTCCTTCTCTCTTTATGGCCACATGCTTTCCCTTTAGATTTTAGCAAATCTAAAAGCAGAGAGAGTTGGAATGTTACCCAAAGTGAGAGTACTCACACCTATAGAGCCTGCTACCCCAGTCAGGAGGCGACACATGAATGCATCAAGAATGGGGCCAAGATCACAATAAGAAAATGTGTTACAATACACACCATTTATCGAACACTTCCTGTTCTAAGAATCTATACATCTGAAAGAACATCTGAGAAAGACACCAGGGGTCCAGTGAGCATCTTTTCTCCTGATCAGATTTAAGGGCAGCTCTCAGGTACTTTGGGAATCACAATTACTTGGGAAGAGTAGAGGGTTGTGTCATGTAGGCTCTGAAGTCAGATTGCCTGGTTTTGCATTCTTTCTCTGCTGTTTGATAGCTGTGTGACCTGGGGCAGGTTACTTAGTCTTGAGAAGCCTTGGTGCTTCTGTTGGTAAAATAAAGGAATGGGGAGTGGGGGATAGAGAGGGGAGAAGGGGAGAGAGAAAAAATATATATCTCATCAAGGGTGTTGTGAAGAGTGACATAATGCTTGGCACAGTTTCAGGTATATGGTAAGCATGCAATAAATGTCTATCAGCAAATTTTTTTTTTTTTTTTTTGGCCGCACTGCACAGCTTGCAGGATATTAGTTCCCTGACCAGGGATTGAACTCGCCCCCTCGGCAGTGAAAGCGCAGAGTCCCAACCACTGGCCCACCAGGGAATTCCCAGCTATTTTTGATATTATTATTTTTCCTTATTTTTCGATATTATTATTTTTCCTTCCCCTACCTAGAGTGAGCCATTAATTGATCAAAATGTGTCATGTACCTAAGACGGACTGGGGCAAAACAAACAAAAGACAAAAACAGATTGAGAAACACAGCTTTGTGCAATAATTTAAACCTCTTCACCAATCAAAAATTTATAGGAGATGCTATTAGATAGTAAATTAACTGACTTCCCATTCTTTGCTAATTCATTCAACAATATTTGCTATCAAAGATGGATCTGATTTGGGATTTGCCTTCAAGAACCACAATCTTGCCATGAAGATGAGAGGGTGCTATGACTGGGATGCAATGGTGGGGCACCGAGGGAGCCTTCTGGGGTGCTGGCAATATTCTGTTCCTTGACCTTGGGGATGGTTCTATAATAACTAATTAAGCTATACATTTATGTTTAACTTTTTGGTGTGTCTGTTATATTCACAATAAAAAAGTCCGTAAGAGTGGTATGTGAATGATATCTCAATTAAAAAATTATGAGATACTCCTGACCTTGGATTAGGGAGTGGTTTCTTAGATGGACACGCAAAGCACAAGCAAGCAAAGGGAAAAATAAATAAATTTAATTTAATCAAGATTTAAAAGTTTTGCTTCAAAGGAAAGTACCAAGAAAGTGAAAAGACAAGCCACAGAATGGGAGAGGTATTTTCAAATCATGTATCTGATAAGGGTTTAGTATCTAGAATATATAGAAAACTATTACATTTGTCAGTTATGCCTCAATAAAGCTGAAATTAAAAAATAAAATAAAAGAAGAAAAAAAGAACCATTAAAACTCAACAATGAAAAGAGACAACTCCATTAAAAATGAGGAAAAGCTTTGAAGCTTTTGGACACTTATCCAAAAAAGATATACAAGTGGGCAACAAGCATATGAAAAGATGCTCAACACCATTAGTCATCAGAGAAATGCAAATAAAAACCACAAAATTACCACTACACACCCACTAGGATGGCTATAATGAAAAAGACAGACAATAACAAATGTTGGCAAGGATGTGGAGAAATTGGAACAGTCATGCATTGCTGATGGGAATGTAAAATGGTATAGCCATCTTGGAAAACAATTGGGTAGTTCCTCAAAAAGTTAAACACAGAGTTACCACATGACTCAGAAATCCCACCCGCTAGGTATTTACCCAAGAGAAATGAAAACCTAAGTCTGCACAAAATCTTGTACATGAATGTTTTTAGCTGCACTATTCAGAATAGTCAAAAATGGGGGAAAAAACTCAACTGTTCATCAATTGATGGATAAACAAAATACGATATATTCATATAATTGATTATTATTCAATCATATGAAAGAATGAAGTACTGATTTCAGCTACAACATGGATGAACCTTGGAAACATTATGCTAAGTGAATGAAGCTGGTCACAAAGGCCACAGGTTGTATGATTCCATTTGTATAGAATGTCCAAAATAGAAACAGAAAGCAGATTAGTGGTTGCTGGGAATGAGGGGAGAAGGAGACTAGGAAGTGATTACTGATGAGTACAGAATTTCTTTTGGGGGTTATAAAAAATGTTAGACATGATAAATGATAGAATTAGATAGTGGTAATGGTTGCAAAACTCTGTAAATGTACTAAGAACCACTGACTTGTACACTCTGATAAGTTGAATGTCATGGTAGGTGAATTATACCTCAATAAAATAAATAAAATACAAAGTATGGGACAGTTTTATGCTTTGTAGTGGTTATATTTGACTAAATTGTAGAGTGTATGAAGAAAGTAATAGGAAATAAATTTGAAAATATAAAATGGGATCAAATTATAAAGGGCTTCGATTATCAGGAAGCTGGCCATGGAGAACCATTACAGGTTATTTAGGGAGCGAGTAAGGTGATTAGAGTGTGTTCAGAAATTTAGTCCTGCATCAATTTCAGCATCAACTTTGCATCTGTCCTAGGCTTTGTAGTAGAGAGTAAGAGTGATTTTGTACTTGGTAGTTTCGTTTGTGTTAGGGAATATATATGATTTTAGAAATTTTCTCCCAAAGGACTTGATCATATTGGCCTGGTAAATTCAATTATATAAACCTTTATTATATAAAACATTATGGATACATGTATGGATATATATATATATATATATATATATAATATAAAGCATGACTTTCTTCTATAACAAAGAAGTGATAGAAGATGAAAGCAAGATTTTTGTGTCATGTTCACTAATACACATCCCTGATTTGGAGAACAGGAAAGGGAAAATAATGTATTACTCCAGGTCTCAACAGAACATTTGTATTATAATAATTTAATGAGCATTACCAAGAATTGTGAAGGATCGGAAAATTTACCCTACTAATAAGCTAACCTGATAGATGCTGGTAGAAGACACAAGACTCCTAGGTCAGAGACAAAGGGCTTTTTTACTCTGTATTTTACCATAGTCAATTGTGGACGAGTTAACGATTTACAGAATTTTTAAAAATATGATCAAATTAGTTTTTAGAAGCTCTAAGGAATGTATTGTAAAATAAAATATTAAATGCAGAAAATGTATAAAATCTGTTTCCCACGTGGATTTTTGAGTATAGGCTTACTAGACGTTTTGAAAGCTTATAAAGCGAATGTTAGCTTTTTGGATTGAAAACTACAAGCTGAAATAGAATGCTAACGAATCCTAAGCAAATCGCTTGTACATAGCGCTTAACTTTCTCAATGAAGCTTTTCCAGAAGGACAGATTCAGTAAAGTATGTTAACTGCAAATTCATTGTTCACACCAGCATTCTTTAATCTAATATTCTATGGTGGGAAAAAAATTTACAATAAATGAGAAAACTTTAAGTAGTGAATTCTCCTAGTGTTTTCTACAATATTCCCTGGGATCCATGTGGTTTAATCAGCACAAAACAATACTGTTCTTTAAAAAAAAAAATCCCCTTATTCTAGAAATCACATGAAATAGTCTTGCCTGTATTCCAATTATATTTTATTTCACTTAAACCTGTTGAACTGAATGGGCATACAAAACAATTTTATAGCAGCTGTGCCAGCAGAGTCAGGCAGTATGCTGAGCGCTAGCATATCGAGGGAAACGAGACTTTGGTGGGGACACCTGGATCTGAATCTGGAGGCAGCAGGTTTTTAGAGTAGTTTGAAAATTCTTGGTGTTGAAGGAGTCAGTTACCTAATTAAGTTACAGAAGCATGTGTGTTTCATACACAAGGAGAGATGATCGCTACTCTTTTCCTAGACTCCCAAGCCATTTCCTTCAATTATATGACCTCCACCCCAGACAGAAGAAGGTCTGGTCTAGGGTCTGTTTCCTATAGTTTTCTAAATGCTGATCCATCCATTATTAAAGAGACTTGACCTCTGAGCATCAGATTACTGCATTTCTTGTAAACCAGCTTAGCGGCAACAAAATCCAGTTCATCTCTAGATGTTGGGGTTTTTTAACTGAGCCCTTCTATTTTTTTTGTTTCTTGGTTAAAGAAGAGCTGCAAATAAGTCCATGGACATTTTGGTTATCAACTTTACTTACTTTCAAAAGAGCTGACCATATAACCCTTTGTCCTGTCTCAGATATTTGATGTGTGTAATTTAAAAAAAATTTTTGTTCTACTGAAATGTCTTTCTTTTTCTCAAGCAGAAATAGCAGAAGATTAAGAATTAGGATATGTAGCCTCTCCTTTCATCTCTTAATCCCCTGTGTATAACCTACTGCATTGCGATAATGCTTCTGGGAATGTGCCATGTGCTTCTACGACGTGTGTGACTGCAGATGAGCTGGAGTAGACTCGGCTACAATTTCTGAGTCTGGAGCTCCTATGTGTTTGGAAGAATAAGGGTAAAAGAGAATATTCATAAAATATATCTTAACTAGTTCATGTGTCTGAAATAAGAGACTGGGAGCAACATTTCCTAAACTAAATAAGGTCTGGTTTAACTTGATATGTGGAAAGAGAAAAGGACAGCCCCCTGAGGAAACTCAAACTTGCTGCAAGACTATGTATATTTGACCTTTTTCTGTTTTTGCCTTGAATTGTCTGGAGGCTCAAAACCATTCTTTTATTTATTTATGTTATTATTTATTATTTTTGGCTGCATTGGGTCTTTGTTGCAGTGCGCGGGTGGCTTTTTTTGTTGCGGAGCACAGGCTCTAGGTGCATGAGCTTCAGTAGTTGTGGTGCGTGGCCCTGTAGTTGTGGTGCATGGGCTCTAGGGCGCACAGGCTTCAGTAGTTGTGGTGCATGGACTTAGTTTCTCCGCGGCATTTGGGATCTTCCTGGACCAGGGATTGAACCCATGTCCCCTGCATTGGCAGGTAGATTCTTAACCACTGTGCCACCAGGGAAGTCCCCTCAGAACCATTCTTTTTTTTTTTTAATTTTTTATTTATTTTATTTTATTTTTTATTTTTGGCTGTGTTGGGTCTTTGTTGCTGTGCGTGGGCTTTCTCTAGTTGCGGTGAGCAGGGGCTACTCTTCATTGCCGTGTGCGGGCTTCTCATTGTCGTGGCTTCTCTTGTTGCAGAGCACGGGCTCTAAGTGTGCAGGCTTCAGTAGTTGTGGCTTGCGGGCTCTAGAGCTCAGGCTCAGTAGTTGTGGTGCATGGGCTTAGTTGCTCCGCGGCATGTGGGATCTTCCGAGGCCAGGGCTCGAACCCATGTCCCTTGCATTGGCAAGTGGATTCTTAACCACTGTGCCACCAGGGAAGCCCCTCAAAACCATTCTTAATGCTCAGTTACAGAGACTGTATTAAGTTTAAAATTTTAAAATCATTGCCATGATTTTTTCTTTCTACTTTATTATATATATGTATAAATAGTTGGCATAATTGATAAATAGGTGAGTATGTGTGTGTGTATATATGTATAGCATATATATATCATATATATGTATACATACTTTTTTTTTCTTTCTTATAAAGTCATCTATAATTGTTTTTGGAAAGAAGTAAGAAATGAATGCGTGATAAAAAACAATGAGGTGTGCAGGATGATTTTTTTTCCTGTCCATAACCTTAGTTAGCATTTTCTTTTATATCAAGGGAACACTAAAGCTCATTATGAACAGGGCACATAGAAAGACGACACAAACCAAAAGCAAACAGACAAACAAAAAAATAGGTCTTGTGAGAGTTGATTATGGTTCAACAGGATCAGCCTTTCAACTTTCCTTTCTTTCTAATACTAGGGATTTTACTCCAATTGCAAAATTGTGGTTGAGCTGCAGTGACCCAGAGACTCAACATCTGTTAACAGAAAGTAAGAGGGCTATGTTTACAAGTGAAGTTTCAGAGCCTGGGCGGTGGGCCTGACATTTGAGAAAACGGACAGGGACAGCCCTTTTGTCTCCCTCCCTTGCCCCCCACTTCCCTCTCTAGGACCCAAGTTCTCATGCCACCCAGCCAGGCCTGTCACATCGAGAAAGCACTCAAGCCCTTGACCCCTTCTTCTCTGTTCTCCAATCAAAATCTAACCGTCTGGTGTCCTGTTTCCTCAGCCCTGTTAGGAGAGAGAATCTAATGTGATAAATAAATTCACAGTAAATATTAGACAATAGCAGAGCTCTCAGATCACGTAGGAAACCCATTGTGGTCACCTTTCCATATTGTTTCAATGTCCTGTGTGTTCTCTGGATTTTGGAGTTATGTCGAATAAGCAATCAACCATCTCTTGCTCCCCTGACCTTGTGTCCTCACCTTCCTGCCTCTCACTGCCTGCAAATAGCCTGGTCTATGGGTTTTTTCTTTTTGTTTTTTCCATTGAAAAGGAAGATTTAAATTCTCTTTGACTAGAGTTGGTAAGACGGATTAGAAAGTAGATAAGCCCCTAAATGAGTATCTTTTTTTCCTAAATATAAATAGAAAAATTGATAGGTCATTTCTGAGAGAAGAGTTGTATGTATGGTGGAACATTTTGTTTCAGAAATGAATATTCCAAGATAGAACCATTCATAGTGTTTTCCTGCAGATATCCAATAAAATGGGTAAGGGATATGCATTCATCTCTGTACAGAAGCTTTGATGCTTTAGCATAAAAGAGGAAGGAGTGGTGAGCATCTGAGACATCCTGGCAGTACGGATTCGAGGGAGCAGGGTTAGCTTTGGCCAGGTAATCCCTTTGTATCAGAAAGGGCAGTATCTTTATAGAATGTTGGCTCGGCTATGACCCATGTTTTGACCTGCAGTTCCTGAAAAGGTTTTATGCGACACCATTTTTTTTTCTTTCTTTCTTTTTTTTAATACAGCAGGTTCTTATTAGTCATCAGTTTTATACACATCAGTGTATACATGTCAATCCCAATCTCCCAATTCATCACACCACCACCCCCACCCCCCGCCACTTTCTCTCCTTGGTGTCCATATGTTTGTTCTCTACATCTGTGTCTCTATTTCTGCCTTGCAAACCGGTTCATCTGTACCATTTTTCTAGGTTCCACATATATGCGTTAATATACGATATTTGTTTTTCTCTTTCTGACTTACATCACTCTGTATGACAGTCTCTAGATTCATCCACGTCTCTACAAATGACCCAATTTCGTTCCTTTTTATGGCTGAGTAATATTCCATTGTATATATGTACCACATCTTCTTTATCCATTCGTCTGTCGATGGGCATTTAGGTTGCTTCCATGACCTGGCTGTTGTAAACAGAGCTGCAATGAACATTGGGGTGTATGTGTCTTTTTGAATTATGGTTTTCTCTGGGTGTATGCCCAATAGTGGGATTGCTGGGTCATATGGTAATTCTATTTTTAGTTTTTAAAGGAACCTCCATACTGTTCTCCATAGTGGCTGTATCAATTTACATTCCCACCAACAGTGCGGGAGGGTTCCCTTTTCTCCACACCCTCTCCAGCATTTGTTGTTTGTAGATTTTCTGATGATGCCCATTCTAACTGGTGTGAGGTGATACCTCATTGTAGTTTTGATTTGCATTTCTCTAATAATTAGTGATGTTGAGCAGCTTCGTGTGCTTCTTAGCCATCTGTATGTCTTCTTTGGAAAAAAGTCTATTTAGGTCTTCTGCCCATTTTTGGATTGGGCTGTTTGTTTTTTTAATATTGAGCTGCATGAGCTGTTTATATATTTTGGAGATTAATCCTTTGTCCATTGATTCGTTTGCACATATTTTCTCCCATTCTGAGGGTTGTCTTTTCGTCTTGTTTATGGTTTCCTTTGCTGTGCAAAAGCTTTTAAGTTTCATTAGGTCCCATTTGTTTATTTTTGTTTTTATTTCCATTACTCTAGGAGGTGGATCAAAAAAGATCTTGCTGTGATTTATGTCAAAGAGTGTTCTTCCTATGTTTTCCTCTAAGAGTTTTATAGTGTCCCGTCTTACATTTAGGTCTTTAATCTGTCTTGAGTTAATTTTTGTGTATGGTGTTAGGGAGTGTTCTAATTTCATTCTTTTACATGTAGCTGTCCAGTTTTCCCAGCACCACTTATTGAATAGGCTGTCTTTTCTCCATTGTATATCCTTGCCTCCTTTGTCATAGATTAGTTGACCATAGGTGCGTGGGTTTATCTCTGGGCTTTCTATCTTGTTCCATTGATCTATATTTCTGTTTTGGGGGCAGTACCATATTGTCTTGGTTACTGTAGCTTTGTAGTATCATCTGAAGTCAGGGAGTCTGATTCCTCCAGCTCTGTTTTTTTCCCTCAAGACTGCTTTGTTTATTTGGGGTCTTTTGTGTCTCCATACAAATTTTAAGATTTTTTGTTCTAGTTCTGTAAAAAATGCCATTGGTAATTTGATAGGGATTGCTTGAATCTGTAGATTACTTTGGGTAATATAGTCATTTTAACAATATTGATTCTTCCAATCCAAGAACATGGTATATCTCTCCATCTGTTGGTATCATCTTTAATTTCTTTCATCAGTGTCTTATAGTTTTCTGCATACAGGTCTTTTGTCTCCCTAGGTAGGTTTCTTCCTAGGTATTTTATGCTTTTTGTTGCAATGGTAAATGGGAGTGTTTCCTTAATTTCTCTTTCAGATTTTTCATCATTATTGTACAGGAATGCAAGAGATTTCTGTGCATTAATTTTGTATCCTGCAACATTACCAAATTCATTGATTAGCTCTAGTAGCTTCCTGGTGGCATCTTTAGGATTCTCTATGTATAGTATCATGTCATCTGCAAACAGTGACAGTTTTACTCCTTCTTTTCCAATTTGGATTCCTTTTATTTCTTTTTCTTCTCTGATTGCTGTGTCTAGGACTTCCAAATCTATGTTGAATAACAGTGGTGAGAGTGGACATCCTTGACTTTTTCCTGATCTTAGAGGAAATGCTTTCAGTTTTTCACCATTGAGAATGATGTTTGCTGTGGGTTTGTCGTATATGGCCTTTATTATGTTGAAGTAGGTTCCCTCTATGCCCACTTTCTCAAGAGTTTTTATCATAAATGGATGTTGAATTTTGTCAAAAGCTTTTTCTGCATCTATTGAGATGATCATATGTTTTTTATTCTTCAACTTGATAATATGGTGTATCACATTGATTGATTTGTGTATATTAAAGAATCCTTGCATCCCTGGGATAAATGCCACTTGATCATGGTGTATGATCCTTTTAATGTGTTGTTGGATTCTGTTTGCTAGTATTTTGTTGAGGATTTTTGCATCTATGTTCATGAGTGATATTGGTCTGTAATTTTCTTTTTCTGTAGTGTGTTTGTCTGGTTTTGGTATCAGGGTGATGGTGGCCTCATAGAATGAGTTTGGGAGTATTCCTTCCTCTGCAATTTTTAGGAAGAGTTTGAGAAGGATGGGTGTTAACTCTTCTCTAAATGTTTGATAGAATTCACCTGTGAAGCCATCTGGTCCTGGACTTTTGTTTGTTGGAATATTTTTAATCACAGTTTCAATTTCATTACTTGTGATTGGTCTGTTCATATTTTCTATTTCTTCCTGGTTCAGTCTTGGAAGATTACACCTTTCTAAGTATTTGTCCATTTCTTCCAGGTTGTCCATTTTATTGGCATAGAGTTGCTTGTAGTAGTCTCTTAGGATGCTTTGTATTTCTGCAGTGTCTGTTGTAACTTCTCCTTTTTCATTTCAAATTTTATTGATTTGAATCCTCTCCCTCTTTTTCTTGATGGGTCTGGCTAATGGTTTATCAATTTTGTTTATCTTCTCAAAGAACCAGCTTTTAGTTTTATTGATCTTTGCTATTGTTTTCTTTGTTTCTATTTCATTTATTTCTGCTCTGATCTTTATGATTTCTTTCCTTCTGCTAACTTTGGGTTTTGTTTGTTCTTCTTTCTCTAGTTCCTTTAGGTGTAAGGTTAGATTGTTTATTTGAGATTTTTCTTATTTCCTGAGGTAGGCTTGTATAGCTGTAAACTTCCCTCTTAGAACTGCTTTTGCTGCATCCCATAAGTTTTGGATCGTCGTGTTTTCATTGTCATTTGTTGCTAGGTATTTTTTGATTTCCTCAGTGATCTGCTGGTTATTTAGTAACGTATTGTTTAGCCTTCATGTGTTTGTGTTTTTTGCGTTGTTTTCCCTGTAATTGATTTCTAATCTGATAGCGTTGTGGTCAGAAAAGATGCTTGATATGATTTCAATTTTCTTAAATTTACTGAGGCCTGATTTGTGACCCAAGAGGTGATCTATCCTGAAGAATGTTCTGTGCGCACTTGTGAAGAAAGTGTAATGTGCTGTTTTTGGATGGAATGTCCTATAAATATCAA
Source organism: Balaenoptera acutorostrata (assembly GCF_949987535.1). NCBI lineage: Eukaryota > Metazoa > Chordata > Mammalia > Artiodactyla > Balaenopteridae > Balaenoptera > Balaenoptera acutorostrata. The sequence continues at coordinate 49,934,859 of NC_080068.1, read as the reverse complement.
TTAAATCTATCTGGTCTATTGTGTCATTTAAAGCTTGTGTTTCCTTATTAATTTTCTGTTTGGATGATCTGTCCATTGGTGTAAGTGAGGTGTTAAAGTCCCCCACTATTATTGTGTTACTGTCGATTTCCTCTTTTATAGCTGTTAGCAGTTGCCTTATGTATTGAGGTGCTCCTATGTTGGGTGCATATATATTTATAATTGTTATATCTTCTTGGATTGATCCCTTGATCGTTATGTAGTGTCCTTCCTTGTCTCTTGTAACATTCTTTATTTTAAAGTCATTTTATCTGGTATGAGTATAGCTACTCCAGCTTTCTTTTGATTTCCATTTGCATGGAATGTCTTTTTCCATCCCCTCACTTTCACTCTGTATGTGTCCCTAGGTCTGAAGTGGGTCTCTTGTAGACAGCATATATATGGGTCTTGTTTTTGTATCCATTCAGGAAGCCTGTGTCTTTTGGTTGGCGCATTTAATCCATTCACGTTTAAGGTAATTATCGATATGTATGTTCCTATTACCTATGTCTTAATTGTTTTGGGTTTGTTTTTGTAGGTCCTTTTCTTCTCTTGTGTTTCCCACTTAGAGAAGTTTCTTTAGCATTTGTTGTAGTGCTGGTTTGGTGGTGCTGAATTCTCTTAGCTTTTGCTTGTCTGTAATGCTTTTGATTTCTCCATCGAATCTGAATGAGATCCTTGCCGGGTAGAGTAATCTTGGTTGTAGGTTCTTCCCTTTCATCACTTTAAATATGTCATGCCACTCCCTTCTGGCTTGTAGAGTTTCTGCTGAGAAATCAGCTGTTACCCTTATGGGAGTTCCCTTGTATGTTATTTGTCGTTTTTCCCTTGCTGCTTTCAATAATTTTTCTTTGTCTTTAATTTTTGCCAATTTGATTATTATGTGTCTTGGCATGTTTCTCCTTGGGTTTATCCTGTATGGGACTCTCTGTGCTTCCTGGACTTGAGTGGCTATTTCCTTTCCCATGTTAAGGAAGTTTTCGACTATAATCTCTTCAAATATTTTCTCGGGTCCTTTCTCTCTCTCTTCTCCTTCTGGGACCACTATCATGTGAATGTTGTTGCGTTTAATGTTGTCCCAGAGGTCTCTTAGACGGTCTTCATTTCTTTTCATTCTTTTTTCTTTATTCTGTTCTGCAGCAGTGAATTCCACCATTCTGTCTTCCAGGTCACTTATCCGTTCTTCTGCCTCAGTTATTCTGCTATTGATTCCTTCTAGTGTAGTTTTCATTTCAGTTATTGTATTGGTCATCTCTGTTTGTTTGTTCTTTAATTCTTCTAGGTCTTTGTTAAACATTTCTTGCATCTTCTCGATCTTTGCCTACAATGTTTTTCCGAGGTCCTGGATCATCTTCACTATCATTATTCTGAATTCTTTTTCTGGAAGGTTGCCTATCTCCACTTCATTTAGTTGTTTTTCTGGGGTTTTATCTTGTTCCTTCATCTGGTACATAGCCCTCTGCCTTTTCATCTTGTCTATCTTTCTGTGAATGTGGTTTTTGTTCCACAGGCTGCAGGATTGTAGTTCTTCTTGCTTCTGCTGTCTGCCTTCTGGTGGATGAGGCTATCTAAGAGGCTTTTGCAAGTTTCCTGATGGGAGGGTCTGGTGGTGGGCAGAGCTGGCTGTTGCTCTGGTGGGCAGAGCTCAGTAAAACTTTAATCTGCTTGTCTGCTGATGGGTGGGGTTGGGTTCCCTCCCTTTTGTTTGTTTGGCCTGAGGCAACCCAACACTGGAGCCTACCTGGGCTCTTTGTTGAGGTTAATTGCGGACTCTGGGAGGGCTCACTGCCAAGGAGTACTTCCTAGAACTTCTGCTGCCAGTGTCCTTGTCCTCATGGTGAGACACAGCCACCCCCCTGCCTCTGCAGGAGACCCTCCAACACTAGCAGGTAGGTCTGGTTCAGTCTCCTATGGGGTCACTGCTCCTTCCCCTGGGTCCCGATGCACACATTGCTTTGTGTGTGCCCTCCAAGAATGGAGTCTCTGTGTCCCCCAGTCCTGTCGAAGTACTGCAATCAAACCTCGGATGCCTTCAAAGTCTGATTCTCTAGGAATTCCTCCTCCCATTGCCGGACCCCCAGGTTGGGAAGCCTGACGTGGGGCTCAAAACCTTCACCAGTGGGTGGACTCTGTGGTATAAGTGCTCTCCAGTTTGTGAGTCACCCACCCAGCAGTTATGGGATTTGATTTTATTGTGACTGCGCCCCTCCTACTATCTCACTGTGGCTTCTCCTTTGTCTTTGGATGTGGGGTATCTTTTTTGGTGAGTTACAGTGTCTTCCTGTTGATGATTGTTCAGCAGTTAGTTGTGATTCTGGTGTTCTCGCAGAGGGAGTGAGAGCACGTCCTTCTTCTCCATCTTGAACCAATCTCCTATGCAACACCTTTTTGTTCTTTCCCACATCATTTGAAAATAAATAGTGGAGAGAATAATGTGATCAGGGGCTCTGATTACATTTATTGCTTATGTAGGGTTTTAGTAGGCAATGGGATGCTTCCTGATTCTTTATGCCTTATATGTCTGAAATGTATCATAATAATTAAATGTCTGTAAAAACTAAATAGAACAAATGGTTTGGAGAAATTAGTCCTATATAGTCAAATGATTCATTTGCGTAGGCACTAACATGGTAGCGGTTTGGCCATTTCCATTTTTTATGCTTCCCTACCCCTTAAACAAACATAAACAGAATTTTACGGATGTGACTAGTTGCTTCCCACTCTCTCTGACTTACAGAAGAAAATATGTGTGCACTGCCATTTGCTTAAAGATCAGCAGCTTCCATTTCTGTGGGATGGGATGGAAGTGACCACACATGTGTTTGATCAGTAAGCCTCAGTATTTGCAATGCTAACTATACCTACTGCAAAAGCACAGAAAGTTGCATATTTAATTAGAAATTCAAAAAGGCCAGAGCAGACAGTGCATGGCAACTAGTATATTTTGAGAAGGATGTTTAGAATATGCAGAAAAAGATTGTTTGCCTCTAAATAAGATAGACAGCTCATAACCACATGGCTGGAACCTCTTTCGTAAACATTTGAATGAGATGGGGTCCAGATGGGAGGGCTGGTCATGGAACTTTAAGATCCTCATGAGGGCTGGCAATGCCTGTTGGGAATAAACCGTGTTGCCTGGCTGCCCAACCACTAGCTGTATCCCAATCCATTGGCACTTATTCAATAATTCTTGTAAAGTTTAAAAAAAAAAAAAAAGAACTGCTTCTTTGGTGGTAGTGGGAGGGGGAGTTCCAGGAAACAAAAAGCCACATGCTAGTGTCTTAGTGGTAGCCAGGACCACCGTATATGGCCATGCAGATTTTGCTCTACATGACTCCTGGTGTCACCATTCACATAGATTCCAAAATGAATGACACCCCCTGTAGTTGTGCAATGTCTCAGCCCTAGTGGTAATCATTTATTTGGTGATTTGGAAATATTTCCAGAGTATCCCTTGTGAAGGACAAAGGTCTACTGTGTATCTCATATACTTCACTATTAACCCTGTAACTTGTACTGAGTAATTAATAAATATCTATTTGGTGAAGAAGTAAGAGAAAAGCAACTTTAAAAAGAACAGCTTTTAAAAAAATGGTACAAATGAACTTATTTACAAAATAGAAATAGAGTCCCAGATGTAGAAAACAAACTTATGGTTACCAGGGGGGGAAGGGAGTGGGGAGGGATAAATTGGGATATTGGGATTGACACATCACACTACTATATATAAAATAGATAACTAACAAGGACCTACTGTATAGCACAGGGAACTCTATTCAGTACTCTGTAATGACCTATATGGGAAAAAATCTAAAAAAGAGTGGATATACGTATATGTATAACTGATTCACTTTGCTATACACCTGAAACCAACACAGCATTGTAAATCAACTATACTCCAATAAAAATTTTAAAAAATAAAAATAAAAAGAACAGCTTTATTAAAATATAATTTCCATATCATAAAATTCACCCCTTTAAAAGTGTACAAGTCAGTAATTTTTAATATATTTATGGTGTAGTACAACCATCACCCTAATCAATTTTAAAACATTTCATTACTCTCCCCCCAAAATGCCATACCCGTTATCAGTCACGCCCTGTTCTGGAGTTCTGGTTATGACTTTCCTTGTCCCCTCCTTCTGCCAGCTCCTGGCAACCACTAATCTATCTTCTATCCCTATAGATTTGCCTATTCTGGACATTTCATATAAAGAGAATCATACATTGTGTGACCTTTTGTGATTTGCTTCTTTCACTTAGCATGTTTTCAAGGTTCATCCATGTTTTAGCACGTATCAGTACTTCATTTCTTTTTACTGTCAAATTATATTCCGTTGTATGGATATGCCACATTTTATTTATCCATTCATCAGTTAGTGGGTATCTAAGTTATTTCCACATTTTGGCTATTATGAATAATGCTGTTATGAACATTCATGTACAGATTGTTTGTGTGGACTATATTTTCAATTCTCTTGGATGTACCTAGGAGTAGAATTGCTGGGGAAAGGGCAATTTTTACTTTAGTAATCTCTCCATTATTAACTGTTATATTAAAAGTCATCTTACTAATGGTATATGTCCTTTTTTATTTACAATGTTTTTATTTACAATGTTTTATTTACATTGATTTACAATGTTGTGTTAATTTCTGCTGTACAGCAAAGTGACTTAGTTATACATATATATTCTTTTTCATATTTTTTTCCATTATGGTTTATTACAGGATATTGAATATAGTTCTCTGTGCTATACAGTAGGACCTTGTTGTTTATCCATCCTATATATAATAGTTTGCATCTGTTAATCCAAAACTCCCAATCCTTCTCTCCTCCACTGCCACCCTTGGCAACCACAAGTCTATTCTCTATGGCTGTGAGTCTGTTTCTGCTTCCTAGATAAGTTCATTTGTGTCGTATTTTAGAGTCCACATATAAGTGATAGCATATGGTATTTGTCTTTCTCTGTCTGACTTACTTCACTCAGTATGATAATCTCTAGGTCCATCCATGTTGTTGCAAATGGCATTATTTCATTCTTTTTTATGGCTGAGTAATATTCCATTGTATGTTGTATTTGTATACCATTGTATACCACGTCTTCTTTATCCATTCATCTTTCAATGGACATTTAGGTTGCTTCCATGACTTGGTTATTGTACATAGTGTTGTTGTGAACATAGGGGTGCATGGATCTTTTCTAGTTATAGTTTTGTCTGGATATATGCCAGGAGTGGGATTGCTGGATCATATGATAGTTCCATTTTTAGTTTTTTGAGGAACCTCCATACTGTTCTCCATAGTGGCTGCACCAATTTACATTCCCACCAACAGTGCAGAAAGGTTCAGTGGTGTGTGTCTGGCTTGGCTGGTACTTCTTGGTCCTACACCAACCCTCCACCCCCCACCCTCACACATGTTGTGAGCCAGTAGGTGAACCACAGAAAAGTGAATTGTACTAAGTGTTTAGTCTCTTTGAATAGGGTCATACTTCCATTGAATTCACTCTGATTTATTATTTTGCTACTGTGCTTGGAACACAGATAGTATTCATTAAGAATTGGATCTATAGAGTAGAAACAGAGGTTCCCTGTTTCCATCAGTCAACTCTCAAAGGATAGCTGGAGCCAATTTCAGATTATTCTAGGGCCTTTGCTTTCTTAGTTCCTTGCCATCCTTCTTTTTTTGGCCTTTTTGCTTTTCATTAGTGCCACTTACTAAACTAAGAGACCTGAAACACAGATATCTCAGCCAAAGTATTTTTATAGTCTTTAGGTGAAAAGAACTTATAATAGTTTTGTCATCATGGTTTTTATGTGCCTTGTAAATTGTGTTGTTTGTCCTGAAACTCTGAAGAAGTTACAGTCTGCTTCTTTCAACCTATTCTTAGTTTCTGGTATTATGCTGTCAGAGTTATTATTAAGGATGGTAAAAAGAACTTACAGTAAAGGAAGCAAATTGTTTAAGTGCATAAATTATAGAATTTATTTTTGTTAAATGTGGTCACAAAGTAAGAAAAAGGACCACCGGAATGATTTTCTTTAAATAGACTGTATTTTCATCATAATAGTAACTTTATACATAGGTCTTCTTGTTATGACTTTGCAAAGTGAGCATTACCTTAGAATTGAGATCCTTAGATTAAGGAACTTGTCAAAAGTCTGCTTTTTTAATGAGCCAAAGCTATTTGAACTCTGCAGACTTTCACAGTTTTCTTAGTGGCATGTATATTTGAGTAGAAGGTAATAAAGAGTAGGCAGTGAGAGGGATGCTGTTTGACTCTTAAGGAGAACGTTGTTTCATTGGAGAGGAATAAAATATGGACTCCCTTTAAGCAAAGTAGTTTTCATTTCTGTTGTCCAGATTTCTTAAGAACCTGATAAAACATTAGCCCCACCGTATCCAGCATTCCCCATTAATTCTTCTTGGACCCTTTTCTACAGAATGAAATTGGTTGATTCATAGGCTGGCCTGAGGTTTTGAATAGAGAGCTTTGGGAGAATGTTTAAGAAGTGTTCCAGCAAACCATTAAGACTGTTGACAGGTGGCCAAGCCAAGGGAAAGAGTATTAGTAATAACAACAACTTACACTTACAGAGCTCTTAATGATGTCAGGCAGTGCCCTAAGTACAGTACATGTATTAACTCATGTGATTCTCATAGCAATCCTATGAGGTCAGTCGGTTTTTACCCTCAATTTAGATGAAGGAACTCAGGCACAAATAAGTTAAAGAATTGCCCAAGGTCACACAATCATGATTTGAACCCAGGTGGTCTAGTTCCAGAGTCAGTGTCCTTAACCACTAAGTGTCCCTGCACAACCTGGAAACACGGAGAAACTCTCACCCCTGCCTCTGGAGAAGGGAGGGAGGGCAGGGGCCCAGTTCCCTGTCAGCATTTTGCAGAAATGAACTGGTGAGCTGAGGCATTCTCCTGGCCTTTCACTGCTTGGATAATTTCAGACGGCAAAAGAAGCATTAGTTGTATGGAATTCTTTTGTGGCCAGAAGGTATCAGCAGGGCGTAGATATAGATTATCTTTAAAGATATACCTTTTTTTTTTTAAACAGAGAATGAGTGTTATTGTATACAATATTGTCTTTTATTATGGCAGGTTTGTGGAAACTGGCAAAAGAGTCAAATTAAGAGGAGTTGAGATGTAAAGATGAAAAAGCTAAGTCACAAGACCATTGCAAAGTGAGAAGAATGTAATTTGTGTGTCCGTTTACTCCCTAGTGTGACTTTTAATCTCCGGTACTTAAAACTTACTGAAACTATCTAACTGTGGCCTAATAAAATAAAGAGCCACCATGTCTTTTCATTTCTGTTTGTCGAAGTTCACAGATGTCGGATGAAGATAAATAAATACTGTTAACAGCTTCTGGTGGAAGCATAATGTGCTTTGAAAGAATGAATCAAGACATGAGCCAGGGTTTATGGCCTCAGAGCAAATGAAGGTCTTCTTGGGGACAAAATGAGGTTTAGGATTCTAGAGGAAGCTTCTAGAAGAATGAGCACAGCCCAAAATGGTGCTACCCTTGGTACTGTCCTTAGTCAAGTAGAGAAAGACAAAGAATCAGTTTATAAAAATGCATATTGACTGGTGGATTAGAGGTGCATTCAGCCAATAGAATGGTTGAATTTTATTTCAGCAATTGAAATTAGCTCATTGCAGGCAGCCACTATGTATATATTACCCGCCCCTACATCCTAATCCATAGTAGAGTGCCTGCTACTTAGGAACAAGAAAAAGAGCAAAAATAATAACTACCATTTATTGACACTTACCATGTATGCTATGTGTTATTATCACCTCCATTTTATGAATGAATAAATGGAACCTTGGAGAGTTAAGTCAATGGCCAAATCTCACACAAGTCATTTAACTGCAAAGTCTATTTTCTTAACCACCGCAGCTGATCATGGCTGACCTTAATGATTAGGCTAAAGGTTTTGGAATATCTTCTGCAGTTAATGGGGGAATCCTTGAAAGTTTTCTGAACAGGAGACTTATAAAAAAGTGGTATATGGGATGAGGGCAGAATGGTTTTGTAGCTTTTGCACTTTATTTTATTTAAGTCTTTATTGAATTTGTTACAATGTTGCTTCTGTCTTATGTTTGGTTTTTTGGCCGCAAGGCATGTGGGATTTTAGCTCCCCAACCAGGGATCGAACCCTCACCCCCTGCATTGGAAGGCAAAGTCTTAACCACTGGACCACCAGGGAAGTCCCATTTAGCTTTCACACTTTCATCTTGCCGTGAAGTGATAAGCATCTGAGTCAGTATGTTAGGTTAGAACCAAAAAGAGAAGAGAGATAGAAGACTCCCTGAGAACAAATGGATGATCCTTGAGACATGGGGACTGATTGGTTGTGGGAATTAGGGAAAGGAAGGAGTCCCAATGAATCTGAGGTCTCCAGAGTAGTGACAGAGAGATTGCTGGTGTCATAAATAGAAATAGGGAAATTAGGAGATGAAGCAGTTTGCAAAGATTTTTAGGCCTGCGGTGATGTTTTGGGCCTCCGGTGATGGCAGGACGCTAGTGTGCAATATATACCAGTTAGTCTTTCCTTGATGTCAGAGTCTTTGTCTCCCTACATAAAAGCTAAAAATCCTGGATTCTTGCTTTCCTAGACTCCCTTGCACATGACCCAGCTTTGGTCATGGGACACAAGTGGATACCTCCTGGGGGTTTCTAGGAAAGATTTTTCTCTTTGATGATTAAAAAATCTAGTAAGAAAAATATCTTTCTGCTTTGGATTTCAAATGCAAGTTTATCTTACAGGAAGCTGCTGCAGCCATTTTGTAGCCTTGAGGCACAGGTGGAGAAAACAGGTGGGAAGTTGACTCAAAGCCCTGACATTGGGGAGCTCCTGAAACAACACCAGGACCATCCATCTCTCAACTTATCATGTGGGGAAAAAAAACCCATTGTTCAAGCCACTTTTAGATGAGTGTTTTGTTATTTGTAGCCAGAGCATCCCAACTGATATAGACTTTATGCAGGTCCCAGATTACCTTGGGATCCAAGACTGGCTGTACTTTCTCTTTTGGACATTAATTTTGGGAAAACACCATATGGGGAGTGAACATCAGAATTGTCCACTGAAGCCTTTAAAATAGTAGGAGTTCCTAAAAAGGAGAATGCGCTTTGGATCCCATTTCTAGAAAATGAGGGCTTTTTAACAAAAGTCTCTAAAGGTCATACAGCCTGGCCCAGATCTTAGACCCAGTTTGCTGCTACGTGAGAGTCCCTGTTAGGTTTCAGTATTACAGTGTGCTTCTCAAATGACAACAGGGCTCATTAGTAAATTGAAGCATCCCAAAGCCCCTAGATACACACGGGGAGAAGGAAGCATTTTCTTCTTTCAGAGCTGCTGCTCTTTCCATTCTCTTCCTCCCACCTTCCTTGCATTTGCTGGTGTCTGCTGGCAGGGAGCCAAGTTCAGCCCAGTGATGGATGTGCTAACGAGACTTAGCCTGCTTTGTGAAGCTTTTGAATTGGAGCAAGTATGCATTTGGAAGGTCTGGATGACTGATTGATTGAAAAGTAATTGATTGCAGAATTTCAAAATGAGATTCAAAAGGTACCTTATAAAGTTAGATTTCACAAAGGCCAAACACTTTATTATACTCTTCTTTTTTGCTCATTTTATTCATTTTAAGTTTACCAAATTATTTTAGAATTTTGTACCCACTTCACCATTTAGCTCCTGAAGCTTTTTGTGTGTTGTATATAAAGTTTATGATAAGAAAATTCTTGTCAGAGAGGAAGAAGAGAGAAAAACATGCTACGTAGATTCTAGTCCTGATTCTGCCACCCAGGAGGGAAAATTGTTTAATGTTTCCAAGCTTCCATATTTGTCAGTGAAAATATTTGACTAAATCTAGTGTAAGATCCTGTCCACATGAGCTCAGAGTTCCTACTTCTTAGGTCATGTTCTACGTGGAGGGCGGGGCAGGGTGTGGGTCTTACCTACACACCTCAGGGGGAACACACCTGAAGACAAATAAGAATCTTGCTAGAAGTATAATGTCAATAAAATTTGGTTCTGATGGTGGGATTCTTGGCGGAGATGCCAGGTAAAATACAAGACACTTAATTAAATTTAAATTTCGGGTAAACAAGAATTTTATTTTATTTTTTTTAATATAAGTATGTCCCAACTGCTACATGGGGCATACTTATACTAAAAAATATCCATTATTTTATTTGAAATTCAGATTTACCTGGGAGTCCTATATCTGGATTTATGAAATCCTGCAACCCGAATTCTGCAAAAAGTCACTGATGGTAATGACATCAGCCTAAGTTACTCGGGAGAGGATAAAGGAAGGCTCCAGGAGGCTTCTGTAGGTTTGATAGATCTGCTGTCCCGGCCGGGGGCTGAGTGCATTCAGCCAAAGGTGAGGGGAGTGAAAGACTGAGGTATGTGTCAGGAACTGCGGGACAGGGAGTCCTCCCGCTCCTGGTTCCTCACTTGACCTTGAACATCTCTTCAACCCCCTTTCCCTTTTTCACCCTTAATTGGTTTTCATGAAAATGAAACTATTAACTTTTTATTATAGGCTGTAGTTATGTCATCCTTTTCATGGTCCTTGTTCTGAATTTTGAAATGAGTGGATGGGCCTTGGTCTATTTTTCTCGTTCTCCATGCTCACTGCCCCCTCCCTAATTAAATTGATTTCTGCTGGTGTGTGCCCCAGATTGATTTTTCCTCCCCTGTGGACTTGCTCTTTCTCAGTAGAAACATGAACGCCAAATTTCTCAAACCCATTTCTAAATTTCTGGGCCTTTTCAGATTTTCTTTATACTCATCCTTCAGTTGTCTGTACACTCTTTACCCACATCACACGTCTGTAAGGAAGCAAAAGGCAAGATTCTTTACAGCACGTAGAGGGACGGGATTGCACTTCGGTTTTGACCCCCGGTGTGTGGCTCGCTGCCTGGAGCACTGTGGAGGCAGAATCGACACTGTGCACTGCTGGTTTGTTCCTGTTTGTCAAACAAGATCGCTTAGCACCTCTGGGTCGGGTAACTGTGCTTTCCTGTGAAGCTAGAGGACTGCTGAGCTGGAGAAATGGAGGACACTGATCCCAGATGCTAAGCATTTCAGGGCCCTGATAGTAAAAGCAGCAGAAGAATGAACAGGAAAAAGAGATGCTGAGACTGCCACACACATGGTACAGGACATGGCTGGGGTGGGAATCTAATGATAAGGGGATGTCCTCCCCCCTCCTCCCCCAAATATTGGCAAATGAGAGCAGCCACAAATCCTGGCTTTTTAGTTATTTATCCTGAGGATGGTAGCGGGAGGGGCTCTTTGGGGTGCCCTCTGTGTGGTGCTCTCAGTGGTCCCCAGTGTTGTAGCCTTTGGGGCCCAACATGACAGCTGTGGAATTTGGCAGATGGAGGTCATGGGTCAAGGCCACTTCTGAAAGCGCTGCTTAAGTTTGTCCTCTGTGCAATCTGATTCAAAGGGTGGAAGGCCCTTCTCTTTAAACTTTTACCTACGTGGTTGAAATTCCCACCCCTAGAACCACTAAAGAGCCCAAAACCTTTGTTCAGGCCAGCTTTCTTCTGTGTACTAGGCACCAGAGATCCTGAGAAGAATGAATGGTCCCCACTGTCTGGGAGCTTATCAAATAAAGTAAGCTGACGGTTGAACTAGAGTTTACCCATGTAATGAGTGCTGTGGTGATAGTTCACACTGATAGTTAGGCCTGTGTCCAAGGGTGGGAGACATTGAGGAGCTCAGCAACGAGAGGAAGATGACAGATGTAGGTAAGGTTGTGGGCTTGGATGCTGTAGGAGCCGCTGTGCGTACCATGCCCAGATCCCCTTGACTGGACTGGTGTCCCCAGTCCTGAGCTGCTGGGGACACTGGCTGGCGGGCTCCCCACTGCACTCTCCCAGGGTAAACTGCCCTCTGCTGAAAGAATCAGAAAACGCCCAGGTGGTGTATACCCACCCCCCCCAGAGATGCCTTATAGCCAATGGCTGATTGATGAGACAGTACAAAAATCTGGCTTCCTTGCCTCAAAGTGGAGAACTCTGTGCTGTTATTCTCGCTCCAGAGATCCTGTGGGATCAGCCTGAGAGCAGACTTCAGCGGGAACCACGTCTTAACTTCTGCGCCATCCTGCCTCCCTCACTTCCTTACAGGTGTCTCCCTAAAACGTGTCTCAGTAAATCACTGGCACATGAATTCACCTCTGGCTCTGTGTCTAGCAAACCCCATCTGATGGTAGAGGGGCAGGAAGTTGATGTGGTTCTGCAGTTGTGGGCTCTTATTTTCTGTGGCATGGGAGACACAGTAGACAAGGTGGTTGAGGAGATTGGTGAACGTTGATGGCGGGCGTGTGCCTCATGCGGGGAATGGGAGCAGCGTTGAGTGTCAGCTTAGGTGAGAGACCATAGTATTTTCGTGGCACAATCTATACTGTGGTATCATTAGCTTCAGCACTCAGCAGCCCAGATACGAAACCAGAAGCAGATGGCACATGGCTGTAGTGCTGACAGAGGGAGGCCATAGGAAGATAATGGTCCAGGCATGATAAGAAAGGACTTGAAGGTCGGAAGGAACAAACAGTTTGGGAGGAAATGGAGGTGTCAACGGACCAAAGATATGGTTAAGATTGAAAAATATGTGTGATGGGCACCAACCAGAGAACACGTGGCAAGATTAAGAGGCTAGGAGGGTGTGTTCAGAGTTTAGAAAGCAAGAATTTAAGATTGAAGGGTTAGAGCATTTCTGCATAATGACAGGTCTAGATCCACCAGGGGCACAGGTGTCTGAATCAAGTAGGTGGGAAGTTTCTGGTAAAGAGATCAAAGCAATGCAGTGTTAGGGAGTTGGAGCCGTCCTCAGGGATGTTGTCAGCACTGAGGTGTGGTAGTGACCCCAGAAATCCACACTGAGCATGCAGCTCTTACCTGCCCCACGCCCCGGAGATGCCATCACTTCTTGTACCTGAGCCTTTGTGTAGCAGGCGTCCCTAATGTAGGCACTGGGCACGGACACGTTATTGGAGGCACAGGAATTCCTAGTGAGACCTTCTTTCTTGGTGGTGTATAACCCAAACCATTTGTTAACAGCTTAAATAATTCCCAACTTTCAGTTTTCACGGTGTCCCACATCCCCTTGGGCTAGTTAACCTTCCTGTTAAATCTCTCAGTTAGGAAAATGCCACTCATTTGATTTTTCCCTTTTTTTCTTTGTATTTTCACTTGCTATTCTTATCTCCTAATTATCTTGCTGACCCAGGCATTCAAGAATAAGGAACACCATGATATATGAGAAGCAGTTGAGGTAGTGGAAAGGATTCATGCCTCTAGTTCTGCCTGGAATGTTCTCATTCCTTTCTTCATTCAGTTAATTTTCACTTGTCCTTTGGGTGCAGCTTAACTGTCTCTTTCTGTTCTCCCCAGACTATTTCAGAACACTCTCCCCCATAATATACGCTCAAAGCGCCCTATTCCCCATATGACTCTTATCACAGTTGTAATTTAACAAACAAAAAAGTTAAGTAATTCACTGCTTAAGGTCTGTGTCACCTGTTGGAATGTAACCTCTCTAAGGACAGGAACCATCTCTGTATCCCTAGCTCCTGACACAGCACCCTACGTAAAGAATGCGCTCAATAAATATTTGTAGAGCAAATAAATAAGCGTATGATGAGCTGACAGTTAGAAAAGCTCCAATTCTATTTCTAGATCTGTTCCTACATACTCTGTGATCTTGGACAAGTCATTTCAGCTTTCTGAGCAAAGTACGTTTTTACTCATTTTAACAGTGTATGATTTCTGATTTCACAGCGTATCAGCCAAACACCTTAACAACTCTTAACCCCAGCACTATGTCTGGGCTAACTACAACTTCTCCTGGAACTTCTTAAAGTAGCTTATTTGTAGAAAAACTGTTTTTCCTTTGTGTTTTGGTAAGCTATTGCTAAGTTACAAATAAGTCCCATGTTTAGTGGATTAAATAATAATTTATTATCTCAAAGTAAGTAGAAAAGAGGTAATGATAAAGATCAGAGTAAAGAACCAACGAAATAGAAAGACAAGGAGATAAGGTAGTGGACCATGGGGATGTTTGAGGAAAGAATATTCAAGGCAGAGGGTACTGCTGGTCCCAGGGTCCCAAAGCAGGACACGCCAGACATGCCAGAAGATAAGGAAAGAGGCCCCAAGTGGCTGGAGCAGAGTGAGGAGGATGGTCGTGAGCAGCCAGGTCATGTTGGGAGCCTTGGCCAACTTGCGGACTTGGGCTTTTCCTCTGAGTGAGATGGAGAACCACTGAGGGATTTTGAACAAAGTGGAGTGATTTGCAGTCTTCAGTCCTTTCCTCTGTTGTGAATTCTAGCTTGTCCTCTTGACTCTAGTCATGCAGATGTGTATTTTCCTGGGTGGTGAGACAGAACAATCTAATTTTATATGATCAGAGATAGGCTGCTTCTTTGGGCAGGTTTTTACTTCATGTTTGTAGATTGAGTTTGTACTTTTGGTTCCCAGGGAGTTCACACAGATGGGGTGACCGCTTTGTCCTAATTGCAATTTCCATCTGTATGCCTACATTTTTTTTGAGCTGGACTAAGGCTCAAATGGATAGATAGCTCAAGGAAGATAGAAAGATAGATAGATAGATAGATAGATAGATAGATAGATAGATAGATAGATGTAGAAATGGATGGATGGATGGATGGATGGATGGATGGATTGATGGAGAGATAGATATATAGTAGAGAGGAAAAGGATGAAGTAGAAATCTTCCTTGTTTAGGCAGCATGCAAGGAGGACTGGTGAACTTTTTCTTTCTCTGTGAATTACAAACTTAGAGTTCAGAAATTGCATAGTTGGATTATTGTTACCTTAATTCCACCTCCTGAATAATCAAATATATTCTAGCCTAACCAAATAGTAATTAGGTTTCTGCTTATCTCCCAGAAGCAGTGGGAACATTAGAGAGACTTGGCACTGGGATATTACCAGAGGATAAGAGACATACGTGCTGAATAATGAGAGTAACTAACAAAACTGAACTTCGCCCTTTCGGTATGGGAATACTCAATAATGCCTGGATCTTTTCTTTTGTGTTCTGGTCTTATGCAAACACAAATTACACTCTTGTTGACTTCACTGTAACCCATGAAACTGAAGAAGGGGAAATTTGAGTCCCATAGAAGGCAGTTTCACCAAACCTGCCTCTTGCATTTGTGTGATGGAATCTGAGAACACCTGTATTTTCTAACCGAATTTATGAAGGAAGAAATGTCCCCAGCAGTAATCAGCACTGGCACATGGTATGAACAGACAAAGCTACTTCTTTAAAATCATACATTTTTTAGAACTGGAAGCAATCTAAGAAAGCATCCAAGCCTCCCTCACTGTACAAATGAACAAAGTAAGTAAAGCCCAGAAGTGCCTGTTCACACCTGACATCAGTCTGTACTAATTGTGGGAAGTCTGGGAAGCCATGTGGCATCATAGAAATAGCATAATATTTGTGGAGGTCTGGGCAGGAATCAGAGCTCTGCCACTTACTAGCTGCTGTAGCCTTGGTCAAATTACATTATCTCTTTGAAACTTACTTCCCTCATCTATCCCTACTTCATGGGCTGGTTGTGAGAATTACACGACATAATATGTTAAGTCCTGGCACAGAGTAGATGCTCAGGAAATAGTAATTATGATCAGCTCCCTTTTGCTGCCAGTGATGATACAGAAAAACCATCTCAACAAGTACTCAGTGTAACTACACGATTTTAAAATGTTAACCAATGGTGAACTTGTTTCCAGCCATATTCAATACACTAAAATTACAATATAACTCAGGGTAACAAACATTTGTATATAAAGTACAGTGTTAGGCACTATAGTTAGCTCAAAAACAAATAAAGAGGAGATATGGTTCCTGCTTTTAAGGAAATGAGAATAGCCATGTGTACCCTGTATATTGGGCTGTATTTTGGTGAGGACTGTGGTAGTCACTAGAGGGGAGTGGACCCCGGTCTCTGGAGGCAGAGAAGAAGCTCCTTCTGCATGAGGGACTCAGGGAAGTCTTCATGGAGAAAGTCACATTTGAAAGACTTCTTGGAAAGTTCTGGAAAAGAGATTGGGGAACATTCCTGTTTGAAAGGAGCTTCTTTAGCACAGGCACAATACAGAATGTATTTAGATTTAGTAAACTTCTCTGCTTAAATGAGCATAGCATATGTAAAGGAAATGCTTAAAATAATAATAGTAGTTATCACGTATGGAACACTTGTCACATGCTAAGTACTTCTCATGTACTCATTCTTTTGCTTATTTTACAACTCTGTGAGGTAGATGATGATTATCATCTCCATTTTAAAGATGAGGAAACTGAGGCATAGAGAGGCTAAGTGTATTGTCTGAAGGCCTCACAGCTGGTGTATGGCAGAGCCAAACTTGGGCCTAGGCCATCTGACTCCAGAGTCCGTGCTTCAGTTTTGACATAAGACAGTACTTTCTCCTTTTTTTCTCCAGATCCATGTTCTGCCCTTCTCTCTGTTCTGCACCCCAGGAGGTTGAGCTGTGTGGGCTCTATCAACCAGTTCCTTTGCCCTCTGGGTTCTAGGTGCCATAATGGAAGTGAAATTGCAGAGCAAGCCTCAGGTTTGCTGGGGCTGCATTCCTCAGCTGAAGACTACAGCTCCTGTTGGCTGGTTTCTCCTGCAATTTCCAAAACCATCCCCTCTTCTTGTCCCTGGACAGCTATTGTTGACCCCACGGTGTTTCACCATCCCTTGTTGGTTCCTTTAACTCTGTCCCTATCTTTGTGAAGAGTAGAATTTTGGGGTCATAGGATAATCATATGTTTATCTTTAATAGATACAGCCAAGTAGTTTTTCAAAGTGGTTTTACCAATTTATATTCCCACTAACAGCGTATGAGAATTCCAGCTGTTCTACACTCTTTCCAATTCTTGGTATTTTCTGCCCTTTTCATTTTAGCCATTCTAGTGGATATATAGTGGTATCTCATTGTAGTTTTAATTTGCATTTCTCTGAACCACAGAAGTTAGATACTTTTCCATGGTTTTTTGTTTTGTTTTTGTTTTTTTGCCATTTGGATATTTTCTGTAGTGAAATGTCCAGGTCTTTCCCCCTTTCTAAATTGGGTTGCCTGTCTCTTATTGATTTGTGAAAATTTTTTAATATGTTTTGGGTACAAATCCTTTGTCAAAGATACGTATTGCAAATATCTTCTTTCACTCTTAGGCTTGACTTTTCATTCTCTTAATAATGTCTTTTCATGACTAGATAGCCTTAATTTTAATATACTCTAATTTATAAATTTTTATTGTTTATGCTTACCACTTTTTATAGTTTTTAAAGATATGTTTGCTACTCCAGTATCATAAGGGTGTTTTTCTATGCTTTCTTCTAGATATTTTATGGTTTTATCTTTTACATTGGGATCTGCAATTTATCTGGAATTGGTCTTTGTGATGTAAGATTAGAAACCTGATACTTTACTTCTCATATGGCTATCCAGTAGACCCAGAACCTTTTTCCTTAGTTCACTGCAATGTCACCCTTTTTATAAATTGACTATACATGTGTGGTTTTATTTTTGGACTCCATAGTATTCTACGCCATTGGTCAGTTTCCTTGTGCCAGTATTGCACAATCTTGATTATTATAGCTTTATAATGAGTCTTGACATCTGGAAGTGGAAGTCTTCTGGCTTTGTTCTTCTTTAGGATTGCTTCAGTTATTTTGGTCCTTTGCATTTTCATATGTATTTTAAAATCAACTTGTCAATTTTCATGAAAAAATATGCTTCAACTTTGATTAATATGGTGATGAACCTATAGATTTATTCATGGAAAATTAACATCTTAGCATTATTGAATCTCTCAATCCATGAGCATGGTATATCTCTCCATTTACTTAGGTCTTTAATTTTGTCCAATAATATTTTGTAGTAATCAGTGTAGAGAGGTCTTATACATATTTAATTGTATTTATTCCTAGGTGTTTGAGTTGCTATAATAAATAGTATTATTTTTAAAAATGTGTTCTCTGTTGCTAATTTATATGCATATAATTGATTTTTGTATATTGACTTTATCTAGTGATCTTGTAAATTCAATAAAGTATGATAGCTATCCTTTATTAGTTTAAGGAAGTATCTTTCTATTCCTAGTTTCCTAAAATTTTGTTTAAAACCAAACGGGTGCTGACCTTTATCAAATGCTTTTTCTGCATCTCTTAAGATATCCACCTCTGTTTTGACTCAGCTCTAGAACCCAAGTCCTTTCTCTGGGCTTGGCTCTACCCTCACATTCACAAAACTTGATGAATAGAAACTGGACAAACAAGGATTTATACAAGGGAAGTGGCAGTAGACACAGAAAGGAGGAGATGAATGAGAGAGATCTTGATGCTCTGTAAAATATTTTGTATAGTTTCAAATGGGTTTGAATGAGATAGAGCCAGACTTCTCAATTTTTTAAACTCCTTTGGATAACATGAAAGGAAAACTTCACACCTTTGTATTATAGAAACAGTAAGCAATTTTTCAAGTATAAAATTTAATACTGTTTTGTTTTTTCAAACTTTATACACAATATTCACTCATACCCCAAGTCTGATCCATTCTCCCTAGGAGAGTACTCTTCCTCACCACTCTTTTCCTGTTGAAAATCATTGAAATAGCATCCATAAAACACCAATTTATTCTTTTAACACTGGAGTTGAATTTAAATGAGCCCTAGTGCCCTCTTGTGGACATGAGAGAATATATGAGTATAATAGTTTTCTTTGCACTCCAAGGTGTACTTATGTATCTGTGTCCTGTTAATCTAAGGTGAACCTGATGGTAGAAAGACCTCAAGTCATGGAACCAGGCAGTGCGTTGCCACTTACAAGCCCTGTGAACTTAAGATTCCTTAGCTGATAAATGGCAATACTAATATTACTCACCTTATTAAGGCTATTGAACATATTAAAGGAGGTTTAAGGAAGTTCCCTTCCATTCCTAGTTTCCTAAGATTTTGTTTGAAAGTATGAATCAGTGTTGAATTTCATCAAATACTTTTTCTGGATCTTTTAAGATGTCCACTTCTGTTTTGACTCTAGGACCCAATGCTACAGCCCTTTCCCAGGGCTTGGCTTTACTCCCACTTTATATACAAATAATACTTAGCCCAGCAGATAGTGCATTCTCAATAAATATCATCTGTGAATATTATCAAAAATCTTAACAGTGAACCCAGAGGGCAGGGAAAGATAGTAGAGTACAGTATCCTAAAACAACTTGGCTACAGACACTAGTACCCTCTCCTCCCCCAACCCCACTCTACTTCATTCTTGATTCCCTGAGGCAACCACTCAACTCTTAACTATTTCTTTTCATATTTATAACCATATTTTTAATAACATGCATATATGGCTGTTTCTTGAGTTTTTTTCAGATGTAGGTACTATCTATTGACTTTCTATTATGGAAGATGAAAATTTAGCTTTCTTATAATATTCCCCCATCCTCCCCATCCTCCCCATCCTTCCCACTCTTTCCCATTTATGATCCCATTTATGTAAAAATAATTTAATTATATATTTGTATATTTTGCTTTCTCCACAATAACTAAAAGGATGAACAAAGGCACAGAAAGGATGAATACTAGCAAAAGAAATCTAAATTCACATTATTAATGTTGGACAAGACTGAACTTGAGTCTTAAATGAGTCAAGGAGATAAATTTTTAATGAATATATAATATATATATACGTTTAAATGAAATTTATAGTGAAAAAGGTTAAAATTTACAGTGACAATCGAGTTTTAAAAATAACTTTATGCAACAATAGTGAGGAAGACAAAAAGAGAAGATTTTGATCACCTCTGTCAGTCCATATCTGATCCAACAGAGGAAAACTAAGAAGGATGTGGAAGATTTGAATAATGTCATGAAGATAAATCCAAATGTGACCCCAGATAGGCTCGTGTCACCAGGTATGAGTAGCAATGCAAAACTTGACCTTATATTAGGTTACCAAAATTGTTTTTTAAACAGTACAATTTTCACATTCCCACCAGCAGGGTATGAGGGCTCCAGTTTCTCCACATTCTCACCAACACTTGTTATTATCTTTCTTTTGATCACAGCAATCCTAGTGGATGTGAAATGATATGTCATTGTGGTTTTGGTTTGCATTTCTCTGATGGTTAATGATGTGATACATTTTTTCTTGTACTTATTTGCGATTTGTATATCTTCTTCAGAGAGATGTATATATAAATCCTTTGCCCATTTAAAACATTGGGTTGACTTTATTATTGAGTTCTAAGAATTTTATATATATGTATGTATATATATACATATATTGATATATATATATTCTAGATACAAGTCCCTTATCAGATATATGACTTATAAAAATGTTCTCCCATTCTGAGGGCTGTCTTTGCACTTTCTTGATGGTGTCATTTGAAACACAACAGTTTTAAATTTTGATAATGTCCAATTTATTGTTTTTTTCTTTTATTACTTGTGCTTTTGCTATTATATCCAAGAAACCATTGTCTAATTCAGGATCATGAAGATCTACACCTTTATTTTCTTCTAAAGGCTTTACAGGTTTAGGTCTTACATTTATTTAGGTCTTTGATGTTTTGAGTTAATTTTTGAATATGGTATGAGGTAAGGTTTCAACTTCTTCTTTCACCTGTGGATATCCACTTGTCCCAGGACTAGTTGTTGAAAAATGATTATTCTTTCCCCATTTAATTATCTTGGTGCCCTTGTCAAAAATCAATTGCCCATAAATGTGAGGGTTTATTTCTGGACTCTCAATTCTATTTCATTCAATTTATGTCTGTCCTTATGCTAGTACTATACTGTCTTAAAGACCATATGGTAAATTTTAATCAGAAAGTGTTAGTTCTCCAATTTTGTTCTTCTTTTTCAAGATTATTTTGAATATTCTGGATTCCTTGAATTTATATATGAATTTTAGCCTCAGCTTGTCAGTTTCTGCAAAGAATCAAAATGGGATTTCGATAGGGATTGCATTGAATCTATAGATCAATTTGGGAAATATTGTCATCTTAAAAATATTGTCTTCCAATCCATGAACATGGGTTATCCTTCCATTTAAGTCTTTAATTTCCTTTGACAATGTTTTGTAGTTTTTAGAGTATATGTTTTGTGCTTCTTTTGTTAAATTTATTCCTAAGCGTTTCTTTTTTGATGGCATTATAAATGGAATTATTTCTTAAAATTCACTTTCAGATTGCTCAATGCAAGTGTATATAGATTATTTTTTAAAGTATGAATTTGTCTTTCCTCTGCTATATACAGTCTACTTTTACTGCAAACTGCTGTCCATTTTATTTCTCTGATCTGTTTTACTAATTTGTCTACCTGCCTGACTCCTGAGAGTGTTTGAGTTTTCAAATCCTGATTTAAAGCATTTAAAATGTTATTTCTATGTAGATGGGTTAGTAAGGATATTAGCAGGTACTTCTTAGGCTCTTTAAATACTCCATTGGGAATTTTTGGACACTCACCTAATTTTTTTCCACATAGAGTTTAATATATCCCAAAGTGAACTTGTTCTTATCTAATCATTTAGGTTACCCTATGTCTGGAATTCTCAGAGAGAGAAGGATGATGGGACACATGTTGTTTTTATCTTCCAAATCCTTGACTATTGCCAAAATTCAGGTTACTCTCAGCAAAGCTGAGAAAATCTGAACATGTCCAGTGTTGATGAGGAAGTGTCAAAATGGGTACTTTCATGTAGTATTGATGTATCTGTAAAATGGTACATGTGCTCTGAAAATCAGTATGCCAATAACAAAAGCCTCAGTAAAGGTTATAATCTTTAACCTTATAATTCCCCTTTTAGAAATCTATCATAAAAATTCTAATATCCAGAAAAAAATTTACACATGAAGACCTCATCAGTATTATTTTATAGTACAAAAATGTTGAAATCAATTTAAATGTGCTATTAAAAATACTTATGCATAGAAAAAGGCTGGCAGAAAAGATACCAAATTGTTAATAATGTTATCCCTGATGAATAGGAGAATGATGATTTTAACTTTCTTTATAGTTTCCTTATTTTTCTGAAGTTTTAGGACTATTAGCTTGAATTACTTTTATCACCAGAAAAATATGTTATTAAAAAGTGGTTTGACCATAATTCAAAAAGAGTCATGTACCACAATGTTCATTGCAGCTCTATTTACAATAGCCAGGATATGGAAGCAACCTAAGTGTCCATCGATGAATGGATGAAGAAGATGTGGCACATATATACAATGGAATATTGCTCAGCCATAAAAAGAAATGAAACTGAGTTATTTGTAGTGAGGTGGATGGACCTAGAGGCAGAGTGAAGTAAGTCAGAAAGAGAAATACAAATACCGTATGCTAACACATATATATGGAATCTAAAAAACAAAAAAGTGTTTCTGAGAACCTAGGGGCAGGACAGGAATAAAGACGTAGATGTAGAGAATACATGTAGAGATGTAGAGAACTTGAGTACACAGGGAGGGGAAAGGGTAAGCTGGGACGAAGTGAGAGTGGCATGGACATATATACGCTACCAAACGTAAAATAGATAGCTAGTGGGAAGCAGCCACATAGCACAGGGAGATCAGCTCCGTGCTTTGTGACCACCTAGAGCGGTGGGATAGGGAGGGTGGGAGGGAGGGAGACGTAAGAGGGAAGAGATGTGGGGATATATGTATATGTATAGCTGATTCACTTTGTTATAAAGCAGAAACTAACACACCATTGTAAAGCAATTATACTCCAATAAAGATGTTTAAAAAAAAAAAAAAGTGGTTTGAGGGAATTCCCTGGTGATCCAGTGGTGAGGAGTCTGCACTTTTACTGCCGAGGGCCGGGGCTCAATCCCTGGTCGGAGAACTGAGATCCCTCAAACCATGAAAAAAAAAAAAAAAGTGGTTTGAGAATTTAGAACAGTGTGCAAAAG
The DNA here is from genome assembly GCF_949987535.1 of Balaenoptera acutorostrata. Lineage (NCBI taxonomy): Eukaryota > Metazoa > Chordata > Mammalia > Artiodactyla > Balaenopteridae > Balaenoptera > Balaenoptera acutorostrata. The sequence goes on along the minus strand of NC_080068.1, from coordinate 49,911,850 downwards.
CCCTGGGAGCTTTACTGATAAGCAATTTGCCATTGTCCCCCCCCTGCCCCGCCCTCACCAAGTAGAAACTTATGATGGTGGTGCTGAACACCAGCCCCAGGATCCTCTTCTCTTGGTTCCTCCTATGCCCAGAGGCAGCTCTTCCTTTTCTGTTTCCCTTGGTGGGTGGCAGACCCTTATCTCTCAAGGCCAAAAGGCAAGGAATCAAGGGGGATTTGGAGGAAACTGCAAAAATTCCAGGAGCCTCTTCCCTCTAGCTAAATAAGATTAGACTTTGACCTCATCTAAATTATTTTTTTTAAAGATTTTTTAATGTGGATCACTTTTAAAGTCTTTATTGAATTTGTTATTGCTTCTGTTTTATGTTTTGGTTTTTTGGCCATGAGGTATGTGGGATTGTAGCTCCCCGACCAGGGATCGAACCTGCACCCTCTGCATTGGAAGGCGAAGTCTTAACCACTGGACGACCAGGGAAGTCTCTCACCTAAATTATTATTATTATTATTATTATTTTTAAATTTATTTATTTATTTATTTATTTTTGGCTGTGTTGGGTCTTCGTTTCTGTGCGAGGGCTTTCTCTAGTTGTGGCAAGCGGGGGCCACTCTTCATCGCGGTGCGCAGGCCTCTCACTGTCGTGGCCTCTTTTGTTGCAGAGCACAGGTTCCAGACGCGCAGGCTCAGTAATTGTGGCTCACGGGCTTAGTTGCTCCGCGGCATGTGGGATCTTCCCAGACCAGGGCTCGAACCCGTGTCCCCTGCATTAGCAGGCAGATTCTCAACCACTGCGCCACCAGGGAAGCCCTCACCTAAATTATTGATAAATACATTCTCTCTGTTTTCTGCTGTTAGACAGAGATCTAAATTACCATGTCTATTCTTTCCTTAACGTCGTAGCATTGTTGAAGTGCCTAGATGTTCTTTAGCAGTGCATCACAAACTTGAGCGCCTCAGGATACCCTGCTGGTTTGTTAAACTCCGCTTGTCAGGCCCAGCCTCTAGACTTTCTGATTCAGTTGGGCTGGGGTGCTGGCTGAGAATTTGCATTTCTAACAAGTTTGTGAATGATGGGGAAGCTGCTGGTCTGGGGACCAGAGGACAGGAGAGCAAAAGGAAGGGAGATCACAGGATGCAAACAAAGAAAGGTCATAAGTAAACGGGGCCCTTAGGGGTTCTCTCCTAGTCTGAACCTGTCTTGTGAAGTGAAGCTATATGGGGTGACATCAAGGTGATGAATAATGATAAAGAATTAAAAGCATAGATTTCATACGGTACAGATCTGAATTTGAATTCTCTCTCTGCCAGATGTGGCTCTGTGACTTTGAGCAAGTTACTTAACCACTCTAAGCCTAGTTTCCTTAATTTTAAGATGGGGATAAAATAGTTGTTGCTTCATAGGGTGACTGGAAGGATTGAGAGAATAGGTACATTGTTTCACATAGTTCCTGATCCACAGTGAGTACTCTATAAATGTTAGCTCTTATTATTGTTTACTTGGCCCTGTCACACATGACTGCAATCCCTTGGAAATGTGTTTACTGGATGAGACACGTACAGATTTAGACACACTGGTTTTTGCTGCCATATACGTGGATGGCCTGAGTTGTTGAGGACTTGACCTGAGTGCATATGCTGTGCGTGTAATTGCCCAGCGAAGTGGGGTGGCCCAGGGGAAGGAGGAAGGGCCTCTTGTTCCAGTTTGGGTCTTGGTTTCCTTATCCGTGAATTGAAGGGAGTTGGACTAGAGAATTTCTAGGGTCTCTTCCAGCTCGAAAATGCCGGTTTCTCACTGCCAGGGCAACTCCATGAATTTAGACTTTCTTCTCTTAAACACTAGGTGGCAGCAAAAGACAACACTCTTGGCTGCCATTTGCTACAACGGGTAGGATGCGCTGATATCCCCCGATTTACACCGTGTTACAAAATAAAAGATGCAAATGGCTTAAGATCACCACCTGATCCTAGTGGTTTCTAAGAGGCCAAGGTTTAATATCCCTAGAATGATGCTTATATCACTATAATTAGGATTTTCTTGTTTTTCAAATATGTCCACAGAAGGTACGGACCCACCATTCAGTACTGCATTGTGCCCGCATCCACACAGACATAGACAGACACACACACACACACACACACACACACACACCACCCTTCCCCAAGGCCTTTTCCATCATGGCTGTGGCTTCTCAGAAGAATACCTGCTAAGTTCTCGCCTGTGGGGGCTGCATGGCAGGCTGGCAACTGTGTGCTTTACAAGGTGCAAACAAAAACTTCTTTCTTCTGGGATCTGGGAGGATTTGAGGTATGGGGGCCTGGCAGTGTTCACCCAGGAAAATAAATTTCAAGTAAAACACTCTTGTGTTACCGTGCTGTTCCAATGTGTCCCAGTTACAAACGGTGGTAGGAGAGGCAGAGCTGGGTGTTGGGACACTGTGATCCTTCGTTGGCTGGTGGCCCCTGGCCAGGTGGGCTGGGAAGGGGTGGGGAGAAGACGGGAAGCAGACCATAGAGCGGGATGGGGAGCACTGATGCAGAAACAGAATAAGGGACCTGCCCTCAGAATCTAGATAAGGTGCCTCCAAGGATCCCTAGGGGCAGAGGTCAGGAGCCTGCTTCAGGTGCAGGTTGGGTGACCTTTAGCAGAGGAATTTCAACCGGAGGAGAACGGGAGTGGTATGAGGCCTAAATAGGAAGATCACCCTCCTCCGAGGACCTAGAGGACGTCACGACAGAGGTTGGCCTGAGTGGGGCAGGTGGATGTAGAATGGAAGGATTGAAAAGGTAGTGGCAAGGGTCAAGTTAAAGAGTTGGCACGTAGACTAGAAGGAAATGGACACATAAATACCAGGCTGAAGTTGTTCAGTGCTTTAAGCATATGCCATACGATTCGAGCAACTTGAGGCTGCGTTAATCATCCCCCTCAGTGGCACGCAACTCATTTTCTGAGATTCGCTCCTCATGATGGTAAAGAGTGATTGACTGTGAATTTGTGCAGATTCTTGGGATGTTCCAGATCTTCTTGGGGAGGGCATCTCCAGACAACAGAAAGGAGGGCAGGCCGTGAACTGAGCTTTGATTTTCAGAGAAAATCCTTCTTCTTTCCTTCTCTCCCTGCTAGGTGGTAAGAACAGAATAATCAAGGAAAGCAGAGAGGAAAACTAGTAGATTTGGAATGTGGACTATTTTATCAAAATTCCCTTGTTTTTCATGCCGGCTTTAGAGGTCATACCCTTTGCAGGGTGCTTGGGGATCAAGGGAGAAAGCGGGAAAATGCTTAACCTTTGAATTTGGTGGCCTTTGGGGGAGCCACTACCCAAATTACCTCCAAAATGAGTGCGGGTGGGGAGAGGAAAGAAAACCTAACGTGGCCTTAACGGGCCGGGCAGGGGGAGCGCTGACGCGAACACTGAGTCACACATTTCTCTTACAAGTTGGTGAGGCATTTCCAGGGAGGGAGAATTAGCAGAAAGTTCGGTAAAGACCTTATCACAGACCTGAATTGTTACTAACTGGGGAGAGCTTTATGGAGGGGCTAAGGCGGAAATTGGGAAGAAAGAAGGGGGATTGATCATAACTGACTTTGTTGGCAATTTCGTAAAAGTACCCAAACCGTAAGCGCACCCACATCTGTGTGAACAAGTCCTATAAAATGCTTCGGCACTTTGCAGTGAGCCACCCACCCCAGGCCAGCCCGGTGCTAAGTTACCTTAATGATGCTGGGCTCCCAGCTCCCATCTGGGGAACTGGGGCAGGTGGGTGATTCTGTATCAAAGGCACACCCTGGATTTCCACTGACCTCAGAGGACCCTCCGTGGAATTGTTGTACTGCCACGCCTTTCACGATTCCCTAATAGATGTTTTCATGTGTGCTGTACCCTCTAAGGGAGAGAATCCCAGCTAAACACAAGAAAAATCTGTTCAGGCTGGCTGTGGGAGAAGGGGAAGCTGGTGGCTGATTCCACTTCTAACGTTCGGGGGAAAGACAATATTTCTATCTTGTTGATCACATTTACAGGTAGTTACTTCAAGGGGGAAAGGAGAGCTGGGTAATTGCTGAAGTAAAGCCTTTAAGAGAAAATGATTTCATTGTCTTTAGCAAACATCCACAGAGACAAATCTCTGACCTTACCTGGTAAGCACTGAGAAAATGCTAAGGATAAGGGGGAAATTTAGAAGACTTGGAGACTTTGCTTTTTCTTCTCTGGGTCAGACATTGATCTTTGAAAAATGATCCACTACTGTACAGTCATTAACCGATCATTTACAAAGTTCCACTGCTTCAACTCCTGGAGCAGGGGAGAACACTTGAGTGGATTGAGAACCAATGACCCACATTAAAAATCAATGAAGGTGCAGCTCTATTTACAATAGCCAGGACATGGAAACAACCTAAGTGTCCATCAACAGATGAATGGATAAAGAAGATGTGGCACGTATGTACAATGGAATATTACTCAGCCATAAAAGGAAACGAAATTGAGTTATTTGTAGTGAGGTGGATGGACCTAGAGTCTGTCATACAGAGTGAAGTAAGTCAGAAAGAGAAAAACAAATACCGTATGCTAACACATATATATGGAATCTAAAAAAAAAAAAAAAAGGTCATGAAGAACCTAGGGGCAAGACGGGAATAAAGACACAGACCTACTAGAGAATGGACTTGAGGATATGGGGAGGGGGAAGGGTAAGCTGGGACAAAGTGAGAGAGTGGCATGGACATATATACACTACCAAAGGTAAAATAGCTAGCTAGTGGGAAGCAGCCGCATAGCACAGGGAGATCAGCTTGGTGCTTTGTGACCACCTAGAGGGGTGGGATAGGGAGGGAGGGAAGGAGGGAGACGCAAGAGGGAGGAGATACGGGGATATATGTATATGTATAACTGATTCATTTTGTTATAAAGCAGAAACTAGCACACCATTGTAAAGCAATTATACTCCAATAAAGGTGTTAGGAAAAAAAAATCAATGAAGGGTTGATGGGAAGCAAGGGGCAACTTAACTGAGTTTGTTTTTTTTTTTTAATTTCTGAAAGCCATTCACTGGCTAAATATTTAAGGAGAAAATATGAAGCATAGTAACATTTTGCAGCCACTTTGGAGAACCATTTGGAACCTCAGAAAGTTAATAGAGTTACCCTGAGGCCAGGAATTCCACTCTTAGAAATAATACCCAAGAGAAATGTAGACATATATCCACGCAAGTGTTCGTATGAATGCTTATAGCAGCACTATTCATAATTCCCAAAAAGTGAGGAGGGAAACCCAGATGTCTGTTAACTGTTGACGGATAACCTAAGTTTGTATATGCATATGATGGAATGTTATTCAGCCATAAAAAAAGGAACGAAGTACTGATACATGCTACAACGTGGATGAACCTTGAAAATATTATTCTAAATGAAAGAAGCCAGACACAAAAGGCCACATATTGTATGACTCCATCTATATAAAATGTCCAGCATAGGCAAATCCATAGAGGTAGAAAGTAGATTAGTGATTGCCAGGGTCTGGGTATAGGGGAGAATGGGGAGTGACCAGTAGTGGATATGGGCTCTCTTTTGGGGTGATCAAAATGTTCCCAAGTTAGATACAATTACAATAGCTTTGTAATAAATTTTCTAGTCTCTAATAATGCTCCCCTAAAATCCATCTTTCATATTACAAAAATGATATTTCTAAAGTCCAAATCATGCTATGTCCTTGCCCTATTGGTTCCCGGTGTTGATAGTAGATGAAGCTATAAGCTGAGATGCTTGGGGTGTGAAAGACTGGGGTTCCCTTGCAAGGCCATCAGGTTTTACTTTACCTGAGCCCCAACCTGGGCACTGGGAAGAATCCCTGCACGGAATGGCCTGGGTTAGCGTCATCTCCAGTAACAGCATTTTGATCACGCTATATGAAAAAAAGAGTATTATTTTTTTTTAAAAAAGGAAACCAAAACCATTGGCTAATAGATATTATGCAGTAAGCACATCACAGAAATACAGAGTCTCAGTGTACATTCCCAGTGCCCTTCCCTGGGGAAAGTCCAGTCAATAAATGCCCTTGAGTTTGGTCTTCAGTCCTGGTTCTCTGAGGTTCTGGTCCTGATCCTTTCATGAATCACATCTGCTACCCGCAGTGCCGGTCCCAGTCCCACAAACACAAGGGAAATGTGTGAAAAAAAGTTTTACAGGGAGGCTTGGGAACCTCCTCTGAGCTAGACAACGCAGTTTTATTTCTAGCCAAAGTCTCATCATACCCAGCATTCAATGATGATTTACTGATGTTCTCACTTGAGAAAATCCTCTCCCACCCTGTGAGACTTCTATTCATTTCATTATCATTAAAACTGTCTTCAGGCTTCCCTGGTGGCACAGTGGTTGAGAGTCTGCCTGCCAATGCAGGGGACGCGGGTTCGAGCCCTGGTCTGGGAAGATCCCACATGCCGCGGAGCAACTAGGCCCGTGAGCCACAACTACTGAGCCTGCGCGTCTGGAGCCTGTGCTCCGCAACAAGAGAGGCCGCGATAGTGAGAGGCCCGCGCACCGCGATGAAGAGTGGCCCCCGCTTGCCACAACTAGAGAAAGCCCTCGCACAGAAACGAAGACCCAACACAGCCAAAAATAAATAAATAAATAAATAAATAAATAAATAAATAATTCCCATTTAAAAAAAAAAAAACTGTCTTCAAACAGGATTCCTGGTGCTACACAGCAGAACTGGTAAATTTCTCACCCCCCAATCTTACAAAGGGATTAGATACTCAATGCCCAAAGGACAAATCCAAAGGTAGCAGTAAGGTTTCTTCTAAGTGTCAACTGCCTGGGCTTCAAAAATGCCTGCCATGGGCACGGGTAGAGAAGCGTTTGTGTATTTGCCTATCCTACACGACACCGTTATTGTCTAGGAACTGGCAAGTCACCCCAGTTTGCTCGCAGTGGGCATTGAATAGGTGTAGGCAAGTTACCTGGACTGTTCAAGACAGGATGTCCAGAGAGGCCTCCTCCCTCCCTCCCTCCTCCCCCATCCCCAGCAGTAAAACTTCATCCCAAGTACAGAACATTCCCAAGCCTGTGTGCCTGGTAGACTGTTCTCGGCTCTGCTAGTCTAAGCCCTGACTGGGTGGCTTCTCAGAATTCCTCTCTGGCTAACTTGTCATTTTTTCAGATGATGTGCTAGATGGAGAGGTAAGATTTTGGATTCTTGTCCATGCAAGTGAAGTTTAAAGCATTTCTCTTGGTTGAGTTGCTGATTTACTAGAGAATTTTTAGGGTTTATTTTTGGACATTAAGGCTTCAGTCAGTGGCTGAGGTCAGCTTGGAAATTTCTTCAACATCCTGGGATGTGTTCTGTTAATTCCCAGATCCATGAGGGCTTGTGTTCACTAGCAGAGGGAGGAAAAGACCAGGGGGTTGCAGAGTAGGACCTGGGCCAGGAACTTGTAACCACATGGCCCTGGACCACTTGTGGAACCAAGGCCTCTGTAAAAGGAATTAGACTGAACGATCTACTACACTGCATGTAGGAAGGGGATGTGAAGCCTTTTTCCTTCCAAAGTAAATGCTGTGAATTTTTGGTGGTAAGTTTCCTTAATTCAGGTTTGTTTTTTTTTTCAATCCAGAAGGACAACTTTGAAAGTGAGAGATTTATTTAGTTTAAGTCAATGTCTACTCACATAATTCTCAGAAATTGCACGATGGTTATTTTGCTGTTGTGTGTATGTGTGTTCCTACTGAAGAGTGAGAGCTAGACTCTTAAGAATCATATCAAATATCAAATTATCTCAGTTTCCGATAAATAGGGGAAAAAGAATCAATGAACCTGTTAGAGGGAAATTTGAGGAGGCTCAAACTCAAGAATCCTTTGGGTGCTGAGCCCCCTGGGGGCGGGACTGCATGTGTCCATGTGGACAGTTCTCCTCCAGCCCACGTCAGCACCTGCGCACAGCAGGCACCCAGGAAATGTTTGCTGTGGTTAAATAAGAGCCTTTTTTTCTGAAGACTTTGAAAGACAGAGGCAAAGGCAGAGTGGGTTCTCATTAAGCCACAGTTTCCTTTTATTTTCCCTCCCTCCTCTGTCTTTCTTTTTCTTCCTTCCTTTCTTTCTTCCTTTCTTCCTTCTTTCCTTTCTTCCTTTCTTCCTTTCTCTCTTTCCTTCTTTCTTTCCTTCTTTCTTTCTTTCCTCTCTCTTTCTTTCACTCTTTCTCTTTCTTTTCTTTCTTTCTTTCTCTTTCTTTCTTTCTTTCTTTTCTTTCTCTCTCCTTCTTTCTTCCTTCCTTCCTTCCATGTATTAGATACTCTAAATAATTTGAAAGGATTTGAAACAATGCTTCATATTTGGCAGGGCTCTACGGAACCTGCCTAAAAATGAACACATTTCCAAACATGTGCTGTATCAAGTATGGGACCAGGCATCCAAGCCTATTTCTGTGTACTCTCTCATTTACCTAGAGAATATTGAGATCAGTGCTGATCAAGGAATCAAATTCTTGAGGGCTGTATTGAAACTCCTTTTATTGGAAGTAATGTAAACCCAGTTAAGCAAAAAGATTTTTATTGGGTCATCATGGGAAGGGCAGGGGCATGCTGGACCATAGCGATTACTGGGACCAGGACAGGAATGGAGCCAGGAACCCTTTCTCCATCTCTCAACACTGTCTCTCTCTGCTTCTTTGTCTTCCTGAAACCCATAGACTGAGAACTAGCCTCTGGTTGCAAGTGCAGAAATCCCAGGGGAGGCTTCTAATTGGACCGACTTGGGTCACATGCCTTCTCAGGTGGCCAGTGAGGCACTATGGTTGGTGGCAGCCTAGAATCACCGACTGCTGTGGGGAAGGGGCAGTGCCCCTCAAAGAAGGGATGCCTTTCCTGGAAGAAAGGAGGGTGCTGGATAAGCAATCAAGTGCATTTCCAGGGACCAGGGAGTAGTCATAGAAACCGTGGACTGAAAGAGAGTGATTGCTGACTAAGAAGCCCTGGCTTGCTCCTAAATGTTCAGAGGAATGCATTTAACTTCAGCAACTGCAACTCTGTGCACTTGGATAAGTAGAAAAAAAGCAAAGAAATAGAAAAATAGCAATATAAATAGTGCAATGAATTCAGCTTGACGTTCCACCTACTGAGTATATGTCCTAACATGAGAATGCGTGGGTGACATGAATCTCATTGGTCTCATCTCCTCACAGAACAAATATCTCTTCCCCCTGACTAAGTGTACTCTTTAAATACATATGTTTTTCATAGAACTTGGCACTTAAATTCAAGCCAACTCTTTTATTTAATGCTGTGTCAGAAAAGCAGACATCATTTCCAACACTGGAGGGAAACTGTGCTGGGCTTACAAAGAGGCAGTTGCCAAGGTGGTGCCTTCCTAGATTTCTCTGGGCAATTTTGTCTATATGTGATTTTTACCATATACACTGATGGATTTTAGAAATTAAACTCCTATAAGATAAGGCGCTTCTTATGTTTTTGTAGGTGCATCTGAATGTATTATTCAGTTGAAATCTCTTTACTGCAGCTCTTTCCTGTTTGTGTGGGTATCTGGTAGAAATGGGAAGAATGACTAATGAGTGGGTTTGGGAGATGTAAGTTGTGACATTATTGCAACAGAGGAGTTTTTCATTTGTGTAGTTTCTTATATTTTACTCATTCTTTAAAATTCTGGTTGATGCTGTAATGGTGTATTTAAGGATAGACTCACAAGGCTAGGTTCCTTTGAATCATCTAATTTAGTCTTCCAACTAACTCTTAAATCCCAAAGGACCATCCAGGGTGGGATTGAATACCCTAGTAACCTAGGACACCTCTCTCTAAGAGCAAGCCTCTGATCTTCAGATAATTCTAACCACTGAAACGATGTTCCCCATGTATTGAGCCTGATTCTGAATTCCTGTAATTTATACCCTTTGATGTAGTATATGTGCTCCCAGAGTCACATGGAAATCATCTAATCCCTCTTCCTCTTGGCAGCATTTCAAGCCTTTGAAGACACAAGTTATGTCCCTACACGTCTCATTGTCCCCTGCTTTCTTCTCACCATTTGTTCCTGATGATGCTGGTGATGATAATGATGACACTAGAAATAATAAATAATCAACATTTATTGGTTACATAGTATATGCCAGGTGTCATTTTAAGCAGCTTATATATATTAACTCATAAATATCTTATAACAACCCTAGGAAGTAAGTATTGGTATTATCCCCATTTTATACATGAGGCACAGAGAGATTAAGTAATGTGCCCAGAGTTATACAGCTAGTGAGTAACAGAGCCTGACTTTGAACCAGGTGGTTTGGCTCCTAAGACTTCCCTCTTAACACCATTGCGAGGTGACACTCCTCTAATGTGATCCAGGCTGTCCGCATCCTCTGTTAGAATGATGTCCAGGAGCGGATACAGTGCTACAGGCGCTGTCTATGGGTCGCAGTTTTCTACTCAGTAAATCTCTATTAACGCCACCCAATTTTCCAGGAGTTGCATGTGGTAGGTACCCTGTAAACACTGAAGCAAAGGGGAGTTCATCAACTCTCTTTACCAGTGTGGTTATGCCTGTGCCTCACTCAATGTGTGAAGTTAACTCAGACCAAGCCAATTAGAACAATCACTACAGCTTTTCCCCCGTATCTGAGCACCTAAAACTAGGAACCACAAATCATAGAAGAACATTCCCATGTGTGTGAGAATCGACCACTTCTGTTAAAGCAGTCAGGGTCCATCATTTTTGGATCCCGGGTAGCTTTCTGTAGCTGCCGTTCAACTCAGGAGAGTTGGCTAAATCACATGGCTTCATTAGTATTTGGTTCTATAACAAGAGCCTTTTATTTTTGAAATCGTTCATGATCTAATGTCTGACATTCCCTTTAAGGATCTGATTAAAGTTGAGAGTCTTTGTGAAAATAGTGACCAATGATTAAATACAATGAACAGAAGCAGATTTACAGGCAATAAGCCCTGGGGTTTTAAGCAAGGCTGGATGTGTATTGAAAAATAAACATAACAATTTTCAGAATTAACATTTCATAATGTTGCTATTACAAACATATTAAGTAACTCTGGAAACTGGCCTAAATTGCTGGGACCTAAATAAAATATCTTGGAAGAAAATAATGATGTTCAAGTCAGTAAGACGTCATTTGCTTTGTTTTTGAGTGTTTCATGCAGCCATCCAGAGAGCTATGCTCCAAGGCTCCTAAGCTCACAGTTGAGTTTTATATAAGCCAATACCACTCTGCCTGCACAATAGATTGCACATTTTAGTGTAGAACATAACATTGTAGAAGTGGGGATGGCAAAGTCACTGTGCCCCAGTGATGTCCACGAATAAGAGGTGATGTAGATGGTTAATAAGAAATTGCATATTTTGCCAAATTTTCAAATTTTTTAGTTTCAGTACAGACCACTGAAATCCATCAGTCTCATTCATTCATTTAATGAACAGTTAAGGGCTCACAGCCCTATTGATAAGTATTGGGAATACAATAAGACACAGTCTTCCACCTTAACCACATGATCAAACTTACCAATTCCAATAGTGGACACTGGTAATCAAATCAAATGTCACAATGTCCCTCCTGATGTCATGCACAAGAAAGGGCACAGTATCACCCTGTTAGTTCCTGCCAAACTTGCTTAACCTGAATCTAATCACAAGGAAACAATTAGACAAATCCAAATTTGGGGGCGACATACAAAACTGACCTGGACACTCTAAAAATGTCAATGTCAAGAAAAGAAAAAAAAAAGGCAGGGAACTACTTCAGGATAAAGAGATTCTAGAAACGTGATAATTAAACACAATGAATGAACCCTGATTGATCCTGAATTTTTTAAAAAAGCTATAAATGTCATTGTTAGGAAGTTTGGGAAGTTTGAATATCTACTCTATATCATATTTTTATATATTATATTCTCTATATTATATATTGTCTATATTACATATATTCTATATTATTGTATAAATGTTACATTTTTGCAGTATGATAATGATATTGTAACTTATATGAGTAAGTTTTTATTCTTAGAAGATACATATTACTAAAGTGTTACGAGGTAAATGTCACGATGCCTAAAGCTTACTTTCAAATGGTTCAGTAAAAAAAAAAAATGTATATCTGTTAATATAGTAGTGTCTATTTTCTTTATACATTGATTTTATATTTTATACGAATAGATATATTAATATCTATATTGTATATATATATGTGTATACACATATAAGATTATTTTATTAGTTTCCTAAAGCTGCTGTAACAAATTACCACAAGCTAGGTGGCTTAACACAACAGAAGTTTATTTTCTCATCGTTTTGGAGGCTAGAAGTCTGAAATCAGGGTGGTGACAGGACCACGTGTCCTCTGAATCCTGTAGAGGAGGGTCCTTCCTTGTCTCTTCCGGCTGGGCTGCATGTGGCTGCCAGCAATCTTTGGCATTCCTTGGTTTGCAGCTACATCTTTGCCTCTGTCTTCATGGGATATTCTTTCTGTGTGTCTTTGTCCAAATTTCCCTCTTCTTATAAGGACACCAGTCATTGAATTAGGGCCCATCTTCATCCAGTATGTCTTCATCTTATCTTGATTATATCTGCAAAGACCCTATTTCCAAATAAGGTCATATTCACAGGTACTGGGTAGACATGAATTCTGGGGGGATGCTATTCAACCCAGTACAGTCTAGAAAGGCTTTGGGGGGGGCAAGAGGGAGATGAAGAAGCGTGCACAATGGGGCAAAATGTTAACAAATGGTGAATTTTGGTGAAAGGTATATAAAAGTTTATTCCATTATTTCAAATTTCCTAACGATTTGAAGTGTTCCAAAATAAAATAAAATCCGGGAAAAAGTGCTATGCAAAAAAACGTGGGGGACATTACCCTTGCCCGTGAGTCTAGTTCAGCGTCATGGAGGACACAGTGGAGATATGCATCATGGCGACCTCAGTGTACCTGCATCAGGAGCGGAGACAATGATGCAAACTCAGTCTGGGCACCTTGGGAAGCGTTTCCATGAGAAGCGACACCCAACTGAGCCGAGCCTGAAGGCCAGCGCAGGAGTCAGTGGCAGGGGTGAGGGTGCACTTGGGGAACTGCCAGCGGATGAGAATGGTTGGAGCCAAGGGCGTGTGTGTGATGGGAGTGGAGCCTGGAGAGAGGCAGGAAGCATGACCTCGAGGATGCTGCATCGAGACAGCTGTTTTTCACCAGCAAGACCAGGAGGAGACAAGGAGAGATTTTCAGCAAGTATAACCAGACCAAATTTTTGTTTGTGTGGAGAAGCCTGGGGAAAAACCAGTTGGGAGTCTGGTGGAACAAGCCAGATAACGCACAAGGGATGTCAGAGTAGGGGAGGGTGTGGGAGAGCTGTGAAAGCTAAAACCGGAAGGGCTTAGTTTGGATGGAGGTTGAGGAAGAGGGAGGCAGGGTGACCGGCTGGTTGGTGCCGCCCTTCCCTTCAGGGGATACAGGAGGAAGAGAAGGAAGGGCTGCAGACGGAGGGTGGAGGGGATAAAGGCTCTGCTCAGTTTGGAAGTGCTGAACTTGAAGGGCCAGGCGGAGGCCTCAGGGAGGTGCCTGAAGCGCAGGAAACACGGACCTAGCCTGGTGACTCATGCACTTACTGGTGTTAAGTGAAATCATGGATTTTGAGATTTCCCAGTTAGAGTGTAGAGACGAGTAGAAGGCTGGGCATGGAACCCGAGAAGCAGGGCAGAAGGAGAAGCCCCAGCCAAAGAGACCAAGGAGAAGTGGACGGAGAGGTGGGAGGAAGGCCAGGAGCCTGACGTCAGGAAGTCCAAGAGGAGGGTGCTTTGGGGAAGGAGTGGACGGCAGCGTGAGACGGCACACAGGGCCCAAGGGTAATGAGACTGACACGAGTCCTTTCCATTTTGCAATCGGGAATCCCAGCCGTTTCAATAAGGCAGAGGCCAGATGGCCGAGGACCGGGTGTTTCATTAAAGGGGAGGAAGCACAGAGCCAAACAGGGCAGAAGATTCTTACCAGAAACTTGGCCGACAAGAGCAGAGAGATAGAGCAATGGTTAGCAAGGGGCAAAGGGTTGCGGCATATGTTAGTTTTTATAAGAGGAGAGAACTTGAGTCTGTGTGTCAGCGGAGAAGAAGCCAGCAGGGAGGTCAGGCTGAAGACAGCACAGAGCGGACATCACTGACACAGCGAGTGCTGGGGACTTGCACCTGGGGCGCAGGTGCAGGGAACCCCGTTCTCACGGAGATGGTGAGGTGGGGGCCAGAAGAGAGGGAAGGTGTGGGCCTGGGACCTCCTCGGGGCCTCATGAGCGACAAGGGAGAGGAGGATGGAGACCAGGCCGAGTCGAGTCAGAACCCCTGGAGGCTATGATTGGAGCGGACAGGAGACGGAAGACGGAGGGGGTAACCAAAGGAGGTGAAAACAGGGCTACACACGAGGGCATTTGGAAGCAAAATGATCAGCAGATACAACGTGAAAGTGAAAAGTCAAAATGAAATGTGGACTTGGAGGGAAGGATGGGGGCCTACATGTTATCAGCTCAGGGGATCAATGTTCCCCCTTAATTAATGAAACATGACTTCTCCCTGCCTCATCCCTCAGGTACTTGGAAAACCGTGGGCTGGGAGTGGCAAAGAGTGGCACAGTGAACAGGAGATCACTGGTGAAGGGGCATTGGGCAGCCCAAACTACAGAATTCACAGCGTCTGGCTCAGGTCCAGGAACTCTTAGTAGGGTTTAAAAAATGTATTTAAAAAAAATTATAGGTTCACGGGAAGTTGCAAAAAATAGTACGAAGTGATCCGGTGAATTCTCCCCCCAGTCGCCCCCCCCATCTGACATAATTACAGTACATTATCAAATCCAGGAATTTGACATTGGTACAAATGCATGTGTATAAATCCATGCCATTTTATCACATATATAAAATCATGTAATCACCAGTGCAGTCAAGATACAGGGCTAGTCCATGACCACAAAGAGCCCCCTTATTCTACCCATGTATGTCATATCACTCTCCCCATCCCTAACCCCTGGCAACCACTAATGTTTTCCATTTCTAATTTTCTCATCTTGAGAATGTTATATAAATGTCATTCCCTGTTATTGCTGAATGGTATTTCATGGTATGGATTGTTGACCTAAAAGAAATAGACTGCCAGATTATTTCTCCCACAAAGATGGGTTTATTTGGTATCAGCAGAGAATTGCATTTTGGGGTTTGCAACCTTGGTGAGCCACGTGCAAGTCCCCAGGCAAGGGACGAATACTTACTGAAGGAAGAGGAGGTTGGGAAGGCTACAGTAAACGGAGAGTCCACGGCTTTTCATTGGCTGAGTTCTTGACAGGAAAGAAAGGAGTTTTCCTTCTTCCCTTTGGGCGTGGCTGTCGTCTGGGGCGTGAGAGCTCCCCCTTCTGGATTCTATTTAATTGAGGTTTCTGTTTATTAATTTTTTACAGGATGTACCACAGTGTGTTTAACCACTCAGCTACCGAGGGATATTTTGGTTGTTTCCAGTTATGGGCTATTTTTAAAAAATTTTTATTGAAGTATAGTTGATTTACTTTAGCCTCAGATGTCCTCCTGACCTCTTCGTCAGCTTTGGAACTGAATCCAAGTCTGGAGAATTGTACCTCTTTTCCAGGATCCACATGCCTCTGGATGCAAAAATAAAGAAATAAAGAAATGCTAGTAAATAAGTAAACAAACAAACAAACAAATAAATGCTAGTAGGTTCCTGTGCATTGTTACTCTGTGCCCCAGCCAGTTTGGGATTTGTCTGCTATCCCAAAAAGGCAAAGAGTCAATGGGAAAGGGCAGAAACTTAAAAATCTGACATCCTAAAGACAGTGGTCCCCTTTGACTTTCGTCATTTTGCAGCCACAGAAAGGAAATAGAAGAATGTGCACTACTAAGTGACACAAGCCAGAAAGAGAAAGACACATATCCTATGGTATCACCTATATGTGGAATCTAAAATATGACACAAATGAACTTATTTACAAAACTTTCTTACAAAACTTATTTACAAAACAGGCTCACAGACATAGAAAACAAATTTATGGTTACCAAAAGGGAAAGAAGGTAGGGGATAAATTAGGAGTTTGGGATTAGCAGATACAAACTGCTATAAGTAAAACAGATAAACAACAAGGTACTACTGTATAGCACAGGGAACTATATTCAGTATCCTGTAATAAACCGTAAAGGAAAAGAATATGAAAAAGAATGTATGTATGTATAACTGAATCACATTGCTGTACACTTGAAATTAAGACAACATAGTAAATCAACTATGCTTCAATAAAAAAAAGTTTTTTTTTAAATGAATAGAAAAGAAGAAGAATGTGGGAGAGGAGGCCTTGAGGAGGAAGCCTTGGGCACACGACACAGGACAACAGCCTTCCTTGACGCACTTGGAGGTCTGGCAGGTTATTTTTAACTGCCACATTGTAAAGTCAATGTTTGCACTTTGATAAGTGTCCTGTCCAGTGGCTTGTTCTAAACTCTGGCCTGGGAGGTGACTGGAAGAATCTAGGAGTGGTGTGTGAGAGGGAAACCGGGTGAGTGAAATATAATAATCCTGTAGCCACCAGCCCTGATATCCCTGAAAGATGGAACAATCAGTGTGCATTGTGTTCGCCTGCTTGCATCACCTGGTCATGAGTTGTTGGTGGAATTTGTGGAATGGATTGTTCTCTTGGAGTCACCCAATACCCCCAAACAATGGGCGTACACATTCTTAGTTTTATGTAAGAGCTAATAAGGAATGTTCCGTGCACCCCATCAGAAGCAGGAAGCAGGTGCCTGACTACCTGCCAACCTGCCTTCTTCCTCTCCTTTCTCCCCCTCCTCCTCCCCACACCCTTCCTCCTCCTCCTCCTCCTCCCCTCCTGTCTTTAAGGAAGAAAAAAAGAGGGAGGAAGGGAAAGCAAGATAGATCCATTGCGCAGAGGTCCCTGGGAGAATTATGCCACAGGTTGGAGGGAGGATAAGTATGGAAAATAAGGGATAACCTGGGGTTTTCACTTCATAGAATTTGCTTTTATTCCTTTGTTGTTTTTTCTCACTGAATACTCTTCTAGAAAAAAGGCATTAAAGTATGAGGTAACTATTGTGAGGCCCTGCCTTACTCATACGTTCAGATTTAGGAGCTGAGAAAATCCCCTCTCCAACTGCAACATTTCAGGGTTTTTCGGTTGCACGTAACACAAAGCCCAACTCAAACTGGATTAAACAATAAAGAGATAGATTGACTCAGCACTAGAAAGGTCAGAAACAGTGGTCTCAGAGTCAATTTGATTTAGTAACTTGTCAGACATCTTTTCTTTACCATCTATGGTGACAATTTCAAACTGAGACCAGCTCCACGTTTCAGTGTCCATCTCCAGAGAGAGGAGGCCAGTCCTCAGGGCTGGCTGGTCGCCTATAACCAGCCCCTCTGACCTGGGAAAAGTCATGTGCCAGCTGGCTGAGGCTTGGCTTTCCTGAACCGGTCCCTGCAGTGTGGAGGTGGGCTCACCCCGAGATGCAATCACCACGGCTGCTTCACAGTGAAGGAAGGATGGCGTGGATCCTGGGGTGACAACTGCAATGCCCACCACTACGTCTTCTAAAAAGGCCCCTCTGATTCCTGCACTGAGGGTGAAAACTCCTTTAAGAGGGCATCAAGCCTCTCATCCTGAAATTTGAGATAAAATTGAAACAGTAACAGTGAATTTACATTAAAATATATTGAGAGAGTAAGTTTTTACCGACACAAATGTCAATGAGCTGAGGAGTAATTTTATTCTCTATAATTGAATTAAATTAACTCACGAGCCCTAACTTCTACTTGGTAATAGAAAACTAAATTTTTCTAAGTCAAGATAAATTCAATTACTTATGGTTTAAATCCTAACCTTTTTTTTTTTTTTAAAAAAAACACAGATTAGCTTTTTTTTAAATATTTATTTATTTACTTTTGGCTGTGTTGGGTCTTCGTTGCTGCGTGCCGGCTTTCTCTTGGTGCGGCGAGCAGGGGCTACTCTTCGTTGCGGTGCACAGGTTTCTCATTGCGGTGGCTTCTCTTGTTGCAGAGCACAGGCTCTAGAGCTCAAGCGCAGTAGTTGTGGCGCACGGGCTTAGTTGCTCCGCGGCATGTGGGATCTTCCCGGACCAGGGCTCGAACCCGTGTCCCCTGCACTGGCAGGCGGACTCCCAACCACTGCGCCACCAGGGAAGTGCCACAGGTTAGCATTTAAACAAACCTCCCTCCATGTGACTTCAAGCCCCCATATATACACTTAATCTTCTCAGCTCTTCTGCTGGAGAATTTGCCCCTTGCCATGGCAGTCTGCTTTGGGAGCGTTTCCTTCCCCAGAACTTTGTAGTAGCCGTAGAAGAAAGAGAATAGGGTCCTTAATACACCATGCCAGGTACCAACCTCCTGAGGGGTTTGAGGAAAGGTGCCTGACAACCCACTCTATCTAGGAGCCAGCAAGGGCGTTTCTGATCTGGGCACTACTGGGGGCACTGATTGCCCTCGCCAGTGAATCAAGACCAGCAGATGCTCTCCGAGGCTTCAGCACACCATGACGAGAGCCATTAGGATGTGACTCTAGACACAGGAAACCCAGTCCTTGAGTAAATTCTTAGTCAAGATTTTTCTTCTCTTCCCACTTTTTTTTTTTTTTAAATTTTCTCCCTAAGAATGATCTTGGTTCCTGGCACTCTTATGTATGACCTTAACATTTAGGGGATGAGCACCTGAGAGGTCCTTCTTGGGAAGAGCCTCTTCTGAGCTGGCTTTGGCTTTGGGCATCTGTCCTCACTGCCACCCACTGCTGATGTCTGTAGTCTACCCCTCCCTGTGGCTTCCAGGTCTATCCACTATCAGGCTGTTCTCAGTCCATTGCCTTTTTCTCAGCCAAACTCTTGCCCCATCTCAGGGAGAAGGGGAGGAGGGAAGCCATGGGAAGACGTTTGCTGCTCTTCTGAGCTGCTCTGATGCTGAAGGAAATGGGGGGTGGGGCGTCCATCTCAGAGGGTCCCTCTGGCTGGACTTGCCCTGTGGCCATTGCTATTCTGGGAGGGCCCTGCATGCTGCCACAGGGCTCTCTGTGAGAATGTTCCCTTGCAGGACTCTCCACTGGCATGGAGGTACAAGTCTTCCTGCTCCCAGATCCTCAAACCCTTTGGAAGGTTTCTCTCCCTCCTACCCCTGCAGTTGGACTTTCCATCAGCCATCCTGACCAATGATTTACTCTCTTATTCTTTTTCTTGTTTTTCTTTCAGCCCAGCAAAAGCAAAGTTTCTTTGTTTTATTTTTTTAAAATCACCTCTCTGTCAAGTTTGGAGGGAGGGGCAGATTTACGTAATCTTCATTCTTTTAAATCTCTTGGTTATGGTGTAACCCCTACTGTTTAGTAGTTTTGCTCTAGGTCTGGGCATTGACTATAGTCATGTGATTTGGAACCATTTTCTCAGCTTTAACAATGCAATGGAACTTTCTCACAAACTGAACAGAATGGTATACTCAGTTTTATTTCTTACTGATTTTGTTCTTGGAAACACATTTGGCACAATTTCCCCTTTGCTGGGTGGGGCTCCTGGTCCAATTCTCTTGAGGTGAGTAGTGATATATAGAGATCGGATATTCACTTTTTTCTTCAGAGATTCTCATTTTTAACATTGGAAAAAAATGGCCTTGTCTGAAAAAGCTCCTGCTTTCAAGACAAACCGGAAGGCATTTAGTAGTAAACAAGAACTGTTTCTGCTGCCAGTAATGGGCCAGTTTTCTAAGGCACAGGTTAAGGAGGTGTTGGGTAAACATTGGGTAAAGTCTGGCTAAATACTTTTAGTGTGGGGTGTTGCAACTTTGTGTCCATGTCCCTTTTTCTGCTGGGGAATCAGCTTCATGAAGAGGCACCTCCAAGTTCTAGGCTCCTTGAACAAGGCCTAGGTCAGCTGCTGTGATGGGCAGCTCACAGCCACAGCTTGACTCTCCATCCTTCATGGTCTTGTTAACAGATACACACCTCTTGCTTCCTTCAATGCTTAACTGAGAGTAAATACCACTGAAATGGGAGGAGTTTCCTTAGGATTAAAACTTGTGTATAGTCCTGTTATCCTTAACATATTTAGTTGCTTTTCCTCTTTTCTCTGTTGACATTGAATCTAACATTCTAGGTGAGTAAGCAGTAAACACTCACAAGATGAAAAATATAACTTGGAGGAAGAAAACCCAGGGAAAGATTTTGTCTCCAGGTAGAGGGACAAAGCACATGAGATCTTTATCTTTCACACCCATACAAGCATCTAGTCAACTGAACACAGAGCAGGGAGGACCAGACTAACAAGTAAAACTCATATGAGAAGCCCTGCTCACATTTTGTATCTGTATCCTGTGGACGGGGATGGTCACACGTGGGAGGCTAGACACTGACTAGCTGGTCTTTGGAGGAATATCCTCCTTATCCTCCTACCAGCTTCTCAGTGGACTCAGATGTATAAAAAGGAAAAATTGCCAGGGAATGTACTTACTTTCCCAGATTACCCTGGGGTACATTAAATTAGCCTGAAGGAGTGATTCCCCATCTTTTTAGTGTAGTAGAGGCTGTGCTGTTTGCTTGACTTTGCAATTTCCACCTCCAATACCCTCCCACTCAGAGTGACCATACAGTGGAAACTTCCTGCAAGGTAGCCAATGAGATTTCCATTAAAACATTAGTCAAATGGTAACCCTAAAAGCACTGAACATTGAAAATATAATCTAATAGGATAACCCAATAAAGTGAGGGTTTGGCCAATGTCCCAACACCAGCATCACAGAGGGACTCATCTGTATTCACTCTTAAGATAAAGACAAGTATAATCCATCCTTTGGGGATGTTTGTGAGAATTTTACAATGCCATACATATAATTTGATGGTACACTCTAGTACAGGGTAGTGATTAGGAGCCCAGTTTTTTTTTGTTTTTTGTTTTATAAATTTATTTATTTATTTATTTATTTATTTATTTATTTTTGGCTGTGTTGGGTCTTCGTTTCTGCGCGAGGGCTTTCTCTAGTTGCGGCGAGCGGGGGCCACTCTTCATCGCGGTGTGCGGGCCTCTCACTATCGCGGCCTCTCCTGCTGCAGAGCACAGGCTCCAGACGCGCAGGCTCAGTAGTTGTGGCTCACGGGCCCAGTTGCTCCGCGGCATGTGGGATCCTCCCAGACCAGGGCTCGAACCCGTGTCCCCTGCATTGGCAGGCAGATTCCCAACCACTGCGCCACCAGGGAAGCCCCAGAGCCCAGTTTTTATAGTCACAGCCTTGGGTTTAAAACTCAGCTCAAGGGTTGGTGGTGGTGTGATGAATTGAGAGATTGGGATTGACATATATACACTAATATGTATTAAATAGGTAACTAATAAGAACCTGCTGTATTAAGAAAAATAAAATAAGATTAAAAAAACAAAATTAAACTCAGCTCAGCCTCATTCTTACCTCAGGCAAGATACTTAACCCTGTCCAAACTCGAGCTCTCCCTCTAATGCACCATGAGAGGTGTACACGTGGGCCAAGAGGCTGGTCCTCTCAGCCCTCAAGGAGGTGCTGTGATGGGAAAAAGATTGGAAACACCGCCATAATCTGAGCTTCCACATCTGTCAGTCATAACTGTTTTATCCTCATGGGGTTGGTTTAAAGCTTAAATGCAGATCCCCCTGCAATGTGTTCAGTAGAGCACTTAGTGAGTGGTTAACAAATGACAACATATCCACACGGTCCTTGCCCAGCCCTCCCATTTAGCCAGCATTTGAAAAATGTCTGAAAGGTAATTACCTCCCACTCCATTGCACAAAAAGAATCCTGAAAGCCATGAGCAAGGCCATCAAAGAAATAATTCCTTTCCAGGAAGGTCAATGTTGATGGCCATTGGAACCAACCCCCGCTCTCTCTGACAACTTGCTCTTGAAGACTTCCTTCTTTTACAGTAAGTAGCTGGAAAGTATAAACACTTCAACCTCCTGTTCCATTGGGAATAAAATAATTTCCTCAAATATGAGAGTCTGCTGCAGTTGATTTTTAATACACAGGAAGAATTAGAGCCAGGCTTTATCTTTCCTCATATAGCAAGTCTTGATGAGCTATCGTTTTGTTTTGTTTTACTTATGGACAACTTATAAGAATTTACTTCACTATTCTGTGCTGACTGCAGGGGTATTATTAGGGTCAGAGAGGTGGCAAGTCTATCTATAAAAGGCAGAAGTATAGTTCACTTGAAATGGACACTTTAAAAACCTAAGGGAGGTTTAGTGATTTCCCAGAGAAACCCAAAGCAGATGTCACTGGAGTCAGAAACCCTTGTTCCCATGACTCTAAAGCCTGTTTTCAGGCTGCTCCCATTGGCTCCAAGAGGCTGGTTTCTCCAGTAGCTCAGCAGATAGGTGACTGTGGGCAAAAGACAGAGGCGAAGAGTCTCTGGGCATCACCTTAAAGAACACTGTTGTAGGGCTTCCCTGGTGGCGCAGTGGTTGAGAATCTGTCTGCCAATGCAGGGGACACGGGTTCGAGCCCTGGTCTGGGAGGATCCCACATGCCGCGGAGCGACTAGGCCCGTGAGCCACAATTGCTGAGCCTGCGCGTCTGGAGCCTGTGCTCTGCAACGGGAGAGGCCGCGATAGTGAGAGGCCTGCGCACCGCGATGAAGAGTGGCCCCCGCTTGCCACAACTAGAGAAAGCCCTCGCACAGAAACGAAGACCCAACACAGCCAAAAATAAATAAATAAATAAATAAATAAATAAATTTAAAGGGAAAAAAAAAAAAAGAACACTGTTGTGGAAAAGCCAAGAGTGAGCTCACAACTGGGGCAGGATGTTTAAAAGTAACACACCCTGCACAGGTTTTGTATTTAAAAAAACAAAGTGATAAGCATATAAAACCACCACCTCTCTTCTTGACCCAATTGGCTGCTTGAATGTAAAAAATAATAACCAAATATACGCACTTAATTGTTTTAAAAGCAGTTTGCACACAATCTGGGAAGCTGTCAGTTAAGTGGCAGTTAAGCGAGTCTTACTTTAGCCAAGTTTTATTTTTGCAACTGCAGACCGCGCTCCTGTGTCTGGGTAGTTAGTGTCTTACAGCAGAGATGGGAATCTGGAGAGTGCTTTTCTAATGCCTACTCTGCAACTATTTAGCTCTATGACCCTGGGGAAAATGAAGAAAATCTTGCATCATTATCTACCTGTAAAATTATTATTTATAAGGTTCAAGTGTCCATGGAGTGAAATTCAGAGACCTGGGGATCCAGTAAAGGAGATTATGCATAGAAAGACCTGGCCCAGTGTGTGGTATGCAGTAGGTGCACCATAAGATAGTCTTCTGGTGTGAGCGTAGAGCACAGAGTCCCAGGATTTCAGAGCTGGGTGGTGCCTTAGAGGTTATCCCACCTCCTTCATTTGTCTTTGCTTGTCTACTCTGACCCATTGTGCATTGATGTTATAGATTAAACGCTCATGAGCTAATCTATTTCTTGCATTTCTAAGCTATTGGGGGTAAGGCATGAGCCTCATTGGAGCTCCCAAGTTCAAATATGTGTGCTTACTGTGGTCACAGCACGTACCACATGGCAGAGGAATTGTCTTTTTAGTTGTCTCTTTCCCCTTGGCTGAGAATGCCTCACCATGTGGGGTGTCTCACTATGGGAGCCTCTATTTCCCTGGGACCTAGCAGAACTTCTGACGCAAAGCAGACGCTCAATAACTGTTTATTGTTGTCATTGTTGGTTGGAACGTAAAGAAAGATGTAGCCCAAGCCAGTTGAATTTAGACTTACCTGGAGAGACAGTAAGTTGGTAGAAGAGTGGTTTCCTCCTGGAGCCTAGACAACGATGGGACACCCAAGGGCAACTTGTCACTGTTACCCGGCAGGGAACATCCCTGCCGCGATGGTCAGCATTGTTAGCCCGTAGTTTCTCATGATGGTCACAAGAGAAGTGCAATCTCTGATGGGTGCTCTGCCCATTGTCCTGGGTCTTCGTGCCCTAAAGCCAGTCCTGGCTGACCCCTGCAGGCTTCACGTCTCAGTCTTCCCAGTCAGCTGGCTTCTGGTAGGGTGTAGCCAATGGGAGATGGATACTTGGATTGGATGGTGGGAGGAAGGCAGAGTCAGGGTATTTCTCCTGTCTCTTGATCTGAGACAGTGTCTGTGACAATGTTTTGTCTTTTGCATTATATCCTGCCTGCCTTGGTTCCACTGGGCAGACCCCCTGCCCCCTGGGACTGGGGTTGGGTGTAGTGGCTTCCCGCCGTGCCTGGGGAGCTCATCCTTTACCTACACAACCAATTCCCTGTGTTTCGTTCCCTCTGTTTTTAATACTTAGAGTGATTTCCGTTTTCCTAGATTGACTCTGATACGTGAACCATTCTAGCTTCCCACAACTGGCAAGAAATCCATCCAGCAACATGTATTGAACACTTATTTTATGCCACAAACTGTGCTAGGCACTCAGGACACAAAAATGAATAAGGTGTCGTTCCTGCCCTGGAGGAGCTTACAGTCTGATTGAGGAGACGGACATATAAGCTAAGAATCTATGAGGCAGTGAAACAGATTTATTAATGACATTTATGAAGTTCACAGTGGTACATGAGCCTGGAGGGAGACATGACTAACTTGTAGAAAGGGAAAGTCAAGAGGGGAGGGTTTTAAAGAGAAAGTAGTTTCATATGGTGTTAAGACATTATACAGGTTCCGGAAACTGCTAGATTCAAATCCTGCCTCTAACAATTTATTAACTATTGGACTGGAAACAGATGGGGTTTTTTTTAAACCTCATTATGTCTCGATGTCCTTATTGGTTAAACGTGAGTAATAATAATAAATACACCATAGTGCTATGTGAAGATTAAACGTCTTAATAGATATAAAGCATTTAGTCCAGTGCCTAACTCATGGCAAGTCCTAAAAAGTATCAGCTATCACCATGATTACTTTTGCTTGAACAGCGAGGGAAGTGTACATGTTCAGCTGCCAATACAGTACCTGGCACACAGTAGGTGCTCAACCGATATTGACTGACTCAACGAATGAATGGACTAAATAAAAAATGGATGAATGAGTTTACTAAGTAAATGGTGAGGGATAGGAAGAAGGTCATTCCAGGCACTGGGCAAAAGCTTGGTGGCTTGGAACATCACAAGTCTGATTGGTTTGAATATATGTGTCAGTCTTTTATGAGTTTGATTCATGTGAGGTTTTCTCCTCTGAACTCACCTCTGGCTGCAATGACCAAATCAAGGTCCTGGCCTGCAAAGTTGAACCATCTTCTTCCCCTGTGCAAAGGTTCTTCTTTTCAGAGTCAATAAAAACATTCAAGGAAGGCAGTCCTGAACTGGATGTGGTGGTGAGAATAGGGCTGCCAGATTTAGGAAACAAATATACTGGACTTTCAGCTAAATTTGAATTTCAGATAAACAACAAATAATGTCTACACATTTAGACAGTTGTTTTGAAGTCTGTGCCATGCACACATAGTCCATGACCCATCAACATGTTTCTAAAAGGAAAAATTGGCCCTTAATATGACACATGCTCCACTGTCCTTGTTTCAATTTCCTCCTTGGGGACCATGGAAAAGATTTACTCTCTGGCCCAAGTTTTATATAATTCAAGAACCCTATAGCAAGTGGCCTAGGAGGTTTCCAGGTACAGGTCAAAATCCTCTCCCCACAAAAGACCATCCTAGTCCTGCCTGGCCTCAGTGGTTTCTCTGGTCTGAACACACACACTGCATTGCCTGTTTCTAATACATGTTTGTTTGTTTGTTTTTAATTTTATTTATTTATTTATTGGCTGTGTTGGGTCTTCATTGCTGCACGCGGGCTTTCTCTAGTTGTGGCTAGCGGGGGCTGCTCTTCGTTATGATGCGTGGGCTTCTCATTGTGGTGGCTTCTCTTGTTGCAGAGCACAGGCTCTAGGTGCACGGGCTTCAGTAGTTGCGGCACGCGGGCTCAGTAGTTGTGGCACACGGGCTTAGTTGCTCCGCAGCATGTGGGATCTTCCCGGACCAGGGCTGGAACCCGTGTCCCCTGCATTGGCAGGCAGATTCTTAACCACCGTGCCACCAGGGAAGCCCTCTAATTCATGTTTGACACTTGGATATACTACCCACCTTGCAATGCTAGTTATCTTTCTTTTTATAGGCCTTTCATTTTCAGCTAGATCACAAGGGAGTGAAAATCAAATGTTTTTGTATGTTCTGAGCCCAGGACAGAGCAGTTTCTCTCTCTCTCTCTCCTCTCTCTCTCTCTCTCTCTCTCTCTCTCTCTATATATATATATATAGACCAGTACATGTAGAAAGAAATTAATATTTTCATTGGATGTTGCCAGCCATCGGAAGGTGTGTTGCCTAATGGATTTGGAGTTAAACTGAGTCTGAACCCCCCATATTTAATACTGGACTTTGGGGCAAATTATTTCACATTCCTCTTTTGTAAAATGGGTGCAATACTAACTGACCTCTCAAGATTGTTATTTGCGTTAAATTGATTAATCTTAGATTAATTAGTACCTGGGAAGCATTTCCAACTGGAAGTTATCGTTATATTGATGGCAGTTTTTTTTTTTTTTTGGCCGCACCTCGGGGCATGCAGGATCTTAGTTCCCCAAGCAGGGGTTGCACCCGTGTTCCCTGCAGTGGAAGCACAGAGTCCTAACCACTAGACCACCAGAGAAGTCCCTATTGATGGCAATTAATAAAACTTAGGGGACTGCTCCAGAATATCCTGACCACCATTTAATTCCCAAACTTCAACTGTCGGAGATAACCAGAATGGATAAGACATTTTAAATCGGCTATTTTATTTAGCTGATTTACCGTTTATAGAAAACTAGCCTACAATAGAAACCGGCCTCTCACTGATGGGTCATGGTCATTTAATGAATAACCCATCACCATTAAATCAGGAGGGAGAGGTTGACCAGGAGGCATGGCACAAACAATTCCGTATAAGTCTCTTGGTTGTCGCTGCTCCCCCCGCATTCATCTCCATCCTCACAGCACAGTTTTTGAGTGATTGAAGTTAGTTTGAGCAAGGATTCCAAACAGGGGAAAGCAAATACGTAAGTCAGAGGTCAGGGGAGAAGAACAGGCCGGGGCGAGGAAGAAATGCCGAGCTGATAACTGAAAGATAATGAATGTGGGGATGGGTTACGGCAGCATAGTAACAGGGGGAGCCGGACACCCCAAGCTTCCTTAGGCATCTGTGCGAGACCCAGGCTTACAACTCATCGTTAAAGGTCTATGGAGCGTGGATTTCTAAATATTTGGGCCACTCAGCATGGACTTTTGGAAATCGCACTGTTGAGTAAAGCCATTAACAAATTACTTTCCTTCCATTTCCTTCACTGACAGGACCTTCTGTTTATGCCTCCTTAGCAACTGGAAGGAGTGAATTTGCTGACAAGCCTCTGGGTGTAGTGGGCCACTCGATGGAATTTTTATCATGCAAAAGTGATCCCAGATGATTACTTGAGAGATTGCCAGGAATCTCTGGAATCTAATTAACCCACAGTTGAGCACACAGAAGAAGTTTCATTTTAGGGTAGAGTCAAGGTGAAGAATTTGTAAAAATAAGCCATATTGATTTCCTTACTATTGCAAATATTTGAATTTTGTAATGGGCATCCATTCCCAACTTGTTCTCAACTAAATAGGAAGCTGGATATCTGTGATGTCGTGGGCCAAGGATAGGTTTTGAGGTTCTATTTTTGATTGGATACCAAGCTCTACCATTTACTAGAGATTTGTTAGGGTTATGACTTAATGCCCCTGTACCTTTGTTATCTCATCTGTAAAATGGATATATAATCATCCTCATCCTGTAGGTTGAGGATTAAGCCAAATAATAAGCAACTAGACCCTGGCCTTTAGGAGAACCTCGAAGTTTAAATATCCTTTTTCTTTTCTCTTCTTTCTCTTATTCCAACCTCCCCTAACCCTGCCCCAGCAATTTTCTGATTTGGAAAATCAGAATCAGTTTAGGCTTTGCTAAACTTCTGAAAAATGCAGGAGACCTGAAGGAGGGGAGGGAGCAAACCATGTGGCTGCCTGGTCTTTGCATCAAGACTTTGAATCAAGTGCAAAGACCATGTAGTAGATGTGTTCTTGGACAGTTCAGGGAATCTCAGCAAAGCCAGGGTGGCTGAAGTAGAGTAACCCCAAGGGAGAGTGATAAAAGAAAGGTCGAGGAGATACAGAGGGGAAGGTTGTAGGATTGCATAAGGCCTTGAAGGCCATTAAGAGGACTTGAGCTTTTACTCTAAGTGGGTTGGGAGGCCATTAGATGGTGCTACGCTGAAGAGTGACATGTTTGACTTAATTTTAAAATGATCACTCTGGCTGCTGTGCTGAAAATACATTATGGGACATATATTAAATCACCGCATTGTACACGTTAAACTTACATATGTTGTATGTCAGTAATATCTTGATAAACCTGGGAAAAATTAAAAAGAAAGGAAGAAAGAAAATACATTATGGAGTAGGGATGTGGAATGAGTAGACGGGGCACAAGGGCAGAAGCAGGAGCACCAGTTAGGATCCCACTAAATATCCAGGTGAGAGATGGTGGCAGGTCAGAGCAGGTCAGTAGCAGTGTAGGTGGTGAGAAGTGGTCAGATTGTGAACATATTTTTGAGGTAGTAATTTAGGCTTTGCTGATAGATTCAGCGTCTAATGTGAAAGAGACTTCTTAAGGTTTTTGGTCTGAGAAATTGGAAGATGGTGACGCTATTTGCCATAAAAGAGGTTCAGGGGGAACACCAGGAGTTTAATTTTAGCCTTGTAAAATTTGAGATGCCAAATAAATATCCAACAGCAGGCAATTAGATATATGAGCCCGCAAAACAGAAATAGAGACACAGACGTAGAGAACAAACGTATGGATACCAAGGGGGGAAAGGGGTGATGGTGGGATGAATTGGGAGATTGGAATTGACATATATACACTATTGATACTATGTATAAAATGGATAACTAATGAGAACCTACTGTATAGCTCAGGGAACTCTACTCAGTGCTCTGTGGTGACCTAAAGGAAAGGAAATCCAAAAAAGGGGGGATATATGTATACAGAGAGCTGATTCACTTTGCTGTACAGTAGAAACTAACACAACATTGTAAAGCAACTATGCCCCAATACAAATTAATTATTAAAAAAAAAAAATGAGCCTGAAGTTCAGATGAGATGCAGGCTATAGAGAGAAAAGGGAATATAGCTGGAGGAAGATGTAGGATTGGAAGGTTGCTTTTTTTAACATGGGAGAAATAATAGAATGTTTTTCAGTAATGAGAATAATCCAATAGAGTGGGAAAATGTGTTAATTGTCCCCTGGGAGGGGACAGTGGTTGGAATAGAGCTTATGAGTAGGTGATAAAGGACAGGATCTTGGGCACAAAAGGGACCATCGCTATAGCTGGTCCAGCCCTAGCAACAAAAAAGATGATAAAGTAAATAGAGAAGTCCATGTGACGGTATGAGTTTGAGGCATTGTCTTCTGATTGCATCCCTTTTCTTGGTGAAATAGGAAGCAGTCAGTGTGAGGTTGGTGGTGAAGGGTTGAAGTTGACAAAGCTATGAAATTGACCAGGGAAGTGGAAGAAAGAATGGCTTTGGGGATTGTGGAGTGAATGGGTTTAGCATTGCCAGGTAGCATTAAGGGCTGACTTGAGGTTGAAGGTCGTGGATTTAAACTGAGACCAGCTACTTTCAACTGTGCAGATAAAAGTGTGGTGTAGATGGGGAGCTTGATTCTACCAGGTCTGGGGTTTTGCCAGGTGAGTATGAGGAAGAAAGAGAAGAGCAAAAGAGTTGATGGTTTATGAAAATGACTGACTATAATGATAGTCCATGGACATTAAGATGGATGAGGGGGGCTTCCCCGGTGGCGCAGTGGTTGAGAGTCTGCCTGCCGATGCAGGGAACACGGGTTCGAGCCCTGGTCTGGGAAGATCCCGCATGCCACGGAGCAACTAGGCCCGTGAGCCACAATTACTGAGCCTGCGCCTCTGGAGCCTGTGCTCCGCAACAAGAGAGGCCGCGACAGTGAGAGGCCCGCGCACCGCGATGAAGAGTGGCCCCCGCTTGCCACAACTAGAGAAAGCCCTCGCACAGAAACGAAGACCCGACACAGCCAAAAATAAATAAATAAATAAAATGAATAAATAACCCCCCCAAAAAAAAGTTAAAAAAAAAAACAAAAAAAGATCCCGCGTGCTGCAACTAAGACCCAGCGCAGCCAAATAAATAGATAAATAAATATTAAAAAAAAAAAAAAAAGATGGATGAGGAAGGAAGTGAGCACTTCCTTGAAATGGGTGAGAAACAGTGAAAGAGCCATAGGAATAATGAATGGAATCAAAACACTGCTGGAGTCAGAGTATCAGAACAAATGAACTGAAAAGAGAGGAGAGGGAATGCAAATCGAAACCACACGAGATATCATTTCATACCCACCTGGATGTCTGTAATAACAGAGACAAACAATAAGTGTTGAGGAGGATGTGGAAAAGTTGGAACCCTCATTCACAGCTGATGGGATTATAAAATAGTGCAGTGACTTTGGAAAACAGTCTGGCAGTTCCTCAAAATGTTAAACATAGGTTGTTACCATATGACCCAGCAATTCCACTCCTAGGCACAGACCCAAGAGAAATGAATGCATACATCACATAAAAAGTTTTACACAAATGTTTATTGCAGCATTATTCATAATAGCCCTAAAGTGGAAATAACCCAAATGTCTATCAACTGGTGAATAGATAAATAGAGTATTATTTGGCAATAAAAAGGAATGAAGTTCTGATACTTCATTCTGCTACAATTTGGATAAACCTTGAAAACATGCTAAGTGAAAGGAACTAGGCACAAAAGACCATGTATTGTATGATATGAAATATTCAAAATACACAAATAAATAGAGACACCAAGTAGATTGGTGGTTGCCTAGACTGGGACCAATGGGAGAATTGGGGAATTGGGGGTGGTGGTGGTGAAGGCTAATAGGTATGGTGTCTTTTGGGGGGAGGTGATTAAAATATTCTAAAGTTGATTGTGGTAATAGTTGTACAACTCTTTGAATACACTACATTGAATTGATCACTTTAAAAGACTGAATTTTATAGTATATGAATTACATGTCAATAAAGCTGTTACAAAAAAAAAAAAGATAGGAAGAGGTGGTCAGAGAGTGGGATGCCTGAAATTGGGATTATGGAGGGTTTGCACATAGGTAATGACACAGCTAGGGTCTGACCGTGGAAGCGAGTAGCCACGATGGCTTGGAGGAGGGAGTTAAGGAGGACAGAGGATCGTCTGAGGTTATGGGCATCGTGTGTTCTGGTAGAAGTAATGTTGGTGAGAGGCTGACAGTGAGCCAGGGCTAAAGATCTTCAGGGAATGAGGAGGAGGGACCTGAGGGTTTGCAGATGACAGCAACAAGGAAGCATCATAGCAGGTGGGAATCTGGTGGCAGGCAGTTCAAATCTGGGGTTGGCTGTGGTGGGGTTAGAAAGACTGTACTGGAATTTGGGTATTTGTGAAGGACAAAATATCCTTAAGTGTTAAGGGACAATTGTACTTTTCCTTCATTCATTTATTCATTCATACAACACATATTTATACTTTTTCTGGCACCTTTATCTATTCATTTGGCCTTCTCTGTGGATGCAGCCAAGCACGGCAGAGCTAACTCTTAGGAGGGCTGCAGTGTTCCAGCTGCTGTATGATGGGGTCCTTTCAAGGAGTTTCCCCAGAATCTGTTGCTCACTAGTCAAGTGGAGAGCTATAGTGACCAGTATGTAACTTTCCTTGATCACTGATATCACACTGGCCTTCTCTGTTGTTTAGTTACACGAACACAACGACGGCTTTATTTTTTTGAAAGGGTAGGGTGCTGCTTGTTTTATAGTTGGGGGGGCGAATGTGTGATGGGTTTTGGCTTTGGACAGATCTGGGTTTGGATTTTGGCTCTGCTATTTATAACTTTGTGACCTTGGGCAGCTTATTTAATCTTCTGGGTCTTAGTTTTGTTGTCAACAAAATACCTACCTCATAAGTGTTGGTGAGAATTAAATGATATTACACGTGTCAAGCTCCTAACAGATAGTAGGCAGACCAAAGGTGTTCTTTTCCTTCTGTTTTCATTCTTTTGCCTTTCTGCTGATGTTGCTTCTTCTGTTTTATTTCCAGCTTTTAGCAGTTCTAGTGTCTGGCTTCTAATCAGAAGCCTTCTTCTAGGGATGGTGGAAGTTATCGAGCCAACTTCCAGATTGGTGTAGAGGCACTCTAATAATTTACTTTATGTGTCTCAAAGTGTTTCATAAAACTTTTCTAATCCTAACCTTTGAAATAACCTGTGAGGTATATGAAAGAGATATTAGTATTCCTAATTTTCAGAAGAGAATATAAAGTACTGAGAGAAACTAACAATTACTGGGTATTTACTGAATGGCATTTTTCTAAACACTTTACATGCATTAACTTAATCCTCACAACCATCCCATGAAGGGTATTATTAACCTTACCTCACAGACAGGGAGACAGGCACAGAGAAGTCAAATAACTTGTTGAAGGTCACATAGCTTCCAAGCATGGGGGCAGGATTTGAACCCGGGCAGTATGGTTCCAGAGCTTAATCACTATATGGCTCTGGTAGAAGATAAGTAAATAAATCATTGTTCAGAACTCCTGAGTGAAGAAATCCTGTGGCCAGTTCCTTTTCAGGTATCATTCTGGCCTCAGAGTGTTATGCAGCTTGAAAATGTTGGTAGTTCAAAACGGTGACTAATAGAATACTATTATTATCTTGTATAGGAGGTGAGCTTGTGTGAGTTTTGTTACCCGGTGTCCTTCTAGCTCAGCCAACCCTGAGAATTCTTTTGCAGAGACAAGATAATAGTAATAAGAATAGCCACCCTTGTCACCCTACCGTTCTGCTTGTTGCAAGTTAAGCTTTCTTTATTTTTTTTAACTTTTTATTTATTTATTTTTGCTAAAGCTTTCTTAATATCATAAATCTAAAAACCTAGAGGAATCTTTGGGAAACAAAGTTCATGAGGTTAAAATGAATGTCATACTGTTTTCTCTGGCTCAGGTGGACTTTTCCTTAGGAAGCAGAAGGATATCTGGCCTAAGACTGAACCATTAGGCACCCATGAAACTCATCCTAGAACAGTAGAACTAAGGCATCTTTACTAAGTGCTAGAGATCTGACAGCTAAGGCACTTTTTGTAGGAGTGGATGCTCAAACATTCGAAACATCTAGACATCTGTCATTTTTCTTCTTGCTGCCCCTGATTTTAGTTTTTGACCACTAGAATTTCTTCCAGACCCAAGAGTAGAAAAAAAAGAGAAGATGAAACTAAAGCCTGATCATTTGAGTATGTCAGAAAGTTCGATATAAATTTGATAAAGGAAGAGTTGGAAATTGTTATCTAAAATGAGATAAAGCATGTATGTTTCATATGTGTGTCCATGTATATATGCTTGTTGGCTTGTGATTCCCATTCCTATTTTACTGATAACAAGAAGTGAACTTCCTCTGAATACTTATGAAATACATGAAACACACATGTGATTTGTAGATTTTATTTATTTTCCGAAGATCCTAGCTTTCCATTGATGTCACTAATGAAAAGAAGTTCTCCTTTCATTTTTGAAAAGTGGTTTATATATATATTCTCTGTATATGTTCATTTTAATAGATGTTCTATACATATATGTATATCATACATAATATGGTATATTTCCATGAATAAATACAGCAGAATCAGTCTAATGAATGGAAACACTATAACTTGAATGTAAGCAAATGGGGCAATTGAAAGGATCTTTCTTAGGAACATGGAATAACCATGCTAACTAAGATGCCTGAAATTATTTGAGGAATGGAATAAAATATAAATAAACGCCTGTAGATTTAAAGAAAGTACTTGCCCAAGTCTTTGATCTGAATGGAGCAGAAACAGGGGATTGAGCCCTCGCTGGGGTCCAGTTAGCCTTGGCCTCTTGTTCTCTCTACAGGCCCCTCCCCTTTTTGAAGCTCAGCGGAGTTCACTGGGATTTGGCACAGAATGACTGAAGGGGCTCAGGGACTCCACTGAGAGGGAAAACAATAGGAGCATACTTTCTGAGAAGGCAAGGGTTTGCACGGTGGGCACACACAGGCACATAGACACACCCCCCAGGAACGGGAGAGTTTTGCTCATGTTACAGCCTAGGGGTTCCCAGGGGTCCTCCGCGTACTCAGGGGACTCTGAGAAACTGGTGTGGGGCTAGAACAACCCCACATGTCTCTTTCTAAGACATGAGAGCTGACTTAGAGAGTTCAGACACCAGGAGCTCAAGGGCTCAACTTGGAGTGCAGTGGTCCCTTGTCTGTCAATCGTGTTTGCTGGGCTTTCCCCTACTTCAGTGTCCCAAACAGGGGTGGGCAAAGGGAGGATGGGGGAAAGGCAGGGGTCCAGGCCTCTATGGTGATGCTCATTCTATTGCATGCAATAAGGGGTGGAGGACTGAGTGTGTATAACCTCTTTACCTACTTCCCCCTGTAAATGATGATGATGATGAAGGCTAACATTTATTGATCGTTTACTCCGCGTCAGGTATTGTGCTAAGCTTTTCATTCATTATCATAATTTACTTTCATTCTCTCAGTAATCCCCAGGGGTAGGTGCTATGATCATCACCTTCCCTGTTTTTCTGGAAAGTAAACTGAGGTTTAGAGGAAAGGAATAACTTTGCCTATCATCACACAGCTAGTCAGTGGTTATGATAGGTAGAATAATGCCCCCAACCCAAAGTTGTCTACATCTTAAACCAAGGAATATATTTCATGGCAAAGGGAATTAAGATTGCAAGTGGAATTAAGGTTACTAATTCAGCTGACCTTGAGATTGGGGAGATTCTCCTAGGTTATCTGGGTGGGCCCAACGTAATCACAAGGGTCCTCATAAAGGAAAGAGGGAGGCAGGAGAGTCAGTGTCAGAGCAAGGTAGCATGGGACTGGCCATCTCTGGCTTTGGAAGATAGAGGAAAGAGGCCACGAGCCACCAGGCAGCCTTTAAAAGCTAGAAAAGGCAAGAAAATGGATTCGTCCCTCAAGCCCCTGAAAGAACACAGCTACGATAACACCTTGGTGTTAGCCCAGTGAGACGTGATTTAGACTTCTGACCTCCACAACGGCAAGATAATGATTTGTTGAGTGGCTGAGGTGACTTCAGTGAAGCTTGACTTTTATCCTACCTTTGAGATCAGATCCTTCTGCCCAGGGAGCAGTAAATCAAGAATTGTGGGCATGTCTAGGTTTTCAGGGGCTGCAGCTCATTTGGATGGTCCATAAGGTGTCACTGGGTAACTTCCTGCACTGGGACCACTCTCTGAAATAAAAGCTTCCCTCCAAAGGAAAGACTATCTCCTGTTTCACTTATAAATCAAGTTAACTCCTGTTCTTTGACTTTAAGTAAATCCTGTTTCCTCCTCCAAGCAAATTTCTTCCCCTTGGTCTCTGCAGTTGCCACCACATTCTTGTGGTGGAAACAGTCGGAAAAGTATTAAACTTATTAAATAAAACCACAAAACCCCGTAATTCAGGAAACACTTTTATGGAGCCCTTGCTGTGTGTAAGGAAACTTCAATGTGTTAGTTCATGTAATCCTCACACTAACTCTGTGTGGTTAGTCTTCTCGTTCCCATATTGAGGCTAAAGAGATGGATGCTCAGACATGATGCATATTTTGCCCAAGAACACTCAGTATTGGAAGTGAGATTCTTACCCACGTGGTCTGGCTCTCGAGCCCCCACTTTTTACACACCACACTGCTTCCACCTCTGTTCTTGGGCTTTCCATCCAGGTTATGAGCTTCAGAAAAGAAATAATATACCTCCTGGGACTTGCCTGGTGGCGCAGTGGTTAAGAATCCGCCTGCCAATGCAGGGGACACGGGTTCGAGCCCTGGTCTGGGAAGATCCCACATGCCGCGGAGCAACTAAGCCCGTGCACCACAACTACTGAGCCTGCGCTCTAGAGCCCGTGAGCCACAACTACTGAAGCCCGCATGCCACAACTACGGAAGCCCGCGTGCCTAGAGCCTGTGCTCCGCGATAAGAGAAGCCACCGCAATGAGAAGCCCGCGCACCACAACAAAGAGTAGCCCCCGCTTGCCGCAACTAGAGAAAGCCCACAAGCATAAATGAAGACCCAACACAGCCAAAAATAAATAAAATTAATTAATTAATTTTTTTAAAAAAAGAAATAATATACCTGCTATTTAGAAAATAACAAAAGAAAGTGACTATATAATTTTAAATAGTAACTGTTGTATATGTATTCCAATTTAAAATAAAACTGTGGAATTTTCCTTGCTGGTCATCTTAAGTGGGAATAGATGACCAACAGGTCATGTTATGGATGAGAGACTCATCCGGGACCCTACAGATAAAAAGGGCCAGAGTCTGGATTAGGGCACAGGATTCCTGACTCTTAACCCAGTGTTCTTTCTTCCACTACAATACACATCATTTTATGACCTGAAAAAGGAGTCTTCAACAGTATAGACCTAACGATTTGGGGTTAGACAAGAAGCAGGTGATGAGAAAGGGAGGCATCATACCTGTATCCTCATATCACTGAGTGCAACTCGTAGGGATGTCTCTTTGTTTTGTTTAAAGTCCAGCGATTAGTTCTGGGGTCCAAGAAATGCTTGTTCATTTCATAGGACCCGAGAGCCAGATATAGTTCCTTGGAGGAACTTTTATTAATTTCACTTTATTTCATTGTCTCTACTTTATGTATAGCTTAAAACCAAGAATGCCCACCAGGTTGCAATGATAATTCCAAGTGAATAAAAAAGCAGCAGCTCTCCAACAGCTTTGTTTGAAAGATTTTTCATAGATTTCTTCGTTGTTGTTGTTGTTTTCAGGCCGTACCACGCAGCATGCAGGATCTTAGTTCCCCAGCCAGGGATTGAACCCATGCCCCCTGCATTGGGAGCATGGAGTCTTAACCACTGGACTGCCAGGGAAGTCCCATAGATTTCTTTATCTACTTATTTTTTTATTCTTTCTGTATTTTCTTATTCCTTTAATATAATTTTTGCAGTTATGGAGAGTGTATCTCTCCTCAAATCACCAATCGCACAAAACAGCAAACAAATTGTATGTTTCGTTGGATTGACTGTGAGTTATTGAATTACCCTTTCCTCCCCATACTCCTCCCTTGGGATCATCCAGGAATGAAAGTAGTCAGGAAAGGAAAAGCAATCACTCAAGAATTCAGACGTTAGAACGCAGGTGAAATTCAATTGTGGTAGATGTCTACAGGATGAGTTTGGTTTTAATTAAAACTCCAGATAGAATTATAAATGGAAACCATTCCATGTTCGGTTTTACTTGGCCAGGTCTTCTCCTTGTCCCAGTGACACTGAAATGCCAACTCTTTCTCATGTGTAAGCTGTGAATTCTGTTGAACCTGTGAGCTCGTGTAATAGCTCCGGAGTTCTTAGGATCCCTGAAAGAGGAGGGTCAGAAGGCAGGCGTGTTGGGTGTCAGGTTTCCTGGGCACGTGAAGGATCAGGCCTACAAGTGAAGAAGTGTTAGTGTGGGGACAAAGACCTGGGGGATTCTCAAGGCGGCAGGCTGGCGAGTGTGGCCTCTGACTTGCAGCCTCAGCTCTGCTGTTTTACTGACTTTGCAACCCTGAGCAGGTCATTTGACCCCTCTGAGCCTTACTGTTTAGAAAAAGGAGATTATAATATCTTATAGAGGCTTTGTGACTTTTAAGATGATGCAGTAAAGTTACTGAAACACAGAAGGCACTCGACAACTGTTAGCAATGATGATGAGGACTCGTTCGCTCATACAATAAATATTGAGCAAGCTCTATGCCCCATGCTGTCCACTGTCCTGAGCACTGGGGGGGGACACAGCAGCGAACAAAACAGACCCAAGTCCCTGCCCCCATGGGGCTGACATTCTGTTGGGGAGACAGGTGATAAACAAGACACATAAGTAAAAAGTATAGTGAGTTAAATCATGATTGAAGTGCTAAAGAAAAAAAGGAAAGATGGGAACGAAGAGAAGAGGTTGTCATTCTAGAGGGGTGGTCAGGAAAGGCCTCCTCCGGAAGCTGAATTTGTGTAAAGACCTGGAGAAGGTGAGGGAGAAGGGCAAGTGATTACCTGAGGGAAAAGCATCCCAGGCTGAGGGAACAGCAGGTACAAGGGCCTGCTTGAGGCGGGAGCGTGCCTGACCAACTCCACATGCCACCAGGAGACCGAGGGCTGGTGTTGAGTAAGCAAGGAGGAGAGCAGGAGGAAGTGGAAAGGTGCGGGGGCCAAATCCAGCAGGGTCTGTGGTGCACAGGGAGAACTTTGGTTTCCATTCTGAGTGCGGAGATGAGGGTCATGTGGAGGAGCGTGACCTGATCTCATTGAAGTTGCAACACGGTCGCTAGGTTGCTGCCCATGACGTGCTTCTGATTGTGGTGATGCTGCAGCTGATGCTGTGTGATAAGATGAAGGACAGGACTGGGGGGCAGAGAGTCAAGGCATTTGGTCTTGGAGGGCACAAGCCTGGAGAAGCAGAACACAGGACCCATCCCAATGGCAGCTTTGTGCTTCCGCATTTAGATTGGGCTACAAGGGTTAAGAGAGAAGGCAGGAGGGCTTCCCTGGTGGCGCAGTGGTTGAGAATCTGCCTGCCAATGCAGGGGACATGGGTTCGAGCCCTGGTCTGGGAAGATCCCACATGCCGCAGAGCAGCTGGGCCTGTGAGCCACAACTACTGAGCCTGCGCGTCTGGAGCCTGTGCTCCGCAACAAGAGAGGCCGCGATAGTGAGAGGCCCGCGCACCGCGATGAAGAGTGGCCCCCGCTTGCCACAACTAGAGAAAGCCCTCGCACAGAAACGAAGACCCAACACAGCCATAAATAAATAAATAAACAAATAAATAAAATTAAAAAATAAATAAATAAATTTATTTAAAAAAAAGAGAGAAGGGAGGAGATGGGCCTGACTTCTTGCCCCTTCACATGCCTCATTCAGCTGCTGACACGGACAGACAACTCTCCCCTTTACCTATTTTTTGCCTATACCTGTATTTTGAATATATTTCTATCACGGCATGTATCACCCAGTATTGTATTTCTTTAAAGTCAGCTTCCCCAGATTTGCTCAACACATGTTTATCAATAACTAATTATGTGCAGGCACTATCTTAGGTAGTAAATGTCCCACAATGTGAAAGACTATAAATGATTCAAAAACCAACCCCTCACATGGTCGTAAGAGCAAACTCAATTTAATCCTACAGGTGTGGATGCATTTACGATTTGAGAAGGGAAGAAGTGTGCTATTTTCCAGGTGTATAATCGCCTTCTCCCTAGTTTGTTAGCTTAGGGATTTCCCACCCAGTTGTACATGGTGCATTATCTGAAGTCATTTAACCTGTGGACAATCACATTCTTGGAATGAGTAAATTCTCTGCAGGTGAAATTGGACAAACAATGCCAGTGACCTCTTTAGCTGCTCAAGTATTGGTCCAAAGGTTTAAAACACTAAGCTTCATTTTTCACTGAGTCTTATTGATGGACAGTATCAGCAGAGCTTGAGGTTAGAGGTATAATCCTCTTTGATGAATCGTTCAAGAGAATTATTGTTAAACCTTTTATAAATACGAATTTTTTTAAAAAAGTTATAATAATGATTTTAGATAAACAGTGTGCACAATCAACATAAACTTAAGATTTAAGCAGGGCTTCACTGGTAGTGCAGTGGTTAAGAATCCACCTGCCAATGCAGGGGACACGGGTTCGAGTCCCGGTCCGGGAAGATCCCACATGCCGTGGAGCAACTAAGCCTGTGTGCCACAACTACTGAGACTGCACTCTAGAGCCCGTGAGCCACAACTACTGAGCCCGTGTGCCACAACTACTGAAGCCTGCATGCCTAGAGATAACGCTCTGCAACAAGAGAAGCCACCACAATGAGAAGCCCACGCATTGCAACAAAGAGTAGCCCCTGCACGCTGCAACTAGAGAAAGCCTGCGTGCAGCAATGAAGACCCAATGCAGCCAAAATAATAATAATAATAAAGAAATTCATGAATCTTGATTGGTTCATAGATTTAAGAAAACAAAAGATTTATGCATTTAGCTAGCCTCAATAGATTGAACTCAATTATGTTACCACTGCATCAGCAAATGCATCTCAATATCTCAGTTTCTCATTTGTGATAGTAAATGGAGATAACAATATAGATTATGGTAATTCACAGCCCTGTTTTAGCCAATAGCTCCAACTTTCTTGGCAAACAGGTGTACTATCTGAGTTACCAACAGGTAGAATACCCACTGACACTGATGCTGCCAAATAGGAAGGCAGCAGAAGGGCCAGCGGCAGAGGAGGAGGAGGGCAACGTGGGGGTCCCAGGTAATCCACAGACTAATATGGCAGCCCTTAATGTGGTTAGCTGAAAGGAGTTAGATGAAGGGTCTACACTTTGTGCCCAACTGGCTCAATTCAAGGCTCACTTGGGCCTATTGGGTAGAACCCCTGGGTAAATCCTAGCACCAAGCAGACCTCCTAGGATTCCTGTGATTCACTAGAAATCACCTGGCCTCCCATGGAGAGCTGTGTTTATGGATGAATTGAAACACCCAAAGAACAGAAAGAACCCAGCCTTGTTTGGATCACTATATGTTCTCTGAACTGTCTCTGTGAATGTGCAAGTATTTTAATACAAAGGTATGAAATATACTAAGAACATACTAGAATGTAAACTCCAAGAAAGGAGAACATAAAGTTTGTTCCCTTCCTTGACTTTTCACCAGTCCTAGAACAGCACCTGACACATGGTAGATGCTCAAAAGATACTTGGGATGAAAGAGTTTCTGACCTCTAGGAGTTTAAAACCTACAAGAGGGGATAGGGCATGGTCAGAAATACCCATGACAAAGGTAAGTGCTGTGGCTTGTCTCCAGGCAGGTAGAAATGGTTTAGAGGAGAAAGAGAGAGATCCAATCTGGGTTGATGAGAAGTTTCATGATGGAGGAGGGGTCTTTGGAGGAAAAAGGAGGAAGAGGAAAAAAGAAACTGAAAATACAGGGTAAGGGCTTAGTGTTAGAGGAAAGGTCTAAAAGTCATCTCTGGTAGGAATTAAAACCTGAAGACAGCATGAATCAATCAGAGAGAGTTTGGAGAGATCTGAGAATCAATTCGTAGAGCAGGTGCCCAACTGATGGTTGGTAAATAAATACCATACCAAAAAATCATCCCAGCCCCCACTTTTTTCAGTTTTATTTATAAATAATTGTTTTTATTTTTCGGCCACGCTGCGTGGCTTGCGGAACCTTAGTTCCCCGACCAGGGATCAAACCCGGGGCCCCGTAAGTGAAAGCGCCGCGTCCTAAACACTGGACTGCCAGGGAATTTCCTGACTTGTTAAAAGTAAGCATTTTAAGCCTCAAAGTTCTGTACAAAGTGAAGAGATTATGAGA
Source organism: Balaenoptera acutorostrata (assembly GCF_949987535.1). Taxonomy (NCBI): domain Eukaryota; kingdom Metazoa; phylum Chordata; class Mammalia; order Artiodactyla; family Balaenopteridae; genus Balaenoptera; species Balaenoptera acutorostrata. The sequence goes on along the minus strand of NC_080068.1, from coordinate 49,870,358 downwards.
AACTCTGTAAATACAAAGTGTTATGGAAATAGTTTATCAGAACAGTGAACAACGAAACTCTTTATGCCATTCTTCCTCGTAACATTTGCTTTCGCATTAAATCAGTCATGAGAAGACCATGATATAAACTACACAAATGAGCTTTTCTTGACTTCCTTTTTTATGTAAGAAATTGGTCGTTTCCTAGGTCTCATTTCATTCTCATCTTATTGAAAACGTTGGCAAACAATACAGAGGGGATTAAATTCTACAAACTGGAATTTAAACGGGACTGTTGTATCTGTGGTGTTCGTTGTTGTCCCCTCAGCTTTTAGCTCCATACCTGACACACAGTGGATGCTCAGTGAATCTTTGTTGCATGAGTGAACCAATACGAGGAGGTCCTGTGCACAGAGCTCTGGGGAGGCATTCCGGGGTAAGTAAAGATGGAGTCTAGGTTCCTATCTTCAGAGCTCAGAGCCAAGCTGGGGATGGGGTGGGACTATGGACGGGGAATAGGCACGGACATAAATATCTCCGCTGAAAGACAAGGTGTGATAACCACAAGCAGTATGTTAAAGTAGCATAAAAATAATACATTATTTAGATGTCACTACAGTTTGTTATTTTATTTATTTGGTTCTCTGACAATGCGGGGGAAAAGGGGATACTTCTTTTTTTTTTAACATCTTTATTGGAGTATAATTGCTTTACAATGGTGTGTAAGGGGATACTTCTTAAATGACAGATTGCAGGTGCAAAGGGGTGGAGTGGGTATTGATGAGAGGCATGAAAAGGCTTAGAGGAGACAGGAGTTGAACTTGGCCTCAAAGAATGGGTAGTCATTCGAGCTCACCTTTATTGGATACGCACTATGTGCTGGGCACTGTTTAAGCCCTTTACTTGCGTGAACTCACTTGATCCTCACAACAGTCTCTGTGGTAAGTACTATCATCATACAGAAGAGGAAACTGAGGCATAGTAGGATTAAATAACCTGGGTTTCCCTGGTGGTGCAGTGGTTAAGAATCCGCCTGCCAATGCAGGGGACACGGGTTCGAGCCCTGGTCCAGGAGGATCCCACATGCCACGGAGCAACTAGACCCATGCGCCGCAACTACTGAGCCTGCGCTCTAGAGCCCGCGAGCCACAACTGCTGAGCCCGCGTGCCACAACTACTGAAGCCCGTGCGCCTAGAGCCAGTGCTCTGCAACAAGAGAAGCCACTGCAATGAGAAGCCCGCGTACCGCAACAAAGAGTGGCCGCCGCTTGCCGCAACTAGAGAAAGCCCGCCCACAGCAACAAAGACCCAAAGCAGCCAGAAATAAATAAATAAATAAATAAATAAATAAATTTATTTAAAAAAAGATTAAATAACCTGCCTAAAGTCACACAGCTAGGAAGTGTGTGACAGAGCCAGATAGTCTGATTCCAGAGCCCCAGCTCTTAACCATGAGGGTATACTGCAGCTTTTATAGGTGTCCATGGGCGCTGTAGGTAGCGGGGAGCAATCCAGGTAGAGGGAAATCTGAGTTGCTGGTGTGGGGCCTTGAGGTTAGAGTGGGCCCGGTGTGTTTGGGGGAAAGGTGAATTTACAGAAGGTCAGCAGGGATAGTAGGATGAATAGAAAAGCAGGGGGAAATGACCAACGATAAAGAATAGCTAAATGAATCATACCAAGATGTTAGAGTAGAATCTGATATAAATGGAAGTATCTTCATGATACATGATTTTTGATAACAATAGCTACCACTTTGGAAATCCTACCATAAGCCAGGAACCGTGTTTACCAGTTCATGTGGCTCATCTCGTTAATCCTCTCTGCAGCGCTGGGAGGCAGTGCTGTTATTATCCTTGCTTCATAAGGGAGATGTCTGAAGCCTAGAGAGAATAAGTGACTTCCTCCTTTAGGCTATTTGTCTGACTCCTCAAACTCTTAACCACCTCAGTTTAATGTCTCTCTGTTAAATGCTAAAAGATGGTTGAGGAGGTGTGTATAGTGTGGTATTTCTGTAAAAAGAAAAATACATATATACAGGTCTTCTTTGACTTGCAATGGGGTTACGTCAAAATAAATTCATTGTAAGTTGACAATATCGTTAAGTCGAAAATGCATTTAATACATCTAACTTACTGCACTTAGCTTAGCCCACCTTAAACATGCTCAGAACACTTACATTAGCCTACAGTTGGTCAAATCATCTAAAACGAAGTCTGTTTAATAATAGTGTTGAATATTTCATGTAATTTATCGACTACTATACTGCAAGTGAAAACAGGATGGTTGTAAGGTTACAGAATGGTTAGCAGTGTATCAGTCATCCACCTTGGTGATCACGTGGCTGACTGGGAACTCTGGCTGCTGCCTTGCCCAGCATCATGACTACACGTCGCTAGTCCAGGAGAAGTTCAAAGTACAGTTTCTCAGACTTCCCTGGTGGTGCAGTGGTTGAGAATCTGCCTGCCAAGTCAGGGGACATGGGTTCGAGCCCTGGTCTGGGAAGATCCCACATGCCGCGGAGCAACTAGGCCCGTGAGCCACAACTACTGAGCCTGCGCGTCTGGAGCCTGTGCTCCGTAACAAGAGAGGCCGCGATAGTGAGAGGCCCGCGCACCGCGGTGAAGAGTGGCCCCTGCTTGCTGCAACTAGAGAAAGCCCTCGCACAGAAACGAAGACCCAACACAGCCATAAATAAATAAATAAATAAATAAATAAAAAACCTATGCAAAGTACAGTTTCTACTGAATGAGTATCACTTGCACATCACTGTAAAGTAGAAAAATCGTAAATTGAACCATAGTAAGTCAGGGACCATCTGTATATGAAATTCATAAGCTACACTGTAAACAGTGGTTACCTTTAGAGAGTAACATGGCAGGAGCCAGGGTAAGATTCACTTTTCCCTTTCCCTTTACACACTTTCTGAATTGTTTTCATCCTTTATAATAAAACTAATGAATATATAGTGATTTAATAATAAATTAGTGAACATTATCTTAAAAATAAAGTATTACTTTTAGCTAAAATAAAAGCTAGTGAGGACCAAATTCACAAAATTCTTATAGGAGTTTGGTTTATTTTATATATATTGAGACCTATTGAAGGTTTTTGAACATGGGGGCAATTCTGGAGAGTAATTATTGAAAAAAGAAAAAATATAGGTCAGGTTTGTCTACTTGTTTTTTGTTTTTGTTTTATTTTTTCCCTTTTTATTCCCTTTCATCATCATTGACACGCCACAGGATCAAGCATTATTTTGCTCTGTTGGTTTCCAAAGCACTTCACCAACTTCTAACATAACACATCAGTTACTTGATAATTATGTTTAGTGCTTGCTTCCTGCCTCTGCCCTAAGCACCAGAAGAGCAAGGGTTTCTGTCTGTTTTGTCCACTGTTACAGCCTTAGCTCCTGGAACAATTTCTGGCATATAGCAAGTGTTGCATCACTTTGTTGAATGAATTCCACTTTTCAATAGACTTTGTTTTTTATAGCAGTTTTAGGTTCACAGCAAAACTGAGCAGAAAGTAGAGAGCGTTTCCATATATCCCCTGCTCCTCACTGCCTTGCATAGCCTCTCCCATTATCAACATCCCCAACACAGCGGTGTATTTGTTACAACTGATGAACCTACAATGACACATCATTATCACCCAAAGTCCATAGCTTACGTTAGGGTTCACTCTTGGTGTTGTATGTTCTATGGTGTGATGTCATGTATCCAACCTTATAGTGTCACACAGAATAGTTTCACTGTCCTAAACATCCTATGTGCTCTGCCTATTCTTCCCACCTATCTAACCACTCATCTTTCTATTGTTGCCACAATTTTGCCTTTTCCAGAATGTCATAGAGTTGGAATCATTCCATATGTAGCCTTTTGAGATTGGCTTCTTTCACTTAATAACATGCATTTAAAGTTCTTCCATGCCTTTTCATGGACTCTTAGTTCATTTCTTTTTAGTGCTGAATAATATTCCATTGTCTGGAGGTACCACAGTTTATTTACCCAATGAGTTAGTTAGCATTTTAGACAATAAAAAATAAATGAAGTAAGAAGAACGCAGCTTCTAAAGGAATATAACAGTTGCTTTGAGGGACTTTGGATGGAGGTCATGAGCGGTTTTGGATGGAAACCGAGTTCTTTCACCCCTTCAGCCTAGGTTTCCGAGCGCCCTCTGTGGGCGGGCTGGGGGCTGGAAGGTGTGGAGACAGGAGGCCATCCGTGCCTTCTGGAAGCTGGCTGTGGGAGTAGGGCGTGGCTGCAGCCGGTGCAGCGGGCTCTGCGGGAGGCCAGGCAGGGCCCCGGGCGACTCACCTGTGGACCCTCATCTTTCCGAGCAGATCGAAGAAGGGGGCAAAGCGGACCTGGTGAGCTCCAAACTGCGGGCCGGGGACGAGGTGGTGCACATCAACGAGGTGACGCTGAGCAGCTCCCGGAGGGAGGCCGTTTCCCTGGTGAAAGGATCCTACAAGACCCTGCGGCTAGTGGTGCGCAGGTAGGCTGGGCGCGCGCCGGGTTCTTCCTCCGCCTCCCCCTCCCCCTCCCCTAAAGAGCTTGTTCTTTAAACCTCGCCACGTGGATCCTGACGGTACCCCCCACCCCGCCCCTAGCCCGCGCCCAATTTTCCTTTTTTCTTGCCCGTCTTGTAGCTTGTGAAGACATTTCAGACACTACTGTCTTGTGAAACCCTGGCTTTCCCAGCAGGTGTTGGCTTGGCAGGGTTCCCTGTACATTTCCGGGGTTGATGACCCTGATCCCCGATGTGGTCAGACTCTATGAGGTGTCGTCTCCCTGTGGGACAGGAGAAAGCCATGGGCTTGGTGCCTTAGGGGCATTCCATTAGCCTCACCCACCCGGGGTTTTCGGGGTGGGTCGTCAAAACAAGTGAATTCCTGCTTTTGTTTGGTTTGTTTTGTTTTTCTGGTTGTGATAGTGGTGGTTCCTCTGCTGGAAAAGGTTTGGCTTGTGATTGGTTATGATGCTTTAGAGTAAGAAGCTTCTTAGTTCCAGGAAAACAACTCATGGTGATGGAATTACATATGGAAAAGGGAAGGAGGTTAAACATTTTTTTCAATCATTATTACAAGCCAAGCATTGCTGGAGATGTTTTATATTAACATAGGTAAATATGTTCATTGAACCTGCGCAAGAACCTGGTGAGGTAGCTATCATTATCCTCATTTTATACGTAAGAGGTTAAGTAAGTTACAGGGCAAGGCTGCTGAGTGGAAGAGCGACAAAGGAGCCTAGATACTCCTGGTTCCACTTCACCAGGCCACTTGAGTGTTATTACCTTGACCTACTAAGTCCTGGGCTTACATATTTTGCTTGTTTGGATATTTCTTCATTAATCAGGTTTTGGCTGCATCACATGACAACTAAGTGTTATAATACTCGAGAATGTTTGAGTTGGTGGAACTTCAGGAGTCATTAAGCAAACCATGCCGTTTTTAAGATGTGAACAGTGAGCTGGTCTTCTCATCATGTCTCATATCGTCTCTTAGGGGACCGTCTGCGCCTGCATTCATTCACTCCTCGAGGGTGTGAGCCCTTGCTCAGGGGAACAGCAGCTACTCCCAACCACAGAAACACAGCCTTGGGTGTGGTCCCACCCCGTCCCCAGGCTCTAGTGACTCTCCGCAGCGTGCTGGGCTGTGTCTGGTTTCTCTTCAGGGCTTGCTTCTCTGGTGGCCAGTGATGCAGAGTGGCTCAAAGCATAGGCACCAGAGTCAGATCAGGCCTGGGTTCAAATTCTAGGGCTGCCATCTTCCAGCTATGTGATATTGGGCAAATTACTTAACCTTATTGAAGATTCAGTGTCCTTATTTTTAATTGGGGATTAAAATACCTACTTTACAAGGTGATTAGAATGCTTTAATGAAATACTCTACATGGTAACTCATGGTAACAACAGGTGCTGCTGCTATTATTTTTATTATTATTGGCCAGCCCTAGGCATAGGTCCATTATTTGTGGGTCAAGATTTGAGTAAAGCAAGCAGTCATCCCAAACACAGTGGCCGATTTCTCAAATAGATGGGTTGCAAGGCTCAGAACCATTAGGTCTGTTCTATGTGTCCAGAAGAGTGTTGAAGGTTTTGAACTCACTTTGGCACTGGAACCCAAAGTCCAACTTGAGAACACTAGCATTTGTCTGTTGAGGATTGACAGCGGAATCCACACTCTCGGTATGTTTTGATGGGACTCTGGTGATAGGTTAACCTCTGGAGAGGGCTGCCCTCTTCCCTACTATGAAAAGTAGTCATGCTGGCTTCCAGTTATGCCTTCTAGTTGATGGTGACATGAGGTTTGAATTACTTCTTCCAGCAGAACAGGCAACAGACAATCCTGGGGTTGAAATCTGTCCTTGTCGTTCGCAAATTGTGTGACTTTGGGCCTCTTTATAAGCCTCAATGTTCTCATTTATAAAATAATAATAGGAAATAATAATTCCTGCCTCAAAAGGGCATTTTGAAGATTTAATGTATAAAGTATAAGTACATAGTAGATGTGCAGTATTTGCTCATTATTATCCTGAATTGGGTTGGAGAGGCATGTGGTGATATGAACTATTGCCATATTACCAAATATGCTGGACGCCTGGTTATCAAGAATCTCCCACCCTCACCCTTTTATTCCCTTCGTGAATTTACCACCGTTAAGGGGCTGGTCCCCAGCCTTACAGAACTGGTCATGACAAGTACAGAACTGGTCATGACAGTGCCCAGGATCTCACGGAATTTAGAAATGTTAATTCACATCATCCAAACTCATAGGAAATTGAAGGATATACACCAGAATGTCAACGCATTAACTCATTTTGAAGAAGACAACTGTAAGTGGAATAAGTATCCCAAGGGGACCAAGAATCAGTAAACTTTATCCCCACAGGAAAAAGGAAGGACCATAGGAAGTCTGACCATAATTAGGTCAGGAGGTTGCGTGCTGATCTCAGACTCAAGAGTAAAGAGTGGGTCTGAGGCGCCAGAATGTGCTGGCATCCGCGCTGATGGCCAGATGGTCCATCTTTCCATTAGAGACGCGTCTGCCAGGCGGACCAGACGTTCGCGCTGCTGAATCAGAGCCCTTTCCTCTATGGACCGCAGGGAATCCTTCTGCCAAAGTGCTCCTCTCCAGTCTCGTTTCTTCTCTGCCCTCCACATCAAATCCCCTTTCTGATTGACACATTCTTTCTTTAGATATGCTAATGGGATCGATAAGGTTACTGAAGAGTCCTTGCACTCTCCGCTTCTGCTGTGGGAAACATTTTGTCTCTAAGATGCCTTTTGAATATGTCTTATCTCATCTATTATGTGTTGATTTTTACAGTTGAACTCTCCGAGTTTGGGGAGAAGGAGGCAGTCTTTATTTCTCACACATATTTAGAGATGGGGATTTATGAACATGCTTTGGTGGACATGGATAGACATTCTTCCCCTACACTACAGAGAACTGGGTCAGAAGCCCCATGCTCTGGATTAATCTGGCTCTATACTTAGTAGAGCTGTCACTTTCCTGAGAAGTCTTACCTTTATATCTTGGCCCATGTCATGTCCAGAGATTTCATTTCCTTACACTTGATTCTAACAGGGTGACTCGTTATTTCATTTACTAGCTTTCCTTTTTTTCCTAAGTGATCTCTATACTTTTAAAAAACATTGAGGTGGCTTCCAGGAAACGTGATTGGGGGGTCTGTTTCCTGGAGAAATCATTTGCCTAGTGAAAATGTGTATATATATCAGCAGTTCCATCTGTACCTGCCTCCTTTTTTCTTAAAGTTAGTTTTGGGCGGGTGAGGGTAGCACCTCAGGTGGGCAGGATTCCTCATCCATCATAAATATGCCAAGAATGCAGAGCAGGGTAGTGGTGTTTACATAAGTTTTGAGGGTGTCTTACCCAGTGACCAAAAACAATCAAAAGTAAAAACACCTTCTTAAAAGGCTACAGTGACAAGAGAAATGCAAAGTCTCAAGTGAGTTGTGGGTCAGTGACCTTAGAAGATCTGCTGACCCATAAAGAAGGCAGAGTTTAGTCCTCTGGGAGGAGGGAGTGAAGGGGGTGATGTAGATGCTTATGAGGACAGAGAATGTGTCTGCTGCTGAGTACACAAAGGTCTGCAGCTAGTGGTGGATAAATGGAGAAGAAATGATAAAATGAGAAGTGAGCCAAAGAAAAGACTTTCGAAAAGGAAAACAAACATCTCTCAGTTGAAGGGAAGCTGAAGAAGGAAGACCTTCGTGGAATGCAAGGACAGTACAAAGGATGTAAATTAAGAAAGCAGACATGTACACAAATAAGAGTCAATACTCCAAACCCTCTCTAAAATCAACAGAGACTGTATTTGGCAGATGGGTGTAAAATGCATGTCTTAGAGCCAGTAACATTTAGAATGAATGGAAACTAAAGACAAAGGAAAGGGTCTTCAGGTTTAATTTAAATCCCTGAGGGTGATGGCAAGGTGCTTTTGGTACAGGGAGTACTCACTGCTGTTTGCAGAAAACCTAAAATTTTAAATTAAAAAAATCAAAGGCTACATTTCCCTTTCAGAACAGACTGTTGGGGTTAATTGCTGGATATGCATCTAAACTCATGTTTTTACCCTGAGTTGGGACTCTAATTCCTGTCTTGACTCAGATCATCAGAAAGGCACCGTAACCAATGGGGCATTGTAACCCCAATAAGAATGCCCCCAACCACCCATTTTTCTTGGTAAATCCAACCTCTCAACCTTCTGCATCAAGTTGCTACTTTTGCCAAATACTATCCTACTCCTAAGTTTGGTATCAATGGTTGGTTTGGCAAAGAAAAATTTGGGTGTATATTTCATGTTAAATGTTTTGTACTTTTTTTGCAAGGCTCATGTAAGCCACTTGAAAGTCAGATTCTTCTTTCTAGGAGAAAGGATGCATGAGATGGTGATGCAAGTTCGACGCTGCCTGGAAAACAGTCATTTAATTTGATTCTTGCCTCAAAGGATTGTTGTGAGACTTAAGTGAAAATATGTATGTTCAGTATATAGTGTAGGTGATTAAAGGATAAACTCTCCTGAAAATAAAATGCATATTTGTGAAATAAGTTACCTCTTGAAAGAAGCCCATTTTAATCTCTAAAACACAGCACACGATTGGAGGTCCCAGTGAATGGGAAGGCTGTGTGGGGAAATGGTCTTTCTGGGCATAGGGGGCAGCATGTCTGATTCAGAACAGTACACAGAGGGTGGGGAAACGTGAGCCCCTTTTTAAAATGAAATCTTACTCCTGAACTTTCCCACCATCCCTGCAAATTTGATACTGCTTCTCCCCTTCCCATTCATTTAGTCTATGAGTTGATGTGTTGGAAGGGAATGTTTATTTTTTATTCGACTGAATATATGTGTTCATGTGTGAGGAGACGAAGGGGGTAAAAGTAGATCACATTTTACTGGGAAAAGTGAAATTGAGGAGAAAGGAGGGTTGAATTCGTAAAAACAAACAAACAATAAACATTTGCCTAAAATATGTGTACTCCCAGGCTTCGTGACTTGCCCTGTGTTCAGACTCAGATTTCTGTCCTGAATCGGATCATCAGAATTAGAAGGGGCCAGAGTGAGAATCTAGGTTTTGTCCCTTTCACTCCACGGCTCTGCCTAGAGGTAGAAATGAGGGAACTGCACCCAAAGATGTGTAGGGACTCGCCCAAGGCCACATGCGAAGAGCCAAAATGAGGATGGAGGTCTCTGAGAAGCAGGTCTTGGGGCGTCTTGGCATCTCGAGTAGTGAGCTAGTGCTTTCCACCCAGCTGCCTCCTTCATTTAGAAATATTCGTGATGCTTAAAAAACAGGCAAAAAGGGCTTCCCTGCTGGCGCAGTGGGTAAGAATCCACCTGCCAGTGCAGGGGACACGGGTTCGAGTCCTGGTCCAGGAAGATCCCACATGTTGGGGAGTAACTAAGCCTGTGCGCCACAGTTACTGAGCTTGCGCTCTAGAGCCCGTGAGCCACAACTACTGAGCCCACGTGCCACAACTACTGAAACCCGCACACCTGGAGCCTGTGCTCCGCAACAAGAGAAGCCACTGCTCACCACAGCTAGAGAAAGTCCGTGCGCAGCAACAAAGACCTAACTCAGCCAAAAATAAATAAATTAATTAAAAAGAAAAACAGGTGAAAAACGAAACCAAGAAAAACCCAGATAAACTGATTTTTAATTCATCTAGGAAAAACTGAAAGGAGAGGCGATTCCCCACTGACCTTGAACTTCCTGGGGAGTTCAGAGGAAATGCATCTCACTGCCTTGTGCACCCCGCTGACTCGATGACTCAAGGCCCTCCATCAGCCTCTGGAAATAAAACTACCTGTAGCCTTACAGCTGCTTCCTCCCTCGTAACAAAAATGGTGATGAAATTAAGTTCACCACCGCCCTCAGCCCATGCTCCCCCTGAGGAGACCATCCCACATTTCTGAGGGTTAACAGGGTGAGATGACATTATCGGAATGGAATGGGGTGGGTGGCTCACACACTTGCTACCTCCGTGTTAGGTTTCTGTGACCTTTTTATGTCTAGATTGAGTTGTGAGACTGTAGCTCACCCAGGATTTGCAAGTCAGTGATCTTGTAAGAAGTATCTGGTAATGAACGGAATGCTTTAAAGGCCTTCTTAAAGAATACAAAATGAACTATTCATAAAAAAAGGATTTTGCAATCAGTTCCTTTTCTAACTCATGGTTACATTTTATAAAGCACACATACACACACACACACACCTGCCTGGCTCTATTTCCTTAAAAAAGCAGCTGTATTCTTTTTTTTTTTTTTTTTTTTTTTAAATTTATTTATTTCTATTTACGGCTGTGTTGGGTCTTCGTTTCCGCGCGAGGGCCTTCTCTAGTTGCGGCAAGCGGGGGCCACTCTTCATCGCGATGCGCAGGCCGCTCACTCTCGCGGCCTCTCTTGTTGTATTCTTAAATCATCTTAATCTTACTCTGCTTAATCACCTAATGTCTCTTTTTAACTGTTTTAAAGCAATTTAAAGAAATAGTTCATTAAGAGCTTTAAAAAGTAAGTTGAGGGCTTCCCTGGTGGCGCAGTGGTTGAGAATCTGCCTGCTGATGCAGGGGACACGGGTTCGAGCCCTGGTCTGGGAAGATCCCACATGCCACGGAGCAGCTGGGCCCGTGAGCCACAATTGCTGAGCCTGCGCGTCTGGAGCCTGTGCCCCGCGACGGGAGGGGCCGCGATAGAGAAAGGCCCGCGCACCGCGATGAAGAGCGGTCCCCGCACCGCGATGAAGAGTGGCCCCCGCTTGCCGCAACTGGAGAAAGCCCTCGCACGAACCGAAGACCCAACACAGCCAAAAAAATAAATAAATAAATAAATAAATAAGAAAATCCTTAAAAAAAAAAAAAAAAAAAAAAGTAAGTTGAGGGCTTCCCTGGTGACGCAGTGGTTGAGAGTCTGCCTGCCAATGCAGGGGACACGGGTTCGAGCCCTGGTCTGGGAAGATCCCACATGCCGCGGAGCAACTAGGCCCGTGAGCCACAACTACTGAGCCTGCGCGTCTGGAGCCTGTGCTCCGCAACAAGAGAGGCCGCGATAGTGAGAGGCCCGCGCACCGCGATGAAGAGTGGCTCCCGCTTGCCGCAACTACAGAAAGCCCTCGCACAGAAACATAGCAATCAATCAATCAATCAATAAATCTTTAAAAAAAAAAAAAAGTAAGTTGAACAGAACTCCCTACTTTTAAAGCAGCAAAGTTTGAAGGGAGGGTGGAAACTTTTCTAGAGCATAAAAAGCATCTGGGTTTTTTTTTTCCTTATAAATTGGCAATCTCTAAACCAGCCTGCGCAACACCAAGTTGCCGCTTCTCAGATGTGAGATGGCAAACGGCCTGGGAAGAGAAGTCCATATCATGGGGATTCCAGTTGGAGCTCGGCTGTGTGCTGGCCGTGGTACCATGAGGACAGCTCAATCCCTCTGAGACTTTAAGTTACTTCTTAAAGTAGAAAACAGTAATCATATCTTCCCTACTGAGTTGCTGTAAGGGGAAAATAAGATAGTGTATATGAAAACGGTTCATTGGAATAAAATATTGAGTCAATATTCCATGAGAAGCTTCTGTTGTAGTCTCAGCTCAAGAAAATTTACCCGACTGCATACTCTTATGATGGTTCTATTTAATGCACTAATTTGACTTGTTTGTGCAGATGAGAACATAGGGCTTTAAAGTTTCTGATTAGAACGTTTTCGCTAAGAGGAAGTGTAGTTTTAAAGATAGTACCAACGAGGCCCAAGTTCAGAATGAGGATTTAAAGAAAAAGGCCATGTTCTCTGGAGAACTTGAGTAGGAAGCGTTCTGATTCTGAAACAAGTCAAAGCTCCTGGGCGGGACGACTGCATACAGAATAGGACCCTCTGACTGCAGAAGGAGGTTCTCAGGCAAGTGTCTTTCATCTCCTGGTGCATTGAATTAAATGGTCAGGTGCTATGGGCACACGTGTGTAGCACAGGCTGAGCAATTGGGAAAGGTGGTGTTCTTTTTAGCACAGTATGCGGCGTTTGGGGAAATTATGATGTCAGAAAACAATTCTCAGGTGGGCAAGCATGAGCCAAGGACAAATAGAAAAGGAACGATAATCTTTTGATAGACGGCTGCAAAACTGTTCTTTTTTTTAGATTAATTTATTAATTAATTTATTTATGGCTGTGTTGGGTCTTCGTTTCTGTGCGAGGGCTTTCTCTAGTAGCGGCGAGTGGGGGCCACTCTTCATCGCGGTGCGCGGGCCTCTCACTATCGCGGCCTCTCTAGTTGCGGAGCACAGGCTCCAGACGCGCAGGCTCAGTAGTTGTGGCTCACGGGCCCAGTTGCTCCGCGGCATGTGGGATCTTCCCAGACCAGGGCTCGAACCCGTGTGCCCTGCATTGGCAGGCAGATTCTCAACCACTGAGCCACCAGGGAAGCCCCGCAAAACTGTTCTTGAAGCTCCAAGTACTCACTAGGTGCACAACAAATGTGGCTTCTTCTACCTCGCCTGGACACGGAAGCCACATGAGAAAGATTTTTGTCCCCTGTAAGTTCCGAGAATTGTCTCTCAAGATGTAAAAGAGGGCCCCATGCAGTGCTGTATGGCTGAGTCCTCTGTGGAGGTGCAGGCAGCGGGTGTGGGAGCCCCAGTGCCCTCTGGCGAGACCCCTGAGCTGTGGTGGCCGCCAGAATGGCACCTCCCACCTCCGCGCCTCCCCAACGCTTGTGATGACCCTCTCACCCCCGCTGCCCACACCGGTGCTTCACTTGTCCTTTCGCTCTTCTGCGCTCTCCAGTTTTTCACTTGTGCAAAGGCTGCAGATATCTGGGACGTGAATACAGATCCCAAGCTGCGGTACGGTTTGCATCCCATCTGAAGACCCAGGATTAGACTTCCCCAGAGAGGAAATCAGGATAACTGAGAACTGTGGTAACTTACCCCTTAAACATTTTTTCCACTTGAGCAAGTGATTGAGAGGAGGGGAAGGAGGCAGCTGCAGTGGCCTTCGACCCCCAGAAACTTTTCCAGGAGGCCTGGCATCATGGGAATTTGCTCAGTATGCTTTGAGGAGGTATTTCAATCCTGCTGGGACCAGACTCAGAGCAGTTTTTGGCTTCCCTGGAGTCTTAGGTTTGAATGTCACTGTCTAGAAGTATAGTATTTGATTTCCTAACCAGTTGTTCCTTCCCGTGGAAAATTCATGTAACACATTATTAGGTTTCCTAAGAGGTATGCAATAAGACTCCCTTACTGTAATGAGAAAAGGGACATTTTTCCTGTAGCACATAATGATAACTGCTATTTTTATTCATTGGGTTACATATGCTCACTGGCTACGCACTGAACTCTAGCCACATACAAAGGAATGCTGTATTGTTCCCCACGAAGGAGGTTTGATGATAAAAGACCTGGTTTCATTCCTGGGATAACATAGTTTTACTTCAGACAAATGTATTCCAAGCAGGAGTCACCCCTCCATGCCCAGCCATTAAGGGCTCTGTTTGAGCCTTTGTAGAAGGATATGAAGTCTCCGTCCTGAGATCACACAAAAGTTATGGTAGAATCCTTTTCCCCAGTTCTAAATCAGGGTGCGTTAGCTAGAAAAAATTGGTTTGGATGATTCTGGTTTAGAATACGAGCCAACTTATAATTCTGCATCCTTGCATCAAAACAGCTTAAAGCTGGTCTGTCTCAAACTTGGCTACACGGAATTACCTAGGGAGTTAAACAAACTGATGCCTAGCTCCCGCCCCCAAAGATTCTAATTTAATTGTTATAGGGTGCAGCCTGGCTTTGGACATTTTTATAGCTGCCCTGGTGATTCTAATGGGCAGTGAAGTTTGAGAACCGCTGGTGTAAGCTGTAAGTTGAAATGGAAAAGAGAAACAATGAGTTGGTAGAAACTGAGAGGGAGAAGAAAGGCAGAGTGAAAGGGGTCGTAAGGATAGTAGCGGGAGGAGAATCAAGAAGGCAAGGCAAGAGAGGCAGTGAGTAGAGCAGAGCCTTGAGAATGGGGGCAACTAAGGTGCAAAAAGAGAGCCCCTGCTGAGGTCTCTGAACCATCCGGGACCCAGAGAGGCCTGCAGGGAAGGGCCGCTCCAGCAGTGGCTCCTGCTTTTGCATTTGTATGAGATCTGTTTCTCTGTTACTGCGATATGGAGGTCTCGCTTCTTTTTTTTTTTTTTTTAACATCTCTACTGGAGTATAATTGCTTTACAGTGGTGTGTTAGTTTCTGCTGTATAACAAAGTGAATCAGCTATATGCATATGTATAGCCCCATATCCCCTCCCTTTTGCGGCTCCCTCCCACCCTCCTTATCCCACCCCTCTAGGTGGTCGCAAAGCACCAAGCTATTCTCCCTGTGCTGTGCAGTTGGTTCCCACCAGCTAAAGCTCATCAAGTGATGTCACTACTGACAAATGGGCGTGGGCAGGGGAGCACTTGTCTGGCCTTCCCTGGGAACACCTGTGACCTGAGCCGTGATCACGTGCCATTGCTCCAGGAGTTCATTTTTACCAGCAGGTGTTGGGGCTGCCATTTAGAGCGGGTAGACCCATACCCATGACACTGCAGTTGCCGTGTTCACTCTGCATGCCGTCTCTGGGTGGTGTCCCCAAGAAACGAACCATGAAAGAAAGATGACTTGACGCCATTGAACTTATTCAGTCTAACGGGATGTACTATGTGAAGACAACGTCAAGAGGTCCCGAGTGAAAGACGCATATGAGCTTGTTTCATTTACTTCATCTGTCCCCGGTTTTTAAAAATCACACTCTGGGTAGCCTCAGCACCAGTCCCCCATTTCTTGAGACCCGGGGGTAGAGAAATAGTTTCTGGAAAGGATTGTTAAAAACCACCCACTACACATGTCCTTAATGGTACATCAGAGCTTTGAAGGTCCTGGCAGTTTTGTCCTGTTCTAGATAATTCTACTGTCTTGCTGACCCCTTTCCTTTTGGATTATGTATTTTTATGTCTTATTTAATTATAACTGCTCCAAGATCACAGGTATCCTAGTGAGGTCCTGGCAAGAGGCTTAAAGTATAGGTTTGGGAACTCTAAGAACCTCAGGTGCTTAGCCTTCCAAAGGCTGGGAGCCCCCTGGGTCTGTCTGACTGGACATGACCCCTGAGGCTATTTCTCCTTTGACCGTTGCTAATTAAAGTGGCAACCTCAAATATGTGTTCATTGCTACCTGTCTTCTCACGGTTCTGTTACCTCCGGCATCCTAGCATGTAGAGCCTAGTGTGTCCTTGGTAAAATTATACCTCTAAGACCAGCCTTATTATGCCTCTGCCTCTGTCACTAACATGTTTGTTCCACTGCCCACTGGTCTAGAGCCCCACGTCACTGTCTCCACTCGCTGCCAGATCATTTGTACAGTTCGTCGGTGCATTTGAAAAATGCAGCTTCTCCACTCGCCCCTCATTCTGCTGTCAAGCTCCTGTCTGATGCTGCGTTGGCTTGGCGGGTGGGAGGTGTGAAATTATCCTCCGGACGGTTGCTTGATTAGCGTGTTTACTGTTTATGTGGGAGGGTTGCTATGTTGTTTTCATGAAGACTGTGGCTCTATGGAGCATTTTGAAAGGATTCTTTGGAATGTTTCTTTAAAGGTGACTCTTAGGAATCAGCCACTGTTATTTATTGATTGTAAATAAGCGGGGCCTGCGAGCCCTGGACACCTGAAACAATCTTTCACGGAGTTGTCACGGGAGTGAGATGTGTTTCCTAACCTTCCGTCCTTCACCCTCATAACTAAAGGAGCTAAAGATGAAAGAAAATCATTGTTTTTCACTAGTGGCTGCATATTACTTAAGTGTTTTCAAAAAGTAAGTTAAAAATTTTTAAATCAATTATACCCTTTTGACTTCCTCCCTTGCTTCCTTCAAGTATTTGCTCAAATATTAGCCTACCTTGTACAGCCAGTTGAAAATTGCCGCCCCCTTCCTACCATGTTCCCAACATTCCTTATATTTTATTTTCACCTGTGAGACATACACTCATAAAGTTATTCATTCCGTTTCCTCTCATTAGATTATAAACTCCTTAATGGCAGAGATTTTGTTCTGTGTGGTGTCTCCAGTGCCTGGAATGGTTCCTAGCACATGATATGTACTCACTGAATATTTGTGAGGGAAAACATACCCAGTGAAAACAAAAGCATACCCAATAGCAGCTGTGTGGTGCAGTGGACAGGAGCCCAGGCCCGGAGCCCGGTTGCCTGACTTTGAATCCCAGCTTTAGCATTTGCTCGTCGACTGCTTTAACTTCTAACATGGTTTCATCATCTGTAAAATGGGTGTAATAATATCTCCCTCACTGGTGTTGTAAGTTGCTATATAAACATCGGCTGTTACGAATTATGTCACTGGATGGGGTTAGTCCTTGTGCTGGCGTTAAGAGTTTGTCGGGGGCACTGTCTCTCAGCTGAGGTGTTTTTTTTTTTAATAAGTCTAGTTTTATTTTTATTTAAAAAAATTTTTTAACATCTTTATTGGAGTATAATTGCTTCACAATGGTGTGTTAGTTTCTGCTTTATAACAAAGTGAATCAGTTATACATATACATATGTCCCCTTGTCTCTTCCCTCTTGCGTCTCCCTCCCTCCCACCCTCCCTATCCCACCCTTCTAGGTGGTCACAAAGCACCGAGAGCTGATCTCCCTGTGCTATGCGGCTGCTTCCCACCATCAGCTGCAGTTTTAAAGCTGGTCGGATGCAAGCTTGCTGGCCGTGAGCCACCTTTACCATCACATGGTGACCCCTATCTGGGAGTCAAGGCAACCCAGAAGGACACCGAAACAAGGATGCAGATGGATTCCTGATGACATTGTTTGAGACCCTGGACCCAGTCAGATCCAGTCAGACCCTAGTCTTTTTGGTTGTGTGAGCCAGTAAACCTCCTCTATGCTTTAAAAAAAAAAAAAAAAAAAAAAGAGAGAGAGAGTTCCTTGGGATGGGCGCAAGCTGAGCTCCTCCTCCCTGCCATCTCTGTTCCGTTATGGTCAAGAGTCTCATCACCAAACTGACCATGCTTTTCACCAAGGCAGGATCCTGTGTGAAGGCATTCTCCCCTCTGTGAAATGAGACTGACCGGATCCCTCCTGCCTTTGCAGCCCCGTGCCTCGGTGCGGTAGCCCTCTCCAGCCCTCCCTTGGGGGTTAGGTCCTGGGAGCCTGGCTTTCGGGATGCTCCCAGTGGCAGGGCCCGCCCTTCACTGTGCCCCCAGCTTCTGGGAGCCTCACTGGAGCCAGGGCCTCTGCAGTCACCTGTCACGCGGAGACTGGGATCCCTTTCCAAGCCCCGCTCCAGCGGCAGTGCTGGGCACTGGTTGCGGGCACTGACTTCCAGTCGGGCAGGACTTGGTCTGCAGCCCTGCCCCTCACTGGGAGGGCTGGACCAACTGCCTTCACCTCCCACCTTCCTTGCTTTTCCTCTGGGAAGTGAGGACACTCATCCCTACTTTGTGTGAAGGTTGTGACAATAAAGATGACACGTGTGAAGAAGAAGCCTGGACTCTGGGTTTGCTGCCCCTCCCTTCAGTCAGTGACTAGCTGTCCAGCAAATGCTTGTGAGTGGAGGCGTTTCCAACTTTCATTAAGAGAAGTGGTTTCTTCCCTACGTCTCGCACAGTTTTACCCTACGTCTCGCCTAGTTTTACTGCCCCAAAGCCCAAAAGATGTGGTGAGAGAGCACGATTCACAGCGGATGGGGATTATGTTTCCTGCCAGTGAAAGTCAAACTCAAAATGGACAGAAATCAAATTTGTCAGAAGAAGAAAGCAGTGGGAAAAGGTGACCTGCTGATGACTGTAGATGTAAGAGAACTTTAGTATGGAGGTGGGGGTCAGAGGTCGCTAGCAAAGTCCCTCTCTGGACCCCCTGAGGGGCAGTTCTGGAGAAACTGCTGCCTGCTTTATGGAAGTCAAAGCACCCAGAAATGGAAGGTCTAGCCATAGGTCCCAGGACCAGGAACACAGAATTAGGAAAAGAAGCCAAGTTTGCTAACATGAGTCAGCTGTGTCAGGGCACACAACTCCAAGGCCAGGCTCTTCTTTCCTTTCATCTTATGGCTTTTCCTTTCTCGTTGGTGGCAGGAACTGTAATTTGGTTTGTTTATGTTTTATTTGATGATTCTCCCTTCTCACTCTTCAGCATCTTTCATGTTTCATGTTATCTTCCTGTAACAGTTCTTGCTCAACGTATGAAACACGTTTAAACACATTTAAACAACTTGCATCAAAATCAGCTGTCGTCCCTGTTTAATATGCAAATGCCTGTACTCCCCTAAATCAGATTCTCTGCTGGGGGAGCCTGCTTTTTAGCAAACTTGCCAAGGGATTCTTTTTTTTTTTTTTTCCGCAGTTGCATTTTTAAAAATTAATTAATTAATTAATTTATTTATTTATTTGTGGCTGTGTTGGGTCTTCGTTTCTGTGCGACGGCTTTCTCTAGTTGTGGCAAGTGGGGGCCACTCTTCATCGCGGTGCGCGGGCCTCTCACTATCGCGGCCTCTCTTGTTGCAGAGCACAGGCTCCAGACGCTCAGGCTCAGTAGTTGTGGCTCACGGGCCCAGCCACTCCGCGGCATGTGGGATCTTCCCAGACCAGGGCTCGAACCCGCATCCCCTGCATTGGCAGGCAGATTCTCAACCACTGCGCCACCAGGGAAGCCCTTGCCAAGGGATTGTAATGCCCACCGAGGCACACAGCCCGCAGCACTGGGAGGTGCGCCTCGGCCTTCCTCTGGCTGGGAGGTCATTCCTATGGATCTTTCCTTGTCTCTTTGGCCCACATTGGCTCAAAGGATGGGATCGGTGTCGATCTGAGCAACTCCATGGTTATTCCTTGAAATGAAAGACTAGCTCCACACCTCTTCTTGGCCATGATATATAAGTAAAATTCAAAATTCAGATTTTCAACTTTAAATAGAGATCGGGTATGGTTCTTATCTTCTCGGAGCTCCTTCACAAACATTTTAGAACACAACCCCAATGCACAGAAATGTTCAAAAACAGCAGTAGTGTGTGGCCTGCCTTCTTTCCAAGGGCATGATGGCTTGCAGCAGTTTCTAAAAATAGACCTTTCTGATCCAGGTCACTAAGCAGGAATGGCCTCTGTGTCACTCTGTTTACACAGTTTTACATTTGACACCTTCATAACAAGAATACTGACTTGATGAGGCCTGAGGGCCCTCATTGGTCTGTGGGAATTCTTGGTGAGGGCCGCATCCCCACGAGGCCAGCGGTGTTTGGATTCAGGGCCCTTTCAACCTTTGCTTCATGATTCCTCATCCTCTTTCCATCACTGTCTCAAAGTCAGGGGCAGAGGTCAGAAACTCCAAGTCATTCCACGAGATCCTGACGAACAGAAAAATAAGCTCACGTTCAGGAATGTAAGACCCACAGTGTTTTGTTTCGTTTAATCTGTCTTGCATTTTTCCTCTTTGCACACTTGTGAGTTTACAAAGCATCATATAGTTGCAAATGTAACTTCGAGACCTTTCAGTAGAATGTTCAGAAAAAGCTTGTCTTTGATTTTTTTTGGAACAGCTCTGCGGTAGTGAGAGGTCTTCTCTTTTCGTACAATAATTCATGACACCCCTAACCTGTCCCCTAAATGCAGATGACATGACTGGTATTATCAATAGAATGAAAATTTCTTGGGATTAACGTTCTGAAATTAAGGACATGGGATAAAAGAATGGGGGCACTTGACATTGAATATACGTGATGTGATTGAACTGGCCCACTGGGCCTTCATAAGATTCATAGTATTAGGTTCTGAAGAAGTGGATTAATTTGGATCAAATGCAGAATGTTATCTCTAGGAATCAATTTTGATTTACGAGTTAGCTCGCCATCTCTAAAGAAATAATTCTTGTAAGCTCTCACCTCTTAGCTTTGGGTGGTCTAAGCATTTCATTATCTCATTTAATTCTTAAAACGACTCCATGAAATAGGTATTATTATTACTCTATTTTACAGATGAGGAAACAGACTTTTTAACAGGGTAGCCTGGCCAAGGGGACACATCTATTAAGTGTGGATTTGAACTCCGATCTATCTTACACAAAAGCCCAGGCTTTTGAGTCAGGTGAGCTGGTTTTCTGTGGTTGCTCAAACCCCAAACCAGTGTGGGTTCTTCAGCCCCTGGGCAACCATAGTTGGGTTCCATCACTGCTTTCATTTGTTTTGCTTTAAAGATAGTACTCACTGGTGCCTTTTGTTTTTCCAGCAGTGTCGATCCACATTCCCTTAAATAAATTAACCCTCCCATCTTGTCTAACTCATTTGATGGGAGCAAGTCTACATGCCAATAAAAATAGAAATAGGAGAAACAACGCAGCAAGAAGGGAGAAGTGACAGATGGTTTTATGGTTATTAAGATATGAATATAGGCTCATCATTTTCTGTTCTCCCCCAAACAAGACAAAAGAGCCCCACAACTTGATTCCAATCACAGTTTGTTCTATAATTTTTAAATGGTTGAAATACGTGATTAATATTGAGATGTTGGAACATCCATTGTTTTATAAGAGAATGTTTGATATTTTATCACTTCTCTCCCAAATAGTAGATGCTTGATAAATGATGTTGAATTTAAGCGCTAGACTTATGAGTACTTACCCAAAGCCCTAGAAAACTCTTGTCCGTGGCAGGATGGACTAATCCAACTTCTGAAGAAGGTGCAGTTTGTGTTTGTGGTCCATTCTGGCTAGCACCCGAATGAAGCCCCCTGGCTTCTCCCCGTCTCAGTACCTCTCAGTGCTCTCTGCACACCCTACCCCGTCTCTCTCAAATCTCTCCTTTTCTAGGAATTGTTCCTCCACGCCTGCCTCTTTCCTGGCTCTTCATTCAAACTCACCTTTCCATTTCCTGTTCCCTCAGAACCTTGCTGGGGGATGACTTGCAAAGCTCCAAAGACATGGGCAACAATAGTTGAAGTCCTTTGAGAACAATACAATCTTACACTAATATAAAATGGAAGTAATAAAGCTATTGTTCATATTTTTTAAAGTGATTTTGCAGGTTATCAGTATCTTACCATTAAGGAATGTGTTCCCAGTGGTGCTGCCTCTGTGACAGATTGGTTGGAGCTATCTGTGGGTAGGGGGATCTTGTCATTAGAAGCCTTAAAGTCATGGACAGAAGGTGACCTCAGCCTCAGAAGGCTGACTTTGGTCATTCAGCCAGTGTGGCTGACACAGACCCCCGGAGGACTCCTCCCGGTGCAGCCAGCAGGGAGCCTTAGTGGCCAGGGATGGGGGACCCTGGGGACGAGGGTTAGAAGATACGTCAGCTATCTTGACAGTATAATTAAAATGCTCATTTCACAATTTTGGAAATCATCCAAAAGGTGTACTGTGATAATTTGAATGTGAATATCCACTTTTGAATGTAGTGTAAAGAAAGTGATCGGTATGTTTCAGGTATGGATTTGCCCCTTTGTAGCATTGTCTGCGGGGCAGGTTTTATCCTGAACTAATTTTTCTCTGCTACTGGATTGTTTCTGAAATATTAACACATGCTTGAAACCCAGCATGTGCAAATTGGGGTTTAGCTCTGTCAGTTGCCCTCGGTTGGCACAGTAATGAGACTGTTAGTGACTGAGATTTGTGGGCTGAAGTAGGCAGTGCCATGCAGGGACACTAATAACTTTATCGCCATGTATACCCATGCAATAGTAGGTCCCATGTAGGGTTACCAGATTTAGCACATAAAAAAACAGGATGCTCAGTTACATTTGAATCTGGCAAATAATTTTTTAGTGAAAGTATGTCCCGGATTTTATCTAACAACCCTAGTCACATGACAGCTTAGATACAGGGGAAAAAAATGCAGGTTCTTTATCTAAACTTTTTTTTTTTTTATTGAAGTATAGTTGATTTACAGTATTGTGCTAGTTTCAGGTGTACAGCATAGTGATTCAGTATTTTTGCAGATTATATTCCATTAGAGGTTATTACAAGATGATGGGTATAATTCCCTGTCCTGTACAGTGAATCTTGGTTACTTATCTATTTTATATATAGTAGTTTGTATCTGTTGATCCCATACTCCTAATTTGTCCCTCCCCCCTCCTTCTCCCCTTTGGTAACCACAGATTTGTTTTCTATGTCTTTGAGTCTGTTTCTGTTTTGTATTTGCATTCATTTGTACTATTTTTTAGATTCCACATATAAGTGATATCATATGGTATTTGTCTTTCTCTGTCTGACTTACTTCACCAAGCATGATATTCTCTAGGTCCATCCACATTGCTGCAAAGGGCAGAATTTCATTCTTTTTTGTTGCTGAGTAAACATATATGTGTGTGTGTGTGTGTGTGTATGTGTATGTGTATATATATATATATATATATATATATATATATATATATATATATGTCACATTATCTTAATCCAGTCATCTGTTGATGGGCACTTGGGTTGCTTCCATGTTTCCATGTCTTGGCTATTGTAAATAGTGCTGCTATGAACATTGGGGTACGTGTATCTTTTTGAATTAGTGTTTTCATTTTTTCCGGACATATACCCAGGAGTGGGATTGCTGGATCATATGGTAGTTCTGTTTTTAGTTTTTTAAGGAACCTCCATACTGTTGTCCATAGTGACTGCACCAAATTACATTCCCACCAACTGTGTACGAGTGTTCCCTTTTATTCTGCGAAAACTTAATCTGGTCTTCCTCACAAACTCACACTTGCTGGCTAGCAAGGAAAAAAAACAATAAATTTTAGTCCTAACCAAGTAAAAAGCTAGCCTGGTCTAATCGTTTGAATAGTCAGTCCATTGAGGTAGTACTCAGTCTCTAACATAAAATGCACCCTCTCTCAGATGTAATCTTCTGTCTTCACTGTCCAACTGCTTTGCTAAAATACTGTCTCGGGGGTTGGGCAGTGGTGAGTACAGGTCTTTGGATACACTATCCCCTGGTCCCTAGGCTCTGTCTTGGTCTTCCTTGTCACTGCTGGCCTCTACCACTGAATTCTGCAGCTAGTGAATCCATGGTCCACGTTGGCCTGGACAATGCCCCTGGGGATCCCTGGCAACCTCCCACTGGCAGACTTGGCCCTTGCTCAGCTCCCATTAGCTTCAGACACCTTAGCGTCTACCAAGTTCTCCATGCCAACAACCCCTGATCCAAGGGTCCACCCCAGGATCATCTCACCCATCATAGCTGCCCCATTCCACGTGTACTGGTTGGCATCCGATGTCTATCTAAATGGAGCTGAGCCAGGCCCTCCTCACAGTGACCTTCTCCTGGAGTCTCCAGCAGAGCAATGGAGCCAAGCTTCGCTGACACCCTGGACATTCCCCTCACTTTCCTTGCGTGCTTGCCCTGTTCTCCCTGAGACCAGAGAGGTGAAACCAGAACTTGGTTCTGACTGTGTGACTTGCCACCAATCTCTCCATCATTCCCACAATACCCTGGAATGGCAAGGACTGGACTTTCTCGCTATTTCTTACTCTGCTCTATGCTTCCCTTCTTCTATAACTGCAAGCCTCCTGTCTTAGGTGGGAAAACACTAATTCTAAAAGATACACACACCCCAGTGTTTATAATGACACTGTTTATAATAGCCAAGACGTGGAAGCAACCCCGGTGCCCATGAACAGATGACTGGATTAAGGTGACGTGACATGTATATATATTATTACTCAACTACTTTGTACTATAGGAAATCTTTGGTAATTGGAATCCTCCAGGCTTAACCCTGAGTGGATCACAGTGGTTCCCAAAAGTGTGTTCACTGACCAGGCCCTCCTATGAAATGCAAATTCTGGGGCCTTCCTCTAGACCTACTGTATCAGAAACCCTAGGGTTTTGGCTGAGTAACTGATGGTTTATCAAGCTTTCCAGGTGGTTCTGATGCACCCTAAAGAACCACAGCTTTAAAGATTTCAGCGGATCATCTCATTCCCTCTCTTATGGTTTCCAAGCCCTAAAGTCTTATTAAACAGACCAGGACTTCCCTGGTGGTGCAGTGGTTAAGAATCCGCCTGCCAATGCAGGGGACACGGGTTCAGGCCCTGGTCTGGGAAGATCCCACATGCCGCGGAGCAACTAAGCCCATGAGTCACAACCACTGAGCCTGCACTCTAGAGCCCACGAGCCACAACTACTGAAGCCCGCGCACCTAGAGCCCATGCTCCACAACAAGAGAAGCCACCGCAATGAGAAGCCTGTGCACCACAACGAAGAGTAGCCCTGCTCACCGCAACTAGAGAAAGCCCGCGTGCAGCAACGAAGACCTAATGCAGCCAAAAATAAATAAAGAAATTTATTTAAAAAAAAACCAGACCAAATACTCCCCCTCAATCTAGTTGATTGATTAACATGCTATATAAACTTGAAACATTTTATGGTTAAGAAAAGGACTTTGCAAAAGGAAGGAAATTCTGACACATGCTGCAACACTGAGGAGTCTTGAGGATGTTATGCTAGGTGAAATAAGCCAGTTACAAAAAGATACTGGGCCTCCCTGGTGGCGCAGTGGTTAAGAATCCGCCTGCCAATGCAGGGGACACGGGTTCGAGCCCTGGTCCGGGAAGATCCCACATGCCGCGGAGCAACTAAGCCCGTGCGCCACAACTACTGAGCCTGTGCTCTAGAGCCCACGAGCCACAACTACTGAAACCTGCGCGCCTAGAGCTTGTGCTCCGCAACAGGAGAAGCCACTGCAGTGAGAAGTCCCCACTTGCCGCAACTAGAGAAAGCCTGTGCGCAGCAACGAAGACCCAACGCAGCCAAAAATAAATTAATTAATTAATTTAAAAAAAGACAATTACTGTATGATTCCATTTAGATGAGTTACCTAGCATAGTCAAACTCAGAGATACGAAAAGCAGAATGGTGGTTGCCAGGGCCTGGGGGAGGGGGGCGGGGAGTTATTGTTTTACGGGTGCAGAGTTTCAGTTTTGTAAGGTGAAAGGAGTTCTGGACATGGTTGGTGGTGATGGTTGCACAACAACGTGATTGCACTTAAAACCACTGAAGGGTACATTAAAAATGGTTAAGATGGTTAAATTTTATGTTATGTGTATTTTACCACAATTAAAAATTTTTTTTCATAAAATTAGAAAAAAAATTTGGTGACTAAAGCAAAGATTAAAGTTGTGAGTTAAAAATGGCTTAAGTTCTTAAGCAACAGGTATTGATTTGAGGAAAGGTTGCATACCTAACTCGGCTGGTTATCCATGGACCGCAATCCTGGGCATCAGAGTTCAGATCTAAATTTTGAAACAGGTGCTCCTCATAAATTTGGGTATTTCACCAGATGTTAGTTGAGTTTCTGAGCTACCTAAAGTAGAAGAAGCTGATTCAATAGCTCTGACTCTAGAGTTCAAATAGGATAGGTGGTCTCACTGTGGCCATTGAGGTAAAAGGTAATATATGTACTTGGAAGTTTTGCATATATCAGACTAAAAAGCCTTGGGCGCGAATGAACTCCTAGTGGCTTATATCATTCTACATGAGAAGTATTGGTAAGCTTCTCCCCACTTGTTGAAACGCTGAGCCACCGGGAGAGCTCTGTCTCTTGATTTGAATAGTCAACCATCTAGCTCCCTTTATTGTTGTCGTTTGGCATCAGGTGAATAAGCCCATCTTCCCTAGAGGCAATAACACGGGGGTGGTATTGGCAGATAGTGGGGCTTTTAGTTCCTCTCTCCACCTCCCAATAATATGCATTAGTTGCCCACCCAATAAAATAATATTCTTTGCTATAAACAACTGACGTTTTCTCAATCTTGTTAAAGGATGAATGAAGGCATCTTTAGAAAATGGCTCTGGTCTTACTATGAAGAGCACAGCTTCAAGACAAGTTCCCTGTAACTCCTGCATTATCCCCTTGCCACCAAGGGAGCCCCTCTTAGAGCAAATTTTGTAGCCACAACTGTTCTAATCCCATTTTCGCGCTACACAAATTTCCTGGGAGAGAGAAAAGTCTTTAAACATCCAAATCTGCCTCCTGTCTCAGAACCATATTCATACAAGACAATGTTCTCATAAGCCCCAGGAAATTAGTTTAGGTCAATAAAGATAGATAAGACCTATGCTAAATATATATATTTATTTATATATTTATAAATTTATATATTACCATTGTGTTCATTAAGTTATTTTATTTTGACAGAGGAAGATTTGTTTATCAAATTTGTGAGTAATACAACAGCACAAAGGAGGGACAGATTATAAAATTATAATGTCATTTTATTTCTTAAATGAGATGTTAGCATGACTTGCTCTCAGCAAGCCCAAGGTGGCTTCTAGTGACCACAGATGACTTTCTGGGTGTTCATGAACCATCAAATTAATCTCCTACAGATTTTCTTTTTTTCTAGAGGTCTATACGAAATCCACCTGTCCACTGTTTCTAGAATCTATTACCATCTACTCCTCCACTTTAAAAAAATCATGATATTTTTTTCAAACTCTCATATTTTCCACTATTTCTTGACTATCGTTCACCCAGAATGGTTCCAGCATCATATCTTCAAATTGCTTCAATATCCTGGGAAGTTAATTTGTTGGGCCTCGTAATCAGGTTTGTTTTAAACATCTCATCATCATCATCACGATAACTAACATTTATTGACTTTTTTTATGTGTCAGACAATTGAGTGTCTTTTTTTTAATATAGTTGAATTACAATGTTGTGTTAGTTTCAGGTGTACAGCAAAGTGATTCAGATATATTTATATATATGTGTATAAATAAATATATATATATATATATATATATATATATATATATATTCTCATTAAGTTGTTTAAAAAATAAAAGTACCTAGATAATAAAGGTCAGCTTTCAAACCACCACCACCAATCCTTATAAAGTGAAGCATGAACTCCTAGTCAGATGCTAAATTCAATAAGGTTCATTATGTTCCTGGTTAAGAACTGAAATTTATGATATTCTTGTGGAAGAGTTAAGAAAATACACCATTTGGTAATTTTATGGGTAGGACGTGTGGTCCAGTGGAAAAGTACCTGGGCTTTGTAATAGTCCTTTCTTTGAACCTAGACGTTGTACAAGTTGGCTGTGTGGATCCAGCTGCGTACCTACCACGGTCAGGTTTTCTTTAGCTGTACGGCTGGAATACATTTTATCTAAATTTGTATCTCAGAGGGCTTTTGTGATGCTTGAATGAGACACTCTATGCAGAGTGACAAGTACATAGTTGGCCTATGTTATTCGCACAGGAAATGATAGTTTTCGGAAAGCAAAGGTGCATGTAAGTCAGAAGCATCAGAACTTGAAAAGCACTGGGCTAAGTGTGTGGTGTTGGGTTTACCGGGACTCTTTTTTGGTTGTCCCTTTATTTGTTTAAACCCAGTTTTATGTCTTTCAGACCTGAAGCAACTTCATCTGGTATCAATTTCTTGTGATTAAGATTTGAGCTAGGCAACAACAGGCAAAGCTAATTGATGATGGAGGCCAAAAGTGAGGGCAGGGAGTCTGGAATAGGGTGGAAAAGTCTGGAAAAAGCTGCATGAGGATGCTGGAAATATTCTATATCTATATCTATATTGCTGTTTACATAAGATAAGTGCACCTGATACACTCTGTGTATGTTACGTCAATAAAAAATTTTAAATGATCTAAACTAGGTGTACATAAGAATCTGAAGGTCAACATATACCAAATCCACTATTAAAGCTAGTCGACTCAGTGAATTTAATAAAGTTCTTTGATTGAACTTTAAAACAGAATTTGAAAACTACATCTCACAAGTATTTAGCCTGCAGACATTTGTTTGATCTAGAAGTATTTGGCCTGCAAACATTTGTTTAATCCTCACTAAAAATGTGGGAGTTTGACACAAGAATCTGGCTTCTGGAAAAATCAGATGATATGACAGCAGTGGGCTGGAGCCGGGTATACCCACATCAGGTGAGGTGTACCCCCTCCAGTTTACTTTGGGGCGCCGGTGCTTCCTATGATCTGACACCTGCCACTCTGCCCATTGGCCCTGCCTGCCTGGCCCAGTTGGCATGTGAGTTTCCCAGCCCGGTAGCTCAACCACTGGTTTCCCAGTTATCTTTTTGCATCTCCAACCAGTTGTCCAGACTGAGTCTTTTCCAGTAGAGGGAGGGTTGGCCATTTCCAACACTAAACTGGGGTAGGAAATCACTGTGTCTTACCCCCTTTGATCTCTGCAGTGCCCAACCTAGCAAAAGCACTCATGAAATTCATGTTTGCTGACCGGGTGAAAATTCCACATAATGGGCTGCCTGCCTGCCCGTGTGGGTCTCCTGTCGTATTTCTTTTCAAGGAACGTGTGTTTGCTCGCCCCACTGTGATTCAAACTGCCTTTTTCAACTGTAGACAAGATGGAGGGTTAGGAAAGCGAAAGGAAGAATGCTCTCCACACTGTCCGTTTAAATTATGATTTGAAGCAGGTTTTATTATACCAAATTATCATCAGGCTAATTGCTTGACAGCCTCTCTGGTTACTGCTGGCTGGCGCCATTCAACTGATCTACTCAGCTGATACGCGGCCGGGGGCCGTGTGGCGTATTCTCCCTGAGGAAAGGTCCGCCCGCTGGAAAAATACCTCAACACTGTACATGCCATACATATCCCATTCCTAAGTCGCAGCAGATCTGGCATGGACAGTAGTGTTTAAGGGCATATTCTTTGAGGAACTTCCCTGGTGGTCCAGTGGGATCCCTGGTCCGGGAGCTAAGATCCTACATGCCTCGGGGCAACTAAGCCCGCACACGGCAACTACTGAGCCTGCACACAACTGGAGAGAAGCCCTCACCTGCAACTAAGACCCGACGCAGCCAAAAATAAATAAATTTAAAAAAGAAAAAAGAGCATAGTCTTTGAAATCGGACGGCCCAGGTTCAAATCCTGTTACCACCACGTGCCAGTTTTGTGATCTCAGGCAAGTTTTGAATCTCTCTGTGCCTGAGATTCTTCTCCTGTGAAGTAGGTGTAATAATAGTACCTCCCTAGTTGAACTGTTGGAAGAGTTAAAATATGAAAAGTACTTGGTATCCTCCCTGATACAGAGTAAGCACCCTGCTAAGAAACTAAATACGAATATAAGTCTATAAATGTAACTGGTATTTGTTGTTACCATCACAGCTTACTCATTTTTTATATTAGCTGTGTAATTTTCCTAGAGATTGAAATGAGGCATTAAGGATACCGTAATTTGTGTTCCGCAATGCTTCTTCTCCAGAGTTTTTTTTTTTTCATCCCCGAGGGTAAAAGGTGAGCCCAAATGTAATTCCTCTACCTGTTATTCTTAGCACTAAATGGTAACTTGGGGTTCCCCATTGGGGATGTTAGGACTTTGAAGGGATGACTTCAAACCCATGCCTTTATTTGCTACCTTCTGGCCACTAACATTCTTCTGAAGAAATTCCTTGGTTTCCCCAAAGAATTAGAGAATGTAAAGAGAGAAAAAGAACAAGAGTGATGCGATTACTTTAGGCCTGTTGGTCTCTGTGGTCAGAGACAGCACAATACGAGCAGAATTAAACTGAAGAAGTGTGACTGTCATCAGCAATGTTAGCAATGAGAAAATATCATGCTTTCTGATGTATCATAAATGCTTTATGTCCTGCAATTATTATACAGGAAAGGTATTGTGTAATAATACTTTGGACTTAACTGACATCTTTTATGACACTCAGAGGACTATAGGCATTACTTATCAACCTTGATGTCAATGTGTGCTCAGACTGGGATTAAAAAAATGTTCCCTTGAATACAAAGTGAGCATGGCTCAACTGCTTTGTCTCCACTTTCCTTGGAGTGTCCTCAAGGATCTGACTCCTTTAGACACACTTGGAGTTCTCTACCAAATACCATTTCCCATGAAATTGACGGAAAATGGACTAGAAAAGAGAACCTGAGCTTATTGTTTCTCTCTAGGCTCACTGCCCAGTTTTCTTTCAGCCTGGAACCTCTATGTGGGAATTTGCAGAGTTGGGCTAAACTACTGAACCCACATGTTTGTTTATCGTCACCTCGGTCATTATCACTATCCTTGTCGGTGTGATCTTTTGTACAATACCTCTTATTTTTGACGACATAGTATGATTTCTAAAAGTGAGGTGTGTAGGGTACAGTTCTACCTGAATCGTTTACATGATTTTATAAAGTTTAATTTATTTATTGAGCATCTAATATATGGCCAGTCATTACTCTAGGTGCTTGGGACTCAGCCATGGTCTGACACGTCTCTGTCCTCATGGAGTCGACATCCATGTGAGGAGAGGAAATGAATAATGAATGTAATACATGTATAAAGTATCCAATATGTTAGAAGGTGGTGAGTGCTCTGTGGAAAGAAAGTAGATCAGAGGCCAAGAGGCTGTTTCCATCTCCTCCATTCATAAAATTCTTTTAATTCCTCCTGGGAGTATTGAGAACAAACTTTTTTGTGGGGGAGATATGGGAAGTGCCTATATTATTTATTTATTTATTTTTATTGAAGAGTAGTTGATTTACAATGTTGTGTTGATTTCTGCTGTACAGCAAAGTGATTCAGTTATACATATGTATACAGTCTTTTTTTTTTATAAATTTATTTATCTATTTATTTTTGGCTGCGTTGAGTCTTCATTGCTGCACACAGGCTTTCTCTAATTGTGGCGAGCAGGGACTACTCTTCGTTGCGGTGCACAGGCGTCTCATTGCGGTGGCTTCTCTTGTTGTGGAGCACAGGCTCCAGGCACGCGGGCTTCAGTAGTTGTGGCACTTGGGCTCAGTAGTTGTGGCTCGCGGGCTCAGTAGTTGTGGCTCGTGGGCTCAGTAGTTGTGGCTCGCAGGCTCTAGAGCACAGGCTCAGTAGTTGCGGCGCATGGGCTTAGTTGCTCTGCGGCATGTGAGATCTTCCCAGACCAGGGCTCGAACCTGTGTCCCCAGCATTGGCAGGTGGATTCTTAACCACTGCGCCACCAGGGAAGTCTGTATACATTCTTTTTTAATATTCTTTTCCATTATGGATTATCACAGGATATTGAGGACAAACTTTTAATTTTAAAAAACATGCTCTGTGAAAGTACTTCGAGCTTCTGGAGTATGCCATAAAAATACAGGCAAGTAAGTGCCCTACAGCAGCGGTCCCCAACCTTTTTGGCACCAGGGACCGGTTTTGTGGAAGACAATTTTTCCACGGACCAGGGTGGTGATAGTGGGGGGATGGTTCAGGCGGTAATGCGGGCGATGGGGAGCGATGGGGAGTGGCAGACTTCGCTGCTCGGCCTCCGCTCACCTCCTGCTGTGCGGCCCCGTTAGGAACCGGGCTGGGGGTTGGGGACCCCCGCTCTACAGGCATCCAAATCTACCTTACACAGTGGATGTCTACCTTACAACTGCTGGAGAACAGTGTAACTGTTATGCACAGACACAGACACAAAGAAATTGAAAATAAGTAAGGGAACCACATTTTCTTCATTATTTAGTGAGGCTTTCTCTCCATAGACCCCCCCATCTCTAACCACAAACGAGCACCCTACAAGGACATGAGCAAATCATTAAGGACAAATACCATGGAAGCCTGGTGTTCTGAAATCAAGGCCATCTATCTTGGTCTGCAGTTTATCAACAGAGTAAAATAAAACTCTCCTGCCTGTGGGTGTTTAAAAGGTAATCAGAGGAAACAGGATGTGCCTGAGTAGATGCGCTACTAGCTTTTAGAGAAAAGGAAAAAGAAAAACTCCACATTTCTTCAAAAGCTCATCTAGTATATTCTTTTTTTCCCCTTCACCACAGAAATTAGTACTGGGAAGAAACTTAGTGATGTTCTAGATTAGTGAGGACTTGAGCCCAGAGACGATAAGTGACTCGTTCACAGTCACTTAGCAGGTCAGTGGCAGAACCAGAAGGAAGTCTGGCCCACCCCCTCCTGGTCCACTGCTGTGGGTTCCACAGCTCTGCTTCCAGATCAGATCATCAGTACTTCTTCAAACCTGGATTGCCTAACCATCTACAGCTGATGGCCAAAGAAGCTAGGAGGTAATAAACGAGAAATCTAAGGTGTCGGTGAAAGCGTTCCAGATTCGTAGTAGAAATCTGAAGTAGAGCGAGCAGGAAATAGAAGATGGGGCTGAGGGCAGGGTTTGGGGGGCAGCATGGCGAGGAGAGTCTCTCTTCCACATGTGGGGGTTGTGGGGTGCTGCACATTCCAGTGTGAAGAACTTTCTATGCGCCAAAGTAACCCTTGCTGACTCTGAAGGGCAGTGCTTCCAGACTTGAGGACCCAGGCTACACTGTCCTTCCGCCCACGCGTGGCCACTGCACCACCGAAGGGTGATGGGGACACGCCGTGGGATGTCACTTCAGGTCCTGGTGAAGGTGGCAGAGTGACTGTGCCGATACCACCACTATGAGGTAACAATTGAGGTCTTTTCCCGGGCCGGGCACTGTGCTAAGTGCTTTGCTTACATCATCATGTTCTGTCCTCACATCAGATAGGTTCTATTATCAGTCCCATTTCAGAGGAGAGAAAACTGAGGCTTGGAGAAATTTAGTTATCAGCTCAGGGTCACAAAGCTAGTGAATGCCAAAGTCAGAATTCAAATTCTCCTTCATAGGGGGCAGTAGTTCAAAGCATGGGCTCTGGGGTCAGATTGCCAGCATGGGAATCCCCCCTCCCCCATGCTTGCTAGCTGTGAGGTGTTCAGCACATTCCTCAGCCTCCCCAAGCCTCCCTTTCCTCATCTGTAAAGTTGTAACAATAATTATAGTATTTACCTTATAGAATTGTGGCGATTAGAGAATGTAACATAGTAACTGCGTATTGACACATAGTTAATTAGTATTTGTGTAGTAGATAACTAGTTCAGCTACAGGTTGAATCACATGAAATTGCTATTGTAGTCAACCAAAAATTGTCAAATATTGACAATTTCATGTGGTTCAATCTAATACTGCATAGGCATTCACTGTTTGTAAACATAACAATGACTTTCTTATTCATCTCATAATTTGTGAAAGGACAGGTGATTTGATTGCTTCAATACAATTTTTTTTCTATACTTGCCTGATCATTTTAGTTTCTCTGAAGAACCACATAAAGATATCTTTTCTTCTAATGTAACATAGCACCCATGAGAACATACACAGTGACATAGTTCCTGGAGCCACTAATCCCTTGAGGATGTTGTCATAGGGAGCTCGGACGGGAGTAGATATGAAGTGAGCTTAGATTGCACAGAGCTGGACTAGGAAATGACTGGTGAAATGAAGAGGGGGTAGACGTCTGGCTCCTTTAAACCGCTGGGCATGTCCCGCTGGTTGAAGGAATGGCATTCCCATACTAGATGGCTGATTGTGATAACCAGATGTCAAGCAGAGCCATTTGTCACTGTGCACTGTGGAAACCAGCTTCTGGTCAGTGGCAGGAGGTTGTTAAATCTGACACATTCAAAATGAATTTTGTGGCCCGGCTGCCCTTGAACTCTGGTTTGGTGAGAGTAGCCTGTGATGGAAGGACACGCAACTCAGTTGTGGTGTGTGGGAAGGCAATAGGGTGGGAGAGGAAAACGTAAAGCTGGGATAAGAATTTTGCCTTCTTCAAGGAAAGAAGGCTACTTCTGATAGAATGCATCCAGGGTGCAAGATCCAGTGGAGGTTCCTCTTTTGAAAGAGGGTTCTCTGTCCCCGCGACCACCACTGTTCCTATCCCACACTTGCCTCAATCCTGTTTCCTTAGATTTCATATTATAGGCATAGAGATAGCTCTGGAATTCAAGGGGAGCATTCTGGAGAGACAGCCGCTTTGCTAGTTAACACAGGAACAATCTCTAAATACAGTTAGTCTCACCTTTGAAATGTATTAACATCCTCAAGGATGCTTCAGACTTTCTTGGTGTCTGGAGTGGAAATTACTACTGTGTTTAGAGTATAATGCCCCCTGTGATGTCAGAATTTTGCAGTTTGTGTGTGTGTGTGTGTGTGTGTGTGTACCTGCTCCCTTTCCTTCTTTCCACATCTTAAAAAATTAATCTGGAAGTCTTTTGAAGCTCCTATAGCAAGGAGGTTTACAGATTATGCGTGGATCCCGTGATCTGTTTTTTCCCACCATGGCAGCCGTAAACTAATGAAAATGCATTTGCATACCCACGAATTGAGACACACTTGGAATTGTTTTCTTTCTGTGTGCTATTGCTTTTCTCTCTCTGTGTGTCTGTGGTTACTGTTAAGCTGACCCCTACAGTCTGGGGCAAATACCAAAACCTGAAGAAAGCACTGCTTCTCCACACAGCTGCAAAGGCCTGCCGTTTCAGAGGCTCAGATGATAGTTGTCAGTGAAATTCCTTTAACACAGTTGCAGTTCAGGAAACCTGTCAGGATTCCATGCACAAAGGTGAGCTGCGTGGCACTCTACTGGGCTGAATTTTCAAATGCAGTGTCTTGTTGTTGTTGTTTTGTTTTGTTTTTTACAAGGACTACTTTTATAAATTTTTGTGTCTGTGGGGGTGGTTATAATATTGAACGTGATCGCTGGAAACAATGACTGTAGAAAGAGTGTCCTTTTTGAGTCTCCCTCCCCTCCTCCTAGCTTCTGTGAGAAACTGTTGCTTGCAAAAACCATAGCTAATTAAAAATTGAACTTATTCAGCTG
Source organism: Balaenoptera acutorostrata (assembly GCF_949987535.1). Taxonomy (NCBI): domain Eukaryota; kingdom Metazoa; phylum Chordata; class Mammalia; order Artiodactyla; family Balaenopteridae; genus Balaenoptera; species Balaenoptera acutorostrata. Next base: position 49,835,283 of record NC_080068.1, on the reverse strand, counting down.
CACAGAAGCCCTAGTGGGGACCAGCGAGGGGAGGGAGGAAGAGCAGGCAGGGGAGCCCTATGAGCGAAGCTGCCAGCGCCATTCATTCTGTTGTCCTTCGCTTCGATTTAACCGTCATCACGGTGCATCGAGTTTTTGTGAGTCCAAGGACCCTAGAGCGACCTTTGGCAGGAGAGGGCTTACCCGTTGCCACGGGCTCTGCTTGCAACAGGCTGACAGGCAGCTTCTGCAGAGTGCGGGCCAGAGCGCACAGGGCTGCGTGCCCACGGCCGCTGTAGAAACTGGTTCTCGGGTTCTGGCCGCGTGTACTTCCCCTTTCATCAGGGGGCCCGCTGCTGTCAGGCAGGCCGGCCGGCGATTGGTTGGGAGGAGGGCAGTCATCTGAACTGCCTTTTGTACTTGGATAATCAGGGCAGCCCTCTGACTGCAGGTTCGGAGTGGAGGTGCCTGGGTGGCGTCTGACACCTGTGTCTTAGCTCTCGCCTTCCCGGGGCTGCTTCCCAGGGATTCTTTCCGGGCCGGAATCGTGCCTCTATGCCACCTGCCCCAAGCCACTGAGCCCCCTCGGCGGCCGGCTTGGCCCAGTGTCATGCTGGGCAGAGATATCCAACAGATAACTGAGGTCAGTGGAGATGCCGGCTTAGACTTCCTTAAGGTAAGTCCTTTTTAAACCAGGTATTTCTCGACATGATTTCTATATATACCTTGACAGAAATGCCAGTATCAGGAAGGTAAACTAAAGAGAGGCAAGGAAGTTATTTTAGTTTAGGCCTTTAGGATGAAATTCCTAAGTGATTCGGCTGTCAGATGTGCGGGCAAAATGACACCAAGGCAGAAATCAAGATGTAAATGGAGAGAGGGGCACTTGACAAGTCACTGTCATCCTTGCAGGCAGTTGGCATCTCACTGTGCACTCCTTCCTGTTTGACGAGAAGCTCGAGTGACGAAAAGAAACTTTTCATCAAGGCCAACAAATATATATGCTTGTGCCATAGGCTCCTTCCAACCGTGGATTTACTGTCTAATTCTAATTACTGCTTATTTTTAAAGCTATCTTTAACTTTTTCCTCTTGTGATGGGAAGGCAGTTTTTCTTTTTAAGGTTTGCTCAGCAAGGGGGAGTCAGTGCCTTTCACTGCAGCAGGGGTTTGACTGTACTGCTCGGCTCACTTTTCTCCACCCTTATGTTCCAGAGAAAAGTCAGATTCTAGATGGAAGCACCTAAATTTGAGCAACAGTGAGACGTTTAGGAATATTAAGCCGTGATTCCGATTAAGCTTAAGCTGTACTCTGATTTCATTTCATGTACTTTTAAGTTGATTGACAAATACTTTGGGGACCATTCTGTCTTCCTTTGGGGACCTCCTGTTGGATTGCTGTGAGCATACTTTCATTCTAGGGTTTAGTAATCCAAGGTTAGTCGAAGGACTAGTGGTTCAGACTAATGCTTACACTCTTGCCTGTTTGTCGTGACAGGGAGGGAACGATTTTTTTTTTTTTAATGAAAAGTTTGTCTAAACGGGTTAAGGTCCATTTCTAAATCCAAAGAGGTTCTGAGACTACTTTTCCCACCATATTCCAAAGATAGTAGGAAGGTGTTCCCCAATTCTGAATGATTCTATTTAAGTAGTAAACAGTCATAGACCAGACAGAGATGGTGAAAAACAGGGATAAGCATTCAGAAACCACATGCTTGCGATCTATGTTAAGCATCCTGAAATATGTTTTCTTCTTCCATTATTTATAGCCAGTTGGAAATCTCCATCTTTCTCAGCTGTTAACTAACTCTTGTTTATAAAGACATTTTCCTGTAATAAGATCAATGTATTAATAATACTAAATATAAATAGTAAAAATGACTGCTCTGATGAATAGAAGCATCAGAAATGACATTGCCCGTGGGGTGAGATGTGATCATCACACAAGTCTACAGAAATCATTTAAAATATAATGTGTGTGCAAATAGTACAGATGGTTGGCGATAATTGAAAAATTAGATCCATTGGTAGGTAGATACTAAGTGAATTTATAAATGTTGAGGGAGTTAAAGAAGAGATGAATGTTGGAAAGCTAAATAAATATTGAATATTTAGCATTGATTTAAATTTCAGAATTCTACCTTTGCTTATGAATTACAACCTAGAGAGTGTATAAATCAAAGATGATTTCCTGGGTTAAGGATAAGTCATTGTTGTATATGGAGGGATAAATTCCATCTCAGCCCTAATCACTATCTTAAAAAAAAAATCATAATCCATTAAAACCTCAGTGTCCTAAAAAGGTACAGAAAGGAAGAGAGAGCTAGTTGAAAAACCTCTATCTCTAGTTAAAAAGGAAATAAAGTCACGACATCCGCACATTTCATATTGAGTGTAGAAAACCCTGTACCTATCTGCAGAGTACAAGGGGACCCACAAATGTGTAATTTAATACAATTGTTAATAACTAATACACGCGCGCGCACACACACATTTCCTCCCAAGAACAGTATCATTAGAGTTAGATTGAGACAGGGGGTTAAGTATCTTATATTTATTTTTTTCCCCAGTGTCTCCTTTCTGGAGCTGTGGAATGCCTGCCAGCCTCCCTCGTCTGTGGCAGGCAGGCGTGGTGGCGGTCCCCCTGGTGTCGTGAGTAGCACACAATGGGACACAATAGAGTGCACTCAGCCTTGCCCTCCCAGACGCACAGTGTGTGCCCCATTGGCTCTGCTTGAAAGGGTCAGCTATGCAAACGAAGCCGTGCACGTCAGACTCTGCCCTCCCCTTACCTCTCCCTCTCTTCTTCTCCTCCCTCAAAACAGATTCCAGCCTTTGCCCCAGACTTTTCTGACTGGCGGATGGAGGGTAGGGGTGCTGTGAGCTCAGAAGCTGAACAACTAACTGGGCAAAACGTCCCTTTGCTGGATGTGCTTCCGCAGCCCTAGACAAATGGAAAAAGAAGCAGCTTCATCTCCATACTATAGATGGCTTCATTAAAATGTCCCTGGTTAATAGGGAAAAGTGGGCACTCCTTGTTAGGCCACACCTCTAAAAGGCATGTTTTGGTTTGGTTTGGTTTTTAATTGCTTCCAGCAACCCTAATGTTCGTATTTTGGGAAGGGAGGCAAGGTTTACATCAGAACAAATGGGTGATTTTGGAAGGCAGGAACCTAAGCAGTCTCAAGTCATTTTGCTTCTAGTTGCACAGATTGGATTAAAAAACAAACGTCAAATGATGGTGGCAGTGACCTATCATCTGATATCATGGGGAGAAAAGCACAGACGAACGTCTGTGAACTGAAACTGGTAGGATTGCTCTGAAGTCCTGTCAAGTGATCCAGTGACCACTGGCGTCAGACACTTAAGTAGGACTTTGCTTGTACACTCTGGGCCTGGTTTTGCAGAGACAACTCAGGGGATGGAATTTAAATGAGCCCCACCTTGAAAAGCTATGGCTGTTTAGAATCACTTGTTTTTTTCCAAGTCCCGAAGCTCCTCAGTGACCGATGAAGCTGCCGGTAGACCTTTTCCACCAAAACCCCGTGGTCAGCAATCCGGACCAGCCCTCCAGGGGTGGTGGTCCCTGCAGTTAGACCCCAAGGTGCCCGTCTCCAAGTTCGTCCCTTATCTTTTCCCTGGCAGCAGTGGAGTCTGGTCCTGTGAACCTGATATTTCTGCAGTGATTTCACAGTTGTTTCTTACTCATGGTTCATCAGTTCCTCTATCTGATGCATGTAGGTCAGTATCATTATCGCAGTCTGGAAGAGGGAGAGAAGTGATGATGTGGAATGATGTGTCCAACAGCATCAAGAAGTTAGTGAGAAAGTAGAATCTGACATGCCTTGCTTTTCTCCTTTCCTTTCCGTCTTTCTGTCAAAAGAGAAATCAGGAATTTTTAAACCTCTTCCGCAGCAACTCTGGGCACTGAAAAGGCTTCAAGTCCAAAACTCTGCTGCTCTCAACTGGATCACTGTAACAGGAAGGGCTCAGAGGCTTACAGACAATGAAATGAATTGGGTATGGATTGCGTGTGCGCATGTGTGTGTGTGTGTGCGTGCACGTGTTTGTATGTCTGCACACACATGTGCGCCCCCCCCCCCCCACCGCTCACCAGAAGGACTCAAAACCCCAGGGGTGTGTTGGTAAAGTTTGTCCAAAGCCTCATCTGAAGAGGAGGCAACATCTGTGCTATGGCCTTTTCCTAGAGAGGCCTGATCATTCACTTATAACAAATCTCAGCCCAGGCCCCGTGGCCAGGGAGGCCAGGCCAGGAGCTGCGGGTGAGCTAGTCTGAAGGCGGCTGGCCCGCATTCGCCTCCGAAAGTATTTCAGGAATGTTAATGGTATGCCTGAGTGGAGGGCTTCAGAGCCCCGAGCTGGGGCTGAGAACTGCTCTGTGGCCATCTGTTGAGGCCCAGGAAGTCTCATGGCAACAGCTTCTCAAGAATGGTGCCTTATTTTTTTTTTTTTTTTTTTTTAATTAAAATTAACTAACACAAAACCAAAAACTGCTCCACTGCTCAGGAAGAATCAGGACAGGGTTCGGATTCTTTCTACAGAGTGATGAGCTTTTAAGGAAGAAAAGCCCCCCACATCCTTAATTCCTGTTCTTTAAATGAGCAATTTGTAACTTGGTTTGAGGTCTTCATTTTTTTTCCCCCTGGGGTAGAATTCTCTTTTGGAAAAGGGTAGAGGTGAAAACAAGTTTCCAAAGCTGTGGAGAAATCACTGGCAAAATTCTGGTTGAGAAAAAAGTGGTCAGAGTTTTGAGATTTTCCTGGTATTTGTTGCTCTCAGTGATCCTGTTAGCAGCTGTCTTCTTTTTCCCTCTGTCATAATGTGAGCTTTATAAACCTGGATGTTTAATTAGTGAAATGAACTTCAGACAAAGACGTTGCTTTTACCGTGACGATGTACGGGCTCTATTGTGAGTCGCTCAAATCTGTGTAAGAGCAGACCTTGGAAAAAGAGAGAGGCCAAGTATTAATAATATTTGTATCTTTTAATTTTTCAGTTGATGGGGCACTAAGTTAGCCATTTATAGTAACTGAGTTCCTTCCTCAGGATAGAAGATCCTGTAAAATGATAAACACCTGAAGCTTAACCAGCAGCTGAGAGTACAGGGGTGGGCACTCTAGATGGAGACAAAAGAATTATATTCTGTTCTAAATTCTACCCCATACTGAGCTATTTTAGGAAGGCGCACAACCTGTTAAAGCGTAGTTCCTCATGTGCAAATTGGATTTCTGCATTATTAGGAAGGTTAAATATAATCACATAAAAGGAACTCGGGAAATGACCCTCGAATCTGAGTGACATCTATAAAGGAGTGTTATAAGCTGTCATCCTTGCTGTTCTTGGGAAACATCTTCCCATCTTCCTGGGAAATGTTTTCATGAGAATATATATGTATATACACACACACACAAATTGTTATATATTTAAATATTTATATTTTCATTTAAAAAAACTGAAGAGGATAAAAATATATATACTCAAATCTTATCAAATAAAATTTTCCTGTAGAGTCAAAAAATATTCTGACAAGTGACTGTTCCAACACGTATATAATTCTTGAATATAGTACACATGTGGAATATATCTTTACATTTTTGATTGCTAGTATTTCTTGGAAATATTATTCAGATCGAATGTATTGCCCCCAATGGTTAAAAATAATGTCACCAACTCTTGGGAAAAGTATATATACTCTGAGTTTGGTTTCTGGAACGTGGGCTCCTAATGAAGTCTTTCTATGAAAAGCATGACCACTTACCCTCTCCGTCCCTATTTCCTTATGTGTAAAATTTAACCAGTAAGTATTTATGGAGTGCCTACCGCATGCCAGCTGTGCTTCTACGTGCTAGGTTTAGGGTTGTGAACAAAAGTAGACAAAAATCCTTGCATACATTCCGGTCAAGGGAGACAGATAACAACCCCCCCAAATAAGTCAATTGCATTGTAGGTTATAAGATGATAACTGCTACGGAAAAACCTAAAGCAGGGAATATAAGCAGAGGGGATATTGCAGTTTTCTAAAGGGTGGTGAGAGAAGGCCCCATGAGGAAGGTGATGAAGGAAGGCTAAGTAAGATTTGAAGGAGGTGGGAGACTGAGCCTTGGGGTAAGCAGGGGAAGAGCCTAGAAGCAGAGAGAACAGCAAGTGCAGAGGCCCTGGGGACAGTGTAGGTGGCACGTGTGAGGAAGAGCCAGGTGAGTGCAGCGGGGACAAAGGTCAGGGCCCTCTGGGCCATTGGAAGGCATTTGACTTTTACTCTGAATGAACCCTATGAGAAATTACTTCGCAGAGCTGTTGCAAGGTTTAAATGAAATAATTTGTTTGAAGCCTTTAGCATAGTGCCTTCCACATAAAAAATATTCTATAACTGTTAGCCATTGTTCATTTATTTATTATGACCACTACCTAGGATTTAAAGATAGGACGATGTGAGCATACAGAAGAAGGTTTTGTTCTGATTAAAGCTGATTGTTCTTATGAGAATTAAACTCCCAACCTTGGCCCCTGACCTATTCAATTCTATCACCTAAGAAGGTCCCAATTCTATCTCTTCAAACATATGAGGGAAAAGCTTACTTTTTTAAAACTGGCCTTGTTTAAGCTACACCATTGTCTCTATTAGGAAGGTATGAAGTCCATACTCTCTAGGGACAGGTGTATTTTGATACATTTGGTTTAAGTTTCAGCTATAAAAGTCCTGTTGAATTCCACTGAATTCACATGCTATCGCAATGTACTCGATGTTTGAGTTTTGATACGGATCCCCTTCTCCAGGCCACAGGATCCCAGGTGGGGAGGAATCTATTGCAGATATAATGAAAACAAGGAATCCATGTCTTTTCCTTCTCTCCTGAGCCCAGAAGCAAGATTGGTTTTCCTGGGTGTTTCGAGAGCCCTCTTTGAAAATGATCTTCTTGGACACCCCTCTGAGTCTCCTCCTTTGAACTTGAAGGATTTTGGTAGGAACTCATGTCAAGTAGTGACTAGCTCAGAAATTAGAAGAGAGATTAAAGCATCCTTTAATGTTTGCTCTTCTCCAAGCATTTGAAGACCATCATTTACAATCAGGGTTATCATGTCCCTGCTCCAGAACCAGCAAAAGTGGTCTGGGGACAACAGAAGGAAGTGCTTGATGATAGCTAGAGATGATCAATAAAGGAAAAGGCTAACTAAAAGTGTGCACCCTCATCAATGGAAATATTCCAGTAGAGGCTGGGTAACCAGCGGGCAGAGGGGTTATCAAACATTTGGATGACAGCTTGGCTTCTAAGATCTCTTCCAAATTTGTGGTTCTACTTTCTTCCAAGATATGCTTATGGAAAACTAAATTCTGCAGGGAAAGCCCACCTTAAATTTTCTTTAACCGACATCTTAAATTGGGGATTCTGAGAGTAAGAAACAACTGATTGTAGAAGCTCTGTTTTATTTAGGGGGGTGGTCAGATGGGTCATCCTCCTGCAGTGGTGACCCTGGTCCTGGTGCCTGGAGCCCCAATTCTCTCAACACTGACTGTGCTGTGCTCTGTGTTAGCAGATTCCAAGATCAGCGTGTTGTCATATTGCCACTACTTGCTGTGAAGTTGCTTAGTCATTATCAGTGGGTGGAATAGACTAGAGCTCGCTTTTCCTTTTGAACAAATACTTGAATGTATTTATGTTCTAAATGATTACTAACAATGCTCTCCTAAAAAGCCTACTGACAAGGCTACAATTTTAATCCCAATTTAACAGGTTATTAAACAATTGAGATACCAGTTCAGTAACTAATCCAAGGCCATACGGTGAGAGAGCTGGAATTTGAACCCAGGCAGTCGGCCAGCAGGATGTTCCTGTAAACTGCTGTGTCTTGTCCTATGAACCTTTTTCATTTGTGGTAGCTCTCCTGTTGATCTAGAGAAAAAATGATCTGGCATATCATTATACTTTATTGCCCTCTGTGAGGGCAAAGAATGAAAACTGTTGATACCCCGTGCCTAGCATAGTGCCTGGGGCAGGGCAGATACTCAAATATTTGTTGAATAAATGAGGAAGTAAGGGTGTGACATGAATAAACAGTAGTAAGGCCATAGAAATGCCTTCTTAATCTCACAGAGCCACAGAGATATATGTGAATGCAGGATGTCACAAGGCAAAAACTTTGAAAAGTTAAAAACCAGGTAAAATTATAGGTGAGGATATAATGGGGCAGTGTCAACATCTTCCTCTCTTATTAAGTGCTCATTAATATTTTATATAATTAACAAGTCCTATCACACTAGAAATAGTACCCCTAAAAGATCCCAAGCTAACACTGGCCACGTGACAATTGGGGAAGGAACGAACCAGGGAACTATGAATCCCACCAAATCAGGATTTTAAAATGGGATTTGGACTCAATACATTTAACAAATGGACACTGAGATTCACAGATTTATTAAGGAACTGAGAAAGGAAGCCTGAGTTTGGCCAATGCCAGTGCCTGAGGGAACATTTGGGTGCAGTAAAAGTAAACCCACTCAGACCAGCTCAAATAAAAAGAGGGTTCTTTGAAAGAGTAGGAGGGAAGCTTGAGGAATCCAGCTGCAGCAAGCCAGGAACACTTCCAAGTTTACCTAATGATTAAGTCAGAAGGAGTCAGAAGTGTGAGTGAATTCCCACCTTGGCATTGCTGTGTTTGTGACCTTGGATAAATTCCTCCATGTTTCTGGACCTTGTTTTACCCATCTGAAAAGTAGGGAATAAGGAAAGTATCTACTTTGTTGGGTTGTTGTGTAGATTAAATGAAGTAATACATATAAAGCACTTGGAACACTGCCTGACACATAGTAAGAGGTCCAGAACCACCAACCTTAGCAAGTAGGCAGCTATTCACTTTCTCCTTGGACTACATAGTCCTTACATAGTCCCTCAAAGTCAAGTTTCAGTTGACTTTGAGCATTGGTTCCATTACTCTCCCTGTAGACTGGCTTCCTGAAGGACGTGGTTCCAGGGTTAATTGAATGGCATAATGGTGTCATCAAGGCTCCAGGTTTATCTATTTCCATCCTACCATCCTTTGCATAATGATTTTAATCTTCAGATTTGTCCCTCATGATTTCAAGATGGCTGCTGCAACTCCAGGCATCATGTCTTCGAACAACTTTGTCCAAAGGCAGGAAGGAGTCCCACTTTGGTGTATTTTAGTAAGAATGAGCAACACTTTCCAAAAACTCTCCTAAACAAACTTTCCTTTGGGTCAGAGCCCATTAGCTAGAGTTATCCTATACCCATGCCTGGACTAGTAACCAGCAGGGGAGTCAGAGTACCATGATTGGTGTAGATGAAGGATGATTTATCTCTTGGGGCTGTGGAAGGATCCACCTTCCTGGGTACATAGTCATCTGATGCCACAGTGGGATCAGAATTCTATTTGTGAGGAAGAAGGGGAGAGTAACCATTGAATAAACAATCATAAGGACCTGTCTTAGATAAGCATGTGTCCAAGCCAGGCAAATCAGAGTTCTTCCCTGAGATTTTATACACAATCTAAGAGAAGGCAGAGTTTTCTTTTTTTTGAAGTGGCTAATATGGGATGAAATAGAACTGAAGTTCTCTGCTCTGTGGTTGTTTTCTGCATCCCCATCCACCCTCCTACCACACATACACACACACACACACACACACACACACACACACACACGCACACACTCACTGAAGAAGAGTCCTGTTTACTGCAGAAAAAAGTATGTATATGAAAAAGAGAAAGAGAAAGACATAGAAACTGACACAGGCAGACACACACACACACACAGACACACACACATCCAAAGAGATAAGGATGAGGGAGAACCTGAAAATATTTTCAATCCCTGAGGCTATCTCCATTCTTGGCCTTCCCAAGAAATTCCCATTTTTGCTTAATTTCCCTGTAGGTTCAATGTCACTTGTATTATTTGCAATAACAACCACAAAATCGTGTCTGATGCATTTCCCCCAACTTCTGGGTTTCTGTCCTTCCACATCCACTTGTGTGTGGCACTGGTTCACCACGCAGCCATGGGTCCTACACCACGTGTCCTTCTGGCTCTCAAGCTTTCATCACCTTATTAACTCAGATCCTGGCCCCCAGTTCCACGTTCCGTGGGCAACAACCTGAATGACTCTGCTTGTAGTCAAGGAAGAGCTGGTCCAGCCTCACCTCTGCAGCCAGGGCTTGGTCAGGGCCATGCTCCCTTAGAATAGTTGTGAGCAGGGAGACAATAACACCTCTGACTAAAACTGTGTGATAGCTGTCCAGTCCTTCCTAAAATGGCTCGCACCCAATTGAAAAGGACATTTTTTACAAGTAAAATAGCTAGATTTCAGATATACAAGTGCTTTTGACAGGGACTTAAAGTCTGGAGGCTCTGCTTCCTGTGGCCTGACTTGAATAGAGAAGAGCATTCTGTATTTGTATCCGGAGGGAATTAGTGAGGGGTTTGAGGAAGGAGTGAGTAGGACAGCTGAGCAAAGTCGTAAATGAAGTCAGTGTGGACATTAGGGATGGGCTGACTGGGAGAGCCATAAAGGACCAATGGGGAAGACCCCAGGAAAGGCAGAAATACAAAAAGTTGAGCCTGTGGTTCAGTAAGTGTGGCTAACTCTTTATTTTTTTTAATATTTATTTTCACTTTTTTTTAAATTATGGAAACATCCAAACACTAGTGAAAGCAGAGAGTACCACAAATTCTACCCCATCCCCCCAGCACACACACCCACCATCCAGCTGGATGGCTCTTGTTAAGTAGAAGAAGGCTGGGAGGGGGAGATGAAAAAAGAAGGGAGAGAATCCAGTGTAAGACAAAATAGTCAATGACAGATGTATTAGCAAACTTCACAGGAGGGGACAGGAAGTTGAAATCTAAGATGTTTGTTCTTCTTAATCATAGGTTAATGAAATGATTGCTAAATGAGATCTGGTTTTTTGAGTAGGGATTATGTAATCTGAGGAAGCAGACCCCCCTGTGGCCTAATCTCCAAACTGCTGGGGTCTTACATGGTGACAAGACAAAGAAAGCAAGAGGCATCGTTCATTTGACATTCAGCAACTATTGGTCTGCAGTCTCCCAGGCACTGTGCTAGGCTTTATAGGCAGGCAGATCTGAAAGACAGAGTCCTTGCTTTCACAGAATGTAACGTCTAGTGGGGGAAATGGACAGGCACATTATGACGAAGTTTTTCTGGTAGCATAGGATAGATGAACGCTTCTTGGAGGAGGAGGATTGTCTTGATTTTCAGAAGGATGAATAGAAGTTGGATAGAGAGATTAGTAGGTAAAAGTGTTCTAGACAGAGTAAACAAAGAGGTGCTTGAAGAGAACCTTAAGTCAAGGCTGTAGGGCTGATTGTACACGTGACCCATATAAAGGGCGGGCAGAGATGGGGTGGGAGCAGGGCTGAAATCCGGCCCAGGCTTTGCTCCCTGGAGCACCTTCACCCACCTGGATTGGGCGGTGGCTTTGTCTAATTTGCACAAGGTGCCGAGTGGGCTGGGGGTAGCTCTGTCCGAATATATTTGGTATTTTTTGATTGGAGGACATATGTGAGGATGCTCATAAATTTGAACAGGACCCTGAAGGTGATGGGAAGCTAATGAAGAATTTAAAAGGCAGATCAGGGGTAGATGAAATAATGCCATTTGCAGCAACATGGACGGACCTAGAGATTATCATACTGAGTGAAGTAAGTAGAAAGACAAATATCATATGATATCACCTATGTGTGGAATCTAAAATGATACAAATGAACTTATTTACAAAATGGAAACAGACTCACAGACACAGAAAACAAACTTATGGCTACCAAAGGGGAAAGGCTGAGGGAGGGATAAATTGGGAATTTGGGATTAGTGGATACAAACTGCTATATATAAAATAGATAAACAACAAGGACCTACTATATAGTACAGGGAACTATATGCAATATCTTATAATAACCTATATTGGAAAAGAATCTGAAAAAGAATACACACACACACACACAAAACTGAATCACTTTGCTATGTACCTGAAGTATTGTAAGTCAACTATACTTCAATTAAAAAAAAAATAAAGGTAGATCGGGGCAAAATCAGATTTATGTTTGGGAGAGACCATTCTGGCTACATTTTGGAGGGTGGTTTTGAAGATGGCAAGTCTAGAGGAACAGAAACTAGTGAGCAACAACTGGTCCAGGTGAGAAATAGTGAAGGCCTGCACTAAGGCTATGGCAGGCGAAGGGGGGGAAGTGGTGGATTGGACATCTAGAAGGTAGAACAGGTAGACTTGATGACAGCCTGGCTCTCTGGGTGAGGGAGGAAGAGGTGATTAGGATGACTCCCCAGTTTTTAACTTCAGCAGTTCAGCGGAAAGTTCTGGCTTCCCAGCAAAGACTGATAAACCCGAGAACTTTGACACAGTATGTACTAAGGTGTTAACTGTTGAGTAACAGTAAAAAGTTCCTTATATAAGCCTGTAGTTAAAGATTAAAAGGAAGGTTTTAATAGTTGCTTTTGAGATAGAGGGAAAACACCCTGGTCTTGAGCTGTGTCCGTTCAGAGAATGGCCAGCTGATATTAAAGAAAGTGGTTACTTCCCCTTTCAAGTACAGCAAAACCTCCTGCTGTGGATAACCAGTCTTTACAAGATAGTAATGCCCAGCTGCAGACAGCTAGTTCTTCACCCTTATCCTTTCAAGAGTAGAATGATATAAACCCTTTCCCCATTCCTTTGGAGAAAGCGGGTTTTTTTGTTCGGTTCCTGATAGTGGACATGCGAGCAGGGTTCTTCCTGTCTCCCTGTGCTTGTCATGATGGGATAATAGCTCAGGCTTTGGAGTTGAATGGTCCTGGGTTTGAATGCCAAGTCATTATTTTCCATCACTTTGGGCAGGACACTTACTTCATGAACCTCGTCTGTAAAATGGGAGAAATATGACTCAGCTCACAGAGCTGTTGTGTGAGGGTTAAGGGGTAATGAAAGCAAAGTGCTTGGCATCGGGCCTGACAGGTAGCATGCTGGTCACAAGTGGTGGTATCAATGGCCGTTGTTGTTGTTCTTGTTACTGATGCCAGTGTTCAGACATTAAGAAGAGATACAATTTGCTTTCGCAGACTTTGATTACTCCTTGGGATGCCATCTGTTAGATGGTGCATATATGTAATGTTGCCTTCTTGATGGATTGGCCCAAGGAGAAAAATGTGCATGCTACGTGAATCAGAGGGAAGGTTCCAGTGACTGCCTACTCCTTCCTGAGGTGCCTTTGGAGGTTAAGCTGACTATGCTGGGGATAGAGAAGCGTACCATTAGACTATAGAAACCACTGGAAAGAAGGCAGAGAACTACGGTACTCTTGATTTTCCGGTGACTGAGATGTTTTTCTAGGATACAATCAACCACTGAAGCTACACTTGATATATTACATTTAATAATTCAGTGAAGACTATTTCTTGTTAACTACTAGCATGTGGTTTCATTAGCCAGTTGCATCCAAAGTGTGCTTAACTTTCCTTATCAAGAAACGGTCTTGATAAGATACTCAGTGACAGTCATTGCTCTGGAATGTCACTGATAGCCATGCCAGTTTTCATTGCCCATAGGTGTGCTATTTTTGTAAATGCCCCCATTTTATGCTTTCACAAATTAAAAATGTTTTATGCTGCCCTGTAACTGAAACCAAACAACTAGTGTGCTTCTACCTCACCTGTAAAAGGGGGAGTGGTGAGAATTCACATTGTTAAAGTGCCTGGGATAAGAGACACACATTTAAGCGTGAACTATTATTGTTCTTGATTGTCACTGAATCCTTGTGAAGCAACCATGAGAATTAGAATCAGAGACCAGGAAGAGCATAAAGTCTGTCCTTTATACTACGCTGAACTCTATCATGCCTTTGAGAAAGCAAGAGAAAAGCTTTTAAAATGTTTACAATGAACCATCCATAATTTGTTTGCTATGACAGAGAAGGGAGAAAATTCAGTCACAGTTAAATATCTAAATTAGTGGTTCTCAACTGGAGGTGGTTTGCCCCCAGGGAACCTTTAACAAGGTCTGGAGACGGTTTTGGTTGTCACAGCTGGGGAGGTTTTGCTACTGGCTGGCTCTAGTGGAGACAGCTCAGGTCCTACGGTGCCCAGGAAGCCCGCACAAAAAACAATTATCTGGGGCTTCCCTGGTGGCGCAGTGGTTGAGAATCTGCCTGCCAATGCAGGGGACACGGGTTCGAGCCCCGGTCTGGGAAGATCCCACATGCCGCGGAGCAACTAGGCCTGTGAGCCACAACTACTGAGCCTGCGCGTCTGAAGCTTGTGCTCCGTAACAAGAGAGGCCACGATAGTGAGAGGCCCGTGCACCGCGATGAAGAGTGGCCCCCGCTCGCCGCAACTAGAGAAAGCCCTCACACAGAAACGAAGACCCAACACAGCCAAAAATAAATAATTAATCAATTAATTAATTAATTATTTAAAAAAAGAAAAAACAATTATCTGGCCCAAGTGGTGCAAGGTTGAGAAATCCCGAGTTAAATAATGGCTGTTGGGAGCATCAGGTGATTATTAAATACTGGACTGTCTCTTTCAGTGAGAAATTAGCCTTCCAGTAGCTTTCTGAGAATTGAAATTATTTCCTGTCTGTATAGGGAAACAACTACTAATCGTTATTGCAGGTTTAGTCTGGGTTGGCTTCTTTCTACATAACTCTCAAATTGTCAGACACTTCAGTCCAAAAAAATCATCAGGCCAGTTGCTTGGGAGATTGCGGGTGGGGAAAAAAACAACCACGAGATTGACTAAGTGTTCACTTTTCAACTAGAGACGTTTAGCCCTCTGTGGACACACAGCTATTCTGCGGTGATAGAGGAAGGAGCCGAAGAGAGAGCCTGGGTGAGGAAATGCCTCACGTTTCAACACTCTTCTTCAGGGAAAGGAAAGGTTGGCCTTTCCAATACTTGCCAAGTGTGAAGCCATCCGGCAGTAATCATAGAACTTTCCTTTTGTTCTTTCGTCTCTGTTCTCCTTGATTATCTTTATTTCACAAACTATTGATGGAGTACTTTCCAACACAACCCCCGTGATAAGCGCTGCTCATGATAGAAAAAAACCTCAATGAGACTTAGAATAGCTAAACGAAAATTACAAAGTCCTATAGGTAGTCGCATCATCTCAAAAAGAAAAAGCTGGACAAAGGGCTTTTCCCCCAGATTTTATGCATTTCTATCCTGCAAGGCATAAAGTTAGTCCACATTTTGCTATGCATTTATTTGTCTTTATCGAAAGCTGTAAAATTATATAAATTCGTGATTAAGTGACTGCTGCAGCCCTATGTCAATTTTCCTGCTTTTGTTCTCTGTCAAAAGCTTTTGCTTTGTCTTTGAAAGATCACCCACTAGTACCCAGGCTTACTAGTGGAGGTAGATTGGTAAATAGTTGGGAAAAGTAAATTTAATTACAATAATAAACTCAGTCAGTGATAGGAAATGGTTTTTAAGTTGAATCCCTCTTGGTCGGCCTGCAGGAAAACAAATTACTTTTCATTGTGATGAATGTTAGTACATCTTCAGATTCTTCAGTGGAGCTCACTGTGCAAGTGTGACATGAGTTTGGAGAGGAGCCTCTTGAGCCACACTGCTTGGATTCAGATCCTGGATCTGTCACTGACTCTATGACTCTGGAACCTTGGACAGATCACTTCTCTCCCGGTGCCTCAGTTTCCTTACCTTCAAAATGAGGATGATAGCATTTTCCTCAGAGAAGGCATAAATGGGCCAATGCATGTAACTAGCACAAAGTAAGTGCTCAATAAGTGTTAGTTATTTTTATTGTCCCCATTATCGTTGTTGCATTGTATTTTATTACTCTGCATTTGTACTAATTGGGAGACCAATGGATGGGACCATTGCAGCTTGCCTAAATCTGATGTGGTGTAAATGTACCTAATGTTGATCACCTCGTGGTCCCTGACAGTCATTTTTTAAAAAACACATACTTTGGAACTAACAGGACAGAGATTTATTGGTTTATCACCAAATCCTCTGGCTTTCTATGCAGTCTGACCATGTGAAATATTGGAATAAGATCAGCACCTTGGATTCCCAAGCCTCAAATGTATCCTAGTCTTCAGGCAACAGGGGACACATATTAGAATTTGAGCTTCTGGTTGCCTTCAAAGAGGATACTTTCAACTCTTTTAGCCTGTGCAATACTTGGGGGTTTGGATGGTTGTGCTCTAAGGGATGTTGATACCATATATATTCTGGCTCTATTTATGCCAAGTTGCTGACATGTTATATTTATTGTCCCTAAAGCAGGATAGGATCAAAATGCTGTGCATAAATAGGTGGAGACGGTTTCATAGCTTTGATTTTTCAGTTCATTTCCTAGAAACATATCTCATTTGCTCTCCTTAGTAAAGACACGTGATTGCTTTTGAGCTTAACTACATCATTTAGGTATGTACCTCCCTTTTAGCGTGGTATCTAAGTTGCCTGTGTGTTATTCCAGCAATCAAAGGAGCTTATCAAAATGATCTCTTGGAAGCCTAAATTTTCTTCTTAAAATGTTAAAATAAGAACCATTCATCTAAGGAATGCCATGAAAATATTAGAAATCATTATTTTTCAAGGATTAATGTTAGTAATTGTTGGACAGTGTCTGAAACTTTTGAAGTCATAACCACCTAAAAGCAGTAGTGGGAAGGGAGAAGAATAAGGATGTAGAAACACTAAAATTGTAAGTTTTATAAGACAGAAGTGATATTGCCTTCAAAATAAGAGATATAAGAATTATATTCTATTCATTCTATAGATTGAATTTCAAATAAATGATGAATTACTTGAATATATAAAGCTAAGGATTTACTCATGTATAAATTAATAATATGAACTAAATTTGATGTCTCAGGTACATTTTGTCTCTAAAATGTCAGAATCAATGTAATGTGGCTTTTGGGTTGAATTCCTCAAGGGGCAAAGTAGACGCACATTTGATTCAGTGCTAAAAAGGCCTTGCCAGTAAACGTTAAACTGATTTGGATTTAAATACCCTCTTCTACAACGTAAACGTGGACTGTAAAAGTCATGTCCCCATGGTGCTAAGAGCGTCAGTATGAGGGTACGTGTGGAGAGATCGCTGTACGAAGGTAACTTGGGTCTATTTCATGCTGACTTCAGCAGTGTGGGTGCTGCCGTGGAGGTGATGGCCTGGACGACATCGTCAGAGTAAACCTTAATTACAAACATGAGTGGAGAGATGGAGAGCAGAGATTTACCCAGGAAACAACAATGTGTCAGTGACATTCAGCTCAGAAGAGGTTTGTGAAGCCCCATTTTATTGCCTGTTAGTGGGAGAGAATAGTTCTCATTATAGAAGTTCTAAGAAGAGTTGGAAAAATAATGAACACCATAAATTAGATTTTGAATTTGACTGGCATTGTAGCCTCAAATTCTGTATCTCATTAGCTATTGTGTATCCCATTAAACTATTAGTATGCTGTCAGAGAGCAAGTAAGTGTAACCCATCTCTCTAACTTGGGTAAGCAGAAATTATAACAATCTGATTTAAGATATAAATAGCAAAAGGAAGAAATAGTAAGGAAATGGTCTAGAACTGCCCATGTGGTTGAGGCACTGTGCAACTCAGCTAAGTGACACCAATGGGAAAGCCTAATGGAATTGCTGAAGAAGGGAAAATTGTATTTTTAGTGGCATAAATCCCAGAGCACAGAAAAAAATAAGGAAAAGGTGTAGCCTTTAAATAGATGGAAAATCCTTCTTTTCTTAAATGCATCTTGAAAGACATTTGGTGGAAATTCTAAAAGCTACAGTTAAATTTCTTTCTAATAACAAAAATTTAGGTACAGACTCATTCTTTATCATTTCAGATTTCCAAGAATTTGTCAAAAGCATGATACTATATATTTTAAATAAGCAAATATTTTTAAGTGTCATGCTTTCTACTGAGTTTGCTGCTTACCAGTGTGATGCAAGATAACTGCTCTGAATCTCAGTTTTTGTATCTATAAAATGGGGGTAAATATCTTTGCCTGCAGAGTTACCCCCCTCATTAATTACATACATATACATTAAATTAAATACATAGTATTGGACTGGGTAGCTGGCAAGAGTCCAATAAATGCTGGCGGGGCATGCAGGGAGTGGTTTCGGAATGTTAAACTCTACCCAGACTCTGATACAATGTGCATGTATTTTACCAAATCAGTTTATTGAGTCTCAACTTCAGAATCTGTAAAAATGGGGGGTGGGTAGGAACTGTGTGTGTGTGTGTGTGTGTGTGTGTGTGTGTGTGTGTGTGTGTATGAAACATTTGAGATTCGAAATCTGCTCATAAATATAAAATGTCTTGGGAAAAAAAAGATGCCACTCATATAAATGATTACTCGTCATTTCCTCCAGTTTTGTTGACTAAAAAACACCAATTGCAACATCTCATTATAATCTTATCCATTTCTGTCCTACCGAATTAAAACTTGATTCAAGACATGTTTTGTGGTCTTTCTGGGTGTAGAAGATGAACAGGCTGTACTAGAAATAAAGCCGGGAATCTTGAGCAAGAGTGTAGAGACCTATTCACTCCCACTGCCTGAGGAATTTATGACCTGCAAGTTGTCCTCTAACAAGCACAGAATGAGAGCATTGCATCTTCTCTTAATTAGTTTGACAGATATTCATTTAAATTTGAAAAGATTCCCAGGCTTGGGATAGCAAAGGAAGGTTCTGAATTCCTTTTGCATCTTAATTCTGTTTTTGTTGCGGTGGATCTGGGGAATGTCAACATCTGAAGATGAATAAAGCCCCCGTCTCCATCCTGGTTTCCCCACATCTTCTGTTTAGAAGTGCCTACGAACCACCATGCTTTGGCTTTGCAGGTGTGAAGTCCAACACCAAGTGCCAGGTTCTGCAAGAATACTGTAGGGCTTGGTGTCTATGAGGGGTGGATTTTTAATTTTTTTTTCCCTCATACTTAATAAGGGATAGAGTTTCAAGGCTGGCCTTAAATAGCCAGCTTTACATCAGACTAGGTCACTGATTTGGGCGTAATGACATGAAGTACACACCAAAGTTGATGAATTCACTAAACTATGAATTGTTTTTACTCTCAGTACTTAAAACCATCATGGATATTAGGTTACCACCAGCCTTTGGTTATCCATGGAAGTGTGTACTCAGGAGGCCATATATTCCCTCCCTGTCTATCTGTATATCTATATACACCCCCTTTTAACCAATAGTAACACTAGCCTTTATCAGGATTGTCTCTCTCCACCTTATCACACTTTACCTCTGGCTGCTCGCTGGGCAGTGCCCAATTCAAGAGGACACAGGGACCGAAACCCACCACCATGGTGGGCCTGGCCAGGCACTGTGTGTCTGGGGGGTGCCTTTTCTCCATGCACACAAAGAAGGGCCCCTCTGGGCTAGTTGTGGTCCCGACTGAAGGCTGCTCTCGGGGAAATGTCTAAACACAGACAGCTTTGGGAGGAAGGCACAACACTTGCCTAATCTACCAAAGCCAAACATTTGGCTCTTGAGCGGTTTCATTCATCACGTCAGTCTGGTCTGGCTGTACTTTGGCGGCGAGTCTCATCCCCACCTCATGCCACCATTTTCCTCCATGCTGTAAAGCACGATTCCTTTGGTTTTATCAATTCATCTTAATGAAGCCAGAATATAACATCCAAGGAAAGGGGTCCAGAATTTTAGTCCTGACTTAAACGAAGAGAGACAGAGCTTGCAAAGCATCACCTGTTCTCTCAAGTCCATTGCCTTGGTCATTAGAGTATATTCTCTGTGAACCTTATTTGACTTATTGTGGCAGAGATGGTGCAGTGCAATGTCAGCTTGGGAGGGCTGGGTGACAGTCCCTGCTTTTTACCACTTGTTAGAATAAGCTTGAGCAAGTTTTCCCTCTTTGAGTATCCATTTCATCTTCTGTAAAACAAAAACGATAATGTGAATTTTAGGTGAGATAAAATATGTGAAGTGCTTAACAATATTGCCTTGGAGCAGTAGCTCTCAAAGTGTGGGCCCCTGGATTAGCGTCACCTAGGAACTTGTTAGAAATGCAGATTCTCAGACCTCAAATAAAAAACTCAGGGACGAGGGAAACAATAGTTGCAAATCATGTATCTGATAAGGGGTTAATATCCAGAATATATATATAAAACTCCCAGAACTCAAAAACAAAACAATCTGATTTTTTAAAAAGGCAAAGGACTTGAATAGACATTTCTCCAAAGATGAAATCCAAATGGTCAGTAAACACATGGAAAGATGCTCAATATCACTAATCGTTAGGGAAATGCAAAGCAAAACCACAATGAGGGCTTCCCTGGTGGCGCAGTGGTTGAGAATCTGCCTGCTAGTGCAGGGGACACGGGTTCGAGCCCTGGTCTGGGAAGGTCCCACATACCGCGGAGCAGCTAGGCCCGTGAGCCACAATTACTGAGCCTGCGCGTCTGGAGCCTGTGCTCGGCAACAAGAGAGGCCGCGATAGTGAGAGGCCCACGCACCGCGATGAAGAGTGGTCCCCGCTTGCCGCAACTAGAGAAAGCCCTAGCACAGAAACGAAGACCCAACATAGCAATCAATCAATCAATCAATCAATCTTTTAAAAAAAAATCCACAATGAGATACCACCTCACACCCATTAGGATGGCTGCTATCAAAAAAACAAAATAAGAGGATGTAGGATTGGAACGCTTGTGCGCTGTTGGTGAGATTGTAAAATGGTACAGCTGCTATGGAAAACAGTATGGTAGTTCCTCAAAAAAGTAAACATAGGATTACCATATGATCCAGCAATTCCACTTCTTGGTGTATAGCCAGAAGTAATTGAAAGCAGGGTCTTAAAGAGATGTTTGTACACCGGTGTTCTTAGCAGCATTATTCACAATAGTCAAAAGACAGAAGCAACTCTAATCTTCATCCATGGGTAAGGGGATAAACAAAATGTGGTCTATATATGCAGGGGAATATCAGTCAGCCTTTAAAAGGAAGGAGATTCTGACACATGCTGCAACACAGATGAACCTTGAAGACATTATGTTAAGTGAAATAAGCTAGACACAAAAAGACAAATACTATATGATTCTACTTATATGAGGTACCTAGAGCAGTCTAACTTATAGAGACGGGAAGTAGGTGGTTGCCAGGGGCTGAGGGGAAAAATGCAGAGCTATTGTTTCATGCGTATAGAGTTTCAGTTTTGCAAGATTTTAACAAGGCCTCCAGGGAGTTCTGCTGCGTGCTTAAGTCTGAGAAACACTGGTGTTGAGCATACATTTAATAAACGGTGGCTGCTACAATAATACTAATAGTTTTTGTTATCATCATCATTATAAATTCATCAGTAAAATATAAACGATGTTCAATAGAGTTTGATTTAAAATATACTTCCTGATATTCTAATTTTGGAAAATTAGTCAGTTGTGTCTGGAAAATCTTACTAAGTAAATCAGGGTATGCAATTAACGAGAACACTCCTCTTCCCTAACCATCTTACATTTAGGAAAGCTTTATGTGTTGTTAGTTTTCTGAGAGCTGAATGGAGAAGGGCAGTCATTTCATTTCTGGAGGATGTGTTCAGCCTTGTGAAGCTACGGAATCATTTTTCCAGGCTCTCAGGACCCCACCAGTCCATATACAACATTTCTAGAATCTGGTTCTGGCCATTAGCGTCCTTAGGATCACAGTCCTACCTTTTTTTTTTTTAATATGTGCAAAGCCAAATAGTGTTGTAAACTCTTCCTTTCCTTTCAAATGGCCCCATCAGGATGGGAATAGATGGTAAGATCAGTGTTAGCGGGCAAGTGAGTCTTTGCGCCCATCTGTGACTTTCTAACGCTTAACTAAACAGACTGAGTCTAGAATTATCTTATACCCACATCATTCAAGAGTCTGACTGAAGATAACAACAGAAGAGACAGCATTGCTTTACTTTTTCAGTAGATTCCACTGAGCTGTAAACATCTTACTAGCCTTGAGTTTAGATTCTCAAACTTGTTTCAGGCAGCTTTTGCCACCTGGTACTCATTTTGCTTTATTTTTATTTATCTTTTGGAGGGCAGAGGGCAAAGGGCTTTGAAGAATCCCCCAGACAAGCAAGGAGAAGCATTTTCTGCAAGGAAAGTTGATGGCGCGTTGTTTTCCTTTACAAAGGGCACAGAGGATATAATCTCAATACTACACTTGACCATCATCTGTCAAACCAAAGCAAATAAGCCAGTGCAGTCTTTCGTTATTGTAAAATGAGGACAGAAAACAACCACCATATGGTAGTTGTCTAGTCAAATAAAACCACCCTCATTTCAGAAAATGTTTATTTTTCTGTCCTCATTGAGTGATGTACCATCAAGGTATGAATTAAGTTACAGCATTCCGGGGAAAGGTTTTATTTGTGTAGCAATCTCACGGGTGTTCATTTCTGGTAATTTTGGCTTCCTGAGGTGGCAGTAAGTTCTGAGGATTTTTCTGCTTTGAAGATGAGGAAATTGAAGCATCAAAAAAAGAGTAGAGTGGTTAGTATTATATGTATTAATGTGAAATTTGGAGATTAAACATCCTCATTTGCAGAAATAACTGCACCCCCTCGTTTTATGTCATCCACTTTTAGGTATTTTTCAAATAACCATGTATCTCGATACACTCTTGTGGTGATTCTTGTTTTGTTTGTATGTGTACTTTTTCCAGTGGGATCCACCCGCACTCCAACCCATCCCTGCCTTTCCCATGTTATCCTTTGTAATCTGGGGTTTTATTTTAAAATGCTCTTGGTGTCCCTACAGAGGGATCCTGGTGTTACTCCTCTCCAAGCCAAATGGCAAGATTATCTCCCTCTTTGTTGACTGAGATCCAGGTTGTAAGGTGGGTCAGGGATGCTGAGAGCAACTTCTCACTAGTGGATGTGTCCGCCCTAGACCCAGAGAAGGTGGGGCTAAGATTCTGCTGCTCAGTGATGTGAGGTGTTGCTCCCACCTTAGTTCAGTAGCCCTTGTTCAAATGAAAAACTGTTAAGAGGTTTCACCATCTCAACCAGTTTGTCCAACACCGCGGGTGGGGATGGGAGAAGGACTTGCCTGACGGTGATTTTTTTCCGCATTAAAAAAAAATCATGGTAAAGTATACTGACATATACTGAATATGTGTCCCCCCCCCCAAAATCCGTATTTTGAAATCTAATCCCCAATGCCATGGTATTAAGTGGGGCCTTTGGAGGTGATTATGTCATGAGAGTGGAGCCCTCATGAATGGGATTAGTGCCCTTATAAAAGAGACCCCAGAGGGCTCTTTCGTCCCTTCTGCCATGTGACATGATAGGGATAAGATAGCCATCTGTGATCCAGGAGGTGAGTTCTCATCAGACACAGAATCTGCTGGTGCCTTCATCTTGGACTTCCTGGCCTCCAGACTGTGAGAAATAAATTTCTCTTGTTTATGAACCATCTAATGTATAGTATTTTTTTTATAGCAGTCCAAATAGACTAAGATATATGCGTAACATAAAGTCAGCCATTTTAATCATTTTTAAGTGTACAATGCGTTGTTATTAAGCATGCTTACGTTGCTATGCAACCACCACTGCTATCTGTCTCTAGAACTTCGAGGTGATCTTTAAAGTCCTTTCTGGCCTCAACTCCCTAATTCCAATTAACTGCACCGCACTCTCTCAAAGTCTGTGTTCCTGTCCTGATTATTTTACTTGGAGAGTGGGAAGGATTTATTTTTTAACGCTACACGATGAATTGGTTTCAGCGGAATTCAAACCATCTTGTTGTTTGGGTTATTTCTCATCGGGAATGCTGAATTTTTTCCTGAGAATGATGGCCGAGGTGAAGGGACAAAAGGGAGACACCTCTTCTGTGAGTCAATTTAACAAAAAAGAGGAAGTGGTGAGGTGACATTAAATCATTCCTGGAAATATCAATATATTCTAGGTGCTAAAGGGGTACGCTGGCATTCTCAAAGAACCGAGACTCCCAGCTTTTACCTAGGAAGCTTTCTGGCTGTTCCTTAGGGCAACCTCAGTGTTTTTCTATTTGCTCTCCAGTGATAAGCACTGCTTAAGGTCAGGTTGCCCTTGGGTTCCCATTAAACCGGGTGGAGGGAAGTTCTTTAATATTTACTTAGTGTGCACAGCATACCAGGAACTCTACAGCAGATACACGAACGTGCCCAGCCTCTAGCTCGACCTGAAGAGGGAAGATTTCCTTATAGGCGCCCCTCTGCTGCTCCCAACTTCTGGAGTTTCAAGGGGATACCTGAAGGAATGATTATCTTCTTCACCCAGTGTCTAAATTATCAACCATGGAAGTGTGTTTGTACCAATACAGGGTGAATCAGTCACATGTTGAATAAGATACACTTTGCTTCCTGGAATATTCTTGGAACAATTTAATTGCATTTTGCCCAAGAGAAACTTGCTCAGACACATTTCTTTTTGATCCAAACACCTTTGGATCAAAGGTGATTTTGCCTCCCCCTTCATTGTTGTTCACCCCACACGTTTCTATTCCTCTGCTCTAAACCCTCTCTGGGGGAATTCTGCATTTTGTTTTGCAAGTATTTTTTCTTCCCGGGGCGGCTGTGTCTAGGAATATTACATCAGAAGCAAGCAGCAGGATTCTAATCTCCGTGCGGCTGCTCACACATCTTGCGTCCTAAGGCAGGATTTTCAAGTTAAATCTCTGGCTAATTAAGACAATAATCTTAGGTATGGAGCTCGTTTGTTTAGTTCCGTATGGAAAATGGAAAATATGAGTGGAAAATGAAAAATATGAGTGGAAACAGTGCTCATGTTATAGGAACACTTCAAGCTTTGTGGAGACAAACTGAAAACCTAATGCTGTGTCAGCCAGTGAGTTTTAATTTTCTTTATAATTGCTAATCAGTCCCAGGGCTCAACTTGGGAGATGTTAAGTAGCCTCTAAAGGGGTTATATATAGTCAGGCTTTAAAATGTTTTCTTTTTGCCAGAGCTTTAGTGGGCTTCATGTTTTATACCAGTTGCTGTTATTATTAAGTTTTCTATACTGAAAAATAATTCAGTGTATTAATGCCACGTCTTTCAGGCAAGATTTAGTCACATGTCACATACTCTGAAAAGTACAGAGTTACAAATTTCGGTTCTTCTTAAAACAAACACTGTTGGATAACCAACTAAGTTCGAGCCTAATCCATGTAATATCGGTCATCCTAGCATCTTGTGAGGTGGGTAAACACTAAATCAGTGGGCTTCTAAGTTATAGAAAAGAAAAAAGAAAAAACACACACACCCACAGGGAGAATTCCCAGCATATGTAGTCGGAGACTTCCCACACTTCGCCAGCCTCCTCCCCACCACTGTGTCCAACGCAGGAAACTCCTATAGTATCTAGGACAGAGGCTTATCCAGCCTCTCCTTGCATAGTTTCAGGGTCAGGGAAGTCAGTACCTGACAAGTCAGCTCATTCCTCCTTGCATGGCTCTCACTGTTAGCAAGTTGAATCTACGAGTTCTCAACTCTCTACCTTAAGTAACCACTAACCATCCTCCTTGCCAAGGTAGGTGTTATTTAATGCTGTTTTACGTTTTATGAACACATGTGCATAACTCACATAAAGCATTTACCACGGACTGTTGTTAGTTCAGCACGTTGTGACCTTGCAAGGACTCATGCAGCAGCATTGCATGAGAAATGTCTTATCCATTTCACTAATGTCTCCTTCCTTGGCTTTGCTAAAAAGCCCTCAGGTGGTCCTGGGAACATACTACAGATGGGTGAGTCGGCATGGAAGTTTGAAAAATCAGATACGACTTTTTTTTTTTTTAATTAATTTTGGCTGCATTGGGTCTTCGTTGCTGCATGCAGGCTTTCTCTAGTTGTGGTGAGCGGGGGCTACTCTTCGTTGCAGTGTGCGGGCTTCTCATTGCGGTGGCTTCTCTTGTTGCGGAGCACGGGCTCTAGGCGCACGGGCTTCAGTACCTGTGGCACGTGGGCTCAGTAGTTGTGGCTCGCGGGCTTAGTAGTTGTGGCGCACAGGATTAGTTGCTCCGTGGCACGTGGGATCTTCCTGGACCAGGGTTCGACCCCGTGTCCCCTGCATTGGCAGGCGGATTCTTAACCACTGTGCCACCGGGGAAGCCCCCAGGTACGACTTTGATAGAAGTCACCATTCAAACCTGAACTTCATCTTCAGCTTCCATTTGGCTCTTCTTGTTATGATGTTGATGGTGAGGAAGAGAGGGCCATACCTGAGAGGAGGGCTGGGGGAGTAGATGCTCACTCGGTCCCAGCTGTCATTGGTCATGCTGTGTCCTCCTCCTTACTACTGAGGAAATGGGATCAAGACCAACACGATATTACTTTTGCTCAGCAAGCCACTAAATTATATAATCTTGGAGGTGGAAGGCCAACCCCAGTATTTTACAGACAGGAAGACAGATGTAATAGTCTTTGACAGAATATCTACCAGGTTTGCAAACTTAAATGGCTATAGAACCAAGGAAGAAACACAAATGAATGAAGTGGGCAAGGTACAAAATGTAAAGAGCCCTTTCTCTTGGAACACAATGGGGAATGGTGAGGAATGGGACAAAATGGTGAGGACTGGGGTAAATATGCCCTATTGAAAGGGAGCAGTGGATTCTCAAGTCTAACGGGTTATTATTATGAAGGAATGCAGACCCAGTGTTGCCAGAAATCTGGATTTTTATGTGAAAGATCTCAAATGATTAAATGTTCAAACTGAAAGCGCTGCGTGCACTAGCACAGGGCAGACCAACCGAAACAAGCCATGAGCTAAATTCTCTTTGCAGATACGGGTCTAGGGTTTGGGAAGCTCATGGATGGCTTGTGTCCTGAGTTGGGGCCATTAAGGACTGGGGCTGTGAGTGGATCCAGATGCTTTTCTGCAGTTGACCTTTGCCAGTGCCTCCCCTTCTCTATCAAAGATTGATTTAATCTCTGTGTCACCCCTGGAGAAATGCCTAGCTGCCCTCTGGGATCAATTGACCTTATCAGGGTGCAAAGGAGGAAACTGGCTGAGAAGGGCAACAGCGTGGGCAGGGAATACTCAATAAGGGAGAAAAGAGCAGGAACGTGAGAGACCACAGGAAGGTCAAGCACATTTGAAGACACGTCTAAACTTTTCTCTTTCCTAAAAAAAGTCCCTTTATTTAGTGCATATTGCAAGTACCACTTTCAACCGAAAGCCTAGTTAATGGATTTGAAATCTGTGCTGTCTAGCCTTCTGGGACACAGTGACTGGCCAGTTGCCTGTAATTTCGACTGACATGTGCTCTTCAGGGGCTCAGATGAGAAAGGCGCCTGACAGGAACGCTGGCAAAGTTCAGCCCTGATTTGAAATGAATGATTTATGCCAACTAATGCTGAAATGCAGTGTGTTTCCATTTAAGAGGACCTGCTAGAGAATGCAGCTTTGGGGCCTCTCCTCATTTATCACAGTGTTTACAAATCCCGTTTGAAGTTGAAAATAAATCATCATCCTGCTGCTTTGCGGCTGTTTTACAGCTAAGAATTTTAGAGGTGATTGAGCACCAACCCATTGGTGGTGCATGTGAAGGGGCAAAGGGAGGGGGCCACGGGGAGGCACCGTGGCATGTAGGATCCTTAACCAAGGATAAGTGCCCATAGCCAAGTCCTGAATGAGGGGAAGCCTTCTTCCAATAATTATGGAGCCAGTTGAAAGGCATTGGGTATACAAAATGAATTGAGTTGAATCTATAAAATGCAGGATTAGCTGAGATTTGGAGTTTTGAGCAGGCGACAGAATCAAAGAACAGTCTGGTCTCTCAGTTTCAAATACATATATAAAATGTGAGTGGTGGGAATTCCCTGGTGGTCCAGTGGTTAGGACTCAGCGCCTTCACTGCCGGGGCCCGTGTTCCATCCTTGGTTGGGGAACTAAGATCCCGCAAGGCATGCGGCATGGCCAAAAATGAAATAAAATGTGAGTGGTGCATCAAGTGAGGAAGATAAAGCCTTCACTTGGTGAACCTCATACTAATCTAAGTCTCCAGCTTCATGGTCGTCACAGCTGGGCATATTTATCTTAGCATAGAGAAGACTCACAGGGGCTGTCTCCCTTTCAGTACATCAAGGATTATTATGCAAAAGCAGGATTAGACTCCAGAGGGCCGCTAAAGGGAGGCAGATATCAGGTTTGACATTAAGAAGACTTTTCTAACAATTAGAATTGTTGGAAAATAGAAGGGGCCTTGAGTCAGGGTCAAACTACAGAGATTCAGGCATCCTATGGGACCGTGAGAGTCTATGATTCTAATAATCTGGCTTGGAATCCTGAAAGGATCAACCCTCTTGCATTTCCTGCTTCCTGGATCATAAATCATGTTTTAAAAAACAATAATCCGG
Source organism: Balaenoptera acutorostrata (assembly GCF_949987535.1). Lineage (NCBI taxonomy): Eukaryota > Metazoa > Chordata > Mammalia > Artiodactyla > Balaenopteridae > Balaenoptera > Balaenoptera acutorostrata. The sequence goes on along the minus strand of NC_080068.1, from coordinate 49,806,931 downwards.
TTTCTTTGCCTACCAATTGGGTTTCCCTAATGCAGAAATTAACATACAACTGATAGTGAAGTTAAATAGGTAACATAAGCAACATGAACTGGGAGGAAATCTCAGAAAGTAAAAGCTAGGTGAATGCGTATTTAAAAATCACCTTCACAGTTGAAAGCTGAATCCAAGCGGCTTGTGTTTCATCTAAATAAATACAACTAGTGGTTAAGAGCACAGACTCTGGAGCCAGGTTGCTGGTGTTCAAGACCTAGTTCTGCTTTAGACTAGACCTTGAGCAAGTCACTTAACCTTTCAGTGCCTCAGTTTCATCATCTGTGAAATGGAGTTAATGATAGTACCTACCTCGTAGAATTTACAGGAAGAGTAGGAGGGTTGAGGGCATATAAAACATTGAGAATTGAGCAGGGCACATAGTGTGAGATCCATAATGCCAGCTGCTGCTGTTGTTGTTATTATACAGCAGAATGATAGGCTGTGTCTACAGAGCTGACCTCATGGACTAAATTTTACTTTTTTCCCTAAAGAGTTTATTTGCTTCAAATAATAGCCCATGTTGGTGTTTGAATAGCATTTAAATATTTTAACTGAATGTTTTCCTGTCCAAGCTGGTGACATTATGAGGACTCTTTGTTAGAATAATGATCCATTGATAAAAGGATTAAAGAAGGATTTTGTTACCTAAGGAAATTTACCTTTGACCATAGTCGGATATTTTTCAGACTTCAACCTTATAGACCTGTACTAATATGTTTGACTACCTCACTTCATTACAGAAATGGAATTTAACCTATTTGGGGTCTTTGTCTGTTAATTATCAAAGAATTTAGTTCTCTAAGGTGTTCTGAGTTATAGGAATTGGCCCAAATTTATTCTATTTGTTTAACCAGCAATTAACACATAGAATCTTAAGTAAAAATGATAGCATATATATATATATATATATATATATATATATAAAACTGTTTCCTGTACAGCTAAAACTAACACACATTGTAAATTAAGTATAATTCAGTTAAAAAATGGTTTAAAAGATAAAAATGATAGCTAAGTTTACAATACTTGGGTAGTCCTGTAGAACGCTGATTTTTTAGTGCTAAAATATGAAATGTTAGAATGACAGCTTGACACTAATAAACACATATGTGTTTGTATACATATGTTGTATTTTGCTTATAGTATATATATATATTTGTATACATATTATTGTATTATGCAATCCACAAATTTATCTTCATGTTAGTGTAATTTGAGCTAAATTTAGGAACAGGATGTTGGAAAGCATGGAAAGGTGAATGTCATGAACATAAATAAAGAAGGTTTTTGCACTGGACATTCATTCCTCAAATATTTTTGATTCTCTGGAGTGTGCAGGGCTCCCCTGCTTATGAATAATACATCTATTAAGGGCTTAAGGACTTAATTCTTTAAAATCTTTTAACTTTTTATTTGAAAATAATTTCAAAATTGTAGAAAATTTGCAAGAATAAGAATAGCTCACAGAACTCTCAGGCATCCTTTACTCAGATTCACATATTACAGATCTTTTTTTTGTTTGTTTGTTAAATTTATGTATTTATTTATTTATTTTTGGCTGTGTTGGGTCTTCGTCTCTGTGCGAGGGCTTTCTCTAGTTGCGGCGAGCGGGGGCCACTCTTCATCGTGGTGTGCGGGCCTCTCACTATCGCGGCCTCTTGTTGCGGAGCACAGGCTCCAGACGCGCAGGCTCAGTAGTTGCGGCTCACGGGCCTAGTTGCTCCGTGGCATGTGGGATCTTCCCAGACCAGGGCTCGAACCCGTGTCCCCTGCATTGGTAGGCAGACTCTCAACCACTGCGCCACCAGGGAAGCCCCATATTACTGATCTTTTACCCCACTTGCTTTATCGTCTATGTGCCATGTATCTCTGATATTTTTTGAGCCACTTGAGGGTAAGTTACAGATGGCCCTTTTACTTCTAAATACTTCAGTGTATATTTCCTAAGAATAGGGATATTCTCTGTTGTAACTACAGTACAATTATCAACTCTAGTCACTGGAACAAGGATACAGTACTTTAATCGACTATTTGTATTTCAGTTTTATCAACTGACACAATAATGTCCTTTACAGCTTATTTTTTCCTTCCAGTACTGGATCTAGTCCTGGTCCAGGGATGACAGTTAGTTAGCGTGTCTTTTTATATGGATCATGTGCACAGCCTTTCTTTGTCTTTAATGAAATTGTCATTTTGAAGAATATAATCTTCCTTTTTTTATTTTAATTTTTAAAAATATTTATTTATTTATTTTGTTGCACCGGGTCTTAGTTGTGGCAGGCGGACTCCTTAGTTGCGGCATGCATGTGAGATCTAGTTCCCTGACCAGGGGTCGAACCCGGGCCCCCTGCATTGGGAGCGCAGAGTCTTAACCACTGCGCCACCAGGGAAATCCAAATCTTCCTTTTTTTAAATAGAATACTGAGGGCCCTTCATTTGAACTTGGGACCTACATTGTATTTGAAGGAAGGATGATTTACTTTGATGAGTTCTCAGGCCAAGCCCTGTGATCACGTGGTGAATCCATGTGTTGTGGTGCTTGGACCTGGTATACGACATTTCTATATGGACCAATCCAGTCTTGGGGGAGCAGCTTGCCCTTAAAGAGGTTTAATGAAGCCACTGACCAAATGTCCTCACAGCTTAGTGAAATTTGTAAACATAAAAGCATTCTCCTATTTTAAAATTTTCCAAAATACCAAATAAACCTTTGTTATTGGTCTCTTGCTCACTTACTTTAGCAGAGGTATGAGAGCAAGTGGTGAAAGACCTGAAGCGTGTAGAAAGAAATTTATTGGAAACTTGGGGATTCATGCCGTTGAAGAACGGCAGCGAGAGGGCAAGCTAGTATTTTTATTGTAAGAGAAAGACGTGCAGTTTAGGGGAAAGGGCACAAAGACCTGAATTCGCGTGGTGATACTAGGAATGGAAGGCGCAGGATGGTCAGAATGGGCCCTGGATTTGATCCCTAATTGGCAGGGATGTTGGAACCCATTGACTTCTGGAATTGTGAGGTCGTTAGTAGAAATAAGCTATTCAGGATGGGGATCTGGGACTTTTTGGTTTGGAAAAAGGTGATGATTTTGCTCTTGAACTGGTCTTAGGCTCTGCTTGTGAAGGTGTCCAATAGGCAGTTGGAAATGTAGGACAAAGCGGGGGGAAAGCATCTGAAGCAGTGCTATAGATTTGGAAATTATCTACATAAAGGTTATCATTACAGATGAGAATGATGAGATCCTGAGGAAGGGAGCCGGAGCAGCGAAGAGAGAAGAGGGCTGTGTACCTTGGTACTTAGAGGAAGAAACAATACAGCAGAAGTGCCACAGGGAGGAATAATGAGAACAGGTTGTTCTGGAAGGGCCAGGGAGAAGGTTTGAAGGGGAGGGAGTGGTTAACGATGCTGACACTGAAGTGGGATGCTGGGGGACCCTGAGGAGAGGCAGCTGGCTTTGGCAGTTGAGGCGGAGCAGTTTGGACAAGTGTGAACTCCAAAGCCTGCCTGCAGGGGTTAATAAATGCAAGTGGAGAAAGAGGCCGGGGATGAAAGGGCAGCAGAAGACTCTTTGGGGCCGTCCAGCGTCAGAGGCAGTGAGAAGGTGGGAGCTCAGGTCACCAGGATGAGGGACCGCACAACTGCATAACTCTCAGTCCTTCATCATAGCCTGGAGGCGTTTCCCCATCCTTAATGAATCTTTGAAATCATTCAAAAGTCACTTCTATCCCGGAAGCAGACGAGAGAATGAAGGGGCGCTCTTCCCTGGGTCAGTCCTCTGGCCTCATAGCTGAGGTTCTGCCAGCAAACAGCACGTTACCTGCACCATTATGTGATCTGAAGGGATGACCCAAAGGAAAATCCTCAGGCATTCAGCCCTTGAAAGGGAATGCAAAACACAAAGCAGCCCCTTATGATGGAAAAAGTCCAGAAAAGTGAAGCTGACTTCAGTGGGATTTTTGTAGTTTTCTCCTTTGTTTTTCCAGCTCCAAGAGCCTCTTATTGCCAAGTTTGAGGTTTTTAAAAAAGCCTCCTATCAATCAAGGACAGAGTCTTAGCACCATGGAGAGCCTCACACGTGGCCTACACCTGTCACCAGGAAGTTAGGAACCCCCAGCTCATGTGATCTGTTACAGGCAAAGTTACCTGAGGACGTCCGACTGACGCTCCCAAAAGCTCACTTCAGAGAAGTTGAACTGACTTACACTGAATGAGACAAAACACAAACAGTACAAAGAAGGATTTCTAATGAGACTTATTTTACACACTTTCCTAATCCCCGAACCACCACCTTTGCACCAAAGCCAACTTGGGACATTGAGCCTTGGAGGTTGTTTATCTATTTATACAGTGGTTTCAGTAATGCTTTATTTTCTCTCCCCCATTATTTCTTTTTCCTTCCACCTTAGGTGGGATACAGGTCCCAGTTGCCTATAGAATATAGTTCCAGTTTTTTGTTTTGGTTTGATATAATTTAGATCTTACATTCTTTGTATCCTATTTAGTTTTGGACATGTGGGTGAGTAGACTGGTGAGTTTTCATGGGCGCACTCCTGTACTTGATGTCAAAATTATCCTTTGCTTTCCCTAGACATTTCATCTTTGTGAATTTGGCATTTAAAGGGTAGCTACGTCACAATGAACTCATCTACTATTGTACAATACCGGTTTGCAGAACTGTAGATACTGTGCTCATTGCTACCCTCTTTTCCTGGAGTCCGTTCTTACTTGAATGTCGATAAAATGACAGGCTCTCAGCAAGGGAACATTCTTGATTCCTGAGGCAGGGAACGAAGCCAGGCACTTGTACATTTGTTTTCAAATGAACTGGTTCTTATGTTGTAAATATTTAACTATTCACCATGGTACTCCTACCGAAGTTTCCATTAGGTTTTCAGCTAATTCCATGTCCCACAGGCAGATAAAGATTCTCTAGCTTTCCAGAACCCTCTTTAAGCAAATAGAGATTATATTCCAGGGAGTTTGGTTTGAGAAGGAACAAAAAAAATGGGACCTGGAAGGCATATTTTCCCGTGGTGGAGGCAAGGAGGCCTTGGAGAACTAAGTCTGCCAGCAAAGAATGGATGTAATGGTGAATCTTATTGATGACTCTGAATATTTTTATCATTCCCTGGGTTGTCTTTGCTTAATTGTGGGTAGCGATGGCTAAAAGCAGAGGAGTGTTTCCTTCTCAGTTTATGGTTTTGAGAATCAGAATCAGATGGAGAGCCATTAGCTATTAAAGCTACTGAAGAGGGCCAGGTGATCTTATCTCTCTAATGAAAATGACTCGAGTCAGCTGCTCTAACCTCTGCCGTGTCTGGGTTCCTGAACACCCATTTCTCACTGGCATTTGTTCTCGGGAAGAAACTCCAGGAATGCATTAGGCAGAAGATTTTGATTTACAGTTCACCTTTGTTTACTCTCTTAGTGCTATATTTGTTTATTTTAGGGGAAAGAGCTCCCTATAAGATATATTTTATGCTTTTGACTTCTTTTATGACTCAAGTTTGGGATATTTCACCTTCAAGAAATGTATTTTGGTTTGTTTCTCTTCTTTCCCTTTCCTCTTCTGTCCTTCCTTTTCTACAACATGTATCTCCTGCTTTCCCAAGTCTGAGGACAGCAGGGCAAGAAGTCTGAACCCAAGTCTGGACATCTAACCTTATCACTCAGTGCACCACCCTTCAGAATGTCTGATGACACTTGGACCGCAAATGACTGCTAAGGTCAAAGACCATAAGCATGAATCAAATTGGAAACATTACCTTGCAGAGCCAGTCTGTCTGTCTGGTCACTTAGCAGTTTATAAAACTTAACTCCTAGCTAGAGAGCTTATTGCCGGGGGTGACGGGGGGCGGTGGAGTGGGCCCAAGGAAAGCACTGGGCCCCGGCTCAGAACTCTTCACATACAATGTAGTCCACACGACGACCTGGACCTTTTCAAGGACTTAGCAAGAACATTCTACATTTTCCCATCCAACTGACACAAATATTTCCTTTTCTTTTTTTTTTTTTAATGATTTTAGTTTGTTTCTTTATTTTATTTTATTTTATTTTATTTTATTTTAATTTAATTTAATTTTATTTTATTTTATTTATTTATGGTTGTGTGGGTCTTCGTTTCTGTGCAAGGGCTTTCTCTAGCTGCGGCAAGCGGGGGCCACTCTTCATCGCGGTGCGCGGGCCTCTCACTATCGTGGCCTCTCTTGTTGCGGAGCACAGGCTCCAGACGCGCAGGCTCAGTAGTTGTGGCTCACGGGCCTCAACTCCGCAGCATGTGGGATCTTCCCAGACCAGGGCTCGAACCCGTGTCCCCTGCATTGGCAGGCAGATTCTCAACCACTGCGCCACCAGGGAAGCCCTCCTTTTCTTTTTTTAATATTTATTTATTTTATTTTTGGCTGCATGGGGTCCTCGTTGCAGCCTGCCGACTCAGTTGCCCTGCAGCATGTGGGATCTTAGTCCCCCGACCAGGGATCAGAACCTGCGTCCCCTGCATTGGAAGGTGGATTCTTAACCACTGGACCACCAGGGAAGTCCCCACAAATATTTCTTTTAAGAAAGATGGTATTTTAAAAATTATTATTCAGTTGAACATTTCTTAAATAAAGGCCTTTTTTCCTGATAACTGACAAGCAGGATACCGAACTATGGTCTTCAAAATTATGTTTCAAAATCTTTTTTCTGCGTCTTTCCTGTTTAGCTTCAGATTTGCACGAAACACAAAGTGTTTTTCAGCAGTGTTAGCTGGGAGTGTGAAACCGAAAGAACACTCCTGGAATTTGAAATAAGAGACCTTGGTAGTGGGGGAAGGGAGCAAATAAGTTCCCTGCACCTCAGATGTACCTTAACTGAGGATTCTGCGTTTTCTTTCTAAAGTAGAGAGAGTTTAGATCCAGTTCTGAGAGAAACTCTTTTTTAGTTTTGTTCTGCTTTTAATTCCCAGAATGTTAATATTTGTAATTCATGTACATGGATTTTAAATTTAGCTTATGTCCGTTTTCCTAATCAAATATTTTTTAAATATCCATTTATGTAGGAGAGAAATGGACATTCTAAAAGAGTTATTCGGTAGTCTTAACACATAAATAAAATTACTATAAAACCTTCACACCTCCCTTTTATTTCTCATGAAAATGCCAGAGTGATAAACACTTGCGGGAGATGCTCTGCATTCAGACGTCTCAGCGGGCTGTTCTTCTGCCCTCTCGTCCCGGCCCATCTATCTGTGATCAGTTTTGCGCGTCCAGATAGAGGCTTTCTTCTGGATGCTGCGCCTGCCCTTGGTCTTGTGGCTTTGACACTGAAGCACTGTTGTCTGCAAAAGACAGTATATTACAGCTCCAAGGTTCACTCGGCTGCCCGCTTTGCTGCTGTAACCTCATTCTTGGGAAGTTTCTGTGTTTCCTGGGAGATGACGCATGAGCCACGTTTGCTCCAGCCTAACTCACTTCGGAAGCCTTGTTATTCAGGTTTCCAAGAGAGGATGTGGGGCATGAGAATTCCCAGCAAGGGCCATTTCCACTACATGTTAAAATTTGGTGCCCTACGTCCCTCCTCTGTCACATTTTTATAAAAGGTGGTTACATGGTGTTTCTTAAGTTCGGCTGTGCTTGAAGAAGCCAGACAGAAATGAGAACAAAGTGTCTGACATTGAATCAGTGTATTAAAAGCACATCTGGACTAATATGGAGTAAACATATATGTTACATCTTTCAGACATGCCTCTAATCCTTCCTGGATTTAATAATAATATTGAACATTGGAAAGATTGTTTGAATTAAAGCCAGGTGAGAGTTGGCATATTTGTAAAAAAGGTTGAGGTAGTCTGTAATGGATTTTAATAGTTTTCTGAGTTAAAAGGAATAATAGTATATGATTTATAATTTTTTCCACTTATGACCTCTTGTCCCCTCACTGACCTCCATACACTGATACTACATATTACGTTATTGTTGGAAGTAAAAAGGTCCTCATGTGCAAAGCTGATATGTAAGCCTTGCTCAGTAATTCAGTCATCCTTGAATTGAATAAGGAGAGCAGAAATAGTTTAATGTCACACTCCTAGTTTATTCATTGCCTTTGGGATGCAGTTCCTGTATTAAATGAGACGATCAGCCAAATCCTTGCCTCCCCAGGAGACCAAAATAATTTCCAAGCTACAATGGCAGTATGGTTACAGTTTCAGCTTCATGTACCCCAAAGTAAGTTCTAATAGGTGCTATCAAACATATGGTTTAAAATTTCCTGAGGAAAAACTATAGGCCTTAAATTTTTTGTTTTCAAAAAAAAAACAAAACCCAAATAACCCCAAATAGCTAGCTACTTGTTTATGCAGCTATGCCAAGATGAAATACAAGAGGACATTCTTCTTTGGGGGACCTGAGACAAATCTTTCCATTTTCAACAGTGATGACCTCTCTCTCCCCCTCCTCCCTCTCTTTCTCCCCTCCTCCCTTTCCTTCTGTCTATCCCAGCAGTCTCCAACCTTTTTGGCACAGGGACGGTGAGGGGGGGTGGCGGGACAGTTCAGGCAATAACAAGCGATGGGGAAGCAGCAGATGAAGCTTCGCTCTCTCACCCGCCGCTCACCTCCTACTGTGCGGCCCGGTTCCTAACTGGTCAGTGGCCCAGGCGTTGGGGACCCCTGGTCTGTCCTCTCTTGAATAACTTAAAGTCCTAATTGCTCCACATTGCCTTCAGGATAAAAGTCAAGATTTATACACAGTATGTAAGGTTTTCTTCTCCAGCCTCGTGCCTGACCAGGGCCCAGGCCCTGCTTCCTTTCCTGCTTCACACTCCAGTCTACTTCCAGTGCCTGAGCATACCATGCTTTCTCTCTCCCCCTACCCTGGCACACGTTACTTCTCTAGAATGCTCGTCCTTCCCTCCCCAAAGCTGGTGAGTATTCTCATAATATCATATCTTTGTTTACCCCATAACCAACTACGTGGTATCGTACACTTATTTATCTTTAGACTTTAAGCAACTTGGGAGCAAGGGCTGTGTCCATTTGGTTTACCATTGTACCTCTCGGAGCCTAGCACAGTGCCTGGCATAGGGTAGGTGGTCACTAAATCTTTGTTGAAGGCTCAGTTGAGTCTGGGTGTCACTCAGCTTGCTTTACCATTGACCTTTCATTTTATCAATGAAGGAAGTGGAACAGAGGGGCAGAGTGTACCTAGGAATATTTCATAACTGTGTAGGAGGGATGGCATTATATAGACTTCAGACTGGGACTTCCCTGGTGGTCCAGTGGTTAAGACTCTGCGCTCCCAATGCAGGGGGGCTGGGTTTGATCCCTGGTCAAGGAACTAGATCTCGCATGCCATGTGTCGCAACTAAACACTCTGCATGATGCAGTGAAGGTCCCGCATGCCACAACTAAGACCCAGCGCAGCCAAATAAATAAATAAATAACTATTTAAAAAAAATAAACTTCAGACTAAAGCATAGGAGAGCTGTAATGAGGAAGCAGGTAGGGCCATTTCATCAGGCTAACCCTCAATCACGTAACCTGCGATGCTAGGAAATCCAAAGAAAGAAAAATCACTCCCTCCAAGTGAAAGGTGATTCTAGTGATAAAAATGATCATGGGATTTTGCATCTCTAGGTTGAGATTATTTTAAAATTTGCCTCATCTTTAGTGAGAAAGGACCATCCGCTACCTTAAAAGTAAACCTACTTGTCTGAACATTAATTGTTGGTATTTAAATAAGTTGAGTTTCACAAATGCTGCTTGTTGCTGCATTTCCACTAAAAAAGGTGACTTAAAACTGTTCTTCCTTAAACTGATCCTTCTTAAATATGCATACCCACTGTCTGTCTCAGATACTGCTTACCATTCATCTCCAAGTTTGCACTAACAATAAAAATGTCTAACAACAGGGTTTGCAGTTAAGGAATGGCAATTAAGAAATTGTTGGAATTTAGAAATATAATCTTAATTTAACCTGGGTAGAATTACCTAAAGTAGCTTCCATTTATGTCAGGCATTTTATCTGCATCATCTGATCATGTCAACAGTCCTTATAGGTAGATGGTACTGTCCCTCTTTACAGATGAAGAAATTAAAGCTCAGAAAGGTGAAACGCCTTGATTCCAAGATCACATGGTACATGACAGATGTGGGATTTGAAATTTGATTGGTCTGCCCCAAATCCCCTGTTCTCATTATATATTTTTGCTTTATAAGAGCACCATTGTTTTCCCAGGCATTGGATGTTTGCCCATATCACTGTAAAATACTGTCTTTTGTCTGTACCGTGATGACACAGTGGCTGACAGTGGCCACTCAGAGCAGCGGTGTCTCATCATTCTTGAATTCGTAATCACAGACGGTGTTTGTAGAACTTCGGGATTTTAATTCAGACTATTGGGAGTCTGTCCAAAAAGCTCAAATGATTAGCCATTGCCAGGCTGATGAGTCTATGACTGTTTCCTAGAACTCTATAGACATGTCACGGTATATAAGCCATGTTTGTCCATGTTATACTATTTATCATTATTTGTTAGGTTCACACCACTTTGGGGGATGCTGGCATGGACTTTTTCTCTAACATTTTTCTCAGACTTTCTCCCAACTTCCTGACTAATCCCAGGAGGTAAATCAAGGAGCTTCTGGAGAGCAGCCTGCAGTGGGGAGAGCCTCAGGTTCATGTAAATCTTAAGAACAGTCTAAAACCTGGGGCCTGAGTCAGACCCTCCAGAATAAGATACAACCCAATAGGGATTCCCCGGTGGCGCAGTGGTTGAGAATCTGCCTGCCAATGCAGGGGACACGGGTTCAAGCCCTGGTCTGGGAAGATCCCACATGCTGCGGAGCAACTAGGCCCGTGAACCACAACTACTGAGCCTGCGCGTCTGGAGCCTGTGCTCCGCAACAAGAGAGGCCACAATAGTGAGAGGCCCGCGCACCGCGATGAAGAGTGGCCCTGCTTGCCGCAACTAGAGAAAGCCCTAGCACAGAAACGAAGACCCAACATAGCAATCAATCAATCAATCAATAAAATAAATAAATCTTTAAAAAAAAAAAAAAGATACAACCCAATAGCCATGTCTTCAGGGACTTGTGGCTGAATTAGTTCTAATGTGTTAAAAAAAACAAAAACAAAAACAAAACCTTAAGTTTCAGGTTTTACAGTTATGCCAGTGAGACTTCCGCCAGTCAGAGATTCCCTCCAGCGTAGTGTTCTCCATTGTTTGCATTCTGTACCTGATGATGGCGGTAACAAGGATTTAGGGAGAATACCTGTTTCAAGCTCTCTGAAGGTCAACTGCCAAGAAAATCAGCAATTCCTAAGATTATCATAGCCTGTGATTATCATAAATTTAAGGGAATATACATTCCTCTGCTTTGCAAAAGTCTTACTGTTTCTTTTCATTAACAAAGGTAATTCAGAAGATGGGGTATTGATTCCAACCTATAGAAGCTGTAAATATTAGAACCAAGTGAATTACTATAATTTGACACTGGCAACTCCCCTTTGATGGGAATCTCCTTTCAAATGATTTCACTTCCTTTCTCTGTATTGGATTACTAGACGGGCCTTTTGGAATTACGAATCCTGCTTTATGATAGTTGGGCAGACAAACAGGTCTATACGAAAAGGCATTGTAAATATAGGTATGATTTACCCAAAGAAATGTATAAATGGCTTTAAAAAATTTTAGAAGGTGAGATATAAAAAAATTGTAGAGTTAAAGTTGATGTGAGGAGGAAAGGAAAGGAGAAAGGAAGCCTAGATCTTACGTTAGCACGATATTTGGCTTCTTTTTCAGTATTAGCAAATTAATTGATTATGGATCACTGGGTTTTTTTCCTGTTTCTGAAATCCACAGTTCAATGGAGGAAGTAGGCTTAAAATCCAAGAAAGCAAGGATTGTCATTATGCGCCATTGTGGTTCAGTGAACAGGTTGGATCTTATGAGAGTCTTGATAATAGGATGGGCTCAACCAAGAGGGGATCTGGACCGTGCTAAGTAAACCTTAGACAAGCTTTTCTAGGAAGTGGGTGCAGTGAGGGCACAGACATTGGGATACTCCTAACCCGTGGTGATACTCGTTCTTCATTTCACTCAACATGTATTTACTGAGTGTCTATTTGTGGCAGGCACAAAACATACCAGAAACCTTGCCTTTATTGAGATTATACTTAGAGCAGGAGTATAGGCAATAAACATTAAACATAATGCTTAACTACATTATAAAGAATATTAAATGATTAGTGCATGGGGAGAAAATGGATCAGAAATTCTAGGGTAGGGAGGAGGGCAGCGGGTTGTAATTTTAGAGGGGGAGATCAGGGTTGGCCTCAATGCAAAAGCGACATTTGAAGGCGGAGTGGGAGGTAGTCATGGGGACGCTGAGCAAAGGGAATTTTCTGTGCAAAGGCCCTTAGGAAGCGGCATGCTTGGTGTGTTTGAGAAATAACAAGGTGGCCACTGTGACTGGAGCAGAGTTGGGGGTAAGGGAGAACAGTAATAGATCAGGTGAAGAAGTGATGGGTGGGTGGGGAGGAGTAGAGCATATGAGGACTTGCAGACCGTCGTAAGAACTTTAGGGAAATGAGGAAACCTTGCAGGGTTTTGAGCAGAGAATTGACATGCTTTGAGTCGTGTTTCAAAAGAATCACTCTGGTTGTGAAAAGACTGGGGATGAGAGGCAGGGGCAAAAGGAATGCCAGTGAGGAGGCTTGGCAATAATCCAGGAACAAGATGATACTGGGGCCTGGATGACGGCAGGGGAAATGGTGAGATGCTGCTGGATTCTGGATTTATTTTGCAGGTTGACATAACAGGATCTTCTGGAAGATTAGATGTGGAGGGAGAGAAAGAAAGGAGTAAAGGTTTCAGGCTTGAGCGCCAGATGGATGGTATTGCCGTCAACCGAGATGGAGAAGATGACAAGTTGAACAGGCTTTGGGGAGAGATTTGAAACATTTTAAATTAAATATACCTATTGACATCAGATGAAGATGTTGACTAGGTGGCTGGGTATATGAATCTGGTGTCTAGAATTGGGAGCTGGGCTGAAGATAGAAATTTTGGGATCTTTGGTGAACGTATGGGTCCTTTTTTTTTAAGGTTTATTTTATTATTTATTTATTTAATTTATTTTTGGCTGCATCGGGTCTTAGTTGCGGCACGTGGGATCTTTGTTGAGGCATGTGGGATGTTTCGTTGCGGTGCGCAGGCTGTTCGTTGTGGTGCGCAGGCTTCTCTCTAGTTGTGGCATGCGGGTTTTCTCTCTCTAGTTGTGGCACGCAGGCTCCAGGGCGTGTGGGCTCTGTAGTTGTGGCATGTGGGTTCCAGAGCGCGTGGGCTCTGCAGTTTGCGGCACACAGGCTCTCTAGTTGAGGCGCATGAGCTCAGAAGTTGTGGTGCGTAGGCTTAGTCGCTCCATGGCATGTGGGATCTTAGTTCCCTAACCAGGGATCGAGCCCGCATCCCCTGCATTGTGAGGCGGATTCTTTACCACTGGACCACCAGGGAAGTCCCTCATGTATGGGTCTCAAAAACCATAAAATATCCAATGGAAAGTCACTAATTCCTGGAAATTCCATCTGTAGAAGCTGCAGCCATGACATAGGACTCATTCCAATCCTCTGGGCCAAGTTAACCCCACCTTCTGTTGTCTTTTGACTATAGTAGGACAACATCACTCATAACCAGGTACACCGATTAATTTGTGTTGTACGTACTGGAAGCAAAACATTTCCACACCATGGACAGTTAGAGCTATTGATCATCAACTAAAGTTTCTCATTTTATGAATAACAAAGGCATGCCCAGAGAAAGTAAATGATTTGCCCAAAATTATAGTAAATGGTTACAACAGAGTCAGGAGTAAGCTTGCCTCTAGCTCAGTACTCTTCTTTACAATTTCATTAGATGGAACTGGAAAGGTGATAACAGTGAGGTAAAGTCAGAGATCATTTCTGCCACCGAGCATTCCCTTCAGAGCACAAGCAGGGAGTGGAGCTGTCCTGTGCATGAGCTCCAGCAGCACCTGCATCCCTAAGTGTAAAAAGCCACAGAGTGAAGTTCAGCTGACTGCTCTCAAAGGGAGAGCTGGAAAGTGCCTTCTGAGTTGCTCAGGCCAGCTTTCAAATAAAACAGGGCATGATTTTCGGATTATAGGGAGCTGGGGTGCAGAAGGAATAATTTTTTTCATCTAATCAGTCACAGTATTCTTTTCCTGTTAGGAACTAGAGAAGGAAGAAGGAAGAGAATGTGGGTAACTCTGCCATCAGCTTTTGACGATTCTTGATGGTGAATTGGAGGAAAAGCCTAGAAAGGGCCAAAAGAACATAGAACTGAACATAATTTTTATTTGATTGCGGGCTGTAGTCAGACATATACTGCACTTCAATTTACTCCTGGTTCCAGCCCTTTCTTATGTATTGGTGAATTATTTGGATTGGCTGTTGAGTTCCAGCTGGTCATTATATATAATTTGCAAACTACTATTACACTTAAGAGATCATTCATTCATTCAACAGATATTTATAGAGTACCCACCAAACGGCAGGCGTTTCCCTGTATATAGGAAATGCAGTGGTAAATAAGATAGGTGAGGTATTTGTTTTCATAGACCTTACTTCTCATGGGGTCACATAGATAATAAACAAGTAAACAAATAAGTGAAGAAGGTAATTCCAGATAGTAACATGTGCTATGAAGAAAATAGAACAGGGTCATAAGATAGAGATTGGGGGGCTACTTTTAGGTAGGAGGGTCAGAGGAGGTCAGGTGACTTTTGAACTAAAACGTAAATAATAAGAAGGAGCCTGCCACGTGGAGGTGTGGGGCATTCCAGGCAGGGGGAGAATTCAAGAGCAAGGTCCTTGAGGTGGGAACAATCTTGGGATGCGGAAGGAAATGAAAGGCCAGTATGGCTGAAGCATCGTGAACAAGGTAGGCTGGGAGCACATCCTGTACGGCCTCATGGGCCATAGTAAGGAATTGAATTGTAGTCTAAATGTAGCATGAGGCCTTTGGAGGATTTTAGCAAGGGAGCAGTATTATCAAATTTATTTCTTCGGAATAACACTGAGATTCCTTTTTAAGGACTAGCGTATATAAGGGCAAGAGTAGGAGAAGGGAGACCAGTGAGGAAGCTATTACACTAATCTAAGGATGTACTAGTAGCTTGTTCTAGGATGGTGGCAGTGGAGATGGCTGAAGTGATGAGATTTGAGACAGATTTCTGAGACAGCATCAGCTAACGTACTGATGGATTGAATAAAAGATTAAGGGAAAGAATAATGACGGTGACGGTTGGGTTTGGGGCTGTACAATTGGGATAATGGGGCCATTAATTAAGGTGGAGAAAACTGGAAAATGGCAGGTTTGGAGGGTAAGGGTAGGGATGTAGGGTGCCAGGGAATAGCAGAAGCAAGAGTTCTATTTCAAACATTTTATTGTTGATAAGCCAATCAGATATCTGGGTAGGTAGTTGTATATAAGAGTCTGGAGTCCAGGGGAGGGATCAGAGCTGGGGAGAGAAAGTTGAGAGTCATCCACATATAGACAGTATTTAAAGTCACAGGACCTGATTTACTCACCAGAGAGAGTGTAACTAGAGAAAAGATGTGAAGACCAATCCCTGGGGTGTAGCGACCTTGAGAGGAGGAAGACCCAGCAAAGGCAACTGAGAAGCAACCGTCAGTGAGTTGGGGGAGGGAGGCAAAACCCAGGAGGGTGTGGTGTCATGGAAGAAAAGAAAAGAAAGTGTTTGTTGAGGAGGGAACAGTCACCTGTGTTGAATGCTGCTGCTGAGGGATCCCGTGAGATGGTCACAAACCACTGACCTTGGCAAATACAGAATGATGTGACTTTGACAGGAGCAGTTGCAAAGGAGTGATAGGGATGAAAGCCGGAATGCAGTGGGTTGAAGAGAGAACAGGTGATGATACAGTGACGACAAGGGCAGACAGTGTATTAACATGGGTGGTTTCTATCACCATTTTAGCTAGGGATTTGGTGATGAGGTAGGACCATTACCAAGATTGCTAGAAAGTCTCCTAATCTTAGGTTTTAGAATGGCGAATTAAAACTAATATACATTCCTAGGAAATTTGATCTACTGTGTCTACTTGGGGGGATTAAGCTTTCACGGAGTCACCCTGATATTTATCCATGCTGCTCCCCTCCTAAGCATCCTTTGACACTAGTTTCTTGGGTCTGTTTCCTGTAACGGAACCCAAGTAGAACATAAGGCCATAATAATTAAAAACCAGCATATATGGAGCACTAAGTGTGCTGTTTAGAGCTGTAATAACTTGTTTAATCCTGACCTCACGTGGTAGGGACTGTCATAATCCCTTTATATAAGGTCACACTACATTCTATAAAATCTAGGTAATTAACTTATCACTGAAATCTTGCAACACAGTTTGTACTTAGTTGGGAAATGCTTGTATTTCAGCAAAATTTTAAATTTCATCTCTCTCCTTCTCACCCAAATACCAAAAACCATGCTTACATGGCAGTTTGGGTTTGGAACTCAGGCAGTCTGGGAGCTCCAGGAACTTCCTCTTCAACCAACATCCTTTATCTCAAGGCATATGGAAAGGAGATTCCAGAAAGTAAAAGCAGGTGACATTTGATTAAACCAGTGTTGGTATAACACCGCGTAAAAGTTATAATGCATAAAAGTTGGGCTAGAAATGAAAGAGGATGCTATTGCTAGAATTAATGAATAGTCAAGGATTTGGAATTGTCACAAAAAGAGTCTAAAAGGAAACATGGACTATCAACTCTACTTTTGTTTTAGCATGTGCATGTGTGTGTGTGTTAACATAGTTTAATACATCTCTATCAAAGTCACATCAACATCAACATTTTTTCCTGCTTATATAATAATACACAGTTGTTTCTTAAAAACTCAGAAAATGGGACCTCCCTGGTGGTGCGGTGGTTAAGAATCCACCTGCCAATGCAGGGAACATGGGTTCGAGCCCTGGTCCGGGAAGATCCCACATGCCATGGAACAACTAAGCCCATGTGCCACAACTACTGAGCCTGCGCTCTAGAGCCTGCAAGCCACAACTACTGAGCCCACGTGCCACAACTACTGAAGCCCGCGTGCCTAGAGCCCGTGCTTCGCAACAAGAGAAGCCACCGCAATGAGAAGCCCGCACACCACAACGAAGAGTAGGCCCCGCTCACTGCACCTAGAGAAAGCCCGCGCACAGCAACAAAGACCCAACGCAGCCAAAAAATAAAACAATAAAAATAAATAAATAAAAATAAAGAACATAAACATTAAAAAAAAGAAACTCAGAAAATAACAAGTCAGCCTTTGAAGAACAAGTGAACACACACATATGAAATATGGTTGGAGATTGTCTTTAATCATTTTGGAATTTGAGGATGCTTTCTCTTTTTGCCACACTGCAGATGAAGAGCTTAGAATTTGATAAATTATAAACCTAATGAGGCTTCTAACTCCTCTAGCCACTCCTTAGCTGCCAGGAAATGATCATTGTTACTTAATTATAAGATGAAACTAAACATTGAGAAATGCTGAAAGTGATCTGATTGGCCAATATTCCAAGGACTAATTCCACAGGCATGCCTTCCACATACCAATTAAAGCTGTATCACCCATAATTAGATGCTGCATGCCGTTGACTGTGTTCTATGTTGTCATTTTCAGATTCAAACAACAAAAACAATTTCAGTCTAGGGCACTTCCAATGACTGCTAGGTTGTTCTAATTTAGAGGATAAGCACTCCTCCTATGGGCTGATTACTCCTCATATTTTCACTTTGACCACATCCAAGAGTCTGTCTTAAAGATAATAAAAGCAACCAATCAATCAATCATCCAATTTAGCTGTCAGGTAGAAAAATACCAAAGAGCTTTCCAAAAGGAAAGTTTAGATGTACGACATTTCATTTTGATTTTGAGGGGCAATTCATTACTGTCTACCTGTTTAACAAATACCCCAACCATTAGGAACCCAAGGGGAAACAAGTTGGTAATTATTTAATGGACATCCTGTGTAGCTTTTTTCACAGGAAGTATAGGTAGAGACTCAGAAGCAGGCTTTTACTTCATACCTGAAATTACTACTACTTTAAAGTCACTTTTCCTAATAGGCCTAGCCATCCCATTTGCCTATAATTTCCCAAGAATTATAGTCTCTGAATTCACTCCTGGATGGGAGGAAAGATAGTTCCATATAATATACAATTTTATTTAAGTAACCAGTAGTTTTCAAAAGAAAGAAGATATTACAGTGCTTTTCTGAATGGGCATCCTATGTCATGGAAAGATGGGCCTGGAAGGGTTGAACCCAAACACTTACACATGCACTAGATAGAGAAAGCCTCTCTGTCTTGCATTGTTTTTCTAGATCTAACGAAAACATAAGGATTGAGGGCCTGGCCTCAGCCTGGTAACGTAGTCAGGAATGAAACCTTGGTAGCAAAAAATGAGGACAACAGAAGAATCATTATGTTTAGGGGAAGGAAAGATCTCAAAAAAGAGAGACTATTCTGAATAACTCAGGCTCCTTTTCTCTTTTTCTGGTGTGAAATTCAATGTTTCCTTTCTCCTTATAGCCTCTACAGAGGGTGATGTCATTCTGAGAAGAAGCATATGCTCAGGGGCTTTAGCAGCTGATGCAGCCTCACAGCCGCTGGCCCCCCTGACCAATGAGAGTCTTGCTAAAGGAGAAACAAACTACGAAGGTAGAAAATTCTGCCCTGAATGACGAATCTACGTATTCTAAGGGTGATTCCGAGCTTTAGAGGTTGCGGGAATGTCCTCAGTCAGAAGTGAGACGAAACCCTTTCAGTTGTTTGCACCGGGGAAACACCCTCATTATGAGGCCTAGGAATCATGAGTCAAAGCCAAGGACTGGACCTTGCGAAGTCCGTGTGTATTGTTGAGCCTTGAAAGGAGTATGCAAGGTTCTGGGTTCAGTGCCTCTTCTATAATGCCTTTCCCCTCCCAGGTCTCCAGGTCAGGTCTGGCAGGATTTAATGACTCCGAATCTCTGCAATGCAATGAGTGGCATCCGGATAGCCCAGGGGAATTAGGCAACACCACCCAACCTGCACTGGGATTGGAGGTTGGGTGGAGTGACTGGGAGCTGGACACCTAAGAGTCTGTCTTCTTGGGAAAGTCAGAGAAAGCTTTTGCCAAGCCTGTTAGGTGAGTCAACAAGAGACTTCAAGCTCTACGTTTGTCTAGCCTAATTTTTAAAAATAGCACGGAATGTATAGAAACTTCAGAAATGAATTGTCTGATATTGCATGTTTATATTTACCCCCTAAAAAGAGAGGTTGGTCGGTTGATGGCTTACTGGTTATTTTCCGTGCTTGGGTTGCCTTTATACTCTTTGCAAAAGTGTGAAAGAAATCAAAAATACTTTTAGTGACAATCTTCTTTCAAGAGACGTAGTTAAAGCTTAACTGTCTAGCATACAATGTGACCAGGCCAAGTGGGTTTGACACTTTAAATACCATGAGTCATCCATGAAGATCCTTCTCATTTTCCTGAGTCGTCATCTACAAAACTTTAACCCTGAGGAATAAGGTGACATGGCTGAATCTTTTTTTTAAACAAGTTTATAAAGATAGACATGAAATGATCCCTTCAAATCTGTGCTTCCCTTGCAGTCTGATGATAGGAATCAGTCCCCATGGAGCAGATCAAGAGAGATGGTATATTTACTACTTCTGAAGACTCTACAGCTTTTGCCCACCCAAAAAGTGACCTAACCTCTTGAGGAAGGGGGGCATTAGGTCATGAGTGGCATAGACCCACCCAGAACTCCCATGGACCTAGGAGCCCGTGCCTCTGTAGAAACTGGAATGGGCTCTAGGGGAAGAGGGGGAGGGCAAGAGAATAACCGTTGCCCACGCATTTATAAGGCAGTACCTTTGCAGCAGCCAGAGCCAGATCTTTGAGGGGGGCGGTTTCAGAAACTACCTTAACTTGGGTCTCAAAGAACTGCTCACACCTTTGGCAGAAGGTTCTGGTTATAGGGAGGGAGACGTTCTAAACAGAAGCCCATAGCCCTGTACTGAGTACCTAATAAATCCATGTGTAATTCGACTGTCCCTACTCTTGAGGGGTGTGCATTTTGTTGAAGAGCCCCTGGAATCACCAAGCCCCCGGGGAAATGAATGTTTCTCTGAGGAGTACTTGGGGGTCTCTGGTTTGCTTCCCACCTGCTGGCCGTCTCCCCTGGTCCAGCTCGCTGCCTTTCCACACCCACGCAGAGCCTGTTACTGCAAACTGGTGTTGAGGCAACGAGGCGGAGAGGTGCTCCTGCACTGGGGAGTGCTGTAGTTTTACAACCAGTGCCAGCTCCGAGTGGGTGGTGAGTAAGAGCCTCTTCCTCTTCCCTCTGGGCTGTCCTCCCCTCCCGTACCAGTCTTGCTGCTGGCCTGTTTCGGATATGGTGCTAAGCAAGGGCAGCTGCCTGGCTCAGATGTTATCCGGGCTTGGGACCCCAAAGTTGAGAAGGCAGCAAAATCCGTAAGTGAGGGCGGCATTGGCCTCTGTTTCCTATCAGCCAGCGTTCCTGCGTGAGGGCTTCTGGGGAGAGGTGGCGGATGCGAAGGCAGTAATACAGCAGAAGTTACTCTTCCTTCCTCCATCAGGTACATCAGAAGTGTTGTGTGGCACACAAGAGCGACGTGGGTGTTGAATGCGTCTTCCAGTGACCTGGGGGATGATTTTAGGTTAGATGCTCATTTCTCTAAGAGAATCTTATTTCTGGCCAATTTCTTTTTTTTAAATAGAAATAACAGCTGCTTGTTCATTCTTATGTTTGAACATTAAAATATAAGAACGATTATGGTTATCCATACTTTACTGGACATTTATTTTGCCATTTTTTATTCAGCTTATGAGAGTAGTATTTGTTTTAGATTTTAGCTGCTCTTTTGTGTACATCGCTGACATATTTGTCAGCTGCCAGATTATTACAATCAGATATAAAGAGGAGTTTTCTTCTAGAGGGACTTCCACAGTTCATGCTCAAAGAATTTGTTTTGTATACTCTGCAGGGGAAAAAATGATTCATTGGTGTCTTTGTGTGTATGTGTGGTTTCTTTCTTTCTTTTTTGGTAGCTGTGATCTACAAAGTTTCTGCATCTTCAAGCATAAAGACGGATTTCTCATTTTGTAACGTGAGTTCTTTTCAAACTTGTAGTTTAATTGAATCCAGCTTTGAGTGACACTTTAGAAAATGCTCTCCCGCATCAGAAGTGCGTCTCCAAACCAGGTGTTCTTCGTGCTCACCTGCTGGTAGTGTTTGATTAGCAGCCAGCTACACCCCGGTGTTCTGATTTGTGCCAAGTCCATTCAATATACGGGAGTCTGTGCCTGAGAAGACGAGTCATGCTCGTTATCCAGACCTCTTCCTTAGAAGAAATGCGCCAAAATCACAGAAGCAGAAAAGCCAGAAACGGTATGAGGCTTGATATTGATGGACCATAAAATCAGAATTTCACCTCATAATATTGCTTTGTTCTTGGATACATCATCTCTTCCAGCTATGAGCTCACCAACCCTTGTTCTATCCCTGGGCCAGTTGGCATCCCTGCCATTCTACAGACAGAGAATGGGAGATACAGCTGGAGAAGCCAAATTGCCCCCAAGCCAGGAGATCTCGCTAGAATGGGGAGCCAACTCCCTTGACTCCTCTCCAGCCCCTTGCTCTCTGAGACAGCGGAACTTGGAAGAGAGAGCTAGAGGCGAAGCGGAAACTGACAGTGTAGCCTGAAAGCAATCAGTATTTGAATTATCATTCAGAAGCCAGGAGAAACCAAACAGTGGGGCAAACAGTGGAATCTTAAATGGAGATTGGGAGAAGACAGCAGGGAAGAAGGTTAAAAATAAGGCATTTTGGGATCTAAGTTCAAGAATGTAGGGAATATGTTGGAAGATCCTTTTTATGCAGGCCGAGATGCCTCCGTTAACTGTGGGCTGAAATATGCTAGGTAACATCTGGCATACAGAAAGCAAAGAATGTTCTCCAGTAGGAAATGGTAATCAAAGTAAAGCTAATGCATAAGCTTAAGTCATTAATTCCGTAAATATTTCTTGAATGTCACCCTTGAGCCAGGTCCTGTGACATTCATCGTTGTAGCCTCACCGCCTATCCCGTGGTAGATAGATAAGATGAATGAACGGATTGATGGATAAGTGGACACACATTGTCCAGGGAATTTTATTTTAAGGATTTCCTGTTTCTTCCCTGCTCTTCCTCCCTTGGGACGTCCATATCATCCAACAAAGACTCCTGCCTCACCCCTCCTAGAACCACCCACTCACAGGAAGGAGAATTTCTTTAATGAAGGCAAGTAAACATGGGCCTGTGTGCTCACAGTGGGGAAGCCGTTATGTACTTTTACCCAGACTGAATGTGGGAAAATCATGTCAGGAAGAAGTTCACACCCTAACCGACTCAGTGGTGTACTATTTGCATGTGTAGGCTTCACTGCAGCAAGTCCCGCAGGTGTTATGATCTCTGGGTCAGGCAATCAGAGCAAATTTGCCTTTGTGGTCTCCAGAGCTCTACCACCCTTCATCCACTATCTCTCGGGCTTGCCTCCTAGGATCCCAGCTTCGGCTCAGACCTATGCAGCCAGGATCTAGGAAAGGCACACCAGGCACCATTATTTATTGAATGCCCTCAATGCATTGGCCTCAAACCAAATGCAGAATTAGATTACTGTACCTGACCAGTTGGTTCACGTTTTAAACAAATAAATGGGCGGATAGAGGTGAACGAAGTAGCAGGGAAGGTGGAAATATACTCCAGGGAGAGGCTGGTGCCAGAGCCTGTCATTTTGAGACCTTAAGTAGGACAGGGTCTTAAAGTATTTAAGATCCAGCTCCATGTTTTTGATCAACCAGAGGAAGGGCAAATTTGGTTGGGAGAAAGAAAGATAAGCCCTTCAACAACACTTCAAGCCCTTAATGTTGATTCATTCTTTTGTGGTTGTCTCTGTCTTTGGGCCACCACTGTACCTTGCATATGCCTCTGACAAAGCACGTGGGCAGCCATAGCCAAGCTATCATTTGCTTACTTTCTGTCTTCTCTGATAGAACATGGGCTCAATGAGGATAGGGACTTTGTATTCTTCATCTCTGAACTCCCAAAGCCTGATCAATAAATGCTTGTTGAATTTACATATGATACCAGCCTCAGTGACTGTAATTGAACCTCCAATGAGAGCTTGGGCCAGGATGTCAGATGCTCTAGGATTTCAAAATAGAGGTAACTGTGGATTTGAGTGGTCAGACAGCTTTTCTTGAGTCTTGTATTACTGACTGGGATCTTGCACTGAGGGGATTAGGAATGGGGGGGTGGGCAATAGCCTGAGGCAAAGGCTCAGAATCAGGGGTGCTCTGTGGTTCTCGGGGAACAGTGCAGCTGAAGCCACTGTGGTCTGTGTTTGATATACCGTGTCACATATAAGAAAGGTGGCATGGGGGGGGGTCAAGAGATAAATTAGGAATTTGGAATTAACAGATACACACTACTATATATAAAATAGGTAAACAACAAGGGCCTACTGTATAGCACAGGGAACTATATTCAATATCTTGTAATAAGGTGTAATGAAAAGAATCTGAAAAAGAATATATATATGTATAACTGAATCACTTTGCTGTACACTTGAAACTAACACAACATTGTAATTAACTCTACTTCAGTTAAAAAAAAAAATGTAGGATGAAGCCAACGTATGAAGGGACAGGTGAAGGTGTTTGACATTTAACCTTTCAACAGTGGGAAACTACTGAAGCCATTTAAGCCAAACTGTAAGAGATAAAAGGAAAGCTCAAAAGAGCTGAATCCAGCAATGCCAGGAAAGATAAGTTGGAGCGAGAAGCCTGTGTAGGAAGATATAGCAACAATCTACGAATTAAGTGATAAAATTCTGGTCTTAGAGAGGTGGCAGTGGGAATGAATTTCAAGATTCTGGGGCGTTTGTTGTTTTGAGATAAAGGTATCATTCGGATCCACAGTTTTCTCTAAATGAAGAATAAAATAATGACGGCCAAACTCTTTATTTAGTGCTTACTATATGCCAGTCACTGTTCTAAGCATTTTACATACAGTATCTCAGTTCATACTCACAACAACCCTTTGAGGTACTACTATTAGTCCCATTTGACAGGTCAAGTAACTGAGGCACAGTGATCAAGAAACTTGCACAAGGTCCTACAGTTAGTAAGACATAGAGCCAGGATTCAAACCACGACGTAAGGCCGCACAGCACAAAGTGTACCACAAATACCTACTTCAATAGGCTCATGGGCAGATTTATGAAAGAGGTTCTAAAATGTGATGTGTGTTGTCATTTTGAAAGGAGAATAAGAGAAGCATTTCCTGCCTCTGCTTATCTCTTGTCACTATTAATTGCCTACTCCAGTTTAAGGTGATCAGTATACAGTACAATGTAAAATCTGTAATAGGATGATGTGTTTTTTCTTTTTAAACATTAATTTTCCTAATTTAAAAATGAATAATATTCTTTATAAACATCCAAATATTACAGAAATAACAAATATAGAGTGAATGTCCCATACAGTCCTAAATTGCTCCCCAAATCATTATCCATTGTTGGGTGGAAATTCCTCCAGCTCTTCTCTTTTATAGATGCTGACATGTTACCATCATGTATGTTAATAGTAATCCTTTTTTCCCATAGGTGATCACACTGTGGTTGTTGTTGTTTTTTAATATTTATTTATTTATTTAGGCTGTGCCAGGTCTTAGTTGTGGCACGCGGGATCTTTAGTCATGGGGTTGCGGCATGCGGGATCTTTTTTTAGTTGCAGCAATGCGAACTCTTAGTTGCGGCATGCATGTGGGCTCTAGTTCCCCGACAAGGGATCAAACCCGGGCCCCCTGTATTGGGAGCATGGAATCTTACCCACTGGACCACCGGGGAAGTCCCAATCACACTGTTTTCTTTTTTTTTTTAATATTTATTTATTGATTTATTTAATTTTTGGCTGCATTGGGTCTTAGGCATTTGAGACCCTCCGCTGTGGCGTACAAGCTTCTCTCTAGTTGAGGCGCGTGAGCTCAGTAGTTGAGGCGCGTGAGCTCAGTAGTTGAGGCGCGTGAGCTCAGTAGTTGAAGCACGTGGGTTTAGTTGCCCTGTGGCATGTGGGATCTTAGTTCCCCAACCAGGGATCGAACCCGCATACCCTGCATTGGAAGGCAGATTCTTAACCATTGGACCACCAGGGAAGTCCCGATCACAATGTTTTCTAACATGTGTTTTCATTTAATAATTTTGGACATCTCTCCGTGTCAGAAAATACACTTTCATTTTATTTTCTTTAAAAGTTGTGTAGGATTCACTTTCACTTTCAGCTGCCCCAGTCTGGGTTCATGTTCTTTTCCAATCAGCAGAGCCACAGGTCTGATGTGACCTAGATTCTTACCTCAATGCCGCTTTTGTTCCTTTTGTGTCTTGGACAGGACTCAAGGAGAAGCAAGCTCAAGAGGGACTCGGTTTTCTGTTTCTGTGAACATAACAGAAGCTAGCATTTCTCTAGTACTCAGGGTGAGCCAGCCACTATTCCTAGCCCCACTTTACAGATGAGGAAACTGAGGCCTAGAGAGGTTAAGTAACCTACTTGCTCAAGGTCATACAGTTAGAAACTAGAAAGTCAGAACTTGAACCCTGGCTCTTTTAACTCAAAGCCTGTGTATTTAGCACCATGCCATCTCTTCATCTCTTTTTCAAGTCTTTTACCTAAATGGATTAATATGAAGTGGTCTCCATAGCGTCATGTGGAGTTCAACTGTTGAGTAAGAGTTAGTCGGTAAAGATGAGCTCTGCTCCTTCTCTTTATGACACACTTTACAAATACCAGCATGAAAAGGGAGTTGTTGGAAGAAACACCTTCCTTTCTGCTGTTTCTCTCTCCATTCCCTCCCTGTAGGTCACTAGTTAGTCTGGGTTTGACCCACTGCCTCTCAACAGTCCCAGACGATGCCTCCCAGGGCTCGAACCTCATTTAGTCTCTCCCTTGCTGATGGGGGCCATGAGGGGAGAGCTGCTGAAGGTTCCTCGGGGGGAGTGGAGGAACCTTCTCCACATCCCAACTGGGTGACATGATGGCTGCAGAAAGCCTGCATCCATCCTCCCAGCACAACCCACACAGAAATTTCAGAAGAGTCAATTTAAGTAGATGAGTGTAGATAAACAATCTCGTGGAGCACACTTAAAGGGACTGTATTGTTTTATTTTGTTTTGTTTTGTTTTGTCTTTTGTCTAAGTGAACTAGACATGTTTAACATACAGTCTCTTTTAATGGAATAAAGTAACTCTTTCCTTCTCCTTGTGCTAGGAAAGCCTACACAAAGACAATACAAGATAAATCCTACATCCTGGATCCCTGAAACCATTAATATTTGAATTATTTGGTTGTACCTAATTTTGTTGCATCAGTGATTTCTCCCCAGGGCAGGCGTTTTCATAGAGCTTGAGAGTTAGAAGGGAACTGAAAATCCAAGCGGTTCAGTTTCTTTTCTCATGCATTTTACAACAGTTCCCTAGAGTGGTCCGCCAGTGTCCACCTGAACACCATCGGGGAAAGTGAACTCCTAAGTACCAAAGCAGACTATTTCATTTTCAGAGCACTTCAAATTACAGTGATGTTCTCCTTTATACTAATTCTATCATAACTTCAGTGCTTTCATCCTTCTTGGACCAAATAGAAGATATGAATGGTTTTTTCCACTTTACCACCTTCCAATCTTTTGAGGACAGTTAACATTTTTCTGCCAGGTCTCTTCCAGGTTAGTTAACCTTTAATTCTTTCACCTCTTATTTCCATGTTGGATCTAGAGACCTGGGCTGTTAGGAAGGTCCCTCTTCCTTGATTGTGTTCTAAATTGTCCACGTCACTCTCTTTTGTGGGTGACATGTAACACAGAACACAGTGCTTCAGGGAAAACTAGATGAGGACAATTGCTTACCTTGTTCTTGGTGGTCTACTTCCATTAGGTGCATTAAACTTAGGATTTCACCAAATTCTTCAAGAGAAGGGAAAGCTAAGGAACTTTATTCTGGAAAGTTTGTAGGGAAAAAAAAATCCCTTCATCAATTTATTTTTCTTCAAGCAATAATATAGAAAAAAGAAACCTGTGGACGTAGATTTTTAATTTTTTGTGTATTGTAGCATCTTTCTAATATGCCATTTTTTTTCATAATATTTATCCACAGTCCATCTATAAGATAGGAATTGTGTGGAAATAACTGTGTAGTAATGCTTAACTTCTCATAAGTGCCTGAGTGATGACTCATGAGGTACCAAACATTGAGGCTTCTTAAAAGTGTCTTGGTAATTAAAGAGATGAAATATTGTAGAGTATTTCTTTATATCAGTGATTCTTTGAAGTGGAAGGCTAGCCCCTTAAAGACTAGAATTTTTTAGCAGCTCTCCCCCTCCCCTCCTTACTGCTGCCCTGATGGAGTCAAGTTTCTGTGAATTCTTTCAGATCCTTGAAAGGTTTACGGCTTCCCTCCTCCACTTCAGGATTTAGGTACCCACTCCAGATCCAGATTAGTGTTTGTAACACTAGAAGAAAGTAAAGTAATAGGGTAGGTTTCCTTCAAAAAGCTTTTTTTGATTGTAAACTGTGTCCATGTATACATAAGATTTTATTACACTTTAGATTTTTTTGGAGAAACTACTGCTGGAATACACAAGACAATGTGTGGTGGGAGGGTACCTGAAGGTGGGAGAATACATTAGATGCCCTTGTATCATTTTCTAAAAAACGTATGATTGGGGTGTTTATATAGGAGAGTGTCACCAAAAGTTATTACATATAAGGAAACCACTGTCAAAGTTAACACTGCTTCTCAGCCATTGGTTAAATTTAAAAAGGAGGACAGAATCTTAAAGACAAATGAATTTTAAATCAAGGCCAACTAATTATAGCAGGGAATGTGTTGAATAAGAGTGGGTATATGTAATTACGTGGAACATTATATTGAAAATATTTAGGAGGTAATCACATGCCACCTAAACATTTGCTGGGGGATGAATCCACCCCCTGCAACCATCCCTTTCTGATCTCAAAGACCCACATTGACCCTGTAAAATGTATGATATGGCTTCCTCTTCTTAAAACGGTGACCTTTTCCAGGCCAATTAAAAGGTGCTGCTTTGAGGACATTGGAACCCAGGCTCAAAGGGATAAAAGGAAATTGAAACTTCTATTAAGACGAGCTAATGATGCCTGGAGCAGTTGGGATTAAAAAAGAACAAAGTCAATTTTAAAAAGATCCCCAAATCAAAGAGCTGCTTCTCTCATCAAATACCAAGAGAAAGCAAAATGATTTTTAATGAAAACCGGGGCAATGGAATCAGCCTTTTGCCTAGATCCTGGGACTTCAATCAAAACCAGTGAGAAGTTTTGAGTAAAATCCTTTGAACTTCTTGGGAAAAATGTGCTACATAAATTTAAGATAATGTCATGAAAGATAAACTAGCTTTTCTCCTAAATTAGATAAAATGATCCAGGAAGATATTAAAATGATAACAATAAAAAATAGTGTACATATAGGATTAATTTATAATTGATTCCTCATCTGACATAAAATAAATCTAGGGTTAAATTTTTACGTTTTTAAAAATTTAGATATGATAGACATATAACATTGTATTAGTTTTAGGTGTACAGCATAATGATTTGATATATGTATATATTGCGAAATGATTACCACAGTAAGTTTAGTTGACATTCATCACCACATATTCATACAATTTTCTTCTTGTGGTGAGAACTTTTAAGATTTATTCTCTTAGCAACTTTCAAATATACAATATTGTTAACTAAGTCACTATGCTGTGCATCACATCTCCAGCACTTATTTATCTGATATCTGGACGTTTGTACCTTTTGACCACCTTCACCCATTTCACCACCCCCCATCCCCCATTCCCTGTGTATAGCAGTCACCAATTTGTTCTCTGTATCTATGAGGGTTTTTTGGGTTTGTTTTTGTTCTTTAAAGATTCCACACATAAATGAGATTATACAGTATTTGTTTTTCTCTGTCTGACTTATTTCACTTGGCATAATTTCCTCAAGGTCCATCCATGTTGTCACAAATGGCAGGTTTTCCTTCTTTTTTCTGGCTGAATAATAATATTCCACTGTATGTATATACCACAATTTCTTTATCCATTCATCCATTGGTGTACACTTAGATTGTTTTCATCCGTTGGCTATTGTAAATAATGCTACAATGAACATGGTAGTGCAGGTAGTTCTATTTAAAATTTTTAAGGGGGGCGCTTTCCTGGTGGTCCGGTTGTTGGGACTCCATGCTTCCAATGCAGGGGGCACAGGTTCAATCCCTGGTCAGGGAACTGAGATCTCGCATGCCATGTGGCGTGGACTAGATAGATAGATAGATAGATAGATAGATAGATAGATAGTAAATGTTGTTTAAAGTAAATAAATGAATAATAAACATATTAAGGATCCTCCACACTGTTTTCCATAGTGGCTGCATCAATTTACATTCACACCAACACTGCATGAGGGTTCCCTTTTCTCCACATTCTTGCCAGCACTTGTTATTTCTTGTCTTTTTGAGAATAGCTATTCTAACGGGTGTGAAGTGATATCTCACTGTGGTTCTGATTTGCATTTCCCTGACGATTAGTGATGTTGAGCACTTTTTCATGTACCTATTGACCATCTGTATGTCTTCTTTAGAAAAATGTCTATTCAGTTCCTTTGCCCATTTGTTAATTGGATTGTTTGGGATTTTTACTATTGAGTTGTATGAGTTCTTTACATATTTTTGGATATTAATGACTTATCGGATATATGATTTGCAAATATTTTCTCACATTCCATAGGTTGCCATTTAATTTTGTTGATGGCTTCCTCTGCTGTACAGAAGCTTTTAGTTTGATGTAGCTCTACTTAGTTATTTCTGCTTTTTGGTGTCAAATCCAAAAATCCCTGCCAAGACTGATGTAAAGGAGCTTACCCCCTATGTTTTCTTCTTGGAGTTTTATGATTTCAGGTCTTATGTTCAAGTCTTTAACCTAGTGGTCCTCAACCTTTTAGGCACCAGGCACAGGTTCTGTGGAAGACAATTCTTCCACGGATGGCGGGGGGAGGCGGGGGATGGTTCAGGCGGTAATGTGAGCCATGGGGAGCGATGGGGAGTGGCAGATGAAGCTTTGCTCACTTGCCCACCACTCACCTCCTGCTGTGCAGCCTGGTTCCTAACCGGTCATGGACCTGTAGCAGTCCGTGGCCCAGGGGTTGGGGACCCCTGCCTTAATCCATTTTGAGTTGATTTTGTGTACGGTGTAAGATACTGGTCCAGTTTTATTCTTTTGCATGTGCCTGTCCAGTTTTCCCGACACCTCTTTTTTTTGGTTTGTTTTTTGGCCATGCCACAAGGCATATGGGATCTTAGTTCCCCGATCAGGGATCGAACCCATGCCCCCTGCAGTGGAAGTGCAGAGTCTTAACCACTGGACCGCCAGGGAAGTCCCTCCCAACACCATTTATTAAAGAGATTTTCCTTTCCCATTGTATATTCATGGCTCTTTTTCATAAATTAATTGACCATATATGTGTGGGTTTATTTTGGGGCTCTCTATTCTGTTCCTTCGATTTATGTGTCTGTTTTTATGCCAATACCATACTGTTTTGATTACAGTATATTATATGCTATAGTAATAGCTGTGTAATATAGTTTGAAATCAGGAAGTATGATGCCTCCAGCTTTGTTCTTCTCAAGATTGCTTTGTCTGTTTGGGGTCTTTTGTGGTTCCATACAAATTTTGTTCTATTCCTATGAAAAATGCCAATTGAATTTTGATAGGGATTGCATTGAATCTGTAGATTGCTTTGGGTAATATGGACATTTTAGCAATATTAATTTTTCCAGTCGATGAGTACAGACTATCTTACCATTTATTTGTGACTTCTACAATTTCTTTCATCAGTGACTATCAGTGTCTATATAGTTTTCAGTGTACAGGTCTTAATTTCTAAAATCTAGCATTTTGATGAGCTGTGATGTACACAATAAGTCATTAGGTGATTGCTGTGGATGGTAATTATTATAACCTTGATAGGTTGTTCACTTCTTCATACAGTTTATAATAACCCCATCTGTATTAGTCTGCTCAGTCTGCCATAACAGCATACCACAGCCTGCATGGCTTGAACAATAGAAATTTATTTTCTCACAGTTCTGGAAGCTGGAAAGTCCAAGATCAAGATCAAGTTTCCAGCACGGCTTGGCTTCTTGTGAGAGCTGTCTTCCTGGCTTGCAGATGGCCACCTTCTGTATCCTCACATGGCCTTTCCTGGGTGCATGCAGAAGTGTAGGAGGAAGAGAAGGGGAAAATGAGCTCTTTGGTGTCTCTTATAAGGACACTAATCTTCTTAAATTAGGGCCTCACCCATATGACCTTGTTTAACCTTACTTTCTTAGTGGCCCCTACCTCCAAATACAGCCATATTTGGGGGTGGGGTTTCAACATATGAATTTGGTGAGGGACACAGGCATTCAGTCTATAGCACCATGTAGCAATGACTAAGAGGTCAGGGAACTCTTGAGCTTGAAAAGGGGCTAGGCTTTGTACTGCACATGCACATCAGTGGGTAATGCCTTTGCCACTTAGAGGATAGTTGGGTGGGTAACTGGCAAGCCATCAGGAAACCTAAGAGCTGGCTAGTGCTGCATTTTCTGTTTGTTTAAATTCTAAATGAACTAACTGCCCAAGCCAAGGAACACCACATACTTGGCATGACCAGCAGAAGCCTCTTCATGGCACATTTACTTGAACGCCCTTAAGATATGTTTAATGGTACTGTAGCCAACGGGAAATTTTCTATCATAACCCATCATTTTGGGATGTTGGTTATTTATCCAGCAAATCAGGGCATTGGCAAAGGAAGCTTTGCAGAGTCCAACTTCACTACCCCTGAATTTCTACCTGGGTGTGGTTTTAATGGTGGATAAAACCATTATTTTAGAATTAAAAAGGTTTTCTAGAATAAAGCAGGTCACTCCTACTTATATTAGGACTCACAAAGCTACTTTATTGGGGGTTAGGGTTTCAACATATGGATTTGTGTGTGGTGGGGGGAAACACCTCATCTCAGCTTGGAAATTCTAGGCTGAATTAAGTGTTAAATTTAATTACAAAAAAGAAGGACACTTTGCTGTACACCTGGAACTAAAACAACATTGTTAATCACCTATACTCCAATATAAAATAAAAAGTTTAAAAAAAAAAGAAAAGAAAAAGGACACAGCCACTTCTGTGCCAGTGTGTATTAAGCAGAGGCAAACATATCCAGTGTTGGCAATCGGCTTAGCAGTTTAATAATTTGAGTTGATAAAGAAAAAAGGGAGGTGCTGAGACAAGAAAGATGGCTCTTCTCAAAAGCAAAAAGACGTCTGGACTGATAAGAGGGCAACTGAAAGAGGAGCTGAAGATAACCAGGAGAAACTGATCATAAATTTGCCTCAGCGTTCAGACAGGGGGTCGTGCAGCTGAATTATAGGCAGGGGTCACTCTGGTGAATTTAGAACTTACATCCTGGTTTTTTTTTTTTTTTAATTTTATTTATTTATTATTATCATTATTATTATTTTTTTTTTTGGCTGTGTTGGGTCTTCGTTTCTGTGCGAGGGCTTTCTCTAGTTGCAGTGAGCAGGGGCCACTCTTCATCACGGTGCGCGGGCCTCTCACTATCGCGGCCTCTCTTGTTGCGGAGCACAGGCTCCAGACGCGCAGGCTCAGTAATTGTGGCTCACGGGCCCAGTTGCTCCGCGGCATGTGGGATCTTCCCAGACCAGGGCTCGAACCCGTGTCCCCTGCACTGGCAGGCGGATTCTCAACCACTGCGCCACCAGGGAAGCCCCTACATCCTGGTTTTGACACCTGTAGGCAACCTTCTCCACCATGCACCTCATCTCCAAACATTAAGTGGTAGAACATGCATGGTTGAAAAGAATTGCCCAGTATGAATAGGGATTCTGTAATTGATGGACTATGAGTTCCCTGAGAAGTGGGTCAGCCTGTGTCCCGTGTCACAGGCTACTGCCTCAACTGTGCTGTGTCAATGGCTAATAGAAAACTCACCTGACAGCTTAAAAGTTTTAATCGTTACATTTCCCTTATGATCCCAGGGAGGCCAGGCCTTCCTGGAGAGGGTGTTCAAGTTACGAGTTCATGCAACGTGTGAAATACATTTGAGAGTGTGTGTGTGTGTGTGTTTCAACAACACCATAGCTAGTGAACTAACAGATTTACCCATATGATTCAGGCATTCTAGCTGGTTGTTCAGGGACGCAGCCCTGGAGCAGGTAGATCGTGTGTGTGTTAGGAGAGAAGTGGGAGGAGAGGGCCACCCGTCATACTCTGTTGGTCCTGAGTAGGACCTTTGCTTTATGTAAAGTATGAGTGTAAAAGTAGAACCGAACTCCCTCAGGTCTAATGCCATGAAATGAGTGAATATCATGCAGAACTGCTCAACAAACTGAAAACAGTATACTGTACAATTATATGATGTTATATCAAGCATGATTATCATTTCTGTCACTAATGCCACTAAGCCGCCAGCATCAGGAATCCCGCCCATGTTGAGGTCTTCCATGTGCCAGACCCTGTTCTAGATCAGAATTTTTCAACTGTGGCTCTTACTAACCTTTGGGGCTGGATAATTCTCTGTTGTGAGATGGGAGGTGGGCCTGTCCTGGCCACTGTAAGCAGCATCCCTGGCCTCTGCCCACTAGATGCTAGAAGCACCCTCCCTCCACCCCCAATCGTGACAACCCGAATGCTTCCAGACTTTGCAAAGTGTCAAAATTGCCCCTGGTTGAGAACCACTGTTCCAGACACATGACATGTTTGAGATGGGGTGTGGCGTATGCACAGAGCATGAGCTGGGAGAATTCCCTGGCGGTCCAGTGGTTGGGACTCCGTGTTCTCCCTGCCAAGGGCCTGGGTTCAATCCCTGGTCGGGGAACTAAGATCCCACATCCCACAAGCCATGCAGCACAGCCCCCTACTCCAAAAAAAGAAAAAAAAAAAGAGCATGAGCTGGGCATCACGCTGCTATCTTCATTCCTTCATTCACTTTATTTCCTGAGCCCTTGCTCTGTGCCAGGAATGGTGCCAGGTGATGGAGATAGAAGGATAAAGATGACATGGCTTTTTCCTTAAGGAAAATATGAGGGAGAAACACTCATAAATAAATTGCCCATCAGTGGGGTAAATGCAGTGAAATACACACGCACAGGAGCTGGAAGCACATGATAACGGTCGGGGGACAGAGCTCCTGACCCAGTTTGGGAGGCATCCTAAGAAAGCTGGAGGTATCAAGGAAGGCCCCCCTGAGTTGTCTAGTCTGAGCTGAGTCTTAAAAGATAAGTCAATGGAGGAGGTGAGAACACTGAACAGAGGCATAATTCGGTGTTGCAACATTGAAGCATAAGACAAGATGCAGAGGTGAAAAGAAGCCTAGAGAGTGTGTGTATTGGTCATGTGCTAAAATCCTGGTGCTAAAATCCATATGCTAAATCCTGGGTAGGCAGACAGCATGACCTTGTTTGCCAATCTAAGAGCCTGTGCTTTGTTCTAGGAGGTGGGGAGCCATTGACAGGTTTTAAGTGAGGGAGTGGCATGCTTTTGTTTAAACCAATTGCTTTGGTTGCTATGCAGAGAACGGAGTTAAGGGGCACAGGAGTGAAAGCAGGGAGACCAATTTAGGAGGCCAAGAGATAATGAGGGCCTGAACTAGGGCCATGGAAGGAGGGGAGAGATTTGAGAGATCTTTCAGAGATAAGATGGCATGACTTGACTCTCTGGATATGAGAGATGAGGAAGAGGGAGCAAGCCAGGATGGCTGCCTGCCAACCTTGTTCTAAGGTGCCACTCTGAGGGTCTAGCATTTAGGAAATACTCAGTGAGCGTAAGCATTGCGTTATGCTCTCATATCAACAACTTCTTATCCCCATATTGCAGATGAGAAAATTGAAGCTCGGAGGGAAAAAGTGGTTAGCCCAAAGTCACACAGCTAGTAACCTGAGCTCTGTTTGATTGTCTAACTTCTACCCCATCCTACTGTGTGGCTTTAGCCTAAGTGTGGATTAAACTGGTGAAAATGACTTCACTCAGAAAGAAGTGGACTTGGCTTTTATGCTTGGGAGGTGCTCAGTATTTACTGAATATATATATGTATACGTATATATATATTTGGCATCACCATTAAGTTCTGGGCCAATGAGAGGACTCTAGTCCTATTGTCATTTCTATCTGAAAATATTAAATGTGACCAAGACCAGACTGTTGGGCAGGAAAGGGGGATGATTGTTACCGGACTAAATGTTGAATCTTATGGATGTTGTTAAGATAAACACAAAGAAATTCCTGTGTTACTTCTCTCTAGGATTGCTCCCTTAACCTTTCCTTCTCCAAATCTAGACTTCAAGGCTCCTAGAAGAACCAGCACACAGAAGTATAGGATTAGTTGCCCAATTTACTTATATTTTAAGGAAGTGTCCCAAAAGGCCAGTTAAGCCTGTCTGACAGCAGTGACAGGTCTCATCGTCAGAAAATCCAAGGATGATTATAGCCTATGACCTGTGACAGCTCTAAAGGCATTAAGAATTGCCAGGGAATGCCACTGGGATTTGAC
Source organism: Balaenoptera acutorostrata (assembly GCF_949987535.1). NCBI lineage: Eukaryota > Metazoa > Chordata > Mammalia > Artiodactyla > Balaenopteridae > Balaenoptera > Balaenoptera acutorostrata. The sequence goes on along the minus strand of NC_080068.1, from coordinate 49,771,198 downwards.
TCTCGGGCCATTGGAAAGCACGGGGGCTTTGTTGGCCAGTGGTTGTGGACTTGCGTCCATGCTGTCCCTTGTCAGCTATAAACTGGAAACGCCACTTACCTTGCTCAGCCCCAATTTCCCCATATGAAAAAATGGAAATAATATTTACCTTAAAGAGCTGTGAAAAGTCTAACACAGTTCCTGGTTAATACATTTATTGATGCCTTTGATCATTATACAGGTTGGGGATTAGAAGTTCCTTCCAAAACGTTATGCCAGGCCATTGATGTGGCGAGAGGTCTCACTCTAAGTATCAGTATATGTATTTTTTAAATAATTTTGCACATTAATTGTGAAAGGCAGTCATCTAGAGTGAAAGAAACACAATATTTGAAGTGGTTTGATTCATTTTGTCAGCTTTTCCCCTGATAGGTGACAGACACATTTATCTATAGCTTCCCACTCTATTCAAAGCTATTTGCCTTAACTTAACCTGAATGTACCTGCTCGTTACTAGCTCTAAAAATTAAAAATGGAATATTAATTTCTATCTCTTTTTGGCATTCTGACCCCAATTCCAATATGTGTGGGGGACGGGGATTCCAACAAGCAATTCTCTGTCACCAGGGTGTCTGAGAATTCAACTCAGTTCTGACACTATGTAGAGATGGCATCAGATTCCGTAGGTTAAGGGAAGATTCCATAGGTTCATTCCTGCAAGACTGAACACACACTTCAGAACTAGACACAGCCCAGGTCGTTACCTGTGCTTCTGACCTACACACTACAAATTGGAGGTTCCGATGACCCCCCCCCCTCCCACTCTGGATGCCAATCACAAGTCCAGGTTGTTACCTGTACTGCTGACCAACTGGCTAGAAATCAGAGGGTCCCACGACCTCCCCCTTGGGTTCAATTAATTTGCTAGAGTGGCTCACAGAACTTAGAGAAACATTTTACTTATTAGATCACTGGTTTATTGTGAAAGAATATAACTCAGGACAGCCCGATGGAAGAGATGCACAGGGCAAAGTACAGGGAAAGGGCATGGTGCTTCCACGCCCTCTCCAGGTGCTCCGCCCTGCCCAAGCTCCACGTGTGCACCAGCCCGGAAGCTCTCTGAACCCTGGCCCCCATCCTTTTGGGTTTTTATGGAGGCTTTATTGCATAGGTCCGATTGATTAAATCATTGGCCATTGGTGATTGAAGTCAACCTCCAGGCCCCCTGGGTCTGGGGCTGGGACCGAAAGTTCCAACCATCTCATCACAAGGTTGTCTCCACTGGCAACCAGCCCCCACTCTTAGGTGCTTTCCAAAAGTCACCTCATCAACCAAAAAAGAGACACCTTTAAGCTCCCATCACTTAGGAAAGTTCCAAGAGTTTGGGAGCTGTGAGCCAGGAACTGCGATCGAAGATCTGAAAGATAGAACATATATATAAATCACAATATGGTACCATCCACTTAAAATAGCTTCCCTTTGGTTCAAGGTGCGCTCTGCTCTGTTAAAGTAACCAAGCAGTGAACATGTTGCTGTGCAAAGTCCCCTTGGGGTTGAGATTCCGTTTCTATGGTGCAACAGTGACATCCATTGGCCTGTTGCACTAATTATAGAGGAAACCTGTTTCTCAGCTCTGTGACTATTGGGTTTCCAGTTACAGACAGACATACGAAGAGAACAGACCATCTCCGGGCCCAACAGGTAAGTCAAGCACCTGGCCTCCTGCAGACTGGGCTGGTTTCAGGATCCTTTCCAAGGACCCACGTTCTCAGGTCACTGCCACCTGGGTCTTCTCTTGTGGTCGTGTGGGGCAGTCCTGGAATCAGTCCTATCTTTGTAGAGTTCAGTACATTCGTGGGGCTCTGGGGAAACCATTGGTTTGGGATTCAGATATGCTTCTGAATGCATAAGCCAGGGCAACTCCCTTCGACTCTGAACCTTTTCCACACAGATGAAGTGAAGCTGATACCTATACCTGTCTGAGAGTTACCAAGGGCTTTTCCACACATTTGATAATAAATCCCCACAATCACACAACAGTTGCGAAAATTAGGAAAGTACAAATCACATCTGCTTAACACCCAGCAGACTGTGGGGATGGGAAGCTGGCCACCCAAATGACAGGTTTTCAGACCCCCAGCCTTGGTGATTTGTGTTCCCTGCCCTAGTTAGAATTCACCAGATTGTTCAGAAACTCTTGCTTCATTTCTGAAAGGACCTTGGGGGGAGGTTCTAAAGCTAGAAAAGCATAGGAAAGGTTATGTGGCTGGATTTGAGATTGAGCAATGAGTGCGTGCCTTCATGTAGAGAAAGAAAAATCAGGGCTGTTTTTCATCTCCACAGAGAACGTTAACAGGAAATAGCAAGACTAGAAATCTTTATTTCTACCAACTATGTGTCAGATACTCTGTTAGGCATTAAGAATAAAGGATAAATAAGACAAACCATGGTGTGCCCCCAAAGACCTTGTTTTCAAGTGAGGGACACAAACTAGGAACAGTGAATTCTAATAATGTAGTAGGAGTTCTGTTAAGCATTCCTGCAGGAACCCCTTCTAAGCCTTTGGACGGAAAAATGGGTGAATAGTCTCAGTTCCACCCAAAGCCAAGATATCAAATACTTCTCAGTATCAAAATCAAGCAGCTTGCAAAACTGACAAGTCAGATACATTATCACTTACATAAAAGAACAAAACCTATGGATTCAGTGGCGCTTTGTATCATTTCCAAGTAAAACTTTTTTTTAGAAATAATTAGGGGATTTGTAACTAATTTCTGATATATGTAGCCAAACCCACTACTGACTCACTGGTAAAGCTTTTTCAAGTCATTGTTATGATTAAACAAATCAAAAAAAAACACCTCACCCAAGGAAGAATCTCATTGAGATGCCATTCCTCCCTCTCCAGTTGACTTCCTAACAGGAAGGTTCGATTTCAGTGCCCGCTCTTATTAAATCATATCATTTTAACTCTCGTTATAAACACGCCAGGCTCCTTCAGCCCACCTCTCCTCCCGCTAACCACAGCCTCCTCATGTGACCTTGCTGACTTTTCCCCTCCGGAGAGGGCCAAGTACCTATCACTTCCTGTTTACCAGTGGAACTTTCTAAGGACAGAGGCCAACAGACCCAAGACACCTTGCCAAACAGATGGCCCCACTACTTTACATCCCTCTCCCTCCCTCCCCCCCATACCACTGTCTAACCATTAGAGCACCTTAGAAAGAGTGCAGCCCATATCTTAAAGCACAGCTTCTCATATTGGTCATTTTGGTTTAGACTCACGTCAGTCAAACTGAGAAAATTTTAGCCTACAATTGTTGGCTCTGTTTAGAGTCCTTTCCCAAGTACCAAAGTATAAGTCTGCCGAATCCAGTGAAATGTCTATGGGCTTTGAGAAGCCTTTCCCACCAAGTAAGAAAAGATGAGTTTACACAGATATAGAGAACAAACTAGTGGTTACCAGTGGGGAGAGGGAAGGGGGAAGGGGCAACATAGGGGAATTAAGAGGTACAAACTATTAGGTATAAAATAAGCTACAAGGATATATTGTACAACACGGGGACTATAGCCCATAGCTTATAATAACTATAAAAGGAGTATAACCTCTAAAAATTGTGAATCACTGTATTGTACACTTGTAACGTATACGACATTGTACAACTATACTTAAGTAAAAAGAAGAGTTTATTTTAACTGTAGCAACCCATCCCCAGTGTATTATGTATTCCCCAGTGTGTTAATGCTAAAGAAACCAGGATTGTGGCTGCGTAGCAATATCCCCAGAGACCTTCAGGGCTCAGTCTGCTGGGTGTCACATGGAGGCCACCCCTGTGGGTTGCTGCCCCTTGGCCATCAGATCTGAGAGCTTGAAGCTCCTGCCCCATCTCCCTCACGTGGGAGTCTCAGGGCACTGCCACTTGTCCCTGAGCACCCGGCTCCCTTCCAGAGCCCTTCTTGCTTAGGTCGCTGCAACCTCATCAGCATCTTTGGCATTCACCTTTTAGCCTTTCGGACCTGGGCGTAAAATAAACTCATAGTTTTTTGCAGGACGATTTGAGTAAGTATGTGGAGTGATTTGAGGTCCTAAGAGAGAGTCATTAACACCTTAGTGATAACTAGTCTGTAACATACAGGCTTGAATGTTTTAAAATTTGTGTTTCAATATATTTTTTTTGAGAGATCATTTACAAACTGAAATGTATGCTTAAGTATTACAGTTCCATTATCAGGGTCCTGATAGGTGTATACACCTGTGTAATCTACACCTCTATCAAGATATAGACCATTTTCATCACCTGCAAAAGCTCCATGCCCCTTCCCAGTCCATCCCCCACCCCCAGGCATCCAGTGTGTTCAGATTTATTTCACCACAGATTAGTTTTGCCTGTTCTAGAGCTTCTTATAAATGAAATAACATAGTATGTACTCTTCTGTGTGGTATTTTTTACTCAACATAATGTTTTTAAACTTTATCCATGTTGTTGCTTATATTTATTGTTTAGCCATCCTCCTGTTGATGGACATTTGGGCTGTGTCCAGTATGGGGCTATTATGAATAGAGCTACTATGGATATTAGTGTCTAAGACTTTTTATAGACCTATGTTTTCATTCTCATGGGTGAATACGTAGGAGTAAGATACTGGATCATAGGGTAGATGTATGTTTGCCTAATGAGAAACTTCCATACCATTTTCCAGAGTGGTTGTACCACCTTACAATCCAGTTCCAGTTGCTTCACAACCTACTCAACATTTGTTGCTGGCAGCTGTGTCAGTTTTCTACTGCTGTGTAATAAATTATTGCAAACATAGCATCTTACAGCAGCACAAATGTATTAGCTCATAGTTCTCCAGGTCAGGAGTCCTACGTGACTCAGTTGAGTTCTATGCTTAAGGTCACAAGGATGAAATGAAGTATCAACTAGGCGGGGTTCTTCTCCGGAGGCTCTTGGGAAGAATCCACTTTCAAAAGTGTTCAGATTGTTGGTTCAATTCACTTCCTGTGGTTTCCTTACTGGCTGTCACTTAGAGCAGCTCTCTGATCCTAGAGGCAGGCAGCCTGAATCTTCTTCTCACATGGCCCCCTCTATCTTCAAGCCTGCAAAACACATTGATTCCTCACCATCCCCACACCCACCGCCATGCCCATGGTTGAAATCTCTCTGTCTTCCTTACTGCTTTTAGAAAGGCTCACCTGGTTGGGTCAGACTTACCTGGATAATCTCTGTATCTTAAGGTCATTTGACTTGGAACTGTAATTGCATCTGCAGGCTTCCTTCACAGTTGTACCTCAATTAATGTTTGATTGAGTAACCAGGGGACAGAAATCTTGGGGCCATCTTTAGAATTCTGCCTACCACAGCAGTGTATGGTGAAACTTTAAAACCAGCATCACTTTTCATTACCCAGTTGCTTTCAAAGCTTGAGATTTCAAAAATATTTTCCTCCTAAAGAATCATACTTACTGTGGTTTCAATAATTATCCCTTACCACTTGTGTTCTATGCATTTATAAAACTCCCTGCATTTGAAAACATCTAAGTGCTTCCCCAACATTGAGTTTGACACCCATCCAACGTGATCAAATTCACTAGCTGACAATATTAAGACTGGAACACTTGGCCACAGGTTAAAGTGATTTGACCAAGTTGATTTTTGTCATTTCCTGGTGCCCCTTATAACTGGTTGCAGAATTAAGAACTAATATTTTAATTTTGGTAACTAGAATAATTGAACTTAGGGATGAAAAGGCCCAAGAACTTTATAGGCCAACTGAAGATCAGAGAAATTGATTCACAGAGTTGGTTACTCAGAGATGAGCTCAGAGCCATGTCCCTAGATTCCTGGGTTGACTACCTTCCAGTGCCTTCTTGCTTCTCGAGAGGTATCTAATCCTGCAAGGGGACTTTGGGATTTGTTGATTTAAGTCACCATATAAATCTCTGGCAATCTAGAAAATATTTATTGAAAATAATGCATAGATTACAGTGTTTTCATTAGTTCCAAATAAAAATTTTTAAGCTAGCTAAATCCATCCAAGAAAAGTTGTTTTCTGTCAGCTTGAAACTAGCTGAAGGAGGGAAGGAGCCAGTGGAATTGAACTGCTCATCTTTAGATGCTAGGGTCTTAGTCCTTGAGTCTGTGCTTGAAATCTCATTGAACTTGGGGACTCTGCATTTCCTCCAGTAGAGAATAAAAGAATTGTGTACCTGACTTTCATGAATCTCTCATAAAGCCCCCATATTTTTCAAGATGAATTCCAGACAAGCTGGTGGCAAAGTCACACAACTTGCCAAGTCAAGAATAGAACCTGGGTCACCCTGTGGCTTTATGCCAGAGGCAATGACCGGCAGCAAACCAGCCCAGTCTCTCCTGAAGCTATGTTTTATTTGGCCCACAGAATGGTGGATTTTTTTTAATTTGAAATAATTTCCGACATTTAAAAACTGGAAATTTTCACATGAAAACCCAGATGTCCATCGTTTTTCTTAGAAATTGGCAGCTCGAGGAACAGTGGATCCACTTTCTACAAGGTCCTTGAGACAGGGCATGCGCACTCCAGGCACCCCAATCCCCGTGGTTCACTTCATCCATTTACCTTCTTGGTTTCTATAGGAATCTGAGTCATGACACCTGGTCTCACCCAAGCTGCCATTTTGAGGCACCTTGTCTGACTGTTCAAACAACTTCTTATCTGGGCTATACATACCAAATATGTCTGGCACTTGTTTCTGAGCAGTTGAAGATAATGAGCCAGATTTTCGAAATAGGTGAGCTACTTCCTGGCATTAATTCTGGCCATTTAAAAGAGCGTTTTCTCTGTAGGTCCTTAGTCAGTTACCCTGTGGGATGCTCAGCATTCACATAATTTCAAAAAGTACTCTTTTTCTAATGCGCTTGCTTAGTCATCAGGAAATTCCAACTTTATGTAAATGAGGCAGTTGGTATTTGTGAAGTCAAAGAGTTTATTTAGGAAAGCCACCTTGTCATCTAAAAAAACTTATGGACTGAATTGTGACCCACCCCCCAGACCCCCCAGATTCATATGTTGAAGCCCTAAGCCCCAATATCTCAGAATGTGACTGTATTTGGAGATAGGGCCTTTAAATAAATGCTTAAGTTAAAACAAGACCCTTAGCGTGGGCCCCAATCCAATCTGACTCCTGTCCTTATAAGAAGAAATTTGGACACACAAGGAGGCACTAGGGATACACATGGAGGAAAGATAACGTGAGGACACAATGAGAAGACAGCCATCTGCAAGCTAAGGAGAGAGGCCTCAGGAGGAAACAAACCTGTTGACATCTTGATCTTGAACTTCCAGCCTCCAGAACTGTGAGAAAATTCATTTCTGTTGTTTAAGCCAGGTATTTTGTTATGGCGGCCCTAGCTAACTAATAGAGCTTCCTAAGTTGTATTTCTTTGGAGGAACCTCTGTGTCACCTTATGAAATGTATGCAGTAAGTTGTTAATTGATAATTCTTCTTGAGTTTATGCAGCTAGAATCCCGAGTTGACTGACAGCTGTGATTCTTTAGCTGCACATGAGAAACATCTGTGGAGCTTTTAAAACTAACAATGGGATCGTCCCCCAAAAGTCTGACTCATTGCTTTGGGGTTGGTCCTGGGCCTCTGGCTTTAAAAGTCTCCCAAGTGGTTTGCAGGTGCAGCCTAGAGTGAGAATTACTGACTTAAGGGGAAGGATCTGCCTCTCTAAAGAGGGGCCTAGGCTTCTGCAGTTCTCACCTGGGATTCCACAGCTGCCCATGCCATCCAGAAATAGGTGGGATAAGTTTACTGCCTATATAACAGGACCTCTTAAGGCCTTGAGTAAAAATGAGCCTCTGCCCTTGGGCCTCAGATTAGTGGGACCCCTCAAGTCTGCAAGTGGTGCAGCTCTGCCTATGAGGCACTTAACTCATGCATGTGGCCTGGCTGGGATCCAGGGGTTTGGTTTTGTTTTGTTTTTTAATCTCTTATCTCCCTGCCATTGATATCGTGTTTAATTTCTTGTTCCACCTTCCATACCAGTTGAGGGTGGGGCATCAGGGAAGGTGTTCCAGGAAGCTGTGGCTTTCCCTCTGCACCCTGGGCGTAGTAGAGCTTGGAGTCCCACAGAAGAAACAGCCATTTAGAGGAGCATATTCCCAAGGCCCAGACCCATGTGGCTTTCCTTTTCCAGCAGTGGCGAGATTCAGGGCCTTCCCTGGAGTGCTGGACCGTTCTATGGATTTGGCATCTTCCTGCCACATCTCTTACAATTAAAGTGGTGTTTTCTGATGTTTATGGCTATTTAAGATTGCTGATTTTATTAACTTAATTCCTGGCAATTCTCAGCAGTCTCTCATGAGCCTGCTATAATGCAAATATTGCCCTGTTCTGGTATTTTCTGTGAGCTGCGTGCTCTGCTTGTGTTGGAGAGCAGTGGTGTTTTTGAGAGTCAGATACGAGTTAATGGAGCTAGGACAATGTTTACCCCTTCCTTCAAAAGCCCTCCCTGCCGTTGGCTGGTGTGTGTCTAATCTTTCTCTCTGCCATCAGGTATGACATCCTGACCCCATGTCATAACTTCATTCCCTGATAAGTGCTGTCTTGGTAAATTCGACTGTAGCGGGGCAGACCTGCCTGACCTGACGAACCACAGAAACCTTTAAGTGCATTACGAAGCTCCCACTGAACACTTTTATCACAAAAGCAAAGAGAACGGGGTCACTTTCAGGACCTCATGGATGAGTGGGAAAAGAAAGAATTTTATAAGGGACTTGGATCTCAAGTTTTGGTTGATTCAAAGTGGTATCACCAAAATCATAAAAAAGGGGAAAAAAGCAATTTGCTGCACTGTAGGTCTAGAGTTTAAGAAAAGTCCAGTGATACCCAGTGTCTCTTAAAGCTGGAGAAAGTTCTGGTGGCCTCACTCAATGCAGGTGGATATTTGTAATTATGATCTTAAACTGATCATGTGAGCACCTGTTATTCAAGTGATGATGTATTACATGCTTGCCTGAGTTAAAGTCTAGCAAAGATCTTCCAACTCTTATATCTTGAAATTTCTTGAAAGTAAATGCTGAGCAAGCAAGGACTGGAAAAGATATGTGTTACACCCACATTCATAGGGGTATTATTTACAGTAACCAAAGGTAGAAGCAACTCAAGCAAGTGTCCGTTGGCAGATGAATAGATAAGCAAAATATAACAGAATATGGTTCAGCCTTTAAAAGGAAAGAAATCCTGTCGTGTGCTACAACATGGATGAACCTTGACATTATGCTAAGTGAAGTAAGCCAGGCACAGAAGAACAAATACTGTATGATTCCACTTATATGAGGTACCTAGAGTCGTCAAATTCATATAGAGACAGAGAGTAGGATGGTGGTTGCCGGGGGCTGCGAGGCAGGGGGTTGAGGAGTTAGTGTTTAATGGCTACAGAGTTTCAGTTTGGAAAGATGAAAGAGTTCTGGAGATGGATGGTGGTGATGGCAGCACAATAATGTGAATGTACTTAATGCCACCAAACTATACACTTAAAAATGGTTAAGATAGTAAATTTTATGTGTATTTTACCACAATTTTTAAAAAATGCTGAACAAATAGAAGATATTATTACAATTATTATGCAAAGTGAGTATTTGATGTGATGTTTTCTGAATTTCTTCTTTGGTCAGATTTATATAGAGAAGAGCCAAAGTTACAGAGAATTGCTTTTATTATGCCTGAGAAGTCTTAAACATGAAGCAGACTGCTCAAAAAAAAAGGGCCTTTGATAGACATTTTGAGGAAGCTAACCTTCCAGACCCATGTGTCTGCTGCGTACTAGGCATACCCACTTCTCTCTCCCAGGCATTTGCCCAAAACTGAGGTCATCTTTCCCGTTAGAGCTGCTCCTCATCTGTTCTTCCCCATTTCGGTGAATTGTGTCATTATCCATCCAGTTGCCCAAGCCTGAAGTCTGGGCATCTTCCTTGAGTCCTTCATTTTTCTCACCACCTCCTACACGCAATCCAAATTAACAGGGCCTCTGTCTGTCCACTCAAAGACGTAGTTCATAGCAGAACCTCAAAAACATTATGTTAAGTGAAAGAAGCCAGGCATAAAAGATTACATATTGTATGAGTCCATTTATTTGAAATATCTAGAAAAGGCAAATGTATAGAGACAAACAGCAGATCACGAGTTGCCTGAGGCTGGGCGTGAGAGCAGGGATTAGGCATAAGGGAACTATTTGAGGTGATGAAAATGTCCTAAAACTGGATTATGGCAATGGTTTTAGTAAATTCACAACTCTGTGAATTTACTAAAAATCACTGATTTACACACTTTAAAAAAGTTAGCATTTTATTTGGGAAATAACTTAGATATTTTATATTGAATCAAATAGATTTACTATGGAAAAGATGCAAAGAAGCATGACTTTATATCAGGAAAGAGATTTTAAAGGTTTCACAAAAGATTAATAAGGCCTATTCACTCTGCTTCCCTAGTTGTTCTCCCTGTTGACCCCTCTCTTGAATCCTCTCTGCATTATCCTACTTCAGCCTATTTATTTGTTTGTTCAACAAATATTTGAGCACTTACTATGCGCCACATTCTGTTCTAGGTGCTTGAGGTATAGTAGGTAAACCAAGCAAAAAGCCCTGCCCTCATGGAGCTTACATTCTGGGGTGGCAGGACTATCACCTTCAGGCTATACTCCTGTGGCCATGTCCTAACTGGTCACTTGCCTTGCTCCCCTCCCATTGGTGGCCACTGCAGGCAAAGCAATCCTTCTGAAATGCAAATCTGATCTCATCCCTCTACTTAAAAACTTCCAATGCCTTCCCATTACTGCTTGGATAAACTTCAAACTCTTGCCCAGGCCTTTGTGTCCAGCCCCCTTTGCCACTTCCTTTTTTGTGCTACTCCAGCCATACTGATTTCTTTCCATTCCTTGGTCTTGCTGGACTCTCTTCCCTCCATTCTCTTTGCCCAGCTAACTCCCATTCATTCGCTAGACCTCAGTTTAGAATCCTGTCATAATCCCTCAGTTCCAGTTTAGGATGCCTCCCTGTGGTCCTCCAGCCTGCCACAGATTCCATCACACAGTGCCCATGGTATACTAGTTGCTCAATAAAACATGCATTTTAGATGCATCAACACCCAGAAAGGAACATCAGGGAGAGACAGGTTTAGCTGTTGTTGACTTTTCTTATTTGTGTGATGCTATGGCCTCCACACTTAAGGGAAAGAGTGTTTTTCAGAGTTCTGATCTGGAAAACATAAGCTTTATATACTATTTCCATTAAGGATACCATGAGAATGTCAAGATGATTTGTCCTTTTTTTTTTTTTTTTATTCAAACAGAAAGTCACAAAAATTATAATCATCCTCATCAGTTTGATTTGTCCCTCTTAAAAAAATAAAACATAGTAAAATTTTTTGGTCTCATTGTATACATGGGACTAATATTAATGAAGTGGTATTTGTATAAAGTTCTGAGCTCATTTAGCTAAAATAAACTAAGGTAATATATTTTCAGAGAGAAATAAAACAGAAAAAATTCTATCCCTGCTTCTGGCATTTAAGATTATTGCTTTAGCAGGCATACGTCTTAAATGTTTTGATCAGACTCTTCTTACTGTAAATTATTCTGTCACTTCAAGTTAGGGACAAAAAAGGAAATATCCTGTTTACTCCCTTCCCCAGCCTGTATTGATAGGACCAGTAAGCCCAAACTGTGTGGGAAGTTTCCTACTTTAAAATTTATTTACTCTCTGAAGAAAAGCTACTTGTAATTAAACCCATTATTTTTTTTAAAGCATACATGGGCTTTAATTTGGTGAGAAAAATATCCTTGCCATTAGAGGATTCTGCCTCATTACCTCTTATAAAAAAAAACCCTCCTCCCCAAATTTGCAGAACTAAAGGAAGCATAAATTAAAACAACATTGTTTTTTGTGGCTTTGATCAACAAACACCCATCTCCAAAAGAAAAACTACAAGCCAGGCCAGATTCAAAAACAGTCCCTTCCCTAAATTAAATCAGTCAATATAAACAGCTTAGCCTCCCAACTGGATAAGAAAGGAAAAAACAGGATGGGGTTGGGGGATAGGAAGGAGAATTTGGAAGGAAATTGAGTTGGGTTCCTTATTTTGCCTGTTGGCTTGAGTGTCCTTAGTTGTCAGCTCTATGAGTATCAGACTTTTGATTTGGAATTGAATAGTAAGGGCTTAATGTTGTCTGTTCTTTGGACTTAAAAAGCTTCTTTGCCATTACCCATTATACACATGTAATTTTTAAAATATCCTATTGGCCAGTGGTTCAAAAAGATATATTCTTCCAAAGAAAGAGGAAGATCCACAGTTTTCCTCTCTGCTTCTGCAAATGCTTATGTATTTCTCTTTTTTCCCCTTTTGTCCACATAAAGAGAAAGCATATCTATGTATAACTATGAAGCAGCTTGCTAAGAGAAAAAAAGGGGGAGAGGGCAGCCCAAGGAGCAGTCATGTATTTTTCACTTTGGAATATATTCGGTTATTTTCTTTTTCTTTTTTGTTCTTTAATTTTTTTTTAAGTTTTCAAAGTTTTAATTGTGGTAAAAAAAAAAAAACACATGACATCATATTTACCATCTTAATCATTATAAAGTATACAGTTCATTGTGTTAAGTATAGTCACATTGTTGTGCAACAGATCTTTAGAATATCTTCATCTTACAAAACGGGGACTCTATACCCATGAAACGACAACTCTCCATCTTCCCCCTTTAGTGTTGTTTTTAAACTGGAATTAAAATGATGGAGTCTTCTGATTCTGTATGATGTCCTCATTACCTCACATGTCAGGAAGTCAAAACTTTTAAGTGTTTCTTATGTAATGTAAGAGATACCTGTTTTCCATGAACAGTGATTACTTGTTTACATTTCTCTAGGTTACTCATCTTTTCCTCTCTCCTACACATTCTAAGATAGGTGAAGGAGGAAACAAATCCTATCCTTGAACCCTCAGCAGACTGGCCCCTCTGACTCTCCCCTAACATGGGGATCAAGGGTGAGTTGGCCTCTAATCACGTAGAACCATCCTCCTTACCAGAAGCATACATAAATTTCCAGAAGCCATTTCTTCCCTCCAACCTACATCCTCCCCCTTTCCCCCACTCTCTAGCAACTGGTCTCACGCTTCACACCAGCTGCCAGGGTCCCCACTTGGGTTGGCTCCAGTTTTCTGAAGCCCGGCAGTTAGTTAATAAGAAAACCAGGATGTAAATCTCTGGCTCAGACAGTTTCCTGTGGGGGAACTTTTTTTCCCATCAGATCTTTTCATTCCAGCTCATGAAGAGGAGACCAATGCTCTCTTCAGACACAAATGCAAATATAGACCAGAGATAAACAAGGTGGGGTGCAGACAGGGAGCAGGAGGGAAGCTTGAAGTCAGGACACTTAGCACAGGCTTTCATTCTTTTGCCTAAAACTCATCCATTTCATGAAGAGTTGGGATCTCACGTTGGATTTTTTTTTTTTTTTTAATAGCAGAATTCTTAATCTGGTAGTTCCAGCACTGATAGGGAAAAGATTCTCACTTGATAATTAGTAATATGAAATTTCCACTGGTATTTCTAAAAACAAGTTTTAAAGCACTCTTTGTTTTGTGAAGTCAGTGTAGTTCTAAAACTCTATGGAACATGTATTGGGGATCTATTCTCTACCATGCACTGCAATAGGCATGAGTAAGAAAGATGTGGTCCCTGCATTCTAGAGTCTTGCTGTCTGTCTGGTTGTCAAAACCCTGGACTATATTACAGCAGAGAAGGCTGAGGGCTGATACAGACTAAGGAACAAAGTCAGGGGACCCTTTTGAAAGTTCTATAAGGGATATGATAAGATAAATGAAACGCTCAGCAGAGCGCCTGAGACATAGTGTTCATTAAATGAAAATCGTTATTAATATCAATAATAGCATAGATAGACATTAGCCCCAGGAGTACATATAATATAGGGCATACACATAATAAAACAAATAATGCTTCAAAGCCATATATAGGCACCAAAAATTTAGTTCATAAATTCCAGGAGTTGGGGGGGAAAGCTAGACAGGTTGGGGAAAGGTTTTAAAAGACTAGGACTTACATAAACAAAGAGGGACAAAAACAACCTAGACTCATAAAAATGAGATGACAGGCATAGGTATAATGGCCTGGAAACATTAATTCACCCAATATCAACATGTGCTGTGCACGATGGGCATCAGAGATGAAGGAGGCATAATCCCTCTCCTGACACACCTAGTCTAGGAGGGGAGATTTTTGTTTAATGGCACCAATAGCTCTATTCAGGGTAAAATGTGATAAGGGCTATAGAAGATGACTGAATGATGTATTTTTGAACATTCAGAGGAGGGAGAAGTTGCTTTTGGTTAAGGATCAGAGAAGTTTCATTGAGAAAGGAATACGTTTTGCAGGTTCTGGGAGGTTGGCTAGAATTTCCTTAGTAGAGATTGGGGTTGAGGAAGGAATCTCTACCCAGACAACGGAAAATGTGAGTAAAGTGCCAAAGAGGGAAACCAAGGAGTGCTTGCAAAATGGTAATTATTGGACTCATTGACAGCCGAGTAAATGTGGATGGAATCAGGCAAAGTTAAGTGCCCTTCGTTTGGGAAAAACCAATTTTTAAGGGAAAAATATAGTAACTTTCCATTTACCCAGGAAAAAGAAGATCATTCTGGAGAGATCTGGGGCTTTGCTCATCCTCCATTAGACATATAGGCAAAAAGCATTTTTAAGTAGCTTTCTTTTTCTTGGTGCTCTGAATGGCAATAAAGTCTTTGCCTACAGACAATAGATGTTCCCACTTTCCTTCATCCTCTAGGAGACAGCAAAACCTCGTCCTCTGATTAAAGGGGTGTAGCCTGCATTCTCTTGGTCATGCAGGATGGTGTGAGAACAAGGCCTGGCCTTTGGAGTCAAGCAACTGCTTTGATTCTTCATTCGGCCCCTTCTACATTGTTGACTTTGGCAAGTTACGTAAAACTGAGCTTCGTTTTCTCTTCTATAAAAGAGGACTAGTAATAGCTACCTTGAGGTATTATTGTAAAAATTAGAAATAAATTATGTGAATCCTGAGGCATGTGTAAAGCTAATACTGGGCACAAAATAAATGGTGATTGTTGCTATTACTGATAGGCTATGCTCAAGCTCTTTCTGGTCTACCACTGAGAGATGGCAGCCAACAGCCTGCGAGAACCTCCCAGGACCCTGATATCTTATTGCCTTTGGCCAATAAAACCACACTTTGGACACCTCCCAAAGGTGCTGATTACAAGAACCTTAAAAATAAATTTTCTCTCCCATCTTATCTTCTGGTTCCTAGGCAGGCGCACTAACGCCTGCGGAATAGGAATATGCTGACATCCGGCTTGGAGAACAGTTTCATGAATACCTACTGGGAGAAAGTTGTGCTTAAAAGCAAATAAGCTGCAAAGTAGAGAAAAATTTTCCTCTTGCTGGAATCTACATGTGAAAGTATAAAATAAAACTGTGTGACTTGAGGCAAATGAAAAAGATCCTAGAAAATGAACTATTATGGTGTTTGGAGGCTAGAATCTTTTCTTAAAGCACATTGTTGCAGTTTTTAAAAAATAAGAGGGGACGAATTGGCTTAAGTCAATAGTTAACTGCCAAAAAAAGTAAACAACAGCTATATTTAATTTCTCTGTTTTTATTTTGAGAGCCAAAGATGCTAATACTTCAAGACCAATGAAGCTGCCAATTAGCTAGTGGAAAATTTTATTTTCAAAAATAAGTTTACAAATGAGGATAAGGTGATTTTTTTTTTAAACCTTAAGCACCAAATAGGATTGAACTCCTTTTGAAAAATATGTACACATTAAATACCATGTTGTCTAAATTTCAGTAGCAGTAAATCATCGAAGCAAGTCATTTACATTTCAAAAATTCCAATTGGTTTTACCTTAGCAACTTTTCTTGTTTTTATCTCTTGAAGTTACACTTCTGTAGCACCTTGGGTTGTTCTTAAAGCAGTGTATGGCAATGTTGATGTCATTTAAATATTTAAAATATTTATGTGTATTCAAGATTCATATAACACAATCTTAGGAAGAAAATCTAGTTAGTAGAATAGATGTCTTGTTGCTATGAATAAGATTCATGAGATGTCCTTTTTGAAAGGCCTAAAATTCTGATATAATGGAAAGACCAGAAATGCCAAATCACTGAGCAGTTAAAAAAAGAAGTAATTTTGGTTTTGTTGATTTTTGTATCGTTACGAAGAAATCACTGTTGGTTTCTTTAATGAATTCTCTTGGTCAGAGAAGCGGCTCTTTACGATAAATAAGTCAGAGGTTGGTAAGCAGTGGAATAACATGATGCTTTTAGACATTAAGACAGATTTCTGTAAACCATTTGTTCAATTTGTATGCCAGTGTATGACAGTATCACCTGTCTCTTTTTCCAGTTCTGCTTTCTCCTTATGTATTACATATGATCAGACTCAGATACCTCAACTCAGCCTTAAAACCCTCCACCTACGGCCCCCTAGGCATGCAGCTGTTTTCATCCCAAGTCTACTCTGCCCAGTCTTTCTTCCTTTTTATCTCTCATCTCCTGCACTATCTCAGTGGCTCTTTCTCCCCACCTGGTCACCGTGCAGGCTCTCAGACGAGGAAGCAGTTCTTGTTAAAACACAAGCTGCAAACCAATGACAGAAATTGCACTGAGTTCCATCCCTAAACTGGTGATGCTTCCCCTTCCTCACACCTCCCCCCACTCCTTATTTATCTTCATCTATATCTTCAGACACTTAGGCATATTTTTTCTGGAAAGAAACAAAAAAAGTTTATCGCTTCCATCAGAACATTTTGGATTATGTCCCAGAAAAGATTACAGTCCTCAGTTCTTATGCTTCTTGGCCATCATCAGTTCAGACACTCAGTTCCCTTGACAGAAAATAATGTTCACACTTCTGCGCAGGCCCAGGTTAGGCTGAGAATGCTGGCTGGCTCTGCCCTGAACGCCCTTGCCCATGCCACCTCTCCACTTTCCCGGTGACAAAGGACATACCGGTATTTGAATGCACTCCAGTTCAACCCATGCTCTTAAGGACCTGTCACTTCTGGAGTTTTACCTTTCAGGGTTCTGGGCCGTCAGTCCTCATTGTCACCTAGATCACATGTCTTTTTCCCAGAGTCAAATGCCCTTCACATACCAAGCACACTTCACCTTCTTCCGGAAGGTTGCTGCCGCTGATGGGAGGCGGCAGTTGTTTGCGGTTCACATCATCCCCGTTCAGAGCTTCAGGGTTGAAAAAGGAAAACCCTTTCGCCGGCACAAACAACGACAGTCACTTTTAAGCCAGTGAGATTTCATTGTTTGAATTGTGCTTGACCTGTACTTTTTACAAGTGAATTTACAAAGTGGATTTTCTCCCCTGAAATTTTGCTTGGTGACCAAAATTGAAATGAATACCCAGAGTTGAAGATTTTATCATAATTCTCTGACATAATCATCATTCTCCTCTATACAAAGTTAATCGTGATTATAAGAGCAGCCTAATTAATAAGAGCTGACATTGAATAAGCACTTACTTTATGCCAGGCATTGTTCTAAGTGCATCATTGAGCCATAGACACAATTATGGGAGAAAACATGTTTCATTTTTTAAAAGACTGACTATAATTTCTGTTTTGAGACCTCATTCAGCAAGGAGACAGAAACAATATCAGCCAATCAGTCTCCTCCAGCTCCTGGGGTTGCTGCTGAGTTGTAAGGTGCTTAGACAGAGTCCAGGGTGTGTGTGTGTGTGTGTGTGTCTGTGTCTGTGTGTGTCTGTGCATGCACCCATGCGTGTGTTGCAGGGAAGTCAAGTAAAGTTGCACCTTTGGTCTCCATGTCACCATCTCCCCATGCTGGTATCTGACATGTCTGATCACATCCAAGCTGGGATGGTGGTGTCTGCAGCCTTCTCAGACCCATCTAGCATCTATGCCCTCTTGGCTTTACCAGAAACATTCTGCCTCTCCTGGATCACTCTGGATTGGGAGGATTGCTGAAAGCGTGAGCCTGTCTCCCACCTAGGTGCACCACATAGATGTTTCTTTGACTCCTACTCTATGACGAGGTTTTCACTTAATGATCTTGACCTCTCTCCACATCCTTACCTATAGGTCCACCTCTTTTCTTTTAAATGCTGCATGATATGCTTCACAATTAATTTAACCATTTTCTATATGAATATTTAGGCTGCTCCCAATCTCCAGGATGCACTTCTAGTCTTTCAACCAGGACCTTCCAAAGAGAACGCTGTCAATCCTTGTCTTCTGGATGACTTGAGGCTGCTGAGCTAAGTGACTGTTACTTAATCAGTAACCCCCGTCACCCCATAACACTGAAAATGGCCTTTGTCTCCTATGTTTCCATGAGGACAAATACTTGCTGGCTACCTTCACTGTCGAAAGCTATCCCTTCAAGTCTTATTCTGCTGGTTCTGTTGTTGTTCTGTTCTTCCTTTTTGCTTCTGTTTAGACCTATACAGTTCTGATGCTGGATCCCAAATCTGACCCACAAAGCCATGCACGCTGCTGTTGAGTGACGCACTAACATGCATTTGCAGAGACGCAAATAGTGACTGAACATTTGCCTAACTAATCCTCCTCTCTCTTTTCCTTGGGTTCTGACCTTTGCAAGATTCTAAGTAACTTTATGGGTAATAACCAGGTTGCATAAAGGCCTTTACTTGGGACCCTGGTCCTGGGGCTAAAAGAACAGCAGGAAACACAGAAGTGCCCTTGTCAATATGAATCAGCTGCTAGCAGCAGAGGATGCCTTAAATAAGAGAAAGGAAGGTGTCAGCACAGAGGACTTGCAGGCTCAGTGGGCTATTTACGAGAAAGGTCTGTGATAGAGGGGTAACTAACTCTGAGAAGCTGAAAGAAATTATAGGGTTTTCCCCTTTCATGTTACAATCATCACTTCATGAAATAAATCATTTCCCAGGTTTGAAGCAGTCTTAAATGCATTTCCTTACTTTCAGTTTCCATTTTAACATTTTATTCAGTAGGATGGTTGTTCACTTGTTTTTCACATTTTTCTGTGAGCAGTTCAAAAAAATCAAAATATTTATCAAAGTGAATACTACATTAGAAGTTATAAAAAGTTCACTCTAAACCCAAATACCCACTTGAGAAGGAAGCACACCATATGTTCTTCCTAATATTTTCTCTCTGAAGCAAATAATCTGTGTTTCAAGTGTATTCTCTCTATTTATTTATTTATTTGGCAGTGCCGGGTCTTAGTTGTGACATGCAGGATCTTCAGTTGCGGCATGGAGGCTCTTAGTTGTGGTGCATGGGATCTAGTTCCCTGACCAGGGATTGAACCCGGGCCCCCTGCATTGGGAGCGCGGAGTCTTAACCGCTGAACCACCAGGGAAGTCCTTCAAGTGTATTTTTTCTTGATTGTGTTTATATTGGCCATTAAATAGTCCCTAGTACTGATTTTCAATATTCAGCAGATGTTGACATTGTTTTTCTAAGGTGTCAACATCCAAAAGAAGAGCACAGATGAACCAGGGAATTTATTGTATAGCTGTGGCAAGAGCTTGTTGTTGTTGTTGTTATTTAGCAAAGACTCTTATGTTTCAAATAGTTATATTTTTCACATTAAAACGTTATTTATTTGGAATAATAGAAAGAAGGCCAAACGATTGGTAAGAAGTAATGGTTGAGTATTTCTAAGTGAAATTTAGTTTCATATTCTAAAGTATAAAAGTAATGGTAGACTATTTCTAAGTGAAATTTAATAAAGTACAACATATATTATAAAACTTACTACCGTAATACAGAAAAGAAGCTAAATTTGTGAAAAAAATTCAAAATCCGAATCACGTATATGATTTCTATATGTAGTTTCTTTAAAGGTATATTTAAATGTGTTAGACTAATTGAAATTAAATAATTCAAAGAATAACTGCTGAAGCTGGAATTTAGAGCATATGGAAGTCATCCTAAATTTCTTAAGCTTTTTGTTTTTGTTTGAAAAAGGTACTCATTCTCACAGTTTCTCCTTAGTAATAAGACCTGACAATTATAGTGGAAAAACAAACTTCTAAATGTGTATACAGTATGAATCAGGTCATTCTGAATTATGCCAGGTCCTCAATTAGAATAGTCTAATATGCTTTTAAATATTTTTAGTTATCATATTTAACTCAAACTTAAATTTGGGTTTGTAGGTTGAAATATTTAAGTGAGATGGGGGGAAAATGATTTGGCCGATGAATGCATACAGTGCCCGTGCTGGCTGCCTAAGGGGCCGGTCCTGTCTCCAGCCTTTTTATTTTTTTATTTTTTTTGGCTACATTGGGTCTTCGTTGCTGCGTGCGCGGTCTTTCTCTAGTTGTGGCGAGCGGGGCTACTCTTCGTTGCGGCGCGTGGGCTTCTCATTGTGGTGTCTTCTCTTGTTGTGGAGCACTGGCTCTAGGCGCTCGGGCTTCAGTAGTTGTGGCACGTGGGCTCCGTAGTTGTGGCTCACGGGCTCTAGAGCGCAGGCTCAGCAGTTGTGGCGCACGGGCTTAGTTGCTCCGTGGCATGTGGGATCTTCCCAGACCAGGGCTCGAACCCGTGTCCCCTGCATTGGCAGGCGGATTCTTAACCACTGCACCACCAGGGAAGCCCTTCAGCTCTCCTTTCGACTCATGACCCCTCTCCCATCACCACCTGGGTGCACCTTCCACGCGCCCCTGTCTGGTATGTCTCTATGTAGGTGAGCGCTGTGGTCCCCACGCTGCCAGGGACTTGTTCCCGTGTCTCTGGTCTTTTCCTCCCACCACCTGCTCCAGCATCAGAGAAGACTTGGGGAGGGGAAGGGCAAAAATGCGCCTCTTTCCAAGTGTAAATCTTATGGTACGTAAATTATATCACAATAAAGATGTTTAAAAAATGAATCATGACTTTAAACAAAAGACAAAGTATGCAAACAGCAGGTTGCTGACTGGCCATGCACACCCTTTCTCTAAGGTCAGGTTGTGTACTTTTCCTATTTGTTACCACCTCATAAAAGATTTTGGCATTTTTTAAAGCTTTATTTTTTGATCAATAGATCTGTTTTTATTGGAAAAATAAAACATTTTGGATTCTAGTGTGATGCACCATTTCTGAGAGTAGTCTTGATGCAGGAACTAAAGGGCAGCGTGACTTGACAGAAACCATCTTGGCATTCATCCATACATGCACCTGATATGTGTAACTATTTCATGGTCATTTATCATTTATGGTTTGTAAGGAAGGGATGGACCATTTTGCAGGACAACTGAAGCACCAGGTGAGGGAACTTGCCCCTAGCTCATGCAGAGAGAAGTTCGTAAAATTTTGTATTGCTGTGGAGATTTTTTCATTTCCAGTCTCACGTTTGATCCCACAAGACAGTTTGTTTTCCTTTCATCTACAAGTATCTGACGATGCCTCTAAATTACAGATACAAGTAAAAAGTATTTTTCCAGAATTTGCGGTACAATGGAAGCCCAGGGACTTCCCATGGTAGTGATGGATTTCACTGGTATAATACAGGCTGTGCAGGAGCTAAAAGTTGGATCCAAAGTACTTTTAAAACATTTTTTAAAATTAAAGTATAGTTGATTTACAATGTTGTGTTACTTTTTGGTGTACAACAAAGTGATTCTGTTTTGTATAGGTTATACGTTACAACATATTGAATGTAGTTCCCTGTGCTATACTGTAGGACCTTCTTGTTTATCTATTTTATATACAGTAGTTTGTATCTGCTAATCCCAAACTCCTAATTTATCCCTCCCCCACCCCGTCCCCTTTGGTAACCATAAGTTTATTTTCTATGGCCAAAGTGTGTTTTGAATCACCAATTTAAAGTGATGTCTCACGCAGGAGTGGAGGGATCTGGTCCACCCTTATGAGATTTCACCTGACCCTGAGCACTTAGAAAACAAGATAAAGCAGCTGCAGGAGAGGAGGTCTTATCTATTCTGCCTACAGAGCTCCTGGCTGTGTCCTCAGCTGATACTTCTTACTTCCTCAACATTGTGGCAGCAGCAATATGCTTGCTAAGCTGTAAGGACTGACCACGTTGTTTAAAGCTTAAGTTCTGACCATCACCTGCTTCCACCTAAAACTAGATTCCTACAGGACATTAGGACACAGGACCGGCAACAGTAGCCTCCCTGCTTCTTACATCTAGCAACAATGTGTGTGGGTACCTCTCTGGCTGTGTGGCAGGTATATATATATTTGTACATGCTTGTGATACCATAGTGAAAACAAAATACAATTTTAAGGGAGATAATACCCTGGGAAGGGGGAGCCTGTCCATGAAGATAGCTGTAAAGAGGCCTATTTAGTTGTTGCTGTAGCCCCTAATGGCTTCTGCATTCTGCCGGGATATTACAAAGAGCACAGCCAAGTAAAGGCAAATAATATTAACTCTATGGGAACTGAGCCTTCTAGTTCCTACCTAATTAGGCATTCTCTTTTCTGTGTCTATATGTGTGTCGCCTTAAATATAGAACCTGAAATTTTAACAGGCATTCTGCTTGAGTGAGAAGAAATAAAGCCAATCTCAAACCTTACTGTTATTTTAATCTCTGGAGATGATGTGTGAAAGCAATTAAGAAAGGTACTCTCTAGGAAAAAAAAAAAATCTTACCTCCCTTGAAAGAGGCTGGAAGAGCCTTTGAAGAAAGATGAAGCTGAAAATAGCACCATAGCTTCCTTAAGAATATTAAATGGGCACCTCTATCTTATCCTAATGCAAAACAAATGCAAATGTACATATTGCCCAAGACCCCAAAGTTTGCAAAGCTGAATCCAAAATTTCCTGAAAGATCATAGTCATAACCACTGAATAATCACCTGTCTCTCATCTAGAGAAGATGCTCCTGGAAACAAAAGAACTGGGAAGGGAGGTTTCAACAGCATTAGCGTTCAGCAACAACCTGAAATTCTCTGGTTGATTTATACTGAAAAAGGACACACTCTCCGTAGATGGTTATTTTCCTTGTAATGTGAGGTGCTTTTTAAAAAAAAAAAAAAAGATGTGAACTTTTTACCTTGTTTCTTCATTCATGCTTCATTTGATCAATTACTAACTATATAGCCCCTGAAAAGCGAGCGCGGGCTTCTTGAAGTGGCTCTTTTTCTTTTGGCTCCCTCTTCATTTCAAAATGGGCGGGGAGGTGGAGTTAAGACACCTTTCTGACTGTGAACCGATAAAGCAGGGCCTGAGAGTGTGTGCGTCGGTCCCCTTAATACCACGAGGACCCGAGGACGCTGACTGCGGAGGGGCTAGCGGAGCACGACTCTCGCAGCCCAGAATCCGTTTTCAAACCTTAGGGAGCCAGCGCTGCCATTGAAATGCAAATCCCGTCCTGAGCGTCCGGGCCAATCCGGGAGGCTTCCTGTGGGATTACCTGGTGGCGAGCGCCGAGCGAGCGCGGATCCTCCAGCGCGGCCCCCGCGGCCGGGGAGGCCTAGTGGTCGGGTGCCCCCCGCACCCTCCAGGCCCTTCGCCCGGGTTCACCCCCCAGCAGCCGCGCGCCCTGGGCCCGTCGCACCGCAGCCGCTGTAGCCGGGGCGCAGCGCGCTGGGCGCGGCCGAGCCGCCCATTGTTGAGCGCGGCCGAGCCCAGCCGGCGATGCCCCGCGCCGCCTCCTCGCAGCGGCGGCGAGGTTTGAACTTGGCGTCGGCCCGGAGCCCCGCGCGGCCCCGGGGGGAGGCGGCGGCGGCCCGGCCAGCGGCGATGGTGAGTGTGGGGCTCGGGTCCAATTCCCCTGGGCCGGGGCGGGGGGGGGGGAGGGAGGGCGGGGGCCCGGCCGTCTGTTTTCTAAAGGGTGTCTATTTCGGTCCCTGCGGCGACTCTGGAAAATCCTGCCTGTGAGGATGGGTCCCCGGGCGGGCTTTCTCTGCCAGCTGCCGGCCTGATGGGGGGGGGGGCGGGGTAGGTGGCGCGCTCCGAGGGTCTCCTGACACTCGTGGGCTTTGGCCTTTTTTTTTCTTTTTAAAAATTTTATTAGGAAGGCAGAAAGTGCCACTCCAAGGGGAAAAGAATTGCAGATTATTGACAGCACGAAAACTTTTCAGAAGAAATGATCTGTGAAATATTTTAATTTTGATAAATTGCTTTCCACGAGGGCTCCTACTGAGTTTAGAACGACTTGCCTTTCTTAATGTTACTGGATTTGTTTCCGTAGGAAAGATCCCAAGTGTGCTTTTGAGGGGCATGCCTGCCCCTCCCCCCTTCCACTTGTTCCAGATCTTAAGGCGATTTCTTTTTCAAGTTGTGTTCCACTGTCATGCAGCAAAACTTAAATCATGAAAATGAAATTATACCTGACACATGCTTTACCCTGAGTTCCCAAAGAGATTAAAAGTGCTTTGCTGAAGAGTCGGGGAGAGGTTATAAAATTTCAATACATCCAGCATCCGGTGGGAGTTAGGGTGGGGTGTGACGGTCTCTTTCTCTCTGATGTATTTCGGCGTTATTTATTTATTTATTTATTTATTTTAATCGTAGTATTGTGGTGCACTTCTGTGCATGGAGGCTTTTGAGAGGAAGGGAATGGGAGCCCGCATGCATATAATCTCCATGGAGAGATTGCTGTGAGACATCAGAGTGCAGCAGGAAATCTTAGCACAGGGGTTTCTAAAGATAGTTCTATGCGTCTCTTATTTCTAACCAGTTAATATTTAAAGACTAAATTTTCGTTTCCAATTAAAAGCACATTGGTCAGACATATGGCTAAATCTTCCCTAAAATAATCTCACCAGAAGGTGGTTTACATTTTAATTAATTTTGATGGTTAATTTTTGTCTTTAAAAATTTTTTTTTCATTATAAAAGTATTACATGATTGCTGCAGAAAAGGTGGAATATACAGAACTAAGAAGGAAGTAAACTGTTTATAACAATAACATTTACATTCTATTTGCTAAGGCCTAGTTTTTCATGGAAGCCTAGTCATTTGAAAACTTTGCAGCTGTGAACTTTTTTAAATTGCTAGCAAACCTGGTTTAGGAGCTTAAATTAGGAATTGACAAGGAAGTAAATTTGTACTTTAGAAAATGTTATAACCAACAATAACTTATTCACATGGTTCATGGTTCAAATAAACAGAATTTATTGTGGCAATTTCTCTTGAATCAGCTTCCCACATCTGCTCCAGACAAATGGTTTCTGTTTGTATAGCCTGTTTTGTAAATACATCTCTACCATGAAGGCAAAGTGCCCAGACACATACCCCTTTCCAGTGCTTGTAGCTAGGCTCATAGAGTTAATATTTTTTTTACTGGTTTCTGCATCACCATACGCTTGATAAAACCCTGGAGAAGGTTACCAAGGGACGTTGTAGAGAATTTACTTCCCTGGAGATTTTAAGAATAGGATAAACATCCATCTGCCTAGGATGGCTTCAGTGCAGTACTGTTTGGATAAAGGAAGGCTAGGTCACCTCTCAGAACCGCCAAATTGAGGAATTCTAAACAAATTTCAGTCCTCAATAACCTGGGACCAAAGGGAAATAAAGATTGCCTCAAAAACACCTGAGCCCAGGATGTGGCGAAGCCCTGTTTTGATTTATGTAAAACAAAGATTCTCCTTTGGTAAGAAAGATTTTAAATTATCTTCAGGACTTGCCAGTCCTTTTCTATTGATGGATAGAAAATCAACAATGATTTATTTACTTTCTAAGAAGTTCTAGGTTGAGGATAGTGTAAGTTCCATAACTTAAAGTAAATGAATGAATTGATTCATGGGAATTAAAAGTTCGCCTCCCAAGGCCGGAAGGGGTGTGTGTGTGTGTAATAAACCCTGGAGCTAAGGTTGGTGTGCCTGAGAGCTTTCTCCACTTTGGACCCAACCTTCTTTTCAGGCTCCCATCTTGTGTGTTAAATCTGGTTACATTTTTACATCAACAGTTTGCTTTCTCCTCAACATTTATTCTTGACTTTCCATTTCCAATGGAGAAACTATGTAGTACTTTCACCAAAACCAGGTATTCCTGAAACTTCTATTGGAGGCTGTCCCCCTGAGCTCCAGCTGTGCTGCTGTTTTGCTGGTGATTTTCAGAAGGTCAGGATTTCATGGGTTGCTGCTTCCTCCGCCCTCCTGTTTGACAGAAGTATCCTGTAATTCTAACCACTGTGTGACCTCAATTGCAGTGACACCTTCCTCCCTTTCCGTAGTCACTTGATCAGGAGCAGCAACCCCTCGCCCTCCCTGCAGGATCGCTGGGAGGGGTTCACTTTCTAGGAAAGGTCATGTCAAAAAGAAAATGGGAAGTCAAGAGTCTCCTGGCTGGGCAGTTTTTCACTCCACCTCACACCCTTCAGCTTGTCCTATTTCTCCATGCATGCCAAGCACGTTTTCTTATGCTATGGTAACGCCCAAGAAGGAATAGGAGTATGAACAGTGGTCTTCATTTGTTCAACAAATGTGGGAGGTAGCCCAGCAACTGGAGATGGGTCCTCTGCCCTCAGGGAACTTGTCGTATTAAAGGAGAAATCAAACAGGTTAATAAGCTAGTGCCATTCGGAGGGAGTAGAGTACAGGGGTTAAGAACTTGTGTTTGTTGTAGAGTTAAACATACATCGACCCTGTGACTCAACATATCCACGCCTAGCTGTTTACCCAAGTTGATGAAAACAAATGTCCACTAAGAGACTTGGACAGAGTGGCCGTAGCAACCTTATTCGTAATTACCAACAACTGGGAACAACCCTATGTCCATCAACAAGAAAATGGATAACCTGTGGTACAGCCATACTAATGGAATACTACTTGACAATCGAAAGGGATGAACTTGTGACACACACAACAGCCAGGGCGAATCTCAACCATTATGTTAAACTGAAAGGAGCCAGATACAAAAGGATACACAAACAGTTCTATTTATGAAGTACTAGAATAGGCAAAACTAATCTGTGACCGCAGAAGTTAGTGGTTGCTTGGGGTAGGTTGGGGGGGTGGGAGAGAGTTTGACTAGAAAGAGGTAAGAAGAGACTTTCTGGAGCCATGGAAATGTTCTGTGTCTTGATTTGCGTGATGGTTACACAGTATCTAACTCCATGGAACTGAACAATTAAGACATATGTATTTTATTGTGTGCGAAGCATTAGCTCAATTAGAAGAAGAACTTAAGTCCTAGAGATAGACAAGGGTATACATCCCATCTCTGCTTGTAGGTTTATGTTACCTTGGGCAAGTTATTAAATGCCTCTGAACCCGGAAACGTTGGAAAGGAATAAAACATCTCCTTCATAGGGTGGTTGTAAGGATTGAGTTAGATAATGAAAGTATTTAGCTTAGTTAAGGACTCAATAAATGTCAGCTAATAATTCCATGTACTGTGATAAATATGTGGTTTTGGTGTTAATGATAAAGTTATTTGCACTTTTTGCGAAAGCCATCTCATTTATTTAAGATTATGTAACATATTAACCGATATCCTTAGCATTATATGTCTTCATTTTAATGGGTCCTTTTTCGAGGTTGTAGGGAATTTAAATTTAAAGTTCTTGCCTACCTGATCAAAATACCAGAGGGGCTTTGCTTTGCCAACAGAGGTAAACCTCAAAGAGAGGAAATACCCACTAGGCAAACCCCTCTTTATTTATTTATTTATTTTGGCTGTGTTGGGTCTTCGTTGCTGCGCGCGGGCTTTCTCTAGTTGCGGCAAGCGGGGGCTACCCTTTGTTGCGGTGCACGGGCTTCTCATTGTGGTGGCTTCTCTTGTCGCGGAGCACAGGCTCTAGGCACACGGGCTTCAGTACTGGTGGCGCGCGGGCTCTAGAGCGCAGGCTCAGTAGTTGCAGCGCACGGGCTTAGTCGCTCCCCCTCATGGGGGATCTTCCTGGACCAGGGATCGAACCCGTGTCCTCTTCATTGGCAGGTGGATTCTTAACCACTGCGCCACCAGGGAAGTCCCACAAACCCCTCTTTTTCTGAGGACTGATTTAGTGGTAGCTGTTGAAGCTGAACTCCCAGATTAGGCTCACAGCATTCACAGAATCCAGGTGAAAGGTTTACATATTATAAACTCTTTCCAAAGATGTAGGGGGAAAAGAAAAAACGATCTCTGTATATTGTGCTTTTTTTTGTTGTTTTTAAAGACACACATTATATAACTGGAATTTTCAGTAAAATGCCTTGCACAGAGTGGTAAATATAATACTAGTTTACTTAATCTATTAAGCTTCAATTCTTTAGGTTCAACAGAGTGTTTGGGAAAGATGATATAAACTTTGCCAACTCCAACACAGGCATTTTGTTTTTAGGTTGTTTTAATTCATTCACTAAACATTTATCAAACGTCTACTGAGAACGTATTAGCCGCTGGGAATTCAATGATAAATAATAAGTCATTTTATACTCAAGGGTTCATAGCTGCCCTGATTGTGAATGTGAATGTGTGTCCATTTCTCTTAGACTTTTTTTCAGAGCAGAGGACTCTCTTAGGCTAGTTTTGTTGGGGTTTTTTTTGTTTGTTTGTTTTTTAAATAGCTAACAAGAGCACTCTTTTTTAAAAATTTATTTATTTATTTATTTATGGCTGTGTTGGGTCTTCGTTTCTGTGCGAGGGCTTTCTCTAGTTGTGGCAAGCGGGGGCCACTCTTCATCGCGGTGCGCGGGCCTCTCACTATCGCGGCCTCTCTTGTTGCGGAGCACAGGCTCCAGACGCGCAGGCTCAGTAATTGTGGCTCACGGGCCCAGTTGCTCCGCGGCATGTGGGATCTTCCCAGACCAGGGCTCGAACCCGTGTCCCCTGCATTGGCAGGCAGACTCTCAACCACTGCGCCACCAGGGAAGCCCTTCTTGGTTTTTTTAAAAAGCCTCTTGCTTAAGGTGAAGGTTTAAAATCCTGGGTTTTTTTTCTCCCCCATTGGTACTATTTTCTTAAACACCAGAATTTCTTCTTCTTATCCTTACTAAAAATAACAACAAAATGGTCTCCTATAAAGGCAGTGTAGTGTCGTGGAAAGGTCTTAGACTGTGGAAACAGAGCCACCTGGGTTTGAATCTGAGCTCTACTACCTACTAGTGATTTAGGGTAAGTTCTTAAATTCTTTAAGCCTGAGTTTCCTCATCTGCAAAATGGTGATAAAAGAAGTATTAATATAGGCAGATTAGGCTGTTATAAGGATTAAATGACAAAATACATGTAAAAATAACTAGCGTGGCACCTGGTGGGTATTAATATCTAATATCTCTCGAGTACCTGCTAAGAGTCAAGCACTGTCTGAAACTCTTCTTGTATCTTCCTCGCACTCCTGTGAGGTAGGCACTATTATTGCCCCCTTTAGAGGTGAGGAAACCCCCAAACACAGAAGAGATTAAATAGCTTGCTGAGGGCATGGAGGTGCCAGGGTTGGAACCCCACAAGATCTTGCCTTTCAGCTGAGGAGGTACATAATAGATGCCAGTTACTTTTCCCTTTTAGGTAAAATTATTTTAAGATTTCACTACTGCAGGGAGAAAGTTACACCAATAAGTGGTGCTAGGGCGACCATTATGGGCTGTACGCAGGTGAACACTGGTGATGGAGAATTGGTATGTTCTTAAATGGTCGATGGATCTACTTTCAACCTTGTGGAGTGGGGTTTACAGCAGAGGCGCTCATAAACATGTCAGGGTCTTTCCCCAGCCCCTCAGCAGTCTTCCTGTGAGTGGCCCTCTCTGGCCTGTGAAAAAAAATGTGCATTTGGCCTAGACTTGGTGGAGCCCATGTAGGGATTGACATAGGTGTGATATTTTTTTTTTTTTTTTTTAAACAGGTTGTCCTTGTTGTATGGTCTGTAATTTAATTTTATTTATTTATTTATTTTTGGCTGTGCTGGATCTTCGGTTCGTGCGAGGGCTTTCTCCAGTTGCGGCAAGTGGGGGCCACCCCTCATCGCGGTGCGGGGACCGCTCTTCATCGCGGTGCGCGGGCCTTTCACTATCGCGGCCCCTCCCGTTGCGGGGCACAGGCTCCAGACGCGCAGGCTCAGCAGCTGTGGCTCACGGGCCCAGCTGCTCCGTGGCATGTGGGATCTTCCCAGACCAGGGCTCGAACCCGTGTCTCCCGCATTAGCAGGCAGATTCTCAACCACTGCGCCACCAGGGAAGCCCGGTGTGATATTTTTTTGATCTCCACCGGAAGGCAGTGTGCTCCAGAGCCCTGAAAGTAAGAGGAACAGTAGGCCCTTGTTGCTTATTTATTTTATGTATAGTAGTGTGTACCTGTTAGAATATATATGCATATATATATACACACACACACACACACACACACACACACATATATATACACATAACTGAATCACTTTGCTGTACACCTGAAACTAACACAGCATTGTAAATCAACTATACTTCATAAAAATAAGAGGAACAGTAAACTGTTGCCCCGGGATATTTTGTGTTCCCCATTTTCGTGGCTTTTCCTCAACTGCCAGATTCTGGAGAACCCTGAGTTAGAACTTTAAGTAAGAAGAAATCCTAAGTGGTAGATGGAGAACCCTACTGATTTAATGCAGACATACAAAGTCACATTGGCCAATTAAAATAACATGTGGATGCCTCAGGGGGAAACGTAGTTAAATATCTCTACAGACACGATTCCCTGTTTAGATATGAGCCTTTTCACTTAATCCCCACTCCGCCCCACCAGAGTACAGGTTTTTGTGCAAGATGCTCTGTATTAATGTTCTCAACATCCAGGCCTCTCCTCTGCAGTGTGGCTTGACAGCCGGCATCTCAGGACCGTTTCCTCCACCACCCAGGTCTGTTTAAGACACGCCAGAAAGCCCCGCAGCAAGCAGAGCGGGTGCCGCTGGGGGCAGTGGGCTGAGGCCAGGGGGCATGAGGAGGAGCCCCTTTGCAAAGTGCTGCTTGTGTTAGAAGGAATGTCACCATGTACCAGTTTTGTCCACCCAAGTGAGCCACGTTATCTCAGGGCAAAGTTCCTGGCGGACGAGGCTTCTGGGGCTCCGCTCTCTGAAGGGGAGAAAAGAAATCTGCAGGAAGAACCTACAGGGGTCTTGGCTCTCTGGCTGTCGCTGACCCCTCGAGGCTGCTTGGGTCTGTGCAAGCTCCGCCTGTCTCTAGTCTGATCTACAGTAACTGCTCGGCTAAAGTTAGGAGAATCGCAGGACTGTCACTTGAAGGCCCACTCTGCCTGTTCACCATCGCCTCCAGCCTCTTTCCCTCAACTTTAAGCCCTTTGTATCAGTTCCCATGGTTACCTCTTCACCACTAGCAGCTGGAATTCCGCAGTGAGAGGAGGCTGCCTCCCCACTGAGCCAGGTCTGGCTGGGGCGGAGGCCCCCCATCCGCCGCTGCTTCATGACATGGGGTCACAGCCCAGTACCTTCTCTTTGTCGTGGATTCTGTACCTTTCCCAGGCTTGGCATGCTGGCGTTCTAGTGGGAGGGGAGACCAGGGGTGATGCACGACTCACAGGGTATTTCCTGCCCTCGGCTGGCCTGGCCTGGCCGCCCCATGACCTGCCAAGCTCCTGCCCGCTGCCGCCTCCTGTGTGTTGGTGCCCAGGGGAGGGGGTAGGACCTGCTCTGCCCAATCAGATAAAGGTGACCACTCACTTTCCCACCTGCTTTCGCTTCGGCTTTTGTGCCCAGTACCATCTGTTTATGCGTAGTTGACATTCACAAGACCAGGCTCTGGTCTGGAAGGAACTGGTATCCAAGGCCAGTTTTCCTCCAGCCTGGAGGACCGGGTGGGCACAGGAAACTGGGGGATCATGTGGGCACCTGAGGTTCAAGAGGAGAACATGACTAGCTCAGAGTTTGTCTTCAAGCTGTCACTTTAGATACCGTTTGAGGCCCAAATTCGTTCTCATTTAGGGTTCCGTTGGCCCCAGAGCTGAAACAGGAATTGTAACTACAAGTGGAAATTAACCAGCCCTGGTGGTGAAGGCGAGGAGAAGTGGCTACCAGTAGAAGCCACCACAGATCATCGCTCCTGAGGAAGCCAATACTGGAAGAATTGTTGTGCTTTTCCTGGGATCAGGCAGCTCTGTTTTCTCGAGTTTGTTCCGTCTACAGATATGTGAGCCCCTAGGTGATAAGGCTGTTGTAGATCGTGGTTAAGGGCATGCTTTGGAGCCTTATAGCGTGTTGGGTCTGTGTTTTACCACTCTATTTGTGATCTTGAGCAATTTATTTAAATTACCTGTGCCTCAGTTTCGTTTTCTGTGAAAGAGGGGGAACACTCCATAGGATTATTATGAGGATTGAGTTTGTTATGTAAAAATACTTTGTAAATTGTGAAGTCCAACACAGGTGTCAATTGGTAATATTTTTTAATGATGTTTTGAGAGTGCCATGCTAAGCTAAAGACAGATTTATGTCAGTCCCACTTTTGTGTTATGTATGTCAGTGGGTCCAGAATTCCCTGGAGAGGATAGGGTAGTATTGGGCTGAGTGGGGACACACAGGATTTAGAAAAGAAAAGAAAAGAAAAAGAACTCTGGACTGTATTACACTAACCCTATAGTAATCAAAGGAAAGGAAAAATGGTGGGGATAAGTAGAAACTTAGCCAGTGGAACCATAGTTACAAACACCTTGAAAAGGTGTATTGTAAACCACAAACAATTACTTTTCCACAAATTAACTGCAATTTGGTACCTTGCCTTTCATTTAAAATGTGCTTCCAAAGAATATAAAGCAACAGCCAGGGGAAAGCTTGGGAGACAGAGTCCCACTTTGGATAATAGCAAAGGTTGGAAACATTTAGGTTTGAGATTTGGAGGCATTTAAATAGCATGGAATGTCTATTATCTACCCTAAAAAGCAGAAAGAATCTTGGATATTGTGGACACAAATGCAGTTGGCACGAGCTTAAAAAAAGTGCATGTGAGCTTCTTTCTAAGACCCAGTAATCCTCTTGGGCAAAGTAAGGATTAGGCCTCCCTCACAAACAAGGGGGTGAGTTCATTTTTGCTAAGATTCCTCAGCTGTTGCCAAATTTAGCCAGGGACCTATTTTCTCCCAGTGAATGACCATGTCCATTTACATTTTTAACGTCTACCCCCTCTTCTCCTCCAGGCAGGTCTAGGACAGGAGCAACTTATTTGCAAGTAGATGGGAGAGACCGCATTGCCATCCCAGGGACCTTCCAGAGCCAGAGCCCCTCCACCCACTTCTGCCTGCAGGAGGGCAGGGGTCTCTCTCCCCAGAGCCTGAGGTGGGAGGACTCCAGGGGCTAAAAAAAACTGGGCCCAAGCTCATCATGTTTTTAAAACAGACACTTTCTCTGAGTGCCATCCCTACCCACTGCCTGAGGCTCCCTCTGGTGAGAGAAGAATTCCAGAAGAATTCCTCAGGCCAATTCTGTCAGCCTTGATGTTCCAGGAACCATTTCTTTCACACTGGTTGCTGGGTCCTCTGTGCCAGTCTGTTCCTAAGGGGCCCAGGTAATGCCCCATATTTCCTGTTCCTATATGCAAAAAACCTCCACTGTGGCGTTAAATATTTATATCCCTCGCCAAAGGCTTTGGACATTTGCTGTTGCCCTTTCTAAGGAATTAAAGAGCCGATCGTTATACCAGCATCCTGTCACACCCCTTGGGTGACTTCCCATATTCACCTCTCTCATGTAGATCACTTGGATCAAATGATAATAGCTCCTGTCTTGTAGTGGTTATCACATGCCAGGCTTCCTAGTCCCATAGCCGTGTCACCAGGCAGATCATACTCTGTCCCCTTTTTACAGAGGACGCCCTGAGGCTCAGACAGAGTAGTGGCAGAGCTCAGATTGGAACCCAAGTTGATCTGGCTCCAGATTCTTTGTGTGTCTCTCCAGCAAGGCTGGAAGTCAGAAATTGTCTTATATTCTGCAGAGATTCCAGCTTGGAATCTGCGTGTAGAAAGTGCTCATTACTTGTGGACGGAGATACTCGAGAAATCGTTTTCTCACTCAGGATTTGTCATTTATGGTTTGTAGACTGTTAAAGGTAAAAGGAACCCTAAAGTACATCTGTACCAATCCAGTGCAGGCCTCCTGGCTGCTGTTCCAGTACTATTTCCCTCTATAATAGTACATGCACATATGGCCATTTTTGGTGTCTACTTAGCCATCCAAACTCCCTTTTCCTAATGTTTAGTGGAAATAAGGGAGGAAGTATTACCAAATCTATTTTCCTGTGTTACTTCCACTATGTCGATTTATTTTTTCTTTTCATAATTGAGATTTTACTGGTTGTTTTGAGGATGAGTACATAGACATTTCAATTTGCACACAATTCTTAATGTATGTACCAAAAATCTAAAAAATTGTGTAGTTGTGGTTCTCTTCTGAACAGTTATTCCAGTGACTTTCCAGCTTAAAATTCAGAGGCAAATTTTCCTTAACAGGATATCAAGTACCAATATGTTTAAATTTTGATATGCTCTTATATCATAAGTCGCACTAATTCATGATTTAATACCATATACACCACATACTTAAATTTTCAGTTGTTCATAGCACATTTACAAAGTTACTAGGAAAACTGGATGACCATGACCGAAGATATTACAGAGTGCACAAAATTCTGACAAGGAGAGCCAAGATCAAGGAGTGGTTTGCTTTAGGAAGCAATTCTACCAAAAACAACATGGGAAGAGAAGTAATTTAAAGTGTTCAAGACATATTAAATGCACTACTGACTCCAAATTAGTATGCTTTGTATTATGGGATATAAAAATTACCCCTGTCTATGGAATGTTAAGTTGACACCCAAGATAATCAAAGCCTCCCATGTTCAATATCCCACTATCTTCTGGCTGTACCGAAAAATAAACAGTCAGCAACTGATTTCACCTCTTTAAAAATGGGATGAGGTGGGATTCCCTCCTTCTTAAAAATGTTTCTAGAGCTACTAAAAAACTTGCACTTACAAAATAGTTGATAAAAACATTCCTCTGGAGTATACAGGAAGGGAGACACTGATAAGACCGGGTGTATGATATTAATCAGACTCGGCTTCTTTCTCTGCTGCGTCATCGGGGAGGCTGGACTCTCCTTGTTTGTAGTTTCTCCGTTTTCTGCAGGTGAAAAAGAAGATGTTCTTTAGTCTCTTGTTTAGCCACTTTGGCCTGTTTTCCCTTTGCTCCCCTTTCCCCTTTTGTTCACAGTTTTTGGTCTGAAGATTTATCCTTTCCTGCCACCTTTTTTAGCTTGTTTCTACTTTCTCAGGAGCTGGTCTCCTCTTGAGCTCCTCCTTTGCTGCCCCCTGGGTGGATCTGAACTTCCTCTTGGGCATTGTGGAGGCAGGGTGGGCATGTGCCAGGTGCGCCAAGAGCCTTCACAAAGCTGGGCTGCCTGGCCACTGCCCAAGCTGCTGGGACCCCCCACCATGTTGCTTCTTGTTCACTTTCTTGCTCTTCTCATCTCTAGTAGATCCTCTCCAACATGCTCTCCTAGAGGTCGTAACTGGTACTACACCGTGCTGTGTGGTCTGGGAGCGGGAGGTCTTAGGAATTTGGACTGGGAGATTTTCTTGTCTAAACAGGCTTGCCACCATTGCAAGCCTAATGCCTAATCCATTGTGTGGTCCGTGGTTGACCCTTAGCGATTGTTGATTGAGTGAATGGATGATTGGGCTGGGTGTAGAAGTGTGCTCTGAGAGTCTCGACATGAAGCGTGTCCTGTATCAACGTCAGCAGTCTGAGGAAGTTCCGGGTCAAGGTGCAGTCTGGGTGGCAAGGGTGAGGGTGGGGAGCGCTACAAAATCTGGTCTCATCATTTGTCTAGATCTAGGGACATTTGGGCTAGGGACAGAGAGGGGACCCATCTGAGCAGTAGCTGTCGGTAACTTTTGACTTTCTTCTGAAGAAGCTTTCCCTTTAAAGAAGCTTTGGTATTGTTTGTCAGCTGTGTCAGAGGATTTTTAGGATTGTAGACTCTAAAGGCAATATGAAATGACAGAGAGAGCATGAAAGTTAGAGTTAGGGACGCTGACTTCATGTAGCTTACAGGTCCTGAACTCAAGCAAGTAACTATCCCTGTCTGAGGCTGTCTGTACATCTGTTAAGTGGGGATAAATAATACCTGCTGTACTTGCCCTTTAGCATTATTATGAGGGCCAAATGGACTAACGCACGGAAGGTACTTTCAAGCTATAATGGACAATATTAAAGTACGGAACTGTTATGTTTCCTTGGACACTAGGGAGAGGAGAGGGTGGGAGGGAAGAAAGACAGAGACCTCACTTTCTTAAGACGATTACATCACTTTCTACTGATACTGGTTTCCCAGAAATCTTGCTTCCTCCTCCAGGTATTTTTCCACGGTTGTTAGGGATCCTAAAGTAAACCCTGCCACCAGCATGAAGTCTTTTCACTGCCCAGATTTACTCCCAGGGTAGATAGCTCCACTGCCATTTCCCGACAAAGGTTTTCCTTTAAAAATATGGAGAAATTAGACTGAGACCCATTCTAGTAAGGAAAAAAAATAAGGCTAGTTTTACTTTTTCTGATAGTTAAAATAATAAATGTTAATTGTAAACAATTTGCAAGGTATAGAGAAAGAGAAGAAAAATATCGCCCATAATTCTATCACCCAGTAGTAACATTTTGGTACTTTTGCTGGTCTTTTGTCTTCATTAGTATCTTTTTGTCTCATATGAATGGAAAAAGGGTCATGTGGCAGAAATGCCAGGCAAGTGTGGATTGGCATGTGGCTGATGCCTAAGAAAAAAGTAAGCAAAGTCCTGGGACCCTCAGAGGCATTTCATGAGGGGTGGCATGGTCTCTGGCCAGACTTCTTTCTACTTGTTTTCTTTCTTTTTGCTTTCTTTATCTATAAAATGAGGATCATTGCTGTCTCAAATGATAAGATTAATGAATAAGTTTTTAAAGCACAGTATCCGGTACGTACTCTGTGCCCAAGAAATGTAAGTTTCCTTTCTATTGGTAAGAAGTGAACACTGCCAGGCACTGTTCTAAGTGCGTTACACATATTGGTTCATTCAAGCCTCACAACTATCCTATGATGCAGGTGTTAAGATTATCCTTACTTTATAGAGGAGGAAACTGAGACACAAGAGGTTGAGTGGCCTGCCCAAAGTCAAATACCTACTAGGCGACAGAGCCAGAATAGGAACCCAGGCATTTGGCTGCGGAATCTACATTGTTCATTCA
The DNA here is from genome assembly GCF_949987535.1 of Balaenoptera acutorostrata. Classification (NCBI taxonomy): domain Eukaryota; kingdom Metazoa; phylum Chordata; class Mammalia; order Artiodactyla; family Balaenopteridae; genus Balaenoptera; species Balaenoptera acutorostrata. The sequence goes on along the minus strand of NC_080068.1, from coordinate 49,734,091 downwards.
AGTTACAGCCTGCTACTCACTAGAGTTGACTGAAGATCAGACTCAGTGTTTACGGCTAGGGCCAGATGCTCCAGTGGTAAAGATATCACCAGTTTAATATAAGCCCTTGCATGAGGGCCCTTGGTTTTCTTATGCGCTTGCCCTGGGCTAGCTATGTCATAGGGCCCAGTGGGTGGAGGGACTGAAGCCAAAAGTAAATCCAGAGCAGATTAAATATTTAATAGGTAGGTTAAAAGGTCTGGCTAATCATTTGGCTTTTTCCCCTACCCACCCTTTTCCAGTCTCAGTGCAAGGCTGGCATAGAGGTCACGGGCTTAAGATCTGGAGATAGTTAGGCTTGTGGTTTCAGAAAGAGTCAGAAATATGCTGAATGTCAATGGTATAAATTGTACACTTGATCCATTTGGGAGGTTTCAGGGGAAATCAAGTGAGAAAAAGCATCAGCAAGGGGAGCAGGAGGTACAAACAGACACAGGGCCGAGACATACAAAGCACATCTGTGCATGGCTGAAGGGTTATGTATGGCCCCCCTGTAGTAACCACGCTGCCAAACCAAGGTGGGTGAGCAGGAAGAAGAGGTTTTGTTTTTTTTTGGTTGTTATTTTAATTATTTATTTATTTATTTATTTATTTATTTTAGGCTGTGTTGGGTCTTCGTTTCTGTGCAAGGGCTTTCTCTAGTTGCGGCAAGCGGGGGCCACTCTTCATCACGGTGCGCGGGCCTCTCACTATCGTGACCTCTCTTGTTGCGGAGCACAGGCTCCAGACGCGCAGGCTCCGTAGTTGTGGCTCACGGGCTTAGTTGCTCCGCGGCATGTGGGATCTTCCCAGACCAGGGCTCGAACCTGTGTCCCCTGCATTGGCAGGCAGATTCTCAACCACTGCGCCACCAGGGAAGCCCAAGAAGAGGTTTTTGAGGACAAGTAAAAGGCATGCCTGTGATGGAACGCACTGCATAGGATACAGGCCTGAGAGAGTGCAGTGTGAACAGCTTCCTAGATGGTAAATAATGATTTAAAAAACAAGAAAGGAGAGTAATGAAGGGACAGTGAACCGAAAGGTTAAGTCTAAATACATAGGTACCAAAAGGCCAGTAATAGGAACAAGGGGTTTTTAAAGAAAGGGCAGTTCATTGAGAATGTCTGTGAAAACTTTGATAAATGCCCAGTCACCAGCAAACGAAGAACAGCTACATTAGGCTAAGAACACAAATCTGAACCTAAGGGCATCAGTTCTTAAAATCTTCCTCTGCACACTGAAGAAGCCGAGAATCCAGGCCCTCTCCACCTCCCAGAGACTGAAGGGAAGAGTGCTGGGGAGCCTGAGGTGATGATACTAGAGGCCTGCTAACAGGATGCAGAGATGATGGTGGGACCAGTTTCCTGCGTGATGGACACAGAGTGGCACAAAGAGAAAATAGAAACCTAGGAAACCGCGAACACGACTTTTCATGAAGCAAATTATGAAAACGAATACACGCGAGCACCCAGCCTAAATCCGAAGGAATTTCTCCAGAGGGCTCTGAGGACAACTTAGCCCTGTGTAAATGCACTTCTGTCTGCTTAATCTCAAAAGGCATTCTGGCTGCTTCGAAACATAAGGCGGCAGAACTGTGCTGAGCTGCACCAACTGTTTGTCGAAGGGCTTGGCCAGTGGTCCCCCAACACTGCTCTCTACTCCACGAAAGCAGCTGTTGATGACAGGGACCAAGAGTTAGAGTCGAATTCTACTTTCACAAAGAAATCGACTCACAACCTTATGTAGAAAGTGACTGCAAGAAAAGAGATCCCTACCTTCCCCAAAACATGTACTGTAAACAATTTAATGCCTTTAAGAGTTGAAGGGCACAGAGCTCCAACTTGGATGCATTACACAATTATTCCCTTTACAATCAACTATGATTCATTCTATCAATCTGTGTTGTGTGCCTCCCATGACCCACCCACTGTCTCAGGCCCTGGGTATGTAGTGGTTTAAAAGCACAAAACTGAAGAAAAGTCAGCCATGGGCCCTGACCTTGTTGCACTTATTGTCCGGTACATACCGTGTGCAAATGAACATTTACATGCGGATCCAGGTGCAACCAAGGGAACGACCAGGTGCCGGGAAGAGACTCTCTGAGGTAGAGGAAGCCGTCTCTGAGGAGGTGATGTCCCACCCGGGACCAGAAGGCTGAGGAAGAGCCAACCAGGTGGAGAATCGGGAGGAAGACTGTTCCAGGTGGAGGGAACCTCATGTGTGAAGTGGAGAGCTTGGCAGGCTTGGGGAGCCCGGGCCAGGCCGGTGAGGACAGGGCGAAGGAGAGGGGAGGTGTTAAAGTGTGGGCAGGAACCAGGTCACTGGAGACCTCACAGCCAAGTTAAGGAACTTGGAGTTCCTCCAGAGTGCATGGGGAAGCTACACAAGTTTTATTACTAGAGATGACATAATCCACTTACTTTATTTAAAGGTAGTGCCGGCTGCTGGGTAGGTGCTGGGGTGCTGGGGACAGGAATGGATGCGGCTGTCAAGGAAGCTGTTCCTGGATAAAACACAACCAAAAGGACGAAACTGCTGATTCTGAGAACCAATCTCTTCCTAAGGTTGTAACGGTCCATGCTAAGGAGATAGGAGCCCCCCTACCCATCCCCACCTAAACGCAGTAGAAACCAGGAGCGCAAGGGATCTGGAGAGACCATGATATCGGGCCTGGCCCAGCTCTGTATGTCTTTCTCTCCAGCTTCCCCGGACCCTCCCCAGTTTTCATGGTGCTCAAGAGAGCTACAGAAACAGGATGATCCAGAACTTTTTCTTCAATATTGGCTGAAACTCAGTTCAGAAAGCACTTAAGGACTCTATTAAAATACCAAATAGTAAAGCAGTCGGTATATATTCATTAATTATGAATAGTGAGGGCTGGGAAGATGAATGTACTCATCATAGAGAGTAGAAATACGTAGGTGGTTGGCGTGGATCTTTTGTTTCTTAACTATCTGGCAAAGAAAGATGATACTGGGAGAGTGGATCACAGTCTTTTTTTTAGCCCCCGTTAAATCTTCTCACGTCAGCTCCGATTCCTGTGTCCTCACTCATAGTTTGTGATACTGAGACTGGAGAACAGCAAGAAACAATATTAAAAAGAGCCTTCAAAAACATCTCGTTAGTTTTGCCAACAAGATTCACTATGGAATTTCTTTTCATTAGAACATGTGAGTTTAAACATGTGTGTTTCTTGTCCAGGTTATTCCAGAAGGAGGTTATTCCAGAAAAGCAGTGCTCTGGGTGCTGGTGATTCTTCCTGCATTCCTTCCAACCTGTTTCCTCCTTGGTGTTGTGCATTCTGACAGCCTACTCAGGAGCCAGCCCATCCAGGGTGGGGGGAGGTGAAGATTAGCAGGGAGGCTGTGCTGTGACTTAGCCTGGGGGCCGCCGTCAGCAGCAATCAACCCCAACCCTGGTTTTATGAACCCTCACACCCAGTTGTTAATGTCAGCTGGTCCCCTGGAGGGCATCGCTGGGGTGCTCATCTCTGCCAGGGTTGAAAAGGATCATGCACTGAAAATCCTTAAGAAGATAACACAGTCTCATGTTCTTGCCTCCATCTCCTTCCCATTTGCCTGCTCTTCCTGCCAGCCCTTCACTCCAACAGCTTTCACCCCGGACTTTCCGTCCCTTGGTGCCTCCCAGAGAGGGGGGAGGGGGTAAGGAAAGAGAAAAGGGCTCAGCCATTGTGCAGAAAGGACAGAGCCAGCAATTGTGGTTTAGGAAAAAAAAAAAAAAAAAAAAATGAGGAAGTTATTAAATGCCACAGTGTTTTTTTTTGAAAGCTCAGGCCTGGTCTTTATTGTTTTTCCCCAGCAGACAACGTCAGGGTCTAGAGGAGAGCTGGAAAGGCAAGCTTGCTGTCGGAATGGAGTCTACCAATGGGTGGTCTTGGATGTGCTGTGTATGTCTGTGTCATCTTTACGTTCATGTGATGATGAGATACCTTTGAGTATACTTTCCACCTCAGCTTAAGCCAGATGGCCATTGGGGTTGGTGCCGCTGAGGGTTGTAGAAATCCTAATTGGAGACCACATGATGAATTCTGCAAAAGGCTCTGACATGCTAACTCTGGACAAAACTCTTTCTGCTGTTATTTCCAGCATAAATTAGGTCTTTTTAATTGTGTCTATTTTACATGACATCTTAGCTGAAAGGAGCTCTAAAATGAAGGTACTGTTGAAGACAGTAATGAAAATGATTCGTTAATTAAGCACATACCCCATGTGTAGGCACTATGCTAGACAGTTAATAGACATTATCTAGAAACTTTATAGCAACTCTGCAGGATACATATAATAACAGGAGCTGATTTGCTGAGGGCCGAATATGTACCAGACTCTATCCTAAGTGCTTTATCTGAATTAGTTTATTTAAGTGTCTCAACAACCCTATGAAAGCCATTGGTCCTTTGCACCCATTTCAGAGACGCGAGAACAGGCACAGAGAGGACAAGGTCACCGAGCTGGTCAGAGGGTAAGGCCAGGACTCTGGCTCACAGACTCCAGGGCCAGGCTTCTACACTGTGTGCTCTGCCTCTTATTCTCACATTCCCGATAAGGAGCCTGGGGCTCAGTGTTTACATTCCCAATGTCATTCAGCTCACGAGTGACAGAACCTCAACCAGGTCTTCAGACTTCAAGTCTAGGGGAATAGTGAATATACTCAAAGCCAGGAATCTTAAATTTGGTGAGAAAAGTAATGTCACAAAGGAGGTAATGATGCTTAGATCAAACTAAAGATGAAAGCTTTAGCTTAGAAGTAGAAAATCCCTGCTGACTGCCTGGTCATCTCCCTCCCTGTCCTGAAATACAAAGAGATCAACACCATTCATAATCCCACCCCTTCTCAGCCAAGTCCTATGCAGAGGAGAAACAGTAGGCATTTGCGCCTTCTCCAGATGCCTGCTTACAGGACGTGGTGCAGGGGGCTACCAGTTGGCTCTCAAAGACAGACACGAAAACACACCACTGGTACCCAGTGTGGCAAACCCTCCTCGGAACCTGATGCAGGGGACAGACAGTCCGATCAAGAGGAGGCCTTGAAGGTGCAGTCAGGGTGTTTGGAAATTCAGGAGCCAAGACTCTCCTCCGGAGAAGAAATACATCTGTTCCCATGGTGGGACGCCTTGGGCGCTCGGGGCTTAACATTTTTCTCTGCCTGCCTGGGAGTTTGGAGGGAAAGAGCTATGGGAATGGTGTTAAGGAGTGGGCGGTGAGGGGGGGGTGGTTAAATGGACACACAGAAGGCTTGCCTGCAGCACAGTGGAATCTAAACAATCTGAAGTAGCTCGGCCTCAAGGGTTGGCATGTGCTCCTGAGCTGCCACCCACTGAACGGAGCAAGGGCTGCTGCACTGGAGGATCTCTCTCCTTCCAGCGAAACCAAGACAGGAGGCCGCGGGGACTTGTCTCAGGGAACCACCTTCTTGGACAGTTTGCTTCAGTGAGGCCAGTTTTTCACTTACTTACCAATGGCTGCTGAGTTATAGGAGGGTTCATCTTCATAACAGTCAATATATATTTCTTTCCCCCTTGGCTGGAAAAATCTGGTGTTCTAAGATTGGGTAGTGCACGTTATTGCTTCACAGAAACACAGATAGGAGAGGATGAAGACCCCCGGTAGCGCATTTGCCTTCCTTCGGGCAGAGCGCCTCGGTGGGTGCAGGCTTAGACCTCTGAGCTCAGCTGTGCTGCTCTCCTCTAACCCCAGGGTTAATTCTCATGCATTTTCCAGGTCGGACTCATTCGTGCCCCCTGCCCACGAACACCATCATGCTCAACTTCCTGTTTTCCTATTTTTGCCAGAGATGCGTGTGCAGACCCGGACCCTGCAGATACAGGCACCTCTGAGTCCTTCGGCCCAGGGCACCTGACCTCTGACCCCCAGCACAGGAAAGCAGTATGGTCAGGAGGGGTTAAACTTCGGCTGAAGCACAGGTAAGAGGCACGGAGGGCTGCGCTGAGCGGTTCGGAAGAGGGACTTGGCTGCTGGAAGAGGGAATTGGGGGCGAGGCTGGTCAAGAACACAGACGAGTGAGAGAGCTGAGGAGGGGCCGAACGAGGAGGTCAGATGGAAGCTCGGAGTTCAGAAGGATAATCACCCGAATGACAGTTTTCAAACTAGGTTCTGAAGAAGCATCAAGTTCCTGGGAGGTAATCTGGGGGTCCCTCAAATCATTTGATGCAAATATCTTTTTAAAAATACATTGACAACTGTATTTAAAGCTATAATTAAAAACACTAAAAGAGATACACCAACATCTTACAGTTTGGAAATGACTAATGCGTTACATTGTACAACAAGATTGATTCATCTCTGAACTGCTATTCACTGAACACGTCTTATCTCTAGTTGAGGAATGTCCAGAGATTACAGAGTTGGTCTAATAAAAATTTGCAGCTACTTATCTGTGCTTTCTATGTGCTAGGGCTTTGCCTACCTCATCAAATTCTCACACCAGTGCTGTGAGGTTTGCACTAGTGTAAAGGCATCTCGTTAGGCGGTGGATTCAAATCCAGGCAGTTTGAGCTCACAGCCACTCCACTCTATCGCCTCAGCAATCAGCGTAACAGAACCTACTTCCTAGGACAACTGTGGGAATTCAATGAGATAAGGTATTCGGCACTTAGCACAGAGCCGGCTCGTGGGGAACAAGAGATAAATGTCAGGTGAAGTAAACATTAGGTGGTGGTGTAATGATGTCCTGGTCATCGTTCTCATCAAGCCTTTCATCACTGTCACGTAGGTCTGTGTGCCAGCATGAAAGGCAGTATAATATAGTGAGTAAGATGGGGGGGGGGGGGGTCTGTGGAATCAGCCTACCTAGAATTCAAATCTTGATTGTGCCACTTAATAGATAACTGCAGGCAAGTTATTTAAACTTTATTTCCAATCTATAAAATGAGTTTAATAACTAATCTACCCCAAAGAGTTGCTGAAAAGGATTGAAAATGCTAATATACATAAAACACTTAGAGTGGTACCTGGCCCGTCGTAAGCGCTCAGTAGATGTTGGTTATCACTGCTGTGAATTATCCTGATTTCAGTGTGGGGGGCGTGGCTCTTTCACGTAGACACGTGGGCTTGGATTAGAAATAAATAAACATTATAAACTTAGATTTATGCAATTACCCATGTTTATGGATATGCAAATATACATTAAAGTATTTGTTATATTTCCTACAATCCAACAAAACTTGTATATGGTGTCTACATTAAGATTCTTTGTAAGGGGCTTCCCTGGTGGCGCAGTGGTTGAGAATCTGCCTGCTAATGCAGGGGACACGGGTTCGAGCCCTGGTCTGGGAAGATCCCACATGCCACGGAGCAGCTGGGCCCGTGAGCCACAATTGCTGAGCCTGCGCGTCTGGAGCCTGTGCCCCGCGACGGGAGGGGCCGCGATAGAGAAAGGCCCGCGCACCGCGATGAAGAGAGGTCCCCGCACCGCGATGAAGAGTGGCCCCCGCTTGCCGCAACTGGAGAAAGCCCTCGCACGAACCGAAGACCCAACACAGCCAAAAATAAATAAATAAATAAATAAAATCAAGTAAAACTTTAAAAAAAAAAAAAAAAAGAACCAGTTTAAAAAAAAAAAAAAAAAAGATTCTTTGTAAGGTTTTCTTTGAAAAAAGGATTCAAAAGAAGTTTGAACATACCAACTGAGGAGAGGCTGAGATTTGCAGAAGACTCCATTTATAAAAGAAGCAGCTGGCAAAAGGTTGCTCCAGGGACAGCCTGAAGGAGAAGTATCCCCAAGCTTACTGCTATTCCTTTCAGTCTCCTAGGATCTTCAAAATGTAGAGGGTCAGAGCCTTTTATTTAACGAGACTCCACTGAGGTGTGTAGGTTAATGTAGCAACAGTGCCAGAGTACTTTAGGCCAGAAAGTCATAGTTAGGGAGTTACTGCCCTGGCCTGGGTGGGCAATGATCGAGACTTGAACTTAGCAGGTGGTGATGGGACAAGAGATGAGACAGATTTGGTTTGAATTTAGAAGACAGATCAAGAGCAGGTGAGGGTGGGAGAAGGGAGATTAAAGTGTGTGACTGCTAAGTCTCAGCCATGGGGCACTGGGGTAATTGCAGGGCCATTCGCCAGAAGGCAGGGAGAGCTGAGACTAGGTGGGGCTAAGAGCGTGAAGAGTGGAATCACACAGACCTGGGTTTGAGCTTGAAACAATTGAAATATTTCATAAAACAATCCTTAACAGTTGGATGAAACAAATGAACCTCAATGTATGTCCAGTTGGCATCCTAACCATGCAGAGATTGTCGTTATAACCATGAAGCGATTACCTTTAACACAAGCTGGGGTTGCCCTCATCAGCGTGGTCAAGACTGGCTCATGATGCTGTGTCTGTATGAAGGGAGACTGTAAGGCAGCACATAGGCAAGCAATTTCCTTTTGAAAAAGTCATGACCTGGATGTTGCATACATCACGCCTGCTCCTACCCTATTGGCTGGAATTTTTACTCTACTTATACTCTAAGAATTTTACTTGTGTGTGTCTTGTCTCCAAAAGTATATCATAAGCCCCTACAATAGTCCACCTCATAACTCTTCCCTATCCTCTAAGGTGTCTGCAACCCAAGTTTTACTAATGTTGGACTGAGCTTGGAAATTGGTGTGGTTCTCATCCAATTTATTCAGATCCCAAATCCTGCCCATGTTGTTTTTTACTTTTTGTTTTGAAATAATTTTAGACTCACAGAAAAGCTGTGAAAATAGTACAGAGATTTCCCATCCACCCATCACCCACCTTTCTCTAATGTTAACATCTTTGAAAACCATAGTGTAAATATTAAAACTAAGAAATTAGCATTGGTGTAATACTATCAACTACAGACTCTAAGGCTTTATAGACTTTATTCAGATTTCACCTTCTTTCCCCCCTGCTAATGTTCTTTTTCCATTCCAGGATCCTACGTTGTATTTAATTGTCATGTTTCCTTAGTCTCCTCTAATCTGTGATACTTCCTCAGTCTTTCCTTGTCTTTTATGACCTTGACACTTTTGAAGAGTATGGGCCAGTTATTTTGTTGAATGCCTTCTATTTCAGTTTGTCTGATACTATCTCATGGTTGGATTGAGGTTGAGCATTTTTGGCAAGAATACCAAAGAAGTGATGTGTCCTTCTTAGTGTGTCCTCTCCCGAGTTACATGGTGTCGATATGTTTTACTACTGGTGATGTTAACCTTGATTACCTGGTTAAGGTGAAGTTGCCAGGTTTCCTCACTGTAAAGTTATTGTTTGTCTCCTTGTAAACGAATACATATCTTGGGGCGGAGATAGCTTTGAGGCTATACAAATATTCTGTTTTTCCTCAAACTTTCTCCCACTGATTTTAGCATCCATCAACAGATATTGTCTGTGACAATTATTACTGTAATGTTCTAAAGGTGAGTCTGTATTTCCTTCATTCCTTCCACATTTATTTATTTATTTATTTATTTTTAATTTATTTTACATATTTATTTTTTGGCTGCGTTGGGTCTTCGTAGCTGCACGCGGGCTCTCTAGTTGCGGTGAGCGGGAGCTACTCTTTGTTGTGGTGCGTGGGCTTCTCATTGCGGTGGCTTCTCTTGTTGTGGAGCATGGGCTCTAGGCGCACGGGCTTCAGTAGTTGTGGCTCGCGGACTTTAGAGTGCAGGCTCAGTAGTTGTGGCGCACAGGCTTAGTTGCTGCGCGGCATGTGGGATCTTCCCAGGCCAGGGCTCAAACCCATGTCCCCTGTGTTGGCAGGCGGATTCTTAACCACTGAGCCACCAGGGAAACCCCCACATTTATTAATTGGAAGTCTTCTGTAAGGAAGAGCTGTCTCTTTCCTCCACTTATTTGTTTATCCTTACTATTTATATCAGTAAGGACTCCTTCCTATTATTTTATCTTGTGGGTTATAATCCAATACTGTTATTTATTTTATTGCTCGAATTGTTCCAGCTTTGGCCGTTGAGAATTCTTTCAAGCTGGCTGTGGTCTAAGTCCTGTTTTGAAATATGGGAAGGGGTGAGGTGCTGATGTCTTCAGACAGAGCAGACATGATGTGCTTATCATCTTAGGAGTCTCACAGGTGTTGAGGTGGAAGGTTAGTAGTGGGCACTGAGCAAGTCTAATTCATGACAGGTCACAGAAGCCGACACCGATTTTGAAATTGAAAAGGGCTGGGATCACCTCATGAGCTAATTCCAAGTCCAATGGGTCATGGGTATGTGTAGCTCCTTTTTCATGGAGAAAATAGCCAGAAAGGATTTTCTCACTTATTTATAAGAAAAAGGAAAGAGCAAAAGGAAGAAACTCCCCTCCACCCTCACTCCAGGTATATACAGAGACCAGCCGAACCACCAAGGTAAAGAGAGAGAGAAGCTCTTAGTGGTCCAGGGCTTAATATTCACACACATCCAATCCCACCTTTCCTTTTTTGCTTGGATCCCTGAGTTCTGTCTTTTCTGACTTGTCAATAGGAGTCCTATGATCTAACTTATCTCGGCAGAACTTCTCCCTAAAATCTGTCAAGCCTCAGGCTAGGGTAGTTCAATGAGTTAGTTCAAGAGACAAAATGTTCCAGCTTAAAACTCAAGATTTTCCAAGCCAGTGCTTTCCTCCATGAACATCCTGACCCTTCCTCATCCTCCACCACCAGTCACCACCATCACTATAATGACCATCTCATCTAATCAGTAAGCACTTACCATACATGGTGATATGTGCTCTGTAAAGTAAATTGAGATGAATGGGTCATAGAAGCTCAGGCTTTGACTCTTCATTCATCCTTATTTGGGCAGCAAGGTTAGCAGCTGGCACTTGCACTTCCATTGGCAGTGAGTTCTGTCCCCGTCCTCCTGACTTCGTGAGCTCAGAACAGTGTGTCTCAGGAAGCCTCCATGGATGTTGGTGTAGGACCTCTTTCAGTAGCCTCCAAAGTGTGGGAAGCTCAAAGCAATCAACACGCATTTTTGCACGTGGAGGAGGGTGCAGGTTTAGCAGAGAAGATCAATGAAAACGGAAACTTCCTGATTGCAGTTTGATGCATTTTATCAGCAGATGATTTTCCTTCCTTCCCTCCTCCTCCTGCCCACAGAATAGAATTCTGGCATTCCCAAGCTGTGTGCTATTGTCTAAGATGCTGGTTCTTCTCAGGGAAAGTTACTAAGGGTCACTCTCTCTTCTTCCCTCTTAGAGAGCAGGAATTGAATTTTAATGGGCAATCTACAGAGGTGGCTAGGAATGAGTCCCTCCCACTTGCACGGAGCTTAGTGAGTTCCAGGCGGTTCAGGCTGTCTGATGGGAGTTGCATGGAATCGTTGAGAAGCCTTTGCAGCCCAGGGAGGAAAAGAAAGAGCAGTTAACAGGATGAAATGGCTTTTTATCCCACTCCTGAATATGACATGCAGTTGGCCAGAGGGTTGTTATCTAGGATGATTCTCTTTGCCACAAGGTAAGCCCACTATTATGTTAGAATGAGTCTTGCATTGCAGGATTCTCAACTGATAAGCCTTTCACAGGTATCTTTCTGATGTTGTGCTATATCTATTTATAAAGAAAAATTAATAACCAACCACATATTAAATTTAAGCCCATTTCTCTAAATTGTCATGAAAATTCTCATTATTTGAGCACCTCGGGTAATTCAGTGTGCTATTAGTATTTCTGTGTGGGAATTTTCAATCATTTTCTCTCCTATATATACAGTCACCGTATTTCTTATGATGTACGTATTTAGAGTGGCTTTTTATCTCATTCAGATTAGCAGTTGCTTTTTGGTGTGTACTTCATGGTTTTGCTTCCCCATTTCCCCAGGGAATTTCAAATAAACAATTTCTTTTACTCACAAGGAATGGCTACTTATCTATGTACTAGTAGCCAAGTTCTCTATTCTCATTGCCAACGTTTGTATAAAGAAAAGGAACCTGCAAGTGTAGTCTCAATATTAAAGAAAAGGTGTGGTCTTCTCATTTAACTTTGAGTTTACATGAAAAGAAGTGTGTATGGAGATTGCTGGGTGTACAGTATTTACCTCCATCACAGTTGAAGGTTTAAATACTTGATTATCTTTTCCCTTATTCACAATAATTTGAATTCAGCTTTTATCCTTATACAATCTTTGATTTGAAATTTTTGTTCAGAGCTATGCTTAATGCCAATGTTTGCATCCCTAGATGCTTTTACTTAAAAGGAAATATGATATGGCAAAGAACAGGTGGCTGCACCAGTAGTGGTAATGTTCTGGATCTCCAGGTGACTTGAATATTTATTTTATTATTACGGGCATTCATTTTGTTATTATACCATGTAAAAGGTAAAAAAGAAAATATGAACTGCTTAGATTATAAAACACATATATAAAGAGAGGCATCCAGGGCTGATTTTTCAAGTTTTATTTGGCATCCTTTCACTTGAAGGCGAATAAGAGAGAGCATCCTTCTGAGTTTTATTATTTTCTCCCCAACAGTGTCAGGTTATGTGTGAATGGTGGTGGTGGTTAAACTCCTCCTTGTTGTGAAATTTATTATGGAAATGCCGGCAGGTAGGAACTGAGGGGCTGGAGCAAGTGTTCATAAAGTTGTCATCCACTTTGCCTTAAAACCTTCACTATTCTTTTCATTCGGGTCTTTTCTGGTATGATTTTAAAATATGGATTCTTCTTTTGACCATTGTTTAAGGTCCCCATCTAAAATTAATGCTTTCTGTCCTTTTGTTTTTTTCTGTTGTTGTTGTTGCCTTTAACTTCTCATTTGCAGCCTCTTCCTCTAAATGAGGAGAAAGTGAAATAGAGAAGAGAAAAACACGATACAATGCATGACTTACTCCAAAAGAGAATTCAGTGTCTTTAGTGTTAGAAGTTTGGGGAGCATTTATTTGTTTTTGTTGAATGGGATGGTGTTTAGAAAAAAAGCACTACCAAAAGGTAAGGCTTCGGCCTCACACACAAAAACTTTTCGTTACTGTTTTGGCAAATGAAATTTAACTTATACCTTAGCATTGCATAAAAGTTAATTAGCTTGATTTTGAAATATCTCGGTTGGTATGTGGTATAAAGGGTATCCTTTAAACCCTCAGAGGGGACAATCTTCTGTGGGATTACCCACGGAGGAGGAGGGTGCCCAGCTGTAGTGGTGGGTACCCTGCCCCTCCTGCCCTCAGCCCTGCAGCCCCCTGGGTGCAGGGGAAGAGCCCTAAGCACCTTCATCGTGTCCTGCTGAGCCGCTCCCCATTTGCCCAACAGGGGTCCTCTGGGAGAGCCTCCAAACAATTCTGGGGCACACACAGCATTTCTAGTTCTCTGTAACTATCTCATCCTCTCTGAGGTCCATGAGCATATATTTGTGGATGTCTGCGTGTGTCTCTGTGTGGAAGACAAAAACAAACAGCATGAAAGTGATTTCTCTTTCAGCCCTGGCAACATATTCTATGACACAGAGTAGAGTAGAGTAGAGTAGTAGAGGAGAAAAATTTTAAATCATAATATCTGATATCTCAAGAAATCAGTAAAAACCAGTCCCTCCTTCCTTCCTCCAACAAATAAAATGCCCAGTTGCAAATTGAGAGTTGACAAGAAGAAACTGTGGATAAGTAGCGCTTATGCTAGTCTATGTATGCTGTGCGATTCTATTGTAATTGAATTTGAAAGTCAAAGAAAAACAAACATGAATGCTGTTACAGAGCAAAGATGTTATAGTGTTTGTGTCAATTTCTGCCATGACATATAGGCAAACGTTGAAGTGTGGGGAGGAGAGCTGACTATCCTGATTACTCTGTAGATGTCAGAGTTGAGGGGAAGAGGGAAGAAAGGGGGGCATATTGAGAAAAAAGACATTTCAACATCATCACGCATTGGTGGCTAAGTGAAAAACACCCACCCCCATGGCTGTGCCCTCTTTTTTATGGTAATAGTTCTGTGTGGTCATGAATCAAATTTAATCTTTAAAAAATGTTTCAAAATGGAGGGTGAGGAGGAGATAATCTAGTAGTGAAATGATGTTGGAGTAGGTGTGGAGGAATGGGGTAAAGTATCTTACAAGAAAAGGTTTTTTGGGGTTTTTTTACCTTTTATGCAAATTTTAGATGTTAGAGTCTTAGGTCGTCTGTCTGTTAGCCAACTTCACTCTTACTTGTGATTCAGTTGCCAAAGCCAAAAGTCCCCAGGGCATATTATCAAGATGTGACCTTTGAAAGAACTTCTCTTTCCAGACAGGACTGTGTGTTGCCATGGGGTTATATTACTTAATGCATACCTTTCTACCCACTGAACCACTTTTTAAAGACACAGATGTTAGGCAATTATAAAAGCCTCAGAAATGTTTGCTTGTTAGATTTTTCTGTGAATCCAAAAAGTCAGAGTATAGCCTTGAGGAGCCCAGTAGTCATAGAAACTAGAGGTTAGGGATGCTGAAAAGTGCCAAAGGATATCTCAAAAGCAATGTCTTTGCCAACTGTGTGCTAAGGGACAATTACACCTTTTTTTACATTTTGGAAGATAATGGGTGTTTTCAACCCTAAAAGTTCTTGAGAGCTCGTCTCTCTTCTGTGAACATGTAGAAAACATATCTCAACATAGGGTGATTTTTTGTTTATTCCAGAGAGAGTTTCATCTGGATCTATGAATGGAACAGTGCTATGAGTACAGCCCAGTGCATCTTAACTTGGTCTTAGTTTTCAGTGGCTGTGTATTTTTATCATCAGTGTTTGGGGCATATAATTTTCCTATAAACAGGAAATGCCTAGAAAGGCATTGTTGTTCAAATATGAATCATCTATTCTTCTATACTAAAGAAGGTGTAATTATAATCCCCCCCTAAGAATCACTTGCACAATGACATTTAATTATTCATGTTAAGTTTGTTTCCCCTTTAAAGCATGAAAGGGGCAACTTAGCAATAACTTAGCAATAAGTACCAAAATAGAAAGTGCATTTTAGTTTGAGCCAGCAATTCCACTTCTAGGAATTTCTGCAGATATGTGGACACAGACAGAAACCAGTGTGTAGACATGGTTATTCATTGAAGCATTATTTGTAATAACAAAAGACTGGAAATCAAAAAGTGTCTACAAAAAAGGGTCTGGTTGAAGAAATATGTTATATGCACACGATGGAATACCAGACAGCTAAAAGGGGGGAAAAAAAAAGCTATGAGGAAGCTCTGTAAGTACTGATATAGAATGATCTCCAGTAGATGTTGTTAAGTTCACAAAAACAAGGGGTAGAACACCACATAGCTTTCCTTTTGTGAAGCGGGTGAAAAGAGATATGTTCATATTTGCCTATACTTGCATAACAAAGCACTGGAAAACATACATAAGAAATTAACCACAGAGGTTTGCTGTAGGGGGAAGAGAAATGGGTGGAGAGGGCTGGGAAGGAGAGTAAGACTTCTTAATGGCTTTGATCTTTTTTTTTTTAACTATGTGAATTAATTACCTATTCAAAACAGTACCTGAAGTAAATATGGGGAAAATATTAAGATTTGATAAGTTTTGGTAATGAGTACACATTAGTGTTTTTTATATTCACTTGAGTGCATTTATGTATGTTTGAAGTATTTCATAACTTTTTAAAAGATGAGGAAAAATAGGAAAAAAATAACAGTGATACACAAAAGAACCTTAAGAAACGTGTTTTATCCCCTGCTAAGCACAAAGTGTTCAGTAATTATATCATGAAGACTCTCAACCCAAATCCATGATATGTTAATTCTGATAGACCTAATTTACAGAATACATTGATACTAGTGTTTTTTCTTTCTTTTTTGGGGGGAGTGGGTAAGACTAGAATCTTGTTATGATGGACTTTGTTGTCTATTATAGCATTGTGTACTAAACAAATGATGGCAGATGGGAGTTAGTAAGTGGATTAAGAAACATGATGTTTTATTTGGTAGTGCTGGTATTGAGTGTATTTGGTATTTTTACGTGTTCAACTCATGTCCAGTTGATAACTAGCATGGTTTATAAAGTTAGTGCACCCAGAAGAGCCCAAGCAAAGTCTCGGTCATAACCGTTCATCAAAGAACAGCATCAACAAAAAAATTAACTCCAACTCTTAGAATTTCTTATTATCCAAGTTGTGGTTGTCACCTTCTCCATTTATCCAAAGCATACCAATGCTTCAAGGTCATCCAAAGTCCCACTCTACTACCAGGCCTTTGGGCCAACTTTAGACCCCATTCTTGATCACTGGCAGCAAGGGAGCTTTTTGGTGCTTAAACCAAAATCCTCAGGAGCTAGCATGGCCCAGTATGATCTCATGACTTTCCTACCATCTGCTCTTCATTCCCAAGGCTCTGGCTACAGTCTGTTCTGCTTATTGAAATCCGCAAATTTATTCCTGCCTCAAGGCCTTTGTGTTTCTGTGTTGTTTCTGCGCGAAATACTCTCTGTCCCCAGCTCTTTGCAAGGTTGATTCCTTCTTATCATTTAGATCTGGTTCGGATGTTACTCTCAAAGAGGCTGTCTCTGATCCAAAGCAGGATCCTCCGTCACACTCTCACATTACCCAGTTCTATTTCCTTCAGAGCCCTTATAACTACATGACAATTCCCTGTTTATTTGCTTACTTGTTAATTGTCTGTCTCTCTACTCTGCCCACCTCACCTCTTTTATACTGCTCATTGCTCAGAAGTTAAGAACACAGGCTCCGGGGACAGATGCCTGAGTTTAAATATCAGCTCTGCTCCTCACAACCCTTGTGACTGTGGATGGGTTGCTTAGTCTCTCTTGATTACCTCATTTTCTCATTAATGGTCCTATATCATAAAGATACAGTATAAAGGTTAAGTGAGAAACTGTGTGTCAAGTGCCTGGAATGATGCTTGGCACTCAGTAGGCACTCAGATATTTTTCGAGTGAATGAGTAATACTCTGATACTCTTTAATACTTTTTCTTGCATCTGAGGCTCCCCAACAAGATTATAAACTCCTTGAGGGCATCTGTGACCTCCCAGAGCTCCAGTTGTACTTCAGCAGGGTAGAAGGCACATAGTAGGTGATCAGTGAATACTGCTCGAAAGACGTGAACTGCTTTATTGTAGATTTCTCCAAAATATGCTTTCATTCCCGAATCTCTCTGTGTGTTAGGGCAAAATCATCTAAGAAGGACATCGTGTCACTTGCTAGTTCCAGTTTCATCAGCCTACCCATCCCACGCAATTAAGCTTCCTTGTTTGTGGTTAGGAATGCAACAAAAGGGCTTTGTTTGAATTAACATGGACACACAAAGCTGAGTTGGCTCAATTTTAAAACTAAATCGTCTTCTGACTCTTATTGATGTGCTCATGATGTAATATGCTTTAGGAAAATATTTCCTTATCTTCTTTAAGATCAGAGTGATCCTAAGATGTAAAAGCATGCTGTGCTCTTTAGGAATGCTTATTAAATTATTTGCATCATTGAAAAAGTCAATAAACAGCTGTTTGACTTTTTTGGTTATCTCCAGGTACAGTGAATTATGTTTTCAAAATGAGAGGCTATTTTTAAAATACTTGGGTTTTTAATAGGTAACACATGTACATAGTACATAATTCAAAAGTTAGAAAAGGAAATACAGTGAAAAATAAGTTTTCCTCCCCAGAGGCAGTCATTGGTTCTAGTTTCTCAAGTATTCTTCCAGAAATACTCTTTACATTAATAAACGTAAGTGATTATGTATGTTTTTCCCCACATACAGCAGTATACTGTACGCACAGTTCTGTATCTTACAATTGTCCTTTAACCATATATTTTGGAGATATGTCCATATCCACTTGTATAGGACTACTCAGTTCTTTTAATGGCCACATACATATTCCATTGTGTGGAGGTACCACACTGACTTAACTGGTCTGCTACTGATGCGTATTTAGGTTGTGTTTCAATCTTTTGACAGATACGTTATTTTAAAATTATTTTGCTGAATGTTGCCAAGCTGCTCTTTATTCAGGCTGCACTGATTTACACACACACCCATCCTGCTCCAGCAAGGTCTGAAGAGTCGGTGGGCTATATTTTGGTCATCTTTTTCATTGTTCTTTTTCCTCATTTCATCACTTAATTGTACATATTGGAAGAATCTTATAAAACAAAGATTTATCTCTGAAACCTCCCAACATACGTTCTGCATCCAAAAGAAAGGGGTATGTTTTTCAGAGCCTACTGATTAGCTTGTTTCACAAGCACCCTGTTCGTAATGTATCAGTATTACACCTGGGATGAAATCTACCCCCTACCCCAGGACAAAGAGTTAACCTCTGCAATCTACTCCAGAGAAGCAGCTCCCCAAGTTGGGTGTCCTGTCTTGGCATTGCAAGTCTTGGGCACTTACTTTATCTTTACTGTAAGAATTATTTCTTTATGATTTATTATTTATTAGAGGAATACTTCATCTGGTCTCCCCACCAGAATGTAAGCTCCTTAAGGGCAGAGACCATATCTTAGTTATTAAATCTTTTAAGTATCTCTAATCAGTTTCAACTCTTCAGTCCCCATCTGTCATGCCCCTTGAGCCCCATCCACCACATCAAGCCCCTCACTTTTCCCTCTTTGGGCTTCCTAATGAAGATAGAGGACAGTGGGTGTGAAGTCCCTCCAGCTGTCCTCCCACCCACTCCCTTTCATACGAGCATCAACATCTTACCTCCTCCTTTCTTCTCATTTACTTCAGTGGACCTGCCTTTACTCCTACATAAGGTCGTGCCCTCCACGTGTGCTCTAGAATCCCATCCTTGCCTACTTCCTCATGAGTCTTAAGGCGCGTCAGCCTCTCCTCGTCCTGTGTCTTGGGCTGTGTGCACTCCCTGTGTCCTACAGATTTGCTCATACTTCTCATTATTTAACACAAAACAGCAAGAACAAATCCTTTTCACTCCCTGGCCCCCTCTAGCCTCCTAGCTACCACCTTCTTTCTCCCCTTTAGAGCCAAGGTCTTGAAAGAATGATCTGCCCTTGCTGTCTCCATTTTATCTCTCATTCACATCTTACCCCATCCTAATCAGGCCTCTGCCCCTGTCATTCCATTGCAAAGACTCATCAGTCATCAAATCCAGTGGACGTGCATCTACCCACATCACACTAACCTCTCGGTAGCAGTTGGAATGATTGACAGTTCCTCCTCCTTGTTCTCCCCGCTAGGATGCTGTGAAACTCCCATACTCTCCTAGTTTTCCTCCTACTTCTCTGAAAGCCTCTTGTTGGACTCTCCCCAACCCTGTTCCACCCACAAACTGTGAAAGTTCTCAGAGGCCCATCCTTAAAGTACTTCCTCTCTGTCTCCTATGCACTGTCCCCAAGCAGCTTATCTTTTCTCAAAGGACATGTGTTTTGTGACTCCTCAGTGTGTATGTGCAGCCCAGACTCCAGTCCTGTGGGCCCCACTGCTTCCTGTGCGCCACTGCAGTCCCACAGGTCCCCACATTGCACGCCCCAATTGAGCCATCAGCCTCCCCGCTCTGTTTCCCTCCTTCCTCCCTCCGCTCCTTCCCCTCCATCTCATAGTTCTTACCATTCTGTGAAGACTGTCCTTCCTCCTTGACTATACTCTCTTCTACACCAACCACATCCAAGTGCTCACCAGGCTGGGAATTTCGCCTCCTCAGTGGTTCTCAGATCTGTCATCCCTTTAAGTTCACTGCCCCTGCCTTAGTGCCGGCTCTTTATTTTTTTTTATTTTTTTTTTAAAGTTTTATTTATTTATTTATTTATTTATGGCTGTGTTGGGTCTTCGTTTCTGTGCGAGAGCTTTCTCCAGTTGCGGCAAGCGGGGGCCACTCCTCATCGCGGTGCGCAGGCCTCTCACTATCGCGGCCTCTCCTGTTGCGGAGCACAGGCTCCAGACGCGCAGGCTCAGTAATTGTGGCTCACGGGCCTAGTTGCTCCGTGGCATGTGGGATCCTCCCAGACCACGGCTCGAACCCGTGTCCCCTGCATTGGCAGGCAGACTCTCAACCACTGCGCCACCAGGGAAGCCCCCGGCTCTTTATTATCTCTTACCCTGGCCAATACGATAGCCTCCGATCTTGTCTCTCTCAAATGTATTCTCATTATTGGCAATATCTTCCTGAAACTCAAATTTGAACATGGCCCTCCTTAGCTAAGGTTCTTCGGTGGCCTCCAAACCCATAGGATACTGTTCACACCCTTCAGTGAGACCTGGACCCTCCTACTTCTTCACCTTCATCTGCTGCCTTCCTCTCTCACTCGTCATCTCCTCTCCACCTACTTAAGTCGCTTGTACCGTGTTCTTCTGCATTTCCATGCATTTGTCATGCTGTTTCTTCTACCTGGATGTCCTTCCCTTCCGTTTCCCGCCCCCTGCCATCTGGAGAAATCTTTCATGGTTTCATGTTTTCGGTGACTGCCTCTTCTGAGTTCACTGAGCACCTTGAACAGGTCTCGATTACGGAACCCATCTCAGTGTCTTATAGCGGTTTACTTGGCTGTCTCTTCTACTGTACTGTGAATTATTGGAGTCTAGTGATACTTTGTTCTTCTTTGGATCCCCAGTGCCAGCATAGTGGCTGCCATGTAGAAAGTCTCTATGGATGCCCTTGAATGAATGGGAAGGAAATTGAAGAAAGGCCTGGATGGCTTACATTTAAAAGGGAGCCTTGCTATTGTTTTTAAAGCACAAAGGGAAATTTTTTTTCACTTAACCTAGATGAAACAGCGTATCTCCATTGTCCTCTGCACAGCCCCCTTTTATACTTCAGAGTCTGATTCAGAACTTTCAGCAAGGTGTCTGATCCTTCATGAAGGAGACTGATATTAAGCCTAGGTAGCTACATTCTGTCAGTACTTCAGGGCACCTCCTCTCTTCTCTCCATTGAGATTTCAGTCTAGAAATCCCTGAAGTTGTTGGTAAACATTATCTCACTTTTCTGCCAAAAATAAAGTTCAGCCACTCTCTCTTGACTCTGACCTTCTATAGTAGTATGATCTTCCTTACCAAATTCATCCTTCAGTATTGCAGTCTGAAGAACACCCACTTTTCCCCTTTGGCTTTGTCAGTTCTTTGTGTTATAAGGGCAGGATGTTTAAAGGTGAAGTCATTGACTTGCAAAATGAGAAACTGTTTTGGAGAGCATCTTGTTGTTTATACTCCGCAGATCAGAGTGTGTTAACACCAAGGTAGCTGGTAGTTTTTATGTAGTTCTTACCAAGATATTAAAATAATAGCATTTATCCAGCATCAGAATATCACAGAGAACTTCAAAAATCCCCAGAAAGTCCCTTGGGAGGTGGGCAGGAATTATTGCTCCCATATTTATATATGGATAAGTAGTGCAAAGAAAGACCAAGGCAGCTCCATGTGCCTTAAATTTATAAAGCATAAAATGTTAACATGTAGGAAAGCTAGGTGAAGGTTATGTGGGATTTTTTTTCCAGCTTTATTGAGATATAATTGATACATAACACTGCAAGTTTAAGGTGTAGAACATCTTGATTTGATACATTTATAAATTGCAAAATGATTACCACCACTGTATTAGGTGCCAGCTCTATCCAGTCGCATAGTTACCATTTCTGTCTTAGTTGGTGAGAACATTTAAAATCTGTTCCTCTAGCAACATTCAAGTATCTATATGATACGGAATTAGCTATAATCACCATGCTGTACATTAGATCCCCGGAACTTGTTAATCTTTATAACTTGAAGTTTGTACCCTTTGACTGAGATCTCCCCATTTCCTCCACCCCCTCAACCCCTGATAACCACCACTCTATTCTGTTTTTCTGAGTTTGTCCTTTTTAGATGCTACATAGACGTGAAATCATTCAGTATTTGTCTTTCTCTGTCTGGCTTATTTCACTTAGCATAATGCATCCAAGTTGTTGCAAATGGCACGATTTCCTTCTTTCCCGTGGCTGAATAATATTCCATTGTATGTATATATGGCATCTTCTTTATCCATTCATCCACTGACGCTTAGGTTGTTTCTATATCTTGGCTATTGTGAATAATGCTGCAGTGAACATGGGAGTGCAGATATATCTTTAAGATCCTGATTTCAGTTTTCTTTGGATATATGCCCAGAAGTAGGATTGCTGGATCATACTGGTAGTTCTATTTTTAATTTTTTTTAAGGAAACTCCATACTGTTTTCCATAGTGGCTGTACCAGTTTGCACTCTCACCAACAGTGCACTAGGGTTTATTCAGAAATTCTTTAAACTAAGTTTGCAATATTTTTATGTACCTGAAATCACGTCAAAATGAAAAGGAAAATAAACATATTAATAAAGCAGGAAAAAAAACAATGGTTCCTAAGAGAAGTGAGCAGTAAGCTCCATTTTCCAGTATTTACTTGATTGTTTTCCGTCTCTGAGGATACAGCGGTCTCTGCTTCCAAGTCCGTAAACCTCATTGGTGAAGAGATCAGCTGAGATTGCTCCTAACGCTGGGGGTCCCTCTCCTATGTCTCCCCAGGCGCAGTGAACCTGCGGGCCGACCTCATTCTTGGCATTCAACCAGATTTGGGGAGCACCAACCCGATGCCAGCATGATGCAGATATCTCAGGGCACGATTGGCACTCCTTGGCCCCAGAGCTACCATTCCAGGTAAGTGGCCACAGCTGAGACCCAGGGGCTTCTTACTTTCAAATGTCCTGTTCCCAGAAAAGATTGTTTTCTTATACTTACCTTGAGTATTAAGTCTCTCTACCCACTATCCTCACCCTCTTAAAACCCCTAACGTGTGTACGAGTCACCTTCATATCCTGGGCTAGACCGGCATGAAGGGAGGACAGGATTATTTCGAACACTGACTGGTCATTTGAGATATTTATGGGGCCTATCGATTCTCAGTCAGACATTTCTCAATTACACGTTATGGCACTATACTAGAAAACCTGACAACTCCCCTCCCTCAGTGCTTAACGTCCTTTCTTCAAATATGTATCTGGTTTTTTAAATTAATTTTTATTGGAGTATAGTTGCTTTATAATGTTGTGTTAGTTTCTACTGTACAGCAAAGTGAATCAGCTCTACGTATACATATATCCCCTTTTTTCTGGATTTCCTTCCCATTTAGGTCACCACAGAGCATTGAGTAGAGTTCCCTGTGCTATTCAGTAGGTTCTCATTAGTTATCTGTTTTATACATAGCAGTGTATATATGTCAATCCCAATCTTCCAGTTCATCCCACCTCCCCCCCCCCTTCCTCCTTGGTATGCATATGTTTGTTCTCTATGTTTGTGTCTATTTCTGCTTTGCAAATAAGATCATCTATACCATTTTTTTAGATTCCACATATATGCATTAGTATACGGTATTTGTTTTTCTCTTTCTGACTTACTTCACTCTGTATGACAGTCTCTAAGTCCATCCACGTCTCTACAAATGACCCAATTTCGTTCCTTTTTATGGCTGAGTAATATTCTACTGTATATATGTACCACATCTTCTTTATCCATTCCTCTGTATCGGATTGTTATCTGAATGATTTTATTCAGTATTTGAACTCCCCAGTTGGTTTTTCTCCTTCTGTTAAAGCCAGTTATCCAGCTTAGCTCCAATCGAAGCAGTTAACACACCGAGGACTGCTCAGTGTATACATTATCTCGTGTGGTCCTTCATATACACCCTTGAAACAGATACAGTGTTCTTAACTCCATTTCGCAGGACAGGACATTGAAGCTGGAAAGATGGCTTTGTCCAAGGTCAAACATCTGATCAGTACCCAAGTCAAGACTCAAATCCAAGCTAGGTTTCGAAGCCATTGCATGTAATCTCCTATACTTCCTCTACACTAGTTATACTAGTTATTCTTCCTCTGCTTTTCTAGTCACTCTATCAGTCAAGGTCCAGTCAGGGAAAAGCAGAGCCATCACGGGTGTTACAGGAGAAGGGATTTATTATGGTAATCAGACCTTACACAATTGAAGGGGACTGGGGAGAAGGAAGCCAAGCCTGACCACCCGCTTAGTTCTTTATATTAAAGAACTAAGTCAGGACGCCCCTACGTTTACTACAGACTTGGAGCCATGCAAATTGGAATCCATCTTCTGACCCCAGGGAGGCAGGCTCTGTCACTTACCACTTTTTTGGAAGTACTTGGATATAGGTTATGGTAGGGAGGTAGGAAAGTCAAGGTAATATGGGTCCCACATACAAATGAGATGCAAGTGCTTGTCTGTATCAGGGAGTGGAGGGTGTTTCTGGAAGGATTACTTAACTACCAGGCGGTGGGTATGCATTTGGCGAGGGCTCAGAACCCCTAACACTCATGTCTGGTCAAATCAAGGGCCAAATCCTAGAGCTCTGACTGGTGGTCGTGGCTCCCAGCACGTTAGGATACTTTCCTGGTTACCCTTCTTGTGACAGACACTCCTCTCCCTCGCCCGTGTCCCTCCCAATAACCCTGAAAGAATTTCTTCTCACCATCTGAGCCATGTGTGCTCCGGGAACAGAGCTGCTAGCAGGGCCCACGCCCCAGGCAGGCACAGTGCTTTGCTCTGTGGGCACAGCGGTATTGAAGGCCTTTAGAAGGTTAGATGCAGGGGCCTAACAGTGTGAAGGAAGGACAGCACGATGGTGAGCTACTTGGGCTTGTAAGTGAGACCTCAGTTTAAATCTCAACTTCACCGCCTACTGCGTGAGCTTGAGCAAATCACTTCACCTTTTTGATCTTGGTTTCCTTGTCTGTAAAATGAAATTCATAATACAGATCTCATTGGCTCGTAGTGAGGATTAAGCAAAATAACACATGCAAAACATTTAGTGTAGTTCCTGAAACATAGTGAGCACTCAGTAACTATGAAAACTAATTATAATGATTAGGCTGAAGACTTGTCAGAGGTACAGTGAAACCTAGTATTGGACTAGGTTAATGGCATAAACCAGCACACACTTATAAAATGCAGGAGTGTATTAACAGGGTACCCCTAAACAGTGGGGCCCTTTGGAGCCTCCTAACGGCTAGCCTTAGGAGGCCCTAAATCTGAAGTCATACTGTGACCTAAAATACAAGCTTGTCCAAAGGCAGAAATAAGACGACCGCAATCAGTGCTTAGAATAACTGCTCACAGTAACTGTGGTGAGCTCCAAGAGGCCTCAGGAGAATGATGGCGCTGGCATCAGAAGTGCAATATTCTGAAGGTTCTGCTTCTCTACCTGCTGTTTTCTCCTCATCCCAACCTCCAGAGGCAGGTGGATCTTGTACTGTACCGACCAGTCTGCCCTCTAATTCAAGCTTCAGAACAGCCTCCTGCTGACACAATGACTGTCAGCACAAAAGCTCTGTGGAGGAAGAGAGGGAGAAAGGGAAGCTCGGGTTACCCAGCTCCTACTGCAGCCCAAAGCATCCTGTGGTCTGTTCATTCCATGCCTCGGGCTTGCAGCTCCGAGTTCTGCTCAGAGGGTCAGCCCTTGGCAGCTGTAGACGGAGAAGCTCTCCTGGCACGTTTCTGAGGAACACAGTGGCATCTAGTGGTCTGGTGGTCGGCATCCCTCTGACAGCCTTCTGACAGTTCCAGAAACCAGGAATATTACGTAGTCTCAGTCCTAAATGTGTGGATCTGCTTCTCGTTAAGAAGCAGGAGAAGGAGGGAGCTCTAGGGGTGGGGAAGGGCAGGAGTGAGGAGAGAGGGAGAGAGAAGTTCAGAGAGGCTGGAGACATGTAATTTTCACTGCCTGCAAGCTGGCTTGGATCTGGAATTCCACTGAAATTGTATTTCAGCCTCTTTCTGTCAGATCCTTGTCACTGCCTTTTTGCTGTCATACAGAAATCTCACAATGGTCCTAAAGTATTAGGACTTCTAAAGTTCTATGTACTTCAGAAGAAACCTTGAAAAGTCGTGTAGTCTGGTCCCCTCCTAAGAGGCTGAAATAACAGTATCAAAATGCTAAAGAACCAGTATGTGTTCATTGATTCACTCCTTCAGCAAATATGTGTGGAATACCCACTACGTCTCAGATGATTTCTGATTATTGAGGGTACAAGACTGAACAAGACATAAAAAGCCCCCAACCTGCTGTATTTATTGTTTCCCCAGGTGTGTTCCATGGAATAATAATCCATTAGATACTCCTTGGGAAAAAGTTTCTAGGGTCACATAAGTTTAGAAAACACTGCTTAGTATATTTTCCTTTAAGAACATCACATGAGCAAGTTTATTAAGGACTCAGGAGTCTTAAAGTAATTACAATTATTTAAATCATCTAGCCCAGTATTTTCCAAACATATTTGGTCACCTAAGCAATTAATATTCTGGGAGTACACTTTAGGAAATGTTTGCATACACTTGTGCTTTTTGCTGTGGTTTAAGTATTTAGAAAATATTAATACTTTCAAACAGAGGTGATGTGATGTCAAGTAGTGGTAAGTGCCATGAAGAAGGTAAAGCAGAGTAACAGGGAGTAAGGACAGAAGAGGTACTTTTTAGTGAGTAGCAGGAAGTCTTCTCTGATGCAGAGACTTGAATAAGGGGAAGGGATTACGCCAGGTGAAGAGCATTCCTTTTTTGTGGGAACAGCGAGTACAAAAGCCCTGAGACCCTGACGTGGGAATGTATTACATGGGTTATTTATTTATTTATCTATCTATTTATCTATCTATCTATCTATCTATTTGTGGCCGCGTTGGGTCTTTGTTGCTGCGCGCGGGCTTTCTCTAGTTGTGGCGAGCGGGGGCTACTCTTCATTGCGGTGCGCGGGCTTCTCATTGCAATGGCTTCTCTTGTTGCAGAGCACGGGCTCTAGGCACGCGGGCTTCAGTAGTTGTGGCTCGCGGGCTGTAGAGCGCAGGCTCAGTAGTCGTGGCACGCGGGCTTAGTTGCTCTGCGGCATGCGGGATCTCCCCGGACCAGGGCTCGAACCTGTGTCCCCTGCATTGGCAGGCGGATTCGTAACCACTGCGCCACCAGGGAAGTCCTATTTCATGGGTTTGAGGTGCTGTAAGTTGGCCATTATGCCGGAGTGCGGTGAGCAAGAAGGAGGGCAGTGGAAAATGAGGTAGGAGAAGTTGTCAGACCCCAGTAAGAACTCTGACAACACTTGATGCGCTCATCTTAAGAGTAAGTCTGTCTCTGTGTGGGCTGCAACTCTTGCAGGGCTTGAAGACCTTCATGCCAAGTTCTTCTCAACCATCATTAAGAGTACCCCATCTTGGAAGCAGGAATGGCAAGGGTAGTCAGAATGACTGCTTCCAGAACATGGTAGAAGAACTTGTTCCTAGAGGGTGATGTCAGGGCACTCCATGGCATGGCATGGCATAGGTCACTTGGTCTTAGTTCCCAGTCAGCTTGGGAATGGGAATTGGGCGGGGACATAGCCCTCCCTGAGTAGCAGGGAAGAGCACTCCTGGTCCTCATGTGATGCATTCCATCTGAGGAACGGTGGGTTAAGTTTCTCTTGGCTACAGGATGGAACCCACTCTACCCTTGTTCTGCCTGGCTAGAGATTTACCAGTGATTTCATATTTCTAGATACCATCTGTATTTTGAGATATGTTGGTGGTGGCATTTCCTCCCACTCAACAGTGTTACAGTTAACCCATCAGTTTATTCACTTTGATTTTTTTTGCATGCTCCTAAATTAGATTTGAAGTAGCCTTTTAGTGAAAGACTGCTAAAATTCTTAGCAGTTGAGAGGAGGATTAAGTAGTGTCTACCACCTGCATGGAATTGATGAGCAAAACAGCCCTTGTGGGGTCTACTGCTTCCATGTGCCCTCAGAGTATTAGCTCTGAATCTTCTGTTAGAGGAGATAAAGGGAAGCACAAGCGGGTCATGTGGGATTATCCTCAACTGAGCCATGTCATGTGCATTTTCAACACAGCCTCTTCATTTAGAGGGGAGTGGGAGTAAAAACTGGCAGTGACATATGCCATGCCACTGGGTGCCAGGACTGACTTCCCTAGTCTGGTTGGCTCAGGAGCTGTTCCCTTCCTTTCTCCTTTGAATTTATACCTGTCCCTCCCAAAGCAGGACGCTCCATTCAGTAAGTTCACTTCCCTTGATAGAGAAAATTATTCTTAGGTTGAGTTGCTGAAAATGTAGTCTTCTTTTCCTTGAATTCCAGCACCAGTTTCGACTCAGCAGGTGACTCCTTCTATTCTCTTCCCATATACTGTGGAGACAGTCCAGCCACAAAGCATTATCGCGTACTCAGCCATTAAGGCACCATATTTATTTACAGGAGATCTAGACATATAATAATAGCTCCATGGGGCTTCCCTGGTGGCGCAGTGGTTGAGAATCTGCCTGCTAATGCAGGGGACACGGGTTCGAGCCCTGGTCTGGGAAGATCCCACATGCCACGGAGCAGCTGGGCCCGTGAGCCACAATTGCTGAGCCTGCGCGTCTGGAGCCTGTGCCCCGTGACGGGAGGGGCCGCGATAGAGAGAGGCCCGCGCACCGCGATGAAGAGCGGTCCCCGCACCGCGATGAAGAGTGGCCCCCGCTTGCCGCAACTGGAGAAAGCCCTCGCACGAACCGAAGACCCAACACAGCCAAAAATAAATAAATAAATAAATTAATTAATTAAAAAAAAATAGAGCTGTTTACAAATTAATTGTGGCAATACTATTAAAAAAATAATAATAATAATAGCTCCATGAATTTTAATGGCGTTTAAATGCCTATTCATTTAAAAATGGAAAACCTCAGGCAAGAACTCTTAGTTCTTCTTTCCTCTTCTTTAGAGAATAGTGAGTCACAAATGTTTGAACTATTGAGACTGCTGTTTGATTTTTGAGCTACTTACTCCTTCCTATGTCTATGTCCTCTCTCCCCCAACATTGCTGGGGTGAAGTATATTTTGATTTTATAATTAAAGCTAATTATAAGTAATTCTGTCTTATGGCAATTTTCTGGGGTGTATGATGCCAGGAGTGAGAGTCACTCCTCCTCCCCCAGGCAGGCTCTGAAAATCACCTGGATGAGCTTGTGAAGGAGGTCTTACCCTCCAGTGTATGAGGCTTTGCCCAGACTCTGGGAAGTTGTCCGTGGGTGATTGGCTCCCAGCACCCAACAGCCTCCTATGATTAAGGCTTCTTATCCAGCCTGCCTCTCCTTCTCTCTTCTGCTTTTTCTAACTCTGTACTATTCTCTCAGTATTTCTCTCTTTCAGTTTTGTGTTTGGCCTTCTCCCCACAAACAAACTGTCTCTTGTACAGTTGAGATTCCAGGAAGATTGCCAGGGAGTAACCCTTCAATTCCATAAAAAGGAAAGATATTAACTAAAACCATGGACACGTGCAGAGTCTCCCTCAGCCATTCACGTGCCTGGTCTCTTACTAAGCTTTCCCCTTCTCCCCACAGATGCCCCAAGAGACATAAAATGTCAGTCTCTATCACTCTTCCTCCTCCTTCCTCGCCCACCTCTCTCATTTCTTGCCATGTGCAGAATGTCACTTCCGGCATGGAGCACATCACATCAGTGTGCCGCCCGTGTCCAAAGGCCGCGTGGCTTCCTCGCGCTCCCCGCTTCTCCCTTGGCGAGCCTGGGTGATTAATTAGCGGCACATAGGTTGCGGCGTTGGGCAGTTACTCCTAGTGACGACGCGTAGGGAGGCTGAGCAAGGCCCAAATATGGCCCTTTCCCCCCACCCTTCCAGAAACCAAACATCTTTCCCAAGAGTACGTTTATAGGCTGGGTCCCGTGCCTGTAAGCCTGCTGAATGATACGGACTCCCTGCTGACTGCTTTGCCTCC
The DNA here is from genome assembly GCF_949987535.1 of Balaenoptera acutorostrata. NCBI lineage: Eukaryota > Metazoa > Chordata > Mammalia > Artiodactyla > Balaenopteridae > Balaenoptera > Balaenoptera acutorostrata. The sequence continues at coordinate 49,704,449 of NC_080068.1, read as the reverse complement.
CCTTCTTCCAGCTCCTCTACCAGTGACCTCTCCGGCTATGACCATGCTTATCTGAGGCGGAGCCCTGACCAGTGCAGCTCGCAGGGGAGCATGGACAGCCTGGAGCCCAGCGGGGGGTGCCCGCCCTGCCACCTTCTCTCCCCGGCCAAGTCTACCAGCAGCATGGACCAGCTCAGCCACCTCCATAACAAGAGAGACTCGGCTTACAGCTCCTTCTCCACCAGTTCTAGCATCCTTGAATATCCGCCCCCCGGCATCTCTGGCCGGGAGCGTTCGGGCTCCGTGGACACCACTTCTGCTCGAGGTGGCCTCCTAGAAGGGATGAGGCAGGCAGACATTCGCTATGTTAAGACAGTCTATGATCCCCGGAGGGGGGTCTCAGCAGAGTATGAGGTGAACTCTTCAGGCCTGCTTCTGCAAGGTAAGGAGGCCCGAGCATTGGCAGATGGTCAGGGCTATGAGAAATGGCATAGTGTTCCTCGGTGCAAGGAAGCGCCACCCCCCTCCTGGAGCCAGCACTGCCCCAGCTCCTTGGAGACCACCGCGGACAACTTGCCTCCTAAAGTGGGTGCGCCTCTGCCCCCGGCTCGGAGTGACAGTTATGCGGCCTTTCGGCAGCGAGAGCGGCCTGGCTCCTGGTCTAGCCTTGATCAGAAACGGTTCTGCCGGCCTCAGGCAAACTCTGCAGGCACCCTGAAATCTCCCTTCATAGAGGAACAGCTGCATACCGTGCTGGAGAAGAGTCCAGAAAACAGCCCCCCGGTGACGCCCAAGCATAATTACACCCAGAAGGCCCAACCTGGCCAACCTCTGCTGCCGACTGGCATCTACCCGGTACCTTCCCTGGAGCCACACTTTGCCCAGGTGCCCCGGCCTTCCGTGAGTGGTAACGGCACCCTCTACCCTGCGCTGGCCAAGGAGGGCGGGTATCCAGCTCCGCAGGGAGCTTGCGACAAGACGGCCACCCTTGATGAGAATGGGAACCAAAATGGATCTAGCAGGCCTGGCTTTGCCTTCTGCCAGCCCCTAGAACATGACTCAGTGTACCCGGGAGAGAGGAAACCTGAAGTTTCAGCCAAATGTGTCCCCTACAAAGTCCATTTCCCCTCAGTGCCTGAAAACGAGGAGGAGACCTCCCTGAAGAGACTTCTCACACCTCTCCAAGGCAACAGCCCACATCCCAGTGAGAGAAAGAGCACCCAGGGCAACAAATATTCTAATTACCACGGCCTCCAATCCCCTCAGGCTCAGGCCTGGCAAGTGGGTGAAGACAAGAGATCTTTCCTGCCCTCAGAGCTTTGGGAGGGTGATTTCCATGAAGACCACAATGCCAACCTCCGGCGGAGGCTCGAGAGAGGCAGCCTGGGCCAGAGCATGCCAAGCAACTTTGGCAAGACCACATCTGCCTTCTCCTCCCTCCAGAACATTCCTGAGAGTCTAAGAAGGCAAAGCAGCCTGGATCTAGGAGGGGGAGCCCAGGAGATCTACCTGGAAGGCACGTCCACCTGTGCAGTCAGCACCAAGGCAGAGGACTCTGGAAGGACTATTGTTCCTGATCACAGGAGCCAGCTGGACAGGTCAGTTTCCTATCCCAGGCCTGAGGGGAGAACCAGTGCCTCGGCTTCGTTCCACAGTTCAGACCCGAGGTATGAAGAGCTGCCCTCCCCGCCCCCGCAGGAGACATCCAGTCTGGGCCGAAGGAGGCTCAGCTCCAGCAGCGCCTCGGCTCTGCAGGGCTTTCAGTACGGGAAGCCCCACTGCTCGGTGCTGGAGAAGGTTTCCAAGATCGAGCAGCGAGAGCAAGGGAGCCAGAGGCCCCCGAGTGCGGGCAGCTCTAGTTACGGTTATAACCACAGGCCCAACAGGACACTCCCAACTTCTCATACTTCGGGGAATGACTTGGAGGAGACAAAGGCCCATATCCGTTTTCCCGAATCCACGGAACCCCTAGGCAATGGGGAGCCGCACTGCAAAAACGGGGAGCCGAAGTCGGAAGAGGTTTCCTGGCAGCCGTGTGGTCAGCAGCCGAGGCGGGACGCTCGCCTGCTCCGCAGCCAGAGCACCTTCCAGCTCTTCAGCGAGGCCGAGAAGGAGGCCGTGTGGCCCGATGACCGGCCCCGCACGCCAGAGTCGCCCGTGCAGGAAGCCCCCTTCAGCCGCGCCTACCGGAACAGCATCAAGGATGCGCAGTCCCGCGTCCTGGGCGCCACCTCCTTTCGACGCCGGGACCTCGAGCCGGGGACGCCCACGGCTGCCAGGCCCTGGCGGCTGCGACCCGCCTCCGCCCACGTGGGGTTGCGGAGCCCGGAGGCGCCGGCTTCTGCCTCCCCGCACACCCCCGCGCGAGCGGCACAGCGTGACCCCGGCCGAGGGCGACCCAGCCCGGCCCGCGCCCCCCCGCCGCCCGGAGGGGGCCGCGCCGGCACCTGACGCCCGAGCAGAAGAAGCGCTCGTACTCGGAGCCCGAGAAGATGCACGAGGTGGGGGTCTCGGAGGAGGCCGAGCCGGCGCCCCCGGGCCCGCCAAGGAAGGGGCCGCAGTTCGCGGAGAGCTCGGTGGCTGACCGGCGCCGCATCTTCGAGCGAGACGGCAGGGCCTGCTCGACCCTCAGCCTGTCGGGGCCCGAGCTGAAGCAGTTCCAGCAGAGCGCGCTGGCCGACTACATTCAGCGCAAGACCGGCAAGCGGCCCGCTGCCGCCGGCTGCGGCCTCCAGGAGCCTGGGCCGCTGCGGGAGCGCGCCCAGAGCGCCTACCTCCAGGCCGCGCCCGAGGGCCCCGGCCTCGCTGCGGCCTGCAGTCTCTCCTCTCTGCGGGAGCCCAGCCTGCCGCCCCGCAGGGAGGCCGCCCTCCAGCCGGCCACCGCGGAAGGGGGTGGCGGGGAGCCGCCACGGGCCCCCCGAGATCGCAGCAGCTCCTTTGCCGGCGGCCGCCACCTCGGGGAACGGCGCCGCGGAGACCAAGCCCCGAGAGAACTGCTCGGTGGAGCTACTGGCGGTCCAAAGGGCCCCCAGAGGCTGGACAGGACCCCTGGGGAACCCTCCCCATGGGGGTCCGCGGCCGGGAGGGCCGGGAAGTCCATGTCGGCCGAGGACCTGCTGGAGCGCTCAGACGTCCAGGCCGTCCCTGTCCACATGAGGTCACGGTCATCTCCCACCGCAGACAAGCGCCAGGTATGTGCAGCCAGCGGGTCCTAGCACTGCCCCTTGCATCCTGGAAGCCTTAGTGCGGCTTCTCTAATCCCTCCTCTCCCCTTCGTTTTCCTTTTACATGCAAGAGAGTAGCATTTGTTTTCATAAGGTGATGTCTTTCTCAGTGCCCCTGTCTGATGAGGTCATTACAGAGATACAGATATATAATACGTAGATATCGATACAGTTGTGTAGATATCTTATGTAGATACATGTATCGTATATCGATGTAGAGATCTATACATATATATGTGTGTGTATCAATGGATATAGATGTATATGTGTACACACACACACACAGTAGGCCTCGTATTCCTGGTTCTGCACTGGAATGGAAAATATTGGGAAAATTCCAGAAAGTTCCAAAAAGCAAAATTTGAATTTGCCAGCATACCAGCAACTATTTACATAGTATTTAGATTGTAAGTAGAGATGATTTAAAGTATACAGGGGGATGTGTGTAGGTTATATGCAAATACTATGCCATTTTATAAATATAGAGCATCAGGTGGATTTTGGTGTCCATCCCTGGGGGGTCCTGGAGCCAATTCCCTGGGGATACTGGGAGACAAGTGTATATAATATATATACACACATACATATATAGTATGTATGTATTATATAGTATATACATATATATATAATAACTTCATTTTAGTGTCACCCACTTCTCAGTGTAAGAATTAGATTAGGAAAATTTAGGGGTTATCTTTGTTTCGGGGTTTTTTTGTGTTTTGTTTTTTTGTTTGTTTTGCTGCTTTTCTCTTTTTTTAAGTTCATGCAATAGAGGCTGTGTCTCAGTATTTTAAAGATGTTAGCTTCATACCTTCTTTGTTTCTATTGGACTTTTGCATTGACAAAATAAGTATAGTTATTGACTTTGATAATTGTTGGTTGTTGAGCTCCAGGCCCTCAACTAAGTATGCTTTTACGTTTATTATCTCATTAATCCTCAAAATAATCCTATATGGTAGAGTATATTTTCCATATCAAATCCATGTCTCTCTGTCTCTGTGTACTATCGTGGCGAGGTAGGAGAATGTCAGACTTTCAAATTCTCTCATAAAGTCTCCAAACTATGCAAAGATCATGAGGAGCTTTCCACTGGAAATTTTAGGCAGAGCTAGGAATAAAATCCGAGCACTCTGACTCCCAGGAGTCTGTTAATTCCCCTAATTCTTAGCCCATCCTCAAGCTCTACGTGCACGGCAGGTCGATGTCCCGTCTCATGGTTCCCTTCCCAGGTAAGAAGATACGAGGAATTCACATATATGTTACCGCAGGGGAGAATACCCCTCCATTGTCCCTTCTCAGATTCTGTTTTCCCCAGCAGAGAATGTAATCATTCAGCAAGCATTTGTAGAGCGTATGTTTTACGAAAAGGACTGCTTATACGGTTTAAAGGAAACGTAAAAGAAAATAAGGGTCCTGCCTTTCTGGGGTTCACAATTGCGCAAGGACTATGAACTTATATATAAATAACTAACACGAATAGTGAATGCTTTGGGAGTGGTCATAAATAAGATGCTATGGGAGGGATAGTAGTTCTGAGAGGATCTAAGAGAGCATCTCTTGAAGGAGAAGGGATTTGAACCAGGCTATAAAGGATGGGCAGGATGTTGACAAAGAGTTGGAGGTTGTGTGTGGGAGGCATTGAGTTGGAGGAAACAGCTTCGGACAAAGAAGAGTTAGCCATTATTGCCTGAGACATCTGTCTGCTGCACTGCTTTTGCAACACACATACGCACAGCATTGTGAGAAAATACTGCTCCCTCCCAGATATTTTCTCTTCAGAAATATTTTCTCCCCAATATAACCCACACACACCACACAAACACACACAATCTATAGAGGCAATCCTCCGTAAGCCTCCAGTAGCTGTTTTTCACCCCTTAGCGTGAAGAACAGAGCTAATTTCCAGTCCTTATCCTACCCCTAAGACGCTTTTTTTTTTTTTTTTTTTTTTTTAATTAATTAATTTATTTTTTGGCTGTGTTGGGTCTTCATTTCTGTGCACGGGCTTTCTCTAGTTGTGGCAAGTGGGGGCCACTCTTCATCGCGGTGCGCGGGCCTCTCACTATCGCGGCCTCTCTTGTTGCGGAGCACAGGCTCCAGACGCGCAGGCTCAGTAGTTGTGGCTCACGGGCCTAGTTGCTCCGCGGCATATGGGATCTTCCCAAAGCAGGGCTCGAACCCGTGTCCCCTGCATTGGCAGGCAGATTCTCAACCACTGCGCCACCAGGGAAGCCCCCTAAGACGCTTTTAAAAATCCGCATGTGTAATATGCCATTTCAGCTAGTTTGATGGGCTTCGGAAGCTCACCGCGTAGCAGAACAAACATTTTCTTCATTTCTCTCCCCATGTTCTAAAGAAAATAGAAATGTTTAGGTGAAAACTAAATCATCTTCTGATAGATGTCATTTTTCTCTCTTGGGGAATTTGTTGGATGGTTATGAATGTTATTTTGCCTTTCCTTCCAAATATTTCTCAAGCCTGGTAAACTGGGAAATAGAGCTAAAACATAGGCAGTATAGAGAAATGATCCCAGTTAAATCCCAATTATTTGGTATTATTTGAAAAACTTTCTAGAAAGACAGCTAAATACAGAACATTATTTATGTTCTCTTTCATAAAGCGAGTACCATATTTAGAAATTATTTAACGTGGGGAATATGATGCCAGAGGGGGGAAATATTTCAACGTGAAATACTTTATCTGCGCTGCTTTGCTCCTACAAATTCTGAAAATAGGTTATCATCCCCCAGATTGCAACTGCACCAAGACTGTGTTCTTAGGCTTCCTCCTTCATTCCCTGGCTCAGCAGCTGCACCGTGCCTGCCCTGAGACTGGTCCATGGCAAGGTCTGCCCTTTGCATCTTCTTCGTACACCCATTATCTACCTTAGTTGTAGAACTAGTGAAAAACAAAATAAAACTAGTCTCCACATAATTATTGTGGTTAATATTTTAAGATATTATTATTTATTTGAATAAATTCCAGGAACTTTTACCATTATCATTAAGCTTTGGTGAAGGTGTTAAATAACAATTTTTCTCATCCCAGCTTTAGAGGACTCCGAGAAATTAAGTGGCCCTGTAGCGACTAAATCATCTGGCTGAGTTAAACCCAAAATATGGAGTCTGTTTCTGGGGCTGGCTCAGTCCGAGGCATCCCGAACAAATGCTGCTTGCTCCTGCCAGGCAGATGCTAATAGAGCAGGATTTTACAAGCTTTGGGCAAGGATTCAGCTCCTTTTCAAAAGTCCATTAGTGAGGATAGTTTTTGCTTCCAAAACAAGGTCAGCATGGAAATCAGTTTCTCTGTTTAATAAAACTTGATCATTCTTGGGCCTGAAACGATGACTGTAGAAGGCTGCCACCTTTTGTAGCCTGAGACCTGCTCAGGCACTCAGCAAGCCCTGGGCCTCTCCTTAGCCAGCTGTGGTCGTCTCTGAACAAGCAGCCTCCCATTCCCTCTCCTTTAATTCCTCTTCATTTTAAAGGTGTAATTGCAGAACAAATGGATATTAGTGACGGAGCTGAAGGGTACATCAAATTCTTGGCTATTTCCTACTTTCTGTGAGACATTAGAAAACTTAACTGTTTTAAAGTAGGTAGGCCCTGCAAAGCTGCAGGAAAAAAATCCAAACACTTCTGCCTTGGAGATGGAAATTTACACCTGTTCGTTGGCATAGATCTAAAATATAGCAGAGGCTATGAAAAGAAACCTTTTGGAGAAATAAGATTCCTGGTGGGGTATTTTTTTTTTTTTTTCCAGATGCTGAGTTAGAGTCTTCTCTGGTTCTCACTGTATTTTCAGAGATCTTCATTTCTTATATGTAGCACATTCACCATGTGATGATGTGACAAACATTTGATTGCTGAGGAAATTGCTCAATGCATGGAACCCCACAATGTTGGATGTAGTGTTGATTCTGTAGGATGCAACTTGTATATCATTTTTAGTACCTCTCAACAAGCTTGGGGATAAATAACAGAATCAACTTTCCACAAAATGTAAAGTTACCAATAGCTACTAATAATCAAATGTTTACTATGTGCCAGTCACTGTACTGTGTTTTATAAGCTTAAAATTAATCCTACATCTATGCAAAGGAGGAGATACCATTGTTATCGCCATATTACAGATGAGGGAACTGAGGCACAGAAAGGCTGAGAAATTTGCCCAACATAGTGGGAGCAAGGTTTTGACCCCATACTGTCTGACTTCAGAGGTTTTAAGTCACTATACCATGCTGCCTCCCGGTATCAAAAAAGACTGGGCAACTGGAGGGAGGTGAGAGTTAAACATCTTGTATCTGAAAACTCCAGCCAGTGAATTGATTTCATTTTAACATTTATAAACTACTGTTATACACTTAAATAACATTTAAAATTTTTTTAAATGAATTTCTAATTCATTTTAGCAGATACTTGAAGCTGATATTACAAAGTAGATGAATATTGTCTTCATATTTCATTGGTCATAGAGATATTAGGATATTTAATTCAGAATCCAAAGGAAGAGTGCGAATTGGAATTGGATGGGATTCAGGTTTATAGTTCTAACTGTACTGTGCCTAATGAAGAATAAGAACTGGTATACTTTTAAGTCGGTCAGAAGAAGTTAGAGACGATTAACAAAAACAGACACTTAACAAATAAATGTTGGCATAACTCTATACCTGGTATTTCTCCCATTGCCACTGCTTTTTCCTAAATTGTCATAATAGTTTATACTTCTTACCAGTTTATAGAAAATCAAGTCTTCTTTGAAAGTGCATACGTGCCCAATCTAAGCAAATAAATGCAACAGGAATGTATCCTCCTTGGGCTTTCTACTAGGTTGGGAAGGCATTTTCCTTCTGTCCAAATGGTATTTCCATTGACAGGAGATGTAGAGAGTTCTCTCAATGGCCTATTACTGGGTCTGAGTTCTTTTATTTTATATACACCCACAGAAATACCAAGCTCATACTGTAATTCAAAGGAAATAATAGAGTAGAAATATATATTTGAACGTTACTAGGTTAGGAGCTTTAAGGGGGACCTAGATAGGCTTTTCCAGTTAATTATTGGCGAAGCTGAACATTCATGTCAACAGAGGGGGTGGAGTGGGGAAAGACTTTTTATTTTAACTTTTTATTTTATATTGGAGTCTAGTTGATTAACAATGTTGTGTTAATTTCAGGTGTACAGCAAAGTGATTCAGTTATACATGTATCTGTTCTTCTGCAAGTTCTTTTCCCACTTAGGTTATTACAGAATGTGGAGCAAAGTTCCCTGTGCTATATATACAGTAGGTCCTTGTTGGTTATAAAGGGACCATAGGGTTTTGCGGAGAGTAGGAATTCCCATTCCCTCTAGTGATATTTGAGCAAATCAGAGACACATGGAATTCCTTTTTCTCAAAGCATTGACATCTGATTGTATCCAGCTCAGCCACCATTCAGCTTAAGATTCCAAAGATCGACCTTAGGCTTTGAGGAAATCATGGTTTGAATCCTAGCTGCTTACTTAATCGTGGGTAAGATACTTATCCTCTCTGAGCTGCAGTTACCTCCCCTCTCCCCATTGTTATAGATTAAATTACAGAGGAAACGTCAGGTGCCTAACACAGCTCCAGGCACGTCATTTGAGGATTATAAGGAGCTCGGCTGAGTGTCCAGCACACAGTAAATGCCGAGGAGGGGGAAGCTGCAGTTATTAATAATATTCAGGGTGGTTTCTTCTTTGGACCTTCTCCCACCCACCTTTGGCTCTTTTCATTGCTTCTTAGTACCTCCACCAATGATTGGGGGGGGAAAAAAAGAAAAAGAGAGAGAGAGTGGAGTGGGGTGGTGAAAAGCATTTGGCCCTATGGACAGAATAAATGGTGAAATAAATTGTTGAAATTAAGTTTAGGGCTTACATGTGGATTTAATTTTCCTGTTTTCTACCTGTCTCCTATTATCATAAACAATTGAGAGTTTTATCAATAGCAACATCATTGTCTTCATCAGGGACCTGTACATATGAACTGATTTTACACTAACAAAAACTGACCTACAACCCTTTCAGGAAACTAATATATACCCTTATTTAAAACAAAAACAAATAATGACTACCCTTGAAGTGTCCCCAGAGTTACTGACATTACATGTGGGTGAGATGTTTTTCCCAGAGAGAATGTATTTCACCCTGATTACAAGCCAGATTCGTATCTAATTCTTGAGATTTTGCTGAATTCAGTAAACTCTCCTTTTCCTGTCATCTCCCATATTTCCCTATCGCTGTTTTGAAAGCTTGGCCCTTTGAATTAATTTTCATCATTATATTTCAAGTATAGGAGTTGTTTGAAGTCTGGAGATGATTGTTATCAGACTTCTCTTGTTTAGAAAATGTCTTTGTTAGGAGAGGCACCCAGTGAGGTAGACTGAGGTTCTGCCACTTGTGACCTTGGGAAAGTTAACCTCTTGGGGCCTGTGTCCTCATCAATGCAGTGGGATTAACAGTACTTCCTGGGCTTTGAGGATGAAATGGGTTAGTATGTAAGAGTGCCACCATGATGCCTGATAATAAATAGTGGACCTCCAATAAATGTTCCTTCTCCTTTATACCTCCACCCCCTTGGTAAATTTAAATACCTGTTTGTTGGTAATAACGCTGTGCCTCTTGTGTTTTAAGGACGTGCTTTTGGGGGAAAACAATGGCTTTGGTCTTGTGAAGGATCCATGTTATTTGGCTGGCCCAGGATCCAGGTATGTATCTGTATTTATGATGCCCTCTACCTTATGAATGCTGCTGGAGTTAAATGCTTCTGTTCCTCTCTACCAGAAATCGAAGTGTGATATTATGATGTTTCATAGTGTCATGTGCCACCCCTTCAGTTTGTCTAGGCCATGGGGAGCTTTATTTTTTATTTATAGATGACTTTCTCTAAGAATGATACTATTCAAAATAGGTTTTGAATGTGTGCTATTGAGGCAATGGTTGACTTCCAGTAAGTTTGGCATCAGAATAGTTGATGGATATGCTCTTCTCAAGTATATCCTCTGGCTCTCACACGTGGGGCCTCTCTTAAACGTGGCTGATCTCTTCTGGCTCTGTCCCAGAGGATCAGGTCTGCTGAATAAAGCAGTAGGGGAAGAATGAGCGTCATGAACAGCCTTCACAGAACAAGACAAACTTGCAGGAATCACCTGAAGTAAAAAATAAAGCTCTAAAAACATTATTTTAGGCACTTAGAGATAGAAAATAGCAGGAAATTCATGTTTTAAAAATTGCCATCAAAATCATTTCTCCTTGGTAGAAAAAATATAATGGACAATTTTTCAGAATTAGAATCGTTAAACTATTCACTTGGAGCTTAAGAGGTAGAAATTTCCAAAGAGAGTTTCCTCTGAACCACATGCCTGTATGTAGTTTTAATGCAGCATTATAGGACTATCTACTGTCATCTGTTATTACTAATGGTAATACATTTAAACCCTCCCTACTACCGCCCATGTTTTTTCAAGCCAGTTCCTTAATTTTTACTATGTTTCATTCAATCATTGTTTCTCTCTTTTTCTGGCATTCACCTTCTCGATAGCTCAACCTAGTACTGCCAGCATGGTCAGGAAGTGGGTATTAGGTGACCTCCTTCACTGCCAAGAGCAGCCTTCTGTAGTTGGTCTTGCTCCTGGAGCTGTGCCTTAAAGTGAAGCAGTCAAGGTGAGCCTGAGGACTTTAGTTTGGCTGCATTAATTCAAAGCTAGAGACAAGGGAAGACTAACAGTGAACTAGAGCTCTGCCAAAAGAGAGCTGGTCTGAAGTCTAAGGTGAAACTAAAGTCAACCACAAAAAATCCAATTGCTGGATTCCAAAAAGGACTTGAATAGACATTTCTCCACATGGCCAACAGGCCCATGAAAAGATACTGCACATCACTAATCATCAGAGAAATGCAAATCAAAACCACGCTCATTAGAATGGCTACGATCGAAAAAACATAAAAGAACAAGTGCTGGTGAGGATGTGGAGAAATTGGAACCCCTGTGCACTATTGGTGGGGTTACAAAATGGTATAACTGCTACGGAAACAGTATGGAGGTTCCTCAAGAAATTAAAAATCTATCATACGACCCAGCAATCCCACTTCTGAGTATAAATCCAAAGAATTGAAAGCAGTGTCTTGAAGAGAGATTTTCATACCCATGTTCGAGGCAGCACTATTCACAATAGCAAAGAGGTGGAAGCAACCCAGATGTCCACAGATGGATGAGTGGATAAACAAAATGTGGTGTATGCATACAGTGGAATATTATTCAGCCTTTACAAGGAAGGAAATGCTGTCATATGCTACACCCTGGATGAACCTCGAGGACATTATGCTAAGTGAAATAAGCCAGTCATAAATACTTTATGATTCCCCTTGTATGAGGGATCTAAAGTAGTCGAATTTATAGAAAAGTAGAATGGTGGTTACAAGGGCCGGGGGAGTGGCAAAAGAAGAGTTGTTGCTTAATAGGTTTATAGTTTCAGCTTTGCAAGATGAAAATGTTCTGGAGATCTGTTTTGCAACAATATGGGTGTACTTAACACTATTGAACTGAACATTTTTTTTTTAAATTTATTTATTTACTTTTGGCAGTGTTGGGTCTTCGTTTCTGTGCAAGGGCTTTCTCTAGTTGTGGCAAGCGGGGGCCACTCTTCATCGCGGTGCGCGGGCCTCTCACTGTCGTGGCCTCTTGTTGCGGAGCACAGGCTCCAGACGCGCAGGCTCAGTAATCGTGGCTCACGGGCCCAGTTGCTCCGCGGCATGTGGGATCTTCCCAGACCAGGGCTCGAACCCATGTCCCCTGCACTGGCAGGCAGATTCTCAACCACTGCGCCACCAGGGAAGCCCCGAACTGAACATTTTTAAATGAATTTAAAGTTAAAATGAATTTAAATTTAAAGTAGTAAATTTTATGTTATGTGGGGGTTTTTTTTAACCACATTAAAAAAAAATGCTATGAAGGAAAAAAATGAGACTAATCAAACTTAATTCCTGAATATTAAGATTCCTGGATACATGTCAATAGACGCTTGTCTCTCACATTCTATTATGAAAGAGACTGAAATAAAATCTTTATGATACTAGTCTTTATTCTTGGAAAACAATCACCAGGAAAAAGTATTCTCAACCAAACTAAGCATTTAACTCAACTATTACCTTCAGAAATACAGTTTTTTACAGTATGGTTCCTATAAACTAAGAAGATTAAACATAAACTAAAAATATTATATCAAGGTTTATTTGGGCTACATCTTTAAAAGATAAATATTATTTTACTGTGTGTTTTAGTGATGTCTCCCCTTTTTAAAAAGCCAAATGAAGGTACCTGAGTTGGTCCTTAAAACATCAGATTCCAGTTACTCCATGTCCTATTAGAGGCTGCTAAGTTTAAAAATCGTTCATGGCCTGCAGTCTAAACAGCAGTTGGGCAGAAGAGACGTCGTTTGTGCAACAGACATTTATTGAGAGGGTACTTTGTGCCAGGGTCTGGGGATAGCAAAATGAATAAGACATGGGGGTAAAGAGCACCCCCAGTGAATCTCCTGCCCCTGGGTTTCTGGTGTACCCATTTGGGAACCCACCAAGAAGGACAGAATAGCCACTCTTGAATATTGACAGGTTTCTGGTAAAGAAACTGCTTCTAGATGAAAAGGATCTGTGATGGGAGGGGAGGGTATGCATCTGAGCGGAAGACGGGCCTCTTACTCAACCATCGGCATTTATAGTAAAGAAAAAATAATGGCAGGAGAAGAGCTGATTTGGTTGTTTGTGGTCTTTTCCTTCTTTATGCTGCTTTGCCCTCACCTGGCACTTAGATGATTTCGTGGCAGGCCTGTCCTGGGGCTCTGAGTTGGGACTGAGCCACAGCTCTCTCAGGACACGGGTCTGTAAAATGAAAAATGCCATCTGCTCTCCAGATTCACTTGCACACTAGTCAGGGAGCTACAAATGTGGGATTTACAAATTAAGGTTGTTTTGCTGGAGATATTTTTATCCTCACATTAACTCTTGCATGGCAGGCAGGCAGGCAGTGCTGCAGACATGTTTTCTTTGTTTTTGTTCTCCTTTTTTTCCTTTCAAACACGTTAACAAAGGTTTTTCCTTAGAGCCTAGAGGACAGCTGTTTAAACGACCATGTGCCCTATTTGCTCGTTATGGTCAGTCTCTTTCTCCAGAGGTAACTGCTTATTAGCTCCTTAGGTGAGACTCTCCCTTTCCTTCTTACTTTCCATTTTAAGAAATGAAAACACTGGGAGACTAAGAGAAAGTTGTAAATAAACCCTTCAGATTCTGCGGCCCACGCAAATACTTTCCAAAGAGACCTCCCCCGTGGGGCTCTCACCTGTGGAGAATGAGGCAGCATTCTTTTCCCCAGAGTCAGGAGCTGGTTCCCAAACTAGTCCTAAAAGGAGCAGAAGAAACATACCTGCTCCTGCCTTTTATATCCTGAAGCCTGTCCTCAAAAGCTGCCTTGGATGGGGTGATGAGAGAGGGTTAATAAAAAGAAATGCCTTGTGACCCCAGGCTTGCCCTGTGACATTTTCCTGCAGGAGTTTATGCCTACCCGGCATCTCATTTAAACTTGGTTCTTTGTACGAGCAGCCAAGGGAAGACAGTGTGCAGCTTCTCCGGGGTTCCTTCTCCCCACCAAATGCTTTTCCCGTCCATGTAAGGCACCTTGGGCTCAGCGTTTGCCCCTTCTCTTCAGAGCTAACCTATGTGTCTGTATCCCGCTCCAGGCCATTCAGCTGTTCCAGCCGTGAAGAGATGTCGTTGCTCCAACACCATCCCAGCCCTCGTTGCGGGGTTTCAGGCTGCAAAGCAGGTGGCGGTGCCTCCATTCCCGGCAGGGGTCCGGGACCGCTGGACCCTCCAAGGCAGGCCAGCAGAACGCCTTGCCCCTGGCCCCTGTCCTCAGGAGCGCAAGGGCATCTCCCGGACACCAGGGCTGCACCGCCAAGCTCAGCCCTGCCTGCCCCTGTCCCCTCGAGCTACTGCTCACAGGCCGCCGCCGCCCAGCCCTGCACCCCAGCCGGGACCCCCAGAAGTGGCGGCCACTGGCCGGCCCAACCTCCCAGCCCCGAGCGCAGGAAGGAGGAGGGAGCAGCGACGCGGCGCTCCCCGCCCTGGGTGACGCGGGCCCACGCGGTCAGAGAGGACAGCCTCCCGGAGGCTGCCGCATCGCCTGGGTGCGCGATCCCGAAGCACTACCCGAAGCCGCAGGCCCTCCCCAGCCCCAGCAGCACTTCCGACCCAGACACGCCCCTCGGGGCCCCAGACACGCCCCTCGGGGCCCCAGACACGCCCCTCGGGGCCCCGGGCACTCTGGGCAGAATCTCCCTCCGGATCTCTGAGTCTGCCCTGCTGGCCTCCCTGCCGCCTCGGGAGGACAACGACGACGAGGTGTTCGTGAGGGACCTGCGCTCCACCGCCACTTCCGGCCCCACCTGCGAAGCAGCGCCGCCGCCGCCCAGCCGGGAAGCCCCGGCCCAGAACCTGGACGGCTTCCCTCCGCCTCCCCCTGAAGCTGTGTGCGCGGAGCTGCGGGACAGCGAGGGCTACCGGGAGCCCCACGCCAGGTGAGAGCAGCCCTCCGCCAAGGTTAAGGTCTCCCTCCCCAGTAAGAGATTTCCACGCTCCACGCTTCCCAGAGCCGCCTGTGCTGGCCCCTGGAGAGCCCTGTGGAGGTTTTTTAACAGGAACCCAGCTCACGAAACTGGCACAACTGTTCCATTTGTTGACCTTGGTGGTCGTCCTTTTAGTAGTCCTCGGGCGCCGAGGTGAGGTTCATTTCTGTGGACGTGGCAGGTTCAAAGGGTCCAAATAAACAGCATCCCTCTTCCCTGCCCAGAGTTCTGAACCCGTTAAGAAATAAGGCAAAAGAAAAAGGCATTCAGAAGACAAAAAAATCACTTTTATTACTGAGAGAGCTGATCCTGGAGAATATGGCTCCTATCTGAGTATAAGTGGGCCTCCTGATACTGAGCCCCAAATTAAACAGGGGTGACCGCCTAGTCACAGGCTGTGCTAGACACACACACAGCAAGCACACGCAAGAGCAAGCCTGGAGGTAACCTTACTCTCTAAAGAGGCTGGACTAGGAATGGGCTATGGTCAGCTTCTCTTTGCAGAGTCGCTCTCTGTCCATAGGAAGGAATAAAGAGTAAGGCTGAAGGTCATTAACGTTTAGGGAAGACCTCTGCTTGGAAGCCAGGAGAATGAGGAAGAGGCGTTTCCCAACACATACTCCCTAGGACAGCACTAAAATACATTGTCTGATAGCACCTTTGTCGTAACTTCCTCTAAACACCCACCTGTTCCCTTTCACTACCCTCTGTTCACTTTCATAAAGCTCTGGAATCCGAGAGCAACATTCACCAAAACTGAAGTCCTGCTAGATCTGTCCCCCTTAAAAAGTCACACAACCTCCCTGTGACCAACTAGTGGACTTAGTTGAAGGCCCTTATGAACCCTGCAGTTTGTGGGGAATAACAACCCCAGAAACTCCTGATGTGTGTGGGAAGCTACAGCCCTCGTGTGCAAACGTCTCCCTGCCTTCCTTCACCCTCCTGCTGACTCTTCTCTTACCACTCTCTTTTAATATCCCTAGCAGCTCCAGCAAACTTGCCAAGGTGACAATTGCCAAGGAAAGGCCCATCCCTGGTGCAGCCCATTTGGTTGATAGTCAGATACTGGCTTCCAGATCCCAGACTTCTATCAAGAGTTCAGAGGCCAATGAGACCGACCCACCCTCCACCACTGGTGCTCTGCCCCAGCCTGCCGGGCCTCTTAGCAAGCAGCCAAGCCCAGGGCAGCCACCTTCCATCCAGACCCAAAGCCTCAGCCACGACCCAGTCAGTGGGACTCAAAGCTTAGAAAAGAATGTCAGTTCTGGTCCTCAGAAGACCTCAGAAGACATGAGAACAGAGGCTCTGGCCAAGGAAATTGTCCACCAAGACAAATCTCTGGCAGACATTTTGGATCCAGACTCCAGAATGAAGACAACTATGGACCTGATGGAAGGTTTGTTTCCACGAGATGCTAATCTGCTGAAGGAAAACGGCATAAAGAGGAAGGCCACGCAGAGAACTGTCAGCTTCCCAGGATGTGAAGCTAAGAGGTAAGTCCCTGGTCATGTCCCCAAAGAGACTTAAAATTGAACTCCTTCCATGGGGGTGATGGTGAGTCTAGAACTGCTTATCTGAGGTTTTCCTGCTTCCAAAGGTCCTGACCCCAGACTGGCATTCCATCTCAGGCTTAGGGGAATGACTCTGACCTACCTTGAGTTGTTTGCCCAGCAACAAGTAGTAATAGTAATTACTGTTTATACCTATTGTTCACGTTCTCTGCGTCAAGCATTATATTCTTTATGTAAACATTATCTCATTTAATCTTCACGAGAACCTTCTGAGATAGCTACCGATTTTATCTCCATTTTACAAATGAGGAAACTGAAGCAGAGAGGAATGAGAACCGTGCCCAACTGAAGTCATAGATCATGTGAGTGATGGCATCCGCGCGCTCTCAGCGCTTATACAGCGCCACTAAAAACTCAGCACACATGCAGCTGCCCGTTCTGCCAGAGTTGCCCTTACAGAGCCCCACATGGGTCAGTGGTGAGGGAGGGGCAGGTGGAAGTGGTGAGCACACAGGGGCCTCCCCTCGGCCGAGGTGAACATGGTCTTGTAAAAAGCGTGACAGCCTAGAGAAACAGATTGACTTACTCCGCTGACATTCACCTTTGAAGAGGTAGGGTGGGCGTCTGCTCACATCCTGAACATCACGAAGGGGCTGAACAGGAGTGCACCCGTGGTCTTGTTCAGCCGTGGGCCTGCACCTGAAGCTCCCTGAGCAGCACATTCCCCGCCCTGTAACGTGCGTCCCGGCGCCTGCCCACAGCCGGTGAGAGGAATGTGAACAGTCTGTATTTTTCCTCCTTTTGACTTCTCCCGGGTTATTGCAATATTTTCTTGCATGTTTGATTTCCTTAAGGGTCGACTATGGGAGAGATTTAGAATGGTTTTTATTTTCTTTTAAATTTTCAATGAAAACTATATGGATCAACAGTCCGGAGCTCCAGTTAGTGGCTTCCAGACTAAATAAAAGCAGAGAGCATTCCATCTAAATTTGGGCTTGCATTTTAGAGATTTCCAACTGATCCTAACTAAATTACTAACAGGAACACTGTGTTTTGAGTTGCAGGGGAGGGGAGAAAGGAAAGAACTGTGTGGTACTTACAGGCTATCTGATAGGTTATCGGAGGCTCTCCTGATACAAGCCCTCAGCAGTCACCTTGTCCAGCCCCTCCTTTTTCAGGTGTGGCAAACAGAGACTAATTGAGGAGAAGTGACTTATCCAGGGTCATGTGTTTAGCAAACACTTCTTAAGCACCTACAATGTGCAAGGCAACCCACTGGGTACACGAGGGACCCACAGTTGAGTTTCTGTGGATGTGACAGTCGGTTCACTGCGGGTGGTTGTCCTCCAATCACTCGCTATAGGAAAACCAAAGTAATTTACAACTACATGCTTAGAAAAGCATTTCCTGGCATTATCCATGAGAACATAAGTTTAGAAGTGAAATGGTCATGTAGCTTTTGCAGCACCGAGAGCTTCCTAAGGAATTGTAAAAGGATGGCATCGCCACCTTCTGGTAAAAATGAGCATTGTCCTTGTTGTACATGAGACTGCGCAGATAGCCACTGTGAGGTTTAATCAGATAGATGTCCAAGAAGCCCATTTGTAAGGCAGTGAATATATGTTGTGGGGGGACTATATCAGAAGACCTTTTCCCCATCTTTTCAACTAACTGGATTAATATGACTGTACTGTTTAGAGGAATAACCCCAGCAAGCGGGAAACTAGTAAAAACACCTTTTTGGTGGTTCTTTATTTCATAGTAAAATGATGGTCTAGATGTTAAACAATGTCACAAGATTACCTCTCCTAGAGAACCTAATTACGTCCATAGAGTCATTTATTCAGTGAGTAGGGCTTTACCTATAGAGTATGAAAGGCAGCTTGATTATAGTAAAACAAAGAACATAGTTATCAGGTTCCCAACTTCCAGTTTGTTCTCCAGCCTTGAAATCCCCCTGCTGTGTAATCAGTGAGTAGATTTTACATCTTGTATTCGTTCACTGTTGACCAGCAAGCTCCAAATTCCAGGCTTACATAGAGCCTCAGGCTTACATGAAAAGGAAAATTGGTAGGTGTCCAAGCAACAATTATAGTAGGCATCAGAAACATTATGGGTAACATGGAGGAGAAGGAAATAATTAACCTAAAACCTGAGATTAGTGCAGCACCTTGAAAATACTTTCACAGTGACTAAGTCATGGTTCCCTGTTGTCTTTCTGTGAAACGGAGTCAGTATCATTCTATTTATCAAAAAAGGAGAAACATACAGAGAGGCTAAATGTCCGTAGTCCTGACTCCCACTCCCCTTCCCAATATTGCCCTTGGTGGTTTTCCGTCCCGAGTATGCTGGCTTCAAGAGTCCCACACGTTACTAGGCAGTCACCAGTAAATACTTATTAGTTTATCCTAACTTCTGGGAAGACATTGAATATAATTTTTTTACACATTCCCGAATGGACAAACATATGGTGAAATTAAGCTGCGTGTGGGTGTACTTTTTGTTCTTTCTGACCCAGGAATGAAGACAAGGAAGCAGTGGGCATGTTGGTCAACTGTCCTGTCTACTACAGCGTGTCTGCTCCCAAGGCCGAGCTTCTGAACAAAATCAAAGCTATGCCAGAGGAAGTGAATGAGGAAGAGGAGCCGGCAGACATCAACGAAAAGAAGGTAAGGAAAGAAATGGGGGCCTTTGTTCTGCTCCCCCCAGAAAGATAGTTGAGGTCCTAGCAGGGTTGTTGGCCCCTTTCAGCAGGAGGGGAAAAGGCCTGTCACATCACCAACCTCGCCAAACCATCACGAGGTTCTCGACTTGGAGGGCACTTGGAGCAGTTGCCTCACAGCTCTCCTGTTATTTTTGTTTTTACAAATGACAAAAGTGAAGGTTAGAGGGATTAAGGTATTTCCTACAAGTCACATAGCTGCTTCCTGGTCTAACACAGGGACCCCAACACCGTTCTCAGCAGCTGACCAGCCAATGCCAGTGGTCTGCATAATTTTCATTTCATGTTTCATGGTCAAAAGGAAAACTAGAAAACCTAGAAACTTTGAGAGACCGATTGTCAAAAGACACTTCCAAGAAAAGGAAATGTTCCTCTTTAGATTCTCCAACTCTCTTTGCCATACCTCAGTAAACAGCTTGAAAGCACAGTATTGGAATTTAGTTGTTAGCATGTGCTGCTCCTACAGAAATTTTAAATTATTTATTTATTTATTTATTTATGGCTGTGTTGGGTCTTCGTCTCTGTGCGAGGGCTTTCTCTAGCTGCGGCAAGTGGGGGCCACTCTTCATCGCGGTGCGCAGCCCTCTCACTATCACGCCCTCTCTTGTTGCGGAGCACAGGCTCCAGACGCGCAGGCTCAGTAATTGTGGCTCACGGGCCCAGTTGCTCCGCGGCATGTGGGATCTTCCCAGACCAGGGCTCGAACCCATGTCCCCTGCATTGGCAGGCAGATTCTCAACCACTGCGCCACCAGGGAAGCCCTAGAAATTTTAAATGTAAAGCATTTTAAGAATGACCATGATGCTGCTGTCTTCCCATACGCCACGGCGAGCTAAGCCCGGCTGTGCCCACAGGGGAGAAAGTTCTTGCCCGGCTGCTTTCCCTGCAGCCCCAGATGGGCTGCCTGCCACTGTGCTCACAGCTCTTCATACAACTCAGGCCTGCATGCTGAAAAGGAAAGGACTCTGTTAAAGCTTGCCTGATGCTGAGCCGGGAACGTAAGGGCTTCTCAGGGGTGCCAATTCCAGGAGAAACTTTCTTCTGTGATTCTGTTTCGTTTATTCTATAATATGTGTCCTAAGCTCTCTTGTTTATGTGTTGGAATGAGACCACAGGATAGAGACTGTGGGAGCAGGGAGCAATGGGACGGGAGGATTGAAGGATTTTAGAAGCACCTCCGTCAGTGGTGTTCTTCTCCCGTCTACAGTCCCAGCCTCGCTGGGCTCACAGTGCACGGCTGACCTGCTGATACGACGCAGCTGCTGTTAGTAACGCATGCTCTCCCAGCCCAGTTTCCCCATGTACACGCCTGCTTCATAGCACGCCTCCTGGCTCCCATTTAATGGGATTGGGGGGAAAAAAACCACATTGCTATAGTCTGTCTATATTTATCCCAAAGAGGGAGCTATATAAACACCATTGTAAGTACCAAGTTGCCAGGACATCTGTAACTGAACATTTTACAGTTTTTTGTTGTTTTGTTTTTTGCACGTAGACATACCCTGCTCTACAGTAGCAGTGTGACAAACTACTTGTTGCTTTTTCCTCCCCATCTTAATTTTACTTTTTAACTGCTTGTTCATCATTTTATTATCACCTTCTCACTCTGAGGATTATGTGGCAAGAAGTATTTTTAGCCTGAGAACACGAAGGAATAAGAGGATTAGTCCTCACGGGAAATGACAGTAGGTACCATTTGTCAAGCATTTCTTAATCCCGGATGTGGGCTATGGTTTTTTTTACTTAGTGCCTTATTACCTTCTTTACACAAAACTGCTCTGACGCCAATATTGTCACATTTTACACTGAAGTAATCAGAGTGAGCCAGGACAAGAAGAGAAGGAGGGGGCGTTCAAGACAAAGAGAACAGCGTGGGAGAAGAGGTAGTTGTGTGAAAAAACAGGGGGAGCGCGTATGTATTGAAGATACTTCCAGGAGGTCTGATACATTTGGGAATGTATTATAAAATAAAGTCTCATGATTAAATTAGAAATTACCAAATTTAGAGAATAACAAAGAAAGGCCATGAATGGCAGGAGACAAGGCTGGGAGGACCCACGGGGGCAGGTCATGGAGGTCACATGGGGCTTTGTCTGAAATGCCAAAGAGTTTGGATTTTACCGTGTGGCAGTGGAGAACCCTATGAGATTTTTTTGTTTCAATGAACTACAGGTTTATGAACGTGTAATAGAATTTGTGTGTCACTTGCATTTACATATCTGATCTGGAAACAGAGAAAATAGGCAGGCTTTAATTGATGTTGTTGAAGGTATCTATTAATATATTCAGCGTGAAGTTGAAAATGCAGTTCTCTTCCCAATATATAACAAGCTTTTTTTTCCCCTAAGGATGGTTTTAAAACATGATGCTTGGTCAAGATGGTTCTAAGGCAGAGTGTAGCCTTCCACCAACTTCTGCAAAGTAATAATTTGTTGCCTAATGTTTAAAGTTAGTAAACCTAAGATGTATTTCTACGCGTGAAACTCACTAAGAGTCAATGGAAACTAGAATCCTGATTTATTAATATTTTGAAACTAGCATTTCCAATCAGTTCTACTTTAATATACTTTTTATTTATATATCCTAGATGATGAATTGTAATATTCCAAGTAAACGTAAGTATTACTTAAAATATAAAACAATCAGTCACTGTCTGAACTTCTGACATACATAAAATCTAAAGACAGTTTAATACTTAGGGCTTTCAATTCTTTGGCTAAACCCTGCCATATCTATTAGGCAAAAATCTGCTTAACCAGATCTCATGATTCTCTATTCTGGACGCCAAAAGGCTTTGGCTTAGAGACTTAGTGGAATATTTCAAAAGGCAAAAAAAATCTGTTATTCCTGAGAACTGGCTTTCCCCAAGAGATCATTAGTGACCCAGATGGTTCTCAGCTGTCTATTTCTGTTGCTCTTGCTTCATAAAGTTTCAAGTTTTCCTCTGGTCTGTCTTCTTTTCAGCCTGAAAAACTTCCTTTAGCATTTCTTTTTTTAAGCATTTGTCTGCTGGTGACAAATTCTTTTAGTTTTCCTTCATCTAAGAATGTCTATATTCTGTTGTCATTTCTAAAGAATTTTTACTAGATATGGAATGCTGGGGGGTTGACTATTCTTTTTCTTTTAGCACTTTAAAAATGTCCCATTTCTTCTTGCTTCCATGGTTTCTGATGAGAAACGCACAGCCGTTGAATACTTGTTCCTCCTATATGCAATGTGTTGCTTTTCTCTGGCTGCTTTCAAATTTTTTATCTTTGATTTTCAGCAGTTTGGTTATGATATGTATGGGCGTAACTTTCTTTGATTTATCCTGTTGGGGTTTACTAAGCTTCTTGATTCTGTAAACTTATGTCTTTCACTAAATTCAGGATGTTTTTAGCCAGTATGTCTTCAAATATTTTTTTACGTGCTAATCTCTTTCTCTTCTTTTGGGACTCCAGTGACATAAATGTTAGACCTTTTGATATTGTCCTGCGAATCTCTGAAACTTTGTTCATTTTTTTTTAAGGCTTTTTTATTTTTGATTATTTATTTATTTATTTTGGCTGCTTTGGGTCTTTGTTGTTGCACACGGGCTTTCTCTAGTTGCGGTGAGCGGGGGCTACTCTTCGTTGCAGTGCGTGGGCTTCTCATTGCGGTGGCTCCCCTTGTTGTGGAGCACGGCCTCTAGGTGCGTGGGCTTCAGCAGTTGCAGCACGCAGGCCCTAGAGCGTGTGGTCTTCAGTAGTTGTGGCATGTGGGCTCTAGGGTGCGCGGGCTCAGTAGTTGCGGCTCACAAGCCCTAGAGCTCAGGCTCTGTAGTTGTGGCACACAGGCTTAGTTGCTCCGTGGCATGTGGGATCTTTCCGGACAAGGGATGGAACCCGTGTCCCCTGCATTGGCAGGTGGATTCTTAACCACTGCGCCACCAGGGAAGTCCTGTTCATGTTTTTAATGTTTTCTGTCAGTTCATTCAGATTGGATAATTTCTATTGATCTATCTTCAGTTTCACTGACTTTCCTGCCTCTATTCTGCCAGTGATTTTTCTTTAAATTTTCAAATATTATAGTTTTCAGTTCTAAAATTTCCATTCAGTTCATTTTTTGTAGTGTCTGTCTATTCATTTGAAGAGTGTTTACTTCTACCATGGAGCATAGCTACAAAAGCTATTTTAAAGGCTTTGATCATCCCGTTTGGGTTATCTCAGGGTTAGCACCTGTTGGTTGTCTTCCCCTGAGAGTTGCTCACGTTTTACTGGTTCTTTTCATGCTGGGTAATATTGTACCTGAACATTTTGAGTGTTATGGTGTAAGTCCCGGGTTCTCTGAAAATCCTCTGAAGAATGTTGATTTTTTCATTTTGTTTTAGCAGGCAGCCTAGTTAGGTTCAGGCTACAAGTTCTGTCCCACCTCTGGCTGTTGGTTCCAGTGTCAATTCAGTCTTCAGAGCCTCTGCTGTCTTATATGTGTCTGTCCTACACAGGCACCTTTCAGGGCTGAGCCTGGGACTTGGGTGAGTTGTTCTGTCACAGTTCAGTTCTCAAAGCCTTCGCCGTGCTGCTTTGGGTCTGTCCCACACACGTGCAGCTTGAGGGTGAGCCAGGACCTAAGGCAGTTCAGACACCGAATTAGGGGGGGTCTCCTTTTCCTGCTCTCTCCTGTCCAGTATTCCCACCTGACCCCCCCGCCCCGCACCCCCAGCTCCCAGCGGCCCCCTTACCTGGGCCTCTGGCTAGAAATAGGACAACGGGTTCTTGCGGTGTCACGGCAGCCTGCACGGACATGCCATTCTGCATGGCTGGGACTATCCTCGGGAAGAGAAAAATAGTGGGGATTCGCCCCACAGTCTTCGGTCCGTGGGGTCACTGTCCCAGTTCCTCTGGACAGAAAGAAGGGTTTTGTCTTGGGGTTTTAAGTGCCTGTGCCACCACTGCACCGTGCACTCTGCAAGGAGAGTCACTTCGGGGGGCAGGGCTGGGAGAGGGGGGAAAAAAAGAGAGAAGGAAGAGGAAGAAACAGGATTCCCCCACCTGCTTTATGTCACAGAAAGCAGCATTTTTGCTGCCACACCCTCTGTGCAGTTCAGCATTGAGGCTATTTCCAGGGCAGAACCAGAACATGAAAGGGGGAGAAGCAGGAAACTCACCCCTGTTCTGGGTCGTACTTCAGGCGTAGCTCCCCTCCCCGGCGCACTGCCGCAGCTAACCTTGCAGAGCCCTCTTCAGGGTCCAGGGGTGTTAGCTGTAGGAAGGAGGGGAGAGAGGCTGGCGTGGGCTCCCGCCATCTGGCCACCGTCAGTCAGTCCCTCTCCTGGGGTTTATCAGCGGGGAGGGAGATGCGGTGGATTTACATTTAGGGAAGCTGTGCATGCAGCGAGACGGGAGGAAGAGAGGGTAGTTGGGAGGGAGTTACAGCCGCCTGGGCCAGGAAGTGACGAGGCGGGCCTAAGGGAGTTGCGGTAGGTGCAGTGAGAAACACATGGATTTAATTTGTTTTAAAAGGAAGCAAAAGGGACAGAATCCGGTAGCAGATTGGACACGGAGCATGGAAGAGAGGGAGGAGGAGGGCTGGGCTCCCGAGTTCCTGGCCTAGGTGACTCTGGTAACAGACATAGGAAAAACAAGGAGGTCATCCGGGGAGGGCGGAGGATGCTTTGTTGAATTTAAAGAAATATAATAACGTTTCTTGTGTGTCAGAGATTCCTGTCACCCAGAACCAAGAGGCTGAACAACTTTCTGGTCACAAGCCTTCCCGAGAGGAAACGAGAACCACTCCTGACAGAAAATGTGCTAGAGAATATCTGAAGGGGCGGTCAGGCCCCCGCAGCCTTTCTGCTTTGATCAGGTCACACAGCGTGGGGTGCAGGTTTTCTCGGGACAGAAACTGCCCCTGACTTCTCTGTGGGGTGAAATGCAGCTAAAGAAAACAGTCACATGCTGCTGCCTGGCTCCTCACGCTGAATGTCTTTATCTAGTCCCAGCTTTTACCAGCTGGAGCCTGAGCTCCTCTCTGTCCCCAAACCCCAGCCACGCGGCTGAGGGTCCTGAATTACTCTGTTTAGATCAAGACAGGCCATCCGTCGAGGCCAGCTGTGTGTGTAAGGATGTTATTGGCAACCCTGTCGGCACAAGTCCTCCAAGCAGAACGCAAAGCAGTGTTGTGGGGGGTGGGGGGGCGGGAGTTGGGTATGTTCCCCTAGGGGCGTCTACCCAAATGGCTGGTGTTTGTTCTTCCAGGTGTTGCCTAATCGTAACGACAGCGCGACACAATAACAACTGGAATGTGTATAATACTTGTATATTTTCCAGAGTGCTTGCACACGCTTTAGCTTAGCTGAGCCTCACAACATTCCTCTGAGCTGTTTTAATGTAGCGATCAGAAGCCTGAACCCTGCAGCCGGAGGACCTGGATTTAAAGCCTGGTGCTGCCGCTTTCTAGCTGTCTGGGCTTGGGCAAGTGACAGAACCTCTATCCGCTTCCCTTTCCTCATCCGTAAAAGGGAGATAATAACGGTACCCATCTCATCGGGTTGTTGTGAGTAGTAACCGAATAGGAAAACACCTAAGGAGTGCCTGGCACAGACAGAGAGCTCTGTAACTAAACATTACTATTAGTTATAGGCAGGCATTCGGATGCCCTTGCAGTGGATGGGAAAACAGACGCAAAAGGTCAGGTGACTGGCCTGACTGTGAGTTTTCTGTCAGAGCTGGGTCTCCTGACTCCTGGTCCAGTGTTTGAGCTGGTGCTGGAGCAGGGAGGAGGTGGGACAGGACCCAGCAAGATTTACGCATGCAGATGGTGAGGTGCGAGGGAGGATCTGTTAAGCCATGTTTACGGAGAGAACCCTTATAAGTAGCAGCTCACACAGGGTGAGTTAACACTTTCTGCCAGATGAGAAGTGGATACATGTCAATGATTTTGCAAATTAATTAGCTCCTGAGAGACTAATAAGTTAGTTATTTTTTTTAATTAAAACAAACACCTCTTCTCTCTCCCCATTGAATTCTATGGGTGTAAGTTGGTAGGGTTTTTTGTGTGTTTGTTTTGAAGAGATCTGCCTGGCATAGAAATGGCTATTTAATATAGCAAACTTTCCCTTGCTGCCTTCAGTTACTCAAATCCCTCTTAACTACATTTTAAAATCCAAATCTCCATATTTTAAGGGCTTGGTCAATTTGAAAGATTCAAATACCATCCAAATGTACAACCTTTGAGCCAGGAGTGACTGGTGTCACTCAGTGATACTGGTATAAGCAGATATGCCGAGCTGTGATGTATGACATTTACAGCCCAGCCAACAGCTTTCGGAAGTCAGAATGCCGCAAAATGTATATTGGTTCTTCCCACAGAAGCCTCCCTGTATCACCCCTAGACATTTTCATCTTATTCTGTCCTTCCTTGTCCCCTGAAGCCCAGAGTACACATCAGCTCCTGTACAGACAGGCTCTGGTTCTTCTGCCACTGTTAATGTCTTTGAAAACCAAAACAGAGCAGGCGCCAAGCACTGACCCCACTGTCCTGGGAGCGCACAGGGACCACTGCACCTGCACACCTCGTATGAAGGGGATAACGGCTAGCACATGCTGAGGAAAGAGACAGTAAGCATCCAAACTAAAAGTGACTCCTCATTTCTTAAAATGATGGCAGAGTAGAAGGATGAGCTCACCTCCTCTCACGAAAACACCAAAATCACAGCTAACTGCTGAACAGCCATCGACGAAGAAGACTGGAACCTACAAAAAAAGATATTTTACATTCAAAGACAAAGAAGAAGCCACAACAAGATGGTAGGAGGGGCGCTTTCGCGACATAATCAAATCGTATACCCACCAGATGGGGGACCCACAAACTGGAAAATAATTATATTGCAGAGGTTCTCACATAAGAGTGAGAGTCCTGAGCCCCACGTCAGGCTCCCCAGCCTGAGGGTCTGGCCTCGGGAGGAGGAACCCCCAGAGCATTTGGCTTTGAAGGCCAGCAGGGCTCGTGTGCAGGAGCTCCATAAGACTGGGGGAAACAGAGACTCCACACTTGGAGGGTGCACATAAGGTTTCACGTACACTGGGACACAAAACAAAGCGGTAACTCCATAGGAGCCTGGGCTGGACCTACCTACGAGTCTTAGAGGGTCTCCTGGGTGGCAGGGGTCAGCTGTGGCTCACTGGGGGCAGCAAGGACACTGGTGGCAGAGGTCCCAGAGAACATTGATCAGCCTGAGCTCTCTGGGAGGTTGCCATTTTGGCATCAAGACCTGGTGCTACCCAACAGTCTACAGCCTCCAGTGCTGGAACGCCTCAGGCCAAACAAGCAGCAGGATAGGAACACAGCCCCATCCACCAGCAGACAGGCTGCCTAAAGGTGTACTGAGCTCACAGCCACCTCTAAACACCCCTTGACATGGCCCTGACCACCAGGGGAACAAGACCCAGCTCCACCCACCAGTGGGCAGGCACCAGTCCCTCCCACCAGGAAGCCTGCACAAGCCCCAGGACCAACCTCACCCACTAGAGAGCAGACACCAGAAGCAAGAGGAGTTATGATCCTGCAGCCAGCAGGAAGGAGACCACAAATACAGAAAATTAGACAAAATGAGATGGCAGAGAAATGTTCCAGACAAGGGAACAAGATAAAAACCTACAAGAACAACTAAATAAAGTGGTGATAGGCAACCTACCTGAAAAAGAATTTAGAGTAATGATATCAAAGATGATTCAAGATTTCAGAAAAAGAATGGAGGCACAGATCAAGACGATACAAGAGATGTTTAACAAAGAGCTAGAAGACTTAAAGAACAAAGAAACAGAGATGAACAATACAGTAACTGGAATGAAGAATAAACCAAATGGAATCAATAGAATAATTGAGGCAGAAGAGTGAATAAGTGTGCTGAAAAGCAGAATGGTGGAAATCACTGCAGCTGAAGAGAATAAAGAAAAAAGAATGAAAAGAAATGAGGACAGCCTCAGAGACGTCTGGGACAACATTAAACAAACCAACATTTGTATTATTTGGGTCCCAGAAGGAGAAGAGAGAAAGGGCCTGAGAAAATATTTGAAGAGATTATAGCTGAAAACTTCCCTAACATGAGAAAAGAAACACTCAAGTCCAGGAAGAGCAGAGAGTCCCATACAAGATAAATGCAAAGAGGAACATGCTGAGACACATATTAATCAAACTGACAAAAATTAAAGACAAAGGAAAAAATATTAAAAGCAACAAATAACATACAGGGGAATCCCCATAACATTATCAGCTGATTTTTCAGCAGAAACTGCAGGCCAGAAGGGAGTGGCATGATATATTTAAAGTGATGAAAGGGAATAACCGACAACCAAAAATACTCTACCCAGCAAGGCTCTCATTCAGATTTGATGGAGAAATCAAAAGCTTTACAGACAAGCAAAAGCTAAGAGAATTCAGTACCACCAAACCAGCTTTACAACAAATCCTAAAGGAACTTCTCTAGGCAGTAAAGAAAAGGCCACAACTAGAAACAAGAAAATTATGAATGGGAAAGCTCACTGTATGTAAAGGCAAACATAAAGGTAGGAAATCATCCACACACAAATATGATATCAAAACCAGCAGTCGAAAAAAAACAAAAAACAAAAAACCAGCAGTCGTAAGGAGAGTACAAATGCAGGATATCGGAAATGCATTTCAAATTAAAAGACCAGCAACTTAAAACAATCTTGCACATATATAGACTGCTATATCAAAACCTCATGGGAACCACAAACCAAAAATCTACAGTAGATACACACACAGAAAAGAAAAGCAATCCAAACACAACACTAAAGATAGATATCAAATCACAAGAGAGAACAAAAGAGGAAGGAAAGAAAAAAGATCTTCAAAAACAAATCCAAAACAATTAACAAAATGGCAATAAGAACATACATGTTGATAATTACCTTAAATGTAAATGGATTAGATGCTCCAAAAGACAGACTGGAACGAAATAATGCCATTTGCAGCAACATGGATGGACCTAGAGATTATCATACTAAGTGAAGTAAGTCAGATAGAGAAAGACAAATATCATATGATATCACTTATATGTGAAATCTAATTTTTAAAAAATGAGACAAATGAACTTATTTACAGAACAGAAACAGACTGACAGATATTGAAAACAAACTTATGGTGACCAAAGGGGAAAAGGAGCGGGGGTGGGGGGGAGGAAGGGATAAATCAGGAACTTGGGATTAACATATACACAGTACTATATATAGAATAGATAAGCAACAAGGACCTACTGGTATAGCACAGGGAAATCTACTCAATATTCTGTGATAAACTATATGAGAAAATCTAAAAAAGAATGAATATATGTATAACTGAAATACTTTGCTGTATACCTGAAACTAACACACCACTGTAAATCCACTATACTCCAATAAAATTAAAATGAAAAAATAAAAAAAAACCAAAAACAGGGTCTGCCGAGGAAGGACTGAATGGGCTAGACTCTGAACCTGATGGCTGTTCAGCTGTGTCAAATTCTTTGACCCGTCCTTACCCATCAAACCCTGCTCGCTTGGTGGCTGCCTTTCCAGCACTGCTGACCCGTAACCTTTAATTAAAGCCAGGACTTGGACACGTCAAGGACATTATGAACCCTACTTAGATTGAAGGAGCCTGAGAAAATTAGTGCACCGAGTTCAGTGGAAACTCAGAGGAAGAGCTCTCCCCTCTCTTCACCACTCACCCCATGTGAGGACAGACTTATCCTCACTGGTTTACACTCATTTGCAAATTAAAAATCATCACATCTATTCCTTAAAATGCCAGCTACTGAGAGCCATAATGAGGATTTTTAGAATGGAGTTCCTTCCGGAAATGACACAATATTAGTTTCGAAAGAAGTCATATTTATAGGAATAATGGAAAACATGAAGCTGTTCCCTTCTTTTCTTTCTACTCCTTGGTTTTTTTAAAAGCCTTTTGTAGAAAGTATACTTCTCTAGATGTGAGGTTGAAATGGATCCCAAAACGTTGGAATAAGCAGAAGGCCTTTTCCTGAGGTTGAAGTGATAAGAATGTTGTTGCTTAGTCAACTAGCTCTTGGATTTGGCATAACCTGGTTTTCTATAAGAAAGTACCCTCCGGTAACATTCAGAGTGGCAAGCCTAGGAAATGCAAGCTACGAGGCTTAAAAACTCCTGGGCTGACTTCATGTAGATGTCAGTCTCTCTCATTGTCTATCTGAAAGACAGGAATGGTGACATTTGACTTGTGGAACCCTGTCCAGCAGGGATACTGGGAGATGTAACAGCAGGTAGTTTTTATTTTCCCTCCTTCTCTCCATTCCAGTATCCCTGCCATTCTCCTCATAGGAACAGAGAGCACAGTGCAAGATCGTCACCCCCGCTGGGCGTTTTCCTGGAGGTATCTAGCAGGTTATCTTGCAGGCAAATACCATAGCTGCCAGCCAGAATTGTTTTTTAGAAAATGGTGAGTTTTCCAGGGGAGTATAAGGAAAATTAAACAATATTCTCTCCCACCTGCATTCTTCTGAGCTCAGACTCTTCAGTTAAGGAATAATATATACTGTACATTGGTTTTTTTTCCACTACTAAAATTGTCTTTTGTGTCCACTTTGTCTTAACTGCTTGTAGAAAGCCAAAGATTATAACCCATAATGAGTCGGTGCAGCAGATGGGAAAGTTTTAAGCCCCCTTCAGTCTCTGGGATTAGGCGAGTTGAGAAGACAGTAACTTGAACATTTCAAGGACATTGTGAACCTTACTTAGTTGAAGTACCTCTGGTAGTCCAGCTCCAAGATGGGCAGATGGTGGAGAAATAAATATTTTCCTTATCATTGTGATTATTGTATTCTCTGGTGCTCATGTTGAAGAAACAGTACACAAAGTTGTCAGTACCCTTCAATTTGGTTATTCAAAAATATTTTTTTCCCTTTTTTTCTTCCTTTAAAATGAAGATTTACTCTAACGTAGAAATTGTGATCCTTTGTTTTCTTCCAACTGAATTCACACAGCTTGGGTTTATGTATACATACATACACACACACACACACACACACACACACACACACACACACATATATACATACATGTAAATTTTGAGCTGGAACCTTGTTAGTGGTAAAG
The DNA here is from genome assembly GCF_949987535.1 of Balaenoptera acutorostrata. Lineage (NCBI taxonomy): Eukaryota > Metazoa > Chordata > Mammalia > Artiodactyla > Balaenopteridae > Balaenoptera > Balaenoptera acutorostrata. Next base: position 49,673,288 of record NC_080068.1, on the reverse strand, counting down.
AAGTAGGTTTTAACCAGAAAAAGAAGATGTTCTTTTTCCATATGGCTACCTCAGGCGAAGAAAAAATGACTAAAGAGCCATGGAGTCTAATTTCTCTCACAACAAAGTAAGAGTAGACACTTCATATAAATGAAGTCAAAGTTGAAACCATTAAGACCTTTACTTCATTCCTTCAGTTAAGCATACTGGGTATTTGTGTAATCCTGTTTCATAGTATGGAAATTGGTAAGTAAGGTGGCAGATTACATAGCCCTGCTCACTGGAGACAGTGGGTGCAGGACAGAACAAGGGACTGAATTCTGAATAAAGGTCTCATGAATATTTACAATGGTTGTACAAGGGTAGCCCCAAAGTCAGGCTGCCTTGAGTTCACGGCAGCCCCACCCGCCAGTGTAGGTGTCTTAGCCTCGCTTCACCTCCCTAAGTCGAAGTTCTCTCAGCTAGCGCACTATGCAGCTAAAGTAGTATCTACTACAAGACAGTTGGGAAGACCAGGTGAGATAATCCATGGACTTTATCGCAGTGTTTGGCTCATGGTAATTCCTCCACGAATGGTATCTGTGATTAATACTCAACTCAGCTCTGTGATCTTAGGCAATTCCCTAATTCCTTTGACCCTCGGCTGCTCCACTTGTTAAACAAGAATATTTACCCTGCCTGCCTACGGTATTGTTGTGAGGATCAAATGAGAACACATATTGAAAAGACTTTTAAAAGTGAGTAGTTAACAAACCAGTTGGGAAGAGAGCGCTGTACACAGCACGACACAACTGGAAAACATTCCGAGGCAATGTGTAATCACGCATTGGCCTGTGAGCACTGAACAGATTCAGAGAAGGCAGTTGTAGACATTCAGGGAAAGGAAGGAAAATTGTGGCCTTACGTTGGGGGCAGTCCGTGCAGAGTGGAGGGGGGCCTCCAGCTGAGCCTCGAAGACAAGACAGAAAGGATGCAGCTGGGAGAAGTGGATCCTGCCCCCACTGACCACTCAGCTGGCTAAGTTTTGCTGTGCGTCTCCTCTCTCGTTCCAGGCGGAGTTGATTGGAAGCCTCACCCACAAGCTTGAGACCCTCCAGGAAGCCAAGGGGAGCCTGCTGATGGACATCAAGCTCAATAACGCCCTGGGGGAAGAGGTAGAGGCCTGGATCAGTGAGCTCTGCAAGCCCAATGAGATCGACAAGTACAAGATGTTCATCGGGGACTTGGACAAGGTGGTGAACCTGCTGCTGTCCCTCTCGGGACGCCTGGCCCGCGTGGAGAACGTCCTCAGCGGCCTTGGTGAAGACGCCAGTAACGAGGAAAGGGTAGGCCGCCTAGCAATTCCGCTCAACAATTTTCCTGCCTCAGCCCATGTACCCAGAGAAGTATGATTAGACAGGAGCCTTTCTAGAGACGATCACCATCTCTCCAGGGCAGGGAGAGAGGAGAAGGATCTTCCACGCCAAGATGTCATGCTGACCCCTCAGCCTCAGGGATACTTAGGAAAGTTAAAAATGTGGGTGCCAGAGTTTCTTTCCTTCCTTTTTATCCCAGAAAAAGGAAAGGTAAAAGCATGATGGGATGGACATTAAAAAAAAGGGAGAGGGACGACCAAACTGTTGGGGATGAGGAGAGGGCACAGGAACGTGAGCTTGGGCTCCCGGGAATCTGCAGGCGAGGGGCCACGGGCACTTGGTGAGGACGCAACCGCTGTGTCCATGGCACCCCTTACTGGAATAACTGGTAGTGACAGCGGTGGCGATACCAGATAGACTCTAAGTCCTCCCTCCGGGTCAGGCGCTGTGGGCTGACACACTGTAGGTGCAGTCTCACAGAATCCTCACAACAGGCCAGTAGGCAACAGAGCCAGGACGGGAGGAGCCCTGCTGCAGCCCCCAAGTGTTATTCACCTCCCTGAACTTAACTCCAGCTACAGAGCATTCTTCATCTGCTCATCTGTATAGCAAATATTTACTGAGTATCCGGTACCTACCTGCCACTTTCTGATCTAGGCACTTAGGATACTCTGTGAACAAAGCAGTCAGATCCCCACCCTCATGGAACAAACTTACCAAGGGAGGTCAGGTGATAAACGCAGCTATTTTTCATATATATGCCGAGGTGATGAGTGCTCCAGCCATCCAGGGGTTCCTTTGCTTTCTGGCTCCTTCTATCTACAGCTCTCTCTTCCAGTGCTGTCAGGGATTTCCCAATTATTTCTCTGAGTGCACTGCATTAAAAGGAAAGATGTCTCTTGTCAAATAGATTTTTAAAGGATTGAAAGAAGTCTAGGCGGTAAGCATTTAGGGATGTGACTCAGCATGCAGGAACTTTCTGCAGCCCCTCTCCCGGCGAGTGCCCTCCTCGTGGAAATGTTCTGGGCCTTCACTTCCTCACCTAGAAACCGTCTGACTGCGTTTGCCTCAAAAGTGTTGTCCTTTCCACCTTCCTTTCATCCAGCAAGCAGCTAACAAGAACCTGTCAAATGCCAGGTGCCCTGCGTGCTAGGGCTGAACACTGCCTCAAAACAGGCCCGCCTTCAAGGAACTCAGCAGTTAGTGAGGAAAACCAGTGTAAACAGCGTAGAAGCGGCGATTGTATTTAGTATGCTGCAGCACGGCGATAAACTCAGAGCCGTGAGAGCACCTCCCATGCGGTGTGGTGTGGTGTGGTGTGTGGTGTGGTGTGGTGTGGTGTGTGTGGTCAGGGAGGACTTCACACAAGTGCTGCTTGAATGGAGTCTAGGGGACTTTCTTAATTCCAGGTGGACTAAGAGGGAAAGGGCTTTACCATTTAGAAGGAATGTCATGGACAAAGTCCAGACAGACCATGGCGTGTTTAAGAATTGATTTACATGTGGTTGGTATGTCTAGAGCAGAGTGCTTCCTTGATTCACTTGTTTTTAAGGGAGACCAACAAGGGATAATGAAGCCACTGTCCCCGCAGGGCTAGCGTCAGTGGGGAAGCCATCACTGCCTCTGGACCTGGAGCAGCAGGAGGAAGGGACCCTTATCGGAACTCTAGCTGTAGCTGACCTGCAGCACTGAGGCCTGGGTGACAGGTGGTAGACACCACCCCCTGGCAAGGAGGGAGCCAGGGATAAAGGCCTCAATTTCTTCTCCCTCCCGGCTTCCAATCTCCTGCCCGTGACTGCCACTGGCCAAAACCAGCAGCCAGCAGGGTGCAGCTTCCCTGGACATAGAGCAGGGCAGAGGAGAGTGGATCTGAAGGGGTAAAGAGTATCCGGTGCAGAAAATAATCACAAAGACCTACGGGTTGTACTTTAGACTTTAGCCTGTAGGCCTGGAGAGCCATGAACTAATTTCATGACATAATCAGCCTGGGGAGGGGTGAGAATGATGTTACAGTTGGGAGGTTTATTGTAATGGTCTAGCAAGATGGGTTTAGGCTGTTAATTTGGGCCATTGTCATGGAGATAGAGAATAGGGAGTGACTTAGAGAATGAGTTTGAATTAGCAGGGCGTGTTAGATGAGGGGAAGGATAGAACAGAAGGTAATTCCAAGTTTCCTGTTCGGTTGCTTGGGTGGATGCCACAGGTATCTGAGATAAGCAATACTGCAGCAATTCTTACCGGAAGAGAAGTTGAATTCAATTCTGGAACAACTCAACACTTAAATGCACGTACACACTCTCAAGTACAGATAAGTGCTTGCTCACCTGCAAGATACATCTGTATTAGTTTTTATAATTATTAGTATTTGTTAAATAAAAGTGTAAATAGGAATAAGGAAAGGAAGAATAAATGGTTCAATAAATGCCAGATTCAGGATTGTAGTTACCAGTGAGGGGAGGAGGGGGAAGATGGGGATCGGGAGAACTATATATAACGCTTCAACTGAATATTTTGTTTTTAAACTGAAGCAAATATGAAAAATGTTCAAGCTAAGATTTGGTACTGTTAATGATGGGTACACAGATATTATACCATTCTCTATACAATACTGATGTTTAAAATATTTCATAAGTTTTTAAAGGTGAAGAAGAGGTTCTCACTTTTTAACTTATTTCCCAGTATTTTGAAACATGTCTTCATTGCAACTTCAGTCCCTATGGGTTTCTTTTTTAGGTGTGTTTTTCTGATTAGGGGAAGGAAGCCTATGAAAACGGAGATATTTGTAAGAGTAACCTATTAACTTTGCACTTTTCCTCTAGGCGTTATTAGGTAAGATCTGACAGGCCGGTTCAAGGGGAGTTTAGGGCAGAGACCCATGAGCCTTTCATAACCCTATGTAAGCTAATCTGTGTTGAGATATATATTTAAATATTCTTATTTCTTGATTAATTTCCACTTTAAACTTTCTCAGTCACTTTAGCCTGAAGAGTCTGGTTAAATATACAATTTTTAAAAAATTTTAATGACATTATATGTCAGCATGTTGAGTAAAAGGCCACATTAAAGACTTTTATAAAGTCTAAAGATAATATGCTGTCTTACCGTTGGGTCTGTATAAGAAACTCTCAGAATATGAAATCGCCATCATTGTCAAATAGAATTTCTCTCATGTTAGATTCAGAGGCCTGAAAAATGGAAACTGATTTTTTCAGTGATGGTAAATATAATGCTCCCATTGTTGATTGTGGATTGGAGCAGAGGTTCTCAAACTTTAACTGCAAAGAATCGCCCGAAAGGCTCCTTCAACCACAGACCTCTGAGCCCCACGCCTCCAGAGCTTTTGACTCAGTAGGTGGAAGGGGGCCTGAAATTTTTCATTTCTAACAAATTCCCGGGAGATGCTGCTGGTGCCCACTTTGAGAACCACTATAAAATGGAAACACTTGTAAACACTCAGGGTACCTTGATGACTGGCTTTCTTCCCCTTCAATTTTTTGACTGTGGTAAACTACATATAAAATTTGCCATTGTAACCATTTTTAGCTGTACAGTTCAGTAGTATTAACTATATTAACATTGTTGTGCAACAGATCTCCAGAACTTTCTCATCTTGCGAAACTGAAGCTCTATACCCACTGAAACAACTCCCCCTCCTCTCTCCCCTCCCCCAGGGCCTAGCAACCACCATTCTACTTCGTGTCTCTATGACTGTAGACTTCTAAGGACATCATATAAGTGGAATCCTGATTGTTCTTTTAAGTCTCGAAGCCTTAAAGTAAAGCCATTACCCCAGCCAATTTTAACATAATCTCTCAAATTAAAGCTGCCACATGACTCTATAAGTTAGAGAACCGTATATCTGCAACATAAGGGTAATAAACTGACTTTCAAACAACTGAGTCTCCTTACTTTAGAGCGACAATCAGAATAGAAACTTAGACACCGCACCGTCCTGAAAAAGGTCTCTCTGTGGGCAGGTCGGTTCTCTTCCCCGTTCCGCTGGCCCTTTGCTGATCTGCTTGTTTCGCCCTGGCAGAGCTCTCTCAACGAGAAGAGGAAGGTCCTGGCCGCGCAGCACGAGGACGCCCGGGAGCTCAAGGAGAACGTGGACCGGAGGCAGCGCGTGGTGCTGGACATCCTGGCCCACTACCTTTCCAAGGAGCAACTGCAGGATTACCAGCATTTTGTGAAAATGAAGTCGACACTCCTCATCGAACAGCGGGAGCTGGACGACAAGATCAAGCTGGGCCAGGAGCAGGTCAAGTGTCTGCTGGAGAGCCTTCCCTCGGACTTCGTGCCCAAGGCAGGGGCCCTGGCTCTGCCCCCAGGCCTCGCCGGCGACCTGACTGCTGTGGGAGGGTGGACCGTCAGTGGTATTTTTCCGACAGTAACCTTTCCACTTTAACCTCTTCTTCAGGACCCAACGAAAAGACCACCCCTTCTCTCAACACTATGTAATCTGAAAAATGTTTCAGTACAAGCCAGCCTTTAAACTCTATGGGTTATGGGGGGTTTTTCTGGATAAAAGGAAAAAAATTCCATCCAGGAAAAAGCCTGTCTTTTCCTTCTCACCCTTCATGATTGATCTTCTGAGAGCTTGAATGCTGCTGGGAACTTACTTACCCCTTTCTGTTGTTACTTCGTAGTAGAAAGAAAATTAATGAAACTGTGCGAACTGATCGGAGGGTGTCTGATCGTTTAGTTTTCCACAGGCTGAGGCAGCATGGATAAGTGCGTGTCACCCTCAGGAATGTACCCACGGTGGCCTTCCCTGCTTGTGGGCGGTGCATCCTGACGACAGGTACGCGTACTTAAGGGTCTGCAACATAAAGCCTTAAAGAGAAACACACACACACACAGGAGAAAACTGTCAAACCTTGAACGTTGTTATTTATATTTTTAAAAATGAAAAAGATCATTGTTTGTGTGCTAACCACTTACTTGATTCTGTTTTGTGGTGGACGTAGACGGTTACATTTGAGCTTTGTATTTTGTGAGAACCTTAATGAAACGAAGAATTCCAAAGACAGTCACATTGAGTGTGGAGACTTTTTTCTTAAACTCTCAACAGTGAGTAGACCTTCAATGCTTGTTTTAAACTGAGTATTGGGGAGCCCCGGCTGCCGGTCTTCATCACTGTACTCCTGCAACACTCAGGAGCGCACACACCTTCCCAGGAAGAAGGCTTTATGCAGCATGGCGGTCATGTCCTTCCGCAGTGCTTCCTACCATTATCACTGGGGCGGAGAGAAAGCTAAATTTTACTAACAAGGACAACTCTCCAACCTGTTGACAAGGAGGCCGGAACCCAAGTCAATTCAAAACTGAATTCATGCTGTCCTCCTACGTGAAATTTGAGCTAAATACAACTTATTTGGTGAGATATATTAGCAGGCTGTTTTAATGATGCTTTTCAAAAAAGTTTCTTTTCCTAAAATGTCAAACTTACCAACTACATGTTCACTGAAAACTCCCTCCTTAACCTCTGAAGACTGATTTTGCACTATTCTGCTTCAATAATAACAACCATCTGAGAGGGTACTCGAGAGCCCAAGCTGTAAATTTATTAAAATATATAGACGGGAAGATGGAAGGAGGTGATGGGCCAGCGGCCAGGCTATGTTGTCAGCTGCTGGAGATGGCAACAACCCAATACTTTAAGCAGCTGGTGCATCCCAGGCTGTGCTTTAGTTCTGCTGTTGTTTTTACATGTGTTGAATCCTCGGCGGGGGGTGGCGGGGGTGGCCACCTGTGCTGATTTGGGCTACAAGTACTATAGCAGCCAGTCCTAGAGAACTGGGAGAGTAAAATTCTTAGGAGGGTATCAAATGCTCGTTTTTCTTAGTACATTTTAATTAATGAAAATTTTCTGGTTAAGAACTTCAAAAATGTAGTTTTGATCCCCAATACAGATGTATTTTGATGAACTTAGAATCAATAGGCCACCCACAGATTTGTCGTGAGCCATCAACAAAAGCCATTGCTTCATTCTTTGGAGGTTTTACACTGTCAGACTGCATTATAAGACTGCACCTTGGTTTCCCAGGAATGTTTTCAAAAGCTTACCTCTTACATCTAGAGGTTCCATCTCCCAGGGAATCAGTAGAACCAGGGACAGCATTCAATAGCCACACTGCATGGTCATTTTGAAGTAAAGAAAAACAGTACCTCCGACTGACTTTTCATCAGACTCAGGCCAACGCAGGAGCCTGAGATCAACTCCAATCGGTGTGTCTTGCTGATACTGAGTGGTTCCCTGAGGTCAGAGCAGGTTGAAGCTAGCCAGCAAATGTCTGCAGCAGTTCTTAGTGAAGTTCCTCAGGGGATTCTGGGGCTCCCAGTTCCCAACACTCTTCTAAATTATCCTTAAGGATTTGACTGGGAACGTTTTACACATTCAGTCTTTTTCATCACTTTTCTAATTTATACATGTCAAAGTAAGTGACCACCCCAGAGAAGAGCAGGTGATACTGCGAGGCACCACAAGCACCTGAAAGCTGTGATGCTCTGAGGATAGTTATCCCTTCTTTTGCTCCATTGAAATGTTGTTCTGTTATGTGAGATGAGTGAGGTACCGAGCATGACTGTGAAATCTAATTCTCAGGCGGATGTGATATTTACAGCAGGACTTGACCTCTGTGCTCTGATGAGAAGAAATCACTAACCTAATTTTCATTGTTCACTTTAACTAGATAATAAGCCTATTCTTTACCCCTTTCCTATTTTGCATTCTTTCCCTACTATTAAAAAAAATTATTTAAAAAAAAATCATCCGCAGCGGAAGCCACCTTTTCCCTCCGAATAGCATCCTCGGCCAAAATCATGGGCACAGCAGCCATGAGCAAGTTGTTGGTCAGGATTTCAGGACACACACATTACATCACCAGGAATGTCTGTTCAGTCGATAATTGTCCCCGTGGATAGGATCCTTTCAGAGATACCGTGTCCTGTGAGAAGTCTGGTGGAGGTGGGATGGCCTTGCTGCTGATACTCAAGAAACCTGCAAAGTTCCAAGAAAGGACAATGTCCTATGACATACCTGGGAGGCTTCCAACTTCCTGGGCCCCTGGAGAAGTTCCTGGGCTTGTTGCTACATGTTGTCTGACTCAGCCTTTTCTCGTGCTGTTTTGCTTCTTGTGGCTGCTTAACCCCAAAGAATGCAGGGAGGGTCCAGAGTCAAAGTGTCTTGAGTTTCTCCCAGAGGCACTGTCAAAACCAAACGTTTTTTTCCTTTGCTCCAGGGGATCATTTTATGATGATGAAAACCATCAACTGGTTTTCAGACTTGAAGATTAGCAAGTTTGGGTCAGCTCCCCAGAGTCTGTTGAAATGAGGAGTGAGGGCTTAACTGAGGTTCTTTGGGGCATATAAAGCAGAAACCAGGAACTTCCCTGGAGGTCCAGTGGTTAAGACTCTGTGCTTCCGCTGGTTCGATCCCTGGTCTGGGAACTAAGATCCACATGCTGCAGGACATGGCAAAAAAAAAAAAAAAAAAAAGATACTAAAGCAGAAACCAGCCTGGGAAATCCCAGTTTTCCTATTACTCCATTGTTAATATCTGATCCAAAGTCACTTCTGAGTTTGATAGATCACAGTCATTCCTAACATGAGTTCTACCGTGAAGTTTGTATTTTATTCAAGCATCTTTTATTAAGATATTGGGCTTTTTTTCTGGATAACTTGAAAAATGTTGGCTTTTTATTCTTATATGATTCCAAATTTTTCTCTTTAGTAATTTTCTATGATATTATTGGCTTTATTCTGTTATGTTGGAATTATTTTTCCTTTCTTAGAACAAAATGAGTTTTATTCACCTTACTGCTGGGAGGAAAAGGAAGAACTTCAGCGAGAAATAACTTCTCCATCTCCAGCACGACGTGGCCAGGTGAATGTGAAGGGGCCTTTCTACACAGAAATAGATTATTGGGGACAAGGTATTCATTGCTGCCTGAACTCTCTGGGACGAAGCATGGAATAAAATGATAAAGGCCATTTTGGTATCAGGGACACATGAACAGTGTTCTAGTTTATTCTTATTTCTAAATGAAATCTTACTTTTCTTAAGGGAGCTCATTCAGACACTAACTCAATCGTGGTTTCTCAAAGTACAGTCAAGGTAGCATCTGCATCAGAGTAACGGGTGCTTGTTATAAAAAGGCCAGTTGCTGGGACACAAACAAGTAGGCTGGGAATCTGCATCTTAACAAGTTCCCCAGTTTCTTCTGATGTACTCTAACATCCAAGAGCCTCTTACCCCCTGTCGTTTGTACAGTTTTTATTGTTAGGATCACAGTTAGACTGGCATGAATGTATATCATAATAATCCCAGAAATGCAAAGCCCTGTCACATTTACTCTCATTAACTACATTATTATGAGTTAATACTGTCCCCACGATTAAATCATCCCCAAGGTTGTGATATGGGTTCCGCTCCCCCACCCCCACTCACTCCCTCCTAGATCTGTTTTAAATTTAAACAAACTAAGTACTTATTCAGGCTAAGTGCACTAATTATTTCTCCCCCAAAGGAATCAGCTTATCAAACAATGTCAGTAATCTGAAGTGCTGCCATGATACCTGTACTCACCTGAAATCACGACTGACCTTTTCAGTGGAGACCGTACTCAGATTTCTGTGGCTTCATCACTAGTCTCGTGCTACCTATGGGTTAGAATTTCTCTTGGCTTGGATCTGACAGTCTAGGTCATGAAACAAAAATGTGTTCCTTTCCTCTGAGAAGTGAAAGGAGCCATCACCCGATTTTAAAAGCCTAAAATCAAAATTAGGCAGGAAAAAAGTTGTGGAGAAACTGGTTCCCTTAGTCCTGCTTCATTCTATAAATTCCCTCAAATCTTCTGTAAGTGGAAAAGCAGCTGCGTTTCTTGCTAAGACATCAGTATTGCTATTGCTTTACACAGTGGAAGTTTAGTATGAGAAATTATTGTATTCTGATAAGTATCTATAGAATATAAGGAAATTCTGTATGATACCCTTGAGCTAAGGAAGAGTACCCAAGAAAAGATAAACTTGGAAAGGGCCCCCCTCACAAAGGCTGGGGTTCAGAGCTTCTTGGAGAGCTCAGTCCACTGACAGCAGAGAAGTTTGTTCTTTGCCCAGGCCAGAAGCCGGTCTGCAGTCCCTGGGCAAGCAGGAGGCAACCCACAGCATAGACGTGCACAGGTAGTGGAGGCCTGCAGAGGGGCTGGCCACTCAGGGAAAACCCACTGAGTCAGGTTATCTGCTAGGGGCCTGAGGGAAGAGGGTATCGGCAGAATGCCTTTGGGGCACGGATGCAAGCAGGAATCCTTCCAGGTGTGTCGTTTCAAGTCCACAGAGCTGGGAGAAGGTTATCCCTGCCGAGGCTGCAAGGTCACTGAGGTGACCCATGGCTGGGGCCGAACTCCATCAGATATCCTCACACCACGCCACTCCTGCACCAGGCAGCAGCCCAAACAGTAGGGTAGCCCTTTCCTTCCCTCCTGCCCTCCAGCGCCCTCTACTGAGAAAGCTTAACGTCATGCTCACTGTGAGGGAGATTAAAGTGACTGTCCACTGTCACAGAGCATATACTGAAGGGTGAATGTGGAGCTAAGAGGCAATAAATTGGTAACTGGCACAGATTTATTCTTCTAGATCATTACCCTAGCATTATCTTCTGGTATCATATAGAATTTTGTAGTTGTTGATTCTGTAAGAACTGTTTCTCTGATAATAAAGAAAAAAACATATTAAATGGACAATTTCTATCTCTTGAAAGAGAAGGTGTCAAAAGGAAAGCAGTTTCTCATTTGTTTTCTTTAAATGTGCTTCACACACTCATATTCCTCAAAGTACCTAAAGCAATAGATTTAGAATGAGGCCTATTTAAGAGCACGTGCAAGTTCTGTACCTGGCGATCTCTGTCTGGCTCTGCCTCTGTACACCTCTGTGAGTCTCTCTGTCTCTTGATGCATCTCCACACGCACACCTTTCTGTCTCTGTGTGTTTTTGTCTACCTCACGCTAGGGTTGTCATCTTTCTGTTCCTTCATTTACCAAATAATTCCAGTTATATTTTTTCTTTTTTTGGGGGGGGGATGGGGTGACTTAGAAAGGATAATGGGAATAAGTAAAGAGCTAGAAGGGAAGATGAGCTGAGTGTAAAGTCAAGAATGCGCTTTTTTTTTTTTTTTCCAATTTAGGGAAATGTTTTCACCTCACTCAAGCTCATTCAAAAAAGAGAGAGACAGGTAAAGGAAGACTTTGCAAACTTTGCAATGTGTATAAATATGTATAAGAGTGAATGAGAGCTATTTCCCTTCTCTAATTAGAACAGAGTATAGGAATTGGCTTTATTTTTCAGTAATAGGAATTGAGGGGATAAGAAGGAACAACCCAACAAAGAGGACTCGTAGGCACTGGACTGAGAACTTAAGAACGCTAATCTTCCTTCCTGACAATTAAAAGAAAAAAAAATAGAATATAGATCTACGTGGTATGAAATGATTCGGAAGCAGATTTGTTAAAAGGCAGGAAGATAGTCTGACATCCCTTTCAGGGCTAGGGTTCTGTGCAGGTAGGTGGGCAGAAAGAGAATTGCAGCTTAGGATATAAACAGACATTTTTCCAAGCTTACTCAGAAAGTTTAATAATGAGTTTAATAATAAACTCAGTTTAACAACACATCACTAGATGTGTTTTGATATTATTATTTAATACTCTGAGGAAACTTCCCCCAAATCAAGGAATAATTACTTTAATCCATGTTTGAAACCCTGAATAGACATGTATTCTTTACAGTGAGAATGCAAATCCTTTTCTTCCTCCATTTTTTCCTGACCTTCTCTACAAATCTTACTGAAGACTTCTTGGTTTTGAACAATAAATTTTGAAGGTGATATAACAGGGTTGAAGAACAAATTGTAATAAGGCCTTGTTGCAAATGTCAGTTAAAAGCTAACTAAGGAATAATGTGCTTAGGGATAAGTAACTAAGGAAATAATTTCAAGTTGTGGTTAAATAATGTGCCTCCACAGGTAGATAAGAGAAAAGCATCTTTGGGAAGTACAGCAGGAAATGTGCATGGTCATCATTACTCTGGGAACTTCAATATGTGCATTGGCATGGCTAATTGAGAAGGTGTATCATAGGCCTGCTAACAAAAGTAGAACCACAGCTCTTCAGATCGAATTGATCAGGAATCAGTGGGAGGTGGCTAACAAAAGCACTTCTGTCCATCATGCACAAATACAAATATACGTAATACATGAATACAAATCAGCAATAAAAAGACAACCCAATTTAAAAAGCTTGGCAAAAGAATCAATGACACTTTTCACAAAGGAAGATCTATGAATGGCCGATAAGCACATAGAAAGGCGATGGACACCTTAGAATTCTCAGAGAAAAAGAAATTTAAACCACAATGAGATTCTGTTACCCACTCACTAGAATGACTAAACTCAAGTGTTGGTGAGTATGCGGGGCCAGTGGAGTTCCTACGCATTCTGCTAAACGAGTAACCCACTTCAGAGAACTGTCTGGTAGTTCTTTACAAAACAAAATATATATATTTACCCTATGATCTAGCACTTCCACTTTTAGGTAGTTACTCTAAAGAAATTAAAATATGTCTCCACAAAAAAGACATGTACAAGATGTTTATAGCAGCTTGAATCACAATAGTCAAAAAAACTGAAAACAACTCAAATCTCCATCAACAGGTAAACAGATAACCAAACTGCAGTACATTAGTACAATGGAATACTATCAATGCATTTTTTAAAAAAAGAATAAACTATTGATACATGTAACCACATGGATGAAAAACACTGTTAAGCAAAAGAAATTACACACACAAAAAAGTATATGTTGTATGATTCCATTCATATCAAGTTCTAGAACAGGCAAAACTAACCTGTGATGGTAGAAATGATAAAGTGGTTGCCTCGGGATGCAGGGGAGCTGATTGATTCAAACTGAACAAAAGAGAACTTTCTAGGATGACAGATATATTCTATATCTTGCTTTGAGTTGTGGTTACACAGGTGTATGAAATCATCAAAATTCATCCAACTTAACATTTAAGATCTGTGCATAATACTGATTGTTAATTATACCTCAGTTTAAAAAACAGTGATGAGGAAAAGTGAGAAACTAGGGCAAATTAGATATTTGATACTGACTAAATAGGTAACTGGTTTTTATCCTTCATACAATTATTGGAGATCATGACGATAGAAACTCCCAGGGATTTTTTAATCATGGTTAGGGTGTAGCCCAAGTTGCTGTAACAACTAGATTTTTTAAAAAAACAGAGTCCAGTTCAAAATGGCAACATAGGAGGCTCCTGAACTCACCTCCTCCCACTGAATCTACAGCTACACATAGAACAATTCCCTCTGAAAAAAAAATCCAGAAACTAGCCAAGCAACTCCTATACATTGGATGAACAAGAAAAAAACAGGCTGGAGAGGCTGAAACACAATCTCACCAAACCCCACCCTGGGTGTAGTTGACAACAACTGGGGGAGGAACTCGTAACTCCCAGCTTCTCCCTGAGGAGTAAAGGGTTTGGATTACACATCTGGTGCCCCAACTTTTAAGACTTCCACCTGAGAGATGGCGCCTCAAAACATCTACCTCTGAAAGCCAACAGGGCTTCTGTCCCCAAGACTCATAAGGCTATAGTGAACCAAGAAACAGTTCTTAAGGGACTTGCACAGACTCACTGTAGCTATCCTCACCAGGGCACCGTGCAGAGGCAGCAGACAGAAAAGCCCAGTCTTTCTGTGAAAGAGGCCTATCTGCAGATCTTAAAAGCTGTGGCCTGAGGGTCAGGCTTCTAATTTACCACATATGTGGGGGGCTACTGCAATCCTCTCCAGAGACCAGGGAGGCCAGTGGGTACCATTTTCATGCTCTCCCTCTGCCCTGCCCCATGTTGCCCGTATCTCCATAAAAAGTATCTTGTACACACACCTGGCATCCTGGTTTTCATGGCTGCTGCCCAGAGGACACATCCTATGATAGCCTGGCTCTGGTGGCCAGCAGGGCTTCTGTTCATGGGTTCAACAGGATGGTAGCAAACAAGAAACAGTTCTTAACAGCTATTACCCCAGGGCTCAGTGCAGAGGGAAGAGACAGAAATGTCTGTCTCCTAGTCTTCCCCTGAAAGAGGTACTTCTGCATACTTTAAAAGCTACTGCCTGAGGGTCTGGCTCCAGTCAGCCTGCATCTAGGTGCTGACTGAGATCCTCCCTTTGGGTCACTGACGGGGCTTGGCACACCGTCAACTACTGGTGGCTATTAAGCACAAATAAAGCAGCTTGAACAATCACAAACATTTCAGAGACAACCAAGAACTAGGGCATGGTTGAATGATATACAAGGCCAACCCTTTAAAACTGGGAGAGGAGGCTGTTTTTTCTAATGTACAGAAACCAATACAGTTGAGGAAAATTAAGAAAGGGAGGAACATGTTTTAAACAAAAGATAAAACTCCAGAAAAAGAACTTCATGAGGTGGAGATAAATGATTTACTTGATAAAGAGTTTAAAATAATGGCCATAAAGATGCTCACCAAGGTCAAGAGAACAATGTGTGAACAAAGTGAGAATTTGTAAAAGGAGAGAGATATACAAGAAAATATCAAACAAAAATCACATAGCTAAGGATGACATGATACTATATATAGAAAACCCTAAAAACTCCACACAAAAACTACTAGAACCGATAAATGATTTCAGCAAGGTAGCAGGATACAAAATTAACATACAGAAATCAGTTGCATTTCTTAATGCTAACAATGAAATAGCAGAAAGAGAATGTAAAAAAAAAAATTACCTTTTAAAATCACACCAAATAAATAAATAAATAAATGGGAATAAACCTGACCAAGGTGAAACACTTATATGCTGAGAACTATAAAACATTAATAAAGGAAATTAAATATGATTCAAAGAAATGGAAAGATATCCCATGCTCTTGCATCAGAAGAATTAATATTGTTAAAATGGTAATACTACCCAAAGCAATCTACAGATTTAATGCAATCCCTATCAAATTACCCGTGACATTTTTTCACAGAACTAGAACAAATAATCCTGAAACTTATATGGAACCATAAAAGACCTGGAATTGCCAAAGTTATCCTAAGGAAAGAAAACAAAGCAGGACTTTGTCCCAGACTTTAGAAAATACTACAAAGCTACAGTAATCAAAACAGTGTGGTATTGGCACAAAAACAGACATACAGGGCTTCCCTGGTGGCGCAGTGGTTAAGAACCCGCCTGCCAATGCAGGGGACATGGGTTCGAGCCCTGGTCCAGGAAGATCCCACATGCTGCGGAGCAACTAAGCCCGTGTGCCACAACTACTGAGCCTGCGCTCTAGAGCCCGCAAGCCACAACTACTGAGCCCGTGTGCCACAGCTACTGAAGCCTGTGCGCCTAGAGCCCATGCTCCACAACAAGAGAAGCCACTGCGATGAGAAGCTCACTCACTGCAACCAAGAGTAGCCCCCGCTCACCGCAACTAGAGAAAGCCCGCGTGCAGCAACGAAGACCCAACACAGCCAAAAATAAATAAATTTATTAAAAAAAAAAACAGACATACACATCAATGGAACAGAATAGAGAGCCCAGAAATAAACCCACACACCTATGGTCAATTAATCTTCAACAAAGGAGACAAGAATGTCAAATGGGAAAAAGACAGTCTCTTCAGCAAGTGGTGCTGGGAAAGTTGGACAGCTGAATAAAATTAATGAAGTTAGAACACACCCTCACACCATGCACAAAAACTAAACTGAAAATGGCTTAAAGACAAATATAAGACAAGACACTATAAAACGCCTAGAAGAGGGAGGAACCAAGATGGCGGAGTAGAAGGATGTGCTCTCACTCCCTCTTGCGAGAACACCAGAATCACAACTAGCTGCTGGACAATCATCGACAGGAAGAGACTGGAACTCACCATAAAAGATACCCCACATCCAAAGACAAAGGAGAAGCCACAATGAGACGGTAGGAGGGGCGCAATCAGAGTAAAATCAAATCCCATAACTGCTGGGTGGGTGACTCACAGACTGGTGAACACTTATACCACAGAAGTCCACCCACTGGAGTGAAGGTTCTGAGCCCCACGTCAGGCTTCCCAACCTGGGGGTCCGGCAACGGGAGGAGGAATTCCTAGAGAATCAGCCTTTGAAGCCTAGTGGGAATTGATTGCAGGACTTCGACAGGACTGGGGGAAACAGAGACCTCACTCTTGGAGGGCGCACACAAAATAGTGTGCGCATCGGGACACAGGGGAAGGAGCAGTGACCCTGGGGGAGACTGAACCAGACCTACCTGCTAGTGTTGGAAGGTCTCCTGCAGAGGCGGGGGGTGGCTCTGTTTCACCATGGGGACAAGGACACTGGCAGCAGCAGTTCTGGGAAGTACTCCTTGGTGTGAGCCCTCAGAGAGTCTGTCATTAGCCCCACCAAAGAGCCAAGGTAGGCTCCAGTGTTGGGTTGCCTCAGGCAAAACAACCAACAGGGAGGGAACCCAGCTACACCCATCAACAGTCAAGTGGATTAAAATTTTACTGAGCTCTGACTGCCACAGCAACAGTCAGCTCTACCCACCACCAGAGCCTCCCATCAAGCCTCTTAGATAGCCTCAACCACCAGAGGGCAGACAGCAGAAGCAAGAAACACTACAATCCCACAGCCTGTGGAACAAAAACCACACTCACAGAAAGATAGACAAGATGAAAAGGCAGAGGGCTATATACCAGATGAAGGAACAAGAAAAAACCCCAGAAAAACAACTAAATGAAGTGGAGATAGGCAACCTTCCAGAAAAAGAATTCAGAATAATGATAGTGAAGATGATCCAGGACCTCGGAATAAGAATGGAGGCAAATATCGAGAAGATGCAAGAAATGATTAACAAAGACCTAGAAGAATTAAAGAACAAACAAACAGAGATGACCAATACAATAGCTGCAATGAAAACTACACTAGAAGGAATCAATAGCAGAATAACTGAGGCAGAAGAACGGATAAGTGACCTGGAAGACGGAATGGTGGAATTCACTGCTGCGGAACAGCCTAGACAAAAAAGAATGAAAAGAAATGAAGACAGCCTAAGAAACCACTGGGACAACATTAAATGCAAAAACATTCGCATTATAGGGGTCACAGAAGGAGAAGAGAGAGAGAAAGGACCAGAGAAAATATTTGAAGAGATTATAGTGGAAAAATTCCCTAACATGGGAAAGGAAATAGCCACCCAAGTCCAGGAAGCGCAGAGAGTCCCATACAGGATAAACCCAAGGAGAAACACGCTGAGACACACAGTAATCAAATTGGCAAAAATTAAAGACAAAGAAAAATTATTGAAAGCAGCAAGGGAAAAATGACAAATAACATACAAGGGAACTCCCATAAGGTTAACAGCTGATTTCTCAGTAGAAACTCTACAAGCCAGAAGGGAGTGGCATGATATACTTAAAGTGATGAAAGGAAAGAACCTACAACCAAGATTACTCTACCCGGCAAGGATCTCATTCAGCTTTGATGGAGAAATCAAAAGCATTACAGAAAAGCAAAAGCTAAGAGAATTCAGCACCACCAAACCAGCTCTACAACAAATGCTAAAGGAACTTCTCTAAGTGGGAAACACAAGAGAAGAAAAGGACCTACAAAAACAAACCCAAAACAATTAAGAAAATGGTCATAGGAACATACATATCGATAATTACCTTAAACGTGAATGGATTAAATGCTCCAACCAAAGGACACATGCTTGCTGAATGGATACAAAAACAAGACCCATATACATGCTGTCTATAAGAGACCCACTTTAGACCTAGGGACACATACAAACTGAAAGTGAGGGGATGGAAAAAGATATTCCATGCAAATGGAAATCAAAAGAAAACTGGAGTAGCTATACTCATATCAGATAAAATAGACTTTAAAATAAAGAATGTTACAAGAGACAAGGAAGGGCACTACATAATGATCAAGGGATCAATCCAAGAAGAAGATATAACAATTATAAATATATATGCACCCAACATAGGAGCACCTCAATACATAAGGCAACTGCTAACAGCTATAAAAGAGGAAATCGACAGTAACACAATAATAGTGGGGGACTTTAACACCTCACTTACACCAATGGACAGATCATCCAAAATGAAAATAAATAAGGAAACAGAAGCTTTAAATGACACAATAGAGCAGATAGATTTAATTGATATATATAGGACATTCCATCTGAAAACAGCAGATTACACTTTCTTCTCAAGTGCGCATGGAACATTCTCCAGGATAGATCACATCTTGGGTCACAAATCAAGCCTCAGTAAATTTAAGAAAATTGAAATCATATCAAGCATCTTTTCTGACCACAACGCTATGAGATTAGAAATGAATTACAGGGAAAAAAACGTAAAACACACAAACACATGGAGGCTAAACAATACGTTACTAAATAACCAAGAGATCACTGAAGAAATCAAAGAGGAAATCAAAAAATACCTAGAGACAAATGACAATGAAAACAAGACGACCCAAAACCTATGGGATGCAGCAAAAGCAGGTCTAAGAGGGAAGTTTATAGCTATACAAGCCTACCTAAAGAAACAAGAAAAATCTCAAGTAAACAATCTAACCTTACACCTAAAGAAACTAGAGAAAGAAGAACAAACAAAACCCAAAGTTAGCAGAAGGAAAGAAATCATAAAGATCAGAGTGTAAATAAATGAAATAGAAACAAAGAAAACAATAGCAAAGATCAATAAAACTAAAAGCTGGTTCTTCGAGAAGATAAAAAAATTGATAAGCCATTAGCCAGACTCATCAAGAAAAAGAGGGAGAGGACTCAAATCAATAAAATTAGAAATGAAAAAGGAGAAGTTACAACAGACACTGCAGAAATACAAAGCATCCTAAGCGACTACTACAAGCAACTCTATGCCAATAAAATGGACAACCTGGAAGAAATGGACAAATTCTTAGAAAGGTATAACCTTCCAAGACTGAACCAGGAAGAAACAGAAAATATGAACAGACCAATCACAAGTAATGAAATTGAAACTGTGATTAAAAATCTTCCAACAAACAAAAGTCCAGGACCAGATGGATTCACAGGTGAATTCTATCAAACATTTAGAGAAGAGCTAACACCCATCCTCCTCAAACTCTTCCAAAAAATTGCAGAGGAAGGAACACTCCCAAACTCATTCTATGAGGCCACCATCACCCTGATACCAAAACCAGACAAAGACACTACAAAAAAAGAAAATTACAGACCAATATCACTGATGAATATAGATGCAAAAATCCTCAACAAAATACTAGCAAACAGAATCCAACAACACATTAAAAGGATCATACACCACGATCAAGTGGGATTTATCCCAGGGATGCAAGGATTCTTCAATATACGCAAATCAATCAATGTGATACACCATATTAACAAATTGAAGAAGAAAAACCATATGATCATCTCAATAGATGCAGAAAAAGCTTTTGACAAAATTCAACACCCATTTATGATAAAAACTCTCCAGAAAGTGGGCATAGAGGGAACCTACCTCAACATAATAAAGGCCATATATGACAAACCCACAGCAAACATCATTCTCAATGGTGAAAAACTGAAATCATTTCCTCTAAGATCAGGAATGAGACAAGGATGTCCACTCTCACCACTATTATTCAACATAGTTTTGGAAGTCCTAGCCATGGCAATCAGAGAAGAAAAAGAAATAAAAGGAATACAAATTGGAAAAGAAGAAGTAAAACTGTCACTGTTTGCAGATGACATGATACTATACATAGAGAATCCTAAAGATGCCACCAGAAAACTACTAGAGCTAATTAATGAATTTGGTAAAGTTGCAGGATACAAAATTAATGCACAGAAATCTCTATATACTAATATATTCCTATATACTAATGATGAAAAATCTGAAAGAGAAATTATGGAAACATAATGGAAACACTCCCACTTACCATTGCAACAAAAAGAATAAAATACCTAGGAATAAACCTACCTAGGGAGACAAAAGACCTGTATGCAGAAAACTATAAGACACTGATGAAAGAAATTAAAGATGATACCAACAGATGGAGAGACATACCATGTTCTTGGATTGGAAGAATCAACATTGTGAAAATGAGTATACTACCCAAAGCAATATACAGATTCAATGCAATCCCTATCAAATTACCAATGGCATTTTTTACAGAGCTAGAACAAATCATCTTAAAATTTGTATGGAGACACAAAACACCCCGAATAGCCAAAGCAGTCTTGAGGGAAAACAATGGAGCTGGAGGAATCAGACTCTCTGACTTCAGACTATACTACAAAGTTACAGTAATCAGGACAATATGGTACTGGCACAAAAACAGAAACATAGATCAATGGAACAAGATAGAAAGCCCAGAGACACACCCACGCACCTATGGTCAACTAATCTATGACAAAGGAGGCAAAGATATACAATGGAGAAAAGACAGTCTCTTCAATAAGTGGTGCTGGGAAAACTGGACAGCTACATGTAAAAGAATGAAATTAGAATACTCCCTAACACCATACACAAAAATAAACTCAAAATGGATTAGAGACCTAAATATAAGACTGGACACTGTAAAACTCTTAGAGGAAAACATAGGAAGAACACTCTTTGACATAAATCACAGCAAGATCTTTTTTGATCCACCTCCTAGAGTAATGGAAATAAAAACAAAAATAAACAAATGGGACCTAATGAAACTTCAAAGCTTTTGCACAGCAAAGGAAACCATAAACAAGACGAAAAGACATCCCTCAGAATGGGAGAAAATATTTGCAAACGAATCAACGGACAAAGGATTAATCTCCAAAATATATAAACAGCTCATTCAGCTCAATATTAAAGAGACAAACACCCCAATCCAAAAATGGGCAGAAGACCTAAATAGACATTTCTCCAAAGAAGACATACAGACGGCCACGAAGCACATGAAAAGATGCTCAACATCACTAATTATTAGAGAAATGCAAATCAAAACTACAATGAGGTATCACCTCACTCCTGTTAGAATCGGCATCATCAGAAAATCTACAAACAACAAATGCTGGAGAGGGTGTGGAGAAAAGGGAACCCTCTTGCACTGTTGGTGAGAATGTAAATTGATACAGCCACTATGGAGAACAATATGGAGGTTCCTTAAAAAACTAAAAATAGAATTACCATATGACCCAGCAATCCCACTACTGGGCATATACCCAGAGAAAACCGTAATTCAAAAAGACACATGCCCCCGAATGTTCATTGCAGCACTATTTACAATAGCCAGGTCATGGAAGCAACCTAAATGCCCATCAACAGACGAACGGATAAAGAAGTTGTGGTACATATATACAATGGAATATTACTCAGCCATAAAAAGGAACGAAATTGAGTCATTTGTTGAGACGTGGATGGATCTAGAGACTGTCATACAGAGTGAAGTAAGTCAGAAAGAGAAAAACAAATATCGTATATTAATGCATGTATGTGGAACCTAGAAAAATGGTACAGATGAGCTGGTTTGCAGGGCAGAAGTTGAGACACAGATGTAGAGAATGGACATATGGACACCAAGGGCAGAAAACCGCGGTGGGGTGGGGATGGTGGTGTGCTCAATTGGACGATTGGGATTGACATGTATCCATTGATGTGTATAAAATTGATGCCTAATAAGAACCTGCAGTATAAAAAAACAAACAAACAAAACAACTAATACTAAACTTTCATTGGATTATTTGTATGGAAATATGTTAATATAAATGTTTCAGACATTACATGAAATTTCTAAAAATCTTATATTTGTATTTGTATGGAAATATGTATGGAACTCTGTTAATATAAATGTTTCAGACATTACATGAAATTTCTAAAAATCTTATATGTTCTGGTATAATGTTATAAATAATAATCCTAGTTATTACTTTAAAATGTATATCTCAGAAATAACTAATTTTCTTGTCAACTGCATTATTATGAACTTTCATCAAATCTTTAACTGTGGTCATTTTTAAGTCTTTTGTCATTTACAGACAGTTCTGGGTGTACTCTGATGCTTTTGCAAATATGTTCCTATAAAAGGGTTTCATCTTCAAGAAATTCATGGAAAAGACTCTACAAGTACAGGTTTCTGGTAACTGACTGTACTGCTGAACTGAATGAATAAGCATTTTCAGAACTCTAATGAAAAACTGATGAACTCATAAAAGTGCTAACAAAAGATCAAGATGAAAAAAAAAATTAATTACATGGGACTGAGTGAACTGATGAGGATGAGTATAATTTTTGTGACTTTCTGTCTGAATTAAAAAAAAAAAAATCCCACAAGGACTCAGAGGCAAAGAATATACAAATCAATTTTCACTGCAAAGTAAAGGAGCTGTTACAGTGGAGGATTACTGGACTGAATGTCAATATTATGACACAGTATGAGTGTGTTTCATGTTTGGTAATTGCAATCATTGTTGCTTTTGTTGTGGTCATCCATGTACAATGCTTGGTGTCAGTCTATTTATCTCTTGAAAAAAAAAATACAGTGTGTGTGTGTGGAAAAAAAAAAGGAACGAAATTGAGTCATTTGTTGAGACGTGGATGGATCTAGAGACTGTCATACAGAGTGAAGTAAGTCAGAAAGAGAAAAACAAATATCGTATATTAACACATGTATGTGGAACCTAGAAAAATGGTACAGAGGAACCGAGTTGCAGGGCAGAAGTTGACACACAGATGTAGAGAACAAACATATGGACACCAAGGGGGGGTGGGGATGGTGGTGTGCTGAATTGGGCGATTGGGATTGACATGTATACAGTGATGTGTATAAAATTGATGACTGATTAAAAAAAAAAAACTCCTAGAAGAGATCATAGGTAAAACATTCTCTGACATAAACTGCACCAATGTTTTCTTAACTCAGTCTCCCAAGACAAGAGAAATAAAAACAAAAATAAACAAATGGGACCTAATCAAACTTACAAGCTTTTGCACAGAAAAGGAAACCATAAAGAAAACAAAAAGACAACCTATGGAATGGGAGAAAGTATTTGCAAATGATGTGACTGACAAGGGCTTAATTTCCAAAATATACAAAGAGCTCAGACAACTTGACAACAAAAAAACAACCCAATCAAAAAATGGGCAAAAGACCTAAATAGACACTTCTCCAAAGAAGACATACAGATGGCCAAGAGGCACATGAAAAGATGTTCAACATCACTAATTATTAGAGAAATGCAAATCAATACAATGAGGTACCACCTCACACCAGTCAGAATGGCTATCATCAAAAAATCCACAAACAATAAATGCTGGAGAGGATACGGAGAGAAGGGAACCCTCCTACACTGTTGGGAATGTAAATTGGTGCAGCCACTATGGAGAACAGTATAGAGGTTCCTTAAGAAACTAAAAATAGAGCTACCATATGATCCTGCAATCCCACTCCTGGGCATATACCCGGAGAAAAACATGGTCCAAAAGGAT
The DNA here is from genome assembly GCF_949987535.1 of Balaenoptera acutorostrata. Lineage (NCBI taxonomy): Eukaryota > Metazoa > Chordata > Mammalia > Artiodactyla > Balaenopteridae > Balaenoptera > Balaenoptera acutorostrata. The sequence continues at coordinate 49,649,437 of NC_080068.1, read as the reverse complement.
ACATGCACCCCAATGTTCACTGCAGCACTGTTTACAATAGCCAAGACATGGAAGCAACCTAAATGCCCATCGACAGAAGAATGGATAAAGAAGATGTGGTACATATATACAATGGAATATTACTCAGCCATTAAAAATAATGAAATAATGCCATTTGCAGCAACATGGATGGACCTAGAGATCATCATACTGAGTGAAGTAAGTTAGACAAAGAGTATCGTATGATATTGCCTATATGTGGAATCTGAAAAAAGTGATACAAATGAACTTATTTACAAAACAGAAACAGACTCACAGACTTAGAGAATGAACTTAGAGAATGAACAGACTCACAGACTTAGAGAATGAACTTAGAGAATGAATGGTTACCAGGGAGGAAGGGTGGGGGGTTGGGATAGTTAGGGAGTTTGGGATTGACATGTACACACTGCTATATTTGAAATGGATAACTAACAAGGACCTACTGTATAGCACAGGGAACTCTGCTCAATATTCTGTAACAACCTAATTGGGAAAAGAATTTTAAAAAGAATAGATACATGTATATGAAAAAAAAATTCCAATGTCATTTTTCACAGAAATAGAATAAACAACCCTAAAATTTATATGGAACCACCTAGACCCCAAATAGCTAAAGCAATTTTGAGAAAGAAGAACACAACTGGAAGCATCAGACTTCTTGATTTAAAACTATATTACAGGGCTTCCCTGGTGGCGCAGTGGTTGAGAATCTGCCTGCTAATGCAGGAGACACGGGTTCGAGCCCTGGTCTGGGAAGATCCCACATGCCACGGAGCAACTGGGCCCGTGAGCCACAGCTGCTGAGCCTGCGCGTCTGGAGCCTGTGCCCCGCAGCGGGAGGGGCCGCGATAGTGAAAGGCCCGCGCACCGCGATGAAGAGCGGTCCCCGCACCGCGATGAAGAGTGGCCCCCACTTGCCGCAACTAGAGAAAGCCCTCGCATGAACCGAAGACCAAGCACAGCCAAAAATAAATAAATAAATAAATAAATAAAATTTAAATCCTTGCAAACAAATCCCACTTTATTAAAAAAAAAATAAAAAATAAAAAAAAAATAAAACTATATTACAAAGAGATAGTAATCAAGACAATATGCTACTGGCATAAAAACACACACATAGATCAGTGGAACACAACAGAGAGCTCAGAAATCAACCCATGAGGGCTTCCCTGGTGGCGCAGTGGTTAAGAATCTGCCTGCCAATGTAGGGGACAGGGGTTCAAGCCCTGGTCTGGGAAGATCCCACATGCCACAGAGCAACTAAGCCCGTGCGCCACAACTACTGAGCCTGTGCTCTAGAGCCCACGTGCCACAACTATTGAGCCCACGCAACACAACTACGGAAGCCCGCACACCTAGAGCCCATGCTCTGCGACAAGAGAAGCCACTGCAATGGGAAGCCCACATGCAGCAACGAAGACCCAACACAGCCAAAAATAAATAAATAAAATTAAAAAGAAAAAAAGAAATCAACCCATGCATATATGGTGAATTAATTTATGACAAAGGAGCCAAGAATATACAATGGGGAAAAGACTGTCTCTTCAATAAATGGTACTGGGAAAACGACAACGACATGAAAAAGAATGAAACTGGACCACTATCTCACACCACACAGAAAAATCAACTCAAAAGGGATTAAAGACTTGAAGGTAAGACCTGAAACCATACAACTCCTGGAAGAAAACATAGAGGTAAGTTCCTTGACATTGATCACGACAATGATTTTTTGGATTTGACACCAAAAAGCAGAAATAAACAAGTGGAACTACATCAAACTAAAAATCTTCTGTACATCAAAGGAAACATCAACAAAATGAAAAGGCAACCTACAGAATGAGACAGAATATTTGCAAACCACTTATCTGATAAGGGGTTAACACCCAAAATTACAAAGAACTCATACAAATCAACATCAAAAAAAATAAGCAACCTAATTTAAAAATGGGCAGAGGACCTAAATAGACATTTTCCAACAAAGACATAGTGATACCTAACAGACACATGAAAAGGTGTTCAACATCACTAATCATCAGAGAAATGTAAATCAAAACCATGAGCTATCACCTCACAACTGTTAGAATGGCTATTACCAAAAAGATAAGAAATAACAGGTGCTGTCAAAAATGTAGAGAAATGGGAACACTTATGTACTGTTGGTGGGAATGTAAATTGGTACAGCCACTATGGAAAATAGTATAAAGTTTCCTCAAAAAATTAAAAATAGAACCACCATATGATCCAGCAATCCCACTTCTGGGTATTTAACTGAAGGAAAAGAAATCAGAATCTTAAATATCAGCAGGTCCATGTTCACTGCAACATTATTTACAATACTCAAGATATGGAAACAACTTAAGGGTCCATCAATAGATCGATGGATGAATGGGATGAGCAAAATGTGTGAAGGTGGTCAAAAGGCACAAACTTGCAGTTATAAAATAAATAAGTCCTGGGGGTGGAATGTACCCAGTGACTATAGTTAATACAACTATATTATAAGGACGCCCTGGTGGTGCAGTGGTTAAGAATCCACCTGCCAATGCAGGGGACACAGGTTCAAGCCCTGGTCCAGGAAGACCCCATATGCTGTGGAGCAACTAAGCCTGTGCACCACAACTACTGAGCCTGTGCTCTAGAGCCAGTGAGCCACAACTACTGAGCCCACGTGCCACAACTACTGAAGCCCACGATCTCTGGGGCCCACATGCCACAACTACTGAGCCCGTGTGCTGCAACTACTGAAGCCTGTGCGCCTAGAGCCCGTGCTCCACAAGAGAAGCCACCTCAATGAGAAGCCCACACACCGCAACGAAGAGTAGCCCCCACTCACTGCAACTAGAGAAAGCCCATGCGCAGCAACAAAGACCCAAAGCAGCCAAAAATAAATAAATAAAAATAAGTAATATGATTCCAACCACATTAGTTGCTTGTCAAAACAAAAATATCAACACTCTTTGGAGGAATCTATAACAGAATGCAGAGTTTTCAGGATATAATATTCACATCATCCAAGTTATAATCTAAAATTGCTTGACACAGGAAGAAGCAGGAATTTGTGACTCAATCTCGAGAGAAGAGACAATCAGCAAAGACCAGTCCTGAAATGATCCAGAAGTTGGAATCAGCACACACAAATAAGTTATGCCAGCTACTATAACTATGCTCAGTGAGATAAAGGAAATGTTCATTAATGAAAGCTCATAATGAACAAAAAGATAGGAAATCTCATCAGATAAATAAAAACTATAAAAAGGAAACAAATGGAAATGATAAAACTAAAATACATAGTACCTGAAATTTAAAAATACACGGAAAGAATTTAAAAGCAAAATAGAGATGATGGAGTCACTAAACTTGAAAATACATCAGTAGAAACGATCCAATTTGAACGACAGGAAAAAAAAAGGATTTTAATAAATTACTGAGCATCAGGATCTGTAATTGTAATCCCGAGACTATCAATTTTTTAAAAAGCTATAACTATATAGCCAGTTCATAAGTTAAAGTGGAATTTTTAAAATATTCAAACAACCCAAAAGAAGTCAGGAAAGAAAGAACAAAGAAACAAAAAACAGAAGAAACAAAGAGAAAACAAATAACATCGTAGTCCTGTATGTTATTTAGGAATAATTATATTACATTTTAGTGGCCTAAACACTACAATTTAAAGGCAGAAATTGTCCAAATAAATTATAAAAATCAAGATCCAACATTATGTTTTCTGCAAAACACATTTAAGTATATGAAGTTTGAAAGTAATAGATGAAAAGAGACAAAACATGTAAAGACTAATCATAAAACCAGAGTGGCTATATTAATATCAGATAAAATAGACTTCAAGATTAAAAGTATTACCACAGATAAAGAGGGACATTTCATAATAATAAAAGTATCAATTCATCAGAAAGATATAATAATCATAAATACATATGCACCTATTAGAACATCAAAATGCACAAAGCAAAACCAGACATAATTAATGAGAGAATACAAATTCATCATCATAACATCCCTCCCTCATCAACTGACAGAAAAACTAGACAAAAAACTCAGTAAGAACATAGATAATTTGAGTACTACCAACCACCTTGACCTAACTGCTATTTATGGAACATTACACCTAACAACAGAGGAATACAATTCTTTTCAATTACATGTAGTATATACACCAAGACAGACTATGTATATATGGTCACAAAGCAAGTTTCAATAAAATTAGAAGGATTAAAACCATACAGATTATGTTCTTTGACAATGGAATTAAATTAGAAATTAATAAGATACTTATGAAAACCCCAAGTATTTGTAAATTAAACAACATACTTCTATATCACAGCTGGGTAAAAAAAAAATCATAAGAAAAATTTTTAAATATTTTAAACTAAATTATAACGAAATATATTTAAAAAATCGTGTGACATACTGAAAGAAGTGAACAGGGGAAATGTAGCTTTAAATGCTTATGTTAGAAAAGAAGAATGGTCTAAAATACCTAAGTTTCCACTTTAAGAAGCTAAAGAAAGAGCAACTGTATAATAAAAGTAAGGAGAAGGAAATAAAAAGGCAAAAGTAGAAATCAACAAAAAAAGAAAACAGACAAACAATTGAGAACACTAACCAAGGAAAAGGCAACAAAATTGGTAACCTCCCAGCAATCCAATCCAGGAAAAAAAAGTGAGAATACAAATTACCTATATCAAGAAAGGTCTACAGATCCTATAAATATTAAAACAATAATAAGAGAATATTATGAACAGCTTTATGCCAAAATATTCGATATAGATGAAATGAACATTTCCTTGAAAAATGCAACTCATGCAAACATCTTATAATTAACATTATACATAATGGTAAAATATTGAATGTTCCCTCCTAAAACTGGAATTGAGGCAAGGATATCCAGTGTAATCACCTCTATTTTAGATTGTACTGGAGGTCCTAGTCTTTGCCACAAGCAAAAAGAATAAAAGCCAAAAGTTTGCAAAGAAATAAGATTATCTCTATTTGCATTTAACAAAATTGTTTACACAAAAAATCCCAAGCAATCGACAAACAACTGTTAGAACTAATAAGTGAATTTAACAATGTTTCAGGATACATGGTAAATATACAAAAACAATTGTATTCTTATAAACTAGCAGCAAACAATTGAAAATTGAACTACAACTAGTGGATAAATGTCCTGGAGATCTAATGCACACTCTAGTGATTATAAACAACAATACTGTATTATAAACATCAAACTTGTTGATCTTAATTGTTTCCTCCACAGTAAAGATACGGTAATTATGTGATATGATAGAGATGTTAGCTAATGCTACAACAGCAATCATAATGCAGTCTATAAATGTATCAAATCAACATGTTGTACACCTTAAATTTACACAATGTTACATGCCAATTATATCTCAAAGAAAAAAAGAAAATTGAACTAGAAAATTTAATTTATAATTATGTAAAAAAACAAACAAACTAGGAATAAATTTAGCCAAAGACATGCAGGACCTCTATACTTATAAATATAAAACTTTGCTGAGAGAAATTAAAGAAGTTTAAATAAATGGAAAGATGTCAACTCTCCCCAAACTGATCATATATACAATACAGTCGTAATCCCAGGAAACATTTTTTTAATTGACAAACTTGCTCTAAATTTTATATGGAAATTCAAAGCACCTAGGATACCTAAAGCATTTTGGAAAATAACAAATTTGAAGTATTTCCATTACTTAACTCCAAGATTTGCTATAAAACTAGATGAATCAAGAAAGTGTGGTCCTGGCTTAAGGATCAACAAACAGATCTATAGAACAAAAGAGAGCCCAGAAATAGGCTGGCACTTATATGGTCATTTGGAGGGGAAAAAAAGTCACCAAAACAATTAAATAAGGGGAAAAGTCCTTTCAACAAATAATGCTATAATAACCAGAGGTCCATATGGGAAAAAAATGAATCCAGCCCCTCTTCACCATACACAAAAGTTAATTTTAAATGAGTTGTTCTAAATGCAAAGGCTAAAATCATAAGTTTTTAGAGGAAACCTAAGAAAATATTTTTGTGAGTTGGGGGTAGGCAAAGTTTTGGTCACAAAAAGCAATAAACATAAAATTTTTTTAATGCAGATAGTGGGGTTTGTTTTTTGTCTTTTGGGGTTTTTTTTGGCCATGCAGCATGTGGGATCTTAGCTCCATACCAGGGATTGAACCTACGCCCTCTGCAGTGGAAGTGCAGAGCCTTAACCACTGGACCCCAGGAAAGTCCCAACATAAATTTAACTTCATCAAAATTTAAAAGTTCTGCTCATTACATACAATCATGAAGATAATGAATATTGAAGCCAAGATTGGAAAAAAATATTCACAAATTGTATATCTAACAAAAGACTAAATGTATAATATTAAGAATATTCAGGGACTTCCCTGGTGGTGCAGTGGTTAAGAATCTGCCTGCCAACGTAGGGGACATGGGTTCGAGCCCTGGTCCGGGAAGATCCCACATGTCACGGAGCAACTAAGCCCACGTGCCACAACTACTGAGCCTGCGCTCTGGAGCCCGCGAGCCAAAACTACTGAGCCCGCATGCCACAACTACTGCAGCCCACATGCCTAGAGCCTGTGCTCCGCAACAAACAGAAGCCACCGCAATGAGAAACCCACACACCGCAACAAAGAGTAGCCTCCACTCGCCACAACTAGAGAAAGCCCGCGCACAGCAACAAAGACCCAAAGCAGCCAATAAATAAATAAATTAAATAAATTTATTTTAAAAATGTTTAAAAAAGAATATTCAGAATACATAAAGAACTTTTACAACATAAGAAAACAACCAACCAATTTTTTAAATGGGCAAAAGATTTGAACAAATGCTTCACAAAAGAACACAAACAAATGGCCAATCATCATATGAAAAAGTGCTCATCATCACTAATCATCAGAGAATGCAAATTTAAAACACCATGAGTTATCATTACACATCCATCAGAATGGCTAAACTTAGAAAAACTGACAATTCCAAATGTTGATATGTGGAGCAACCGGAACTCAAACACACTGTTGATGGGAGTGGGAAATAGTACAATCACTTTAGGAAAAATACCTGGCAGTTTCTTTTAAAACTAAATATATACCTACCCTTACGACTCAGCAATTCCAATATTAGATATTTACCCAGGAGAAATGAAAACATATGTCCACAAAAAGACTTGTAGAAGAAGGTTCATAGCATCTTTACTCATTAATCCCTCAAACTGGAAACAGCCCAGGTATCCACCAATAAGAGAACACACAAACAATTTGGTGTATTCATACAATGGAATTCTACTCAGTAATACAGAGACATGAACTACTGATACAAGCAACAGGAAGGATCTCATAAATATTACACCGTGTGACACAAGCCTTTCACGAAATAGTATATACTGCAAATCACAATCTATGGTGGAAAAAATTAAAACTGTGACTGTTTCTGGGGCAACTGAGGACAGGGGTTGGGTGGGAAGGAGCATGCGGAAACTTTCTGGGGTGATAGTAATGTTCTATACCTTACAGGGGTTTGAGATACACAGACGTATGTGTTCGTTAAAATTTAGCAAATGTACATTTAAGATTTATGCATTTTGCTATGCATAAATTTTTCATCAAAAGAAAGAAAACTGTAAACACATATCAGTCTCTGATTTATGATATATATGCTGAAGTACTGGAGAGAAAGAATTTTTGAAATGCCTCAAAAATGAAGTGGACTGGCTTTTTAACATTTCCTGGGTTGGAGACAAGATGGCGGAGTAGAAGGGCTTGAGCTCACCTCCTCTCACGAAAACACCAAAATCACAACTAACTGCTGAATGACCATTGACAAAAAAGACTGGAACCTACCAAAAAAGACATTTTACATCCAAAGATAAAGAAGAAGCCACAACAAGTCAGTAGGATGGGTGCATTTGTGATACAATCAAATCCCATACCTGCCAGGTTAGCAACCCACAAACTGGAAAATAATTATATCTCAGAGGTTCTCCTACAGGAGTGAGAGTTCTGGGCCCAGCATTACAATCCCTAGTCTGGGGGTCTGGCATCGGGAGGAGGAGCACCCAGAGCATTTGGCTTTTGAGGCCAGAATGGCTTGATAACAGGAACTCCACTCTTGGAGGGCACACACAAGGTCTTGTGCACACTGGGACCCAGGGCAAAAGCAATTACTTCAAAGGAGCCTGGGTCAGACCTACATGCTGGTCTTGGTGAGTCTTCTGGAGAGGCAGGGGTGGCTTTGGCTCACTGTGGGGACAAGGACACTGGTGGCAGACGTACCAGAGTGTACTCATTGGAGTGAGTGTTCCTGGAGGCTGCCATTTTGAAACCAAAGTCTGGCCCCACCCAACAGCCTATAGGCTCCAGTGCTGAGATGCCTCAGGCCAAACAACCAGCAGGGCAGGAACACAGTCCCACCCATCAGCAGACAGGCTGCCTAAAGTCAGCCTGAGCCCATGGCGGCCTCCAAACACACCCCTTGACACGTCCCTGCTCGCCAGAGGGACAAGACACAGCTCCATCCACCAATGCGCAGGCACTACTCCCTCCCACCAGGAAGCCTGCACAAGCCTCTTAGGCCAGCTTCACCCACCAGGGGGCAGACACCAGAAGCAAGAGGAACTACAATGCTGCAGCCTACAGCACAAAGATCACAAACACAGAAAGTTAGACAAAATGAGATGGCAGAGGAATATGTTCCAGATGAAGGAACAAGATAAAACCCCAAGAGAAAACTAAGTGAAGTAGAGATAGGTAATCTACCTGAAAAAAGAATTCAGAGTAATGATAGTAAAGACGATCCAAGATGTCGGGAAAGGAATGGAGGCACAGACCAAGAAGATACAAGAAATGTTTAACAAAAAGCGAGAAGATTTAAAGAACAAACAGAGTTGAACAACACAATAACTGAAATGAGAAATACACTAGAAGGAATCAAGAGCAGAATAAATGAGGCAGAAGAATGGGTAAGTGATCTGGAAGGCAGAATGAATGAAATCACTGCCACAGAACAGAATAAAGAAAAAAGAATGAAGGGACTTCCCTGGTGCCAGTGGTTAAGAATCTGTCTTGCAATGCAGGGGACGTTGGTTCGATCCCTGGTGGGGGAACTAAGATCCCATGTGCCATGGGGCAACTAAGCCCATGTGCCGCAACTACTGAGTCCACGCACCACAATTAGAGAGACGGCGTGCTCTGGAGCCTGTGTGCCACAACTAGAGAGAAGCATGCACACCGCAATGAAGAGCTTGTGGCAATGCAACGAAAGATCCCGCATGCCGCAACTAAAACCTGACGCAGCCAAAAAAAACCATAAAATATTTAAATAAAAACCATACTTTAAGAAAAAAGAATGAAAAGAAACGAAGACAGTCTAAGAGACTCTGGGACAACATTAAATGCTCCAACAATAGCATTACAGAGGTCCCAGAGGGGAAGAGAGAGAGAAAGGGTGAAAACTTCCCTAACATGGAAAAGGAGTCACCCAAGTCCAGGAAGTGCAGAGTCCCATACAGGATAAACCCAAGGAGGAGCACACCAAGACACATATTAATCAAATTGACAAAAATGAAAGAAAACAAGAAATATCAAAAGCAACAAAGGAAAAGCAACAAATAACATACAAGGGAATACCCATAAGGTTATCAACTGATTTTTCAGCAAAAACTCTGCATGCCAGAAGGGAGTGGTACAATATATTTAAAGTGATAGAAGAGAAAAACCTACAACCAAGAATACTCTACCTAACAAGGCTCTCATTCAAATTTGACAGAGAAATCAAAGCTTTAGAGACAAGCAAAAGCTAAGAGAATTCAGCACCACCAAATCAGCTTTACAACACATGCTAAAGGAACTTCTCTAGGCAGAAAAGAAAAGGCCACTACTAGAAACAAGAAAATCACGAATTGAAAAGCTCACCAGTGAAGGCAAACATACAGTAAAGGTAGGAAGTCAGTCACACACAAATATGATATCAAAACCAGCAATCATGAGAAGAGAATACAAATGCAGGATATTGGAAATGCATTTGAAATTAAAAGACCAGCAACTTAGAACAATCTTGTTTATATATAGACTGCTATATCAAAACCTCATGGTAGGAGAGAGGAGAAGATGGCGGAAGAGTAAGACACGGAGATCACCTTCCTCCCCACAAATACATCAGAAATACATCTACATGTGGAACAACCCCTACAGAACACCCACTGAACGCTGGCAGAAGACGTCAGACCTCCCAAAAGGCAAGAAACTCCCACGTACCTGGGTAGGGCAAAAGAAAAAAGAAATAACAGAGACAAAAGAATAGGGACGGGACCTGCACCAGCAGGAGGGAGCTGTGAAGGAGGAAAGGTTTCCACACACTAGGAAGCCCCTTCGCAGGCAGAGACTGCAGGTGGCGGAGGCGGGGAGCTTCAGAGCCACGGAGGAGAGCGCAGCCACAGGGGTGCGGAGGGCAAAGCGGAGAGATTCCCGCACAGGGTATCAGTGCCGACCTGCACTCACCAGCCCGAGAGGCTTGTCTGCTCACCCGCTGGGGCGGGCGGGTGCTGGGAGCTGAGGCTCGGGCTTCGGAGGTCGGATCACAGGGAGAGGACTGGGGTTGGCGGCGTGAACACAGCCTGAAGGGGGCTAGTGCACCACGGCTAGCCGGGAGGGAGTCCGGGAAAAGGTCTGGAGCTGCCAAACAGGCAAGAGACTTTTTCTTGCCTCTGTGTTTCCTGGTGCGCGAGGAGAGGGGATTAAGAGCACCGCCTAAACGAGCTCCAGAGACGGGCGCGAGCCGCAGATATCAGCACGGACCCCAGAGACGGGCATGAGACGCTAAGGCTGCTGCTGCCGCCACCAAGAAGCCTGTGTGCAAGCACAGGTCACTATCCACACCTCCCCTCCCGGGAGCCTGTGCAGCCCGCCACTGCCAGGGTCCCGGGATCCAGGGACAACTTCCCCGGGAGAATGCACAGCGCGCCTCAGGCTGTTGCAACGTCACGACGGCCTCTGCTGCCACAGGCTCGCCCCGCCTCCTCCGTACCCTTCCCTCCCCCTGGCCTGGGTGAACCAGAGCCCCCGAAGCAGCTGCTCCTTTAACCCCGTCCTGTCTGAGCAAGAACAGACGCCCTCAGGTGACCTACACGCAGAGGCGGGTCCAAATCCAAAGCTGAACCCTGGGAGCTGTGGGAACAAAGAAGAGAAAGGGAAATTTCTCCCAGCAGCCTCAGAAGCAGCGGATTAAAGCTCCACAAACAACTTGATGTACCTGCATCTGTGGAACACCTGAATAGACAACAAATCATCCCAAATTGAGGAGGTGGACTTCGGGAGCAAGAGATATTATTTTTTCCCCTTTTCCTCTTTTTGTGAGTGTGTATGTGTATGCTTCTGTGTGAGATTTTGTCTGTAAAGCTTTGTTTTCACGATTTGTCCTAGGGTTCTGTCCATTCGTTTTTTGTTTTTGTTTTTTACTTAAAATATATTTTTTTCTTAATAATTATTTTTTATTTTTTATTTTAATAACTTTATTTTATTTTATCTTACTTTATTTTATTTTATTTTATTTTATCCTCTTTCTTTCCTTCTACTTTTTCTCCCTTTTATTCTGAGCCGTGTGGATGAAAGGCTCTTGGTGCTCCACCCAGGCATCAAGGCTGTGTCTCTGAGGTGGGAGAACCAAGTTCAGGACACTGGTCCACAAGAGACCTCACAGCTCCACATAATACCAAACGGCAAAAATCTCCCAGAGATCTCCATCTCAACACCAAGACCCAGCTCCCCTCAATGACCAGCAAGCTACAGTGCTGGACACCCTATGCCAAACAACTAGCAAGACAGGAACACAGCCCCATCTATTAGCAGAGAGGCTGCCTAAAATCATAATAAGGCCACAGACACCCCAAAACACACCACCAGATGTGGACCTGCCCACCAGAAAGACAAGATCCAGCCTCATCCACCAGAACACAGGCACTAGTCCCCTCCACCAGGAAGCTTACGCAACCCACTGAACCAACCTTAGCCACTGGAGACAGATACCAAAAACAACAGAAACTACGAACCTGCAGCCTGCGAAAAGGAGTCCCCAAACACAGTAAGATAAGCAAAATGAGAAGACAGAAAAACACACAGCAGATGAAGGAGGAAGGTAAAAACACACCAGACCTAACAAATGAAGAGGAAATAGGCAGTCTACCTGAAAAAGTATTCAGAATAATGATAGTAAAGATGATCCAGGGGCTTCCCTGGTGGCGCAGTGGTTGAGAATCTGCCTGCCAATGCAGGGGACACGGGTTCAAGCCCTGGTCTGGGAAGATCCCACATGCAGCGGAGCAACTAAGCCCGTGAGCCACAACTACTGAGCCTGTGCGTCTGGAGCCTGTGCTCCGCAACAGGAGAGGCCGTGATGGTGAGGGGCCCGCACACCGCGATGAAGAGTGGCCCCCGCTTGCCACAACTAGAGAAAGCCCTCGCACAGAAACGAAGACCCAACACGGCCAAAAATAAATAAAACTAAAAAAAAAAAAAAATACAACCTTTAAAAAAAAAAAAAAAGGTGATCCAAAATCTTGGAATTAAAATAGACAAAGTGCAAGAAACATTTAACAAGGACGTAGAAGAACTAAAGAGGAAACAAGCAATGATGAACACATAATAAATGAAATTAAAAATACTCTAGACGGGATCAATAGCAGAATAACTGAGGCAGAAGAACGGATAAGTGACCTGGAAGATAAAAGAGTGGAAATAACTACTGCAGAGCAGAATAAAGAAAAAAGAATGAAAAGAACTGAGGACGGTCTCAGAGACCTCTGGGACAATATTAAACGCACCAACATTCGAATTATAGGGGTCCCAGAAGAAGAATAGAAAAAGAAAGGGACTGAGAAAATATTTGAAGAGATTATAGTTGAAAACTTCCCTAATATGGGAAAGGAAATAGTTAATCAAGTCCTGGAAGCACAGAGAGTCCCATACAGGATAAACCCAAGGAGGAACACGCCAAGACACATATTAATCAAACTGTCAAAAATTAAATATAAAGAAAACATATTATAAGCAGCAAGGGAAAAACAACAAATAACACACAAGGGAATCCCCATAAGGTTAACAGCTGATCTTTCAGCAGAAACTCTGCAAGCAGGAAGGAAGTGGCAGGACATATTTAAAGTGATGAAGGAGAAAAACCTACAACCAAGATTACTCTACCCAGCAAGGATCATTCAGATTTGATGGAGAAATTAAAACCTTTACAGACAAGCAAAAGCTGAGAGGGTTCAGCACCACCAAACCAGCTTTACAACAAATGCTAAAGGAACTTCTCTAGGCAAGAAATACAAGAGAAGGAAAACACCTACAATAACAAACCCAAAACTTTTAAGAAAATGGGAATAGGAACATACATATCAATAATTACCTTAAATGTAAATGGACTAAATGCTCCCACCAAAAGACACAGACTGGCTGAATGGATACAAAAACCATACCCGTACATATGCTGTCTACAAGAGACCCACTTCAGACCTAGGGACACATGCAGACTGAAAGTGAGGGGATGGAAAAAGATATTCCATGCAAATGGAAATCAAAAGAAAGCTGGAGTAGCAATTCTGATATCAGACAAAATAGACTTTAAAATAAAGACTATTACAAGAGACAAAGAAGGATACAATATAATGATCAAGGGATCAATCCAAGAAAAAGATATAACAATTGTAAATATTTATGCACCCAACATAGGAGCACCTCAATACATAAGGCAAATACTAACAGCCATAAAAGGGGAAATCGACAGTAACACAATCATAGTAGGGGACGTTAACACCCCACTTTCACCAATGGACAGATCATCCAAAATGAAAATAAATAAGGAAACACAAGCTTTAAATGATACATTAAACAAGATGGACTTAATTGATATTTATAGGACATTCCACCCAAAAACAAGAGAATACACATTTTTCTCAAGTGCTCAGGGAATATTCTCCAGGATAGATCATATCTTGGGTCACAAATCAAGCCTTGGTAACTTTAAGAAAACTGAAATCGTATCAAGTACCTTTTCCGACCACAATGCTATGAGACTGGATATTAATTACAGGAAAAGATCTGTAAAAAATACAAACACATGGAGGCTAAACAATACACTACTTAATAACGAAGTGATCACTGAAGAAATCAAAGGGGAAATCAAAAAATACCTAGAAACAAATGACAATGGAGACACAACGACCCAAAACCTATGGGATACAGCAAAAGCAGTTCTAAGAGGGAAGTTTATAGCAATACAAGCCTACATCAAGAAACAGGAAACATCTCGAATAAACAACCTAACCTTGCACCTAAATCAATTACAGAAAGAAGAACAAAAAAACCCCAAAGTTAGCAGAAGGAAAGAAATCATAAAGATCAGATCAGAAATAAATGAAAAAGAAATGAAGGAAATAATAGCAAAGATCAATAAAACTAAAAGCTGGTTCTTTGAGAAGATAAACAAAATTGATAAACCATTAGCCAGACTCATCAAGAAAAAAAGGGAGAAGACTCAAATCAATAGAATTAGAAATGAAAAAGGAGAAGTAACCACTGACACTGCAGAAATACAAAAGATCATGAGAGATTACTACAAGCAACTCTATGCCAATAAAATGGACAACCTGGAAGAAATGGACAAATTCTTAGAAATGCACAACCTGCCGATACTGAACCAGGAAGAAATAGAAAATATGAACAGACAAACCACAAGCATTGAAATTGAAACTGTGATTAAAAATCTTCCAACAAACAAAAGCCCAGGACCAGATGGCTTCACAGGTGAATTCTATCAAACATTTAGAGAGGAGCTAACACCTATCCTTCTCAAATTCTTCCAAAATACTGCAGAGGGAGGAACACTCCCCAACTCATTCTACGAGGCCACCATCATCCTGATACCAAAACCAGACAAAGATGTCACAAAGAAAGAAAACTACAGGCCAATATCACTGATGAACATAGATGCAAAAATCCTCAACAAAATACCAGCAAACAGAATCCAACAGCACATTAAAAGGATCATACACCATGATGAAGTGGGGATTATTCCAGGAATGCAAGGATTCTTCAATATACACAAATCAATCAACGTGATACACCATATTAACAAACTGAAGGAGAAAAACCATATGATCATCTCAATAGATGCAGAGAAAGCTTTTGACAAAATTCAACACCCATTTATGATCAAAGCCCTGCAGAAAGTAGGCATACAGGGAACTTTCCTCAACATAATAAAGGCCATATATGACAAACCCACAGCCAACATCGTCCTCAATGGTGAAAAACTAAAACCATTTCCACTAAGATCAGGAACAAAACAAGGTTGCCCACTCTCACCACTATTATTCAACATAGTTTTGGAAGTTTTAGCCACGGCAATCAGAGAAGAAAAAGAAATAAAAGGAATCCAAATCGGAAAAGAAGAAGTAAAGCTGTCACTGTTTGCAGATGACATGATACTATACATAGAGAATCCTAAAGATGCTACCAGAAAACTCCTAGAGCTAATCAATGAATTTGGTAAAGTAGCAGAATACAAAATTAATGCACAGAAATCTCTTGCATTCCTATACACTAATGATGAAAAATCTGAAAGTGAAGTTAAGAAAACACTCCCATTTACCATTGCAACAAAAAGAATAAAATATCTAGGAATAAACCTACCTAAGGAGACAAAAGACCTGTATGCAGAAAATTATAAGACACTGATGAAAGAAATTAAAGATGATACAAATAGATGGAGAGATATACCATGTTCTTGGATTGGAAGAATCAACATTGTGAAAATGACTATACTACCCAAAGCAATCTACAGATTCAATGCAATCCCTACCAAACTACCACTGGCATTTTTCACAGAACTAGAACAAAAAAATTCACAATTTGTATGGAAACACAAAAGACCCCTAATAGCCAAAGCAATCTTGAGAATGAAAAATGGAGCTGGAGGAATCAGACTCCCTGACTTCAGACTATACCACAAAGCTACAGTAATCAAGACAGTATGGTACTGGCACAAAAACAGAAACATAGATCAATGGAACAAGATAGAAAGCCCAGAGATAAACCCACACACATATGGTCACCTTATCTTTGATAAAGGAGGCAAGCATATACAGTGGAGAAAAGATAGCCTCTTCAATAAGTGGTGCTGGGAAAACTGGACAGCTACATGTAAAAGTATGAAATTAGAACACTCCCTAACACCATACACAAAAATAAACTCAAAATGGATTAAAGACCTAAATGTAAGGCCAGACACTATCAAACTCTTAGAGGAAAACATAGAAAGAACACTCTATGACATAAATCACAGCAAGATCCTTTTTGACCCACCTCCTACAGAAATGGAAATAAAAACAAAAATAAACAAATGGGACCTAATAAAACTTAAAAGCTTTTACACAGCAAAGGAAACCATAAACAAGACCAAAAGACAACCCTCAGAATGGGAGAAAATATTTGCAAATGAAGCAACAGACAAAGGATTAATCTCCAAGATTTACAAGGAGCTCATGCAGCTCAATAACAAAAAAACAAACAACCCAATCCAAAAATGGGTAGAAGATCCAAATAGACATTTCTCCAAAGAAGATATACAGATTGCCAACAGACACATGAAAGAATGCTCAACATCATTAATCATTAGAGAAATGCAAATCAAAACTACAATGAGATATCATCTCACACCGGTCAGAATGGCCATCATCAAAAAATCTAGAAACAATAAATGCTGGAGAGGGTGTGGAGAAAAGGGAACACTCTTGCACTGTTGGTGGGAATGTAAATTGATACAGCCACTATGGAGAACAGTATGGAGGTTCCTTAAAAAACTAAAAATAGAACTACCATACAACACAGCAATCCTACTACTGGGCATATACCCTGAGAAAACCATAATTCAAAAAGAGTCATGTACCAAAATGTTCATTGCAGCTCTGTTTACAATAGCCAGGACATGGAAGTAACCTAAGTGTCCATCACTGGATGAATGGATAAAGAAGATGTGGCACATATATACAATGGAATATTACTCAGCCATAAAAAGAAACGAAATGGAGTTATTTGTAGTGAGGTGGATGGAGTTAGAGTCTGTCATACAGAGTGAAGTAAGTCAGAAAGAGAAAAACAAATACAGTATGCTAAGACATATGTATGGAATCTAAGGGGAAAAAAAAGGTCATGAAGAACCTAGGGGCAAGACGGGAGTAAAGACACTAGAGAATGGACTTGAGGATATGGGGAGGGGGAAGGGTAAGATGTGACAAAGTGAGAGAGTGGCATGGACATATATACACTAACAAACGTAAAATAGATAGCTAGTGGGAAGCAACCGCATAGCACAGGGAGATCAGCTCTGTGCTTTGTGACCACCTAGAGGGGTGGGATAGGGAGGGTGGGAGGGAGGGAGATGCAAGAGGTAAGAGATATGGGAACATATGTATATGTGTAACTGATTCACTTTGTTATAAAGCAGAAACTAACAACAACAACAAAAAAAACCTCATGGTAATCGCAAACCAAAAATTGATAATAGATACACATACAAAAAAGAAAAAGGAATTCAAACACAACACTAAAGATAGTCATCAAATCACAAGAGTAGAGAACAAAAGAGGAAGGGAGGAAAAATGACTTACAAAAACAAATCCAAAACAATTAAGAAAATGGCAATAAGAATGTACATATCGGTAATTACCTTAAATATAAATGGATTAAATGCTCCAACCAAAAGACATAGACTGGCTGAATGGATACAAAAATAAGACCCGTATGTATGCTGTCTATAAGAGACCCACTTCAGACCTAGGGACACATACAGACTGAAAGTGAGGGGATGGGAAAAGGTATTCCATGCAAATGAAAATCAAAAGAAAGCTGGAGTAGCAATGCTCATATCAGACAAAATAGACTAAAATAAAGACTGTTACAAGAGACAAAGGACACTACATAAGGATCACGGCATCAATCCAAGAAGAAGATATAACAATTGTAAATATACAGGAGCACCCTATATAGGAGCACCTCAATATATAATGCAAATGCTAACAACCATAAAAGGAGAAGTCAATGGTAACACAGTAATAGTGGGGGACTTTAACACTCCACTTACATCACTGGACAGAACATCCAGACAGAAAATCAATAAGGAAACACAGGCCTTAAATGACACATTAGACCAGATGATCTTAATTGATATTTATAAAGCATTCCATCCAAAAACAGCAGAATACACATTCTTTTCAAGTGCACATGGAACACTCTCCAGGAGAGATCACATACTGGGCCATAATGCAAGCCACAGTAAGTTTAAGAAAACTGAAATCATATCAAGCATCTATTCCGACCACAATGCTATAAGATTAGAAATCAACTACAAGAAAAAAAAATGTAAAAAGCACAACCACGTGGAGGCTAAACAATATGCTACTAACTAACCAATGGGTCACTAAAGAAATCAAAGAGGAAATTTTAAAAATACCTATAGATAGGGCTTCCCTGGTGGCACAGTGGTTAAGAATCCATCTGCCAATGCAGGGGACATGGGTTCGAGCCCTGGTCTGGGAAGATCCCACATGCCATGGAGCAACAAAGCCCATGCGCCACAACTACTGAGCCTACGTTCTACAGCCCGTGAGCCACAACTACTGAGCCCACGTGCCATAAATACTGAAGCCCACGCACCTAGTGCCCGTGCTCCGCAACAAGAGAAGCCACCGCAATGAGAAGCCTGCGCACTGCAATGAAGAGTAGCCCCTGCTCGCTGCAACTAGAGAAAGCCGTGCACAGCAATGAAGAACCAAAGTGGCCAAAAATAAATAAATTAAATAAATAAATTTTTAAAAATACTTACAGACAAATGAAAATGAAAACAGGAAAATCCAAAACCTATGGGACACAGCAAAAGCAGTTCTAAGAGGGAAGTTTATAGCAATATAATCTTACCTCAGGAAATAAGAAAAATCACAAATAAACAACCTAATCTTACACCTAAAGCAACTAGAGAAAGAAAAACAAACAGAACCCAAAGTTAGTAGAAGGAAGGAAAACAAAGATCAGAGCAGAAATAAATGAAATAGAAACGAAGAAAACAATAGAAAACATCAATGAATCTAAAAGCTGGTTCTTTGAAAAGATAAGCAAAATTGATAATCCTTTAGTCAGACTCATCAAGAAAAAAGGGAGAGGGCTCAAATCAATAAAATTAGAAACGAAGAAGAAGTTACAACTGACACCAAGAAATACAAAGGATCATAAGAGACTACTACAAACAACTATATGCCAATAAAATGGATAACCTAGAGGAAGTGGACAAATTCTTAGAATGGTACAACCTCCCAAGAGTAAACCAGGAAGAAAAAGAAAATATGACCAGACCAATCACAAGTACTGAAATTGAAACTGTGATTAAAAAATTCCCAACAAACAAAAATCCAGGACCAAAAGGCTTCACAGGCAAATTCTTTCAAACATTTAGAGAAGAGTTAACACCCATCCTTCTTAAATTATTTCAAAAAATTGCAAAGGAAGAACACTCCCAAACTCATTCTATGAGGTTACCATCACACTGATACCAAAACCAGACAAAGATACCACATACACAAAAAAGAAAATTACAGGTCAATATCACTGATGAACATTAGACTCAAAAATCCTCAACAAAATACTAGCAATTGAATCCAACAATACATTAAAAGGATCATACACCACGATCAAGTGGGATTTATCCCAGCAATGCAAGGATTTTTCAATAGCCACAAGTCAATCAGTGTGATACACCACATTAACAAATTGAAGATTAAAAACCATATGATCATCTCAGAGATGCAGAAAAAGCTTCTGACAAAATTCAACACCCATTTATAATAAAAACTCTCCAGAAAGTTGGCATGGAGGGAACCTACCTCAACATAATAAAGGCCATATATGACAAACCCACAGCTAACATCATATTCAACAGTGAAAAACTGAAAGCATTTCCTCTAAGATCAGGAACAAGACAAGAATGTCCACTCTTGCCACTTTTATTCAACATAGTTTTGGAAGTCCTAGCCATGGCAATCAGAGAAGAAAAGAAATAAAAGGAATTCAAATTGGAAAAGAAGAAGTAAAACTGTCTTTGTTTGCAGATGACTTGACACTATACATAGAAAATCCTAAAGATGCTACCAGAAAACTACTAGAGCTCATCAATGAATTCAGTAAAGTTACAGGATACAAAATTAATACACAGAAATCTCTTGCATTTCTATACACTAACAAAGATCAGAAAGAGAAATTAAGAAAACAACCCCATTTACCATCGCATCAAAAAGAATAAAATACCTAGGAATAAACCTACCTAAGGAGGCAAAAGACTGTACTCCAAAATCTATAAGATGCTGATGAAAGAATTCAAAGATGACACAGATGGAAAGATATACCATGCTCTTGGACTGGAAGAATCAATATAGTCAAAATGACTATACTACCCAAGGCAATCTACAGATTCAAAGCAACCCCTATCAAATTACCAATGTCATTTTTCACAGAACTAGAACAAAAAATCTATTTTTGTATACCTTTTTCTAAAATTAATTTTTATTGGGGTATAGTTGCTTTACAATGTTGTGTTAGTTTCTACTGTACAGCAAAGTGAATCAGCTATTTGTATATATATATCCCCTCTTTTTTGGATTTCCTTCCCATTTAGGTCACTAATGGAGCACTGAGTTCCCTGAGCTATACAGTAGGTTCTCATTAGTTATCTACTTTACACATAGTATCAATAGTGTATATATGTCAATCCCCATCTCCCAATTTCTCCCACCCCCCTCTTTCCTCCCTTGGTGTCCATAGGTTTGTTCTCCATGTCTGTGTCTCTTTCTGCTTTGCAAATAAGATCTATACCTTAGATGATTTTTTAAGAACAAAAAATCTTAAAATATGTCTGAAAACACAAAAGACCCCAAATAGCCAAAGCAATCTTGAGAAAGAAAAACAGAGCTGGAGGAATCAGGCTCCCTGACTTCAGACTATATTATAAAGCTACAGTCATCAAAACAGTATGGTACTGGCACAAAGACTTATAGATTAATGGAACAGGTTAGAAAGCCCAGAAAAAACCTCATGCACCTATGGTTAATTAATCTACGACAAAGGAGACAAAAATATACAATGGGGAAAAGACAGTCTCTTCAATGAGTGATGCTGGGAAAACTCAACAGCCACATGTAAATAAAAGAATGAAATTAGAACATTCCCTAACACCACACACAAAAATAAACTCAAAATGGATTAAAGATCTAAATGTAAGACCGGATACTATAAAACTCTTAGAGGGAAACAAAGACAGAACACCCTTTGACATAAATCGCAGCAACATCTTTTTGAATACACCTCCTAGAGTAATGAAAATAAAAAATAAACAAATGGTACCTAATTAAACTTAAAAGTTTTTGCACACAAAGGAAATCATAAACAAAACTAAAAGACAACTCACAGAGCGGGAGAAAATATCTACAAACAATGCAACTGAATAGGGATTAATCTCCAAAATATACAAGCAGTTCATGCAGCTCAGTATCAAAAAACAAACAACCCAATCAAAAATTGGGCAGAAGATCTATATAGACATTTCTCCAAAGAAGACATCAGATGGCCAAAAAGCACATGAAAAGATGTTCAACATCACTAATTATGAGAGAAATGCAAATCAAATCTACAATGAGGTATCACCTCACATCAATCAGAATGGGCATCATCAAAAAGTCTACAAACAATAAATGCTAGAGAGGGTTTGGAGAAAAAGGAACCCTCCTACACTGTTGGTGGGAATGTAAATTGGTACAGCCACTATGGAGAACAATATGGAGGTTCCTTAAGAAACTAAAAATAGAGCTACCATATGATCCAGCAATCCCACTCTTGGGCATATTTCTGAAGAAAACCATAATTTGAAAAGATACATGCACCCCAATGTTCACAGCAGCTGTATTTACAATAGCCAAGACATGGAAGTAACCTAAATGTCCACCAACAGATGAACAGATAAAGAAGATATGGCTCATATATACAATGGAATATTACTCAGCCATAAAAAGGAACAAAATTGGGTTGTTTGTAGAGAAGTGGATGAATCTAGAGACTGTCATACAAAGTGAAGTAAGTCAGAAAGAGAAAAACAAATATCATATATTAATGCATATATGTGGAACCTAGAAAAATAGTACAGATGAACCGGTTTGCAGGGCAGAAATTGAGACACAGATGTAGAGAACAAACATATGGATACCAAGTGGGGAAAGTGGCGGGGGGGTGGGTGGTGGTGTGATGAATTGGGAGATTGGGATTGACATATATACACTAATATGTATAAAGTGGATAACTAGTAAGAACCTGCTGTATAAAATATAAATAAAATAAAAAGAATAGATACATGTATTGATATAATTAAATCACTTTACTGAACACCTGAAACCAACACAACATTGTAAATCAACTGTACTCCAATATAAAATTCAAAAAAAAGTTTAATTAGGGGATATCTGCCCTTTTCTTTGAATTATTCAAAAATTAAAATAGACTGACGGATGGGTAAGAGATAGATGGCATGGATAGATTAGCAGTAAAACAAGAGTAAAATGTTAGTGGTAGAATCTAGGTAGTGGGTCTATGTGTTTTCATTGTAAAATCTTTTTGTTGTATGTTTGAAATTTTTTGAAATAAATTGTTGGAGGAAAAACTCAGTGAGGGCAAAGGTCCTCTATTACTAAAAAAGAAATTAAAAACGGATATTGGAGACATTTAACAGCATGCCTCAGTGGCTAATGTTTACTTGCTGACTGAGGTGGCCTATTCCCTTCCATCCCACCTTCCTTTAAGTTAAAGGAGTGACTCTCTAAGGATGAAGTTTAACTCCCATCCTTAGAGAGTCACTCCTTTAACTTAAATTTGACCCTTGTTGAAATTCAAATAGCTTGACTGTTCCTTTTTGCCTCCTTTGGCTTTGTTTACTGCATGCTCCCTACCCCTAAAGCTCAGTGTTATTCTGTTCTCTCCTAAGTGATGGAATTCATTCCATGACACTCATTACCAACATGCAATTGCCTCCCAAACCCAGCACTGACCTCTGTCTTAAAGCTCCATCCACACATAGGCAGCTGATTTACACCTAGGTGCTGCGATTATACTGCTGCCACCTCAAAGCAAGATTTTTCAAAACCAAAACTATCTTCCTTCCTAAGCCCATTTCACTTCCTGTCTGTATTTCTGTTATTAGCATTACCATTCTTCCCAGGACACAGACTTACCTCATCACTCATTCATTCATTTATTCAGCAAATAGTTTTTAAGGTTGACTTTGAAATGTTTTTGCTAGGTGTTGAACAAGACAGACATGATCACTGCTTTTATAAGGCTTGTAGTGTATTACCATCTAGTTAATTGTTTCTTCTCTCTTCTTCCCCTTTTTAATGAATAGATGAGTAATACTCATTTTATCTTGATGACTTCTAGGCTGACTCCCTTCCCCCAGCATCACCCTAAACTGTGCCAGGGTTCCAGAGGGCTTAGGCAGTGCAAAGGCCATAGAGGGAGGGGAGGACACCATCAATTAATTGTCACCCAAGTGACCACTGGAACTGCATGCATCACTCCTATTTGCCAGGCCCCTTCAGACCCAGTGGCTTGATGCTTCCCTGCCCTGCTTAGGGCACTCACTTCTTTTCTTTTTATTATTTTATTTTTTTTAAAACATCTTTATTGGAGTATAATTGCTTTACAATGGTATGTTAGTTTCTGCTTTATAACAAATTGAATCAGTTATACATATACATATGTCCCCATATCTCTTCCCTCTTGCGTCTCCCTCCCTCCCACCCTCCCTATACACTCAATTCTTTTCTGAGGCAGCCTCTGTTCCCAGTTGATACATCCCAGTTTACTTGGGCCAGTTCTGGTTTATGCTTATTGCCCCAATGTCATTATCAATAGTGCCCCCTTCACTGTCAAATGTCCTAATTGGATCAATAAACTAGAAGAGGGTGGTTACTCTCTCCTAACAGACACAGCAATTTCTAATCTGAGCACTTACTACTTCTTAGCACAAGCCAGCAGAACCATTCTGTTTCCAGAATCTCTTTCTAATCCGAGGGGTTAGGAAGTAAGACTCCTCCTCTGCTTCTAAGGATGACTGTCTGTTCTAGGGCATTTCCTTTTTCTAAGAGTCTGGACTTTTTGACATAAAAGCCAAAACGAGCTGCAGCCTCCTCCTAGTTCCCCCATTAGGCCACATGCCCTGCCTTGGAATGGGGGGAGGGGGCGGGGGCGGGGGGAAGAACATAGAGAAAGGGGAAAAAACCTGACTTATGATCTCAAAATATTATCCAAGAGTTAGAACCCAGTTTTTTGTATATGTGCTTTATCTCCTTTAATGACTAAAAGTTCTTTGGGGACAAAGATCTGTCATTTCTTTCCTTACCAGTATCCCCTCCTCCCCCTTTCCCATATAGTAATCAAGGCCTTGTAAGTTTCTGAAGTTACAACAAAAAATAAAGAATTTTTACAGTGAAGACACATATGCTCCCTACCTGGATTCTCCTACTAACATTTTACTATTCTTGTTTTATCACTAATCTACCCATTCCATCTCTCCATCTACCTATCTTTCAGGGTAGGCTCATTAAATGCTCGCTGAAGATTAAATGCTATTAACTATTTGCACCTTAGTATGAATGAGTTGCAGTTCTGTTTCCAAGTACAGATCTAGACAGCGGGGAAGAAAGCAGTTAGGTACGGAAGAGATTAGAAAGATCTAGCGGGGAAATGCAGACGACTCAGGGGGGCAAAAACAAACTCCACTCGGTTCTCACTTGTCCAGCTGAATGTGGCCTCACCTCTTCGTTTCACCCAGAATATCATTCTGCACAAAGATACTAGAACTTAGTTTTCCCGTTTTTATTCACCCGCTGCCTCTCTGCACCATAAGCCACCTGCTCCAGAATTCAGGCAGGCAGGCAACTGGCCCAGCTCCCGCTAAACTGCGAATCCAAAACATGAAGGAGACGTTTAGGGTGCCCTACTCTCAACTGCCTGAAGAGCAGAAATGTGAAAATAAAAGCAAAGATCCTTCATCCTAAGAAAAACTCTCCTGGGTCCTGAATCAAACGCCCCCCAATCTCTGAGGGGTCGACTCTCCCCGGTAAATCAATCCCTCATTTCAAAGTACCTCATTTCAAAATATTTCTCATCTATTTACAGCACTATGACTTAAAGCATAGGTTTTGTAGCCAGACAGCCTATATTCAAACCCAGATTCACTATGTGACCTTGTGCAAGCTACTCCATTACCCGATGCCTTAGTTTGATTATTTGTAAAATGGGGTCAATACCTCATACGATTATGCTGAGGATCAGACGACTTCATATATATAAAGTATATATACACACACTTTACATATATATCATACATACGTACATTATATATCTCATAGGCACTTAGTCAATGAACGCTCTCATTCTATTAATATTTCCCAGCAGTTATTCTAGGTGGGAGAGATAGAGCAGTGAGCAAAACAGACACAGTTGGCCCCTGCCCTCCTCCAGGTGCTTACAGCCTTCCAAAACCATCATCATCATCATTAAATAAATAATTGTAGCAACACTGACTTAAACTCCTCTGCGCTCTGACTGCCCTCTGTAAATAGGTCTAGAACGTCTACATTAGCACCCAGCACTCCTGGTGCGATTCTCTTCCCACAGCCCATCTCGTCCCAGGCCCGCGGGCCCCTGGGCACCGAGACCCCGCGTTCCCTACCTTTGCGTCCCCGCCCCTAGAGCAGTGCCAGCACTGGGCCGCCCGCAGGCCCTCGGGACTGCCCCCCCGTGACCGCAGGAGGGACGCTGGGGCGGCGGCACTGACACGGGAAGGAGGCGCCCCCCCCCTCCCCTCCGCAGGCTTCAGTCTCCCGGTGGCGTCCCCCCCACCGTCAGTAGCCAATCGTCCGCTCCCGCCCTGACCCCTTCCCCTCTCCCCTCGGCCTGCTCTCAGGCATCCGAAAGATGAAAAGCCGCTAATCAAGGTCTCCAGCCTCGTTTTCCTCTTTAACTTGCCCGCATTTCCTCCCGGCGGCTGTGGTCAGGGTCGCCAGCGCCGTCTCCGTCTAACCCCCTCTGTGACTCCCCCAGCCACGCTGGGCACCTCCCCCCGGGCGTGGGCATTATCTCAAAGGGGAAACAGCCGTGGTTAATCACGTTTGATTTTAACAAGGAAAGTCTGCTGTGCGGCTCTCCTTGAAGGAGGAGAGCAGAGGGAGGAAACAGCGCGCCGGCGTGAGAGGGCGCTGGGCGCGGGGAGGATGCAGCCTGGGTGGGGTTAAGGGCGGAAGCAGCTGCGACTTTCTGCGTCTGCGCCGCCTCCGCACCGAACCCACAGACTCCGCTGGCAGCTCCGGAGAAAGCTGTGAAAACTGGCAAAAAAAAAAAAAAAAAATCTTCCTGGAGACCAAGGGTGCCCCTACGATGTAGACTCTGTCATCTTCCCCTTGGCTTCTTAGTGGGGCGACCACATCAGGCGGAGAATTTTTACCCTCCATTTCATCAAGGATGATCCTGTAGGCAGGAAAGATTACTCTCTGCTTGTGTGCGTTTGCTAACAGTGCACTCAAGTCTTCTCAGAGGGTGAAAGAGGCCTCGGTTACTTCAGTTGAACATCTTTTTGAAATGAAAACATGCCAGAACAGTTACAAAAATTTTAATTGTGGTGTATTTGAAAGATCCTTTAATAAATCGATGCTCTTGCATGCACTAATATAATGACCGTATGTGTAAGCTCATCTGGAGATAATGCCAAAAGGCCATATGTGAGGCCCTTGATGACCACGAGGCCAGAAGCAAGTGGTCCTTCTCCTTGCCCACCCTGAGATGGGCTCCGTGCCTGCAAGTGCCCAGGAATGGGAGAGGAAGTAGCCTGCGGGGGTTAGGGTGGGGGGGTGCAAATTAAACCTGTGCCAGAGGTAGTCAGGGCTAAAGAAATTCTCCTTGAAACCAGGTTCATATTGGGACCCAGTCTGAATACTTCACCTTCTTCATGCCTCATCACCCATGTGTAAGCTGAAAAATGTTGAAAGAAGCTATAAAGAGAACAGAGATAAAAATAGAGTTCTAAGGAAGAAAGACGCCCGCCCGTGGGCGTGGAAAGCAGGAATGCATTACAACATGCCCCCTAAAGAGGTTTCCTTCCTGCCTCTCTCTCTCCCTCCCTTCCTTCCCTCCTTCCTGAGCTGGAATCAAAATGCTTTAACAGGCAGTCAGTCGGCAAAGAACATAATTCCTCCCAAACAAGTAGTTTAGTTTTTCATGTTTGGTATTTATTAAAATCTTGGAATGCCATGCCTCGTCCACATATCCATGTGGCTTCTCTTAATGCATAAACATAAAAAAGGATGCAGCTTGTTGTATATACTTGTTAGCCTGCAAATCCTAGCATTCTGTTTTCTCCCTATATTGGGGGGATGGGGGGAAACCCCCAAGAACATATGTTCATTCACTACCAAGAGCCCTGCCCAGTTTATAATCAAGCAAATTAATTAGGTGCAAGTCAAAAATAGTTTTGAAATATTAAGAATTAAATGTGACACTTTATGTTTAGATTTCCGAGAAATGCATTTCTGATTTGCCACTGCTCCTGTTCTCCCCACTTGCTACTGGAAAAGAAAGGAAAATAAAACAAAAAAGGCATTCTCTTTCTTTTAGTCTATCCTCCCGCCCTCCCCTGCACACCCTCCACTATGAATCACGTGCAGAGGAAACCATCACGGTTGCGTGTTGTTTGGCTCTCTAACCTTCAGCTGTGAGAACTGCTTCTCGGGCGACACAGTTGCCCGTTATTTAACCTACCTGGATGGATGAGCTCATTAGCGAGCCGCCCCAGGGACCTTCTCTATTGGCGGGTCTCCCAGACGCTCGTTCTTTTTCTCCGCCCAACAGCCTTCACTGCCGAGGTCAATAGGCCTTCCCTGTCTGGTGGAGCGAGCCCTCCCATTGTACATCCCCCTTCCTGGAGGAGAACCTAGAAAGGGCGGTGGGAGCAGTATTCCAAGTATCCAGCTGACCTTGCACTTTTCACAAAGGCCAGCCTATCTCCAGGACACCACCAACTCACCAGAGCCTTCCCCCGTTCCTAGGGAGGGAGGGTCAACCTACCAGCAATTCTTACAGCTCGCTTTGCCAAGGGGCTGCTTCCTCTCGCGGCTCAGCGCACCTACCAGGAAACACTGAATTCCTCTCCTTGTTCCCCTGACCGTGAAGCTGGGCAGCGCTCGAAGGGATCTGAGACGGCTCTGTTCAGAGCTGCTTGCCGGGGTTGAAGGGCGGAGGGGGAGACGGAAGCCTCAGGGCGTTCCTTTTTTCCTAAGACAAGGGAATTCAGGCTCTCCCTCAGCATCCGTCTAGGGCAGGCGTCCTGGGATTTGCTTTTAAGTTAAAAAAGAATTCCGTAAGACCGTGGCTTTTTCGTGCCCTGGTTTCTCCTTTCTAAGAAAGGCAAAAACATTTGGATTAAAGAAAAATCCAGATTTCCTGTCGTGCACCCGGAGACCATGGTACGCCTCCTCTTCCTCACAAGTCTGGTCTTAGAATGTCCACCCCATCTCTCTCCTCTTATGTTTTCCTTGCTGTCTCTCCAACCAAATGTCTTGTGCCTCCTTACTCAATGGTTTCTTGGTCTTTTTTCCTTTTTTGCCACTCTTGGACCCAGTTCTAACTTTGGCACTAGTTCCATCAGCTTCAGACAGGAGCCACTTGTGAAGGAAACCTGGGGCAGCACTAAAGAGAGCAACGTTTTCTGGATCCTTCTAACCACCAAAGTCTTGCAGAGGTCAAGAGCATCCCAGGCCTCTTCCTTTTGTTGAGGCTCCCAGAATTTTTTTTTAAAATTTGATAAATGCCAATAAAGCCACAGATTGTAGAATATTTTAAATGTTTACATTAAACAAATGAATCCTTAACACACTCACAAAACAATATAATTGGACAATTTTCAAAAGACATCATCTGGAATCTAAACATAAGACTCATTGTGAATTTGTCAAAACCCAGTCAAAACCTTTGATATTCATTTCCCTTCAGAGAAACTTCGAACCCAATTATCATCGCTCTTCTTATCTAGCTTTCAACCAGCCACTAACGATATTGAGCAGAAAAGCAAAGAGTGTTTGATTCCCCCAGCTGTCAGCCCAGCCCCCAGGCCAGGGCAGCCTGAGACCCCCCTCTTGACTCCTCCCCAACAGATGCTTAGAGTGGTAAACTGTTGATTCCTGAGTTTAGGTGTTCACCACTGATGACTAGATGATAGCTGTTAATGTCATTCTTTTCAAACCATGGCTGGTTTTGCAATATCACACACAAGGGTATTTTTAAATTAACCTAATTGCTTTTAGCTCTCTCTTTTTGAATTAATAGAAGTGTTTTAGAATAGGCATCATCTGAAAGAACAGCAGAATGTTGATAATTGTTGGAGCTGGGTGATAGGTAATCAGTGTGCTGGTCTCTAGTTTTGTGTATATTTCAATTTTCTATAATTAAAATTAAAAAAAGTAAATATTCTTGAATCTATATTTACTCTAAATACTAGCATTTAGAATAAATTATTCTGAATTTCCCTTTATAAGTTGAGAAAACAACTTTTTACCCCATCCTATTTCCTGTGTTTTTTTAAGTGTCTTTGTGGCTGTATGTTTTTTTGTGTTTTTTTTTGTTTGTTTCTTTTAGTATAATCTGAGATATAAGACCTAGTGTCTTACTAAGGTATGATTTTTACATTAGAACCATTATTGTTTTAAAGCATTTGACTTTACTGAAAAACATTTATTAAGACTTACTAAGGTACAAACTTTTGGTTATAAAATAAAAAAGTTACGGGATGCAATGTACAGGATGGTGACTATAGTCAATAATACCGTATTGCATATTTGAAAGTTGCTAACAGAGTATATCTTAAAAGTACTTATCACAAGAAAAAAAGTTTTTTTTTGTAACTGTGTGGAGAAGATGTTAACTAGACTTATTGTGGTGATCTTTTCACAATGAATACAAATATCAAATCATTATGTTGTACACCTGAACCTAATGTGTTATATATCAATTATATCTAAAAGAAAAAATAAAAACTTATTAAATGCCCCACTGAGGTCACAGCAAGTGAGACGTGAGAAAAGTGATAATAATAAAGATGTGAGAAAAAGAAATTAACAGACTTATTGATAAGTGTGGTGTAGAGCTAACTGTGAAATACCAAGAAAAGCTCAGAAGAAGCACCATCCATTTGGTGGAAGAGACAATGGGAAAAGTTTCTCAGAGAAGC
This sequence comes from Balaenoptera acutorostrata, assembly GCF_949987535.1. Taxonomy (NCBI): domain Eukaryota; kingdom Metazoa; phylum Chordata; class Mammalia; order Artiodactyla; family Balaenopteridae; genus Balaenoptera; species Balaenoptera acutorostrata. The sequence goes on along the minus strand of NC_080068.1, from coordinate 49,619,020 downwards.
TGCCTTTTAAACTGAGCCTCAAAGGATAAAAGGAATTTCAGCAGACTGCATAAGTGGGAAGAAATGCAAGTGAAGTTATTCCAAGAAGGAATTGTGTAAGTGCAGGTGCCAAGGGTGAGAAACCAGCATATTGAACTATGTTGAGTACTTCTGTGTGTATCTGCAGTGTGTGCATCCATGCGCGGGCACTAGGGGGCAGTGGAGAGGACCAAGCCAAGATGAAAATAGGAAGGCAAAGGCCAAATTATGAAGAACCTATTAAACCATGCAAACAAGTTCAAGCTTTAAAAGCTTTTGCATAGCAAAGGAAACCATAAACAAAATGAAAAGACAACCTGTGGAATGGGAGAAAATATTTGCAAATGATACCACCAAAAAGGGATTAAGTTCCAAAATATACCAACAGCTCACACAGCTCAATATCAAAAAAACAAACAACCCAATCAAAACTTGGGCAGAAGATCTGAATAGCCATTTCTCCAAAGAAGACATACAGATGGCCAACAGGCACATGTAAAGATGCTAAACATCACTAATTATTAGAGAAACGCAAATCAAAACTACTATGAGGTATCACCTGATACCAGTCAGAATGGCCACCATCAAAAAGTCTACAAACAATAAATGCTAGAGAGGGTGTGGAGAAAAAGGAACCCTCCTACACTGTTGGTTAGAATGTAAATTGGTACAGCCACTATGGAGAACAGTATGGAGTTTCCTTAAGAAACTAAAAATAGAGCTACCATATGATCCAGCAATCCCACTGCTGGACATATATCCAGAGAAAACCATAATTCGAAAAGACACATGCACCCCAGTGTTCATAGCAGCACTATTTACAATAGCCAAGACATGGAAGCAACCTAAATGTCCATCAACAGATGAATGGATAAAGAAGATGTGGTACATATATACAATGGAATGTTACTCAGCCATAAAAAAGAATGAAATAATGCCATTTGCAGCAACATGGATGAACCTAGAGATTATCATACTAGGTGAAGTAAGTCAGACAGAGAAAGACAAATATCATGTGATATTGCTTATATGTGGAATCCAAAAAAATGGTACAAATGAACTTATTTACAAAACAGAAATAGACTCACAGACATAGAAAACAAACTTATGGTTACTAAAGGGGAAAGGGGGGAGGGATAAATTAGGAGTTTGGGATTAACATATACACACTACTATATATAAAATAGATAACCAACAAGCACCTCCTGTATAGCACAAGGAACTATACTCAATATCTTGTAATAACCTATAATGGAAAAGAATCTAAAAAAGAATATTATATATGTATATATACATATATATGTTTAACTGAATCACTTTGCTGTACACCTGAAACTAACACAGCATTGTAAATCAACTATCTCTCAATAAAATTTTTTTATTAAATTTTTTTATTAAAAAAAAGTTCAAGCTTTAGTAAGTCTGGCATGGGGCCCAGGACTCTGCATTTTAACAAGTACCTTAGATGATTTTGATGAAGGTGGTCCAGAGAGCTTACTGTGAGAAAAACTATTCAGAGGATGCCCAACATGTACTTTGGAGGCAAATAGAACTGAGTTCCAGTTTTACTTTGTCATGTACTAGCTGTGTGATTTGTGGCAGGTTACATAATATGTCTAAATCTTCTCACCTATAAAATGGGACTAATAAAGATGCTTGTTTCCTGAAGTTATTATGAGTATTAAATGAGATACTTAGCACAGTGCCTGGAACATTAGAAGGGCTCAAAATATGTTAGCTGCTATTGTTATTTTGCTTAACAAGTTAACTCTGGCAGCTCTGTGGTAGGCAAATGGAATTTGGAGAAAGTGACAGAAGACATGTATTCATAAAATGTCAGGCATGGTATTAGGTTTGAAGCACCAAAGACACATAAAGCTTGACCCTAACCCTCACACACAATCAAAGTGGGCTAATAAGACTTATTAGGGCCATTAGGTATGGTTGTGCAGGTTGTGCACTGCACCATGATGCCACATCTAAAAGGGTACCATTCACATTTTAGACATCACAAATTTGCACATTTACTACAATAATTGTTTTAAGCAGATGACAGTCAAGTGTCTTGTTCTAATAAAATGAGTATACTATAACAATTTTCCAACAGATGGAAATAAAATGTCTTGAGGAAGGGAATGGTAGATTGTTATATTAATGGCTCCAATGAATCGTGTTTCCTGGTATCCACACTCTTGTGTAGTTCTCTGCCATATTGACTCTGAACTTGGCTTTAGCCACTGGGACATCAGCAAATGTGACATGAGTAGAGCTTGCAGAACTCCCAATTATCAGAGCCAGTATCTCTGATTTTCTAGGACTTTCCCTCACCATCAAAATATGGCTGCTGCTGATCCAAAACAGCTATAGGCATCACATCTTCATTCAAAGCAGGAAAGAGAGGTGTAGGCAATGGCAACTAGAGCTTCACTTATTAGAAAAGCAAAAAAGCTTTCCAGCAATATTTGAGCAGACTTTCATTTATATCTCATTGACCAGATCACATGGCCATCCTTAGCTGCAAGGGAGTCTGGAGAGTTGAATACTCAGCTTTTCCAGGCTCTGTAGTAAAATATGGCAAGCAAATAAGAGTCTGGGAAAGGTTGTTGGGTTGGCTAAACAGCAACGTCTGCTGTAGAACTTTTAATCATGGATCTCACATGCAGCCATTCTCCCATTAATACCACAAAGGCATGCAACATGGAGATGGTAAGACACTAACCAATTTCCAAGTATACATGAAAACTTTTTAAGGTGGGAAGGTTGGTTATTCATCTTTGAGCCAGGCTCAATTCATTTCTATTGAACCTTCATAATAGTGCCTCTACAAAGAGATCAGAAAGCTTCTTGTAAATCAAAGGTACCTGCTGTTAGCAAAATAAAAAGCCTGAGTTATGCATCACCAATCCTAAGCCAGGGACTGTAAAAATGTATGGACTGAGACTCATTAGTAAGAATTTTATTTTATATCATAATCTAGAATACATGTACCCACATACATATTTCATAAAACAATACCTATCCTTACTATATGGTATATTTTCTATTATATTTAATATATCAAATACATTTTCTACTATATTTAAATTTTTTTAAGTTGGTTATGACCCACTGAATTAATTTCGCCACCCACTAATAGGTCATAACCTGTAGTTTGAAAAGTACTCTCATAAGCAGAGGCCAGGAACAACATTTTTCTAGGCAAAGGGAATAGCAGATGCAAAGGCCCTGAATTTGGAGTTCTCAGAACCTAAGAAGACCAGGAGGGTTGGAGCCTGTTGGGTGGGAAATGAAGTGGGAAAGTTCAGCAGAGACCTATCATGAAGTCTACAGGCCACAGCAGGAAGTTTGGGATTTACTTTTATTCTAATGGAAGCTCCCAGTGGCTTTAAGCAGGGAAATGACATGATATAATCTGCTTTCTAAAATAGTTTCTCCTGACCTCATGCACAGACCAAGGATGATTCCAGACTGACCTAATTTTCTCTAAATTTAAACAAGCCTGGAAGGACTTTAAGATCCTCCACAGAGGATTCTCTCACTCACCGCGCATTCATTCCATCAAACTCATTTCCTGGTTCCTTCCCTTGCGTATGGGCTCCTACCCTCTGCTGGGCTCCTCTGGAGACCAGAGTCTTGCAGAAATACTGCAGTTTTAGAATTCTCCCTCCATCAAGATGAGTACCTTTATTGTCCTCCCATCACTAAAGATCCATAAATTTGCCGGCCACACTGCCCTGCTGACTGGAGTCCTGCACACCCAGAGATTTTTTTTATTTGCTGATTTGCAACGTTGACACGTGGAAGGACATCTCTTTGTTTTGGCAGGGGGCTCCTTGCAGCTTGGAAGCACGTCTCCTCTACGAGTGGGGGTCTCCACGTCTGCCGGGACATCTGCAGCGTCTTCTGTTGGGAGATGCCACCAGGGGGCTAAGTCCTGGTGTCACACAGACCGCGGAGGAAGCTGGCGGGGTAGGGGGCTGCATAACAGCAGACGAGCAGATTTCCCAGGGCCTGGGCCTCCTTCTTGGCCAGTCCCCAGGAGATGAGTTCCAGCTGCTTTTCTTTTCTTAATCTTCCTCCTCTCCCCATCCCCCTTTCCAGCTGGGCCCCCAAACCCTCCCTCCTCTGGCCAATCCCCAAGCCATACAAGATTTTGGGTGGAAAGCATGACTGCCAAAAGGGAGGAGTCCAGAGACTGGGCAGCTGAAAGGCAGAGGGGGATCCTCTCCTCTTCTGGAGACCTGTTCCACGGCTCTAGCGTCTCCTGTCTGGGTAAAGACCATGAGGTGCAGCAAACACAGCAAATGTGTTTTCCTTCGGCCAGGTAACCCCCTCACGTCCCTCTGGCCCTGAGCCTGTGGAGAACATCCCAACCAGATTTCTTTTATTTACCTGTAGTTTCCAAAATAGGCATTTTCAAGGCCTGGAAGTAAAGATATTTTAGGAAAGAGATAGAGGCAGGCAGAGGAGGAAGAAGGAAAGAAGAGGTTGCTTTGAAAAGAGAGACCTAAGTGAGTCAGTAAATTGTAATGGTTAAGGGCAGAGGTCCAGAGTCACATCAAACCTGGTTTACAAGCCTGTCTTTGCCACGTGTTCACCGTGTGAAATAGGGTTGGCTATTTGCACCTTGCTGAGCCTCTGTTTCCTTACCTGTGAAATGGACATATTTATACCTGCTTTCAAGACTGAGAAGTAAATGGGGATTCTTAATGCAATTATTATCTACCCTGGTAGGAATTTGATAAATGGTAACTTTATTATAGTTAATATTATTCACGTAAAAAGAGCATTGGAAAAGGAGCTGCCAGGTACTTTTGATGGAAAGAAAACCAGGAGAGCAGCTGCTGAGGAGTTTCAGAAACATGAGCTGTAAGTTTAATATTGTGTATATTTTTAAATCAGATTTGGTAGCTTCCCACAGACTCTGTATCTCTTATCAGTCATGATCTTTACAAGTGCTGTGATGTATGAAAGATGAGTAGATATATTTATCCCCATTTCACAGATGAAGAAATTGAGGCCCAGGAGGTGATGATACGATAATGAACATAAAAGTACCTGGTATATTGCAACATAGTACACAACAAGATTATTTCTTGTTTTTTGTTGTCACACAAACTGACAAGCAGTGGGACAGTGTCCAAAACCCAAATGTCCTAAGTCTGTCTTCAGTGTTCTCCTCACTGGGTCTCGAAAGAGGAAGGAAAACTAGGCTTACATGAGAAGAGAAACTGTCCCAAGTTTAGGCAGATGGAGGAAGGCCTCAGGTATGAGCTTGATGATTTATGGGGTTGTATCTTCAAGCCTCCGAGGGCTGAGAGAAAGCAGGGCCAGGCAGGAAAGGCCAAGGCCAATCAGTGTTCCCAGAAGTAATGTCTGAAGTTTGCAGCCATAGTGATAATAGATGTAAAATGGGAGGTAAACATAATCTAAAAACAAAGCATATTAAATAGAAATATCTCCCCAGTGAAAATCCTTTTGAAGGCAAGTCAAGCTTAGAAACAAAGAAACCAATCCCAATGACATAAAATTAGGGGGTTGCATTTTATAATACCGAAAAACTAAAGGGTCTTATTCTTTCCTTTCAAGCCCTGGAAATCATGGCTTGGATTTCAACCAGGAAGACCACAGAACTGGTTCTGGATCCCAATCAGTGATTTCACTAATGAGAACCAAGAGAAGCAAACTGAGTGTGGGTTACTTGCTGAAAATAAACATAAATCAGAAATCAGACTTGCACTGGCAGATGCCAAACTTATTATACAAGATGCACATCTGGTCCTGTATTCTCTTTGGAAGGTTTCTGAACACTACTTTTTTTCTTTACATATTTTTTCATCTCAATTTGCTCTCCTAATGGATCCTTCTGAGTCTTCTTTGTATGAAATTAAAACTGATATTTCCTTTAGGGTAACTGGCTACCTGGATATCTTGCAAGCCCCTTAAACTCAGGATGTCCAAAAATAGGAAATAGACATCATTATTTCCCCCAACAAACACGTTCGTCCCCCTGTATTCCACCTCTTGGGAGCAGCGCTCCCATTCACCCTGTCACTCAAACCAGAAACCTGGGTGCCCTCCTTGAGTGCCCTTTCTCCTCATGCTGTTCTCCCTATCCGCCACTAAGCTCTCTCAGACTTCCTCAGATCTCTACACTTCCCTCCATCTCTTCTCACCCACATCTGATACAGGCGCCCATCTTCACTTATGTGGATTGTTAAGTGACAGCCATAAAGGCTTCAAGCCTCAGCCACCAGGCCCTGGACTCCCTGCGGTTCGCCCCCGTCCAGACCTCAGCAACCTGCACAGCAGTTGCAGGGTCCCTACAGCACAGAGCTGCAAGCAGCTACTCTACCAGGCTGCTCCCAGCCCCTCTAACGGTCCCCGCAGGCCAGCGCTGAGGGCCGAGAGAAAGGAATGCTTCCAGACCAGCCAAGGAAAAGGAGCTGAGGAGACAGACAAAGGTATCGGTGACCCGACAGATGAGCAGACAGTTGCTCAGGTCATGTGCCGCTACTCTGTGGCCTCTAAGCAATTACAGCCATTTTTTAAGTGTACAGTTCAGTGACCTTAATACATTCATATACCTGTGCCACCATCACCACCATCCATCTCCAGAACTTTTCGATCTTCCCAAATTGAACCTACATGCCTGTGAAATACTAGCTCCCCATTCTCCCTTCCCCCAGCCCCTAGCAACCACCATTGCATTCTGTCTCTATGACTCTGACTACTCTATGTACCTCATATGACTGGAATCATATAGTATTTATCCTCTTCTTTTTGGCTTATTTCACTAAGAATAATGCCTTCAAGATTCATCCATGTTGTAGCATGTGTCAATATCAGAATTTCGTCCCTTTTTAAGGTTGCATAGTATTTCATTGTATGTATATACCACATTTTGTTTATCCACTCATCCATCAATGGACACTTGGGTTGTTTACACACTTTGGCTATTGTGAATAATGCTGCTATGAACATGTGCTAATATCTGTTCAAGTCTGTGCTTTCAAGTCTTTTGGGTATATACTCAGAAGTCCAATTGCTGAATCATATGGTTTAATTGTCTTTTAATTTCTTACCTCCTCCAAAAGACTAAACTCTTAAGAGACAAAGACTGATTCTTGACACAAATATTTGTTGAATAACTGATCATTAACCCAAGTAAAAAGGATTTTGTAAGAGACTGAAAGTTATGAAGATAAAGGATGGAAAGGGCAGGAGGGGTTTGGGGCCTTCCAAAGGTTCAGATCCTGGTGAAATTTACAAATCTTTGATCAAGATCTTAAACAGATGACAGGATGGGTGGGAGGCTCCCAGGGAGGCCTTATCACTCATGGCTAAGCTCACAGGCTTTGGAGCCAGACCACCGGTCCCTTACTCTGCCACCCAGGGGGAGAAAAGAGCATAAAGTCAATTTCCAAAAGTGCTTCTTGGCCTTGTGTATCTTTCATCATCTTCTTTTAGACATAGGTTAGTAGCCAAAGGACTAACAACTTTATTAGTCTGTCTACTTAGCAGAAAAAGAAAACATTGTTTCGCAGGTGCCTATTAGGAAAGAAGCCAACTCTATAAACCCAATCATTGTAGCTCTGCTGATTGAACAGTGATATAAATGAAATATTATTCCTAAAACTGAAAAAATGTTAATAAATGAGTACCACCCTTTTAGCTCTCATCGATACCTGATTTTCCCCTTGGAAAATAAATGTAATTTTTTTGAGGAGACTATTGTGATAGCCCACCCTGTAACCACTTGTTTGTTAATGTATTCGTTATTCATTCAAAATATAGTAATTCATTCTTTCATTCAACAACTCTTGTTAGTATTTCAAAGTAAAATTTAAAAAAAGAAACAAACAAAAAACACATATAACTCCTTTGGCCATCATGCTAGACACTTGAGAAATAAAAAAGCAGAAACCTCAGCCCCTGACAGTCCAGAGAAAGGTTTGTCAAGAAGAGAAAAATAATACACAGGAAGGAACCAGAGCTTATGGTCCAGACAGGGCTGAGACTTTCCTGCTAAGAGCTGTTCAAATACAGGGCAGAGTTTACATATGTAAATGTGAAGGCTCCATTAAAATAAACTAAGTAGCGGGCTTCCCTGGTGGCGCAGTGGTTAAGAATCTGCCTGCCAATGCAGGGGACATGGGTTCGAGCCCTGGTCCGGGAAGATCCCACATGCCACGGAGCAACTAAGCCTGTACGCCACAACTACTGAGCCTGCGCGTCTGGAGCCTGTGCTCCGCAACAAGAGAGGCCACGATAGTGAGAGGCCCGTGCACTGCGATGAAGAGTAGCCCCCACTCACTGCAACTAAAGAAAGCCCACACACAGCAACGAGGACCCAACGCAGCCAAAAATAAATAAATAAAATAAATTTATAAAAAAAAATAAATAAAAAAATAAAATAAACTAAACTAAGTAGCTGCCCACAGGTAGAAAAAAAGGAGGGGCAGTGGGCTAGGCTAGAGGAACAGGCCTCCTCAAACTCACCTCCAAACTCACCTCCTGTCTCCCCCCCTGGAAGCCTGCTCCTACCTCCTTCACCCAGACAGTAAGCCACTTAGTATTTTGATTATAAAGCATAAAGTTAGGTGTACAGGGGGAGGGTTGATTAAATAACTTCTAAAATCCCCAAAGGTTTAATGATCTAAAATTCACAAGAGGGAATTCCCTGGTGGTCCAGTGGTTAAGACTCTGCACGTTCACTGCCAGAGCCCGGTTCAATCCCTGGTCAGGGAACTAAGATCCCACAAGCCATGAGGCATGGCCAAAAAAAAAAAAAAAAATTCACAAGAATAACTATCATTTATTTGAGCACTTACTAATATGCCAGATATGTTACACTCATTGTCTCACTTGATTCTTACAACAACTGTAAGAGAGACATACGTTTTTTTACGTCTATTGTACAGATGAAGAAATGCAGCCATGGAGAGTTCAATATCATGGCCAGGTTCACAGAGAAGTGGCAGAACCCAGGACTGTCAGACTGTAAAGCCCATCTTCTAAATGCTTAAGAGTTAAGTACAGATGCCACTCTCTAAATAACTTCTTCCACTGTCTCATAGCATCGGTAGCCCCTAAACCACACTTATCTATCCTCCCTGTTGTACATTTACATAAATGTCTTTCCAAAATATGAGTTCCTTGAGAGAGGGAACATGTAGTGACCATCGTTGTAACACTCTCTGCTCAGAACACAGGACCTGGCACACAGTAGGTGCTTCAATGTTTAGTTAATTAATGATATCAGTCACCAGAAACTTAACAACCATAAGCACACTGCATACTCACCAAGTGTGCATGAAGATTTTGCACCTTTCTTCTGCTCTGCGTGTTATTATTGGAGACTATGTCTCTGAATATAACATTAGTTATTTTTTCATATTTACTGAGCACTTCCTTTAAAAAAAAAAATTTACTTATCTATGGCTGCACCAGGTCTTAGTTGTGGCACAGGGGATCTTCATTGCAGCATGCAGGCTCTAGTTCCCCAACCAGAGATTGAACCCAGGCCCCCTGCACTGGGAGTGTGGAGTCTTACCCACTGGACCACCAGGGAAGTCTGTACTGCGCACTTCCTGAAAGCCAAATGCTGTGCTAGCTCCTTTAAGGGATACAAAGATAATTAAGACATAGCTGCTATCCTCCTGAAGCCTACAGTTTATGAGTCAAGATAGACACATAAACAAGTGAGTTGGCTGCAAAGCAGATTGTGACAGGCAGTAAGGCAGAGACATAAATGTAACATTGAATTTGATGCCCTTGATTGGAAGATGCATCCTTATTTTAGGTATTACTAAGAGAGAAAAGCTGCTGATAATTAACCCACACACAACAGAGATTTGAAGATGCATCCTTATTTCAGAGATGTTAAAATGTTTTAAAAATGTGTCTCTTGAATGAAGTACTGCTGATACAAGTAATAATGTGGATGAACCTTGAAAACACTATTCTAATTAAAAGAAGCCAGTCACAAAAGATCACATACAGTATGTTTCCATTTATATGAAATGTCCTGAATAGGCAACTCTATAGAGACAGAAAGTAGATTAGTGGTTGATTAGGGCTGGAGAAGATTTGGGAAGGGGGTAGGGGTGTGGATTGGTGAGTGATAGCTACAGAGTATGGAATGGGGGGATGGAAATATTCTAGAATTGATTGTGAGGATGGTCACCCAATTCTGTGACTATGCTCAAAGCCATTGAATTGTATACTTTAAATGGATGCATGTATGGTGTGTGAATTATATCTCAATATAGCTACAGCTCAAAATAGCACAATGGGAGGGCAGTGGCTGGCGGGGAGAGATTAAGTCAGATGGGAAGGGATTGAGGGAAGCTTTTAGGCATGGGCATTGACGCTTAGAATATAGGTAGGAATCGTGTCATACAGAAATAGAAAATGGAGTCAGGGAAGCTGATCCAGGCAGAGGTAACAGCTTAAGCAAAGTCCAGGAAGCCAGGGTACTGGATAAAGCGCAAGTATTAGCTGAAGGAAAGGAGCCGTGGGTGGAGGAAAGGCTCTCAGGCAGACTGGCCCCTCCTGGGGGAAGGCATCGAATGTTGGGCTACAGACTGTGGTTTTTTTTTGTTTTTTTTTTAACATCTTTATTGGAGTATAATTGCTTTACAATGGTATGTTAGTTTCTGCTTTATAACAAAGTGAATCAGTTATACATATACATATGTTCCCATATCTCTTCCCCCTTGCATCTCCCTCTCTCCCACCCTCCGGTTTTTTTTCAACTTGTGAAAAGGAGCCTTGAAATTTTCCCCAAGTGCCAACCTTTAAAATTTTGGCAACCCCATACTCAAAGAGAACGTACTTGGGCTTTTCTTCTAGCCACAGGGCACGGTCACTGACCTGACAGGCAGTAAAATCCCCTTTGGAATTTGGAGTCAGATGACACAAAGGTCAGAAAGGCAAAGAGCATTGCCACTGGAAGAGCGGAACTTAAACAGATGCTGGGAAGAACCGGGGTTTGTGGCAGGGAGCCATGAAATTCCAAAGGTCACTTCAGCAGAGCCAGGAAGCTGAAAGCAAGAAGTTATCAGTGTGCTAGGACTCACACGGGAAGAATTAGAATCGGACTCCTCTTCCAAAGAGAGTGAAAACTGAGAACAAAATGAAATGGGGGGGAGGAAGTCTGCAGAGTTAGGGGAAAGAAAACAACTGGCATCTCAGGCTGAGGAGAGCCAGCGAATTGAAGCAGGAGCTCCTGGGCCCAAATACTGTTGTCTGGGAGCCGAAGCCTGAATTTGCCTGCTCTGAGCTAAGTGACAAGAGCCTGGGGTCACGGAGGACACCAGGGTACAGAGGAGGCACAGATCAGGGATTGAAAGGCCCCCTCGCTGGGCGATTCCCCTGAGCCCTGCAGGCAGGAAGCAGTCCTGGGTGCCCCCTTACTGCCCCTGTTCCTGGGAAGGGGATTCCAGGCAGCTCTCCTAACTCAGTCCAGCTCCAAAGAGGGAGGTAAAGGAGTGTGGAGAGGAGTGTGGAGAGGTGGGAGGACTGCAGAAGGCAGAGCAGCTGGGAACCCAGGTAGGGGAGCACCGTACTAATAAACAGAGAAGAAAATCGCGAGGCCCACCTGGGTCTGTCTGCCCTTTGGCTCATCTCTTCTGTTTCCAGGAGAGCTTGTGTAAGTTTTAAGGGAGTCAATTACTCAATTTAAATAATATAAACAGCACAGTCCACTTTTTTTTTTTTTTTTTTTTTTGGCCACGCCGAGCAGCTTGCAGGACCTTTATTCCCCGACCAGGTGTCCAGCCCGGCCCCGTCAGTGAAAGCACCGAATTCCAACCACTGGACCACCAGGGAATTCCCCACAGTCCACTCTTATTCTTCCCCCAAATGCTGACACAGTTCCCAAGATGGACACAGGAGCAGGAACTCAGAAAAGCTGCTATGGAGGGCCACAAGCATGCCCAGGCCTACTTCCTCAGAGGAAACAGCCTTTGATTTAGAATGATTGTGCCCAGGCTACTCAGGCAGGCAAAAAATGTTAGCTCTTGGCAATGTGTGCTAAATGGAAGTGTTTATTTACCTGGAGTGTAAACCCGCCCACTACTACAAAGGGTTGGAGGCCCCGGAACTGCAATTTGTGCCTGTCAGTACTCCTGCCCTCAGAGATTAACTGCTGACAGACGTCATGCAGTCTGGGTCTTTCCAAACAAAATCTGAAACCTTCTCTTCTTGGTCTATACCCATGTCCCCAGAAACAGCGGTCACAGGAAGAAACTCTTGGCCAATTCTGTAGATCTGATAAGGCTCTGGCTTTCTTCCTTAAGGTCAAGAGAGGTCTGTACCCTGTCCCCTTTCTGGATCTAGCTCAGCCCTGCTCTTCAGCCCAGAGGTTGTGACACCTGAGCTCTGGTTCCAGTCAAAGCCACAAAGGTAGGGCAGGGCAGGGCAGAGGAATTCTCGTCTGGATGGGCTATGGGTTTTAAAGTGTAACTGGAAGTGGGTATTCCTGTCAAAATGGTAAGTACAGCTGAATGTGGGCTTGGAGGAGGTCCTGAAACCCACTTGGGCTCAGCCCCAGGCAAAAAGCATAAGGATCTACTCCCTCAGAGACTCCGATTCTGTGAGGTCTGGGATCAGTGCAGAAATCGGCAACTTGAAAAAGCATCCTGGACCACACTTCCAGAAACATTGAAACAGAAGCTATGGGACACCTTCACAACTCCTGAAACTCACCCACCTGCAGAGGGCATTTCTCCTGATGGGCTGCCCACACCTACCAGGTACACACTGTTCAACCTGACAGAGCACAGACCTTTCCTACACAATCTGGAGCAATTCTGGTAGACCCCAAAACAGGGACCCTTTCTCTTCTCCCCAATCGCAGCGTGTTTGCTTGTGCAGTTCCCTCCCCCTGCAGCATCAGCCCCTCTATCAAAACCCTACCTTTACTCAGGGTTCAAGTGCCACCTCTTCCAAGAAGCCTTCCTTTATCTTGTCAAACCACAGTAATTCCTCTTTCCTCTAAATGTACACAGTTCCCATTCTCCTTCTGATACCTTGTTTGTTGGCTCATCTTGGTCATTTGTGCACATACCTATTCTCCCTGTTAGGCTGAGTTCCTGGGTATTAGGCAGAGGCTATACATTATACCATCGATACTACCTGTTTTCTTGGACATACATGGCACAAAGGAAAGTAATCCCCTCGAACTTGGAGATAAGAGAAATCAGGTTGCCTCTTCAGTGGATATCTGTTGGTTTTGCCTTCCTGGAACTCATCCACCTCCTTCTGGTAACAGTATTCGTCATTTTACATTCACTCCCAATCCGTGCAGAAACCAGATCTCAGGAGCAGTCGTGTCACCAAGGTCTAGACAATCCATTTAGTCTATCTCCAGATACCATGATTGGTTCAGTGATGGGCACATAACCCAAGCTAGGCCAATGAGATTTAACTGTAGGGGTTTTTATTGATCTACTGAGAAAAAGAGAAGCTCTTTTTCAACCGAACGTAAAAGTCTGAGGATGGGGACTTCCCTGGTGGTCCAGTAGTTAAGACTCCACACTCCCAATGCAGGGGAGGGAACTAGATCCCTGGTCAGGGAACTAGATCCCGCATGCCTCAAACTAAGAGCCCGCGTGCCGCAAGTAAAGATCCCGCACGCAGCAACGAAGATCCCGCACGAGTGCCGCAACTAAGACCTGGTGCAGCCAAAGAAATAAATAAATATTTTTTAAAAACCAGAAACGGGGAGGATGTGTGCCTGCGGTTGCTAGGGACCACTACCTGGCAAGAGCCTCCTTGAAGGTGAAACCAACACGGAGTAGAGTAGAGCAAATGGACTGGGTTGATGACATCGTTTGAACGCTTGGATCCAGAAGTGCCAGAAACTTTGAAATTACATAAACAAACAAATTCTGAATTGGGTTTTCCATTCCTTATAATTAAAAGAACACAGCCTAATGCACCATTTGAAATTTCAATCAGTATAAGCCACACACTCCAGGTGAATGTGATTAGACATCTTCCTGTCGAAAGATGGTGGAAGAATTTGACTCTAGTCCCAACTTCAACGAAGGAAACGTGCATATTTCTACCGAGTTGAGACTAGAGTGTCATGGTGATTTAGTAAGAGGTAGAAACATAATGAGTTATAGAGTGGCCTGAACTGTACCCTGTCGTGTGAACAGAAGCAAGGCAGCAGCCTGGAGCACGGGGTCCAGAAGTCAGAAATCCGCATTGCCCATCTAAGCTCAGATAAGGAGAAAACGTGCCCTGGCTTACAGACTCAAGTGCTTCTGGCAGACCTATACCTGTTGTGGATGAGCCAACCACAGCCTCTAGTTCAAATTTCAATATTCAGCAAACAACTTTGTGATGATAACTTCCCCTTGAAACAGTGCCCAGGGAGAAAATATGTTTATCCCATCAATACCAAAGCTGCACATGGTTTGAGATCTCACTGTAAACAAATACACTGACTTTCTGGTTTCATACCCCAGGCTCCCTAAGCTTGGTTAATTTGAGCTTTCCTCTTGTGCTGTGAGGACAAAAATTTCTGGCCCAGGAAACTGTTGGTCAGATCTCAGATAATGTTGAGTTCATCCTGTGAGTTCTCTTTGTACACAGGTTCTAGCGCCTGCAATTTATTTTAAAACATATGAGCATTTACAACGTGATATTACATGTGTGTTTCTTAGGTTAAGCCAAAACCCTGGGACTAATCAAGAAAGCACAGTGAAGCAGAAGGCAGCTAGCATTTCATCAGAAAGTGTCATGTTCTAGAGCCAGTCTCTGCATTATCACACCTCAACCAACAACCGATAGGTTTCCAATAAGTATACTTAATGTCAGAGGTGGGTTTTTATTGGGAAGGTAGTGACATTTTCATGCATATGACTGATGTTAGAAATGGGCCTTCAGTTGTGAAATTAAAGGAATTCAAGGTAGGTAGAGTGGTTAGAAAATACTGTAAAGGTAATCCCTATCCTTACACAAACAAGGTGTAAAAATCTGGTGAGGCCTGAGCCCAAATCTTTAGTGATAGTGCCTGAGGCTTGCCAGCTAACCAGTTCCATGACAAGCCATTGATTTATAAGAATTTCTGATTGTCTGATGCCCACTAGAAGCCATAGAAGCCTTCCTGGAACAAACCTTTCTTGTGGAGCTGGTGGAAGCACCTCAAAGGGCTGAGATCTCAGACTTAAGCTCCCAGAACAGTTGTATGAACTATGTTGTGCCTGCTGACTAGTAAATATTTATCTAATAATGTCTGTATATGTGGCAGGACTTGGTCTGAAACTTGCTTTCATTATAATCTGCTAGTGAAGTATGGGGAAATAGCCAATTTTTACCTTCCTTAAAACTTCTTTGGGTGCTACCATTCTCTACCAACAAGAACCTAAAAGTTTTCTTGACCTAAGTGTCTCATTTCAGATCTCACTACCAAGCTAAAATATCCACTCCGCACCATGATGACAATACCCGAGTCCTTTCACATTGCAAGTTAATGGCTGGTACATAGAAAGGCCCTTAGCAAAAACTGACTAATACATTTGATGAGTAAATAAATGAATAGATGATGTAAGTGAATGAATGGATGGAATTGGAAAGCAGTACAATGATCATTGCAGGTTCTGAGGCCCTACTGTCCAACTTCCTTTGTAAAACTTTCCCCTCCTAATTGGCTTCCCACCATTATAAACTAATGAATATTACCCTTTGGGTTAGATCATCTTAAATCTCCTAGGATATAAATTCTTTGAAGGCAGAAATTATGTATTTTTATATTCTGTAAAAAATCCAATGTGCCATTTTTATATTCTATTATAGAATATTTCTGAATATTTCTGTAATGTTATGTACAGTTATCCCTTGATATCCATGGAGAATTGGTTCCAGAACCCCGCCTCGGATCCAAATCTACAGATGCTTAAGTCTCCTATATAAAATAGTGTAGTATTTGCATATAGCACACATCCTCTATACTTTCAATCATCCCTAGATTACTTGTAATACCTAATACAATGTAAATGCTATGTAAATAGTTCTAAATACAATGTAAATATTATGTAAATAGTTGCCAACTCATGTAAATTTAAGTTTGCTTTTTGGAACTTTCTGGAATTTTTCTTCTAGTATTTTTGATCTGCCATGAGTTTCGCAGAGGGCTGACTCTATCAAAGAATATTTCTATAGTATTCTATAAAACCCAATGTGCCAAACAGGATGTGTTTCATGAGGATTAACTGCTGATGATGTAAACCTAATAATGATAATAATAAAACTAGCTAATAATATTAAGCATCTACTCAACGCCAGGCTATCCAAGTGCTTTGTAAGTGCTAGGTCAATGTTTCACACAATATCCCCATAAAAGTGGCATTATTATTTCCATTTGACCATTGAAAATTCCAAGAAGTTATATTACTTGCCCAAGGTCACATGGCTCGTACATTCCAGGGCCTGTGTAACCACAAGCCTGTGCCCTGGTCATTATGATTATGGAATCTCTGGCTATGGGATGGTCACCAGAACAGCTGGTCCAGACTCTAGATCAACTGCCGTACTCTGTCTTAAGGAGTTACTCAGTCCCTGCCCCAATTCTCTGAGGATTTAAAGTTCCTGCCTATTCCTCTCCCTTCCTTAGAGAGTTCAGATTTCTCATGAAGAGCAGCATTCATAGATTCTACCAGGACTCCTGTCTGCGTGATCTTTAAGTGTTGACAATTTTGGGATCCCTCAGGACCCCAAGGTTCAAAGAGAAGGTCTGTTGTCCTCTCGTAAAAGAGCCAGCCTTACCTCAAAGACTAATGGCTTTTTTTTTTTTTCTCCTGGATTGCTGGGAACTGGTTTGGAGAGCAAACAATGCCATGCTTTCTGAAGAGCGTTCCATAGGAAACAGATGTTCAAATTCAGCTTGGGTTCGTGTTCTTTTGTGGTGGATAATTTCTTGGCTCACCTCTCTGCCTGAGGCACTGCTACCCAGCTGATGGTTGGTGGGGACTGAGTCCCCACAAAGCAAAGGAGGACAACAGCCTTCTGAGCAGGGCGTGTGAGGAAACCACCTCTGGCTTCCCCAGGCAGCGGGCAGAGGTCCTCGGGAGAAGCCGGCCTCGACCATCGGGGTGCCATTGGCTGCCAGGCGTGCTGGTGGAGAGCCCCGAGCCTCGCACCAGGACTTTCAGCAGCAGGCTGGCAGGCCCACTGCACAGCCGTGACCTGAGACTGTGCGCAACCCGGCTCAGACTCTGGGGCCTCTAGGAGGAAGGAAATTGGATGGGCAAGACACTCCCAGTGTTTCAGAACTGGGATGAGAAGCTCTCTTCCTAATTGATTGGAAACTGTAGAAGATAAGCTGCATTTCCTCCCATCTGCCAGCTGACCCAGGAAGCCCTCCTGTTTCCAGCAGCCACTTTTAGCTGCACTTTGACTGACGAACACACATCTCTCTCCCAACTTACCACGAGGTCAACCTTTTTAACTCTCGTTCAGAATTATGTGGAGAAGGGAATAATGTCAGGGGCTGGGAGGGTCATGGCAAAGGGGACTATGTTTCATCAGGGTTTGTTTCTTTGCTTTTTTTTCTTTTTTGAAGTTGATTGATTTCCTACGTTGCATTTAAACAAACTGCCAATAGACTTTTGAACTCCATATATGAACTTTCTAGCTATATCCATTAACTGTCCATCTTATTGAACAAAAAAAACCTTTGGCACTACCCTCAAATCTCCAACTCTCATTTGAACTATCAGAACCAATTATAAGTCTCAATCCAGAAAAATCCTTTAAGACTTAAGAAATGATCAAAGCTTAACACTTATATAGTGCTAGGCACAGAAATTTACAAAATAACTCATTTAATCTTTACAAAAACCCTATTGTCCTGATTTTACAGAAGAAACAGAGGCACAGAGAAGTTAAGGGATTTGCCCAAATTCACACAGCTGATAAGTGAAAGAGCGGAGTTTCAAACCCTAGCAGCCAGGCTGCAGAATCCAGGCTCTAAAATATCAATACTATACTCCATTTCTTGTTATGCTTCAGTTATTTGTGTTTTAAAGAATTTCTCAGTTTTGTCTAAGTTGTCAAATGTGTTGGCATAAATGCTCTAAGTTTGAAGTGATATCCCCTCTTTCATTTCTAATACTGGTCACTTGTGTTCTCTCCTCAGTCCAGCTAGAGGTTTATCAACTGTATTGATCCTTCAAATAAACCAGCATTTGTCTGGGCCTTCCCTGGGGGTGCAGTGGTTAAGAATCCACCTGCCAATGCAGGGGACACAGGTTCAAGCCCTGGTTCAGGAAGATCCCACATACTGCGGAACAACTAAGCCCGTGCGCCACAACTACTGAGCCCGCACTCCACAACTACTGAAGCCCGTGCGCCTAGAGCCCGTGCTCTGCAGCAAGAGAAGCCACCACAATGAGAAGCCCATGCACCGCAACAAAGAGTAGCCCCCGCTCGCTGCAACTAGAGGAAACCCATGCACAGCAACAAAGACCCAACACAGCCAAAAAAAAAAAAAAACAAAACAGCATTTGTTTTACTTGATTTTTCTATTTTTGCCCAATTTTTGTGTCATTGATTTCTGCTCTTTATTATTTCCTACCTTCTACTTAACTTTGAGTTTAATTTAATCTTCTTTTTTATCTTAAGTGGAATTCTTAGATGTTGATTTTAGAATTTTTCTTTGTGTCTAATAATATCAGCATTATAAATTTCCCTCTAAGCACTGCTTTAACTGAATCCCACAAATTCTAATATTTTGTACTTTCATAATCATTCAACTAGAGAGATTTCCTAACTTCTCTTATAATTTCTTCTTTGTCCCATGGGTTGCTTAGCAATGTCTTCTTTAATTTCCAAATATTTGGAGATTTTACAGATATACTTCTCTCATTTATCATCAAAAAACATACTCATTTTTAACTTATTGAGACATTTTACAACCTAGCATATGGTTTCTCGGTGAATATTCTATGTGTACTTAAAAAGAATATGTATTCTGCCACTGTTGGGTATAGTGTTTCATCTATGCCAATTAGGTCATGTTGATAGTGTTTTCAAGTCTATATCATTACCCATTGTTTATCTACTTATTTTATCAATTATTGAGAGAGGAGTATTAAAATCTCTAACTATAATTGTGTTTGTCTATTTCTCGTTTTAATCCTGTCAGTTTTTACTTCATATATTTTGAAGCTCTTGTTACTAAGTGCATAAACATTTAGGACTGTTATGGCTTCATAATGAAGTCGCCTTTTATAATTATGAAATGTCCCTCTGTCTTTGATAATGGTCCTTGTCCTGAAGTTCAAATATAACCTTAATATAGCCTTATTTTGATTAATATTTGCATGGTATATTTTATTTCATTCTTTTATTTTTAAACTTCGTCCTTATATTTAGAGTGTATTTCTTTTAGACAGCCTATATGAATCTTGTCCTCTTCCAGTATAACAATGTCTGCTTTTAGTTGATGTGTTTAGTTCATTTATATTTAATGCAGTTGTTGATATTGTTGGATTATTTACATCAACCATCTTGCTATTTGTTTCCAATTAATCCCATCTCTTCTTTGTTCATTTTTTTCAAGTTTCCTGCCTTCTTTTAAATTGAGTATTTTTAGCATGTCATTTAATCTTCTCTTTTAGTTTATACTCACTTCTTTAATAATGATTGCTATAGGGTTTACAGTATGCATCTTTACCTTATCACAGTTTACCTTCAAATAAAATTGTACTGCTGCATAAAGTTAGACCTTATAACAGTCTCCTTCCATTCCCCCTTCTCTTGTTAAAACTTTTACTTGTATATGTTATTGATCCCAAATATATTGATATTACTTTTGTTTTAAATACTCAATTATTTTTGAAAAAAATTTTACTGAAAAAATTTTACCCGCATATTTACGATTTTCAATGATCTTTATTCCTTTGTGTAGAGCTGGTATTTTTTCCTCATAAACTAAAGAAATTCCTTTTCTATTTCCTGTAGTGTAGGCAATAATTACTTTCTAATAATTAGCTGTTGTTTATTTTAATCATTAGATCAAAATCATTAAATTTAATCATTAAATTAAAATCATTAATTTAATTTAATGATTAAATTATTCAATCATTAAATTAAAATCATTATTTTAATCATATTATAATGCAAGCAAGAATTATTTTCTAGTAATTAGCCTTTATTTGTCTAAAAAACCTTTGTTTCATCTGCATTTTAAAAGGTTATGTTTATTGCATATTAGAGTTCTAAGATAATATATTCTTTCTTTCTATGCTCCTCTGTGTCTTCTAGCTTAACATTATTTCTGATGTGAAATCAGTGGAAAATCTTATCTTTGTTCCCCTGAATGTAATGTGACTTTCTTTCTCTGGCTGTTTTAACACATGCACTTTATCACTGGTTTTCAGAAAATTGATTAAAATAAATCTTGATTTGGTTCTTTGTATTTATCCCGTTTGGGGTTTGCTAAGCTTATTGCATCTCTTGGTAAATATATATTTTTAAAATCAAATCTGGAATTTCAGCCATTATTTCTTCAAATATCTCTTCCACACTCAATTTACATGTGTTAGATTGCTTGATATTTACCCACAGGCCACTGGGGCTCTATGTATGTATGTATGTATTTTCTCTCTCTTTTTCTTTCCGAGCTTCAGTTTGAACTTTTTTTTTTTTTTTTGGCTATATCTTCAACTCCTTTTTTTTCTTCTGTTGTGTGCAACCATCTGCTAAGCCCATCCAGTGAATTATGCATTTCTGATTTTTAGGTCTAGAAGTTACATTTGGTTCTTTCATTATAATTTTCCACATTTCTCATTGTGTTCATTGAGTTTTTCTTTAAATCCTTAAGCATATTTACAATAGCTCTCTCAAAGTCCTTGTCTGCTAATTTCATCATTTCTGTCATTTATGTATCTGTTTCTACTGACTTTTTTTTCCTGGCTAAGGATCATATTTTCATGTTTTCCCACATGCCTGGTAATCTTTTTACCAGAGTCTGGACATTGTGAGTGTCATGTTGCTGAGTGTCTGGATTTTTGTTGTTTTCCCTTGAAAGGTGCTGGCTGAGCTTTTTTCTTGTAAGCAGTTAATTTAGTTGGGGATCAGCTTGGTCTTTTTGAAGTTTATTTTCAAGCTTTTCTTGGGAGGGTCTAAAGTATCCTTTATTTTAGAACTACTTTAGCCTTACTCCTAAGGTGTGGCATTTCTGGAGCCTACTGAATTCTGGCTAATTGGAAATAGAATGTCTCTCAAACCTCTGCAAGCTCTAGTTATTGTTCAGTTTGCAAGCTTGGTAGATTTTCTTTCTCTGGTAATAGTTCTATGTGCCCAGCTTATGGAGTCTCACCTTACACATATACAGCCTAATATTTGGCCAAAGACTTAAGGGGATCCTATGAACACTTATACAGCCCTTTTTCTGTAAACCTTCTTTTGGTTTGGGAACTTGCCCCACAAATTCCAGTTGCCTCAACTGCCACAAACTCTGATCTGTATCTGTCTCCTCATTTCAGTGAGGCTGCCATGTTCTGCTTGCAACTTCTCTCCCTACTATAGAAAGACTGGGAAATTAGAGGGCTCACCAAATTTGTTTTCTTTCTCTCAGGAATCAAAGTTCTGTGTACCTGTTGTTCAAAGTCTGAAGATGGTTGTTTTATATATTTTGTCCAGTTTTCTAGTTACATATTTATTGCAGGGAAACTAACCAACTACCAGTTATGCTATTGTGACCACAGCAGAAGTCAAACTTAGGTTTTATGAAAATAACATTTACTGAAGCTCACTCTCCATTAGATATCATGTGAGAATCTTTATCTGCACTGTTTTATTTAATCTTCACGTAAACCCCATAAAGTAGGTAAATTTTTTTCTTATTACAGACATAAAACTGAGGCTTAGGAAGGCAAAGAAACTTGCCCCAGGTCATGTAGCCAGTAAGTTACAAACCAGTACTAAGACCTGCCGGGCTCTCTGCCCTTCTTTTAAAAGTCTCTCCTCCCTTTTAACATTGAATTATTACTTTTGCCAATTATAAAAGTATTACAGGCTTATTAAATGGATGTTTGAAAATATAAAGAAATATAAAAGGAAAAATCTACAGTTTCTATATTTGCACCATCCAGTGACAGCCACCGTTAACATTACATAAATATTTTTTCAATATATAAAATGAACAGAAAGGTTAGTTTTTTTTTTTACAAAACTAGAATCCTATGGAATCCTACCATACATCAATACATACATCCTACCATACATCAATACATACATCCTACCATACATCAATAAATTGCCTTTTCCATTTAATAATACCTTATAAGCATTTTCCATTAGATGTAAACATTCTTTGAGAACAAGAGTTTTTAGTTTCTATTATCACAAATTTCAATCGTAATCCAAGGTATAGAGAATACCATAATTAACCCTCATGTGCATATAACTCTCACTTAACTGTAAAATTATTAACATTTTTCAATCTTTGAATATAATTTTTAATGGCTCATATTCTAACACACAGATGTAGCATTGTTAATTTAACCAATTCTGTTGTTGAACATTTGTGTTGTTTCTCATTATTGTAAATAACACTGCAAAGATCTTTCTGAATAAGCCTTTGTGCAAATATAAGATTACATCCTCAGGATAAATTCCTGAAAATAAAATTATTTGATTAAAGACGATGAACATTTCAAGGCTTTTGAAACATGTTCCCAAAATACATACTAGAAAGTTTGTATTAATTTACCTTACTCCTTCCCAATAACAGTTTCTGAGTGCTATTTCACCACATTCTCAAATAACTAAATATTAATCTTTAAACATGTATTTGCCTGTTGGACAGGTTGATTGACATGCTGTTATCTCTCTCTACAATCACCAATCCCCATCCTTCAAATTAGCTACAGAGAGACTGCCTCTCATATCAGTCAGAATTTACTCGGAGCAAAACATCAAAATAAGACTAGAGAACAAACACCATTGTTTGTTCCACATATTTTTCCTATCAAAAAATACACCCTGCCTGGGACTTCCCTGGTGGCGCACTGGTTAAGAATCCGCCTGCCAATGCGGGGGACACGGGTTCGAGCCCTGGTCTGGGAAGATCCCACATGCCGCGGAGCAACTAAGCCCGTGCACCACAACTACTGAGCCAGCGCTCTAGAGCCCGCGAGCCACAACTACTGAGCCCGTGTGCCACAACTACTGAAGCCTGTGCGCCCTAGAGCCCGTGCTCCACAACAAGAGAAGCCACTGCAATGAGAAGCCCACGCACTGCAACGAAGAGTAGCCCCCGCTCCCCGCAACTAGAGAAAGACCGCGCGCAGCAACAAAGACCCAACACAGCCAAAAATAAATAAATAAATAAATTTATTAAAAAACAAAACTACAAAAAAAAAACACCCTGTCTTTGCGCCGCCATGAGTCCTCGGAGGAGGCCAGTCGGCCGCAGCCGTGGCGCCCAGCCGGAACGGTATGATCCTGAAGCCCCACTCCCACAAGGACTGGCAGGGGCGCGTGGCCACGTGGTTCAACCAGCCTGTCCGCAGACGCAAGGGCCGGCAGGTCAAGGCACGCCTCATCACCCCGCGCCCCGCGTCTGGCCTCCTCCAGCCGGTGGTGAGATGCCCCACGGTCAGGTACCACACCAAGGTGGGCGCCAGCAGGGGCTTCAGCCTGCAGGAGCTGAGGGTGGCTGGCATCCACAAGAAGGTGGCCCGTACCATTGGGATCTCAGTGGACCCGAGGCGGCGGAACAACGGCACGGAGTCCCTGCCGGCCAACGTGCAGCGGCGCAAGGAGTACCGCTCCGAGCTCACCCTCTTCCCCAGGAAGCCCTCGGCCCCCAAGAAGGGAGACAGCACTGCTGAAGAGCTCAAACTGGCCACCCAGCTGATGGGACCAGTCATGCCCATACGAAACGTCTACAAGGAGGAGAAAGCCAGAGTCATCACAGAGGAGCAAAAGAACTTCAAGGTGGTCGCCAGTCTCCACATGGCCTGCGCCATCGCCTGGCTCTTTGGCATCCCGGCAAAAAGGGCCAAGGAAGCTGCAGAACAGGATGTTGAAAAGAAAAAATAAAGTGCTGTTGGCAAATTGTGATTTACAAAACAAAAAACAGGCCTTTCCTGGTGGCGCAGTGGTTACGAATCCGCCTGCCAACGCAGGGGACACGGGTTCGAGCCCTGGTCCAGGAAGATCCCACATGCCGTGGAGCAACTAAGCCCGTGCGCCACAACTACTGAGCCTGCGCTCTAGAGCCCGCAAGCCACAACTACTGAGCCCGCGTGCCACAACTACTGAAGCCCGCGCACCCTAGAGCCCGTGCTCCACAATAAGAGAAGCCACCGCAATGAGAAGCCTGCACACTGCAACAAAGAGTAGCCCCCGCTCACCGCAACTAGAGAAAGCCCGCGCGCAGCAATGAAGACCCAACACAGCCAAAAATAAAATAAAATAAAAAATAAAATAAAATAAAATAAATTTAAACAAAAAAACAAAAAACACCCTACTTATCCCATATATGTTGTCCTGGCGCCTAACATTTGTACCCACTTAGAAAGGCAGGAATTCCGTATTTTGGCAGCAATGGAGGACAGATGATGGTCCTGGCAAAGGTGGCACCAGCCACCTGTCTGGGACTAGACCAAAGCTAACACTGGCTAACACTGTGCCCAGACGTGCATGTGCCTTCCTGTTCTCTCCGCTTGCACCCAGACTTACAAATCAAATCTCCAGAAGTTGGCTCCAACACAGTTTACAAACATGTTTCAATGGGCAGAGAGAGGTTCAGGACAAAAGGATGGCTTATGTGAGAGAACCATTCTGTGAGAACTGAGATCCCCTCAAATCACTTCCCCCCCTCCTCTCTGGCCTTGGCACTCAAGCAGAAGATCTGAAAAGACGCCAGGATAGTCCCAGCATTGGAAACTGGCTCTGGACAATAAAGGGACAGGAAAAGCTACAGAAACTAGTCTAAAATATGCAGCTAGGGCATGTGAATTTCAATACATAAACTTACATTCTCATTAGAGAGTAAGCTTCATAAGGACTGAATTTTGTCTTTTTGGTTCAGAGATTTATCCCAAAGGTAAGGAATAATGCCTGACACATTGTAGGCACTCAATAAATATTTGTTGAGTGGATTCATTAAATGTGGATTCATTAAATGGAAAGAAAGAATTGGGAAAACCATATTCAACAGTTATGTATTAAACACTATATATTGAGACAGGAAGGGGGCAGGGCACATTTAAAAGAATGACAGAGCCATTGAGGACACAACATAAACTGGTTAGAAACAACCAGTCCAAGATGGTGGACAAGTCAACTTCCATTAGACCTTGAGCCCCTTTTATGCACATTGTAATACATCAGCATGCTAAATGACACACCCACAGGCGCCATGACAGTTCTGAGGCTGACCATAAAAAGCCAAAAAGTGGGAAGTGACCCAATTCCTGGAAATCTCCGCCCCTTCTCTGAAATAGTTGGAATAATCTTCCCACTCATTAGCCTATGAAATTACCCAGCCCATAAAAACTAATCACCCATATCTCAGGGCCACTCTCACTTTCTGAGATGGCCCATACTCTATGGAGTGGTAGCTCCTTGAATAAATCTGCTTTCACTCTACTTCGGCTCGCTCTTGAATTCCTTCGTGTATGAAGCCAAGAGCCCTCACCTGGCAGCCATCGCAGGGACTCGCCTGAGACCTGGGACGTGACCATCCTCTCGCGCCCCACTCTTCCTGCACCAATATCACTGAGTTAGGAGCTAAGCAGAAACTCAAGGAAGGATTAAAACAGAAACCTTCCTTCTGAAGAAGCTGATATACACAAAATAAAAAGCTGAACCCTCAGGAATGGCACAGACAGCAAGTATTCTTGGAGTTCAGAGGAGGGAGAAATACTTCTTTCTTAAATGATGGGGGAAGGCCATAGAAAGGAGGTCAATTTGGGGCCAGGTCTTGAAGGATGGTATATTAGTTTCCTAGAGCTGCTGTAACAAATTACCACAAACTGGGAGACTTGGAACAACAGAAAATTTATTTCTCTCACAGTTCTGGACTCCAGAACTCTGAAAGAGAGTCCTTCCTTGTCCCTTCCTGGTGCTGGGGGCTCCTTGGCTGTGGCAGCTAACTTCAATCTCTGCCTCTGTCTTTCCATGGCCTTCTCCCCTATGTTACTCTGTGTCTTTTTCTGTCTTTTGTAAGGACACTCTCATTGGATTTAGGGCCCACCCTAATCCAGTATGATCTCATTTCAAGCCTTATCTTAATTACATCTGCGAAGACCCCATTTCCAAATAAGGTCACATCCCGAGGTTCCATAACCTGAATTTTTGAGTGACACTATTCAACCCACTACAAATGAGTAGAATAATAGTCATGACAGGGACTTCCCTGGCAGTCGAATAGTTAAGATTCTGCACTTCCAGTGCAGGAGGCATGGGTTTGATCCCTGGTCGGGGAACTAAGATCCCACAAGCTGCATGGCATGGCCAGAAAAAAAAAAAAAAAAAAAAAATAGTAATGACAGAAACCCTCCTCCCAAACTCAGAGGGTGTTTGAGACCAGGTTTCCCCAAAACCAATAGGCAGCCAAAGCCGCAAAATTTTCCAAAGCCCGGCTAGAGAGCAACCCTAATGAATACACAGGAAAATAGAAAACTTCAAATTGTAGGGTTCCCAATAGACATGTAATCTTCTGAACTGAATTTCCAAAAACTTAAAACAATTTAAAATGCACATGTAATGCATAAAATTGTAATTGAGCAGGACCCCATGGGGCCTTCCCAGAACAGACTCTCCTGCCCCCCACGTCCTCCGCCTGCCTCTTGTCTGTAGAAAAACTGTAGCCTCCTAGGCCTTCCCTGAGTTCCAAAGAGTAAATTTAATCAGAGTGAGAAAATGCAGAAAGAATGAAAAACAGTCAAGCAAGACAAAATAATAATAGTTTAGCCATTAAACAAAGTCAAGGACCTTTAGTTCCTCTTCAAGGGCTATAGATAATCTTCTGAGCCATGTCCTTTCAGCTGTTTTGCAGATACTAAAACCCCCGCCAGGTGGAAGAAATTAACTGTATGCCGCCCACAAGCCTGTAGACCCCAGACTGGTTGGAACCAGAAGGTTGATGATGTTGCCTCCCGATGACGTCACCACCAACCAATCAAAAGAATATCCACGAGCTGATCACACACCTCACAACCCCCCTCCCTCACCTTGTCTTTAAAAACCTTTCCCTGGGGCTTCCCTGGTGGCGCAGTGGTTGAAAGTCTGCCTGCCAATGCAGGGGACACGGGTTCGAGCCCTGGTCTAGGAAGATCCCACATGCCGCGGAGCAACTAGGCTCGTGAGCCACAATTACTGAGCCTGCGCGTCTGGAGCCTGTGCTCTGCAACAAGAGAGGCCGCGATAATGAGAGGCCCGTGCACCGCGATGAAGAGTGGCCCCCGCTTGCCACAACTAGAGAAAGCCCTCGCACAGAAACGAAGACCCAACACAGCCAAAAATAAATAAATAAACCCAAAGTTAAAAAAAAAAAAAAAAAAAACACTTATAAAAAAAAAAAAAACCTTTCCCTGAAAGCGTTGGGGAGTGCCAGTCTTTTAAGCATTAGCTGCCCTGGACTCCTTGCTTGATGCCCTGCAATAAACACTTCACTTTCCTTCATCACAACCGGTGTCTTGGCTTTACTGCATGCAGGCAAGCGGACCCAAGTTTGGTTCGGTAACAAAATGAGAAATTTTGCTTCGAAATTATACATGAGCTTGAAATGAGCTACTTACTATTTAGAAAGATCAAACAATTAAAAGCATGAAGTCTGGGTTAGATTCCTGATTTCTCAACTTACTTGCCCTGCAATTTGAGGCCTGTTACTGCCCTTCTCCAGGTCTCGTTTTCCTCATCAGTAAATTAAGGATAATAATATTACCTGTCTTCTGGGGTTGTGCAAAAAAAACCCTCAGTTTTCCTCTTGTGTTTCTCCTTTAGTCTCACACTACTGCCACACTCAGAACACTTCTGATACCAGAGGTGTGTGGGTTTTTTCCCACACCAACTAATTCTCTGTGACACCAGCTGTGTGTCTTACAATTTAACTCAGTTCTGATACTGTCTGCCTGGAGAGAGCATCAAATCCCACAGGTCAAGGGCTCAGTCCTACAAGACTGTTCCCACTCCACTTCAGAGGCCAATCACAAGTTCAGGTTTTCACCTGTGCTTCTGACTGATGCGCTATACACGACCCTTTCCTTCCTCAGAATCAATTAATTTGCTACAGCAGCTCAGAGAACTCAGGAAAATAGTTCACTTACTGTTTACCAGTATATTATAAAAAGATATGATAAAGGATACAGATGAACACTCAGATGGAAGAGATGCACAGGGCAAGCTATGTGGCTTCCATGCCCTCTCCGGGTGTGCCCTTCCCCCAGCACCATCATGTGTTCACCAACCCGGAAACTCTCAGAACCCCGTCCTTTGGGGATTTTTATGGCGGCTTCATCACGTAGGCATGATTGATCATCAGCCCATTTCCAGCCCCTCTTCCCTCTCTGGAGAATGGAGGGTAGGGCTGAAAATTCCAAGCTTCTAATCATGGTTTGATCTTGCTGGTGACCAGCCCCCATGCAGGAGCCCACCCAGAGTCACCTCACTAAAACAAAAGACACAGCTATCACCCAGGAAATTCCAAGGGATTTAGGAACCGGGGTTAAAGACCATATGTTAGAACGGAAGATACTCCTAGTGCTCTTATCACGTAGGAGATGTCAATGGCTTTAGGAGCTCTGTGCCAGGAACCACGGACAGAGACCAGTATATATATTTTCTAACATCTCACAGGTCAGAATAAAGATGAAAAGAGATAATGCATGTAGAGTGCCTTGCCTAGGACCTGGTATGTGGAAACTGCTCAATAAATGTCAACTCATTGTCTTAAGATGCTGTTAACAGTGGAGAATGAATTTGATGAGGGGATGGAGAGAGTTATGAAGCTAAAGCCTAAGAGGATGTTATAAGACCCAAGCAAGAGATTGTTTACATTTTTAAAAATTAATTAATTTATCTATTTTATTTTTGGCTCCGTTGGGTCTTCGTTGCTGCGCGTGGACTTTCTCTAGTTCTGGCGAGCAGGGGCTACTCTTCGTTGAGGCACACGGTCTTCTCATTGCAGTGGCTTCTCTTGTTGCAGAGCACGGGCTCTAGGCGCGCAGGCTCAGTCGTTGTGGCTCGCGGGCTCTAGAACGCAGGCTCAGTAGTTGTGCACGGACTTAGTTGCTCTGTGGCACAACTAAGGGATCTTCCTGGACCAGGGCTCGAAACCGTGTCCCCCGCATTGGCAGGCAGATTCTTAACCACTGTGCCACCAGGGAAGTCCCAAGATTGTTTACATTTAAGAAGAAAAAATAATGTATGTTTTCCAAGGCCTGGCCTATATTCCTACTAACTGCAATAGCGAGAGTGGCAGTTTTCAGAATGTATAATAGTTTGGGGACATCTGGGAATCCCCTAAACTTTTTGAGGGAGTCATTGAAGCCTTCTTCACTCTCGTTCCCTCATGAGGGTGCTATGGCATTTCCTAGAGGCTTCCTGACATGTGATGTCACACCTGACAGAAGCAGATATGAGCATCCAACTGTCTATCTTTTTTTTTTTTGGCCTCGCCGAGCAGCTTGTGGGAACTTAGTTCCCAGACCAGGGACCAAACCCGGGCCCCCGGCAGTGGAAGCGCGGAGTCCTAACCACTGGAACACCAGGGAATTCCCCCAGCTGTCTTTTATTAAGCCAGACTAATGATACTTGCAAAAAATGTAAAACAATGGCACTTCTATCGCTGAATTTTTTGGAAAAATGTTTGTCAACATATACATTTATTATTGTTATTTTAAAGTGAATAAAGAAATTAAAACGTTAAAGATTTCTGCTTTAAATCCAGGCACAGTAAATTTCAGTAGATATAATCCAGATAAACAAAAGCTCTTGAATTCTCAATAATTTTTTAATAGTGCAAAGAGTCCTAAAACCAAAAAGTTGGAGAACCTGTGGTCTAGAGGAGCACATGATATGCCGCAGGGCCAAGTAGTTTGGCATCATACCAGGTAATCACTGGATAGAAGTGGGCTCTACATTTACTTTCAGAGATTATTATATCATTGGCACAACTTTTAGGAGTTTTATGGGGAAAGCAATATGGAATCCAAGTTTCCATAATATATCCATTTCATTTGCTTCTGAGCAATTGTTCCGATTAGGGCAGAGCTCCATTCGTTGCAAAAATCAGCGATCCACTCAGGACAAATGGGAACACGAAGTTCACCGCTGAAAACTCAGACTGTGACATCTATTTGTGCTCTCAGTTTCCAGCTTAAACTCCCCTTATTTCACATCCTTTCTTACTTCATTCATCTTGGAATTGCCAATTTTATTTGCAATAAATTGAAAACTACTCAAGCCTTTACTCAGAAGTTAGATCACACCTTTGCTTTTTGTTGTCCTTGTTATGTTTCCAGAACTCCTGACATTTCTTTCCATGATATAAAGGGTCATATTTTATACCATGTGACCCCATCCTAACTGGCCACAGCAGACTGAACTGGAATTGGATACTTAATCCAGAAATAGCCAGTTGTGGCTTATCTATGATGTGTGTTCTCTGCTAGTCTGGCTTCCCTGTCCTATTTTTTTTTAAATCATCTAGAAGCATGCTCAGACTTCTCTGATTAAAAAACAAAACAAAACAAAACAAAAAAACACAAGGAGCTGGTTAAAAAGACAGATTCTCAGGCCTTTGCCTTGGAGATTCTGATTCAGGAGTTTGGATGGGGGCCCGTGAATGAATTTGTTTAACAAGGTTCCACGTGTGTCTTATCAGGGCAGTTTGCAGAACAAGTGCCTGTTTTATAAAGGCATTGGGAAGTCCCAGGGATTTTCAATCTTCAGTGACCATACCAGCTACTTGGATCCACCGCAGAGATGCTGACTAAGTAGATCTGTCCTGGGGCCCAGGAATGAGCATTTTACTCCCTCACATGTCTGATGTGAACACTCAACTCTGAGAATGGCCAAGAGTGAGATCATTTCATCAGATTATTTTGCTTCTGCAATTCCCTACCATGAAAGAATGAAATTTTTTTTTTTGAATGAAAGGTAAATAATGGAGTGAGGACAATTTTGGAACAGACTGCCCTATCCCTGCTACAGGGGAAGGTTGAGCAGGGTGAAGGGTCCGGGGGAATTTAAGTACAGTTCTGGGATGTTTAGGGCCTGAGCCTGGGGTAGGGGTGAGGCAGGAGGGGCACAGAGAATCTCCATTCCTTCCCTCCTTCATGGCAGCTGCTCCATCCAAACTCTACCAAACACCAGCACCGACCCTGACACTGAACATGTGCCTGACAATTAGAACTGGTTGGAACAGTCACGCGACATTGTAAATGCCTTTGTAAACTGCAACACAGACTGTCTTGGTGAAGATAACGAATTACACCCTGAAGCTTCCCATCCCTGGAATCTCATTAGTAGCAGCACGAAGGCCACCCAGCCAGAAATCAGGATACCAGTTCTCAGAGAAGTACTTATCTTTACCATCAGACAATCACATTCACTTATTTTCTGAGAAGGTCCAATTACACTTTGCTTGTTCTCCTTCCTGGAAAGAACCTAATCACTCGCACCAGCTTGATTTGGTGCCATAGGCATTTGTTTCTCCTACTGGAAAAGTATTCTCTGGTCACCTCTCAGGATTCACAATGAATCTCTACCTCTTGGTTTCTCTCGGTCCCAGTCACTTCCTCTTGGATGTGGACCCAGAGGCTCCACGAGACAAGCTTTGTTTTTCTCGGTAGCAATCTATCCCCATCTATCAAACTGTATATTGGCCTATTTATTTTGTTTTCTTCCTTCCTCCACACGAATGTAGGTTCCATATGAGGGCATAGTTTTGGTCTGTTTTGTTCTCTGGGCCTAAAACAGTGCCTGGTTCTTAGTAGACCTTTAGTAAGTATTTGTTGAAGGGATAAATAAACGGGTTTGGGGCTTTCCTGGTGGCGCAGTGGTTAAGAATCTGCCTGCCAATGCAGGGGACACGGGTTCGAGCCCTGGTCGGGGAAGATCCCACATGCCGCGGAGAAACGAAGCCCGTGCGCCACAACTACTGAGCCCGCGTGCCACAACTACTGAGCCGCTGTGCCACAACTACTGAAGCCCACGCTCCTAGAGCCCGTGCTCCCCAACAAGAGAAGCCACCGCAATGAGAAGCCCGTGCAGCGCAGCGAAGAGTAGCCCCCGCTCGCCTCAACTAGAGAAAGCCCGCACGCAGCGACGAACACCCAACGCAGCCAAAAATAAATTAATTAATTAATTAATTAAAAAAATAAAAAATAAAAAAAAATAAACGGGTTTTATTTCTGTCCAGATGGGGGAAGGGAAGGTAGAATGGCTGAAGCTTTGCTGAGCCAAAAAGAAAAGAGAGAGTGGTGGGTTCTAGGGTCCAGGGTTAGACAAGGAATATTATTTAAGGAAATGATATCCCATGGCAAAGACACAATCAGAACTGAATTTAATGTAGAGGAGCTTCAGGGCCCTCATCCTGGGCAAACACAAAGCACTAAGACCAAAGGGGCCACTGGACAGGATCTCAGGATGGGATCACGGAGCCCAGAGATTGGACGTAATGTCAGCAGGTGAGCAGAGGGAAAGGATGAGGCAAGTGCATCAGCAGGGTTACACCTGAACCAAATTCTGCTTCCTACTGGTTTCCCCTTGTAAGAGTAGGGCTTTAAAAACGGATTTTTGTGGGGTTTTTTAAAATAAATTTATTTATTTTATTTTATTTATTTTTGGTTGCATTGGGTCTTCGTTGCTGCGTATGGGCTTTCTCTAGTTGCGGTGAGCGGGAGCTACTCTTCATAGCGGTGCGTGGGCTTCTTATTGCGGTGGCTTCTCTTGTGGCGGAGCACGGGCTCTAGGTACACGAGCTTCAGTAGTTGTGGCACGTGGGCTCAGTAGTTGTGGCGCACGGGCTTAGTTGCTCCACGGCATGTGGGATCTTCCCGGACCAGGACACGAACCTGTGTCCCCTGCATTGGCAGGAGGATTCTTAACCACTGTACCACCAGGGAAGCCCTGATTTTTGTTTTTGTTTTTAATTTACATTGAGAAGTAGCAATTTATTACTGGTGTTAGATAAATTAGCACAGAAACTTCTAAGTGATAGGGAAATACAAGAAAGGGTAAAAACTGGTAACAGCATACCATGTTTCCCCTGATTATTGTACCATAAACCCTGACAAATTCATAACTATTGTGAGACCTAGTTTGAATCTCAGAGAATTTTTTTAGATATGTTTCACTTTTAATTTTGAAACAATTCCAGATTTACAGAAAAGTTGCCAAAAAAAGAAAAGAATTTCTGTATATCAGATTCCCCAAATGTTAACATTTACCATGTTTACTTTACCATTCTCTCCCTCTGTATACTTTTTCCTTAACCATTTGCGAGTGAGCTGTAGATATTATGTCCCTTTGTCTCTAAAGAGTTCTCTGTGTACTTCCTAAAAACAAGGACATTTTCTGACATAACCACAGTACAATGATCAAAATCAAGAAATTAACCTTGATTCACTACTATATTCTAATCTATGGACCGTATTCAGAAGTTGCCAATTGGCCCACTAACGTCCTTTACAGCAAGCATCTTACAGGAATGGGCGTGCACTACAACCCCCTCAGAACAAACACCAGGGAAATCCAGAAAGATGGGCTGTCAGTGAGTTCTCCTCCCTCACCAGGAGATATGGGTGGTGAATTTCTGTGGCCGCCAAAGGCAATCTTACTGCGACCAAACAAGAAATGCAAGGGCATCCCAGGGGTCCATCCTGAACAGGTTTGGACTGTTGGCCTCATGCCAGTAACTCTACCTCAAGACCTCTTGCTGGGTCAGAAACATAAACCCCTGTGCGTTTAAGCCACAGTAAACCCAGTCAAGATTTTTGTTATTTATGGCCAAATCATTCCTAACTGACCTAATCCTCTAAAAGTGGAAATACCAGATTTTTACACCTATGCATGCACACACACACACACACAAACACACGTTCAAACTGCCCTCAAAAAAATGTAACGAGGGATTCCCTGGTGGCGCAGTGGTTGGGAATCTGCCTGCCAATGCAGGGGACACGGGTTTGAGCCCTGGTCTGGGAAGACCCCACATGCCGCGGAGCAACTAGGCCCGTGAGCCACAACTACTGAGCCTGCATGTCTGGAGTCTGTGCTCTGCAACAAGAGAGGCCGCGATAGTGAGAGGCCCGCGCACCGCGATGAAGAGTGGCCCCCGCTTGCCACAACTGGAGAAAGCCCTCGCACAGAAACGAAGACCCAACACAGCCAAAAATAAATAAATAAATAAATAAATTTAAAATGTCCCCATTCCTCTACCTTTATTTAAAAAAAAAAAAATTTAACGAATGAACTATGTAATATATGAGTGCACCTGTTTCCCCTCAGCATATCTAATATATTTTATCACTTCAATTTACTTGGGTGACTTTAATAGGCATAACACCTTTCTTTTTTTTTTAATAAATTAATTTTATTTATTTACTTTTGGCTGTGTTGGGTCTTCGTTGCGGCACACAGGCTTTTCATTGCAGTGGCTTCTCTTGTTGCGGAGCACGGGCTCTAGGCGTGTGGGCTTCAGTAGTTGTGGCATGAGGGCTCAGTAGTTGTGGCTCGCGGGCTCTAGAGTGTAGGCTCAGAAGTTGTGGCGCACGGGCTTAGTTTCTCCGTGGCATGTGGGATCTTCCTGGACCAGGGCTCGAACCTGTGTCCCCTGCATTGGCAGGCAGACTCCCAGCCACTGCGCCACCAGAGAAGTCCCAACATCTTTCTTTAACAACAAATCTCACAGGATCACAGAATTTTAGTTAGAAGAAACCTGATTATCTCATCTAAACTCCTTCACAGTATGCACAATTTTGAGAAATGTGTTTATACGTAAGAGAAGTAGTCACAAAAGGGGAAGGGGTGATGTAACAGCAGGGAGCAGAAGCAGGTCAACCCAGGGAAAGGGACTTCAACTATGTCGAATGGAAAAGTCAGCCTTTATTCCTGAATGTGTTCATTAAACATTTTCCTACAATATTCTTTCTAGTCAGAATCAGTTAACTCTCCTTTGTACAGATAATACAATAGTAACTTTAAAGACATTTACATTGATAAAATTTTACTATGTCATTATAACAATATAGTGTGGTGGGGAGAAGCAAATTCTTTGATATCGGCCTCAACCAATTTTATTGCATGTTCTGCTACTTGCTAAGGGTGTAACTTTAGGCAAATGATTTGTCCTTTCTTTGCCTTAGTCTCTTCATCTATAAGATGGGAATGGTATAAGAGCTATTGCCTCTTAACGTTATTGTGAGAATCAAATGAATTAATATGTGTAAATACTTAGAACATATTAGCTATTATTATTATTACAGTGTGGCATGCTAAGCCATATGCACTGCTTATGTCATAGAAATGAACATGGATCATTAAATTATACTGACATTTATTGGCCTTGGAGTGTCCACTGCAAGAGTTAATGAACTTTGGGCTCTGTCTTGCACTGGGTCTGACTAGGCCCCAGCCTCCATGCCTTTGCATTGTTGGGAGGAGACTAGACCTCAGATCTTTGTACTTTGGGAACCTTTGAACCTGAAACTGCAACAAAGGGAGGGCAGTTTATTTGGGG
The DNA here is from genome assembly GCF_949987535.1 of Balaenoptera acutorostrata. Taxonomy (NCBI): domain Eukaryota; kingdom Metazoa; phylum Chordata; class Mammalia; order Artiodactyla; family Balaenopteridae; genus Balaenoptera; species Balaenoptera acutorostrata. Next base: position 49,583,280 of record NC_080068.1, on the reverse strand, counting down.
AGGTTTTACTCATGTTGCCAGGGAAAGTGATTGTTTTTCCAACCTTCTATCCCACCCGGCCCAGAGTCACTACTGTTCAGTAGACTTTTAAAGACACCAGTGGATACCCTCAGAAGCATCTAAAACACTTAAACCAGGGCCTGAGACTTTCTGTGCTGCCCCTCTTGTAATCTACACAGATTCTTCCTCTAGGATTTGTGAAATGTTGCAGCTCTATATTAATAAGTGAAATGTCTGTACCTATATCCACACCTTGAAAGGAAAGGGCCTGTGATCCAAGCATCAGTGCCCAGCTGAGGTGGTCATACTGGAAGCCAACAGAAATGCATTCTCAGTTATTCAAGGGCCCAGAAAATCTACCACCTTTATACCATTTCTGTAAAAACTACTCCAAGGCACACTCAGCAAACTGAGGAATAAAGTAAACTTAATAACGAAAAAATTGTGGCATAAAAAGTGCTAGTGATGAACATTGAGACCAGTGAATTAAGGCCAAACAAGTGTCATACTAGGTCAAAAGGTAACTGTGCACTAATTATCTGGGCTATTTGTGCAATGATTCACATTTTATGGGTTGAAAGGAAGAAAGTAATAGTGATCCTTGGCAACTTAGCTTAGCAGCTATAGAATTCTGGGAAAATTTCCTAGTCCACTTTGGAAATTTCATCTGCAATCGACAATACACTAATTAATCAGGAATTTTAAGAAGCCAAATAAGTTCCTTACTGACATTTACTAAGCTGGAACTAATAGTGCATCAATTCTAAATAAAATGTTACTTTTATTTTATAGCTTTGGGTCAGATTATCCACCTTTCCCCTCTGTCTCTAAAAATAATACATATGATGGAGAATAAGTTATACCAAAAGAACTTTGTGATTTCCACTCCCTAACCTTTGGGGAGACCAAATGACATAATGGAACTAGCAAGTCCGTCAAGCCAGGGAATCAGTACTGAGTCTACAAATTATTAGCTGTGTAACCTTAGACAAATCACTTTACTGCTCTTTGCTTCAAAAATTCTTGATTTATTCCTCATTCTACTGCAAAGTGAGACAAAGGAGCTTTCCCAACTCCCTATAGCCTGGACTCTAGGGTGAGAGAGACAATTCTCAATAATCAATACTGGGACTTCCCTGGTGGTCCAGTGGTTAAGACTCCGCGTTCCAGTGCAAGGGGCATGGGTTTGATCCCTGGTTGGGGAACAAAGATCCCACATGCCACACGGTGTGGCAAAAAAAAAATAAAATAAAAATAAATAAATAAATAAAATATTTATATTAAAAAATCAATACTATCTAAAGTGATAAATTGTTTGAACAATCAAAAATAATGAGATGGATTCTCACACCAGGAAAGGTTAAAGAACTAGGATTGACATGAGATAGAATGTAGAGAACTTAAATCCTCCCTAACAATGGGCACAGCAATTACACTCGTGTGTGTGTGTGTGTGTGTGTAATTTGATCTTTACAATTTTCTGGGGAATTATTATCTTCTTTCTCCAAATGGAGAAATGGAGGTTCAGAGAAATTAAGTGATTTGCTCAAAAATAAACAGCAAGGGCTTCCCCTGTGGCACAGTGGTTAAGAATCCGCCTGCCAATGCAGGGGACACGGGTTCGAGCCCTGGCCCGGGAAGATCCCACATGCCGTGGAACAACTAAGCCCGTGCGCCACAACTACTGAAGCCCACGCACCTAGAGCCCATGCTCTGCCACAAGAGAAGCCACCGCAATGAGAAGCCCGCTCACCGCAAAGAAGAGCAGCCCCCACTCGCCACAACTAGAGAAAGCCCGCGTGCAGCAACGAAAACCCAATGCAGCCAAAAATAAATTAATAAAATGAATAAATTTATAAAAAAAAAAAAAAAAAAAAAAAAATAAACAGCAAGATAGAAGTGGCGAGGCAGTGACAACAGTGGGAACGGTGGAGTAAGGACCTCTGAAAAGCTGCTTTCCGGGCAAAGAACATGAACACTGGCAAAAATTGTCAAGATAACTTTTACAACTCTGGAAATTAACCAAAGGGGAGCGTTTATTTATAAAAAATGGCGGAATCTCAGTAAGCACAGCGAGCTTTGTGGCATTTTCACTCGCCCCATTCCTACGCCTTCTCCCCAGCTCCACAACAGCCTTGAAAACGAACGGCACCGCATTCACAGTGAAAACCAGCAGCCTAGCAGCCACTGGACGGGGAAGAAAGGGGTTGGAACTCCCCAGAACACCATGCTCAGAGAATTGTCATTATTTGACATGTCAGGCAGTTCCCTGGAAAACTCTGCTCTAAGGCCTTGTCTTTACTTGACTGGACTCAGAACAGCTTTTTCCACAGGAACATTTGTCAGAAACAATCAATAGCAGTTGTTTAATATCACAACTGGCTGAGGCAGTGATAACAATTGAGACAAACAAGAAACTGACCAAAAAATTTAGAAGGAAAAACTGGGGAATAAGATATTCATAGGAGGCTTTGAAAAGGTCCGACATATTTCTAGAAATCTAGAAGGATGCAAATGGTAAGGCCGGGCGCGTGTTCCAGGTAAGATCTAAATAAATTGAGAGACATCTTGTGTTCATGGATTGGAAATTTTAATATTGTTAAGATGGCAATACTCTTCAAATTGATCAATAGATTCAATGCAATCCTATCAAAATCCCATGTGCTTTTTTCGCAGAAATTGACCAGTTGATCCTAAAATCCATATGGAAATTTGAGGGACCCAGAATAGCCAAAACACTCTTTTTTTAAAATTTTTTAAAATTTATTTTATTTATTTTTGGCTGTGTTGGGTCTTCATTGTTGTGCACGGGCTTTCTCTAGTTGCAGAGAGCCGGGGCTACTCTTCATTGCAGTGTGCAGGCTTCTCATTGCGGTGGCTTCTCTTGTTGTGGAGCATGGGCTCCAGGTGCATGGGCTTCAGTAGTTGTGGCTCGTGGGCTCTAGAGTGCAGGCTCAGTAGCTGTGGGGCGTGGGCTTAGCTGCTCCATGGCATGTGGGATCTTCCCGGACCAGGGCTTGAACCCGTGTCTCCTGCATTGGCAGGCGGATTCTTAACCACTGCGCCACCAGGGAAGCTCGCTAAAACATTCTGCAAAAAGAAGAGCAAAGTTGGAATCACATTTCCTAATTTCAAAAGTTACTACAAAGCTACAGTAATCCACTTAGCAAGGTATTAGCATAAAGATAGATATATAGATCAATGGAACTGAATTGAGAGTCCAGAAATCAATTATTACACTTATGGTCAGTTGATTTCTACAAGGGTGCCAAGACAATTCAATGGGGAAAAGAATAGTCTTTTTAACAAATGGTACTGGGACAACTGAATATTTGTGTGCAAAAGAATGAAGTTGGAACCCTACCTATATTAGTCAGGGTTCTCCAGAGAGGAAGAATCAATAGGATATACAAAGACATATAGAAAGAGATTCGTTATGAAGGATTGGCTCACATGATTATGGAGGCCAAGCTGGAGGCCCAGGGAAGCCAGTGGTGTAGTTCTAGTCCAAATCTAAAGGCCTGAGAATGAGGGAAGCTAATAGTGTAAGAATCCAAAGGTCTGAGTACTGCGGGGGCTGATAGTATAAGTCCAGTCTGACTCCAAAGGCCCAAGAACTAGAAGTGCCAGTGTCCAGGGGAGTGAAAAGATGGATGTCCCAGATTGAACAGAAGAGCAAATTTGCCCTTCCTCTGCCTCTTTGTTCTATTCAGGGCCTCAACGGATTGAATGATGCTCACCTGATTTGGTGAGGGTAATCTTCTTTACTCAGTCTATGATTCAAATGCTAATCTCTTCTGGATACCCCCTCATGGACACACCCAAATATAAGGTTTTATCAGCTATCTAGGCATCCCTTAGCACGGTCAAGGTCAAGTTGACACATAAAATTAACCATCACATCATATGTAAAAATTAACTCAAAATCAATCAAAGGCCTAAATGTAAGATCTAAACTGTAAAACTCTTAGAAGAAAACATAGGAGTAAACCTTCATGAGCAATGGTTTCTTTTCTTTTTTTTCTGTCCGTGCCACACAGCTTGCGGGATCTTAGTTCCCTGACCAGGGATCGAACTTGGGCCCCCAACAGTGGAAGCTCAGAGTCCTAACCACTTGACCGCCAGGGAGTTCCCTGTAATGGTTTCTTAAATACAACACCAAAAGCATAGCAACCAAAGAAAAAATAAATTGCACTTCATCAAAATTTAAAACTTTTTTGCTTCAAATGATATTATCAAGAAAGTGGGGCTTCCCTGGTGGCGCAGTGGTTAAGAATCTGCCTGCCAATGCAGGGGACACAGGTTCGAGCCCTGGTCCAGGAAGATCCCACATGCCGCGGAGCAACTAAGCCCCTGCGCCACAAATACTGAGCCTGTGCTCTAGAGCCCACGAGCCACAACTACTGAAGCCTGCGTGCCTAGAGCCCATGCTCCGCAACAAGAGAAGCCACCGCAATGAGAAGCCTGCACACCGCAACAGAGAGTAGCCCCCGCTCACTGCAGTTAGAGAAAGCCCGCGCGCAGCAACAAAGACCCAATGCAGCCAAAAATAAATAAATAAAATAAAATAAATAAATAAATTTAAAAAAAAAAGAAGAAAGTGAAAGACAAACCACAGAATGGGAGAAAATATTTGGAAATTATATATCTGATAAGAGACTACTACTTAGAATATATAAAGTACTTACACAACACAATAATTAAAAAGAAACCCAATAATCCAATTTTAAAATGGACAAAGTATTTGAACAGATATTTTTCAAAGAATATATACATATGGCCAGTAAGTACATGAAAAGATGCTCAATATCATTAATCATTAGGGAAATGCAAATTAAAACCACAACGAGATACCACTTCATACCCACTAAGGAAAGCTGTAATCAAAAAGATAGACAATAACAAGTACTGGCAAGGAAGGATGTGGAGAAATTGAAATCCATCATACACTGCTGGTAGGAATATAAAATGGTTCAGTCACTTTGAAAAACAGTTTGGAGTTCCTAAAAATGTTAAACATAGAGTTACCGTATAACTTAGCTGTTCCACTCATACGTATACTCAAGAGAACTGAAAACATACATTCAAACAAAAACTTCATAGAAGCATTATTCAAATAGCTAAAAGTGGAAACAGTCCAAATGCCCATCAACTGATGAATGGTTAAACAAAAGTGGTATATCCATACAATGGAATATTATTCAGTCATAAAAAGGAATGAAGTACTGGTACATGCTATAGCATGGATGAATCTTGAAACATTATGCTAAGTGAAAGAATCCAGACACAGAAAGCTGCATATAATCACATATGATTTCATTTATGTGAAGTGTTCAGAATAGGAAAATCAAATCTATAGAAACTGAAAGTAGATTAGTGACTGCTTTGAGTTAGTGGGATGTTGGGGTGAAATGAGAGTTGACTGCTAATGGATACAGGGATTCTTTGGGGAATGATGAAAGTGTTCTGAAATTAGAGAGTGGTGATGGTTACACTACTCTGTGAATATTTAAAAACCTCTGAACTGTACACTTTAAAAGGATGAATTGTATGATATGTGAATTACATCTCAATACATTTTTTAAAAATTAAAACAATAAAAGAGATGCAGCCAAGAAGCAGGTATTCTAATTGTAAGATTTGAGGCTCTCCACTGCACTACCAAATGAAATGCATTAGCCATCACAAACTACTGTTTAATGAAGACACACAAAAGAAAGGGGATTGCTCTTTTTCCTGGATGATGGGCGTGAGTAGTCTTATGTGGTCCTCTTATATTCTCATTGCCCCACTGGGACCCACACATGGGAAGCTCTTAAGAAATACCTGTTAATTGTATAAATGAACTAGGTGTTTCATTCTGTAAGAGAAAAATCTTGTTGGCAAGATACGTTTAACAAACTCTTTTCTGGTAATTGTCATCCCTTCCTGTCTCGGAATGCTTAGGTAAAAATGAGAAGAGCACCAAGGAATCAGAATATTCTGGCAGTTCTTATAGGGGAAAGAAATCGGATTGGAAATTTTCCCATGTATGTGGCTTATCTGGTTTATTCTAAACTAATCTCTGAGAAAAGTTCTTCCCTTACTTCCAGGCATGACGTATTGACTGATTTTATAGAGTTTCAGAAGAGAAACTCAACCTAAGCTATGTTTGTATGAGGAGCTACCAATTATTAAAATACGCTTGTTTCTTTTTTAATGTTAATTTGGGGCAAATAATACATATGTCAAATATACCATATCTGTTTACATGAAACTCCTAACAAAAAATAAAAATAAGGAAAACAATAACTAATGGTCAAAGTTTATTTCATATTTAAGGAATTAATGGAAATTCTATGATTCTTTGCATTCTGTTTGAATAATAGGGGTTTCTTAGCTTGTTTATTATTTCGAGTGTCAATTTATAAAAATATTAAATTCAATGTATGTCTTCTATGTTCAAAGCACTGTGCTAAATATGGTAAGATATATATAAACATGATAAGGGCATGGTAGACACTGGCATCAAGGACATTATAGTCTCCTTGGTAAGGTTTTTCTTGATCATCCCATTGAAAAATTTAAACCTCCATACTACCCTGATCCTCTCTACTCTCGTCCATACCTTTTTTTTCCCCCTTAGAAAAATCTAAAATACTAAGTATTTTACCTGTCTTTTTTGTTTATTGCCTTTTTCCCCCAAACAGAATATAAGTTTCATGATGACAGGCATTTTTGTGTGTTTTGTTCATCACTGCATCTCCAATGTCTAGAATGGAGATATTAATGTGTAGAATGGATATATATATTTAATTAGAGGTGCACAAATAAACATCTAATTGGAAAACTGACAAGAGTAAGCTAGATAGTTCAGCCATGGCTAGTGCATGGAGAGATTTCTTGAAAATCAGAAGATGGGTTAATTTTGGGTGTCGGTGATGTTGGACAAGGCATTTTTCTTCACCTATAAAGTGAAGGAATTGAATTATCAGGAAACTCAAATTTTCTCATCTTACAAATCACCAGCCACTCCACTAAAGAATCTGAGCTCCTGTATGACAGAAACAAAAGTCCATTATTTTCCAAAAACAACATTACGTGTGTGTCTGCATTCTGTTATATTTTTCAGGTATGACAAGGTTTAAGAACATAAAAATTATAATACCATAAAGAGGAATAAATTTTGTGGCTAGGATTTATAGTGTAATAACTAATAATAATAATGCTATAAAGAATTAAAATTATAGCAATGCGGTTGAGAATATTTTATTGAGTGCCAAGTGTAAAATGCACTAGTGATAAATTAAAAATTGCAGTAATGGTATTAGCAGGAGAGACATCATGTATATCTCCTGAAAATTACTGATATATTCTTATAATTTACTGTAAAATATTTCATACTGCAGTTATGTAAGGTGTTACCATCGGAGGAGACTGTGTGGGTCTCAAGTGAACCTTTCATGCAGGGAGTGGTTGAAGCACCTAAAGAAACCAGAGAACTGGGAACCTCATTGAGCTTAATGGTGTTTATTGAGGATTTACTATGTACCAGGCATTTTCTAAGGACTTTGTGTTAATTCATTTGATCTTTAAAAAAAAAAAAAGCCCATCTTAAAAATGAGAAAACCGAGAAGCTGAAGGTTGTCCAAACCAGGACAGGAACCCAGGCAGCCTAGCTCATTGCCATGAGCCTAAGTACTTCATGATCTCACTCTTTCATTACACAGTTTTTTGTTTTTTTTGTTTTTTTGGCTGCACCAAGAGGCTTGGGGGATCTTAGTTCCCCCACCAGGGATTGAACCCAAGCCCCAGCAGTGAAAGCGTCGAGTTCTAACCACTGGACCACCAGAGAAATCCCATATATTCTGCTTTCTAATGGATTTTTCTTTTGGAAAACATGCAGCAGAATTTGGTCTGAGACTTACTATTATAACGATTTATATATCACGACTGAGTTGGGTGGATGGGTAGGTAACTTGCTCTCCCACTTTAAACTCCTTGAGCAATTATTGCTGTCTTTCAAAAAGAAGCTAAGTGTTATGCATGACCAAGTTACCTCAGGTCAGTTTGCAATAGTCCTGAACTGATTGACAACTCGTCGGTGAAAAACCTCTTTGTTCCCTTCCTTTGTAACCAGAAGATACCAGGAAACACATCATCAGGTCAGGTCATTGTCCGACTAAATCTCCTCCAATGGCATCTTTTTGCCCCTAGCATAAAGCCCAACTCCCTAATACAGTTTTTACGGCCCTTCAAAATCTGGCCCAGTTACCTTTTCGGCTCATGGCTGACCACTTCCCATTCATTCTCTGTTTCAGGCTTTCCTGTAATTCAGTTTCTTTCAGTTTCTCAAAAGTGCTGAACTCTTGTTCCAGGATTTTTTTTTTTTTAATTAAAAAAAGTGAGGTAAAATTTACGTAACACAAAATTCACCATTTTAATCATTTTAAAGTCTATAATTTATGATGTCATGCAACCATCACCACTCTCTAACATTGAAAGAAACCTCATACTCATTAGCAGACACTCAGAATTCTTCCCTACCCCCAGCCCCCAACCACCACTAATCTACACTCTCGCTATGGATTTACCTGTTTTAGACATTTCATATAAATGAAATCATACAACATGTGGTCTTTTGTGCCTGGATTCTTTCACTTAGCATAATGTTTTCAACATTCATCCATGTTGTAACATGAGACAGTACTTGATTTCTTTTTAAGGCTGAATAACATTCCATTGTATGGAGAGACCACATTTTATTTATTTATTTGTCTGTTTGTTTATTTAGGCTGCATTGGGTCTTCACTGCTTCGCGCAGGCTTTCTCTAGTTGCAGAGAGCGGGGGCTAATCTTCGTTGCGGTGCACTGGCTTCTCACTGCGGTGGCCTCTTTTGGTTGTGGAGCACGGGCTCTAGGCACACGGTCTTCAGTAGTTGCAGCACACGTGCTCAATAATCACGGCACATGGGCTCTAGAGCACAGGCTCAGTAGTTGTGGTGCACAGGCTTAGTTGCTCCACAGCGTGTGGGATCTTCCCGGACCAGGGCTCGAACCTGTGTCTCCTGCATTGGCAGGCGGATTCTTAACGACTGTGCCACCAGGGAAGCCCCAAATGGATAGACCACATTTTGTTTATCCATTCATCAGCTGGTGGACATTTGGGTTATTTCCATTTCTTTGGCTATTATGAATAATGCTGCTATGAATATTTGTGTACAAGTTTTTGTGTGAACATATATTTTCAATTCTTTGGGGTATATACCTAGGAATGAATTGCTAAGTCATATGGTAAATCCATATTTAACTTTCAAAAAACTGCTCAACTATTTTCTTTCCAGGATGTTTTCATTGGCCCCTGGGATAATGTAAAGGTGCCAGGCCTTAGCATTCATCCTTTCAGGTCCCAGCTTAGACATTACTTTTCCAAGAAGCCTTCCCTGACTGCTTAAGTTGAAATTAGATATCCCTAAATCTGAGGTAAAGAATACTACCCAACACTCACCATATTATCTTGTACTTGTTTCTTTCTCTCTTCACCAGCACACTCCTAGTCTGTGAATTCTAGGGGTGTTAAGAGGGAATATGTGTATCTTACTCTCTTGCACAGTGCCTGCCATCAGGGAGGCATGCAATAAGAAGCCATTCGATTGAATAATCACAGCATTTATTCTATTCAAAGCAGCAAAAGGCTCTGTTGCATGATTCTTCCACTAACAAGTCTACATAAACTGATTCATGGAGTTGTCACTGAAGGATGCTAATTAGTGAATTGTTTATACACATGTATACACATGTACACATATGTATATATACATATAACACTAAAATTCATGACTATTTTAGTGATTGATTCTTTAAGTGTTTAAGAGTAAAGTTTAGGGGACTTCCCTGGTGGCGCAGTGCTTAAGAATCTGCCTGCCAATGCAGGGGACACAGGTTCAAGCCCTGTTCCAGGAAGATCCCACATGCCGCAGAGCAACTAAGCCTGCGAGCCACAACTATTGAGCCCACATGCTGCAACTACTGAAGTCCGTGCGCCTAGAGCTCGTGCTCTGCAACAAGAGAAGCCACCGCAGTGAGAAGCCCGAGCATCACAATGAAGAGTAGCCCCTGCTCGCCGCAACTAGAGAAAGCCCGCACACAGCAACAAACACCCAACGCAGCCAAAAATAAATAAATTTAAAAAAAAAAAGGAATAAAGTTTAGGGACCACCTATTATGCCCAGATTGAAATTGCATTAATCTGTACAAATGTTTCAAAAAACAACTGCCACTTTTTGACCAAGTAATTCCACTTCTGAAAATCCTAAGGAAATAATTCTAAATGCAGAAAATGTTTTATGTATAAAGGTTTGCCTGAAAAATTATTTATAAATAATTAAAGATTGGAAACAAGCTCCCTCAAGAGGTAATGTAGGAGTGGCTGCATAAATTCTACAGATATTTAAAAGAATGTTCAAGAAGAATCTAGAATAATGTGGTAGAAATTGTAATATACTGTAACTGCAACTATTTAAGGAGGGGGAAAAAAATCCCAAACCTATGACAGGAAATATATCAAAATGCTAACACTGGCATGGTTTGTGCTGTGGGACAATATATGGTTTTTCTCTTCTATTTTATTTTCTAAATTTTAAATGTGATTTTACTGCCATAATAATTTTTTAAGTACAATAAACATTGAAGCAAATAACATGAAAAAAAAGAAAAAAGCCCATATCACTAGAAGTGATGTCTCTGATGAAGATTTTGTTTAGGACGTTCACTTTGAGAGTACAGGGACAGACATTCATAATGCTTTATGAGATGCTGTAGGGCAACTGGCCATTCAGAAGGGTGAGATGGGGGTCACGTTCTTCTCCCCATTTGTCTCCTAGGTCACCCACAGGGCCAGTGAGGGCAGGGTGTGATCTCTATCTCCATCCTCAGCAGGAGGCTTAGGTCTGGCAAAGAGCCAGGCAAGACATGAAGGCTCAAAAGAGCACCTATTTAGCCCAAATCAACTGAGAAAATTAACTCTAAGGCTCACAGAGATATTGGTACTCTTATTTATAGTTCTCCACATTTCTAATTATTACACAATGCCTGAGGAATGTAGAGCAAAGATCATCCTCAAACTTCAGTGAGCATAATAATCACCAGAGCCTCTGGATTAAGAGAGATTCCCCAGTCCTGGCCCAAAAGATTCACATTCACTAAATCTGGGATGGAATTCAGGCATCCATCATTTTTATCTAACAAGCAAAGTAACGATGCAGATGAGCCATTTCTCACGACATGTGAGAAAACATGCTTTCCATCATCTTCCAAGGTCTTGACCTATTTCTAATTCAGAGGTGGCCAGTTGTAACAAGCTCTGCTATGAAAGATGAATTCTGCAAAATTCACCAAACTACAGTACAGCTGACTCCAGTGACCCCAAATTGGAAGTTTTCCAGAGCATTTCACCTTAGTTTGCTTGCTCTTAGGGAAAAATAGAAAAATAGAGAAACTGCCTATGCTTTAAATTCAAACAAATGTCTTGTGTCTTGTCACCTTGGGACAATAATACAATAGGTGAGCAGTCACTTTTATCGTTTCTAAACTGGCTCCCTTGATAGGTTTGACATAAAAAACACGCTAAAGAACTACTTTAAGCTTCCTTTCCTAATTCTGAGAAACTTTGCTATTCAGTCACTGTTTGGACTTAGACTTTGGATAAACAATGATAACATCTCATCCGCACTTCAATGTAATTTTATCGTCTTAAAACTTGGAGAGCGCAATGAGAATCTGGCTGTCTGGCAGGGATTCCTCTCTCCCAGAGATGCCCTAGAGGCGAGAAAGTGGGACATCCAAATACTCCGTGTGATCCCAGTTCCAGCCCTTGCCAAGTACATGTCCAACTGCTTGGAGTCTGTGATGAAAGGAAAAGGAAATCTATGCTGGAAGCTTTCACCTAATTCTAAAGGGAATTTCATTGCATTTGTAGACAGCCTGGAGTTCTACTCCTCCAGCAGACGCGTAATTAAGGCGCAATGATTGGCCAAGAGTCAAAGCCACAAAGTAGAGCCTGTAAGGAAAAAAAAAAAATTGCTTCAAGAAACCTGTTAACTGCTCTTCGCTGCTCTTGTTGATACTTTCTTTTAAAACCGTGGGCTAAGGTATTGGTCCCTGCGTGCAGGTCCACCTCTTCCCAGCCCCAGAAGGCACCTCTAAGAAGTTGGTGGATACGGAGGAGACGGTGGGCAACAGACTATAGGGAATGTGGGGTCCTTCAAAAACCGATACCAGAGGAGACAGAGGCTCAAGATACCTTTTTAAAGCCCAAACGGCTTCTAGGATATACCTGTTGGATGGCACTTGCACCTTTATTTACTTGGCCGGGAAACAGCCAGCCTCTGGCTATCCTTGGTCAGCCCTGTCCTCTTCCCGGATGTCGAGAGCCCGGATTCTGCCTAGTAACAGGCCATTTGAGATTCCCATTGGCGGGAACGAACCTTATTTAATAACAATGATAACATCCCCTTCTTATAGTACATTGCAAGATTATTGGTGGGCATTTAGGGTAGATGTGGTTCAAAAAAGAGATAAGCAGTTATATATTTTTTAAATTTCGGGTTTGAAATCAAACTTAGAGAAAAGTTGCAAGAACTGTACAAAACTATTTACCCTTTACTCCTATTCCATGTTGATGTTTTACCATCTTTGCTCTGTACTCCCCTATCTTTTTTTTTTTTTAATTAATAAGCTTTTTAAGAACAGCTTTAGATTTAGAGAAAAGTTCAGCAGATAGCACATAGGTTAAAATACCAGCCTCCCCCCTACAGTTTTCCCTATTAGTAAGATCTTACATAGGTATAGTACCTTTATTACAATTAATGAACCAACATTGATTCATTATTATCTGAAGTCTATAGTTTAGATTTCCTTAGTTTTTACCTTCTTGTTCAGATTTCCTTAGTTTTTCCCTTCTTGTTCAGATTTCCTTAGTTTTTACCTTCTTGTTCATGTCACTTTAATTTGACTCAATCCCTCTGAAGCACAGCTGGTAAATGTAAATATAAGCTATTATACTGCACCTGGGAAAATAGCCAAGAAATATTATTTCGCAATTATTTTTAAAAAGATATTCGGTAGTATCTGTTATAGTGAGAAATCACCCACATGTGAAAGAGTAGAGAAATGGCTTAGCAAAATGGCTTAGCAAACTATTATATATTAACATAGTGATATACTTTCTGGCTATTAAAAGTGTAAACTAGGAAAATTGTTTTAATATGTGGAGCATGCTATTAATGAAAATAGTGGAAGGTAAAATAAAATATGCATGGCTGGTTAGCACTAGTCAGCCCCAAGTTAAAAGGAACCGATGGGACTAGAAATGATTAAAACTTATTACTCCCTAGGTTATATCTTTTGTAAGTATGTTTGAAGTGGTTTTAAAAAATTATTATTAAAAAATAAAACTAGCAGCAATTTTCATATTCAGGAAGTACTTTAAGTAAAAGATTTATATGATCAGAAAAAAAAATCTTTTGGATTCCTATATTCCCTTCTCCATTCTTATGTTGAATGATAAAGTCATTCTAAGATGTTCTCCCTAGCGATCAAAAAAATAAAGAAAGAAAAGAATCGGACCAGTGATACTGACAGATCTAGCCCATTTTAAGTTGTAATCAAGCTTAACTGTTCTTCAATCATATCTGGCCCACACTTGTCTCATGTCTCCACTACCCCACAAGCAAACAGAACAGCCACAGGTGTGAGATGGGCGGTCACAGCTGGGAGTTCCCATGAGCAGGCAACCAGTTTCCTGGAGGAGGGACCTCCTGCCTGAAAAGTCATGCACTCAGAACACTGGGCAAAAAAAAAAAACAGATTAAAAACAAAAGAAAATCATTGCTTCAAGTCAAATGAGGACAAAGAATGATTTTTTAAATAATTTAAAACAATACTTTTAGGATCTAGCCCTGTATGGAAAAGGAAGTGACATTGAAGCAACGCCTGGTCTGCAAATGAATTCTGAACTGCCCCATTTTCAGCCATCTGAAGACCTAAACTTTTATTTTATCTTGAACTCAATAAATAATACCCAATTCAAATGGAAAAATAACAATATATTAAGCAATAAAATAGGTTGGAAATTGCTATGCACAGTATGGTTTCTTTTTTCTTATAAATTCTGGAAGGATACACACCAAAGTATTATCAGTGATTACTCTAAGGTAGTGAAATTAGGGAAGATTTTGTTTTCTTGTTCTCTTTTCTTTATCTGTGTTATCTAATTTTTTTTTACAATAAACATGTATCACTTGTATAATTTTAAAATTCTTTAAGATATGAAATAGATGTAAAATTTATAAAACCCAATCTTTCATCAACTGACTTTAGTTCTGTGTATCTAAATGCAAAGATAGTTGATATTTACAATAATAATCACAAAGCATTAATGATCTTAGACGGTTTTTTTAAACCATAAATTACTTTGTGTTTAGTTTTAGTGCTGAGTGTATTTAATTGTAGTTCAGTTTTCTTAAACTATTTATCATGTGAAGTATATGTGAGAAATTCTTATGAACTAGAATAACTTATTATTCAGAGCAATCCATTTCCCAAACCTACCAGATAATGGAAGTATTTATTGTGGTACCTTCCCACATCACAAAATACTGCTTAACTTCTATATAAACCTCCTTTTTTTTTTTAGGAACACCAAACAGTTTGTTACTTCAAATCCAGTTTTCATCATAAGCCAATATCTGGATGCTGTAGCTTTAAATTTATAAAGGACAAGAATTTCTTTCTTTTCTCAACTTAGAGAAAGTAAATAAAGACATAAGGAATTTTGAACCTGAGGAAATACCTCCAAAATGGAATTTGAGTCCGACGCTTAACACAATAAAGAGAAAACATTAACTCTGGTAGAACAAGAGCAGTCCTGTGCCCACAATCCAGGTGACACTTGCCCACCTGTTCCGTCACTCTGCTTTTCCAGGTGGTCTTGAAGAAGCTTTTAGCAGGGAAACACCTGGATCCAAGAGATCACAGAACGTGTAAGGTGACACACATATAAGGGACATAGAGTTATGGTCAGGTGGCACCTAAGACAACTTCTGCCTGCAGATGTGTGTCTGTGTTTAGAGAATTAATCCTTTTCTCAAAGAGTCACAGGCTGCTCTCAGGATGAGGAGTTTTCGCGGTCACTCGGTCTGCTGCCTCATGCGGATGTCTTCCTTTATAAGAACCTGGGGACTTCCCTGGTGGTCCAGTGGGTAAGACTCCATGCTCCCAATGCAGGGGGCCCAGGTTCGATCCCTGGTCGGGGAACTAGATCCCGCATGCATGCTGCAACTAAAAAAAGATCCCACATGCTGCAACTAAAGATCCCGCCTGCCTCAACTAAGACCCGGCGGAGCCAAAAATAAAGAGATAGATAGATAAATAAATAAATAAAATATTTTTAAAAAAACCTTTAAAAAAGCATCTGGGAGACATCTTAAATAAATACAATAAATCTTGTGGTGTAAGAATGTAAAGCCAATTCAGTTCCCCATTATCCATGGTTGAACATACATGGTGGAGGGGGTGTTTTGGAGGGACATAGAATATCAACATTGGTCACTGAAAATTTCAAACAATTTAAAAATCCTAACAAGCAGCAGGTAGTCTTGAGTTTCAACCCCTCTGTCAGTACCTGACTGAAAGCTGCAGTTGACCGAGAACAAAGATCAGAAGAGAAAATGAGTGTGAAAGATCATCCACATTGGATACTCTGCTCCTGAAAGAGAGGTGTATACCCCATATGTGAAAAGTGGTTCTAGGATTCAGTTTTCCCAAGATTTCATGATGGTATCAGAAACTTGCCCAAGAAACCAGGGCAATATTTTGTGATCTCTCTGCAGTCATAGAAAGATAGCTCCACAGGTAGGCTTAGTATACGTTATTATGAAATGTTACTTAGTTTATATGCCCCATAAGAATAGCTCTTGTGAGAAGATTTGGCCTCAGGATAAAGCAAAACCAGCCTTCTGTTCTTTTTTTCCCCATTTCTGCTACCCATTAGGACTACTGTGCATTTTAGTACCTTTCATCCTGAAGACCTGAGGCCAACTTGATGCTATTGGTATGTCTTTTTCCCTCTTCCCCTTTGCTTTCCTCACAAAATTCAAGGCTCACAGAGATTTCCTACCTGGCATATAACCAGTTAGGGTTAAACTAGGTGGAAAACTAATACTCAGTCAACATCCAAACCCCCAAGGGCATGTCTATTCCAATGCAGGTGATATAGTCCAGCCCCTTCCAGAAAGAAAAATCAATGGGACTCTCCTTGGACCATCAGTTTAGGCAAAGCTACTGTCATCAGCTGAATAAATTTTCATTTTGCTTACTTTCTTAAAGTTTATTTTAATTAGAAACTCTAAATACTCTGATCTAAACACCCTTATGTGACTTGGTAATCCTCTTTCCTCAAACCACTAAGGAAATGGGACTATTTCTAGCCCAGTGGTTCCCTGCCTTTGCCCTACTGTGGCCGGCCAAGGCTCGTAGGCAGTGAGACCCAGTGTGGGATTGTGGCAGTTGCTTGGTTCACTACAGTTGTCCCTGAAGCACTTCCCTAACTGAAAACAAATGATAGGACTTCACGACACAGCTAATTGTATTTGAGGCTATAAATATAATAGCAAAATCTTCAAGTTCTATAAGAGTAACAATTACGGTTTCAGAAAGAGTGATGGCACAGAAATACCTGTTAATAGCTGCTAGACTTGGGAGTATTCACTCTTCTCAAAAATAGAAATGGAACACATGGAAAATTTAGATCCTCTAAAAACAGAGTCCCGTCTTTGACCCCAACAGGCAAGTTGACAAATATCTTTCTCCTTATTTGTCATCATTTTCTTGCTTAATTGAGGCACAATTTGCATACAGTGATGCCTTTTTAAAAAACACAAGTCCTAAAAGTAGAAAAGAGGAGTCAGACTTGGGAACTAGGAATCAAGAAATACTATACCAAAGAGGAAGAATATTTCAATATGTCAGTAATTTTTAATCCAACTCAGTGAGACTTCATCTTGACAAAGTTAGTGGAATTTTGGTTAAAGTTTACTGCATGGTTGAATTTAGTTTATTTCAAATTTCCTGAGTGATGGTAGCTTTACATACACACACACACTCAACTCTCCATAAGCCTCATCCCTTCAGAGCTCTGCCTGGATTTCAATTCCAGGCTAAACCAGAGCTGCTGATTTGACTGATGTTAGTTTACATGACTTCAATTAAACCTAATTCTGTTTAATGACATACTATAATAGCTCATGATTGTTACACACAGATAGTTGAATTGTCTTTTTCATTTGAAATGAGAAACACAAGCATCTTTTTATATAGAAGCATAATGAAAAATGTTTGACTCTATTGGCAAATCTCATTCTTGTAGCACTGTTTTAATCAACCAGAGAATTTCTTTGTCTTCAGCATAGATTGAAATTTAAAGTGAACTGTATATTTTGAATGGTGTTTAAAATAATAATAGCTAACATTTATTGAGGATTTACTATGTACCAGGCATTTAAAAATTTTTTAATTTATTTTTTATACAGCAGGTTCTTATTACTTATCTATTTTATACATATTAGTGTATTTATGTCAACCTCAATCTCCCAGTTCATCCCACCACCCCCACCCCCAGCCCCGCTTCCCCGCTTGGTGTCCATACGTTTGTTCTCTGCATCCGTGTCTCAATTTCTGCCCTGCAAACTGGTTCATCTGTATCATTTTTCTAGGTTCCACATATATGCGTTAATATACGATATTTGTTTTTCTCTTTCTGACTTACTTCATTCTGTATGACAGTCTCCAGGTCCATCCACGTCTCTACAAATGACCCAATTTTGTTCCTTTTTATGGCTGAGTAATACTCCATTGTATATATGTACCACATCTTCTTTATCCATTCGTCTGTGGATGGACACTTAGGTTGCTTCCATGACCAGGCTATTGTAAATAGTGCTGCAGTGAACATTGTGCATGTGTTTTTTTGAATTATGGTTTTCTCTGGGTATACGCCCAGTAGTGGGATTGCTGGGCCATGTTGTACCAGGCATTTTCTAAGGACTTTGTGTTAATTCATTTGGTCTTAAAAAAAAAAAAAAAAAAAAAAACCATCTTAAAAGTGAGAAAACCAAGAAGCTGACGGTTGTCCAAACAAGGACAGGAACCCAGGCAGCCTAGCTCATTGCCACGAGCCTAAGTACTACATGATCCTACCCTTTCATTATACATTCCCCCAACCACTGACCCCCCCATCCCCCGAGAAAGGGATTGAACCCCGGCCCTCGGCAGTGAAAGCGTGGAGTCCTAACCATTGGACCGCCAGGGAATTCCCTCAATTACACATTTTTAATCATTTGATGTCAGCAAACACAAGCACATATACTAACACTGCTGTGCTAAACAGCCTGTACAGGGGTTGAATTTATACTCTTAGATCAGTGCCACCTTGAACGTAGACCGTCATCACAGTAGTGAAGTGGTCTAATCACTGAACCGGAGCATTAGAGATGAGAGGAAATGGAGAGATCTTTTCGGATCTCACCTAATTTCTTCTGATTTTTATCAACTAAGTAAGCTCCTCCAACTAAAATTTTCTTTCCTCATTTTTAGACATCCAAACTTATTCACCTTATCTAGCTAATTGAGTCAATATTCCTATTTCCAATATGAAAGCAAGACACTACAATAATTTACCTGATCTCTGCTTCTAGTTTGTCTCCCTTACTATAGCAAGAAGAATCTTTAATTCACCCCAGTCTATACAGGTCTACATTAAACTGTCAAGGGCTCCCCATTGCCTGGGTCAGTAGTTCTCAAATATGTACAGGAACTTATTATGGTGATGGCTGCACAACTCTGTGAATACACTCAAAACCACTGACCTGTATACTTTAAATAGGTGAATTGTATGGTTTGTGAACTATATCTCAAAGTTGTCACTTTAAAGAATTTATTGAGGAACTCAAAGCACCTGGAAGTCATGGCACGCTATGTGTAAAATCCTAAAATGTTGAACTAAAAGCAGTTTTACTAGCAGAAAATAACAGTATGGTAGATATTATATATAATTATAAGATTAAAATTCACTACTTTACAACTATGTCTACAAAAAAGCAAGTGGTTGAGCTAAGGTTATCACCAGTTTCTAATGTTTGCCTCTAATATTAAATTGCCATTTGTTCAATTGCCTACCACTGTTTGCCAGCAAAGCAGCATTAACATAAAGACAAGGAAAATTTGAAAGGGAAACTTTAAAATTGAGTACATCCTATACAATACTTTATTTATTTGTCTTCAAATTAAGACTTCAGGAAAGCTTCCATATTTGGAATTACACTAAGGTTTTCTGGAGGAGATTTGACAATCCCTGGCTTCCTAGAAAATGCTTATTTTTCTTGACGTATCATAAAAGATCCTTTTTTCAACCTGACCTTAAATTCCCTTTCCATCCTCACCTCGTTCCACAGCGCCTTAGGCTGCCACACAGCAGAAGCCACCTGTCTCCCACAGCCATAAGGGCCTAAGTATCCCCCAAACACACCCTGCAGCTTTGCCCTCACAGAGGCTTTGACATCTGAGCTGTCCTTTGAAACATGAAAGTTCTCCAGGAAAAGAGCAAAAGGGATTCTAAGCTGAAAGAATTCAGCACCAGGACAGAAACTGAGAGGGTAAGGGCATTCACACCCCGATGGGTCTGGCCTCAGTGGGGGGGGAGGTTTGTGGCTGGCAGGAGGCTGGGAATGGCAGTCCTCCTGGTCTGTGCTTTATGACACGAGCAAAAGGGTGACTCTATCAGGTCTGTGCTGTACTCTGCTCTAAACACCCTCTTCTGCCCCACCCCCTCCCCAAATACATGTTGACCACGTAAGAAGGTTGACCAGAGCCATAGGTACGTTATGGGGACAAAGGACAGACGGACCTGACGGATCCTCATAAGAATGAACGTGGAACCCAGGAATGTGTCCTAACCATTGAACTATCACCCAGTGTTGTGCTATGAAATCACACACTGAAGCCAAAGGCAAGAATGTGGTAGAACCA
Source organism: Balaenoptera acutorostrata (assembly GCF_949987535.1). Lineage (NCBI taxonomy): Eukaryota > Metazoa > Chordata > Mammalia > Artiodactyla > Balaenopteridae > Balaenoptera > Balaenoptera acutorostrata. The sequence goes on along the minus strand of NC_080068.1, from coordinate 49,563,219 downwards.
ACAAAGCTGGTTTCTGTGGAAAGCCAAGATCATTCACCTAAAGATGCCTGGCCTCCCAGTAGCCCACCCTGATTTTCTTAGCCCAAAGGACTCTCTCCTCTGAAATCCTCTGGAGCACTTCATTTTGTACTTACGACACTCTGAAAAAAATTTTTTTTCTTGTATTGCAGTTGTTTTGTCCTCATTCCTGGTACCACCTTTTTTTTCCTTTGCCTCATTTTAAAAGCTTATACCTAATACAATGCAGCTTTAAAAGACATCTTGGGAGTAAGGTATGGTATAAATCAGTCAACAACAAGTCTTGTTAGATTTTAAGTTCAAGAGGTGAGAAGTCATGTCCCATTCACCTTTATCAATCCCACAGCACTAAGGAAAACATAGTTGTTGAATAAATTGACATTGTGATAACAATATGGTAAAGTAAAAACATTCTTTGGCTTTTAAAAGAAGTTGACATTTTTTATTTTTTTCCCTCCTGGGAGATCACCGCCTGTACTAGAGTATTCACATAAATGTTTATCTTTTATGTTTAAAAATTTCATCTCTCCTAACCATACACCTGCTGTCTGTGCTTGTAGCTTTTTTTTCTTGATGTGATTTGCCAGTTTCATCCCTTGTATACGTCTTTTTGGAGAAAAGCAACCCTTAGATTTATTTATTCTGCCTATTTTTTTGTTCGTTTTCTGATAGAACAGATATATTTATTTCAGCAAAATTATAAAGTAAAACTACAAAGAAACAAAATATTTGACACTCACTGAGTCACAGTTTTGTAAGGCAGAAAGTTAACAATAATCAGCATAAGTACAATAAATTATAAAGATCTATTGATATTTTAATGGGGGAAAATAGCCAGAAGAAACACAAAAATTCTTTAAAATACATCATTGCCACAGCACATGAGAACATTTCCATAAAAAATTAACTATTTCCTCTTAGACACTTCATCTTTCAGCCCTCTTTGAATTTACATTCTGAAATCTTGATTTTCTACTGCAGTTTATAAACTAGCCATTCTCTCATTCCATGGACCCACAAAGATCAGTCCCATCACAAGCAAATAAAAGGACCACTTCCTGTTAGAGATATAGCACTTCAAGGCTAATATTTAATCTTAATTGGCAAAATGTTTAGTGCAAATAAAATTATATTTAGCAGCTTAGAAAATTCCTGGTGGGGAGGCATTCACCTCATAACCCTTACTGCATCCCCAGAACAAAATCATTTCTCACTTTTCATGAGTATGAACACTGGCCATTCAAACCTACTGAAAACTACTGATGCTAATTCTGCTGTTTGTTACACAGGGAGCTTCCATAAAAGATGGTTTCAGTCACTATGCAAATGAGCCATACAGTTTTTACATTTGGAAAGTTCCCCTCAGGTTGATGTTCTTTTAAAAAAGCAGGGTCTGAATGTCAGTCACAACTGGATTTAACCAACTGCTTCTCTGAAACGAGGCATTAATCATTTCTTGCGCTGGCCACCAAAGGTTGCATTCAAAGGAAGACCTGAGGATGGGGCAGAGGAATCTCTTAGAGCAACTTCTACTCTCCAGTAATAATTTTACTGCACAGATTTGAAAGCCAAAAAAAAAAAAAAAAAGGGAAAGAAGAGGAGCCATCTGATTTCAAACCTGGTGTTTTCCACTCTCAGCCAAGATTTGTTCTCCAAATGAATGGAAGCCAGAGAGCTCCTAGCCAGAGAGAGGATTTTGTTTGAGCTTCATCAATTCCTTGAATTGCCTCTCTTCTTGTTAGACATCTGTTTCCTCTCTAGCCAAGGCCTGGGGTAGCTGCTTGGGAGAATAGTGTGGCCTGCTGTGCCCGGATCTGTGATGGCAAGGGAAGGAGAAGTACAGCCGGGTTTTAAGCACCTGACTCTGCTCCTTGTCTACGTTCACTGGCCCAAGGACTTGAGCCGTCAGAAAGCTTGGACGACCTCTGAGGTCCACGATGTGCTGACGCAGAATCCAGGGAGGTAAACACTAGGTAGGCCATCTCACTTGGCCTCTCGACCAACTCCTCAGCAATTTTTCCATTCCCCCTGGATTCTCTCACTGAATAGCTCAACGATGGGGCTGTGGAGGCCATGTTGGAAAGAGGGGCTCCCCTCAGTCACTATACTCTTCTCTTTCCCTTAGACTGGGGAATTTCTCATACTGGTTGGCTGACCTCCATTTGCTGTGCTGACTTTTGAGCAGTGCAGCAAAGGAAGTCTTTCGAGTGACACTTCTAGATATTTCCCGGCTCTTGGCCTTCCTGGTGGGGGAAGAGCTTCGAACCAAGGGATAGGTGGAAAAAATGGGCTTGCCCCGTGGGGCTTCCAGTAGCTGCCATATTTCCCCAGAGGTATTACTGGTCAGATACTGCCAAGGCTTCTTCCCACTGCTGTCCCGGACGTTCACACGAGACGCCAACCTTTGCACTAGCAATTTGATGATCCCCTGGTGGCCATGAATGGCTGCAAGGTGCAGCGGGGTATACCCACAACTGGACTTCACATTTATATCGAGAGCAATCCCTGCTTTCTGTGCGCCTGAGACCAAGTCCTGAAGGGCCCTGAGGTCACCGTGTTTGGCTATCCAGTGCAAGGCAGTGTACCCAGTCAAAAAGTCTTTGTGCAAAGCCAGCTGGGGGTCCTCCCAGAACAAAGTCAACACCTGAATCCAAGAGCCACTGGCAAGCTTCACAATCCATTCATGCTCCCTGGCATCAAGAGGGACCAGGGATGACTTGTGCTCAGAAGGTCTGGTGGGGATCAAGGCTGCAGGCCTCTCCCCTCCAGGGGCCCATGAGCTGTGTGGATGACCACACTCAACAACAGTAGCCTTAAGGTCTGCAGGTTTTGGTGTCAAAGCGGCATCCACCCTTGGGCTGGACATTGCTCCCACCTTCGAGGGTCTCCTGGACCGGGGAGGGCGCCGGCTCCTTTTCAACAAATCCCCCTCAAGGCACTCCTCATCAGAGGAGGACAATTGGGCTCTCTCTGCCCTAGAGCTCCTCCTTAGGGATCTCCTTAATTTGGGGACAGGCCAGGGCAAAGGCTGAGGGTGGCCTGCAAGGCCACCAGCTCCTATTGGGACGGGCTGAGAAGGGTGACCATCCTCTCTGTTCCTGAGGCCCTGAGAAGGGGCCCCAGCTGGATTCCTGAGCCTTCTCCCATCTGGGGCTCCCGGGGCAAGGTGCAGCCCTTCTTCAGAACCCCCAGGGGACTCTTTGGGTCCACTGCTGCTCTCCTCACTGCCGTGGCTCTCCTGGTCCACAAAGTCCTCCAGATCTTGTAGGGACAGCTGACAACGAATGCTACGAAAGACGGCCAGTGGAGACTTCCCGGGCCAGGATTCCGAAACAGCGGGAAAGAGAGAATGAGGGGGAGGAGGGAGGTCCGGAGGTGCTGGCTTAGATTCCGGGACCCAGAAGCCCGGCTCCGAGGGTAGCTGGGGGAAATTGTCTGGCAGTATCGACCAGGCTCGGATGGGACCCTGGTCTCGGGCCTTGGGTATCTGGGGGTGTCTGGCCACCCACTCTCGAGTGCGCTGCTGCTGCTGCTTCAGGGTCGAATAATGCAGGGAGCTCGGGGTCACCAGCTCGGGCGGCTCTCCGGGGGGAGTGGGGCAGGACTGGAGAGCAGGCGGGGAAGCCCCGCTCCCAGCAGCCTCGACGGTTGTCGGAGGAGAGCGGGGTGCCGCGGACACCGGCGGGGGCTCCACGGGCGCATCTTCCCGCTGCGGCCTGGGAGCCCCGCGGTCGTCCTGGGCAGGCGGGGCCGGCGCCGGCTTCTCCCAGGCGCTGGCGGTGGCGGTGGGGGGGTCGGGGAGTGAGCCGAGCAGCGGCTCGCCCGGGAGTCCCCCCAGGCCGTTCTGGAGGCATTCCCAGCAGCGGCGGCCCTGCGTCTCGGCCGCCGCGCACCTAGCTCCGTCCTGGGCGGCCGCGGGCACCGGCGCCCTGTGGCCGGAGCTGCCCCTCCGCCGGCCGCCTCTCCGGGCCGCCTCCCGGGCCCCGCTGGCGAGGAGTCCATCGCAACCTGCCTCGGCGGCCGGGTCTGCGGCACCTGCTGGCTCCTCCTCTAGCTCCTTCTCGCGCCGCCGCCGCCGGGGTTGCTGCGGCGGCGGCGGCGGCTCCCCACTGCGCGCGAGGAGCGGGAAGCTGGGCGCAGCTCCCCCTGCAGGGGCGGCGGCCGCGGGCGGGTCGCTGGGTCGCTGCAGCCCCTCCTCCCCCAAAAGGTCCCTGTACCTTCTTTTGAGCACCACGTACTTGGTGCCGTCGGGGTCCTGGCGCACTGCGGCCACCGAGTTGACGAAGCCCTTGAAAAGCTCGCGGCGGCGCTGGTGCTGGCTGGGGGGCGTATCGGGGTCTCGGAGGAAGCTCTTGAAGTGGCTCAGCAAGGCGGCGTTGGTCACTCGGCCCCCGGCCTGACACAGAAAGTCCAGTAGTGCCTCCTGGCTCAACTCTCGGGCCATCGCTGCCCCGTCGTCCCCTGGCCCCGAGGTGTCTGCGTCTCGCCCTCCCTGCGCTCTCCCCCGCCAACAGAAACCCTGGCCTGGCGTCTGTCACCTGCGCCCGGGGCGGCGCCACCCGCCTCCATCAGCCGCGGCCTGCTTGCAGCCCCTGAACGTGCCAAGAGGGCCGCGGGTCCCCCGGGGACAGGCCCCGGGGCTGAGCCCCCGCGCGCAGCCCAGGGTGGGAGAGGGCGGCTCCCAGGCCGCCCCTGCGCGATGCGCGCCTCGCGCAGCGAGTGCCCGCTGCGAAAGTTCCCGGGATAGGTCGGAGTCGGTTTCACCTGCGCCCTGGCGACGCCTCCTCCCCGGCTCTGGGGGAAGGGCACGGCCCGCCTCCTCCTGTCCCTCCACCCTCTGAGGTCTCCCCCACCCCTGCCACCCATCCCAGATGAGTCAGGCTGGTCCGAGCCCGGAAGAGCGCCGTAGGTGAGATCGCCAGCTAGCCGGAGCCGGCAACGTACAGCCTGGCAGGTCGCGCAGCCGCTCCCGGGCCGGGGAATGGAAGGCAGGTAGGCGACCCGATGCTCCTTTGGGTTTCGGCCACGTAGGAAACGAAAACAATAGACCTGTTCTTGCCCTCTCCTTTCGCTTCGTTAGTCACAGCTGAAGCCGCTGGGTGGGGAAGAAGGTGCAAATTAACCAGCATCTTGCTGTCTCTCCAAAACATACCTTTATTAACGATGTAGGCTATTAATTTCAGATACCCTGAGGCAGTATCGAGGTCGGGGAAAACTCATTTTTCATCCAAAACAAGTCTATCTTGATCTGGTGATACTGCCGGGGCGGCTCCTCCGGACCCTGGCGCCTACGGGTCCAAATACACCGAAATCTGTACCGAAAAGAGAAATCACTCTGAAGATTACAGGTTGGTTACAGGAAAAAGGAAGGCCTTTTTCCTTCCTGACAGTCTCACATTAAGGTGCCGGAAAAATCTAATTTGATGTTGAATTCCCTAGTAACTGAGATGTACAGGAATTAACGTCTCGACAGTTAAGGTATTTGGTGCCTTTGTTTTTATTTAGTCCACAATTTATGAACAGAAGAGATTTGTAGTCTCTTTTGTGTTAGCTTAAGTGGTGAAGTCTTTCCCTCCGAATGTGAGGTTTCCTCTACACCTTCAGAATGTTAAGCATTACAGGCTCCTTGATTTGACCCTGCTGCTCCCAACACTGGAATGTCTACTTGACTCTAATTCTCCCCTGCGGGGCCGTGAACTTCCTAATTCCACGTCCATTTGTAGACTAGAGCTTGAAAAACTCTAGTTTCAAAACATTGGCCTCTTCAAGACAGTAGAATCACAGCACGTTTCCTAACAGCTGCTTTCCCCCTACATTTCACTTGTCCACATGTTGATCCTGCCCTTTCTGTAATAATCCTTCTGGTCTTATCCTGTTTCTTTATCAGTCCTAGTTACATGCCAAAAATACTTTCCTTGTTTTATCTACTTACCTATCTGACTCCACGACCTCTCCCATTCTTTTCTTTAGCTGTCTTCTTATTTCTTTCCATTGTGACTGGTTGTTTATCCTCAGCCCCAACTGTGACAGCAAATATGCTTATTTTTTGGAATGCTCTGTTGGCTATATTTCCTATTTTCTCCTGCCCTGTCAATGCCAGTCTTCCTTCCTGTACTCCCCTCATCTTTCCACTCTTTCTTCTTTTGCTCTACTATTTCTAATTGTTTCATGTGTCCTTGTTCTTTTTGCTAAGGGAGGGTACTGAAAGTATGTTGGCCGCACAATTGTCAACATGTGTTAGCATGGGCCAATTTTACTGATGCCGCATACCCACATTAACTGAGCTTTGTTTTAAGTCTCCAACATACCCTGGTACTTTTCCATGAATGAATTGCAATCCTTGGCTTTAAATTATTTAGGTCAGAAAGAAGAACTGGGAAACATTGTTTTCTATTTTCAGCATTTTCTTGAATCCAAACCCAATACTGGGTTAAGAGGGGGTAAATGTTTTCCACTGAGGTCTCTACCTTAACGTCAAGCCTTTAGAATAGTTATTAAAATAAAGGTTTTGTGTTAAACTTTAGCTTCCTTTTGTGTGTGTCTGTGTGGTTTTTTTTTTTTCTTGATAGAGGCTTGATAGAACTTGCCAGGTGTGTCCACAACTGCGGCAGGAGGGAGTCCAAACAGAAAACTCAGGGGGGCACTGAAGAGTGGCAAGTGGAAAGAATCCCCCTTTGGTACTTTCCAAAACTCTGGTTACAAAATAGGGGACTTGTGGCAAGAGGGGGTGATGACATAGAGGTTTGAACTTGAAGCACTTAGGACTAGAAAGAAAGGAAGGGGCCATCAAAGTCATGGTTGTTGAAATCAGATTATCTTTAGTTGAGGGTGGAATTAGCAGGTCTGGAGGAGTAGAAAACGGGGAAAGGGAAGAAAAAAAAAAACCATTGCTTTAGCTTTCTGGATGCCCAGGTGGTTTGGTGTCCAGATCTTCTCTCTTCCTTTTTCTCTCTCTTGTCTCAGGTTAAGGTGATAGTCAATTAGAATGCTCTTCACCTTATCTCAGGGAACATTTTTATGCTTCCCTCATGTATAGTTCCTCATCTTCAGAAATATTTATGGGGCACCTATGTTGCCCTGACATTGCTGGAACACATGCTTGAGAGCTCACTATTTACTGGGAGCAACAAACAAGAGAAATGGCTTAAACTTGTGCGTTAAGTGCATCAGATGCTGGAAAAATTGAGAGGCAGCACATAAAGGCAGAGCCTAGACTCAGTTTGGGGGATTGGGACAATTTTCCAATAAGAGGCAACTTGGAGTAGAGGATGTGAGGAAGAGGCAGAGGAAACATTGGTACAAAAGCACCAAGATCTGGCTCAGCAGAGTCTATCTGGGGAACTAACTGCAAACAGATCTACCTGGCTTTAAGGAAGAGGATGTGTGAGGATGTGCTGGAAACAAGACTTGCAAAAGTAGGAGGGAGTCAGAAGATGAAGGACCTGGGGAGTGGAGGTGGGGTGGGGAGAGGAGTCTTTGAAGAATTTTTGGGAGGGTAGTGACCCGACTAGATTTGTACTTTAGAAAGATTATCCTGGAGGTAGTTGCTGGTTTGGAATCATGACCCAGATTAACAAGTAAAAATAGCACTTTGCAGAGCAATAATGAATTTAACCAAATCTAAGGCACCATTGACTGTATGATACAGTTTGATTTCAGAGATGTTAAAATATGTGTGTGTGTCGGGGGAAGTGCTTCTTAAAGTAGAAGAAATACAGCATGTTTAATAAAATTATATTTTTAGAAAGAAAAGTGTACTGGGAATAAGATTTGAGGATTGGATCGGGGTAACTAACTTTTTCTTTACAGCCTTATGAACTATTGGCTATTTTACAACGAGAGTATATTCCTTTTTAGTTTGAAAAAGACACTAAAGGAAAAAAAGCCATAAATGAATAACAATGACAAAGGGAAAAAAAGCAATATCAGATCTTTAGACTGGAGGAGGGAGATGGAGGCCAGCAGGAAGAACAATCTGGAAATTACTGAGATGATCCAGAAAAGGGAGCCAAATGTCTAAGTTCAGCAGTGTCAGAGAAAGAGAGATGAATGGATTGATTGGAGAGATAGGGGGCCAAGTCAATAGGATTTGGAGCCAGAGGAGTCTGGAGGTGAGGAGTAAGCTGGCTTCTCTCATGCATCTGGCCTGAGTCTCTGGATGGACGGTTGTAACCATATACACGAATAGTAAATGTAGACCAAAAAGTCAGTTTTGGAAATGGGAAAGATGATCAATTCAGTTTGGGACATATTAAGTTGAGGTGCCTACAGGCCATAAAAACAGAAATGTCTAGGAGGCAGTTGGCCATATAGGTTGGAGGCTCCAAGAGTGTATGACTTTAGTATACATAAACAGTCATCTAAGCCACAGGTGATGACAAAATTGCTCAGAAAGAGATATGCCAGCGGTGGGAAAGGAGCAGGGTGCAGGGTGAATCCACATTTACCAAGGACAAAGAGGAAAATAAACCTGTTAGGAGACTTAGAAGGAACAGCTAGAGGGGGAAGAGGAACACCACTGAGCGTGGTATCACGGAAGCACAGATGCAGAGGGGTGAACAGCTTTCTAGAGTTGATGCCAAGTTAGATAAGAAGTGAAATGTGACCGTAGCCTGTTAGGTCGCTGGGGCCAGGTCTGGAGCAGTTTCAGAAGAGTGGTGGGGACAGACATCAGGTTACAGAGGGGTGCAGAGTGAGTAGGGTAAGAAAGACTTGACCATGAAAGGAAGGAGAAAGAGAATTCTAGATATGGAGAATATCAGATCATGTAACCTAAGATTTGTTTTTGGTAGTTGTTAGAAGAGATATGATCATGTCTATGTGCTGAGGGAAAAAAGCCAAGAGAGGATAAGTTGAAAGACCTAGAGGAGAGGGTAAATAATTGATGAAACAGGGCATGGGGGTGGGGCTGGAGTCCAGAGTCCAGGTGGAGAGATTACCTGGGACAGGACAGAGAGAGACACTTTTCCCATTGAGAACAGAAAGAAGAAAAATGGCTATTGCATTAATTAGGGGGCTAAGAGATCAGGAGAAAAGATTTGAAGAAGTCTTGGTGGGGCTGAAAAGTAGGTACAAAGGCAGTAAGTGTATATAGAGCTTGAAGTTTAGGTTACTGTAAGCAGGGCATCAAATATTCTTAGGTCTTGGGGCTTAAGGTTTCCAAAGTGGGATCACTTGGAGGTGATGACGAGATTCAGAGTGTGACCATATGTAGTGGAAGTGAGAGGCACTGGAGGAGATAACATCACGGAACTGTGAGACAGGGTGTTGAATGAGTCATGCAGGTTACTGAAGTCATCTAGGATGGAGAGGATAACCATGAATCATGTACATCAGTCTTTAGTACCGTGGTATGAGTAACACAAATGGCATTTTGCCAGGAGCAGTCGCTCTGCTAACAGTATAGTATTGTGACTGATGCATGTGTGTCACGTTCTAGATTACTCTCCTTTATTTGATCCTCAAAACAAGTATGGGAACTGTGTAGGACAGAGGTCATCGTCTTGCAGGAAGTAGCTCTCCTTGCTATCAATATGTATGTATGTTTTGTAGGATGTATTCTGATGTGCTTATTCTTTGCCTTCAGTCCAAACCTCTACTGTGGATGTAGAATGGAATCTCCACCCAAGAAGGTGCAGCTGTTCAATGTCAACCCTCCAGGTAGGTGGACAGATCCCCAGGTGAAGCTAGAGCTAAGATGTACCACAGAAAGGCAGGAGAGAAAACTAGGGTGCTGGCCCACTCTCTCTCTCCCCCTTTCTTTCCTCTCCTATTCCCCCTCCTCCTCCTTCTCTGTCTCTCTCAGGTTTGGATTTCCACAAGTCTGGGTACTCCCGAGGGTGCTCTGAAGTAGCAAGGGGAAAGCATTTTTATGCTGGGCTACAAGCTGAGGTTGAGGGTGCTAAGTTACAAGCCAGATAATCGAATGATATGGGGCTCTCTGCATTTATTTCCCTTCTCCTATCCTGAGCCTTTAATCATTTATTTATTCATCAATATTTATTGAGGGCCTACCATGTATTCGCTTTTCTGGGGCTGGAACACAATGGTAAAGCAAACAGACAACATCTCTTTTAGGAAACTTATACTCCAGTAGGGAAAAGAGACAATAAACATAAAAATAAACAAGAAAGTATCACCAGATAAGTGATGAGATACAAAAGCCAACTGATATGATACTGACTGGAGAGCTACTCTGGCCAGGATGGACAGGGAAGTTCTCTCTTAGAAGATACCGATCAACAGGGACCTCAGTGATAAGGAGGAGACAAGCCATGTGAAGGTGGAAGAGAGGGGAGCAGGGTGGGAAAGCATTCCAGACAGAGGGAATAGCGAACGTTTGTCAGAAATGAGTGTGATATTATAGAAAGCTAGTGAAATGCCACAAATTCCATATAAATTAGCATAATATGTTTATAAATTAATTGCCTAATAAACTTTTATGACAACTTCACCTATATTGTTTAGTGCACACTCTTTGACCATCTCATCAAAATTTTCACTCTCCTCTTTAGAGAGAATAAAAAGATAATTTATTTTCTTCTCGTAACATATGGTTGAAATTTACTCTTTAATATTGATAGTTTGGAGCTTAAAGCATTTTACTTCACACACGAATATGCTGGTTGTTTGTAGAACTGCTATAGATTTGTGCCATACAAACACAAGAATTGTGATACATTTATTTCCCAAAATTCTTTTTTTACATTTATTTCATTGAAGCATAGTTGATTTACAATGTTGTGTTAATTTCTACCATACAGCCAAGTGATTCAGTTATACATACATATATATGTATTTATATTCTTCTTCATATTTTTTTCCATTGTGGTTTATCACAGGATATTGAATATAGTTCCCTGTGCTACACAGCAGGACCTTGTTGTTTATCCATTTTATATATAACAGTTTGCATCTGCTAATCCCAAACTCCCAATCCATCCTTCCCCCACCCCCCTACCCCTTGGCAACCACAAGTCTGTTCTCTATGTCTTATTCCACAAAATTCTTATCAGAAAAGGAAAAAAATATGTGTCTATAATTGTTCATGCTTTATTATCAAGTATATTCCTAACAAGGAAAGAAACTCTTGTTGTTGTTGTTTTTTTTAATTGGGGGAAGTTGCCCAAGCCTGCAATATTTTCTCCAGCTTTATTGAGGTATAATTGACAAATAAAAATTATATATATTTTAAAAAGAAAATGAGGGACTTCCCTGGTGGTCCAGTGGCTAAGACTCTGCGCTCCCAGTGCAGGGGGCCTGGGTTCGATCCCTGGTCAGGGTACTAGATCCCACATGCAGCAACTAAGAGTTCGCATGCTGCAACTAAGACCCGATGCAGCCAAATAAATAAATTAATATAATTTTTTTAAAGTTTGAAAAAAAAAAGAAAATGAAAATAAAATAAAATAAATGAGTATGGTGTATTTGAGGAACAGAAAGAAAACCACGGGCGAAGCTGGAGCACAGGGAAGGACGAAAGTGTGGAGTGAGAAGAAGTCCAAACAGTGAGCAGGGTCTCGGTCCTGCAAGGCCTAATGGGGTTTGGGTTTTCATCTAAGCGTGATGGGAAGCTATTGGAGGTTTATAATCAAGAGAGTTGCATGTGATTTATGTATAACAGAACATCTGGCTGCTGTGTTGAGGGTAGATTATAGGGGATGCCAAAGTAGAAACAGAAAATCCAGTCAGAGATGACTGCAGAGGGCAAGGCAAGAGATGGTGGTAGCTTGGAATAGCAAGGTATTGGGTGTAGAGTATTGAGATTCGGAAAATATTCTAGAGATAGAAACTGGAGAATGTGCTAGTGGGTTGAATATAAATTTACCAATATTGGGGGCAGGAAGATGAGCGTTCCCTTTTGGAAAGTTTAAGTTTGGGATGAACATTAGCCATCTAAGTAATGATCTAGAATAGGCAATTGCTCAGGAGTGAGGTCAGAGCTGGAGATATAAATCTGAGAGTCTTGGGCATTGAGATGGTATTTGAAAGTTATGGGATTAGATGAATTTATCTAGGGAGGGAACCTAGAAAGAGAAGAAAAGACATCCATAATCAGCCTCAGCATTCGGGGTCTAATCTTTAGTAGTATCTTGCTTAAATATTATGACCTGTCTCAGTCATACTATGGCAATGAGAGAAACTATAAAATCCTGTTTTGTTCCCCTAAGGCCAGTCTGCTGCTTGTGGCTGTAATAGACGTTAGTGTGAGACACCCAGCGAGTAAGGTTAATTCCAGGGTCTGGAGTAAGGTCCACTGACCCCTCCCCGAATGGAAAAGTCTCCTTCCATTGCCAACTTTACAAGATTTAAAAGTTTAAAGTTTGTTAAAGGAGTCAGCAGATTTTCCATGTATACCCCAATTTTACGTATAGGAAAACCAAGTTTCAGAGCTTAGTGTCTTGTGGAACTGGTGCTCAAATCAAGCTGACCTCAAATTTTGCACCAGAGTCATAATCTTTCCTCGACTCTCTGTAGTATTTGACCCAGTTGACCATTTTCTCCCTTTGAAATCTCTGTCTTGGCTTCTATGACCATTGCTCTTTTCTGGTTCTTCTCTTACCTCCCTGATCCAACTCTGACTCTCCCTTGCTAACTCTTCTTTCCATGTTCTCTACTCGTTCTCTGGGTTCTACCTGAGTGATGTTGTCTATTTTTCCAGATTCAATCACCAACTGTATTCTTAGGATTCCCAAGTCTATCTGTGATGCTCACCTAGAAAAAGCGCAGACTTTCAAGCAGTTACTCTAGTCTTGACTCTGCCTGAAACTCTCTCTTTAAACTGGCCAATATACAAACTCTCTGGGTCTCAGTTTCTTCATGTGTACAGTGAAGGAATTAGATCAGATGCTTCTGAAGTTGCTTCCAGTACTCACATTCTGATTCCAGACTTGATGTCCCTTCTCATGATCTCTATAGTAATAATGACATTGATTGCATGCTCTGCGCCAGACACGGAACCAAGTACTTCACACATATTAATATATTTAATTCTCTGAACAAATTCCTATGCGGTAGGAGCTATTAGTATCCTTATTTTATAGTGGAGGACATCAAGATCCAAATAATGTGATTTCCTACTATATTGTAACCCATAAGTGGCAGAGCCAGGATTCAAACTCCGACAGTTTGAGTTTTGAGTCAGCATTGTTTAACCCCTGCTCTCTTCCTGCTTCTCCCTTCGAGGACCCTGATCCCTGCTCTGCTTTCTCCCCTTAGCCTCACATCACTTCTGCCTCCTGGGGACCCTTACTCCTTCTGTTACCCCTCCCCCGTGTATCTTCATCCTCTTCCTCTCTTCATTCTCAAGGGCTGCTTTCCGTCCTAAAACAAAACAAAACCAAAAAACGAGCACTTTTCTCTGGACCGCCCTCGTTCAGTCATTGCCTTAGCTCACCCTCAGCATTCCTGCATGTGTCACCTCCTCGCAGAGGCCTTTCCTGACCGTGTGGATCAATCAGCTTCCACTGCCAGGCACCTCCAGGCACTTCTATTTGGGGAAAGTTAAGTTTGAGATGCCCATTAGGTATTTAAGTAGAGATGGCAAGTGGACAATTGGATATACAATTCTGGTGCTCTACTTTCACAGCACCTAACACTCCACTATTAAAAATAAATTTTCTATTTGTTCATTTTTATGTGGTCCCCTCAACAAGAACACAGGTTCCGTGAGAGCTAGGCCTGTGTCCTCTTCACCACTAGCAAAGAACTAGCTGTGGAGAAGACTCAGAATAACAAGGTGTATTCGTTTCCGGGGGCTGCTGTAACGCATTATCACAAACTGGGAGGTGGCGGTGGAAGCAGTAATATAACAGAGATTTATTCTCTCGCAGTTCATGGGGCGAGACATTGGAAACCAAGGTGCTGGCAGGCCAGACTCCCTCTGGAGACTCTAGGAGAGAATCCTTCTTTCCCTCTTCCAGCCCCTGGTAACCGTCTGCATTCCTTAACTTCCTTGGCTTATGTCCACATCACTCCCATCTCTGGCTCCATCTTCACATGGCCTTCTCCTCTTCTGTGTGCTTCTCCTCTTCTGTCTCTTACAAGGACATTCGTCATGGGATTTAGGGCCCACTCAGATGATCCAGGATGATCTGATCATAAGAACCTTAATTTAATTACATTTGCAGATCTTTACCTTTTTACAAATAAAGTAACATTCGCAGGTTCCAGAGACTTGGACATGGACGTATATTTTGGGTGGCCACTATTCATCTCACTATACAAGGGAATAGGAGGAAGTTCAGGAATGTCTCCCCAGCCCCACCCCTTCTCCGTTTATGCTGGCTAACTTAAATGCTCTTCAAGATTCAACTCAGTGGTCGCCCAGTCAAGGGAGACACACCCCCAGTCCCAGTACATGCCTCTCCTATAATAATAATAGCTAGTGCATATTCAGCACTGTTTTAAGGGCTTTATGTGTATGAACGCACTTAATGCCTGCTACAACCCTATGAGATCGTCCCCATTACTATCCTGATTTTATCAAAAGCTAATGGTCTGTTTTGTTGTCTCTCTTCCGCAGTAGACCTCCCCCCAGGACAACAGCCAAGACTTATTATCTCTCTGTCCCCAACATAGACCGTGGCATTTCCAGGCTCTATGTGAAGGCTGGTGGGTTGAATAAATGACTGAGCAAGAGATAGGCTTGTACTAGACTGGGCAGGGTTTTGAATATCAGATTAAGATATTTGGATTTGGGGACTTCCCTGGTGGTCCAGTGGTTAGGACTTGGCACTTTCACTGCTGTGGCCTGGGTTCAATCCCTGGTCGGGGAACTAAGATCCCACAAGCTGCACGGCACAGCCAAAAAAAAAAAAAAAAAAAAAGACACTTGGATTTTATCTTTTAGATCATAGGTGGCCAACAGTTTTAAAGGTGAGTAGTGATAGGATGGACCCATCTTTCAAATATATACTCACCTTGGGAGAAACGTCATCAAATATTGTTTTAATTATCACCTCCAAATACATCGCTTCCCCTCCACCCCCTGGGCCTTCCTCCTGAGCTCTAGTCTCACATTGCAAACTAGACAACTTGAATTAATCCCACTTTCCTCACCCCCACTGCCAATTAGTCATCAAGTGCTGTCAACTCCATCTCATGAAGTTTATCTCATACCCATTCACCTGGTCTCTGCCATAGTTCAGGCTCTTGCATCTTTCTTTTTTTTTCAATAACTAAAAATTTTTTTTAAATTTATTTTTAGCTACGTTGGGTCTTTGTTGCTGCTTTGTCTAGTTGTGGCGAGCAGGACCTACTGTTTGCTGTGGTGCGCGGGCTTCTCATCGCGCTGGCTTCTCTTGTTGCGGAGCATGGGCTCTAAGCGCGTGGGCTTCAGTAGTTGTGGCACGCGGGCTCAGTAGTTGTGGCTCACGGGCTCTAGAGTGCAGACTCAGTAGTTGTGGCGCACGGGCTTAGTTGCTCCGCGGTGTGTGGGATCTTTCCGGACAAGGGATGGAACCCGTGTCCCCTGTATTGGCAGGTGGATTTTTTTTTTTAATAAATTTATTTATTTATTTATTTATTTATTTATTTATTCTTTGGCTGCATTGGGCCCGCGTCGCTGGGCGCAGGCTCCCTCCAGCTGCAGGCAGATTCTTAACCACTGCGCCACGAGGGAAGTCCAAGGCTCTTGCATCTTTCACCTGGACTGTTGCACTAGCCCCCTGACCAGTCTCCTCACCTCTAGTTTCCCCTCTCCAAGTCCAGTCCATCCTCCACTCTGCTGCTCATTTTATAAGCCTAAAAACCAGATCTGATCATTCACTTTCTTGTTAAAACAATAAACAAACAAAGCTCCAAAACAACTCTGCAATGGTTCTTCATTGCATACAAGATCAAGATCTTCGAGATCTACCTACAAAGATCTACTTTTCTTCCTTATTCATTCACTTAACACATGTGTATTACACACTGTAACACGTGTATTCATTCACTTAACACATGTGTATTACACACTGTAACACATGTGCCTACTATGTGTCTGGTAGTGTGCTCATTGCATTCATATACTAGTGAGGGAGGTGCCCTACACATATACAGATGGACATAGCTGTTCTTACTTGGGCGACTCATGTCACAGGCAGTGAGGGAAATACCCTAAGGAAGATTCTACAACTAGAAGAGGTCTATAGTGGCATCCTTGCTGTTTGCTTTCAGGATATATTGTAACTTTTTTGCTATTTGTATGCCTGTTGAGTGGATTTACAGATTATATTTATCAGTATCTAGTTTCAAATTAATCTTAACCAAGAAGGAAAGTAATTTTAAATAATTCTCACAAGGAAGCTAGGAACTAAAGATAATACTAAACTTTAAGCCAAGGAAATAATACCATAAGCCCAAGGGACTGGGGCTACACCTAATATGAGCCTTCAGCAACATTAGACTTAAAACAATAACTATCTAGGGACTTCCCTGGTGGCGCAGTGGTTAAGAATCCACCTGCCAATGCAGGGGACACGGGTTTGAGCCCTGGTCCGGGAAGATCCCACATGCCGCGGAGCAACTAAGCCTGTGTGCCTCAACTACCGAGCCTGTGCTCTGCAGCCCTAGGGCCACAGTTACTGAGCCCGCGCTGCAGCCGCTGAAGCCCGTGGGCCTAGAGCCCGTGCTCCGCAACAAAGAGAAGCCACCGCAATGAGAAGCCCGCGCCCTGCAACGAAGAGTAGCCCTTGCTCGCCACAATTAGAGAAAGCCCGCGCGCAGCGATGAAGACCCAAGGCAACCAAAAATAAAATATACATAAATAAATTTATAAAAAATAAATAAAGTCATTATATTAAAAAAAAAAAGAGAAGTGTATTCCTTCCCACATAACCATGGGCCGCCTAGAGTGTGTATGACAGTCTCTGATCATCCTGTTCCTCCCATCTTGTTCCACCGTTTCTTAAAATGGGATTTCCATTCCATAGTCTGGATGGCTGTTCCAGCGCCAGCCATCACATCTGCATCCCAGCTAGCAGGAAGGGAGAATGGCAAAGAGAGGGCATAACCCCTCTCTCTAAGGACACTTCTCAGATGTCACACACATCACTTCCACTTCCATCCCATTGACTAGAACTTGGTCACCTGGCCTAATCTAGTTACAAAGGCAGGCTGAAATAAAATCTTTATTTTGAGTAGGCATGTTCCCAACTAAAAAAAGGAAGAGTTTATTATTACAGAACTGAGTTTGTCAACTGGAACATGATTGGCCTTTGGGCAGGACAAATCTTTATTGAATGAGACTGTTTTGCACATTTCAGGATATTTACACCTCCAGGCCCCAGATGCCACCTAAATGCCAGAGGCACCCTCCCAGTCATTGTATCAACCCAATACTCCTACACAGTTACAATTACCCTTGGGGGTAGCAGTATTCTTACATCTTAGGCTTCTGTGGCAGGCGTTTTTTCTGCCCAGTATAGCAGTGTATCCTTTTCCAGGGAAACACTCCTTCCCATAGCCATGTGTTGGATAACCATCTTTTTATATGACCCTTTTTCTTACAACAGAGGTGAGAAAACAGGTCAGCATCTGACCCAGGCCAGGTCAAATAACATCCTTTCCCAGGTTTTAAAAAATTGGACCAAAGGTAAGACTTTTAATTTCTTTGTGGGTGGAGGGAAATACAAGATCTAGTGCTCTTCATACACTACTGATGGGAATGTAAAAGCTGCTGCTTTGGAAAACAGTCTGGTAACTCTTCAAAGGGTTGAATATAGAGATACCATATATGACACAGCAACTCTGCTCCTGGGTACATATCCAAGAGAAATGAAAACATATTTCACATAAAAGCTTGTGTGCGAATGTTCATAGCAGCATTATTCACAATAGCCAAAAAGTGGAAACAGACCATGTCCATCAACTGATGAATGGATAAACAAAATGTGGTATATCTATACAATGGAATATTATTTGGCAATTAAAAGGAATGGATTACTGATACATGCTACAACATGGATGAAACTTGAGAATATTGTGCTAGGTGAAAGAAGCCAATCACAAATAACCATGTATTGTATGATTCCATTTATATGTTATGTGCAGTGTGGGCAAATCCATAGAGGCAGAAAGTAGATTACTGGTGGCTTGTGGGAGGGGAGAATGGGGAGTGACTGCTAATGGTATGGGGAGATTGAGTCCAATCATGACCAGTGATTTAATCAATCGGGCCTATATAATGAAACATTGATAGAAACTCTAAGGAGGTTCAGAGGGTTTCCTGATTGGTAAGTATATCAATGTACCAGGAGGCTGGCACAAGCTCCCAGGCCTCCCCCATTGCAGACTTTGCCTTATGTATCTCTTCCATTTGGCTGTATCCTTTATAATAAAACAGTAATTCTAAGTACAGTGCTTTCCTGAGTTCTGTGAGTCATTCTATCGAATTATCAAACCTGCCGAGGGGTCATAGAAACCCTCAATTAGTAGTCAAGCTGGTCCATCAGAAGTACAGATGGCCCCCTGAATTTGTAGCTGGTGTCTGAAGTGGGGGCAGTCTTTTGGGACTGAGCCCTTAATCTGTGGGCTCTGCATAGTGTCAGATTTGAAAGGAATTGTTGGACACTCATTTGGTGTTGAAGATTTGCTGGAGAGCTCTGGGGAAGGTAGCATTTGCTAAGTGGGCCATTATCTAAGAAGTCTGAGAACACTACAGAACAGTACTTCGTACAAAATCTTGAATACAGATAGAAAGTAGCAACTGTGCTACTTTGAGGCACTTCTTAAAGTGAGAGATAAAGGTATTGACATTTTTAGAGTTGAATTGTACTTTACAATACAAATGTTTACTAAGGGTACTTTTCAAAAGACACTTTCTCTTCTTATCAACCTTTTCAAAGATAATGAAGCCTGTCTACCCAAAATTACTTAGGGATAGGTCTGTCTGAAAGTGAAAGGATGAAATTGGAGGTTCTCTTTTAGCCATATGATTATATATATTTCCATCAGGGAAAAAATCTCCCTGGATCTTGAAACAAACCAGCTGCTGCTATCCAAATATGTATGAATGCAACACATTATATTTCTTTAAATAAGTATTTTTATTACACTGATTCTTTTGGAAAGGTTGATTATTTCCATACTTGCTCTGCACTTTCCTCTCCTCTTCGGTCTCCTTCTTTTGTTCCCTCTTCCCCCAGATGGGAAGAAGGACATTCTTGGAAATTCACATATACAAAGGCAGAAATACTCAAGATTATACAGGGACAAGAAAAAGTCCACTATGAAAAAAATTACATCACTCCAATAAGTTGGGAATAAAGGATGTTACATCCTACTCTTTGTGGCAATGAGTAGGGGAAAAGAAGGACAAAACTTCAAAGCAATTCATGTGGCATAATATAAACTAAATATTTATAAAATGAATATAAATAACATGAGGATTTTTTTAAACAACTGCAAAAATAATAAAGAAAATAACTAGTCTGTGTGTGGACATAGGGTCTTCCTTGTGAAGACTCATATCATTATCAGATGTGTGACTTTGATCATACTAAATCAGAAGCCCTGCATGTGGCATTAATTTGCAAGTTAAAAATTTTTTTTTTTTTAAAGGATTTTCTTTTATTTATTTATTTATTTATTTGTTTATTATTTTTGTCTGTATTGGGTCTTCGGTTCGTGCGAGGGCTTTCTCCAGTTGCGGCAAGCGGGGGCCACTCTTCATCGCGGTGCGGGGTCCGCTCTTCATCGCGGTGCGCGGGCCTTTCTCTATCGCGGCCCCTCCCGTTGCGGGGCACAGGCTCCAGACGCGCAGGCTCAGCAATTGTGGCTCACGGGCCCAGTTGCTCCGTGGCATGTGGGATCTTCCCAGACCAGGGCTCGAACCCGTGTCCCCTGCATTAGCAGGCAGATTCTCAACCACTGCGCCACCAGGGAAGCCCCTGCAAGTTAAAATTTTGATAAAAGATTTGTTTTCCCCTAGACACAAGCAATGTGTCTAATTTTAGTGTAATTTTAAATGAGAATATTTACTGTGCTTCCTTGAATTAGTTCATCAAATCATGATAAAAATGGTATAATGACTTTTTTTTCTCATTTTAAATGATTGTCATTACAGTCTTATGATGGGTCTTTATAGATTGCCTTTTGCACTAGAGAAAACATCTTATATTACTTTCCCCATATTTTAAAACTACAGGAGTCCCTGTTCATAGCACCTGAGGAAATGGTGAACGTGAGAAGAATTATGCGGGCGATTTTTAGTTTGCTAAATGAATAACACTTTAGTTCATCCAAAGTGGCTCCTAGAGACTAAAACAAGTAGTTCATTTATTTTTAGCTGCTGATTTAATTTCAGTTATGACACTTTTATTTAGGAGATGACTTCCTAGGAGAAAGTATTAGGCAGCAAGAAGAGAAATAATCAAATATGGAACAATCTTTAAGATTCCATTAGACAGAGGGCTCATGATACTACTTAGAAGAAATGAGGCCATTCTGTAATTTTACCTTTAAAATGTATATTAGATTTGTAATAAAAATAAATATGTATCTTTTAATTTTATTAATGAGTTAAATATATTTACAAAGCGGGCCGTGCACTGTAGTGGAAGGAGCAGTGTATGGCAGTCTGCAGTGCTGGTCCTACTCTGAAACCATCCAGCTCTATGATCTCAGACTTATAAGTTAATATAGCCTTCCTGACTCCTGATTCCTCATCCTGGGGAACCGACTCAACAATGTATAATATACTTCCTAGCTCCAAATTTCTGTGATTAATTCCAGAATCATTAGGGTGTGCGTACAACATTAACATGTTTTAGGAAGAGTAAAGAACACGGGATTATAGTCACACTAAATGGATCCCCAGTTCTGCCACTCACTTGCAATGTAACTTTGGGCAAGTAACCTTTCTGAATCCCAGTTTATTCGACTTTAAAACCAGGTTAGTAATACTACAGCAGACACTGGCGATGCCATGCCCCAGAGCCCCTCAGCCCAGGGCAGCTGCAGGGGCAGCGCCCAGCCTGGTCAGCTGCCCACCTCTGCCTACTTCCAGCTCCTTCCCTGCCCCTGTGCTTCCTCTGGTGCACAGGGACTTGCACAGCCCGGAAGCACCAGGGATTTAATGTCCCCAAATGCAACCCTCCACCAGTGAGAGACAGTCTTCCTGGCTCGCAGTGGAAGAACTCCGAGGCACATTAACACAGCTCTTCAGTGGGTCCCCAGCTGGGTCAAGTCCCCATTCCCCACAGTGGTAACCAGCTCATTGACAAACCCCGTATTGGTTTTTCTCTCCTGCCTGTCTTGTTTTCTCCACTATCTCCTTTGTGCTTCCTGGGATCACCTCCCAAATAATCTACTTGCACACAATTTCTTATCTCAGGTTTTGCTTTTGGTAAATCCCACTTCGCAATTGCTGTGCCAGTTAATTGAGAGCATGTGGAAAGCAACGACGAGATCCAATCGTTAGGCCCAAACAAATAGTAATGATTATTATTATTATTATTATTATTATTTTAAGGGCAGAAGGCTCAGGTGCACCCCTGCCCCTGGCTCTTTTTTTTTTTAAAATATTTTATTTATTTATTTATTTATTTATGGCTGTGTTGGGTCTTCGTTTCTGTGCGAGGGCTTTCTCCAGTTGCGGCAAGTGAGGGCCACTCTTCATCGCGGTGCGTGGGCCTCTCACTATCGCGGCCTCTCTTGTCGCGGAGCACAGGCTCCAGACCTGCAGGCTCAGCAGCTGTGGCGCACGGGCCCAGTCGCTCCGCGGCACGTGGGATCCTCCCAGACCAGGGCTCGAACCCGTGTCCCCTGCATTGGCAGGCAGACTCTCAACCACTGCGCCACCAGGGAAGCCCAGTAATGATTATTATATCTAACAATTGAGACAGAATTTCATGGTTCTAGGAAAGGTTTAGATTGTGTTTCTATAGTTAAGTGATGATGACAGCCTGCTAAAGTATATTTACATAATTTTATGAGGAATCTAAAATGCACAGAAAATTTTGTAAGCGGGAAAAATTTAGATATGATTAAAAATTGGATATAGGGGCTTCCCTGGTGGCACAGTGGTTGAGAATCTACCTGCCAATGCAGGGGACACGGGTTCGAGCCCTGGTCTGGGAAGATCCCACATGCCGCGGAGCAACTAGGCCCGTGAGCCACAACTACTGAGCCTGCGCGTCTGGAGTCTGTGCTCCGCAACAAGAGAGGCCGCGATAGTGAGAGGCCAGCGCACCGCGATGAAGAGTGGCCCCCGCTCGCCGCAACTAGAGAAAGCCCTCGCACAGAAACGAAGACCCAACACAGTCAAAAATAAATAAATAAATAAATAAATAAATAAATAAATAAATAAATAAATAGAATAAAATAAGGTACTGCTACTTAAAAAAAAATGGGTATAGAAAATATTTGCTAAGGATTTTTTGCTTTTTCTCTTCCATTTTTCATTTCTCCTTTTCATCGTTTCTATACTGAAGTCATATTCCTACTTCTATATGAAATGGCATAAATTGAGCACTACTACCTTGAAGAAATAAGTAGAAGAGTATTAACAATATAGGAAATAGCTGGTACATAAATATAAATCTTTTGAGGGTGGTGGAGGGATGGACTGGAAATCTGGAATTAGCAGTTGCAAACTATTATACATAGAATGGATAAACAACAAGGTCCTACTGTAGAGCACAGGGAACTGTATTCAATATCCTGTGATAACCCATGATGGAAAAGAATATGAAAAAAATATATATATATAACTGGATCACTTTGCTGTACATCAGAAACTTAACACAACTTTGTAAATTAATAAAATAAATTAAATATATATATAAATATTTTGACTACTATTCAATGATTCCACAAGTGTTTAATCATGAAAAAGTCATTTATTTGACTTTATCTCACATTATAATTCTACAGAAGAATGCCAGATACTTTGTATTTCCTTCATGCCAGGATTGAATCCTTTAATCACTTCTTAGTCTATGTCTTTCCTAGGCAAGTGTATTTAACACCTATGCGTGGTTTCCTGTTAATGTCTCTGTTCAATTTAAAATGCATTCTTGGCTTGTAAGAAATTCCATGGATAAGCACACAGCTTATGTGGAAGTTCTAAAAAATGATAAAATGGAGTAGAATGAATCTTGTAGCAAGCAGCTGTAGGTATGTCAATACTACCAATTCTTAGTTGCACAGGCTAGCTGAAAAGACCTCTCTAGGACTTCTGTATCTACCTGCACAGGCTTGAACCCTCTGGGCTCGCTCCAAGACCAAAAAGGCTTCCCTTGGGCAGTGTCGGGTACATGTGAAGGGAATATTTTTTCTTTTATGTTTTAAAAGTTATTTTTATTGAGATATAATTGATGTAAGTTTAAGGTGTACAATGTGTTGGTTTGATACATGTATATATTGCAGTGTGATTACCATGATAGCGTTAGCTGGCACCTCTATCACATTACATAATTATCAGTTCTTTTTTGTGGTGGGAATGTTTAAGGTCTAGTCTCTTAGCAACTTTGACATTTTTTTAATGCCTTTTTTTTTTTTTTTTTGGCCGTGATGCGTGGCATGTGGGATCTTAGTTCCCCCACCAGGAATTGAACTCATGCCCCCTGCAGTGGAAGCGCAAAGTCTTAACCACTGGACCACCAGGGAAGTCCCGCAACTTTGATTTTTATAATACAGTATTGTTGTCTGCAATCACTATGCTGTGCATTAGATCTCCAGGACTTATTTATCTACTGGTTGCAATTTTGTACCCTTAAACGTCTCCTCAATTCCCTCACACCCAGTCCCTGGTAACTACCATTCTACTTTCTGTTTTTATAACTTCAGTTTATTTTTGGTTCTACATATAAATGATATCCTATAGTATTTGTCTTTTTCTGTCTGACTTATCTTACTTAGCATAGTGCCATTAAGGTCCATCCATGTTGTTGCAAATGGCAAGATTTCCTTCTTTCTCATCGCTGCGTAATATTCCATTCATCCATTGATGGACACAAGTTGTTTCCATACCTTGCCTACTGTGAATAGTGCTGCAATAAACATGGGAGTGCATATACCTCTTTGATATCCTGTTTTCATTTCCTTTGGACATTTACCCAGGAGTGGAATTGCTGGATCATATGGCAGTTCTATTTTTAAGTAATTATTTTTTTTTATGAATGTATGGTGACTTGGGGTCCCCAATATATTGTGGGAATATAAATTTGTTGGTTCTTTCTGAAAAATAACTATGTATCAAGAGTTTAAAAATATTCACCCTTATAGATTCAGTAATTTTGCTTTCAGGAACATTTCTTAAGGAAATAATAGAAATTTAGACACAGGTATGCAAAGATGTTTATTGTGCTTTGTATAATAGCAGGAAGAATGAAAGGAACAGAGGGAAGAAGGAAGAAAATAAAGAAAGGAGGTAAGGAGGAAGGAAAGAGAGAAAAGAGAGAGAGAAAAAAAATGAAAACAACATAATATTCAATAACCAGGGAGTATTAAATAAATTTTAAATAAATTAAATAAAGCACATAAATTTTGATGTGCTCCTATGATGGACTCTTTTGCAGCCAGAAAGAGAATTGTATTTATCTATAATAAGGGTTGATATCTTTTACACATAAAAGTTAGAAAAAATGTTAAACTAGCTCAAGAAAAAAAGTTAAACACTCCTTATGGAAATAATAGGAAAATGATATAAGTAGGAAATTTATAAAGAAAGAAAAAAATGGATAGTAAAAATATTTTAAAAATTCAATCACTAATTGTGATATAAATTTAAATTAAAAAAACAATAAGTTATTCTTTACTATAAAAATGGCAAAGATTTTTTTTTTAGACATCTTTATTGGAGTATAATTGCTTTACATTGTTGTGTTAGTTTCTGCTGCATAACAAAGTGAATCAGGGACTTTCCTGGTGGCGCAGTGGTTAAGAATCCGCCTGCCAATGCAGGGGGACACGGGTTTGAGCCCTGATCTGGGAAGATCCCACATGCCGCAGAGCAACTAAGCCCGTGCGCCACAACTACTGAGCCTGAGCTCTAGAGCCCGCAAGCCACAACTACTGAGCCTGAGCTCTAGAGCCCATGAGCCACAACTACTGAGCCCACGCACCTAGAGCCTGTGCTCTGCAACAACAGAAGCCACCACAATAAGAAGCTCACGCATCGCAATGAAGAGTAGCCCCCGCTCACCGCAACTAGAGAAAGGCCACACGCAGCAACGAAAACCCAACGCAGCCAAAAATAAATAAGGCAAAGATTTTATTTATTTATTTCTTATTGAAGTATAGCTGATTTACAATGTTATGTTAATTTCTGGTATACAGCAAAGTGATTCAGTTATACATATATATTCTTTTAAATATTTTTTTCCATTATGGTTTATTACGGGATATTGAATATAGTTCCCTGTGCTATAACATAGGACCTGTCATCTCTGCCCGAAGGGGTACAACTCTGATGCTCCAGAACTTCCCACTGTGTTGGCTGAGGCTTCTTTGGGTCTATATTATGGTTCAGATTCCCCCTGTGCCCAATCTGGCTTCATCCCATTTCTTTCTACATCTCTAATAAACGTCTTGCACCCCAAACTCCACTTTAGAATTTGCTGGAAGGTCACTGTCTACCCATCATGGGCCTCCTCTCTTAACAGAAGAATTTTGCTTAGTATTAAGGATCATTTCCCTCTGAGCCTTACCTGGACCCCCAACTTATGCTTAAACATTGAAACATATTTACTTAATGCCTTGTCTGTTATCATTTGAAGAAGTCTACAGACATGAACTTATATCCTTCTTTCATATACGTATTTGAATACAAAGAGCATCCTGATATACCCACTGTTGCCTTTGCCTGTCCAGCTGCCTTTACCCCTTCTTTTGGAAAGAGTATTTACATTTTTTCTTTTGGGGACTAAATATGTCTGTGCCTTGTGATTTTGATGGGATCCATCAAAGTGCAGGTGTACACATGCACACTCACTGGCCAAGGTGTGGGCACGCAATATAAGCCAGGCCAGTCAGATTATTACCTTGGGCATCTGAGTTTCAGGCAGAGTGACAGAACGTTGGGAAATGAAGCTGAGTCCTGCCATTAGTAATGCCTGAAGGGATGGTTCCTCCCTCTGTGAGGCCTGAGAGTTCACTCCTGGGTGAGCTACCCAGACGCTTGTAACAAATGTCTGTCTTAATAACTTCAGCCAGGGTCTATCTTTGTTGCTTGAACCAAAACCAAAACAATAACAACAACAACAATGAGAACAAAAAGACCCCAATGGATATATTTCTACTTTATAATCTTTACACATAGCAATCCATACAAGTAAAGAATATTTCTACAACACTCCTGAAATGTAGAGCACTGGGGGCAGTTAGAGAGAGGTGGCAATAAATGAGGGGTATTCTCAAGTCCCTACAATATCCATCAATCCCACTTCCTGGAATGTATTCTAAGGAAATAACTAAATGAGTAGTGAAAGATATATGTGCTAGGCTGTTGACCACAGACTTATTTTAAAAAATGAAATATAGAAATAATCTAGATATCAATGGGTACTTGTGGTCATTAAAAATGTAATGAAGGCTTATATGCATTATATGGAAAGATGTTTTGATATACTTTTAAGGGAACAAGATGACTATAAAACAAAATACCCCTTTTGTTTTTACAAATATATATTTATCTATATATGTAAATATGGGTAGAAAAAAATCTAGAAGTGAATATACGGAAATATTGACAATTGCTATCTGAATGGTAGGATTATGAGTCAGCCTTGTTTTTATATTTTTCAGAAATTTCCAAATTTTTTGCAGAGGTCATAGTACATCTATAATCAGAAATAATCAATGGACTATTAAAAAGCAATGTTCTTGAATCTTCAACAATGTAAAAATGTTAAGTAGAAAACAAAGGATAAAATACTATTTTTGGCATTGCCTTAATTATATTAAAATATTCACTGTTTTAGAAGAAAATACATAGCATATTAATGTGCTTTTCTCTGAGAGGTTAGATTATTAACGATTCTTATAAATAAATAAATAGATTGTGTATATACACACACATATGTAATTTATCTAAATAAAAATTAAAAGTAAAAAATGTTTTTAATTCAAACACAAATATAAACTTTGTCATCACATAGGACCAGAGGAAGAGTTGATTACACATTTAAATTCAGTCCCTTTCTGGTTAGTTTGTTTCATCTGACTGGGAAGGCTGATGATATGAAGGGTCAGAGGGACTTCCCTTGTGGCGCAGTGGTTAAGAATCTGCCTGCCAGTGCAGGGGACACGGGTTCAAGCCCTGGTCCGGGAGGATTCCCATATGCTGCGGAGCAACTAAGTCCGTGAACCACAACTACTGAAGCCTGCGTGCCTAGAGCCCATGCTCCGCAACAAGAGAAGCCACCGCAATGAGAAGCCCGCGCACCACAACGAAGAGTGGCCCCTGCTTGCAGCAACTAGAGAAAGCCCGCACGCAGCAACGAAGACCCAATGCAGCCAAAAATAAATAAGTTTATTAAAAAAAGAAGGATCAGAGAGGGAAAGAGAGAGGTGATCCGACTCAGCTTTGGATTAACCCTAAAACGAATTGATGGACTTGGCCTCTTTTTTCTCCCCAGTCCTCTCTGGGAGGATGAATTTGATTCGTGTCCAATCACTCTTCCAGCTCCCTTAATAATAATAATAATTATTATTAATATAATTTGCTACTGAAACTAGAATATCAATTGGGCATGCCCAGTAGCCATGTCAAAACTTTTCAATAAGGGTGTTAGCCCTTCCATTTTTTTTTTTTTTTTTTAAAGTATTTGTTAATTTATTTATTTATGGCTGTGTTGGGTCCTCGTTTCTATGCGAGGGCTTTCTCCAGTTGCGGCAAGCGGGGGCCACTCTTCATCGCGGTGCGCGGGCCTCTCACTATCGTGGCCTCTCTTGTTGTGGAGCACAGGCTCCAGACGCGCAGGCTCAGTAATTGTGGCTCACGGGCTTAGTTGCTCGGCATGTGGGATCTTCCCAGACCAGGGCTCGAACCCGTGTCCCCTGCATTGGCAGGGCAGATTCTCAACCACTGCGCCACCAGGGAAGCCCCGCCCTTCCATTTTTTTAAAGTTGCTTTATTAGATACATATGTAAGTAACTATTCACTAAATGTCTCTCCTATGTATAGACTTATACGAAAAATGAAAAATTACCCAAATTAATAATTTAACAGTGACAAAACAATTCAAAGTCTTTCCAGGATAGTATGTCACCATGTCAGAGGCAGGATGACATAGTAGCTACATGTGGTAGCCACCAAGATAGTCCCTAGTGATTCTTGCCTCTTGGCAACCCCTGTGTAGTCACCTCCTATATTGAACAGAGATAATTTGATAGCCAATGGGATGTTGCAGAGATGATACAGTGTGATTTTCCTAACACTAGGTCATAAAAGGCCTTGTGGCTTCCACCTTGCTCTTTTCTCTATTGTGGATCACTTACTTGGGGAAAGTCAGCTGCCATGTTATAAGGACATTCAATCAGCCCTATGGTGAAAACTACATGGGGAAGAACTGCATCGTTTCACCAACAACCAGTGCCAATTTGCCAGGTATCTGAGTGAGCCGCCTTGGGAGCAGACCTTTCAGTCCTTGCCAAGGCTCCAGATGACTGCGGCCCCAACCAACATCATGACTGTAATGTCATAAGAGACTCTGAGGCAGAACCACCCAGATAGGCTGCTTCTGACTTCCTGACCCATACAGACTGTGAGATAATCACTGTTTATTGTTTTAAGTCACTACATTTGGGGTAATTTTTTATGCAACAATAGCTAACCAATACTCTATGTCATGATATATTAGCATCTTTTTGTTTTCTTTACCTTCTGCTTCACCATCAGACAATTGAGAGGACAGGGTCTGGGGACCAGCATCTTTGGAAAGGAAGAGGGATGCTGAGGGCTAGAGACACGGGTACCAATTTGTACCTCACGGGGAATAGGGCACTCCTGCTGGGAAGATTTGGTTTTCTCTGTAAGTAGAAAGCAGGGAATATCTGCTAGAGGGAATGACAGGCACTAGAAAATACAAAAAAAAAAAAACAAAAAAAAAACAGGGGTAGACAGCATGAATGTGTATTGATCTGATCTATGGGACTCTGTTCTTTGTCCATCAATTCTCTGTGATCTAGAGGTAGAAATGATGAAAATAGCCAGCAATTGGGTAAAGCCTAAGGGAAATTTCATTAATGGCCAGGATATTCAGGGCACTGGCAGGGGAGACTAATGCGCCTAGTAGTAATGTGTATAATTTCTTCTACGTGAACACTGTGTTTAGTGATTCATACTGTAAAATTGCCAATATTTGACCATTTCGGCCTGCAAAAATTTCAATTTCATATAGTTCAACCTATATTAACTCTGTAAAGGGTAAATCCATATCTCCCTTGTAGAGGAGTTGGGATAGTTGACCTCATTGAAAGGAAAGAAGCAAATCTCTTTTAAAATCCCTTAAGATTAAAGGGGACTTGTCTCGAATACTCTCTATTTCTCAATGCCTGGAACACAGTAAACTCTTAAAATCTTTTAAAATAGATGTACATGCACATGATTTAAAAAGGAAAAGATAGAAAGTATATAGGGCTTCCCTGGTGGCGCAGTGGTTGAGAATCTGCCTGCTAATGCAGGGGACACGGGTTCAAGCCCTGGTCTGGGAAGATCCCACATGCCACGGAGCAGCTGGGCCCGTGAGCCACAATTGCTGAGCCTGCGCGTCTGGAGCCTGTGCCCCGCAACGGGAGGGGCCGCGATGGAGAAAGGCCCGCGCACCGCGATGAAGAGCGGTCCCCGCACCGCGATGAAGAGTGGCCCCCGCTTGCCGCAACTGGAGAAAGCCCTCGCACGAACCGAAGACCCAATACAGACAAAAATAAATAAATTAATTAATTAAAAAGAAAATCCTTAAAAAAAAAAAAAAACTTAAAAAAAAAAAAAAAGTATATAAAAGGAAAAAAGTCTCCATCTGCATTAATTGTTTCCAGCTGCAAGTAGCAGAAACCTGACACTAGACTAAAACTGGTTTAAATAATAGGGAAATGTATTAGCTCACTTATCAAAGAAATGTGAGATAGGGTTCAAGAATTAGTTGATTCAGTAGTTTAACACAGCATCATCAAGGACCAGATTTTTCCTGTCTTTCTACTCTGCTCTCTAATGCATGGGCTTCAGCTTAAGGCTGATTTCTTCCATAGTTGTAAAATGGAAACAGTTGGGCTTCACGCTCCCTTGTTTGTGTCCAAGAGAGAGAAAAGCTGACCTCTTGTGAATTTCTCCTAAGAGTGAGAAAGCATAATCCCAGAAGCTTCCAGCAAACCTCTCCTCTCATTTCACCAGATAGAATTGGCTCACATATAACAGGTCACTGTCAAGAGAATGGAACCATATTTCTATCAATCAGAGACATCCCTGGAGAAAAAGTCAGTTTTCCAAATGCATTTGGGTAAAATGGATATGGTTGAGGCACCCACAATGTTTATTACCTTGGCCTACACCTTCCCCATAAATCTTTTCACAGGGGCAAACACTATTAGCAGTTTCCTGTGCATCCTTCTGAAGACATTCTATGCATGTTCACTAAGAAGCCTTTCTTTCTCTGTGCTCTTTTTACAGAAATGATAGCATAGTATACACAGTCTTATACTTTGCTTTTTTCCATAATACATGACTGGTAAACATTTAATTAACAAATGGTAAGAACAAATATTTTGTAAGTCAGATGGTTTTAATCCTAATTATGCACTTTGCTTATTTGCCTTTTGCACTCCGCTAGCATTAAAGTCTCTCTCTCTTTTTTTTTTAAGCCTAACCATCAATTTCAGTTAGGCTGAGGGGGAAATAGGGAGGGGTTTTGTCTGGATTCTGGCTAGAGCATTAAACAGGATCAGGAGATCTTGGGTGTCAGTAAGACAGTGGCAGCAGGAAGGAAGAGAATTGCAAGGGTCAGGTGAAATACAAAACAACAACAATAGCGAAGGTATGTTGAGTGCATACACAGGAGATGTTCCAGGTTGTGATAAACATATACTCAGTAAGAACTGAGTTAGGTATGCCTGATCAGCTATCTCTTCACATCTGAAGATTCTCCTTCAAATGCTAAATGGAGGTGATTCTCTTAGACTTGGTAAGTAAAATTCCAAAGAGCTGCATGAAGAAAGATGTGAGTGCTAAGGAGGGGATGGTGTGTAACCAAGCTGGGTTTGAATCCTGGCTCTGCCACTTACTAGTGTCACAATGAGAACTGGACATTGGACAATTTTCTTAATGTCTCTCTGCTTCACTATCTTCATCGGTAAAATAGGGTGATATCAGAGGGCTGTTGCGATGATTAAATGAAACATGCATGCAAAATACCTTGCATGATGCCTGACAGAATAGGCATTCAATAAATCTAAACAGAAGTTGGATGGTATGTAATGACTTCTAGAGAAAGACCTACTCTTACAGTGTTTGATGTAACAACAGCTACATTGGTACAGTAATTTTAAAAATAAATTTTATTGATGTATAATTTTATTGATGTCTAATGATGATAGACAATAATACATACCCATTTTAAGTATAGAGATCAATGAGCTGTGACAAATTAATTCACCCATATAATCATCACTACAATCATGATACGGAACATTTTCACCACTCCAAAAATTCCTCTTGTGCCCTTTCAAGTTAGTCCTCCCTACCTGCGACCCCAGGCCACCACTATTTTGCTTTCTGTAAGTACATTCTGTGTTTTTAGCATTTCATATAAATGGAATCATATTGTATACACTTTTTTGTGTCTGGCTTGTTTTACTCAGCATAATGCTTTTGAGACCTATCCACATTTTGCATGTATCTGTAGATTATTTTATTGTTGAATAGTATCCAATTATACAGATATTCCAAAATTTATTTACCAATTAACCTGTTGAGAGACTCTTGGATTGTTTCCATTTTTTGGCTATTATGAATAAAGCTGCTATGAATATCCTTTTTGTGGATACAAGTTCTTATCTCTCTTGTGTAAATACCTCTGAATGGACTTATTGAATTATATGGTTTATTATTTAATGTTTAACTTTATAATGCCAAGCCGTTGCCCAAAGTGGTTGTATATCTTATATTCTCAATGACGATGCATCAGAGTTTCAGTTACTCCACATCCTCCCTAACAAGTGGTATTGCCAATTTTTCTAACTTTCATCATTTTAGTAGGTGGTATATAATTGTGGTTTAGTTTGCATTTCCCTGAAGACTAGTGATGTTGAATATCATTTCATGTGCATTTGCCCAAACATATCTTCTTTTATGATGTTATGTGGCTGAACCACACTGACTCCATTTTGTCATCTCATCTTAGGACCACAGTCCTACCCCCTCCCCTCTCCGGATGACTGAACTTTAGCACACTCACAAGGAATGCCCCCAAGCCAGATAAATTCCCTATTGACTTTTGTCTTTGCCTTCATCTGACATGAAAACTGGAAGAATGCCTTTTGCTGATGCAGATGGTTAATGGTCACGAGACACCCCCAGGGTCAGGAAAAAACTCCAGTTCCTGTCCATGTGGACATGCACCTCTCTAATGGTCAGATTCTGTTTTTAGCTTTGGCCATTTAAATTCCCCTGTACCTCTTTTAGTGGTGTGAAGTGCAGCTGCAAATGCCTCTGGACCTATTATCCACCCGAGCCTGCCTGTATGTAAGTTACCCACAATAAACTTCATAACTGTACTTTATGGAGTTTCTTACTTCGTTTTTCAGTCTCAAAGTTCCTTCTCAGTTTGGAGAATATTATTCAATATCTCTGCTTCCTAACAGATGCATGTGTTCACACATTTTGCCCATTAAAAAAAATTTTTTTTTGCCAGTGTTGCAGAATTTTCCCAGTCTGTGGCTTGCTGTTTCATTTTCTTAACATGTCTTTTAAGGAGCAAAAGTTTGAGTTTTTTTTTTTTTTTTTTTTTTTAATTTTTATTTATTATTTATTTATTATGTTTATTTTTGGCTGTGTTGGGTCTTCGTTTTTGTGTGAGGGCTTTCTCCAGTTGCGGCGAGTGGGGGCCACTCTTCATCGCGGTGCGCGGGCCTGTCACTATCGCGGCCTCTCTTGTTGCGGAGCAGAGGCTCCAGACGCTCAGGCTCAGTAGTTGTGGCTCACGGGCCCAGTTGCTCCGCGGCATGTGGGATCTTCCCAGACCAGGGCTCGAACCCGTGTCCCCTGCATTGGCAGGCAGACTCTCAACCACTGCGCCACCAGGGAAGCCCAAAAGTTTGAGTTTTTTTGATGTCCAGTCAGGTAGTGCTTTCTGTGTCCCGTGTAAGAAATCATTGCCTAACTCAAAGTCATTAAGATTTTTCCTATTTTTTTTCTAGAAGTGTCACTGTTTTAGTGTTTACATATAGACTGATCCATTTGGATTCAGTCTTTGTGTATAAGTGAAATAAGCGTTGAGGTTCTTTTTTTCTATATAGATATCCAATGGTTCCGGTATGATTTATTGAAAAGGCTATCCTTTCACACAAAACTACCCTGGCACCTTTGTCAAAAATCAGTTGACCATACAGGTATGGGCTCTCTATACTCTTTCAAAGGACTATATGACTGTACTTTGGCCAATTCAACAATGTGTCAATTGTTATAGTTTTTCAGAAAGTCTTGAAATCAGGTAGTTTAAGTTCTCCAACTTTGCTCTTCTTTTTCAAAACTGTTTTAGCTATCCTAAAACAGTTTCTGCATAAATGTTAGAATTAGGTTGTGCATTGCTATTTTAAAAAAACTCCGTGGGATTTCAATTGGGATTACACTGTATCTATAGATTGATTCAGGGAGAATTATTGTATATTTTAAAAATATTGAGCCTTATAATCCATGAACATGGTATATCTCTCCATTTAGGTTTCTTTTCTTTCAGCAGTGTTTTGTAGTTTTTACAGTACAGATTTTGGACATATTTTGATAAATATATCTCTATTTTATGTTTTTGATAGCATTGTAATTTTATATTTATTTATTTCAGTATCATAATGACCATATCTATGAGGTAAATATGAGCTTCATTTTATAAGAAAATGGGACTCAAAGAGATCAGAAGACTGGCTCAATATCATATGATTGGCTAATCTTGCTTCTGGAAATGTATCTTACAGATATGATTTCACGTGTTCAAAATGACAAGCACAAAGTTATTACTGCAGCATTGTTTGTAATGGCAAAAGATTAGCAACAATCCTGAATTTACCAATGCGACTGTTAAATAGATAACAATACATCATTAAAAAATACTAGGCAGGGACTTCCCTGGTGGCACAGTGGTTAAGAATCCGCCTGCCAATGCAGGGGACACAGGTTCGAGCCCTGGTCCAGGAAGATCCCACATGCCGTGGAGCAACTAAGCCCATGTGCCACAACTACTGAGCCTGCGCTTTAGAGCCCACGAGCCATGACTACTGAGCCCACGTGCCACAACTACTGAAGCCTGCGTGCCTAGCACCCGTGCTCCACAACAAGAGAAGCCATCACAATGAGAAGCCCACACACCACAACAAAGAAGAGCCCCTGCTCGCCACAACTAGAGAACGTCCGTGCGCAGCAACAAAGACCCAATGCAGCCAAAAATAAAAATAAATAAATTTATATTAAAAAATGCTAGGCAGTAGTATAAAAGAATGAGGAAGATAACTATACACTTATATAAAAGGATGTGCAAAATACATTGTTAAATAAGACAAGGTGTAGAATGATATACATAGTATGTTTTTCCTTTATGCATTGATAAAAAATGGAGTAGGGTAGAAAATAAGAACATATATATATATATTTGCTTGAAGTTGCTTAAGGAAACTCTGGAAAGATACACAAGATACTAATAAAGTATTTACTTCTTGAGGAGGGGTGGGGACTTTACAGATCGTGAAGAAGGTGGGAGACATTCTATACTCATTCATTCTGTAATACTTCATTATTTTTTTAAATTTTTTATCCATGTAAATATATTACCTCTGAGATTGCTGATTTTCCCCCAGTATCCACCTCTCATTCTTTCCTTTTATAAATAGGATCCTCCTCCCAAGTTTTAGTAGGGCATATTGGCACTATATAAGAGATGACAAATTCTAGCTAACCCTGCAACTAAATATGTTCATGTGACTCTTTGCAGTGGACTGTAAGCAGATGTGACATGGCTATGCTCATGTCACTTTCTTAAAAGGAAATTTTCCTTCCACTTCCTCTTCTTCACCCTTCCCATGGGATAGACCATGGATATGGTGTTGGTGAACCAGCTTTGATCAGAGCAGATGAGATAACAATCAGAAGCTGATGCAGCAAGAAGATAGCAACAAGGAACATGGACTCTTGGATGACCTTAAGAAGCATAGCTAACAGGTCTCTCTGGACTGCTCACCACCTCCTGGACCATTTCATGAGCGAGAAATGAATACCTTTTTGGCCACTGAGTTTTGAGGTATCTCTATTACAGCAACTTAGCCTATACTCAAACTAATATATCAGTTTTGAAAGTTGCATAGCTTATGGTATTTGGAAGTGAAGGAACATGAATCCAATTGTCCTGACTTCCAAGCCCCTGGTTTTCACTGTGGATGAATAAGGATGCAGCTATGCAATGGCTGATTCTGGTATAACAGAATATAACAGAGTATAACAGTGTTATAACAATGTTATATACATTTTATAGCAGAGTATAATAATGAGGCATGGAACATAATCTGCCAAAATTTATCATACCTACCAACCAATTCCACTCTTGTTGATCCAGATGGGACTAAATGAAACAGACAGAAGAAACTTGAAACTTGAAACGTTGGGGAATAAATACCCAGACTCTTTGTGGTGTTGCTGTTGTTCCCCATTGCCTGAACTCAACTAACTGAATCTAAGGGAAAGAAAGCCCTTTAAGTTCAGGTTCTCCTGTGGGCAGGAACATGGATATCCTCCATCAGAACTCACGATTACTACCCTATTTTGCAGTAGGAAAAAATGAGACAAAGAAAGGCTAACGTGCTCCATGTCACAAAGCTGGTAAGTGATGATCTGGAGTCCAAGTGCCGTGTTCTCCCCACTCTACCAGCCGCCCTCTAAGGTTGCTACACAGTAGCAATGCCAAATTACCTATCCTTCCCATAGCATCATTACCTTTGAAACCACTGAATCTTTGCTCATTCTCTTCCCTTGTTTGGAATGTCTTCCTTGCTCTCGCCCCTCCTCCAACTCTTTGATGAAGCCTTCCCTGTTCTGACAGGCAGTGAATAGCTCCTTCTGTGCTTTGAAATCCCATAATTCATACATCTTTTCTAAGATTTGGCCTATTTATCAGAGTTGTTTAAACATCTGTCTCTCAGCAGACTGTGTCAGAGAGCCATCCTCAGTAAAAAATTTTTTTAGTTCCTAGCACAGTGCTGGGCAGAATTAAAAGGTAGTCTAATCTCTTAGCAATTCTATTAGGGAGGAGCTATTACTAAACAGGTTTTAAAGATGAGATAATTGAAGCACTGAAAGGTTAAGTAATTTGCCCAAGGTCATACAGCTGTGAAGTATCAATAGTAAAGCCAGGGGCTTCCATGGTGGCGCAGTGGTTGAGAATCTGCCTGCCAATGCAGGGGACACAGGTTCGAGCCCTGGTCTGGTAAGATCCCACATGCCGCGGAGCGACTAAGCCCTTGAGCCACAATTGCTGAGCCTGCGCGTCTGAAGCCTGTGCTCCGCAACAAGAGAGGCTGCGATAGTGAGAGGCCCGTGCACCACAATGAAGAGTGGCCCCCACTTGCCGCAACTGGAGAAAGCCCTCGCACAGAAATTAAGACCCAACACAGCCATAAATAAAAATAAAATAAAAAAAAATTAAAAAAAAAATAGTAAAGCCAGGATTTTGAATCTAGGTTGTCTGGTTGTAGAATGATACTTAACTTCAAAATGAGAACTGAAATTCTGAAATAGCCTTCCTTGGTTGAAAGGATTTAAATTGTATATTTATTAAATATATATATATATATATATATATATATATATATATGCCTACCTGCCAAAAAAAAAAAACAAGGAGGGGGGGAATTTAAGGCACTGTTCCTAGTCAGTGAAAAAAATCAGGCAGAAGCTGGGTAAACTGATGATTTCATCCTAAAAGGGTTTCCTCAAACAGATGAGATGTTGGAATAAGTGACTTGAAGCTTTTGTGATGAGCGTAAATAAAATAACCTACCAACAATGGTAGGGAGTTCACATTCTTAAAAACTAATCAGCTGTTTTCAACATAATCATTTGCAAACAATATAAGTAAATAAAATTAAAAGCAATGAATAAAATCCTGCAGTCTGGTCTGGTCAATGTAACATAAAATGGAGAGTTGGTTTGTAACTGCCCTTATCCGGTTGGCAGCCCGTGGAGCTGTCTTTTCATAGGGTTTACCTGAGACCTCTTGTCCATGGGCAGTGCCGCTGTGTAATCCTCTCTCTGGGAGAAGGAAAAAAATGTCCATATCCAGAGAGCTTCAGACCGAAGTATTTCTTTCCCCCTCCCTTTGCATAGCACGCACGCACCTGGTAATCGTAACTCAACGCTTAGAGTGCCTAATGCATGCTTGACGTAAAATGGTGGTCCTTGTCTTCAAAAGATTTGAAGTCTAGGGGTAGAAACTGGTCCAAACGGAAGAGGTTAGTGCTCTGAGGGTCTGGGCCACAGGCTGAAGAGCCCCCTCATCTTTCTTTCACTGTGCGTACTTTCATCATATTCTCATTCCTGGTGGTCCCACCAGGATGCTGCGGGTGTAATTCAGCTTGGGTGGCCCCTAGCCCCTGGACCGCTCCCGGGGCAACCCAGCGTTTCCCTCGCAGCAGCTGGATGCGCGCCCGGAGCCCACCCACCCTTAGCCAAAGGCGGCGCGGCGTGCGTTTGAATCCTGCAACCCATCGGGGTCAGAGACAGCAGGAGCGGCAGACGCAAGGCCTCGAGAAACCTGGGTACTTTAAGTCTCAGGTCAGGCTCTGAGGCGCCCCAGTCTAAAAAGGTGGTTTGTCTCTCACCTAATTCAATAGGCCAGGCTTTTCCCTAAGGGCGCAATCCCGTGGGCTGATGACAGCCCTTCATCGCCTCACCACACCTTCCCGGCGCTTGGATCCAGCTGGTTCCCGGCCCCCGACCGGGAGCTATCCTCAATCACCTTGTCGTCGTGGACCTCTCCTTCCTCGACCCTAAGAGAGGCCGCGGGAATCTACAGCACCTCCCGCACACCTCACCGCCTAGCTCTTGCCGGGGTGCCGCGCCACCCGGCCTGCACCAGGACCCTGCCATTCTGCGCTCCACCCAGACACGCAGCGACGCCCCCGACATCTGCGGGAAAAGTCCTTCCCCTCCGCGGAGCAGTTTCCCATTCCCACGCGCTCGGAGTCGCACAGACTGGCGCCGTCGCCGCGCCCCCCAGCCGCAGACCCGCGCGCCCGCCTCCGGGTCTTCCGGTCAGTCTCCAGCGATCAGAAAGAGTCGGCTGAGCTTTCACGTGTGCCCAGCTCTCGGGTTACAGCCGGGGGAGGCCTCGGCCCCCACGCTCTAGGGCAGTCAACAGCTGCTTTAATTCTCCGGCGGGGGCGTCCTTTTCCTTCTCTGCCGCAGGCTGAGGTTAGTCGTCCGCCGCAGCAATTTCTACCGCCTCTTCCTCTCCACTGTGGTCACCTACCCGGCCGCACGCTACAGTGACAACTTCCAGCTGCCTGCCTTTTAATCTCTCCCTTAGGAAGAGAAGAATTGTGGAGGGGAACTCCTCCCTCGCGGGGGTCGGCCCAGCCCCACCTCGGTCGCCCACCGCTCTCCCTAGTGGCCCGCTCCCCTTCCAAGCCGGTTCCTCCGGGCGGGGCGTGCTTGCCTGGGGCTAACTTTCCGCGAGATGCTGTCCCCGTGGACCTGTCTCGCCCGTGTCCGATCTCCCTCTCCGCAGCCGCTCCAGCTACCAGCTTGGCGAAGCGCGTGGCGGGACCCGGGGCTGGGACCTCCGCGCCCAGGCTTTTACTGGGACTCCAGCACTTGGTGGAACGGGGGTGGCGGCCGGCCCACAGGCTGGAGGCTTTCGGTGGCACGGGAGACGGTCATTTCGGGACCGCCCACTACATTCGGCGAGGGCGAGCTCTGCGGCCTGGGCCTGCCGACCAGGGCTGGAGGCCCGCCCGCCTACCATCTTCCCTCCCACCGCCTCAGCCCGGGCGCGCAGGCTCACACCCCTTCCTGGGGAAGCAAATGGTCCCTTCCAGGCGGGTGGCCATGTTGTTCTAATAAAGCGGGAGGGGCGGCGGCGTGGGGAAGGTGGGGGGAGCAGATGCCGCTGGTTGCGCGCGGGAGCCGGGCGCTAGCAGAGCGCAGCCGCAAGGGAGGCGCGGGGGAGGCGAGCCGGAGCCGGAGCCCAAGCAGCAGCTAGTGTTGGCGGAGGGCACCCGGGCGCAGCTGGAGCAGCAGCCGCGATGGCCGTGGCCGTGGGGAGACCATCTGTGAGTGCTGGGGCCTCGCTTCCCTCGGCCGCTTCTCCTCCAGCGCTGGGGGGGTTCCCGCTTGCGGGCGGGGGCCGGCGGGGAATACTGGGGGCCGGGAGCTGGGGGCTCGGGACGGCTGCGGCGGTAGCTGTGGGTGTGTGCATGAATTTGGGCGCGTGTCTGGGGCTGAGGGGAGGGCGAGGATCCCCGCGGCTCGGCTACTACGTGATGCAACAGTGTATCGCCTCGTCGCGCCCCGATTCCCGGGATGTGGGAGAAAAAGGACCCTCGCCTATTTTTTCTTTAAGAGGATCCTTTTGGCCACGGTGTTTCTCGGCTACCTCCTTCTCCCCGCGCACACCTTTCCCCTCGTGACAGTCGAGAAAGGCGCCGGGTGTGGTGGGGGGGGCGGTTTCCTCCCGGTTCCCCCGCGCAGAGGGGCGACCAGGGCGTGGGAATTGTTAACCCAAGCGTTGTGTCACGCGGTTGTAGAAGCGGGTCAAAAATAAAGGGGTGGGATTGCTGGGTCGTATGGTAGTTCTATT
Source organism: Balaenoptera acutorostrata (assembly GCF_949987535.1). Taxonomy (NCBI): domain Eukaryota; kingdom Metazoa; phylum Chordata; class Mammalia; order Artiodactyla; family Balaenopteridae; genus Balaenoptera; species Balaenoptera acutorostrata. Next base: position 49,523,221 of record NC_080068.1, on the reverse strand, counting down.
TTTAGTTTTTTAAGGAACCTCCATACTGTTCTCCATAGTGGCTGTATCAATTTACATTCTCACCAACAGTGCAAGAGGGTTCTCTTTTCTCCACTCCCTCTCCAGCATTTATTGTTTGTGGACTTTTTGATGCTGGCCATTCTGACCGGTGTGAGGTGATACCTCACTGTAGTTTTGATTTGCACTTCTCTAATGATAAGTGATGTTGAGCATCCTTTCATGTGTTAAAAAAAAATATAAAAGGGGTGGAATTTCCGTGGTGGCTTCCCCAGTGCACTGTGAGATCCCGGACACCCTCAGGCACCCACGCTGGTGACCGGGCCCTGCCCAGGATGTGGACAAAAGCCTTAGATACACAAAGTTTTCAAAGGGCCCCCTTGTCGGGGTGGGTGGAAGTCTTAAAATGCTCTGCGGTTGGAAGGCCGGGGGCGGCGGGCCGGGGAGGCGGGCGCGCGAGGAAGAAGAAGGGATGGCGGGTGCGTGGAGAATCGGGTGCCCCCGGGACGGGGCGAGGGAGACGGGGAGGGAGGGAGGGGGATGCTTAGTCCCCGAGTTTGCCGGCGGGTCAGGGGCCGCGCCTCCGGCGGTGCAAAGCTCATTCAGCGACTCTGGACCCGGCCCGAGGGCAGCCGGACTTAAAGGGTGCGGTTTCAGCCGGGGCTCTGCATCCCGGGTGAAAGGCGGAGGCAAGGGGCGGTGGCGGCCTTCCCTTTTTATTGAAAGGAGCAGAGCCGGTGGGGAAAGGCGGAGTCCTCTTTCTTTCTCTTTCCCCTTTTCTTTGTCGCTGTTCAAAGTCACTTTCGCCCCACGGGCTTTGTGGGCTCCTTGAGCGAGTTTCTTCCCGCTCTACCGCCTCCTTTTCTCTTCCTCTTCTTCCCCTTCCCACAACTGTGTAGCTGCAGGTGGTGGCTTGAGAGATCTTGCAGGTACAGACCAAAGTCTCGCGGAGATACTGGAAGCTCTGCAAGGCCAGAAATGCAAATTGCAAGACTGTGCTCTCAAACCCCCGGCCCTTCTCCCAACTCTTCCTCCAGATACAGTCGCTTTTTGCACCCCTCCCCCATAATTAGCGGAGTCCTTCAGCGTGCTCTAACCCGGTTTGGTGGTTCAGCTGCCGCGATGCTTTCAAAGACATTCTCCACCATCAGAAAATGCGCAGTGGTCATTTTGAAGTGCAACTGTGGGTCGTTTAGGTAGTTTAAACTCTAATATTTAATGACAAACACTTAAGAATTCAGGTCTCCTATTGATAATTAGTGGTGATAGATTGTTGTTACTGCGGGAATTTGCATAGTCTCTGGGCTGATCCCTTTATTTTTCTGGTGAGAATATTGAGATCCAGAGAGGTCAAGTTTATCTGGTTAAATTACCACTCCCACCCCCCTACCCCACCCCCCTTCCCCAACACACACACACACACACACACACACACACACACACACACACACATATTTACACAGCACAGATTCAGATAAATAATATCTGCTTTAGGTAATTGGACAGTGGCTAGATGCAAATGTTCTGTGTGTGTGTGTGGGCAGGGTGTCTTTCAGTAACACCTATTGCTGGTGCATTCTTGAGGCATGGGGGAGGTAGAAGAAATAATTTGCTGCACATTTTCTATAAATTAGTTCATATATGTCAGTTAAATAGGAACAGTATGTGGATTTAAGATTTAGTTGTGTGGCCACAGTCATGTCCAACACCAGGTCTGCCAACCAGATGTGAGCTTAATTCCACAGAATTCTTGTGTAAGACCTCTCTCATTCAAAAAATAGAGGTGATTTTACAAAGTGTGTGTGTACAGAGGAGTTAACTGCTTTCTCTGCACATTCCCTGTTGTCATTAGAATTAAGATTAAGTTACTTACAGTTTGGAAACAGAAGACTATTTTTTTTTTGGACCGAGTTGTGGTAGAGGTGATCAGGAGTTGACTACAAAGTTAAAAAGTCTTTTCATACCTTTTCCAAGGAATTGTTGAACTGTTTCACTCTGTTCATTCGGTTCCTGTTTTAAGTGTAGTGTTTGCAGTTAGGTCTTCAAAACAACCCCAGTGAATGCAGAAGATTCTCCAAACCCAGCCCCAAGGTCTCTACACAGAATCCTTCATGGTAGAATTCGCTGCCCATCCTTTTCCAGTATCTATTCTACGATTTGAACAAAAGAAAGGAAAGATGTGTTGATAGAAAAGAATCACTCCAAAGTTGATTGTGAATGGAGTTTCCCTAGTTACTCCTTTAGAATTAGATTTTTTTTTGTTTAGGAAAACGTGAACATATCTCCTTCTCCTACAGACTGCCTCTCTCATTCAGATTGAAGAAAAGTTCAACCAGAAAAACTTGCCCTCAACTTTAGACAGACATTCTTGAACTTGAACATCTGAGTGTGATACCTCAGGTACATATGACATTTTACTGGGCAAAAATCCTTATGTATCAAATGCAGTATTTTCTATCTTATGAAGTGGTTATCTTCAGTTATAACCATTTTAACTTCAAGGCTAAATTCAGACGTTTCTTAAGTGGATTTGTTGTTGGCTGGGAAACAGAAGCTTCAGTCTGGTGTGATACTGTTTATTTCCATTTTAATCTCGACCCCTAGCTTCTCCATTTTCCCGGGAGTGGTTTTTGGACTTGGCTCCCAGAAGCCCCTGAAGCACATCTGCTGTTTCCAGAGTGTGACTGATGATCAGCAAGAGCATTTCTCCCCTAGGGATGTGTGCACATTTCGGATGAGTTAGTATTTTGGCATCCAAGTCCCAGGGCCGCTATTATCTTTGTTTTAATCAGAGCATGGTAATTTACTCTACCTGGGAACAGGCTTTAAGTAGCTGATCCTCTCTTTTGAGGAGTGGTGTTCATCACGTTATAAGGTCTGGGGGTTTAAAGGGACTTTAGAGGTCATTTGGTTCAGCCTCCTCCCCAATGCAGAAAGAAATATTTTCTACATTATCCCTAACAGAAATGTTTAAGTCTTTCCAGCGGTGGAGATTCCCCTATGATATCGTTCAAGAAACAAGTTTAATTATTCTTTTACCCACTGCGCCAGAAGGAATGGAAATCCAAGTTCATTCATTAGCTTATTTAACACTATTAATCGAGCACCTCCTGTGTGCTAGGTACTGTTCTAGGTGCCAGGGATACAGTAGTGGACAACAGAGAAATTCCTTCTTACCTGGAGCTTTTATTTTCTGAGAGATTTAGTGTCCGTGTGTATTACAGAAACAAACTTCAATAGCGTATGCAAGCCATTTCGGGAGAAAGGAAATCATGTGCCTGTTGCTGAGTCAACAGCTATGATGCAGGTAAAGGATCTTACCTGTTCGAGGATCATTATAGGCAGTTCCTAGAGATATGGTCTGTCTTCAGCAGGAGGGTGGGGACGGACAACGAAACGTTATTTTCCCTTGTTGTGAAGTTGCCATTTCTGTGACTTGAGGATGTGACCCCTATGTGGAGGGCTGTGGCTTTTGGACCTGGAGGACGATTAAATCTTCTGAAAGCTGTAGATTATTTTTCCGGCTTCTAAAATATCTTCTTTAAAAATGACGTGTCTACATCACGATGAAAAACTGACCCAAGGAATTGATTAAAAGATGAAAACTACTCGTATCCCATCGTCCTGATGTAACAGTTCTTAGGTTATGCTTATCCACGTTTTGAGGTTTACAGCAAGCATGACCTATACCATATAAACCGCTACTAAGAAACCAAACTGTGTGCCTGGGAGTACTCCGTCTGACTACTTGGACATTCATATAATCGAGGAAACAGATGCTTAGTGCTTTCACAGGGGCCACGCTATGTCTGTGTCCAAACAAAGGGAATGAATGATTCGGGTGGCCTGCTTTGATTGATTACCAAGAGACCCAGTGTTGATGACCACTGATGATGCCACAGCTGATGATGATGTTCTGATTTAGGCTCCCTGCGGAGCAAGCTACAATCAGGGTTTTCTGTGCCTGTGTTTGTCTTTATAGGGCCTTAAACTTGGTTGGGGGGGAGGGGAGGGTCTGCTCTTGCATTTTATCATTCATTGGGAACTGTCTTTCATAGCCTTAGCTAAACTGTCTCAACTGGGGTCAGCCAAGCTGAACGATCATTGAAACAAAGACCCAGTAGATCTAAAGCTTCAATCCCTTTTCCCAAAGAGAACTACTTTACAATATAATGGATACCCCCTTTGTTTTGTTTTTTTTAGTTAGTTTGTTTTAATCCAGATTGACAGAAAACCCCCTTTCAACTAAACAATACCTCTCCTATCCACTCAGGCCTTCTGGCAGCCCATCAATGCGGCTGCTGTTGAACATAGAAACAAGACTTGGGCTAAGGTGAAACAGACAGATTTCTAAAAAGAATGCTGGTGATCTAAAAATGCAGTATGCATTGTCTCACGCCTGGCCTGAGGTAGAAATCAGGAGTCTGTTGCCTGATGTGACCAGAGCCAAGGCATTAGAAACACCTTTTCAGGATCCGTGCCCAGTGAGAGTGAGCGCATCGCTCAAGTCAAAGGATGCAGGAAGTTGAGTTGTGTGGATGCGTTCAGTCCACCTGTTGAACTAGGACCGTGTGGGATGGAGTGTGATCTGTTGACTCAGGGGCCAGGCTGGGGTGGAGAGGTAGGAATGGCTTCATGCTCCAAAAGAACATCTTTGGTGTCCAACAAGGGGGAGCTTGGTTCCTGCTTTTTTTTTTTTTTTTAATTTTTAAAATTGTTGTGAAAATATACCTAACATAAAATGTGTCTGTTTGTTTTTTTTTCACACACACACACTGTATTTTATTTTTACAAGAGATAAACTGACACCAAGCATTGTAAATGGATGACCCCAATAAAAGCAACGATTGCAATTACCAAACACGAAACACACTAATACTATGTCATAATATTGACATTCAGTCCAGTAATCCTCCACTGTAACAGATCCTTTACTTTGCAGTGAAAATTGATTTGTATATTTTTTGCCTCTGAGTCCTTGTGGGAATTGTGTCTGTTTTTGATAATTAAGTAACATTCCTTTGGGAAGAATTTATGATTTTCTTACTTTCTAATTCTTTTTTCTTGTAGAAGTAGAATTACAATAATATAGATAGGTTAGAAATGGAAAAACAAAACAACTCTCAACACCCTAATGCATCAGTAGTCATTCTTGGCTTCCTAATCCATCTGCTTTATCAGATACATCTTGTGCACTTTCTTTGTGTAGGTGCTGAGGTTATGACTTAAGTCCTTGAGATGCCGTCCCCGATGCTCATCAAATTTCTCTGAAGGATGAGCAAGCACTAGGTCTCAGCAAGGAAAGTGAGGTGGGGTGGTGGCTAGGGAAAAGTGTTCCCAGCCAAGGGAACAGCATGTGCAAAGCTCTGAGGTGAGGCAGAGCCTCTTAAGGGAATCCAGTGTAGCAGGGACATCAGCATTCAGGATGGGGTAGAGGGGATGGACGTGAGGCTGAGAAGGTGGTGGGAAGAGACCACATCACTTTTGCAGTGCATTCTTCAAGACATGGGTACTTACTACATAGCTCTTCAAATATTTTATACGCTATCCACCCGACCCACAACATAGGATATCCCAGATTCTTAGACTTGGTTGATGGAAGACACTGAAAATCTTCAGAGCACTAATTCTTCAGGTTTCAGGGGAGGCTCGGGGAGTTGATTTCTTTCATGGCCGAATCAAGCCCTTAAAGAACAGAGGAAGTAAAGACTGAGGAAGGGCCCAGAGAGGAGTGACAACATCACCAGGCCTTCCTCTGCCTAGTTTTCTGTATTGAGCTCTTCCTCAAGATGTAGAACTTAAGTCTTACTTCCTTACACACCAAAGCAATCGAGTCCTGAAGGGTGAGGCTGGGGTAGAATGCTAGGACTCCTCCCACCTTGGACTGCAAGTGCCAGTCGGTGTTGTCGATAAAGAAAACTAAAAACCCACTGGATCCTATGAAAACAGGAGGAGAGTCTTTTAAAAGCCGGGGTTCTGTTAAGACTTAATCCTTTTTCATTCATCTCCCTTTGTGTACCGTTTTCATGCCAATATAAACTTCATGAATCTCATTAAGGGTGCCCATTAAATTTACTCAGACCTGCTGTTGGAAGGAAAAGGCTTGACTCACAGCTTCTTTGTGAGGTATAGGAAACCTGTGCAGCATCTTGATTTTTAAGTTTTTTCTATTTAAGTTACTGTCAGGACAATTATCTCTCTTTATCCTCCCAAAATTTCTGAGAAGTAATACAGGCGAGAAAACTGAGGCACAAAGGAGTTGTCACTTATCTAATCTGGTACAGCCAATTAGTGGGAGAGCTTGGCTTTGGAACCAGCGGTTCTTAGACCAATGTGCATACAGACCTACCATTTGTATTGGTCAGTTAGACTAAATTATGTTGAGGTAACAAATTGGTTCCAGGATCTGGTGGCTTACACAGCAAAGGTTTATTTCTCACACAGGGTCCTTGTCTGTTCCATCCTCTGAGATCCGCTCCATGCTGAATTGACCCTAGGACCCAGGCTGAGGGAACGTTCTGTCCTCTCTCTGGACATTGCCAATCTGGTGGCAGAGGAAGAAGAGGCATGCTGAACCCTGAACTGACTTTTCAAGCTCTTGGGTGGGTCACTTCCACATGAACATCATTGACCAAAATAAATGGTTACCCCTAAATTCAACGGGATGGAGATGGGTAATCCTGCAGAGAATGGCTCTGCCAGTCACTTGGCCAAGCTGGATGGGATGGGGAAGTGAACCCTCCCCTGGGGAGAGCCAGTGATTGTGTTGAATAGTAAGGGTTCACCATAGCTTCCTAGTCAGGGCATCTGCTAGAGAGCCAAGGGTCTTTTTTTTTTCAATTTTTATTTATTTATTTATTTTTGGCTGTGTTGGGTCTTCGTTTCTGTGCGAGGACTTTCTCTAGTAGCGGCGAGCGGAGGCCACTCTTCATCGCGGTGCGCGGGCCTCTCACGGTCGCGGCCTCTCTTGTTGCGGAGCACAGGCTCCAGACGCGCAGGCTCAGTAAGTGTGGCTCATGGGCCCAGCTGGTCCGCGGCATGTGGGATCCTCCCAGACCAGGGCTCGAACCCGTGTCCCCTGCATTGGCAGGCAGATTCTCAACCACTGCGCCACCAGGGAAGCCCCCAAGGGTCTTTATTATTTTGTAAAATTGTCTCCCTGTCTGTAATGATTTTTCTCAGTCTATTTGTCCTACTCTGATTCTAGCTGGACATGGTAGGATGACGAGAGAGGGAGAAAGAGTGTCTGTGTGTGTTTAAGCAGCCAGAATGAACTGAAGGCAGACTATGATTATTCCTATTCTTTCACAATGAGCTTCCAATAGCACCGTCACCAAATAAGGGATGAGTGGTGACCTTCTCAGAGACCTTCTGTGCTAGTCTCTGGTGGCCCCAACTCTGGGACTGTACTCTCTGGGAAATGGTTTTGAGGCTATTAGGGCTTCCAACTGCTTGATAGAATTATTTCCCTTAGGATGCTTCCAAATCAGTCTTTTCCCAGCCCTGTCTGTTCCTAAATGCAGATGCATCTATGACACCCTTCTTTTCTGTGCTTTGTTTTCTCTCTGCTGAGAGGTACTAGTACAGTCATCCCTCAGTATCTGCAGGGACTGGTTCCAGGATCTCCGCGGATACCAATATCTGCAGATGCTCAAGTCCCTTATATAAAATGGCCTAGTATTGTTGGCCCTCCATATCTGAATTCAGCCAACTGCTGATGCGGTCTCTGCAGATAGCGATAGAGGACTATATGTAGCGTTTTGGTTGAGAATGTGGGCTCTAGAGCCAGACTGCTGGCCTCCTAGTGTATCACCTCTGCCATTTGACCACCTTTTTGACCTTAGACAAGTTACTCACCTTGTGTACCTCACATTCCTCATCTGTAAAACAATTACAGTACCTTCTTCAAAGGTTTACAGGATTAAATGTTATTACACCAGGTGCTTACAATGATGCATGAAACATTCGTCCTCAGTAAAAGGCAAACGAATTCTGAAATAATAACTGCTTTATACCTAAGGCTGGGCTCAAAGCAGAACTGCCACCCCCCACCCTCCCCCCCAACTCTACCCAGTAGGAGGCAAGCATTTGCCCCTTCCCTTGCTCACACACCTGAAATGTGCACTCTTCCCTTTTTCTTGTCAGGGCACACTTTTGGGGCACAGATCCAACATACCCGCTCCTTGAAGCCTCCATTCACCAACCCAGGTTTTGGTGACTTTTCTGTCTTTGAATTCCAGCAGCATTAATGCCTACCACACTTATGGGCCACCTACATAGTGTTCTGGTGCACCTCCTGCCCCAAGTTACTTTTTTTAAATAAAGAGGAATGATCAAACCTAGTTGTGAATGTTTAAAAAAGCCTTGACCACATTCATGCACTCTTAGCCCTAACTGACAGGCTTAAGGGAGGGGCTGGCGCTGTGCACAGACCCCACAGCCCAAGAGACGTTTGACCGAAGGAGTGGAAACTGGTCCTTGGATCCGCGTGTACCGGCTCCCCTCCTCTCAGTCCACCCTTTTATTCCAGCTGTGCTGTGCTAACCTCTGGCAGGTGTAGACCTCATCTCTACAGCTTTCTGCCCCAGGCTTCTCGGCTGTAGTGTTCTGCTTCGCTGTTCTGACCTATGTACATATCGGATGTCCAAGGGAGTTACCATTACATGGCTCACCTCTGACTGCTGGGGGATAGAAGCTGGTGGATAAATACTTCTCTCTTTTGTCACTAAGTTGGACAATTCTGAGGCACAGTCAGAGGGTCCACACGGGCCCCAGCCCTCAGGGGTGATTGGTCCATCCTTTAGGATAGCTTTCCTCTTTCGCTGTTAAACTTTTCCCAGTCCCCACTCCTGTTCCTCTGGATCACTTTCACGTTAGCTGCATGCATGCAAACCCTTGTCTCAGGCCCCTGCATTTTGGGGAAACCCACGTGAAAACACCTTGTTTCCTGGTTTGGGGCTCTTCTTTTGCCTTATGCAGATGAGGGAGACTGCATGTTGCTTTTGTAACATACCAGATTACTCTGGACATCAAAAAAATAGGTTCAGAACAAACTGATCTTTTATCAGGTTTTTACTATTTACTGGAGGACAGACTTCAAGCTGCTGTAAAAACTAGACTCAGAGGGATTTCCCTGGTGGCGCAGTGGTTAAGAATCCGCCTGCTAATGCAGGGGACACGTGTATAAGGTCTAGCTCCTGCTCTCAAGAAGTCTGCAGTTCAGTTGAGGAAAAAGTCTGAGACTCAGGTAATGCTCAACTTCCATGATTTTGGGGGGGTGGGTAGCAGCGTCTTGTCAGGCTCTTCTAACTACTATTTAGCCCTCCCTTTTCCCTTTGATAGTAAATGTCAGGAACTCGGTTCCGAATTCAGAAAAGTAGGGCCCGTTTTATTTCCCTTCTCTTCTCATTTTGTAATGTAATTTGAGGAGTGCTAGAAAGATAACCTCAACTTTATTTCCTTCTAGGCTACCATTAGAAATTTATTCTTTTGGTTTAAGGTAAGGAGAAAAAAGGCACAACAAAGGGAATTGACAAATTATCAGAGTCTGGAGGGGATGTTTTCAAAATTTCTGCCAGATTAGTTTGTATGCCCCGTTCTCTCTTCAAAACATAGTGACTGCCACGGCATGCCAAATGCTTTGGCTAGTAGACTAGTACTCTATTCTAGGGCACGTGGGCATTTCTGTACCTACCATGCCTACTGGATCGGTAAGCCAGTACCCATGCTTACTGGGTCAATTGTTTGTTTCCAAACCCGCTTATGCCAGTTATAGTAATCATCATATGTGCATAATTTAATATGATGTAAATCTATGAAATATAAGTGCAAAAATAGAAAGATTTAGTAAAGGTGAGAGTTTTGCTAAAGTAAAACTGCTGTGAATTTAATATGGTTAAGTTGGAGAAAAAAGTTGTAAGAATCTAAAGGAGTCTGAATTCAGATTACATTGAAAATGTTTCAAAATTCTGACTCCACTTGAGAAACAAACTGGAAATCATAGATGATGCTTATGGGTTTGTGCCAGAAAGACACCTCTAAATGGAATTTCTCTAACTCATTATGATGAAAAAAACCCTTGGCCTTTTGTCAAAAAAATTGGTGAATGAATGTATGTTTATATGTTTTAAGGTAAAATAAAATGTTTAGGCTATAACGATTGTTTTTAAAATCCTAGTCTTTAAATGATTTTTAAGATAAATTATCCAATCCTGCTCCTAATAGCTTTGGATAAAGGGACTAGTACATAACCACCATTCCTCCCAACTTCCCCATTCCCATATTCTAACACGTATGGTAGATGGGGAAAAAAGTTGAGAATTACTGGGTTTTCCTGGGTTAGATGCGAATGTTTCTGGAAGAGTTAACTCACTTGACATGATTTACCTTCTTTTACACCTGATGTAAATGGTTATCAATGTTGGTTTTTTGTTTTTGTTTTTTAAATCTGATTTGAAAGAGGTGAAAGGACATTAGAAAATTTACCTGTTCCATCAGTTTCTTTTAGGTTAGTCCAGAATAAAGGGAAATACGATTTGGGGAGCAAAATAATCTCAGTTTGGAAAGGTGAGGTTATTTTAATGATCATTTAATTTTCTCTTTGAGATACATGAGCACATGAGAGATATGGGTTACTCAAAGATGTACTCTGTCTGGGAAGAAGAAATTACTTCATTAGATGCAGATGAAAGCTTGGACCATAGTCTTAGTAGTCAGTCTGGAATTTTGCATTCATTCCTTCCAACCATCCTTGGATAATCTTCCATCAGCAATTTGATTTAATTTTTAATCCCAACCATGAGAAAACTGTGTTAAAAAAGAACAAGTAGAAAGTTGTTTTTCTATTCCAAAGTAAAGGTAGTGGGAGGAGAAACTTAACAAATTGGAAGCTGAAATGTGTGATTTCTCCATTTCTCAAACTAAAACTGGAACCATTTTTCAGGGTTTTTTTGGTCTTTAAATACACATTTGAAATGTTGTTGCTAATTTGCACATTGGGTTTGCCACTAAACTTATTGCACACATAGCAGTCGTGTCCTAATTGAAGTTGTGCAATTCCACACATTTTTCCTGTGATAAGACTTAAGTGGGTAAAAGTTGATTTTTTTTTATAATAATTACTTTTTAAGTCCTTTATCTTTTTTTTTTTAAATTTATTTATTTATTTTTGGCTGTGTTGGGTCTTCGTTTCTGTGCAAGGGCTTTCTCTAGTTGTGGCAAGCGGGGCCAATCTTCATCGCGGTGCGCGGGCCTCTCACTATCGCGGCCTCTCCTGTTGCGGAGCACAGGCTCCAGACGCGCAGGCTCAGTAGTTGTGGCTCACGGGCCCAGTTGCTCCGCGGCATGTGGGATCCTCCCAGACCAGGGCTCGAACCCGTGTCCCCTGCATTAGCAGGCAGATTCTCAACCACTGCGCCACCAGGGAAGCCCCAAAAGTTGATTTTTGAAATAACGTTGTAAGGAAGTTTGATTAGATATTATTCTTTTATATATATATATATATATATATAGATTTTATTTATTTATTTTTGTCTGTGTTGGGTCTTCGCTGCTGCGCACGGGCTTTCCCTAGTTGCAGTGAGCAGGGGTTACTCTTCGTTGTGGTACGAGGACTTCTCATTGCAGTGGCTTCTCTTGCAGAGCACGGGCTCTAGGCGCGCAGGCTTCAGTAGTTGTGGCACCTGGGCTTCAGTAGCTGTGGCTCGTGGGCTCTAGAGCACAGGCTTCAGTAGTTGTGGCTGGCGGGCTCTAGAGTGCAGGCTCAGTAGTTGCGGCGCACAGGCTTAGTTGCTATGCGGCATGTGGGATCTTCCCGGACCAGGGCTTGAACCCATGTCCTCTGCATTGGCAGGCGGATTCTTAACCACTGCGCCACCAGGGAAGCCCCGATTAGATATTATTCTTGACCCAAGACCATCAGCCCCTATTTGATGGATCAGGACTCATACTTGATGATCTTAAGGCCAAGTCTTCTGACTGTTGGTTATACCTCTTCTTACCAAATGGAGATAACACCCAAGGCTGCAAAACAGTGCTGTCAGGTAGAACTTTCTGTGACGATGGAAATGTTCTACCACTACATTGATCAGTATGGTAGCCGCTAGCCGTATGTAGCCGTTGAAAACTTGAAATGTGGCTGGTGCAACCGTAGAATTAAATTTTTTATCTTTAATTAATTTGCATTTAAGTTTAAATAGCTGCATGTGGCTAGTGGCTATCATACTGAATAGTGGAGCTTTAGGAGTGTAGTCTAGAGGTATTTACAATCTGATATCTTTCTCATTTTTTAGAAAATTTTTTTATTGAGAAAAATATCAAACATACACAGAGTAGGGATGGAGATGTTCATTATAACATTCTCTCATCACCCAGGCCAATCTTATGTCATCTGTTTTCCCTTTTCTCTAACCTCTTCTCTTCCCTACCCGTCAACCCCCCAAATTATTTTGAAGTAAATTCCAGGACAGTCTGATCTCATTTTGTTTTAAAAGCTAAGATGGTGATCTGGGGGAAGGAGAGGAATGGTATTAGAGAGAGGTACTCGGGGATCTTCAAATGTATTGGTGATTAAAAAAAAAAAAGACTTAAGTATAGAGATGGGAAAAGTTATGGTTTGACAAAGGTAGGTAATGAGTATACAGATGTGCTATGTTTTGTTTGCTTGAAATATTTCATCACCATCATCATCATAAGAAGCCAAGCTTGAGCCCAGAGATGGAACAGTCACTGTACCAGGCCTCACTTACCTGTGCTTATAGTGAACTTTGAGTTCATGGATAATTTAAACATTCAAACATTATTCATATGCGATATTTATCATCGAGCTTAATTGAATGCCAACAGTGCTATAGAGTCATAGGATCTGTAAAAAGGTGGAAAGCAAGCTGAAGATCTTTCTCTTCAGTGCAGTCTTCTCCCAACACTTGGTTTCAGAGAGTGGTAGCTTGATTGGAGCTCACGTTGAGTCCAGAGCTTTCTGTCACACCACACTTGCCAGATCGACTGATTTGCTGAATTGAAGCTTGCAGCGCTAAGTCACTCCTACCTACTTTTTAAAATGGCAGATTCCTTTTTTAAAATTAGTTAATTAATTAATTTTTGGCTGCGTTGGGTCTTCATTGCTGTGCGCGGGCTTCAGTAGTTGTGGCTCACGGGCTCTAGAGTGCAGGCTCAGTAATTGTGGTAGTTGTGGCGCATGGGGTTAGTTGCTCTGCAGCATGTGGGATCTTCCTGGACCAGGGCTCGAACCCATGTCCCCTGCATTAGCAGGCGGATTCTTAACCACTGTGCAACCAGGGAAGTCCTAACAATGGCAGATTCTTATGATCTCTTTTAGAGCAGATACATTATTTCTAAGTCTACTTGCAGTTTTGCAGGTACTCTTGTTGGAGGGAAATGTTTTTTGTAATTAACAGTATAAAGAAGTCATTTATGAAATTTTATATTTGGGGCTGAGAATTGATGTCTGTTACTGGTGGAGAGTATTATAGGAAATGCCTGTTTGTTTTTTACATTTCTGTTTATAAAAGAAACCCTTGTAGCAAGCACATTTTGGTCATGTGGACACATTGAAGGAAATAGTGCTTGCATCAATGATATTTAAAAGTGCAGTTTTCCTCTACTACGTAAAACAAGAATGGTTGCTGTGCTTTTGTAGTTCAATTTAGAGGCTAATAATGATTTTCTTCCCTTATGATAGTGTGCAGAATATGTATATTCTAAATTTGGAACGCTATACTTAGGATCTCAGGATTTAAGGGGAATGAATTTGTGATGGTAAAGGATCTTGTATCATCAGAAATGCTCCCAGACCTTGGCTCAGCTGTCCTATTGATGGAGAAAGATAATATGCTTTAGAAGAAGAGCTATTAAAATTTTTAGCAACATTCTGAACAACTGCAAGCCTATGGTTGCAACAGGATGCTGTTCCTTTTCCAGGGTCAAGTCTCTAAAAGCCTGCCCTTTGTGTTCCCTTGGTCTTTTGTTAACTACATTCCTGGGAGGGAGGGAAGAGCTTTGTCTAATCTCATCATCTACATTGCAGTTTGTTTTTATCCCATGGTTTGTGGAGATAGTGAATAGTTGGTTAACACCCTACCTATAAATGTTACCAGGAGTCAAGATTTACGCCATTTTTACAAATAATACTCCCGTGAAATGAGCCTTCTTATCTCCACTTGACAAGAGATAGTTGAATCCATGGTAGGGCAAGAAGATTTAGGGAAATGTTTTGTCAAGTCAGTTGCTCTGTCCTTTTCATGCAGGATAGAGACAAGAAACTAGTAAGGCTTTAAAAATGACTGTGACCTGATTAGGAGACGATAGCAACTATTTTCAGTAAAGAGGGCGCAAGATTAGTGTGAGTAGCAGGTTTTTTTCTTTTTTAATGTATTAAGTTTATAGATTTTGAAAAGCTTTTATATTAGATGAAATTTAAATCTAGCAATAACACATCTTGAAAAAGAAAATAAATTCATATAATCTAGCTCTCAATTAAGCATTCTTACACTTAATTACTTTTAGAAAAATGTTAAACTTGATGTAACCATAACACTAGTAAGAAATAGAAGTTTACCATATGTGTTCTCTTTAAAATAGTTAATGAGCCATGGTTTACTAGCAATCTAGCGATCTTTGATAGGCCTCAGTTTGGTTCTGGAGTGAATTATTTATGGCATGGTAAGATAGTAAGGGAGAGAAATATGTCAGACTGTCTTTGACCAGGGTGAGCTTCATTATTTGGCTCGTTTATTTGAGGAGAAAAAAGTACCAAAAGGGACAACTCTCAGATTCTTCTAGTTAAACTGCTATAAACGGGCAAGCACGTGCCACCTCTTGATTCTGGCTGTTGAAATAAGGGTGTTAGTGGTGTCATAGTTTTTCAAGAGAAGACGGACATTTAGAGTTTGAGGTGAAATTTCCCCGTCTGAAAATGTTGGCAACGAAATCAAATATTTTAAAAATACTGTGTGGGCCACATACACACATGCTCATGGGCTGAGTCTGCCAGTATGCAGTCTGATATCCCCTGGAAATGATTCATTTATTTTTCTTGTATTTGAATAAAGAACTCATTAAAGTTTTTAAATTTTATTTTGTTTTGGTATGCCTTTTAGAATGCTTTAACATTTGAGCAATTACAGCGCTTTGTGTGGAAACTACGCTGGTTTTTTAAAACAGAAGCAATGCCTTGAACTCCGGTAAAACTTGTAAGTTGTTTCCTTCACAGGATATCTCCAAACAGGTTTGATCACATTGGGAGAAATGGAACCGGAGTTGTGTGGCGTGACTAGGACCCATAGCAGAGAGAGCGGGAGGGATTCATGAGTGTGTGGTATCCAATGTAAATATCCCTCTGCAAAAACATGTGCTATATATAGTGAATGGGGTTGGGTTTTTTTTTTTTTTCTTCCTTTTTGGTTGAGGTCCAATGACAGTTAATGGCTGTTTCTTACAGGCTGTGAAATTATTTATGAGTTTGGCAGTAGGATGATGTAAAATGCAAGTGGATATAGGTAGAATAAGGGCTGTTACCAAATTCCAGTAAACTGTGAGTGCTGGAGCTGGGAGGGAATTTAGAGGTCATCTCATCAGGGCCTGCCTTTGAGACGGGGACCTGAGGCCTGAGTTCAGCTGAGACTGAAATTCCCCATTCACCCTTCCCTGCCCGGCGGGAACCCAGCCTTCTCCCTTCTTTTCCTCTCCCTGCCTGTAGGAAAATGTATCTTCCAGGAACTATTTGTGACAATTAGAGAGTCTTGGAAGACAAACAAACAAACAAACAAAAGCAGATGTTTGGTGAACAGAACATTTAGAAAACAACTTTCTAGGAGGTTGTCTTTCCGATTGTTAGAACGTTTTTATTGGTAAAGTTTCTGTGGTTGTTTTTTGTGGGTCTTGATACCCTTCTTTCCAAAAGTCTACTCTTCCATAATGGGTATAAGAAGCAAAAAACCAGTTAGATCATCGACAGAAAAATGTGGCAATTAATTACCTTTAATTCTGCAGAATTTCCTAGTGGTGGGTTCAACCACATGAACTAGTTGATTTCAGCTGTTTCTGAACTACGGAAATGCTAGTTTCACATGGTTCAAGATAGTAGCTTGAGCAAAAGGGTAATAAGTACAGTTGACCCTTGAACAACAGAGGTTTGAACTGCACGGGTCCACTTAGAAGTGGATATTTTTCAATAGCAAATACTACAGTACTACATCTGTGGTTGGTTGAATCCAAGGATGCAGAGGAACCACTGGCATGCAGGGCTGACTACACATTATACGAGGATTAACCCCTGTGTTGTTCAAGGGTCAGCTGTACTGGGGTATCTTCCTAGTCCTCTAAAAACATCCTTAGCGTTTTACACGGTCACTGACCACTCAGCCCTTCTCAGTTTATCCTGCTCAAACACTGTTCTGCTGGGGTACTTTTACTAAGAAATGTAGAATTGAAAGCTCCATGTGCACACGTGGAACAGTCTTCCTTCCACGTGTTACCTTTGGCTTGAAAAGCCTCCCTTGCCTTGAAGAAAAGACTACCCAGCTAAAGTCAGATGCTGGATTTGTTTTTAGTTATTCAGGCCAACAGAAGCCAGTTGGAATGGAAGTCTTGGTCAACAGCAAGATAGTTTTTTTTTTTTTTTTTAATTTATTTATTTTTTGAATTTATTTTTGGCTGCATTGGGTCTTCATTGCTGCGCACGGGCTTTCTCTACTTGCAGCGAGTGGGGGCTACTCTTCGTTGCGGTGGCTTCTCTTATTGTGGAGCATGGGCTCTAGGCACGCGGGCTTCAGTAGTTGTGGCTCGTGGGCTCCAGAGCGCAGGCTCAGTAGTTGTGGCGAATGGGCTTAGTTGTTCCGTGGCATGTGGGATCTTTCCAGACCAGGGCTCGAACCCGTGTCCCCTGCATTGGCAGGCGGATTCTTAACCACTACGCCACCAGGGAAGCCCCCAGCAAGATAGTTTGATATGCAGTTATATTAATGTTACAACTTGTATTGAGGATCTGAGACTTTTGGAAACATTGCCCTGTTATTGTAATTGAATCCTAATTCTGATTTGGCAGTGGTAGTGGTGGTGGGGGGGCTGTGGTGAGTGGGCCCACAGAAAGCAATGTTGTAAACTTTAGACCTTTTCTTCCGCTAGTTTCCTAAATCGAATCCACTGAGTATTGGCTTTGTCAATCTGACTTTTGTTAAACAAGTGGCATTTTAGCATTTTGTAGATTCGGAAAATAAGTATAAAATAAGAGACATTTAAGCTTAACTCTGAAAATTTTATTTGAGAGATGTTGTGATCTCAATAATATTTCAGACCTCTGACCAAATAGAGGTCTGAAAATCTTTTGACTTTAGGCATCTTAAGAAATTAAAAAAAAAAGAAATCCACCCAAGATCCTATCAATAGGAGAAAGCCAAACTCTACCAACTTCATGGTTCATAAAGATCAGAGTGCACCGCAACTGAATAAATACAACGGAAGAGCCACCACAAAGAGCAACTTGGAAATGGGATTTTTCTGTCCTCCTTTGAACCAAAGGGTTAGTTAGAGATTCACTTCTGACATTTCAGCCCTTTTTGACTGTTGGTTTAAAGTCCGTGCTTTACTCCAGTTCTTAAAGCATTTCATAATACTTGTATATGAGCTGTAGAACTAAGGGACCCTTTTATTGGTATAAAACGTTTTCCAAAGGAAAAAGGTACTGGAGAGGCTGCATCTCTTAAATTATTTCTGCAAAGCTGCCCTCCCATACTCTGTTCTCTTTGGGATGCAGGCTCGCCTCCCCAGGGTGGCATGCTCTTCATGACTGGATGCCTTTCCTCCCATAATCCCTATGAAACTATTGCTGGGTCCTGAGCACATCTCCATGCAAACTCAGTCTTCGCACATCACAGAAATGCCCTTCTCCTGGCTTCTTCCGCCCTCTACACCTACTCATCCTGCGAGACTCGCCAGGCCTTTTAGCTTTCCTCTCGCCCAGGCAGAGTTGGGAGGACTTGTTTTCTGAAGTCCCATTTATCTTGGGCTCCTGTAATAAGCAGATATTTTGTTGTACCATAATGGTTTTCATGCCTCATTCATTTTTGTATCTTAAATACAGTATAGAATAGTGCCTGGCCCAAAGGAGTTCCTCAGTAAACGCTTCAAAAATAAGTCAGCAGTAACAGGTTTCTGCCTAATGTAGAAGGACTTAATCAGTAAAAATTACCGTGGCAGAACATCCTAGAAGGAGGTTACGGAACAAAGAATTTAACAATCTGCTCAATTTTCCCCAGGAATTCTCCGTTATCTTTATTTAATGGCTGAGCACCTGACAGTAGGGAGCTGTGGAGGGCTGAGAAGTGAACACAAATGCAGCGGGCTGAAGGTTTTAATTTTCACTTCACCTGTTTCTTGTCTCAGCTCAATTTTTCTCAGCCCTGGGTTGCTCAGGCTGTACCAGTTGGAGTTGACAGAGCATGATATAATTTACTCCCGCCCATCAGAAAATACTGCAGAGTGACTGGGTGAGGCCACCTCAGTAAATGGTACAGGTGGTTCTCTTTGATGCTGTACTCAGGGCCCTTCCCCTGGGCGTATTTTTCCTAATTATTGAAATTGTATGAATAGCAATGATCCCTGAAGCTCTTCTGTGTGGAAGTTGGTGGGCTGCTTTCAGTATTTCCACTTTCATTACTTACTATCTTCCAGAGAGCTGCCAGGTGAAAGTTCTAGAAATAATAGCATGTGAAGTGGTTATTCATAGTTGTCTTTGTCCTGTGGAAGTGAGGCTACAGAATTCATCAGGACAGTAAATATTTACACTTTTTAAAGTTTATATATGAAATCTATATGTGTTTCTTAAATAAACCTCCTTAAATGGCTAGCAGAATTGACAATGAATAGATAGGGAAAAACATTTTAAATCTTGTTTACTGTGGAATTGCTTAAAGTGGGCAAGAGTATACCAGATGCTTCCTATTGTCTCTGTGGAAAAACTGTCACAAACCTATGATATAGACATCTGTACTTTTCAGTGAAAGGAAAAGAGACTTAGAAGTCACCTGCCCCAAAGTCATTCAGCTCAAAGGTGGCAGAGCTGGAATTTTTATTCCCGACTGACTTGCAGCCAATGCTTGTGACACTCTTCCATGCTGCTTTATTTTTTTGTATTAATTAGAGAGGTTTTTTTCCAAGCCTATCATTTAAGATACTGATATTTAAATATTAAATTAAAAATGGCACCGCCAACTTCATGCAGACCTGCCTCAAATGTATGTTGCTGAAAGGTAACACTAATTACTTTAAAATTTTAAATCATTTTATGTGTTGTTCTGGAACAGAATATTGCAGTGTATGTTTCAGCTAAATAGTTCAGTTATGATTTTTGAATGTTGGCTCGGTGCAGCACAACACCTATGAATGTGCCAAGACTTTTATGAGCTTTTTAGAAGGGGTAGTATTTGCTTGGAAAAAAGCAAACCATCTGAAAATGGATAGAACTTCGGGGTTATTCAGCGGTAACACTGCTCATCTTAGAAGAAGATCAGAATGAGCCAGTGAGGGTCTGGGTGTGAAATGCCAGGTGGTTGTCACAGTGCCTCTTTTCTGTCCAGCTTCACACAGTGTGTAAAAAAAATAGGCCTTTTAAAATATGGGGACATGGGACTTCCCTGGTGGTGCAGTGGTTAAGAATCCACCTGCCAATTCAGGGGACACAGGTTCGATCCCTGGTCCGGGAAGATCCCACGTGCTGTGGAGCAACTAAGCCTGTGTGCCACAACTACTGAGCCCACGTGCCACAACTACTGAAGGCCATGCACCTAGAGCCCGTGCTCCTCAACAAGAGAAGCCACTGCAATGAGAAGCCCGTGCGCCGCAACAAAGAGTAGCCCCCGCTCACCACAACTAGAGAAAGCCCACGTGCAGCAATGAAGACCGAACGCAGCCAAAAATAAATACATAAAATAAAAAATAAATAAATAAATAAAATAAAATAAAATATGGGGACATAAATTACTTTTCTTAAGTGATTCTTAAGTAAAGATGGCCAATGGCTCCTCAAGATACAACCACCTCTAGGTGGTTATGATATTCAACTACCGTGATTGTAGTGAGGTTGGACATCTTTTCATGTGGCTATTGACCATTTGTTTTATTTCGCTGTTAATGACTTATTCACCTCCTTGCCTTTCCGCTCCTCTACCCCCAAGTTGGGCTGTTTCTCTGTCCTGTTGACATTCGTCCTTTTTTTTTTTTTTTTATAAATTTATTTTATTTATTTCGTTTTGGCTGCATTGGGTCTTCTTTTCTGCACGTGGGCTTTCTGTAGTTTTGGTGAGCGGGGGCTACTCTTCATTATGGTGCGTGGGCTTCTCCTTGCAGTGGCTTCTCTTGTTGCAGAGCACGGGCTCTAGGCGCACGGGCTCAGTAGTTGTGGCACGCAGGCTCAGTAGTTGTGGCTCGTGGGCTCTAGAGCTCAAGCTCAGTAGTTGTGGCACACGGGCTTAGTTGCTCCGTGGCATGTGGGATCTTCCTGGACCAGGGCTCGAACCCGTGTCCCCTGCATTGGCAGGCGGATTCTTTTTGTGTTTTTGGCAGGCGGATTCTTAACCACTGTGCCACCAGGGAAGCCCGACATTCGTCCTTTTTTTATGTGCAAATAATTTTCTCTCAGTCTGCCATGTTTCTTTACTTTTGTTTTTGGTGTCTTGTTATATAGAAGCTTTAACTGCATCATCTTCTTTTTGGTTTGTATTTTGGTGTCTTGTTCTGGAAATCAAGCTTCCTTTGCCCTGAAATTCATTTAATTATGTTTAACAACTGTTTTGTCTTTTGCTCAGTAATTTACAGAAGACAAGAATGTAGCAGCTGTTAAGAAACAGAGTCCATTCATCCAGTGGGAGATGTCCTGAACTAATAAATTAGAAACAACTCAAAGAGGAGACAGAAAGGGAAGAGCTTGGAACCCAAGATATGAAAAGGAGCTCAAGGATCCAGCCCCTTTAGAGGGGCACAGGCATTTAATGCTCTGTGATTTGAAGAAACTTTTAGGAGATAATTAACACCTAACTTGTAATTAGCAGTTGAGTACACGCTGAGCTAGATGGAGGACAAGCAAGGGAGGCCTTGAGTTAGTGATTGGGTCTTTGAGTTAGAAATGTGTTGTTTGGGGGGAGAGATCCCATTTTAACATTCCTTTCAACTGGGTTATTTCCAGGTTTATAGATCAAAGTATTTTATCGGTAATAATGAGTAATAATACTGAACACTCACTACACAGCAGGCAGTGTGTCTAAGCACTTTATGTGCATCATCTCATTTGGTCGATAAACTTATGAGCAGGTGTTATTATTATGCCATTTTCCGAATGAGAAAACAGGCTCAAGAAGGTTAAATAACTTGCCCAAAGTCACATAGCTGGTAAGTAAATGGTACCAGGACTTGAATTCAATTTTTTTCTGACCTCAGGGCCATCCAAATGTGATTGTTAACACATGTAAAAAAGTATTTGTGGAGATTCTGAATGATGAGTCCTTGAAGTCAATGACAGTGGCTGTTCTGCTTTAAAATCAGGCTCTATCAGGCATCTGCTGGCAGGGCCTGACTTAGTTGCTCTCAGTGGAAGTCAGAAGTCTCTGAAGAACTTTACCACTGGAAACCCGTAAAAAAAAAATCAAAGCCGCTTCACTTCTGGGGGCCCTGCTTTTCTCTGCAGCCTTTGCTGTTTTCTGCCAAATTAATGAGTGGGTCAAAGCAAGCCCTGGCTTTGCTCTCCAGCAACCTTTTACTAAGTCAGGTCACGGGTAAACCTACATGTTGCTGTGGTGCGAGGGGACTGGATAGAGCTTGCCTGTGTGTGTACATGACACACACATGTGAGGGGAGGCTCAGAGCTTGGCCGTCTCCTCCCCAGGGCTCCTCGTCAACAGTTCCACTCCCCAGCTCAGCACGTATTTCATCAGGCTGTCCCAAACATAACCTTCTACTTCAGTGAAAATGTGACACGTATCAAGCAAACGGGACAGAGACTAAAATCCCTTTATACGGAACGAATGCTGATGTGAATCGCTGATATAATTCCATAGTGATAAAGCAGGTTAAAAATCCAGGTTTTGTTACTTACTTCCTCTGAGACCTTGGCCATGTTTCTTTTTTTTTTTTTTTAATTTTACTTATTTATTTATGGCTGTGTTGGGTCTTCGTTTCTGTGCGAGGGCTCTCTCTAGTTGTGGCAAGTGGGGGCCACTCTTCATCGCGGTGCGCGGGCCTCTCATTATCGCGGCCTCTCTTGTTGCGGAGCACAGGCTCCAGACGTGCAGGCTCAGCAATTGTGGCTCACGGGCCCATTTGCTCCGCGGCATGTGGGATCCTCCCACACCAGGGCTCGAACCCGTGTCCCCTGCATTGGCAGGCAGACTCTCAACCACTGCGCCACCAGGGAAGCCCCATTGGCCACGTTTCTTTGTTATCTCCATGACTTAATTTCCACCTCTGTAAAATGAGGATGATAATATGTGTCTTACAGGGTTGTGAGGATGTAAACGTTAATGCACGTAAAGCACTTAGAATAGTGCCTGGGGGATAAATGGTACCCTATGAATGTTAGCTATTTTATAGATTTAAAGCAATAAGCCACTATTTCCAGAGTGGTGCTCCTGGTACTATTTCAGGGCAGTTCATGGACATCTTATATTCTTATCTCTGACAGTTTGGCGCACTGATATCACACTTACCTCTCCCTGTAGATGAAGGCATTTCTGTGGTCTCTAGAAAAGTAGAAAAGTTTATTTGAGCCCCAGGAATACTGCTGCTGGCTTTGGGTCATCCTTTCTCACCATGGCCATGTTCCTTTGATCACGCAGATGTCGTCCCCCATTTAAGCCTAAAGAATGGGTTCTCTGCCTTCTAGAATTGGCATGTGTTCATGAGTTATTACCCTAGCAGCTGAAATCAAGATGAAAACATCCTAACTGTCCTTGTGGTCTCTCCCTACCTCCTCTTCCCGTTGCCCTCTTCCTTGTTGAAGTTGCCCCGTAGCTATGGTCCTTGTGGACTGTTTACAGCTCAGTGGCCCGTGTCGAGCCCTGACACTCCTCCAAGCCCTGGACTAGATACTGTGGAGGCACACTGAACACCACTGCAGGTTTCTGTGGCTTGGATTTTCAGAGAGCGTTCAAGCAGGAACGACTTTTAAAGAAATCATCTCATCCAGCTCTTTCATTTTACAGAGAAGGGGGCCGAGACCCAGGAGAGTCAGTGACCTGCTTAAGGCCCACAGACTCAGAACTGGAGCCAGATCCTCTGACTTTTGCTCATACTACCAACCCAAGGACAGTTGAACGGAGGCGTTCCTGATAGGTAGTTAGTAGGCAAATTCTTTGGTGGTTTCCCATTGCCTAGCGGAGAAAACCCCAAATCCCTTTCCAGTTACTGATCTCATGTTTGGGACCCTGGTCACTGACTATGGTGAAAAAAATCTTAATGGTTTTGGAGCTACACATGGAATGAATCAAGTTTAACTTGGGCCCTCAATGCAGTTGGGTATTTATGGTGAGTAACCCTTCGTTAAAAAAAAAAAAAAATGTGATTCCTTATAAAAGGCTTACAGAACGCAACTCGGGTTACTGTTGGTGGTGCTTGTGTGTGCATCTCCAGCCTGTGGACTAGAAAATAACTAATGCCTTAGCGACAACACAGGACACCATTTGAAAGCTCTCTACCATCCCAAAGTGCTTACTGTGGCAGTGTCAGTTTGGGACATTTTTTTTTATTATTAGTTGCATACTTTATGCCAAAACAAAGTACTCCCTGTAGCCATACCTGTGGGGTTTTGTTGCAACGTCGATCCACTTCTATTATTATTTTTTTCTGTTTTAAAAATATTTACTTATTAATTCATTTTACATAACAATAATCGTATTACCTGTTAACATTAATAACAGTTTTATGAAATGTAAATTTTTCAAGTCATTCAACGAGTGAGATGAGATACAGTTGTTTTACGTTTTTGTGATTCTTTTTTTAAAAAATTATTTATTTATTTATGGCTGTGTTGGGTCTTCGTTTCTGTGCGAGGGCTTTCTCTAGTTGCGGCAAGCGGGGGCTACTCTTCATCGCTCTGCGCAGGCCTCTCACTATTGCGGCCTCTCTTGTTGCGGAGCACAGGCTCCAGACGCGCAGGCTCAGTAGTTGTGGCTCACGGGCCCAGTTGCTCCACGGCATGTGGGATCTTCCCAGACCAGGGCTCGAACCCGTGTCCCCTGCATTAGCAGGCAGATTCTCAACCACTGCGCCACCAGGGAAGCCCTTTGTGATTCTTTTTAATGTCCGACTTAATAGAAGACAGCTGGTCTTCAGGTCTGCTTTTCATTTACTCTGATGCAATGTATTGTTTTGGTCGAAGTGCATGAAGAAGTCCCAGCCTCACAGATAATGTGGTTGGAAAAGAAGGAACTTGTACACCCCTAAAAGTTTCCTGGAAAGGCCTCAGGGAACCCCTGACCACACTTTGAGAACTACTTTACTTTAGAGTAACTCTCTCAGATCTGTATCCTCATTCATTCCCCTCTAGGGAGGAACATTGCATTTCCTGATAGATGACATGGATGGAGAAGGGAGCGGGCAATGCTATCACTGTGAAGTTAGGACTCTTAGTGACTGTGTGCTGATAGTGGTGTATAAGATAGAGCTATGGTAAAAAACAAAACAATAAGAAAATGACTCAGTGCCAATTCAGGATAGTGTTTGCACCCAGTGGTGGGCAGGAGGGAAAGGGTTGCCATCACATGTGGGGAACTCTGGGGCTTCAAAGCTTTTGGTAGTGTTCTGTCTCTTGGGCTGGGTGTTGGATATATGGGCGTGTGTTCTATTCTCTTTGCGTGATAAGGATATGTTATAGACACTCATATATTTAAAGAGAGCTCTGGTTTCTAGCACTTGGGGGAAACAATGAATCTGTTTTTTCCCTCATTCAGTTTCTTCTGCTTTTTTGGCTTGGAGTTCTTGAATCTTTCCAGTCTAAAAAACACCTGTTTGGATACATGAGTTATGACTGTATCCATCACAGTTATTTTTCACTTCAGGTACTTGTGTTCACATTAGATCTAAAGCTTATGATTCCGTCATTGTTGTAAGAATAAAGAAAATCAGAGACTCTCAAGCTCAAATATAGGGCTAGAGTCGTGAGAGCTCTTGGTGTGGGAATGGTCTGGTGACAGTGGCCCCCCCTCTGCTCTGAGCCTTCTGTGTCACATTGATCTTGGCCCACAAGGGCTGACTGGTTGTTCTGCTTTCTGCTAGATAATAGGCTGGCTTTGTGGTCTTAAAAGCTAAAGTTGTGCTTCTTGGACAGGCTAACGTACTGTTTGACTTGCACTTGGATCCATTCCTCTGTCTGTTTTGTCTTCCCCTTTGGCTTCATATTTTATACTTGTTTTGATGACTGATTACTTCTAGTTGGAATTTATTTGAAGCCTGATATCCACTCTAATGTAGGCACTGGCATCCTTTCTTTTCTTACCCCGTGGTCAGCGATAGAAGCCTGTGATTGAAGAACTAGAGAGTGTTCATGCACCCTTCCTCAACAACCCCTGTCCCCTCATCTGTGTTACAGAAGATGAAACTGAAGCCCAGAGAAATGGTAGTTGCTATCATTTAAAGCAGCCCCTAGCTGGCATATGGTTGCAAGCCCTGGAGGATTTTTAGCTGTGGCATGTAATGGCTAAAGTAGCTTTGTTTGCATGTGTGCTTACTTACTTTAAGGTAGGCAAGTCCAGCTTCAGGTTATAATGTGGAATGAGGTGGAGGGAAGAGTATAGTATTCTAAAGAAAGCATATTTGGTGGGAGAGAAATTTAGACAATAGGACAAAGCTCAAGAGGAAGCAACCACCAATTTTTATTGGAGAGGGAGAAAATGGTATTAAATAATATGTGACTTTAAATTTATTAAAGTTTGATTTTAGAATGCTTTGCCATTTGTTGCACTTGACGAAATATTATTTCCTAAATAGATGACATCTGAATATGGTTTCCGTGGGTCTGAGTAAGCTATTAGTAATTACCTCATGGATTGTTGTTTTTTTTTTTTTTTTTTTTTTAATGAGGATCTTGAATCAGATGCGTATGTTTGATTGATTGATTGATTGATTGATTTTGGCTGTGTTGGGTCTTCGTTTCTGTGCGAGGGCTTTCTCCAGTTGTGGCAAGCGGGGGCCACTCTTCATCGCGATGCGCGGGCCTCTCTCGTTGCGGAGCACAGGCTCCAGACGCGCAGGCTCAGCAGTTGTGGCTCACGGGCCCAGCCGCTCTGCGGCATGTGGGATCTTCCCAGGCCAGGGCTCGAACCCGTGTCCCCTGCATTAGCAGGCAGATTCTCAACCACTGCGCCACCAGGGAAGCCCTCATGGATTGTTAAGAAATCAAAAATTAGGTATTTTGTGTTGATGCCACAGTGGCTAGTGGCTTGAACATGTGTTCCAAATTGTGAGCTGCAGACAAGTGCATGTAAAGGAATGTGGGTGCAATTAAAATGCCTTCAGAATGGAAGTCTAAGTAAATATTAAGTGAAACAACGTAAGTGAAATTGCCAACTAATGTCTAGCTCAGAGTAGGCTTTAGAGTCATGAATGTTAGTTTCCCTGAGGGTAATAATATCACTAGTTTTAAAAGTTTTATTTTTTAATATAAGCTAAGAAGAAATGGATAGTGGTGTTCCATCAATAAATCAGGAGATAATCATTCTCTCTTTCATCTAATGTTTTTTTAAATTAATTTTATTTTTATTTATTTTTGGCTGCATTGGGTCCTTGTTGCTGTGCGTGGGCTTCCTCTAGGTGCGGTGATCTGGGGCTACTCTTCACTGCGGTGCGCGGGCTTCTCATTGCAGTGGCTTCTCTTGTTGCGGAGCACGGGCTCTAGGCGTGCGGGCTTCAGTAGTTGTGGTGTGTGGGCTCAGTAGTTGTGGCGCACAGGTCCAGTTGCTCTGCGGCATGAGGGATCTTCCCGGACCAGGGGTAGAGCCCATGGCCCCTGCATTGGCAGGCGGATTCTTAACCACTGCACCACCAGGGAAGCCCTCTCTTTCATCTAATCTTAAATACCTGGGTGATGAGCCTTCCCTTCTAGACAGGATGAGGGAATGAATCTGGAGACATCCTCTCATCCCAAAAGGTGCATCTCTTTTTAGGATAATTAAGTTGATGTCTTGCCAGTTCCTTGCACGTGGGAATAGGGGTACAGAAAATATTTGTTCTTCTCTATCCCCTACTCCTAAAAGTTTTTTAGAGTCCAACCATATGTGTGTGTGTTCCTCAGTGCTCTCTGACAAGCTAAGGAGGAAGTGATAGGAATTTCCGACATGTTAGCCATGTGGTTTTAATCAGTCAGGACTGCATCCTGTCTTTCTTCTCTATCTCCAGTGCATTTTCTTTGCATCTTCTCTGTGAGCTTTAGTTGATTTTTCTCTACAACTGGTTTTTATAGCATTTTTCATATCTTCTTAGAGAAAACTAAGAAGGGAGCCTTGATAATCTTTGCTTTTTGGATGAGTGAGAGAGTGACTACTGTAGGCTGCTCAACTTTAACCTATAATCTTTCAGTTAGACCTGTTCCTTCTGTGTGAGAGATACAGGAATCCACTCCAGCAGCTGGTGGTGGAAAGGCATCTCTTCTCAGATCCTTCCTCCTCTTCCTTCCTTAGTCTCCCCTTTACTTTCTTTGTGCGCTCCACCAGGTGGCTTAAGGCACGTATGTCGTGGTAGAGCTGCCTCTCCTACTCTTACTGACCTTAGGAGATGGTAGTGTAGTGTGCTGGTGTGAGGCTCTGGATGTCCCCTGATGGCCAGCACACACACAGCATTCTGTGGTTTAGAAAAGGTTGACCAGAAGTAGCTTTTCTAGGCTCTTAGGCCTTACTAATTCAGTGGCACGGGTTTGGAAGCAGCCTGCCTGGCTTTGAACCACCACTTACTTGCTGCATGACCCTGAGCAGCTCAGTCTCTGAGCTTCAGTTGCCTCAACTATAAAATGGGAATCATATCAGAGGCGATGGTGAGAGATAAGTGAAATCAATGTGAAGTACCCAGGATGGTGCCTGGTGCTCGTGCGCACGTGCGCTCGCGCACACACACGTTTCCTGAGACCAAGTCCCTACAGTGTTTGACTTCTAACTATGCACAATGAATTGCCACTAAGTGCTGGGAAGGGACCATACTGATGCGTGTGGCTGGAGTGTTAATGTCTAACTTCTCCAGTTTCCAAGGGCATCTTCACCCTTACTTCCTCCATCACACATACCCTGGGGGTTTTAGCCCATAAGGAATGCTTCTTCCAGCATGGCAGTTGTTTTGGTTGGGGAGGGCAGGGGAAGACTGTTAACTCTGTGAGAACTGATTCCCTGCATTTGTTCATCCTAAACATAACAGATCAGGCTACGTGTGACATTGTGATAAGTGAGGTTCAAAGTAAGATGCGTAAGATGGGGTTCCTGTCCTCAGGAAATTTCCATTCTTCTGGGGGCCTAACCAGTGGAAAACTAAGTATACTGCTAGGTACAGGACGTGCTGAGTGGCCCCAATACAGTGAATGTTTGTAAAAGAGAGAGCAGTGGTGTCTAATTCAAGGAACCAGGGGAGGCTTAATGAAGAAGGTGACATTTTGCCTGGGGTTTTAAGGATGAGTAGGATTTGACAGGTGGAATTGAGGAGAAAGCATTCTCTGTGCACAGGTGGTGTGCTCTGAAAAGAGCCAGATGTCCAGCTTCAAGTCCAGGTGGTGGTGGACTTGGAATCTGGCACAATTGGTTTGAATGCTGCCTCTGCCATTCATTTGAGCTTTGGTTTCCTCATCTATAAAATGGAACCAAAAATATCTACTTCACAGAGATATGAGGATTAAATGGGAAGATGTTTTTTTTTTAATTTATTTATTATTATTATTTTTTATATTTATTTTTGGCTGTGTTGGGTCTTTGTTGCTGCGCGGGGGCTTTCTCTAGTTGTGGTGAGTGGGGGCGACTCTTCATTGTGGTGCGCGGGCTTCTCATTGCGGTGGCTTCTCTTGTTGCGGAGCATGGGCTCTAGGCATGCGGGCTTCAGTAGTTGTGGCGTACAGGCTCAGTAGTTGTGGCTCGCGGGCTCCAGAGCACAGGCTCAGTAGTTTGGCACACAGGCTTAGTTGCTCTGCGGCATGTGGGATCTTCCCGGACCAGGGCTCGAACCCGTGTATCCTGCATTGGCAAGCGGATTCTTAACCACTGCACCACCAGGGAAGTCCTAAATGGGAAGATGTTTTAAAGGTCCAGGTATGGTGTGTGGCACAAAAGTGCCCAGTAAACTATTATTTATGTGATGGTTGTAGTGGTAGGAGGGTAGTATCGAAAAGCTTGAAGGGTAGAGCAAGTATGGCGACCTTGGAGTATCTTGTTTATTTTTGCTAAACTCTACTTAGTATTGTGGTCTTTACATAAATGTTCAGTGGTTGCTTTTTGGTTGATTGATCAAGGGAAATGTTAGATCCCCTCTTTTTAGTTCTCTGACTAAAAAAGTGGTAGAGCCTGTTCCCTCTTTTCCCTACTATGAATATTTTAACCTTCACTATTCAGGTATTCCAGGCAACTTTGAATTGATATTTGTAAAAGATATCAATCTACTTTTCCATCTTGAACCCAGAATACGAGGTGAAATAGAAGGTACATTTCTTAGTGCTCTAGTCTCCCTGAGGACTGAACTTTCACTCATTCCACTGTCCAGATAGAACTGGTTTTACAGTGGTTATTCCTTGAGTATTTGGGCACGCTAGCAGCCAGATGACTTGTGGCTGTCACACTGTCTTCCGAATTATTAATATCTGGGCTAAAGAGTAGGAAATTGGACTGAGGAGGAATCCGGGGGGAGAGCTGCCAGGCCTTATTTCCTTACATTGGTGGTCGCAGCTGCCACATTGCGCGAAACCCACTCCTGGTAATAACCAACCTAAGTATGTACAGTTGGTGCAATTGTGGCCAAAGGGGTTTAACTCTGTGTAGCCATGATTACAGTAAGATATATGGTCTGACCCTCTCTATGCAGGAGGGATTTGAGGCTTGGATCTTTCTCAAATCCAAATGGCCAAAGTTGCTTTTCTTGTTTTTGCCAGTGTAATTATCACTTATCATCCCTGCCTGCCTTTCATTTTCACTACATGAATATAATTATTCTATTCATAATTATTCTAATGAACCATTAAGGCTTTGGAAGAGGTTAATGGTGGCAGCTTGGATCAGTGACTAAGACTTTTGCTAATTCTGTTCTTTCTTTCACCCTGGGTCTCATTTAACTTTCTTAGTTTCTCCTTCCTACAGAATGTATGAATTATAGCGAGGATCTCTTGCCAAGCTATAATCTTTCAAGTTTCGATTTCAGCTTAATGCTTTCCTGTAATCATGCTATCAAAGACTGTCAGAAACATATTCTTATTCACATATCCCACAACTCTTAATCTATTAATCTAGGAGCATAGAGCTGGGACTGGACCCCATCTCAGTGAGAAGTCTGGGCTGCCAACCCAACTCCTTTGTGCTTTGTGGGAACAAGATGCATGAAAGTGTAACCTCTGCTGTTGCATATATTCTGTCATCTAGTTTTGAAAGCTGATGGGATTTTGTAACAGATTGTTGTATGTAGTAGAGGTTTCCCAGTATCCGACTTGGGTCCTACTTGATTGTTTAGAAATAACATGATGATAATGATAATGAAAATGCCTCTTTAAGAGGCAGTAGAGGGGGCGGAGGGGACTGTGGGAACATTCTTCTGTGACAGCATGTGAGAAGATTTGTTTTGCATTGGCTGATCAAGACAAGAAAGCCAGCATCTAAAATCATCCAACAACAGGAAACTTTTGAGAGTAGAGGAAAATTGTAACATAGCCTCTTGGGTCTGCTTTCCTAAGTACAGCAGTATGTGTGAGAAAACCCCTACACCAACTTTTTCTTAGAGCTAAGATGGACACACTTCTATGATGTGCTACTAGAAGGCAGAAAGTTGTCTGTTCTGCTGGAGTATTTATATTTTTAGGGGTTAACTGGCTCCATTTTTTGAGAAAGACAGTAGGAAGAAATAAGAAAGCTTTAGTTTGATTAGAATGGCAGAAATTGTAGCCATAATTAATGGAGTCAAACTATTAGGTTTTCTGCAAGATATGTTTTTTGTTTTTTTGTTTTTTTATGTGCTCTGAAGGACGTTTGCATCGAATAGCTTACCATTTGGATGGTTGCCCAGGCTGGTAATCTAGGTTAAAACATTGGCTAGAGGGCAGTTCTATACCCAAGATCCCTTGGGCTGCTGCTCTGGTGGGAAGATCTGTTCCTAATTGCACTGGGTGGTAGGAAACAGAAAAATCTTTCATGATGTGTCCGCCCAGTGATTGTTCCTTGACTTCCTCCCTCCCTCAACACTGGGACACCCAGTGACAGATCCTGGGTATGTGTTTAGTTATGTGTTGCTTATATGTGTCTTTGTAATGCTTCACTTTAAGGGATATTTCCAGTAAACTGAAATGTGAACCAGTTTTATTTAAAGTCTTATATCCTCTACGCTGAATTATTCTTTGGTTTTTACAGTTCATTGATTTCCGTGCCCTTTTGGACCTCTTTCCTTTCCTGTTGCCTCCCCTAACAGACTCTACTTCTTTCTCTCCTCCCATCTCCATTCCTTCTCTGTAGCTATCCCAATTGATTTCCCCTTATCATGAGCTAGCTGAGGTCTGACCCCCTCAGAGAGAGTCTTAGTTTTTTGCCATGGTCCATGTTGCTCTCCATTGTCTCACACTGATAAACTTTGTACTATATTTCATCATCAAACAGTTTGCAGTCATCTTCTGTTTTGTCTCAATGACTTTTCTCCCTAATAATGCTTAAGTTCCTTAAAAAGCTTCTGCGTCTCCTAGAATTCTTACGTAGCAGCCACCTGAATGTTTGCAAGGTTTACTTTCATTGTTGGAAGACTTCCTCCAAAGGCAAAGTGACACTCCAGCTAGTTTGTCGTCAGCCGCCTTATCACTTTTGGTTAAGAGAGGGTAGAAATGCCTTGGTAACCTGATAGAGATCTAGTTTACTATGGTTTACTCATTTCTGTCTCCCCCCTCCCCTCCCCCGCCCCCAGAGACTTCGTTGTGTTTTGTTTTTAGTTTGGGGAACTCTAATATTCATTATTTTATTCTATCCTAAAGTTACCTGGGAGAGCATAGGAATAATTGTAATGCACATGTGGTTGGCAGAATCCTAAGGTGGCCCCATGATCCCAGCCTCTTGTGTGCATGCCCCGTACAACCCTCAGAACTTGTGAGTATGACGGGTTAGTTACCCCCTTTGATTAGGTTATGTTATAGCACAGTTTCCTCTATGATACGAAGATTATCCCGGGGAGATCAGATCCAATCCGTCCCTCAAAAGGGACTGGACTCTTTCTTTTTTTTTTTTTTTTTTTAAAGATTTATTGATTTATTGATTGATTGCTGTGTTGGGTCTTCGTTTCTGAGCGAGGGCTTTCTCTAGTTGCGGCAAGCGGGGGCCACTCTTCATCGCAGTGCGCGGGCCTCTCACTATCGCGGCCTCTCTTGTTGCGGAGCACAGGCTCCAGACGCACAGGCTCAGTAGTTGTGGCTCACGGGCCTAGTTGCTCCGCGGCATGTGGGATCTTCCCGGACCGGGGCTCGAACCCGTGTCCCCTGCATTAGCAGGCAGATTCTCAACCACTGCGCCACCAGGGAAGCCCGGGACTGGACTCTCTCTAAAGAAGGTGATTTGAAATATGAGAGGGACAGAAGGGATTTTCTGTTGCTGCCTTTGGAGATAGGTGGCCATATGGCTAGTAACTGTGGGTGACGTTTTGGAGCTGAGCACAGCCTCCGGCTGACAGTCAGCAAGGAGAGGCGGCTCTCACTCCTACAGCTGCAAGGAATGAATTCTGCCGACCTGGATGAGACTGGAAGTGGAATTTCCTCCAGAGCTTCTCAGCCTGGCCAGTGCCTTGATTTCAGTGATACCGTGGGCAGAGAACCCAGCCATGCCATACCCAGAGTTCTGAGTTACAGAACCGAGAGCTGATGAATAGGTGTTTCCAGCCACCAAGTTTTTTGGTAATTTGTTGCCTGGCAATAAGAAACTAAGACATACCCCACGTGTATGCAGACAACCTCTGTTTCATCCTGATCGCTTTTCATCCAGGGCTGAGGTTAAGATGCAGTACTATTTTATTTTCGGAAGGCTTGAGAATTTTGGCCAGGATTGTTTAGTAATATTTGCAGAGTGATATCAAATGGTAATTTGTATGTTTATTTCCTAAGAACGTATTTACCATGTCTTTGGTCATTGTTGCTATAGTCCCTCAATTGTCAGGTGCTAGAAATGAATTCCTGCACTCAAAGATGTTCTAAATCAGCCGGGCTGAGCAACTGAAGATGCTTTGGGAGGAGAAATCCCTGGTGCTTTTGTTTATGACTGCCACAGAGCTGGTTTGGATTTCTTTCCTCTTTCTCAGAGACTGCCATTATGTGGTCATTACAGTAACTGAAAGCCCCTTCCATTTTCAGAAAGGGACAGAAATAAATAATATCTTTCAAAAAGGAAGTGGCTAATTTATATCCGGTGATAGAAATGGTGGCAAAAGGAAGGAAGTGTCCCATCCATATTTCACTTTTTGCTGATGAATGCTTTCAGTGAATAGAGGTACATGAACTGAGACACAATATTTCTCAGATAGGAAGCACTGAGGAATTGATGTGTGAATATGAGGAGGAGAACCGTACATAAAAAGTTGAGGGCTTCCCTGGTGGCGCAGCGGTTGAGAATCCGCCTGCCAATGCAGGGGACACGGGTTCGAGCCCTGGTCTGGGAGGATCCCACATGCCGCAGAGCGACTGGGCCCTTGAGCCACAACTACTGAGCCTGCGCGTCTGGAGCCCGTGCTCCGCAACAAGAGAGGCCGCGATAGTGAGAGGCCCGCACACCGCGATGAAGAGTGGCCCCCGCTTGCCGCAACTAGAGAAAGCCCTCGCACAGAAACGAAGACCCAACACAGCCATAAATAAATAAATAAATAAATAAATAAATAAATAAATAAATAATTTAAAAAAAACTTAGCTTTAAAAAAAAAAGTTGAGAACAAAGCTTCCAACTGATATGGGCCCCTTAATTATCTTTGACCTCCTATTCACCACTGTTTTGAGAAAGCTTGTCGGAACGATCTGCTGCACTGTAAAGGCAGGACAGAAGGCAAGAAAAGGAGACACACAGCTGTGAGGGCTTGGGTGGTCTTCTCCCCTGCAAGGTAGGTGATATGTTGGAGATGGCATTGGGTTATTTGGGGTCCCACTGGAAAGCTGAGGGTTTCGAAATGATGAGTGACTCTCCTCCGTGGTTTTTTCATTAGCTTTCCTTGGTGTTTGCTGAGTGAAGGGCTTCTCTCTGTCTTGGTGATGTTGAGTGGTGTGAGAGAACAGCTGTAGCATGTGTTTCTAATCGGAATGTGCCTTTCTAAATACTTCTTGCCTATCTGTCAATCCCCCTCCCCCTCCCACCCGTCTTCCTCTGAGCCAGAATTTGTGAGAGTCCCTGGAATGCACATGTGGGCCTTGTTATTCCCAAACGTGAGACTTTCTGTTGATCAGCACTTTGTAACATTAGGCCCTCACAGGCGTGAGTCACTTTGACTCCACTAGAAAGACCGATCTTTGGAAATGTAAGAAAATGTCTTTTGCTGTTGTTGTTATTAATTCTTGGCATCCAGTTAGATTTAGCCTTTGAGAATTTACATGGACTTCTGGCAAAAAGCATTCTGTCTGTAAGAAAAAAAAGTGCTGCCACTTTTTACAATTTTAGGATTGTCACACTTGGTAGTTATTGGCTGCAAGACTATTTTACTAATAAGCCAATACCTCCCCCATCCTGGCTATCCTTCCCCCACCTCCCCAGGATCCAGGGCTGTGGGCAGCAGCTGGGATTTTGTTCACTTCAGATACCCGATTCTGAGGACTGTTTTTAAACAGTGTATTTCCTAATTGTGAGAGATCGGATATCTAACTGGACAAAGGTGAGACTCTAATCCCAGACAAAGCAGCAAGATCTTGGAGGAAGTGTGGGCAGTGACTGCTTTCTGTGAGGGGAGGCTGTAGAGGAGACAGAAAGGAGCAGAAGCAGGGCTGTGTCCTCAGGCCTTTGGTGTCAGGCTTCACTCAGCAACAGTGTGAATTTTCACCTTCCAGCTGGCCCAGGCGTAATGGAGGGCGGGGTGGACCAGGCGCCAGGGCGCTGGGTGCTGCAGCTCTGTCTCTCCACGTGTCCCTGCGCCTGGGGAGGACCCATCAGCCGCTGGACCTGTCTCCTTATCCGAGAAAGATGAGGTTGGAAGATAACGATTTCTGTGAAACCTCACACTGGATACACATCTGGGTGAGGTGTAATAGGGGTGGTGTTAGGAAAAGAGGGACATTCAAGTCGTGGATTTCCAGGCTCGGAAATAGAAATCAGCTGGTAGACTGGATGCACTTTTGTCAGTTAAGAGCGCTGGGTGGGCAGATTTCAGCCAAAAAAGGGATGATGGGTGGTTATTAACATCTGGGCACAGAGGAGAAAAATCTAAGCTGAGACTGACAGGCTTCAGGAAACCTTCACCGTCTAATTCGGAGGGTAGCGGAGCGTTTAAGATGATTAACCAGTGGACTTTTTTCTTCTGCAAGAGGGCGGAGGCCTATAAATTTATGCATGTTTTTAGCAATATGCATACGAATTGATGTTATTCTAGAGGCCACTAATACCTTGAAGTAGATATTGTTGCCATTTGACATAAGAAAATCGGAGGAAGGACAGGTTTGAATGGAGAATGGGGGATAGGGTGTGTTCTATTGGAGATGTTGGCTTAGGGGTGCCTGGACCATGGATGCCCAGGCACCCCTAAGCCTGGAGGCGGGCAGCTGGTTATAACCAGGGAGTTGTTAGCTTGGGGTTGTCATGGGCAGGGATGGGGTCATCCAAGCAAAAATGTGTCAAAAGAGCTGAGGAGAGAGAATTATGTTAATTCTTGCAACAGCTTGGTGAGCTAGTTTATTTTAAAGTTGACAAGACTGATACAGCCACTATGCAGAACAGTATGGAGGTTCCTTAAAAAACTAAAAATAGAGCCACCATATGATTCTGCAGTCCCACTGCTGGGCATATGTCTGGAGAAAACCATAATTCGAAAAGATACATGCACCCCAATGGTCATTGCAGCACCGTTTACAATAGCCAAAACATGGAAGCAACCTAAATGTCCATCAACAGAGGAATGGATAAAGAAGATGTGGTATATATATACAATGGAATGTTACTCAGCCATAAAAAAAGAACAAAATAATGCCATTTGCAGCAACATGGATGGACCTAGAGATTATCATACTAAGTGAAGTAAGCCAGACAGAGAAAGACAAATATCATATCATATTGCTTATATGTAGAATCTAAAACAAAAACCAAACCAAGCCAAAAAAAAAAAAGATACGAATAAACTTATTTACAAAATAGAAATAGACCCACAGACGGAGAAAACAAATTTATGGCTACCAAAGGGGAAAGGGTGGGGTGGAGGGACAAATTAG
This sequence comes from Balaenoptera acutorostrata, assembly GCF_949987535.1. Classification (NCBI taxonomy): domain Eukaryota; kingdom Metazoa; phylum Chordata; class Mammalia; order Artiodactyla; family Balaenopteridae; genus Balaenoptera; species Balaenoptera acutorostrata. The sequence goes on along the minus strand of NC_080068.1, from coordinate 49,486,638 downwards.
GAGTTTGGGATTAACATGTACACACTACTATATATAAAGTAGATAGATAACCAACAAGGACCTACTGTATAGCACAGGGAACTGTACTCAATATTTTATAATCTATAAGGGCAAAGAATCCGAAAAAGAATATATATACATATATATAATTGAATCACTGTGCAGTACACCTGAAACTAACACAACATTGTAAATCAACTACAATTCAAAACAAAAAGTTGACAAAACTGAGGCTGAGAAGTTAAATGAGTTACCCCAGGTCATACAGCTAAACAATGGCAGAGTTGCCCCAAGTCTCCTGACTTCACGCGTCAAGTACCTTCTACTGTACTATTCTGCTTTTTTGCCTACTCTCATCGGTTTCTGTGTAACTTCGTTCTGTTATTAGAAAAGAAATAAGTACACATATTTTATCTTACCACCCACCTATTAGCTGCAGTAAAATTGCAGGCTTAGCTACTTTGAAAAGATTTTTATTATTTATTATTGTTATTCACATTTCCTGATTTTTATTTATTTATTTATTTAAATTCAAGTTGAGACTGTCCTTTAATATAAAGTCACGAGTAAATTTCCTGTGGTCCTGACAAAACTTTTAAATTTTTTTTGGAGTATAGTTGCTTTACAATGTTGTGTTAGTTTCTGCTGTACAACGAAGTGAATCAGCTACATGAATCAGGATATATACATATATTCCCCCCTCCCTTGGACCTCTCTCCCACCCCACTCCCCCAATCCCACCCATCTAGGTCATCACAGAGCACCGAGCTGAGCTCCCTTTGCTACAACTTTTAACAAGAAAAAATGTTGAAGTTTTGGTTTTCTTAGATTACATTGTCCGCGGGTAGCATGAAAGAATTCACCCTAACATATCAGCACGACTTATCTTAACCGTTTCTGCGTCTTTTTATATTACGCAGATAACTGGCACCCCTTTCCCTCACTGTACAAGATCTAAATACGACCCATTTCCTGATTTTTAAAATCTCATTTTCTATTATAAAAGTGTGAGTTTTTTTTTTTGGTAATTAATTCAAATATTACAGAAACATAACAGTTAGAAAGTAAAATTTCTCTATAATCCTACCATCCCCAAAGAAAACCCCTACACCATATTATTCTTGCAAGGATCTAGAAAAGCAAAATCTGTCCCTCTGCTGGGAGTCTTTTGGAGAAAGTTGCTTAGAGATGGCACTTAATATTGGAGCAGTTACTTAATATTAATCAAGGTCTTTCCTGGTTATTTGGTGGTGGTTCGAGAGTGACTCCTGGGTTTGATAGTCAGAGCTGACATTCCTGGCTCTGTGACTTGGGGACTGGCCCCTGGGTGCCTTTTTTTTCACAGTCCCAGCTTCCAGCTGGGCTGCACTCAAGTTCTTTCCTCATATGGTTTTCCTCCTAAGAGTTCTCTCTTCTTCCTGGCTCTTACTATTCTGCTGCTTGTGTGAGACAATTTCCTTGGGGGCTTTCTTGGCTCTGACCTTGGGATTTCATGGTATAGATGACAAGCAGAGTAGCAAATGTTGTCCAAGTCATTCTTAAAGAACTCAGTCCTCATTGGTAGTGAGATGCTTCAGATGTTTTATATTATGGAAGTGGTCCTAGCAATGCTTAGCCTTGAAAACATCCCAGTGCAGGCTTCGTAGTTGTGGTTTGGGTTGATACTTTGCATACCAGTGTTTTCCTTTTTGCTTGAGAACTAAGGGCGGGTCCCATCTTCCCACCAACTTTTCTTTCTTTAAAAGAGAATATGAAACCAGTTGAATACTCTCTAGAATGTATTTAGATAAGTGTACATATTTACAAAAATGAACAATCGGGCACTTGGGAAGAGCTTACTTCTTGGACAGTTTGTGAGGCCAGGATTTCTCCAAATACTGAGAAGTGGCTGGTGCTCAATCAGTGATTTTGTGTGAGGAAAAGCATGTTCTTCTCTTTGCCTGTCTCCAGCTGGCTGGCATCTGTACTACTGAAACAGAGCCTCAAAAAAAAGACTCTGTCTAAGATGATGAAGGGATATGTGCCGCTCCTCTTCTCTAAGTGTACATCACCTTTATGGGAAAAGACAGAGAGTAAAGGGAGTATGCCCCATGGTTCCATCTCAGCTCTATTTTAAATTGGACATTCATTTTCTTAGGACTTGAGTCTTAATTACTTCTACCTCCTCCCATCAGGCAATGCTGGTCAAAAAGCCTCTTTGTTTTCATCTGAATACATAAAACTTGCACATCAATTGTACATAGGAGCTGTCTACTAAATTAATATCAAACAATGCTGCAGACTAATACATGTTTTTATATCCTATAAGCTGGTGGATCTACTGCAAGAATGACTAGTTAATCACATGAGTTACAAGGTTGCATCGAATTCTGTACTTCGGATAGCTTGTGATTATACGTTTGGATTGTTTGATTAACATCTGTCTGTCCCACTAGACTATGTGTTCCATGAGTTAGCAATGCTTTGCTTTCTCACCATCACGTCCTTAGCATTTATCACAGTATCTGGCATGTGTTGGTGTTCAATAAATATTTGTTGAATGAATGAAGGCATGAAAAATTTGCTTTTCTTCTTGAAGAGATGATTAACTTAAATAGAAGAATTTTCTACATTTTGTTTTGAGGCTATAAATCCACTTTTCAAAAAATTTCTTGAAGACTGCAGATATAGCTGCAGAAAAAGATAGTTTTTAAGCAGGACAGTTGTAGGGAGTGGGTACGTAACTTTTGTTTTAAAACTAAGTCATATTATTATAGTTAAGCAAGCAAAAATGAAAAGTTCACGTGGAAGACACGGAGGTACACACAGATTTCTATTATGTTTGGAGTTAACCAGGGTAACTGACAGGAACTCTCTTTCAAGGGTCATGTAAAAACTGAGCCATCTTGGATCTGGCAATAGAAAATATACTGCCAAGAAGTTTTTGCCCTGTGTTGGCTTTCCTCAAGCAAAAATGACAGATTTAGATTTATGCATCTCTGATTTCCAAATGCAAGAAATCTTAGAATTAGCATTAGAACCAAAGACTTTGCTTAGAGGTCATTTGGTTAAATCTCATTTTACAGATGAGGAAACATAAGCCCGGAGATTAAGTGACTTGGATCAATGTAATTCATTCTCCATAAAATGAGGCTTTGAGAAGAGTGTAATTTCCAGCTCTGTAATACATAAAAGAAGTTACCTGTTAAATTAAAAAAATAATAATTTAAATTTTAAAGAGGCAGAATCTTTCTAAACTTAAATTGTAATGTCTGTCTTTAAAGGTAAAAAAATGAAATCTAATTGTTTTCAGCATAGGTGAAAACAGATATCACCTTGGTAACATGCTCTCCAGCTCCCGCTGACTGATAAGAGTCAGCAGCTGTAGACTACCTACTAACCGCATCTACTGAAGCCTTCAGTTTTAAAAGGAAAGAACTGGGTTATCACTTTGAGTATGGTGAATAGAATCCATCTGTGCACAGCCCGTTTGTTAATTTCAGGAGGCTCTGGGCTGGACTAAAATAGAAGGGAGAGTGAAGATGAGGAATCCTTAATGGTTTCCAGCCGTGGAGGATGTGGAGGCCTGCAAACCGGAATGGAATTCTGTGGCTTTCCCCTCAGCCTTGCAAATGAGCTTCCTATTTAGGGTGGATTTTCTTTTTTTTTAAATTAATTTATTTATGGCTGCGTTGGGTCTTCGTTGCTGCGCGCGGGCTTTCTCTAGTTGCGGCGAGCAGGGGATACTCTTCGTTGGGGTACGCGGGCTTCTCATTGTGGTGGCTTCTCTTGTTGCGGAGCATGGGCTCTAGGCACACGGGCTTCAGTAGTTGTGGCACGCGGGCTTAGTTGTTCCGCGGCATGTGGGATCTTCCCGGACCAGGGCTCGAACCCGTGTCCCCTGCATTGGCAGGAGGATTCTTAACCACTGCGCCACCAGGGAAGCTCCAAGCGTGGATTTTCTTCACACTGGAGTCCCCATTCTCTCTTCCATGTTCTTTTTTTCCTCTTTGTTCCTCCGTGAGTGATTCTTCCTGCCTGGTTAGTCTGCGGGCTTTGCCCATCCGCAGTTTCTCCCCGGGCTCCCAGCAGCAATAGAAGGGCTCCTCATTTTAAAATGACAGCTGTCTCTTCCTCCCACCTAATTTAGGGAAAGGAAACCCAGGTTTCCTGAGGACCTATTAAATGCTGGCCCTCCCATACGTACCATTTCCTTAGTTCCTCCCAGCCACCCTGCCAAGTCCTCCATTTTTACTGATGGAGGACAAATAGTAGGGATTCAAACCCATGGCTGTCTGACTCCAAGCCTTTTTCCATCCTACTTGTGGTTAAGCAAGATTTGGAATTGTGGAACATATTTTAAAGCAGCACTCAGAATGTAGGTGTTGGCACACATTCTTATATAATTTGTTTTATAATTATTTCCATAATGAAGTCAGCTAGACAGCTTCTGAAAAACTTGTCGATTATAATCTTCAAAGTACACATTCATCATAAAGTGACCCTTTGTGTATAGATAACATTTATCTGGAAGGCTTCTGCAAGCTGGACTTCTTTTCCCTGGTAGATTCGGAGAGCTCCAGCCTTCTTGAAAGATGCCCCCCTGACTTTCCCTAGCCAAAAGCTACCTGTTTCCCCTTTGTCATCCCACAGTGAAAGTGATGGTATTTATCACTTTTATCCTTAATAGTATTACATTTACTCGTGTCCTGTCTCTACTGCTACATTGTAAACCTCTGAAGGGCAGGAAGAGTGTTTATCAGTGAATAACAAAAATAACGTATTTTTGCTCCCTTAGCATTTTGAGCAGTGAGGTTTCTTTTGAATGAACAAATAAATAATTGTGTTCATGTCAAGATGATCTGGAAAGAGAAAAACGAGACTGTCAAGTTAGAGACTGGTTATTTTATTTTATACTATAGAATTTAGTCATTGCCCATTTCAAGATGGAGTGGGCCTAGAAATCATCCAAGTACAACCCCTCCCTAGATAGATTAGCAAATGGAGGACTAAATCAATTAAGGTCTTATAGTTACTTACTTGGAGGCTCCAAGGTGGCACTTGCATCTCAAAAAGGGTCCAAACTAAACCTTTTATTATTGGCTTCATGTGCATAGATGCAAAAATCAAAGTCTCAGCGTTGCCAGGACCAGTGAAAATATACTTAGAGCTACTTGGCCAATTTTAATTCTCAACTTCCACCTCTTATGGTTGCCAAACAATTATGATTTTAGAGAACATTTTTTTCTTTCTAGTTTAATATATTGGATTTCAGTAGCAGCGACAATTACTGTATTGTCTTGGGCTACCTAGGAACTTAGATCATCATGTGGTAACAGTGACTAAGTGTGAGGACTCTGGCACCTGACCTCCTGGGTCCACATTTCAGCTTCTCACCTTATTGGCTGTGTGACCTTGGGCAAGTTACTAAACTTCTGGGCCTCTGTTTTCTCATCTGTCAGTTGAGGTTAGGTAACAATAGTAACTACCTCATAGAATTGTTAAGATAAACTAATTCATTCATGTTTAGGGCTTTTCTGGAACCTTGGTCCATAAATGTTAGTTAGCTGTTATGATGATGATGGTGGAATGCCAAATAGCTCGAGCTACTTTTATCCAATTATTATTTTCCTTTTATTGGTAGGGGGAATGTTTACTGAAATTCTCCCTAAGATTTCATAGTAAAGACAAGCCTGGAGGTAAAACTTCTGTGGGATCTGGAAGGTTTGGATATGTAAACACTGGCTGTTAAGGTCCTTCCAGATAGAGGAAATAGTATGAGTAAAGTCTGATGACGAGAACCCTGGGGTTTCCTCCCAGGAACTGTAAGTAATTCCATTTAACTGCAGTGGAAGCTGCCCCCTGGGAGGACTGGGAATAGAGATTTGAGTGTAGCCCATGGAGGCTCCTGAGATGGCAGGCCAAGTTTGGATTGAGGGCCTTTGAGTACCAGGATCCCTTTGGCAGCAAGGTAGAGCGAGGGAAGCTTAGAGGGAGTGGCAAGGGATCGAGGCAAGGTGACTGTTGGAAGGCTGTTGAATTAGTATGAATAAAGAGGAGGAGGATGTGACATTGACAACACTTTGGAATTGATGCAGGCAGGTGGGTTTCAGGTACAGATAAATGCCATTAACGGAAACAGGGAACCCTGGAGTAGGGGTGGGTTTGCAATAGAAGAAGATGATTTCAAGTTTCGTGAAGAACAATTTGAGGGACAGAAAGGACAACCCGGGAGAACTGCCCCTTTGGTAGAAATTCAGAACTGGAATGCAGACAGAGTTGAGTACTTAGAGAGAAAATTCTGAGAGTCGTTGCTAGGTGTGTGATAGCGGTAAAGACGTGAGACTATCTGAGATTCCCTGAGATCACGCCTGTAGACTCAAGAGCCCCGCACACGTTCTTCGGGTAGAGACATCTAAGGCATGAAGCCATAACCGTGGCGCTATGAAGTGCTGGGGTGTAGGAGTTCATTTTAGCTGCTGTGTGTGAGATAGAGCTCCCCTCACACATCCTGCAGTGCTTTCAGTTTTAAGCCTGTTCATGAACCAAGGGAGGAACTTCCTATTTCCCCTTTCCCCATCACTCACCAATGGGCAATAGCCCAGTAAAGGATTCCTTTACTGCTGGGCAGAGAAATAGGCTCAGATTATGGAATTTTTAAATGGCATTATAAAATTGATATATTTTATATGACAAAGAAGAGAGAGACTCTGAAGACATAAATTTAAATTAAAAAAAAAATTTCAAGACCAAACTGTTTTATAACCCTTCATTTTGTATGTGGTTTTCAGCGGGTATAAAAATACTCAGTGGGTATGTGGGTGGTTTCTCATGTTTTGGAAATGGTGAGAATATGAGATGCTCAGCATTGGGTTCTGGGATGAGAGCTATAATTACCAACTCTGATTCTTTCCCAGGATTGGCTCCTGGGTGGATATCTGAACCTAAAAACCCAACAACAGTCCAGAATCCAGAGCAATAAACCACTCTTCCCCGCCCCCCCCCCCCCGGAAATTAAAAGAATTATTGTGGCAAAGAGGAGAGGGAGGGCAGGACGATGCTTCTAACTTGCCTCGTCCCCTTTCGTGCTGCTCGCTGACTGTTCAAGGCCGTGGTGCATCAGGAAAGAGGCTGGTGTGATGGCTTCTCCTCGCTGGCTACACAGCAGCCCCTGTGCAGCCGTGATGGAAAGAGTTCTAAATATAACCCAGACTACTTTCAAATCTTCCTCCCCTAGTCTTGGCAGATGTGGTAAACGCCCTAAAAATACCTGCTGTCTGAACCTTTGAGGTCTTTGGAGAGGAAGGGGCAGGTGGTAGCCCTGGGGTGCTGTCAGGAGGCCTTGCCAAGCTACCAGGGCTGTTCCCCAAGCTGTTTGGTTCACTGTTGGCCAGACCCTCCTGCTCAAGGATAAGAGCCCCACTCTTGAGTCTCATAGTCACTGCTGGCAGGTTTCAAGGAGACTATTCATAGACTAGACATCTGTTCTCTGTCTCGTTGACCTCAAACCTGCAGCTGCCACCGTGGTGTTCAGGCAGTGTCGTGGTTTCCAGTCTTGTTTCACAGAATCAGAATTGTAGAGCTAGCGAGGCCCTCAGATATTATATTGTTCATAAAGCATTCCATTAAAATCACAACGTTTATGGAGTTACATTTCCCTGCCTCTATAGTGTCTGTAGGGATTCGGAAATGGAGTCTCAGTCTTTGATTATTAAAAGACCTCACTCTCATTGTGTAACACACATAGGAGGATAACGAAAACCAGTCATTTTAAAAATAGTGACCAGATGATCCTGTGCAAGGCTTTTTCTTCTTTATTAAAAAATGGACATTTGAGGCTCATTTTCTCACCCAAAATTCAGTATCTCGAGTATAAAGCTCATTGGTAACATAGCCAGACACCAGGAGTCTCATTTTCAGGAAGGCTTTCAAGATCTAGTTTCTGGAATCCCATACCATAACTGTGGTGTTTAATTGAAAGACCATAGCTGACCTCTGTTTTCCTGGGAAAGAAGGGTTTCACAGATGATCTCCAGTACCCACGGAATGCATTCAAAATTGTGGAGGCAGTCAGCACCATCTAATGAAACAGCATAAATCATCCAGCTTTTAAATGTATGTTAACTACCTTAGTCCCAGTCTTCTTCAGGAGACTCTTGAGAAGGTGCGGGGAGTGCAGAACCTATGCTAGGAGCTGTGTGAGGGAGAGCAAAGTAGCCCCAAGAAGCCCGTCCAGATGATGGAGGAGAAGGAAACAAGTCCTGTGCCACACCATTTTCAATATGTTCATCATGGTAGTTACAGAATTTCCATAATTGTAACGGCTATGCATCCTCCGCTGTGAGCTTCTCAGAGCTCCTTCCTGTATCTGGAAGAGTGTCTTTTATTTTTTGCCTCTGGGCTGAAAGTAAATTGAAGGGTTTTCTTGAGTGCTTGAAGCTGTCAAAATGGTTGAATTTTTTAATGTCACTTAATGCATGTCTGAATCAGCCACCGCTAGAAGCTTATTTCCCCTGGACCAGTGCACCTGTAACCAGACCTGAGCTGCCTGGGAGGGAGATTGGTGTACTTAGGGACTCAGTGTGATTTTGTGGAAAGAGCGTGGCTCTGGAGTTGGTAGCTTCAGTTGTGTAGAAGCCAGGGACGGGGTGGGCACAGAGGGGTCGCCTTTTTCCATGCATGTCAAGAAGAGAGGATGGGAGAGGGAGGGGTACCCAGGTGGCACTGTCATGGGTTATCAAATGTTTCCCTTCTGAAATTCCAGAATGAAGAGCTTCGAAACTTGTCTCTTTCTGGCCATGTTGGATTTGACAGTCTCCCCGACCAGCTGGTCAACAAGTCGACTTCTCAAGGATTCTGTTTCAACATCCTGTGTGTTGGTAAGTGACTCATCCCTTGCCGCTGAGGAAGGAATCTGACTCTTAGGTGTTGGCAGGTGACTGTCAGAGGGGCACGTTTCAGGAAATACGTTTCAGGAAATAAGGGGAATGATATTTTTTACTCTTTCATTATCAGTAAAGCAGGGCAATAATACCCACTCATGTATGTCACACAAAGATCGAGACTTGTATTTAGGTAGGTTGCTTTGTAGGCTTTGCGATGTTACTCAAAATGTTATTTTTATTTGTGTCACATTGTCAAGCAGTGATCAGTTTAATATTGCTATTGAACCACTTATTTAAATTTTTTGTGGGGGGAGGGACTTAGACCCTAGCTAGACTATAGGAAGTTGAAAGAAGGACCTGAGATGCACATACATAGGAAGATCATTCAAAAGCATTTTAAGAATTTGTTTCCAGGGTCTTTGACTATGGTGCAATAGTAATCTCCACTGAAGTCTTTTTAAAGATATGCTGTCTACAGTAGGTAAAATCTGAAACTACTTTAACCACTTTGATAAACTTAGAATATTTAAAATTTTTGCTTTTAGAGCAAAAGACAATTTAAAATTCTATTTTATATTTGACATACATTTTCTGCCTGAATTAATAAATTAACCTTTTGTCCTTAAATTGGAATCTGAAATTGACCTCAGTTTATTCCTGGTAGATAAATGGAAAAGGCCAAAGAGATACAACTTACATATTTGAATCCTCAGGATGTGTTATTCATATCCTTTAGATGTTATGCATTGACCTAGGCCTCTGGCCTTGGTATTTTTCTTCTTCTTTAGCCATATCTTTCTTAAACTAAGACAAGGAAGGTAGGAAAGCAGGTGGAGAAAAAGAGGAACATAGAAATAGAAATCTCCTGTTGGTTTGAAGCAGACATGTCCCTGGAACAGATGACGGCCTTTCCTTCACCCTCCCTGTCACTCTTGATGAAGGACCAGGCTAAACGGCAGTGAAGTGGCTCGGGCTGCATTGTTTTGTTGCCATTGTCCTCTGGGCACAGACTTCAAGACAAATTAAAAGGAATTCTGTATGTAGCCGATATGTGGTCTCTGTGTAGCCTCCCCCGACGTTTGGCAGAATGTCCTGACTTCTCTTGTCTAAGTAAAATGAAGTGACTTTAGGAAAGAAAGATGTGCATTCCATGTAAGTTAGTTGTTGGGGGGATTGCCAGGTATTTTCCTTTCTGAAAATTCTTCGAGAGGAGCATATTGAACGTGGCCCCTGCATTGGGCATTCGCTAGTAGAAAGCCGCCACTGACTTGCACACCAGATGGCTTGCTGTCTGGCATTATGTCTCAAGTACTGGGGAGAGAATGACTGGAGAGAAACATGACCAGAGCCGCCAGCTCTCCTGCTTTCCCCTTTTCCCCACTTGAAGCCGATTAAAATTCAGCAGGGGACCCCCTGGAATGGCAGCTCTCAGAGTGGCATAAATGAGTCGTCTTTTCTCTTCTGCTAAATGCTCATTGCAGAGCAGGACAATTCTTCATTAGCATAGCAATTTGTTGGCAATTTGTTGATTTTCTATTGAAAAGTGTGCTAAATTGTAGGCCAGTTACTATTCTGGCTTCTCTTCTCCGTCTCCCCCAGCCCTGTCTTCAAAATCAGTTTCAAGAATCTATGTGAGAGCTATGGCCCAGCCCTTGCAAGTAGGATAAAGCCTTCCAGTGGGACTGGGCTGGAAGGACCTGGTTTGACCGGGTGTGTGGTGTGCAAGGGGGAGTGTTGGCTCGTTGGCTGGCCCTTGTGTTACTAGCACAATCATGGTGCTAGTTGGAATTCCCCACAAGCCACTTCCATGCTGTGCTGTTGGATTTGTAAAGCAGCTGCTATTCTGACTCTCCTGGGTGGTTGATAATCCCTATGATTCTTAGGTTTTTATTCTTGTTCCATTCTTAACCATGTTGAAAATTAGTTTTTCAAGTTATTTAAAATAATGCATGTTTATGTTAAAAAATTATAAAATGTCCCCCCTTCTCTCCTACCCTCATTTCCATTCCACAGAGAAAACACTGTGGAATCCTAGGAACTTTCTCAACTTTTCTGTACTTGGAAATTATTTTCGGAGGCTGAAAACAACATCAGTTATCTCACGGTTTTGTAGGAGTCCCACGTGTGTCTCACCAGGCTAAAATCAAGGCATCCGCAAGGCTATGCTCCTTTCTGGAACCTCAAGGGGAGAAGACATTTCCTTGCCTTTTCCGTCTGCTGGAGGCTGCCCACATTCCTTGACTCTTGGACCCTTTCCTCCATTTTCAAAGCCAGCAATGTTGCATCTCTCTCTGACTGTTCTTGGGTTAGGAAATTTTCCACAGAGAATTGCAGAAATCTAGTTGAAACTCAGTTAAGGCTCTTCCTCAACCCCCAAACACACTAAAAAGGTAATAGATTGAATGGTGTAATTAAGAACAGCTGGCTCTAGGGATGCAGAGTTTGCAGGGCTCCGTTTCTGGTTTTCGAGCCTGCTTGCTGCTGCTTGGCTTCATGGTCGGGCTTCTTCTTCAAGGAGGTGGTACAGCCTCCAGCAGTGTTGCCAGCTGAGCAACCCCAGAGGAGAGAGAGGCCATTACTGACAAGGCCTCCTCAACAGTCACAGGATCTCTGATCATCCAGGCTGGGGTCATCTGCCTGCCCAGGGTGATATGGGGCTCATCCACCCCGAAACATACAAGGGTCCCGTAGGAGAGAAGACCTGGGCAGAAAGGAGAAAGGGCATGGGAGAGACACACACTGGACAGATATAAACAGGTCTCTCATGACTACATAAGTACTTTTTTGTTTTGGTGTAACATAAGTGAGATCATGCCTTTCTATTCTTTTGCATTGTCTCTTTTCACTCCACAGTAAGTCCTGCCTATCCTTCCACGCCCGTATATCTAGCAGGTTCTTTTCCATAGCACTTTGGAGCTCTTCCGTTGGAGCCAACATTAGCCCTTTGGGAGATAGGGGTGTCAGCATTAAGGTAAACGTACATATCCTCAGAGGGTAGGACACATCAGATCCCTTCACAAATAATTTACAGCAAAATATCTGTATAAGGAAACAACTTTCCCTGTCAATTAATGCTCTATTTTTTTTTTAAATTTTATTTATTTATTTATTTATGGCTATGTTGGGTCTTCGTTTCTGTGCGAGGGCTTTCTCCAGTTGCGGCAAGCAGGGGCCACTCTTCATCGCGGTGCGCGGGCCTCTCACTATCGCGGCCTCTCTTGTTGCGGAGCACAGGCCCCAGATGCGCAGGCTCAGTAATTGTGGCTCACGGGCCTAGTTGCTCCACGGCATGTGGGATCTTCCCAGACCAGGGCTCGAACCTGTGTCCCCTGCATTGACAGGCAGATTCTCAACCACTGCGGCACCAGGGAAGCCCCTCTATCTATTTTTAAAGTAAGAGTCTATGAAAAGCATTCTAGTTGATCAAAATATTTTGACAGCCACTTAGAGGAGTTGGTGTCGTATTTAACTTGAGTATCCATGGTCCTTTCTTTTCTCCTTGTCATCCTACTGTGCACTTCTGTTTTTTATGTGCATGCATGGTGTTTATAGCATCATTATTTCCATGTGAAAAGTGTGGAAGGGAATTGAGGATTTCTTTTAAAAAGAGTTATGATCCCAGTAAGGAAGCTGATGATGTTTTTCTAAAAGGTCTTAGAATTGTAATTTTGTTTTGTGGCAAGAGCCTACAGGTTGCAAACAGAGAGGAAACAAACCGGGACAGAAATGAACCCTGGCGTGCACCTAGTTTAGTTTTAGAGGCACTGAATTAAATGGTTTTAGAACCAATCTCTTGAGTCCTGGATAGAAATGTAATAAAGAGCGGGAGAGTAGTGTTCACTTAACTGGGAAGAGAATTCTTGATGCTAAATCGGGTACCAGACACCCAAGAGTTCATAGTTCCCCTACTCTCCATCTTGCCTACAACACAGCAGTTCACCCCCAAAACTGCACTTTGTTTTAAATAAAGCCTTTCTTTCTTACCCACGCTGTATTTCTCCAAAGAATCTAAATTAGCGTTCGGCCTTTCTTCACAATTTTAAATTTATACATCTTTGTCATTCACTTTCCAAAATGACACCAGCTCTGTGAGAAACTCCAACATTGATCCAGCTGTATGTTGGTTCTTTGTGAACCTACACAGATGGATAAAATACTGTGACATCCCTGCTTTTGAAGAGGAACCAGTTCAATAGCAGGGTTAAAGTAAATTAATAACATATTTTGAAAATAGAATTAAAAAAAATAATTCCACTGTATTGTTTTGAGGGGAAGGCAGAAGGGGAAAAGAAAACAGACAAGTTTAAGATCATTTTAGCCAAGGCTATAGTGTCAGCATAAGCTGTAGAATTTTACAATCAGATCTTAAACATTTTTATCCCATCTTGCTTTTCCAGGAAAGGCTCTGAAGTGGTTTACAGGGTGAAATGAATGAGTTAATGAATAAAGATAAAATTAACCACAGAAAATAAAGTGAAGCCAAGGTTAGAGTCAGAACTAACAGCCATCAGACCTGCCAATAGCAGTTGATTCTCTCAGGAACGCATGTACCTCTCCGCCAGTGGTCAGAGCATGGAGGGACCCATTCATTCAACAGATATTTGTTAAAAACATATTATGTGCCAAACACAAGTTAAAAGTTTAATGATGACAGACTTACAATAGCTATAAAGTAAAAACAAAATAGTTGCTCCAGATGAAACACAGTTCACCGGGAAAAAAATCTCTCCCATGGATTTTCAGAAAAGACATACGGTGGCCGTCCCTCCATTTAAGCCTGGGTTCCTGAGTGTCCCCCACTCAGTGCCACTGAGCCAGGCAACGCCGAGGGTCACGTGCTGGTCTTCCAAGGGGACTTGAAAGACCAGCATGCTTTGGCTAATACCACCAGCTAATACCGCGGCTGGTGGTATTAGCTAAAGCATGTTCCATCAAAGGCAATTCTATGAGGAGTTAAAACAACACAGCATAGCTCTCTGATTATCTGGCTTCATCCAAGAATAAAATCCAGACTATTTAGAGGAGGCAGACAGACCTGCATGCACAGCTATTTGAATAATTATGATAATAATGATCCAAGTAGCCAGTCTTGGCAGTCAGAGTAAAAATGCTGAATCATAGATCAACTATTTGCTCAGTTTACAATTAATTACCTTCTAATTCATAATACATTCCTCTGTGTGTTTTTTTTGTTTTTGTTTTGTTTTTTTTTCTTTTTTAATAACGTCCAGCTTAGAGCTTGCGGTTTCAGTAAGCCTGAGAACAGAATGGAAGGGGCAAGCCTGCTTTCCACTGTGCGATGGGTGTAACGCTCACCAGCGCTGGCAGGAGCTGGAGAAACAGAAGCCCCAGATAGCGCTTCAAGAGTAAATCTCTAATTATTCTAACGACTGTTCAGGCAGATGAATTTATAACAGAATAAGCAACAAACTCTGACAAAATCTACCAAAGTGGCAAATCTCAATATAAATGATCACCATGATCATTTTTCTTTTCAGTTAACTGAAAAGAAATGCCTGAAACTGAATGCCTGCTCTGTGCCAGGGATTCTGAAATGTTTCAGACTTGCTGCCAGTCATTAATTGTCTCAAAATATTGTAGTTGTTGGGTTTAAATTGGAACCTATGCCAGGTAGGCTTTTGGTTACTCAATTCAAAGGAAGCCTTTGTGCTGTTGTGTGTCCTCAAAAATATAGAAAATGCCCTCTTTTCTGAGGCTAGAGATTGACCTCAACAACAAACGCATTGAAAAGCTCTCCTAGTTCTAGAATTCCTTTTATTCCAAAAGCTGTCATTTCTTAGTGAACTGCTTGTGGTGAATTGCGCTGCTGCTAGAGTAGCTGTGTCTAATTAGGGCTCTTAAAAGCACAGAGCATAGGAATGGAAAGCAAAGCACTCTGAAATTTAGAGGAACAGTGGTTGTTCCAAGCCCTTGATTAACCCTGTGCTGTAAGTAGGCCCGGGAATGCTAATTGTTCGTAATTTCCACCTCAGTGCAAATAATAATTAAAATTACCTTGCCTTTAAAAACAAAACAAAACATGGTGTTCTTGATTCACATATGCTTAACTAATTCTCAACTTAGTAAAATGTGATGGTAATTTCAGTCCTGTCCAGGTAACCTAGAATCCTTGCCATGTAAATTGAAGTCTTTATTGCTGTTTTTAGGGAGAGAGATGAAAGTTAAGTGGGTCACTTTCCACTGATAGAACCTTTACCTTATAGGGGAAATTTTATAAGATAGTTCTGCTGTTGTGCCTTTGTCCCTGTTCTGAAAATAGGTAAATTCTGAAAAGAAATTTGCTCTATTGAGAAAGATACTCAAGTAGGTACTTAAAATGACCGAAGTACATTCAGTGTAGGATTGCCTTCCAGATTCTATGTGCCTTACAAGTGAGAACCCCGTTTTGTTTCTGTATCCATTACTTAGTAACTTTGTTTTGCTCAAAGGTATTTTGTTAAGTCACTGATCGTGGATATGAGCTTGTTGAGCATTAGGAAACAGAGACTACTTTAGATTACTTTTATTGATGGGTCTTTTTTTTGTAAGAGTATGAAGGAAAGTAAGGAAGACTGGAGACAGTCTCAAGTGCTACACAGCTAGACTTCATGGAGATCTGGAATGACATTCAGGATATTACAGAAGTTCAAGAAGTGTCAGTTGCTGTTTTTCTTCACCATTTTATCCCCAGCACCTATGCTTGTCACATAGTAAATACTCAAGTATTATTAATGAATAGATTTCAGGTACTAGTGTCTACCGTATCTATCTGCTCTCTTTCTCCTATATGCCCAGCTAACGGTCTGTCAGCAACATGTCTTCTATTTATTGACAGCCTTTGCTGCCTCATGGCATCTGAGTTTTCGCTTCTCTCAGCATATCTTTTCTTTTTCATGCCATCGTGCTGTGTGCAGGTTCAAACTCCCAAAGAGAGAAGTTTGATTGGATAGATCACTGTCTAGCATGGAGCATTCTCACAGCACTGGCGCCCATGGGTGCCTTGGGACAGGGGGCTAGCCCTGGGCCAGTTATCTGTGGTCATTAGCAAGGTCCATGTTATAAACTATGCTCTTGCTTGTGAGAGGAATGTGGTTATGGCAGACATTTAAAATATCATTCCCATAATAGTAAATCAGAGTCTGGCTGGTATTCAGTCATGTTCCAGGTCAGATTCTAAGCTGTGGGAGAAATCAGGCCAGTTCGTTGCTGTATTCCCAGAACTTGGTACTAAACTGGAAAAGATACTGGCTGAAAGAAGACTGATGAAGGAGGAAATTCTTTGATCTTAGATGTATCGGGTCCAATGGGTAAAGCTAAAGAGTTAGGCAAATGTACTTGAACAACCTTTTTTTTTTTAAAATTTATTTTATTTATTTATTTATGGCTGTGTTGGGTGTTCGTTTCTGTGCGAGGGCTTTCTCTAGTTACGGCGAGTGGGGGCCACTCTTCATCGCGGTGCGCGGGCCTCTCACTATCGTGGCCTCTCTTTGTTGCGGAGCACAGGCTCCAGACGCGCAGGCTCAGTAACTGTGGCTCACGGGCCTAGTTGCTCCGTGGCATGTGGGATCTTCCCAGACCAGGGGTCGAACCCGTATCCCCTGCATTGGCAGGCAGATTCTCAACCACTGCGCCACCAGGGAAGCCCCTACTTGAACAACTTTTATCCTACAAGTGAATCATGGTAGTCAGTGGCAAACCACATAGGGCTTCTAATTAGAGAAAGCTCAATTACAGAAAGATTCCATTCTACTTCATGTTTGTACTGTGTTGGAAAGCAATGAGTAATACAGAACTTCTAATTAGTAAAGGTATTTTGTCATTACAGTGGGAAAGTTGCCCTAAGGCTATAAATCTCAGAGCTCTTTTCTCCCCCATGGAATTGTCACCATCCTAAAAGTCATTATGGCAATTTTTCAGAAGAGAGGTACTGTTCCTAGGACCATCATGGGATTGGGATTTGTTGAAAGGGCTGCAGTATATTGGTATGTTTAAATTGAGCTGAAAATCTAATTGGGAAATTTTCCAGATTCTTTTTTTTTAAAGGCATTCCTATGGATAATGTTTCTCGATTTCTACCATCACACACTCAACCACCACCCCTGACAAGGGTGGGTTCTTTCTCATTGCCAACTATTTTTGACTCAAGAATTAGTATAGAGAGAGAAAATCTTTCTTGGTCTTATTTTGAAGATCAAGCTAAAGTTCTCCATGGCTCCACATTTGGGTCTTACCATTTGATTGGTGTAGTGGTGCTAGGTACCTGCCACTCTCCTTTGCATATGTTAGGGGCTCAGTAAGACTTACTGACTTGAATTATCAATGTGAATTAATAAGGCCATTGTTGCAGGTTATTTAACATCATTCAGTTTCATTGTCACAAACATCCGCTTGAAACTGGGAAATCTAACAAATGCTTGCCATCTGCTGAATAGGGAAATAAAAATGGAGATAATGGAGGATTCTCACAGATTCATAACCATACCTAAAAAAAATTAGGCAGTCAGTTTTCTCTGTAACAGTGAAGTCAGGGTGCTGTGTTGGTTGAGTGTAGGTGTTAGAACCACACAAACTTGGGTTAGAAGCCTGGCTCTGCCACTTAACAGTGTGACTTTAGACAAGTTACTTAGACCCTATCTAAGCCTTCATGCCCCATCTGTACAAGGGAGGAAAGAGCAGTACTTATTCCATGGGGGTTAGTACTAGGGTTTAAATGAGATAGTGCATTGGAAGCCCTTACCACAGGGCCTGGTACAAGGTAAACACTCAGCAACTGTAGCTGGGTTTGTTATGATTGCTGTTATTTGTCAAGAGTGTTATTTTGAAAAAAGTAATTCTTTTCCACAACAGTAGATGGTATGGTATCAAGTAACTCAATACAAATGAATCAGTCTTTTGAATTTTCTTCGTAACAGAAACTCAGCAATATAGAATTTTTTTTAAAGCAATATAGTGTTACATGCCAACATTTAGGGAAGGAGGAGCTACGGTTTATGTCTTTGAAATGACCACAAACTGACCACAGGCAAGCTTGTAGGTTCTGATCCTCTATGCAGAGGTAAAGAAAAGCATCTTGATCTGTAAGTTCAAGATCTTTTCTATTGAACGGTTTTGGAAATTCATTAAGGCGTTTCTCGGGAAGTATTCCCATAGATCACACATGGAAAGAACTATCTTTTTGTGGTGGGATTTTTGGTGATACTGACTTTTCAAAAAATTTTACTATCATGATGATGAAAAACTCCTGATGATGTGAACTGGTGCCTCAGAGGCATTGACACGTTCTTTGATTTCTCCCTTGTGGTCATGCAGGCGAGACGGGCATTGGCAAATCCACGTTAATGGACACTTTATTCAACACCAAATTTGAAAGTGACCCAGCTACTCACAATGAACCAGGTGTCCGGTTAAAAGCCAGAAGTTATGAGCTTCAGGAAAGCAATGTACGGCTGAAGTTAACCATCGTTGACACTGTGGGATTTGGAGACCAGATAAATAAGGATGACAGGTACATCTTGGGATTTTGTGGGGATGTAAATGAGTGAGAAGGTAACAGGATCCATCCCGGGTAAATGCAAAGACTAAATGTTCGCTAGTTATGGGGCTTGGTCTCCTATCACCTAAAAGATAAGACATTCTTGTCCTCTGAGAAATTTTCTTAGAATGTTCTTGAGGTCAGAATCAGCTAGTGTAATTGATTCCAGCTAGGGTAAGGAGAAAAGGGATCTGTTAGAAGGCATAAGCTACCTTACGGCATTTTTCCAGGAGAGTCATGGAACCAGTCTTGGGTGCTTTCCCACCTGGAAAAGCAGTCTAGAGAAACACGTACAGTGAGTGGAACCCCTGCCACAAACTACCTTATATAGTTTGGTACCTGTGACACTGGGGAGAGGTCTCTAGAACCTCCACCCAGTCTGTCTCAGAGAGCCAAATGCCTTCACCATCGCTTGCAAGAAGAACCCCTTTCCCTGTGTGGGCTTCTGCCTCGTGTGGCTCTCTTCCTGCTTCCAGGTCTTGTATGGCTGCATCCACTTGGAAGAAAGTAGACCAGATCCAGAACACTAGCCGCAAGAGTCTGGGAAGTGCGGTTTCTGGTTTTTGTTGTTGTTGCAGTTTTAACTCTGCACAAAAAAAAAGGCAGGGGGGAGGGGCATTAAAAAGTACAAGGAGTTTGGAATGAGCATCTGCCACGCTCTCCTAGTCTCTGAGGCAGATTGGGATATTTGACTGAATCCCCAAATTCCTACAGATCTGAATGAAAACTTGGAGTCAACGTGATTTTCCCAAGAAGCTGGAGCCCAGGATTTAGTAGACCCGGGTTGTGATCTGGATTCTGCCGCTGAGCAGCTATGGGACCTTGGCAATTTATCTCACTCTAAGGGAATGACGCTGGGTACTCTCAGGTCTCTTCCAGTGGGATCTGCATATAGTCTCTTCTTAGGTGGGGTCTAAAGAAGGGCACTGGGAAAGGCTAAGCCTGGAGGAGGGGTGTGGTAATAATAGGGGGTATCCTGTATTTTGATGGCTTTGGCAACAGTGGTATCAGCTCCTAAAACCCCAAAGTGAAGAAAGCATGTTTGTGAAAGATCAGTTGGAAGAATCGTCGTTGATTTCCAGCCAGCGCAGGATCTTAATGTTGATGCTAGAGCTGTGGCATGAGCACTGTGTGTCCTTTGTGCATTGTGTCTGGGTCTTCCTGTAGGCTGCTCACAGTTGGGTGGCCCGCTGGGTGCAGAATGGCCACATTGAGTCTGAATATTGAGTGTGGCTTCAGTGGAGCCTAGTGAGGAAATCAGATCGCTCTCTATCCAGCAAGGGTTTGTTAAGCTAATTTGATAATATATATAACAAACTTCTTTGTCAGTGTAGAAGAAGGACATGTTTAAGCTGCGTAAGAAATAAAATGTCTTTTCAGAATTTTGGTCCTGTAGTTTGTATGTAGACAGAAGCTGTTAGCTATGTCGGTCTCCTGTATTCATTCACTAAAACTGGTTTACATAAACTTGATGATCTAGTTATAAAATAATATAGTGAGGTTTTACTTTTTTTTTTTTCTTTGAGGTGAAGCAAACAGTCATTTTATTGACTCAAGTTCTTTCATTTACATCTTATCTCAGGCTATTTGCTTTAGAAGTTTAGCACCCATCAGTTAGTAGAGAAGGCTGTCCGCATCCAGAGGTTTTACTTTTATAAAACACACATAGTCATTTTATAAAGCCAAGCAAGTTTGCTCTTTTCTCTGAGTTGCTGTGTGCCCTTATTTGAGGGAAGCTGTTAAGCCTTAAACCTTCTTGGTGTTAATCTCAAGATCACCCATCCTATCTACTAATCTTGACTTTAAATGCCTTATGATTGTTTTATTTTACTTTTTTTTAACTTTTATTTATTTTTTTTAAATTTTTATTTTGTATTTTTAAATTTATTTTTGGCTGCGTTGGGTCTTTGTTGCTGCACGTGGGCTTTTCTCTAGTTGCGGCGAGCGGGGGCTACTCTTCGTTGCGGTGTGTGGGCTTCTCATCGCGCTGGCTTCTCTTGTTGCGGAGCATGGGCTCTAGGTGCGCAGGCTTCAGTAGTTGTGGCATATGGGCTCAGTAGTTGTGGCTCATGAGCTCTAGAGCGCACGCTCAGTAGTTGTGGTGCACGGGCTTAGTTGCTCCACGGCATATGGGATCTTCCCGGACCAGGGCTCGAACTCATGTCCCCTGTATTGGCAGGCGGATTCTTTTTTTTTCTTTAACATCTTTATTGGAGTATAATTGCTTTACAGTGGTGTGTTAGTTTCTGCTGTATAACAAAGTGAATCAGCTATACATATACATATATCCCCATATCTCCTCCCTCTTGTATCTCCCTCCCACCCTCCCTATCCCACCCCTCTAGGTGGTCACAGAGCACTGAGCTGATCTCCCTGTGCTATGTGGCTGCTTCCCACTAGCTATCTATCTTACATTTGGTAGTGTATATATATCCATGCCACTCTCTCACCTCATCCCAGCTTACCCTTCCCCCTCCCCATGTCCTCAAGTCCATTCTCTACATCTGCCTCTTTATTCCTGTCCTGCCCCTAGGTTCTTCAGAACCATTTTTTTTTAGATTCCATATATATGTGTTAGCATACTGTATTTGTTTTTCTCTTTCTGACGTACTTCACTCTGTATGACAGACTCTAGTCCATCCACCTCACTACAAATAACTCAGTTTCGTTTGTTTTTATGGCTGAGTAATATTCTGTTGTATATCTGTGGCCAGCAGATTCTTAACCACTGTGCCACCAGGGAAGTCCATTATGATTGTTTTAAATACTTAAGTTCATTCTCAAAAAACGTTTGAGAAAGTTAAAATTAAACTGTCCCAGGCCCAAAGATAATTCCAGAAGGAGGCTTCCAGAGACATTTTTGTGCAGTGACAGCTTAATGGGAATAAGACACCAAATCATTAAGTTACATTATGTTTGCTTAGGGCTCAGAAACTTCATTAGTACCAGGTTTTTTTGTTTGTTTGTTTGCTTCATTTTCCTCAAAACTGTGTATGTTATGTGTGTGTGTTTTGTAAAGAGGAATTTGAACCATTTTATCTAGGGCTATGTATTGTCTAGATATATTTAACTATCTGTGATAGAAATATGAGCACATAGTAACAGCAGAGAAATATTTAACTCGTGCTCTAGCTGAGCACGGAGCTCTATTTTATGTATAGGGCAATTTAAATGCTCTTCAGTAAGCATTGGCCTGTAATACAGGAGCAGTTGTTAGACAGAGTAAGAAAGATTTCATTTTGCATCTGTCAAAATGGACTATCTGTACATTGTGTTGGAGTGGGGGAAAGCTAAGCACAGCTGAGCAGTTGCTCTTGATTTATGACCTCAATGCCAGGGAATGATGGAGAGGTTCTTGCCTGAAGGCCGTCTGTAATGCCCGCTGAAACAGATGAAGAGAAAACCCTGACGACAGGCAGAAGTGCACGCTGGTCCTCGTGTGGTCACGGAGCCCCCGTCCGAGCAAGGCGGGTCTCCATCTCTGACCTGCGCAGGTCTCTCCCTGGGGTTGGGGACTGCCATGCTTGTGCGCTCCCTGATGGGAAGACGTCAGCTGTGCCTTTTCAGGATGTATTCCTGCGGGAATGAGGACCGTCTTCCTGCATTTTGCCGCTAAGTTTCCATGAGCTGCTCCAGCTCAGAGTCATCTCGCCTCAGCACTGCCGCTGCATTTTTACTTCGCCCCTGAATGGGGACTTTCCCTCAGTCGGGTGGGTTCTCACTCGCCGGCCCTGAACAGCAGGTGGCCAGTGCAACGCTGAGGCACACATTTGCAGCTGGAGGCCTCTTTAAGAAATTATCTGACTCATTTGGGTCAAATAATAGTTTCCAAGGAGACTTAGAAGAGAGGAAGTGTGATATTAACCTAACCTACATACCAAGTATTTGTTTTTCTTCTGAAATTTCTTGACAGCTGTTGCATAACCTCTTTTAAGTGGCATTTAGAACTCTGTGCCCCAGAATGATTGTTGACACTGTTGACTATAAACCCAAATGTCTGTCGTTAAAAAAAAAATAGTCATTTGGATAGGGTCTGCTTCCATCAAAAAATTGGAAGTGGGATATGCATTTTTGTATCGATATGTAAACATATGGAAGGGGACGTGCTGTTTCTCTAAACCCATGATTATTTTTACTACTTTGAGGATTAGGCAAGCTTTTCTGCCATCCATGCAAGACTTCAAGAATGTCCCAGTTTGTTTATGTAGGCTTCGGACATGTCAGCATTCCTGCATCATTATCTGCCTGGGACCAGGCTAGCTAGAAGGAGGCAGGAAGAGAGATCTGGTAAGATTTCCTGTTTTGTTTAATAGCACGGTTAACTCTTCGTGGTCTAAGGGCCTCCTTGTTTTGCTGTCTGTACTCTTCAGTAAAGAAGGAAAAAGGCCTGGAGAAGAAGGGAAACCAAATTTTGCTGTAGTGCTGGAAATAAAAGAATTTGTTGGCCTCACATTTGGGAGGTGGGAGATAGAATGTCAATGGCATATTACAAACTATAATGATAATCAGTCCTAAAAAAGCATAGATAATTGAAATCCACTGAGAGAATCCTCAAACTCACCAAATCTTTATCAGAGTTATAAAATGGTAATGGAATGGACTGTTCGGTCTTCAAATTCTGCCTTAATTACACTTTCTGGTAGATGTAGTTGAAGGATAAGGAAAATTAACTTTGGCTAATAGATAGCAAGATGGTAGGTATCTGGTCACATATGAAATGGAGAGTCAGTCCCCGAACAATGGCATTGGCTGTTTTGCAGGTGGGTAGCTTGGGTGGATAGAAAACACTGCATAAAATATTTTTTCCCCATCAGTTTTAGGGTCAACCTCTGTCAATTTTTTGTGTTTTTTAATGGCTGGAGATTTATGGGGGGGAAAAAAAAGTGGTAGATAAAAAGGAATATCCCATGCCTTAAAAAGAAATTATGTGAAAATGTAAAGACTTGATTTGATCTGCCCTATCCCCCCTCCTTCCCCCACCCTGCCCTTTCCTCTGCTTGATATGGCTACAATCCACAGAAGTTTGAATTGGCAGAACAGAATATAAATAGGTATCCTTGCTATAAGAATGGAAACTAGCAAAAGGCAAAATAGGGATGAAGTTTCCTTATCTTTATGACTTTGAGTGTAGATAACATATGGACAGGAGTAGGAGAGAGGGCAGAGAGTTTGTCCAAAGGATGTGAAGGGGAGTACAAAGCCACTAGGCTGACTCATTATGCATCAGGAAGAAACTGTTTCATCAACATAATTAAATCTCGAACACAAGGCATAGTGATATGGTAAATTGTTCTCCTGAAATACATTTATTTGTTTATAATGATATAGAGGGTAAAATGGATGGGATTTTGTGCTTGGTTGTGTGTAGGAGGTAGGAGAGGAGGTCTCTGGGTTGAACCCCGGGGTTCTGACACGGCCAGTGGTCTGGATGTGGGCGCAATTTGCTGACCTGAGGAATACGGGGGAGTGTGGGTTTGGGGACAAGATGAAGAGTTTGATTTTGGACATATTTTGAAGAGCAAGTGGAAATATCTGGTAAGCAGTTGGATGGATTGGTCTCAAACTTGGGTGAAAGATCTGGTTAAGTGAAACACAAGAGTAAATGTGATTTTCCAAGGAAACCACATACAGGGAGAAGAGGGAGATTGAAAAGATTGGCCCAAACTCCTTAACAGGGGACGGCAGAAGGAAGCCCGAGGTATAGAGGAGAACAAAAGATGTCCTTGGATATACCAAATCCAGGGCAGAAAGCATGCCTCACTGGAAAAGGAGAGGTTCTATGCCTCCCATAATCTTGGAGGATCAGAATCAAAACCAAACGCAAACTGTTGGTGGGAATGTAAATTGATACAGCCACTATGGAGAACAGTATGGAGGTTCCTTAAAAAACTAAAAATAGAACTACCATATGACCCAACAATCCGACTAGTGGGCATATACCCTGAGAAAACCATAAGTCAGAAAGTCACATACCACAATGTTCATTGCAGCACTATTTACAATAGCCAGGACATGGAAGCAACCTAAGTGTCCATTGACAGATGAATGCATAAAGAAGATGTGGCACATATATACAATGAAATATTACTCAGCCATAAAAAGAAACAAAATTGAGTTGTTTGTAGTGAGGTGGATGGACCTAGAGTCTGTCATACAGAGGGAAGTACGTCAGAAAGAGAAAAACAAATACCATATGCTAGCACATATATATGGAATCTAAAAAAAAAACGTTCTGAAGAACCTAGGGGCAGGACAGGAATAATGACTCAGACATAGAGAATGGACTTGAGGACACAGGGAGGGGGAAGGGTAAGCTGGGATGAAGTGAGAGAGTGGCATGGACATATATACACTACCAAACGTAAAATAGATAGCTAGTGGGAAGCAGCCGCATAGCACAGGGAGATCAGCTCAGTGCTTTGCGACCACCTAGAGGGGTGGGATAGGGAGGGTGGGAGGGAGACGCAAAAGGGAGGAGATATGGGGATATATGTATACATATAGCTGATTCACTTTGTTATAAAGCAGAAACTAACACACCATTGTAAAGCAATTATACTCCAATAAAGATGTTAAAAAAAAAAACAAATGCAGAAAGGAAATGAATAGAAAGAAGCAGCATACTGGGGCCACTCTTGTGGGGAGGTGCTAAGAAGCTGCAAATCAGGAACTGGGGAGGCAGGAAGGAGCACCTGCTGTGAGCTGCTTTCCTCTCCTTGGGGCTAAGAGGGTGTAGGGGGACCTTGATTCCCCCAGTCACATGCCTCGGTGTCAGGAGACCGAAAGATCAGGCCCTGGACTGACAGGGCATGGGTGGGCCTCACTGGAATGGCCTGGTCCACTGCCCTGCAGGGCATGAGTCAGTAGCAGAACAGTTACCATGGAAAGCGGGTCAGTGTAAAGTTCCTTTTTTTTTTTTTCCCTGTCTTTTTGAGAAGTCAGGCTTGCTTTTCTCTTATTTGTTGTTTATTATATTACTATGAAATAGTTATATCTCACAGTTTTATGGGCTAATTCTTTTTTTTTTTAATTAATTATTTATTTATTTATTTTTGGCTGTGCTGGGTCTTCGTTTCTGTTTGAGGGCTTTCTCCAGTTGCGGCAAGCGGGGGCCACTCCTCACTGCGGTGCGCGGGCCTCTCACTATCGTGGCCTCTCTTGTTGCGGAGCACAGGCTCCAGACGCGCAGGCTCAGTATATGGGCTAATTCTTTACATATATTAGCTCACTTAATTTGTCACATTAGCTGTCTGATATAGGTAATATCTTTGTCCTTGATATTACCTGTGAGGAAATTGAAACACAGAGAGGTTTAGTAACTTGCCCAAAGCCACACAGCTAGTAAATTATGGATTTGGAGTTTGGTCGTAGGTGGTCTGGCTTGAGTCCATGCTTTTAACCCCCATTTTATGTAACTATCCTATCATAATAATGGCTATTGCTATTGTTATATAATTCCTGCCTATATTTTAAAATTGGAAAATGGAGGAGAATCTTATTACTTGCTCATCCTTTCTATTGGAATTCATTGGGATTTCTACTATCATGTTTAGAATTTTATTTAGGCACATTCTACTTTTTCTTTAAACCTCTAGAGATTTTGTCTGCTCAGATTGAAGCAATGGATTATGATAAATCACCAAGGGAAAATATAAGAAAACGTTTTTCTGTTTTCAGTGTTGGTCATACATTTTTGTTTGTTTGTTTTATTTTGTTTTGTTTGTTTTTTCTTTTAGGGCATCTGCTGTCATCTTCATTATAAAAGATTTATAGTTCCCTTTCAGGGATTTCAGTTTAATTTATGGATCCGAGAGTTGACTGTTGACAGGTTTTTATTTTTCTTAATGCCTAAACCATTCCTCAGCAAGGTAGTGAGTTTGGGGAAGAATTAACCCATTTTATTCCTAATCAGCCCATGTCATTGCTGCTGACCCTTACTTCTGAGCAGTCCCCTCGGAGACCTGGAAGAGTTCATGGCGTTTCCACAGTGACCTAATGTACTGTTGAATCTCTGGAGAACATATGGTTTATTGAATATGTCTCCCCAATATGCTATTAGTGATTGTGTTTTTGGTCAGTTAATAGAGTCATGTGTAATTATTCAAACTAGATTTGAATTATGGTTTGGTGAGAAGAGAGGGTTACAAAGTTTACCTTCAAATCATAAAATTTGAGAGTTGGGAAGAATCTTGATCATAACAGGCCAGGCAGTTCAGTTTATAGGTGAGGTTATGGCATGCGCAGGGCTTTATGAGAGTACGGAGAAGCCCTCGTCCCCGGGGGCTGGGGGCACAGGAGCAGGGAGGGGCCGCCAGCATCCTGAAACTGCAGAGCAGTTTCATCTTGTGCACCGATGCCTATCAGCTGGGAGAGACTGTCAGAATCACTTTATTGGGACAGATTTTGAGGCTCAGTTTTGGCCCAGCAGGAAAGAATGCCACAGTCTCTTAGCAATACCTTCATGGGTGCCATGGGGGAGGTGACAGCGTGTCTCACATATTTCCAGTTGCCGTTTTAAAGGCTGAATGTTAGCCAGGGGAGTAATAGGAAGAAGACCATTCCAGGTTGAGGTGTGGGGGGATGGGACGGCTAGCATGAGCAAAGGCACAGAGGCAGGCGAGAGCTTGACACGTGGGACAGAAAGGGTGAGCCCGGGAGGGGGTGTTGGAGAGAGGGCCTGGGGTGATGTTCAGGGGCCAGATGGCTAAAGGCCTGGGCTGCCAAGGTAAGGAACGTGGGCCTTAGCTCTTAGGGAAGAAGGAACCACTGAAGACTTTCCTGGAGGATTGTACAAAGAGGTTTGAGACTGGCAACATGCTGATTTGAAAATGTGTTTTAAAAAACCTTCTTCTAAAAAAAATAAAAAATAAAAAATAAAAAAAAATAAAAATAAAAATAAAAAATAAAAAACCTTCTTCTGCATCCTAGCTATAAGCCGATCGTGGAGTATATCGATGCCCAGTTTGAGGCCTACTTGCAAGAGGAATTGAAGATCAAACGTTCTCTCTTCAACTACCACGACACCAGGATCCACGCATGCCTCTACTTCATTGCCCCCACTGGACATTCGCTGAAGTCCCTGGACCTGGTCACCATGAAGAAGCTGGACAGTAAGGTACTCACTGCTGCCCTGGGTACTGTCCACTCTCCTGTAAGGTCTCCATTATCCGGGGGCCCCAATTTACCTCTGCTTTCAGTGTAATTTGGTGTTTTGTTTTCAAGACTATGTTTTAGAGCAGTTTTAGGTTCACAGCAAAATTAGAAGGAAGGTGCAGAGATTTTCCACATACTCGCTGCCCCATGACATGCATAGCCCCACTCCCACCCCATTGCCAACATTCCCATCAGATGGTGCATTTGTTACAACTGGAGAACCTACAGTGACACATCACTGTCACCCCAAGTCCATAGTTTACATGAGGGTGCACTCTTGGTGTTGTACATTCTGTGGGCTTAGACACATTTATAATGACATGTATTCATCACTGGAGTATCATACAGAGTAATTTCACTGCCCTAAAAGGCTTCTGTGCTCCACCTGTTTATCCCTCCCTACTTCCTAACCCTGTATTTGTTTTTTCTGGTTGACGGAACCATAAGGTTTTGAAAAAAATGGTTCAAAACCTCTCTGGATATTAGGACAAAACAAAACAAACAAAACCATGTAGCTTATTACAAAGTATTTTTAGTTCTTAAATTAGCACTAGTGTATGCTCTGTTGAGGGTTGGGGAATTATACAGTGGAAACACCTGAAGGGTCGTAGGAAGGGTTAAATTTAGGGAGATTGAACTATAATATCATGCTTTGTTTATTTTCTTAAAAACTTTCTTTAAATCTCTCTTTGAAAGGTTTTTACAGGCTTGGCTTTAATTTGAAGTTTAACATGCCAAAAAAAAAGTTGTTTTTTTTTTTAATCTATGTGATAAGGATGGTCCAACTTCTTAGATTTTAAAACTGAGCTGCACCATGTGTTCAAAAGAAGTAGAGTCTCAGATCAAGTCTGACCCCTAATCTTTGCACATTTATAACCTTTCTCCTTCACAACATTTGGAGGAAGGGACTGATGAGTTTGACAACATTTGATGATCTACTTTATGATTAATTTGATTTTCCATTTTGAAATAAATGGAAGACAATACATTCTGAAATAAAGAAGCAGCAAGTGGCAACAAGGACACCCACAAAATTAAGCTATAGTATTTCCTCTTAGATTCTAACCTCCTTTTGAGTTCAATACAAAGTCTTACCTTTAGAGGGCTTTGTTGGGTGTTATTTTCTGTCCAAACGACACTGTTTAAAAGATGCTTTTGCTCCGGAGGGACATAATAGTGAGAGAATGCTGAGAAGATCAGCCTGTCCCCAAGGCCTCTGCCTGTACCAGCCCACCAAGGGCCTGCGGGCCCAGGCACCCGGGGCCCCCAGCCTGCGAAGACGCACTGCTTTACAGAAACATATTCTACCAGCCAGAAAGGAGTCCTGCAGCTAGAGCACTCTTGGGAGAATAAATGGAAACCCTTCCTCATCTCATTTGATTCAGCTTCAGTGGACCATCGATGGTGGCTCACTGGGCCAGGGAGGTCTGCTTCCTGTGCTGTCGGGTCCTTGAGAGCAGGGCTGGGAAGCAGACAGAGGGAGGTGGCTTCCTCACTGAGGCTGAGCTTGTAGACCACGGCAGGGTGATATCCAACAACAGGATTATGCTTCAATTTAAAAAGGGAAAGAAGATAAGGCAAAACAAACAGCTAATCAAAACAAAACAAAACAATCACTACAAAGCTGGTTAAACTGCTTTCAAAGAACTATTATTATTGTAGAGCTGGAGTGCTAGGGAGTATCTGAAAACGGTATTGTCAGAGGTTTGTTGATACAAAGTAAAGTGAAGAGTTAAGGCAAACATATGACAATTTCAGACAAGATTTCCAAGCACCTGCCACTGAGGAAGAAGAGATTTTAAATCTAAATTTGCTTGGTTCTTTTATCTACTCTAATCAAATTGGCCAAGAAAATATGAACCTCTGCCATTTTGTCCATGTTGATATTAACCCAATACTAAGTGTGCACAGAAGTTAGCCAATATAAAACATAGGGAGGGGTTTGTTCCCCACGTCCTGATCCAGGCATCCTCCCACCCTCAGTGATGTCTGTCTCACGGAGGCAACTTGCTGCAGGAAGCCCATCCACGATAAGGTTAGGATTGGGTTGAGGAATAGGGAAGAACAGATTTTTCCATCAACGGGTCATCTCACTCTGGTTTATCAGGGATTTTTGATTTGGCTCTTGGGATAAAAGGAGAAGCAAAGGAATGCAAATGTGACCCAGAACCCCCCCCCCCCGCCCCCCACTAGAGACTCCCTCTTCTCTGGCTGGGACTGACCGCTTTCTCACCAAACCTGTTCCCTTTTCACCTGAGCTGGGTGAAGAGCATGGTCCCCGGTATCAGATGTCAGTAGCAACTTGTTGAAACCTCTGTACCAATCAGGGAGTGGAAGAAAGTTAGTTGTAAAAAATCAATTTTAAAGAATGTGTCCTGTGGACAGTGCTGGGGTAAGCAGAGTGTCCCACCTTGGGCTTTGGGGCTTGCGCTTGAGGGTCCTTGGCCCTCATTCTGGGCTTTCTGCCATTGTTGTCAAACTTCAGAGTTCTCACCTGGTCTTTGTATCTGACGCTCTGAAAGTGAGCCTTGTCTTTGGCACTAGGTCTCATTCTGGCACAAAGAAGTAATGTGATAGAAGCTGATTTTCAAGGGAATTAGTTGGTGTGATTTTGAAAAATTTAAAAGTAGGTGAAATCAATTTTGTTTTGGTTAATACTTAGGTTCTCTGCTTCCAGCAGTTCTCAAGTCATCAGAAGAAAGAAAGGATGCTATCCTGCATAGAGCTGAATATTCCACTGTTCTAACTAATGAAAATCTTGGTATTAGACTGTTAGAAACATGCAAAAATCAAACTCCTAAAGTAGCTGGGAGGAGTCAAAAAGGAGTGGTTACTCAAAGAATAGGCTTCTTTGTTACCGCTCTTTGTCATAGAGTAACACTTCCTTTTACACCGTAAAGAAGAATGAGGTGGCATAGAAGAGGAAATTACGAGGATGCTTTCTTTCAGTGCCAGATGGGAGCGAGTAAAAATGTTCAGAGATGGAACTAAAAGATTATTCCATATCTTCTTAATTTTGCATCTAGGTAAAAAGTCCAATTTTTAATATCATCTCTATTTCTAAGTGAAGTTTTACAATTTCTGCTTCTTTGTTTTCTATATTTTATTCATTTGTCTATTTTTCTTACGTTGGAGTTGTATAAAAATGGATGTGTTTGGTTTATAGGTGAACATCATTCCAATAATTGCAAAAGCTGACACCATTGCCAAGAACGAATTGCACAAATTCAAGAGTAAGATCATGAGTGAACTAGTCAGCAATGGAGTCCAGATATATCAGTTCCCCACAGACGAAGAAACGGTGGCAGAAATTAATGCAACGATGAGTGTAAGTCCTCAAGTAAGAAAGGACCAACCATTGATTTTCCTGAAAACTTTTCTTAGTAGCGGCATTGTGCAGTGGCTAGAACATTGGACTAGCATCTAACGTACTCAGTGGGGTCCAGCTCTGCCACTGTTTCAAGTCACTTAATCACCTTACTCCTCAGTTTGTCCATCTGTCAAACGGGAGAGTTAGACAAGATCTCAAATCTCCTTCCTGCTCTAACAGTTATGATTTCCACAGCAAATCTTGTGGGAAGGGAATGCCAGCCCAGCACCATTTCACACAAAGCTGCTTAGAGGAACTAGCTCTCCGCTTGCTTCTGCCAGTGTCGGCAGAAATATGTCCACCTGCCTCTCTTTTGCTTCTGTGATTGGTTCCTGCCTTTTTCTCCTTTCTGCATTCCCCGCCCTTTCCTGAATCATGAGGTAAACTGGCAGTGGAGGGTACAATTTCCACATCACAGAGAGGAATGGTCAGGAGATAAATGAAAGCTTCAGCAATCTAAGTGTGCCTGTGATAAAATCTCTCCTGATGACACTCCGTCCTGCTAGTCGATACCCAAGTCTTTCCCACTGCTCCCATGTGTCTCATAGCCGTGGCTCACCTCTGTGTCACGTAACTGTACCCATCTTTCTTCAGTTGGGAATGCACGACTTCTGTAGAAGAAGCAGCATTCTTCACACATAGTTGATGCCCACTGAGGGTTTTTGGAATTCTTAAAACTGCAGGTTAGCTTCAATGGAATGTAATTAGAAGCTGTTAAATAGCTTGGCCTTCCCTGAATACGTGCTCAAAATTGATTCAGAAGTGTGCTGGTGGCAGTGGAAGTCAGTCTAGATTTTTTAATTTGTGGTCTGTTGAGGTATGTTCTACTTTCCTCAGATCTGATCATGACAAGTGTCTAATCAAGTCATTATTAAAGGCACTAAAGGCGCTCTTTTAATTAACAGCTTTATTGAGATATAATTGATATGCTGTACGGCACCCAGTTAAAGTATACAATTCAATGGTTTTTAGTGTATTCACAGAATTGTGCAACCATTGCCGCAATCAATTTTAGAACATTTTCATCACCCCAGAAAGAAACCATATACCTTTTAGATGTCAGCCCTCTAACCATCCCAGACATTGGCAACCACTAATCTACCTCCTTTTCTCTGTAGGTTTGCCTATTCTGGACATTTTATATAAAGAAAGTCATACTGAAGCTTATCTAGAGAATTAAATGACTTGGTCAAAGCCTTCCGGTTAAGAGCAGCCCTGGGATTTTGGCCCAGCCCACCTGGCCCCAGTCTCGTTGCTGTTTGCCATTGTAATTAGGAGACCAGACTAATTCCACAAAACTGCTTCTTCCTTCTTCCATTCAGCCTATGGACTTTTCTAGATTTGGCTGTTATCATTTAAGAGGGGAACTTTTCCCATAAGTCACTCCCAACGTGACTAGGACTTTGGAAGGGAATGTAACTTGCCCCTTCTCTGGGAAATCGCTGAATCTAAAATTTTAGGGGGCGTCCCTGGTAGCCCAGTGGTTGAGAATCCACCTGCCAATGCAGGGGACACGGGTTCGAGCCCTGGTCCGGGAAGATCCCACATGCCGTGGAGCAACTAGGCCGCTGTACCACAACTGCTGAGCCTGCGCTCTAGAGCCCGCGTGCCGTGACTACTGAGCCCGTGTGCCACAACTACTGAAGCCCACACGCCTAGAGCCCATGCTCTGCAATAAGAGAAGCTACTGCAACGAGCAGCCCACACACTGCAACAAAAAGTAGCCCGTGCTCACTGCAACTGTAGAAAGCCCGTGCACAGCAACAAAGGCCCAAAGCAGCCAAAAATAAATTAAAAAAAAAAAAAGAATTAAAAAAATAAAATAAATAAAACTTAGGGATCTCATTAATGCAGAGATAGACCAGCTCCGCTCTGCCCTAGTCTGGTCACGCTGAGTCATGTGACCACCTCTGGCTGTCGTGCTCCTGTGTCCAGGATAGTAAAGGGTCTGGAATCCTTGGAAGGAACTGGAGAGCAGATTCTTCCTATGAAATGGCCATGAGGGCGTGCGAAAGGAAGGTAATCATAGGGGAGAGCGACTATAGACTTACTCAAAAGGCAGAACCAAAACCAGAGGGCAAAAGAGCAGTGTGGGCTTCGGGCCCAGTGAAGTGCACGTTTGTTTAACTCTTGGGCTTTGGGCCCAGTGAACTCTTGGTGCTTCCATCACAAGTAGTTGGTGGACAACAGATTCTGTTTCAGCTCACTCAGAAGAGATACCATGGAGGGAATTCCTACACAGACTCCACCCCTAAAATTCTCTGGTTCTGGGTACTGAGAACTTGGTGATAATAGTAGCGCCTGACATTTTGACATTTATGGAGCACTTATTACTCTGCATCGGGCACTGCTCCAGGCTCCACATTTAATGTTCACAACAGTCCCATGGGAGGAGCTAGTATTATTCCTACCTACCACGTGAGGAAACGGCAGCCCAGCACCTAAGAGTGCATAGCTGTCTGTAGTGGAGCAGGACTTGAACCCAGGTGGCTCGGCTCCAGGTGACCTCTCGCCCTTTATCCTAACGGCCGCCCAATCGGAGGAGCGTACTTGGTTATAGCATCATTAAAAGCTCAGGCTGGGACGGCACGTGTTTATTCCGCTGTAGGACTGCAATTTGGGGTCAGTGGGATTCAGGAAGTAACATGAATGAATACCATCCAATTTTTCTCTGTATATCCCTTCCTGTCCTTTTAAATAATTTTGCATGGCCATGAAACTAAATTTGTGTTAAGTTTCTTGGAAAGAAAATACCCAGGAATCTTTGCTCTGTTTCTCTCTTTATCAGATTCACGGAACTGATATTCCCAAATTCATTTTGTTCTTTATCAAGGGATTTTCTTATAGGGTCTTCCTTGCAGGCAGTTCCTGGTGATGAAATCCCATAGGATATGTGGAAAGCAGATCTCATTGGCGGTTGCTTTCGTCACTCAGGTTGTCGCATCAGAATGTGGGCTGGAAGGGTCCTGTTAGCCCTCAGCCCCAGGGAACCACATTTCAGTTCCAGATGCTGACAAAGAGAACGTGCTTTCTTTCCTTCCTACAGAGTGTGAGCTGAACTAGAAAATATAAATATCTGGAGCACCAGACCAAACACCAGTTGGGCGGCCTGGGCTGAGCATTTTGCCAAGCTCTGGGAGAGGATTTGGCTTTAAAACACTCTTGTCTGTCTCAGTGTGTCTGTAGTGGAAGAGCACTGGGTCAGGGAGCCCTAAATAATAATTCTCAGAGCAGCCATTTCAGATGTTATTCTTACGTGCTAAGAGGAGAAAGATAGAATTACTGTTTTCTCCCCGGATTGTAGCCGTAGTTACCAAATAAACCAACGTGGCACAGCCAGTTGTCTTGAATAGTATCTCTGCTCAAGGTAAGTCGGGGTGCAAGGCTTGAGCCAATAATTTGAGCTA
Organism: Balaenoptera acutorostrata; assembly: GCF_949987535.1. NCBI lineage: Eukaryota > Metazoa > Chordata > Mammalia > Artiodactyla > Balaenopteridae > Balaenoptera > Balaenoptera acutorostrata. The sequence continues at coordinate 49,452,312 of NC_080068.1, read as the reverse complement.
AAGTATATTTGATTTGAATTTTGTGCAATGATCAACTGTCTAAAGCAATGCTGTTCAGTAGAAATATAGTATGAGCCACACAAATAATTTAAATTTTCCAGTAGCCACATTTTTAAAAAGTAAAAAGAAACATAAAATTAATTTTAAGAACTTATTTAACCCAGTATATCAAAAATATCATTTCAACATGTAACCAATATAAAAATTACTAGTGAGATGTTTCCATAGCAGGGCTTTGAAGTCCTCTGTGTGTGTGTGTGTGTGTGTGTATTCTTTTTTGTCACACCACGTGACTTGTGGGATCTTAGTTCCCTAACCAGGGATTTAATCCAGTTGCTGGCAGTGAAAGTGTCGAGTTCTAACCACTGGACTGCCAGGGAATTCCCCCAACGTATAGTTTATAATTACATACATCCCAACTTGGACGCATACCTAACTTACTGCTAACATATTTAAAAGTTTTTCAATATGAAGTAAGTACCAAAAAGATAATTTTCCTTCATGTTTGCATTTACATTAACAAAACTTGTTCTTCTTGTGTTTTTTTTTTTAAGAAGATCTGAGTTTGAAGCAAAGTGAAATGCAGTCCTACCAAAACAATAAAGTGATAATTAATGGAAAAATATTTCACACTGCTTCCCTTTAAATGTAAATGAATTAAAAGTAAATAAAATTAAAATTTTCTTCATTTTATGAGCCTCATTTCAGGTGCTCAGTAACCACATAGACCAGGGGCTACTCTCAGGCAGTGGACATCCCACGCTTACCATATAATCGCAAAGACTCCTAGTTTCCCCCTGAGTCCAGCTCATGGCAGATACTTGGTATCTGGTTGTAGAGGGGGTCGCATACACGAAGCCCAACCCCACTGCACTGTTGAGCCCCTCGCTCTTCTGCCCTCCCTCGCCCTTTTCTCTTGCCCCGAGCAGAGGCCTGCGGGAGGAGGGCGTGTGGAAGCGGAGGAGAGCGTGTCTTTGCAGCACGGGGAGGGTAACCTCTCTCTGTCCTTGTGTTGCTGGCAGGTCCACCTCCCTTTCGCAGTGGTCGGCAGCACCGAAGAGGTGAAGATCGGCAACAAGATGGCAAAGGCCAGGCAGTACCCCTGGGGTGTGGTGCAGGGTACGTGCACATCGCGGGGAAGGGGTTCCTCACGTGTCACCCCCAGGGTGGCCGTCCCCGCTGGGTTTGGGCAGGTCCTTGACGTGGGCAGGTGGAAGGGGGCTGCAGGGTTTTACACCTGGCAGTCGTGGAGGCCAGAAAGAAGCAGGGAGGCTGGGAAGCAATGGAGAGAAGTGGCTGCAGAGCCCTAGTGCCGATGAGGCAGCCCCCCAAGAATGCTGGGTTGTGTGGGGAATTTCGTATAAATTCCTGCTGGAAGAGAGAGCTTCCCTGGGAGTTTAAATGAGTTCTTCATCAGCAAAGAATAAGAAAGCTGCAAAAAGCTTCTTGCGAACAAGAGGATACTTGTTTCTCCATTGTCTCTGGAAAAATTGTCTTCTTGTTTTTTTTTTTTTTGGAAATTGTCTTCTCAGTAACTATCTGAGAACAAGTAACCTATAATTGTTGTGGGACATGACTACAATCTCTAACCTGAAGACATTTCCTGTCACTTTGATGGGCAAGGTCTCGGATTCTATTACCAACCCTTGTGTGTCGTGAAGGAGGATGTCCAATGCTATGGATTAAGTAGGGTGGCTGCAGAAAGTTCCTTCATTGGCTTACGATATATCAGTCCTCCGTTTCCTTTGTTCTGAGTAAAGGCAATAAATCTGTGAGACGTGAGAAAGCACAGTACCTTTGAGATACGTAGGAAAATTATGGTTTTTATCAATCTTCCCAAATTCTCTACAAGAGAAAAACTTGCTTCATAGTGTTGTTGATAAAATTAAAGGAGATGATACATAAAAACTGCCTTGTACAGGTCCCGACAGCATGGAGGGGTAGAAATCGGCCTGGCTTTGGAGCCAGAGGTGACGGGGTCTGAATATAGACTCTGCTGCCTCTGTCTGGGAGGCCAGTCTGCTCATCAAAGCCATGCTCTGCCTCTGGGAATCCTGCTACCGAGAGTCAAGACAGTATCGGCAGAGCTCCTCCCACGGTGCCCTGCCCTCATCATCAGCAATCATGGCCCCTGCTGTCAGAAATCCTGTCCTTGTAGGGGTGTAAGGAGGATCCAGTGAAGGATCTCCGGGTGACCTTGAGACCTCAGGGCCAACGGTGACCACGTCTTGGAAAGATCACTTCAGGTTTGAGTGACACCGCCGCTGAGAGCCCTCCCTGCTGTCTTCCCCGTCTCCTGCAGTTGAGAATGAAAACCACTGTGATTTCGTGAAGCTTCGGGAGATGCTGATCCGTGTGAACATGGAAGACTTGCGAGAGCAGACTCACACCCGCCATTATGAGCTGTATCGGCGCTGTAAGCTCGAAGAGATGGGCTTCAAGGACACCGACCCTGACAGCAAGCCCTTCAGGTATGTGGGCACCTGGCAGTCAGGACCCCCAGGCAGCGGTGTGAGCGGCGTGCTGGTGCATCCCGGAGATGCTTGTGGGATCGAGAGGTGGGTGGTGGAGGGACCTGGCGGGGGCAGATGAATAGCGCGGGTCGCCAGGCATTGCGGTAACCGCTTTATTTGTATCATCTAGAGCACCTGACGTAGCTGCTGTCATTATTGCATCCTCATTTTACAGAGGAGGAGACGAAGGCACTGCAAGTGTAAACAGCCTGCCCAAGTAGGAAGTGACAGGTGTGAGTTTTGAACCTCTGTTCTTAACTGTTACACTCACAGAGGCACAGAACCTGGTCCAGGCATTTACAAAGGTGCGGAGGCTCACTACAGTTTGTCCCGTTCGTTTTTGCCAAATAGGTTTCACTTGCCAAGTCTCCTACTTTGTGATGTGCTCTTACTAGGTTCCAGTGAACCAGTACAATTCTAACAACACGAATGAGTAGTAAAGGAAATAACTTACAGAACATTTGCTGTGTATTTTCCCACACCGCTGATGGATGGAGAGGAAGAGGCAAAACGTGAAGGGGAGAATATCGCAGTTAATGTAGAATTAGTGGCCCCGCAAAGGCCAGGCCCTATTAGAGCCCAGTCGGGGGGAAGGGTCGCCGGGGCCACTCTAGGCTTGGTGAACGGTCAGAGGAAGGTTTGCCGCCACCTGGTACAGGAGAGGATTGCTCTGTGCATACTGAACCCATGCAGTTTCTTCACGGGGATCTGAGTTGAGGTGATGTGAAGTGTGTCTGTGCTTGGCGCCTGTGCTGATCGGGGGCCGCGGTTCCTTGGAGAAGACTGTTTTCCGCCTCTCTTGTGGCTGGCCTCGACTCCCACTCAAATGTCTAGGAGCTGGCTGGCCGCGGTGCCTCAGGCAGCCTGTGTGCAGTGCCAGTGGACTCCCTCCGCTGGATCTGAGCTGCCATTGCGGTGGCAGGGAGGTTATTTTCTTGGAATCTCTTTAGTTTGGTGAAGTCTGGACTGGTCTCCCAGTACAGTGCTCCTGTGGAATGTATTTGGTGAGAACAAATGGAGACCCCAGACAGAGGGCTTCTAACCAAAAAGTTAGCTTCTAGCTAAGTCTGCATCATTTAGTCCTGCTCTAGGGGCTTGTAAAATTGGCCCTCTTCATTCACATGAAATGTGCTTTCTGAGGCAGGGTAGAGGATGCCCTTTTGTGTACACAAGTGTAGGGGATTGAACCTTGAAATGCATTGACCAAAAAATAGCCCCTACACAATCAAGCCTACTCTCTGGTTATTAAGCCTGAGGAAAATGGTTTTTGTGTGGCAGAGACTATCTTTATTTTTTCATAGAGGTTTTTTTTTTTTTTTCACCCATGCATAGAGATGAAACAAAAGGGACCACAGTAAAAATGGAACCCGTGTGCCCTCCGCCCTCATTCAAACCCAGGCGGCGTTGAAGGGTGAAGGGGCAGCAGTGTGGGTTCAAGTCTTGACCCTGCTACTACCCAGCTCCTTAACCCGTCGGGGCCTCAGGTTCTTCATCTGTAAAACGAGGAACTGGGCTAGATCGGGGGCAGTCAGATCTAGTAGGAGGGCTTTTTCCAGAATGTGCCACAGAGGAAGTGCTCTGGCTCTGTGGACCATGTGGTCTCTGTCCCAGTTTTTCAGCTCCACCCTTGTAGTGTGAAAGCAGCCAGAGACCCTAACGTAAAAGAACAGGAGTGGCTGTGTTCCAATAAAAACGTATTTACAAAAACAGGCAGGGCCAGATTTTGCCCTCGGGCTGCAATTTGCCAGCCCCTGGACTAGATCATCTCTTGGAGCCCTGAGCTGCCTGCAGAAGTTGGAATGCATGTGACTGTTTCTTAAGTCTGTTAGAGGTAATTTACCTCCCCAAATGTTAAGAACCATTCAGCACAGCTGTGTTTTGTTCAGCTCTGGAATTTTGGAGTCTGTGATGCAGGCCCCTTCACTAACCTTCCACCATCTCGACCAACTGGGGCTGCTTGGGTTCCCAGGAACCAGGGCTGGTGAGGATTTCCTGCTGCTGCCTCTGTCTCTGCGTTTGAGTTATAGTTTCTCCTGCCAGGCCAGGGTAGCTGCCCGCCAGGAGGAGGGTTGCTGGGTGGGTCCAGCAGGTTCTGCAAGGCCTGGCAGAACTGGATCCAGCTCACTGCTCTGGCCTCCCCGTCCCCACGGGCTTCAGGACCCGTGGTAGATGTCTCTGAGGCCTAACTTGTAGAGAACGTGCTTTATTCACGCGTATCCCCCTCCCCATTTGGTTCCTTTTCTACTGGCCTGAGGGTTCCTTTTTGAGGATGGAAAGGAGGGAAATATATTTTATATAAAATATATTTTGTATATGTAAATATTTTATATATAAATATATTATATATATATATGTATATATATAAAACCAAGGCCTTTACTCTTTTCCCTGTATAAGAAAATAAGAAACAGAAAAGTAGACCTTCTAAAAATAAACACCTTCTATCATCTCAGTTCCTGGGAACCCTGGAAGTAGTTTCTCCTCTTAGAAACCCACTCACTCAACCTCCGGTGGCCCTCTTGGTGCAGGCAGGATCATTTGGAACATAAAAGTTGGCTTTGAATCACATGTCTTGGCAGATAGCAAGGTGAAATAAACTTGGTTTTCCTCTCCTTGGAAACCACTGCTTTACAAAGGGCCCAGCCTCTCCCTTGGAGGAGTTTCCAGCCTCCCCAGCACTTCCTGCGAGCCTGACACTGAGGGTGCAGGAGGGGACCTGCTTGAATGATGACACAGTTAAGGAAAAGCAAAAGCCACAGTTAATTTAAGGGATTTCCCAGAATTACACCTTCAAAGTCATCACGCCTGGATGCTCACAGAAGACTTTCTTTTCCATGTGAATTTAGGGTGAGCTTGGAGGAATATCAGTGAAGGACTCAAGGCTTTTATGTTCTCAAAGTAGAGGATCCCTTCACGGGTGTACAGTGAAGTCCGTCCTCCCCTCTGGGCACCCTGTGTCCACCACTTGCCCTCTGGGTGCCACTTGTGTTTATACCATGTGTTTATAAAGCAGAGAGTGGCCTCTAAAGCCGAGGCCCGTAAGTGGGAGCTCCCCTGAATATATGACACCGTGTGAAACCAAACCAGAAGCTGGGCGAGCACAGGAACAGGCCGCATTTAAGCCTTGGGAGTACGTCCTGGGCACAAAAGCTGAATCTGTCCCCGGTGCTTTCCTTCAACCTGCCTGCGTTCAGAGTTGTGTCTCTCTTGTCTTGCGGTAGAACCTTTCTCTCTGTCACTACACGTGTATATGTCCAGGCGTCAACCTGCTTTTTCTTGTGCGCATCTTTCCCACCTGCTGCCCTGCAGCCTCAGAGCTCATGCCTCACCCCAGCCAGAGCACCCATGCCTTCCCTGGACCCAGGTCCCCCAGACCCTGGCCCCTTTCTGGCTGGCACTGGGGGAAGATGGGGGCGGGGACGTCACACAGGAGCGGGGATGGGTCTTGTCCCTGCTGCTTGTCTCCTGAGATGCCACCGCCCTCTTCCTAACACTCCATCCTCACCTCAAAACACCACCTTCTCCTTGACGCTACCTGTCAGGTCACAAAAAGTGCTCCTTTACTGCCCCTGTCTCAAGAAATCACAGAGTTTTCAGGCCCATGAGACCATTCATTTTTAGGAGCATGGAGACCTCACTTCTCCCACCTGAGCTAGGTGGCCCGGCTGAAAATCCTGGCTCTGTCACTTCTTCACTGTGTGACCTGCACAGGTTACTAAGCCCCTCTGTGTCTGAGTTTCTCCATGTGTAAAATGGGAGGTGATAATAATAGCTACCTCACTGCGTTGTTGTAAGGATAATACACTCGCGTGTGTAAGTTCCTCCGTAAACCCCGGCGGCGTGCGGCGCTCTGGCCTGCCCCCCGCTGGGCGGTCCAGGAGCCGTAACAGGGAGAGAACGGTGCTACGTGAATTACGGGAGTGCAGGATGAACTGGAGTGCCAGTGCCCGTTCTCCCTTCCCTTGACCTCCATGAGCAAAGCCTGCCTCTCCCAAAAGATGTTAAAAGAAAATGAGAAGATAAAAGCCTCAGTTTCAAACCAGCCCAAACCCTCGTGAAAAAATTGTTCACTTCTCACTTGGAAAAGGGTGTTAATCACTACAATTAAAAATTAAGTTGGAAGAGCTAGAAATTGCAAACGGTATCATCACTTTAGGTATCTGAGAGGATACTATAGATCCAGTTCCTTCTGGACTGGTTTTCACTGGCTGGAAGCATAGGGGAGGGTCTCTGGTGTCTCTCATTCACATGTGGATTTCCACAGGTGCCCAGGGAGTAGGATCTGTGACTGCATTGCTAAGAAACCTACTGCAGGTGACTCCTTGGAGTGGGGGGTTTATGATTTCTTTCTCATACGTTGCTTATGATTTCCAGTGTCAGAGTTGCAAAGCTGGTTCCTGTCCCCGGATGCAGCCATCTAATAAGCAGCATGTGTTGAGGCCATCTGGCTGGTGGCAATATCGCTCCTTATCCTTTCTCTAGAACATGCGCTTTCCAGCTTTGGGCTGCAACCTTCACTATCCAATGTGTTCTACATCGTGATCCAGTATACACATATCATGAAGTGATACCTGCTCTTAGAGTTTGCACTGCATTCTGGTTTCTTCTATCCTGTTCTCTAAACTTTTTAACATACTGGTTAAAACCCTTGATTGGGTCATGACCCATAGTTTGAAAATGGATCTCCAGAAACTGGAGCCTAAGCTAGGTTGTGGTTGGGACTGGATCAGGTCGAGTCATGCTGCGAGGTCTCAGAATTCCAGTAGCATTACCCAAAGGACCTTCTCTCTGTGGGTCACTTAACAAAAGTTTCCACAATTAAACAAATTAGGCTCTAAGTGAATCGACTTAAACAGGTTTTGTTTTTTTTTTTTAATTGAAGGACTTTTCAGAGCACTTAAGACAAGCAGTGGTTGGCAGACTAGTTACATCAAGTCACCTGGAAGCATTTTAAAAATACAGATTTACTTTTGCCTTCTCCTGACATCCTGAGTCAGCATCTCCAAGTGTGGCGTTAGGAAACTGTGCTCAGAAAAGTCCAGTAAAACATGCCCGGGCGACCCTGACGTGCTGCAGGGCTTGGGAGTCACCGTGTTCTGCGGCTGTCCTAAAGGGAGGTCACACATTGCATTTTCCTTTTGTTCTTTTGACTTGGGAACCCCACTTTTGAAGATTTCTTGAAACTAGCGATCTCTGGAACACACTTTGGGTCATGTTTCTTGGTAGTGTTTCTATACTGGGTGTTCCATTGCTTGTTAAGAAAGAAGAGGAAGATGGATTCATTATCTTAAAATCAACAAAAACTGGGTTCCCCCCAAATTTCATAGCAGGGACAAGTCATCCTCTGCCTTTGGCCATTCTGACACAAATGATAGTGATAAAGAGTTTATTAGAAGCTAACAAGCAAAATCAAACTCATGAATTATTTTATAGTTTCGTTATCCATGCATTTCTCTATCTCTGTGGCTATATAGCTTAAAGTTCAAGTCCAAATATTGCTATTAATATTAGCCAACACTAATGTCGGCCAAACTTGCTTTTGTCTCCTAAGATAATGTGAAAGCCAAATATACCTCCAGAAACTCCCAACTCGTGATTGTCCATTACCCAGGCAGTGTTGACACTCTTGAGGGCAGGAGAACTGATTGTTCAGCAACCAATAAGAGCATTGATTATAGACGTATAAACAATCCTAATTAGTGCATTTTGTAAGTATGTTGCTCTTTATAAACGTATACCCACATGCACACGCCCCTCCACCACCTGAATGTTCTTTTTCTCCTTCTACATGGACAAGTGTGAATGCTGGGGTGGCTCTGCATGGAGTCTGGGGTCATCCACAGGTGCTTTTCATTTTGGAATCAGCACTTTGGGTGCATTTGGTCCCTGGGTAAAAGTGGATAATCCTGCTGCAGACTTGTGTAACTGTCACAACCCTTGTTCTAGGGAAACTGCAAGGGAGAGATAGAGATAGCAATTACCGGCAAATGTATCTCTGTTTTTATGAGTGTGGGTGTGGGTGTCTGTTTTTTTCCTAAGTTGTGTTACCAAAGGTGATTTTTTTGTAAATGTATCTGTTCTGACTTGGAGGTAAAACTGAGTGATGGCCTTTGCTTTAAAATATTGGGCCCCAAGTTCTGTAGACAGTCAGGGGGAGGATAAGTTTTAAAATAAAAATCAAACTCCTCCCTGCTCTATTTACAATTGGTAATACCACTTGAAGAGCAGCAATTTTCTGTAATATCTTTAGATACACTATTGTCTCTTTAGATGGTTCACTGAGTCTGTTTTCTAAATTGGGGGCTGGAGGAAGATGAGTGAGGGGGTAACACTTATTAAGCACCGATGTTATCTCAAATGCTTTACTCACTCTGCCCACATTTACCTCCCGAAATCATGGGCCCCGGAAGGCATTGTATTCAGAGAACATTGAGGCTGAGAGGCCGTGCCCTTCCCAAGATCATTCAGTAAATTGCTGTGAACCCCAAACCAACCCTGGTGGATCTGTCTGGCTCCAGTGCCGCTGCCTTTCTCTCCCTACACCCCCTCCATCTTCTAGAATTCTAAATCACGTCTTCAGTATCTACGTGGTACTGAACTGGGAGATACTGGCCAGCCCAGGCTTCCCCTGTGTGAATGTATGTAGCATACAGCTTGTAAATTCATACAGTAGGAGACATCCCATTAGTGCTACACTGTACTTATTGCCTCATCTCTGGTTCCTGACGTGCTTGTCTTTCTGATCGCCACATAACTAAAAAGAAGATGGTGTCATTTTGTGTGTCCTTGAACCTGGTGAGTTGGCAGCCTTATTTATTTTGAGGAAGTGACTGGGTAGGAACTGTCTGGACTGAAATTTCTTATCATGCAACTTCATGACACTGTCCTTGGTTTGTGGCTTTTGAATAGTCTTCAGGAGACATACGAAGCAAAAAGGAATGAATTTCTGGGAGAACTTCAGAAGAAAGAAGAAGAAATGAGACAGATGTTTGTCATGAGAGTGAAGGAGAAAGAAGCTGAACTTAAAGAGGCAGAGAAGGAGGTAAGCCATCTGTCCTTGCGTCCAGGGGAGACACAGACGAGACAGGCCTTCATGCTGCTCTAAGCACTTGCTACATATATTCTATCACACGAGGGGCCTACTAACCTGGTACGAAGAGTAGGGTAGCCAGTCTTATCCCCATTTCACAGATGGTAACACTGAGTGTCGTAAAGCTTAAGTTATTTATGCAGTCACATACCTAGTTAGTAGCAAAGCCAAGACTAAAGCTAGAACTTAGGTTTCCAGACCTGATCCCACATTCCTTGTAACTCCATATTTCATCAATTTACAAGTGATGAAACGTAAGATTTGCAATTCTGGGACCATTATTGTCTCAGTCTACCAGTCAACTCAGTGAGCTCAACAGTGGAGGGCCCTTCGCCCCTGTCTGATGGGGGACGGGCTCTGTCCGCCGTGTCTGTGCTCTGGCTTCCCTCTGGGACGCACACCCCTGGCTCCAATGTCCCGCTGACTCTAGTTCCCCACGCCCAGCCCAGGGTAGCTGCATCCTAGAGGTTCCCATGGACTCCTTTTTTATTTCTAAAGAAGTGTTTATTGATTATTTGAGTTTTATTTTGAGAAGTTTCTTGAAACACAAAGTATGGTTTTTGGTGTATCACTTTTGATATGGAACAAAGTTGTTTCTAATAATTAAGCACACAGACACACAAATTATCACTTTAAAATATTTTAAGCACACAAAATCTGCCTAAAACTGCACAGATGAATGTATATTTCATTATAATGCACCCATTATTTAAATTAAACCAAGAACTTAATTTAGTTGCCATTAGATTAATGAAGTGTGGAAACTTTTAAGGTCACTTGATTAAATGCATCCTTTTTACTTATATTTGTTTCTTATATGTAATACCCTAAATACACGGCTAAACGTGTGCATAGAATATTATAAAATGAAATAACAATGAATATTTTCAGATGTACAGATTATTTCACATTATAATGAGTAATAATTTGATCTCATTTTAAGTAATATTTTCATTATAGTAAGTTACAGTTTTAGCAGAGTTCAGAATTAAAAAGTCAATTCTCTTCAGATTTTAAAATGACCCAATTAATTCTTTAGCTGATATAGCTCAATGAATATTACTCATTTTACCCTGTTAAAAGATAAACTGAGGGACTTCCCTGGCGGTCCAGTGGTTAAGAATCCGCGCTTCCACTGCAGGGGGCATGGGTTCGATCCCTGATCATGGAACTAAGATCCCACATGCTGTGCAGCGTGGCCAAAAATTAAAAAAAAAAAAAAAAGATAAACTGAGGCACATTAAAATTTTTAAGAGTTTATCTGAGCAAACATCAATTGGAATCAGGCCCCATGGATTTCTGCTGTAACAGTCACCCCAACGAGAGAGAGCAAGAAATAGGTTTGCCTTTGATGCTAGATAATAAGAAACTTAGAGGTTATTTAAATAGGTAAGAACTCACCCTAGTTTTGCTGCAGAGAAAGGAAAGTTGAGCCTTATTTGCTGTTGGCTTTAAGTATCAAGTTGAATGCTAGGTAAAAATTCTAGAATTATCTAAATAGTAAGGATTTCCCCCTCCCTCCCAGTTTTTTTTTAAATGTAAATTTATTTATTTATTTATTTATTTATGTCTGGGTTGGGTCTTTGTTGCTGCGCGCGGGCTTTCTCTAGTTGCGGCGAGCGGGGGCTACTCTTCGTTGCAGTGCACAGGCTTCTCATTGCGTTGGCTTCTCTTGTTGCAGAGCACGGGCTCTAGAGTGCAGGCTCAGTAATTGTGGTGCACGGGCTTAGTTCCTCCGCCGCATGTGGGATCTTCCCGGACCAGGGCTCGAACCTGTGTCCCCTGCATTGGCAGGCGGATTCTTTTTTTTTTTTTTTTAAAGATGACAGGTTTTTGTTTTTTTTTTTTTACCTTTGGGTTTATTTATTTATTTATTTATTTATGGCTGTGTTGGGTCTTTGTTTCTGTGCGAGGGCTTTCTCTAGTTGTGGCAAGTGAGGGCCACTCTTCATTGCGGTGCGCGGACCTCTCACTATCGCGGCCTCTCTTGTTGCGGAGCACAGGCTCCAGACGCGCAGGCTCAGTAGTTGTGGCTCACGGGCCTAGTTGCTCCGCGGCATGTGGGATCTTCCCAGACCAGGGCTCGAACCCGTGTCCCCTGCATTGGCAGGCAGATTCTCAACCACTGCGCCACCAGGGAAGCCCGGCAGGCGGATTCTTAACCACTGTGCCACCAGGGAAGCCCCCTTCCATTTTTTGTTTCTGCATTGTGATAATTTTCTAAATTCAGTTTGTCAAGGGCCAGAAATTTCTCCGCATACTCTTCTTATTTGAATAGTATGGATACATATATCTGTAGTCACTGTGTAAGTCTCTAAGTAAATATAGATTATACTTTTCAAAAAAGGACCAGAAGTAAAGAACTTTTCTTACCACTAGGGTGAGTTTCTTATTAGGACCATGGATAATTTTTATTTTCTTCTTTATGCTTTTTACAATGAACACGTATTTTATTATCAGAAAAAGTGCACAGAGATTCCCCTTAGTGCTAAGCGATCCAAGTTTCAACAGTGTGTAGGGCCCCAAGGGATGCTTTTCACCACCTCGGCCTGGCTCAGCCCCAGACGGTACCTCACTCGTGTAACTAAAGCACGGGCAGCGGCACACGTACGTTCTGCTTCTGAACAGATCCAGGTAGCCTTACGCCAGTAAGCATCCCATTCCCTCCACCAAGCTTGTCTTCCTCCTCTTCTCTCCAGCTCCACGAGAAGTTCGACCTCCTAAAGCGGACACACCAAGAAGAGAAGAAGAAAGTGGAAGACAAGAAGAAGGAACTGGAGGAGGAGGTGAACAATTTCCAGAAGAAGAAGGCGGCAGCTCAGTTGCTACAGTCCCAGGCCCAGCAGTCTGGGGCCCAGCAAACCAAGAAAGACAAGGATAAGAAAAAGTAAGCGGGTGTCACCCCCATGCAGCGGGGCCCTCTAACAATTTATTCCTCTTGCATGTCTCTACTTTTCCCATTTACAGACTGGAAACTGGTCTATTACCAGAAAGATAAAAGCAAGAATTTTCTCTACAGTGCAGGGGAGACGACAAAGGTTTTTAAAGTATTTCTAAAGGGTACACAGACACTAAGTTATAAAACTTGACCACACGATCCAGCCATCAGGACTGGAGTAACCTGTCGTCTCCAGTAGCATCTTCTGCAGCAACACTAGGACTCTTGAGAAGACAGTGCATTTCTCTTCACTACTCTCTGGAGACAATCCTCACGGCTCTTGATAAAGAGCATCCTAAAACTATGATTGTTAGAATTATTTTTCTATTCTCTGTTGTAAGGCTTAAGAAGCCAGTCATTGAAAGTCTTGTTCTCAAAAATGAAAGATTTGGAAGAACTACTAGTGGCCACTAGTTTTCCCTCTAAATTCCACAAGATGATGAATCGTTTTATTGTGAAAATGGGATCAAAATGCCCGTTAAGACACCTCCACCAATTCTCAAGACACACCTGTACCCGCACAAAATTTTTTTTAAATATGGCCTTGATTTAAGGTGCCAAAGGGTCAGATCCTGCTTTTGAGTTGTCACTTCCTATGATACTCCAATAGCAGTGGCCTGAATCCAGTAGGAGATTTGGGCCTTCCTTGAAATTCTGCTGTGATTTGAAGCTTTACAGCAAATCACCTGAAAGACTAGGGGGTGGCACTTTATGACAATTACTATTGGTTTGACAGTAAGCACAGTGGTCAACAAGATGCCTTTGAAGAAAACCTTAGTGGTAGCTGGGTGGTGAGCCCATGGATGCCACCCTGCTTTGTCTGTTTAAGGTGTGGTCCTCTGAGGGTGTGTTTCAGGATTCTTGCTCTTCATCCTTAGATGCTAAGGTTCTAGGGCAAAGGCTGACAACTAAGTAAACAATAAAAATGTTGGTACTGGAGTAGGCAAAGAATTACATTCTTAGACATATATGGCAGACAGGATTGAGCCTGCACAGTAATCGAGTCCTATCCCGGGGGAGTGAGCTCGACAGTGGTGTTCACTTAATCTGAGTGAACGTGCAGACTTGTCCCCGAGGAATCTTGTTACGTTTCCTGTGGCAGAAACCAAAATGCACAGAGAAAGTTTGAAACTCTACTTTGCAGACCTTGACTTTCCAAGCTCTGAGCCAGCAGGAAATGTATGAAGAGAGCAGGGGAGCAAGCAGATTTTCTAAGCAATAGAAAGTAGTTGGTGTAGGTGAGCTGTGATTTGAATGGGGTTGGTACAGACCCACGTGGTCAAAGGACTCCAGGGGCCGAAAATTTAGTTATGCTGGATTAATTCTGAGAGTAACAACTGCCTAGATTATGATCCAGTTCAAGAAAGCACTTTGTAAGCTACACATGTTTGGAGAGCATCGGTCACTAATGGTGACGTTCCCCATGCAGATTCAGAGATGAGTGACTCTTCCAGGGAAGACAAAACGAAAGCCATTTGGCATCATTCCCTTGTTGATCCAAACTAACCCAGGATAAAAAAAAATAGGTGGGGTGTGTGTGTGTGTGTGTGTGTGTGTGTGTGTGTGTGTGTGTGTGTGTGTGTGTACACATCTATAGGCATGAATGAAAACAGGAAAAAGCTGCTGACTCACGGTTTAGGAAACCCAAAGTCGAGTTTTTCTTACCCTGAAGCACTAAAGTGCGTAAAGGTCCATGTTTTAGAACTTAAGATGTTTATAGAAGACCAGCAATGTTCCAAGGATATTTCACGTGTACTGGATGTGCCTTTAAGCAATAAAAATTCCGAGAACTGACCAGTCTTGTGCCTCCATTTTAAAAAGTATCTAATCGCAGACTTCTCCGTGCAAGGAGGTTTTTCTTGTCCTGTAGAACGTTTTAGGTTATTTTCTTCCCAGCCTTGGGCCTTAGCAGTGTATAATGCTTTTCAAGTTTATGTGAAGTGTGTGCGAATTCTATTTTAGCCTTATTTATACATTCTCATTTATTATTAATGGAATTAGACTTAATTTGGTGAGCAATGGTCACCAGATTTTGTGCCTGACAAGGGCGCGTACTTTTCGGTAACTTCTAGGTTCTTAAGCTCTTCCACACTTTCCCATTTGAACAGTGAAAGCAGTTGCCAGTTGGAGGCCTGAAGGGTCAAAGTTAAAAAAAAAAAAAAAAAAAAAAAAAATCACTTCCCTTGCTGCCAGTGGAGAGTTTTGGTGAGAGAGGACCACAGACAGACAGTAATCAGGGTAACCAGAACAGTACTTGGAAAATAAATGGGAGGCTCTTTCCTCCTCGTGTAGCTGGAGGAGAGACTGGAGTCACCACGCTTGCCGCTTAGGAGCTGCTCCAGGGGGAGAATTTTAAAAGAGATGCGTATTTATTCACCTGCCACGCTTCCACCTTAGAGCTTCACTTCGTTTTTCTAATAGTTTTAAATTCCGTTTTTTCTATTCTAATGACACGCTCCCTCTTTAACGTAGGTAAGGCTTTGTACTTCTCCTTGACCTGTTAGTGGCATGAGAGCATGTAACATTTCCTAAGATTACAGACAAGGTAGAACTAACCCTGGCACTGCCATTAGCTGGACCCCCGCCTCCTGACATCTCTGGCCACCAAGTCACTTTCCTTGTTTGCGGCTACACCTCAGTGGTGGGGGTGCCCGAGGGTAAGTTGTTCAGTAGTTGTTCAGTGTTCATCTTTTCTGAAAACTTTGCACAGTTGCCAGCCAGCAGTTTGCTAGTTAAGATGCATCCATTCCAAAAAGAAAGTTTTAAAAATCTATCATTTTAAAACTGTACCTGGCATCTGATAACTATAGTTTACACAATCATCCACTCATCTTTTCTTTTTTAAAAGAATATTTTGATTCTTCCTAAGGAATGAAGCTGCGTGTTTTGGACTTGCCTCAAATTAGACATGTAAATCTTGGACTTGGCATTGCTTTGTACCTAGGAGGGGGAAGGCTCTGGGCATTGCTTTAGCTGTAACCATATGATTGTCCTTTTTTTTTTCCCTCCCAAGTAGATTAATAGCATGTCCTCCATCCACTATATTCCAATCCCCAAGTTACTTGTTGAAAGACATTTATTGTATATTCAGTACCGATGTGATGCCCAAATCTAATAGAGAATGGTTTTGTGTTATTTGAGAAGAAAGTCAAACAGCAAATCCTTTCACTAGAACATGTAGTGGTTTCAAGAAGTCACTCATGAATTCTGAATTACCTGCAAATGGAAACTAACCACGTGTTCTTTAATTCAATATTAAAATTTTGCTTTTGCTTGTCATGTAGAATAGCTTACTCAAATTTTTGGTTTTAATTTCTGTCAATTCCATAATCATTGCATGAGCATTCACCATCACCGAATGCTGGTGCTGGCGCTCCTAATTTTCCTTCTTTTAATTTATTATTATTTCTAACTTTTTTGTTTTGTTTTTTAACTTGCAGTGCAAGCTTCACATAAAGCCTGGCAAGCCAAGGATGGTCCGCATTCACCTGCTTTTGCAGTAATATTGTATCTCTGCCATCTGTGTCCTTTTATTTTGTTTTATTTTTATTTTTTTCCCTTTCCCAGACACCAGATAACTATTAACTCATTTTGCTGAATGTTGTTCGGTGGTGGAAAATGATAGAACAAGGGGATAACAGCAAAAGCTATGTGCAGCCGGACTTTGTTTCTGGAAAGCAAATGATTTGCCTTTTATGCCTGTTCAGAGTGGCAGCAGGAAGCATGCCTGTTCTGTTACTTTTATGTTGCTTTGGACCAAGGGAAGGAGGCTAAATTGCTACATGTACGTCTGACAGGAAAACTTTTCACCGCCTCAGCAGCTGACTATAAACCTGAATAGCCATGACCACTTGCTCTTCTTGATTATTCGTCTCCATGACGCGAAAGGCCCTGAACTCCCTCTGTCTCTTCTCCACACCTGCCCCGAACCAAGGTAGCTTTGTATGTAGGCAGAACGGTGGGTAAGCTTTACCTGACTTTTACCCTTGCGTGGATTTTTTTTTATTACTATAATAACATTATTTGGCCTGGGTTGTGGGTCTGTTCAGACTGACTGTCTCCTCTTATGGCTTTAAAAATGTGTCTGAACCCCTGTGTCTCAAATCCTGGCCAAGTGGGGTTGTAATAAGAAAATGATGAGTCTTTTCCCTTGTGTCAGGGCAACCTTGGCGCCCTCACAGATAGCCCTCTCCAAGGCTGGATCAGACAACCTCGTTTAGCAGAAGGATCTTTTACTAAGGATGATGGGCTTTCCACAACCTGCTTACTACTTACAAGATCCAGTCTTTTCATAAACACACCTAAGTCTGCTCTCAGTAGGCTGAGAGAGGAGGGCCTAATGACTGATTCCAGGATATCGAGTGCTTCTAATAACAGTTTTCAATAATTATGAGGAGAAATTTTCCAGAAATATTTAAAATAGAAAATCTGTTATAAACTGTATCATCTGCAGCACAAGTTTGAGGGGGCCTTGTCAACTTAAGGTAGAAATGGGAAGGAACATAATATAAACCCACAAGTCAAGAAAGCAGAAATTCAGCTTCACATCCAGTTTCCTTGCATAGTCTCTTTTTGATATTTGCAGTAAAGGCATGAAGGAATAGAACGGCTGGTCTTTCAAATCCAGTTGTCTTGAAGGAATTTCCTCACCTTTTCCTTCACCAAGACTAGCTCTACCTGCTCTTTGCGTTTAAGGCCCAGTGCCCCATCAACAAGGGTTAGGACTTAACCATATGGCAGGACATAGACTACATGCCAAATTTGTATGGAAAAGGGCATATCTAATCTCTTTTCTGTACTTTTCTTTTTTGAGGCTTATCCTTTCATTTCCTTGATTTTTTTCCCCCTCTAATAACAAGATACTCGCAGCTTTCTAACTCCGTAGTCTCCTGTTTCTTACTTGAAAGAATAACATTTCTCATGAACCTGATACTTCACCTCTGCATTTTCCTTTTGGCCTTCACTAAGTCTTACATTAATCAAATAGGATAGAATACACACACACTTACACACACTTTTTTTTTTTTTAATTAATAAGTCTCTAGTTGATTCCAATGAAGACTTTTTTCCCTTCTTTTTATCCTCAACCACACTATTATGGGACAGAAGGAATGGTCGTCCATGAACTGATTTAGGCGTAATTAGGCAAAGTAAGAAATCAGTTTCATGGAAGCCGAAACTAAGCTGGGATAGAAACTTCAAACCAGAAGCAGCAATAGTGGTATAAAGACAGGCTCAGGAGCTACTGGACCAATGTTTTTGTTTTTGCTTTTTTAATGATTCTAGTCTGAAGCTGGCTATTAGGCGGCATGCTGATTCTAACCATGGGCTGAGTTTGCTCAGATGCTGTGCACCAGACAGAAGCTTGAATACTTTTGTTGTATGCTTGTTCCGGCCATTGCTTGTGTGAGCATTTTCGTGCCTTGTAACAGGAAATACACTTCTAAATTGTAAAAATGCATCACTTTAAAATTTTCATTTTACATGCATCACTAAAGCCTTTTTAAAGTGAGCCTAGCCACGAAAGGCATCCAGCTGACTTTTTGATTCCAAGATTGTTGTTTGATTGGATTGATTTTTTTTTTCCCATTAAATTTTTCACAGAAAAATAAATCATATGGAGAGTCAGGGAATAAAAAGTCAAAGAAAACATATAAAAGCTTTTTTAAAAAATGCATTGCTTCTGAACTTTTTTCTGCCCCTGCTCCCTGGCCCTATTTGGTTTGTTATTGCTGCCCTCTCTTCTTTCTGTATCTGTGCCTTTTTTCACAGTAGTCCTTGGCTCTGCACGGAATAAATGATACCCTCAAATCTAATTGGATGTGCTTTCGCCTTTGCATGTAAGTACGGCAGTAAGAAACCTTTGAGACCTTTTTGACTTTTTAAAATTAGGGAAACAAATGGGATAGGTGGATTTTTTTTTTTCCCTGGAGGGGGGGTAGGGAGGTATTGGTTTGAGTATCCTTTGTTTTTTTAAAAAACACACAAAAACCCTAAATATATTTAAAATGGCTCACATTTATATCTTTTTCCCAAGAAACACAGAGATTTGACTTTTCCTTAATATCAGTGTGCAAGTCAGAAATTACTAACCCCAGCCTGTGTTCTACACAGCATTGTGGGTTCATTGGATATTACAGAGGGTCCTTGGTTTTTTTTTTTTTTTTTGGTTTTTAGTGTTTCATTTTTTTTCTAGGTTTTTTGGTTTGGTGTTTTTTGTTTTTTGTTTTTTGACTGCACCACGCGGCTTGTGGGCTATTAGTTCCCTAACCAGGGATTGAACCCGTGCCCTCGGCAGTGAGAGCGCGAAGTCCTAACCACTGGATTGCCGGGGAATTCCCAGAGGGTCCTTGGTTCTGACTGTGTAAGTGAAGTTAGAATGAGAAACTACTACCTTCCACTAGAGAAAAAGCAAGAGGAACATTTTTTTTTTTTTTATGCTAGGCTCCCTTTATGATCGCTTAATTTTTGGTGATCTTGGTTTAATGGTCTTTCCCTTGTGCTAACTACTGGCAGGGAATCACCTTTTTTTTTTTTTTTTTTGGCCAGCTCTTGCTGGCCTCTCCCCACATCTTTTGTTCAACCATAATGACCATCTTTTTGCTTCTTCTGGACTTTAGATACCCATAACAGTTGTAAGTGCGGTAGGATGTGATGGAAAAGCACTTAGGAGAATTTACTGGCAGTTTAGAGACTATGTTTTCCCAACTTAGGCTCTTTATTAATTGGTCAAGGTTTTGTCCAGAAAGGGCACCTCAACCAGAGGAACATTTAACAAAATGCTGGGCACAGGTTACTCACCTTCCTTCTCTGCTTTGTGATCTCACCAGCAATAACACTTCACATCTTGTGCACCTCAAAGACTCGGTTTCCTCACTTTCTTGACACATCCATAAGTGTTTCATATACAAACTGTTGAATCGGATCTTTCAGCTGTTACCAACCCATGTCATACTGTCTCTGTGTGGTCCTACCAAAACTGTCCATTCAGATCCCTTTGCTTTCCCATTTGCAAGTGTCTGAAGTTGTCAAGTCTCAGCTTCCAGAAGTCTCGGTTCCATTGACAGGATACATATGTGATGACTCTTTAGGGGAAATGATGACGAACAAAGTCTAGATTATATGTAGGTATGAAGGGAATTTTTAAAATAAGTTGAAGATTAAGCTGTGAACAGCATTAGAACTTTGTCTATTTCTTAATTTTAAAATATGCTGATATGCCTTAAACTGTAGTTGTAGATCATTGTCATTTTGCTGTTTGAAAATAACCAATGTGTTTTTAAAACTGTTGTGTAATCTACTTTCAGTGTTAATGCAGAATTGTCATATATGTAAACTGCATGTTAGACACTTGTCTTTTTTAAAAAACTAAAATAATTGTATTGATGTGAAGCATATCATTTTTTCAAGTATGAAAGTAATCACTTAGCAAACTTGCTTGGTAATTTGGTGTCTGTTAAGGTAGGAGAGTGGCGGACAGGTAATCTATGCATATATCACTAGTGCCAAGACATAAAGTGGGGGAAAATATATTTTTACCCAAACATTGTGTGCCCTTTTGTGAGTTCTTTTTAGTCACTGTTTGATATGCAAATGTACACATGCTTATAATGTTGGATAAAAGAAGTGTAGGGATGAAAGAGTCTCGTGTTTTCCTACCTTGTCTGGACTTCAAATGCTACCATCTGGGCAGCACCAGCTCCTCCAAGATGCTTGCCACGTGATGTCCTGTACGTCATATTACTGTCTCTGCCACCCTTTCTCCCCGACTCCCGTCCCCTTCCACCCTGACTAGCGCCCCACCGCCCCAGCCGAGGCGTCACCCCCCAGCTGGGCTTGAGGAAGTCATCCCTTTACTGACACACTGCTGTTCTTTCACAGTTTGTTGTAGAGAAGCTCCGTGTGTTTTTTTTTTTTAAGCCTTTTAAGAATCAAATTTGAATCTGAACCTTTCTTTTTTCTCTTCTGTAGCTTCTTCTTTATGTAACCATCCTGTTGACAAGCCCTACTCTCTCCTAATGGACATAGAGCATTAGAAGAGCAGGAGCTGTCTGTTCACACGTGTTGGGGAAGAGTTACCTCATTTCCACCATCGCCTCCTATTCTTTTAAAGTCTGGGTCAAATATTGCACTGCTGTTTGTATTTGTCAATGTCTGTTTACAAACCACTGCCCATAGTGGTTACTTAAGTGACTTATCACCACCAAAAACAGTAATACCTAATACTACTACTTAAAAGGAAATTGAGTGAAACAGAGAACTTGGGCCCAAACCCAAGGTAGCCCTGTGTTGGGATCCTCTTGCTTAGCTGTCATGTTCTTGAAGCTGCTGACCCAAGAACTCACAGGCTGAAGACAGCATGGACCCTAATCTGAGAGCCCACAGACTTGATCTCTTGTTAACAGCAGACCTCTGTCCCGTGAGTGACATTCTGAACGGCCCTATCAGGACCCTCAACCGTCAATCAGGTCATAAGATCGGGGCAACAATTTTCCTTCCTTTTGTTAGCTTTATGGGTTGTTTTGAAGTTTGGGATTTTTTTTCTAAACATTTGATATTGCATGAACAAAGATGGCTGCATTTTTTTAATTTGGAGTGTTCTATTGATACAATGTTTTTATTTTTCAGCTGACCGTCTGCCTCTTGAGAGAGAGAAGTGGGCATCCTTCCTTTAAATTCAGGAACCATTGTTGTTTTATTTGACTCTTTTTCTGTTACCTGCACCCCTTATTTAAGTTTTTGGGGTTTGGGATTCTGTTTTGGAAAAAAAAATTTTTTTCCTACTTAGCCAGTTCTGTTTTATGTATTGGTTATTCAAACTTAGTTTTGGTATCAAAATTATGCCAATTTTAAGCTCAAGGGGAAATTTAAATGAAGTTTAAGTCACAGAATTCTGTTTAAGATGCTCTCCTCATCTCAGATACAACAACAACAACAAAATCCCTGTGCTGTCACTGGGATTTTGACCTACAAGTCTTAATCATGTTTAAAATGTGCCAGTGTTAGGTAGATGACTTTTCTGCCTCTAGGACTCAATTTATATTTAAAGGTACCTTAAAATAACCTTCTGGCCCATCCCTGCCTTTTTATTTATTGCGAAGCTCTTCTTTACCTTGTGTCCAGAGTTTTTGTGTCCTGGACCATGGAAACAAACCCCCGACAAGTACATATCCTGTCCCAGACAACAACAACATTAACTTAACGTTGGTTCTGATCAGGTGGCTTACTCCACTGTGTCTGAAAAAAAAAAAAAAATCTGCTGGAAATCACTTTAAATACACCCACATGCAAACACACACACTTCTGCCAGTTGAGTCTGTGAGTTCTAATGCTGACTCGTTTGTGACAGGCTATTTTATTAGCAGCCACCTCTTAGGTGCAGTTTTTGTAGTCAAGGTACAATTTTCTAATTCATTTCTATTTTAAGGCATGAACACGCATTTTAAGTTACCTTTTCATTTCACTACTTGTCAATAGTCTGCTTATTTCCATCATTTTTTAGCCCCATAGTAGGTGGATATTGGTGGCGTGAATTGCATTTGGTAAAGATCTTAGGAGTGTTCCCTTGTATTTAAGAATGGTAACATATGCTTCTGTTGAAAGGTGAAATGATGAAGCAACAGTCCCTGCTTCTTGAATCATTTGATTCTTGGGAAGAGGTTATTTAGACCAATTGGAGGAGCTTGCTGGCAAGGGGCCTTCTTTACTTAGAAAGACACTATTATTAAATGCAATAAAATCAGGTTCATCTGAGCCATTAAATGATTAAAATATAAGAGTCAAGAGCCATCCCCTCCATACTACAGTGTAATCTGTAAGGATAGAAATCTGCTAATGATGTGACCGCTGGTTTGGGGGTAGATGGTGGGTATCAACTCCTTAACTGATGCTACAGCATGACATACTGTCAGTTTTGTAAGTTAAACACAAACGTCCTATTGTGTGAAACCACTGTGATTACTAAGTACAACAATTGGATTTATTTTTTAACTCCTTTTAATATTTTAATATCAACTTTACCCTATCACTCATATTTTAAAAGTAAATTCTGCATCAGATTGTAAAGACATTTTTTGGGCAATATTTAAAAAGCAAATTAGGCAGTATTTTTTTGTTTAAGTAGAGAAATGTGTAATCTATTTCTGCTATTCCCCTTTTAGTCTTCAGGCTGGAGGAAGTGTAATGGTAATCATCTTAATGGGAGGGGCGAGGGAACTGGCTATTACATGCAGGTTGGCCTCTGTTCAGTTATCTAGGGAAAGTGGATAACAGACACCTATCCTCCATTGATTTGGCATTTTACTTAAGGTGGTTCCTTTTCTCAAGTGTTGATAAAACTGGTAGGTTCTCAGGTTCTCTTGGCTGACCAACTAAGAGATACGAATGATAAAAACTACTCGCTTCTGCTTTGATGTCACTTCATCCCTCACCCACTGAGGGACTAGAAAAGAATAAGCTGCACAGAATTTATTGCACTAACAGTGTAGGTAAGGGGTTTGTTGTTCTTTGACTTTTTCTTTGAAAATCTGATAATTTCTCAGTGATCTAAAAGTCATTAAACTAACTTGTATCCATAAAAAAAAAAAAAAAAACAAAAAAAACTACTCGCTTATCCCAAGCTAGATTGTTGAAAAGCAGGGAGAACTGAGCCATCTGAACCTATTTCTATTGGTGATAGGCTTTTTATTTTTCATACAGTCTTTAAAAAAAAAAACAAACCTTACTTGACTTCAGATACAGACTCGGCCTTATTGCTGAAAAGTGTAGTCTAGATGGTCTACTTGAGATAGGCACAGCACATGTATAAAGGAGAGACCTGATCTGAATTAGTATGTGCTGAGCTGGGTCAGATAAAATTAGGTCATCTTCCCAATAGGCTTGACCATACTTTTCCCCATCAACTGTACCTAAACGTCCTTCTTAGTTATTTCGGTTATTTTTCTGCCTATCATTGTCCCAGCTTATGGTTAAAAGTTCTGGACATCTGAAAAACTAAGTACATAATTTTCACTGTATTTAAAAGACATTTCTATGCAAAACCTTTTGCTTTGCAGATGACTGTCATCTTTCCACCCTGGAGACTGACAGTGTTGGCAATGTGGCTCATTTTGAAGATCCTTGTACTTGAATCCTTAAGACCATGGTATTTAGTCCTTGAGACTGATACCATCTGGCTTTCAGATCAGTCTCTAGCAAACAACTGGCACCCTCAGGGCTGGTGTAGAGGTTGAATGTGTTAATCTAAAAAGGCTAATTGCGAGCCTCGGTATCTGCTCACCTCGCTTTCCAACCTTCCTATTCTGACAGGTAGCTGTTTACAAATGAGATCTTTTGGTTGTTAGTGGAACATCATGGGAGGTACAGATGAAGACTTCACATCTGCCTCAAATCAGTTATTTGCATGCTGTGAGTTGAATGGCATTTCAGTCCATTATGGAAACTTCCTTTCAAAATCATGGCACCTAGATCTGAGGAGGCAGAGGCTATGATTACAAGGTTGGTCCCTGTCAAAAAAAAAAAAACTTGTGTATGGGGGGGAGGGTGCAGAGTAACATTCCACGAAGAACTCTGCTTAACCATGCCTTCTCTGCACAGTGCGTTGAGAATGCTGAAGAGTTGCAGTTCTAGCTCTCCTTGCCCTTTATTTATATCCATCCATCTTTCCCACCCCCACCCCAAATACTTTTATTCTATATGCTGCACCAGGCCTACATTAGGTACTGTGGATGTACCCACGCACTATGAATTGCATGTCTCTCTGCATACCTCAAACACGGCAAATTCTGGGGGTGAACAGAAAAGGTAAGCCCTTTCTATGCTAAATTGTGAGAGAGAGTATTCTGAAAAGCAAAACCCACCCACACCCCCAATTGCTTTTCAGTGGTTTCTTTCTTAAGGTTGCCCTTCTTTCTGGAGTGTCCTCTTGCTAACAAAATAAGCTGCTTCTGAGAATGAGAAACCAGTTCAATGGGCCTATGCTTTTCTACACTGCCCTACTGTTGTGTAACACAGTAAGGTCAACAGTTTTGGCATCTGATCTGCTATGAAGGTTGTACTTCAAGAGTCAAGAGAAATGGAGAGGTTCAGCCTCCTGGAAACTTCAACACTAGAGTTTTGTGCTCTCTTCAGATTTCTCTATCTGATAAGACGTTCTTGGTTACCTCTCATGACACCTTTTCAATAATCAAGAGATGGCACAGGGAGAGTTATGTCTGTGTGCTACACATTGGTCTTACATCATACAAACCACTGCAGATGGTCCCTGACTTAAGATGGTTTGACTTACAATTTTTTGATTTTATGATGGTGTGAAAGTGATATACATTGAGTAGAAACCGTATTTCTGAATTTGGATCTTTTCCTGGGCTAGCAATATGCAGTTTGGATGCTCATTTTGCTGGGCAGTGGCAGCGAGCTGCAGCTCCCAGTCAGCCAATGCAATCACAAGGGTAAACAACTGATACACTTAGAACCATTGTTTTTCAATTCAGTATTCAATAAATTCCATAGAATATTCAATACTTTATTATAGAACAGACTTTGTGTTAAATGATTTTGCCCAACTGTAGGTTACTCTAAGTGTTCTGAGCACATTTGAGGTAGACTAGGCTAAGCTATGATGTTCAGTAGGTTAGATGCATTAAATGCATTTTCGACTTAAGGATATTTTCAACTTACGATGAGTTTATCGGGATGTAACCGCACTGTAAATAAAGGAAGGTCTGTAAACTCATCAGTATGGTGAGGGAAAGCTTTCATTTTAATTCCTTAATGCAAGCTGTGCTACAAAGCCTGTACTTCATCTTTTTTGTCCTAATGATTGGTCAAATCCAGCTCAAAATGAAAGCAGCAACCTTTTGGGAGTGGGCTATTTTCAAATATTCTCAATCGTATTTCGAAGTTATCTTGCAGGACCAAAATATGAACAAGTATTAGGATTTTTAATTTGTAAAACTTTTTTTTTTTTTTGGTACGAGACATACTTAGCCACCATCTGTCCCAAACCACGGCAGATATTGCTAATTTCCCTCAGTCCCACATGCACAGGCCTCCTATGGCTTAAGTGATGTGAACTTGTAACTGCAAATGATGCTGATGCATTGCTTAGCAACAAGTGAGTGCTCAACTGCTCATTCCCACACAGTAAGCCCAGTTTCTCCCTGAAACTTAAAAAGATGTTCTATTTTTCTAAAAGCACCATCTAGTGGCCAAAGCTCAAAACATTATAAATGAGCATAGGAGACATTCTCCTGTTAACACAGTTTAAAGACTAGTTTCAACAATTTTGGAGGCTTCAGAAATAACAATTACGTGTTAGACAAAACATCGTATCTCAAAGCTTTATCCTTTATATTTGATAAGTCAGAAATTGAACCCTGTTAAAAATTCTTGGCTATGTGGACAATTCTCTAATCTTCAACCTGCTATGTCCCAGGATGGTTGTGAGGACATCTGGCACAGTATCTTCCCTTTCCAGTTGAAAATGTACAAACTACCTTAAGGATGAAGATAACAAGGCTCCCCATTATGCTTGCTGAGCATCAGTGGCTTTAATCACATTGTGCTGTTTTGGGCGGTAATGCTCAAGGACAACTTACTTTCTTGTTTCAGGAACTCCAAAGGAGTGAATTAGAAATCCTGAAAATCCAGGTATGTAAAGAGAATAGAGAGGACATAAATACGTGTTGGTTCTAACAACATAGGAGAAAAGAAATAATACTTCTTCGGGGGCAGACGCCAATGTCTTAACTCCCTCAATAGCAGGAATGTATGCTCAGATTCTCATCAGCGTGGCCAAGTGAGGAGCTATGCTATAGCTTCTTTCAGAGCCAAAGGCATGGCGTCAGGAACATTTCCGACAAATCAGTTGTATCAGTCTTTTTAACTGGCATTTGAGAGCACTCTCCTTTCCCAGCCCACCCCTCCACACTAATGTAAGACATCATCTGCAGAAAATTCAGTTCTCCACAGATAACCAACTTCAACCCTGAAAGACAAGTAATTATTCGGCTACTCCTAGTAAGAGCTTCAAGAGCTAGAGCATGCACTTTCACTTCTGTTGAATGGAGGATTAGAGAATAACTGATTTCTCCCATCATGTTTATTCCCTTGCCTTTGCAGAGCCTTTGTGGAATAACAGGTTTTCTCACCACCAGGAGGCACCAGGCAATTGTGATCCACAAAGCTCAAGTTTCCAAATCTTGGAAGAGAGTAATTGTGCTGTGATGCCAAGATTTAAGACAGGTATCTTGGGACAGGCTAATGAGAATAGTTTCCGGTAAAACAGGATCTAATTTAACAGTAGGAACATTCTTAATGAAAAGTTCCACACTGTTCAAGAATGTTTTGCTTTTTTCTGTCTCAGTCCGTGAGTTCAGGCCCCAGAGAGCCGAAGTTCTCCAAGAGCTCATGGTCGCTCAGGTCTCTGGGACAGTGGCAGGGAGGTGTAACTGAAAGGGTGCTCAGGAGGGGCTGGTCTCCAAAGTACTATCATTTAACTGATCTATGGGTTAAATAAGCTTTGAGGCATGAGACCTAGCAGCAGCCCAACCATTCCAATTCAGTTTCCCATGAAAACAATACTTTTTTCCAAACTGATTTACCATCAGTTTTTGATTAGAAAGCCTCAAGATCAAGAAATTAAAATATTATTTCTAACTTCTGTACAATCTGTAGCAACTGGACCACAAATGAAATATTCTGATTCTAGACTCAACTTTATCCCTAGCTTTCTACGTAACAAAAATGTTCCTCATTTGTTAAGTGGAAGTGGGCAGGGGGTTAAGTAGCATTTATTTTAATGATGAAAATTTGTAGTTGTGGACTTCCTGGAGCTCCCACAATTCAGGAGAATTAAGAAACAGAACCAGATGAAGATTAGGATAAGTGGGATTTTTTTATGTGTATCTGCAAAGCCAGCCTCATGCTGTCTTCACCCCCAAAATAGTTCATTCTTCTATATTCCTTCTCACTCCCTGTACTTCCTTACATGTAAGTTTCCCCCTTGACTGGACTATAGCGGGTAGCCAACCCTACCATAAAAGAAAGAATTTAAATGTTGACCGGAGAATACTCTGGCTCTGCTAAACCAGAACAAAATCAGTGGCTTAAAAATGACAGGTTGAAAAAAAAAAAAAAAAAATGACAGGTTGTCTAGATACGGGTCTGTGTCTGCCCTCACGGTTCCTTAAGCTAAGAATTTACTGTTTGGAAGGTCACAGTCCACCATGTCAAAACCTAAACTCAGTCACGTTTAAATCCCCCCTTTCTTCATGTTTTATTTTCTGCAAGCATATTAGGATTTTTATCATCTTCCGTAGTTGAAATAGCAGTGCCTAACTAATCAAGAACTTGCACTTCTTCACAAGCAGGAAAAAAAGAGATAAAAAGGTTAAGGACAACTTTTATTGCTACCAGAGGCTTTTATCATCAGTACATGGTTCTGACTGCAGTACCTTCTTCAGGCTGCACAGGGAGCTCAGGACCCAGAAGTCATGAAGAGAAATACAGGTAGGCTGGGGAGGCAAGGGGATTAACTTTTATCAAGAAAATCCTAATAGCTTAACATAAAACTAGGGTACTGAATTCAGTTATTACATGTTACAGACCCAAATCATAGAGCTGCCCCAACATCTAGACAGTCTCTCCTACTGATTATAAACGAGTGAACTGAACAGTTTTTTTAAAATCTAATTTTAGTTGTTACATGTTTCTTTGGTGAGCACCTGGATATATTAACTTTATCACAAATTCTATTTTACAAATGTCAAAAATGCTTCCAACAAATCTTAAGAGTGTCCTAATCACATGCCACTTTTAAGCTTCAATTTAAGATAAAAATGAAAATATTAATTTTGTTTCCAAACTCTAGAAATTGAAAGGAGACAAACAAAAATCAACATGGTAATGGGAGTTCTTTTTCTGTTACCAACTCTGATTCATAGGCAATTCTGAAGTACCTTTTTCAGATTAAGTTGAATTTGAATTATTGATTAAACATGGCTGTCACTGAAATAATTTGTTCACTAAATTGCTAAAAATAAATTTTCAGGGTTTCCTCATCAGTGGAAGTCAGGCTATAGATCAACATGCATAAAATTCATTTAGTATTCAAAGAAGCAGCAAGCAAAAGCAAGAGGAAAATTAAATCAGGATTCTGGGACAAGGTTTGCTAGCTACGAATTTTGGAACTTTAAAAAAAAAACACTGAACGTGAATTTCTGACACAGGGTAATTAATCTACATTACATTTTAGCAGAGAAAAGGGTGGAAATGACAAACACTACAAAGAAATTTTTTACTTAAAAATTTTTTGATCTTGAATTTTACACTGTTTTTGGTCTTTAAGTGCTTAAATAATGTTGAATTATAATTAGCCATACAAGTCAACAGGGTTTTTTTTCTGGCTTATTTCGAATCAGCCTGATAAGGTATATACCTTTATACAGCCTATCCTGTTTTCCATGTTCCCATTCCCACAGTAGTCTACCTTAGTTTGCACTTGAAGGTAACACCTGGAGCTACATGACAGAAACAGGCTGCAAAGGTGGACAAGGGGAAGTATGTCCCTCTTGCCTTGATAAATCAGTGCCACACACAGAACCCACATTTTCTGAAGCATTATCTTCATTATAGAGCCGTTTGATCCCATCATAGAAGTCGTCCACTTCCATTTCCTCTACTTTGCGTTTAGCAGAGGTATGCTTGCACCCATTGGCAGCTGGGAGATGATGGCAGAAGGCTGCTGTACCTCTGACTGGCACTTCTGGTTTGCTGTTGTCCTTGGAGAAATCTGGGCCTGGGGCAGAGGAGGGTTGTACTCTGAACACTCCTTGGTCACAGGTCACCAGGGTGTGCTTGAGGGGACGGTAGACATAAACGGGATTTAGAGGCAGGGAAGACTGCAGAGTAGAAAGGTGGCGTGCCACAAGCTCCCGGCAGTGGATCAGCGGGGAGCTCTCCATCTGCGCCGGGGGAAAGAAAACACAAAGTTGATCATTAACATAGGCTGCTCTGTCTGTCACCTTTGCTGGCCACTTTTTCTCCCCGTGCCCTCTGCCCCCCAAGATTTCTCTCCCCACATCTTTTACCTCAAACTCATCTACTCCTCCAGCCTATCATTTTTAGAAATTGTGTCCAAATCTGCATTTGTATTATAAACTTCTTTGGAACTTGAATTCTTTATTTGCACTTGTATGCTGTACATCTTCATGAAAGCTGAAATTACTCTCTTTTGTTCACTGCTATATATTCCAACATATGCTTTTGTTCAGGCTATCTCCCCTGTCTAGAAGGCCTTTTACCCTACCCTCTTTGCCTCTTCCAACCTCCTTAGTGAAGACCAAGGTACAGATAAACATAAAATCCATTAAGCATTTAAAGAAGCAGACAGAGGCAAGAAAAAATTTAAATAAGGGATGGGGAAAGGCTGGCTAAGAATTTTGAACAACTTAAGTATTTTGTTTTTAAAACAGTAAATGGGAACCTTTGACAAGTTATATTTTTGTAGAAAACAGCAGAATTGACAACAATAAGAAAAAACGTTCTTGCTAGTGTTTTTAATTTGGGAGTTTCACTAATTCCTTCTTATCCTTCAGGATAATTCAGGTATCAGTCCTTTCTGAAGCCACCCTTGACTCCCCTTAACCCCCCAACAAACCCAAATTTCAGGGTCATCTGTTTTTGTATCAACCTGTCATCATACTTACCACACTGTATTAGAATAATCTATTTAACCATTTATGCTTTTCTACTATAGACTACAAGATCCCAAGAGGTAGGCACTGTATCATGTTCATTTTTATTCCCTAAGTTTCTAGCACCAATGACTGTACCTGGAAGGCCTTCAAAATCTTACTTGTGATAGAGTCTAATTAGTTGCTCTTTGCCTTACTTTCCCTGCAATTATAGCTCTAGTCAGAATTCCTCTAGCAACATATATTTCTCCCTATTCAAATTTCTTTAGCGGCACCCCAAGTGCCTGCCGGAAATAATCTAACCTCTTTAGCTTGGTATTAAGAAGGCTCTCCACAATCTGACCCACCCCTCTTTTCCAGCCTTATTTCCTCCTACCATATCCCAATTTGTGCTCTACATTCCTGCCAAATAGGCCTGCTCTCTACTCTGCACAAATCTTGCCCTTTCTTACTTTATACCCTTGCTCATCCTGTTTCTATATGTTGAAACTGTATTACGTATTCCTTCCAGGTCTGGCTAACTGATGCCACCTCCAGGAAGCCTATCTTGACTATTTAACTATCGGGGATCACTATAATCAATTCTTATTCATACCTATAAAACCTGTAGCACACAGCATGACTTTGCAATACCACAGAGAAAATAAAGGAAAATAACATGCTCTGCAAGAACATATTTGGTGACAAAATTATTTTTATCTCTAAATATACTCATTAGTTGTTACCCAGGAAAGGATCAGTGGAAAGGAAGATGAAAGGCTGGTGTTAGTCACCACGTAGTACAAAAGTAAAAATGTCTTAAGTTGTCAGAAACTATACCCGAAAATGACCATTTTTAATATCTACTATTTTGTTCACTAATCTTTTTCCCCTAGTTTGAAAGGCACTAGATAACACCCTAACAGGTAAGATATTATTAACTAGTATTAGAATTTCTTTTCCTCTCTTAAAAGAAAAGAATTATACAGTAACTTTCAAGCTTACAACTGTAGGCTAGAGCTTATCATGTCCCAGGGATGTGGAACAAGCTAAGCCATGCTAAAAACAATGGAACAAAGCACACAGGATAGGGATGGGGCTTCAAAGTTCTTTAAGGCAACTGGTACTCTAGGCCAGGTACCATGCTTCTTCAGAAAGCCTACAAAAGAGAGGTAACAGAAAAAAAGACAGGAATTGGGAAGTGAAAAGAAGGCTACAGGGTAAAAATTATTATAAGTACCTAGGTTTAATGAACTGTTCTTTAACAAACGAATGACACTTAATGGCCTAGAAAAGTAAAAATATCACAAATATTCTAATGCCTTGGTCACTGGGCATAGTATCACAGAAGAATCCTGAAAAAAAGACATGTATTTCAAGTAAAAGGAAGACTACTTATGTCACTATAAACTTCCTCTGTGAAAACAGTAAGTAAATAGGGAGTTCTATTTATAGGTGAGGACTGGCAGAAAATGGGGCTAGAAAGACAATGAAGATTATGCAAACCAATACCATCTAATGAACTCTACTTCCACCCAAGTTAAGTCCTTTGTCTAAAATAATGCATCAAAATAAATTTCTTCTAATCTACTACAACCTAAATTGTTCTAAGAAAAAAAATAATATGGCCCTCATTGAGATACAGTGGAGGAAACAAAATAAGCACATATACTGGAGTTACTGCAACTTTAGACACAAGTCCTCTAATGAAATTGTTATAAAAAGATTTAAAATGAACTTGTTCTGATTGCAGAGTGTCAAGAGAACATTTAACTATCTCCCCCAATTCAAATATGGTAACCATTTTAAAGCATCCCCTGCAACAACAAACAGAACTATAATATAGCTCACCAAGGAGGTAGGGTAAATAGCATTGAAAGTTTACAGAGGGGACATCCCAATAGGTTACTGATGGGAAGAGGGGATCAGAACAGCATGATGTAATTGGTTCAGATGGACCCATAAGGTTCAATGGACAGCATAAAGCACTGAAAATACCATGCAGTGCAGTAAGCAGTCTGACTTTAAGCACCTTTAAGAAGAACTAGAAGACCCTGGTGGGGAAGGTCTGCTTCCTTAACTCCATACTCTAATTTTAAACTACACCACAGCAGAAACATCTACTTTGACTAGTGCCTGACTAGGGACTAGGAAGACCACCACACTAATCTGGGTAGATTTAACATCCTGAGTTCATCAAGGTGGACCACATCAGTCAGAAAGAGGAGAACATGAGTATAGCCACAGAAGCAGAGCAATGAGAGAAGGGGTAAGAGGAAAGAGAGGCTTAGCTATCCCAGAATGATGATCAACAACAGGTAGCAAAAGAGATAAGAGGGGTGGTGATGGGGGCGGTGGAGTGGGGAGTGAGGGGACTAGGAGGGACAAGAGGAAGCTGGCCTTTCAAACCAGGGAACACTCACTGTACTTTGTCTAAAGTCCAGAGGGAACATAGGCAGGGTTGGTGATAGTGGGCCCCCTCACAGCATGAGATGTCTATGATGGACCATTAAGCAGTCCTCTCAAACCAGGACCCTGGGAAACATGTCAGAAGTAATTCCAGCATGATCTTACCATCTGATGCAAGAACTTCCTAAACTAGAACCAGAAATCCAGGAGAAACATCTGATATTACTATGGCCTTGTCATGGGTCTAATTACAAAGATACTAGACTTGGTGTTCCTACATGAACACAGGTGAACTTAGCAAAGACAACTGAGTCTTAAAGAATAAGGAGCCACTCAGATTTGGGCCACGAGGGTTTCAGAGAATTGCTAAAACCAAGTCTCAAAATCTCTGAAGTTCTGTGATCTTACTTGTTTTAAACTGTCTTCCTCATTATAACTTGACTACTACATGAAGCAGAGACTTTTTAGAATCACTGTATCCCCAATGCCTTGATCATAGATTTCTCAATAAATGTCTGTGGACTATAACTATATACATATACAAGAGAAAGGAACAGTGGTTTTCAAACTATGTCCAAATAGCTTATGAAAGGGAAGAGGCCATGTTGAATAGGACTGCATCTGATAGGCCTGTGCCCCAAACACACATTGCAAAGTAATACTTTACTACTTAGGATTTTGGGATTGTGTGTGTACAAGATTTTGTTGGGGGTGAGGGAAGGGTTCCAGTTCTAAAGGAAACTCTTAAAACCACTGGACTAGAATCTTCAAGGTTTCTGTGGTATGGAAAAAGCACTGGGGTTTTTTTTTTAGTTTTCTTTGCTACTAAGTTCTGTGTGTCTCTGAGAAAGTCCCAAGTTCCCTGGGCTGCAGCTATAAAATAAAGGAGTTGAATGATATGATTTCTAAGACGGTTCCTTCAAATTCCAAGCTTATAATAATAATACTTGGGGAAAACAGTTTCAGTGAACACTTTCTTCTAGCACCAGAAGACTTAATAAAAGAGAATAAGCAGATTCTCTAGTGTTCTTCAGTAGAGAACAAGCCCTCAAAGCTACAGAATATACATGCTATTTACATTCTTACTATTTATGCTTCGAAGCCTGTCCTTTCTCTGTGACAGTAACTCTTCATATAGCACATTTTCTCTGTACTAGATTGGAAATAGGCACAGAGACCAAGTCATGGAGGCATTTAGAAATATGTCCTTTGTTCCAATAAAAAGATGAAAAATGTAGGAGGTAGGAGGTTCTCTTAATGTCCCTTCCCCTCCTTCCGCAGTCTAATGTAAAAGATTAATACTCAGCTTCATTTTCCAACACTCTAGGTAGGCAAAGTAAATGTTCTGTGCTACACTATTCACTTATGTGGTAGTTTATGTTAGTTTCTAAAAATTCTCACTAAATAGTAACTATCTCCTTGGGTTTATTTTCATTATAGCATTTATTTCAATGCAAAGAAGCACTTCTCAATTATTTTAATCTAACACATGCAATTAAAAGAACGTAAAGGAGAAATAGCCTTTGTTACACTAACATCATGTTTCCCAGGGATACAGGACAAGCTGAGCCATGCTAAGAACAGTGGAACAAGACACATACAAGAGGAACGGAGCTCTAGTTGATATATTGCTCTGATCATCATCATCATTCTTTTTATGAAAAGACTCTCAGCCCTTCTCTGCTCACAAACTAGGGCATGATATTCTCAGCTGAGAGGTTGCACTGAAGTATACCTTACATGTCTGGGTCTGCTAACTTTTATATCTCATACCTATAAAATCGTCAATTATAACTATCTCACCAAACACCAAATTCAAGTATTCTCTCTTTTCTTTTATAGAATTATAAGTTTTATTAGCTCAATAACTGCAGCTCTTTGCTATAGTTCTTTTTATATTACAAAATGTTTTTAAGCTCAGAATTTAACAGACTCTGCTCTAAATAACATTCAATGAAACAAATCAGAATAACTACTGCCAAATGAGAATAAATAGGGACATATATATTTAAAGGGAAAGTAGGTTCATAAGTCTTTTATGGACTCAGTTGGCCGAGGAGTATGGTTTGCAGCAGATCTAAACTTGTAGGTTCTATTTGGTGACATGAATAGAAGCAATAAGGCTTCTCCCCAAGTTGCTGCTAACACACAGCACCATTACTAATTTTTCATTTGAATGAGAATTTTCTCCCCTAAACTTTTACTTTTTATATAGACGGTTGATAAAAATTTAACTGACCGCTAACATTTTATATCAATTTGAAGATACAAGTTATTAACCAATCTTAAGCAAGAGTGAGAACTACCAGGACTTCAGAAAGTCCTGGAACTTCAGGAATATAGTTTCTATTTGCCAAATACTTCCCTCTCTAGCCAACAATAAATTATCTGCTTGTCTAAAAAAGTAACTTCTTGCAATTTATGTTTTTGACTTTTATAAAATGAGTAAGTCAGAAGTACTATAATGAAACCTACAAATATAGCTAGGAACGTTCTTCATACAAAACTAATCGAGAATATATTATCAAGAATCTTACTAACTTTTAAAGTAATCTAAAAGGGATGAAAAGAATCAAGAAAATACTATCTAAGCTTTAAAAGAGGAAAAAAAGACATCTAACACATAAATTTAAAGTGTGTAAAACTATACTCTTCTCTACTCTTAAAAATGAGTTTCCATTACAAGATTAAAATGTCTCTTAGTTTTATAACTATCTGCTAACCCTATGTATCCCAATAGGAGAAAAAATTTAAAATGAACACTATTTAATTAGACTGACACCTACCTGTGCTTTCTGAAGCAGTTCAATTGTAAGAGGAAGCCAATCAGGAATGAGTTTCTCCATTTCCAAACTAACCATGGCCAGGGCAAGCATGGATCCTTTGAATTGCAGAAGTTGGCTGCAGGCCATACAGTGAAGTAATTGCTTGGTAAGGACTGCCAAATGTTGAGATGGGCTCAGTTTGGGCAAACTAAAAAGTAACTGAGGCCTAGTTGACACTGCAATGGCATGGAACTAAAAAAAATAAAAAAATCACAAGAACATCATTCTAGTTTTACTCAAATGTCTAGATAAGCTATATACAGAAACTGATGTAACCTCAGGTATTACTCAATTTCTAAGTTTGCAATTTTAGCTTCAATGATTTGACATATACCCCAATTTCTCATTTTTCCTTGGCTAATTGCAATAATTTTCCTTTTCCTAAAAATCAGAACAACAACAAAAATGAGTGGGCAATCTACTTTTCAAGTTACTGAAATAGGACTACACATTCAAATAAGAAACTAAAAGATTTCAGGTATATTTACAATGTGAAGAAAATCCAATGGTGTGGCTGTGTGAAGATCCCAATTCAACTTATCCAGAATAATTCTCTCCATCCTCAGAATTTCAGACGAAGAACATCCACAGAAACTATCTCTTGCCAACACCTTCAGTACTGGTATTCTCTATCCAAAGCAAAGGGGGATGGGGCAGGAGGACAGGACAGGAAAAAAATAAACTCATTTTTCAGTTTTTGTTTTGGTAAACCGAAAACAATAAAAGGATAATTTCAAAAATGAGACATGACTAATCTTTAAAGGAAAATATTTACCTCGTCTTCCTCAACAGTCTTGGCAGCTAGGAAAAAGCAGCTGATTGCAATACAACTCAGGTATTTTGGGTGGGCCTAAAATGGGGAAGAGAGAAAAAGCAACTTCAGTGATTCTTCAAAAAGTTAAAAGAGTTAAAAGTATGCACACAATTCTATGGAATTCAATTAATCTGATTCCTACCCATTGCTTTCTAAGATCAGAGCTAACTTTTAACTTCATAACCTCAGCCTTATTATACTCTATGGAAATACTAAGACCATTCCATTGTTGGAAGTTCAACCAATGCTAGTTAGCCAAAGTTAACTTCTATCCAGCAGAGATGAGCTTGATTTTAGAAGACATTTATTTATTTAATAACATTCCCCAAATTAAAAATATATTTGTGTATTTTTTAAGCTAGTTTTACTCTCTTTGCCTGTTATATCAGTTAGATTAACATACTAGGTGTTAGGGGAATTAAAGAGAAAGAAGGGAAAATAAAATGAAGGCTATTAATATATTTCACATGCTTTTAAAAATTATGGGATGCTAGCAGATGAAATTTTCTAATTAAATGTTCACCCAAAAAATTATATATTCAAGATCCATGATAAGAATGAAAGGCTCCTAAATATATACAGAACCAATTAGTGGGGAAAAAACCATTCTTGGGTTTGATACCCATAGGAGGGCTTGAATTTGCCTATTTTCCTTATCTATAATAAGTAGGCACACTTTCTACGTCATTGGTAGAATAAGGGTTTGCCAACCCAGCATCAGAATCCAATTTTAAATAATCAGGACAGGGATTTCCCTGGCGGTCCAATGGTTAGGATTTGGTGCTTTCACTGTCATGGCCTGGGTTCAGTCCCTGGTCAGGGTACTAAGATCCCGCAGCCACTCGGTGCAGCCAAATAAATAATCATGATAATTTAGTCCAATTATATTGAATGACACAGAGATAAGTTATATAACCTAAAGAAAACCTGTTTCAACATTTATTTTATACCTAAATATTACATTCCCTTGAAGCCTTGGGGAAGGCTTCTGATGACCAGAGTATGGCCTTGATTAATTATTTAATAAACATGCCAACCAATGACCATTGTGCCTCAGTATAAGTGGCAGACTGTCTAGGAATCTTCCAATTCTCTGCCCGTATGAGAAATAAAAGCTAGTTCAATACTATCAATGTTTTAAAATAATCATTAATATTAATCAGAATATTACTGTTTAGAAAGCACTGCCATAAATATATCTTCTTTTACAGATGAGAAAACAGTCTCAGAGGTTAATGGACACCACACAAGAGATCTAGAAAGTGAAGTCAGATCTTGTTGCTAAGACAGTTTTCCAGGTTCCCTTATTTCTCCATGTACACAACATATCAAAACCATATCCCTGAGGTAATCAGAGTTCATTACAAAGAAAAGAGCCCAACAGTTAACAACTTTGGGTAGGAAATGCAACCCCCAAATCAAGGGCACCAATAATAAATTTAGTACTGAGAAGAATCCCAACAGCAAATATATGGGTGTGTGTTTTTTAAACAAACAGTAGTTCTCAATCCTGGATGTATACCAGAATCATCTATGTAGTTTGTTTTTGTTTATTTAAATACAGATGTCCAGATCTCACCTACTAGAGATTCAGATTCAGTATGTCTGGGATAGGGCTCGAGGTCTATTATTTTTAAAGAATTTCATAGTACCTTCTTCTGCACAGCTGGGATTGAGGTTCCATTCACTGTTGCAGCCCTTTAATGGTCTGCTTTAAGCACCTTTAAACTACGAATACATTTTAGATGAATTGTTTCAATATAGATTAACCATATCTAAGTATCTGATGCTAGTAGCATGATAGGACCCATTAAATAAGCAATATGAAAGAAATGATATTTTACTTGGCAAAATTCTCTAATTGTTCCAGAAACTTCCCCTAAATCTGTTTAAAATGTTTAATAATAAGGCCAGTAAAAATCTTCTCTATGATAGAAGCTACAACAAGTCCATTAAAATTTTTGAGGAATATACAACCCAAGAAACGACATTAACCTCAAACGCATCTTTCTCTGTGAAAGGGAGATTAGCTATAGTAGGGGACTAGGGAGAACGGAGGGGGACTTGATGCTGAGATAAATGTAGGCATCTCAGATAACCCAGACTTCAGGCAATTAGTATCATAATTTAAGTTTCTTTACTCTCAAAAGTAGAAGTTTGAAACACAGAAAGGTAACTTGAGTGGCCATCCAAATTCTTCCACTCCTTAATTCTTTGGCTTCTATTTTTTTATACCTAATAACAAAGAATATGGTACCCTCAGCACTGAACACATCATTCCTGCAGCTACATATTCCTAGGCATACAAATAACAACTGAATTGCTTTTCATGCCTTGCTATTGAATAAATGCTGACTTTCTGCTTTAAATCTGTTGTGGGCCTACTATGACTGATTTCACATAATATAACCAACAATATATTAGAGCAATAGGGACAACATAAAACTTACCTGTAATGCTGCCATTTAACAAAAATACAACGAAGTTATTTTATGACAGTTCAGTTCATCTTGTTATACTCCTCTAGAAAGTATTTATATATTGTTCAGAAAACTACACAAAAGGGATTCAATAAATAAGTAGTGACAGAGAAAAATATGCAATAGGCTTATACTTTTCTAGTCTGATTCACTGTTCACAACTAGTACTCAATGTGTTTAAAAATGACTGAACATTTTGCTAATGCTATATGGTTTGTATTAAAATCAAGAGATCAAAACTTTCATAGGTTAAGTATAAGTTACGAATACTTGTAGCCAAAAGAAAACTACAGAATATAGTTAGAAACATTTCCGAAAACTTAAAGCAATAGCAGAAGACATCGTGTCTTCTTATAAGTATATATATAATCTTTAGGAAGGTTTTCCACTCCTTCCCACTTTGCAGAATGTTTTACTAATAGTCCCTGGTGTAGCATATGAACCCTCAAAAAAGAAGTTGTATGTAAGTGTATTCTAAAATATTTACCTTTACAGTAGCTAAGAACCTGTCCAAAAGACTGCTAGCCAGAGCAAATGTTTCTGGGTAAAGGTTGAATTGGTACTTGAGTTTGGCCAGCCACTGAATCACTTCATCTCTCTGGGATGGAGAAACATTCTATAAGGGAACAATTAAAAAATAAAAATAAAGAGAACAAGTAAAGTTTCAAGTTATCATCAAGCGTATGTTTGTAAT
Source organism: Balaenoptera acutorostrata (assembly GCF_949987535.1). Taxonomy (NCBI): domain Eukaryota; kingdom Metazoa; phylum Chordata; class Mammalia; order Artiodactyla; family Balaenopteridae; genus Balaenoptera; species Balaenoptera acutorostrata. The sequence continues at coordinate 49,412,874 of NC_080068.1, read as the reverse complement.
TCTTATTTATAAAAGGTTAACAAATGCTATAGAATCTGTGTTTATACGTTAAAAAATGTTTTTAAGTTTATTCAAAATCTATCAAACTTGAGATAAATGAAGATAAGACCTTATGTACTAGTTATAGCATTTAATATCAATATCCAATATTCTCTTATTTATTAAATAAAATTTTCATAATGTCATCTCACTATATATCTATACTTTAATTAAATTGAGGTTTTAAAGTTTAGGTAACACTAATATCAACTGATAGTAATTTTGGAAGTAAGTTTTCTTAATTCTTGAGAATAAGAAAATATACTGAATTTCTTTCTAAGGCAGCAAATAGCCATTAAACTATCTTAGGAAACACAAACGGTCTATGATAACAGAATGACAGTCCATTAAAAACAAAACTAAAGTCAAGAGGAATAAATGAAAAATATCAGGAATAAGAGACAAATTACACATTTAAAGATGATGGAAGAATATTGAAGGGGAAATTAACCTGAACCAACCTATCATTACAGAGATCACTACACAAACACTAAACATTATTGGCGTTTTAATCTTCCAACATATTATTTTTAACTGCTGGATATAGGCTTAATTTTTAAAAGGTACACACTTTAAAGCAGTATTTAACGATTTACTCTTCAGTTTTGTAAGCACCATAAAAAAACAAAACAAACCTAGTAATACTTAATCTACTACTAATAAATAAAACAGATCTATGTAAGTACTACTTCTGCCAGGTAAACACAACAAAGTACAGAAATAACTCTGTGATTAGTGGAAAAGACTATTTTCAATAAGTGAGAGTTCCAGACAAGTAAAGGTTTAATCTAAGCACTGCAGGATTTATCATCATAACCATTTTGGATAGAAATCTCTTTAAAAATAACTATAATACTTATCTCATTCCTCAGAAAGTACACAGACCACAGCTTAAACCTTTTTCCTGATCATTCAGGGTCAACTTTATGAAATTAATTCCTATATCACAGAAAGATGCCTCAAGAGCTACTAAAGCATGAAGGGCTGTACATCTTGACAATATATCTCCTCAAACAGGTATTTCAGTTGGAATTTCTTCGCTCCTTCCTCTTGGCTTTCTTTAGTTTTGTAAGGAATAAGCGCCTTGATGATCATTATAATCTCTACTATTGCACTGGCTAGTTTCTCTTATTTTATTCCAACTCCTCATTCTGTCAGTTTTCAGCTTTGACACAACAAAATAAAGTGTTTCTGTGTTGGCCAAACCAACTAATCACACACATAATTTTTATATTTAGCTCTAAACTCAGTTATAACTGGTATTTTAGAAGGTTAACTGCCATACATTCACCCTCTGGTCAATTCCTTTTTGTCAAATAAAGATTGACTCTAGAATACTGCACAGAAATACTGAGAAGAAAATGAGATAAAGATGGTTTACAACCTCTTATATTTACATCTCACCACCAAGCTGGTGTTAAGACTATGAACAATAATCTGAAAACATCTGACAATCAAGACATTTAACTGAGTTCATATTAATGAACATTAAGTGTTGATCATATGATAGGACACGGGAATACAATGAAGAATGAACTCTGGGACTTCCCTGGTGGCACGGTGGTTAAGAATCTGCCTGCCAATGCTGGGGACATGGGTTTGATCCCTGGTCCAGGAAGATCCCACATGCCGCAGAGCAACTAAGCCTGTGCGCCACAACTACTGAGCCTGTGCTCTAGAGCCTGCCTGCCGCGACTACTGAGCAGGTGTGCTACAACTACTGAAGCCTGCGTGCGTAGAGCCCATGTTCCGCAATAAGAGAAGCCACCGCAATAAGAAGCCCACGCACCACAACTAAAGAAAGCCCGTGCACAGCAACGAAGACCCAATGCAGCCAAGGCGGAAAAAAAAAAAGAATGAACTCCCTCTTTAAGCTTTAAAATTTAAAGTCTCACAGTGAGGCAAACAATCAGAAAATGTCAATAAAATATGGTAAGCATTAGAATAGAGGCATGCACAGGGTGCTATCGGACCACAGTGGAAGGGCACCTGGCCCAGTGTGGGAGTAGAGTAAAAGGCTCTTGAAGGAGACAGTAACTGACTTGTATCTTAAGAGTGAGGGGATGGGGGCGATCATATGCGAGGCAAGGAAAAGAACCAAGTATTTTAAACCTGTGAACTTTACTCTGAAGGATAGGACCAACGTCAACCTGGAGGCAATAACCTATTGTTAAGCTCCTCAGATTTGCAAATAAAAATCAAGATGGATGGAAAAGACTGCTAGAAACAGATACTCTGACAACTAGTGAAACGAGTGATACAATTCAATGAATCAAAAAGAAACAATAAGGTAGTTCATGGGACTGAAGTTGTGGGCTTGACAGGTTTGGGGTATATAGAGTAGCAGGGAACTGTATGTCCTGCAGAGACTATTATCCAACTTGACAGATGAAACTGGAGTTACCCTATTAAAGCCAGGAGTTGGATTCTCACTCTCACAAAAGGAGTCTGAAAAAGGCAGCAAAATACTATCTGGATTCTATGGCTTCTCCAGAGCTGGGAGGAAGCAGACACAGCCCTACAGCTAGTCCCTGGGTCAGACAGCTCTTAGCATGGTCATTGGTTTTACAATATTCCATTTTCCACAGAGCCTTGAGGTGCTACTTTAAGAGCTGGACTAGGGGCCCCTAAGGGTCCCTGGAAACCAAGTGAAGCAATCACAAAACTATTAGATGGAGAGAGTTATGTATTCAAGAGAAATTAAATTTCTACCAAGGTGAGCTTTTATCTAAAAATGCCAAAAAAAAAAAAAAAGTAATGTTAAGTAAGCCATCCGAACAATTCAATTACAAGGAAATAAATTCATACAAGGAAAGGCAGATGGTTATACAATCTGATGAAACTGGGGATGCTTTTAGGGAGGTGAAAGAACAATGATCTAGAGTAGCAATGAGGAACAAAAACACCATTAATTCTACCTTCAGGTCAGAGATATAGGAGAAAAAAAAAAAACCCTAAATAACAGATTATATTATGTAATGTGACTATCTGGTGTTTGACATTAAACAAATAACACAAACATATAACTGTAAGCAGTCCCACAGAAGATGGGTATAATGTTCTGTAAGTATGGGTGTAACACAAGGGAACACAGTTAAATAGAGATTTCCATACCATATTTATAACTAAATGATATAACTTATGTAAAACACAGAATGCAAAAGGCACTTAAATATTAGTTTTGTCCTTTCCCTTCTCTAAAAATACCTGGTACTCTGTGATGCCAGAAAAAACAAATTTACAAAATATTACATATAAATAATTCTCTTAAACCAGTTATAATGCAATGTTATGAAAGAGATCATGACAATCTTTGGACTTTAACTTATATTAAAAATTTGAGAATAGAGCCAAGAAAGCATTGTTGCACGGCTAGTATTATCAACACTAGCCAAAACTAACAATAACCAAAAAAACCCCACAGAAGATAATGGTTTGAGAAGACTCACTCTTAAGTGAAGTGATACTGATGCTAAGATAACTTTTTCAAATCAATTCAAACCTGTACTGAACAGTAATATTATCAGAATAGCTTTAAACAATTAAGTTCTGTGCATAAGTAATCCCATCAGGGAGGGAGGGAGGGAGGAAGGAAGGAGGTCTGCCTACCCCAGATAGTATTTCCTGATCAAGGGATGTTTTCTCTTATACGGATTTCTCAAATAGGGTTAAGAGAGTTCAGTAAATTGGTTGAACAACTAATCCCACAGAGAATTTACAATGGTTTGATTCAACCTGGTAAAACACAGGGCTTTATACTCCACATGCTGCTATTCTGATCATTAAAACACAAATCCTCCCCAGCTTTAAACTCTAAAAGGTTCACCATTACCTAAAAGATTAAGTATAACCCCCCAGGCATGGCATACAAATCCCTCTTTGACCTACCTCTCCAGCCTCACTCACCTTTCATCACTTTCTGCCTTAAAATTCATAACAGCAGTACTTGTATTTATGTTCTTCCTTGTTCCTGTAATGCTACTTACATCACTGCTCCTTTGCTCATACTGCCCCCTCTGGTTGGAACACACTCCCTCTCTTTTCCCTGCCTTATTATTTATCCTTTAAGAGATATTTCAATGGTCAGTCCCCACCAGATACTTTTCCCGATAACTCAAGTCAGACTAAGTACCTTCCTGTGCTCCCACAGCATCTCTTGTCACAACTATTAAGTTCAACACTTTTTAAAAAATTACCTTACTGCTTTTGCCTATGACTGAGTAGGTAGCAGCAAACCTACACTCTAGCTGAGAACTAGAAAAGCTATTAACAACAGCAACAGAAAGGCATCAGAACTGCTAGGACAACCGGGCCTTGAGGAGCCAAGATTCTGGAGAGGAGGTAACAATAAGAGATGAGTCACCACTCTGCATAGCTTCCCCTTTCAGGCATCTGCCCATCCTGTGCGTATGGCAAGAGGTGTAAAGTACGAGCAAAGAACCAACAGAGCTTTTGGGAGTCTTACAAGGCAAGAGACAAAATTTGGAGACTTGAGGAGCCAAGAACCTAGTGGGAAGAGGGAGGATCAGAGATCTGAATGTGACACTCAGCTGACTTTCCTCTTAATTCATTTTCTGAATGAAATTCTGAAGTTGGGAAGGACAAGGATCTCAGAGGCTAAGCAGAAAGCCATTGAAAAGCAAGAATGAGTTCAGGAGGAGTTTAGCACCCTTCAGGAATAAGGGGCACTAGTAAACACTCCAAACTCTCAGCTGGAATCCTTGGCTACACTCTAGGAGTTGGGGGCAACCAGAGGTGATGAAGCCATACCCAACAGCAACCCAGCCTCCAACCAGCACAGTCCCTCAGTGGATTAAAGTGATTAACCTCCTCTTCAGTTTGCCCACCAGAGGGAAGACTGAACCATCCTGCAGAAAGATAGCATCTAGAGCCTCTACAATTTTTCATAATGTTCAGCAACCAATCAAAAATAACCAGGCATGACAAGACAAAGAACTAAGTGATCAAAAACCAAGAGGAAAAAAAGGGGCAACAAAAAGATCTCAGTCTTTGAGTTACCAGAAAAGGACTTAATATACAAGTAAATAGAGGATGGAAGACAGATGACAATTTTCAGGAGAGAAATGAAATCTATAAAAAAATCCAAAAGGGAAATTCTAGAAATGAAAAATATAACAACTCAAACTAAGAACCCAATACAGGACCTAACAACAAGCTAGGCAAGGGTGGACAGCTATGCTTTGAGGAAAATTTATAGCTCTAAATGAATATATTAAAAAAGAAGAAAACTGGAAAACCAATTATTTAAGCATCTATCTCAAGATAAAGAACAGCAAATTATATAAAGAAAGTAGACAGAAATAATGAAAAAAAGAGCAAAACTAAAAAAAAAAAAAAAAGACATGTCATAATAGGGAAAATCAACAGAACACTGACAGACCTCTAGAAAGGGTGAGTAAGAAAGAAAAAGCACAAATCAACTAAGAAATGAAAAAGGGAACATCACTATGGACCCTTTAGATGGTAAAAAGAGGATATGAGTAACTTTACACAAATAATTTGAAAATTTAGATGAAATGAATAAATTCCTCGAAAAACACAACTCACCAAAACTGAGATAAGATTTAAATGAAGACCTGATTAGCCTCATATTTACCAAAGAAATGGGACTGATTATTAAATACTTTCCCACAAATAAATCTGTAGGCCCCAGTGGCTCTGCAGCAAAACCTTCCAACATTTAAGAAATAATATTAATCTAAACAAACTGAGAACACTGAAAAAAAAAAAAAAAAGCAGGAACACTTCCCAACTCATTTTACAAAGCCAGCATAACTTTACCATGAAAACTTGACAAAGGCATTACAAACCAATCTGACCCATGACCACAGATGCAAAACGCCTAACCAAAATATTAACAAAATCCAATGATGTATAAAAATTCAACACCTATTCATGAAAAAAATCTCTTAGCAAACTAAGGCAGAGAAAGGAATTTCTTAATCTAATAAAGATTAAGAAATATATAACAAATATTATAGTTAATGGTGAAATACTGAAAACTTTCTCCTCAAATTCAGACTTCAGCAGTGTTCTGGAAACCCTAGCTAATTCTGTAAAACAAGAAATACAGAAAGTATAAGGACTGGAAAGAACTAAATAAAACCATGATTATTCACATTTGACATGACTGAGTATAATACACAGAAAATCTTAAAGACTCGGCAAACTATTAGTAAGTTAATTTAGTATGGTCTATATAAAAATCTATTTTATTTCTATATACCAGCATATAGAAGCAAGCATGTAAAAAAAACTAAAACTTTAAAATACCATTTGTAATAGCCTCAACAAGAATCAAATACCCAGGAATAAACCTAAATCACCAAACGTTAAAAGAAACTGAAGACCATCTTTAAAGAAAAATGGAGAAATACTCTATGTCCATGAAATAGAAGACTCATATTATAAACATGTTAATTCTTCCCCAAATCAATCTACAGACCAAAACCCCACAATTTCTTTTTATTTTTCAAAAATTGACAACTATATATAAAAATACATATGGAAGAACAAAGGGCTTAAAATAGACAAGACAATCTTAAAAAAAAGAACAAAGTTTATGCCACCAAAGGCTTATTATAATGCTACAATAACTGAGGCAGTGTGGTATTAAACAGAGGCAAACAGACCAATGATGAAAAAAGGGGCAAGAAACTAACCCACAAATGTATCTACTCATATACAGCAGTCACTTGATTAAAAACAAAAGCATATATCACCGGGGGACTTCCCTGGTGGTTCAGTGGCTAAGACTCCACGCTCCCAATGCAGGGGGCCCGGGTTCGACCCCTGGTCAGGGAACTAGATTCCCCATGCCGCAACTAAAGATCCCACATGCCGCAACTAAAAGATCCCACGTGCCACAACAAGGATCCCGTAAGCGACAACGAATATCCCACGTGCCGCAACTAAGACCTGACACAGCCAAATAAATAAAGAAAAAAAAAGTACATTGCAGGGCAGTGGCGAAAAATGTCTTTCTAATAAATGATACTGGTTTTCCATATGGAGAAAAATTATTCTTGACTCCTCTTACTTCACACATACCAAAAAGGAAAAACAAAACCCTATCTTCATTACCTTGGATCAGGCAAACTTTTTTTTTAGTATCTTTATTGGAGTATAATTGCTTTACAATGTTGTGTTAATTTATTTTGTACAACAAAGTGAATCAGCTATATGTAGACATATATCCCCATATCTCCTCCTTCTTGAGCCTCCCTCCTACCCTCCTTATCCCACCCCTCTAGGTCATCACAAAGCATCGAGCTGATCTCCCTGTGCTATGCAGCAGCTTCCCACTAGCTATCTATTTTACATTTGGTAGTGCATATAGTCATGCTACTCTCTCATTTCGTCCCAGCTTCCCCTTCCCCCTGTGGTCCTCAAGTCCATTCTCTAAGTCTGCATCTTTATTCCTGCCCTGCCACTAGGTTCATCAGTACCGCTTTTTTAGATTCCATATATGTACGTTAGCATACGGTATTTGTTTTTCTCTTTCTGACTTACTTTACTCTGTATGACAGACTCTAGGTCCATCTACCTCATTACAAATAACTCAATTTCATTCCTTTTTATGGCTGAGGGATATTCCACTTTATATATGTGCCACATCTTTATCCATTCATCTGTCGATGGACATGTAGGTTGCTTCCATGTCCTGGCTATTGTAAATAGTGCTGCTATGAACACTGTGATACATGTATCTTTTTGAATTATGGTTTTCTCCAGGTATATGCCCAGTAGTGGGATTGCTGGGTCATACAGTAATTCTATTTTTAGTTTTTTAAGGAAGCTCCACACTGTTCTCCACAGTGGCTGTATCAACTTACATTCCCACCAACAGTGCAGGAGTGTTCCCTTTTCTCCACACCCTCTCCAGCATTTATTGTTTGTAGATTTCTTGTTGATGGCCATTCTTACCGGTGTGAGGTGATACCTCATTGTGGTTTTGATTTGCATTTCTCTAATGATTAGTGATGTTGAGCATCTTTTCATGTGTTTGTTGGCAATCTGTATGTCTACTTTGGAGAAATGTCTATTTAGGTCTTCTGCCCATTTTTGGATTCAGTTGTTTGTTTTTTTGATATTGAGCTGCATGAGCTGCTTATATATTTTGGAGATAATCCTTTGTCAGTTAGGCAAACATTTCTTTAAAAGGACTAAGCAAAAAAATTTTTTTGATAATTTGGTCATTAAAAATTAAGAACTTCTATTCATCAAAAGTCAACACAAATAGAGCTGAAGATATGTGTAATACACAGAGCCTGCAAAAGAACTCTTAACAATTTAAAAAGGAAGTCAATGGAACACAGGTGAAAGATTTGAACAGACATTTAACCAAGAAAGGATATCTAATGGCCAAATAAGCACATGAAAAGCTGCTGAATTTCATTAGTTATCAAGGAAATGCAAATTAAAACCCAATGTGATACTATAACGCTCACCACGATAACTAAAATGAAAAAGACAGACAATACCAAGGGTTGACAAAGATGCAGAGCAACTTGGGACTTTCATACTCTGCTATAAGGGGTAAAAAAAAAAATGTGGTGTAAAAGTGGAATAACAACTTTGGTAAGTATCACAATTGGTGGTATCTGCTAAACCTGAGTATACACATATTCTAGGTTCTAGCAATTCTACCCCTAGGAATATACTCAACAGTAATGTACACGTATGTTCAACAAAAGACAAGCACAAAAAAAGACTCTAATGACCATCAACAGCAGAATGGATAAATGAATTCATATGACGGAATACTACATGGAAATGAGAATTAAATTAACTATGGCTACATGAAGTACCATGGATGCATCTTACACCAAAGAAAATGATGAGCAAAGGAGGCCAGTACACACTTTATGATTACATATATAAATATAATTCAAAACAAGGAAAAACTAATCTGTGATATTAGGATAATGGTTTCTTTGTGGGGAGGGGATAGATGGTAGTTAATTATAAGAAGACACAAGGAGGTGCTAGTAATGTGGTGGTTACACAGTGTTATTTTGTGAAAATTTATAGTTGTACACTTATGATCCGTATACATATACTTTAAGAAACTGTTTACTTAAGGAAAAGAAACAAAACCTATGGGCAAAATAGATTTATTTGTTTACCAAGTCTACAGATGGTACAAAAAGGACAAAGTCAATACATTACATAACAATCATAATTTTAAAGCCAGAAAAATGGGCCAGCATCAACAATTTGAAACTCAGAATAAATATGAAACAGTGCACCTAAGTTAAAAATTTTAAAAGTACACCTAGGATAAGGGAAACTCTGCTTAAAAGTAGAGAAACAAAAACAACAAGGTTTTAAAAACAAGTTCAGTATAAGCCAACAACATGACACTGCTGCCAAAGCATAAAAATTTTTTTTAATTTAGGGCTATATTAATGAAATTATCAAGCCAAGATAAAGTGAGGTAATAGTTTCACTTTATTGCTCATTAATGACAACTCAAATGTCACAATTTAAGAAACACAGTAAATTAAAGAGTATACGTAGAGAAAGAAAAACTGAGAGTCACAATCTTGTCAAATGAAAAATGGTTAAAGAACAAAGGATATTCAACCAGGAGAAGAGATGACTGCGAGCTTAACACCTGACTGTAAGTAGATAAAGGGCTATCATTTAAAACATAAAATGAATTTTTTCTGTACTGCTCCAGCGGAGAGAACTAGAATCAGTAAGTAGCCACTAGAAATAAGCAGTTTTCAGGTTCAATTCAGGAAAAACTTTCCAATAATTGATAGAGCTTTTCTATGGTGGAATGGACAAAGTATGCAAAGTAGAGGATCACTTATCTGAGATGTCAGAACTTTTTTTTTTATTTTGTGGTTAGACTAAATCAGTGTTTCCCAAACCTAACGCATATCAATAAAACTATGAAGTTTTTTTAAAATACAAATTCCATAGTTGTCACCACAAGCAACGTAGGTCTGGGAGGGGCCTGGAATATGTAAGAAGCCTCCTGGGTGATTCTCATACACCTAGTAGCCCAGTGGTTCAAGATCCTGTATTTGAAAACCACATAATTAGATGGCCTTTAAGGTTCCTTCTCAAAATTCTAATGGAAATCATCTTTATATAAACAGCTTGAGGCAAGGTTTGCCTTTGTATATCAAAAGCACTCTGTACATCAAAATAAATTGAGAATATCTGAAAATACATGTCACTTTAACCAGTCTTTAATTTTTTTCCCCCAAATTTGTAACAAAATTGCTGTGTACTTGAAAATACTATTATTATATAAAAGAACTCCTCTAACCTGGATGAATTATAAAGAAATGATAATCAACGTTCATTTAACAAGTGTTTACTGTGAGCCTATTATATGCCAATAAACAAAAATGACAACTCTACCTCAATGGAACTCGGTCAAATCATCAGGGAATTAAAATATTGTGTGCTATCATACAGGAAGTATAGAGTGCTGGGGGAGCACATAGAAGGGGAGTGATAGGTGTATAATATTCTTGCATGACCACTCTGTCCTAAACTGCAAGATAGGATAATGTAAATGACAAGAAAACTGTGAGAGGATGACCCTGAAGTAGAGTTTAGGTGAAGGAAGGGGTAGGAATAAGAAAACTAGAGGGAAAAAAGCTTAAAAATATTTTATTTTTCTGTTTTAACCAGCAACCCCCCCCCCAAAAAAAGAAAAGTGGGAAAAGATACATGTATGGTTTAGGCGCTAAACTTTAGAGACAAGATTGTTTCTCTTATGCAAGGAGGAGTCAAGAAGGAGAGAAAACATGGTTAGAAGCAATATTGGAAAGGGAAGTAGAAAAGCCAGTCCCTGAGAGTCACAGAAGAAAAAAGAATTAGAACTAGAATAGAGAAGTGTCCCTGGGGTTATTCTGTCAAGTGGCTCAAGCCCCTATAGCTCTTTACTCCCATCTCTATCTTATCTCCTATACCCACCAGACCAAGCCCACACACATTTTACAAGAATTAAGTATGGCTTCCGCCTGACATTACTAAAGGCAAAACCTTAAATAGATCCCTCTTATAAGTTCTGATAGTGTTCTGTTCTCTGGTCTAACATCTTAGTAATATTTGTTAAAATGCCTATAATAATAGGCCAGATTAAGCGATAATATAGCAATATACTATAATCTTGGTAGAATATCACCTTCGAAGACCATGTTATAAAAGTATATCATTGTTGGCTGCATGCTGACTCAAGGAGATAGTAGGAGAAAAATGAAAGAAATGGTTCTAAAAGCAGCTGTAATAAAGCTTTGAGGCTTACTAGAATGTCAGAACGTAAGAGCAGGAATTTGTTTTTCTCACTGTTGTATCCCCAGTGCTAGGATAGTGTTCAGAATATGGCAGATACTTAATAAACATTTACTGAATGATTGAATCCCCAGTAATCTAAAAATCACACAAGCATACAAAAATAAAAAATGAAAAACAAAGTATAATGGGAAGAGAACTGCCTCAGGTTCAAAATTATAACTCTACTACTTACTAGTTGAAGTCTTGAACAAATTGGGACTACTGCCTTTTTCAAAGGATTAAATGATATTAAATGTGATAGCACATGCAAATGCTCCTAGTATAAAAGGCATTCATTCAAGCTAACTAATCTTCAGTTCACTAAATGACAATTAGATAACAGTAAATGGAAAACATGTATTTCTTTAGCTTGTGGGAAAGAAGATAAAAGTAGGTTCGAATTAGAAAAAGCATTCAGATATCAATAACCTATGAGCAAAGATTAACCTAAACCAACACAGGAGGAGCTTAGATACTGTCATTTGCCTACACATACCAAAAATTTCTCGGCCACTACTTTTTATCCCAAACACAATGCTAGGTACTAGGGATAAAAAGATGTGTAAGACATGTTACACAGTAAACTTTTGGAATAGACAAATTTCATAGTTATTTGGAAAAAACAACTCTATATGAAATTTCTAAAAGGCATACAGCCAAGAGTAATTGAGAGGCCAGCTGCTGATTATCTCCCTAGAAGCTTTGAACATTGACCTTACATTAGTAGTTTAAGTGAATTCCTTATAAATATTCATGAAAGAGAAAGTTGTTGATCACTAAACACAAGGATTTGACTGTGTTCAGCCTCTGCGGCAAACTATACATCTAGAAATAAAGAAGGCTTATTATTTTAAGTATTGTACTACAAGAAAAGAGAAGGGACATACCTAGCTTCCTAAAGGTGTAACTCAGATAAAACAAAACAAACAAAACCAGTTCATTTTTGTTTTGTTTCAGAATGAAACAAGGAGATGTTTCTCAAATAAATAGAGCATATCTTTAATGGTACATATTTCTCCAATACAGTGTCAAGGTGCAATTACATATGATAGTAGTACACTTAGTTCTAATAAAAGTCACCTGTCTAGAGTAAAAAGAGAAATCATTACCTGATTTGTAGGCATTTTCAGCACATTCACTCTCCACATCTGGGCTTCCCTGGAGATTGCCTTTTCCAGCAGGAAAGACAATCTCTGGTTTTCCAAAGGCGCTGGAAACTTCATGATATCCTTTGGATCTGCCTGCCACCCAGCTTGATGTAGCTACCTATAAAATCAAATATAAAACAATGCTCTATATTTAATTATATACATAGTAACTGTAGCATTATATAAATATGTTGGTACTTATTAAGCAATTCATAAAACAAAATAAAAATGTTATGAGGCAATATAGGATTTTACAGCTCTTTAAGATATCATATATTAAAATGTTACCATAATCATCAGTTATCTAAAACATTCTCACTTTAAATCTGAAATTCAGTTGTAAAGAGAATAAAAACATGACCATATAATTGACAGAACCTTAGGACTTTGATCAAAACATATTATCACTGTGTCAAAAAATTTTAAGTCACAGGCTTTTTAGACTAGGAATTCTTAGAAGTAGTTGTCCCAAATATTTCTCTTAAAAATCTACACAGATAAGGGCTAAACCCTCTTTTCATTAAAAAAAAAGTTACATCAATTACATTAAATCCCACCCATTTCTACTGAATCAGTATGAGACTATCCCCCCCTTTAAGTATGAAACCATCTTGAATTGTGCTCCCACTACAGTGTCCACTAGCTACACATGTAGCCATTAAAATTAGAATTGAATAAAATTAAAATATAATTCCTCAGTCACACCAGCCCCACTTCAAGTGCTCAGCTGTCACATGTGGCCAGTGGATACTGCACTGGACAGTGCAGGAAAGAAACATTTTTATCAATGCAGTAAGTTCTACTGGACGATGCTGATCTAGAAAGCTCAACAGTAGAGTAACTGGCACTCTAAAATGAGCAGCAAGTCTAAAGAGCAACACAGTACAAGGCATCTCAGAGTCCGAGAGACGTTTCTATGTTTCTTAAAAAAAAGGGAAACTATAGAGGTTTGACTGTGTATGGAAAATTGGATTGAGAAGCTGCTGAAGAATGTGAAAAGACAACTAGATTGATGAAAGCTAAACAACTGAAAAGGTTATTAAATTCAGAAAAAAAGATTATGCAAGAAAATAAACATAATAATATACCACAATATTTACATAGCAATAATAATGAAAATACTGAATAGAAATTTCAACACAAACGCTGTAATAAAACTACACTGGTAGGATGAGGGGTGTTGGGAGAAGGTAGAATGAGAGCCTCATCTTTATATTTCAGAGGAAAACCATAAATAATATCTAAAACTTAAATATCAAAAAAACAGCAATAGGTAAGTTACTTGAAAATGTGATCTTAAATAACAAGAGAAATAGGTAAGAGCTGAGAGTGATTAACCTCTGGGGAATGAGAAAAGGGTGGAGAAGCCAAGCAGCAGGGGAATGTGGTTTTTCATTATAGACCTCATATAACTATTCCCTTTTTTCAACTCCGGACCTGTATTACATATATGCTTCAAATTCCAGGCATTCTTTTCAAAAAAATTCAATGTCTAGAATTAACATATGAAAAGTTCCTAATTTTTGATAAAAATTTAAAATTTGAAAAAACAAAAAATACAAACCTAATCTTCAATTTCCATGTTCCCTCTGCCCCAACTTCAGCTACTATCCTCTTTCCTATTTATCACCCCACACACTTCACTTACTATTCAACCTATTGCAAACTACCTCTGGTTAACTGGATTGTAATTTTTTTTCTTTTTGCTTCTTTAAACTCTTGGGTTTTTGCAATTTTTCTATATCAAGCATGAAGTGCTTTTCATACGAAGTAGAAAAAAGTTAAATAACTTAGAAAGTGGAAAATAATAACTATCCTGAAAGGTCCAACTCAAAGGTAATTTCTTCCAAGAACTATCTCCCCTAATAAATTATAAATTCCCTTGCAGTCATATCTACGAATATCATGTTTTTATTACTCACAGTGCCCATCGCACAGTATCCTGATGAAACAGAGACACAACCAAAGGCTCATTTCAACCCTCGGGGCCAAAACCAAAAAACCATAACCAAAACAAACAAACCCAAGTCCAATCTCTTTCACAGGTGAATTCTTCAAATGTTTAAAGGATGCTATCATGCTCACCAGTTCATCCACTGCATTGCTGAAAAACCATTCAAGAGTTTCTCACATGACATGATTTTTGCTCTTCTAAATTAGCACCAGTTTAATTATTAATGCAGTTTAAGATCATTAGCTGTTTCTTTAGAGGCTACACCACATTATCAATTCAGATAAAATTAATGCTCAACGAAAACTCTTAAGACTTTCTAAGGTAACTCCTAGGTGAACTTCCCCTCCACCTGACCCACCTCACTTTGTATGGGTTTTTGGTACCTTTGGGGGGGGGGGAGGGGCGTTACATCCTTGTTCAGGACCTTAAATGCATTTTTTCCTTAAAAAAAAGTCATCTTGTTAAATTCTATCTACTGTTACATTCTGCTTAGATGTTCTGAGATTCCAATTTTGTTGCATTGGTACTTTTCTCAAATTCTCCACAATTAGATAAACAAAGTCACTACAACTTCATCGAATGCAAACATAAATATCAACCTCACAAATAGTATAAACTAGATGTTCACCTGTCTGGACGTATTTAGAAGAAACACCTATATTGGATGGAGACTGAACTTCATAGGTTCTAAGAACTTCTTCTAAACCTAATTTTGGTCTGTAATTGATTAACTCCTGTCAAAACTTATTTATTTCATTCCTTTAGCTACTCTCAACAGGGTGGCTCACCAGGACCTGCCAGCCTTCTCAGCATACCCCAATGGGTGGCTGCCCCTAGTAATTACTCTTCCTTTACAATGATTCCTTTGAAGATTACTTTTAGGGTAGGATGGGTGGGGGACCTGAGAGAAACATATAGGATAGAGTCATGTAAAGAAGTATAAGATCAGGTTCAAGGGATTCTTGTTCCTCAATCTTCTATAATTAAGGCCCTTAATAAGACTTTCAAATATTTAGATGATAGAACAACTTTTTTAAAACAAAGGAATCTGGGTCAAAGAAGAAATCATAAGGGAAATTAGAAAATACTTTGAGATGAATAAAAAAATCAAATGTACTAAAACTTACAGGAAACAATGAAATATTTGTAAATGCCTATATTAAAAAAGATCTCATATGTATAACTGAATCACTTTGCTATACACCTGAAACACAATATTGTAAATCAACTGTAATTCAATAAACAAGAAAAAAAAAAGATCACAAGTCAACACTCTAACCTTCCACTTTAAGACACTGGAAGAAACAGACCAAACTATACCTAAAGCAAGCCAGAAGAAAGAAAATAATAAATATCATAGTGAAAATTAAGGAAGTAGAGAACAGAAAAATAGAGAAAAATCAATGAAACCAAAAAAGTTGGTTCTTTGAAAAGATCAACAAAATTGGCAAACCATTAGCTACACTGACCAAGGAAAAACAGAGATCAAGTACTAAAATCAGGAGTAAAGAAGGGACATTACTACCTATGTTACAGAAATAAAAAGGATCATAAAGAAATTTTTATTAACGATTGTATGCAAATAAATTGGACAACTTAGATGAAAAAGACAAACATTTAGAAACAAACTATCAAAACTGACAACAGAAAAAGCTAAATAGTCATATACCAAGTACTAAAGAGACTGAATTAGTAAAGAAACTAGTGTCAAAGAAAAGCCCATGCCCCAGTGGCTTCGCTGGTGAATTTTACCAAACATCTACAGAAAAATTAATACAAACTCTTCACAAACTCTTCCAAAAACTAGAGGAGGAGGCCTTCTCATTTTATGAAGCCAGTTATTATCCTGCTACCAAAACCAAAGACAACAGCACAAAAACTACAGACCAGTATCTCTTAAATACAGATGCAAAATTCCTCAACAAAATACTAGCAATCTGTATCTGAAAACATAAAAAAGGGACTATACACCATAACCAAGTGGGATTTAGCCCAGGAACACAAAGTTGGTTTAACATTCAGAAATCAATGTAACACACTGTATCAACAGAAGAAAAGAAAGCAATCATTCTTTGCTCACAATAGGGAAATGTAACAAAGGAAAAAAAAAAAGTTCAAATTTCCTTAAACTTTAAAAAATGGGGTATAAATAATACAAGTGAGAAACAAAAAGGATGGAGGACACCTGTGGGGATGTTCCAGATTTTCCAAGCTACAGAAAAATAAAAGTGCAATACATTACCCTAGACTGGATCCTGTACTGCAGAGAAAAATGCTATAAAGGTCATTTTGGGGTCAACTGACATAATGAGAATTTGGACAGATTTGACAAAAGTAAATTATCAATTTAAAATTTACTAAAGTTGGTAACCTTACTGTGACTCTGTAAAAGAATATCCCTATTTTCAGGAAATACACACTGAAAAATTTAGGTGTAAAGGGCCATAATGAATGCTGTAGAGAGAGGGGGTGTAAGATGAGAGGGAAGACACGATAAAACAAATGAAGTAAAAGGCTGAAAATAAGTGAATACAGGTAGTTTCTTTTTGAAATTATTTACAAGTTAACAACACAGAAAAAGCAAAACAAAAACAGAAACCATAATTTATGAGAAAATGTTCTACATTCCTTTTTTAAAATATATGATACAGTGGAGAAAGCGCTGGCTTGAATTCTACTTCTTTTACTAACAATCCACAAGCCTGCTTTCTAATGTTTTAAAAACAGATTATTTGAGATAGCCTCAACCACCAGAGGGCAGACAACAGAAGCAAGAAAAACTACAATCCTGCAGCCTGTGGACCAAAAACCACAGTTACAGAAAGACAGAGAAGATGAAAAGGCAGAGGGCTATGTACCAGATGAAGGAACAAGAAAAAACCCCAGAAAAACAACTAAATGAAGTGGAGATAGGCAACCTTCCAGAAAAAGAATTCAGAATAATGATAGTGAAGATGATCCAGGACCTCGGAATAAGAATGGAGGCAAAGATTGAGAAGATGCAAGAAATGATTAACAAAGACCTAGAAGAATTAAAGAACAAACAAACAGAGATGACCAATACAATAACTGAAATGAAAACTACACTAGAAGGAATCAATAGCAGAATAACTGAGGCAGAAGAACGGATAAGTGACCTGGAAGACAGAATGGTGGAATTCACTGCTGCGGAACAGACTAAAGAAAAAAGAATAAAAAGAAATGAAGACAGCCTAAGAGACCTCTGGGACAACATTAAACGCAACAACATTCGCATTATAGGGGTCCCAGAAGGAGAAGAGAGAGAGATAGGACCAGAGAAAATATTTGAAGAGATTATAATCGAAAACTTCCCTAACATGGGAAAGGAAATAGCCACCCAAGTCCAGGAAGCGCAGAGAGTCCCATACAGAATAAACCCAAGGAGAAACACGCCGAGACACATAGTAATCAAAGTGGCAAAAATTAAAGACAAAGAAAAATTATTGAAAGCAGCAAGGGAAAAACGACAAATAACATACAAGGGAACCCCCATAAGGTTAACAGCTGATTTCTCAGCAGAAACTCTGCAAGCCAGAAGGGAGTGGCATGAAATACTTAAAGTGATGAAAGGGAAGAACCTACAACCAAGATTACTCTACCCAGCAAGGATCTCATTTAGATTTGATGGAGAAATCAAAAGCTTTACAGACAAGCAAAAGCTAAGAGAATTCAGCACCACCAAACCAGCTCTACAACAAATGCTAAAGGAACTTCTCTAAGTGGGAAACACAAGAGAAGAAAAGGACCTACAAAAACAAACCCAAAACAATTAAGAAAATGGTCATAGGAACATACATATCGATAATTACCTTAAACGTGAATGGATTAAATGCCCCAACCAAAAGACATAGACTGGCTGAATGGATACAAAAACAAGACCCATATATATGCTGTCTACAAGAGACCCACTTCAGACCTAGGGACACATACAGACTGAAAGTGAGGGGATGGAAAAAGATATTCCATGCAAATGGAAATCAAAAGAAAGCTGGAGTAGCTATACTCATATCAGATAAAATAGACTTTAAAATAAAGAATATTACAAGAGACAAGGAAGGACACTACATAATGATCCAGGGATCAATCCAAGAAGAAGATATAACAATTATAAATATATATGCACCCAACATAGGAGCACCTCAATACATAAGGCAACTGCTAACAGCTCTAAAAGAGGAAATCGACAGTAACACAATAATAGTGGGGGACTTTAACACCTCACTTACACCAATGGACAGATCATCCAAAATGAAAATAAATAAGGAAACAGAAGCTTTAAATGACACCATAGACCAGATAGATTTAATTGATATATATAGGACATTCCATCCAAAAACGGCAGATTACACGTTCTTCTCAAGTGCACACGGAACATTCTCCAGGATAGATCACATCTTGGGTCACAAATCAAGCCTCAGTAAATTTAAGAAAATTGAAATCATATCAAGCATCTTTTCTGACCACAACGCTATGAGATTAGAAATGAATTACAGGGAAAAAAACGTAAAAAAGTCAAACACATGGAGGCTAAACAATACGTTACTAAATAACCAAGAGATCACTGAAGAAATCAAACAGGAAATAAAAAAATACCTAGAGACAAATGACAATGAAAACACGACGACCCAAAACCTATGGGATGCAGCAAAAGCGGTTCTAAGAGGGAAGTTTATAGCTATACAAGCCTACCTAAAGAAACAAGAAAAATCTCAAGTAAACAATCTAACTTTACACCTAAAGAAACTAGAGAAAGAAGAACAAACAAAACCCAAAGTTAGCAGAAGGAAAGAAATCATAAAGATCAGAGCAGAAATAAATGAAATAGAAACAAAGAAAACAATAGCAAAGATCAATAAAACTAAAAGTTGGTTCTTTGAGAAGATAAACAAAATTGATAAGCCATTAGCCAGACTCATCAAGAAAAAGAGGGAGAGGACTCAAATCAATAAAATCAGAAATGAAAAAGGAGAAGTTACAACAGACACCGCAGAAATACAAAACATCCTAAGAGACTACTACAAGCAACTTTATGCCAATAAAATGGACAACCTGGAAGAAATGGACAAATTCTTAGAAAGGTATAACCTTCCAAGACTGAACCAGGAAGAAACAGAAAATATCAACAGACCAATCACAAGTAATGAAATTGAAACTGTGATTAAAAATCTTCCAACAAACAAAAGTCCAGGACCAGATGGCTTCACAGGTGAATTCTATCAAACATTTAGAGAAGAGCTAACACCCATCCTTCTCAAACTCTTCCAAAAAATTGCAGAGGAAGGAACTCACCCAAACTCATTCTATGAGGCCACCATCACCCTGATACCAAAACCAGACAAAGACACTACAAAAAAAGAAAATTACAGACCAATATCACTGATGAATATAGATGCAAAAATCCTCAACAAAATACTAGCAAACAGAATCCAACAACACATTAAAAGGATCATACACCACGATCAAGTGGGATTTATCCCAGCAATGCAAGGATTCTTCAATATACGCAAATCAATCAATGTGATACACCATATTAACAAATTGAAGAATAAAAACCATATGATCATCTCAATAGATGCAGAAAAAGCTTTTGACAAAATTCAACACCCATTTATGATAAAAACTCTCCAGAAAGTGGGCATAGAGGGAACATACCTCAACATAATAAAGGCCATATATGACAAACCCACAGCAAACATCATTCTCAATGGTGAAAAACTGAAAGCATTTCCTCTAAGATCAGGAACGAGACAAGGATGTCCACTCTCACCACTATTATTCAACATAGTTCTGGAAGTCCTAGCCACGGCAATCAGAGAAGAAAAAGAAATAAAAGGAATACAAATTGGAAAAGAAGAAGTAAAACTGTCACTGTTTGCGGATGACATGATACTATACATAGAGAATCCTAAAACTGCCACCAGAAAACTGCTAGAGCTAATTAATGAATATGGTAAAGTTGCAGGTTACAAAATTAATGCACAGAAATCTCTTGCATTCCTATACACTAATGATGAAAAATCTGAAAGAGAAATTATGGAAACACTCCCATTTACCATTGCAACAAAAAGAATAAAATACCTAGGAATAAACCTACCTAGGGAGACAAAAGACCTGTATGCAGAAAACTATAAGACACTGATGAAAGAAATTAAAGATGATACCAACAGATGGAGAGATATACCATGTTCTTGGATTGGAAGAATCAACATTGTGAAAATGAGTATACTACCCAAAGCAATCTACAGATTCAATGCAATCCCTATCAAATTACCAAGGGCATTTTTTACGGAGCTAGAACAAATCATCTTAAAATTTGTATGGAGACACAAAAGACCCCGAATAGCCAAAGCAGTCTTGAGGCAAAAAAATGGAGCTGGAGGAATCAGACTCCCTGACTTCAGACTATACTACAAAGCTACAGTAATCAAGACAATATGGTACTGGCACAAAAACAGAAACATAGATCAATGGAACAAGATAGAAAGCCCAGAGATTAACCCACGCACCTATGGTCAACTAATCTATGACAAAGGAGGCAAAGATATACAATGGAGAAAAGACAGTCTCTTCAATAAGTGGTGCTGGGAAAACTGGACAGCCACATGTAAAAGAATGAAATTAGAATACTCCCTAACACCATACACAAAAATAAACTCAAAATGGATTAGAGACCTAAATATAAGACTGGACACTATAAAACTCTTAGAGGAAAACATAGGAAGAACACTCTTTGACATAAATCACAGCAAGATCTTTTTCGATCCACCTCCTAGAGTAATGGAAATAAAAACAAAAATAAACAAGTGGGACCTAATGAAACTTCAAAGCTTTTGCACAGCAAAGGAAACCATAAACAAGACGAAAAGACAACCCTCAGAATGGGAGAAAATATTTGCAAATGAATCAACGGACAAAGGATTAATCTCCAAAATATATAAACAGCTCATTCAGCTCAATATCAAAGAAACAAACACCCCAATCCAAAAATGGGCAGAAGACCTAAATAGACATTTCTCCAAAGAAGACATACAGACGGCCACGAAGCACATGAAAAGATGCTCAACATCACTAATTATTAGAGAAATGCAAATCAAAACTACAATGAGGTATCACCTCACTCCTGTTAGAATGGGCATCATCAGAAAATCTACAAACAACAAATGCTGGAGAGGGTGTGGAGAAAAGGGAACCCTCTTGCACTGTTGGTGGGAATGTAAATTGATACAGCCACTATGGAGAACAATATGGAGGTTCCTTAAAAAACTAAAAATAGAATTACCATATGACCCAGCAATCCCACTACTGGGCATATACCCAGAGAAAACCGTAATTCAAAAAGACACGTGCACCCGAATGTTCACTGCAGCACTATTTACAATAGCCAGGTCATGGAAGCAACCTAAATGCCCATCAACAGACGAATGGATAAAGAAGTTGTGGTACATATATACGATGGAATATTATTCAGCCATAAAAAGGAACGAAATTGAGTCATTTGTTGAGAAGTGGATGGATCTAGAGACTGTCATACAGAGTGAAGTAAGTCAGAAAGAGAAAAACAAATATCGTATGTTAATGCATGTATGTGGAACGTAGAAAAATGGTACAGATGAGCCAGTTTGCAGGGCAGAAGTTGAGACACAGATGTAGAGAATGGACATATGGACACCAAGGGGGGAAAACTGCGATGAGGTGGGGATGGTGATGTGCTGAATTGGGCGATTGGGATTGACATGTATACACGGATGTGTATAAAACTGATGCCTAATAAGAACCTGCAGTATAAAAAAACAAACAAAACAACTAATACTAAACTTTCATTGGGTTATTTGTATGGAAATATGTTAATATAAATGTTTCAGACATTACATGAAATTTCTAAAAATCTTATATTTGTATTTGTATGGAAATATGTATGGAAATATGTTAATATAAATGTTTCAGACAGTACATGAAATTTCTAAAAATCTTATATTTGTATTTGTATGGAAATATGTATGGAAATATGTTAATATAAATGTTTCAGACATTACATGAAATTTCTAAAAATCTTATATTTGTATTTGTATGGAAATATGTATGGAAATATGTTAATATAAATGTTTCAGACATTACATGAAATTTCTAAAAATCTTATATTTGTATTTGTATGGAAATATGTATGGAAATATGTTAATATAAATGTTTCAGACATTACAGGAAACGTCTAAAAATCTTATATGTTCTGGTATAATGTTATAAGTAATAATCCTAGTTATTACTTTAAAATGTATATCTCAGAAATAACTAATTTTCTTGTCAACTGCATTATTATGAACTTTCATCAAATCTTTAACCATGGTCATTTTTAAGTCTTTTGTCATTTACAGACAGTTCTGGGTGTACTCTGATGATTTTGCAAATATGTTCCTATAAAAGAGTTTCATCTTCAAGAAATTCATGGAAAAGACTCTGACAAGTACAGGTTTCTGGTAACTGACTGTACTGCTGAACTGAATGAATAAGCATTTTCAGAACTCTAATGAAAAACTGATGAACTCATAAAAGTGCTAACAAAAGATCAAGATGAAAAAAAAGAAATTAATTACATGGGACTGAGTGAACTGATGAGGATGAGTATAATTTTTGTGACTTTCTGTCTGAATAAAAAAAAAAAAAAAAATCCCACAAGGACTCAGAGGAAAAGAATATACAAATCAATTTTCACTGCAAAGTAAAGGAGCTGTTACAGTGGAGGATTACTGGACTGAATGTCAATGTTATGACATAGTATAAGTGTGTTTCATGTTTGGTAATTGCAATCATTGTTGCTTTTGTTGTGGTCATCCATGTACAATGCTTGGTGTCAGTCTATCTATCTCTTGTAAAAATAAAATACAGTGTGTGTGTGTGGAAAAAAAAAAAAAAAAACAAAAAAACAAAATTGCCCCCAACGACTTCTGAGAGTTCTCCAGTCACGTGTCCCACATCTGCTCAGGAGCCCACCCTTAAAAAAAAAAAAAAAAAAAACAGATTATTTGAGCTAGATGAAAAATGAATCCTGCTAAAGAAAAAAACACAAACACTAAAAATATAACTTTACTGTTTTAAATAACAGAACTTTATAGTTTTATGTTGTTATTTTATGCCCACTAATGGTCACATTCAGAATTCTGAATGCTCAGGTAGAAAAGTCTCTAGGAACTAAAAAACAAAAAGACTGTATTTTGGTTGGCATATTCCATAAACTTTGACCTTGAGCGTTTCACATTTCTCCTCCCATTCTTTCAATTGCTGCTTCTGCTTCTTCCTCTATGTTTATCAAATACCTTAATGTCTGAGTGAATAGTTTATAAAACACTTAATTGTACAGCATTAACTATGTTACAAATCAGCATACAGGGCCTCTTGCTCTTCTGAGGAAAAGTGCTGCACAGTGCTGGGTATACAACAGAAACAACTTCATTAACATGGAATTATTGTATTTATTATGTTCAAAACACCAACTCCATTAATAATTTTGTACTGGTGCTGACTTCCAGATCTTAGTTCCTCTTATAAAAAGAGGGATTTATTAATGTGACCATACAAAAACCTCATGTTCTATTATTATCTCCTTGACTTTACGCCCTTAACCTAATAATGAACTACAGGTACTTATAATTCCAAAACACCCTGCTTTATCCCAATCTCCATCACTCTCCACATCCTGTTCTTTCAACTTGAAATGTCCTCTAGCTTGCACTCTCCTTCCTACAGAGTTGTCATTTCCATCATATGTACTTGAACATAATTCTACTTTTGCATTTAATTGCTCCGTGAGAGCTGTCTATTTGTAGGCTGGTCTCTCCTACTAACCATGAGTTCCTTGATGGCAAACACTCTCCAGAGTTTAGCACTGTGCCAAATAAATAATAATAAGAGCTTACACTTGTTAAGTGCTTAACAACTAAAAACAATGAGTGCTTACTACTTGGCCAGGTATTGTTCAAAGTACTATGCCATATTAACTCCTCGAACACAAAGGAGGGTATAATTATTAAGTCTGTATTATTATTAAACCCCCTTCAAAGATGAAGAAACATGGACAGAAAAATGAGTACTTTCCATTTTTAAAGTAGTATACAATCAGAATAAAACATGTACACACACTTTAAGCTTCCAATCTTGACCAAGAAACATTTTAGAGTTCCATTCTAAACTACTGACACTAGGATGTCACATTGCCACGTAAACTCACTCATCTCAGTTTAACTGCAAACCATCCCGGTGCACCTTCCCGACACACGCTGATTCTACTAGCCTGCTCTTCATTAGTATTGAGAAACTTCTTCTAGTCCAGAAGCTTAGAATCTCTGATGCATCTGGTCCCAGACTAGCAAATGTTGAATCCTGTCCCTTCTTCCTTAATCTATTTGTCCGTTCCCTTCTATTTCCTCTGCCACAAATGACCTGGAAAAGCCAGAAGCAGATAACGCTACTTTAATCTGTTCCGGGACCGAGACGGTATAGCACAGCCTGCCTGGGCTGGAATTCTGGCCACCGGGTTCCAGCTGTCCTCTAGTGGGAAAATTAATCTTATGCAGCCTCAGTTTCACTCACCCGTAAAATGCTCCTGAACTACCTGCCCCGTGAAGATTCAATAAGTTGCAAGCCACTTATAACGATGCCTCTCCGATAATAAGCCTCAACAAGTGTTATTATTAACATCCTAAAGCCACACTGCTGCTGCTCAAACGTTGAGTGTCTCCCACTGACAGAATAAAAGCTAAATACTTTAGCCTAACATTCAACGATCTCCAGTCTGATTCCATCCTGCCTCCGGAGCGATACCTTCCACTATTTTGCCGTCTAATTCTCAACTCCTAACAAAACGATCTGCAGTGGAACCTCTAGCTCGGCAGAGGGGGTTCTGCCCTCTTTTCAAATTTCCGGTATTATCTGCCCTACAGGGTGCAATTCAAAGCTCACCTCCTCTCCAGATTCCCCCGACTCACCCCAACCCCGGGAAACGTGCCCCTCCCCCGAGCTCCCGCAGCGGCTCACCCCATTCATCCGTCCTCCTCCCCCACCCCCGCCCGCTCTGCAATGTGAATGATGTTCCCGCGGGTCCCGCGGAGGCGTCGAGGTCTAGGGGCGGGGGTGTGTCCCCTTCTTTGTGTACCGCACAGGCTCGCGGACCCTAGAACGCGCATTAGGAAGCAGCTTGCTGTTGCTACAAGAAAGTTAGTCGCCGACGGGAAAACTGGCCCGAAAGGGAACCCAGCGGAGCCGTTTCCAAACTGGGCAGGTGCCTGAGTTGCAGGCGCGAGGAGACAAGAGGGGCGTCCGGGAGGTTTCCCGGAGGGGGCGGCGGGGGCGGGGCTCAGCCGAGGGGCGCGCGCCGGCGGCGCGGGGCTGCAGGGGGCTCGCGCGCGGGTCGCGGGGACGCGTGGAGCCCCTCCCCCCGTCCCCGCCCGCTCACCTTCTCCTCCTCTTCCTCCTCCTCCTCCTCCTGCCCGGCAGAGCTGTAGGCCTCACAGTGGTGACGAGGGGTCATCCGGGGGCCCGTTACCACCTCATTTTCCTCAGCGCGCGGCGACGGGGCGCGCGGGACGAGGACGGGGCCGACTGAGGAGGGAGAAGAGGGGGAACCGGGCCGGAGGGCGCGGGCGCTCGAGCGGGACGCACGGCTGCGGCCTGTGGGTCGGTCAGCGAATTAGTTCCATGACGCCCCCGGACCTGAGGCCGCTGCCGGTCCCGCTCCTCCAACCGCAGCCGCTTGTGCCCGGGTGGGGAGGGGGTTCCCGCTCGCCATAGGGCGGCGGGGGCCGGGGAGAGGCGGGGGGTGAGACCGGCTCTGCCCCTGCCCGGGGGAAGCGCCTCCGAGGGGAAATGGTGAAAGGGGGGGAAAGGGGGAAAAGGAAAAAAAAAGGAAGGGGAAAGGGGGGGAAAAAAATAAGAAAAAACGAGACAGAGGCGCTGCCGCGTCCGCTCGCGGGGAAGGCTGGGGAGGGAGGGGAAGGGAGAAAGAAGTGCCGGCTTCGTCGGCTCCGCCCTCGCGGACCGATTCCTAGACTCGCTCACTCCTTGTAAACAACACTGAACTGGCCTCTGGACCCTCTCCCGTTTTCCTCTCCGCCGCGTTCTCCGTCCAGCGAACGTACAGAGAAGTCCGGCAAAAAGCTGGGCTGTTGGAAACGGGCTGGGAAAGTCTCTGGCATTGGGGTGGGAGGAGGGCTAAGAGAAGCTAAATGTGCGTGGACTCGTTTTCCTTGGAGGAGCGGAAGGGTTCCTCTTCGACTGCACGGTGACGTAAGCGCCTTCTGAGCTCGCTGGAAGAGGCGTGCGGTGGCCGGAGAGTGCGCTGCGCATGCGGCCCAGGGAAGAAAGAAGCAGCTGAGCGCTTAGCTTGGGGGTGGGGTCTTATAGGGATGCTCCTCTGGCCGAACAGAGCGCTACGTGGTTTTATCCAGCTTGTCTTTGTCTCTGGGGCTTGTAAAAGGATTTGTTGGAAAGGGCCGCGATCTGTTGCGTAAAGATCTTGCGTTCTTTGTTGACCTCCCAAAAAGTTCTGTGTTCTCTTCTTACCATTGACGTGTAAATAGAATTGCGGATTTTTTCGCTGCCACGTCGTGGGTGGAGGGAGATTCTAAAGCGCATTATAAATCGGGAAATTGCAGGGAGCATAGTCTCAAGCACCTTCTAAAACAGTAAATTATATTGCTGGCAGCAGGGAATCTGCTTTGTAATGCGCCAAGGGAATTCTATCCACTTAACCAACACATCTGGGTATTTCCGAGTAGGTTTTATTACCAGGTCTTTAACGACTGAGTGGTGACATATAAATGTGTTTTGTTTGGGGTTCCTTTACGGACCTATGGTAAACTTTGCTCATCTTTTAATCGTTTTAGTTATAAAAAGAAGAGTAGAATTACAAAAAGTTTTGAAAGAGAAGAAAACCCTCAAACTCAACCATTTACAGAAGTAGTTGATTTGTGTTTCCATTTGTATTTTATATGCCTATTTTAAGTCACTTAAATTTGTTTTAAGCTTATTCAGAGAGCCGGGGCTAATTAACTCTAGTAAGCTGGAATTAACCAAGACAAATAGCTTCTACCTTCATGGAGTTCACAATCCAAACACTGAGCTAATTATCACTATCTAAAATCACCCAGTACGTTGATTTGCTTACTTGTACATTGTATTCTCTCCTTAGAATATAAGGTCTAGGATGGCAGGGATCTTGCATGTTTTATTTCACCCTGTATTCCTGCATGTAAGAGGCTCTCAATATTTTATTACTGACTGAATAAACAATTACCAGTATCAAAAGTATTAAGATGGAAAATTGCTGGCTGCTATGGAAACACTTAATCCTAGCCTAGTCAGGGATATCAGAGGAGGTTTTTGTGAGGAAGAGACATTTAAGGTGAGACTTGAAACCACTTGGACATAGAATTGGGGAAAGAGTGTTACAGGCAGAGGAAACAACAAGTGCAAAGACTCTGGAGCTGAGACATTCTAAAAATCTCGGAAAGGTAGTGTGGCTGGTCCTCAGAGAACTGAAGCCTGGGGCAGGGGTAGGTCCCCATGACAGAACCGGAAGGGAAGCCCAGGAAGGATTTTAAGTGGAGCGTATTTTGCTTTTTTCACCTCACGTAGTCTTTCTTACGTGGCCTTTATTGCTACATGGTCTTCCTTCTGTAATACATCGGCAACATTTTTTTGCACAATACCATTCACTGCAGGACCATGAAATTGCTTCTGATTTTCACTACTTTAAGAATAATACCAATTCCATTCCTAGATATGTAGTCAAGAGAAATGTAAACCTGTCCACACAGAGACTTGTACATGACTGTTCATAACAGCATTATTCATAATGACCAAAAAGGTGAAACAACACGAGTGTAAGTCAAATGTGGTATATCTATAATATGGAATGTTATTTGGCCATAATAAGGAGGTATGAAATATGGTGTAACATGAATGACCCATGAAAACAATGTGCAGTCCTTTGTGGCTGGCTTCTTTCACTTAGCATAATGATTCCATTTGTATGAAATGTCCAGAATAGGCAAATCTATCGATAGAAAGTAGATTAGTGGTTGCTTGAGACTGAGGATGGAGATGGGATTGGGGAATGATAGGTAAAAGTTTTGGTGTTCCTTTTTGATGAAACTATTTTACAATTGATTGTGGTGATGGTTGCAAACTAAATATACTAAAAACTATTGAATGGTACACATTAAATAGGTGAATTGTCTGAGAGGTCAGTACAGCTGTTACCAAAAAAAAGGGAGAAGGGGAAAAAACCAAAAAGAATACAATTAACATCTTCATGTGTAACCTTTTCTGGGTTATTCCTGGGTCCAACGGTATTTACACTTTTACGGCTTTTGATGAATACCCATTTGCCAAATTGCTTGGCAGAAGAGTTGAATCAATTAAAATGTAACCTGAGTATTTAAGAGTTCTCACTTCATTATATACTTACTCTTTTTGAAACTTAGTTTTAATAAAACTGTTTTACTGCCTGTGAGATTGCCAGTGACAATTTAATCTAGAATACTGTAAATATAATTACAAGTAATTAATTGGTGGGTAAGGAACTTGTTCCAGTTGTCCTAACAAAATATATGGACATTCTTTTTCTTTACTATTCATTCAAAGACCTTACTTTTAATCAACATCTCTTTTTTGTTAAAAACTGTAGTAGTTTTTTTAAAAATTAAGTGTAGTTGTAACAAATGGAAAGACTTTGAAATTCCCTGAGAAAATAAATAAGGCATATAAAGAAAACAGTAAAATCCTTGTATTGGTAAGGAATTCATATTTTTTCATTTAAAAAATATTTTTTAGGAATATTTTGTCAAAAATAGTAAAAATTTTACTAAAATTTTAAAAATTAATTAACATTTAATAATAATATTTATTATTTAATTAATATTAATAATATCTATTATTTAATTAATAT
This sequence comes from Balaenoptera acutorostrata, assembly GCF_949987535.1. Lineage (NCBI taxonomy): Eukaryota > Metazoa > Chordata > Mammalia > Artiodactyla > Balaenopteridae > Balaenoptera > Balaenoptera acutorostrata. The sequence goes on along the minus strand of NC_080068.1, from coordinate 49,383,452 downwards.
TAATAACAATATTTAATTAATAAAATAGTAATTAATTATTTACTAATAAAATAATATTTAATTAATAAAACTACCACATTTCTATGTGGTATTTGAGAATAATAATAACTAAAATATATTGATTACTCACTGTGTACCAGGCATTGCACCAAGCACTTCTATTGCATTCTCTTCTGTTTATTCCTGCAGCACTCCTCTACTGTAGGTATTTTTGTTATCCGCATTTTTCAGAAGATAAAGAGGTAAAGTAAAAATAAACAACAACAAAAAGAGGTAAAGTAAATCCTCAAGACTGGTCACACAGCTTGGAGAGGCAGAGCCAGGATTCAAACCCAGTTTGTCTCACCCCAGAGCCTGATGTGCTTTTAGTCACTACCCTTTACTGCCTCACCCTGTGGGTATTACTGGCTTGCATGGAAGTCGTCGAACAAAAATACTCACCCTATGGTTATTTTTGGCTTGCCTTTAATCTTAGAACAAATATTCAAAAAAAAGTTTTTAGTGACTAGTTCATATTTGTGTTACTAGAGAGTTGATTTTTGCATGAAAACAGGTTATTAAAATTTTCTTACACTTGTTTTATTTCATGACTAGAATATTGAATCTTGAAATATAACATGTCCTGCTTCAAACGCAGACTAAGGAGGAAGCTGAGAAACTGTGCTCTCAGAATAAAAGCTCTGTTCTGAAATGCAATATAATGTAAAGTGAGACCCCTCCAGGAGTCTAGGACAACTGAAGGGAATCAAGTTGATGAACAAAGTGGTTTGCTATCTGCCGTCTTTTGAGAAAAGTAATTAGGTGCTTCCCTGGTGGCGCAGTGGTTGAGAATCTGCCTGCCAATGCAGGGGAGACGGGTTCGAGCCCTGGTCTGGAAAGATCCCACATGCCGCGGAGCAACTGGGCCCGTGAGCCACAACTACTGAGCCTGCGCGTCTGGAGCCTGTGCTCCGCAACAAGAGAGGCCGCGATAGTGAGAGGCCCGCGCACGGCGAATAACAGCGGCCCCCGCTTGCCGCAACTAGAGAATGCCCTCGCACAGAGACGAAGACCCAACACAGCCAAAAATAAATAAATAAAATAAATTGAAAAGAAAAGTAATTAGAAATGGACTGCTTACCTTTTTAGTATAGAAGATAAGGTTATATTTAATCTCTAATGACAAAAATTTCTAGTCTCCTTTGTCTTAAATGAAATTTTAGGGTAATGTTCCCAGCAATCTATGAAGGTACTATCTTGTAGGAGAAATACTAAGGCCTACAGGAACAAAGGAAGTGATTCATTGTCATTATAATCACTTACCTTTAGCATTTATGTACACTTAAGGATCCTTTTTACAGCTCCCAAAATACTTGTTTTCTTTAATCTCTACAGAGACAGAAAGTGAGAGGAGTAAACCTGTCAAATAGACATTAAGAGGAGTCCACATTCACCAAATAATATAAAGACCACCTACTTACCATTTTTTTGTTGAAGTGTAGTTGATTTACAATGTTGGGTTAGTTTCAGGTGCACAGCAAAATGATTCCGTTATATGTAGATATATATTCTTTTTCAGATTCTTTTCCATTATATGTTATTACAAGATACTGAATATAGTTCCCTGTGCTATACAGAAGGTCCTTGTTTATTTTATACCTCCTACTTCCTATTAAGTGGGGAGAAGTGCTCAAAGAAAAGTCAAAAATTCTAAAATAGGAAGCCACAAGCTGCTTTCCAGATTTTGACCAACTCTGAATAGAAACTGGCTTTATGTTTCTCATATTTAGGTGCTTATTTTGAAAGACTTCACTGGGAGGGATCATTGGTTGCATGCCTTATTAAAAGGACCCCCGGGGCTTCCCTGGTGGCGCAGTGGTTGAGAATCTGCCTGCCAATTCAGAGGACACGGGTTCGAGCCCTGGTCTGGGAAGATCCCACATGCCGCGGAGCAACTAGGCTCGTGAGCCACAATTGCTGAGCCTGCGCGTCTGGAGCCTGTGCTCCGCAACGGGAGAGGCCACGATAGTGAGAGGCCCGCGCACCGCAATGAAGAGTGGCCCCCACTTGCCGCAACTAGAGAAAGCCCTCACACAGAAACAAAGACCCAACACAGCCATAAATAAATGAATAAATAAATGAATAAATAAATAAATAAATAAATAAAATTAAAAAAAAAAAAAAAAGGACCCCCGGAGTCAGATAGGGGCCACTATTTGAAATTTGTAAATCAAAAAGGAACATTCTTTCCTTGTTCTTGGGAGGAAAAATATATGATTAAAATAACACCATTTTACTCTCACAAACTGTTTTGAATGCTGAACTACCACATTTAGTAAATTTGGAAAAAAATACTTTTGTATATCTTACATAATCAAACTACCAATACATTATATTTCTTGTCGAGCATTATGTGTATGTGGGAGGTGTGGAGAGACAGGTAAACATCTTCCAAAGTGTATTTTTAGTCTCATCACAACAAATGTTTACTGTAATCTTTATTTCTTCTCACTGAAGGAAAAGAATTATGTTTGGGGGATCGATTTAAATTATCCACAATCAGGGTTGCCAAGACTTCTTTCTCACATACATAAGCTGCTTCTATTACCAGACAGTGATTTAGTAAATATTTGAGACCCATTTGAATACTGGGGTAGGCACCATACGAGATTCTAAGAGTCATTCTACGAGTGGTCCTGTTTGTAAGAAACTTCCATTCATTCATTTCTTAATTCAACATTTACTAGCTGTGTGACCATGAGCAAGTTAACCAGCTTGTCTATAACTTGACCTCAGTTTCATCAACTGTAAAACAGGGGATAATAATAGTATATCTCCAAGGTTTTTATGAGGACTAAATGGGATAATATTTACGAAAGGCTTGGACCAACGTGTGACGCATAGGGAACACTAATTGTTAGCTTAACTCTTGTAACCCTTTATGTGCCAGGCTTGACTTTAATCTTTTTTTTTTTTTCACTTAATACAGTTAAAAATGGCCCACCCTCTATCAGCTCCCAGCCTTGCACAAGGGAAGAAACAGAGAGGAGAAAGTCTCTGTGTTGGTCAGAAAAGGCTTTATAGACTTGAATGTGGCATTAATTATTTTCTGTTGAACAAATTACCGCAAAACTTAGCTGTGTAAAACAATAAGTATTTAGTATCTCACACGGTTTCTGAGGCTCAAGAACTGTGAGTACCTTAGCTGGGTGGTTGTAGTTCAGGATCTCTCATGAGGTTGCAATGAAGTTGTTGGCTAGAGCTGAAATCATGACGGGACTGGAGAATCTGCTTTCAAGTTCAGTCATGTGGCTGTAGGCAGGAGGCTTCAGTTCCTAGCCACTGGGTCTCTCCACAGGGCTGCTCATGACCAGGTGACTGGCTCCTCCATCACAAGTGATGAGAGAGAGAGGGAGAAGGAGACCAAGATGGAAGCTGCAGTCATTTTATAGCTTAATCTGTGACACGTTCTACTATCACTTCTGCTACATTCTATTTATTGAAGCAAGTCAATAAGTCCAACCTGTACTGAAAGGGAAGGGAATTAAACTTGAAGGGAACAGTATCAAAGAATTTGTGAACATATTTTTTATTTTTTTAATCTTTTTTTTTAAATTATTTTTATCTTTGGCTACGTTGGGTCTTCGTTGCGCATGAGCTTTCTCTAGTTGCAGAGAGCGGGGGCTACTCTTCGTTGCAGTGTGTGGGCTTCTCACTGCGGTGGCTTCTCTTGTTGTGGAGCACGGGCTCTAGGTGTGCTTCAGTAGTTGTGGCATGCGGGCTCAGTAGTTGTGGCTCACAGACTCTAGAGTGCAGGCTCAGTAGTTGTGGTGCATGGGCTTAGTTGCTCCGCAGCATGTGAGATCTTCCCGGACCAGGGCTCGAACCTGTGTCCCCTGCATTAGCAGACAGATTCTTAACCACTGAGCCACCAGGGAAGTCCCATGAACATATTTTTAAAACCACTGCAGGTGTGGAAGGAAAAGTAAGGTTTTGCTAGGTAGACAGGAACAAATTTATGACAGGCAAGGGAGCAGCAGAAGCAAAAGAATAGAGATACTAGATTACATGCCATGTAATCTGCATGGCTAGAGAATTGAGGGGGTTGTTTTATTCCTATTTTTAAAATGAGGAAACTGAGGCTTAGAGAGGTAACTTTCCCGATATATATTATACAGTTAGTAAATGGCAGAGCTGGGTCCTAAATCTATATAATTCTGATTATAGAATCCATGATCTTATTACTATCTGTACTGGGCAGGGTTCTCCAGAGAAACGGAACCAAGAGGATGCATCTATGTCTCCATCTCTACCTCTATATGGAGAAAGATGTTGAGAGAGAGAGATTTATTTTAAGAAATTGGCTCATGGTTGTAGAGGATTGGTAAGTCCAAAATCTGCAGAGGCTGTCATACTGCAACTTTATGGAAGGGTTGCAGTTCAAGTTCAAATGCAGTTTGCTGGCTGAATTCCTTCTTGCTCAGCCTTGGTTATGTTGAGACCTTCAGCTGGATGGATAAGGCCCGCCCATATTACAGAGGGTAATCTGCTTTATCCAAAGTCCACCAATTAAAATGTTAAATCTCATCTAAAAAACACAAAAATACCCTTCACAGAAACATCCAGGGCTTCCCTGGTGGCACAGTGGATAAGAATCTGCCTGCCAATGCAGGGGACACGGGTTCGAGCCCTGGTCCGGGAAGATCCCACATGCCGCGGAGCAACTAAGCCCGTGCGCCACAACTACTGAGCCTGCACTCTAGAGCCCGCGAGCCACAACTACTGAGCCCGCGTGACACAACTACTGAAGCCCACGTGCCTAGAGCCCCTGCTCTGCAACAAGAGAAGCCACCACAATGAGAAGCCCACGCACCACAACAAAGAGTAGCCCCCTCTCGCCACAACTAGAGAAAGCCCGCGCACAGCAACAAAGACCCAACGCAGCCAAAAATAAATAAATAATTAAAAAAAAAAAAAGAAAAAGAAACATCCAAAATAATTGTTGACCAGGTATCTGGGTACCATGGCTCAGCCAAGATGATACATGAAATTAACACATGAAATTATACTACCCTCTACAATAGTGACAACTTGGGGACCAGACTGCAAACAGCCCTGAATGTCATACTAAGCAGTTAGTTGGACTTATGAAAATTAACGAGTGGCTCTGTCTGAGAGACATGACCTTGAACAAGTGATATTGGATGGGGTGTTCCAATAGAATATTGTAATTCCTTTAGGAAATGTATCTTGGAGTATTTGTCTATCATGCTTGATCTTCAGTCCTGTTTTGACAAATGACAAATATGGTTTTTATTAACATTATATTTTTTCCTTTCAATATTTTCCTTTTCAGGCCATATATTTTTAGTAATTAGCCTTTCACATATTTTGAAATGATGACTTTCATTTCAAAAATATTTTTCTCTATTATTTATTCTCCCCTATTTGGAGCTTTTCTCTTAACTTTTTCATTCACTTTGATGCTTTATTTCAAGGTTTCCTTTTAGTCATGCCTCCTACGAGAATGAAATGTGAAATTAGGGAAGAAGACAAAAATATGGGTGCAAACTAAAGAACCCAGTTTGTACATCAGCTGGACTTGGTGATTCCAAAGGTATAAATACTGTTCAAGTATCATTTCTTTGCTGACTGTGAATAAGAAAAGCTGTTTCAAACTTGCTGCTGGAGCTATTTCTCTTTGCAACTAACATAGAGCAGGAAACTCTTAACTTTTTTTGTGGAGCCTCAGAATTTAAATTTGCACTGGTCCCAACCTGTTCTTTTGACCCACTCCAGTCTGGGTCCCCACTGAGGACATGACACAGATAAGGGGTGGGCTGGAGAGTGTTGTGAGGACACCTGAAAGTGATGTGGAGTATAAATCTATGGAAACACCCTACCAGGAGAGAACAGGGAGCAAAATCTAGAAAACCAGTAGAGCAAAAGGTACAACAAGTTGGAAAGGAAAGCAGAACTGGACTTTCAGAATAAATAGGGGTTGAGACCTGCTGGTAAAGCATAAAACAAGAGAGTTTGGGAGCTAAAGTTTGGGCTATGGATTTAGCCCATTTTCAGCTTTCCTTCTTAAGAACAGCATGATATAATTTGTGAACTTGAAAACATGGGGAGGGGTAGATAACACCACTAGATGGTTTGGTGAATTCTAGAAGATGAGCAGATTTTGTGTGAGTGAAGAAGACAACACCATTCAAAGGAGAAGCTAGTTTCCTAAAAAAGGAACATTTAATGCATCAGTGCTCTTCTGTGTTCCTTTCTCTCTCTCCCCTATCTCCTGTTGCTATACTGATCATTCTACAAGCTCAATCAAGTGTGATTTCCATCTTTAGTGCTATGAAAAAAAGGACTTCATTAATAGCATGAAAGAACAAATAAAGGTTTTACCAAAATCAGTTTCTTTTATTTTCTAACATATCAACACAAATATTATGTCAATGATATAGTGGAGGTTTTGATAGTTTATTTATCTTTCTATCTTTAATAAAATTATACCTAAACTATCTTGGGAAAATAGTTTTCTTATTTTACCTTGAAAGATTGCCAGTGGAGGTATACTTATAAATTCTCTAAGTAATCCATTCCAAAGGAAAAGTCTCCTTTTAATTGTGTTCCTTTACGTATTTCAGAAAGCTATTCTTAATATGTTGCTCATTTGAACTGTGTGATAGTGGAAACTAAGACCCAAAGATCTGACCATATGAAATACTCTTTGGATCAACCCAGCTAATTTTGACATAAATCTTAGAAAATGATCTGCTAATTTTGACTTAAATCGTATTTATACTTATAACCACTTGCATTTTAAAGTGAAAAAATACATACCCGAAATCCACTACTCTAAAGTATAAGATAATTTCCATTCCTGAATCCAAAATGTCTTCTGAATGCTTAAGGATAATGTTGGGTAAGGAGGAAAGATAATGCTGGAGAAATATGGTGAGAGAAATCAAACTTTATGCTGAAGAAACTGCAGTTTTCTATGGACCTTCCCTCCCTCCCACAATAACAGATCTCCTCCTTCAGACCTCTCAGAGAGGCCCACTGATCAGTTTTTACAGGTCCATTGAAACTTGGCCTCCTGACCACTATCAGGAATTTACAATCTACATATAAATAGGTAATGAATATTAAAAGATTAATTTGAATGCCAAGTCAGTTTTTTTTTCAACCAGAAAATTGTTGAATATAGAACAGACTTCCTTTGACAGCTACTCCTGCATACATTATAATATATGTACCATATTCCTTACTGTAGAAAGTTACAGTTAAGGTCATAGAAACTGAATCTTGTCCATATGAAAAAAACAAGGCTATCAATGTTACTAATAGTATTGCTTTTATATTTATACATATATCTTGTATGTATAAGTATCTTGCTCTTTGCCTTTGCCTTTAAAATATATTACTGCTTTAGTTTTTAAAACTGTTCAAAAGCCAAGGGGTTATTCACTAAGTTCTCATTCGTCACTAAATTCAAATTGAATTTATAAAATGATAGTGTCAGAGAGCGTATGTTGATTTTTATAAGTTTGATATACACTAAACAAAGGAAGCAAGACAAAATGCAATTTCCTATGCTAACAATGCCAGGATCCTTTATCATACTAAATACTAAAATTATCCCTAATGTTAGGAGTTAGATTAGAGTAAAAACCAACAATAGGAAAGGTTTTCAAAAGATTCTTTTGAGTAGAGGGCCTTTTTTGTATTGAGTCAACAATTTTACATTAAAAAGTTCAGTAAAAGACCAAAAACAAACAAAAAATTAAGTGAAGTGTGCTGTAATCAGTACATATCCCCAGCTTCCACAGCAGCTTGAAGGGGTAACCGAAGGGGTAAGTGTCATGACAATATTGCTGGCTCTGAGCTCCTCCTGTGTAATTGCAGGCACTCCAATTCTCCCAGCACTCCAAGTTCTTCTTTTCCCTTGGCAGGTCCTAGAAGAGTTAACTTGATCTCTTTGCCAGTCTTTAAAAGAATCCCATCTTTTTGTCTCTGCCTGGTTGCTTTGGCACAGCTGCCCTGCTGGCTCTTCAGGTGTCTACTGACTTTGGCATGACACATGGGGGTCACTGCCTCACAGTTTGTACTTAAAATCATCCCTTCCCAGTGGCTGATTGATGTTGGATTAGGTCCCTTGCGGTCAACATCTATGTTGTTATAGGTAAAGGGGGAGTGAAGTGAAGAAGGGGCCCTCTCTCTGCTGGTGCTACAGTCCTTTCAATGAATTTGTAAGTAGGGTGGTCTTGCTTTCTATTTTTATAGAGCTCACAATGTTGCATTTTATGTTGACACATTTCCTTATGGTTCTTAGTTCTTAGGCTCTCGTCAACTTCTGTGGATACTGAATCCGGTAATATTAAATGTGACATTGCTTCATTAACCCCTAAAATGTCTTGACACTTTAACTTGTAGCTATTCAGGTGAGTTCCCTACCCACTCTGGGTCACCCCAAAGAAATGAGGGGGCAGCCTCTGTCCCTCCTCTGCTCCCTTCCTGTGGAGACCACTCTTGAGTTCCAAAGTATTCTCTCTATCTGAAGGCCCGGTAGAACCTCTGGTGGCCCTACTTTCTAATGTACGTAAGTAAAAACAGCCCCCATGTTAAATGTAACTTTTACTTTTTAAGAGAAAAATTCACTTTCTGTCGACAAAGAAGTAGAAACATAAAATTCTATTTACAATAAACATAATTATTCATTCATAGACTTATTAATATAAATAGTACTATGACTTTTCATTTAATATTATGGTTAGTTAAGACAAAGATGAAGAAAAAGCATTGTATCTGAAGATTACATTTTTTTCACTTTCATAATTCTAATTGACTTTTTAATTTTAAAATTAAATTTGAAATCAGTCTTTATTATTCAATTTTCTAAGTTTTTCTTTTTCATATCAGAAACATTTTTGTATATAATTTTGTAAATACAACATATTTGAATTTAGTTAGATGGAACAACTCAGTTCCTTAGAGTTAACTGGGTTCTTATAAACTGTTATTTACTATCATTCCATAGCTTCTTTTGTCAAGCCTCTTTTCTAAATAAGACCCTCGGAGAAGCTCCTGGGAAGAATTATTTTCTGGGATGAAGTATCTTGGCCATAGCAACATCTTTCCAGGTTGTATTTGCTGGTAAGTCGATGAAATTATGTCTTTTCAGTAGAGTCTCTGTTTCTTCTTCCACGAGTAGGCATTTTAAAAAGTGAATTTTAAGTAACTTTCAAATTCTTTGAGACTCAGAGTGCAATCAATTCTCAAAGGCACATTTAAACACGACATGGTACATTGTATGGTACAGACCGATGCTGGCGTCAGTTGATTTTGCCAGCCACGGTTACTAGTAAAAGCTGGAGTTATGCGAGACTCTATCTGACTCAATAAACAAAGAGCCAAATGTTTACTGAGCATCAGCTGTCTACAAGGCCTCGGACTGAATTGAAATATCAAGCTGACCACAAAACCAGGAGAAAATATTACAGAAACGAGTATGCCTTTTGGGAAATATGCAGTAATGGTAATTTTATGGGAAAATTGGGAACAACTATACAAATATTTTGTGCAACAAAATTAGAAATTTCTGTATACGTCTAGAACGAAATCATCCAGGAAGTCATAGAGCTCTTAATTTGGAGGGCATTTTTGATCTGGTCCTACATTGGATTTGGTTTGTACTTACTATTCTTCAGGATTGGAGTAGACCAGATGAAAGGAAGCAAATGCCCCAAAACTCACAGGCTATTCTACCATTTTCCAGTGGTCTGGTGTGAAATTTTTCTGACATAAGTAAAACAAATACTTCCTATTGTATTCTAATAGCTAGAAACTTGGCCTTTAGGCTTTACTAGATTGCAGAGTTTTGGAGATTCCCAAATTATTTCTTCCCCTAGGGAAAAATCAAAACACTATCATCATCAGGAAACTCTGTCTCTTGTCAGCTATTTTGTGCTTTTATTCTCATTTCCTTATTCTCCTTATTTAGTCATATTGAACTTACAGTTGTATATCTCATCACACTTTTCATAAATATTCTTAGGAAATACTTAGAGTTCCCATTTTCCTAAGTATTCTTAAACACTCTTTTATTCTAAGATCCTGCTGAGAGCTTAGTGGATCTGTCTCACTGCCCAGACCTCTGTTTACTGCCCTTGTTTATTGCCCTGCACAGGTTCACTGTGCAGTGGGATGTCTATCACTTCTCTACAAATATGCTGTGCTCTTCTCCTAGATTTGTGTCAGGTTCCAATATATGTGGAGAGAATCACCTGAAAGGTCTGCATAATGATGGCCTTATTTAGGATACTGGCTAGGCTGTTGAAACAACAGACTCAAAAATACAGTCACCAAAGTGGTGGCCCTATAGTATAGAGCCTTGTCTATCTTGTTGCTTTCCCATCCGTAGGGAGTTGGCTTCATTTTTGTGTCTGAGAATAGCTAGCTCACCACCCCTCCTGATGCCAGCCCGTTTGGAGGGAAAGGAGGGAAGGAAGCACCTAACCCCGAAGCTGCATACAACACTTCTGCTTACATTCTATTTCCTATGCAGTCTTTAGCTATATTTGGATCCAGGTTAAAGTATTATTAGTAGTATGGGAGATAAAGGGTATTGAGAAGACAATTAGCAAACTCTGCCCCACACTCATATGCTCTAGATCTCTTAAAATATTGTTTTTAAAAAGCAACGGCTAGCATTTGGTGTTTTGGCTGATGCATAACTTCCATCTTAGTTCCCTTGATATTCTTACTAGTATTTGAAGCAGGGGCAGGGGGGCGGAGGTAGTAAGTAAAAAGTAAAGAAAAACTTTTTGATCTGATCTCAATCCACTGTGCCATGGTCATACCTATGCTGACTTCCCTGCAAAAAGTGTAACCTCTGTACTGCCACAAAGAGCCAGATTATCACTCTTTAGTCACCATACTTTGAATGTACATTAACTCTATAACATATTAAAGATATAACCAATGCAAGTAAGACTATGAAGCTGAATGTGCCCCTTTGCTAATGTAGCTAAAATCTCCATACATTTAAATGCCCTTCACTTTCCTTTTTGTAGGTATAGAGTCTTCCTGTTCGGGGTCCTCATCATCCTAGCTGCATGCCCTGTTGACCCTCAACCTTCTGCTTCTTTGATGCCCACCAGGCTGAGCTTCAACACTCTATTTGCATCCCACAGGAAGCCTGAAGTCTTTAGCGCGTTCCACAGGATGTGCACTTCCTTCCTTAACTACTCTAAAAACTGCGGCTGATGAGTACACCATGTCTCCATTAGGGATCTCTGCTGAAGGGAACAGAAATTCCCTCAACTCAGCATTATGAGTATAGGTGGAGAGGATATTTATTGGGAAGTAGAAAGTCACCCAACGGCTACTCTTCCTGGGATCAGATGATCTCTCATCTCTGCTTCTCTGCGTGTGTCTACTTGCTCCTCCTCCTCTATCCCATCCATTTCTGATGTCTCCAAAGCTTTTTGAGGTTCACTTCCCCACAGTTCTCACCTGAGGCTTTGATTTGTCACAGCCTCATGTCTGCACCGTTGTTCCCACTGCTGAGAACTCCTCTGCACAATACGAACAGCTTCAATCTCTATTTTGGTTCAACTTCTGAAATGAGAACATCTAACTGACTCAGCCTGAATCAGGTGTTTACTCCTGCTTTCCTGGTTGTGGCTAAGAAAGTGGAGTCACCTGAAACAATCGTGACCAAAGCAAAGAAGGCTGATTGTCTAAGAATGGATTGTGAGTGGAAAGATGACCAATATACCTAGAAAGACATAATCTTTTTTATATTTTTAACCCAAGTCCAGATTTGGGCTGAACAGAGTCATTCCTGCGATGATGTGAGAGTTAAACATCTGGTTAGTTGTGAAATATCATCTGACCAAATACTGTACCACAACTGGTACCAGGGGGTGATCCCTCAAAGGGTACTATAGGTCAGCTGCTCCCCTGACCAGATAACTTGCTGCCTGTTGCCTTCATGCACTCATGTTCAAGAATTGGCAGCTGTAGACTCTTCTAAATTGGTATCAACTTCTGGAAATGTGGAGCACTTAAATCCCTGGATTATTTCTTATTTTGGATATTGCTTCTTCATATCTCCTTTTGAAATCTTCCATGTTTTCCACCATGTTCCTTTAAATTATATATGGGTACCATTTAGAAACACAAAAGTATATATTACAGATTTATCTACAGCAGGAATAGATTGAGGTTTCTGTGGGGCTTGAAGTTTATACAGTTTTAGAGACTTTTTTTGAAGAAAAAATATAAAGTTATCAAGGCAAAATTAAGTATGAAATTGATCCTCTATTTCAAATGACAAAAAAAACCCCACAACAGGTATCTTTTAAATAAATGGTTCTTAAATTTCATTGGGCATAAAATATGGTAATTTTATTAAAATACAGATTTCTAGACAAAGATGCCCATTCTCACTATTTTTATTCAACATAGTACTGGAAATCCTAGACAGAGCAATTTGGTAAGCAAAATAAATAAAAGGCATCCAAATCAGAAAGGAAGAAGTAAGATGGTCTCTGTTTGCAGATGACATAATATTACATATAGAAAACCCTAAAGACTCCACCAAAAAACCCTGCTAGAACGGATAAATAAATTCAGTAAAGTTGCAAGATACAAAATCAATATACAAAAGTCAGTTGCATTTCTATATACTAAAAATGAACTCTTAGAAAGAGAAATTAACAATCCCATTTATGATAGCATCAAAAAGAACAAGATATTTAGGAATAAATTTAACCAAGGAGTGAAAGAGCTATACACTGTAAACTGTAAAACATTGATGAAAGAAAGTGAAGAAGACACAAAGAAATGGAAAGATATTTTGTGTTCATGGATTGAAATAATTAATATTGTTTAAATGTCCGTACTACTCAAAGTGATCTACAAATTCAATGCAATTCCTATCGAAATTCCAATGGCATTTTTCACAGAAATAGAATAAAGAGTACTAAAATTTGTATGGAACCACAAAAGACCCCAAATAGCCAAAGCAATTTTGAGAAAAAAGGACAAAGCTTGGAGGCCTCACCTGTTCTGATTTCAAACTACATTACAAAGCTATAGTAATTAAAACAGTATGGTATTGGCGTAAAGACAGACACGTAGATCAATGGAACAGAATGGAAAGCCCATAAATAAACCCATGCATATTTGGTTAATTAATTTTTTAAAAAATTTTATTTATTTTTGGCTGCATTGGGTTTTCATTGCTCTGTGTGGGCTTTCTCTAGTTGTGGCAAGCAGGGGCTGCTCTTCATTGTGGTGCATGGGCTTCTCATTGTGGTGGCTTCTCTTGTTGTGGAGCATGGGCCCTAGGCACGTGGGCTTCAGTAGTTGTGGCATGCAGGCTCAGTAGTTGTGGCTCACGGGCTTAGTTGCTCTGTGGCATGTGGGATCTTCCTGGACCAGGGCTCAAACCTGTGTCACCTGCACTGGCAGGTGGATTCCTAACCACTGCGCCAGCAAGGAAGTCCCTGGTTAATTAATTTTTGACAAAGGCACCAAGAATTTACAACGGGAAAAGAATATTTCTTTAATAAATGGTGTTGGGAAAACTGGATAGCCACATGCAAAAGAGTGAAACTGGACCCCTATCTTAAACCACACACAAAAACCAACTCAAGGGCTTCCCTGATGGTGCAGTGGTTGAGAATCTGTCTGCTAATGCAGGGGACGCGCATTCGAGCCCTGGTCAAGGAGGTTCCCACAGACCGTGGAGCAACTGGGCCCGTGAGCCACAACTACTGAGCCTGCGTATCTGGAGCCTGTGCTCCGCAACAAGAGAGGCCGCGATAGTGAAGAGGGTCGTGCACCGCGATGAGGAGTGGCCCCCGCTCGCCGCAACTAGAGAAAGCCCTCGCACAGAAACGAAGACCCAACACAGCCAAAAATAAATATATAAATAAATAAAAGATTACTATTAAAAACAACAACAACAACAACTCAAAATGGATTAAAAACTTGAATGTAAGACCTGAAACTGTAAAATTTTTAGAAGAAAACATAGGGGGAAAACTCCTTGACATTGGTCTTGGCAATGATTTTTTGAATTTGACACCAAAAGCAAAGGCAAAAAAAGCAAAAATTAACAAGTGGGACTACATCAAACTAAAAAGTTTCTGCACAGCAAAAGAAACCACCAGCAAGATGAAAAGGCAACCTACAGAATGGAAGAAAATATTTGCAAAACACATATCCATAAGGGATTAATATGCAAAATATACAAAGAACTCAACTCAATGGCATAAAACCCCCAAATAGCCCAATTAAAAAAAGGGCAAAGGACCCAAATAGACATTTTTCCAAAGAAGAGCTACAAATGACCCACAGGTGCATGAAAAGATGTTCAGCATCACTAATCATCTGGGAAATGCAAATCAAAACCACAATGAGATATCACCTCACACCTGTTAGGATATCTATTATCAAAAAGACGAGATAACAAATGCTGGTGAGGATGTGGAGAAAAGGGAACACTTGTACACTGTTGGTGGGAATGAAGATTGGTACAGCCACTATAGAAAGCAAAAATGGAGGTTCCTCAAGAAATTAAAAATAGAACTTCCATATCCAGCAATCCTACTTCTGGGTATATATGCAAAGGAAATATAATCGTTATCCTGAAGAGATATGTGTACTCCCATGTTCATTACAGCAATATTCACAATAGCCAAGGTATGGAAACAACCTAAGTGTCCATCAAGAGATGGTGGATAAGGAAAATGTGACACACACACACACACACACACACACACACACACACACGCAATGGAATACTATTCAGCCTTTAAAAAAGAAGGAAATCCTGCCTTTTGTGACAACATGGATTAACCTGGAGGAAATTATGCTAAGTGGTATAAATCAGATAAAGACAAATACTGCATAGTATCACTTATTTGTGGAATCTAAAACAAAATTCGAACCCATAGAAACAGAGAGTAGAATGGTGGTCGCCAGGGGCTGCAGTATGGGGGAATTGGGGAGAGTTTGGTAAAAGGGTACAAACTTTCAGTTATAAGATGAATAAGGCTTGAGGATCTAATGTATAACATGGTCACTATGGTTGATAATACTGTATTGTGTAATTAAAATTTGCCGAGATAGTAGAACTTAAATGTTTTCACCTCTCCTCCGCCGCCAGAAAAAAGGTAAATATGTGAGGTGATGGATGTGTTAATTAACTTGAGTGTAGGAATCTTTTCACAATGTACACATATATCAAATCAAGTTGCGCACTTTTAATATATTACAATTTTTTTTTAATTGATTGATTGATTGATTGATTGCTATGTTGGGTCTTCCGTTTCTGTGCTAGGGCTTTCCCTAGTTGCGGCAAGCGGGGTCTGCTCTTATTCGCCGTGCGCGGGCCTCTCACTATCGCGGCCTCTCTTGTTGCGGAGCACAGGCTCCAGACGCGCAGGCTCAGTGGTTGTGGCTCACGGGCCTAGTTGCTCCGCGGCATGTGGCATCCTCCCAGACCAGGGCTCGAACCCGTGTCCCCTGCGTTAGCAGGCAGATTCTCAACCACTGCGCCACCAGGGAAGCCCTATATTACAATTTTATTTGTCAGTTATACCTCAATTAAGCTAGAAAAAACTCCACACATGGTAAAAAAGATGGAGAGTGTGACTCACTTGCTACACTGAGAGACAAAAAACAGAAAACAGATTCCTGGGTCCACTCCTGACTTACTAAATCAGAATTTCTGAGGTGAGATCCTCAAAATTTCTGAGGTGAGGATGCATGTTAGCACCTGCATCCTCAGGTAGTCTGAAGACCATATTTTGAGATGAATGAAATGACTACGGTAGTGAATTAAATAAGATTTTAATGATATATTTTTGTGCGTGCGTTTACTAGGAATTTCAATTATTATTGCTGTATGAAAGAAAGAATACAAATTTTGTATACAAGGTTTAATGGGAATTCATCCTAAGCTTATATTTTTATTTAGCTGTTTTATAACCAGTAAGAATAAGCCAATGAAGAGAAGGAAAATCAAAAGCTGGAAAAGATAATAATGAATATCATAATATTTCATAGGATATTTGCATTATTTGGAGGAGAAAATGCCCCAAGGATGTCATTTTTCCATATCAGAATAAGAAGTAAACATATGAATACTAAATGTAACTTTTAAAAAATGAGACTAATTTAAAAAAATTACTCCAAATATTACTATGATGATTGTATTTTATGAAATAAGTGTTTCACAAAGTGGTTATGTACCTGTATAATGCATACACACACACAGAGCAATTTACTAATAGTGTAAATAAACTTTGGTTAATCTCATGAGTTAAGAACACTTTTGTGAGTGAATTAATGGTCTTATCACATTAACTGATTTTTAATATGCATAAAGTTCAAAACGTATATATCTGAAGAGATCACCTACATATTTATTATTATATTATAACTGATAGAAAAATATCAGTTAACGGAGTTTACTGAATTAAATTGCAGAACTAATTTGACCGCCTAAACTGTAGTACTCAAGCACAATCTCTGTAGAATTCGTATTTACAATTAAAACATTCTCGTGTTAAGGAAAAAAAAATAGCCTGACTTTATAGCTTCAGGGAGATACAATACTGTTAAGTAAATTTAGGGGACTTTCAGAGGTAGCAAAATGAGATGGGGAAAACTATAGAATTATCACACTTTTCTGATAATTAGAGCTCAAACTCTTGGGACATAGCTGCATAATTTCTACCCCAAAGACTGGTTCCTTCCTGGCCCTCGAAAATAAAGGGCAGAGCTATCAGTTGGGAATCAGAAAACAGATTCCAAGAGGGTGGTGGGGCATAGGTCAGCCAAGGATACAGAGTTCTCTAGAACGGAGCTTTCTTATTTATTTTAGACAGAAAACTTTCTACCTCCAGATGGAAAAAAAGAAAAAAAATCATTCTTACTTTATAAAAAATGTTTCTCTCTGCCAGAACATTAGGAGACAACTGAGCCACCCAAGCCCTGAGGCTCTGTGGGTCATTTGCAAAGTTCACCTTCTTAATCTGCTCTCCCTGCCTCCCTGGCCCTGGGCCAGACCCAGCTTCTCAGTCCTGCCTTTGTGCTAAGGACAAAAGCGAGTTCGGAACCTAGGCTGCTTTCTCCAGTGAAACTGTCTACCTACTCCAGGTAAGTCAGGGAGTCCCAGGAGAATCCTTGGAACACAAAAAGCATATTGTGCCTGATGAATGCAGCCCTGTTGCAGGCCTGCTTCAGAACCGGTCATTAGACAATACCATAGCTCTCAGCTGCCTGGAAAGGTTCCTGCATGAGTTTTAAAGCTGTAACGTGATTTACAACCTTATTAATTTCAGTTGCAAACTTGAGCACATACAGAGTGCTCTATTTAAACCATGAATAAGCCTGCGCTACACTGAGTAGGGTTGTCTCCGTTTGCACAGTTGCACTTTGCCATAGCGTTGTCAAGTTCCACTCTAGGCTTTCAAACAAAAATTTCCAAAGGTAGTGCCTCTGCTTGCAGAGCCTATTTAGACAGTACCCATATATTTGCCACTGTCGCTTTTAAAATTGGTTTCCAATAGAGTTTGAGGCCCTGGATCTAGAGTAATCTGATTTGTCTTCTAAGCCATAGAAACTGAAGCACGAGGCAGCCTTCATACAGAGAAGGGTTTCTCAGCTTCAGCACTATTGATGTTTTGGGCTGAGTAGTTCTTTGTGAAAGAGTTGTCTTGTGCATTGAAGGATGTTTAGCAGTCTCTGGTTTCCTCGAGGCCTCAAGCAAGCTAAACGTAGCCCAGGCAAGCAGTCAACAATAGTTTTATTTCCACCTTCAAGCAGTAAGAGCTGACCTCTGGCCCCTTCCCTTCAATGGAGGGCTTTGAGCCCATTTTCCCTTTAGGAGCTCTAACCAATCATTGCCAACTTCCATCCTGAGCTCTCAGCAGGCCAGGAACTTCAACTTGCTGCTTTACATTTCTGCCTTTTATTCCATTCTGTGAAGTACCCCATATCCTTCTAATGAATTCATTTTACACTATTGATTTTTTTCCCCAATTCAGTAAATAGCAGCCCTATTCTTCCAGTTGCTCAGACCAGAAACTTTGGAGTCATAGTTGACTCTTTTTTTTTTTTTTTTTTTTCCCACATCCTGTGTCACTCAGTGTCCCGGCAGGATACGGATAGCACACTAAAAGCGGTATCTGAGAAAAATTCAATGGATTATTTACAAATGTGTGGTCAGGTTAAGGGAAAGTAATAAGCAATGGTGACGCACCCAAGGGGGAGTCACAGTGGGAAGTCATTACTGCCCAAGGCTGGAAGGAGGCAGGGGTGAGAAGGGTTTTCCAGAACCAGCAAGAGCTGTGGTCATAGAAGATGGCTGCCAAACTGTAGCCTGGCAGGGCAGGCGCCAGGAGAATAAATATTTCTGTCTTGTTCTCCTCCTGCCCTCCAATTTCCTTTCAGTTCATCTCACTGTCTGAACCCAACCAAAGGAGGACAGGAGATTCCAGATGTGTGGTCTGCGGAGGTCAGATTTCCAGTCCCCGGGAAGGAGTAGAGGGTGGATCTGAAGGGGCAATCAGAATCCCTGTGTGCCCTCATCAGCGAATCTGTCAGCTCTGCCTTGAAATACATCCAGAAGCCAACTCTCACTCTCTACTTCCCTTATTACCTTCCTAGTCCAAGCGGCTGTTTCTCACCGGGACAACTGTATTAGCTTCTATCCCTTTACCAGCTTAATTTTTTTACAGCATTTATGACCCCCTAAAATATTATGCATGGTTTGTTTATTTGCTTATAGTCTGTCTCTCTCCACTAGAGTGTAAATTCCATGAAATCACAAACTTAATCTGTTTTGTTAACTGCTATGAAATTCCTTATACATTGTAGGCAGTCAATAAATATTTAATTAATTAATTAATACTTAAGTTGATCTGATTTGGTTTCTGTTGCTTATTATTTCCAAAGAACTTTAGATGATTTTAGGGTGTACACCCCTGAATGTAATGTAAAAACAAAATGTAATCTCATTTTGTTTTTAAAAAAAATTTTTTTTGTGTGCATATAAAAAAGAATGGGAGTATCTTCAAAAATTTTAGAAGTGATTACCATTAGAGAGTAGGATTTGGGGTAGTTTTCATTTTCTTTTTTGATTTTAACACTTCTGAAATTTTCTACAATGACTACATAAGATCCTTGTAATAAGATAAAAGTACCTTTATTTTATTTTAAAATTAAAAAAAATTATCTTTTTGAAATATAGTTGATTTACAATGTTTTTTAAATTTCTTCTGTAAGTACCTTTTTTTTAAAGTACTGACTAGCATCAACCAGATCTTCTAGAGAAGCTTGGCAGTTCTTTTTCATCCCTTGGCTCCCCGTCCCTGTTCCGACAGTGGCACTGCCCAACCTTTCCCACTCTTTTTTTTTTTTTTTTAAACATCTTTATTGGAGTATAATTGCTTTACAATGGTGTGTTAGTTTCTGCTTTATAACAAAGTGAATCAGCTATACATATACGTATATCCCCGTATCTCCTCCCTCTTGCGTCTCCCTCCCACCCTCCCTGTCCCACCCCTCTAGGTGGTCACAAAGCACAGAGCTGATCTCCCTGTGCTATTCGGTTGCTTCCCACTAGTTATCTATTTTACGTTTGGTAAGCAATCATGCTGGATCCATTTCCCACGGTATCTATCCTGCTCTGTGAAGTAGGAAGCTGATCCATGAGATTGTAACAATCTGGCCCCCTGGCCCTCTAGCTTCCAGCTTGCTTCAGCTAATGGCTTTACCTGAAATCTAGAGGGCAAGAGGAGAGCGAGGTCAGGCCACTTATTCCCCCAGCTCCCCCCTTACCAGTTCCTGCAGGTTGGCTATGTCCCTTTACCTAAAGGCCACAGCTCCTGCCAAGTGGCCCTCTCCAAACAGCTTTCTCTGGGTCCCAGGAACTGCCCCCTCCTCTCTCTTCTCCAGGCCCAGGGATGGTAATAGTTTTCCCAACCACTAGCCCTGGAGTAACGCACCATCCCTTTTTCTTCCTAATCCTTACTCACAACTCTATAAACTCTCCTCAAATTACCCAATTCAAGAATTTCATATCTTTTCTTCCAAGGTCCCAACTAAGCACTCAACTCCATCTTCTTCCATCATTCTCAGCAAATGACCTTGCCTCATTCTTTATTTTTTGCTGAGAAGGTCTTCTTGTATCAGCTTTCTTTGCATTCCTCACATGGCCATTCACCATCACGTTACTAAAAGTCTGTATAATGGCCTGCTCTCATGCCTAATTTTGCCTCTCAGAGTACATAGCATATCTTGCTCATAGCAGGGCTCTACCCTGTCTTCCTCTTGCCTCTGAGAACATTTTTCCTTCATTGGCTCTTCTACTTTCTTCCATAATTTAACTCTGGATGTTCCCAATGTGTCAAACCTTGGTTTTGCCCCATGACATAATTTTTTTAAAGAGGAAAGTTTATCTATTTTTACTATTTTAATTACTTTTATTTGGATAATATTTTAAATGTATACTTGCTGTCTTAGTCATTTAACTAAACTCCAATCCTTTATCTCTTCAATCAGTTTAGATATTTTCCATGGATTTCCAATTATCTCCTCCTCCTCAAATCCAGTATCATTTCATTCCCCTCAATTAGATTTTCTCCCATTGTCTGTATTTTTTCCAATGGAATCTACATTTCTTGAGCTCAAGAGTTTAAAACACTGAAGTTATTTTTTAATGCCTCCATTTTCTGTGCCCCTCAACTGCAATTACTTTGTGAATTCTATAATTTTTTTCTTAAACTCATTTCTCAGAGTTATTTGTTTCCATTCTCATTGTTGTCATCAAAAAAATTTTTTTAACTATAGGCCAAGATTATTTCAGTAGTCACCTAACTTGTCAAGTTCCAGGTTCCCCCATTCCTACAGAAGGATTAAGATTTCTAGAATATTGCTAATATCATGTGGTTCTAGAATGTGGCTCCCATTAATAATATTCAATAATTACGACATTAACCACAAATATATACTGAGTATTTGCTCTGTGCTGACTGCTACACTAAGTTCTTTTTTACATGGATTAATTATTTTAATCCTCAGAAGAGTCTTGTAAATATTCAATTGTACAATTGGAAGATTTTTTTTTCCTACATGTCAAATTTATTAGATTTGTCCACAGTCAGCAACGGTGATATTCTTGCTGGTCTTGCCATTCCTGGGCCGCAAGTACTCTATGACTCCCCAAATATTCATGTCCTCTCTCACCTTGCCAAAGACCGCATGCTTGCCATCCAACTGCTCAGTCTTGGCAGTGCAGATGAAAACCTGGCAATCGTTTGTGTTGGATCCAGCACTTGCCATGGACAAGGTGCCAGGACTGGTATGACTCAGGATGAAACTCTCATCAAATTTCTCCCCAGAGGTGGACTTGCCACCAGTGCCATTATGGCGTGTGAAGTCATCACCCTGGCACATAAATTCCGGAATAATTCTGTGAAAACGGGAAGCTTTACAACCAAATCCTTTCTCCCCGGTGCTCAGAGCACAAAATTTTCTGCTGTCTTTGGAAATTTGTCTGCAAACAGCTCATAGGATATGTGGCCCGAGGGCCCACCATCCATGGCCGTCAGCTCTGGGGTGGTGGTGTCTTCAAGGCCAGAAGAATTTTAGAACATTTAAGAAACTCCCAGATTACCCAGCTACTGGTGGTTCTGGAATGCAAACTCCACATGAAACCGGAAGTCAAGCTCTTCGTCTTTTTTTCCATGCTATCCAAATCCCTCAACATGACTTCCAAAATGCTCTGCAAATTGCCCCCACCCTTCCAATCCAATATCAGCCTTTGTTTCTCTCTACATTATACTGAGAGTGAGTTCACTAATGCACCATACACACAATATGTTCATTGCAGGTTTTTTTGCCTTGACTTTTGCACCTATATCTTTTTTCCTGTTGTCAGATCAAATTCTCTTTTTGAGTTAAGGTCTGGCTCCAGACCACAATGAAGTCTTCAAGAATGCTACAGTACACATGGATCTTTCTTTTCTCAGAGCCTCTAAGACCACTTACTGTCTGTACCATTACTTTCATATTCAATCAGGAAGTACTTTGATTTATATTTTACTGCTATCTGTACAATTGCTATTTATTCACCCCAGAAAAAAAACACTGAGCCCTTATTATTTTCCAGGCACTGTGTAAATGCTGAGAATACAAAGGTGGGTAAGATTCAGTCTCTGAAAGAGTTTTATCCAGGGAGGCAACATGTATGCAAACTAAAATATTACAATACACTCCGTCTGATAAGCGATAATATTGGAAGGATATATTGCATAATGGTTTAGTACATGAGTTTTGGAATTGCCCAGGTCTGGGTACATTTTCCAGCTCTGCTCCTCAATAGCTAAATGAGAATTACACAACCTAAGCTTCTGTTTCCTCATTTGCAAAATGGAGATACTAATTGTAGTAACCACTTATTAAGATTTTTAAGAATTATGTAAAGAATTTTATAAAGTATATAAGGTATATAAAGTATAAAGCATATAAAGTATAAGGTAATTAGAACAGTGCTTGAAAGTTTATAACTATTTATCCCTATCCCCCTCCAAAAAGGAATTTGCATGTATTATATACATTTTCTTCAGTGGGAATAGAGAAGATGGAGAGAAAAACTGTGCTAGGGTTGTCAGGAAAAGCTTAAGAAAAAGGGTAGAATTTGAATAGGGTCTTGAAGGATGAGAAGGAATTTGCCAGGTTATTCTGATTTGGTTAGACTGTAGGAAGAATGTAGAGAAAGTCTTGTGAAAAGAATCTGGAAAAGTCTTGTGAAAGGAATCTGGGAAGATAACACAGGCAGATTGTAAAGGGCATTATGTCTATGCAAAGGTATTTGTACACCACCTTCTTGACTAGCAGTTCCCAAAGGCTTTGGTGTTGTGCCAGAGACTTCCAAAACCATAGGCTCACCAAACAATATCTGTCTATTAAAAAAGCATAGCGACTCAGACATGTCAACATATTTTAAGGTATTTCTGAAGTTATAGTGACTCTTTGGCACTTTATGCTCTATTAATGAGTGAATCCTAAAAGAATTAATATAGACCCTATGCTAGTTATTAATTTATTGTCTCTCAGCTCCAAATTCACCCTTCATAGCCTGCTCCATGAAAATGGATCTGAATCTCTTAAACATTTTCCCTTTGCCTCTGGCACAATGTTAAGCTTTGTAGAGAGCCCTAGAGAGACATTTCAGGAGAAAGGGGCATGAGTCACTCTGGCTATTCCATTGAGAATGAATTGTGGAGGAAGGACTGATTGTATTTGCAGAAGACCAGTTAATTTGTTTATTTATCCTTTGATTTAACAAAGATTTATGAGAATCTACTCACTGTCAGGCAATGAGGATTGTTGGATAAAGAAGACACAGTCCCTGTCTCAAGACGCTCGGAGGGGAAGAGAGTTGAGTACATTAATGACAATAAGGAGTGCGCTCTGTAAGAGCCAGAGAAGCTCCAGATGCTGCGAGAGCTGGAGGGACAGCTAATCACACTGAGAAGAGAGAACCATATTCTAGGGGAAACTTTTGAATAAATCTTGAAGGAAAATAAAACATTCAGGTGCATAAAGGGACGAAATATGGTCTAGCTGAATTGAACTACACTGTGTAGGGTGTGAGAACATTGACAAAGCAGTTGAGCATTGGGATGGGCGCCTGGTGGGTTGGTGACAGATGAAGTTAGAGAAGTTGGACCCAGATTATGGAAGGTCTACTAAGCTATTTGATATTTAGATTATTTCTATATTTAAAAACTTTTTATTTGGAAACAATCTCAAGTTTAGAGAAAAGTTGAAAGAACAGAACAAATAACTTTTTTTCCCCGAATCATTTGAGAATAAGTTGCCAACATGATGCTTAATCCTCTTGTCTCCCTAAATGCCTTAGTGTGTGTTATCCACAAACAAGGACGTTTTCCATAATACAACCACCAAAATTAGGAAAGTAATGTTGATCCACTACTACCCTCTAATCCTCAGAACTTATTCATGTTTCAGTAGTTGTTCCAATAATTTTTTTTATAGTAAAAGATCTAGTCCAGAGTAAATCATTGTGCTTAGTTGTCATGTCTCTTTAGTTTCCTTCAATCTGGAACAGTTCCTCACCCTTCCCTTGATTTTCATTTCCTTGATCCTTTTGAAGATTACAAGTTAGTTATTCTGTAAAATGCTCCTCCGTGTGGGTTTGTTAGATCTTTCCTCGTAATTGAATTCAAGTCATGTGTCTTTGGTATGTGTATTCCAGAAACAATGCTGTGTTCTTCTCATTGTATCCTATCAGATGACGCATGATTTCAATTTGTCCCATCAATGGTGATGTTAACTTAGATCACTTTATTAAGGTGGTGTCTGCCAGGCTTTTCCAGCGCATGGTTACGTCTTTTCCCCCTTATAAATAGTAAATATTTTGTAGGGAGATACTTGAAGACTATTTAAATAGTCATTCCTTTTCAAGCAGTCAATTTATCCATTTGTTTATATCATTTGAATGAGTATGACTCATTCTATTTTAGTCAATGACTTATGTGTCCTTTAGAAATGTTCCCATTACTCTCTGAACCCACCCTTACTTTCTGGCGCAAGATGCTCCAGCTTTATTGTACATTCCCTGCCCCAGCACTGGAATCATCTATTTCTCTGAAGAGCCCTGGTTCCTTTTAGTGGAGAAGAATATTTAGAAACCAATATCTATGCACTAGTGGGCTCCTTGCTGTAGGGGTGACACTGCTCCCAAACCCTCATAACAGACATATGTACATATACATACACGTGTTTATATCTGCGTTTATTTTTATTTTTTATATCTATTTTTTTATATTGAAAGCCATGAGTTTACACCAATATCCCCAATTCTAAGCCAATGTCTCACTCTTATTTTCTCCCTTTATATAATTGTAACTTGTTTCTGTAGAAGTGAGAAACCTGGCTCTCTTAAGCTCAATATATTTACTTACTTGACCAATCCCGTATACGTAACTGTTTCCCCTAATGGCCACCACACTCTCACCCCTGCAAATGCCCTCCTCACCTTGCTTGAGCTATGACACCCTGCTCTGGGCTACCCCTCTACCCTTCCACAGAGGCTCTCCTCTTACTGCTGGGGCTGCTGCATCCTGAGTTGAGTCAATCCCCTGCAGAGACACTTTTCTCCAGTGGTGCTCTGCCATCCCACACAGGCTACCATGGCTCTTCCCCCACTCACCTATGGGGACACCTACTTTGCAGAGCCCCAGTCTAATGGGTTTGGGGTTGAATTGCTCAAGAATTGAACAACTGAATGGAAGAGAGAAAGAAGGAAAGGGGAAAAGAAAGAGAAGAGCATTCCTATCTTTTAACAAATATATTATCAATAACATTCCCTTTTTGTACTTGAATCCCTATCATTAATTCAAACTATTTTCTGGGATAGATTCCCAGAAATGGAATTACTGGGTCAAGTGTTATAAAGGAAATAACTTGTCTTAATTTTTACTCCCACCAGCAGTACATGACAGTGTCTATTTTATTCTAGATAGCTTTGGGTATTAGATCTAGTTTTAAAAGAGTTTTTTGTTAACTTTATATGAAAATAATGTATTGTTTTATTTTCTTTGCTAGTGAACATTTTTCCATTTGTTTATTTAGTCATTTTTAGCTTCTCTTTAATAAATTATCATTTTCATGACCATTTTAGAATTTTAGTATTTTTCTTAGGTCGGTATATTTATTAATGATATTAACGCTTAGTCATATTCATTGCAAGAAAGATTAGTTTTTAAACCATAACTGGCTTCCTCTGGCCACTTTCTACATTTGTACTTATCTTGCTCTGCTGCCAACTAATTTCTTCTCAGGTAAATACAGACTAAGGGTTATATTACTCTAAGAAAACATAAAATTAGAAAAATAAACAGCCTGCCATAAAGCCATTCAAATGTATGGTGTACTTTTTGAAAACAAACTCTTATTTTTAGATCATTTTTATCTTTTTTACTCACTATTAGTTTGAAAGATTTATCTAATTCTCTCAGTTTTCTTCACTTCATGTAATCTGAGGCTACGTTAGTAATGCTAGATTACTGATGAAGTGAATTTTTCATCTTATATCTCTTTTATCTCTAATATTGCTTTTTAATCTTAAAGTATACTTTAATGTAGTGACATCAGCTTTTGGGGGGTTGGTATTTGCATGCTATAACATTTTCAACCTTTTATTTTCAATCTCTTAGTATCCTTATATTTTAGGTGTGTCTTCTGTTGTGAGTCAGGATCCTGGCAGGAAATAAAAAGGCAGTGCACTCAAAATATTAACTGAAGAGAGTTTAATGAAGAAATTCTTTATAAAGGTGTGGGCAGCATTAAGGGAACCAATAAAAGATGGTGAAATACTCAGGTACTAAAAACAGGGAAAAGCGTGTATACCCTAGCACTGAATGGTCAAAGAAAGGGAATAGTGTTACTGGAACCCAGTATAAACTGTTGCTGGGAGAGGGGGCACCTGCAGGACCAGTGGTCTTAAGTAGAGATAACACAATCACTGAAAAACTCAGGCCCAGCAGGGAGGGAAACTAGGGGAACTGATGCCCCTATTTTCTCCTCCTGCCTTGTGATCTATTGCCCCTATCTGCTTTTGGCCAAACCCAACCAGAAGTTAGAGAGCAAAAGATCTCAGGGGATGCAGGGCTTAGAGCTGGGCCCAGAGCCAGGCAGAGAAGAGTAGGGAAGAGCCAGCACACATGTAAACAGCTCATAGCTGGATTTTGTTGTTGTTATCCAGTCTGATAGGTTTTTTTTTTTTAAATGGAGCATTTAGCCCATTTATTTACATTTGTTAGATTACTAGGGTAATTTAGTTCTAAGATATTATTTGATGTCTCCCATTTTATATTTTTTTCTCCTGTCATGACTATTTTTCATTATCTGAGTAATTTTTCTTGTTTTATTCATTCCATTTGTATTATTTTAGTGGTTACTTTAGAAATTTATCATGTAGTATCTTTTTTTTTTTTAAGAAATTTATTTATTTTTGGTTGCATTGGGTCTTCATTGCTGCACGTGGGCTTTCTTCAGTTACAGAGAGCGGTGCACGGGCTTCTCATTGCAGTGGCTTCTCTTGTTGCGGAGCATGGACTCTAGGCGCGCGGGCTTCAGTAGTTGTGGCTCACGGGCTTAGTTGCTCCACAGCATGTGGGATCTTCCCGGACCAGGGCTCGAACCCGTGTCCCCTGCATTGGCAGGAGGATTCTTAACCACTGCGCCACCAGGGAAGCCCTATCATGTAGTATCTTTAACTTCTCCTAAATAAGAGGAGGATCTTCGAAACACTTTTGCTCTTGATTATTCCCTCCTGATTTATGTGCAATTGTTGGGTATTTTTAACTCAATAAGATATTATTGCTATTGTTTTATATGTAAATATATTTATATATGATATAAATATATATTTATAATATATAGTCAATATTTATTTAGATTTACCTACTTTCTTTGCTCACCGTTCATCCTTGCATCTTAGACTTTCCATCTCAAATCACTTTCCTTCTTTCAATCTTTTGGAACATCCTCTGTTGAGATCTATTGGTGATAAACTCTTTCTGCATTTTCTTGTTTTTGAAAATGTCTTTGTTTCATCTTCATTATTGAATGATATTTTTTTCCAGGTATATAATTTTAGGATGACATCTTTGAAGATATCTACTGCCTTAGGGCTTTCATATATTTGTTGAGAAGTCTGACGTCAGCATAATTGTTACTCCTTGGAAGGATAGACTTTTAAATATTTTCTTTGTTTCTGGATTGCTGCACTATGTGTCTAGGTGTGGATTTCCTCTTATATATCCTGCTTGGGATTCATGGATAATTCTAAAACTCTCAGCTGATATCTTTTTCATTGGTTCATAAAAATTATCAGATCTTTTCTCTTCAAATATTGCTTCTACCTCATTCTCTCTCTCCTCTCGTTTTTCAACTCTAGTAGGTATTAGAACTTTTCCTCTACTCTCCATGTTGTTTAATCTCTATTTCATATTTGCTGTCACTTTGACTCTCTGTGCTGTAATCTACATAATTTCTTCAGATCTATAGTTCAGTTCATGACTTTTTTTCTTTAATGTGGCTGATCTGCTGTTTAGCTTGTCAATTGAGTTTCAAATTTTATTTCTTATATTTTTATTTATTTATTTATTTATTTATTTATTTTTTTTAAAATTTTACTTGATTTTATTTATTTATTTATTTATTTTTGGCTGTGTTGGGTCTTCGGTTCGTGCGAGGGCTTTCTCCAGTTGCGGCAAGCGGGGGCCACTCTTCATCGCGGTGCGGGGACCGCTCTTCATCGCGGTGCGCGGGCCTTTCTCTATCGCGGCCCCTCCCGTCGCGGGGCACAGGCTCCAGACGCGCAGGCTCAGCAATTGTGGCTCACGGGCCCAGCTGCTCCGTGGCATGTGGGATCTTCCCAGACCAGGGCTCGAACCCGTGTCCCCTGCATTAGCAGGCAGATTCTCAACCACTGCGCCACCAGGGAAGCCCTTATATTTTTATTATTAGAAATTCTTGCTGGTTCTTTTTCAAATCTACGTGGTCAATTTTAGAGTCATTTCTTCCATATTCATATTTTTAAACCTTTATTCCTTTGGACATATTAAGCATAGTTATTTTATTTTCTGTGTTTCATAATTCCAATATCTGAAGTTTTGTGAGTCTGGTTCTTCTGTTGGTTATTTTTGCTGGCTCTTGCGTAAAATGCCTTCTTTCTTTATGAATTTTATGTATTTTGTGATTCTTGTACTGCTATTCTTTGAAACTTTATCTGGTGAAAAACTTTGAAACCTGAGTTGAAAAAATGCTCTTCCAGAAAGAATTTGCCTATGCTTCTGGATGGTGGATTGTGGGTTCCAAACATGGCAACCCCCATTCCACATGCGTTTCTTACAACGTGGCTTTGACAATCCTCCCATGGGGAAGCGGAGTCTTCGTTCTTGCTCCTTGAATCTGGGAGGGCTCATTAACTCTATGTGACTTCCAAGGCTGGGAGATAAAAGGCAACACAGTTTAACCCTACTTCTCTTCAGATGGTTTGGGCTTGGAAGCAGCCCCCATACTGTGAGAAAGCCCATGCAGCCACATAGAAAGGTCATATGTAGGTATTCTCACCAATAGCCTCAGCTGAAGTCCTAGACAAAAGCTTGTATCAACCACCAGAACTGCGGGTAAACTAGCTTACAGGTAATTATAGCTTCCAGCCCCTGAGTCACCTCCCGGTCTTCAAGTCTTCTCAGATAGCCACCAGATACCTTGGAGCAAAGATAAGTTGTCCCTGTTTTGCACTTTCCAAATTCTTGACCCACAGAATCCATGAGTATAATAACATTCCTGCAGTTTTATGATACTGAGTTGGAGGGAGTGTGGATTTTTGTCCAGCAGTCAATAACCAGAACACTTCTGCCAGATACCTGGGGGCAAGACCAACCTAAGACTACTTTAAATTAAATTCTAAGCTTTAGGGGTTTGGGGGCAACAAAAGTAGCATAAATTCAGGCTACAAACCTGCTTGAGGCTGGTTTATAACTATGAATGATTAGGAGGAATATTCTTCCCTCTACCTAATGCCATGGTTCAAGAGTGACAGTTTTCCTTGTGGTCCCATGATTTGGTGGCATGAGTAGGGGACAGGCTTATTTCTAGCTCACCCTTATACTGAGTGTTTATTCCTTTGGTTTTGGGGAGCTCTAATTAGATTCCTCACTTTGGGTAGGTCTTGGGTTTCATCTCCTGTTCTCTGCTCCCCCCAAATTAAAGAAAAACAAAAACGAAAACAAAAAAACTTAAGGTGCTTAAGGTCACCGGATTATGACAAGTACCCTCAAAGTGAAACCAGTTTCACTGCTTTGTTTATTTATCAAGGTTCCCATTTTAACTTGGTTTTGGTCTTTGTGTATATCTTTTTTTCCCCTCTAGGCTCGTTGATGCATTTGAAAAGATGCTTTGTATATTATAAATGGAATTTTTGGGGTTTTCAGCAGGTGGCTTGGTCAGGACCCTGTATGGGCTGAATTTCAGGACCCCCTAAAATTTATATGTTGAAATCCTAACTTCCAGTACCTCAAATGTGACTGTATTTAAAGATAGGTGACTTTAAATAGGTGACTACATTTGAATGAGGTTGTTGGAGTGGGCTCTAATCAAATATGACTAGGTCCTTTTAAGAAGAAATTAGGACACGGACATGTACAGAGGCAAAACGATGTGAAGACAGAGGGAGAAGAAGGCTATCCACAAGCCAAGGAGAGAGGCCTCAAGAGAAACAAAGCTGCTAACACTTGATCTTGGACTTCCAGCCTCCAGGACTGCGAGAAAATAATTTTCTGTTGTTTAAGCCATCCGGTCTGTGGGACTTTGTATGGCAGCCCTAGCAAACTGGAAACCCTCACCCCATTTATTTATTTGCTTAATCAATAGTTGAAAGTACCATTAATACCAGTTTATTAAGGGACTGGCTATTCAATCTGTATTTCTTGCAACTTCTATGTTTTTTCTGACTTCTGCTGTCTCCCTTTTGATCATTTCATGGTTCTTCAACACTCACAAACAACATGAGAGGACCATAGAGACAATAAAACCCCAGTTCTTCTGTTGTACCTCCTAGCTAACATCCCAGGTTATTAGTGTGATATTGGAGGGAAGGAAACTGTAGGCTAAGTAGAGTTTTTGCGTAACTCTATATATTATTCTGTACGACCTTAAACATTTTAATAATATAACCTCTTGCTTTAATGGTCATAAATGTTCATAGATCAACATAAACATAGGGGCTTCCCTGGTGGTGCAGTGGTTAAGAATCTGCCTGCTAATGCAGGGGACACGGGTTCGAGCCCTGGTCCGGGAAGATCCCACAGGCTGTGGAGCAACTAAGCCCGTGCGCCACAACTACTGAGCCTGCGCTCTAGAGCCCGCGAGCCACAACTACTGAGCCCATATGCTACAACTACTGAAGCCCGCGTGCCTAGAGCCCGTGCTCCACAACAAGAGAAGCCACCGCAATGAGAAGCCCGTGCACCGAAACGAAGAGTAGCCCCCGCTCTCAACAACTAAAGAAAACCTGTGTGCAGCAGTGAAGACCCAATGTAGCCAAAAATTAAATAAATGAATAAATAAATTAATTTAAAAATATATATACATAGATCAATATTCAACCTACAATACATGGCATGTTACCCAAGGCTTGTGAAGATTTCAAGCTACTCAAATAACATAACAACTTAAAGTTGCAACAGGAAAACCATCAGGGTGTTTATATTCAGTAGTTTTATTATTAAGATATTTTATATTAAAAGAAACACCCATTAGTCCATCTAATTTTTGGAATTTTAGTTCCAAAAATAAAACTTAGACAACTTGAAGGAATCATTATTTGTTACTCCAATTAGTTCAATATTTACAACATAGTCAATGAATCAATTTTCCTCAATGGAAGTCTTAAGACTTTTCTAAAAATTTCAAATTATTTTTGGAGAGAATAAGATGTAACACAGAAACAGATGGAGAATCAAAAACAAATACTTGTTTTATCATAGTAACTAACTTGGAATTGGGTTTAAGTACTGAGTGAGTCACAGTTTCTGTTCTTTCAGACCAATTTAACTCCAGTATAATTACTCAGGCTTAATGAAAGAGTCCTCACAATATGTAAAAAAAAATGTGATGATATGTGTATGCATTTGCTTGGGGAGTTTTGGAATTCTGGGGGCCTCTAATAATGAACAGATGCTAAAATGAGGCTTTAAGAAGTAATAACAAACCCATTTTCTTATATCAAGTAACCTAGGGCATTTCCTTATTAAATCAGAGCATTGCAAAATTTCAGAAAAGGGGTGGGATAAAAATATATTTCTATAATGAAGACAAAACCAAGTTTCCTAGAAAAAGTAAAGTATCCACCTCCATTCTTAAGAGCATAGGAAGGGGAAATGTTAAAATTTGGAAGTAGGGAGGGGGGCCCAAACTCCTGCTCAGGAGGCTAAGACAGGGCAGGGCCCGGAGATAGAAGAAGGGGCGTTCCAGAGAATCCATGCAAAGTCAAGGCCGAGTCCAGGGTGGGGAGAAAGCAGGCCACCACTGAGACCTCATAGAGACAGGCCTTCCAGAAGCCTTCTAGATCTTCATTTAGGAGAGCGGGATGCCTTTGGAAGAGGAGAGACTGGCAGAGCTGTGATTTTTTGACTTCGCCCCAGTGGCATGAAGTGATCTTGATTAGTTTCCATTTCTAGACCAACCTGCTAATAATCCTCATGTGATTGCATAGGCCCTTTATCCCCCAAACATTCTGTCTGAGTGTTGATGTGTGAAATCCCTTCAATGGGTCAAATAGCCACGGCTCCACAATGAGAGATAAAAGGCTTACAGGGAAAATTCACTGAGTTCTTGCCCATGTGTGAACAGATGATCACTGAGGAGAATCAGTGACTGATGAGAGAGGTTTTCATAGTTTTGGGAAGTGTAGGCAGCAGGGGGAGTAGAGGAGGGGGGAGAGAGAAGAGCTCAAGTTTTTCTTGTTCATCTGGGCCTCTTCCTCTTCAATATTTGGTGACAAATAGAAGCTTCTGTGAAGGTATTTTTATGAGGCAGACTTGCTGAGAGCATCTAAGCCCCACGGTGCTACCAAGGTTGTGAAGCAGAATTTATGAAGCTGATTTTTATTGTCTTACTCAGTTCCTGGTGCCACCGACAGCAGGAATAAAGAAGCTCGTTTTCTCAGAGGACAGTGAACTGATGTTTCATGGATGTATGCAAACCAGCCTCTCTGATTTCTTGTGATTTATTCAGAAGAGTGGTCATCCCACATTTTTTACAAGTCAGCAGCACTTAATTTTTAAGTATTATCTTATTTTACTTTATATTCTTCTACAAAGCATTTCAGGCTACTTGCAGGAAATACACTTCATCACCATAAACCATCCCATTTTGCTGAAAGAGTTTTGAGTCTTGTTGCTCATCATTGTGAGGGGACAAAAGTCAGGCTTGACCAACTGGAGCAAGTTGGCATTCTACACCATCAACCTGGCAAGT
Source organism: Balaenoptera acutorostrata (assembly GCF_949987535.1). NCBI lineage: Eukaryota > Metazoa > Chordata > Mammalia > Artiodactyla > Balaenopteridae > Balaenoptera > Balaenoptera acutorostrata. The sequence goes on along the minus strand of NC_080068.1, from coordinate 49,350,365 downwards.
GAAGCTGACCCAGGCTGTGTCTTCAGGCAGTAACCACCAGCATTTGTGATTGAAATCATACCAGTGCAGGAATTCACTCTGTTTACGCTGCCTCACTGAGTCATTTTTTAAATGGGCATTTGGTAACCCAAATAAATCTTTCTATAAATGAAAGAAACAGTTTTGAGGGATGTGGCGGTCTTCCAAATTCCTCATCAGAAAGGCTTCTTCTCAAAATTGCCCAAGGTCTTTTTCTTCTTTTTTATTTTTTAAATGACATGAGAAGTACATTCCCACTGTAAAAGACAATACAGAAGCATACAGATATTAAGGTCCACCTTTCCCGAAGATTTTTTAATGCCTCCTTTTCTAGAATAGAGGTCCTTTCTTTGGGGCTCTGGGAAGTGGTGAGGAGAGCAGGGCTGGCTCTGGGCCCCTCGTCACATCTCTTTCTGTATCTTTCCCTGTATTAGTCAGGAGAGGCTCTGCTGTGTTGCATCAATAAACAGACCCTCAAACCTTACCAAACTCACTCTTGCAGAGTCTACTGGAGGTTCAGCAGCTTTTGAGGGCAGCTCCCTTCCAAGTGATGACTTGGGAATCCGGGTTGCTTTCACCTTACAGCTACTCTATCTGGAACACAAGACTTCCAGTGACCCTGAAGCAGGGGATGAGTGAGAATTCACATGTGTTCTCAACTGCCGTAGGCTGGAAATGACACACATCACTTCCATTTCTAATTCATTGGCTGGAGCCTGAGCATGGCCCCAAATTAACTTCAAGGGAGGCTGGGAAGTATTCCTGTGTGCCCAGGAATGAAAGGAAAAATAATTAAGATGAGCACTGCTAAATTTCTACCATATTCCCTCTCTCCCTAATGTTCTTTCTACCCCGGCACCCATGCACTCAGCAGTGACGACCCAACTTGTTTGTAGGTATCTCTATACCCATTGCTGAGCAGTAAGCTCTCTGAGGCAGGTTGGAGGCTAAGAAAGGAGAAGGTTTGGATAGGGATGTGATATATGCAAGGGAACTAAATCCCTCGATGGATAAGGTTCCCATGCTTGAGAAGGGAGTAGCCAGCAGAAACCAACTTTCCTTTCCCTCAACCTATTTACCATCTGGCCCTACCATGGTATGATAGATGGGGTAGTAGAGTTCTCCATCCGGTCCTGCCACTGTATAATGAGGGGGGTTGTGCAGTTTTCTCCTGTGAGAGTCAGTTTCTAGAGAGGAGAATCTGATTTCTATGTAGCCCTTGAGAACAGACTAGATAATAATGTAGGAAAATTTTTGAAACACTCAAGATTTATCCTTAGAGGTCTATGAACTTTCTGTTTACTAGCATTTAAAGTATCCCATGGCACTTCTCTGCTGGTGCAGTGGTTAAGAATCCTCCTGCCAATTCAAGGGACATGGGTTCGAGCCCTGGTCCAGGAAGTTCCCACATGCCGCGGAGCAACTAACCTCGTGTGCCACAACTACTGAGCCTGCGCTCTAGAGCCTGCGAGCCACAACTACTGAGCCCATGTGCCACAACTACTGAAGCCCGCGCGCCTAGAGTCCATGCTCCACAACAAGAGAAGCCACTGAAGTGAGAAGCCCGCATACTGCAACGAAGAGTAGCCCCGGCTCGCCACAGCTAGAGAAAGCCTGCGCACAGCAACGAAGACCCAACGCAGACAAAAATAAATAAATAAATATATTAAAACCCCCCCCAAAACCTAATTACTTTAAAAATAAATAAATAAATAAATAAATAAATAATAAAGTATCCTATGTCTCTTTATCCTGCCTTCCAACTCCAGCTTTCCCCCCCACTTCACACAGTTACCTACTCTCACAATGAAAACACACATGCAGAGTCAACTTCAGAAATTCTCTCCCTAAATCAGTTTCCAAAGTCCCTCTTTTTTCTCCCCAAGTCCAACCTTCCTCAGCTCTGATGGAGCCAGATGATTATTCAAGAGGTAAATACCAGGTATAATTTGTGGTTATAAAAGCCTTTATTAATACGTAATTGGATCTAGATGTCATTTGTGAGCAAACATTTTAATTAAGCTATTAATTCCATCAGAGCGCTTGGGTTTAGATATCCTCCACAATAAGATTTTTGTACTTTCCTCATTGGCTCTTATTCCCTGATTTTCAATGATTTGATGCCCTCAGTTACATAGTTTCAATACCATAATTTTTGGCATCCTATCTCCATTCCTTTGAAAAGTTAGGGCTTTCTGAACATGATCCAGCTCCCTACTCTGTGGGTATGTATTGTTAGATGACTGTGGACAGGAAGAAAATAGTTACCAGAGAGTTTCTCCACATCTATGAGGAGGTTGGTTGAAATCTAAAGGAGAATTAAAGAGGCATTTGAAGAGGTGCAGTGGCCTCTCTACTGAGGGAGCGATGTCCTTCGGGTAGTAACCTCGCCAGATTCCACTGCTCAGGTCTCTCTTTGCCCACCTCTATGCATCTGTATCTACAGAATGAGGTCCTTTAGCCCCTGTGCATTAAGGTGGATGAGCCAAGACTAGCTCATCTTAGCTCTTTTCTTCCCACAGCAGAGCGTGCAAGCCCAGCACCTCAGGATTCTGAGTCCAGGAATGTGTTCTCTAAACATCATAACCTCCAGACTCCTCCCTCCAGCAGGAAGGTGCTTTAGAGAGTTCTCATTCACAATGTGTAACGTTAAAAGTTTTAACATAAAAAGAGAAGTAAGGGGACTTCCCTGGTGGCACAGTGGTTAAGAATCCACCTGCCAATGCAGGGGACAGGGGTTCGAACCCTGGTCCGGGAAGATCCCACATGCCGCGTAGCAACTAAGCCCATGCACCACAACTACTGAGCCTGCGCTATAGAGCCCGTGAGCCACAACTACTGAGGCTGACAGCCACAACTACTGAAGCCCGTGCACCTACAGCCCATGCTCCACAACAAGAGAAGCCACCTCAATGAGAAGCCCACGCACCACAACAAAGAGTAGCCCCCGCTCGCCACAACTAGAGAAAGCCCACGCACAGCAACGAAGACCCAACGCAGCCAAAAATAAATAAATAAATAAATTTATTAAAAAAAAAAAAAGAGAGAAGTAAGACAGACACAAATAGCTAAAAGGAAGTAAAACAGCCCATGTTAAGGTCTCCTTTCCCCAAATTGGAGGCTTTGAGAGGGTCAGTGACTTCTCTCGGGTATCCAGTAAGAGGTGAGGCTAGATCTCCAGGTTCTCAAGCTACTCTTCCGACCACAAGACCACACTTCCTTCCGCTCCTATTGATATGCAGAGAAGACTGTAAAATGTAAGCAGCCAGGGTGGTGACAGGGCAGGAAGGAAAACACCACAGTGTTACTTCACAAGACTGCAAAATCAAATCTGAATTTAGATGACCCTTTTAAGAAATTGCTTTGTAAATTCAATAGGAGGCTCTCAATGTAATTTAAATGAAGGAAACAACTTATTAAAAACCTACCATACGCTAGGCACTGATAAGTACCAGGGATACAAAGAGTGCACAAAATGAAGTGCCTTCCATCATGTGTTAAAAATCATCACTGAACAATGAACAGCGGTGTGGTATGCAATGTAGCCCAGCCCAGATCCCCTTCACAGGCTGGGGCAGCCATCCTACAGCTGCTGTGAGGGCCTTGGCTAACAGCTCATACCCATGACTTTCCCCAGAGTCTTGACCTTGGCTAAGTGGAGCCACTTCACTGGAGACTCCTGGGAGTCTCCCCTGTCCAAGGGTAACTGAGGACTGACTCATTTCCACTCTTTCATACTCCTTCCCAGACTCTACCTAGGAAGATGTCCTTGCTCAGCTCTTTCCCATACTGCTTCTTCCCCTCCTCCAGCTTTTCCTAAAGAACATTAGCTCAATAAAGTACACATACTAGAACCCTTTTCTCAGGCTCTTCATCTACAAAACCCACCTTGAATAGGTGTTTCTTTAGGTTACAGAGTAGTCTCCTAGATGCATTGTCTAGGGTAGGATTAGTGACATTATGTAGGTCTGTACACGTTTTAAAAGACCCCAACATTTTCTACTATCCATAGGACATTTAGCATGTTACCTTACCTCCCCTCCATTTTTGTTCTAAAGACTAAAAATCTCATTTTTCAATATGAATTTCAGTGAATATTTTTTGGCACTTAAGAGATGGCACATGGCTCATGGAAATATGCTCAACATTGCTAATTACTAGAGAAATGCAAATCAAAACTACAATGAGGTATCATCTCACACTGGTCAGAATGGCCAGTTAAAAAGTCTACAAATAACAAATGCTGGAGAGGGTGTGGAGAAAAGGGAACCCTCCCACACTGTTGGTGGGAATGTAAATTGGTGCAGCCACTGTGGAAAACAGTATGGAGTTTCCTCAGAAAACTAAAAATAGAATTACCATATGATCCAGCAATCCCACTCCTGGGCATATATCCAGACAAAACTATAATTCAAAAAGATACATGCACCCCTAAGCTCATAGCAGCACTATTCACAATAGCTAAGACTTGGAAACAACCCAAATGTCCATCAACAGATGAATGGATAAAGAACATGTGGTACATATATATAATGGGATATGACAAAGCCATAAAAAGAAAGAAATATTGTCATTTGCAGCAACATGGATGCAACTAGAGATTATCATACTAAGCGAACTAAGTCAGAAAGAGAAAGACAAATACTGTATGATATCACTTTTATGTGGAATCTAAAATATGGCACAAATGAACCTATCTATGAAACAGAAACAGAATCACAGACATAGAGAACGGACTGGTGGTTGCTGAGGGGTAGGGGGTTGGGGGAGGGTTGGAGTGGGAGGCTGGGTTTAGCAGATGTAAGCTTTTATATATAGAATGGATGAACAGCAAGGTCGTACTGTATAACACAGAGAACTATATTCAATATCCTAAGATAAACCATAAGGGAAAAGAATATTTTTTAAAAAAGAATGTATATATGTATAACTGAATCACTTTGCTGTACAGCAGAAATTAATACAACATTGTAAACCAACTATACTTCAATTAAAAAAAATATTGACCAAAAAAAAAATATTCTTTGGAGAATGAACTAACATAATAAGACAGTAAATGTGTATGTATCTATATGAATGCTATGTGTTTTAGCATTTTCCCATAACTGTGTGGTCATTAAAAGCCATTTCTATTATAAAAAAAAGGTTTTCCATGCTCATTATATAATAATAGAATAAAAACTACCTAGGTGGAAACTGGTGGTCTTACTGCTGAGGCAGTCATCCTCAGCAAACCTCCAGCCAGGTGTTGCGTAGGACATTCAGCTATTGTGTTTCTTATCCATGCGTTTCAACAAATGAACTGCGACTGCAATGCCAACCTTATTAAAATTTAATGTATTTTTATTATAATACCAGTTCTTATGGTGGGTCTAACTCCTGCTGTCCACTCTCCTAACCCTCACAGCTTGGTGCCTCTAAGTAATCACATTCTCCTTTTCGAATCTCCTAAGTAGTTAAGGCATAAATATCCCACCACCGACACCTTAAATATTAATAAATGAGGTTAAGTTATTAGAAACAAGATTAAAATATTGGAGCCATCTCCAAAATGTGCCTCTCCTCCCACTCTGCCTCCCAACCATCAAGAGATGATTGATTAGTTAAAGACAAAGACAAGGCAATGTTAAAGAAAAAATTATTCATGACGCTTGTTAGAGACAGGCAGGCAGGCAGGCAGATTTCATTCAAGGGAGACTACCTCCGTGGGGTGTTGTGGTAGCCGACAGAGATCTGGCCCAACTGCAACCCCAAAAAGGACAAGAGGGGATTTAGAGCCAAGCAGGAGGATAGGGGTTAGTGGATGGAAAATTACTAAGAGAAATCATCAGGTGTAAGAAGGATTCATGCTAGAACACTCGACAGAATTCTTGCTAAAGGCAGGTCAGAGTGATAAGATATTGAGGGTGGGGGATTTTCACTAAACTGATTTAGCAGGATTCTTGCTCAGATGGATTCTCCAAGGACAGAGAGCGAAGCCGCAGGCCTGGCCTCGTCCAGCAAAGGACTCACAGGAGGTCAAGGAGAGACCTCTCCTAGGTCAAGGAGAGAGCCATAACCAAGAGTCAGTGGAGGTTATAAAGTTAGTGCAATAATAACTAACCATTAGCATGGACAGTTGCTGTTCTAAGAGCGCCACAATATTAATTTGTTTAATCTTCACAATAATGTATGTGTAGATACTATTATTACCCCCATTTTACAAGTGAGGAAACTGAGACACAGAAAACTTAAGCAAATTTCCCAAAGTCTCCCAACAATGGCTGAAGGATTTAAACGTAGGAAGTCTGGTTACTGAATCCATTGTCTAACCAATAAGACATACTGCCTTTTTGTGTGAGAGAGAAGAAGAATTAAAGCCTAAGATCTGGGGATAGGTTTTATAGCTGACAGAGTGAGCTGGAAGTTCTGACAATAATTTATAATCTCATCTTGCTGGTTACTATACCATAGTTATAGAAAGGATTTTAGATTAAGTAGGTCAGTTTCTAAGGTGATCTGCAGCCCATTAAATGAAGAGAGCTGAAAGTATGGGTAATACTTATTTTGTTTAATTGAAAATATTTTAATAGTTGGGTAATACTTATTCAAATGCAGGTGTACACCAATGTTTCCTTCTAAAAAAACAGTTCTTACTGGACATTTGTATATTTGCATTTTAAGAGGACAGGAACTGCAAATTTTAGAAAACTTTCTTCCTTGAAAACTCTCTTAGGGCTCATTAAAAACTGAATTTTTTCATTCTTTAGGGCATTAGTAGATGTTGCACCAATGCAGTCTCATTAGGATTTTGTATTTAGTGCTTCTGGTTTATAATGTCATTTATTATACAAAGAACACAGTATTATGGCTATAATCTGAAAACACAGAGACAGCAGTTACAAAGCAGGTCTGGAAAACAAGATTACCAGTTTGGAATGGAAACAGGAGGAAACATCAAGCCCCAGATTTTAGGAGAAATGGGTTGCATTGTAAGTAATACATACAGTGATGGATCTTCTTTCTTAGTGTATCTTTCTTTTTTTTTTCCCCAAATTGGTCCGAGGTCGTGCTATCATCAGAACCACTCCTCTAAAGTAAGAAATTATCTCTAATAAACATTTCTTTTATTTGGAATGGTTAACAGTATTAGACCATTAAAACTCTAACACAGGTTACTTTTCCAGCTGCTATCATGGAGCAAAAGACTACAATATAGAACAGATAGATTTTGCTTGAGTGAAAGGAAAGAAAAAGAACAGGTCTGGAATGTGGGGTATTGCATGGGAGATAGTCTGCCCGTGTTGAGTAATGAAGTGGCGCTGAGATATAAGGCACATGGTAGGAGGAAGTCTGCAAAGGGAAGGATTTCTCAAAACACATTTTGACTTTGTTGGAGATCAGCAGGCTTTTTTTTTTTTTTTTTTTTTGATGGTAGTGGATCTGGAATGTCCTTTTCCAAGGTCATGAGATGGAGTCATATCCATTTGGAATCATTTAAGAGTTGTTTTGCTTAATGTGGTACAGATAAATGGTTCACCTTTTGTAGTGGTCATCCTTTGGAATCAGTCAGCTAATAATAAGAACCCACCATCCACCCAACTGCCCCAATCTGGTGATCCATGGTGATAAGACCAGACCAACCATGCCCCAGCCCCCATGCTACTCCACCATCATTTCCATTTCATATAAGGTGGTCCCTTCATTCTGCCTCTCAGCTGCAGTTCACTGTACCAATGACGACTATTTGACCTAAGGTGGACCAATCAGAGCACTTTCCCTACGAATATGGAATTGAGGTGGATGAGGAGCAGAGGGAAGAAAAAAAGAGAGGGAAGGAGGAGATTGACTCAATTTCCCTGTGAGGTAGAGTGGTGACCTGCAAACTCAGGAGTTGTGGGTAGCCTTTCTGCCAGACAGACAGGGGAACAGAGAAAGCTAGGGTGCAGGAACAGAAGAATGCAATGGCTACACAGAGAGAAACGGAGAGACACAGAGGAAATCCAGGTGTGGCTCTTTCTGAGGCTGAGCATTCCTTTATGCTTCTGTGAGTTACCTCTGTAGTGATATAATAAATTCTCCTTGTTTGCTTAATTTAAGTCACCTGGATTTGTTTTTTAATAACTAAAGAAATCTCAACTGGATACACCTTCTTCTCTTATCACCCTAATGCTATGCAGTTCAATTGTTTTTCTCTTTTTGAACCAGGAGGAAAAAGCAACAAATTCTTCAACACAGGTCCTTCTGGCTTGTGGCCTCTGCATGTATTTTATGGCTTGTGGAACATGAAAATCACATCAACTTTGTTAGCTTCTGTCACACCTGATGTGTGGGAGCATTGTTGGTACTTAGGCTTAAGTTGAGAAATACGGTTTAAAATTGAGATAATGATGTGAAAGCATCTAGCATGATGTCTTCCCAGTAGTTAGGAGGTAATTAGGTTCCACTGGATACAAGGAACAGAGATTCACCCATTATTTTTTTAAACAGCGGGGTCTTGGAAGGATATTCACAGACAAAAGGAATCTCTGCTAAGAGCTAAGGCCTGGCTTGGCAACTCTAAGAACTGGATTTTCTAGTTAGCTGCTCAGTAGCAGAAATTTGTTGAACTTACCCAATGATGGTGACTTTGTTCCTCTTTGTCTCTGCATTTACTGCTTCTGCTTCTACTGACCTACTTGCTCACCTTCTCTTCAGCCCCCTTTCTCTCCCTCATTGTTTCTCCTCACGCATTATGTCTCCTTTCTTGCAGCTTCAGCTTGTTTTATAATTATTGAATGCCCGTGACCTTTTATAGCCCTGACTACCATTTCTTATCTGGGTGGTTTTTTTCCCCCCCTCCCATCTGCACCTGGCTGATTCTTTTTTTTTTTTCCCTTTTACATTTTAGAAAGGGAGTCTGATTTGTCTAGTTAATCTCTGTCTCAGAGGAGTGCTTGTATTACTGTCCTCATAATATCGCGGTTTCTATGAGCCTCTATACTGGGTGCCCTCAGTTCAAAGTCAGAGCTGGATGGTAACAGGGATGACAGGTGTTATGAAAGAGCTAAGTGGTCTCATGGTGATCATGGCGGCCCAGAGCTGCTTGCTCAGGAGGGACTTGTGGACAGGATTCACTTATTTAATGTAGCTCTCAGTAAGTCTTTCTTCCTTTTTTTTTTTTCTTTCTTTCCATTCTTTTCTTTCTAGCATAGTGACCTGGGGAAACACCTTTGAGGACATGTTCCATCTTTCACATTGGTATAGTCCTTATGTATACGGAAAGTCCCCAGAAGACGACTTATGCCTAGAGATGATTTCAGTTGTCTTGTGTAGCACTTCTCAAAGTGTGGTCAGTGGACTACGGGGAGATCCTCTCTGGAGTCTTTGAGGTCAAAATTACTTTTATTATAATGCTAAGATGGTACAATCTTATAATCTTGTCTCTCTGTGTTGACATTTGCACTAATGGTGTAAAGCAATGGTGGTTAAAATTGCTGGCATCTCAGTGTGACTCAAGGCAGTGGCACTGAACTGTACTAGGAATCATTGTTTTTCTCACTGTCATGCACTCACAGTAAAAACCAAACCACATACACACATGCACACACACACACACACACACACACACAAAGCCAGTTTCTCTTAAGAATGTCCTTGAAGGAGCAAGAATTTATTTTATTAAATCCTGACACTTAGTTATACATTTATTCTATGTTTAAAAAAATGCGAAATATACATAAAACATTTCTGCTGCACACAGAAAAGTACAATAGTTGTCTTTAGTAAAAGCACATGTGTGTTTGAGACAAGCTGAACTAGCTGCTTTTCTCGCAGGACATCATTTTCACTTGGAAAAAATGACTGACAGAAAAACTATGGTTATTCAGACTTAGGCATTTGGCAGATACTTCATTAAAAATGCTTGAAGTGAACCTGTCACTTCAAGGAAAACAACTGATAGTGTTTATTGCCAATGAGAAAAATGGGAGCGAAAATTAGAATTTGGGGAAATTTGTATTTACCACTGTGAGCTTAATAGTTTCCCAATACTTAAAAACTTTACTAATGAGATTGGTGGTGATATTAGTGAATATAAGTTTTGATATTATATAATGAAATATATTAACATTTTGGAGATCTGCATAACTCAGTGAAGCAATCCTTTCCAAATGACCAATGCTTTTTTTAAAAAATTTATTTATTTTATTTATTTATTTTTGGCTGCATTGGGTCTTCATTGCTGTGGGCTTTCTCTAGTTGCAGCGAGTGGGGGCCATTCTTCATTGTGTTGCGTGGGCTTCTCATTGCAGTGGCTTCTCTTGCTCTGGAGCACAGGCTCTAGAGCACAGGCTCAGTAGTTGTGGTGCGCGGGCTCAGTAGTTGTGGCACCTGGGCTTAGTTGCTCTGCGGCATGCAGGATCCTCCTGGACCAGGGCTTGAACCCGTGTCCCTTGCATTGGCAGGCGGATTCTTAACCACTGTGCCACCAGGGAAGCCTGACCGATGATTTATGTTACAAAATCATGCTGGGTAAAAGATCCACTCAAAATGCAAGATAGACCAATGGATTTTATCGTGATAGAGTTTAAAATCTCATTATATGGTTTCAGATTCCACATTGTAACTAACCTTTAGGATACTGCCCTTGTTGAGTTTTAGTATAGCATCAATGAAAAATATCCACAATTATCTAAAAGTTTTATTAAAACCCTTTTCTAATAACATATCTGTATGGGGCCAGATTCTCTTCATATACTTAAAACAACATATGACAACAGAATGAATGTAGAAGGAGATATGAGAAGTCTTCTAGTAACCCAGACATTAAGAGAATTGCCAAAATGTAGAACAATGCCTCCTTTTTGCGCTAATTGGTTTTTCTTTTGTAAAAATGTTTTATAAAAATAGCATTTATGCCAACAAGTAGTAGCATTGTTATTTTTGATAGAATTTACAAATAAAAATTTTAAGAATTTTTCAGTTCTACTTTCTAATGCTATAAGTATTTATTGATATAATCCACATAAAGTTTTTTGAGGTCCTCAATAATGTTGAAGAGTGTAAAGCAGTGGTGTGCAGGCTGGCTGGCACTGGCTCATGACAGTCAAGGTGAGCATCTCTTTCCAATTCTGTGTTCAATGACATCATTTTTTTTTAAAGCTTATTTATTTATTTATTTATTTGTTTATTGATTGATTGATTGATTGCTGTGTTGGGTCTTCATTTCTGTGCGAGGGCTTTCTCTAGTTGCGGCGAGCGGGGGCCACTCTTCATCGCGGTGCACGGGCCTCTCACTATCGCGGCCTCTCTTGTTGCGGAGCACAGGCTCCAGACGCGCAGGCTCAGTAATTGTGGCTCACGAGCCTAGTTGCTCCGCGGCATGTGGGATCTTCCCAGACCAGGGCTCGAACCCGTGTCCCCTGCATTGGCAGGCAGATTCTCAATCACTGCGCCACCAGGGAAGCCCAATGACATCATATTTATGGCTTGAAATTGGACATGGAGAGAGTATTTGCAAAATGAAAATCAGCAAATGTACAGAGATTAAAAAAAAATATTTATTAAACATTTACCAGTATATTACTCTGTAAAGGACTCCTGAGACCAAAAAATGGGCGAGCCACTGGCCTAGTGGCCACCTCTGTCTCTCTCCTCTGTCATCTTCCCATGGGGAATCTTACTGAATTATTCTTTCATTCGTTCAACAATATTCACGGAATGTCTCTATTTTCTAGGCACTACGCTGGGAAAGGGAGAGGCCAAGATGAGTAGTTTAGAAATAGAAAGTTCTTCATTTAGCAGGGATATTAGAGAGCAATCACAAAATTCTGTGATGATTGTTGTGCTAGGGAGTTGTTACTGATAGGAAAATGGGAGAAAAATTTCCAACCTAGAGTGGCGGATGGGAGCAAGTGAAGGAATCCCAGGAAGGTGTCTGTATCAGTCAGCGTCCTGTCAGGAGACAGAAACTGCACCAACATTTAACACAAGGAATTGTTAACCAGGTACAAGGTCGTTAACTAGGTAATGGAAAAGACAAAAGGAAAATGCTAAATTATTAGGGAGGCAGCAATTGTGGGAAACAGCTACCACTCCGAGGCTGGTGAAATAAAGAGGTTGGAATTATTAAAACTTGGAAACTTGTGTGGAGCCCCATTGAGCTGAAATTGAGATGTCAGAGCTTGAGGTACTGCTTAGCTGGTGCTGATGTCTCTGAGTTTGGAAGAGGAGCCCTTTGGACTGGGAGCCAGATCTCTGAGAGGGAGGTGTCTGCAAACTGGTACCATTGTCTCTAAAGTGGGACAAAATGAGGATGGTTTTACAAGTATAGGAAAAATGGGCAAACTGAGTTAAGCTGCTGCTATGGAGGGAAAAAATTGTCTCCTAGGGTAAAGAAATGAAGCTAGAGCAAAGCTCACAGGCACAGAAAACAGATAGAAAAAAACACGCAACAAGTCCATTCATTATCCTCCAGCCTTGTAGTATCCTTCTAGAGCACCCTATTAGCCTAACAGGAAGCCAGCTGCAAAGCATAAATGTGATTTGGGGATTTCCTGTACTAGCATCATTAAGCAGAGTATAGAAGTGTACGTTTGCAGCTGTGAGAAAATAGCTTGGTAACTGACACAGTGTACCCCTTGGCTACTCAGCATCCATACTTACCCTACTACACATATCCATCTTCTGACCACCAACAAAAAGAACTCTATATTTCCACACAACAAGATTCAACTCTCCCTTATATAAATGAAGATTTTGTACCTTCTCACTAGTAATCATTGAATCAATTTCTGGAAGTCAGTCACACCACCCACCTCTGGACCATGTCAATTACTCAGCAAACTCAGTCATTGTCTTGCCTGAATATTCTTCTACTAAAGACTAAATTGTAAAGCTAACCTCCAGCAAAACTTGTGTAAAATAATAAGAGGGAGAAGGAGAGAGAATAAAATCATTTTCTCTCTTTATCTGTATACATACACAAACACACATTCATAATAATCGAGGAAGAAAATATACAAAGCTGCTACAGCCTTTATTTCTATAACTGGTCATAAGACCATAACTGATATTTATAACTTCTCTCTTCCCTTCTATTTGTCATTTGTCCTCTGGTAGGACCTCAGCTGATAGAGGTTCTTTGCTTGGTAGTGTAATCTAAACTTTTAATACTGAAGCATCTGACTGTTGAATTGTCCTGACTTTAAGGCTACAGTTTTCCATTATATTTCATTATTGTACGTGGAAATACTGAGAGGCTCCTTAGAGAACCCCCCGGGTTCTAGATGTAGTCCTCCCTGCACCCATTGTATAGCAGCAATTCAATTTTTCCTCAGTAACCTGAATCAGTCATTCCAGTAGTATAAAGTATACTGCCAGTATACAAAAAGTCCCAAAGGGGCAGGTGTCAGTCTCAACTTCTAATTCAGTGGAGCCATTGTTGTAACTCCTGGCAAAAATATTCTGCCCTTTGGAACCAAAATCTCCACATCAACAGAACTGAAAATTGCAAGTATGGAGGCAAAACTTCTGTGAGTGGTCGTTAAGTGTAACATTGAAGGGATCCATTTACAACACTTCCCCCTTGATTACTGACCCCATTATTTTGGTTACAGAAGAGATAGCACCATATACCGGCTGCTGATTCAAAGAGCATTTTCATCGTATATGCTAGAAGCCCATCCCTCACCTGGCATTGTGAGTCCAGAGGTCAATTCCATCCTTCTATTAAGCCAACTGCTTCTGGGTGATGGTGTGTACGACAAGAGTGGTGAATTCCATGCTGCACTTCTTTGGCTGTGAAATGAGTTCTTTGACCAGGAGCGATGTTGTGTGGAATGCCAATGATGGTCAATAAAGCATTCTGAAAGTGCACAAATGCTGGTACTTGCAAAAGCATTTACAAACAGGGAAGGCAAATCCATATCCAAATACATATCCATTTCAGTGGGGACAAATCTCTGCCTCCTTCATGATGTGGGGATCCACTGCCATCAGCCTGCACCTGGTAGCTGGCTTGTCCCCTGGGGAATGGAGCTTTATTGAGGACCCAGTTTTGGTCTTAGCTGTTGGCCAAGTAGGTACTCATCAGTAACAGTAGCTAGGTCAGTCCATGTTTTTGTTGTTGTGGTTTTGTTTGTTTGTTTTTTGGCCCAGCTGTGCAGCTTGCAGGATCTTAGTTCCCTGACCAGGGATTGAACCTGGGCCCCAGCAGTGAAAGCACTGAATCCTAACCACTGGACTGCCAGGAAATTCCTGGTCAGTCCATGTTGTTAAGCCCATGAATAACCTCCATTCTTGGGCCGTGACCACTTTATACATAGGCCCATTGAGCAAGCCTTCCAGTGGCTGGTGAATTAAGCTGATTGACATATACAGAATATGTCATTTTTTTCTACCTGCCTGATTATTATTATCTCTGCAATGGATGCTCTTTGAGGGTATTCACAAATATCTTCACTCTCTGTGCCCACTATGAGAGATCCATCTACACAGCTTTTCCCCAGACCCCCTCTCACCAATATTTCAATCCTGTTTTCTTTTTTTTTTACCAAGTCCCTGAACATCCAGCAAAACTGTTGGTAACCACCCATGCATCAAGGTAAATCCATATTTCTGGCCATCTCTTAGTTCAGAAAAAGTGGGCAACCAAATGTATTACTTGAAGTTCTGACCTCAGGGTATATTTTCCTTTACCATTGTCCAGAGACACTCCTGAGAAGAACTATAATGCTGCAAGTGACCACTCCAGTTTGTCCCAGAACATTGTTTTGCTCTCTGTAAATCAGGACTGAGCTTCTCCTTCCTCATTCAGCTGGTAATAAGAAACTCCCCTGTGAGGCTATAGAAGAAGGAGCAGAGCCAGGGGTTGATACTGCAGGAGTGTAAGCCACCTGCCTAGGCAACTTAGTTGTGCCTTCTAGACCTGCTTGAGCTCAATCTTATACATACCATTTCCACTTGAGGATAGATGGTTTCTGTGCACATTCAACCTTATGGCTAGGAAGGTCACCCAGTTCATAGTAGGAAACACGGTTTACATGTAACGCATTCAGTATCAGTATCCAGCTAGAAGCTGTTTCTGAAAAGGAGAATTGTTATCTGCAGAAGAGACGTAGATTTGCTTCGAAGCCCTGAGTTCTACGCTTGATTCTCTGATTGCTACTTGCCAGAGACTTCCTGCAGCCCCACAGATCCTCCAAGTATCATATCATTGGGTCTGTTGGGTCACAAAGAGCAGCTTGCACTTCACCCTACACTTGCTCTGGTCTCTTTCAAAACAGGCAGCTTTACAGATTACTTGTAAATGGGATCTAAGGAGCACACTCGCATGTGGTAAATATTACCTCTAAAATCCAAAAAGACCCACCCAGTGCATCTTCTTTAGTGGTAGACCGTGCAAGGCACAGCAATTTACCTTTCACTTTGGAGGAGATATCCTGGGATGTTTCATACCACTTGACTCCCAGGAATCTCACATAGGTAACGAGTCCCTGAATTTTCATAGGGTTTTATCTATTCTCTGATTGGCATATGTCTTACTAAGTCATGAGAAAACACTTGCTACTTCCTGTTCAGGTCATGATCAGGTCCAATCAATATAATGTCATCAAAGCAGTGGACCAGTGTGATTTGATGTGGACTCACAAGGTGATCATAATCTCTGCAGACTATATTATGGCAGAGAGCAGGAGAGTTGACATAGTACTGAGGTTACATCAGGTAAAAGCAAATGGCTCTGGTGGCCCTTGCAAATTGGTACAGAAAAAGAAGAACTTTCAAATCAATAGCTACATACCAAGTGCCAGAGACTCTTTGATTTCTGCCAGAAAAGAGACTACATCAAAATAGCAGCTGCAGTTGGAGGCACCCGATGAAGTTTACCATACTGCACGGTCACTCTTGGGGGTCCATCCAACTCCCCTATAGGCCGAACAGGCAACTTAAATGGGGACGCAGTAAGTATCACTTCCTCTGTTTTTTGTCAGATCTTTGCTGGCAGTGCTCATCTCTGAGGTCCCATCGGGTATGAGGTATTGCTTTTGGTTTACAATCCTAGTAAGGACAGGAATTTCCAGGGCCTTTCACTTGACCTATTTTTTTTACCATCATGGTCCTCAGTGGGCAGAGATTCAATGGGACTACTGCAGAGAACATAACAGAATTATCCCACCTGAGTCAGGAAAGAGCTGCGTTATGTATCCTCCACTCAGTCATTGGTTGAGGGCTGTTCTCACATACAGGCAGAGTTGACTCTGGAGGCCAGATAAAATGAACAGGACACCTGCAGCGTCTGCTACAAAGTTTTTTCTTTGTTGTTGTTGTTATTCAATTTTTAATTGAAATATAATTGATTTACAATGTTGTGTTAGTTTCAGGTATACAGCAAAGTGATTCAGTTATACGTATACATATGCATATTCTTTTTCAGATTCTTTCCCCTTAGACGTTATTACAAAATATTGAGCATAGTTCCCTGTGCTATACTGTAGGTCCTTGTTGGTAATCTATTTTATATACAGTAGTGTTGCTACAAAGTTATTTGAATGGGATTTTCTGAGTTCTGTTTTGAACATGTTGAGAAGTTAAGGATATCCAGTCGACTATTGAATTAGTGAGTCTGAAATTCAGAAAAGAAGATCTAGCTCCTCCTCTATACCCCCATGGCCCTGTGCTCACCTCTATCATAGTATTTACTGTGTTTCATTTGAATGACCTATTTATGTGCTTGCCTTTTGGCCAAACTGAAAAGAGCTGTGTCTTTTTTTTTTTTTCCATTGCTCATTGTGGTACCTGGCACACAGTAATTGTGCATTGTGTTCATTGAGCCAAAGTGAATGTTTTTCTCCTCATCAATGTTTTTGTGCTGTTTTAGAAGACTCTTCCAGAACTGGCACAGTGAGAGCTGACATATAACCAAGAGAGTATCACTTGCATTTTGGATACTGGCCCCACGCCTAGCATATCTCAATCAAGCTCTCTGTGGGCAGTGGGGAAAACCTTCTCCCAAGGGAAAATTGGAGTAGTCAGAGTCTATAATTAATTTATAGTGTGCATGCTAATATTATATTTCCTCTATTAGGATATGATGTTATGTAAATGCATTTAATTGATTGTCTTGCATCCCAAAGGAATGCTGTCCCTTATTGAAACCATACAAATTCCTAAAACTTGGCTGATAATATTCATACAGAATTTAGATTGTTTCCTGAGAACAATAACAAAAAAGGAATTATCAGTGTTATATTAATCACACTATCTTTTTCAAACAGGAAATTATCACCAAAAACCCATGTATGAAAGGAAATATGTTTGGTCTGAAATACAATGCGTGTGTAGAGTTTAGAGTCATTGAAACCCAATGATCAAGTTCCCTCAGTTGCATTAACAAATAAACAGGTGTGTGATTCCTAGTACTTGTGCAACTGGTTGGAATAAGATCAGAAGTTGCCATGATTCAGTGACTTCTGGGGACACACAGTGCTATTATATACTTATGGAGAAATAAGATAACTTGGTTTACATTACTCTTGTTCTATATGTCACATGCTACAATACACCAAAATTTTATACTTTTCAGTTGTGTGTCACTTTAGGTTTTTTTTTGTTTTTTTGTTTTTTTTAATTTGGAGCCAGAATTGTCTCATACAGCTGTCTGGTTTCCCTGGCATGTTACTGTATTTGGGTCATAAATATCTTGGAAATGTCTGACCTCTAGGGCAATGGGGGAAAGGGAATTAGGCTTGTGAGAAGCAGCAGGTGGCTCTTTTTCATGGTGACCCACTTTGTTCACCTCTGAGAAAAACATGAAAAAAGACAGCTGGGTGGAGACAGTCAAAGCCACCATTTGGTTGTAGAAATGGATGATAAGGAAGGACAGAGTACAGATTTGCAAGGACAGGGCAATATAAAAACAAAAGCAAAGAGAAAGAAATAATTGAAGTCTCCTTGTATGAAATAAGCAATATTAATTCTTATCCAAACATTTTATGGGTGTAATATTCATCACATTATAGTGATGCTGATTTCTTGGGCATTGCAACAATGTTCTTGGCATGTTTACATAGTTTGTGTCCAGGTTGGTTCACCCAGTTACCTAATAAGGCCAAGGGTTAGCTTTCATATTGGCTGGTTAGCTCTATAGACAGAAAAGATCTGTTCCTTTGCTGTAGCTAGTGCTAGCCAATTCAGATCTCTCACAAGCATAGGCCATTGATTATGTGGCTAGTTCAGTATAATCTATTATAATTATTGGAAGAACAACTCAAAGCAATTTTTCTCCTGATATAGGTAACAAGATAAGTAACAAGAAATAATAATTAGCCTTACTGAAACTTTAGCACATGAACTATGTTTAAACTCTCTATTTGTATTGTCTCATTTAATCCTCATCAAACTGCCATTTTCAGGTAAAGAAATAGGCTCTAAAAAGTTAAGCTTGCCATATAAGTCATTCAGATATTAAACAATAAAGCTGGAATTTGAACCCCCCCCAAAAATAATAATTTACCTTTGTTTAGCATTTTTTGGTTTACTAATGACAATTTACATACACACATGCACTTGATCTTTTCAGTCTTATGAGATGGGCGTTATTATCCTATTTTTACAAACGTGGGAATGGAGACTTTGAGAGGTCACTCAACTAGTAGGTGTCAGGGACGGTATTCAAAGCTGAGTCTGCAACTTCCAGGTTTCGGGATCTTTCAACCTTCAGACAGCTGAGGTCAGGCATATGTGTATTTATGTTGAAGTTAAAGTCTGTACAGTACAAAATGCAATGTAGATTTCATAATTATCCAGATTATTCAGGCCCTATAGGGTCCAGCCACTTCATTATTTTTTTTAATTAATTAATTAATTTATTTATTTTTGGCTGTGTTGGGTCTTCGTTTCTGTGCGAGGGCTTTCTCTAGTTGTGGCAAGCGGGGGCCACTCTTCATCGCGGTGCGCAGGCCTGTTACTGTCGCGGCCTCTCCCGTTGCGGAGCACAGGCTCCAGACGCGCAGGCTCAGTAGTTGTGGCTCACGGGCCCAGTTGCTCCGCGGCATGTGGGATCTTCCCAGACCAGGGCTCGAACCCGTGTCCCCTGCATTAGCAAGCAGACTCTCAACCACTGTGCCACCAGGGAAGCCCAGCCACTTCATTTTTGCTTAATGAAGTTAAAAACATGAAGTGTTATCAGTGAAGATAAGCATATGTAATATTGTAAATATTCGAGCCACTAGAGTACCTCAGGTGTGATACTAGAAAGCTTATATTCTCTACTACTTATTTCATTATGTGTCGTAACTGGTGGAACACAACTTCTCTGCAATTGAATTATGTGAAAAGAATTGTTCTTCTAATAATTCTCAATATTATTAGATAACAAATGCATTTGTGTTACCCTTTTTAATGTATTGGGTTGGCCAAAAATTTCATTCGGGTTACGGAAAAACCTGAACGAACTTTTTGACCAACCCAATATCGTTTAGCAACCATTTACACTTTAGATAAAAATTATGTATTTGACTAGTAAGAAATGACTTCTTTCATTCCTTTTTTAGAACTATAATTTATATTTTTCTATTCTGATTTTGAAATACATTGAAATTACACAAATACACTATTTTTAGCTTAAATCTCAAAGTTTGTCTTGAAATTGATTGCCTTGACAAATGAATAAAAGGTTTATATTTTAAAACAAAAGTGGTTTGGGAATTCCCTGGTGGTCCAGTGATTAGGACTCCACGCTTCCACTGTAGGGGGCCCGGGTTCAACCCCTGGTTGGGGAACTAAGATCCCACAAGCCGCATGGTGCAGCCAAAAAAATAAAAATAAAACAAAACTGGTTTAAATTGCTGGGGATGGTAGGAGGATGAAAATCTGTTATAGATAGGGAAGAAATAAATTTAGAGTTTAAAGTAACTCACCAAAGCCCTATTTCTGCTTAGATAGGTATATATTTAAGCTCACTTCAAACTACGTATTTTCAAAAAATTTTTATTGGCCTATAGTTGATTTACGATGTTGTGTTAGTTTCAGGTGTACAGCAAAGTGATTCAGTTATACATATGCATGTATCCACACTTTTTTTTTTTTAGATTCTTTTCCCATATAGGCCATTACGGAGTATTGAGTAGAGTTCCCTGCGCTATACAGCAGGTTCGTATTAGTTACCTATTTTACATATAGTAGTGTGTAAATGTCAATCCCAATCCAAACTATGTATTTTTAATTGGATTTCTACACAAATTGACAATTGAGAACCTCTAATCAGTGGTTCCAAATGGTGAGCCTCTGAATTAGATTACTGTGTTCAAATGACAGTGTTTTAAAACCCATTTTATTCACAGATGCAAATATTGAAGGCAGTACACACACATATATACATGCACAAACACATGCTTACACACAATGCACATAAGTATGAGTGTGTGTGTGTGTAAGGTAGAAAGATTTCAGAATTCTCTCTTTTTAGAAGAGATACTATTTCCTTCCTTGTTTTGTGTTACTAAACAAGCATTATGTATTTTTGTGTCTCTCTGTGTTCGTGTCTGAATATATGTTTATATATGTATATATTAATCTGAAAATAAAAGCAAAGCTTTCTCCTATATATGAAAATAATAATAGTATATTTAAGTACAGTCATCTTTAACTTTACAGAATATATTCTCCAAAATTAAGAAACCAGAGAATTTTTACTGAGCATCTGCTCTGTGCTTAGTTTTATGTAAAGAGGAGGATACAGAGGTATAAGTCACTCTGGTCCTTGTTTTTAAGTTTTATGAAAATAGGTAACACATTTTGTTGAGAACGTGTTACAGCAGAAACTCACAGAGAACTGCTAGAAACCGACTGATGCTATTCAGCTCAGTCCAGTTGAAGATGCACATATCCTGAGACCCAGAAATTTCATTTCTAGCTACCTTTTATGGAAAAACCCTTGGATGTGTGCACAAGGAGATGGAAGGGAAACATGAATTGCAGCAGTTTTTGTAAAAGTGTTAAACTGGAAGGATTTCCAAAGTCCATCCACAGTAGGAACAGATAAATAGAGTGTGGTATTTTCATACGGTAGAATATTATATAGCAATAAAAATTTCTATGGCTATAGGCAAACATGGATCAAGGTCAAAAACATAACGTTGAGTGGGAGAGAGTGGCAAAGCTGACAGCACCTGGTATTCTCAGGCAGGCTCCCACTCAGGTCCTCTCCCAAGCAAACAAACAACAACATCAAAAGCCTTAAAGTTAAGGGAAAAAAAGTCACAGAAGAATATATTCAATGTGATTCCACTTATATAAAGTTCAAACACTAAACAATATATTATTGGGGGATACATGCAAAGTAATCTATTTTAAAAAGGAAGGGAATGATTAACTGGAAATGTTACTAGCGCTACTTTTAGGGAGAGAGAGTGGGGATGTGGTCTAAGTAAGACACCCAGAGGGTTCAAGGTACAGATTATATTCTATTTATTAGCTTGGATGGTGGATACACAATCACTTGTTTCATCAATGGTCTTTAAATTATGCATATACTATATATACTCTCTTGTATGTATATTTCACAATACAATAAAAAAATATATATATCTATCAGGAAAGAGACCAGAAGATTTTACATCATCACAATAACGTTAGTTGTATTAGATTGTTTGGTTATAGGTAATTTTTTTTCTTTTTCCACATTTTCTGTAATATATTTTAGTTATTTTATAATTAAAATATATTAAATATATTATATATAATACAATATATTAAATAATCCACTTATAGGGAAGTGGCAATATTCTGACAATCTAAATAAGTCACAAAATATAACTTGCAGTGGTTTTAGTTAGGATAATGAATTTCACAAGTATCTGAGAAATACCAGTGTTAAAAGAACATTCTGAAGGTGGAAGTTCTACCAACATGTAGTCTTGAGGAGCTCAGGTGCTGCTAGTCTGTTCTGAGAGCAGAAGCTGCTTCCTTTTAAAAATGAATATAACATTCTGAGTTGAAGGGAGAAGACATAGTCACACAGTAGAAGCAATTTTTCTAGAAGCAGCCAAGAATCTCCTCCTCTGAACAGATTTACCCAATCTCCCTTCCCCTCCTGAGATAACTATTCTCTCTCTATCTTGCTGCTATGCTTTGTACACACTCCTGGGGTTGCCCAGATCGCACTGTAATACTGTTATTTGCCACCTGGGCTCTCCCCACCTAGGCTGTAAGCTCCCTGTGGGCAGGACCTAACCATAGTCACTTTGTATCTCCAATTTTCACTACTGTGCCTCAACAGAGTATCTGCCTAGATAATGTTTATTAAACTAAACAAAAGAGGCTGTAAAAAATTTGAAACATGGCGTGGCCTGCATTTATAAAACACATGGCTACGGAAACCTGAATATTCTAGGAGGCTAATCTTCATGCATAACGAATCAATACTTTTCTACAATATTTACATAGAAGCTCTAGAGATAATATTATTATATCCATCATAAAAACTTACAAACATTGCACAACACTATAAACACAATAAATTGGTAACTTCTGGGTACACATCTGTATCTTCTGCATATTGTGTTTGTGCCACTCCTCCCCATCTCCACCCTCCTTCTGTCCAGCACAAGCTGTAAAGCTCAAATCTGCTATTTTTAGCAGTGATCAGAGGGCCTTGACCTCCACCTAAAATGATGGTATGCAGGTGAGAATATAAGAGCAGAACCAGCCATGATAGGGCAAAGTATTTGTTGGTTATAATCTTCAGTTGTAAAGGCAAAAAAATGCTTCCATGTCAAAAGATGGAAAACAGCTCAAACACCCCTAGGAGAACCAGTAGGAACACAGCAGCAGTTTCCCTCTGGCACCTAAACATTTGTAAACTACTAATATGACATACTCACATGATGTTCAAAAGTCTTAGACATCTTCCTGCAATGTCTAAAGGCAGGCAGAAAAGAAAGAACCTCTTTTTTCTTTCCTACTGACTTTCTTGGGATTTGAGTGGTAGAACTCTGCTGAAACAATTGGCCTGCTTTGTTAGAAACATGTTAATTCAAAACTCCAGGGCAAGGGCAGTTAATCCTGGTAGATCTGGTCTCTATCTGGACAGTTTCTTTTCAGTTTTGTTTGGTAGAGAGAAATCAGATTTCTCAAAAGTGTATTCACTTGCTATTGAAAAAACAAACAAACAAACAAAGAAAAGAAACACATACAAAAGCACGCAGGTGGATAGTTTATTGATTAAATTTCCTAATAAAACATCCAAATCCAAATTGCCTTGGTTTAGGCTAACCTAAACTACTGATGCAACGATTTTGTATGAATTTAATAGAAAGTATAGGCAAATGGATCAAGCTTATGTCCAATTTGCTCCTTCTTCCTGGATACCAGGATCACTACGTAAAATAGTGGTTAAGACTGCAGGTCCTAGTATCAGATTGTCTGCTATTGAATATTGACTCCACCACTGTCTGGCTGTGGGATCAAGTTACTTAAACTCTCTGGGTCTCTATTTCTGCATCTGTGTGTGTTATGGGCATTACAATTATGTCAGTATGTATAAACCACTTAGTACAGTGCAAGACAGTTAATTATTGATGACCAAGTGTGGATTTATTGTGAAGCTAATGACATTTAGCTTCGGGCTCCTTGCTTGCCTGGGTTCCTTCAGAGGTCTCAGGACGGGCCCTAGCAGAATGTTCACATATGTGTTATTTTTTTTTTAGTTTTCCAAAAGTAAGACATTTTAACTGCAGTCAGTTAAGGCTGCTGTCTTTCTCCACGTCAAATCGCACTGTACCATTTTCCCTTGTGTTTGGAGGTCCTTAGGGTCCACCAGTATTTTGGGGATCTGGCTAAGGGGAAGCTGAGTTGTGGGACACACCATTTTAACTGAAATTTGGAAACGCATTTTGGAATGTTTCAATAAAGCAATTGAGAAATTACAAACCTCTAATTTGGATGTAAAAGAAAAGTGCCTTCTTTGTCATCTATAAGTGTTTTTATTTAAGAACTAAGATAAAATTCTGATTAAAAAATTAATGAGATGAAATAAAAGTGATAAAAATTCATGATAAAATCAATGGAATGTGCTTGGATATAAAGACACTAATTTGAACAGATTTTTTTTCCAGATCATTCCAAAAGTGGTAGTCCCCTAAAAGAAGGAGAGACTTTTCTAGTAGAAGTAATAGATAGGCTCTTGGATTGTCTGATACTCTCATCAATGAAGAGGAAGGAATCATAATATCATTTTGAAATATATTGAAATTTCTTGCTGATTTGATACAACATACTGATGTTGACAAAGATAACATGAAACTCAAAATATGTTTCTGCAATAAGGAAACAGACAACAAGCTAATTAATGAGTATGACCAGTCTTCACTGATACCCTGAACTTTTATAGCTCATACATGAAAAAATTTTGATAAAGTTTTTCTCAAATCAGACATCAATTCTAAAATATCACATGATATCAATAATGAATTGTAAAACTGAAAGAAATATTTTAAAATATGAACAATTAAAACAATTGATCCACCATGCTAGGGGAGAGACTAAAATATTTTTCTCCATAGAAAATTATATCACAATATTCTTATCTTATGAAGATGTGATCAGAGAGTTTGCAGTCAAAAATATTGACAAAAAGTTTTGTTTTTTTTTTTAAATTAATTAATTTATTTTTTTGGCTGCACTTAGTCTTTGTTGCTGCGTGCGGGCTTTCTCTAGTTGTGGCAAACAGGGGCTACTCTTCGTTGTGGTGCGCGGGCTTCTCACTGGGGTGGTTTCTCTTGTTGCGGAGCACGGGCTGTAGGCGCGCAGGCTTCAGTAGTTGTGGCTCACAGGCTTAGTCACTCCGCGGCATGTGGGATCTTCCCGGACCAGGGCTCGAACCCGTGTCCCCTGCATTGGCAGGTGGATTCCCAACCACTGTGCCACCAGGGAAGCCCTGACAAAAAGTTTTATAGCCACATGTCAGGAAATTTATTAATAAAAATTATCATGGCATTTCCTCAATTTTTAAAAATAAATTTATTTATTTATTTATTTATTTGTCTGCCTTGGGTCTTTGTTGCTGTGCAAGGGCTTTCTCTAGTTGCGGCGAGCGGGGGCTACTCTTCATTGCGATGCGTGGGTTTCTCATTGTGGTGGCTTCCCTTGTTGCAGAGCATGGGCTTAGGCACGCAGACTTCAGTAGTTGTCGCGCGTGGGCTCAGTAGTTGTGGCTCGCAGGCTTAGTTGCTCTGCGACATGTGGTATCTCCCCAGACCAGGGCTCGAACCCGTGTCCCTTGCATTGGCAGGCGGATTCTTAACCACTGCACCACCAGGGAAGTCCATTTCCTCAATTTTTGATATTTGTATGGAAGATTTTACTTTCCAGAGATGATCCCAACAATACCTCCCATCTCACATACTCTTCTTACCGTGTGATCAACATGCCTCTCATCAAGAGGTAGAGTCTCTGTTCCCTTGCCCTTGAACCTGGAACATGAGCAGACTCTTGACTGTGGCTGAAGGAATGCTGATTAAGGCAGAATAATGGCACCCAAAGATGTCCATGTCCTAATCCCCAGAACATGTGAACATGGCATGTTATATGGTGAGGGGGCGATTAAGATTGCAGATGGAATTAAGCTTGCTAATCAATGGATTTTGAGATGGAGAGATTATTCTAGATCATCCAAGTATTTACCCAATGTAATTACAAGGATCTTTATAAGTGGGAAAGGAAGACAGAAGAGTCAGAATTGAGAAAGATTTGAAGAGGCTACGATGCTGGCTTTGAAGATGAAGGAAGGGGCCGTGAGCCAAGGAATACAGTGGTGTCTAGAAGCTGGAAAAGGCAAGGAAATATATTTTCCATAGAGCCTCCAGATAGAATGCAGCCCTGCCGACACCTTGATTTTAGCTCAGCGAAACCCATTTCAAACTTGAGACCTCCAGAACTGCAAGATAGTAAATGTGTTGTTTTAAGTTGCTACGTCTGTGGTAATTTGTCACAGTAGCAACACGAAACTATTATAGAAGCTATGTGACTGCCAAGCCTGGTTCATAAAATGAGGTACAATGTTCACCCGGTTTTCTTTGAGCGTTGTCACCATGCCATGAAGAAGTAGAAAGACCACGTGGAGAGGCCACCTATGTAGGAGTCCAGCCAGCAGCCTGAGCTGGGGTCCCAGCCCACAGTCAACGTCAACTGCAGACACACGTAAGGAATGAGCCACAAGGTAGCTCCAGCTCCAGCCACCATCTGAATGCAACTTCGTGAAAAACCCCGAGCAAGGACTGCTAGCTGAGCTCAGCCAAACCCAGAACTGTGGAAGATGATAATACATTTATTGTTGCTGGTTAAGCCACTAAGTTTTGGGTGATTCATTACCCAGCAATAGATCACTGGAACATGAGGATATGTCAACTTTTACAAATTTACAATTTTTCTGGATTTGTCCCATTTAAAATAAATATTCACTTTCATATCTAATTTGTATTTCTAAATTCTACTTTTTCCTAGAGAGAACCCCTCCAAACTGTAAAGTTTCAACTCCCCCTCCCCCATCCCCACAAGGGAAAAAAAAAACCAACTAGTTCCTGCATGTAGTCATAATTTCTTGTTCAGAATGTGGTTGAAAAACATAATAATATGTGTAATTAAACAGACCTGAGAATCTTGAAATAAAGCAATCTTTATTTTTAGAAGTTAAAACCTCATTCTGAAGACACTTAAAAACAAAAGCGAAATTTAAGCTTATATTACTTGTTCATATCACTTTAAATGCCAATTGCCTTTTCATTTGAGATGAACATGTAATACTTTCACAGAAACTAAAAACTTCCTTTAGGAATAAGACAATATATTCAACAGATGTCTTCTAAGTGATTCTTTGCTGACAGTGTCAATTTCCCATAGCACTATGATGTCAAGACAAGACTGGAAGTATTTGACTTAGGTTATGGTTCTTGGGATAAATCATAAAAGAGGAATGTGCTATGTAAATAATAATGTACAGTGTCCCAGAATGCAGCCTGGGCTACTTCAGATATATTTGCCTTGGAACAGACCCACCATTTTCAGATAATCAGCTCTGATTTCAGGAATCGCCATATTCTCAGTTGCACCCCCCTTTGCCGGTCTTTCCACACCTTGTCAGGGCTACTCCATTTATTCCAGTTGACTTTCAGTCTAACAGAAAGAGGTCTGGATACTAAAGTCAAGAGTCAGCCACAGAGGCAAGTGAGCTTTGAGTTCTCGGGTTTCAGAGATAGTTTGCACAAGACTCACTCACTTGCAGGCTAGCAGGGCTGGGAGGGGCTAATCTGGCTGGCTGGAAAAAGCCTTGCTGTGATCATTCAGAGGGCCTCTACAGTGAAGATAACTCCCTCAATTCCAAGACTGAGTACATCAGCATGTGGGAATGAATATCCCTAACCCTTGCATAAATAAGCTCCCTGAAAGGTGCAACATGCTTCTACCTTTAACAATAACAGCAACAAAATATCTATACCAAAATAGATTAGAATGTTAGATTTGCTATTTCAGATTTGAAGTCTTGTCCATAAGAAAGTCAGAAAGCAGAATATATGAGACGTTCCTTGATTTATTCTCTGATTGCTTGAAGAAAGGAATTAATTGTCTGCCTATAAATTCTCATTCTTTCAAGTTCACGTTCGAAAATGAACCCTTGGTTAAAAAATCTGAATTACTTCAACCCCTGGTTAGGTTATGCTTTCCCTGTTTCTCTCCCTCTGACAAGAATTCCTGTCTCCTTTACAGGTTCTGCTAGTAAGGTTACTCTAAGCACAGGAAGTTTGGGGCTGCAAACCACCCTTAAGAACAGAAAACAGCCTAGGCAGAGAGCTAGAAATAGTGAGCAGAGGGGAAGAGGAAGTGTGGCCTTTCGTCAGCTTTACCCATCTTGATCCTGAGTTTCTTTCCCTTGTAGGGCTGCTTTCCTTTGATGAGGTTAGGGATGATCCCTTCTTGAAGTCACAGCATTGGGAAAATCCCATCAGCCCAGGGGTACATAGCAAAAGTGCTTTTACACCTGTTTGTATTTAATCTTTACATCAGGTAGAAACAACTACTCCCCGGGGTCTCCCCTCCCCCGGCCATTTGTTTATTTGTATGTTTGCTTTTTCAGATTAGAAAGCTGAGACTCCTGGGACTTCCCTGGCAGTCCAATGGTTAAGTCTCTGCCCTTCCAAAGCAGGGGACATGGGTTCCATCCCTGGTCTGGGAACTAAGATCCCACATGCTGTGTGGCTTGGCCAAAAGAATTAAAAAAAAAAAAAAAAAAGAAAAAAGAAAAGCTAAGGCTCTGGATAAATCAAATTATTCAAGGTATTTGAGGAATTATCTCCAATGAGTAGGAAAGCTGGGACTCAAAGTCAGGTATTTTGATTGCTTGCTGGAGCTTTTGCCCTACACCTCAGATACACCAAGGCATATTCTGGGACTGCGTTTTGTTTATCAAGTTTTGTGTCTCTCTGCCTAGTACCATGCCTGGCATCTAGTGTGTATTCCTTAAACGTCTGTTGAATAAAAAGCCAGGGTTTATTATCTAAACCTATCATTTGTGAGGAGGAAGATGATACCTGGAAAGTTTTGTGGGAATTTTGATGCCTTACAAAGTTCAGGGAAGTTGAGTTTAAGGCATTTGGGGCAGCAAGGCAGCAGCCACTTGGGAATGTGCTATTTTCTTTTCAAGGTAGAAGCTTAAGTGTGGGTAGGTTTGAAGGACACTCCTCAGGAGTCGAGGATTCGCTGAATGAAGGCATTGTTTCTGTGTGGCTGTGCTGTTATTTCCTGCTCTGTGCCCACCTTCTAGTTTCACAGTTTCAGATGTCACTGAGGACAGCTGGTTCCCTGTCAGGCCTCCGTGGGGTTATGGGGGGCAGACTATCACCCAACCCCACTGCACCTCCATCAGTGTGCTGCAGAAGACCAAATATAATGAGATAAGTCCCCTCCAAGCCCTTCTTGGGGACTGCCAGATTTCTGATTCCCTATTTTGTATGCGCACATGATGAAGGAAAATTGCCCTCAAGAGAGCTTAGCAAAGACTGAAAGGCAGCTGACAGGTAAAGGCTGATTAGCCTAGGGGAGAATGTCTTTTTGATACCTAAGACCTACAACTGCAGCAAAGTGAGCCAACGTGATAAGGACAAATAAAGCCTGGAGAAAGGCTGTCATTAAAAAATCTTTAAAAATTTTTTTGAAATTAAAAAAATTAACACACATCCAAAAACAACAAAGAATCAGCAGAGTCAAAAGAAAAGACTTGCATCATTTTCTCCCCCAGAAGATAATCATTGTTAAAAGGAGTTTTGTTTTTTTTTTTAAAAGAAGGATGATTTAATTACTGGACCAGTTATTTTTTAATGATTGCTTTCCTTTTTCTTAAAAAGACACGTGGACTAAAAACAAGGGACTCCACATCAGAGAACTTGATCAGTCTTTTCTATACTGAACAGGGTCTGCAAAGAGGAGGAAATTCAACAGCATTTACAAAGCTTTCTTGAGAGAGAACTGCTCCTTCAAGAGGCTGCCTGTTAGAAGATACATCAAATAACAATTATAAAATAAATAGTATACATTTTGTAGACCTTTATAACAGTTAGTGATGTAGGCAAAGGCCAATTTCTCCATTTCTTCCTTTTTGTCTTATATCTTTTCTATTATTTAAAAAATCTTCTACCACATAATTTTACATTTCCTTCTTCACATCACTTATTCTGTATCTTATGTTCCTCTTCTACCTTTGCCCTTTTACTTGAAAAAAAGTCCCCATCTGTTAATGTAATTTTATTAAATTTCCAAAACCCTGAACAAGGCCACACCTTTCTGAAATAGGAGGATTAGCTCTTTGAGCTGCCCTCCCCCCAGCTGCTCTGTGCTCCAGACATCTATGTCTAGTCCCAGCTAATATGCAAAGGGATCTATTTCTAAAATTCCTTAGCTGCTCTGGAAAAAAGAAAAAGCTGTTGTGAAAGCTATGTTACGTGCATATTTTACAAGTAACCAAACAATTTTACAAGTAACCAAACAATTCACAGAAAACATACAGAAGGGCAGAAAAGAGAAATCAGTTCCTTAGGGCTAATTATTTAGAGTAGAACTCGAGAAAGTGTTATTTACCGATTTGCATATTTAGCAGATGGCCAGCGAGGAACTGAAGCAAGAGAAAGTAAAGAAAATAACTATAAACGTTGGAGGAGAGCCTCTTACATCCCCCAAAGATATTCCACGTGAAATTTTCTCCAGCCTAAGGCACTCTTTGCTTTGCTTTTTGCCCCGCCTCAGGAGAGGTGTCGCCTCTTAATAACAACTCTGTAATGGACAATAAATGATAATTTATGGGTGACCAAGGACCAAGAAGCCTCTCTGAGTCTTCATTAAAACAACAGTACAAGTACAACCTCAGGACGTAGGCTATTATTAGATGTTTACTTGCCATCGTCAATGTGCACAGGTAATTTTTTGTTTTTAAAAGTCCCTTTATTGAATATGTATTTTTATTACGGAAAAATTTCAAGGTATACAAAAGTAGAAAGAATAGTATAACAAACCCTCCTGTACCCATCACCCAGTTTCAACAACTCTTTTTGCCAATCTTGTTTCACAGTTCCTCTCCATTTTTTTTTTTTTCCTTTTGGTCGGTAAACTTTAAAGCAAATACAAAGATGATAGCATTTTACTCGTAAATATTTCAGTAAGCACCCCGAAAATTTTACAATAACTTGACTGGTTATCGCAAAATTGACCTGCAGAACAAAATAAAGAAGGAACGTAGAAAACCCTCCCGTGGTGGAAGAAGTTGTCACAAAAGTTATCTAGCTGTTCTAGCTCTTCGGAGGTGAGAACCAAACGTGGTGTTCCCTTGGGACCGGGTCGGGGTGGGGGTGGGGTGGGGGGGGCGGTGCTGGTGATGGCGGTGGGAAGGTACAGACCCCGAGGCAGGTTAGTGAATTTCTCCGAAGTGGTCCACCCAGGCATGCGCAATCCAGACACCAGAGTTGCTAAGGCCCTGAGGCAGATAGAAGCGCAGGATACAGTGAAAACCAATCAGAGGGCTCAAAGGATAATCAGTTAGCCAATCCGGATTCGAGACTGAATCAGAGCTTCAGCATCCTGCTCGCCCCCACCGATATCCAATCGGGGAGCCCGCTACTTTGGGCGGACTTTTCAAAACAGCGAAAACAAAACAAATCGGGGACCTTTAAAAGGTGTAATGCGACCAGAAACTATCTCCTTCCGCCCCTCACGCCTATCACTCCCTTTCCTTCCTCCGTAGGA
This sequence comes from Balaenoptera acutorostrata, assembly GCF_949987535.1. Taxonomy (NCBI): domain Eukaryota; kingdom Metazoa; phylum Chordata; class Mammalia; order Artiodactyla; family Balaenopteridae; genus Balaenoptera; species Balaenoptera acutorostrata. The sequence continues at coordinate 49,319,105 of NC_080068.1, read as the reverse complement.
TCAATAGAGGAATAAAGCCGTGCCCAGATTCCATCCTCCTCCTTGGGAGGGAGGAGTGGCTCAGTAAAGCAAAGGCGAGCTGAGGAGGCCACAAAGCTGGCTGGAGACATACACTTAGGGGAGGGACTCTTTTTCAAAGTCTGTTGAGGAGGCGGCGGATCCCTCCGCGGAGAGTCACGTGCCCCGCCCCCTTGGGGGCGTCGGAAACTCAAAACAAAAACAAGGGGTTTTGTTGGGGCCTCCGCGGTGGTGGCGGCGTCAGCGGCGGTGGAACCCATAGTGGGGCAGGGCTAGAGGGACCGGCGCAGCGCCCCAGCCGGAGGGTGGGCGCGCGGGGAGCGGGATGAAGCCGGGGCTGTGAGGCCGAGGCGGCGGTGGTAGGGGGGAAGGGTCGGATGCCGGTCGGGGGCACCACTGAGGCGGCGGGTCCCTGACCTCGGAGACAGGTCCGGACGTCCCCGCCGCGCCCAGTCCCATCCGACCGTGACGCCGCGGGCCGGTGGAGGCGCGGCTCCAGCACGGTGAGTGGGCCCACCCGGGACCGCGGAGCTTCTTTGTTCATGGTCGGGACTGCGAGGAGCGATGTCAGAGTGCCCACCCCTCAGCTTGGGGAGCGATTCCGGTCCTGCCCTCAGCCCTGGCGCAGTGGGCGCCCAGAGGCGGAGAGATGCTGATGCGATGGATGGATGGAGGGTCGAGGAGGCTGAAGACAGTTCTTTGTTGTCCCCCCTCCCTCATTTTGTCACGGTGGCTCGCTGGGGTGGTTCTTCTTGGATTGACAGCCCCGGGTCTCCGCAGAGTTGCGGAATCAGGGCATCGGTGGATGGAAGGGTATTGTCTGGGCACCGGGCGGGCTGAATTTCTGTCCCCAGAACCCGATCGCGTGGGCCGCGCCACCCCAGCGCTCTCTGGGACCTAGGTCTCTGCCACTCGGGTTTTGTTCAGAGGAGGCGCTGCCGAAGCGGATGGGGACGGCTTGGGGGCTGGACTCCAGCGAGAGGGGCTTCTGGAGCTGGGCTCCGCGGGAGGGGCGGGGCTCGGGAGTCTCCTCCCTCCGGTTCTTTGTTCAGTCGCGAGACCTTCCCTCCCCCCACGTTGTGCAAAGCCCCTACCTCCCGGACCCGCTGCTCTCGGAGCCCCCGGTGCGTTCCACTGGGCAGAAACCCCTCCCCCCGGGACTTCAGGTGGGGCGGACCGTCCGGACACCGCCGCCAGAGGACAGTTTCCTGTTTGTGAAACGGCTGGGAGACCGGGGCTGGCCGGTCTAACCCAGCGCTAGCCGGCGGACGTGACCACGGCCCCTCCCCCTGCCACACCTCCCTGGCGGTCGGGGAGGATTGCTCCGGGGTTCGGCTGGACGTGACTGGTGCCCTCACCCGCTTTTCTCCAGGGTGTGCTGGGGCGCCCCTCGCTGGAGGTATTGGCCCCAGCTCTTTTGTGCTTTCCCCCCCTCCCCCCTCCCCCGTCCAGGATACATTCTAACTGTGTGTGGTGTCTTTGCTACAGATGAAGGATTTGGGGGCAGAGTACTTGGCCGGTCGTGAAGGGGTCCAGCTCTTCGGATTGTTGAACCTCTACCTAGAACAGGAACAGAGATTCCAACCTCGAGAAAAAGGGCTGAGCTTGATCGAGGCTACCCCGGAGGTAAGTCCCAGGAAAGATAACTTGCTCTAGTCGCTGACAGGGCTTGGGGAGATAACTTTAAATTTTTTTTTTTTTTTTTTTTTTTTTTTTAGTTGAATCTAGACTAAAGGCTGCAAAGTTTCTTAAGACCACAAGTGGTCGTCCTAGAGTACTAAGATAAATCTTAATACAGGGTCATGCTTTTGTTTCTTAGCAAAAATGAGAGTGATACTAAATCTAGGGAAGTGTGGCTTCAAATGTGGCACTCCCCAGCCTGCAGCTTCAGGCTGGGAGACTCCCTGGGAATTGAGCAGGTCATTTGTGGAAATACCCTCTGCCTATGCAATACTTCTGTATAGTAGGCTCTTAAGTGATTTTTTTTTTAAAGAAAACAAGCAAGGAACCTTCTAGATGTCCATTACAAGGGAATTGAATTATATTTGCTCTTATCCTCTGGAAGTGTGGCAACAGTTTGCTTTATATTGAATTGCTGAATGTCTTTTATGATGTATATTTTTAAAAAGCAGTGTTGTGTACACATTTTGTATCTGAAAAACTGTAGTGCTTTGGTTAAGTGATAGTCCCCCATATTCTTGAAGATTCAGGGGAAAAAATTACCTTATTTGAATCTAACTCTGTGTATTGTCCATTCTAGTTCTAAGACAATCATAAACTTTGGCTCTTGGTTTTTGTTGCAGAATGATAACACTTTGTGTCCAAGATTGAGAAATGCCAAAGTAGAAGATTTAAGGAGTTTAACCAACTTTTTTGGATCTTGCACTGAAACTTTTGTCCTGGCTGTCAATATTTTGGACAGATTCTTGGCTCTTATGAAGGTATTTCATCGTTTTTATAAATAAAACTTCATTTTTTTATACCCAGTGCCTAGCACGATGCCTAGAATACAAGGATTCAGTAAATATTTGGCAAATGAATGTAATTATGTCACTATAGATAAACATTTTTAATTTTCGGAATTGTGATCTTTAGTCCAGATTAAGAGACTACAAAAGTAAGCATATTACTGTATCTTAAATTAGGTTTTCCTGTACCTCTTACATACCTTCTCTTTAAAGATGTGAAAAAATGAAGATTACTGTTTTTTTAGGTGTTTCTATATATATAGCTCTCAAAATAAGGTTTTCATATTTTCATCTTCCGTTACGTTTCTTTTGAGCCTAGGTGTTTTTAAACACGTGAAACGTGGCAAGTGGAAGTATAGCAGTATGTTAAAGGTGACCTATTGCCTTCACTATGAGAAATCTTTTCCAAGCAGGGAGCCACTGTCTTATTAACAATTACCAGCAAGTCATATGATGTCACTTATATGTGGAATCCAAAATATGACACAAATGAACCTATTAGTGAAACAGAAACAGAATCAGGGACATAGAGAATAGACTTGGTGGTTGCCAGGGGGAGGGGAGTGGGAGAGGGTAGGAGTGGGAGTTTGGGATTAGCAGATGCAAACTGGTACCTATAGAATGGATAAACAACAAGGTCCTACTGTATAGCACAGGGAACTATATTCGATATCCTGTGGTAAACCATAATGGAAAAGAATATGAAAAAGAATGTGTAAATATATGTATAACTGAGTCACTTTGCTGTACAGCAGTAATTAAATTGTAATTCAACTATACTTCAATAAAAAATAAATTAAAAAAAAAACCCAATTACCAGTAACTGTTAAATGTGGTGATACTTCTGCCAGTAGGATTGCTGTCAGCTGCTGGGTCAGTTTTCAGGGCACTGAAAAGGGAAGCCATCTGTCCATGGCAGCTTGTACGTAAGCTCTACTCTGCTCATCTGATGCAATATCTCTCTTGCGGAAATTTGCAGTGAAGTATGGGATGATTCTTAAATAGATAAGAAGATACAAAGATGAATGTATTATTTTTATATCCAAAGAAGTATATTTTCTTGGTGTTGGAAGGCTTAATTTATTTTGGGGGAGGTTGTACTATTATGAATTTCATAAGTTTGAAATATAATGTATAACTCTGTGAGAAACCTAGCTTTTGAACTTGCATTAACAATTTTTACCTGCATTTAAATTAAGTAATTTAAATGCTCAAAATGTCTTTTTTGTTTTTTAAAGGGAGGTTAAGACAGCTTAAAATGTAAAAATGATTAAGTATAACTGTGTGTAAGGGTAAGTACAGGGAAGCAGCTTGATTGTGTTCTGTCTTAAGAATAGGAGCTCATTACAATATTCTTTTTTTTTTTTAAATTAATTATTTATTTATTTATGGCTGTGTTGGGTCTTCGTTTCTGTGCGAGGGCTTTCTCCAGTTGTGGTAAGTGGGGGCCACTCCTCATCGCGGTGCGCGGGCCTCTCGCTATGGCGGCCTCTCTTGTTGCGGAGCACAGGCTCCAGACGCGCAGGCTCAGCAATCGTGGCTCACGGGCCCAGTTGCTCCGCGGCATGTGGGATCCTCCCAGACCAGGGCTCGAACCCGTGTCCCCCGCATTAGCAGGCAGATTCCCAACCACTGCGCCACCAGGGAAGCCCTACAATATTCTTTTAAGTGTCTGCTTTGCTAAGTTAAAGTGACAACTGTTGGAAGAAATCTTTTGTTCTTTGTTTTTCAGGTGAAACCTAAACATTTGTCTTGCATTGGAGTCTGTTGTTTTTTGCTGGCTGCTAGAATAGTTGAAGAAGAATGCAATATTCCGTCTACTCTTGATGTAATCCGGATTAGCCAATGTAAATGTACTGCTTCTGACATAAAACGGATGGAAAAAATAATTTCAGAAAAATTGCACTATGAATTGGAAGCTACTACTGCCTTAAACTTTTTGCACTTATACCATACTATAGTACTTTGTCATACTTCAGAAAGGTCAGTGAGATTAAAAATTAAGATTTTCTACTTCAGCATTGCTATAAATAACAGTAAAGAATTAGAACGCTAGTGAAATTTATGTTTTTACTTGCTCCAAACTTTCAGCTTGGACTTTTAATGACAAATGCTTAGAATTGTTTAAATCTTTAGAAGTTTAATAAATAAATATTTTGTTCTTTCTTTTCATTGTATAGGAAAGAAATACTGAGCCTTGATAAACTGGAAGCTGAGCTGAAAGCTTGCTGCTGCAGACTTATCTTTTCAAAAGCAAAAGTAAGTCAATTTCTTTCTTATATATATCTCACAGTTTCTGTTTTTTCCCCCGCAGTTTCTATTTTGAATTAAAAAAATTATTTTTCTTTTTTTTTCTTGTAGCCATCTGTATTAGCTTTGTGCCTTCTCAATTTGGAAGTAGAAACTTTGAAATCCATTGAATTATTGGAAATTCTCCTGCTTGTTAAAAAACATTCCAAGGTAAATATCTTCAGAACTTATTCGTTAAAGCAAGTTTCTTCCTAGTGTTTTATTTTATTTTTTCTGTGGTGACTTAATCATTGAGTAACACTTTATGGGGCTCTTGACTTCTACTCATTTATTCTTGTATCTTAAGCGTTGATGTTCTACAAATGCAGCTTCAACCCAGACAGTGTTAAGCTGGAAGGGAACCTGGTCACTTAGGCTAGCTTCTTTCCACGTTTAGACATCCCTTCTGTAGTCTTCTTGCCAGGTGGTAATACAGCGGTCTACGTTGCCCCATGCACATTGTTGTAAAATGCGTATTCAGGGCTTCCCTGGTGGCGCAGTGGTCAGGAATCCTCCTGCCAATGCAGGGGACACGGGTTCGAGCCCTGGTCCAGGAGGATCCCACATGCCACGGAGCAACTAAGCCCACGCGCCACACTGCTGAGCCTGCGCTCTAGAGCCCACGAGCCGCAACTACTGAGCCCGTGCTCTGCAATGAGAAGCCACCGCAATGAGAAGCCCGTGCCCTGCAACGAAGAGTAGCCCCCACTCGCCACAGCTAAAGAAAGCCTGTGTGCAGCAGCGAAGACCCAACACAGCCAAAAATAAATAAATAAATTTATTAAAAATAAATAAAATGCATATTAAGAAGTAGAGTTAGTAAATGCACGAATAGCATCCCATTACATCTGTAGGCTAATCATCGTCCCTTTAGTAGCATTACCAAGATAACATCAGCTATGTTTTTCTTTGAAACTCCTTTGTCAGGCCAGCCTGGTAAGTTTTTTCAATCATAAAGAGGTGTAAACCAAACATAAGCACAGTCCTTTTTCTTAAACTGATAGTCTAGTTGGAGAAGTATGGAACTGAACACGAAGCAGGGTGTTCTGTCATTTACTGTTCTGTGTCGCGGTCCCGTAGGGTCTGTGTCTCTGAGCATAGGGAATACTTTGGGATGTGGTTAGCAGGGAAGGAGGGTAGACCGTGAGAGGCACAGTGACTGGGAACCTGGTTCGGGCAGCAGAGGCTCGCGGCCAGGAAGCTGGTGGACTAGAAGGGTGTGGGAATCATTTTGGGGTCGGTTTGTAGATAGAATATCCAGGTGATGGTTACAGGCAGGAGGAAGTACACCCAACTCAGTGGTTTTTAGAGGCCAAGCATGGAAATGAGGCAAGGAGTCACGAATGACCAAGATTTGGACCTAATGGTGGAGAGAATATTGGTACCATTGAGGGAAATTGGAGAGAAGTTAATTGTGATCAAAGAAGTATGATTTTAGGTACTTGTATACCTTTCAGATAGGTAGATGTCTAGCAGATACTTGGCAGTCTGGACTAAAAACTCCAGATAAACTATAGTTGGAGATTGAGATTAGCAATTTCTCATGAGGAAATAATAGTTGAAACCATAAGAAATTCTTGGGAGTCCTTTGCTTAGGGGTTGATTAAAACTCTGGGTTTTCAGTGTTGGCGGTTTCCCTACATAGGGGATGTAGGAGGTGATGTCAGGAGAATAAGAGAGTGATAGAAGCCAGGCTGCCAGGGGATTAAGATGTGACTGGATCAGGTGGAAATGGAGGCCAAGATGATATAAAATCATCATCTGTTTTGTGGTCAAGTACATGCAACGTGAAACATTTTGTTTTAATACATAACTTCCAGCTTTTGTTTTAAGCACGAATTTACTAGTTTGAATCTAAACCTTTTATAATAATGTCATTTGGAAACATCTTCGGTGAAAATTGATTCCATGAAATAAATTGGGGCACTCCCCAGTGGTGGAGGAACTGTGCCCTTCTGGGGGAATTCCTCTTCTCTCACATTGCCAACTTCTCCATTTGCATATGTCTGGTGTCTTAATGTAAATGCGTATTTTAGCAATCCAAGTAATGGCTATGTTACAGAAACGTAAATTATGTTAAATTCCTTTGCATTGCGACTATCAAAGTATATATTTGATAATTGATTTATTAACAGACCTAGTGTTTTTAGGTTAGTGTGCTTTCTTAACATAGGCAGAGTATTCTCTGTATTGAATCCTACGTAAATGATTTATACCTGTGATGCTTCTCCCCTAAAGCAGTGGTTACCAGATTTTGACTGCACATTAGAATCACCTGGGGAGCTTTAAAAAACCTTGATGCCCAGATGACACCTCATATCAATTAAATAAGAGTATCTGAGGGTGGGAGCCAGGCATCAGTATTTTTTAAGGATCGCAGGGTGATTCTAAGGTGCGGCAAGGTTTGGGAACCGCTGTCATAACCTCTTCATTTAAATATTTTTTTCAGGTTAATGACTCCGAGTTTGTTTACTGGAGGGAGTTAGTTTCTAAATGCCTAGCTGAATATTCTTCTCCTGAATGTTGCAAACCAGATCTTAAGAAGTTGGTTTGGATTGTTTCAAGGCGCACAGCCCAGAACCTCCACAATAGCTACTATAGTGTTCCTGAGTTGCCCACAATACCGGAGGTGGGGTGTTTTGATGAAAGTGAAAGGTAAGCAGGTTCCTTGACTAATGAGACTTCCCCAGACTAAATGTTACTGATGTTTGTGTATCAGAGCCCCTACCTCTGATACCATCATTTCTTTGGGTAAGAAAATTAACCAGAAATAGTTTTATTAAAATAGGCAATAGTTTGGAAGTGTACCCCCCTCTCCCCACTTCTTTTCTTTATTAAAAAACAACAACAGGGGCCTCCCTGGTGGCCCAGTGGTTAAGAATCCACCTGCCAGTGCAGGGGACATGGGTTTGAGCCCTGGTCCGGGAAGATCCCACATGCCACGGAGCAACTAAACCCGTGCGCCACAACTACTGAGCCTGCGCTCTAGAGCCCGTGAGCCACAACTACCGAAGCCCGTGCTCCTAGAGCCTGTGCTCTGCAACAAGAGAAGCCACTGCTGTGAGAAGCCCGCGCACCGAAACAAAGAGTAGCCCCTGCTCGCCGCAACTAGAGAAAGCCCGCGTACAGCAACGAAGACCCAACACAGCCAAAAAATAAATAAATAAAATAAAAATTAAACAAACAACAACAACAACAAAAAAAACCAGCATCCTATACGTCATTACCTCCCTGGGACTTATAACTGGAAGTTTGTACCTTTTGACCACCTTCACCTACCACCCCCTCCCCCCAACTCCGGCAACCACCCATCTGTTCTCTGCATCTGTGAGTTCTGTTTTGTGTTTTCAGATTCCACATATAAGTGAGATCATACAGTATTTGTTGTTCTCTGACTTATTTCACTCCTGTTTAAAAAAACTGCTTGTTTCGCATCTTTGCTTTTTGAAATACAGTTTAGTTAAAAAAACAGCATTCTGGGTTTTTTAACATTAGTATGAATTTCTAAAATGGTCCTATGGAAAGAGGCTGTGGGTTAAATGACTGGAAAGTAAAGGGAACTACCACCACTGATGTGGCAGAGTTCTGTAGAGATTTTTAGTTTTGTCAAATGCCGTTGTCTTATTCAGAGTTTATTTTTGTTAGTAAAGTGAATTATTTAATTTTATTGAATTTCACTGTTTTATGCTGTAGGGAGAAGAGACCATAAGTTCCATTTTCCTAGCTCGTTGGTTTCTTAGTTTGATATTTGAGAAGTTCAGTGATGCAATTATTGATGCAAGAAAGACATCAAAACCATATGATAGGGCTTCCGTGGTAGCGCAGTGGTTAAGAATCTGCCTGCCAATGCAGGGGACACGGGTTCGAGCCCTGGTCTGGGAAGATCCCACATGCTGCAGAGCAACTAAGCCCGTGAGCCACAACTACTGAGCCTGCGCGTCTGGAGCCTGTGCTCCACAATGGGAGAGGCCGCAACAGTGAGAGGCCCGCGCACCGCGATGAAGAGTGGCCCCCGCTTGCCGCAACAAGAGAAAGCCCTCACACAGAAACGAAGACCCAACACAGCCGAAAAGAAATAAATAAATTAAAAAACAAAAACAAAAAACTATATGATAGGAGATCTTTGTCATTAGTTTGCATTTATTGGATTTAAAATAATTAGAATTCTATAGTTAGTTGCTGACAGAGTTATTACTTGGTACAAGAATAATAGTTTGGCAAGTGGTAATTTGTTTAAACCTCTTAAGCAAATCTGTATTTTCTAAGGAGATTACAATACACTTCACTTTAGGAAGTCCTTCTAAGTTAAATTTTGTCTCTGTGGAGCTTAAATTTTGAATGTAAAAATCCTGAGACTAGAGCTACTTGTTCAGCAGTTTAATTTTGCCTGTACGACCTTTAAATGTGTTTTAAATGATGGGATCCTTCTCTCTGTCTCTTTTTCCTTTTAGCGAGGACTCCTGTGAAGATATGAGTTGTGGAGAAGAGAGCCTCAGCAGCTCCCCTCACGGTGATCAGGAGTGCACGTTCTTCTTCAGCTTCAAAGTGGCACAGACACTGTGCTTTCCGTCTTAGAAATCTCATTGTTCTGGGTCCAAAATTAACGTGTGTGTACAGGTTTCAAAGCAATAAATGGGGGAGTAGGTAGTTTCCTGGTGCAGCCCCCATCTAGGCAGGAATTGCATAGACTCTGGAATACCTACCTTCTATTTATTATTCAGATCAGATCTGGCCTATTTTCATATTTAATCCTAAGCCATCAAATGGGTTAGTGCCTCTTAAACAATTAACAATACTTCAGACATTGGCACTTTATTTTTCTCCTTGATCTTTAGCTACATGGGGGAGGAGGGAAGGTGCTGATACCTTCAATTTATTACTTTTCAAGAAGATTTTTAAAGATGAATAGTGTAGCTTCAACTTTTTTATAAAGCCTTCAGGTGTCTTTATTGAAACAGATTGGGAGTGTGCAAGTGCTTCCTTTGCAGGGACAATGGATAATCCTTTAATGGTTTATCTTAGATCTCTCTCTCCCCCCCATTCTCAGAGCAGAGAAAATACTCTTAAATGTCAAAAACCTTTTTTTTGTTGTTTTTTTGTTTTTTTAAATGATCAGTGTTCTATCTGATGCAGACTCTAGAAACTTAGGAATTATAATGTTGACATTTCTGTGAATTTTAGTATGTAATATCTTCATTTCTTTGAGGTTTCTGCCAAAACAGAAATAAGCAACAGACTAGAGTTGTTGGATAGTTGCATTCCTAATGCCTAAGTGTTGTCAGACTATAGTATTATTTTAATGTTTTTAAAACAATCCATAATCTAGTTTTGCATGTACCTGTATGAGAGCAGTGCAGCAAGTTGAACAGAACTAGGTAACTATGGAATTGATAAATGTTGATCTAGTAGCACATTTTGTCTCATTTTCTTCTATTAAAAAAGTCTGCATGATTACATTGTATTTCCTTTGTAATTCACGTTTCAAAAATAATGGTATTGTACATGGGTGCCAAGACTGAATATGAAGTGTAAAAAAAAAAAAACCTAAGTGTTTGTAGTATTATAGTTTTAAGTGTATCTGTGTGGTGGTACAGCCATAAGAATAGGGATTTATAAACTCTGTACACATGAGATTTAGTACAGAGAATTTTTTTAAACTTTATAAACTGTATATGAAAATGTAAATCTTTAAAAATGTACATAAAAATCCTGTATTTTTTTACCGTGTGTGTGATAGTCTAGTCATTGCATGTAAATATAATTTATTGTGTATTCTGTATTATAAATCATATAACGATGACTTACTTTTTTATTGGTAAGTCAGCATCCATTGGATGTTTTTTGAAGTGAATCTTTTTGAAGTAATAATAGATTACAACTCAAAATAAAAATATTAATGAATTGTACTCCTTGTTTGCAGTCACATTTTAATTTTTAACTTTTTGGTGAAAAAGAAAAGGTGCTTGCTGTATTTCAGAGGGGAGGCTTGAAGTGAGGCTGGAGCGCCTCCAGGATAAGCCCTGTCTCTGGTTACCAGAAGTCCTCCAGGTAGTATTTCCTCACTGCAGTTTGGCCCTGAGCCTTGGAGATACTGAAAGTGAATCTGTCACTGGAGAGTTGACCTCTCTCGGGGGTGTACTCATATTAAAAGAGCGACATATTAACCTGAATGCCTATTAGTTTATAGCGAAAGCCAAAAGGTATCAAGTAGACCAGAATACTCACGTTGGCAGGTTAGTACAGTTTCTCTCTCTGCAGACAAGCCAAATTCTCTTCAGAAGGTCGCTTGGTGAATAAGCACTAGGGGAGTTAGCTTTGACTGGACCTTGCCAGCCTCTAGCTCTTTGGATCTTTTTTCCCAAGCTTTAGGCTTGATATGCAAGTGGTGGCCTCCACCACCCTTTATTTTTTTTTTTTTTTTGGCATGGGTTTCCCTATCTAGTTTGGTTTTGTAGACCTTTGTTTGCTCTAGTTGGTTAGAAAATGAGATATACAGAATATGGTTTTCACGTAATACCACTTCTCCCCTGGCAATAGGGACATGTTTTCCTACCCTCCTAGTGGAGAATCTGCTTGAATAACCCTCCCTCTCTTATTAAGCAATTTTGGCAAATAGTAGACAATATATTCTGCTTTCAGATTTTGATTTGTTGAGCTGTAAAAGTTATTTGTGGCTTTGCAAGTCTTGAACCCTCTTCAGTTGTTCTAGGGTTTTATTGCTTTTCTTACTACATGGTCTTTCTGTGTGAATCTGTCCACATGTGACTTCATCTGTTCTCCTTTCTGGTTTTCATTGTATTTAGACCCTTTTCCCGAACTCCCAACCTATCTTATTCAAAACTGGTCGTCCCACTTGGAAGTTTCTGATTACGCCTAAACCTGCTCTTCCTGTGTGTCTGTTTTGAGAGTAGGTATTCCATCTACTCGAGCTGGAAACTTAGGTGATTTCCTCATTTCTTCTTGCCTGCTACCTCCGACCTGGAGGTCACCATTTATCATTTATGCTGTGTATCTACTCTGTCTCCACTTTTCTGCCACTGGCTTGGCTCAGACCTGTTCTCTATTAGCAGGGTTACTATTGTACAATATCCTAATCATCTCTCAGTCTCCAGGCTTACTTCTGATCCCCTTGCTGCCTGGATATCCTTTTGAAATATGCAAAACTTTAAAAAATATGCAAATTTGATTGTCTCTCCTGAAAAATTATTCAGTAGGTACCTCTCAATCAGGATAAAGTCTATATTGTGACATACAAGACTCTTCCTAATCGGAACATGGCAACTTTCTCTGGTCTTTCTTTTCCTTGCCATTTCCTAGAGCTATAAAATGTGTATTAAAAAAAGGTAACTGGCAGCTATGTGGAAGATGGAGCAGGTAGAGATGAATAACGTAATGGGGAGACCAATCAGGAGTCCTGCAAAAATCCAAGAAGTGATGAAGGACTGAACTAAGGCGATGGCAGTGGAGATGAGGAAGACAGGTAGGACTAGAGAGGCACTGTCCTTTGTCTTTAGGCGTTTGAAGTAGACTCACAGACAAGTCCAGAAGCCTGGTTATGCCCTTCTCGGGCCATTCAACCAGTTGGCTTTCCCATAATTGTGATGAATAAAATTGAGAATCAAGCCTCCTGCCCCATTCACAGCAGAGGTGAGGAGAAGGCTGTCACTTTGGTCTCATACTTGCTCCTTGATTTGGCAAGAGATTTGGCTTTTCAGGTTTCAATTCTGTCATTTCCTAGGATGTGGTGTGCACACTTTGCTGCTTCTACCAAAGTGCATGCTGAAATACAACTCTCCCTGACCCCTTGGTCCCCACTCATTTGACTCTCAGGAAGCGAGATTGGACAAATAATGTGTTTCATTCACCTGTTATGCTTGGAGTTAATACTCAGGTTAAGTGTACAGGCATTGGTTCCAGAATACAATTTTAACCATTTTCTTGGTCTAGAATCTGCCTTTTTCCTTCACTTTCTTTCACTGCACACTGGGTTCTAATATGATGTTCTCCACTGCCTCCCACCTTCCGTGGCATGCATGCCAAGTGCCAGCTTATTTAAGCAACCGACTTATCAGATTCTTACATGGCCAAACACCATGTACTTTGCATTTGTCACTTGACCTGAGTTTTTCTAACTATTTATACCAGAAATGGTCAACAACTTTGCTTTGTGGTTAGCAAGTTGGATTGTGTGGTAGATAGTTTCCCAATAGCCAATGAGTCCTCTCATCCCTGTGTACACATGCTCCTCTTCCTATCAAGAGGTGGATTCCATTCCCCTTGAATTTCAGCTGGCCTTGTGCCTAGCTTTGCCTACTAATGTGCAGTGGAAGAAGTTCAGTGCATGTCTAAGCCTAGGCTTCAAGAACTTCCCTTTTATCCCTCTTGGAAGCCAGCCACCATGGTGCAAAGAAGCAGGTTGGATTACTGATAGTAGAGAGCCCATGCAGAGAGAGGCTCTTGGAGATGGGAGGCCATCTTGGATGTTCCAGCCTCAGCTAAACTCCCAGCTGAACACAACTTGCATGAGCATCTTCAGCTAAGCCACACGGAGTGGGGGAACCACCCAACTGATCCTAATTAACCCACAGACTCTTGAAAAATAATAAATCATTATTTTAGGCCACTAGGTTTTGGGGTGGTTTGTTACACAGCAGTAGATAGATAGCTGCGACAGGTTGCTTGTTATTTATAGTCAAATTGTGGTTATTTCTGAGTGGTGAGATGACAGATGACTTTTTTTTCTAATTATGCTTATGTGTAGTATCCATTTTTTTCCTTCAAATGGATTTGAGTTATTAGTGTATTGACAGAATAAGGAATGAACTCTAAAAAACACATACTGATTATATCCTTTCCTTTATTAAAATCCTTATTGGTTTCAACATCACTCCTGAGCATCAAGTTCAGACTCTTTAGCACAGTTTCCAAGACCCTACTTGACTTGGTCCCTTCTCAGCTTCATCTCTCACGGCATCCACATCCACACGCTTTCCAGCCTCGTTGCAGTTCAGCTCCTCCCACTCACCATGCTTTCGCTGCCTCCTGTGACTCCACGCACACTCCTTCATCTGCCTGGAACACCTTTCCTGTCACCCTTATCTGGAAAACTCCTACTTACCACCTTAGGAGTCGCTTCATTCTCTCATTCACCACCAGCTATTTGAATGCCTCTTATGTGTCAGGTACCACACTAAGGGCTTGATATACAAAACCAAACACAACGCACAATGTCCCTACCCTCATGCAACTTACATTCTAGCCCAGAACCAAATAATTTACAGCAAATAATGTGATTTTTAAAGGTTGTGATGATGTGTTTTCTTCCAAGAAATCTTTCTGGAACTTACCTACTTACTTACTTCCGTCTCCTTGTCAGTGCTACCTGTTTCCATAAAACTCTATATTTTTCTTATCCTACCAGTTAATACCTTGCTTGTCTGCTTACCTTACTTGTCTGACCTGGGAAGGCAAGGAATGTTTGTCTTTCTTGCTATTGTTGAATCTCCAGCACCCAGCATAGTGTCTGGGCCAAACTCCTCCTACTCTGGCTGTTACTGGTAAAAAAAATAACCTCACTGTTCACTTAATATGTTCCAGGCACCTTACATGAATTCTTTAGTGCTTCCCATGATGCTACTAGACAAGTACTGCTTTAGTCCCATTTTTCATATGAAGAAACTGAGGATTAGAGAAGTACTTTGACACAGATCTGTTAAGTGGCAGGGCTCTAACTCAAACCAAGTCTGTCTGCCAAACCCTGTGCTCCTAACCACAGTGCTAAACTACTACCCCAACCTTGATGGTACTCCTTAAACAGTTGTTGAATGATGAAGTAATAAAAAATAGAAGTTCTTATAAAGAAAATCCCACTCATAATCCCAGTAAAGTAAACCACAGTATTCTCCTGTTGTTCAGTTTTGTTGTTGTTGTTTTTTTTAAGGAATTCCTTTATTTATTTATTTATTTATGGCTGTGTTGGGTCTTCGTTTCTGTGCGAGGGCTTTCTCTAGTTGCGGCAAGCGGGGGCCACTCTTCATCACGGTGCGCGGGCCTCTCACTGTCGCGGCCTCTCTTGTTGCGGAGCACAAGCTCCAGATGTGCAGGCTCAGCAGTTGTGGCTCACGGGCCCAGTTGCTCCGCGGCATGTGGGATCCTCCCAGACCAGGGCTCGAACCCATGTCCCCTGCATTGGCAGGCAGATTCTCAACCACTGCGCCACCAGGGAAGCCCCTGTTCAGTTTTTAAGTGCTCTCCCCCATGTAACAGAAAAGTGGCTAAGATTTACAGTTAAAATATCTTTAATCACCCAGGAGCCACATAGGGTAATGTAAAATTCAAAGCAGTATAGTGGCAGAGAAAATGAGGCCTCATCAAAAGCTGGAAACTTCTTTGCGCTCAGGTTTGTGGGCCCTTCCCAACCTTTGTACGTCAAGTTCCTTTTACACTTAGGTTATACTTTATACTTTATTATTAACTTGGGTTCCAAGGCCCACAGTCATTTAGTGTTAATGGGGCTGGGGCTTTGCCACAAAAGAGGACTGTCTTGTTAAAGGTTTGCTTGCCCTTTGCCTGTTTTACCTTTATCCAACATAGCAATCATCTCCCACTTACTCATTTACTGTTCTGGGATTTTTTTCCAATAATTATTTCATGTCTCTGTGGTTTATCCTCTTGCCTAAACTCTAAGCTTCTCGTGAACCTTTATATCCTTCAAGGTGCCTAGCGTAATGCTGGACAAGAACATGTGTTAACACTTTTCTACATGTAACACACCCGACAGTGTCTTTTTCATTCCTGATTGCAGCGATTCATAGTTTGTAAAGGTCAACCTTCATGCATGCAAGGATGAAGTCACCCTCTCTGAAGTTAGGATTTCAAGTCATTATTAGGGCATGTGGGGGGCCGTGGCCCACTGCTACAATTACATGCACCTCAGTCAAGAGTAAGCTGTAGTGAACAGGAACATAGGCTCCCACTGGGCTATCAGAGTCTGATCCTGGTTTCACCACTCACTGTCTGACCTGGCTGGCTATTAACTAAAGTGTTTGTGCCTCAGTTTCTTCATCTGTATAAAGGGGTCGATACTGGATGGACCTGTGACAGACACAGAAATGTGCTGCCGAGATGCCCCAGCTGCTGGGAGTGCTTTTGGCACACAGCCTTCTGCTGATGGCCCCTTTGGGACTATGACCTGGAGAGCAGCCTCCCCCAAGGTCATGCCCTGCCCAGGAGGGCCAGCATCTAATGACTGATTGAGGGGGGAGGACGCATAAAGTCTTGGTCACTTTGGTTCAGCACAAGACAACTCAGATGGATCGCTTTTGTCCCAGAGTTCTCCATGGGGTTGGCTGAGGCTGCTGTTGGGTCTGTGTTGTGGCTCAATTTCCTCCACCCAACCTTCCTTTTTCCTTCCCCTCCCTGCCATGGGTGCGGATCACAGTGGTGTTTCCTACTGAACATCCTGCACCCTAAGCTTTGTCTCAGTGTCTGCTTCCCAGACACCACCATCTGCAAAACTGTCTCGTGGGGTTACCGTGTGGATTGAATGACATGACGATACATGATAAAAAATTTGAACAATATCTGATATGCACTTTTGTAAATATTGGCTATAATAATTATGACCCCACTTTTGTCCCTACTCTCCCACTTCCCTTAGACTCAATTATTTATTCAACTATTACTGAGCTAATATGATGTACTAAGTTTTGTTCTAGGCAATGAGAATGCCAAATAGAATCAAACACAGGTCGTACCATTGAGAAGCTCATCCTCTAAAGGGAGAGGCAGACATATCAGTTACCACGTAATGTGAGAACCATAGTAATTGAAATATGTACAAGGCATGGTGCTAGCATCCTGATGTTGCCTCTGCATGAGTTCTCTAATCTTCTGGATGGAACTAAAAGACCATTTGGTGTGATTTCAGTCATTCCAGGGAGGCCCTGATGGCCCATCTTTTTTCCAGTGCCCCTCACATCCCTGTTTCCCTCTAGCTCATTCTGTCATTCCCACTTTTGGAAAGTCTTTCCTTTAGCTAAAGATTTTGAATCTGGTTAAAATGCAAATATCTCCAATAGGGTTTTCACCTTCATGGCATTCAGAAACTATGGTTTGAACACCTATTTGCTGTGAGTGTAGTTTTGGACAAGCCACTTGTGATTATTTGGGGACCCCAGGAAGTAGATACTGAGATGAATTCCAAAGTGGGTGCAATAGTTGTGTTGGGGGATGTGAATGAGAAATGGGGAGGAAGGACGAGGGGTTGGGCAGGGAGAGCCTGGGATTGTGATCAAATCTGACAAGACTCAGCCAACCTGGGCCTTAGGAACACAAGTTGCCCATTAGAAGAGCCCCGTGTTGGGTAGCAATGGCCAGGTCTAGCAACCTGAGTGCTCAGTGGCTGACTGAGGATTATTCAAGAAGAGTATAGCTTCAGCTCAAATGCCAAGGGGCTTCCTGAAGGGGCTGCAGCTGGAGGCTGTCCTTGCAGGGGAATGGCAGCTTCTTTCTGGAAGGGAGATCCATGGGGTGCATCTCCAAAGGGCCATAACTTCTTTGAGAACTACTTTTTTAATCCCAAAAGAGGAGACACCTAGAACTGCAAAAACTCTTGGCAAGAACACTCCATTCAAACCCCTGCACTAAGAGACTTGGCCGAACTTTAACTGGCTTCTTGCAGCCCAAGGCCACATTCCTGGGACAACCCTGCTGCCTTTTGAGTTCCTCTCTGGAAAAGCTCAGGGCTGTCTAAAGAATCTACAGTTTGTTCTAGCCAACACCTGACCTCCCTTTCCTAAGGCATTTACTCTAAAGTGTTGACAATTGTGACTCCTTTTTCTGTCCCTTTGAGATGTGTATCTCCTACACCTCAGGAGGGTCTTTCTAAAGGATCTGAAAGCCATTCCTTTGACATGTAATCATCAGGAAGGATTGGGCCTCTGTCTTCCAGTGTCTGTGGGAGGGTAGAATCCTAACTTCGATAGTTGCCAGATAGCAGACACAACTGCCCTAATCACATTTACACTCACCAACACTTCACAATTTTCCATTGAGCCTCCACTCGCTTCCCCTCCCTTCATCCTCTTTCTCCCTTTAAAATCTCCCATCTCCTCTGTCCCAGATGGATGGCACTCAGCTCCTCCTCCTCCTGGGGTCTGTTTTCATTGCTTTCACTAACGTCTAGCTTTGCTTATCATTGACAATGCTAAGATCTGCCTTTCCTACCTCCCAGGGTTTTGAGAACTGAACAAGTTAATGGAGAAAAGAAAGTATTCTGTAAACTGCGAAGCTCTTTACAAATGTGAGTTGTTGTTGGTATGAAGGCGTTGCATATATTTTCCTGAGAGGTTTTGAAAAATACATCAAAATATTTTTTCTGTTCTTACATCTCCTCTCTAAAAATGTAAACAATACAGAGGAAGTGGATAATGGCTGCAATGCTACCCCTCAGAGATACTGCTGTCAACAAAATGATATTTATCATTTCATTCTTCTGGTGCAAGTATAAACACATGCACTTTTCTTTGTTTTTTTTTTTTTTGCATAGGTGGCATCCTACTCTATATGCTCTCCTACAACACACTTTTCTCATTTAACAATATAATGAGACACATGTCAGCATCAATTAACATGGATCTACTTTCTACTTTTTAATGGCTGCAGAGTGTTTCATTTTATGCTCATGGGATAATTTGCTTAAGGTCCCCTTCTAATGGATATTTACATTGTTTCCAATTGTTCAGTATTTTTAATCAGAGCAGCAATAAATATTCTTGAACATACATTTCTGCTTACCCATGCAGTAATCTCTTTAGGATACCTTTCTAGAAGTGAAATTCCTGGGTCTAGTCTAAGGGAATACATATTTAAAATTTATACATGGTTGACCTGCTCCCCTGAAAAGTTATATGGGTTTACACTCCCATCAATAATGCGCATTAGTGACAGTATTTTTACTTCTGCGCCAGAGGATTTTGATGGGGGATGGGGGTGGGAACAGCTTAGAAAAAATGAATGGGATCATTAGATTCCTAAAGGTCACAGAGAAAGTTGTCACTAAAAGGGATGGGGGGGCATAGACACCAAAATCTGGGCTCAGAAAGTAACCTGCTTCCTGCTTTCCGTTGGGTCCCCCGTCCCAGCTTGTCCACCGTTGGGCATCACGCGTGCTAAGCCACCAGAACACTGAACGTCTTTTCACAGGATGTGCAGACAGGCAACTGCAGCTGCTCCCCCTGGGCCTGGGCAGGCAAAAGCCTCCCTGCGCAGTGCAGGAGAAAGCCCTGCCTGCAGCTATAGCTGCCTGGCCCCAGCTCTTGTCCCATCTTGTACATTAAAGAGGAGCAAAGTTGACATGTCCCACGAAGGGAAGGCGATCAAAGGCTAGACAAGCTGCCAAGTCTCAGAAGTGGTGCTGTGCCTGAACTTGGGGCCCGGCTCCAGGAGCAGACATTTATCTTGGTTGCTCAAGGGAAGACTTTCATGTTATTTTTGGGTGGAGCATCTGGGCAGGGAAGGAGGTGAAGGATGACAAGGAGTCCCATTTTACCTGCCTCCATGCCTGTGTTGTACCAGTTGCCGGGGTTCTTCCCTTTCACCCTCTTTTTTTCCTCTTATTAATTTTTCTTAAACTGAAAAGATTTGGGCACGTAACTTTTATGGGAAAAAAAACCCTTAAAATATAACTCTAAAGGTCATCTATTTTGTGTCCATTCTCATGCCACAAATGTCTTCATGATATACATTACCTGCCAGCTGTTGCCACAGGGGTCTGTGTTTTCCACATAGCTTCTGAGAGCTAGTCCTTTTTCCCTTTGCGTCGTACACTAAGCAGCTTTAGGGCACACTGGTGCAGCTGCCTAACAGCTGTCGCCTGGACTTAGGGCAGGACCCCTGTTTGAGGCTCAGTGACATAGTTCTTTTATGCAGTTTCTAGGACTCTGAGCTCCAGGAACAGACAGGGCTGCTCAAGCAAGAAGTAAAATGGTCCCATGAGAAGCACTTCTCCTTTGTCCGGGGAGTAGAGCGGGCTAGGTGTTTGCTTAACCAGGGCTGGCCCCAGCAGGTTCTCAGGGCTGCTTTCCCTTCCTTTCTTGATGCTATTAGAAGAACATGAAAAAAGACGACACACAGGGAAGCAGACCTAATTATCCATTTCCTCAGATCATTAGCACCCATTACTCCTTCCTGGTCTGTTTAAATCAACTAGATTGCCCACTCTTGAAGGGCAACTGCCCAACCATAGTCCAGTCCATGCAATTATGCGCAATAGATATTTGTTATTTTATCAACTCGCAAAAGCTAAAGAGGGTCTTGGAATGCTAAAGAGGGAAGCTGGCTGGACTGTAGGGCAGAGCTCATGGTGACAACACTTTCACTTTCTGGGGTCACCAGAGTTCAAGATCGGGACCTCAGCTCTGCAGGCCCGGAGCTAAGAGTCTAACACATGGAGTAGAATAGCCTTTAGTGAAAGCAAGTGAGGGTATCAGCTAATTAATTTGTATTCAAGGATTTCCCTTGGATCCAGGATGTTAATGCCTGCCATCAAAACATGCCCTTCCTGCTAGCAGAATGCATAGGAAGCTAACTGTAATCAGAAAGTCCACGCTTGGAGAGCACGATGTGAGAGCAGACACTGGGTTTGGTTCTGAGTGTCATCCCATCCAGGGCTGATGGAATACGGTGCATCAGCCTGTCCCCCAAGCAGCCCTCTCCAGTTAACCTGATGCGCGTAGCTGTTTTTGTTGTATGTTTGTTTTTCACTCTCTTCAGTCATTCACTTCCACTGCTATGGCAGAGAGCTAATAGCATCTATGACATTTTGATCTGGTTATATTACGGAAGACTATAATTCCCCTGTAGAGACTTTACGTCTTTTCTTGAAGTCTTGAGGGCCCCTATGCAATCATTTCAAAACCTATACTGCCGGGTTTCCCTGGTGGTGCAGTGGTTAAGAATCCGCCTGCCAAGGCAGGGGACAAGGGTATGAGCCCTGGTCCGGGAAGATCCCACATGCCGCAGAGCAACTCAGTCCGAGAGCCACAGCTACTGAGCCTGAGCTCTAGAGCCCACAAGCCACAACTATTGAAGCCCGCGCACCTAGAGCCTGTGCTCTCCAACAACAGAAGCCACCTCAATGAGAAGCCCTCGTACCTCAACGAAGAGTAGCCCCCGCTCGCCGCAACTAGAGAAAGCCCCCGTGCAGCAACGAAGACCCAACACAGCCAAAAATAAATAAATAAAATAAATAAACTTTTAAAAAATAAAAAAAAAACAACAAAAAAACCCCCTATACTGCCATCCCAGAAGTGCTTTAGTACTAAGTCTTGAGAATTTGGTAGTATTATTTTTCCAGTCTGCTTTATAGTATATTCACAGAATTGTAATTTGAAAGATAGTTCAGAATTTCCATATACATCCAGCTTTTTTTTTTTTAAGTACTAAATGTGGAAGATACAAAGATAGACACGCATATTGGCTTTCTTCCTTTAATGATAGCAAAGGCAGAAAAAACAAAGCGTTCAGGAAGAGAGAAAAACACAGGACTAACAAGAATGTAAAAAATCTTGTGGAGAGAGAAACAAGAGGGAAGGAAAGGAAGCTGCAGATGACAACAGATGAAAGAACGGGGATTAAAAAACGGAAGGAGAGGAATTTACTGGGGAAGCCAGCAAGCCCAGGCAGATTCAGTGTGGGCCAGCTGTTAGAAAGAGCCAGGACCGGGAGTAAGGAATTGTGGGTTTTAGCCCCAGATTGTTGACAGCTGTCTGACCTAAGCTAGTTACTCTGTTGCTCAGGAACTGACTTTCCTCCTTATAAAATTAGGGGATGGGACTCGGTGACTTCCTGAGGTCCCATGTAGCTCTGTCATCCTCATTCTAAAATTGTGAAGAAAACGCCAAAGCAACTCAAGACTTTTGTCTTCTGGGAAAGAGTTTCTTGAATCCTAGATGAGAGGACTATCATTATTACTGGTTGTCATCTTTTTGAAAGATTACGTCCAGTCTGTGATCTGGTCAAGTCTGTTTTAAGCTCTGGATTACACCCAGTCCAGTTTATCTTGATGTCTATTAATTTTCACTTAGAAGGCTAGACCTGATAAATGATTGTATAGACAACTCTGGTGGGAAAAGGAAAGATAAGCATTCATAAATGGGGCAAGCACATTCAGCACAGATACCATCTGAAACCAAGGCCAGGATAAAGACCTTAACAGAGACATCCTTGGGGATGTGCTGCAGGTGGGCCTGATCCAGAAGTAGGTACCATTTGGGCAGCGCCATAATTTTCAAGCCCTGGTGAGAGAGAACCATCTCAGGCAGGCAGCTCTGAGCAGAGTGGATGTGAGATTGGTGCCAGACATTTGCGAGCAACATAGACCTGCAGAAAATAAACCACATCCATATTTAATATCCAGTGTGTGTGGAGAGGACAGGCCAGTCTGCAGATCTCTGAAGCTGTGTCTCATGGAGGCTGGAAAGCTTATAATATTTATGTTGTAGAAAAGCTCTGATGAGCGATTCACTCTTCCCTTGGCTGAAACTTCACATCTTCTGATTTTTCTTTTAGCTTTATTGAACTTAGAAACAGCTTCCATGAGCTTCTTGGGACAGTTCCTGTGTCTTCTTCATTGTTGAATGGCCAGCACCTACAAGAGTGCCCGTCACATAGTAGCTGCTTAAGAAATGAAAGTTGAAGGAATTCCCTGGTGGTCCAGTGGTTAGAACTTGGCGCTTTCACTACTGGGGCCCTGGGTTTGATTCCTGGTTCGGGAGCTAAGATCCCATGCATGGGACGACCAAAAAAAAAATTGAATGAACAAAAAAACAGAGGAAGCTACTTCCTCAGAGGAAATTATGGTCTAGAACCGATGCTATTTTAAAGGCCCACAGCAGGACTACACATGAAGTAAAAGGGAGTGGCAGTGACGTTCCTTCAGAACTCTGAGAATTGAAATTGTGGAGTCCACGCATAATGGAAGAGAGCAGATATTGGGAGAATTCTCCTTAAAGCAGAACAAAATAAGCAAACAAATGATCAAAAAAGAAAACAGAATGTCTTCTGGGCCCCAAGGTGGAGAAAACAGGGCTTGGCTACAGCATTCTATGTTGGAATCAACATGGCTAAGAAAGCATAAGCCAACAGAACAGGGATGATTTGAGTGGAAACAGAAAAACAGGAGTCAGAGAATCAGAGACCAATTTTGCCATTATTCACCAGTGTAGGCTGGGGGCATGTATGTCCTTTCTGAAATACGAGAGAGCACCCACATGAGGAATATCTTCACAGTGAAAACGTATTAGTCAGAGTAGACTTGTTCTGATCCTGTATTCTCTTAGCACAAATATTTGATTTCCATGGAGATTTTGTTTTAGGGAACAAATATGCTGAAGCTGCCCTCTGCTGTCAGTTCAGCTCCTCTAGGAAGCAGGTGCTGAGATGGAGTTAGGGGTATAAGAGGTTTATTGGGCAGTAATGGCCGTGAAAGGTGGGGTGGGGTGTGGGAGAAGCAGGATTGGACAGGAAGAGCTTCAGACAGTGGCGTGCATCTGAACAAGTCTCTACCAACTCAACAGGGAGTTCTGGAACAAAGATCAGAGGAATCCTGTATTGGGCAGACCTGGCCAGACCCTAGTAATCCCAGCTTGTACAGTATTGGCTGGGGGCTACCCAGGAAGAACATGGCCTCAGCTCAAACATGTAACAGATCCAGAAGGCACTGCAGCTAGAAGCTGCCAGTCAACTGCCCTCCTTGAAGCTGGAGAGCAAACTTTCTTGAAGGGAGATCTGTGTGGCATACAACCACAGCTGCCACACTCTCCAAAGCCATTTCCAAATCTCTATTCCATGCCAACTCCCACTACAGAACAGTGGCTAGAACATGGATGGACCTGGAGATTATCATACTAAGTGAAGTAAGTCAGACAAAGACAAATATCATATGATACCGCTTATATGAGGAATCTAAGAAAAATGATGTCAGTGAACTTATTTACAAAACAGAAACAGATTCACAGACATAGAGAACGAACTTAGGGTTACCAGGGGGGAAGGGTAGGGGGGAGGGATAGGTTGGGAGTTTGGGATTGACATGTACACACTGCTATATTTAAAATAGATAACCAACAAGCACCTACTGTATAGCACAGGGAACTCTGCTCAATACTCTGTAATAACCTAAATAGGAAACAAATTTGAAAAAGAATAGATACATGTATATGTATAACTGAATCACTTTGCTATACCCTTGAAACTAGCACGACATTGTTAATCAACTATACTCCAATATATATTGATAATAAAAATTAAAAAAAAACAACAAAAAAAACAGTGGCTAGAGGGTTAGATGGGTTAGAGGGTTGCTTTCCCAGCCATCTTGACAATCGGGATGGCCATGCAACCGTGTTCCGGTCAGTGGGGCTTCTGGGAAGCTAATTGCGCAAAAAACAAAGCCTTATGAAAAGCATGCCCCCTTCTCCCATAACCAGCTATTTGTCTTCTGATTTTTGCATGCAGTATTGATACCTGGGGTGGCAGCAATCTTGCAACCACGAGTCCATAAACAAATGTGCCAAAGTGTATAGTTCTTTGATGATATTGATAAGACTGCTCTTGTTTCTTGTTGAATAAACAATAATGTACTTATGGTTTAATCCACTTTTTTTTCCTGTTACTTGCAGTTAACTGATACACTCATTGCCTGGTACCCATAACTTACAGAATGTATATATAAGTTCCCATTTAAATTAGTAAGTTGGCATTCTGCTTTACCTATCAGTTTCTTATTCCTTTGTTTAGAGTGAGCCAGACCTTATGAAATCAATATTCACAAAGTGCACTGAAAAAATGGTTTTGAGGCCTGAAAAGCTAAAGACTACTCATGGGAAAGGGTGACAGTGTGTATTCATTCACTCAGTGTCCTTCCTGAGATTGTGCTTTCCGGTCTTAGCAAGTGGTTTTGCATTTATTCAAGCCCCAGGGTAAACTAACATTCTGTGTCCCAGTCAGCTTCAAGTTTTAAAACATTAAAAGCCTGAAACCTGTAACCTTTTTGATTGGCTCTTCTGCAGTGAAGACATAAAAAAGAGCCTGTACTTTTTTTTTTTAAATTAATTAATTAATTATTTTATTTTATTTTTGGCTGTGTTGGGTCTTCATTTCTGTGCGAGGGCTTTCTCTAGTTGCGGCAAGCAGGGGCCACTCTTATTCGCCGTGCGCGGGCCGCTCACTATCGCGGCCTCTCTTGTTGCGGAGCACAGGCTCCAGACGCGCAGGCTCAGCAGTTGTGGCTCACGGGCCCAGTTGCTCCGTGGCATGTGGGATCCTCCCAGACCAGGGCTCAAACCCATGTCCTCTGCATTAGCAGGCAGACTCATCAACCACTGCGCCAGCAGGGAAGCCCAAGAGCCTGTACTTTTAAGTGAATCTTCAGGTCTGATTAATTACAGTGTGTGGGACAATAATGGAATACTATGGAATACACACTATGGCGCTGTATAGGAAGATGAGTAGTGGATGTAATTTTTTTTTTATGGAAGACAAACATTGTGTCAGCCTTCTTTTATCAAGGTATCAACACCCATGAGCAAATTCATTATCAATGTGTCAACACCCATGAGCAAATTCATTAACTGTCACATTGGAAGACAGAGACATGGGAAAAGGATACAGAGTAGTTAAGTTTTAAACATGGTTGAAGGAAGTATGGGGTGGGAATAGAGTGTGGAGTCATTCAGGGTCTATCTGTGCCTTCGCATGAGGACCCTAGATGCCTGAGACATCTGAGGGGCCCTATTTAGAAGCAAAAATATACTGTTTTGATTTTCTCATCTGTATCAGTCAGTGTTCTCAGGGGAACAGATGACACACTCAAATTAGGATAATTCAAAGAGGGTTTAATAAAAGGACTGTTTCAAAGGTAAAAGATAGCGTATAGGGAAAGCATAAGGGACAGTGCAGTGAGCCAGAGCTAGAAACAGCAAAGCTGTAACCAAATTAGGCCCAAAGAGGTGAAAGGAGGATATGGATTCTGGAACCCGAAGGAAAGAGTTGTGTAGAAAAGATGACTTGAGAGAGAATCTGTGGCTTTGTCTGCTGTGGGAGCCAGGGGGATAAAATATCCCAACCTCATACTCCTCCCTCCTTCTGATCTCTGCGAGGGCCCCTCATTACCCCAACCAGAAGCCAGAGAGTGTGCAGGAGAACCTCATTTATACAGTCCATCAATTCCATTTCCTGGCTAGAAATCACAATGGTGAAGAGCTGAGAGTGAGTCTGAAGGACAAAGAGAAGATGCCCTGTCCTTGCAGAGGTGGCATTGAACAACTGTAGGACCAAGACAAGGAAGAGAGAGATAAAGAAACCAGGCCTGGATCATTTGCAGATGGTGTAACTTGTTCCTCAAAAATTGAGCAAGTCCGAAAACACATCAATAAAAACTTCAGTCTTTCAAGTAAGACTTGGATTCAGCAGGCTCTGTGGGGAGATGCTGAGGAGGGTTTTTGGAAATGTACTTTTGGCTGGTATTAGAGGAATAAGAATTCTCCTTTCAACTAGTTAACTCATTATTTCATTGAAGCAATAACATAATGGAAAAATATGGAGAAATGAAAATTAGTGTTAAAGAAAATGGGACTGAATAGGAAGAAGGGGTAGGGGGTGGACACTTATGGAGGGAAGCAAGGCTTTCCAGAAACCCTCAGCTGATGATTCATTGCCCTGATCTTCACCATATGGAGGTGGGCACCGCTAGCTGTGAGGGAGTCTGGCGAAACAAGCGTTTCTACCTGGGTACATGGAGGCTCTGACCCAAGGCAGGTTTCCAGTGGAAGACAGAAAGGGGAGTAGATATTGGGCAGACAACTAGCAGTGTCTACCATCTGACAAAAAACTAAGGAATTTACCCCCAAATTCACAGCTAATAAGTGATGGAGCTGGGATTCAGAGTCTGTTCTTTTTGACTCCAAAGCAAATGCCATAGAGCTGAAATGGAAGGTTGGTGCTGGCTTCTTACCTTAACATAGCGTTAAACAACTGGTTTATTAGAAGCTGGTTTATTAGATACTTATTAGGTACTTTTTAGGTACTGGTATTTATTAAGGGACTGGCATTTATTCTGTAGGTAATGATGCCTTTGGACATACGGAGAAGGAAAAACAGGGTATTTTTAGGAGACTAATTAATCTGATCTGGAGTCAGAAACACTGGATATTGGTTCTAGTTTTGCCACTGACTTATGATTCAGAAAAGTCACCTAATTTTCTGTGCAACCGTTTTTTACTGTCTATACAATGGAAATAACAATACCTTCTCAAAACTCACAGATGATGTGAAATGTAATGACAGTGTTAACAAATGCTTTAATATCTGTGAATAAAGTGTTGTAAGGAAAAGCCTAAGACATGTGGAACCAGCATTTTTGACCATGGTGCTCAACAAGAACATTCCAGATAGAGGCAGAACATCACTCCTACTGGACGAAGTAACAGTGGGATTAAATACTACCAAAATCTAAGAACTCAGAGAAATGACCATTAGGAATGTGAATCACAGACACTGATAATGCTTCCTCTTTTCTGTTCTCAAAGAACCTGTCTGCCTTTTCTGACTCCTGGACGTGAAGGGCGCCTGCAGAGAGGATCAAGTGCTGAGATGAGCTCTCGCTGAGATCCCTGCAGGAGACCTTCTCTAACATATGGGTCCTGAGGAAGCTCTGTGGGATTCCAAAGCTGCCTTTGTTAGTCTTGTTTCAGAGAGAAAATGTGAAAAAGACAACTGCAGCAGGTATCGTGGTATGCAAGACTCAGGAGGAACTAGGGCTAAAAATCAAGGGAGACTTGTGATAACAGATCCACAGTATTTTGGAGCTGGTAGCAACCCAACTTCAAAAACCACCTCGATTTGCAAGTTGTCATTAAAAAAGGTGTATGTTCTTCCTTTTTAAATGCTTAAAATGAGTAAATGTACTCAGGGTAGCTGTGGAGAGGATCTAGAAACACAGATTGCCTGAGTCTGAATTCTGAGTTCAAACTATGCATGTCATCTTTCTGATCTATTTCCTCACCTGTAAAATGGGATAGTAATAGAAGCTTCCTTGGGTTACTTTGATTAGACAAGTTAACCCTTGGCACGCACGTACTCCATAAATTCTAGCCCTTATATTAGTATGTGTCTGTAAACTATAGGAATTACGTAGCCATAATTTCTATGCTCAGGGCAGTGTAAGTCTTCCCCAATGCCCACCTCTCCCCGTCCATGTCAGAGACCTAATGGAAGGAGGTGCACTGGCAGAGGAAAACACCTAGAAGTTGGACTCAGACAGCTCAGGTTGTGAGTCCTGCTCTGCCTCCTCTAATGCTGGGCCCTTCATTCAGCCACTTTACTTCTCTGAACCCCAGTTCCTTCTCTGTTTGACTAAGAAATTTGTTGTCTTGGACCCTTGTCTTCGGCAGCCTAATACCAATCTTGATGTAAATAAACTCAATCCCTTCATGAACTTTCACAAGAAATCCATTCACACTGAGCATATTGTGATTTTTTTTTTTCATTTTTACTGTGGGTCATAATGGTCATAGGAAGATATCACACAGAGTGCCCACAATTTCACTTGGAAAACTCTTCTCCCAACTCTTTCTTCTTGGTCCTCAGCCACTGTCTTCCTCTTCTTCTTAAACTTGCCCCCAAATGCATTCAACCCCATTCCCCTTCCCTTTTCCTCCTTTATTTTCCAGAGACAGGTGCATCTTCTGTAAGAAACCTGGGTGCCAGCCTATTGCTATCTTCTTGATCACAACTGACTTGAAGTATTTCTCCTTAGAACCAATTCTCTTATCAGCTGTAAAGAAGATACATTTTTCTGTGATCATTGTTCTTGAACTTCTTAACTTTTAGAATGCAGTCAATGATTCTTTCCTTGGAGAGAAGCTGTGTTGGATATTTTCCATTTGTACATCCAGATCTCTTCCCCCACTCCTACCCCCTGCTTTGTGCCCTGAGAGGTTGACCCATGTTGATTGCATCATTGGCTCTCTTGCCCTCTGGCTTCTGGTTGGTTTGGCCAGTGAGAGGCAGCAGTAGGAGATTGGAGGATGGGAGGAGAATGAGTCCACGTATTTATTCCCTCAGCTTCCATCATGCCAGGTCACTATATGTTGGATGCATCCTCTACTAAAGGTCATACCTCCCATCAGCTGGTCTTCCCTTGCAGTGACTCTCTCTGGGTTCTGGGAACTACTCTCTTTCTCCTTATACCTTTGGGCCTAAAGGTGATCCCAGTTCCTGCTGTAGCTGGACCCAGGGATGCTTCATGTTTTCTTATGGGTTTCTTTTACCTTGTCTACATCTTTATAAATAGTCCCTTTATTAAACTCTCCTCAATTACACCATTTGAGTTGTACCACTTGTTTCTAGATACAATAGGCTAGTCATTCATTCATCCCTTCATTCCCTCAAAAATCATGATCGAGTAACATTTCTGGCCAAGAACTATTCCAGGGACTGGGACACAAAGGAGAATAAGACATTCTATTTTCTACGAGCTCTATTCTGGTGAAGGAAATAGACAAGTGAGCAGATGTTGACAATAGAGGTGTGCTAACAGGTATATTAGCATTTCTGTTTTAAGAGGACATGAAGAGGTTCCTGAATCACTTTGGGCAGTCTAGCAGAGAAATGCTTTCTGAAGAAGATAAAACTTGTGTTGATCCTTGAAGGAAGAGTGGGAATTAGCCAGGTGGATGGGAAGGGTGATAAAGAGAGCAGGATGTACTAGAGGACATAGCATTGGAAAATGCTAGAAGGAGGACCAACTGAAGGGGACCAGTGTTCAGATGGCACTTGAATGAGTGATGTAAGACTGGATCAGTCAATAAAATGACCTGTCTTTTTTTTTTTTTTTTTTGGCTGTGGCATAAATTCTGTGTTTATCCCAAAGATTATGGGGAGACAAAGAAGTATTTTGTGTTTTAGAAAGATCTCTATGGATGCAATGTGGAGAATGGTGTACGGTGAGACCCTGGAGCAGTGAAGACAGGTGGGAGGGTAAACAAAGGAATAAGTGAGAAATAAGGGCTTAAGTTAGGGCAGTAGCAGAGTGGATGCTGAGGTGGAAGGACTCAAGAGAAAGTCTACTTGGGTAAACTTTTTACTACATAACTTGCAGCTGCTTTTTAATTTTAAAAGGATATAGAAATATAGGCATGGGAAGGTATTGGAAAGTTCTCGATCTGTTTATATTCTAAATCAGGCTTGTACATTTTGAAGTGCAATGTCATATTGTTGTTGTAAAATATCAAATAAATATTATGACATATCTGTATATGTAACACCACCAGCCCTATCTAATACAGGCATACCTTGGAGATAATGTGGGGTTTGTTCCAGATCACCGAAATAAAGTGAATATTGCAATAAAGCAAGTCACACTAAAATTGTTTTTGGCTTCCCAGTGTATATAAAGGTTATGTTTACACTGTAGTCTACTGTGTGCAATAGAATTGTCTAAAAGTACAATGTACATACCTTAATTTAAAAATACTTTAGAGACGTGGATGGACCTAGAAACTGTCGTTCAGAGTGAAGTAAGTCAGAAAGAGAAAAAAATATCATGTATTAACACATATATGTGGAATCTAGAAAAATGGTACAGATGAACCTGTTCGCAAGGCAGAAATAGAGACACAGGCGTAGAGAACAAATGTATGGACACCAAGGCGGGAAAGGGATGAATTGGGAGATTGGGATTGACATATATACGCTAATATGTATAAAGTAGATAACTAATGAGAACCTGCTGTGTAGCACAGGGAACTCTACTCAGTGCTCTGTGGTGACCTAAATGGGAAGGAAATCCAAAAAGGAGGGGATATATGTACACATATAGCTGATTCACTTTGCTGTACAGCAGAAACTAACACAACATTGTAAAGCAACTATATCCCAGTTAAAAAAATTAAAAAATCTTTGTTGCTAAAAATTGCAAACCATCATCTGAGTCTTCAGGGAGTCGTAATCTTTTTGCAACAGTAACATCAAAGATCACTGAGCACAGATCACCATAACAACTTTCATAATAATGAAAAAGGTTGAAATATTGTGAGAATTACCAAAATGTGACACAGACACAGAGTGAGTAAATGCTGTTGGAAAAAATGGCGCTGATAGACTTGCTCAATCACGCAGGGTTGCCACAAACCTTCAGTTTGTAAAAAATATGAAATGCAGTAAAATGAGGTATGCCTGTGATGAGTTAGAGAGCAACCAATTCAGGCTTGCACAGGGCAGACCACCAACATAGAGGGCTTCATGCTGTGCTGTTATGGACGGTAGCCACTTTCTACCACCTGTTCCCCTGGCTGCCTTTGTTCTTCAAAGAACAGGCCCAGGATCCAGGCAGGCATCAGAATGCAATGAGATGGCAGTTGGCTCTGGTGAATAACCTATTGGAATTAGTCCAGTTCAGAATATGAGTTAAGAAAAGTGAAATTGGAATTGTTCTTTGCACAAACCCGGTTTCCCCTTTTGGTGGGAGGTGAAGGGGTGGGTGAGGGGAGAACGAGACAGGAAAGGAAAAGGATGGGTAGGATTCGGATTCTGAAGCAGTTTGCTTTGGTTCAAAAGTAATGGAATTGAAATAAAGCTGTTGAAATAAAAATTGGAGTGCTTTCCCCGGATGTCTTCCCTCTGTGCCTCCATTCCTAAGGAGAGCTCCTGTGGCAGGAAGAGTATTTGGTCTGTCTTCTTTTATGAGTCAGGGATCTCTCACTGGGAAAAAGAAAAATAGGGTCGCAAGTTGTTAGTGGCTCTACCACACCCTACAGCCCTTCAAACTCACTTTCTTGACAACCTCAACTGGTGCACTTAATGCTTAAGAGCAGGGCCTTGGAATGCGAACAACCTGGGTTTAAATCCTGGCTCTGCCTCTTGCTAGCTGTGTAACTTTGGGAAAGTTGCTTGACTCCTCTGAACCCGAGTTTTCTCATTTATAAATTGGAACATCAATATTTATCTCATGGGAGTCAAGGAGGGCTGAGTGAGCCAAATTACGTAGATTACCTGGCTCAAAGTAGGGACTCAAAAGGTGGTAACTTTTAATATTTGACTAGTAAATCAGAGATGGGGTGGTCAAATTAGGAGCCTAAATTGGAGCTCCTTTTTTGTGGTTGCCATCCACTTAGGCTGGGGAGCAGTTGGAACCTTCAGGAATGTTGCCTCAAGCTTGGGTTGGCTTTTATCTCCAAGGCTGATGATTAACTGTGGAATGTTGGCTGGCTCCTCTGCAGTGAGGATTGTCATGTGTCTAGGTTTGAACTGGACTATCTGGTATTTGAGCTTTCTGTCCAGGAAATCAACTGAGAAAACACTGGGATAAGCATGTAGGGAGGTGGCTTCTCCAATTTAGTAAGCTTTATTTTTGCAATGTTATTACATGGCTTCTAGGAGAATGTTCTCACTGACTCTTGGGCCTGCAGAAGCAAGGGCTAGTATTCCACTTGGCTCTTGGACATGAATTTGGTATCGTTCCCAGTTCATCCCTGCATTATTTATACATTTGCAATGTAGGGCTGACCATTTCCCATTTATAAAGGTACCTTTCTTTTTAGACCTCCCAAAAGGGGGTATGCCATAAGTAAGTAAAAATTTACTTATTAAAAAATTGTGTTTTATTGAAGTATAGTTGATTTACATTACTATATTAGTTTCAGGTGTACTCTTCTTCCTTCCTTGCAGAAGAGGCAATGCAGTGTGCCAGCTAAAAGCAAATATTCTAGAGCCAGGCTGCTTGGGTTTGAACTGACATCCACCACTTGTCGGCTGTGTCATCTCGGGCCAATGAGTCATCCTCCTGTGGCTCAGATTTCTCATGTGGAATGTAAAGACCCATAATAGGTTTGTTGTGAGGATTAAATGAACCAATATGTGTTGCATGTAGAATAGATCTGGGTCATAGTAAGTGCTGTATGTGTTTGGGCCATGATCTATTCTAGATGCTTTTCATTCGTATTATTAATCAACCCTCACAACAATCTTATGAGTAAGCACTATTTTTATCACCATTTCACAGATGAGGAGGAAACGGAAGCTTAGAGAGGTTAGCTAGTGTGAGGTCACATAGCAAGTAAGCAATAGAATTGAGCATGAAACCCAGGTTTGTCTGCTACCTCCCAAGTCCATGTCCTTAACCACGACTTACCCTGTCCCTCACGGTAGATATTGTGTTCTGTTGTTGTTTTTAGGTGTTATTATTTATTTATTTATTTAATTTATTTACTTTTGGCTGTGTTGGGTCTTCGTTGCTGCACGCGGGCTTTCTCTAGTTGCGGCGAGCGGGGGCTACTCTTTGTTGCGGTGCGCAGTCTTCTCACTGCAGTGGCTTCTCTTGTTGCGGAGCCTGGGCTCTAGGTGCGCTGGCTTCAGTAGTTGTGGCGTGTGGGCTCAGTAGTTGTGGCTCACGGGCTCTAGAGTGCAGGCTCAGTAGTTGTGGTGTACGGGCTTAGTTGCTCCACGGCATGTGGGATCTACCCAGACCAGGGCTCGAACATATGTCCCCTGCACTGGCAGGCGGGTTCTTAACCACTGTGCCGCCAGGGAAGCCCAGGTGTTGTTTTTTAAAAACACATTCTTCTCAAGTGTATTTGGCAATTTGGTTGATGCTATCTGGCTACCTTGGAAGAGGATCTCCTTTCTCCTGACTACAGATATATGAAAACTCAAGATGAAAGTGAATGGCTGGAAATAGCAAATTCACAGAAAGCAATGGTAGCAATCACAGGAATAAGTAGGCAATTTGTAACTAGTTGTCTCTTGACCTATTGCCTTAGACATGGTTACACCCCAGCTTGATTCCAGCTGAGCTCTCACCTCCAGTCTTATCCCCCTTGCATCCATCCTCTGTGCAGCTATGTGATTCATCTAGGTAAATATGCTGCTTCTCAAACTTTTGCTCTATATGAACCCTAAAAATGGAGAAGTGTCTCAGGGAAGTTTGGGGGAGGCATAGTTTAGAGCCGTCTGCTTTAAGCTTAAGATTTCTTTGAAGGTTCACATTTTATCTTAAAAATTCATGCAATTTTACAATGTATTCTCTCTTCTTATTGTTATTTTTCTTTTAAATAAATGCTTTATTTAGGAATAATTGTAGATTTACAGGAAAGTTGCAGGGAGAGTAAAGAGTTCCCAAAACCCCTCACCCAGTTTCCCCTAACATCTTATATAACCATATGTATCCTAAGGATTCTCATACATCCTAGCATGCAGTTTGAGAAGCACAGACAAAACCCCAGCCCCACTAGGTCACTTCCAGGCTTCCTTTGAATCATAGGCCTTAATAATACTTGCAAATGAAAGAATAGGTGAATGACACACAGGTGAGCTATGAAAATCATTAGCGTTGTCCGCAGGTTAGGATGTTTGACTCTAATATCTGTGTCTGACCAATCAGGTATTCTTATTTCTCCTTTTGAAATTCTTTAGGGTACACTAAAAATCTTCCATATTAAGACTTAGTGCTAGAGGGGAAGATGATTCAGCCACATTTCGAACATGACTCTAAATTACTTCCTTAAAATATGTCTTCAACAACTGTGTCCTTTACAACGTGGTAAAAAAGCAGGGAGGAAGGCGCAGTGCCTCTTTAAAATAAGAAGCCTAAAGAAGACGGCCTTGGGCGTCCAGGCATGTTTTCACCTGCCGGAAGTCTGGGACCAATTGTAGAACTGAAAGTAGCTCCTAGGCGTTCTCATAGGTCCGCACCCGAGAAGAAGGCGGGGCTTTGATTATAAAAAAGAGGAAGGTGGCAGGCAGCTGTTGATTGCTCTGCTCCTGCTGCTGGGTGTGGTCTGAGGTCAGTGGGGGAATGTGGTCCACAGTTTTACAGACTACTCCGTCCTGAAGAGTTCTCTGATGGCTAGGGTGGGGGTGGGTGGAAAGAACCAAACTTCGTAGATTTCAAGGGGAATTTGGATTAGTTTACTTTAGAAGTGAAGGGTGAACGAAGAAAAAGGCGAGAGACTCGAAGCAACAAATTGAGGAACTTGAAAGAACGGAAAAGCCTGTCGTGTGAAGACAGAAAATACTTCTTAGGTGCTCGTGGCAACTTCCTGAAGTCACTCTTCAGGCTTGTCTTCTCTTTCTCGAGATGCAGCTAGAGGAGAAACTTCTCTAGTTACTGGGATCTCTAAAGGGAGTTAGTTCTTAGAGTAGCTTAAGATAGGATCTTGAATTTTGGAATTTCTCATGCTCAAATCTTAGAAGTCACCTGTTCTTCATTGTTTCTATTTAACCTCTAGCATAAAAGATACTTCAGCGAAATCACTTTTCCAGCTAACTTACTGCAGTTGTATAAGCCTCCTTTAAATGAAAGATAGGTTTAGAGCGTCTGTGCTTAAAGTTGACTCACTAATCTGGCTTTCTTCATGAAGTTTCTAAATGCCTTTCATCTAGCCCTCACTTGAAATCGTAAATCACTGTTGGAGAGAAACTCTTGTTTAGAATAATGGTTGAAAGTGAGTGAAAACTTGCTCCCCTCCTCCGAATTTCAAAGACCAAAGATCGGATCAGCTTGGGTGAAAGCCCTGGGAGGAAAGTGTGGATTATTTTTGAATTATACTTCTTTGAGGGAAGGAAACGTCCTTTGTATTAGTGAAGAATAGTACTAAAATGAACTTCAAGTGTATCATGTGGCTTTTGAGCCCTCTTACCAGGCAGTTAGTCTTAACCTCATTCCTTTTGAAAGCAATTGTCTGATCTGAAGATAATATAAAACCTGTGGGCTGACACATTCTACCTGGATGTGGAGGTGGGGGGAATGTATTACTTCACCTTGGGCTTTTCAGTGTCAAGTGTGCTCACCTGAAAGCGCTCTTCTGTTAGGTGACTTGTCAGGGGAAGCTTTATGCAATTGGGATAGTGAGGAAACTGCATCTGGTTAGATGGTGGTTGCCTGAAGTGCTGAGGATTGTGAGGCTTCTGTTGCCGAATCTGGCTCCCTGTGTACGGATGCCGAATAAAAGTAAGGAGACAGAATTGGAAGATAAGAAATAGAGAGGATTTTTATTTTCTTTGCCAGGCAAAGGGAAGACACAGGCTGGCGCCTCAAGAACTGTGACCACCCCCCCTTCCTGGGGAATTACAGGGATTCTTCTAGGGGAGTTAGCAGTCCAAAGTGAGAGGTAAGGATCAAAATGGTGAAGGTCTTGCATGCTTCTTACACTATTTCAAAACAGTCACTGCTGGCGTCAGGCAACCTGGTAATTGGGTCCGTTGGTCTCTGGGTTATCGGTCTGCGACCTCCTTTCTGAAATGCAAACAACTACATGGGTGATTTGCTACAAGAGTTTATAGGGAGAGGAAAGTGTAAATACCAGGTGCAGGATGTAAGTTACCTAAATGTCACAGGATTAGGGGTGACAGGTTAGCTTTGTGAAGGACACATCTAACTACAGACACTACAGATTAGTAACAGTTAAAATAAAACTAGGCTTGATTAACTCAGGCCAGTTTGTTTCTTCTCTGGCCTGCTCACTGTTCCCTTTATTTTTCTGGTTATCAGGAGAGGAAACAACCTCATTTCTATTTTTGTTGCGACACTTCCTTGAGCTTATTGAGATGAGGAACTATCATAGGGAAAGGGGATAATGGGGCATCTTTGTGACAGGCTCAGATCATTCTATGTGCATTATCTTCACTTGGGATTTCACAGGTGCTACATAGCAAATTGAAGTTTCTGTATGTTAACTACATAAATCTATTTCTCTTAAAAGTCATACTATACCCAAACACCTAGGTCTACCTGCTTTAAGAAAAATCTGAAAAAAAATGGAGAAAAAAAAAAAAAACAAGAGTAGGGACATACAACTCTGTCTTTCTCATCCTTACCAGTGGGGGGTTATTTTGTTTCCATGGTACTCATGAAGGAAGCAAGTTTCAAGGAGAGAAAGATTTTTGGCTTCACGTAGATAACCCTGCTCAAGAGATGTGTTGTTCTGGGCCAGCAGTCTGCTTAACAAAAAATTTGACAGGTGAGATCTGGGATCTTGAGAATCCCAGCCTTTCCAAGCAACACTGCTGTAGTTAAAACTAGAACTGAGGGGTTTGAGGCATGCGGGGTCTCCTGCAACATGAAGCCTGAGCACAGGGGTGCTGCTTCTCCGTGGCTGCCTAACACTGAAAACCAATTTGATGACTACTCATCCTGCAGGGTTTTCACCTGTAATTGTCAATTTACCGTTAAAAAATTTCTCTGCTTCTGAATTACAAAAGCTGGTATACCAGTGACTTAGTTCTGTGAACCAAAAACTTGGTTACATTTAAGTGTGAATTCTAAGGTATTAAGTGCATGGTGTGGATGTTTTGTCTACTAACCCCCTCCATTTCTGTAAACTTTATCAACCACTATAAAAATCAAGGGAAATAGAAACAAAGCCAACCGTTATACACAAATGTACTTCAGATCTACAAAATACCTCTGGATTATTGGGCAAAGAAAATACTGACCTCTCAATAGAAAACTAACAGTAGAGATACTAAAAAGTTTGCCTTTCCCACCTTTAGAAATGCAGGGCAACGCAATTGCCATTTACTTGTTTACCCAGTTAATTAAGGGACTCCTGCAGGTGAGTCCTATGAACCTGGTGTCTCTATATAGATGGTGTTACTGCATAGGCTTCTGGTCAGCTACATGGCTCTAGATATCAAACTATGGTGTGATGGATTAGGAGGTGACAACTTTACAACTTTAACCGTAACTGGGGAGTGGAGAGAAGGGGTTGAATAACATTGTCTATCAATTGAAAACTTTTACAACAAGACACAGAATAGTGCAGGATTGCCCTCTGCCCATGGGGGTTTAGCCATGCCTCTCTGAGCTTTGGCCTGATGTACATTCAGCCCGCTTTCTGGCCACTGTGTTCAGTTCAGCCTGAACCTCTGCTTATGTTTTCTCTTAAAACTTGTCTGGGATTCAGCTTTTATAAGCTCAAACCCTGACTAGCCCTTAGGGTGACCTTAATTGAAATTCCTCAGTTCTGCCAAGGCCACTTTGGGTTCAACTCATTCTTTGGGTTTCTGCTTAGTATCCAGTGTCCCTAGAGTTGGTCAACACCAGAATCCAATGGTTATTTTCCCAGGAGGCTGGATGTAGCCGTGTGTACATGTTGTTTCTTAGCACCAAATCTATCTCAAACTGTCTCTAGTTGAAGACAACTATCTTTATCTTAATTGTAATAAGCCACTCAGACAAGTATTAAGCAATGAAAAGGGAGTAGTAAGAAAACAGTCAAAGTGAGACTATAATGATAGAAATCGGAACCAGGTGAATTAAAACCTGTGCCTCTAGAAGCTGTTAGTTTCTTTGGAGGGATTTCTTAAAGGTAGCTGTCTGATGATCAAGACCCCTTCCCCCATAAACCTCCATGTAGGTGAGCCAATATCAGGTGTTGTAATTTAAGCCAGTGGCTTTGAACTCTTGGGGAATCTGATACATAGCAAAGTAGAAGCCTGCTCTTGGAGCAGCAGGGGAGAATAGATGCAGAACCCTTCCACTAGCCTACTGCCACAACTGGCCCAGAGAATGTCCACGATGCTGGGGAACACGATACTTCTGCTTCTTGAAAGATGCTCGCCTATTAAGGGTTCTTAAAACTCAGTCCTGTTAAGGGAAACACCTCAAGCTTGCAGCTGTGGTCACAGTGTTAACATCTCCAAATTTTTAGGCTGCTCCTAGGGAAACTAATCTTGTTTCTAAGGCCTAATCTTGTTTCTTCATTTGGTAAATTAAGCTTAAGAAGACCTGGTGACCCCCTGGATCTTCTGGCTTCCATGATGTCTGTTTCTTGGTACATCGAAAGTCTGAAGTCTTAAATGGGATGGGGGTGCAGTTGGAGAAAATGCTCTCATGAGGGAGCTTGAGCCTTAGATACAATTCTGAATCCTTTGATCCATAAAGCAGTTTGCTTACCAACAGCCCTTTCAGGGATCTGATTCTGTTTTACAGGAATGGCTGGCATCTTTTCCTGCAGGGAATCATTTAGAAGCCTGTGGTGTGAGATGAGGTGGCCAGAAGCTACCCAGGTCAAGCGAGTCCCCTTCTCCCACCTCACACTAGAGTCATAGTCATGAGACCCACTGACTGGAGTGAGTGACTGGCTGGCAGCAATCAACTCTCCTGAAGCCTGTGTTTTAGGAGATTGGTCTGAGGACGACTGCAGTCAACACCCCTGGGCTGAGCATACTCTGGAAGGGAGGCCTTGCCCTCTGGGAGCCCACAGCATAGCTCGAAGGAGCAAAGACCCAGCTGTTGCTCCAGGCGCTTAATCAATGGTGATGCACATCTCCCCACAGAAGAGGGTAGGGGAATGTGGGCTGGGAATTAGAACTGACTTTCAAGTCTC
Organism: Balaenoptera acutorostrata; assembly: GCF_949987535.1. NCBI lineage: Eukaryota > Metazoa > Chordata > Mammalia > Artiodactyla > Balaenopteridae > Balaenoptera > Balaenoptera acutorostrata. The sequence continues at coordinate 49,279,942 of NC_080068.1, read as the reverse complement.
GCTTATCTTCTTTGAAACAACTTTGCAAAAAAAAAGCTGGAGTAGATTTCAACTTTGGCCTCAACTTTGCATTGCAGTGCCTTGGGTCTAAATTTTAGTGTCTAATTTGGGCATGATTTTTCTCAGTGAGATGATAGAGGAGCTTGAACCTACTAGGAAGTATGGCGTGGAGGGGAATGAAGCCTGTCTTCAGTAGCAGGAAAGCCCTTGTAGATGACCAAAGACATGGTCCCTAATTGTGATGGCCTCATGGAGGTAAGAGTAAGCCTCGAAATGAAGAGAAAGCTTAGAAAAGCCTAGGATGGGGTTTGGTCTGTACTACTGCTAGTGAGGTTTCTGAAGCAGCCTGGTGAATTTGGAGGAATGTTTAGATGAGACATGGTCAACTACAGGACCAGCAGAAATTGTCTAGATATACCTACGTTGTTCTTTTGTCTTTGGTCTGGGGTTTAGGAGCTTCCAGGTGGGAGATAGGATGTAGTATAAACTGAACAATATTGTGATGGCTTCTGGTTTTCTGAAGTCAAGTGTTCTCACGCCAAAGAACCCTCAACTTCTACCTGAAGTACTGTATGTGGGAAACTTCTAGATCAAAGTTCTCTGAATGTTGTCTTTATAGAGAATAGGGAACTCTAGTATGCTGCTATCCAAGAGACATGTGAAACACAAGTACAGGCCACATACATAATATTAAGTGTTGTAGCCCCATTAAAAAAAACAAGTGAAGTTTAATGTTACCCCAGTAGATAAAATAGATTTAAACCTGTAAAATAATGAGCTTATATATTTTGGTCCTAAGTTTTTGAAGTTTGGTATGCCTTTTAACTTTATAGCACATCAAATCTAGCACCATCTCAAGTGCTCATTGGCTAGTGGCTAGTCATGTTGGACTAGATAAAAGACAACCTTGGGCCCTACTGTTCAACCTCATTTGCCATCTGTTTTAGAGATACACTAGTCTAAAATGACTTAGGGAGAATGTAGTTTGAGTATTGCTGTCAGCTGAGTGAAAACCCTTTAAGAGGGAAGTTCCCAGGAACCAGAACATTGGAACCACTTAAACTGTTTACTTTGGACTTTGTTAAAATGACTACCTTTGTGTTTAACACCATCCTACATCAACAATATGTCTTCCACACCCCGAGCAGTCACTTTATTTGATTATTGCTGTCAGACTTTGTCCTGGAATCTTCTATACCATGTGTACCCAAAGCACACATTCTACAGCTTTAAGATAACTCCTGACTGTCCTACGGACAGGACACTGGAAAGATGCAAGTAGCTCTTATCTTTGATATCTTTGACTATTTTCCAATTTGAGTTCGTGGTAATTTATAGATCAGGTACTTAGGCACTTGATGTACCTCGCCAGGGCCTCACACCCTCTGCCACACCCCTTCAAAACATATGCTAGAGTTTCCTCATGGTGGAGGAACTATGCCACTTACTATTGAGCTACACTCAAATTAGGCTTGGAGTGTGTTTTCAGTGATGGGCTGTGTTAAGACTTCTCATAAGCCAACAGGACTATACACCTTCTTAGGTGACCTGCGATGATGTGCCTGTACAAGGACCAGTGTAAACGGATATCAAACTGAACTAAGTTTCCTTTAGAGAGCAGGGGAAATCCTGCTGCTGGCAACAACTCCTTACCCAAAACTTCTTTCAAGTTAAACTGATCCAACCTGGATTGGAATTTAGCACAGCAGGCCTGGCTTTCCCCCAGGTGTTTGTATTTATTGGAGGCATCTATCTTTGCCAAGGGGAAGCTCTTGGCTTTGGAGCAGGAAGGTGGAGGAGAGAAGGGTTGTCTGGACCTTGGACCTATGTCAAGGAGTTATGGTGAGAGTGAAGCGCATGAGAGACTGGTGACAGTCTCAGGTGGTGAGGTACCGATTTTAAAGTCCAGACCTTACCTTGACTGCTTGCATGAAGACATGTACCTTGTCACATTTTCTGTGCCGAACTCCCAGCCACCCTCCAGCTGCAATAAGTCCTCAGAGGTCTAATGATCATGAGGCCAATGGAGAAGTCATCTGGAGGTAATTGGCTTCCTTTGTTAAATCATAGCTAGATGGGAGCATCACTCAGACCGGTAGCTATACTATAAAACTCATTGAATGACTGGGGGTTATAAACACACTTGTGAATAATTATGGTTCATCACTCTGCGGCACTATTACTACTATACCATCACTGATATGGTTGCTAAACCTTGAGTATTATCCCTAATTACATCTTAAGCTTAAGAGGTGTTTTACCCCATTATATATCTGAGGAAGCTGGGATCCCATTGACTTTGTTGAACGCTGATAACTCCTTTTGACCTGGGTGCTCAGGTGCTTTCTTCTCACTCTTCTGCCTCTATATGATGCTAGATTGTTCCTCATGTGACTAAGAGTAAAGGTAATGAAGAATCTTAGTAAGTACTGCCTGTGGCTTTGTCTGGCTCAGTTCTTAGACTGTGTTCAATACTTAAGGCACTTTCCAAATGAGCTCTTAACCAGTTAGCTTGTATAATGGCCAACTTGTGACTAGGAGGCAATTGTGATGCAAGAGCTGTTTCCTTCACCTTGTGGGTCACCAGCACTTAGGCTCTTAGAGAGGCAACTAAGAGTTCATGGCAACTGGAAGGGTTCCTACAACCTGTCAAGTTACTTCAACCTCTGGGAAGTTACTGTTCTTATAGGCAATGCTTTAACTTTCAAGTTATTTGATAAAGTTCAAATTTCACAAAATAACAGTGGTCCCCTCAACCCAGTCTTAAGACAGACTTCCAGTGTTTTTCCTAAGCTAAACTCTGGCCACCACTTCAGCAATAAAAAACATTTGTCTAAAATGAGTCTGCAAATGCCATTTGTGGTCTTGAGCTCATACAACTGATTACTCAAAGATGAAATTCAAGAGTGGCCAGAGCCATGTGATGTAGTTGAAGACAGTTCTCACACGTGTCATCTTATATAATTGCCCTTGCCTATTGAAACCACCAGTTGAGGTAAATGCCTAAGCCCAGCAATAGACAAAGGACATAGGCATGGGGAAACTGGTGTCTGACTTGATTCAACACCTAACAGGCTGAAAGAAACAAACTGCTATTGTCCTAGCTGTCAAATACCCAGCTTATCTCAGTCAGGTAATGCAAACAGATGAAGTCCAGTTGATATTCTGCTTTGTCCAAGAATCTATAAGCTCTGGGTAAATGGGTAATGACCCTGTCTGATTTTAAGCTTCCTCAAAGAGGATACTTGAAATCATCATGATTCACAGGGCTTTTTCTTAGTTTACAAACCTGGAAGGCTGGTTTTTTGGTTATAATCAGGTACTAAATGAATTGCCTGAATGTTTGCAACCTGGTTGGTAGCTGGCATGTCCAATCAATGGTTCTGTGGGGACACTTACAACTTGAATGAACAGATCTACCTGTTGAGAAGGGGAGTTTGGAAACTCACTGGAGTGCTAGTTGTCATGTGCCCTCTCATTTTCCATCCATCCCCACTGTTGGATTACGGTGTATTTTAGAATGTTGAAGGTTCCTATACCTCTCACGGGTGGGGAAGATTTATCAGATTAACAGGATGTACACTCCCAGATGAACTGCAAAGTAGGACTACTGAAACAATGCCATGTGCATCCCAAACAATCTACACAATGTTAATATTCTGAATAGCACATGGGAGCCTCTTCAGGTTGATGAAGCCAGGTTTATCTTGAGTGTACTTTATGGTGAATTCCCCAATGAATGCATTTTCTGCTCACATTTCTACTAGGTTTCACATAACTGGAAGTTACCTTGCTTTTAGTGGTCAGATCAAAGCAGAGATCTGAAACACCCTGGATCCGTGGTATAGGGCCCTTCCTGTTTGTGTTCTCTGTACTGTTCTCCTGGTCCCATGCTCATGTGTGTACTAGTTACACTCTTTCATAATCATATCACTTTTTCCCCCACCTCTTTACATCTTGTGTTCACTTTCTATCCCTTATCCTTAGCCTATTTTTACCATTTTGCTTGAAACTCTAGTGGGTATATTGATGGTTCTGGTTCCCCATTTTCCTTGTGTCGTAAACATTTTTAGTCTATACACATGTTCATTGCACAAATACGTGGGACCATGGTGGTTATGCAAACAGTAGATCAGAGTCATGACTAACTCTATAAAATGTGTGAATATGGACCAACAATATTAGCAACAGTAGCTAGGCCTTTATACCATTTTTCTGAATGCTTTATACACTGATTCCTTAGTAAGTCTTAAGGGGTAGTTGCACTTCATAAGGAAAAAATTGGAGGCCTAAAGTTGTCACTTTCTCAATCTCTCTACCTAGGAAATTGTTCATTTTAGGTTAAGTGTCTTTAAGTATACAATTAAACTGCCCTTACAATGATTTGCTATAATGTGCCTATAGAACAAACCTTTCAACTACTGAATATTGTAATTAAGGGTGAGGTATCATAAATATCAGATTGAATCTCAACCCAAAACTACACATAATCAGGTAACTGTCTTTCTTGTCTTGCTCAGCAGGAAGCTAGATGTCTTAGGGGAACAGTAGTCACTTCCTGTATCACAAAGTCCTATCTGATTACCAGACTCCTCTGTACACTGACTCAAATGTCAACTGTGGGTAATGTGGGGCTTCTACGATTATGTGAACAGAAGCTTTTGGTGTGGCCAGATGACTGGTTAAATATCATGAGCTTAGTTATGTACACATTTGCGTCAGACTAAATGACAAATAGTTGTAAAAGGTAGAATAAATCTGTCTAACTTGGAACATATCTTGCTGTATTTTCCCTGTATTTTTTTGTGGCTTAACTCCACCTAAGATCTCTGGGCTGTTTTAATAAACCAGTTAAGGGCTGTTGTTTGTAATACATGATTATCACATGCATGTATTTAATTCTCCTTAACTGTAAAATCTATACCATTTAACAGAATACCTGTCTGATTCAGTGAAGCAAGCAGTACCTGTCACCTGATAAACTGGAACTGATGTAGAAATCTTACTCTGAGGTATTACAACAGTCAGTTTCTACTTCTGACTTATCCAAGAAAGCATTGAAGTACTGGCCAGATAAATGAATCTCAGCTACTCAGTTTTAGGCAGTTACAAACTTTTATAGGTGATACTGTGAGGTTAACTGCCCAAAGTCTCCCTCAAAAGAGTCTGGGATTTGAATCCCAGGTCTCGTTCCAAAGCCAGATACTTAGTTTTTTTTTTTTTTTTAAACATCTTTATTGAAGTATAATTGCTTCACAATGGTGTGTTAGTTTCTGCTTTATAACAAAGTGAATCAGCTACACATATACACACGTTGCCATATCTCCTCCCTCCTGCATCTCCCTCCCTCCCACCCTCCCCATCCCACCCCCCAAGGCGGTCACAAAGCACTGAGCTGATCTCCCTGTGCTATGCGGCTGCTTCCCACTAGCTATCTATTTTACATTTGGTAGTGTATATATGTCCATGACACTCTCTCACCCTGTCACATCTCACCCCTCCCCCTCCCCATATCCTCAAGTCCATTCTTTAGTAGGTCTGTGTCTTTATTCCCATCTTGCCACTAGGTTCTTCATGACCTTTTTTTTTTTCCCTTAGATTCCATATATATGTGTTAGCATACTGTATTTGTTTTTCTCTTTCTGACTTACTTCACTCTGTATGACAGACTCTAACTCCATCCACCTCATTACAAATACCTCCATTTCATTTCTTTTTATGGCTGAGTAATATTCCATTGTATATATGTGACACATCTTCTTTATCCATTCATCCGATGATGGACACTTAGGTTGCTTCCATGTCCTGGCTATTGTAAATAGAGCTGCAATGAACATTTTGGTACATGACTCTTTTTGAATTATGGTTTTCTCAGGGTATATGCCCAGTAGTGGGATTGCTGGGTCGTATGGTAGTTCTATTTTTAGTTTTTTAAGGAACCTCCATACTCTTCTCCATGGTGGCTGTATCAATTTACATTCCCACCAACAGTGCAAGAGTGTTCCCTTTTTTCCACACACTCTCCAGCATTTATTGTTTGTAGATTTTTTGATGATGGCCATTCTGACCGGTGTGAGATGATATCTCATTGTAGTTTTGATTTGCATTTCTCTAATGATTAATGATGTTGCGCATTCTTTCATGTGCCTGTTGGCCATCTGTATATCTTCTTTGGAGAAATGTCTATTTAGGTCTTCCCATTTTTGGATTGGGTTGTTTGTTTTTTTTGTTATTGAGCTGCATGAGCTGCTTGTAAATCTTGGAGATTAATCCTTTGTCAGTTGCTTCATTTGCAAATATTTTCGCCCATTCTGATGGTTGTCTTTTGGTCTTGTTTATGGTTTCCTTTGCTGTGCAAAACCTTTTAAGTTTCATTAGGTCCCATTTGTTTATTTGTGTTTTTCTTTCCATTTCTCTAGGAGCTGGGTCCAAAAGGATCTTGCTGTGATTTATGTCATAGAGTGTTCTGCCTATGTTTTCCTCTAAGAGTTTGATAGTGTCTGGCTTTACACTTAGGTCTTTAATCCATTTTGAGTTTATTTTTGTGTATGGTGTCAGGGAGTGTTCTAATTTCATACTTTTACATGTACCTGTCCAATTTTCCCAGCACCACTTACTGAAGAGGCTGTCTTTTCTCCACTGTATATGCTTGCCTCCTTTATCAAAGATAAGGTGACCATATGTGCGTGGGTTTATCTCTGGGCTTTCTATCCTGTTCCATTGATCTATATTTCTGTTTTTGTGCCAGTACCAAACTGTCATGATTACTGTAGCTTTGTAATATAGTCTGAAGTCAGGGAGCCTGATTCCTCCAGCTCCGTTTTTCTTTCTCAAGATTGCTTTGGCTATTCGGGGTCTTTTGTGTTTCCATACAAATTGTGAAATTTTTTGTTCTAGTTCTGTGAAAAATGCCAGTGGTAGTTTGATAGGGATTGCATTGAATCTGTAGATTGCTTTGGGTAGTAGAGCCATTTTCACAATGTTGATTCTTCCAATCCAAGAACATGGTATATCTCTCCATCTATTTGTATCATCTTTAATTTCTTTCATCAGTGTCCTATAATTTTCTGCATACAGGTCTTTTGTCTCCGTAGGTAGGTTTATTCCTAGATATTTTATTCTTTTTGTTGCAATGGTAAATGGGAGTGTTTTCTTAATTTCACTTTCAGATTTTTCATCATTAGTATATAGGAATGCCAGAGATTTCTGTGCATTAATTTTGTATCCTGCTACTTTACCAAATTCATTGATTAGCTCTAGGAGTTTTCTGGTGCCAGTTTTAGGATTCTCTATGTATAGTATCATGTCATCTGCAAACAGTGACAGCTTTACTTCTTCTTTTCCGATTTGGATTCCTTTTATTTCTTTTTCTTCTTTGATTGCTGTGGCTAACACTTCCAAAACTATGTTGAATAATAGTGGTGAGAGTGGGAAACCTTGTCTTGTTCCTGATCTTAGTGGAAATGGTTTCAGTTTTTCACCATTGAGGACAATGTTGGCTGTGGGTTTGTCATATATGGCCTTTATTATGTTGAGGAAAGTTCCCTCTATGCCTATTTTCTGCAGGGCTTTTATCATAAATGGGTGTTGAATTTTGTCAAAAGCTTTCTCTGCATCTATTGAGATGATCATATGGTTTTTCTCCTTCAATTTGTTAATATGATGTATCACGTTGATTGATTTGCGTATATTGAAGAATCCTTGCATTCCTGGAATAAACCCCACTTGATCATGGTGTATGATCCTTTTAATGTGCTGTTGGATTCTGTTTGCTAGTATTTTGTTGAGGATTTTTGCATCTATGTTCATCAGTGATATTGGCCTGTAGTTTTCTTTCTTTGTGACATCTTTGTCTGGTTTTGGTATCAGGGTGATGGTGGCCTCGTAGAATGAGTTGGGGAGTGTTCCTCCCTCTGCAATATTTTGGAAGAGTTTGAGAAGGATAGGTGTTAGCTCTTCTCTAAATGTTTGATAGAATTCGCCTGTGAAGCCATCTGGTCCTGGGCTTTTGTTTGTTGGAAGATTTTTAATTACAGTTTCAATTTCAGTGCTTCTGATTGGTCTGTTCATATTTTCTATTTCTTCCTGGTTCAGTCTCGGTAGGTTGTGCATTTCTAAGAATTTGTCCATTTCTTCCAGGTTGTCCATTTTATTGGCATAGAGTTGCTTGTAGTAATCTCTCATGATCGTTTGTATTTCTGCAGCGTCAGTGGTTACTTCTCCTTTTTCATTTCTAATTCTATTGATTTGAGTCTTCTCCCTTTTTCTCTTGATGAGTCTGGCTAATGGTTTATCAATTTTGTTTATCTTCTTGAAGAACCAGCTTTTAGTTTCACTGATTTTTGCTATTGTTTCCTTCATTTCTTTTTCATTTATTTCTGATCTGATCTTTATGATTTCTTTCCTTCTGCTAGCTTTGGGGTTTTTTTGCTCTTCTTTCTCTAATTGCTTTAGGTGCAAGGTTAGGCTGTTTATTAGAGATGTTTCCTGTTTCTTGATGTAGGCTTGTATTGCTATAAATTTCCCTCTTAGCACTGCTTTTGCTGCATCCCATAGGTTTTGGGTCGTTGTGTCTCCATTGTCATTTGTTTCTAGGTATTTTGTAATTTCCCCTTTGATTTCTTCAGTGATCACTTCGTTATTAAGTAGTGTATTGTGTAGCCTCCATGTGTTTGTATTTTTTACAGATCTTTTCCTGTAATTGATATCTAGTCTCATAGCGTTGTGGTCAGAAAAGATACTTGATACGATTTCAATTTTCTTAAATTTACCAAGGCTTGATTTGTGACCCAAGATATGATCTATCCTGGAGAATGTTCCATGAGCACTTGAGAAAAATGTGTATTCTGTTGTTTTTGGGTGGAATGTCCTATAAATATCAATTAAGTCCATCTTGTTTAATGTATCATTTAAAGCTTGTGTTTCCTTATTTATTTTTATTTTAGATGATCTGTCCATTGGTGAAAGTGGGGTGTTGAAGACCCCTACTATGATTGTGTTACTGTCGATTTCCCCTTTTATGGCTGTTAGTATTTGCCTTATGTATTGAGGTGCTCCTATGTTGGGTGCAGAAATATTTACAATTGTTATACCTTCCTCTTGGATCGATCCCTTGATCATTATATAGTGTCCTTCTTTGTCTCTTGTAATAGTCTTTATTTTAAAGTTTATTTTGTCTGATATGAGAATTGCTACTCCAGCTTTCTTTTGATTTCCATTTGCATGGAATATCTTTTTGCATCCCCTCACTTTCAGTCTGTATGTGTCTCTAGGTCTGAAGTGGGTCTCTTGTAGACAGCATATATATGGATCTTGCTTTTGTATCCATTCAGCCAGTCTGTGTCTTTTGGCGGGAGCATTTAATCCATTTACATTTAAGGTAATTATCGATATGTATGTTCCTATTCCCATTTTCTTAGATATTTTGTGTTTGTTATTGTAGGTGTTTTCCTTCTCTTGTGTTTCTTGCCTAGAGAAGTTCCTTTAGCATTTGTTGTAAAGCTGGTTTGGTGGTGCTGAACTCTCTCAGCTTTTGCTTGTCTGTAAAGGTTTTAATTTCTCCATCAAATCTGAATGAGATCCTTGCTGGGTAGAGTAACCTTGGTTGTAGGTTTTTCTACTTCATGACTTTAAGTATATCCTGCCACTCCCTTCTGGCTTGCAGAGTTTCTGCTGAAAGGTCAGCTGTTAACCTTATGGGGATTCCCTTGTGTGTTATTTGTTGTTTTTCCCTTGCTGCTTTTAATATGTTTTCTTTATATTTAATTTTTGATAGTTTGATTAATATGTGTCTTGGCGTGTTTCTCCTTGGATTTATCCTGTATGGGACTCTCTGTGCTTCCAGGACTTGATTAACTATTTCCTTTCCCATATTAGGGAAGTTTTCAACTATAATCTCTTCAAATATTTTCTCAGTCCCTTTCTTTTTCTCTTCTTCTTCTGGGACCCCTATAATTCGAATGTTGGTGCGTTTAATGTTGTCCCAGAGGTCTCTGAGACTGTCCTCAGTTCTTTTCATTCTTTTTTCTTTATTCTGCTCTGCAGTAGTTATTTCCACTCTTTTATCTTCCAGGTCACTTATCCGTTCTTCTGCCTCAGTTATTCTGCTATTGATCCCGTCTAGAGTATTTTTAATTTCATTTATTGTGTTTTTCATTGTTGCTTGGTTCCTCTTTAGTTCTTCTACATCCTTGTTAAATGTTTCTTGCATTTTGTCTATTCTATTTCCAAGATTTTGGATCATCTTTACTATCATTATTCTGAATTCTTTTTCAGGTAGACTGCCTATTTCCTCTTCATTTGTTAGGTCTGGTGTGTTTTGACCCTGCTCCTTCACCTGCTGTGTGTTTTTTTGTCTTCTCATTTTGCTTATCTTACTGTGTTTGGAGTCTCCTTTTCACAGGCTGCAGGTTCGTAGTTCCCGTTGTTTTTGGTATCTGTCCCCAGTGGCTAAGGTTGGTTCAGTGGGTTGTGTAGGCTTCCTGGTGGAGGGGACTAGTGCCTGTGTTCTGGTGGATGAAGCTGGATCTTGTCTTTCTGGTGGGCACGTCCACGTCTGGTGGTGTGTTTTGGGGTGTCTGTGGCCTTATTATGATTTTACGCAGCCTCTCTGCTAATGGATGGGGTTGTGTTCCTGTCTTGCTAGTTGTTTGGCATAGGGTGTCCAGCACTGTAGCTTGCTGGTCGTTGAGTGAAGCTGGTTCTTGATGTTGAGATGGAGATCTCTGAGAGATTTTCGCCATTTGGTATTACGTGGAGCTGGGAGGTCTCTTGTGGACCAGTGCCCTGAAGTTGGCTCTCCCACCTCAGAGGCACAGCCCTGATGCCTGGCTGGAGCACCAAGAGCCTTTCATCCACACGGCTCAGAATAAAAGGGAGAAAAAAATAGAAAGAAAGAAAGAAAGAGGATAAAATAAAATAAAATAATGCTATTATAATAAAAAAATAAGAAAAAAATTATTAAGAATAAATGTATTCAGAAAAAATTTTTTAATTTTAAAAAATAGATTTATTAATTTTTTGTAATAAAAAATAAGAAAAAAATTAAGAAAAAATTTATTAAGAAAAAAAAATTTTTAATTTTTAAAAATAAAAAATACAAAAAAACTTATTAAAATTTTTTTAATTTCTAAAAATAGAAAATAAGGAAAAAATTATTAAGAAAACATTTATTAGGACAAAAAATTTTTTAAGTAAAAAAAAGATAAAAAGAAAAAAAAACCCAAAAAAAACCAAAAAAAAAAAAAACGGACGGACCTAACCCTAGGACTAATGGTGAAAGCAAAGCTATACAGACAAAATCTCACCCAGAAGCATACACATATACACTCACAAAAAAAGGAAAAGGGGAAAAATTAATATATCCTGTTCCCAAAGTCCACCTCCTGAATTTGGGATGATTCGTTGTCTATTCAGGTATTCAACAGATGCAGGCACATCAAGTTGTTTGTGGAGCTTTAATCCGCTGCTTCTGAGGCTGCTGGGAGAGATTTCCCCTTCTCTTCCCTGTTCGCACAGCTCCCAGGGTTCAGCTTTGGATTTGGACCCACCTCTGTGTGTAGGTCGCCTGAGGGCGTCTGTTCCCCGCCCAGACAGGATGGGGTTAAAGGAGCAGCTGCTTGGGGGCTCTGGCTCACTCAGGACGGTGGGAGGGAGGGGTACGGAGGAGGCAGGGCGAGCCTGTAGCGGCAGAGGCCGGTGTGACGTTGCAGCAGCCTGAGGCGTGCCATGTGTTCTCCCGGGGAAGTTGTCCCTGGATCACGGGACCCTGGCAGTGGTGGGCTGCACAGGCTCCCAGGAGGGGCGGTGTGGAGAGTGACCTGTGCTCACACACAGGCTTCTTTGTGGCGGCAGCAGCAGCCTTAGCGTCTCCTGCCCGTCTCTGGGGTCCGCGCTGATAACCGCGGCTCGCGCCTGTCTCTGGGGTCCGCGCTGATAACCGCAGCTCGCGCCTGTCTCTGGGGTCCGCGCTGTTAGCCGCGGCTCGCGCCTGTCTCTGGGGTCCACGCTGTTAGCCGCAGCTCGCGCCCGCCTCTGGGGTCCACGCTGATAGCCGCGGCTTGCGCCCGTTTCTGGAGTTCGTTTAGGCGGCGCTCTGAATCCCCTCTCCTTGCGCGCTGCGAAACAAAGCGGCAAGAAAAAGTCTCTTGCCTCTTCGGCAGCTGCAGACTTTTTCCCGGACTCCCTCCCAGCTACACTGAAGCCCGAGCCTCAGCTCCCAGCCCCTGCCCGCCCCGGCAGGTGAGCAGACAAGCCTCTCGGGCTGCTGAGTGCTGCTCGGCGCCGAGCCTCCGTGCGGGAATCTCTCCGCTTTGCCCTCCGCACCCCTGTGGCTGCGCTCTCCTCCGTGGCTCCGAAGCTTCCCCCCTCTGCCACCCGCAGTCTCTGCCCGCGAAGGGGCTTCCTAGTGTGTGCCTTAGTTTTATTGAATGAAGAGATGATGGGACGGTTATGGAAACACCTTCTTCATCCCCTGACTCCCCTTACTGTCGATTGCTTCTACTCTACTTCCTCGTGAATAGGTGATTAACACTATACACTTTGTTTTCCCAAATAAGTAACCCAGTTGTTTCACTTAATGACCTTTCTTCTTCTAGAGCTTGCTCAACTCTTCCCACTTCATTCCTACTAAGATGGCTGTCTCCATATGGATCTCCAGCCTATTGACCCTGTTATTTCAATATTCTAGCTGCTTGTTTTACTTCCTTGCTAGCATGTCTTTTCCCAAGTAATGATTTTGTAGCTCTATTTTAGGTCTTTCTGATAAACCTCAACCCTGTGTGAAACAAGGGATCTACTTTGTCCTAATACTGGAAAAGCAGAGTTGGGCTGAATTTATAAAGACTAAGGTAGATTTGTGCCTCTAAACTCATCACTGACTTTGGATTCTCCCAACTGCCAGATATCACAGAGGGGAGGAAGAGAAGCCAGAAAAACAGGGTTGTTGGGCAATCTTAAGCTTAGACATCTCCTTAACAAACCCAAAACCCAGGTAGCTTTTGCTTCGTTCTTGTAACATCGTTCCCTTGCCTTCAAAGATTACAGATAAGATGGTAAGACATGCATTATGAACTACAAATCAGTGTAGCATAAGTTGACATTCGTATTTTGGTTTCACTTACTCACACCGGTTCTTTCATAGTAAGCTTACCACCCTAAGTAGCTGCCATGTTCTAAGATGGGCTCCACCCACTGACTTCCTTCTCTCTGAGTCAGTCTGTTTGGTATCTCTCTGCTAGAGGTGAAGTCCTGGGACTGTGTCCCTGGCAGCAGGGACACTAGGAGAGAGCCCTTGGGATGATGGTACTCATTATGTGAGAAACTCTCCAAAGTGGTTCCAGAGACATCAGGGCTCTGAACATGACAAAGTTCCACAGCTATGAACCTCTTATCCTAAGAGGTCTTGGGTAACTGTTTCTAACCAGCTCAACAGACAGCCATGGCTTACCTGTTCTCAATTTCATACAATCTTCCAGAGGACAAGGATCTTTTGGCTGACTCCTATTAAAAATATTTCCCTGAATTTAATAGAGTACTCCCTCTTTGTTTATTTTTTGTTTTTTTTATACTGCAGGTTCTTATTAGTCATCAATTTTATACACATCAGTGTATACATGTCAATCCCAATCGCCCAATTCAGCACACCACCATCCCCACCCCACCGTGGTTTTCCCCCCTTGGTGTCCATACGTTTGTTCTCTACATCTGTGTCTCAACTTCTGCCCTGCAAACTGGTTCATCTGTACCATTTTTCTAGGTTCCACATATATGCGTTAATATATGATATTTGTTTTTCTCTTTCTGACTTACTTCACTCTGTATGACAGTCTCTAGATCCATCCACGTCTCAACAAATGACTCAATTTCATTCCTTTTCATGGCTGAGTAATATTCCATTGTATATATGTACCACAACTTCTCTATCCATTCGTCTGTCGATGGGCATTTAGGTTGCTTCCATGACCTGGCTATTGTAAATAATGCTGCAATGAACATTGGGGTGCATGTGTCTTTTTGAATGATGGTTTTCTCTGGGTATATGCCCAGTAGTGGGATTGCTGGATCATATGGTAATTCTATTTTTAGTTGTTTAAGGAACCTCCATACTGTTCTCCATAGTGGATGTATCAATTTACATTCCCACCAACAGTGCAAGAGGGTTCCCTTTTCTCCATACCCTCTCCAGCATTTGTTGTTTGTAGATTTTCTGATGATGCCCATCCTAACTGGTGTGAGGTGATACCTCATTGTAGTTTTGATTTGCATTTCTCGAATAATTAGTGATGTTGAGCAGCTTTTCATGTGCTTCTGGGCCATCTGTATGTCTTCTTTGGAGAAATGTCTATTTAGGTCTTCTGCCCATTTTTGGATTGGATTATTTGTTTCTTTAATATTGAGCTGCATGAGCTGTTTATATATTTTGGAGATTAATCCTTTGTCAGTTGCTTCATTTGCAAATATTTTCTCCTATTCTGAGGGTTGTCTTTTCGGCTTGTTTATGGTTTCCTTTGCTGTGCAAAAGCTTTGAAATTTCATTAGATCCCATTTGTTAATTTTTGTTTTTATTTCCATTACTGTAGGAGGTGGATCAAAAAAGATCTTTCTGTGATTGATGTCAAAGAGTGTTCTTCCTATGTTTTCCTCTAAGAGTTTTATAGTGTCTGGTCTTACATTTAGGTCTCAAGTCCATTTTGAGTTTATTTTTCTGTATGGTGTTAGGGAGTGTTCTAATTTCATTCTTTTACATGTAGCTGTCCAGTTTTCCCAGCACCACTTATTGAAGAGACTGTCTTTTCTCTATTGTATATCTTTGCCTCCTTTGTCATAGATTAGTTGACCATAGGTGTGTGGGTTTATCTCTGGGCTTTCTATCTTGTTCCATTGATCTATGTTTCTGTTTTTGTGCCAGTACCATATTGTCTTGATTACTGTAGCTTTGTAGTATAGTCTGAAGTCAGGGAGTCTGATTCCTCCAGCTCTGTTTTTTTCCCTCAAGACTGCTTTGGCTATTCAGGGCCTTTTTTGTCTCCATACAAATTTTGAGATGATTTGCTCTAGTTCTGTAAAAAATGCCATTGGTAATTTGATAGGGATTGCACTGAATCTGTAGATTGCTTTGGGTAGTATAGTCATTTTCACAATATTGATTCTTCCAATCAGAGAACATGGTATATCTCTCCATCTGTTGGTATCATCTTTAATTTCTTTCATCAGTGTCTTATAGTTTTCTGCATACAGGTCTTTTGTTTCCCTAGGTAGGTTTATTCCTAGGTATTTTATTCTTTTTGTTGCAATGGTAAATGGGAGTGTTTCCATAATTTCTCTTTCAGATTTTTCATCATTAGTGTATAGGAATGCCAGAGATTTCTGTGCATTAATTTTGTATCCTACAACTTTACCAAATTCATTGATTAGCTCTAGTAGATTTCTGGTGGCATCTTTAGGATTTTCTATGTATAGTATCATGTCATCAGCAAAAAGTGACAGTTTTACTGCTTTTCCAATTTGTATTCCTTTTATTTCTTTTTCTTCTCCAATTGCTGTGGCTAGGACTTCCAAAACTATGTTGAATAATAGTGGTGAGAGTGGACATCCTTGTCTCATTCCTGATCTTAGAGGAAATGCTTTCAGTTTTTCACCATTGAGAATGCGGTTTGCTGTGGGTTTGTCATATATGACCTTTATTATGTTGAGGTAGGTTCCCTCTATGCCCACTTTCTGGAGAGTTTTTATCATAAATGGGTGTTGAATTCTGTCAAAAGCTTTTTCTGCATCTATTGAGAGGATCATATGGTTTTTATTCTTCAATTTGTTAATATGGTGTATCACATTGATTGATTTGTGTATATTGAAGAATCCTTGCATCCCTGGGATAAATCCCACTTGATCATGGTGTAGGATCCTTTTAATGTGTTGTTGGATTCTGTTTGCTAGTATTTTGTTGAGGATTTTTGCATCTATATTCATCAGTGATATTGGTCTGTAATTTTCTTTTTTTGTAGTAGCTTTGTCTGGTTTTGGTATCAGGGTGATGGTGGCCTCATAGAATGAGTTTGGGAGTGTTCCTTCCTCTGCAGTTTTTTGGAAGAGTTTGAGAAGGATGGGTGTTAGCTTTTCTCTAAATGTTTGATAGAATTCACCTGTGAAGCCATCTGGTCCTGTACTTTTGTTTGTTGGAAGATTTTTAATCACAGTTTCAATTTCATTACTTGTGATTGGTCTGTTCATATTTTCTGTTTCTTCCTGGTTCAGTCTTGGAAGGTTATACCTTTCTAAGAATTTGTCCATTTCTTCCAGGTTGTCCATTTTATTGGCAAATAATTGCTTGTAGTAGTCTCTTAGGATGCTTTGTATTTCTGCAGTGTCTGTTGTAACGTCTCCTTTTTCATTTCTAATTTTATTGATTTGAGTCCTCTCCCTCTTTTCCTTGATGAGTCTGGCTAATGGTTTATCAATTTTGTTTATCTTCTCAAAGAACCAGCTTTTAGTTTTATTGATCTTTGCTATTGTTTTCTTTGTTTCTATTTCATTTATTTCCACTCTGATCTTTATGATTTCTTTCCTTCTGCTAACTTTGGGTTTTGTTTGTTCTTCTTTCTCTAGTTCCTTTAGGTGTAAGGTTCGATTGTTTACTTGAGATTTTTCTTGTTTCTTGAGGTAGGCTTGTATAGCTATAAACTTCCCTCTTAGAACTGCTTTTGCTGCATCCCATAGGTTTTGGATCATCGTGTTTTCATTGTCGTTTGTCTCTAGGTATTTTTTGATTTCCTCTTTGATTTCTTCAGTGATCTCTTGGATATTTGGTAACGTATTGTTTAGCCTCCATGTGTTTGTGTTTTTTACGTTTTTTTCCCTGTAATTGATTTCTAATCTCATAGTGTTGTGGTCAGAAAAGATGCTTGATATGATTTCAGTTTTCTTAAATTTACTGAGGCTTGATTTTTGACCCAAGATGTGATCTATCCGGGAGAATGTTCCATGTGCAGTTGAGAAGGAAGTGTAATCTGCTGTTTTTGGATGGAATGTCCTATAAATATCATTTAAATGTATCTGGTCTATTGTGTCATTTAAAGCTTCTGTTTCCTTATTTTCATTTTGGATGATTTGTCCATTGGTGTAAGTGAGATGTTAAAGTCCCCCACTGTTATTGTGTTACTGTTGATTTCCTCTTTTATAGCTGTTAGCAGTTGCCTTATGTATTGAGGTGCTCCTGTGTTAGGTACATATGTATGTATAATTGTTATATCTTCTTCTTGGATTGATCCCTTGATCATTATGTAGTGTTCTTCCCTGTCTCTTGTAACATTCTTTATTTTAAAGTCTATTTTATCTGATATGAGTGTAGCTACTCCAGCTTTCTTTTGATTTCCATTTGCATGGAATATCTTTTTCCATCCCCTCACTTTCAGTCTGTATGTGTCCCTAGGTCTGAAGTGGATCTCTTGTAGACAGCATATATATGGATCTTGTTTTTGTATCCATTCAGCAAACCTGTGTGTTTTGGTTCGAGCATTTAATCCATTCACGTTTAAGGCAATTATTGATATGTATGTTCCTATGACCATTTTCTTCATTGTTTTGGGTTTGTTTTTGTAGATCCTTTTCTTTTCTTGTGTTTCCCACTTAGAGAAGTTCCTTTAGCATTTATTGTAGAGCTGGTTTGGTGGTGCTGAATTCTCTTAGCCTTTGCTTGTCTGTAAAGCTTTTGATTTCTTCAATGAATCTGAATGAGATCCTTGCCAGGTAGTGTAATCTTGGTTGTAGGTTCTTCCCTTTCATCACTTTAAGTATATCATGGCACTCCCTGCTGGCTTGTAGAGTTTCTGCTGAGAAATCAGCTGTTGACCTTATGGGGGTTCCCTTGTATGTTATTTTTCATTTTTCCCTTGCTGCTTTCAATAATTTTTCTTTGTCTTTAATTTTTGTCAATTTGATTTCTATGTGTCTCGACATATTTCTCCTTGGGTTTATCCTGTATGGGACTCGCTGTGCTTCCTGGACTTGGGTGGCTATTTCCTTTCCCATGTTAGGGAAGTTTTTGACTATAATCTCTTCACATATTTTCTCGGGTCCTTTCTCTCTCTCTTCTCCTTCTGGGACCCCTATAATGTGAATGTTGTTGCGTTTAATGTTGTCCCAGAGGTCTCTTAGGCTGTCTTCATTTCTTTTCATTCTTTTTTCTTTTTTCTGTTCCGCAGCAGTGCATTCCACCATTCCGTCTTCCAGGTCACTTATCCGTTCTTCTGCCTCAGTTATTCTGCTATTGATTCCTTCTAGTGTAGTTTTCATTTCAGTTATTGTATTGTTCATCTGTTTGTTTGTTCTTTAATTCTTCTAGGTCTTTGTAAAACATTTCTTGCATCTTCTCAATCTTTGCCTCCATTGTTTTTCCGAGGTCCTGGATCATCTTCACTGTCATTATTCTGAATTCTTTTTCTGGAAGGTTGCCTATCTCCACTTCATTTAGTTGTTTTTCTGGGGTTTTATCTTGTTCCTTCATCTGGTACATAGCCCTCTGCCTTTTCATCTTGTCTGTCTTTGTGTGAATGTGGTTCTTGTTCCACAGGCTGCAGGATTGTAGTTCTTCTTGCTTCTCACTCCCTCTTTAAAGTGGGAGTATCCACACTTTCAGTTCGTTTTTCAGGCAAATTAGCAAAAGCAGTCACGGTTTCACAACTTAGTCAACTTTCCTTTTTCTATGGTTACTAAGTGCCCCCTGTTGGATGTGTTTAATGCTCTAATTGGTGGTTGTGCCCTGTCTTGCTTAAGTAGCAAGACCCTGTGGTAAATCCTTGAATGGAGGCCAAGGTTCCAAAAATATGGGGCTGAGGTTAGACCCTGTTAGGTCATCTCCCTGTGGTCTTACTTTGAGACGTATTTGCCACAGTGTTTATTGTTTGGGCCTCCCCGAGTGTGGGTCTCTTACCCCAGGGTGATGCTTTTAGAGCTGGTATTAATACTTATCAACACCGTTCTTCCATACCTCCCACCCAAGGCTAGCTGTTTTGTTCTCATTTGCTCAAAATATCTGAGAATGGGTAGAGCTTGAAATTTTGGGCTGGTTGGGGCCCAGTACACTGGCTTCTGACTCGTCTTGAAAAAACCCTTTCTCCCCAACATTCCTATTTTGAGGTGGAAGTTTTAAAACCTGGACCTAATGGGATGACAGGAGTAAAATGGTTAATTTTCTAGGCAGTAATTTTATCATTAGTTGCAAGGCTGGTGTGGCCCACATGAGAGCATCTCAGACTATCTGGTGTAGGACTGGTTTGCTTCTAATCTGTCATGGGTCAACACTTCATAATATAGAGTAAAAGTGAATTATCAGAAGAATAGAAGCCAAGTCTTACTAGACTTAATAGACACAAAATTACATTTTGACAATCAAAAGAGGAAGAAATACAAATTTTATATTAAATATATATTTCTAAATGGTGACTGAAAATTAAAATCAGAATGACAGGTGTTGTCAAGAGTGAAAGTGAAGTATAACTTACTGCATGAAATGGTATGCAGAATGAGTACTGAGCATCAGTACTTCAAGTGCTCAGTTTTAAATGACAAATCAGTTTCCTTCTTAACTTACTAAATCTATGTTGGATTGACAGCAATGCTGCTCACAAGGGATCATATAACTAAACTAGACTACGTTTTAATAACTCTCCTAGTAGGGAGACTAATCTCCTATAGGCATATTGATCAGAATGGAGGATTTTAAAGCCATCACAGCAGTCTCAGGGGTTATTTAATTTAGCCAAAACAATCGCGGAGATGCTGTACTAAAAATAAACCTTAAATCCTTTATCACTAGCCAATTACAAGTATATCCTATAAAGCTATGGTTACCTTCAAGATAAATGGTTTCCAGGTCTGAATTTGCCTGCATGGATCTCTTGATAAAAAGCTAAATTCAGGATCTTCTAATTCAAAAGGTTTTTGATTGTTTTGCGATGGGCAACATCAAGAACTCCTGTTTTGCTGATCAAGTTATGTAACATGTAATAACTTAGTCTTTCAAGAGTCTAACTTTTGTTTTTGCTGTTCTTACGTGTAACTGATACCCGTTTTGATGTTTAGAAGCTTTTAAAGGTTGTTGGTATGGTTTGGAGAACAGAGAGAATGGACAGCCCCCTTATCTGTTCACTTACTAGATCATTCTGTCAATCAGGTTATCTCAAAACACCGTTGGAGAAAGGCAGGTTATGAATAAATGATGTCCATTATTGGAGCTATAGCTTTTGGTGTCTTCTGTGGCTGAAGGAAGAAAATATGAGATGGACCTTTAAAACTGGAGAATTGAAGTTGCCAAGATTTCACTATGGAAAGATTCAGAAGTGGCTAAATCCTGGAAGTCACTGAACTTGATGCCATGTCTCCAAATTCCCTTAAGTGACTAATGCCAAGGGGTGGCTTAGTGTCCTAGTCACCTTTCTCCCATGATACACCACCCTCTTGTTCTTGCTTAATATGGTTGTATGTTAACTTGGTTTCAAGCCATGAGTGCACTTCCCTGCAGACCAGGCTATTATTCCCTAAACCCATTCTACATAGGAATTCTTGAGATGCTGCTTTTCCATAGGAATAGTCTGAGCTCTGCAGGAAGGCGACATAATGTAGTGATGAGGACAGACTTAGCACCCTGGCCTGAGCTGGAGTTCCAGATCTTCCATCTTCTGGCTGTGTAGCCTGTTGGCAAATCACTCACCCTCCCCAAGCCTCAGTTGTCTGGTTAGAAATAGAGTTGTTGGGACTAGTGTATAGAGGATATTTTGCATAAGACAACAAAATTCTTCATTTCAGAAGTTGGGCCCATTATTTTTTGGCCTGAGGCAGGACTTATGTTCTGCAACAATAGTTGTCTAAGATGAGGTTCTTTGATAGTAAAGGGAAGAGAGGTGAGAAAGAATGACTAAAATCCAGAGCTGCACAGGAGATGTTTATAACATGCTGCTCACAGAACTGTGGAACAGAGTCCCACAGCAGAGTATTTCTAGCACCACACTTTCACATCATTTTCCATGAAAATACTGGCGTTATGGAATCAGTTGCATCTTGCCAGATGCTCAGGCAGCAAGCCAAAATGCAGATACTCCTAGATTGGCAGCAAAGAGAGGGTTTATTCACAAGGCAGCCGAGTGCGGAGATGGGAGAACACATCTTACATACCTCCCTGAAGGCAAGGGGCTCGGGGTATTTATAGGATGAAGAATAAAAGAAGCAGAGCGGTCTGAGGCTTGGAGTATGAGTTGCATGGGAAAGGTGATTGGGGAAAAGTATGGTAATTGTAGTTCTAAGCAGGAGTAACTAAGCTACAGGCCTCTGCATATTAAAACTGGAGGCGCTTAGAATGACCTGAAGGTGGAGTTTTCAGCCCTCTGATGTCAAAAGGTCAGCAAGTGGACACTTGCGCATGCCCAGTTGGAGGGTTGGTGGTCCCATCCAGTCTTAGCTGGATCAGCTTGAACTAGACACAGGTGCCTCTAAGTTCCTGGAGAAAAAAATTCGGGCAAACAACATCTTATTTAGGCTTCGTGCCACTTGGAGGACATGCAAGTCTTTTGTAGCAACAGTTAAACCACCTTGATTAGTGAAGGCAGGTTCCAGGTGAAATGGATTTAATGATTACAGTTTCGCTTGTGTAACTCACACACTGGAGGGGATTGGAAGCTAGATGGCTGAAGGCCCCAGCCCTCCTGAGGAATGAGAGCTGTGTCGTACACCTGTCAACATAACCTGCTATCCTGTGGCTTGCTAGGTAGGAAGCTTTGCTCAAGGGTGTTCTTCTGATTGGAGAAAATCTCTCTGAAGATGAAGAGAACTTGCTAGAAACACATATTTCAGACTACAGTCTGCATGCTGGGGAAATCTGAAGGTCATTCTTAAACGCGAATAATTATTGCTAGTGGGTAGATGGGGGGGCGTTGGCAGGAAAGGTGACCTGCTTGGCTTGTGTCCAGAGCATCCCATCTTCACAGGTAAAGCTTCTTAGCTCTAACTCGGGATCTAGTGTCAGTTCTATTTTCTATGGTGTAACAGGCCAGCAATGGTCACTTAGCTTTAAGTCAGATCTGTTATTGGTCCTTTGCTGACTGCTATCAAATTTTAGTGACTGATCCCTTGTTCCTGCCATTTTCTAAGCTCCCTTGTTCCTGCCATTTTCTAAGCTCCATTGTTCCTGCCATTTTCTAAGCTCTTCTCTGCTGTTTCTTTGAACAGCAGTCCCAAGAACTGGATCCTTGCTTAGATCCCGAATCTTCCAGGACTGTGGCAATGGACTATGCAATCTACCCAGGAGCAGTGGCTGTTCCCAAGGCAGACCTTTGTGTCCTGACCAACACTGGTGCAACTTGTTCTACCACTGAACACCACCATGACCCAGTTATTAGCTGGGTAGGTTGCTACTTCTGAGGTTCATTTTGTGTATGAAATGAGAAGGTTAAAGGTGGGATTAGATACATTCTCAACTACTCAAATTGAGTCGATCTTGGGAGTCTTTTGGTGGGATTGATAATCAGGGAAAGAAGGTATGGAAACCGAAAAGCACTGTCTTGACCTTGTAATGTACCATTTCGATTTAAGTCACATCTTAGTCATTGGACCTTGCCCAGAGGTCTTTGATCAAATAATGGGCATGAGTTCCAACAGGTGTACCCAGATACAGGCTCTGGGACCTTCTCCATGCCTGCCTGTACAAGAACTGCTGTGACTGGATCTCTTTTCTATGTTGGGCTTTCTCAACCTGTCTTCAAATGACAATTTAAACATTGAAGTTGGGACACAGTTATGGTCACTATCAGAATTGACACCTGAGCCTAAGCTGGCCAGAGATCCTTAGGTCCTTCTTATCAAAAGGGTTGCCTTTTGTTCCAGTCTGTGGCTAGAGAAGGGACATGGAATTACAGTTGTCCTCAAGGGGACTGTCTCACTCTAGCTGGCTCCCGAAAGGCAAGGATTTGAGGGCTGCCTGAATCAATTCTTGTTTGTTTTTAGGGGGAAAGAAAGGATGGGACTCCTACATTCCCTGGGAAGGACAACAGTGAAACACTGGATACATGGGAGCTGGGGGGGGGGTGGTGGGATTGAGGCCATGATCATTGCTTTAGATGGTGCCAGAGACCACATAGAATTGCGTATGCAGTGGAGCGGCAGGGAGAAGCCTACTTTGTACCTACTTGGTCATGTATTTCTTGTGGTGCTGACTGACTGGTCTTGTCATATCTTTAGATGTCATAGATGACCGAATTTTACTATAGGGATAAAACTCCTAATTGGCACCATCAAGGTTTAGATTAATGGAAAGGAAATAGAGTTGGGGATATATCATAGGAAAAAGTTGCTAACACTGAAGCACGGTAGCATGATTGTTGAAAAATTGTGTTCAACAGGTTTTTTTTGTCTTGCTATATTTTGTAAGAATCAACTGTGGGTTCCTTAAATAAGGACAAATTCAAGGAAAAAACTAGTAAAGTTACCCGGTTTACTATTAGTCTATTCAAAAAGAAAGGAAATCAGTCTTGGCCCACATAACAAATATACAGGGTTCTTATCTGTAGTTGTCAATCTCTTTAAAGAGTGGGGAAAACCTTTGTTAGGGAGTTGGCAAGTCCTAGAAAAAGGCTTAAGGGCTTCGTTTGTTTTGGAGACTAGGACAAGACACAGCTGGCTGCTTGAAGTTCACACTGTGTCTTCTGTGGGTGGGTAATGTCCGTGTTGCTTTCCCAGGATCCACTGGGACATGTACCTGGAGTACCTTAAAGGGGTCCCTTGGAATGGGAAGTGGGGTTGGGCAAGTGAGTTTGGAGACTGGAAAAAAAAAATCTGGCTCACACGGTAGCTTTGCTGTCCCTGTGAAGTAGAATTCCTTTTGTCTTTGAAATATGGGGAAGTCCTTCTCTAGTCTTTTCCTATCACCTGTCTTATCCAAGGGAAGAAGGAGAATTGGGTTAATGAGATGGGGAACAATTCATGGGGCATATGTAGCTGAACCGTCCTCTTTAGTTTTCAGAGCAGTGCCCTTTCCAGTTTGTGTGGGGAACAATGCTCACCAAGCTGGGTTTCTCCACCTTATGGCAAAAGGTTCACCCAGCCTGGTTCAGGGGGAACGTTTCTCCCAAGCTTGGTTCTGATCCAGTGCCACCAAGGTAGTCTGACCTGAGATCTGAATTGCTGTGGTGACATGACCAGACAGCCGACAGAGACCCACCAGCCACAGGCTGCTGCTCCTGTATCCCTGGCTCTGTACCAGCGTGCAGAAGAGTTGAGGGCAGGCTAAGGCTTTCCCGTCTCCCAGGTGCTGCTGACAACGTGTGGCGCCAGCAGAGCAGCAGGGGTCAGGCTCCCCTTCATGGGGGGGAAGACCGCTCTCCCCGGCAGTTACTCTAAAGGGCTGGTCAGACAGACCTGAGCTCAGCCAGCTCCGCCTGCGTATGGAGGCGAGTCTGGTGTTCTTGGGCAATGGAGTCTGTCAAATTCCGTGGTTCTCTATCACAGAAATTCTAGAGAAGTATTTCTTCCCAGTTCAACTGGTGTGGGCCTGGCTTCCCAGGATAGCATCTGACTCGAATCTCCTGGGAGAATAGACCTACCGGCTGGGTCTGGTCTTTTCAGAAGGTCTTGGGATGTTGAACAGCTTCCCGTGCTAGTGTGTGGGTTGAAGGTGGTGTTCACAGCTCCACTGCCCGTACTGTATGTTTAGTTCTTAACTGTCAGAAGTAAATTCATAACAGCAGAGTCGACGTCAGGGGTTGTTCAGAGGAAAGACCCTCTCTAAGGTCTTAGAGACTTGGGTTTCTGCCCTAAGGGGGAATGTCAGACTGGGTGGGTTCAATTGAGGGCAAAAATGAAATACTTGGAAGAATACCTCTGCTGTGGCCAAGTCTAGGCAAGAGGGATTACAGTGGCAAGATATCTGAGGTACTGTTGGGGGAAGACTCCCCCATCGTGGAAGAAGTGAGAAAGGCTAAGGGTCAAGTGGGACCTCCTGGGACAAGCTTAGAGAAGCTTTCGACCAGAGCTAGTACCTCTTGAGGTGGCAGGGGGCAGGGGCAGGGGCAGGGGCAGGAAGCTTTAATTGTCCTGTGAAGCTGCTTTAGTAAACCACAGGCAGTTATCTGCTAGAGATCACTTCTGTCTTCAAGCCCGTGGGGTTGCGATATCTTAAAGCTGCCAGTCCCAGGAAGGAGTAGAATGAGATCCCAGGTTCTTGGGGGATAGTACCTTTTTATAACAGCATCTTGTGCTTCCTAAAACTCATCCACAACAAGCGTGTGACCTTTAACTATGGATTATGGCCAATTTCTTGACTTGTTTGAGGCATGAGGACAGAAGTGTTGGATTCTATTTGGCATATCTTGGTATGCGGTTAGAGCACTGAATGCAGGTCTAGAGGGCATGCCTTTGCAGGCAGGCAGTCCTAGTAGGAGGAGGAACTTTTACTGCTGTCTAGTTTGTGTCCTTTGGAGTTGAAAACCCAAGAGACTTAATGGGCATAAAGCCAGGGAGGAAAAGGGGGCAGATGGAAGGGGCAGGCTGAAAGAAATCTTTACACATCATTGTAACACCCGAGAAAGAAGGGGAAGGGCAGAAAGAGCCGGAGACTGCAGCTCAGCTCTGCGGTAGAGTCTCGGCCATTCTAAGAGGGGAGATGTTGTGCAGAGATGACCAGGGGAGGAAACTTGGATTGGGTGGAAATGGTGAGGCACCAGTATTGCCCTGTGCTCAGTCTTTGGCCAGTTGCTCCCTGGGAAGAATAATCTAGGCTTGATTGCTACAGCAGATCCTGAAGCGCTGCAGCTGGAAGCTCATTAAATGGTGCCCTTGCTTGTGAGTCTGATCATCTTCAAGAGGTAGTCCTGATGGTGGTAATGGTTATAATTTTCCCATTGTCGAATGTGCTACCAGCTTGGTACTGCTGGGATGTAGAGAGTGGAGCTAGTCATTCCTTAGCAGAAAACTTGAGCTCAAAAGGCTTTCCCCTGCACTCCAGGTTCTTTGTATGGATCACTGAGTCCTAATAGAAAAGACACTAATTTCCTATTGCTGCTGTAACAAACTACTATAAGTCTTAAAATAGGAGACATTATCTATTCAGATCTGAATTGAGTCTCAAAGTGGAGTTGTAGGCAGTACTGCATACTCTGCTAGAGGATCTGGATGGGATATTCATTCCACTTCTCCAGCTACTACAGGCTGCCTGTATATCTTGGCTCATGGCCCCCTACCTTCTACAACCAGTGATGGCTAGCAAAGCCGTTCTTATGTCACTTCACCCTAGAACTGACTTTTCTGTCTTCCTTGCCCATGATTAAAGACCCTTATGACTATACTGGTCCTACTGGGATAGTCTTCCTATTTTGTGATCAACTGATTAGTAACCTTGGTTCCATATATAATATTCATTTCTGTTATGTAATCATAATATATTTATAAGTTCTGGGAGTTAGGATGTAAACCTTTTAGGGGCCATTATTCTACCTACCACAGAAGGGTTTTGGAAGCAGTCTCCACCTGGAAAGGGGCAGGTGCTCCTGGAAGGAGTCATGTGAACAGTCTGCAATGTTGGTGCTGCCCGTGGGGGTATGTGGTAGGCACTCGCACCGTGGCAAGGACTCCAAAGGCCTGGGGATGGCTGGATATGAAGACTGAAAGAGGCAAGACTGAGAACCAGTAGGTCTGGTAACTTTTGAGGAAAAGGTCATGGTGTTCCTTTCGCTGTTTCTTCGCTTTGACCTGTGAGCTTTTCCTGGGGTTTGCATAGGCGGCCTAGCTCCTGCTTGGCCACAATCTGAGGTGCTGAGACTTGGCACTTTCTACCACTTGGGTTTAGATGAACAATAGGTCTTGGGGACAGGTGCTTAGATTCTTCCCCTGTGGCCTGACCATTGTTTCTCCTTAGCTTTGTGTTCCTCAGCATTCAAGTCTTTGTGGATTTTGAGGGGTTTCTCTCCTTACTCCAGACTTGTCTTTCTGTGACCTTCAATGTTGAAATTTCCCCTCTGTTCAGTGGAGCTGCAATTAAATCCCTGGGTGTTCACTGGGATAACAGGGCCTGGTCAATAACGGTTGGGAATATTTCTTCAAGGCCTCCCTCATTTTTATCATCTTTACTAACATGGTTTGGGAGATGGTAGCAGGAAGCCCAGCTGCCTGGGTGATCCATACGGGCCCTAAAATTCATCTCTTTTAATTAAAAAAATTAAGGTGTACAGCAAATTGATACATAAATACAGTGAAAAGATTATTACAGTCAAGCTAATTAACATATCGTCTCACATAACTATCCTTTTATTTTGTGATGAGAGCACTTAATGCCCTCAGCAAATTTCCAGTATTCAATACAGTATTAGTCATCATGCTGTACATTTTCTCTAGACTTACCTGACAGAGCTACAACTTTGTACCCTTTGATTAACAAATCCCGATTTTTCCCACCTTCCTGTCCCTGGTAACCACTGTTCTACTCTCTGCTTCAATGTATTTGACTTTTAGATTCTACAATAAGCAATATCTTGCACATTTTTTCCTTTCTGTATCTACTCCAGAATGCAACTTATGGTATCACTAATATCTAAACAAAGAACTGCCAGGAAGAAGTACGGTTTTATTGAAATCTCTATGTCAGGAAGTACTTGTAAGAACTAAAGATGACAACACTAGTCTCTGTGGAAGGATCTGTTCTGATTGCTGTAGGAGGTTCTAGAGTAGAGCAACTTTTCAAAAGGTGGAGTTGGTCCATTGCCCTTACTGGAGTATTGTACTGGAGAGGATTGCTTCTTTGGGTGACTTGCATCGAAAAAGTGAGTAGATAGCATTGTGTAGCCATTCATCTTAGGATATTCATATTCATCCACTTTCAGATTCGGCCACCTTAACAGATGTAAAATTTATGAGGGAAAACATTGTCATGAAAGTTTGTTAGTAATTACTCCATAGGGTGGTTTTGTTCTTCAGGGCCAATCATAGATTTGGGATCTGTCTATCTTTTTGATGAAGCATCCTCCAAGCTGTTTCTCTGGGTTGTCAAAGATGACTCGTCATGACCAGCATCTGTTTTCCAGACAGCCGAAAGGGAACCAAAAGAAGGCGGCAGGTCTGCAGCTTCTTTTCTAAAGGCATGGGTGACACTTGCACTTAATTTCTGTCAACATCCCATTGCCCAGTATCTAGTTGCATGGTCACAACTAGCTGAATAAAAAGCTCATCGTATAATCTTAGCTGGGGGATTGTGTGCTTACCTAAACCTGGGGGACTCTTACTAAAAGGAAGAAGAAAATGAATATCAGATAACCAGCAGTAGATTGTACCACCATGTAATTAAAGGAGACCTCCCAGATTTGGAGCCAACTTGGACTATAGTCTGTAATGAGCTGAGAGTTCACCTGCTCAGATTTCCTCTACCTCCATAATGAAGTGGGGAGATCATGTCTAACCCCTCTAAGTTAGCTAGCTGGCTTAGAGCTCAGTCTGACTTTGAGTGTAGGGGTCAGACATCCACCTACCGTCAGGTTCAAGTGGAATTCTACCACTGAGGGACCTCCTGTTGAAATATGACCAAAAGTGTATGAGCCCGTGGAAGGCCTGTCACACTGGTGTTTGTGCAGGTCTTGGCCCCTGAGGCTGATGTTGTCTTCTGTATCTCATCAGCATCCAGGTAAAGCAGCAGTGTGGGGCGTGGCTGCTTGGCCTGTATGAGGTATAGTAGCAAAACCCTGAATTGTTTGTCTTTGGCTGTAGAGATGTAAACAGAGTTGAGCCTGAGGTTACTCAGGCAGTCCTGGTGAAGAGTGGAGGAAGTAGCAGGAAGTAATTCCCTGTTATTTTCTGCTGTGGGCCTTCTGGTGGGCCTGGCTTCGTACTTTCACGCGTGATCCTCAGGCAATATTTTATGTGGAAATGGCAGCTGTGCTTGTGACTGTCCTTGTTGGGTCAGGAGTCAGTTGAAACGGAGTATGGGCGATATCACTGTTAGAGTTCCTTTTCTGATTCGGGGCTTTCTGGGCAAACATTTCAAAGCTGATCTCCCAGGGGTGGAAGGAGGAGGGAGTATGTTGTGCCTTGTGCTGGACCTAGTCCCCAGCATCCCAGAGTCCACCGACATTGGTCTATAAGTGGTTGTGACACTTGCGCTTCCTTGGCCTGGAAGAAATAGTTACTAAGCAATGAGAGTAGGGATATGTGTGCCCTAGGAGAAGAGTTGGATCCTACTACTTTAAGCCTGGGGCTTTCAAATTAGGTTCAAAACCTCTGTGGTGTTATCGGCTGGCTAACTTAGCAGTCATACCTAACTCCTCTGATTGTCTGCCTCCAAAAAAGAGGTGGTGAAAACTAAATATCGCTACATTTAGCTTCAAGAAGAGCTAAGAAAGAGTTAATGAGACAAACATATAGCCACTGGAAGGCTTCTGCAAAAGCTAGTTCTCAGTCGATTAAAAATCAAATAGAAAAGGATTTGGTTCTTTGTGCCTGTAACATCATTGTGACAGCTGACAAGTGGCACCTTATTGTGCCTCAATTAAAAGCATGTTGGCAAGTCAACAATCTGAAGATGATAGAAGAGAAGATGGAAAGAGCCAGAGTCCTTGAAGATACCACTAAGCAGCAGAACTTCAATAACTGCCCATCTCCAGACTTGCTGTATGTGGAGAACTAACCTTGATCCCTTTAAGCCAAATGTATTCTGTGTAAAACCAAATGCATAACTTAACTGAAAAACCACTGTGGGTGAAACAAAGACTCTTGGTTTCAAATTTTCCCTTAATTCACTTCTACCAAAGAGGCTTCTGTAAAGTCCAGAAGGGGAAAAAGGAACAAGGTCAATTTTCCTGCTTTAATGCCTTAACACAGCTTTTCTAATGGCTAAGACTAGTCACTTTCATGGCTATTTCTCCAACTTAGAGTATAACTTGATGGATATGATGATATTGGGGATATTTAAGGGTTGATTTGAATCCAACTGAAACATACCCAATTAGCCCGAGACACAAAAGCACTAAGAGCCTGGATGAGACAGTCAACACGGGAAAACTGGTAGTGAAGGCAGCTGAGCTCACGTGGCCCCATTCATGCCTGAGGTTGAATTTCTCAGAAAGGTACCTCCTACCTATTCTGAGGCTTGTCTGCACCATCTGGTCAGGTGGTCACCTATATCCTTGAGGCCTTTCACCTCCTGTAGGAAGTGGTGCTCTAGGTAATCACAGGGATGGTCATATTCATGGTTTGCGGAGCCTAAGACATGTGGATCTGGTGGTGTTAGGTTCAGATGTTTGTCCATGTAAAAGAGATGTGACCTCATTCATTCTGGGAAGAGGGTGAAGCTGATGGACTCACTTAGCAACTTCAGGATATTTCTGGTATCTTCACAACTTTCTTTTGCCAGGTGCCAGAGAAAATGGCTCATGTCTTCTAGTGCCACATCACTGCGGTCAAAATAGCTCACTAGAGGGTGCTGAGATGTAAATGGACCAGGTGGTTGGTAGCAGCATCTGCTTGAATGGAACTGCCGTGGAATACATGGAAGCTTGTGAAAGGCAGGTGCTGTGTGTGAAAGACTTAGCTGCGGAAAGGGCTGGCCAGAAGTTTGGAGTGTGTGTTGAGTTTTCTAGATGCAGACCTTAAGGTGAGACTTCATGAGGGATCAGGACATATAATAAGGTAAAACCTCATAGAGAGGTAGAGAAGTAAGATGGGCAAGGGGAGGTAAAACATGGGGCCAAATCCAGTAGAGTCTCATAAATGGGAAACATGGGCATATGGCAGAGGACCTCTGGAGACAGTATTGGTCATACCTCAGTTGTTCCAGTGAAGGGAAAGCACAAAAGTATTGATACCATCTCACTTATCCCTTTTGAAATAAAGTTTGCCACTGGGGTGACATAAATCCCCAAGCCCTTGGGCTTTCTTCAGGCAACCCCTTCCTCCCACAACAAAGACATAAGTACTGGCTGTTGGCAGTCAAATCACCAGGAGCTATTCTGCCTGAAATTGGGAGGGGCTTGAAGGAGGTGTGGGCTGAGCACTGACAGCCTCTGATAGAGGGTTTCCCTGAAGCCCAGGGCTAGAAAGGGAAACCCCCAGTGTGTTAATCTAACATTACTAAATAAAGAAGTAGATCACCAAAACCAGAAGTGCCATGAATATCATGAATTTAAAATGAGGTGAAATGTTATTTTAGTTTGGGTTCCTTAGAAAAAGACCTTGAAAGATTTGAATAGAAGTAATTATGGAAGTATTCCCAGGAGAAGTCAGTGACGGAATGGGGAAGTTGGGTAGGGGTTAGTAGGTAAGCCTGATCTCGGGCAAAATCCTGTTCTCTGTATTACCCACCTGGATCCCATTGGGGAGCACTAGACTACAAGTTACATTCAGTTGCAAGTTGGACTTTCAAGGTCGTGTTTGACAGTCATTAGTTAATATGCCCTTAATTTGGAGACTGGAAAGTGTAAACCCTCAGGGGCATCTGGATCTTTTGGTGTATAGGAAAAACAGTTGCAATAATCCAAGACCAGTGATCAGGAAGAGATGCAGGAGCTGGCCCTGGAAGTCACCTGAGAGGCAGAGCTGAGGGGATACAGAGAAATGGTAGAAAGGAACTTGAAGAGATATGGGCATGGCCTCAACATGGTTCACTTATAATCCTGTGGTTAGAGGAGGAAAAGGATAAATAGGGGGGAGGTAAGATTCTTTTGCCTCTACTCCTTCACATAGTACCCTCCTACATGATCCCTGATGGTGCACAGGCTTGCCTTTGGGCTTAATCACAGAAGAAATTCTCTCCAGGTAGATTCCTGAAGTCCCTTGCTCTGGTCTTAAGACACCTAATTCAGCATCTTCTGGAATGCTCCAAAATTTCAACCAGTTGCAGGCTGAGAAGTTTCTAGAGAGTCTACTGTTGGGGCCACCTGGAAGCTGAGGTAGGTCATCATGGGGGAGAGGGAGACAACAGATCAGTACGGAAACACTTCCTGTTGTTTGCTGTACAGTGAACATCCTGGCACTGCTTCCTGGCAGGGATAAGAGTCTCAATACTGGCATCTCACTTACTGTAAATAAGACTTTAGTAATATGGTGGTGAGGTGTGGAGAAGTGTTCCATAGTCATATGATTAGGTATCAGGGTTTTGATAAGCCCATGTCTTTGGACTGTACACTTCACAAGTGTATCAGTTATTTTTCTCCCCTGTAGGTGGGACATGATGGCTTGAGTGGGTTGGAGTTGGATATTTCCCTTCCAGGTCAGTAAGGTAAGGCTCTGATGTACTAGTTTCCCCTGAGGCCAGGCCTTGTTAAGAACAGAGCACTCTGGCATATTTTAAATGATCCTTCTTCCTCTCCCCCTGTGGGAGGGAGTTTGTCTTTGTTCCTAACTGTGGGAACCTAGTAGAGCTCCTGGTAGTAAACCTCATGATACTGTGGGGCTTCCTATGACTGGGTCCCCCTGTTGTATTTAACTCAGACTTGTGTGCATTAAACTTCCAGAAATTGGTCAAGAACTGTTGAGATTATCATCCCCACTGTGGGTTCCCCTTGACGTTCCTCTTATAATCTGGGACTCCCTCTATTCACCTGTTTGTCTCCTCAATCACAGTTTGCCCTGTGTCTTCCCCTCTCATATGAATCCTAGGAGAATTGGGTTGTGTGGTTTTTTTGTGTTTTTTTTTTGGTCTGTTTAGATTTCCACTTGTTAGGATAGAGTTGTGATTACCAAGCACATACATGTGGAGGTGGAAACTGGAATCTCTTCTGCCATTTTGAATACCACGCTTGCCCCCTACAACCAAAACAGTCCGAGATCTGAAGAAATTAAACCTTGGCATAGAAGGAATGTGAGAATGAAAAATTATAGTTAGATATCTTTTAAAACATCTGATTTTACATATCAGAAGCTAAGCTGGGCAGAGCACTGTCTGCTATGACATAGGACTAAATGTTCCTGTTCTTTCTGTTTGGGGACTTGAAGACCAGATTTTTGGGGGAAAAATCAAAGAGCTCTACTTTGAAGGCGTATCCACATTGTGTGTAAAATTTGTGACTGTGTTGGTGAGATGAGGCATCCTTCCCTGAAGCATGTTAGAGAATTCCATATCACAACATGATGTTGCAGGTGTAGGACGTGACTCTGCTTAGTGGTCAGGGATAAGCTCTTCCCTGTTCACGGGGTCTAAGGTCTCAGTGCAACTCTAGGCTCTGTCCTGAATGAGTACAGAGAGATTCCTTGGTGCTAACAAAGGGGTGGGGGAATGGAGGAGTTGTCCTTGGCTATGAGCATTATCTGTTCTGTTGTTCTCTTCGCTGCTGCCATTTGCCAGCCCTTGAATGTAGTCCTGGCCCTTATTTCTACTACTGGGATTCTCTTGATATGGACATGGATCCATAGGCAATAGTGCAGGACATGAAATGCAATTGTTGGCATCCCCATAAATTTGATCTCATATCTTCTCAAAATGCTTTAGAGTCACCCCATAACCTACATATTTCTTTACCCCCAAATGTGAGCTACTAGGCTAGGTCAGCATGGGTTGTATTTGGCATAAGACAGAGACTTAGTGAGAATTTAGGACCGCAAGTCTCTATCAGAGCCAGGTACCTAAAGCTGGGGGTTTGAGGGATATATAAGGGCATTGTTTCTAGGGTCTTGAGCTAAGGTTAGGGGAAAACTGGTGATATCCTGTGTTGGGTGAAATCGTAGGAGAAAATGCCAAGACAGAATTGGATGGGCAAGGCTGTAGTGAAGGAAGCTCCTATGAGGGGAAAAAGGAGCCTCAGAAGGCAGGAGAGCTTTCACCGTGCAAGGGAGGAAGGAAGGTAGGTAGGGATAAAGCCTCAGACTTAATGAAGTTATACAAGAGGTTTGGGTAGGCTGATAGGGAATTTTTCAAAGTTGCCTGAGAGAGGGGTCCAGTGTCTTGTAGAAATGGAATTGCCTTAGTCTCCCTGCCTGGGTTATGTACTGGACCTGTCAATTACACTGCCCATTATAGGAGATCTGAGTGGAACTCTTTTCTGTGGTCTCCAGAGTTGTTCCTTGTTTCTACTATGGGGGCCCTCTTGGTGTGGACATGGATCTAGACAGTGGAGCATGGAATGAAGTGCAAGAAGCCTAGAAAATAGGTTGGAGATCTTTGGGTCCCCAAAAGAGGGTTTAAAACCCACTTATGTCTGAGGCAGTGTATGAATCCTGAAGCTGTTATCTCTAGATTCCATGGGGTGAAGGTAATCAGCTGGTTCAGTGGTTCTCGATCCCCGCTGCACTTGCAATTGACAAACTTTACCAATGTCTGTACTCCTGAGTTTAATGTGTCTTAGGTTTCAACTCACAAGTCTTTAAAAACTGATCAAGTGACTATCTGTCTAAATGGAAACTTACTAGACATGCAATACAACTGCTGTTTTGCCCTGGATGTATTGCAGAATCTGTTAATTGGTAGTCATTTGGTAGGGTTGGTGTCAAGTAGGAGAGCACCCACAGTAACTATTGTAGTATACTCACAATTTCCTTAGCTGTCTAAGGAGCTGTGGCTTCAGTATAATACCTTCATCCCAAATTATTTCAGAAATAGTTCATGAAGCTGAACTTTGTGTTTTGGAGTAGGCATATAAACACCAAGTGTCTAGCTAACATTTTGTTGTTGTTGTTTTTCCCTTGCCCTTAATCATGGAGGTAAACTTGACAGGTCTTAAGGAATAATAACTAATGTCAGAGATGGACCTAGAATTCTCAGAGTGGGGACTCCTCAATAGAAAGGAGTTGTGAACTTAGAGGGCTAGTTATCCTACTCTGGACTTGAGTCTTAAAAGAGACTTGTCAGGTCCTTCCTGAACAGCTATTTCCACATTTTCAGACAAACATATCCTCGACTTTCTTTTAGGAAACGATTCCTCAGTTTCTCTCTAACCTTGGTCATTCTCAACCACAGGTCTTACTTCAGTCCTACCCATATACCAGTGATTATAGCGACTAGTTCAGGAATGGGCATGCTATCTATTCACCAATTATAAACCCAAGGAAATATTGCTGAAAATGAAACTCATTTTCAAGAGGTGCATCTGGAAGAAATACTTCAAAGATAACAAGGTAGAATACTTGTTATCATTAAGGAGGAACCTTGAACCTCCCAGAAGTTGGAGCCACTTGAACCAGTCTTACTTGGAGACAACTCTAAATTTAGACTTCTCAATTTGTGCCAATGTATTCCCATCTTAAGACAATTAGTTTGGGCTCCCTGCCCCTTGCAACCAAAAGCATCCTAATGGTTGTAGCCCAGTGGAATATCCCTGAGACGTGGGTATTAGAATAAACTGGTTTCCTTCATTTGCAATGTTAAAGTCAACTTGCTAGTTAATAAATTTGGCCAGTTAAGTAGTAGCATAATACTAAAGACTTTCAGACTATACAATTCACAATGGGTGACAGGGGAGAAGAGAGGATACCCTAGAGGGAGGTGGAAAGGCTATGTCAAGACCAATATAAAATAGAAATGATCACTTAGCCAAAGGGATGTCCTGCTTATAATTGACTTGACTAGCATATATGCCATTTTTATAAAGGCAAGGTGGTGCTTTCAAAGAGTATGTCATGAATAATACAAGTCAAAACTTAGTTAGCACCACTTCTGGGATTTCTGTCCAAAAATGAATAACGTTTGCAAGGAAGGAAGAAGCTTAAATGGAAACATATGCTAAAAATGAAGGATTAGCTGAGTGACATCATGGCTAATAACACCAGCCTTTGTGCTAACGTTGGTGGTATACAGTTGCCTGGGGTCCTGTCAGCCTGGATCCAGTGAGCCTCCAACCCAAGGGAGTAGATCTGAGTCCTGGCTTCCCTGGTCAGTCTGAGTTCCTCTAGCCACTTTTTTGGATACTTAGTGATTAGCTTCTTGAGGAAGGATGGGGACATTGATGGGGGCCCCAAATAGATAATTATACCCAGGAAAGTCATGAGTTGATCTGGGTCAATGGCAGAGAGAATGGCATATGGTGGAATGAGTAGACTAGAACAGAAGAATTCAAAATAATTGGCCATGAGCAAATGTGAGGTGGTAAAGTGGCCAGTAGCGTGATATTAGGATAGGAATGGGTAGGGGCTGACTTTTGAAAAGGAGGACCCACATACCTCAAACAGCACATCAGTACGGGGTAAAGTTAATATCCATAGTGTTAAGGTAACTCGGGAGCTGTGCCTAACCCCTTCTTCTGCCTTAGATAGATGGTCATCTTCACTCTGCATGGAATAGCCTTATAGGTAACTACAGGTACATATAAACTTATTGTCACAGCTGAATGTATTGTACAGCTTTAGTCTTTCATTGAGACCCCAAACTTCTATACTGTTTTTTGTCCTCTGAGATGACAAAACGCGATTCATTAAGGAAACTTTTCAGAAAAAAAATAAAGGAAACTGAGGAGAGGAGCTGGAGGATTCTAGGAGAGACATTAGAACAATGCAGGTGTGATCCTGTGAAGGAAAGAAGGAAGAAATGTTGAATAGGAAGTGAGTTAGACTGTGGTGCAATACTAAGTGCCTTGGTCAAGAACAAGTAACAGACAAGAAATCACCCCTCAGGAGACCCAAGTCTCCCAGGGATGGGCCTTCCCCAGTGTCCCTGCTGCACTTAGTCATTGGTTGGAAACAGGCATGGTCTCTAATGGCTGCCACAGCCCCTACCCAGGTCCACAGAGCAGCACATCATGGTGCCCAGAGGTCCCTCTTTCAGAGGATGTGGGGTGAAATACAGCTCCCTTTGCTGGAGTTGATCTTGGGTCACAACCAATACCCATCTTCTCCCTTCTCCACTCTAAACTCTCTTTAGCCCTGGCTATCCCCTCATCTGAAGTCTGGTGGTGTGACCAGAACCATCATCCTAAGGGGGTCTGAATCCTTACTATTCACACCCTTTCAAGCCTGGGCTGCTGAATGTATCAAGTATGATGGGGCAAGGAGGGATGTATAAGAACATATCCAAGTGGATCACCTGGATTCCACACACATGCTTCCCTGCTCTCATCATGTAAAGGTAGCCCAACCCCCTCATGCTGCTCGGAATCGGTTATCCTTGCAACTATGACTCATAAAATGACTCACTAGGCTCTTTGGAGTAATGGAGAATGGGATCGTTCTAGTCTCTACCTCCTGATTCTTGGACACAAGGAGTCTTCCTACTAGGGATATA
Organism: Balaenoptera acutorostrata; assembly: GCF_949987535.1. NCBI lineage: Eukaryota > Metazoa > Chordata > Mammalia > Artiodactyla > Balaenopteridae > Balaenoptera > Balaenoptera acutorostrata. Next base: position 49,242,777 of record NC_080068.1, on the reverse strand, counting down.
GTATATAGATGTCTTCTATTAGGGATACAGTGTATAGATGGCTCTTTAATGTAAAGACTGTGTCCTGGAGAAGACAACGAAAACTTAACAGCCTGTTAACTCAGTTAGTGCTTCTGCTATGCTTTCTGAATGTTCTTTCAACTTTCTAAGAAGCTAGATGCTTCTGAAGGGTTGGTAGTGTGTGTGATGTGATATGAGGAGTGGGACCCCATGAACAGAGGGCTATTCCACACCTCCTTTCTGTGAAGTGAGTCCATTGGTCAAGTGCTTTGCTCTGTGCTATCCAAGCCTATGGACGGAACATGGCAGACGTCACCAGAGTAGTAATGTTTGAGGCTCTACAAACAGGAAAGACAAATCCATATCAAGATTAGGAGGTTGAATTTCTGGCTTTTCTAGAATGGAAGGGGCTTAATGTGGTCAAAGTAGTTAACTTGCTACTAAGTAGCAAGTTGGCCTCCTTAAACAGTGCCATATATGGGATTCAACAGTCATCTCTAGATTGTCTTTCAAAACTGGCAATCCATGTAGCTGGGCATGTATGTAGCCTCCATCCCTGCAACCATGGCCACTGCCTTTATTTGCCCATTGGCTGATGAAGGCCGGCTGTTAACTGGCAGAGCCACTTTGTCTGTTCAGTGTTCAGTGTCGCCTTTGGTCAGGGCTTGTGGGTGTTACCAAGTGACTTAAATCTGCATATCTTACACATCCTTATGCTTCTTCCTACAACTCCTCCTCTGATTTTTCTAGTCCTTTTTCATCTGGGCATGGACTAGATTGCCAGGCCATTGACCACTGCCTAGGGACAAGTATATACTCATCTTGGGCCACTTATTTCACTGAAGTGGATTTGTAGTATAGCACTTGGAGCTGTCAATTACTCTCCCTAAGTAGGGGGTCTGTGAGGTGTATTTTAAGTGCTGCTACAATCATAGGTTATGGCCAAGATGCTTTGACTAGGAAAGAGGCTTTGGCTAGCATGTGGAACATAAGTTGGTCTCTTTCCTAATCCTAAAACAGTATCAGTGATGCTGAGAGACGCTTGAAGGATCTAGGCTGTAGTTCAAGAATAAAACTCTGGTGTTTTGTCCTTTCAGATCAGGGGTGAAAGAAATACTTGATTATTGGGTAATAAGGAAACTTGTGTAGTTGTGATTCTTTTACTGACAAAAGTAGAAGGTAAAAGCTGCCTTGGGATCACAGGTTCTGGTCCGTGGTAGTGAGGCCTGATGGCAGATCCCACTTACCATGCTGGTTAGGGAACAAGAAATGAGTGACACCTGTCACTTTTGGGCAGAGAGGGTGTTGGTGGCCGAGATGGATTTCTTACCCATTTGGTAGACCCTGACTTCAAGCCCTGTTCTATTTGGACAAAGCGTGATAAGTCACCTGTCATTTTTCTTGTCCTTCAGAATGGACTGAAAATCTACAGTAACAAGTTACATCAAAGGTCTGCTTTGTTTGTTTTTTTTTGTAATTTATTTTTATAAAGGGGTATAGCTGATTTTCTTTCTTTTTTTTTTAAAATGGAATAGTGGTAATTTATTTATTTAATTTTTAAATTTAATTTTATTAATTTTTTTTATACAGCAGGTTCTTATTAGTCATCAGTTTTATCCACATCAGTGTATACATGTCAATCTCCCAATTCATCACACCACCACCACCACCACCACCCCTGCCACTTTCCCCCCTTAGTGTCCATACGTTTGTTCTCTACATCTGTGTCTCAATTTCTGCCCTGCAAACCGGTTCATCTGTACCATTTTTCTAGGTTCCACATATATGTGTTAATATACGATATTTGTTGTTCTCTTTCTGACTTACTTCACTCTGTATGACAGTCTCTAGATCCATCCACGTCTCTACAAATGACCCAATTTCATTCCTTTTTATGGCTGAGTAATATTCCATTGTATATATGTACCACATCTTCTTTATCCATTTGTCTGTTGATGGGCATTTAGATTGCTTCCATGACCTGGCTATTGAAAGGTCTGCTTTTATATAGAATTCCTATATGGAGTTTACTGTGAAGATTGATATTCCTAATCTCCTGATAGATGAGCTTTCTAAGGCCAGGTAGAATTCTATAAGAGGTATATGCAAACTTGTCTGGCCTTGGAGGAAATAAAACATACCTGCCTTTCTAGTCTCTTGGATCAGTGTGCTATAAACTGTATCCATATTTGGGAACTTCTAGGTCACTGGAAGACTCCTAGATCACAGGCAGGCTTATGATTCTAGTTGGAGGGGCCTGGGTTCACTCAACTACAGTGGACCCCTGGATGTACATGGGGGAGCTCCTATTAAGCCACTTCTGCTGTCAGATGATGGCGTGGCATGTTACTGATGTTACAGATGTGATATTAAAAAAAAGTTAAGGTTTAAAAAAGTCCTACTTTGTACCTACACTTCAAACTGATGAACTTGTATATAATGGGAGGCTGAAGACTTAGCCTTGGTTACAGATACTTGGTAGAAAATCCTTTGATCCTAGGTAGCAATGTTGCCTTTCATTTGTCAGTTTGTCTTTGGAGGAAGCAGAGTTCATCTACCCATTCAGATCAATAAGAGATGCTCTGTGTTTGTAACAAATCTTACATCAGAATGTATACTTCCCATGTGCTGTCACTCAGGAGCCAACCGTAACTGACAATGAATCAAGCTTGTACTCCATGTGAAGGAAGTCTGCAGCTAAAAGTCAGGCAGCACCACTTCTCTAGACGCCTTCACCTGGCTCATTTGACCAGAGGATCAATACTTTTGCTGATCTACCTCAATGAGGGAAATGTTTTAGGAATCTAGAAACAATGAGGTTTCTGGGTTCATAGGACATTGATATTGACTTACCGTAAGATTCTCTATGCCTTATGAGAAGTAGGTGGTCCTGAGTTCCTCTCCCATCCTGGCTGGCAGAGCAGGTTGGGGAATCCCACAAAACCCAAGGGTCAAGTGTGGAGTAAACATCCTAGAACTGAGTTCAGTGTTTTGGCCAGGAGATGGCAGCACTCGATCACACAGCAGAGCTGTATTTCCTGGGCCCTTGTGGGTTGGAGCCTGAGCTGGGCAGCTTCCTAGAGGGCTTGTGAGGGAAGAAGGGACAGCAGTGATTGACTATGATGATCCTAAGGGATATCCTGGCTATACAACCCTGGATGGAGGCGATTTTGGAGGAAAAAAAATGGAGAATAAGCTAAAAAGGAAATGAATCTCAAGGAGAAAATGCAAAGCTGAAGTTTTTTAGCAGAAAGAACACCTCAGTGGGGGGCATAGACTCTGAAGGATAGAGCAGAGCAGAGGACTCCAGAGAAGCGGAGTTGGCTCTTATATAGCAATGGGACACACCTCAGTCAGTGGCTGGATTGTCACATAGTGGAGAATATCAGTTTCAAAAGGACCTGTGCTTGAGCCGTTTGTTTCCTCTTCCAAAAACCAACATTTATGTTTTCCTCTTAAACACAGAAAAAAAAAACGTGGCATCAGAAGGAATTCAGTGCATGGCTAAATGTGTCTTTTATGCGTCTACCTTGCAGGATGTTTACTGCATATAACTCTTCCCTAGACGTGGCAGTTTTCTTGGCCTCTAGGGCTCATCCAATTTCCTCATGTGGGGAAGATTGCGGATAAAGCCCAGCAAATTAAACAATGTGAACGTGAGATGGGGACCTTATGGGGAAGCAGCAGAGAAGACTGCAACTCAGTGGCATCCACCCTACCCTTGCGCAGCTGAACTCACTGCTGTCCTCCACAGGTTCCTTTTTGTGCATTTTCAGTTTGCATAGTGACTCGTCTGTTGAACGTACCGCCAATCATTAAAACAAACCGTAGAGGGTGAGTCCAGATTGTAAGGAATATCTCTATTGAACTTTGATTCAGAAGAAATTTTTTAGCTCTTTCTGAGAGGGTGGAACATTCAGAATGCTAGTTACAGTGTTCTATATGAGTTAGAGCAGTTTTTATAGAATCCTATGGGTTTTTGTTTGTTTGTTTGTTTTACAGCCTAGGGGGTTATGATCTAAATGTTACTGAATCTGGAAGTTACAGGTAAACATCTTAGGGTAATTCAGCTTGGGTGTTAGGCCAGATGTAAAACCCAGTTCTGACTGGTCTGGAGTATTTTTATGGACACCATTATGTTTACATGAGCAGAAAGTGCATCTATATTATTTCAGGTCTCCTGGAAGATAGAGAGGTATAGAGGTTCAATTTTCTGAGCGTTTCAGTGGTAGGAATGTGGTGATCTGGAAACTCAACTCCTGCTACTCATGGTGGTTCTGTTGGGTCCTCCCTGGCATTGGACCCACATGGGCATCGGCATGTATATGGTCCGTCGGAGTTGCCCCACTGTGGCCTGAAGTGGCTGGCATTTGGGTGTCTCTGCTGTCAGTAATTGGATGTTGGCTGTCGGGGGAAGAGCACATCCTTGGAGCTGAAGCAAACCCTGAGGGAGCTCACACCTGGAGGCTGCTGACAGCCCTCTCAGCAGCTGGAACAGAAAGCCCTTCCTTCACGAAGCGCCAGGGGTCCATTTCCAAGTCCTCCGTATCTAGTGACTCTGTGGACAGGAGCCATCCTCCTTAGTCTCTGGCCTGCTCTTACACATGGATGAGCTCAGCCGGCTTTCCTCCCGAGGGCCCCTCCCTTTCCTACAGAGCCCCTACTATGGAATCGGAATCGTTAGTTACTGGATGTTATGGAATCGTTAGTTACTGGTTGCTGGCAGCTGAGCAAAAAGCCACGGGGGAGCTAGAGTGACTCCTATTCCAAGTAGGACTTGGAGAGTCGCAGGAGAGCAAGATACATTTAACTTCCATTCTCGTAACCTACTTAATGTTAGGGAATCAAGAAACTACTGCAGGAGAAACAAATCTGTAGGGTTCCAATTTGGGGGACCATTTTAGAGCACACTTACCCGGAATGGTCTGTATCCCTGTCAGACGTCATTTCTGGAGGCTGTACAAATTGACTAACACCAACGTGCTTTTCTTCATGCCAGGAGGTTCGGACTACATGGAAGATGTTTTTTCTCTGCCTTTGGGCAAAGGTAGGTCCAGATTCTAGAACTGTCTGCCTTAAGGTCGCTCTTACTCTTTACAAAGTGCTGTGGCCTCTTTTAAATGGTTCCTCTTCTCCTTTCCCTGCCAGACACAAGGGTAGATTTTTCTCGTGTTGTTGCTGTGGGAACCTAGTCGAGGTCCTACAGGGAAACCTCATGTTATCGTGAGGGCTCCAGATGGCTGGGTCCCCCTGGAGTATTTAAATCTCAGGTATGTCTGCACTTAACATCCAGCAGTTGGTCAAGTATAGTTCAGGTTTTCCTCGCCCTCCTGTTTCCCGCTGTGGTTGCCCAGTACAAGTGCAGGACCTCTCTGTATTTGCCTGTCTCTCCAATCTAGGGGACAACAGTTTGCCCTGGACCGTCCTCTCTTGTATGCATCCGGGAAGCATGGTCTTCTTTCTTTCTTCATTCTCAATATCTTACTGGTTGTTAGGACTGAGTGGCCACCTCCAGTGTCCATGCGTGCGACACTATAACGTGGGAGACTCTTTTTTCACCATTTTGATTAGTACCTGCTTGTGCTCTATAACCAGAGGTCTGAGATCTCTGGTCCTCAGCAGAAATTAAACCTTGGCATAGAAAACATGTGAAGAATAAAAGAGGGAATAGTTGGCGTTGAAAATATTTGACTTCACATACCAGGCCGTGCTCTTCCCAGAACAGCTTCTATTACATCATGATAGGACGACATGCTCTCGTTCTCTCTGGTCGGGGACTGAGAGGAAGACGAGAATTTGTGGGAGAAGATGAGAATTTGTGGGAGAAGTCAAGGAGCTCTGCTCTGAAGGCATACCCATGTTGCATGTAAAATGGGATGACCTCACATGAAATGAGGCAGCTCTTTCTCTGAAGGACGTTAGAGAATCTCAGACGGCACCACCATGTGATGGGTACACATGGGATGTGACTCTGCCTCATGGTCAGGGAGAAGTTCTCCTTCCCTGTTCCTGGTGGACAAGTGGCTCTGAGGTCTCAGTGCACGTCTAGGCTCTGCCCTCAGAGGGTTCAGAGGAGATTCCTTGGTACCAGTGCAAGGGTGGGAGAACAGAGGAAGTGACCTTGACTATGAGCTGTATCAGTTTTCTAGTTCCCTTTAATTGTACCTGAGCTACATTGTTTGCCAGGCCTTGTGTTGGCCCTTATGTCTATTACTGTGACCTCTTGGTATGAATATGGATCTGCAGACATTGTAGTAGGGCACGAAATGTAAGAAGTCTAGGATTGTGTTTCCAATCGTTGAGTCCCCAAAAGAGACTTGAAAACCTACTTACCTCTGAGGGAGGGTTTGATTCTTAAACTTACCTCCACCCCATGGGATCATAAGTTATCAGCTGGTTTAATGGTTCCTTATCTCAGCTGCAATTGGCATTGAGAAAATTTCCCTATCAGCTCTATGCCTGAGTTCTTGTGTCATAGGTTTCAACTCAACTCTTCTATAAAAGTGGTCAAGTGGCTGGATGTCTATTTGGGAAACTTACTGGAAATGCAATGCAACAACAGTTCTGCCTCAGATGTATTGCTTATTTTGTTACTGGGTCATCTTTGGGGCCAAGTGAATGAGAGCACCCACAGTAACTATTGTAGTATATCTACAATTTCCTGAGGAAATGTTGCGGAAGTATAATACCCCCATCAAAATTCATCTGAGAAATAGATCACAAAACTGAACTTCATATCTTTGAGTAGACAATCCAGTACCAAATGCTAGTTAAGATTTTTTGTTGTCTCCTTGCCCTTGATCAGGGAGGCTAAGTAACATATCTCAAAGGATGATGTTTAATGTCAAAGCTGGACCTGGGATTTTCAGAGTGGGAACTCCTCAGTGAGATAGGAGTTGCAAACTCAGAAGGCTGGCCATCCTACTCTGAGCTTTCGTTTTAGAGAAGAGACTCGTCACGTCCTTCAACATTTATTCCCATATTGTCACACATACCCCTGATTTTTTTTTTTTTTTTTTTTTTTTTAGGAAATCATCTCTTCCTATGTTTCCCACTAGTCTCAGTCAGTCTCAGTTATAGGTCTGACTGGCTTCAGTGTATTAGTGTCCCATTTCCCTCCCATAGACTGATGTCCATAGGGACTCACTCAGGTATGGACATGCTGTCTCTTTAGCCCTTACAACCCAAGGAGGTATTGCTGGAAAGGAGCACTTTTTTTGGAGAAGATATTTTGGAAGAAATTCTGGAGTGATAACGAAGCCTAGAGTATTTGCTGTCATGAAGGGAGAGCCTTCCCAGAAGGTGGGAACAGGGGTCCTGTGTGAGACCCCAAGTGGACCCTGAGGAGTGAATGAAGAAACACTGAGAGTAGAGGACAGACGAGGAAAGAAATCTGTGTGGTTCGTGGTAAAACTGACCTCTTGAACCAATTTCAGGGGACAAAACACCTTGACTCTTCATTTTGTAAGACAGTGTATTCCTACCTCAAGGAAATTGCAGTTGGGGTTTTCCGTCACTTGCAACCAAACAATCCTAAGTGATAGAGCTCAGTGGAACATCCCAGAGATGTAGGTATTACACTAAACTGGTCTCCTCCATCATTTGCAAGATGAAAACCAACTTGCAACTTAATAAACTTGGGTATTTAGGTAGTAGAAATGTATGTTAAAGGCTTTTCAGGCTAAGTTCACAATGGGGCAGAAGGAGAAAGAAAGGGCTCCCTAAAGGGGGCTGGCAAGTCTTTTCCAAGGCCAATGTTAAAAAAGCCTATATCCACTAGGCTATCCAGCTTATAACTGAGTTTGCCAATAATGGTGCTATTTTTGTAAAGAAAGGTAGTGCTATGGAAACAATTTGTCATGAATAATCCATGTCTAGAAAATTTAGGAAGCCACCCTTTATTCTGGGACTTCTGTCTAGAGATGATGAAACTTGAGGCAAGGAAGGAAATTTTTTTTTTCCCAAAAGGACCTTGAAATGCAGAAATGCCGACCTTTTTTTAAAAAATTGGGGTATAGTTGTTTTACAGTATTGTGTTAGTTTCTACTGTACAGCAAAGTGGAGTTCTCTGTTCTATACAGCAGGTTCTCATGGGTTATCTATTTTATACATATTAGTGTATATATGTCAAACCTAATCTCCCAGTTTGTCCCACCATCCCCTCTCCCCACTGTGTCTATATGTCTGTGAGCCTAGTATGACTTTAGGCAGCCTGTCTGCTAATGGATGGGGTTGTGTTCCTGTCTTGCTAGTTGTTTGGTGTGAGGAGTCCAGCACTGGAGCTTGCTGGCCCTTGGGTGGAGCCAGGTCTTATTGTTAAGATGGAAACCTCTGGGAGAGCTTTTGCTGATTAATATTCCCTGGGGCCAGGAGTTCTCTGGTGGTCCACTGTCCTGGACTCAGCTCTCCCACCTCAGAGTCTCAGGCCCAACCGCTGACCAGAGCACCAAGACCCTGCAAGTTGCACAGTGTGGAAGAAAAGGGAAAAAAACCAAAAAATGAACAGACAAAACCCCAAGACAAATGGTAAAAGCAAAACCAAACAGAGAATAACACACAAAGAAACACACACCCACACTCAGAAAAACAAAAACAAAAAAAGAGAAAACAAAAAAGAGCAACCAAACTACCCCAAAATAAAAACAAACACTGAAAGCTAAACTATCAAAAACAAAAAACCAAAAACAAATCAAAAGCAGAAAGCAAAATTTTGGAAGTCTGAGGTCTTCTTCCAGCATTCAGTAGGTATTCTGTAGGAGCTGTTCCACATGTAATGTATTTTTGATGTATTTATGGGGAGGAAGGTGATCTCCACATCTTACTCCTCTGCCATCTTGAAGGTCCTTGAAATGCCAACCTTGGTTCTGGCAGTCTCTGTCCTTTCTTGTCTTGCTGAAGCATTGAGAAAACTCACAGGATAGAAGGGCTGAAACACCAGGGGCAGCTCTGATCTCTGCTGAGTAGGGATGGTTGACCAGAAGGAGATCACAGCAGCAGCCTCACCTGCTGCCCATCAGCATTTTGTCCGATCCACGTGCCCAGTTTCTCTGGCACGTGATGATCAGGATCCAGGGGTGAGCCAGGAGCTTCTTATAGTGCAGCCCAGGCTCCTGGTGGGCGACCCCGAGGGCGGACGGGGCTTCAGCTGGAGGGGTGCCTCCCGAGCAAGGCGGCGGTGTGGCCTTGGGCAGGGTTGGGGGTTGCACTCGGAAGGAAATTTCTTCAAATAGAAACAACATATGCCAAACAGAGGATTAGCTAACTGAAGTCATGGTTATTAACACTAGCCCTTGGGCTAGCATTGGTCATATAGAGTTGCCCAGGTACCAGTCAGCCTGGATTCAGTGAGCCTCCATCCAAAGAAACAGATCTGAATCCTGGCCTCCCTGGTCAGTCTGGATCCTTCCAGCCACTTAAATTTCAGATGGTCAGTGATCTACCTCTTTTTGAAGCAGGATGTGAGGATATTGATGGCTGCCACTAGTCGATAGCTACATCTGGGATGGTAGTAAGTTCATGGGGGTCAATAGAAGAATGAAGTGGCATATGGAACGTGAAGACAAGGACAGAGGAATCCAAAAGAATTGGACCCAAGAACAGTGAGGTGGAAACTCAGTAAGTAGTTCTCCTGTCTCCTAATCCTTATTCTTTACTAACTTTGGGACAGAGGTATCCTTATCTCAGGCATCCCATCAATATGGGATAAACAAAAATCCATAGTGATGCAGTAATTCAGGGGCTACCTTGCCACCTCCTCTGTCCCGGATGGTCATTGTCCTCTGAAGGGAGTAGCTTTGGTGGTATCTTCAGGCGTAATATATTCAGATATAGAGGTTTCTTTAATGTGGTGCTTAAGATTTTTGGTGAGATCCGAAAGGTGGGTTTGCATTCTCTGACATGCCAGTGCTGAGATGGGATGAATGTTTAAGAAATTTTCTGTGGTGTGAAACAGGCCAGCAAAGGAAATTTAGAGGGAACTGGAGTATCTGGAGGCGCCATAACCACAATGCTGGTCTAACCCTTGAAGGTAAGAAGGTAGAATTGTTGGATAGGAAGTGAGATAGACTGTGGTGCAATACTAAGTGTCTTGGCGTGGTCAATGGAAACTAAGAGACCAGAAATCACCCCTCAGGATACCCAGGTCACCCAGGAATGGTCCTTCCCCAGTGTCCCTACTGCACTCAGTAGGGAAACAGCCCGTGGGAGGTATGGCTCTAATGGTTGGAAACAGCCCGTGGGAGGTATGGCTCTAATGGTCACCACAGTTCCCCTTGTGCTCACATATCCACTTCTCTACCCAGGTTCCCAGAGGCCTCTCTTTCAGAGGATGTGAGTGGGGTGAAATACAGCTCCTCTTGCTGGAGTTGGGCGTCAGTTATGCTGCAAGATCATCTTAGGGGCAAATACACAGCTGAGTGTATATTCTGTGGGTTCATGTTTTGGGATGTTTATAGCAAACAACTACCAGAACAGAGGAGCTTTTCTTGGCCTCCTGGGTTCATGTAATATTTCTCAGATGGGGAAGATAACTGATCAAGCACAGCAAATGAAACAATTTGAGCATGAGATGTGGACCTTGTGAGGAAACTCTGAGAAGACCACAGCTCATCGCCATCCCCCGGTGCACTTGTGTGCAGCTGAACTTGCTGGTGTCACCCACAGGTTCATTGTATTGGGTTGGCAATTTGTACACTGCCACTTGGGTAGTGACATTTTGTGAATCATTGTAACAAATTACATATGGGAAGTTCGGATGGCAAGGAATATCTGTGTTTAACTTGTCTTCAAAATGTTCTGAATTTTGGGGTTTTCCAGAGAAGCTGAATATTCAGATAGAACATTAGTTAAAATGCTGTTTCTGTCAAGACAGTTCTTATAAAATCCTATGTTTTTGACTACCTTAGGGCTCTAGTCTCTTACCACATCTGGAAGTTATGGGTGGACATCTTAGGTAATCCAGCTTGGGTTTTAGACTAGGTATAAAACCCAGTTCTGACTCAATCTAGTAGATTTTCTAGACACCATTAAACTTACATGAGCAGAGAATGCATCTACATTATTTTTAGGTCTTCTGGGAGAGATAGCAGTACAGAGTTTCAATTTCTGAGTGTTCTAGTGATGGAACATGGAAATATAGTAACTCACTTCCCTCTATTAGTGGTGACTGTGTTGGGATCCTCCCTGGAGTGAAAGAACGTGTACAGCCAGTTCTTGAACTCTATCCAGACCATTGGATGGCCCTTGAATGTACTATAAGTCTAGGAGGAAGACCAACTTAGCTTTTTAGACATCTGTGTTTAGATAGACACATAGAACAGGCACAGTGTACAGATGAAAGAATAGGTGAGGAGATAACATATCAGAGGATACAACTGGACTCTAGGGCTGCTAAAATGTGTAAGACTTGGCATGTCATTAGAAACTAGAGGAGTCTGGAAATCATGGTATGTTCTAGAGTTGCCAGAACTGGGCAGATCCCCTCATTTGACAGGGTGTAGATTGGGAAGGACTTTGGCTAGATGACCAGGCATCAGGGCCAGGAAGAGTAGAATCATGTTTCTCTGTGTCCCTTTTATCCCCTGTTGTAGGATGGATTGTTCAGAATTGGATATTGAGGTGGAATTTGGCGTGAAGAGCCCTTATTAGAGATGGAATCCTGTGAAAGGGGTGGGAAAGGAAGTGGGATTAGGAAGTGGTCGCAGTTCAGTGTGGGCACAGCAGTGCCGTGTCCAGGCCCATGGGAGCATCGGCACGTGTATGGCTGTCCAGGGTTGCTCGGTGGTGGCCTGATGGCTGGCTGCTCTAGGGCTTCTGCAGTCAGTTAGTGGGTGTGGGCTGCCATGGAAGGGCATGCCTTTGCAGCAGAGACAAACTGCTGCCTTTGCAGCAGAGACAAACAGCACTCCCAGGAACTGGAGCAAAAAGACCTTCCTTGAAGTGAGTTTTGGAAGGCCACACCAGGTCATCCATATCCAGTGACTTTGTGAACTTGACTATTCTGTGTCAGGCCTGCTATTACACATGGATGTGCTCAGCACAGGTTTCCTCCTGAGGGCGACTGCCTTTCCTACTGAGTCCCCTAAATGGAATCTGAGCTTTAGTTACTGGATTCTTGGCAAGTGAGACAGAAGCCATGAGGGAGTATAGTTGGTGCAGTTTCACTTCCTACTTAGAATAGAACTAGGGACCAGAATAGAACTAGGGACATGTAGTATTTGAACTTCCTTTCTTCATACCTAGAAAGTAATGTAGGAAAATCTAGTTCATAAGAGTCTAACTCTGGACTGTCCTAGAGCACATATGTGAGGAATAGTCTGTGTGTCTCAAGTGTAACCTCTAACTTGTACAAAATTAGATAGTTCAAATGCTGTTTTCTGAGTCCCCTATGGTTTGGACCACATAGAAGATTTGTTTCCCTGCCCAGGCCAAATGGTTCAAGGTCCTAGGGCCTTTGGTAGAAGGCAATGTGCAATGGTTACCCTGTGTGTGTCAGTGGAAGAGCCTTTCCAATGAAGAGAAGCAAGGTGGAAGCCTTTGTTTGCCTTGTGATAACAAGTCTTCACCTTAGAGCCTGAACTGTAACAGAAGAGAAGAATAGGAGGAGGAGCTTTAAAAGGGCTCCTATCGTGGAACCACAATCCTAACGTAAGTTTGGGGGCCATGTGAGTTGTGCATAAGTACCAGTGATTTCTTAAAAGACCAGTGACTCTTTATGGTGGCAGCCCCCTGGACACAAATCTTTTTGTTTATAATGACATTGTAAAGAGATGTGACATTCTGGAAGCTGCGTTAAAATGCAAGGTGGAAAAACCACCTCCTGACCCATGTCCTGGGTAGTGCCAGCCCTCATCTTCTACGGTTCATCACTTTCAATGGACTCTCCTTATAGTTCATCAATGCAGGATAAAGCCTATTTGTACCGAGATAGGCTGGTTGCTTTAATCAGCTGAGAAATTTTGACATTGTTTTTTGAAAATGGGTTGGGGGAAAGTGGGAATAATATAGAGAGCCTTCCAAGGAGCAGAGCAGAATGACAAAGACGCAGGCAGGCCAGGGCCTTGCGAGAGCATTCTCTGCCTGAGATGACCATCCTCTGTACTGCCATAGAGATCTCCTCCTAAACTGGGAACTATTCACTTAGTGCAGAGAGCTACCTCCTATTATCTCTCAGGGCAAAGTTGTCCAATAGATAATGTGAGCCACATATATTAAATACTCCAGGGGCCACAATAAAAAATGGAGTAAAATTTACAAATTCTTGCATTTAGTTCGACTTGCAATCAAGTCTTAGCTACTCCCACTTGCTTGTTAGAATTGTGAGATTCACTGAGAGTCTTGTGGCCTGGGTACCACTTCCCTGCTTACTGATAGAGGAATTGCCCTATAGGCTTGTTGACAATTGGCCCATGAAAGACCCGTGCCTCCTAAAACCTTCTAATTCTTAGGGAACTTGGTAAATGTTCTAAAAGGCAGAGTGAACTCTAAGTGCACCCATTCTAGAGGCTTAGAGGGTTTTTTTTTGGCCCAGAGCAGGTAGCATTTATTTTAGATTGGCAGAAAGTTGACGCTTGGTGGAGGTTATGCCTCTTGGCTGAAGAAAAATAGTAGCTCTTCAGAGAATGTTTTAGAGGTGACAGCAGGGATTGTGTCAGCTGCGGCAGGCTCCAGTGCCCACATAGGGACCACAGCAGAATATCAGCAGCATCCACAGAGGTGAGGGTCCCCTGGGTAGGAGGTGTAATCAGCAGAATCTGGTGGGTTTAGCAAGTGTGGGGAAACTAATTGATGGAACTCCTGGGTTTCCTAGCAGGGAACCTTGGGGAATGATGGTGTTCTATAGCAGGAGGGGATCTGCTCTCTGTGCAAAGACAGCTATTTTCCAGAGTAAAACCACTTGACAATGGAGACTCCTATAGAGAGAAGGATTCACGGTACAGTCCTTGATTGGATGAGATGTAAACTGAACTGCTATTGGTTACTTTGCCAAGACTGGATTCCCATTCTCAGGGAAACGTCTTCACCTCCTTCATGTCACTAGGTCCTCTTCTTTGTTAGAATAGTTCTCTGGAGTTGAGAGATCTGTTTTACTACTGTAGCAGCATAGTGACTGGTATGATTGTGTAACTTTTGAATGAGTGTCCTTGTGTTTGTCTCTGAGAGACTGTATCTCATCTCCCTTATATCTGGGTGACTATTTGAAGGAATTAGAGCTGAATGTTCAAAATCAGGTACACTGTCCAATTCTATTTAGTAACTTCCCATTTACTCCTATTGCTAATAGTTTAAATATTCCTGCAACTGAGCCAAAGCTAAGCAACATTCTCTAATCTTTGCCATCCTTCAGTTTGAAATGAGAGAGATAATAAGCAGAATTACGTAGCTGAGTACTCTTATGTGACTAATAGCTACTCAAAAATTACCTATGCCAGGCCTTTGACTTTTTACCTTAAATGTTTTATTTGTAAGATTTCGAGTATTAGGAACATTGGATATGAGTGTAACAATCTCAGTTCACTTGTTTTGATCTCTTAATTTTGTTGTCTACCTTCTTGTACCTTTTAATTTTTATTTATCGTACATATAAATTACTCACTGAAACAATGTAGTCTTTCCCTATTCTTTCTGCAAGCAACCCAATACTCCCATCTAGAAGAAACCATCTTTCTTTCCTTCCAGAGATTCTATGCCTATACTTCAACTTCCACAAGATAGAATCAAAGTACAAACAGTAGTTTTTTTCATAACCCCTGTAAAAGTCTGAAATGAGTCTCACTTTGCTAAAATGAAGATATAGTCAGGGCTGAATTCTTTTCTGGAGGTTTTAGATGGGAGATTGAATCCATTTTCTTGACTTCTAAAGCTACAATTGTTTTTGAGTTCCTTGACTGATGGCCACCTTCTGTCTTTTAATGCCAGTGATGGCTGGTCTAGTCTCTTTCAATCCCATTACTCTGACTCATCTGCCTCCCTCTTTCAGTTTCAAGACTCTGATTATACCATTTAACTTGAATCAGCTAGGATAATCTCCCTGTTCTGTGATCTGCTGATGAATAACCTTAATTCCACCTGCAGTCTTAATTCTCTCTTGCCATGTCTCCTAATCTAGTCACAGCTTCTGGGAATTAGGATGTAGATATCTTTGGGGGCCCTTCTGCCTACCACAGAAGGGAATGGGAGATGGTCTCTACCTGGAAAGGCCAGGTGCTCATGAAGGTGTCACTGAGGTCCACTGTGTTGACACTTCCCATGGGGTATACGCTGGACACTCCCACTACAATAGGGATGAACTCCAAAGGTACTGTGAGCTCAGTCCCTATGGAGACTGAAGGGACAGATCTGTGTACCAGAGAGTCTGTGCTCACTCTTGGGGGAAGGGCATGATTTTTCTCTCATCTTCCTTCACTTTGACCTGTGAGCTTTTCTTGGGGACTTTTTTTGGTAGGGTTCCTACCTCATTGAATTTCTGGTTGCAGCTTGAGATGCTGTTAGACTTGTACTTTCTACCTCTTGTGTCTGGATACAGAACATTGGGACTTAAGGACAGGTGCTTAAATTCTTCCCCTGTGGCTTGACTGTGTTTCTCTCTGTAGCTTTGTATACTTCAGCATTCATGTCTTAGTGGTTTCTGAGTGGTTTTTCTGCTTACATAAGTTT
Source organism: Balaenoptera acutorostrata (assembly GCF_949987535.1). NCBI lineage: Eukaryota > Metazoa > Chordata > Mammalia > Artiodactyla > Balaenopteridae > Balaenoptera > Balaenoptera acutorostrata. The sequence continues at coordinate 49,227,123 of NC_080068.1, read as the reverse complement.
GGTCTCTTTGATCTTCAGTGTTCAAATTGCCCTTGTCTACTAAATGAACCTACAAGATTGATCACTTGGATGTGAGAGGCAAGAAGCAGGCAGGTCAGACCTAGAATGCCTATGCTTCTCCTCCTAGGGTAGGAAAAACATAACATCCTTGATTTCCACCTAAAATTACCTTTACCTTTAGCCCCAGATAAATATATCAATTATTTGAGTCACTTTTGGGTTAAGACTGTCTTTTGATTAAAATCAGTTAATTCAGGTTCACTCCTGCTTAGACTGGATTTCCTAGAAAGCAACTAGGAGACAAGGATTGGGGTATAAGTAAATTACTGGGAAGGTGATGCCAGGAAACACAGTGAGAGTTAGGGAAGTGAGACAGGGAAGGCAGGTCAACCACTACAGATACATGAGTGGGTAATGACCGCTGTGGGCCACTTGGGCCACCTCTGCTGAGGACCCTCTGGTGGGACAATTCTGAGGAATGATCTAGGCAGACTGAAAGGGAAAGTCACCTACTACTGCCCCTCACTGGCTGAGGGTTCTTGCTGGGGCACTTACTCCAGGACTCTCGGCCTGCCCTGCAGAGCACGGACCTGTGGCAGGAGAACAGACACACAGGAAGCACTGGCGAGTGGTCGTGTCTGTAGGTTTCCTCTGGGTGGGCTGAGCAATTAAGCAGGAAGAGCTAGTGTCTGCTCAGTTGACTTGGTACACATTTGGAACCACTTGTGCCCAATATTGAGTTCAATTCTCTTCTCTTGACTGGTCATTCTTGAAGAAGCAAGCTTTACAAGGAAATTTATAATGTGATTAGTGTGACAAACCACTATGACCACAGCCTCAGCGAGTCCCTAGACTGCCATAGATACTCATCTCCCTCTTGAACTACCCATTCGAATTCCTTTCTACCCTCTTGCATCTAGATGTTTATTCATATGGGGACGCAGATGTTAAAAATCCATAAAGCATCTGCGCGCCTGGCTAACTTGTCCTAGTCACTTGATGGTCGCTGCACTAAGTGTACTTGTCACCGCGCAGCGTCACTAAGAGGCAGCCACTCAACCCCACCAAGTCTATACATGGTCCCCCTTTTGTAGTAGAAGCCTATTTTTTCACAATGTTCAGGGTCAGTGATCTCTGACATAATATTACCCCCTCCCTTTGTCTACTGGCATGAGGTGCTTAGCATAACCAATTGTTACTTTAGGTCTCTGGAACTCTTTCTATACCTCTTGAGGGAAGTCTTCCTCTCTGTGGGGACAGAACCACTAATCCTGCAGGACCTGAATTGGGGACAGGAAGCACCTCATTTCCTAGTGGATCACAGGGTATAATGGTGACAGGAGCCATCCTTCTATCTCTGGGTAGTTCTCAGGGACAAAATACCAAATAACGGCTATTCCTCAACTTAGAATATAACTTGATGGCTGTGATGATATTGGGGATATTGAAAGGTTGATTTGAAACCAGGTGAGTCATATCCCCAATGGACATGAGGCAAAACTCCTAGGATCTTGGCTAGCAGTCAGGCAAAGACAGTGTTGAAGTGCACTGAGTCAGGTGGCCCCAGCTGTGTTTGAGGTTGAACACCTCAGAAAGGTCCTCCCAGCTAGTCTGGGGCTCATCTTGTCTGGTCAGTGAGCCACTCTTAAGGCTTTTCACCTTCAGGAAGTGGTTCACCAGGTCATCATAGGGATGGGCATACTCATGCTTTACAGAGCCCAGGGTATGTGGATGAGCTGGGGTCAGGTTCAGACGTTTGTCCAAGTAAATAGGGTGCTACTTCATTCATTTTGGGGAGATGGTACAGCTAATGGACTCACTTAGCAACTTGAGGGTATGTTTACACTTTCTTCTGCCAGGTCCCAGAGAAAGTGGTTCATACCCTCTAGGGGTGTGGTTTCTACTGAATGCGTATCCTTTTAGCACCATCATAAAGTCAAAATTCTTTTTTTTTCTTAAATTTTATTTTATTTTTTTAAACAGGTTGCTATTAGTCATCCATTTTATACACATCAGTGTATACATGTAAATCCCAATCTCCCAATTCATCACACCCCCACCCCCACCCCCCCACCGCTTTCCCCCCTTGGTGTCCATATGTTGTTTTCTCTACTTCTTTTTTTTTTTTAATTTTAATTATTTATTTATTTATTTATTTATTTTTGGCCGTGTTGGGTCTTCGTTTCTGTGCGAGGGCTTTCTCCAGTTGCGGCAAGTGGGGGCCACTCTTCATCGCGATGCGTTGGCCTCTCACTATCGCGGCCTCTCTTGTTGCAGAGCACAGGCTCCAGACGTGCAGGCTCAGTAGTCGTGGCTCACGGGCCTAGTTGCCCCGCGGCATGAGGGATCTTCCCAGACCAGGGCTCGAACCCGTGTCCCCTGCATTGGCAGGCAGATTCTCAAACACTGCGCCACCAGGGAAGCCCTTTTTCTCTACTTCTGTGTCTCAATTTCTTCTCTGCAAACCGGTTCATCTGTACCATTTTTCTAGGTTCCACATATATGCATTAATATACGATATTTGTTTTTCTCTTTCTGACTTACTTCACTCTGTATGACAGTCTCTGGATCCATCCATGTCTCTACAAATGACCCAGTTTCGTTCCTTTTTATGGCTGAGTAATACTCCATTGTATATATGTACCACATCTTCTTTATCCATTTGTCTGTTGATGGGCATTTAGGTTGCTTCCATGACCTGGCTACTGTAAAGAGTGCTGCAATGAACATTGGGGTGCATGTGTCTTTTTAAATTATTTTCTCTGGGTGTGTGCCCAGTAGTGGGATTGCTGGATCATATGGTAATTCTATTTTTAGTTTTTTAAGGAACCTCCATACTGTTCTCCATAGTGGCTGTATCAATTTACATTCCCACCAACAGTGCAAGAGAGTTCCCTTTTCTCCACACCCTCTCCAGCATTTGTTGTTTGTAGATTTTCTGATGATGCTCATTCTAACTGGTGTGAGGTGATACCTCATTGTAGTTTTGATTTGCATTTCTCTAATAATTAGTGATGTTGAGCAGCTTTTCACATGCTTCTTGGCCATCTGTGTGTTTTCTTTGGAGAAATGTCTATTGAGGTCTTCTGCCCATTTTTGGATTGGGTTGTTTGTTTCTTTAATATTGAGCTGTTTATATATTTTGGAGATTAATCCTTTGTTGATTTATTTGCAAATATTTTCTCCCATTCTGAGGGTTGTCTTTGCGTATTGTTTATGGTTTCCTTTGCTGGGCAAAAGCTTAAGTTTCATTAGGTCCCACTTGTTTATTTTTGGTTTTATTTCCATTACTCTAGGAGGTGGATCAAAAAAGATCTTGCTGTGATTTATGTCAAAGAGTTCTTCCTGTGTTTTCCTCTAAGTGTTTTATAGTGTCTGGCATTACATTTAGGTCTCTAATCCATTTTGAGTTTATTTTTGTGTATGGTGTTAGGGAGTGTTCTAATTTCATTATTTTACATGTAGCTGTCCAGTTTTCCCAGCACCACTTACTGAAGAGACTGTCTTTTCTGCATTGTATATCCTTGCCTCCTTTGTCATCGATTAGTTGACCATAGGTTCATGGGTTTATCTCTGGGCTTTCTATCTTGTTCTATTGCTCTGTTTTTTCTGTTTTTGTGCCAGTACCATATTGTCTTGATTACTGTAGCTTTGTAGTATACTCTGAAGTAAGGGAGTCTGATTCCTCCAGCTCCGTTTTTTTCCCTCAAACCATTTGGCTATTCGGAGTTTTTTGTGTTTCCATACAAATTTTAAGATTTTTGGTTCTAGTTCTGTAAAAAATGCCATTGGTAGTTTGATAGGGATTGCATTGAATCTGTAGATTGCTTTGGGTAGTATAGTCATTTTCACAATATTGATTCTTCCAATCCAAGAACATGGTATATCTCTCCATCTGTTGGTATCATCTTTAATTTCTTTCATCAGTGTCTTATAGTTTTCTGCATACAGGTCTTTTGTCTTCCTAGGTAGGTTTATTCCTAGGTATTTTATTCTTTTTGTTGCAATGGTAAATGGGAGTGTTTCCTTAATTTGTCTTTCAGATTTTTCATCATTAGTGTATAGGAATGCAAGAGATTTCTGTGCATTAATTTTTTATCCTGCAACTTTACCACATTCATTGATTAGCTCTAGTAGTTTTCTGGTGGCATCTTTAGGATTTTCTATGTATAGTATCATGTCATCAGCAAAAAGTGACAGTTTTACTTCTTTTCCAATTTGTATTCCTTTTATTTCTTTTTCTTCTCCAATTGCTGTGGCTAGGACTTCCAAAACTATGTTGAATAATAGTGGTGAGAGTGGACATCCTTGTCTCATTCCTGATCTTAGAGGAAATGCTTTCAGTTTTTCACCATTGAGAATGATGTTTGCTGTGGGTTTGTTGTATGTGGCCTTTATTATGTTGAGGTAGATTCCCTCTGTGCCCACTTTCTGGAGAGTTTTTTATCATAAATCGGTGTTGAATTTTGTCCAAAGCTTTTTTTGCATCTATTGAGATGATCATATGGTTTTTCTTCTTCAGTTTGTTAATATGGTGTATCACATTGATTGATTTGCTTATATTGAACAATCCTTGAATCCCTGGGATAAATGCCACTTGATCATGGTGTGTGATCCTTGTAATGTGTTGTTGGATTCTGTTTGCTAGTATTTTGTTGAGGATTTTTGCATCTACATTCATCAATGATATTGGTCTGTAATTTTCTTTTTTTGTAATATCTTTGTCTGGTTTTGGTATCAGGGTGATGGTGGCCTTCTAGAATGAGTTTGGGAGTGTTCCTTCCTCTGCAATTTTTTGGAAAAGTTTGAGGAGGATGGGTGTTAACTCTTCTCTAAATGTTTCATAGAATTCACCTGTGAAGCCATCTGGTCCTGGACTTTTGTTTGTTGGAAGATTTTTAATCACAGTTTCAATTTCATTACTTGTGATCAGTCTGTTCATATTTTCTATTTCTTCCTGGTTCAGTCTTGGAAGGTTATACCTCTCTAAGAATTTGTCCATTTCTTCCAGGTTGTCCATTTTATTGGCATAGAGTTGCTCATAGTAGTCTCTTAGGATGCTTTGTATTTCTGCAGTGTCTGTTGTAACTTCTCCTTTTTCATTTCTAATTTTATTGATTTGAGTCCTCTCCCTCTTTTTCTTGATGAGTCAGGCTAATGGTTTATCAATTTTATTTATCTTCTCAAAGAACCAGCTTTTAGTTTTATTGATCTTTGCAATTGTTTTCTTTGTTTCTATTTCATTTATTTCTGCTCTGATCTTTATGATTTCTTTCCTTCTGCTAACTTTGGGTTTTGTTTGTTCTTCTTTCTCTAGTTCCTTTAGGTGTAAGGTTAGATTATTTATTTGAGATTTTTCTTGTTTCTTGAGGTAGGCTTGTATAGCTGTAAACTTCCCTCTTAGAACTGCTTTTGCTGCATCCCATAGGTTTTGGATCGTCGTGTTTTCATTGTCATTTTTCTCTAGGTATTTTATTTTTGATTTCCTCATTGATTTCTTCAGTCATCTCTTGGTTATTTAGTAACGTATTGTTTAGCCTCCATGTGTTTGTGTTTTTTACTTTTTTTCCCCCTGTAATTGATTTCTAATCTCATAGCGTTGTGGTCAGAAAGGATGTTTGATATGATTTCAATTTTCTTAAATTTACCGAGGCTTGATTAGTGACCCAAGATGTGATCTATCCTGGAGAATATTCTGTGCGCACGTGAGAAGAAAGTGTAATCTGCTGTTTTTGGATGGAATGTCCTATAAATATCAATTAAATCTATCTGCTCTGTTGTGTTTCCTTATTAGTTTTCTGTTTGGATGATCTGTCCATTGGTGTAAGTGAGGTTTTAAAGTCCCCCACTGTTATTGTGTTACTGTCGATTTCCTGTTTTATAGCTGCTGGCAGTTGCCTTATGTATTGTGGTGCTCCTATGTTGGGTGCATATATATTTATAATTGTTATATCTTCTTCTTGGATTGAACCTTGATCATTACATAGTGTCCTTCCTTGTCTCTTATAACATTCTTTTTTTTTTTAAATTTTATTTATTTATTTATTTATGGCTGTGTTGGGTCTTCGTTTCTGTGCGAGGGCTTTCTCTAGTTGCGGCAAGTGGGGGCCACTCTTCATCGCAGTGCGCGGGCCTCTCACTATCGTGGCCTCTCTTGCCACGGAGCACAGGCTCCAGACGCGCAGGCTCAGTAATTGTGGCTCACGGGCCCAGCTGCTCTGCGGCATGTGGGATCTTCCCGGACCAGGGCTCGAACCCGTGTCCCCTGCATTGGCAGGCGGACTCCCAACCACTGCGCCACCAGGGAAGCCCTCTTATAACATTCTTTATTTTAAAGTCTATTTTATCTGATATGAGTATTGCTACTCCAGCTTTCTTTTGATTTCCATTTGCATGGAATATCTTTTTCCATCCCCTCACTTTCAGTCTGTATGTGTCCCTAAGTCTGAAGTGGGTCTCTTGTAGACAGCATATATATGGGTCTTGTTTTTGTATCCATTCTGCAAACCTGTGTCTTTTGTTTGGAGGATTTAATCCATTCATGTTTAAGGTTATCGATATATATGTTCCTATTATCATTTTCTTATTTGTTTTGGGTTTTTTTTTTTTTTTTGTAGACCTTTTTCTTCTCTTGTGTTTCCCACTTAGAGAAGCTCCTTTAGCATTTGTTGTAGAGCTGGTTTTATGGTCCTGAATTCTCTTAGCCTTTGCTTGTCTGTAAAGCTTTTGATATCTCCATTGATTCTGAATGAAATTCTTTCTGGGTAGAGTAATCTTGGTTGTAGTTTCTTCCCTTTCATCACTTTAAGTATATCATGCCACTCCCTTCTGGCTTGTAGAGTTTCTACTGAGAAATCAGCTGTTAACCTTATGGGAGTTCCCTTGTATGTTATTTGTTGTTTTTCCCTTGCTGCTTTCAATAATTTTTCTTTGTGTTTAATTTTTACCAATTTGATTACTATGTGTCTCGGTGTGTTTCTCCTTGGGTTTATCCTGTATGGGACTCTCTGCACTTCCTGGACTTGGGTGGCTCTTTCCTTTCCCATGTTAGAGAAGTTTTTGACTATAATCTCTTCAAATATTTACTTGGGTCCTTTCTCTCTTCTCCTTCTGGGACCCCTATAATGCAAATGTTGTTGTGTTTAATGTTGTCTGAGAGGTCTCTTAGGCTGTCTTCATTTCTTTTCATTCTTTTTTCTTTATTCTGCTCTGCAGCAGTGAATTCCACCATTCTGTCTTCCAGGTCACTTATCCGTTCTTCTGCTTCAGTTATTCTGCTATTGATTCCTTCTAGTGTAGTTTTCATTTCAGTTATTGTATTGTTTATCTCTGTTTGTTTGTTCTTTAATTCTTCTAGATCTTTGTTAAACATTTCTTGCATCTTCTTGATCATTGCCTCCATTGTTTTTCCGAGGTCCTGGATCATCTTCACTATCATTATTCTGAATTCTTTTTCTGGAAGGTTGCCTATCTCCACTCCATTTAGTTGTTTTTCTGGGGTTTTAACTTGTTCCTTCATCTGGTACATAGCCCTCTGCCTTTTCATCTTGTCTATCTTCCTGTGAATGTGGTTTTTGTTCCACAGGCTGCAAGACTGTAGTTCTTCTTGCTTCTGCTCTCTGCCCTCTGGTGGATGAGGCTATCTAAGAGGCTTGTGCAAGTTTCCTGATGTGAAGGACTGGTGGTGGGTAGAGCTGGGTGTTGCTCTGGTGGGCAGAGCTCAGTAAAACTTTAATCTGCTAGTCTGCTGATAGGTGGTGCTGGGTTCCCTCCCTGTTTGTTGTTTGGCCTGAGGCGACCCAACACTGGAGCCTACCCAGGCTCTTTGGTGGGACTAATGGTGGACTCTGGAAGGGCTCATGCCAAGGAGTAGTACCCAGAACTTCTGCTGCCAGTGTCCTTGTCCTCACGGTGAGACAGAGCCACCTCCCGCCTCTGCAGGAGACCCTCCAACACTAGCAGGTGTGTCTGGTTCTGTCTCCTATGGGGTCACTGCTCCTTCCCCTGGATCCCGATGTGCACACTAATTTGTGTGTGCCCTCCAAGAGTGGAGTCTCTGTTTCCTCCAGTGCTGTTGAAGTCCTTCAGTCAAATCTCACTAGCATTCAAAGTCTGATTCTCTAGGAATTCCTCCTCCTGTTGCCTGACCCCCAGGTTCAGAAGCCTGATGTGGGGCTCAGAACCTTCACTCCAGTGGGTGGACTTCTGTGGTATAAGTGTTCTGCAGTTTGTGAGTCACCCTCCCAGCAGTTATGGGATTTGATTTTAGTGTGATTGGGCCCCTCCTACCATCTCATTGTGGCTTCTCCTTTGTGTTTGGATGTGGGGTATCTTTTTTGGTGAGTTCCAGTGTCTTCCTGTCGCTGATTGTTCAGCAGTTAGTTGTGATTTTGGTGTTCTTGCAAGAGTGAGTGAGAGCATTCCTTCTACTCTGCCATCTTGAACCAATCCTAGCAAAGTCAAAATTCTAAGAGCAACAATTGTAAGCTGGGACCATCTGTAGTCTACGTATTGGCATCTCAGTCATTTTGGTTGCTCTGAAGGTTGTTCTGTAGTAGATCCCCAAGAAGGGCTTGTGGGAGCAGCATTCTGAGTGTATGTTAATAGCTTGTGGACTTATTCTTGAAAGTCAGTTCTGTTTTTCTTGTAAAAAAATTTTTGGTCATATTTTCTTGATAGTATTTAAGGTTTCTATACTGTTTTCTGCCTTAGTGTTCCTGTTGAAGTTATAAGTGACTTGGTTTTGTTGCTGAAGTGCCCAGAGGATTTTTGTTCTACATTTGCAATCCAATGTGCCCACGTGTTGCCCATTATGAGTAGATTTTTCTCTGGAAAACTTGTTCCAACTGAAGAATCAGTGTCATCTTGGTTTTGCTCTTGAGGTGTAAACCATGCCAACCAGGATACTGATAGAAAAAAGGGGGAGTATGGTAAACATAACATAAAAAGCAATGTGTCTTTTCTTCTGCTGTTTTGCCTTTTGGTATCCCTTGTGGGTTTTTGTTTCTGTTTTTTCTTATAGCTAGGCATGATATACTGGGTAAAAGTGCTGTGAACAGGACTTTGGTAGTGTGGTGACATATGGGAGAAGTGTTCTGTGATCATATCATGATGTCTAAGGCTTTCAGTGAGTCTCTATGCCTTGGGACTGTGAACTTCACACGTGTGATCAGTTGTTTTCTCTCCCCCTGTGGGTGGACCAAATAGCTGGAATATATTGGAACTGGATATTTCCCTTTCGGGTCAGTTAGATTCCGATACCCTGTAAGGTGAGACTCTGGAGTACTAGTTTCCCCTGAGGGCAGACCTTGTTAAGGACAGAGTGCTCTGGCCTCTTTTAAGTGGTTCCACTTCTCCTTTCCCTGCCAGACACAAGAGCAGATTTTTCTCAGATTGTTGAAGTTGGAAGCTAATTGAGGTCCTACTGGGAAACTTGATGATATTGTGGGGGCTCCCTGTGGCTGGGTCCCCCCGGAGTTTTAAAATCTCAGGTATGTCTGCACTGAACTTCCAGCAGTTGGTCAAATATAGTTCAGCTTTTCCTCAACCTGCTGGTTCCCTCTCTGGTTTCTCCTCACAAGTGCAGGGACTGTGTATTTGCCTGTCTGTCTCTCCAATATAGGAGGCAGCAGTTTGCCCTCTACCTTCCCCTCTTGTTTTCATGGAGGAAGAATTCTTTTCTTTCCATTTTCATTATCTTATTGGTTGTTAGGACTGAGTGGCCACCTCCAATCTCCATGCATGTGGCAGTAGAACGTGGGCGTTCACCCTCCATTTTGATTACTACCTGCTTGTGCTCTGTAACCAAAAGTCTGAGATCTGTGTTCCTCAGCAGAAATTAAACCGTGGTATAGAAAACATGTGAAGGATAAAAGAGGGAATAGTTGGCTTGGTAACTATTTGATTTTACATATCAGGCAGCGCTCTTCCCAGAACAGCTTCTATTACATCATGATAGGACGACATGCTCTCGTTCTCTCTGGTCGGGGACTGAGAGGAAGACCAGAATTTGTGGAAGTCAAGGAGCTCTGCTCTGAAGGCATATCCACGTTGCATGTAAGATGGGATGACCTCACATGAAATGAGGCAGCTCTTTCCCTGAAGGAGGTTAGAGATTCTCAGGCATCACCACCATGTGATGGGTACATATGTGATGTGACTCTGCCTCATGGTCAGGGAGAAGTTCTCCTTCTCTGTTCTTGGAGGACAAGAGTGTCTCAGGCCTGAATGCAAGTCTATGCTCTGCCCTCAGAGGGTTCAGAGGAGATTCCTTGGTACCAGTGCAGGGGTCAGATAATGAGGATGAGACCTTGGTTATGAGCTGTATTTTTTTTTCACAGTTCTCTTTACTTGTGCCTGAGCTATACTATTTGCCAGCCTTTGTCTTGGCCTTTATGTCTGTTACTGGGGCCCTCTTGGTATGGACATGGATCTGCAGACATTGACATAGGGCATAAAATGTAAAAAGTCTAGAATTGTGTTGCCAATCACTGAGTCTCCCAAAGAGAGTTGAAAACCTACTTACCTCTGAGGGAGGGTTTGAATCTTCAAATTACCTCCGCCTCATGGGATCAGGAGTTATCCGCTGAGGTTCCTGAGCCCAGCTGTGCTTGGAATTGAGAAACTTTAGGTATTACCTATATGCCCAAGTTCCTTGTGTCATAGGTTTCAACTCAGGCCTTCTGTAAAACTGGTCAAGTGGCCGGATGTCTAGTTGGGAAACTTACTAGAAATGCAATGCAACCACTGTTTTGCCTTAGATGTATTGCAGATTTTGTTACTGGGTCATCTTTGGGGCCAAGTGAATGAAAGCACCCACAGCAACTATTGGAGTATATCTACAATTTCCTTAGGAGCTATTGCTGAAGTATAATACCCCATCTAAAGTCACCTAAGAAATAGTTCACAAAAATGAACTTTGTGTCTTTAAGTAGGCAAACCAACACCAAATGGTAGTTAAGATTTTTTGTTGTCTCCTTGCCTTTAATCAGGGAGGCTAAGTGACAGGTCTCAAAAGATGATAGTTAATGTCAAAGCTAGACCTGGGATTTTCAGAGTGGGAACTCCTCAGGGAGATAGGAGTTATGAACTCAGAAGGCTGGCCGTCCTACTGTGAGCTGTGTTTTTAGTGAAGAGACTTGTCAAGTGCTTTCTCTGCATTTATTTCCACATTATCAGTCACACATACCCCTGACTTTGTTTTGGGAAATCATCTGTTCCCTGGTTTCCCACTAGTCTCAGTCAGTCTCAGTCATAGGTCTGATTGGCTTTAGCGTATTAGTGTCCCATTTCCCTCCCCACATACTGATGTCCACAGTGACTCGCTCAGGTATGGACATGTTGTCTAATCAGCCCCTACAACCCAAGGAGAGATTGCTGGAAAGGTGCTCTTTTTTTGAGATCTTTTGGAAGGAATATTGAATGATAATAAAGGCTAGAGCATTCGCTGTCATGAAGGGAGAGCCTTCCCAGAAGGTGGGAGAAGGGGTCTTATGTGGGGTCCCTTGTGGACCCTGAGGAGTGAATGTGAAAAACGATTGAGAGTAGAGAAGAGATGAGGAAAGAAATCTATCTGGTTCTTGGTAAAACTGACCTCTTGATCCAGCCTCACGGTGGGACAAAACACCTTGACTCTTCATTTTGTAAGACAGTGTATTCCTATCTCAAGGAAATTACAGTTGGGGTTTTCTGTCACTTGCAAGCAAAACAATCCTCAGTGATAGAGCTCAATGGAACACTATGGAGATGTGGGTATTAGAGTAAACTGGTTTCATCCATCTGGTTTGCAATATGAAAACCAACTCACAACTTAAGAAACTTGGGGATTTAGGTAGTAGAAATGTGTGTTAAAGACTTTTCAGGCTAAGTTCACAATGGGGCAGGAGGAGAAAGAATAGGCACCCAAAAGGTGGCTGGAAATTCTATTCCAAGGCCAATATAAGAATCCTACATCCATAATGCTATTCTGCTTACAGCTGAGTTTACCAACATAGATGCCATTTTCATAAAGACAAGGTAGCAGTGTTTTGGAGACAGTCTGTCATGAATAATCCAAGTCTAGAAAATCTAGGAATCTACTACAACTTCTGGAACTTCTCTCTAGCTGAACTTCTGATTAGCTGAGTGATGTCATGGTTATTAACACCAACCCTTGTGCTAGCATTGGTCATATAGAGTTGCTCAGGTAACAGTCAGCCTGGATTCAGTGAGCCTCCCATCCAGAGAATCAGGTCTGAGTCCTCACCTGCCTGGTTAGGTTGGGTCCCCTAGTCACTTAAATTTCAGATGGCCAGTGATCTGCCTCTTCTTGAAGCAAGATGAAGAGACTGATGGCTGCCACAAGTTGATAACTCACAACCGTCCTGATGTAGCTCATCTGGGTCAAAAGAAAAGTGAAATTGCTTATGGTGGAACATGAGAAGACAAGAACAGAAGAATCCAAAATAAATGGACCCAAGAAAATATGACGAGGAAATTTGGCAAATAGTTCCCATGCCTCTTAATCCTTACCCTTGAGTAACTTTGGGAAAGAAACATCCTTATCTCAGGCATCCCATCAGTACGGGATAAATGAATGTCAGTAGTGTTGAGGTAATTCAGGAGCTACCCCTGCCACCTCCTCTGCCCTGGATGGTCATTGTCCCTATGAATGGAATAGATTTGGGGGTATCTTCAGGCATAATATATTCATATATAAATGTGTCTTATGTATGTTTGTTAGTATTTTAGGTGGGATATAAATGTTTATACTGTTTTTACATTCTATGCTATGTAGATGCCAAGATAGGATTAATATTTGGGAACATTTTGTGGTGAGAAACAGGCCTGCAATGGAAATTTAGAGGCAACTGGAGTATCTGGAGGCACCATCAACCACAACACGGGTCCAACACTGTGAAGGAAAGAAGGAATACATTTGGGTAGGAAGTGAGTTAGACTATAGTGCAATACTACGTGCCCTGGCATCATTAATGGCAACTAACAGACCCGAAATCACCCCTCAGGAGACCCAGGTCTCCCAGGGATGGGGCTTCTCCAGGGTCATGGCTGCACTCAGTCATTGGTTGGAAACAGCCCGTGGGAGGTGTGGCTCTAATGGTCACCACAGTCCCCCTTGTGCTCACAGATCTACTTCTCTACCCAGGTTCACAGAGCAGCATATCATGGTTCCCAGAGGCCTCTCTTCCAGAGGATGTGAGTGGGATGAAATATAGCTCCCCATGTTGGAGTTGATCTTGGGTCACAACTGATACCTATCTTCTCCATTCTCCACTCAAAATTCTCTTCACTCTTGGCTATCACCTCATCTGAAGGTTGGTGTGGTGTGACCCTAACTGTCATCTGTGGGTATGAATCCTCACTAATAGACCCTTTTCAAGCCTGAACTGCTGACTGTATCTGAGTTACAGTGAGGCAAGGAAAAGAAGTCTGAGGAGATAGTCAAGTGGATCACCTGGGCTTAATACACATACTTCCCTGCTCCCATCATGTAAAAGTAGCCCAACCTCTTGGTGATCAGTCAGTTTTGCCTGCAACAATGCTGACTCATGAAATGACAAAGTATGTCACTTAGAGAGATGGAGTTTAACTACAGGTTAAACTTTTACCTCCCGATTCCTGGACCCCAAATGTCTTCCTACTAAGTTCATCCTATGTGGGATTTTCTGTGCTTTCTGGACTTGGGTGACTCTTTCCTTTCCCAGATTAGGGAATTTTTCAGCTATTATGTCTTCAAATATTTTCTCGGGCCCTTTCTCTCTTCTCCTTTGGGACCCCTTTCATGGAAATATTAGTGCCCTTGATGTTGTCCCTGTGGTCTCTTAAACTGTCCTCATTTCTTTTCATTCTTTTTTATTCTGTTCTGCGGTAGTGATTTCCACTACTCTGTCTTCCAGCTCACTGATCTGTTCTTCATTATTTAGTCTACTATTGATTCCTTCTAGTGTATTTTTCATTTCAGTTACAGTAAGTCCCCTACATACGCACCTTCAAGTTGCAAACTTTCAAAGATGCGAACGTGTATTCGCATGTCCAATCATGTAAGTTAGTTCACGTTTGTGGCATACATTGTCACATGTGTGCATCCTCTACAAGTGGTTGTGATTTTGTGTACTTTACAGTACTGTATAGAGTACAGTAGTACAGTATCTTTATTTCAAGCCCAGGATGTCCAGAAGCAAGCATAAGACAGCTGTGATGTAGCTGGTACTGCTAAGAAGCACCAGTTCTTGTACAGTACTACTGTACTTTTCAAGGTACTGTACTGTAAGATTAAAAATGTTTTCTTTATTTTTTATTTTTTTAATGCATTTGTGTGAAAAGTATTATAAACCTATTAGAGTACAGTACTATATAGCCAATTGTGTTAATTGGTTACCTAGGCTAACTTTGTTGGACTTGTGAACAAATTGGACTTATGAACATGCTCTCAGAATGAAACTCGTTCATATGTTGGGGACTTACTGTATTGTTTTCTTAAACTGTTTGGTTGTTCTTTATATTTTCTAACTCTTTGCTTAAGACTTCTAACTTCTCACTCCGTGCATCCATTCTCCTCCCGAATTCTTTGATTGTCTTTACAGTCATTAGTCTGAACTCTTTTTGGGGCAGATTGCCTCTCTTCATGTCACTTTGTTCTTCTGGGATTTTATCTTGTTCCTTTGTCTGGAACATATTCCTCTGCTGCTTCATTTTGTCTAAATTGCTATTTTTATGTGTGTGGTAGGTTAGTTACGTTTCTTGACCTTGGAGAAGTGGTCCTCTGCAGGGGATGTCCTATGTGTTCCAGCAGTACACTCTCTTCTTATTACCCAAGGGCCAGAGGTCAGCTGGTTCCAGGGTAGGGTCTGACCTGCATTTGGAGACTCAGTTCTGCAGGCTGTGGGACTGTAGTTTCCTTACTTCTGGTGTCTGCCCACAGGGGGGTTATACAGAGTGGTAAAACGAGCTCACAGAAATGGCTGCTGCCAGTGTCTGTGTCCCCAGGGTGAGCTTCAGCTGCCTCCTGCCTCTCCAGGATACTCTCCAATATCAGTGGGTGGGTCTGACCCAGGCTCCTTTCAAATTACTGCTTCTGCCCTGGGTCCTAGAGCACGTGAGATTTTGTGTGTGCCCTTTAAGTGTGGCATCTCTATTTCTCCCAGTCCTCTGTGTCTCCCAAAAGTAAGTAAGTCCCACTGGCCTTCAAAGCCAAATGTTCTGGAGTCTTGTCTTCCCAGTGAAGGACCCTGAGGCTGGGGAGCCTGATGTGGAGCTCAGACCCCTTGCTCCTTGGGAGAGTAATTACAATTGCAGAGATTATCCCTATTTGTGGGTTGCCCACCTGGGAGTATGGGTCTTAGCTGTACTGTGACTCTGTAATCTGAAAAACTGGGTTTGACTCTTGGTAGGTATCAACCAAAAGATAAAACCAAGCCAAAGACTGGGAAAAGGAAGGACTTATTACTTGCAGAAAGTAAGGAGAATGCCGGGGATCTTTCCCAAAGCAGTGTCTCCCCAAACTGCAAAATTGGGGAAGTTTTAAGCTAAGAGTACATGCATATTCATGAAGGGGATTGGGTGGTGTATGCATATTCATGAAGGGGCTTTAACAGGAGAATTCACCTTAGAATTGGGGCAAAGGTCGACAGAGTCCAAGCTTGAGTTGATTGAATTCAGAAAATGTCAACATTATCATCCCTTAGATTCCTGTGGGTGGTTGAGCCCTCAAGGGAAGTTTAAATTCTACAAAACAGCTCAAGAAAGTGCTTCAGGCTAATCTTTACCATTGAAACAGAACTGAGAATCTTTACAACTGATCTATTTTTCTTTGCTATTGTTACTTCTCTTGCCTAATAAGTCATCTGTTCTTTCGTTCCCTTAAGATCATTGTTACTGAGACCTGTTCAAGGGCAAGCACTGTGGCCAGGCTTAGATCCCAAAATGGCTTAGGCCAAAAATGGCTTCGCTTATGTCAAGAAAGCCATGCCTGATTCTTCCTCCAGGGACCCCCTCACCCTATCTACTTACAAATCAACCCCTCCTACCCATCTTGTTGTGGTTCCTTATTTATACCTTTAGTTGTAGAATATCTTTTCTGGTAGGTTCCAGTCTTTTTCTATAAATAGTTGTTCTGTAAATAGTTATAATTTTGGTTTGCCTGTGAGAGGAGGTGAGCTCAGGGTCTTCCTACTCTGCCATCTTGGGAATGTCCCTTGATCTCTTTCTCCTTTTGATGAATGACTCTGTTACACTGCCAAAATCATATACTTTTAATCTTTTCCCCAGTACTCCCCAAATGGATCTATGGCCATTTACCAGTGTAACTGTGCATTGGGGAAAAGAAAATAATCGGACTTCTCAGAGATTACTGGTCACCAGCTCTGAACTGACGCTAATTCCTAGACCCAAAATGTCACTGTGGTCTACCAGTCACAGTTGGGGCTTCTGGAGGTTAGGTAATAGGGTTTTAGCTCAGGTACATCTCACAGTTGTCCAGGGGATCCACACCCATCTTGTGGTGGTTTCCTCAGTTCTAGAATGCATAACTGGAATAGACATACTTACTCAGCAATGGAGAGAATCTCTACGTTGGTTCCCTGACCTGTGGAATGAGGGTTTTTATGACAGGAAAGGCCAAATAGAAGCAACCGGTATAGTCTCTACCTATGAAAGAATGGTAAACCAAAAACAATACCACATTCTGGAAATTAATGTCACTATCAGGGACACGAGAGATGCAGGGATGGTGATTCCTATCACATCCCTATTCAACTTACCTATTTGGCTTATGCAGAAAACAGATGGATTTTGAAGAATGACAGTCCAGGATTATTATAAACTTAGGTGGTGACTCCAAATGCAGCTACTGTTACAAATGTGATTTCATTGGATGTGCCAATGGATGAGCGCATTGACACATCCTCTGGTAGCTGATATGCAGTTATTGATCTGGCAAGTGCATTTTACTCTGTACCTGTTAGTAAAAGCCACCAGAAGCAGCTTACTTTCAGGTAGCAAGGCCTGCAATAAACCTTCACTGTTCTATTTTAAGGTCTCAACTCTGCAGGGTATTAGCCCTATGGCATAATTTAGTCCACAGGGACCTTGATCACCTTTTCCTTCCATGAGACTTCATGTTGGTTCATTATGTTAATATTATGCTGATTGGACCTGGTGATCGGGAAGTAGTAACTACTCTAGACATACTGGAAAGACATTTGCATATTAGAGGGTAGGAAATAAATGCTACAAAGATTCAAGGGCCTTCCACTTAAGTGAAACTTCTAAGGGTCCAGTGGTATTGAAGCATGTGGGGATATGTCTTCTAAAGTGAAAGAAGTGGTTGTACCTGCTCTCCCACCACCAAAAAGAGCACAATGCCTAATGAGCCTTTATGGATTTTGGCAGCAACATTTTCCTCATTGGTGTGTGTTACTCCAAACCATTTCCCAAGTGACTTCAAAAGCTGCTAGTTTTTAGTGGGGCCCAGAACAAGAGGAGGCTCTGCAACAGGTCCGGGCTGCTGTGCAAACTTCTCTGCCATTGGCCATATGGTCTAGCAGATCCAATGGTACTGAAGTGTCACTGGCAGATGGAGATCCTGTTTGGAGCTTTCAGTAGACCCTTATAAGTGAATCACAGCACCGACTCTTAGGATTTTGGAGCAAAACCCTGCCGTCCTCTGGAAAATTTTGTTTTGAGAAACAGCTCTTGATCTGCTACTAGAAGAGACTGAATGCTTGACCATGTCCTAGAAGAGACTGAATGCTTGACCATGTACAGTGTTACCATGTGACCTGAGCTACCTGTCATAAACTGGGTGTCGTCTGACCCACCAAGACATCAAGTTGGGTGTGCGTAGCAACACTCCACTAACAAATGGCAGTGATTTATATGAGATCAGACTTGAGCAGACCCTGAAGGCCCAAGTAGTGGGCCTGAGGAATTGGTCCAAATGTGAAGGGCTCCCACTCCTACTAAACTACCTTCTTTCTCCAAGCCATACCTATGGTCTCATGGAGATTTCCCTAGGATCAGTTGAATGAGGAAGAGAAAATTGTTCTGCATGATATGCAGGCACCAAAGGTGACAGCTGCAGAACTACAGCCCCTTCCTGCAACATTCTCAAAGGATAATGGTGAAGGATAAGGCAGAACTTTGAAGAGTGCACCTGGTTGTTGACTTTGGAAGGAGAAAGGGCTAGAGATAAGTCTATATTGATTTATAAGCTGTAGCCAATAGATTGACTGGATGGTCAGGGCTGTGGAAGGAATAAGAATTAGAAAACTGGACACAGAGGTCTGGGGGGAAAGTATGTGGATAGACTTCTCTGGGCAAAGAATGAAGACTCTGGCCTTCTGAAGACTGTTACAGCACCAGCTGGTGGCAACACCTTCCAGGGCTGGGAAAATGTCTTCCAGAATGCTGTCTATGGTCTAAATCTGTGTTCAGTATTTGATGCTGTTTCTCCCATAGCCAGGTTTCTTGGGTCCAGTATCCAAGGGGTGGAAATAAGAATGCCTCTGCTATTACCCCTAGTGACCTACTAAAATTTTTGTTACTCATCCCCATGAACTTAGGCTCTGCTATTCTATAGGTCTTAGTTCCAAAGGGAGGAATGATTCCACCAGGAGACATGAGTTCATTGAACTGAAAGTTGAGACTGTTACCGGCCCCTATAGACTCCTTGTGCCTCTGAATTAATAGGCAAAAATGTACTATACTGGCTGGAATGATGGTTCCTGACTATCAAGGGGAAACTAGATTGCTACTACACAAAGGAGATCTCTTAGGGCATCTTATTACCACCGAGTTCTATAGTTAGTCAATGGAATGCTATAAAAACTGAATTCAGACAGCATTGCTAATGACCCAGACTCTTTAGGAATAATTTGGGTCACCCCACAAGACAAAGAACCACGACCAGCTGAAGTGCTCACTGAGGGGAAAGGGAATATGGAAAGAGTAATTGGAAGAATACCCTATAAATAAAACCTATGACCATATTTATTGTTAGTCACCATAGTGACTAACCAGAGAGACAAAGACATAGTTTTGAGTATTTCTTATTTTGTTATGAATATTTGATATAAATGAAATGTTTTTTCTTATCTCTAAGATATAAATCAACCTTATATCACAGTAGAGAAGTGAACTAAATTCAAAGGATTTTGCATTCTTTTCTGGGGAAAATGTGGTGTGTTTTCAGTTGTAAAAAGGATAGTTTATCATGTTAGGCAGAAGTATGACTTTGTCTTTATTTGGAGGTCAAGTATTGTTTCTTTGAACCTGTACATTATTCTTCCAGCTTTATTGAGATAAAATTAACATATAACATTGTATAAGTTCAAGGTGTACAACATGCTGATTTGTTACATGTATATATTGCAAAAAGATCACCTCCATATTTAGCTAACACCTCCATCATGTTACATAATAAGCATTTTGTGTGTGTGTGGTGAGAATATATAAGACTTACTCTCTTAATAACTTTCAAGTATATATAATACAGTATTAACTATAATTACCATGCAGTACATTATATCCCTCAAACATATTCATCTTATAATTGGAAGTTTGTACCCTTTGACAAACATCTTCCCATTTACCCTGCCTCCCAGCCTCTGATTACCACCACTCCACTCTGTTTTTCTATGAGTTCAGCTTTTTTCAATTCCATATTTAAGTGATATATGGTATTTGTCTTATTCTGACTTATTTCACTTAGCATGATGCCCCCAAGCTTCATCCATGTTGAAAATAGCAGGATTTCCTCATTTTTTCTTCATGAGTCTGGCTAAAGTTTACGAACTTTGTTTATCTTTTCAAAGAACCAGCTCTTTTTCATGGCTGAATAATACCCCATTGTGTATAGATACTACATATTCTTTATCCATTCATCTGCTGATGGACACACAGGTTGTTTCCATGTTTGGCTATTGTAAATAATGCTGCAATGAATATGGGAATGTAGATACTACTACGAGATCCTGCTTTTATTTCCTTGGTATATACCCAGAAGTGGGATCGCTGGATCATATGGTAGTTCTATTTTTAACTTTTGGAGGAATCTCCATAATGTTTTCAATAGTGATATACCAATTTACATCCCCACCAACAATATATGAGGGTTCTCTTTTCACCACATCCTTGCCAATGGATGTTATAGCTTGTCTTCTTGATGACAGCCATTCTAACAGGTGTGAGATGATAATTTCACTGTGGTTTTGATTTGTTTCTCTGATTAGTGATGTTGAGCATCTTTTCATGTACATGTTGGCCTTTTGGATGTCTTCTATGGAAAATGTCTACTCAGTTCCTCTGTCCATTAATTATTTGAATTGTTTGTTTTTTGGCTATTGACTAGCATGAGTATAAAATGTATTTTGGGTGTCAATCTCTTATCAGTTACATGGTTTGCAAATATGCTTTCCCATTTGGTAGGTTGCCTTTTCATTTTGTTGATTTTGTGTGTGTGTGTGTGTGTGTGTGTGTGCGCGCGCGCGTGTGTGTGCAGAACCTTTTTAGTTTGATGTAGTCCCACTTGTGTTCTTCTCCTTTTGTTTCTTGTACTTTGGGTGTCATATCCAAAAATCATTGCCAAGACCAATGTCAGGGAGCTTTTTTCCCTATGTTTTCTTCTAAGAGTTTTATGGTTTCAGATCTTACATTCAAGTCATTAATCCATTTGTCCAAATTATTTGAGTTTGTTTTTGTGTATGGTATAAGAAAGTGGTCTAGTTTCACTCTTTTGTATGTAGCTGTCCAGTTTTCCCAACACCCTTTATTGAAGAGGCTGTCTTTTCTCCATTGTATATTCTTGCCTCTTTTATCATAGATTATTGACCTTATAAAGGTAGGTTTATTTCTGGACTTTGTATTCTGCTCCATTGATCTATTTGTCTGTTTTAGTGCCAGTATTATACTGTCTCTTATGATTTTTTGTATTTTTGTGGTATTGGTTGTAACTTTTCTTTCATTTATGTTTTATTTACTTGGGCCCTCTCATTTTTTCCTGATGAGTCTGGCTAAAGTTTATCAACTTTGTTTATCTTTTCAAAGAACAAGCTCTTAGTTTCATTGATCTTTTCTATTATTTCTTTTAGTCTTTATTTCATTTTATATCCACTCTAATCATTATTTCCTTCCTGCTAATTTTGGGCTTTGTTCTTTTTCTAGTTCCTTTAGGGGTAGGTTAGATTGTTTGAAATTTTTCTTGTTTCTTGAGATAGGTCTGTATTATTATGAACTTCCTTCATAGAACTGCTTTTGCTGTATCCCATAAATTTTGAAAGATTGTGTTTCAATTTTCATTTGTCTCAAGGTGTTTTTGACTTCCTCTTTGATTTCTTCATTGTATCATTGGTTGTTTAGTAGCTTGATGTTCTCCACGTGTTCGTATTTTTTCCAGTTTTCTGTTTGTAATTGATTTCTAGTTTCATAACATTGTGGTCTGTACAGTTGCTAGATATAACTGAAATCTTCTTAAACTGTTTTATGGCCTAACGTATGCTCTATCCTGGAGAATGTTCCATGTGCACTTGAGAAGAATATACTGTTGTTATTTGATGGAATGTTCTGTGTATGTGTTAGTTCTATTTGTTCGAAAGTATGGTTCAAGTCCAATGTTTCCTTGTTGATCTTCTGTCTGGTTGATATCCACTGTTGAAAGTGGGGTATTGCAGTCTTCTACTATTTTTCCTTTCTGATCTGTTAGTATTTGCTCAATACATTTACGTGCTCCAATCTTGGTTGCATATATATTTATGATGTCTTAATTGCCCCTCTGATCGTTATGTAACGACTATCTTTGTCTGTGGTTACTGTTTTTGGCTTGAAGTATAGCTTTGTCTGGTAAGTATAGCTAACTCTGCTCTTTTTTGGCTTCTACTTGCATGGAATATATTTTTCCATCCCTTCACTTTGATCCTACGTGTGTCCTTAAAGTTGAAGTGTCTTGTAGTCAGCATATAGACAGGTCTTGTTTTTTTATCCATCCAGCCACTCTGCTTTTTTTTTTTTTTTAACATCTTTATTGTAGTATAATTGCTTTACAATGATGTGTTAGTTTCTGCTTTATAACAAAGTGAATCAGTTACACATATACATATATTCCCGTAACTTTTCCCTCTTGCGTCTCCCTCCCTCCCACACTCCCTATCCCACCCCTCTAGGTGGTCACAAAGCACCGAGCTGATCTCCCTGTGCTATGTGGCTTCTTCCCACTAGCTATCTATTTTACGTTTGGTAGTGTATATATGTCCATGCCACACTCTCACTTTGTCACAGCTTACACTTCCCCCTCCCCATATCCGCAAGTCCATTCTCTAGTAGGTCTGTGTCTTTATTCCCGTCTTGCCCCTAAGTTCTCCATGACCTTTTTTTTCTTAGATTCCATATATGTGTGTTAGCATATGGTATTTGTTTTTCTCTTTCTGACTTACTTCACTCTGTATGACAGACTCTAACTCCATCCACCTCATTACAAATACCTCCATTTCATTTCTTTTTATGGCTGAGTAATATTCCATTGTATATATGTGCCACATCTTCTTTATCCATTCATCCGATGATGGACACTTAGGTTGCTTCCATGTCCTGGCTATTGGAAATAGAGCTGCAATGAACATTTTGGTACATGACTCTTTTTGAATTATGGTTTTCTCAGTGTATATGCCCAGTAGTGGGATTGCTGGGTCGTATGGTAGTTCTAGTTTTAGTTTTTTAAGGAACCTCCATACTGTTCTCCATAGTGGCTGTATCAGTTTACATTCCCACCAAGAGTGCAAGAGTGTTCCCTTTTTTCCACACCCTCTCCAGCATTTATTGTTTCTAGATTTTTTGATGATGGCCATTCTGACTGGTGTGAGATGATATCTCATTGTAGTTTTGATTTGCATTTCTCTAATGATTAATGATGTTGAACATTCTTTCATGTGTTTGTTGGCAATCTGTATATCTTTGGAGAAATGTCCATTTAGGTCTTCTGCCCATTTTTGGATAGGGTTGTTTGTTTTTTTGTTATTGAGCTGCACGAGCTGCTTGTAAATCTTGGAGATTAATCCTTTGTCAGTTGCTTCATTTGCAAATATTTTCTCCCATTCTGAGGGTTGTCTTTTGGTCTTGTTTATGGTTTCCTTTGCTGTGCAAAAGCTTTTAAGTTTCATTAGGTCCCATTTGTTTATTTTTGTTTTTATTTCCATTTCTCTAGGAGCTGGGTCAAAAAGGATCTTGCTGTGATTTATGTCATACAGTGTTCTGCCTATGTTTTTCTCTAAGAATTTGATAGTGTCTGGCCTTACATTTAAGTCTTTAATCCATTTTGAGTTTATTTTTGTGTATGGTGTCAGGGAGTGTTCTAATTTCATACTTTTACATGTACCTGTCCAGTTTTCCCAGCACCACTTATTGAAGAGGCTGTCTTTTCTCCACTGTATATGCTTGCCTCCTTTATCAAAGATAAGGTGGCCATATGTGCATGGGTTTATCTCTGGGCTTTCTATCCTGTTCCATTGATCTATATTTCTGTTTTTGTGCCACTACCATACGGTCTTGATTACTGTAGCTTTGTACTATAGTCCAAAGTCAGGGAGCCTGATCCCTCCAGCTCCATTTTTCTTTCTCAAGATTGCTTTGGCTATTCGGGGTCTTTTGTGTTTCCATACAAATTGTGAAATTTTTTGTTCTAGTTCTGTGAAAAATGCCAGTGGTAGTTTGATAGGGATTGCATTGAATCTGTAGATTGCTTTGGGTAGTAGAGTCATTTTCACAATGTTGATTCTTCCAATCCAACAACAAGGTATATCTCTCCGTCTATTTGTATCATCTTTAATTTCTTTCATCAGTGTCTTATAATTTTCTGCATACAGGTCTTTTGTCTCCTTAGGTAGGTTTATTCCTAGGTATTTTATTCTTTTTGTTGCAATGGTAAATGGGATTGTTTTCTTAACTTCACTTTCAGATTTTTCATCATTAGTGTATAGGAATGCCAGAGATTTCTGTGCATTACTTTTGTATCCTGCTACTTTACCAAATTCATTGATTAGCTCTAGTAGTTTTCTGGTAGCATCTTTAGGATTCTCTATGTATAGTATCATGTCATCTGCAAACAGTGACAGCTTTACTTCTTCTTTTCCGATTTGGATTCCTTTTATTTCTTTCTCTTCTCTGATTGCTGTGGCTAAAACTTCCCAAACTATGTTGAATAATATTGGTGAGAGTGGGCAACCCTGTCTTTTTCCTCATCTTAGTGGAAATGGTTTCAGTTTTTCACCATTGAGGATGATGTTGGCTGTGGGTTTGTCATATATGGCCTTTATTATGTTGAGGAAAGTTCCCTCTATGCCTACTTTCTGCAGGGTTTTTATCATAAATCAGTGTTGAATTTTGTCGAAAGCTTTCTCTGCATCTATTGAGATGATCATATGGTTTTTCTCCTTCAATTTGTTAATATGGTGTATCACATTGATTGATTTGCGTATATTGAAGAATCCTTGCATTCCTGGGATAAACCCCACTTGATCATGGTGTATGATCCTTTTAATGTGCTGTTGGATTCTGTTTGCTAGTATGTTGTTGAGGATTTTTGCATCTGTCTTCATCAGTGATATTGGCCTGTAGTTTTCTTGCTTTGTGACATCTTTGTCTGGTTTTGGTATCAGGGTGATGGTGGCCTCATAGAATGAGTTTGGGAGTGTTCCTCCCTCTGCTATATTTTGGAAGAGTTTGAGAAGGATAGGTGTTAGCTCTTCTCTAAATGTTTGATGGAATTCACCTGTGAAGCCATCTGGTCCTGGGCTTTTGTTTGTTGGAAGGTTTTTAATCACAGTTTCAATTTCATTACTTGTGATTGGTCTGTTCATATTTTCTATTTCTTCCTGGTTCAGTCTCGGCATGTTGTGCATTTCTAAGAATCTGTCCATTTCTTCCAGGTTGTCCGTTTTATTGGCATAGAGTTTCTTGTAGTAATCTCTCATGATCGTTTGTATTTCTGCAGTGTCAGTTGTTACTTCTCCTTTTTCATTTCAAATTCTATTGATTTGAGTCTTCTCCCTTTTTTTCTTGATGAGTCTGGCTAATGGTTTATCAATTTTGTTTATCTTCTCAAAGAACCAGCTTTTAGTTTTATTGATCTTTGGTATTGTTTTCTTCATTTTTTTTCATTTATTTCTGATCTGATCTTTATGATTTCTTTCCTTCTGCTAACTTTGGGATTTTTTTGTTCTTCTTTCTCTAATTGCTTTAGATGTGAGGTTAGGTTGTTTATTTGAGATGTTTCTTGTTTCTTGAGGTAGGATTGTATTGCTTAAATTTCCCTCTTAGAACTGCTTTTTCTGCATCCCATAGGTTTTGGGTCATCGTGTCTCCGTTGTCATTTGTTCCTAGGTATTTTTTGATTTCCCCTTTGATTTCTTCAGTGATCACTTCGTTATTAAGTAGTGTATTGTGTAGCCTCCATGTGTTTGTATTTCCTACAGATTTTTTCCTGTAATTGATATCTAGTCTCATAGCGTTGTGGTCAGAAAAGATACTTGATATGATTTCAATTTTCTTAAGTTTACCAAGGCTTGATTTGTGACCCAAGATATGATCTATCCTGGAGAATGTTCCATGAACACTTGAGAAGAATGTGTATTCTGTTGTTTTTGGATGGAATGTCCTATAAATATGAATTAAGTCCATCTTGTTTAATGTATCATTTAAAGCTTGTGTTTCCTTATTTATTTTCATTTTGGATGATCTGTCCATTGGTGAAAGTGGGGTGTTAAAGTCCCCTCCTATGATTGTGTTACTGTCGATTTCCCCTTTTCTGGCTGTTAGTATTTGCCTTATGTATTGAGGTGCTCCTATGTTGGGTACATAAATATTTGCAATTGTTATTTCTTCTTCTTGGATCGATCCCTTGATCATTATATAGTGTCCTTCTTTGTCTTTTGTAATAGTCTTTATTTTAAAGTCTATTTTTTCTGATATGAGTATTGCTACTCCAGCTTTCTTTTGATTTCTGTTTGCACGGAATATCTTTTTCCATCCCCTCACTTTCAATCTGTATGTGTCTCTAGGTCTGAAGTGGGTCTCTTGTAGACAGCATATATACGGGTCTTGTTTTTGTATCCCACTCTGCTTTTTGACTGGAGATTTCGGCCCATTAACATTTAGGGTAATTACTGATAGGTAAGGATTTACTAATTCTATCTGTTTTGTGGCTGTATTATAGTTCCATTTTTCTTTTATTTCTTTCTGCCTTTTGTAAATTGATGATTTTCTGTAGTGGTATGCTTTGATTCTCTTCATCTTTTGTCTATTTATTGTAGATTTTTGCCTTTGTGTTTCCCTGAGGCTTAAATAAAATGTTATATACGTAAAACAGACTGTTTAATGCTGATAACAGTTTAACTTTGATTGCAAACAAAAACTCTACCCTTTTACTCCTACCCTTTTGTTTTTGATGTCATCGTTCACGTTTTTTATGTTGTGTATCCATTAACAAATTATTGAAGCTATAGCTATCTTTAATACTTTTGTCCTTTAACATTTATACTAGAATTAGGTAGTTAACACATCACCTGGTTATAGGATCAGGGTATTCTGAATCTGACTATATACTTACCTTTACCAGTGTAATGTATATTTTCATATGTTTTCATGTTACTAGTTAGCGCCCTTTTGTTTCAGCTTGAAGAACTCCATTCAGCATTTCTTAAAAGTCAATGGGAATTTTCTAAATTTTTATACTCTGTATTGCATATGTGTACGTATTAAAATTAATATTTAAATAGCAGTTGGCCTTTTACAGCATTATCTCATTCGACTTTGAATATAAACCTAAACTATATTTTGTTTTGCATTTCAGTTTACTCATGTGGGTACTAAGATATTGTCCTAGGTTATGCAGATAATAAGTTGGGCCATAACAAGAGTAGGCCTTCAGATTTCAAATCCAAGGCCTTTCTAACATTACAAACCAAGTCAGTATAGGAAAAATCCTATTTGAGTAATAGTCAGTAAATACTTGCACATACCTTGAATAGAATAATGATTCACACATGCCAGTGCTTGTGTTACCTCTTCTTATACAGACCGATTAACTGAGACTATTTAATGCTGTAATGGTTGAGAAAATTGAAAAGGAAATTTCCAAAAAGCTTAATATCTCTAGTAATCAGCTGAGGCTATTGATGCTTCACTTTATGGGTATTCTATTTTTATTACATTAAACTCTATTGTGATACAACGTGCAATAGAGCTGAAGACTGGAAATATGGAATAAAGGAATAAATTGTTCTAATTAAAAAAAAAGGGGGGGGCAGTGATGATGGACTCCCTGAGCTTTTGTTAGGGAAAGGCTTATCTGACCTTCATTCTAAAGAACAACTTTCAGTAAAGTTTGCAGTTTGTTTCTTTTAGCACTTTGAACATCTCATCCCATCCTCTCCAGGCCTGCAGGTCTTTACTGAGAAATCCACTGGTAGCCTAATGAGTGTTCCCTTCTATTTTTTTCTCCTGTAGCTTTAAAAGTTTTTTGTTTGATTTACTTTTTTAAATTTAATTTTATTTTTAATTGAAGTATAGTTGATGTACAAGTATGTTACAGGTGTACAATATAGTGATTCACAATTTTTAAAGGTTATATTCCATTTATAGTTATAAAATGTTGGCAATGTTTTCCATGTTGTAAAATATATCATTGTAACTTATTTTATATAAGAGTTTGAACCTCTTAATCCCCACCCTATATAGCCTCTCTCCCCACTGGTAACCACCAGTTTTTTCCCTACATCTGTGAGTCTTTTTTGTTAAAGTCACTGTTTTGTTGTAGTTTTTAGATTCTACATATGCGGTATCATACAGTATTTGTCTTTCTCTGACTTCTTTCATAATGCCTTAGCATAATGCCCTCCAAGTCCATCCATGTTGTTGCAAATGGCAAAATTTCATTCTTTTTTATGCCTTGGTAGTATTCCATTACATATATATACACACCACATCTTCTTTATCCACTCATCTATTGATGGACACCTAGGTTGCTTCCATATCTTAGCGATTGTAAGTAGTGATGCATGTATCTTTTCAAATTAGTGTTTTTATTTTTTCGGATACATACCCAGGAGTGCAATTGCTGGATCATATGGTAATTCTATTTTTAGTTTTTTTGGAGAAAACTTCATGCTGTTTTCCACAGTGGATGTGCCAATTTACATTCCCACCAACAGTGTACGAGAGTTCCCATTTCTCTGCATCCTTGCCAATGTTTGTTATTTGTGGTCTTTTTGATGATAGCCATTCTGACAGGTGTGAGGTGATACCTTATTGTGGTTTTGATTTGCAGTTTCCCTGATTAGCAATTTGTGTTTGGTTTTAGATAGTTTTATTGTATCTTGGAAAAGATTATTTTGGATTGAAATTTTGAGGTGACCTGTTGGTTTTATGAGCTTGGATGTCTAAATCTCTTCCCAGATTTGGGAAGTTCTGAGCCATTATTTAAATAAGCTTTCTACTCTTTTTTGCCTCTGGGACTCAATGATATAGGAACCATCAAAGGAAATAATATACAGAAGTCCCATAGGCTTTCTTCATTCCTTTTCCTTCTTTTTCCTTTTTGCTCCTCTGATTGGATAATTTTAATTGATCTATCTTCTAGCTTACTACTTGTTCAAGTCTGCCTTGAAACTGCCTATTGAATTCTTCAGTTTAATCATTGTATTCTTTGGCTCTAAAACGTTTTTGGTTCTTTTTTGTTCTTTCTCTTTGAACTTTTCAATTTGCTCTTGTTTTCCTAATACCATTAAATTGTGTTCTCTTGTAGTTCTCTGAGCATCTGTAGAAAAATTATTTTGGATTCTCTGTCTGCCACTTCTGGGATCTGCATTACTTTGGGGCCTGTTACTGGAATTTTACTGTATTCCTTTGAGGGAGACATGTTTCCCAGATTCTTAGTGATCCCTATAGCTTTGAATAGGTGTCTGCACCTTGGAAAAAGCAGTCACCTCTTCCAGACTTAATGGTCTTTGGTAGGGGAAGCTTTCACTTGCAGGTGGGGTAGGTTGGATCATGTTATGTCCCTGGGTCTAGTGGTGCAGGGTACAATGAGGGGGTATGGGGTGGCACCAGATCCGGGGGGGGGGGCTATGATATCTCTTTGGTTTAGGCTCCTGGGGTCCTTGGCAAGCACTGCAGGGGATCTCTGTGTCTGCAGCACTGTTGGAGTTCTAAGGGGCACTTCTACATCTGCTAGCTAGGGACCAGGGTAGGCAACGCTGATGGCGAGAGACAGTAGTTAGTACATTCTTGACTGTGGGGACCAGCTGCATGTGCCTATATAGTGGCGGAGGCCAGTTGCAGGCCTTTAAACCTCTATCTGAAAAACAAACCATAGTGATGGGGGCCAGAGCAGGCAGCAAGTGTTGGGACCAACTATGGGCTCACTGGCGGCTGCCGGGGCCCCAGCTGTCAGCATAGTCTTCCCTGGGGCCTGCACACTGCAGTGAAGGCTGCTGTGTGTTGGGCTGGGGATGTGCAGGTGCACAGCTGGAGCGGCTAGCTTACAGGTGGGTGTGGTGGTGCCAGCCGGTTACAGAAGGCAAGGCCTGATCCAGACCCACAGGCAGCTTCAGGAGGCTCTGGCTCTCAGTACACTCACCTGTGGCTGCACACTCTCTGAACCGCGACATGCACACAGCAGTGGAGGCTGAGTACAGGTGTCAGCGTGGTGGCATTCAGGAGCACAGCTGGAGGGCTCACCCTGAGTGTGGGCATGGCAGTAGGGCAGCAGGGGCCATCCTGGGGGCCCTAGGTTGGCTTCTTGCATTCACACAAGTGCAGCAGCCCGAGCTGACTGCTGGGCTCCCATGAGGACAGGGAGGGACTCAGGCAGCTGGAGTTTTATACTTGTGTGGCTGCAGAGACTTTGGATGGCTACCAGTGTGGGTCCTGGCCTCCCGCAGGGGAGCAGGGAGGGACTCGGGTGGCTGGCATCAGCAAACAAGGCTACTTGTGGGGCAAAAGTGGGTGGAATCTACAGGGGTTCTGTAATGGCTGCTGACTGTTAGTTTCTTCAGTGGTGAAATCAGCTGGGTTTGTCTGCAGAGCAGGTCACTGAGAACGCCATTGCTCCTGCTGCATGACTGCTGTTGATAGCCGCCACTTTACTTTGTTCCCAGCCATCTCTATGTCTCACCGTTGCCAGCCTCTGGATGGAGTGGAACTGAAGTGGGACCTTCAGGCAGTGCCCCAAAGGCTGAGAAGCTGATGGCTCACCCTGCTTTCCTTTCCCAGCAATGGGAACTCTTTGTAGTTGAGGAGTTAGCTCTTAGTGCTGAGCAACGCCTGCTTGGGGGAGGGATGATGGAGGCATCCTTCTCTCGTGTAGTTTTTCTTGGGGTTTTTGTTCTACTGTATTGCTAAAGCTGCCTAAGTGGACTCCAGAGCTCTCCCAGAGCTGTTTCTGTTCATGGATAGCTGTCTAATAGTTGATCTTTGTTGGGGGACAGAGAGTGGAGTTTCCTATGTTGCCATTTTGGTGATGTCACTCAAGATTAAGTATGGTTTAAAGTGATGTACAGTTGACCCTTGAACAACACAGGTTTGAACAGTGCAGGTCCACTTATATGCAGATTTCTTTCACTAAATACATACTACAGTACTAAATGATCTCCAGTTAGTTGCATCTGCAGATGCAGAACTGCAGTATAGAGGGCCAATTGTAAAGTTATATGTGAATTTTTGACTGTGTGGAGCGTTGATGCCCCTAATCCCCATGGCGCTCAAGGGTCAACTGTATGTGTGCCAAGTTGACAAGGGGTGGACACACTTTTGGGGTGTCAACTTGGCCAGGCTACAGTCCCCAGTTATTCAGTCAAACATTAGTCTAGATCTTTCTGTGAAGTTATTTATGGATGTAATTAGAGTCCATAGTCAGTTGTCTGTAAGTGAGGAAGATTATTTTAGATAATCTTATGGGCCTGATTCAACCAGTTTAAAAGATTTGAGAGCAGAGCTGAGGCTTCTCTGAAGATGAAACTCTGTGGACAAGTTTCATCCATACCTAACAGTTCCAGCCTACTCTTCCTGACAGCCTGCCCTAAAGATTTTGGATTTGCCGTACTACCACTGTATAACTCATTTCCTTGCAATCAGTATCTTAATATAGATCTCCTACCGGTTCTGTTTCTCTGGTTGAACCCTAACTAACACATCCTCTTAAGTATATGATATAACTTCCAAGATTAAAAAACGTTTCCAATAACAGTAATTCCAACCACACGGGGGAGAATGAAAATGACTTACATAATCTTACAGGTATGAGCCTTTGACGTCAGCTGTCCCACGATTAATCCCTTTCTGCCATCTTGTGGTGATACTTGAAAGTTTACAGTGATGACTTCTTAAGGAATACTCCTGAAAATCCTTAATCAATTCTGCTGAGTCACCATCTCATAAGAAAATAGGGAATGATGCCAAGATTACAGTCAGGTGACTTACATTTCTCTGTTTTACCAATAATGGAAGTTGAGTATCTAAACACACAATGTTACCTTCCTAGCTGAAAACAACATACTTTATAGAATGTGAACATCTGTGGCAGCAGTCAGAATAAATATTTTTTTATATAAAAGTTTAGACTTAGAAAAGCAATACCTTCTCTGCAGAAAAGCTTAATATATTTCTCGAAGTTCAAAGTCCCTCCTTTCTCCCTATCCACCTCCCCATCCCACTCAACAGGTGTTCACTGTCAAAAGATCATGCTTCAGAAGATGGAGCAAATGCAAATGAACATAAAGGATTTTAGAAGCACAAGAATTACCTTGCAGAAGTTTGATCATATTGTACATATTTTTATGTAATTTCCTTTTTATACTCAACATATCATGGTCATTCTTCGACGAAGATTGGCTTATTCCTTAACTCATGCCCAGTATTCTGTAGTATGAATGAACCATCATTTAATCTTCTCCTTGATAGACACCAAGCTCAGAAGGTCTTAATGTTACCACCTTCTAACCAAAAACTTTCTGCAGCAAAATTCCTGAAGCCTGGGCAACAATCATCATGGCTCTGGTTCAAGATGACATTAAGATGGTGAAAGGGAAATCTTACAGGAGGAGGGTAGAGAATGACAAATGACCACCAGACTACTCAGGGCCACCTTGATTCTCAGGAGCTGCTATATGTGTTGGTTCAAAGGCAGATAACTGAACTGAGAGGACAAGATTCTCTCAGTGGAGGCCCCTTGACTGGTGCTTGGAAACACATTTCAACAATGCTGGTGATCTTAACAGCCCTCATTTCAGTGCACTAGTTCACTACCCTAAACTAAGGAGATTCAGCTCATTCTTTGCAATAGGAGGGCCATGTAAATAAACGCCGTAAAGTGAATATGCTATAAATGTAACATGAGAAATGGCTAAATCTTTTAGATGTATACTGTGTACCGTGTACATAAGCACAACTAATCTTCATGCCAACCCAATAAAGTAAATGCTGTCATCTCCTCATTCAGAAAAAGGCAATCAGCACCCCTTCTAGGAAGCTTCCGAATGCTGACCTTGGCCTCCTTGCTACCTGTGTACTCCTTTCAGACACAGATGGGCTGTGTAATTGGCCAAACTGCCAATGGTTAATAAAAAGCCACGAGAGAGGGAGAAAGTGGGAACCTTTAGTTCTACTGAAAGGTAGGTTGCCAGATAAAATACAGGATGGATGCCCTGATAAACTTGTATTGCAGGTTAACAGCGGATAACTTTATAGTAGAAGTGTATATACTGAAACACTGATATATGTATAAAAATGGGTATATTTACACAGAGTTTCCTCTTTTTCTGTGGGCCCATGCTGAACAGCAATCACTGGATAGGGGCCAACACAGAGGATGCAAACTCCCAGGCACTTCCAGGTCCAGAGTCCAGTGACAGGCCTCAGAAGAAGAGACAAGTGTGAGCTATTGGAAACCAATGCAAACTGAAATTGGGAGAGACAGAAATGCTAAAAAGGGTTCAACTGAATCCGGATGGAACACCAATAGTGTGTGCTAGAATCCAGCCACCATCTTGAAGATGTGTAAGGTAGGAATAAACAAAGTGAGACTTGAATAGATGTGACAAGTGCACAAGGTGGTCACAATTTTGGGGGGAAACCTATAACAATGTTAGTAGACTAGCTATAGCCCCCACTGCTGCACTTGGTCCTGAGGCCATACATAATTTTTATTTATCTTCCTTTACATTCTAGATTACCTGCCCCTTTGTCTAGTATTTTTGCTGGGCTAGAGCACTTGCCTGGTGGCCCAGACCTTTATCCTGAGTCTCTTATTACCAGAAGGGACCATTGCCCTTATGGATGGATATATATGATCCTAGCCATGTCACTACTGTTTCTACCATCAGCTCTGGCCTAAAGAGAGCCACTACTGACTCTCAAACAAAATCACATATTGCAGGAGAAGGAACTTCCCAGTGATGATAGTATCCCATGCATCCACACATTCCTGATGGCCTTGGTGACACAGTGCTTTAGTGTGAATTGCTGGTTCAGGAGTGTTTAAATTTTTACATATTTGAATTTTCCAGTTTTCCTGTTGTTGATTTCTAGTCATACCATGTGGTCAGGAAAGATACCTGGTATGACTTCAACCTTTTAAAATTTTCTGGGACTTGTTTTGCGACCTATCCTATGATCTACCCTGGAGAATGTTTCATGTGTGCTAGAGAAGAATGAGTATTTTGCTGCCCTTGGATAGAATTTCTGTAAATATCTGTTAGGTCCATTCGGTCTAAAGTATACTTCAAGTCCAATGTTTACTTGTTGATTTTCTGTTTGGATGATCTATGCCTTGTTGAAAGTGGGGTATTGAAGTCCCTTACTATTATTGTATTGTTGTCTATCTCTCCCTTCATATCTGTTAGTGTTTGCTTAATGTATTTAGATTCTCTGATGTTGGGTGCATGTATATTTATGATTATTATAGCCTTTTGATGAGTTGACCCTTTTGTCATTATACAGTGACTTTCTTTGTGTCTTGTAATAGTTTGGATTTAAAGTCTGTTTTGTCTGTTTTGTCTGATATAAGTATAGCTACCCCTGCTCTTTTGGTTTCCACTTGCATGAAATACTTTTATCCATCCCTTCACTTTGAGCATATGCATGTCCTTGAAGCTGAAGTGAGTCTCTTGTAGGCAGCATATATTTAGGTCTAGTTTCTTTTTTTGTTTGTTTGTTTTAATTCATCCTGTCACTTTGTGCCTTTTGATTGGAGAATAATCACTTACATCTAATGTGATTATTGGTAGGTCAGGACTTACTGTTGCCATCTTGTTAACTGTTTTCTATGCTTTAGTAGTTCCTTTGTTCTTTTCTTCCTCTCTTGCTGTCTTCCATTTGAATTGATAACTTGCCATAGCGGTATACTTTGATCCTCTTTATATTGTTATATCTACTATAGGTTTTTGTTTTGTGGTTACCCTGTGGCTTACTTGAAACATTTTATAGATATAATAGTCTATTTTATGCTGATAGCAACTTAACTTTGATTGCATACAAAAACTCTACCTTTTTACTCCCCCAAACAATTTTGTTTTTAATGTCACACATTACATATTTTTATGTTGTATATTTACTAAAAATTATGTAGCTATAGCTATTTTTAATACTTTTGTCCTTTAACCTTTAAAAATTTTTTTTTGAATTTTATTTTTATACAGCAGGTCCTTATTAGTTATCTATTTTATACATATTAGTGTATATATGTTAATCCCAATCTCCCAATTCATCACACCACCACAAGCCCCTACCCCCGCTTTCCCCCCTTGGTGTCCATATGTTTGTTCTCTACACCTGTGTCTCTATTTCTGCCTTGCAAACTGGTTCATCTGTACCATTTTTCTAGATTCCACATATATGCGTTAATATATTTGTTTTTTTCTTTCTGGCTTACTTCATTCTGACAGTCTCTAGGTCCATCCATGTCTCAACAAATGACCCAATTTCATTCCTTTCTATGGCTGAGTAATATTCCATTGTATGTATGTACCACATCTTCTTTGTCCATTCGTCTTCTGATGGGCATTTAGGTTGCTTCCATGACCTAGCTATTGTAAATAGTGCTGCAATGAACATTGGGTGCATGTGTCTTTTTGAATCATGGTTTTCTCTGGGTATATGCCCAGTAGTGGGATTGCTGGGTCATATGGTAATTCTAATTTTAGTTTTTTAAGGAACCTCCATATTGTTCTCCTTAGTGACTGTATCAATTTACATTCTCACCAACAGTGCAAAAGCGTTCTCTTTTCTCCACACCCTCTCCAGCATTTGTTGTTTGTAGATTTTCTGATGATGCCCATTCTAACTGGTGTGAGGTCATATCTCATTGTACCTTTGATTTGCATTTCTCTAATAATTAGTGATGTTGAGCAGCTTTTCATGTGCCTCTTGGCCATCTGTATGTCTTCTTTGGAGAAATGTCTATTTAGGTCTTCTATCCGTATTGTGATTGGGTTGTTTGTTTTTTGGATATTGAGCTTCATGAGCTGTTTATATATTTTAGAGAATAATCCCTTGTCAGTTGATTCATTTGCAAATATCTTCTCACATTCTTTGGGTTGTCTTTTCATTTTGTTTATGGTTTCCTTTGCTGTGGAAAAGCTAAGTTTAATTAGTTCCCATTTGTTTATTTTTGTTTTTATTTTCATTACTCTAGGAGGTATATCAAAAAAGATCTTGCTATGATTTATGTCAAAGAGTTTTCTGCCTATGTTTTCCTCTAAGAGTTTTATAGTATCCAGCCTTACATTTTGGTCTTTAATCCATTTTGAGTTTATTTTTCTGTATGGTGTTAGGGAGTGTTCTAATTTCATTCTTTTATATGTAGCTGTCCAGTTTTCTCAGCACCACTTATTGAAGAGACTGTCTTTTCTCCATTGTATATCCTTGCCTCCTTTGTCATAGATTAGTTGATCATAGGTGAGTGGGTTTATCTCTGGGCTTTCTATCCTGTTCCATGGATCTATATTTCTGTTTTTGTGCCAGTACCATACTGTCTTGATTACTGTAGCTTTGTGGTATAGTCTGAAGTCAGGGAGTCTGATTCCTCCAGCTCCACTTTTTTCCTTCAAGATTGCTTTGGCTATTCGGGGTCTTTTGTGTCTCCATACAAATTTTAAGAATTTTTCTTCTAGTTCTGTAAAAAATGCCATTGGTAATTTGATAGGGATTGCACTGAATCTGTAGGGTTTTTTTTTTTTTCTCTCAGAAAGGGCTAAGCTGGTTTTAATGGTACTGTGAGCTGCTTTCCCCCAGCACATGGAGCAGAATCTCTTACCTTACAGAAAAAATTTTTAGAAACCATACACAGACTCTAGCAAAACCTTAACCATTTACATTTCAGTCTGAATAAAGGACAGCTGTGGGAGTGCTCCAGATGGTGACAGGTTGGTCTCTGTACACAGCCTTGGGGACAGCTGGGTAGTATAGTCATTTTCACAATATTGATTCTTCCAATCCAAGAACATGGTATATCTATCCATCTGTTTGTGTCATCTTTGATTTCTTTTATCAGTGTCTTATAGTTTTCTGAGTACAGGTGTTTTATCTCCTTAGGTAGGTTTATTCCTAGGTATTTTATTATTTTTGTTGCAGTGGTGAATGGGATTGTTTCCTTAATTTCTCTTTCTGATCTTTCGTTGTTAGTGTATAGGAATGCAAGAGATTTCTGTGCCTTAATTTTGTATCCTGCTACTCTACCAAATTCATTGATTAGCTCTAGTAGTTTTCTGGTGGCACCTTTAGGATTCTCTATGTATAGTATCATGTCATCTGCAAACAGTGACAGTTTTACTTCTTCTATTCCAATTTGTATTCCTTTTATTTCTTTTTCTTTGATTGCCATGGCTAGGACTTCCAAAACTATGTTGAATAATAGTGGCGAGAGTGTACATCCTTGTCTTGTTCCTGATTTTAGAGGAAGTGCTTTCAGTTTTTCACCATTGAGAATGATGTTTGCTGTGGGTTTGTCATATATAGCCTTTATTATGTTGAGGTAGGTTCCCTCTGTGCCCACTTTCTGGAGAGTTTTTATCATATATGGGTGTTGAATTTTGTCAAAAGATTTTCCTTCATCTATTGAGATGATTACATGGTTTTTATTCTTCAGTTTGTTAATATGGTTATCACATTGATTGATTTGCATATATTGAAGAATCCTTGCATCCCTGGGATAAATCCCACTTGATCATGGTGTATGATCCTTTTAATGTGTTGTTGGATTCTGTTTGCTAGTATTTTGTTGATGATTATTGCATGTATATTCATCAGTGATATCGGTCTGTAATTTTCTTTTTTTGTAGTATTTCTTTCTGGTTTTGGTATCAGGATGATGGTGGCCTCATAGAATGAGTTTGGGAGTGTTCCTTCCTCTGCAATTTTTTGGAAGAGTTTGAGAAGGATGGGTGTTAGCTCTTCTCTAAATGTTAGGTAGAATTCACCTGTGAAGCCATCTGGTCCTGGACTTTTGTTTGTTGGAAGATTTTTAATCACAGTTTCAATTTCATTACTTGTGATTCGTCTGTTCATATTTTCTATTTCTTCCTGGTTCAGTCTTGGAAGGTTATACCTTTCTAAAAACTTGTCCATTTCTTCCAGATTGTCCATTTTACTGGCATAGAGTTGCTTGTAGTAGTCTCTTAGGATGCTTTGTATTTCTGCGGTGTCCATTGTAACTTCTCCTTTTTCATTTCTAATTTTATTGATTTGACTCCCCTCCCTCTTTTTCTTGATGAGTCTGGCTAAAGGTTTATCAATTTTGTTTATCTTCTCAAAGAGCCAGCTTTTAGTTTTATTGATCTTTACTATTGTTTTCTTTGTTTCTTTTTCATTTATCTGCTCTGATCTTTATGATTTCTTTCATTCTAGTGACTTTGGGATTTGTTCTTCTTTCTCTAGAGCCTTTAGGTGTAAAATTAGGTTGTTTATTTGAGATTTTTCTTGTTTCTTGAGGTAGGCTTGTATAGCTGTAAACTTCCCTCTTAGAACTGCCTTTTCTGCATCCCATAGGTTTTGGATCATCGTGTTTTCATTGTCATATGTCTCTAGGTATTTTTTGATTTTCTCTTTGATTTCTTCAGTGATGTCTTGGTTATTTAATAAAGTATTCTTTAGCCTCCATATGTTTGTATTTTTTACAGATTTTTTTCCTGTAATTGATATCTAGTCTCATAGTGCTGTGGTCGGAAAAGATACTTGATACGATTTCAATTTTCTTAAATTTATCAAGGCTTGATTTGTGACCCAAGATGTGATCTATCCTGGAGAGTGTTCAGTGTGCACTTGAGAAGAAAGTGTAATCTGCTGTTTTTGGATGGAATGTCTTATAAATATCAATTAAATCTATCTGTTCTCTTGTGTCATTTAAAGCTTGTGTTTCCTTATTAATCTTCTGTCTGGATGACCTGTCCATTGGTGTAAGTGAGGTGTTAAAGTCGCCCACTATTACTGTGTTACTGTCGATTTCCTCTTTTATAGCTGTTAGCATTTGCCTTATGTATTGAGGTGCTCCTATGTTGGGTGCATATATAATTGTTATATCTTCTTCTTGGATTGATCCCTTGATCATTATGTAGTGTCCTTCCTTGTCTCTTGTAACAGTCTTTATTTTAAACTCTATTTTATCTGATATGAGTATTGGTACTCCAGCTTTCTTTTGATTTCCATTTGCATGGAATATCTTTTTCCATCCCCTCACTTTCAGTCTGTATGTGTCCCTAGGTCTGAAGTCGGTCTCTTATAGACAGCATATATATGGGTCTTGTTTTTGTATCCATTCAGCTAGTCTGTGTCTTTTCATTGGAGCATTTAATGCATTCACGTTTAAGGTAGTTATTAATATGTATGTTCCTATTACCATTTTCTTAATTGTTTTCGGTTTGTTGTTGTAGGTCCTTTTCTTCTCTTGTGTTTCCCAGTTAGAGAATTTCCTTTAGCATTTGTTGTAGAACTGGTTTGGTTGTGCTGAATTCTCTTAGCTTTTGCTTGTCTGTAAAGCTTTTCATTTCTCTGTGGAATCTGAATGAGAACCTTGCCGGGTAGAGTCAACTTGGTCGTAGGTTCATCTTGGTTGGAGGTTCTTCCATTTTCTCACTTTAAATATATCGTGCCATTCCCTTCTGGCTTGTGGAGTTTCTGCTGAGAAATCAGCTGTTAACCTTATGGGAGTTCCCTTGTAAGTTATTTGTCATTTTTCCCTTGTTGCTTTTAATAGTTCTTCTTTGTCTTTTATTAAATTTTTTAATTAAAAAAATTTTTTTAACATCTTTATTGGAGTATAATTGCTTTACAATGGTGTGTTAGTTTCTGCTTTATACCAAAGTGAACCAGGTATACATATACATATGTTCCCATATCTCTTCCCTCTTGCATCTCCCTCCCTCCCACCCTCCCCATCCCACCCCTCTAGGTGGTCACAAAGCACCGAGCTGATCTCCCTGTGCTATGTGGCTGCTTCCAACTAGCTATCTATTTTACATTTGGTAGCATATATATGTCCATGCCACTCACTTCATCCCAGCTTACCCTCCCCTCCCCATGTCCTCAAGTCCATTCTCTACATCTGCATCTTGATTCCTGTCTTGCCCCTAGGTTCTTCATTATCTTTTTTTTTTTTTTAGATTCCATATATATGTGTTAACATACGGTATTTGTTTTTTACTTTCTGACTTACTTCACTCTGTATGACAGACTCTAGTTCCATCTGCCTCACTACAAATAACTCAATTTTGTTACTTTTTATGGCTGAGTAATATTCCTTTGTATGTATGTGCCACATCTTCTTTACTCATTCATCTGTTGATGGACATTAAGGTTGCTTCCATATCCTGGCTATTATAAGTAGAGCTGCAATGAACATTGTGGTACATGACTCTTTTTGAATTATGGTTCTCTCAGTGTATATACCCAGTAGTGGGATTGCTGGGTCGTATGGTAGTTCTATTTTTAGTTTTTAAAGGAACCTCCATACTGTTCTCCATAGTGGCTGTATCAGTTTACATTCCCACCAACAGTGCAAGAGGGTTCCCTTTTCTCTACCCCCTTTCCAGCATTTATTGTTTGTAGATTTTTTTAAAAATTAATTTATTTATATATATTTTTTATTTTTGGCTGTGTTGGGTCTTCGTTTCTGTGCAAGGGCTTTCTCCAGTTGCAGCAAGTGGGGGCCACTCTTCATCGTGGTGCACGGGCCTCTCACTGTCGCGGCCTCTCTTGTTGCAGAGCATAGGCCCCAGACGCGCAGGCTCAGTAGTTGTGGCTCACGGGCCTAGCCGCTCCGCGGCATGTGGGATCTTCCTGGACCGGGGCACGAACCCGTGTCCCCTGCATTGGCAGGCAGATTCCCAACCACTGGACCACCAGGGAAGCCCTATTGTTTGTAGATTTTTAATGATGTCCACTCTGACTGGTGAGATGATACCTCATTGTTGTTTTGATTTACATTTCTCTAATGATTAATGATGTTGAGCATTCTTTCATGTGTTTGTTGGCAATCTGTATATCTTCTTTCAAGAAATGTCTATTTAGGTCTTCTGCCCATTTTTGGATTGGGTTGTTTGTTTTTTTGATATTGAGCTGCATGAGCTGCTTGTAAATTCTGCAGATTAATCCTTTCTCAGTTGCTTCATTTGCAAATATTTTCTCCCATTCTGAGAGTTGTCTTTTCGTCTTCTTTATGGTTTCCTTTGCTGTGCAAAAGCTTAAGTTTCATTAGGTCCCACTTGTTTATTTTTGTTTTTATTTCCATTTCTCTATGAGGTGGGTCAAAAAGCATCTTGCTATGATTTATGTCCTAGACTGTTCTGCCTATGTTTTCCTCTAAGAGTTTGATAGTGTCTGGCCTTACATTTAGGTCTTTAATCCATTTTGAGTTTTTGTGTATGGTGTTAGGGAGTGTTCTAATTTCATTCTTTTACATTTAGCTGTCTAGTTTTCCCAGCACCACTTATGAAAGAGGCTGTCTTTACTCCATTGTATATGCTTGCCTCCTTTATCAAAAATAAATTGACGATGTGTGCCTGGTTTTATCTCTGGGCTTTCTATCCTGTTCCATGGATCTATATTTCTGTTTTTGTGCCAGTACCATACTGTCTTGATTACTGTAGCTTTGTAGTATAGTCTGAAGTCAGGGAGCCTGATTCCTCCAGCTCCGTTTTTCTTTCTCAAGATTGCTTTGGCTATTTGGGGTCTTTTGTGTTTCCATACAAATTGTAAAATTTTTTGTTCTAGTTCTGTGAAAAATGCCATTGGTAGTTTGACAGGGATTGCACTGAATCTGTAGCTTGCTTTGGGTAGTATAGTCATTTTCACAATGTTGATTCTTCCAATCCAAGAACATGGTATATCTCTCCATCTGTTTGTATCATCTTTAATTTCTTTCATCAGTGTCTTTTAATTTTCTCATACAGGTCTTTTATTAGGTAGGTTTAGGTAGGTTTATTCCTAGGTATTTTATTTTTTTTTGTTGCAGTGGTAAATGGTAGTGTTTCCTTTATTTCTCTTTCTGATCTTTCATTGTTAGTGTATAGGATGCAAGAGATTTCTGTGCCTTAATTTTTTATCCTGCAACTTTACCAAATTCATTGATTAGCTCTAGTAGTTATCTGGTGGCATCTTTAGGATTCTCTATGTATAGTATCATGTGATCTGCAAACAGTGACAGCTTTACTTCTTTTCTGATTTGGATTCCTTTTATTCCTTTCTCTTGTCTGATTGTTGTGGCTAAAACTTCCAAAACTATGTTGAATAATAGTGGTGAGAGTGGGCAACCTAGTCTTGTGCCTGATCTTAGTGGAAATGGTTTCAGTTTTTCACCATTGAGAATGATGTTGGCTGTGGGTTTGTCATATATGGCCTTTATTCTGTTGAGTTAAGTTCCCTCTCTGCCTACTTTCTGGAGGGTTTTTATCATAATGGGTGTTGAATTTTGACGTAAAGCTTTTTCTGCATCCATTGAAATTATCATATGGTTTTTCTCCTTCAATTTGTTAATATGGTTTATCACGTTCATTTTGCGTATATTGAAGAATCCTTGCATTCCTGGGATAAACCCCACTTGATCATGTTGTGTGATCCTTTTAATGTGCTGTTGGATTCTGTTTGCTAGTATTTTGTTGAGGATACTTGCATCTATGTTCATCAGTGAAATTGGCCTGTAGTTTTCTTTCTCTGACATCTTTGCCTGGTTTTGGTATCAGGGTGATGGTGGCCTCGTAGAATGAGTTTGGGAGTGTTCCTCCCTCTGCTATATTGTGGAAGAGTTTGAGAAGCATAGGTGTTGGCTCTTCTATAAATGTTTGATGGAATTTTCCTGTGAAGCCATCTGGTCCTGGGCTTTTGTTTGTTGGAAGATTTTTAATCACAGTCTCAATTTCAGTGCTTGTGATTGGCCTGTTTATATTTTCTGTTTCTTCCTGGTTCAGTCTCGGTAGGTTGTGCTTTTCTAAGAATTTGTCCATTTCTTCCAGGTTGTCCATTTCATTAGCATAGAGTTGCTTGTAGTAATCTCTCATGATCCTTTGTATTTCTGCAGTATTGGTTGTTACTTCTCCTTTTTCATATCTAAATCTATTGATTTGAGTCTTCTGCCTTTTTTTCTTGATGAGTCTGGCTAATGTTTTATCAATTTTGTTTATCTTCTAAAAGAACCAGCTTTTAGTTTTATTGACTTTTGCTATCATTTCCTTCATTTCTTTTTCATTTATTTCTGATCTGATTTCTTTCCTTCTGCTAACTTTGGGGTTTTTTTGTTCTTCTTTCTCTAATTGCTTTAGGTGTGAGGTTAGGTTGTTTATTTGAGATGTTTCTTGTTTCTTGAGGTAGTATTGTATTGCTATAAACTTCCCTCTTAAAACTGCTTTTGTTGGATCCCATAGGTTTTGGGTCATCGTGTTTTCATTGTCATTTGTTTCTAGGTATTTTTTGATTTTCTCTTTGATTTCTTCAGTGAGCTCTTGGTTATTAAGTAGTGTATTGTTTAGCCTCCATGTGCTTGTATTTTTTTACAGATTTTTTTCCCTGTAATTGATATCTAGTTTCATAGCATTGTGGTCAGAAAAGATACTTGATATGATTTCAATTTTCTCAAATTTACCAAGGCCTGATCTGTGACCGAAGATGTGATTTATCCTGGAGAATGTTCCATAAGCACTTGGGAAGAAAGTGTATTCTGTTTTTGAATGGAATGTCCTGTTAATATCAATTAAGTCCATCTTGTTTAATGTATCGTTTAAAGATTGTGTTTCCTTATTTATTTTCATTTTGCATGATTTGTCAATTGGTGAAAGTGGGGTGTTAAAGTCCCCTACTATGATTGTGTTAGTCGATTTCCCATTTTATGGCTGTTAGCATTTGCCTTATGTATTGAGGTGCTCCTATGTTGTGTGCATAAATATTTACAGTTGTTATATCTTTTTCTTGGATTGATCCCTTGATCATTATGTAGTGTCCTTCTTTGTCTCTTGTAATAGTGTTTATTTTAGAGTCTACTTTTTCTG
Organism: Balaenoptera acutorostrata; assembly: GCF_949987535.1. Classification (NCBI taxonomy): domain Eukaryota; kingdom Metazoa; phylum Chordata; class Mammalia; order Artiodactyla; family Balaenopteridae; genus Balaenoptera; species Balaenoptera acutorostrata. The sequence goes on along the minus strand of NC_080068.1, from coordinate 49,183,615 downwards.
ATATGAGTATTGCTACTCCAGCTTTCTTTTGATTTCCATTTGCATGGAATATCTTTTTCCATCCCCTCACTTTCAATCTGTATGTGCCCCTAGGTCTGAAGTGTGTCTCTTGTAGACAGCATATATATGGGTCTTGTTTTTGTATCCATTCAGCCAGTCTGTGTCTTTTAGCTGGAGTATTTAATCCATTTACATTTAAGGTAATTATCGATATGTATGTTCCTATTACCATTTTCTTAATTGTTTTGGGTTTGTTATTGTAGGTCTTTTCCTTCTCTTGGGTGTCCTGCCTAGAGAAGTTCCTTTAGCATTTGTTGTAAAGCTGGGTTGGTGGTGCTGAATTCTCTTAGCTTTTGCTTGTCTGTAAAGCTTGTCATTTCTCTGTCAAATCTGAATGAGATCCTTGCTGGGTAGAGTAATCTTGGTTGTAGGTTTTTCCCTTTCATCACTTTAAATGTCTTGCCACTCCCTTCTGGCTTGCAGAGTTTCTGCTGAAAGATCAGCTGTTAACCTTATGGGGATTCCCTTTTATGTTATCTGTTGTTTTTCCCTTGCTGCTTTTAATATTTTTTCTTTGTATTTAGTTTTTGATAGTTTAATTAATATGTGTCTTGGCCTGTTTCTCCTTGGATTTATCCTGTATGGGACTCTCTGCGCTTCCAGGACTTGACTATTTATTTCCTTTCCAATATTAGGGAAGTTTTCAACTATAATCTCTTCAAATATTTTCTCAGTCCCTTTCTTTTTCTCTTCTTATTCTGGGACCCCTATAATTCGAATGTTGGTGCGTTTAATGTTGTCCCAGAGGTCTCTGAGACTGTCCTCAATTCTTTTCATTCTTTTTTCTTTATTCTGCTCTGTGATAGTTATTTCCACTATTTTATCTTCCAGGTTGCTTATCCATTCTTCTGCCTCAGTTATTCTGGTATTGATTCCTTCTAGAGAATTTTTAGTTTCATTTATTGTGTTGTTCATCATTGTTTGTTCGCTCTTTAGTTCTTCTAGGTCCTTATTAAACGTTTCTTGTATTTTCTCCATTCTATTTCCAAGATTTTAGGTCATCTTTATGATCACTACTCTGAGTTCTTTCTCAGGTAGACTGCCTATTTCCTCTTCATTTGTTTGGTTTGGTGGGTTTTTACCTTGCTCCTTCAACTGCTGTGTGTTTCTCTGTCTTCTCATTTTGCTTAACTTACTGTGTTTGGGGTCTCCTTTTCGCAGGCTGCAGGTTCGTAGTTCCCGTTGTTTTTGGTGTCTGCCCCCAGTGGCTAAGGTTTGTTCAGTGGATTGTGTAGGCTTCCTGTGGAGGGGAGTAGTGCCTGTGTTCTGGTGGATGAAGCTGGATCTTGTCTTTCTGGTGGGCAGGGCCATATCTGGTGGTGTGTTTTGGGGTGTCTGTGACCTTATTATGATTTTAGGAAGTGTCTCTTCTAATTGGTGGGGTTGTGTTCCTATCTTGCTAGTTGTTTGGGATAGGGTGTCCAGCACTGTAGCTTGCTGGTTGGTGAGTGGAGCTGGGTCTTAGCATTGAGCTGGAGATCTGTGGGAGAGCGTTTACCATTTTGTCTACCAGAGACCTCCCAGCTCCACATAATATCAATGTCCTGAACTCAGGTCTCCCACATCAGAGACAAAGGCCTGACCCCGGCTGGAGCACCAAGACACTGTCAGCCACATGGCTCAGAAGAAATGGGAGAAAAAAAGAAAGATTGAAAGGACAAAAAATAATAATAAAAAAAATTAAAAAAAGAAAATAAAAAAGAGCAACCAAACTATAAAGTAAATCCTCCACCCATGATAACAAGCACTAAAAACTGTACTAAAAAATATAAATAAAAACAAACAAACAAACAAAGGACAGACAGATCCCTAGGACATATGGTAAAAGCAAAGCTATACAGACAAAACCACACAAAGAAGCATACACATACATACTCACAAAAAGAGAAAAAGGAAAAATATATATATATGGTTGCTCCCAAAGTCCACCGCCTCAATTTTGGGATGATTCCTTTTCTATTCACGTATTCCACAGATGCAGCGTTCATCAAGTTGATTGTGGAGATTTAATCCGCTGCTCCTGAGGTTGCTGGGAGAGATTTCCCTTTCTCTTCTCTGTTCGCACAGCTCCTGGGGTTCAGCTTTGGATTTGGCCCCGCCTCTGTGTGTAGGTCACCTGAGGGCATCTGTTCTTCACTCAGAGAGGACGGGGTTAAAGTAGCAGCTGATTAGGGGGCCCTGGCTCACTCAGGCTGTGGGGAGGGAGGGGTACAGAATGGTGGGTGAGCCTGCGGCGGCAGAGGCCAGTGTGACATTCCAACAGCCTGAGGTGTGCCGTGTGTTCTCCCGGGGAAGTTGTCCCTGGATCATGGGACCCTGGCAGTGGCGGGATTCACAGGCTCCCAGGAGGGGAGGTGTGGATAGTGACCTATGCTTGCACACAGGCTTCTTGGTGGCTGCAACAGCAGCCTTTGCATTTCATGCCCGTCTCTGGTGTCCACACTGATAGCTGTGGCTTGCGCCCATCTCTGGAGCTCGTTTAAGTGGTGCTCTGAATCCCCTCTCCTTGCGCACCCCGAAACAATGGTCTCTTGCCTCTTAGGCAGTTCCAGACTTTTTCCCGGACTCCCTCCCTGCTAGCTGTGGTGCACTAGCCCCTTTCAGTCTCTGTTCATGCAGCCAACCCCAGTCCTCTCCCTGGGATCGGACTTCCAAAGCCCAAGCCTCAGCTTCCAGCCTACACCCGCCCTAGCGGGTGAACAGACAAGCTTCTCGGGCTGGTGAGTGCTGGTTGGCACTGATCCTCTGTGCGGGAATCTCTCCGCTTTGCCCTCTGCACCCCTGTTGCTGTGCTCTCCTCCGTGGCTCCGAAGCTTCCCCCCCACAACCCCCCATCTCTGCCAGTGAAGGGGCTTTCTAGTGTGTGGAAACCTTTCCTCCTTCACAGCTCCCTCCCACTGATGCAGGTGTCGTCCCTATTCTTTTGTCTCTGTTTTTTCTTTTTTCTTTTTCCCTACCCGGGTACGTGGGGAGATTTTTGCCTTTTGGCAAGTCTGAGGTCTTCTGCCAGCGTTCAGTAGGTGTTCTGTAGGAGCTGTTGCACACGTAGATGTATTTCTGATGTATGTGTGGGGAGGAGGGTGATCTCTACAACTTACTCTTCTACCATCTTGAATGTCTCTCTCCTCTTTGTCTTTAATTTTTGTCAGTTTGATTACTATGTATCTTGGTGTGTTTCTCCTTGGGTTTATCCTGCCTGAGACTCTCTGTGCTTCCTGGACTTGGGTGGCTATTTTGTTTCCCATGTTAGAGAAGTTTTCAACTCTAATCTCTTCAAATATTTTCTCGGGTCCTTTCTGTCTCTCTTCTCCTTCTGGGACACCTATAATGCGAATGTTGGTGCATTTAATGTTGTCCCAGAGGTGTCTTATGCTGTCTTCATTTCTTTTCATTCTTTTTTCTTTATTCTGTTCCACGGCAGGAATTCCACCCTTCTGTCTTCCAGGTCACTTATCCGTTCTTCTGCCTCAGTTATTCTGCTATTGATTCATTCTGGTGTATTTTTCATTTCAGTTACTGTATTGTTCATCTGTTTGTTCTTTAATTCTTCTAGATCTTTGTTAAACATTTCTTGAATCTTCTCGATCTTTGCCTCCATTCTTTTTCCAAGGTCCTGGATCTTCTTCACTATCATTATTCTGAATTATTTTTCTGGAAGGTTGCCTATCTTCACTTCATTTAATTGTTTTTCTGAGGTTTAACTTATTCCTTCATCTGGTACATAGCTCTTTGCATTTTTATTTTATCTATCTTTCTGTGAATATGGTTTTCTTTCCACAGGCTGCAGGATTGTAGTTCTCCTTGCTTCTGCTGTCTTTCCTCTGTTAGATGAGGCTATCTAAGAGGCTTGTGCAAGCTTCCTGATGGGAGGGACTGGTGGTGGTTAGAGCTGGGTGTTGCTCTGGTGGGCAGAGCTCAGTAAAACTTTAATCTGCTTGTCTGCTGATGGGTGGGTCTGAGTTCCCTCCCTGTTGGTTGTTTGGCCTGAGGCAACACAGCATTTGAGTCTACAGGCTCTTTGGTGAGGCTAATGGCAGACGCCAGGAGGGCTCATGCCAAGGAGTACTTCCCAGAACTTCTGCTGCAAGTGTCCTTGTCCCTGCGGTGAGCCACTGCCATGCCCGCCTGTGCAGGACACCCTCCAACACTAGCAGGTAGGTCTGGTTCAGTCTCTATGGGGTCACTGCTTCTTCCCCCTGGGTCCTGATGCACACACTACTTTGTGTGTGCCCTAAGAATGGAGTCTCTGTTTCCCCCAGTCCTGTCAAAGTCCTGCAATCAAATCCCACTAGCCTTCAAAGTCTGATTCTCTGGGAATTCCTCCTACACTTGCCTGACCCCCAGGTTGGGAAGCCTGATGTGGGGCTCAGAACCTTCACTCCAGTGAGTGGACTTCTGTGGTATAATTGTTCTGCAGTTTGTGAGTCACCCACCCAGCAGTTATGGGATTTGATTTTATTGTGATTGCGCACCTTCTACCATCTCATTGTGGCTGCTCCTTTACTTTGGATGTGGGGTATCTTTTTTGGTGAGTTCCAGTGTCTTCCTCTCAATGATTGTTCAGCAGTTAGTTGTGATTCCCATGCTCTCGCAAGAGGGAGTGAGCACATGTCCTTCTACTCTGCCATCTTGAACCAATCTCCTCTTTAATCTTTTTGAATAAAATTTATTTTTAATATCCTATGTATTCTATAACAGACATAGAATGCAAAATTTTATTTTAAAAATCTGCAGTCCTTTTATTGGTAACCTGAGATACTTATTTTATACATTTAAATTTTCTTGAGATTTGATGACAGTATTTAGATACATTTGTAGCCCAGAAATTAAAATACACAAAATAGTTCTAGGAACACATGTATTTTTACCTGTGTGTACACTTATAAGTCATTCAAAGGTACATATTTATTTTAAAATAAAAACTTTGAAAGTGAAACCAGTTCATCTAATTTTTACCAAGGTATGACAAAAAATATTTTATGCAAAAAATAAAAATTGAAACAGAAATAAGACTTTCAACTTATGATTTTTTAAGACATTAGAAAACTATTCTACAAATTGCTATTTCTCAGGACAGAACCATAACTGTTCCCCTTGAATTTAGTCATGCTTATGATAAAACATAAAAAGTACTCTAAACACAATAAATGGAATTCTTAAATTTTAAACCATTTTAATATAAAGGATAGCAATTCAAATCATATTTTACCTTTCTACTTAAGTTTACATTGCATTAAAATTATTTTGCAGGGGTGAACTAGTTGATGTATCATGACATAATACCTTAGAATCGTTCTTTGATGTTCACATCTATATTAGTGGATATTTCACAGTCCACTTAGATGATTTGGTGTATACTAAAAAATTTAACAAACAAATCTATAATGCTAATCTGTTTTAAGAGCAAAGATACTCAGTATTTATTACTGCCTTTGGGAAATACACTAACTTTTAAAAAATGTTATTTAATTAATTAATTTATTTATGTCTGTGTTGGGTCTTCTTTGTTGTGCACAGGCTTTCTCTAGCTGCGGTGAGCAGCAGCTACTCTTTGTTGTGGTGAATGGCCTTCTCCTCGCGGTGGTTTCTCTTGTTGCAGAACACAGGCTCTAAGCATGCAAGCTTCAGTAGTTATGGCATGTGGGCTCAGTAGTTGTGGTTCGCAGGCTCTAGCGCACAGGCTCAGTAGTTGTGGCGCATGGGCTTAGTTGCTCCGCAGCATGGGGGATCTTCCTGGACCAGGGCTTGAACCAGTGTCCCCTACATTTGCAGGCGGATTCTTAACCACTGTGCCACCAGGGAAGTCTCAATACACTGACTTTTTTTTTTTTTTTTTTTAAGAAATTCACGTTCCCTTATTTATTTATTTATTTATTTATGACTGTGTTGGGTCTTCGTTTCTGTGCGAGGGCTTTCTCTAGTTGTGGCAAGTGGGGACCACTCTTCATCGCGGTGCGCGGGCCTCTCACCATCGTGGCCTCTCTTGCTGCGGAGCACAGGCTCCAGACGCGCAGGCTCAGTAATTGTGGCTCACGGGCCCAGTTGCTCCGTGGCATGTGGGATCTTCCCAGACCAGGGCTCGAACCCGTGTCCCCTGCATTGGCAGGCAGATTCTCAACCACTGTGCCACCAGGGAAGCCCCCAATACACTGACTTTTAAAAACACATTTAAATCACTCACAGTAACTGGAAATAACATTTGTGCAATTCCTGAAAATTCTTATTGTTGAGTCTCTACACAGCTACTTTTTAAATACAATTTTTATTAAGAAATGAAGAGAAAGTGTCCTTTTATTCAGTAGAGCAGAATTACAAGAAGAGCAATATTAATAATAATACTTCAGTGTTGGCTTCTAAGCATGCTTCATATAACTTAAATTTTCAGTTCTCATGATTCTGCTGCAATATAATCAAGCCCGTTTGTAATAAGAACTGATGCCAGAGTCTTTGAAAATCATGATTACAATTTAAAACTGGAATAGCATGATAAAGCTAATATCAACCTCTTTTTAAAATTATAGTTGATTTACAGTATTGAGCTAGTTTTGGGTGTATAGCAAAGTGATTTAGATATATATATATAACTGAATATATATATTTCAGATTATTTTCCATTATAGGTTATTATAAGATATTGAATACAGTTCCCTACGCTATATAGTAAATCTTTATTGCTTATCTATTTTACATGTACTAGTGTGTATCTGTTAATCCCAAATTCCTAATTTATCCCTTCCCCCTTTCCTTTCCCTTTCCCCTTTGTTTTCTGTCTGAGTCTGTTTCTCTTTTGTATATAGACTCACTTGTATCATTTTTGGATTCCACATATAAGTGATATTACATAATATTTGTCTTTGACTTACTTCACTAAACAATATTCTCTAGGTCCATCCATGTTGCTGCAAATGGCAATATTTCATTCCTTTTTATGGCTGAGTAATAATTCCATTGTATGTGTGTATATATATACATACATATATAGGTATATATGTTATATATATATATATATATATACACACACACACACGCACACCACATCTTCTTAAGCCAATCATTTGTTCATGGGCACTTGGGTTGTTTCCATATCTTGGCTATTGTAAACAGGGCTGAACATTGAGGTGTGTGTATCTTTGTCTTTTCTGTATATATACCCAGGTGTGGGATTGCTGGGTCATATGGTAGCTCTACTTTTAATTTTTTAAGTAAACTTAATGGCAACCTCTTGAATCCCATTTTAAGTTAGTTCTACTTCCAAATAACACTTTTTTAAAAAAATTAATGTATTTATTATTATTTTTTGGCTGCATTGGGTCTTCGTTGATGCACGTGGGCTTTCTCTAGTTGCAGTGAGCGGGGGCTACTCTTTGTTGTGGTGCACGGGCTTCTCATTGTGGTGGCTTCTCTTGTTGTGGAGCATGGGCTCTAGGTGTGTGGGCTTCAGTAGTTGTGGCGCATGGGATCAGTAGTTGTGGAGCACAGGCTTAGTCGCTCCGCGGCATGTGGGATCTTCCCAGACCAGGGCTTGAACCCGTGTCCCCTGAATTGGCAGGCAGATTCTTAACCACTGCGCCACCAGGGAAGCCCCCAAATAACACTTTTAGCCAGCAACAGCTTACATTTTTTTCAATGTTCTAAGATATAACTTTTGGCATCCAAAAGTATAAGTAAGCACTTTCGATTTGTGATGAATAAAAAAGTCAAGTGCTAAAAATACCCATGGTTTCCTGTGACAGGGTATATATTCCCCTTCAAGTAATGTTCTCCCCCCAAATTAACATTTTATTTCTCCCTCAAAGAGTTGACTAAGGAAAAGAAATCACAACAACTTTTTTTAGTTGAGGAGAAAAGACTGCTTCATAAGTTCATGTACTGTAAAAGCAACTGCTTGCGAAAGAACACAGTGAATGTAAATTAAGAGAGAAACCATGATATCCTTCTGAATTCCCTGCCGTATAGACATACTTTATAGTCACCTCCACGGTATGGCACTTTTCAAATTCTGGAAGAACAGTCCTTAACTGCATTCACTGATGAGTTACATCAAATGGGTCAGATACTGTCTGTGTTATTGCTCCAGCAGCACCACCATAATGTAAGTTTATGTGAGTTTTCAAAACTCAGACGTTAGGGTAGTCTGAAGGTCTGCAAAGAAGGGTGGGAGCATGGGAAAGGCACCAAAAGTAAAAAAAAGAAACACCTGCACGGGGAGCCATTGCTAATACAGCAGGCATCAGGCCTCTGTAAAATTCAAGGCACCTTCCTTGGCATAAATTGTTTTGAATGCATGAATAATTCCTGTATAGGTATGTTCCCCTTTCACCGGGATTGCTAGGCGTACTCTAACCACGTGAAGAGAGTAAGTACCAATAACTGCTGTTAAACCTGCCATCGATCCAGACATTCATCTGTGCACAGACCAGAAACTCCCAGCTTTGTAGTAATTAATGTTCTATAATGCTCAAACGCGGTAAACTGGATCGCACCATAGGGAACGATTTGGATCATCACTGCACCATTCCCTTTATACAATCCCCAAGGTATCCCTCCTTTGGGGAACAGCACGCAATGCAGCAAACACTCCCAAATGTTTGTAATGGTGATTGTGAGCTGGTAATAAAACGTTTGTTGATCTAAAGGAGCACCTGTTTTGGCACAGCGTCCGGCAACACCTGTAGCCAGGAAGGAGCACGGCCAGGAGAAGTCTCGGCCTGCGATGGGCCCTCCAGCTCCTGCTGCCTGCCGCATCGCCAGAGGTGGGGTCGCCACAGCCAGTGCTGCCTCGGGAGATTTGGTCGCCAAATTACAAGCCAAGGGCCCTAGCCATGGCCAGAGCGGGCAGTGACAGGGCACCAACCGCCAGTCAGGAGGGGCAGAGTCTGTCCTTTAACCTTTATACTAGAGTTATGTGGTTATATGTCATCGTATTGTAGTATTAGAGTATTCTAAGTCTGACTATATACTTAGCTTTACCAGCGCAATGTGTATTTTCACGAGCTTACATATTAGTAGTTAGCGTCCTTTCATATTAACTTGAAGAACTTTTTTCAGCATTTCTTCTAAGGCAGGTATAGTGGTGATGGATTCCCTCAGCTTTTGGTTGTTACGAAAAGCTTTCTCTTGCCTTCATTTCTGAGGCATAACTTTGTTGGGTAAACTATTCTTGGTTGGCACTTTCTATGTGACCATGCTGGTGCCTTGATTTTGGACTTCCCAGGTTCCAGAACTGTGAGAAATACGTTTATAAGCTATCCAGTTTGTGGTTTTTTTGTTATTGCATCCTGAATGGGCTATATCAATCAAAATAGAATTGTTTGTTGAAATTTCTTTTTCTCTTGTAATGTCTTCTCCCCCCCTTCATATATTACACACTTTGGTTTTGGTGATTGTTCCCCTAAGCAATTTTATGCACATATATGTACCTCCTTATATACAGATATCTTTTCCAAAATGATCAATAAGATCATAATTGCACATGTTCAATATTTTTTCCCACTAAACAGGACATGGACAGGTTTCCAAGTCAGTATATAGTTACACTTCAGTATTTTTTAAATGCTGTATAAAACTGGATAGTATGGACATCGTGATTTTTTTCTAAACAACATTTTCCATGTAATGAAAATCTTGGTTGTGTACAGTTTTTAGCTCCTGTAAGCCTGTTCACTGGAAAAGTAACAAAACTATTTAAGGATACATATATATATATATGTATATATTTACATATGTGTGTGCATGTATATAGATGTGTATATATGTGTGTATGTATGTGTGTGTGTATATATGTGTATGTGTGTGTATATATATGTGTATATATATATGTGTGTATATATATATGTGTGTGTATATATATATATGTGTGTGTATATATATATATATATGTATATATATATAAAGAAAGATTCCTAGCAGTGTAATACAATCCTTTCAATTCAAGGAACTGAGCTCCAGAGGGCAAGAACTTTATCCAAGGCCAGATTTAAACCATGACTGATACCAGTGATCATAAAATTTCCATGAAATCCTGCCAGCCTTTCAGCTTATATAGTTAATAAGGAAGAAATGACTCTTACTAATGTGATTGATAGATTTCTTGAGGATAATTTTTGAAATCCAAGGCAGTAATTATCATGCATTTTCGTCTTGTTACTCTTTTGCTAAGTATGGTTCTTAAACGTCAGGGACATTTTTGTTGGCAGGATGAACATTTACAATTATTTTGTAGAATAGAGAATTGAGCCCCTGGGACTTCAGATTCTTTTTTCTTTTCTTCTCTTTTCTCCTCTCCTTTCCCTTCCCTCCCCCTCCCTCTCTTTCTCTCTTTTTCCTTCTTTGTTTCTTTCTTGGCTATTTGTCCAAGGTTGCCCATAGGCATAATTTGAGTACTCTAGTACAATAGCCTATGTCCTGGGGATACAAGAGAACTCTGAACAATGGGAGAGACAACAAGGAAATCAATGCTCCACAGTAGGGATAGGGTGAAATAGATAGCATGGCTGCAGGAGAAGGTGAAGAGTCAGCTCTACTTGGAGATGGACATAGTGGGTGATGATTGAGTTGAGAATTGAAGGATGAGTGGACATTTATCAAGTGGGGAGGGCATGCTAATCATAAGGAACAGCATGTAAGTGCTTGGCGTTCTGAAAATAATCGGTATAATCAGGCAAATGTCTATTTTCTATCCTGGGATTGGCAGGAGTTGCAGTGGGAAGTAAGAAAAACCAAATCACAGAAGGCCTGCCCCCTGTTAAAAACTTGGTCTGTCCGCCTCCAATCTTGTCTCACATTGCAGTAATCATCTAGATGAGAGATGAGGGCCTAAGCTATGGAATGAGACATGATAGATGTGAGAGATTTAAAGATTGAATCAATGCCAGCTGAAACTTAGCCAGGGTCCTAGTTCTGCTGAGTCTCAAACTAATTGGGAGACAATGGTCAGCCAAGAGATGGGAAAATTGGTAGTTATCCAATTTCTTGTCTGATTCAAGATTTCCTGAGTTACTTGATATATCCATATCTAAGGCACTTTTTCAGGGACAATAGAAGGCATTTAAGTATACTAATACTTGGGAGTCTAAATTTCTTTTCAGGACAGTGTGAGAGTGGTCAAAACTTATAAACCACAAACCTAAGGAAGTAATGGGTTAGGGATAAAGTTCAAAGCTTGAATCCTGGTCATTCCTAATGTAAAAGGTTGCTAGGACTTGAGTCTTGGTATAATTTATTTTCAATGCAAAGGCACACAATGAATGATCTCTATTTTGCTTGTACTATATCATAGTAACAGATATACTGAGCTAATCTCTTAGTTTGTGTTTCAAAGGGGAATAATGTAGAGGCACATTAATACCATCCCCACTCCTAAAATTCTCCCCTACCTTCCTTCTCTAACTTCACCAACGTGAAGCTCTATTCTAGGTCCACACCAGCAGATTCCTGACTAATCAATTTCAAAAGTCTAAATGAATGATGTTCAGCTTAAAAACAAAATGGCCTGCTGGCCCCTGTAAACATAAAATAAACTTAATTCCATGAACTGCCCAAAACCTTCTCATTTTCAGAAGCAGAAGGATCAGGCTCAGAAAATGTATAAATAGAGGCAGAGCTGAAAACTCCCCAGGGAAACAACTGAAGATACAGGCATCAGTGCTAGGACCTCACGTAGCAGGCAATTCCACCATCAGTGAATCTGAAACAAGCAACACCAAGAAATAAGGACACTGGAGAATTTTGACACTTTAATTAGTAGATGCAGCAAAGTGGATTCAAAATTTCATATGCAAGCATTTGATTAACAGAGCCCAGGTCATGTGCCCATGCCCGGTTACCAAGATGACAAGGAAAAGTTGAATATACCTTTGGACGTCTAGGTTTGTAGCGGGAGGTAAGCTCTGTTAGATATCAAGACTCACACAGGACCCAATAAGAAGGGGTTCATGCTGGGTATAATCTGTTGCCACACTAATGCTGCATTAAAAACTACACCAGACTTAGTGGCTTAAAACAACCATTTATTATACTCACAAGACTATGGGTCTGCTGGGTTGTTCTGCTGGGTTTAGCTGGGCAATTCATTTGGTCCTGGCTGGGCTTACTCTGGTGATTGGCTTGCTGTTGGCTAGTCTAGAATGGTCTCAGCTGGTATTACTGGCTCTGTTCTATGTATTTCATCTTCCAACCAAATTCCCTGGGCAAGTTCTCATGGCAACTGCATGGGTCTAATACCTAGGCTTGGAGTTGGCACACTGTCAGTTCTACCACCTTCAATTGGCCAAGGTCCAGATCCAAGGAATGGGGAAATTGTGGTTCCTCCCATGAAGAGGTAGAACCTAAGACCAATTCCAAAAATAGCCTCAATTCTCCACCTCTCCTATATCTATGCCTTTTTTTTTTTTTTTTTTTACTTTTAGAATGATGGGCAAAGTATCTTGCCTACCCCTTCACCTAGCCATCCAGCTTCTTATCTATTCTCTGATATTATCAGTAATTACAGGTAAACATGTATGCATGGTTCCTTTTTCACACAAATGGTCATATATTCACACAATTTTGTGCTTGATTATTTGCATTTCATGTAACTTGAAGTATATCCCATATTCATAGGTGTATATATCTGTAGCATTAATTCCTAAAAGTAGAATTATTGGGTCAAAGTGTATATGCATTTTAAAATTTGATAGTGACAAACAGTGCTCCATAAGAAACAGCACTTTTATATACTTTCCCACCTAGAAATCTATGCAGTTTTTTTCCCCAACTCCTTGCCAAAATGCCAATCAAACCATTTTATATTATAAACATGATTTTTAAAAAAGGTATTTTAGTAAATTTTTAAATTTCAAATGTACAGAAAAATTGCAATGACAGTAAAGTACAGCATATCCCCATCATCAAGATTCCCCAATTATTAATGTATTTGCTCTGCAAGCATCTCTTTATGAATATCTATTGCCCTTATTTGTTTTCTGAGCCACTTGAAAGCTAGTTGCTAACATGATGCCCCATCACCTCTAAATCTAGTGTATATTTCTGGAACACAAAGACCCTCTCTTACTTATAAAGCAACAATGCAACCATCCAAATTAGGATATCAACACTGATAGAAAACTACTGTCCAGAAGTGATGCTGTGTTCTTCTCAGTGTATCACATCAGGAGGCACATGACATTGACCCATCCCACTACTGTTTATGTTAACCTTGATAACCTGCTCAAGTTGGGGTCTGAATTACAGGTGGAGAAGCCTGTCATTTTCCCCTTCTGGTGTCCTTCATAATTGAGAAGTATTTTGTGGGAAGATTTCTAATAAGAAATGGGATATTGGCCTAGTTTCAAATTTCTATCTACCAGCCTTAACATCCATTGATAATTCCCACTTGAACCAATCAGCATTGTAATGGTTGCCAAATGGTTTGTTATTTTCCTCATTTCTTCTACACTTATTAGTTGATCCTCAACTGTAAGGGAAAGCATTTCCTTCTCTCTCATATGTTAATATCAGTATGTACTTCTACAGTTTTATTCAATGGATTGTAATCCATTACTGTCCTTTTTAAAAAATTTTATTATTTTTAATTGAAGTATAATTGATTTACAATATTGTAGTTCAGGTGTACAGCATAGTGATTTAGTATTGCACACTACACTTCATTATAGGTTATTACAAGATAATGGGTATAATTCCCTGTGCTATACAGTATATCCTTATCGCTTGTCTATTTTATATATAGTAGTTTGTGTCTGTTAATCCCATATTCCTAATTTTTCCCTCCCCACTTCCCTTTCCCTTTTGGTAACCATAAGTTTGTTTTCTATATCTGTGAGTCTTTCTGTTTTGCATATACATTCAAATGTATTTTTTTAGATTTCACATATATTATACAGTTTTTGTCTTTCTGTCTGACTTATTTCACTAAGTATAATACTCTCTGTGTTTATCCACACTGCTGCAAATGGCAGTATTTCCTTTTTTTATGGCTCAGTGATATTCCATTGAATATATGCAGCATCTTCTTAATCCAGTCATGTGTTGATGGGCACTTGAGTTGCTTCTGTCTTGGCTACTGTATTGGGTTGGCCAAAAAGTTCGTTCTGGTTTTTCTGTAACATCTTACGGAAAAACCCGAATATCTTATGAAAAATCCAAACGAACTTTTTGGCCAACCCAATAACTAGCATTGCCACAAATATCGGGTTGCATGTATCTTTTCGAATTAGTGTTTTCATTTTTTCTGGATATATACCCAGGAATGGAATTGCTATGGTAGTTCTATTTTTAATTTTTAAAGGAACCTCCATGCTGTTTTCCATAGTGGCTGCACCAACTTACATTCCCACCAGTAGTGCAGGATGGTTCCCTTTCTCCACATTCTCGCCAACATTTGTTATTTGTAGACCTTTCGATGATAGCCGTTCTGGCCAGTATGAGGTGGTATACCTCCTTGTGGTTTTGATTTGCATTTTTCTAATAATTAGTGATGTTGAGCATTTTTTCATGAGCCCGTTAGCCATCTGTGTGCCTTCTTTGGAGAAATGTCTATTCAGGTCTTCTGCCTATTTTTTTTATTGGGTTGTTTGTTTTTTTGTTGTTGAGTTGTATGAGCTGTTTGTATATTTTGGATGTTAACCCTTTGTTGGTCATATCATTTGAAAATATTTTCTCCCACTGCATAGATTGTCTTTTCATTTTGTCTGATTTCCTTCGTGCAAAAGCTTTTAAGTTTAATTAGGTCCCAGTTGTTTAATCTTGCTTTTATTTCTTTTGCCTTAGGAGACTGATTCAAGAAAATATTTCTATGATTTAAATCACAGTGTTCCATCTGTTTTCCCCTAAGAGTTTTATGGTTTCAGGTCTTACATTAGGTCTTTAAACCATTTTGAGTTTATATTTGTATATGGTGTGAGGGAATGTTCTAATATCATTGTTTTACACGTGGCTGGCTGTCCAGTTTTCCGAGCACAACTTATTTAAGAGACTGTCTTTCTCCATTGTATAGTCTTGCCTCCTTTGTCACATAGATTACTTGACCATAGGTGCATGGGTTTATTTTGGGCTCTCTATTCTGTTCCATTGATCCATGTGTCTGTTCTGGTGCCAATATCATGGTGCCAATACCGTCTCTGTTTTGATTACTGTATCTTTGTAGTATAGTCTGAAGTCTGGGAGGGTTATACCTCCAGCTTTGTTCTTTTTTTTCTCAGGATTTCTTTGGCAATTTGGGCTCTTTTGTGCATCCACATAAATTTTAGGATTACTCTAGTTCTGTGAAAAATGTCATGGGCATTTTCAGAGGGGTCACATTAAATCTGTAGATTGTTTTGGGTAGAATGGCCATTTTAACAATATTAATTCTTCCACTCTGAGAGTATGGGATATCTTTCCATTTCTTTGACACATTCTCAGTTTCTTTCATCAATGATTTATACTTCTCAGAGTATAGGTCTTTTTCTTTTGATGCAATTTTAAATGGGATTGTTTTTTACTTTCTCTTTCTAATATTACATTATTACAGTAAGTCACATACACACGAACCTTAAAGTTGTGAACTTTCAAAGATGCAAAAGTGCATTTGCATGTCCAATCATGTAAGTTAGTTCATGTGTCTGGCATACATTGTCATGTGTGTGCATTCTCTATAAATGGTTGTGCTTTTGTGTACTTTACTGTATAGTACTGTATAGAGTACAGTACAGTATCTTTATTTCAAGCCCAGGATATCCCAAAGCAAGCATAAGAGTGGAGGTGATGTAGCTGGTACTACTGCACTTTTCAAGGTACTGTACTGTAAGATGAAAAATGTTTATTTTTCATGTTTGTTTTTTATGTATTATTTATATGAAAAGTATTATAAACCTATTACAGTACAGTACTATATAGCCGATTGTGTACCTAGGCTAACTTTGTTGGACTCACAACAAATTGGACTTACAAACGCACTCTTGAAACTGAACTCATTCGTATGTAGCGGACTTACTGCAGTGTATAGAAACACAACATATTTCTGCATTAATCTTATATCCTGCAACCTTGCTGAACTGATTTATTCTAATAGATTTTGGGTGGAGACTTTAGGGTTCTCTATATAGAGTATCATGTCATCTGGAAATAGTGACAGTTTTACCTCTTCCCTTCCAATTTGAATACATTTTCTTGTCTGATTGCTGTGGCTAGGACTTCCAATTGCTAGAAGTGGTGAGAGTAGACATCCTTGTCTTATTCCTGAATTTAGAGGGAAGGCTTTCAGCTTGAGTATGATGTTGGCTGTGGGTTTGTTGTAAATGGCCTTTATTATATTGAGATATGTTCCCTCTATACCCATTTTGATGAGAGTTTTTATCATGAATGGATGTTGCATTTTGTCAAATACTTTTTCTTCATCTATTGAGATGATCATGTGATTTTTATCTTTCCTTTTGTTAATGTGGTGTATCACATTGTGTGATTTGTGTATGTTGAACCATCCTTGTGACTCTGGGCTGAATCCAACTTGATCATGGTGTATGATCCTTTTTATGTATTGTTGGATTTGGTTTGCTAATATTCTGTTGAGGATTTTTGCATCTATAGTCATCAGAAAAAAAAAAAGAGAATTACAAGCCAATATCTTTGTAGTGTCTTTGTGTGGTTTTGGTATCAAGGTGATGGTGGCCTTGTAAAATGAATTTGGGAGTGTTCCCTCCTCTTCAATTTTTTGGAATACTTTAAGAAGGATAGGTATTAGTTCTTCTTTACATGTTTGGTAGAAGCTGTCCGGCCCTGGACTTTTGTTTGCAGGGAGTTTTTTTAAATTACAAATTCAGGGCTTCCCTGGTGGCGCAGTGGTTGAGAGTCTGCCTGCTAATGCAGGGGACACGGGTTCGAGCCCTGGCCTGGGAAGATCCCACATGCCGCGGAGCGGCTGGGCCCGTGAGCCACAACTGCTGAGCCTGCGCGTCTGGAGCCTGTGCTCCGCGGCGAGAGAGGCCGCGGCGGTGAGAGGCCCGCGCATCGCGATGAAGAGTGGCCCCCGCTTGCCACAACTGGAGAAAGCCCTCGCACAGAAACGAAGACCCAACACAGCCAAAATCAATCAATCAATCAATCAATCAAAAAACATACGCATCTGATTCAAGATCCTCATTTAAAAAAAAAAAAAAAAAAAAAATTACAAATTCAATCTTACTTGTAGTGATCAGTTTGTTTAAATTGTCTTTTCTTGATTCAGTCTTAGCAGGCTGTATGTTTCTAGAAATTTGTACATTCTTCTAAGTTGCCAATTTGTTGACATACAACTGTTCATAGTATTCTCTTATAATTTTTTTGTATCTCTGGGATATCAGTTGTTTTTTCTTTCATTTCATATTTTGTTTATTTGGGTTCTCTTTTCTTTGTGAGCCTGGCTAAAGTTTTATCAATTTTATCTTTCCCAAAACCAGCTCTTGGTTTCATTGATCTCTTTTACTGATTTTTTTCACTTCTATTTTCTTTATTTCCTTGTTGATCTTTATTATTTCCTTCTGCTGACTTTGGGCTTTGTTTGTTGTTTTCTAATTCTTTTAGATAGTAGGTTATATTGCCCTGAATTGCGATGAACTTCTCTCTTAGAATTGCTTTTGCTGCATCTCATAGGTTTTGGAAACTTGTTTCCATTTTTATGTCTTGATGTATTTTCTGATTTCTTCATTGACCCATTGGTGTTTTAGTAGCATGTTGTGTGTAGTCTGTGTTTGTACTTTTCCATTTTTTTTTTCTGTAGTTGATTTCTAGTTTCATACCATTGTGGTCATAAAAATGCTTAGTATAATTTCTATCCTCTTAAAATTTGTTGAGGGTTATTTTGTGACTCTAGGATGTGATATATCCTGGAGAACGTTCCATGTGCACTTGAAGAATGTGTATTCTTTTTTTGGATGTAATGTCCTATAGATACCAATTAAGTCCAACTAGTCCATTGTGTCACTTAAGACCACTGTTACCTTACTGATTTTCTGTCTGGATGATCTGTCCATTGATGTCAGTGGGGTGTTTAAGTTCTCCTACTATTGTTGTATTATTATTTCTCCTTTTATGTCTGTTAGTATTTGCTTTATATATTTGGGTCCTCCTGTATTGGGTGTGTATATATCAAAGAGTGTAATATGCTCTTCTTGTATTGATTCCTTTATTGTATAATGTCCTTCTTTGTCTTTTTTATAGCCTTTAAGTCTATTTTGTCTGATATGAGAATTGCTATCTCTGCTTTCTTGTTGTTTCTATTTGCATGAAATCTTTCTCCATCCCCTCACTTTCAGTCTGTGTGTCTTTCACCCAGAAGTGAGTCTCTTGTAGGCAGCATATTGAAGGGTCTTATTTTTTTTTATCCAGTCAGCCACCTATGTTTTTTGATTAGAGAATTTAGACCAATGACATTTAAAGTAATTATTGATAGGTATGTCCTTATTGCTATTTTATTACTTGTATTCCAGGTGTTTCTGTAGTTCTTCTCTGTTCATTTCTTTTTGTTTCTCTCACTGTCATTTGATTTTTTTTTTTTTGTAGTATGCTTGGGTTTCTTTTTGTTTTTTTGTGTGTCTACTGTAGGTTTTTGATTTTTGGTTACCATGGGTTCATATGTGTTGACCCATAATTATATCTACTTGCTTTAAACTGATAGTCTAATTCAAACACATTCTAAAAGATCTGCATTTTTACTCTCCTCCCTCAATTTTTCTAATGTCATGTTTTATATCTTCATGTTTATCCTGTTAGTGTTTACTGTAGTTATAGTTGCTTTTACAATATTTTTTGTCTTTTAATGTATGTACTGGCATACTTAACACATTATTGACTGGGGGATTTTTGCAGAAACTAATACCTATGGCTAGTGATTTGTTACATAAGTGAATACTGAAACACCTGCATTTGAGTAAATATCAACAACTTTTTTTGCATTTAATGTATTTATTTGAAACTTTGTACATGTCTTACTAAAGCATTCTAATATTTTGTTAGAGTGTGTTAGGCAGTATATCAGGCACCTCTGTGTAGGGGAACAGAACATCTATTACAAATATACCATGTTTCACTGTGTTTTCCCCGGAAGAGCAGAGTCTCCACTTTCTGGCAGCATTTTGTTTTATTCCTGTGGGTATTATTTCCTCTAGAATATGTTCTTTTATTTTACCTGATAGTTGACAAGGTGGATCTTTGCAGGGGGCTCTTTTAGAAATGCCACAAGAAGGACCGGGGTGGGACTACCACTTCATTCACCAGAATGGTCAGTTACCCATTCTCTAGTTACTGCTAACAAAAATTGCTTGTAAGTCATTTTATTCTGTGCATTTAGGCTACAATAAATTTTAAACGCATTGAATAAACTGCAATTACTCAAATAGAAACCCACTTTCTTATACCATTTTCAGGTTTTCCAGAGGATATTGAAGTTTGCCAGATATTGATCAGATCGATCAACTCCTTTCATACATTTATTATACTCTAATATACAAGTGGACTTAGTCATCTGATGTTTAGTCCTCCTGTCTTCCTTTCCTATAGATGCTATGGAGGCATCATGAATAGTTGTCACCATGCGGAGTGGCCTCTTGTCTTTCCATATAAGAAGAATCATTTCTCTCTTACATAAAGATGTCATTTCTCCCCTCTGTAGATTTTTAGATTTCTCCTTTAATTGGTTTAGTAGACCACAATTCTCTCTTATAGTCCCACAAACTCTGGTTTTATTTTTCAACAATATTTCAGATGTGGACACACTGTTGTAATAATTGTCTTGGTAAATATGGTGACATGAACCAAGATAAGGTTGTAGGACTGATAATATTGTTTATTGCAGTTTCTTTCCTTCACTTGTGTAAATCTCAAGGTTGCATATACATCCAGTTTCACTTTTCGCTAACCATCCTGACCAAAATTCCATATTTTGTAAGTTTTCCAGAATTATAGGTTTTGAATCTGAGTCATCTTCTCCACCTTATCGTTGCCTCACCAAGTGATAGCTCTTGTTTGGGTACATAGATCGGCTGAAATTTTGGTAGAAAATAATCCAAAAGAGGTTTAACTTTGAAATTCTGTCTGCAGGAAGTGGAGTTTCCAAGTTATTGTTAAAGTGAAGAAATGTCATTATTTGTTTGAACCTTGTCATAATCTTTGGAAAGATAGGTGTTTTAAATAAGGGATCAGTTGACCAGTATTCTCTCCAGTGTGACTTTATTTGTCCCATCAAAATAATTAATCCAAGAAACGTCTTCATATCATTATTGGTTACATCAGTCCATTTTAAAGCCTTATCATACTTTTTATATGATTTTTCATTCTGTTGGTAATACAAGTTTGTTTGAGAAGCAACCAATTTGAAAAAGTCATTACCAAAAATTAATTCTGTTATTTCACTAACACACACTTTGTGGGTTATTACATTCAATAGTTACACCTGACACATATGTAAAGTCTTCTAATTTTCCTGAAATGTTGTCTTCAATCCACTCTTCTATAGAAGCAAAGGCGCATTCTCCAGCTCTGTGAGTTTCATTTTCACTTTCCGTATCAGAATCAATCACTAAGGTTTTTTTGTCTTTTTCTTAGTCTAATATTCACATCGTCTGAATCAGAACTATATTCTGAAGAACTATCTTCTGAGACGCTAGTATATATGTCACTCGGACAATCAGAGAAAACATCTGCATAAAATTCTTCTTCACTCAAAATTTTGTGATGTGTCGTTTTTGAAAATTTTATGGTATAAACTTGCGTTTATAATATACACAAGGTTGGAACAAAAACCTAATGGAGCAAAATGTGAATGACTATGACAATTATAAGTTGTATAATGAACTCTTGATCAATTTTAAGCTCTAACAATTTCGCATGGTGACATTAATTGTATCACTCTAAAAATGTATTGATACGTCTCTGGTCAATAACATTCGGGTAACAAAAGATGTATTACTATGTTCCGGTCAATAACGTGTTAAGTGATCTTCAATCCTTACTATATATTCCTTACTATATATTTGCTTTTTCTATTGGGATTTTCCGTTTCCTGTATATTCTTCTTTTCCATTTAGAGAAGACCCTTCAGCATTTCTTTTAGGGTAGGTTTAGTATTGCTGAGTTCTTTGAATTTTTGCTTGTCTGAGAAGTTCTTTATCTCTCCTTTGGGTAGGGTACCCTAAGTTGTAGGTTTCTCCCTTTCAGGGCTTTGCAAGCCAGAAAGGGGTGACATGATATATTCAAAGCTTCTGCAGAGAAATCAGCTGATAGCCTTACGGGAGTTCCCTTTTATATGACTCTTACTGCCTTAACTTTTGCTATTTTAATTATGATATGTCTTGGTGTATGTCTGTTTGGGTTCATCTTTTTTGGGACCCTCTGTTATTCTTGTACCTGAATATCTGTTTCCTTCTTTAGGTTTGGGAAGTTTTTTAAAAAAATTATCTTCTTTATTGAAGTATACTTGACTTACAATGTTTCAGGTATACAGCAAAGTAATTCAGTTTATACATATATGTTCTTTTTCAGATTCTTTTCCATAATAGGTTATTATAAGATATTGAATACAGTTCCTTGTGCTATACAATAGGTCCTTGTTGTTTATCTATTTTATATATAGTAATGTGTATTTGTTAATCCCAAATTCCTAATTTATCCCACCCCCTTTTGTAACCATAAATGTGTTTTCTATGTCTGTGAGTCCATTTAATTTTGTAAATAAGTTCATTTGTATCATTTTTTTAGATTCCACATATAAGCAATATCATGATATTTATCTTTCTCTGTCTGACTTAAACTTCACTTAGTATGATAATCTCTAGGTCCCTCCACGTTGCTGCTTGGGCATTCACAAAGTTTTGAAAAACAACCAAGAATTAGGGTATGGGTTGTATGATAAGGTTAATCTCCTATACAAGGACAGTCAGGACTGGGAGAGGTGGCTGTTTATGCAGCTAATGCATATCCAGCACAGAGTGTCAAGCAAAATAAACAGGAATATATTCTGAACAAAAGAACAAGATAAAATCTCAGGAAAAAATATTAGTGAAACAGATAAGTAATATACTTGAGAAAGAGTTCAAAGTAATTGTCATAAGGACACTCACCAAAGTCAGGAGAACAATGCATGAATGATAAGAATTTCAACAAAGAAACAAAATATAAGGAATGTACCAAACTGAAATCATAAACCTGAAGAATAACTGAGCTGAAAAATTCAATAGAGGCATTCACTAGCAGGCTAGATAAAGCAGAAGACAGGATTAGCAAACTCATTTTACCAGGCCAGCATTACTTTGATACTAAAACCAGAAAAGGACACCACAAGAAAAGAAATTATAGGCCAATAGCCCTGATGAATATAGATGCAAAAGTACTTACCAAAAATATTATTAGCAAACCAAGCTCAGCAATACAGTAAAAGGATCATACACCATGATCAAGTGGAATTTATCTCAGTGATGCAAGGATGGTTCACCATTCAGTTCATCAATGTGATATACCACATTAAAAGTGAAGGATAAAAATCATATGATCTCAATAGCTTCAGAAAAATCCTTTGACAAAATTCAACATCCATTTAAAAAAACTCAACAAATAGAATGTACCTCAACGTGATAAATGCCATATATTATAAGCCTACAGCTAACATCATATTCAACAGTGAAAAACTGTAAGGTTTTCCCTTAAGATCAGGAACAAGATAAGAGTAACCACTCTTCCCACTTTTATTCAGCATGGAAGTCCTAGCCAGAGAAATTAGGTAACCAAGTTGTCTTTTTGCATATGACATATACAGAAAATCCTAAAGGCTCCACCAAAAAACTGTTAGAACTAATATTTAGTAAAGTTGCAGGGTACAAAATCAATATACAAAATGTCTGATGAATTTCTATAAAGTGTCAGAGAAATTAAGAAAACCATCCCATTTATAATTGCATCAAAAGAGTAACATAGGATTACATTTAAGCAATGAGGTGAAAGACCTGTATACTAAAAACTATAAGACATTGATGAAAGAAATTGAAGACAACACACACAAATGGCAAGATATACCATGCTCATGAATTGGAGGAATGAATATTAAAATAACCCTACTACCCAAAGCAATCTACAGATTCCATGCACTCCCTATCACACTACCAATGGCATTTTTCACAGGAAAAGAACAAATAATTCTAATTTGTATGGAATCAGGAAAGACCCTGAATAGTCAAAGCAATCTTGAGAAAAAAGAATACAGCTGGAGGTATCACACTCTCTGATTTCAGACTATACTACAAAGCTAGAGTAATCCAAAGAGTATGCTACTGGCACAAAGCCAGACACATAGATCAATGGAACAGAACAGAGAGCCCAGAAATAAAACCACATTTATAGGGCCAATTAATCTACGACAAAGGAGGCAAGGATGTACAATAAGGAAAAGACAGCTCTTCAATAAATGGTGTTGGGAACCCTGGACAGCTATATCAAAAGAATCAAATTGGAAGAGTATCTCACACCATATGCAAAATACACTCAGTGGATTAAAGACTTAAATGTAAGACCTGAAACCATAAAACTCCTAGAAGAGAACATATGCAGAACACTCTTTGACACTGGCATAGCAATATTTTTCTGTCTCCTCAGGCAAGGGACACAAAAGAAGAAGTGAACAAATGGGACTACATCAAACTAAACTGGATAGGCACTTTTTTTTTTTTACCAAAGAAGACATACCAATGGCCAACAGACATATGAAAAGATGCTCAATATCACTAATCATCAGAGAAATGCAAATCAAAACCACAAAGAAATACCACCTCACACCTCTCAGAATGGCAGTCATCAAAGTGACAATAAAAGTTGTTGGCAAGGATGTGGAGAAAAGGAAACTCTTGTTCACTGTTGGTGGGATTTGTATATTGGTGCAACCATAATGAAAAACAGTACAGAGGTTCCTCAAAAACTAAAAATGGAACTACGACATGACCCAGTAATTTTACTTCTGGGTATTTACCCAAAGAAAACAAAAACGCTAATTCAAAAAGATATATGTGCCCCAACATTCACTGCAGCATTATTTACAATAGCCATGATATGGAAGCAACCTAAGTGTCCACTGATAGATGAGTGGATAAAGAAGATGTGATATATATATATATATATATATATATATATACACATACATACATACATATATATATATGTATATATATATATATAATACTTAGCATAAAAAATGAAATCTTGTCATTTGCCACAACATAGATGGATTTAGAGGGTATCATGCTAAGTGAAATAAGTCAGACAGATGAAGATAAATACCATATGATCTCACTTATGTGTGGAATCTAAAAAACAACAACAGCAAAAAACCAAAACAAAATGAAAAGAGACTCATAGATATAAACAACAAATTAGTTCAGTAGGTAAGGGATTGGATGATTGGGCAAAATAGGAAAGGGGATTAAGAGGTACAGAATTCCAGTTGTAAAATAAACTATAGGGATGTAATACACAGTATAAAGAATATGGTCAGTATTATTGTAATAACTTTGTATGGGAACTGATGGTTATTAGACTTATCATGGTAATCATTACATAATGTATGTAAATGGCAAATCACTATGTAGGACACCTGAAAGTAACATAATATTGTAAATAAACTATGTTTCAATTAAAAACTCCATACTACCCAAAGCAATATACAGACTCAATGCAACCCTTATCCAAATTCCAATGGCATTTTTCATAGAATTAGAACAAACAATCCTAAAATTTATATGGAACAACAGAAGACCCATAATAGCCAAAGCAATATTGAGAAAGAAGAACAAAGCTGGAGGCATCACACTCTGATTTCAAACTATACTACAATGCTACAGTAATCAAAACAGTATGGTATCACCATAAAAACAGACACATAGATCAATGGAACAAAATAGAGTGCCTAGAAATAAACCCACTCATGTATGGTCATTAATTTATGACAAGGGAACCAAGAATATAGAATGGGGAAAGGACAGTCTCTTCAATAAATGGCATTGGGAAAACTGAACAGTTACATGCAGAAGATGAAACCAGATCACTGTTTTTACACCATACACAAAAGTTAACTAAAAATGGATGAATGACTTGACTGTAAGACCTGACCATAAAACTCTAGAAGAAAACATAATAAACTCCTCAACATTGGTCTTGGCGATGATTTTTTGGATTTGACACCAGAAGAAAAATAAACAAGTGGAACTACAACAAACTAAAAAGCTTTTGCACAGAAAAGGAAACCAACAAAATCAAAGGCAACCTACTGAATGGGAAAATATATTTGCAAATCATATACCTGATAAGTGGTTAATATCCAAAATATATACAGAACTCATAAAACTAGCAAAAATAATCCAATTCAAAAATGAGCAGAGTGGATGCTAAACAATATGCTACTAAACAACCAGTGGATCACTGAAGACATCAAAGAAAAAAAAAACCTGGAGACAAATGAATGAAAACACAATGATCCAAAATCTATGGGATACAGCAAAAGCAGTTCTGAGTGGGAAGTTTATGGCAATACAAGCCTACCTCAGGAAACAAGAAAAATCTCAAATAAATAACCTAACCTTATACCTAGAGGAACTAAAAAAAGAAGAACAAACAAAACCCAAAATTAGTAGAAGGAAGGAAATCATAAAGATCAGAGAAGAAATAAATGAAAGAAGCTTTAAAAATAATAGAAAATGTCAATGAAACTAAAAGGTGGTTCTCTGGCTAAAGGTTTATCAATTTTCTTTTCAGACTCATCAAGGAAAAAAGAGAGCATAAATCAATAAAATCAGAATTGAAAAAGAAGTTACAACCAAACCCACAGAAATACAAAGGAACATAAGAGATTACTATGAACTATATGAAAAACAAAAACAAAACAAAAAAACAGAACTAGAAGAAATGGACAAATTCCTAGATCTGTACAATCTCCCAAGACTGAACCAAGAAGAAACAGAAAATATGAACAGACTAATTACCAGTAATGAAATTGAATCAGTAATTGAAAAAGCTGCCAACCAACAAAAGTCCAAGATCAGATGGCTTCACATGTGAACTCTATCAAACGTTTAGAGAAGAGTCAACACCTATCCTCAAACTATTCCAAAAAAATTGAAGAGGAAGGAATGCTTCTGAACTCATTCTACAAGGCCAACATCATCCTGACACCAAGTCCAGACACACAAAAAGAAAATTACAGGCCAATATCACTGATGAACACAGATGCAGAATTCCTCAAAATATTAGCAAGCTGAATCCAACAATACGTAAGAATCATACATCATGATCAAGTGGGATTTATCCCAGGGATGCACGAATTTTTCAGTATCTGCAAATCAATTAATGTGCTACACCACATTAACAAATTGAAGAATAAAAATTTTATGGTCATCAACAGATAATGGAATAAGTTTTTGACAAAATTCAACATGAATTTATGATAAAAACTCTCCAAAAATTGGGTATAAAGGGAACATATCTCAACATAATAAAGGCCATATATGATAAACCTACAGCTACCAACATACTCAATGGTGAAAAGCAGAAAGCATTTCCTCTAAGATCAGGAACAAGTCAAGGATGCCCACTCTCACCACTTTTAGTCAACATAGTTTTTGAAACCACAGCAATCAGACAAGAAAAAGAAATAAAAAAGACTCCAAATTGGAAAGGAAGAAGAATAAAATTGTCATTGCTTGCAGATGACATGATACTATACGTAGAAAATCCTAAAGACACCACCAAAAAACTACTAGAGCTCATCAAGGAATTCAGTAAAGTTGCAGGATACAAATTAATATAAAGAAATCTGTTGCATTTCTATACACTAACAACAAACTATCAAAGAGAAAAATTAGGGAAACAATCCCATTTATAACTGCATCCAAAGGAATAAATCTGACTAAGAAGCTAAAAGATCTGGACTCAGAAAACTCTAAGACACTGATGAAAGAAATTGAAATCAGCACAAACAGATGGAAAGATATACTGTGTTCATGGATTGGAAGAATTAATATTGTTAAAATGACCATACTACCCAAGGCAATCTATAGATTCAATACAATCCCCAACAAAATACCAAGGGCATTTTTCACAGAACTAGGACAAATAATTTTAAAATTTGTATGGTATACAAAAGACCCCAAATAGCCAAAACAATCTTGAGAAAGAAGAACAGAGCTGGAGGTATCATGCAGTCTGACTTCAGACTATATTACAAAGCTACAATCATCAAACCAGTATGGTACTGGCACAAAAACAGACACATAGATCAATGGAACAGAATAGAGAGGCTAGAAATAAACCCACACACTTATGGTCAATTTATCTACAAAAGAATGCAAGAATATACAATGGGGAAAAGACAGTTTCTTCCCTAAGTAGTGCTGAGAAAACTAGGCAGCTACATGTAAAAGAATGAAACTAGAACATTTTCTCACACCATATACAAAAAATAAACTCAAAATGGATTAAAGACCTAAATATAAGACTGGAAACCATAAAACTCCTAGAAGAAAACATACGTAGAACACTCTGACATAAACTGCAGCAATATATTCTTTTGGATCTTTCTCCTAAGGCAAAGGAAAAAAAATAAAAATCAACAAATTGGACCTAATTATACTTAAAAGCTTTTACACAACAAAGGCAACCATCAACAAAATGAAAAGACAACCTATGGAATGGGAGAAAATATTTGCAAATGATATTACTGATAAGGGGTTAATATCCAAAATATATAAACAGCTCATATAACTCAACTTGAAAAAAACAAACAACCAAATTTTAAAATGGTCTTCTTTAAGAAGACCTGGATAGACATTTTTCCAAAGAAGACATACAGATGGCCAACAGATACATGAAAAGATACTCAACATTTCTAATCATCAGAGAAATGCAAACCAAAGCCACATGAGATATTACCTCATACCTGTCAGAATGGCTATCATGAAAAAGACCACAAATAGTAAACATTGGCAAGGGTGTGGAGAAATGGGAACTCTTGAACACTGTTGGTGGGAATGTAAATTGGTGTAGCCACTGTGGAAAACAGCATGGAGGTTCCTCAAAAACTAAAAACAGAACTACCATATGACCCAGCAATCCCACTTCTGGGTATATATCCAAAGAAAATGAAAACACTTATTCAAAAAAGATATATGCGCCCCCATGTTTACAGACACATTATTTACAATAGCCAAGATATGGAAACAACTTAAGTGTCCATCAACAAATGAATGGGTAAAGAAGATATGTTATTTATATAGAATGGAATACTACTCAGCCATAAAAAAGAATAAATTTTTGTCATTTGCAACAACATGGATGGATCTGGAGGGCATTATGCTCAGTGAAATAAGTCAGACAGAGAAAGACAAATGCCATATGTTATCATTTATATGTGGAATCTAAAAACACCAACCAACCAAACAAAAGACCTGAGCTCATGGAAACAGAGAACAGATTGGTGGTTGCCAGAGGTAGAGGTGGGGACGGGGGAAATGGGTGAAGGGGGTCAAAAGGTACAAATTTCCAGGTATAAAGTTATTAAATCATGGAGATGTAATGTACAGCATGACGACTACAGTTAATAATACTGTATTGCATATTTCAAGGTAGCTAGAAAAGTGGATCTTGAAGGTTCTCATCACAAGAAAAAAATTCTTTGTAACTATGTATAGTGATGGATGTTGACTGGACTACTGTGGTGATCATTTTGTAATATATACAAACATCAAATCACTGTGTTGTACACCTGAAACTAATTATAATGTTATGTCAATTGTATTTTTTAAAAATTCCGTGCTGTCTTTTGGAATCATATCTGGAAGCTTGCCCTAGAGTCTGTTTCTCTCATCAATTCTGTAAATCATTTCACACCCTTTTAAGTCCCTGTCGGCTTTTCAAGCAGGAGAAGGCTCAATTGTCTCTGCCTGCACTCTGAATGGATACACATGGTTATTTTTGGACTGAGATGCAACTTTCCTTTTCACTTCTGAAACTCCAAAATGTTGTTCTAGTGAAAGTGTTTAACTTCACTAATACTGATGACCATGTTGGAGTTTGAGGGAGGGCCCTATGAATAGTAACCACTCTTCTTTACCTGAGTTCAGAACAGGTTGGGACATAGAGAGAGGAGTTGATGATGTGGAGGTCAAAAAATCTCCCTTTTTAGCTGATAAAGCTGTTGGGAGAAATGCAATTTAGGTTTCTGGTCAAAAAGACTTGCAAATACTGCACCCAAAGTTAAATTCACCCACTCAGTACAAGCTGAGCTGGACTCTGGCAGGTCCCCCTAACAAGGTCCAGCCCCTGAAAAGTTGATGGTATAGAGGAGCAGAACAGATGAGAACATATACTCTTCTTCCAGACGGGCAGATCAGAGAGAGAGAGAGAGGAGCATCTCCCACATCTCTCCCCTAAACTCAATCACCAGAGTGCAATCTCCATTCTTCCAGTTTTCAGAAGGAGGAGCTTCCACTTTGGGTGAGTGTTCCCTCCATCTTCCAAAATGTATGTCTCAAAACTTCCCTTCAGTCATCTCATCCAACTAAGATTTATTTCTTTTCAAGGGTTCTTATGCTTTTTTCTCCCTCTGGTTTATCTTTCTGGGAATAAAAACAGTAGTCTGTCTAAAATAGTTAGTTTTATAAAAATAAGTTAATTCAGTCTTGATCAATGATAGGTATAGTGGATGGTGTCCCATGTCACCCAGACACCTCTCCAGGAGTGAAGTACTTTTCACCTACTGCTGAGAACACTTAGCTATCAGTCTTCATGTGTTGCCTGAAGAGAGGCAGTTTGCCTGAGGGCACAGCCCCTTCCTAGAACAGTCCACATTCAGTGACTGATTATCCTACTCATTGATGCCTCTGCCCCCTTGATCCAACTGAGAACAACAATAAGGGGTCATCTCAGCTTCAGAGATTCCTGTCGAGTCTGGTGAGGTCTTTGTGTAACCATGCGGTGGTCCAAATTCCCTTTCTGCTGAATCCTTCTTTCTATCCATCCCTTCCGCATGTGTTCAACTTAAGAGCAACATTTAATAAACTTCCTGTACACTATTATTTGTCTCAGAGGCGGTTTCCTGGGGACCCAACCTGCAACAGTTAGTGCCAGGAATGATCCAAGAAAGTCAGTGCTAAGAAAGGATCCTGAAGCTGGGTTGTCACCAGCCAGCTGGCCAGAAGGACCCTGTAGTGAGCTGGATACTGCACACCCACCTCCCAAATTCACGTTCATTCAGAACGTCAGGATGTGACCTTATTTGGAAATAAGGTCTTTGCAGGTGGAATTAGTTAAGGATTGAGGTGCGATCATGGTGGATTAAGGTGGGCCCTAAATCCAGTGACAGGTTTCTTTATAAGAGAAGAGGACATAGAGGAGAAGGCCAGGTAAAGATGGGATCAGAGATTGGAGTGATGCTGCCACAAGCTAAGGAACATCTGGAGCCATCAAAAACTGGAGGAGGCAAGGAAACATTCTTTCCGAGAAACTTCAGAGGGAGTATAGCCCTGCTGACACACTGATTTTGGACTTCCAGCCTCCATAATTATGAAAACATAAATTTCTATTGTTTTAAGCCATGCAGTTTGTGGTCATTTGTTACAGCAGCTCTAGGAAACTAGCACAGACCCCCTCACTGATCATGCATGGAGTACTGATAGCTCCTGGCACAAGGCTGAATTATTAAAAGGTTGAAATTGTTAAAATGTTTGCTGATGGAGAAGTGGAAGGAAATGAACTAGAAGGTGCACTGGATCAGGTGTTTGAAAAGTATGGGGAAATACTGACCACATGTACAGTGGAATTAGGTGGCTCTTGCTAAACGCAATTGGTATTTTGGAAAAATAACAAGAAGTTGAGTGTTTAATCAGTAACTAAAAGCTAAGCCAGAGGCCTTCTTTATAGCATCTAAAGAGGCTCTTGTCTCCTTCACCAGAAGCCAGAGAAAACAGAGGACTAGGCTCTGGACTTAATCATAAATATAGCAGAGGTCTGAAGAAGATTCACTTCTCAGCTAGGCAACTATGCAATGCCAAGGTCAGGGTCCTAGTTGGGACAGAATGGGGTCATCTTCAAACCCTGCATTCCTCGGAACCCATGATCCTGCAGAACTTATCCAGTCTTCCCCATTAATGGGATTCATGATGATGCAGAACCCCGACACCCCCCCCCCCCCCACCGCTCCAGATCTATACTCAGTCAGTAAGTAGATTTCAATCACAACATAACCCAGCTGGCGATGTGCTAGGCTGGCTAGGCTGATTAGGGAGAAAAGGTACTCTACCCCAAAGGAAGTTTCTTGGGTGAGAAAGATGCCATGTGGAATTCACGTAAGTCTCAATGGGAGAATCACAATGCAGACTGCTAGGGTTCTGGACAAGGTCATTTACAGCAAGAATTGTACACTGTTTGTTTGAGAAACAGCTTCTGGCTTGCTACTGGGCCTTGATGTAGATGGAGCATCTGAATATGCGATACCAAGCAACTATGCAGCAACAATGCCCTTCATAAATTGTGTTAAGCCAGAACCCACAAATCTTTAGATCGGGTAGATGGAATGGTACTCCAGGATCAAGCATGAACAGAGCTGAAGGACAAATCAGCAAAACAGATAGCCCAGACCTCATCACTGTTGCACTAGTGTCTTACCCTCAGGTCACACCCTAGGCAGCATCAGGGTCCCTTATGACCAGATGTAGAAGTAGGAGAAAAAAGATGTCAATCCTTCGAAGAGTTTCAGCTGGCCTAACCTGCTTCACAGGATGGCACGGAGGAGACACTGTCTACCAAACGACTGAGTATGAGCTAATGAGAAGGGCATCAGCATCACTAAGAAATTCAGTGGTGGCTGCCTTTGTAGGCCAGAGGTGACAAATGGAGATGCCACTACAAGACTGGCACCACTGAGAGCAAAGAGCATGATCAGATTCTGAAACAGTAGAGGCAGGAGGTAGCACATAAGCATCAGAAACCTAGTGGACACGATCATTGCAATCAGCAGCATGGTCAGAGTGGCCGCCAGAGGGTTGCAATCTGGCTCAAAGAGATCTGAACCATGAGGACACTCTGTGGAATGTGACATGGGCCCACTATACAGATGACATCAGGCAAGACATTTATTAGAGAAAGTGCCTATCAGGGAAAATGGTGTAGCAGCCAGGTGAGGCTGAGAGAGCCATTAGTCTGCATTGCATGTCTAACTCCAGAGGAAACAAGTAAGGTTGCATGGAAGCTTCTTAGACTGAGTGCAACTCTAAGGAAAGTTTGGCAAGGCCACTGCAGGGTCCTTGAGCCACTTTACTTCCCTGCTTGTCCTGCCAGAGTGTCCAGTGTGAGGAAGATCAAGGGTTATTTGTCCCAGATAGTGGGGACAAGATGGCAGCTCCACTATTGACTTGGCTTTGGGGGAATTTCAATTCCATGCACATATATTTCAAGAACAAATTAACCTGGTTATGGAATTCATTAGACAGTGGGGTTGCTTTTAATCATCATCTGGCATCTCTTGAAACTGAATGGCTTGCTTGGGATTTAATCAGGCAAAAACAAAACTTTGATAAAAATCACAACTCAGGGTTTTTTTTTTTTTTTTAATATTACATAATGAGACAGAGTGATTCCAGATAAATTAAAGTTGGGCAGCACTCTTCTTTTGGATGAACTCTATTAATCAAGTGTATTTTATAATTATTGTTTATTTGATCATCAAGCCCTAAGGGTAAGTTAAAGATTTTAATTTCCTGGGAAACGATATGCCAAAGTATGAAATCAAGAAGACTGCTATAAAAGGCAAAGGATATCTAAAATGATGGGGCTACCACAACTGGTCAGTTCATAAATAATATTTGTATGATTTTACAGGCTGGTTGCCAGTAATTATGTCAGTTACTCCTACTAAGGAAATATCTCATTCCAAGATATTAAAGTTAGACCTCACTACAGAAAATCCATTAACTTCATCATAACTTTATAGAAGTTTGATAAAAACTCATTAATCAAATTGTATAGACCTGGAATATCTTTGGAAGGATACTCTATTGGAGGGTCATGGCAGTCAAGATTATGAAGTAGATTAGCAGTGTTTGTTGTGTTAGAATTTGTTTACTATATCAATGTACTAATTTTAAAATTATAATCAAAATCAAAGCTTTAAGTCATAGTTGGTACAATTATCACTTTAAAATCATAGTATTTTGATACTATGATATACTTAATGTAGGAAGTATTGGATTTACATATGAACATATTTATCTACTGTGGGTTCTGTTTTGTTAAAACCTGGACCTATCTCTCTTGGAGACCCTTTCTAGGATAACCTAACCATAGTCAATGTGGAATGACCCAGGTTTGGGGAAATATGCCAAAGCACCAGTAATTCCACAAGACCACACCATAGTAATCCTATGAGTCCACACCGTGAGGAAAAGACATTTCCACATTAACTCTGGGGTAAGAAATGAGATGTATTCTGGACTAGGGAAAGTGAAGAGGCTTGGAGTACTTCTGCTGGTGGGGGTGAGATCCACGTGGAGACAGACAAGCGTAAGAGAGAACACCCAAACTCCTCCTGGTGTCAACAGTGGCATTGTGGAAACACCCCTTCCTGAGCAGCTGAGACCCAGGGCAGCAGCGTCTACAGTGGGCCTCCAAACATAAGGGGGTAGGTCTGAGTTCTGGTCCTGCTACTGAGTGGCAAGACTGACATTTTGGACATGTAATTACTGTCTTGCCTTCCTGAATTTGAGAGGGGGACAGTCATGGAGGTCACCACGAGAGAGCTGTGTCCAGCAGAGTGACAAGTGATGAGCTCATCAGTTTAAGTAATGGAAAGAAGCAGCTTGCAATGACCAGGTGAGGAGGAGAAAAATCTGAGATAATTAATCCAGGGTACATGTGAGACAGTACATTTGCAAATAGCTAGAAGTCAGTGTCCTCTTCCCCATTTGACAAAAACAAACAAAACCAAAAACCAAACACCAAAACAAACCTGTGGGGAATAGGCCAATAACTTTGCCTTTAAAGGGAGTGTAACATAGCTACAAGCTAGGGACCTTGATGGATTATCCTCTATAAGCCCCAAGTTCAGTAACTCCATAGGCTAGCAGGGAAAGCTTCCTCCAAAACAATCTCTGCTGGTCACTTAGTTCAGGAGCCCCATGGACTGAGATCTCATTCTGGGCAGCCCAGAGCAAGATATTTTAGCCTCCTGTGTCTGGGGTCTCCAACCCCGTGTAAGAAACAACCCCATCAGTGCTAGATGAGCCATGTCCTCCCATTGGAGCCTGAATCTCTGACCTTTGAATAAGGCTCTAAGTTCCCGATAGGCAAATTACCAGGAGAGTCATTTATTATACTCTTATCAACTGAGGAAAAATTATGCCTGTTACTCAAGGGATGCAAAGCCTCTCCTAGCAGGCAACTTTGTCAGACAATTTTCATGAGGGGCTTTCTAGAGCAAGAGCTGAGGGATATAGTAAGCAACATCTGCCATGTTGCTGGAACAAAGAGAGTAATGGATTCCATTAGCCTGTTTTTTTTTTTTTTTTAATACCATGCCTCGATGAAAGCTGAAGGCATAACACCAAAGTATAACACAGCAAACGTGATTGTGTGTGAGGCCAAGAAAATATTGTGCAAGTACATGAGGGTCCTATTCAATCTGAGGATGGAATGCACAATAACAAGAATTGGATGTGCTGCTTGACCTGTAATCAATTCTTCACAAACATCACTTTTCTCAATTAGTCTTTTGGAAAGAGGCAGCAGATGATTTGAAATTAACCTCTACTAAGGGTGTAGAGGGGAATTGTTTTGCTTGTTCAAAGTTTATCCAATACTTTAAAGAATCAAATGGGCATGGGGTAAAGTTAATATCCAAAATTATAGTAATTAAGTAGATTCACTAAGCCCTCTGGTCCAGATGAATCTCCATCTCTCTTTTGTTTGGGGTAGACTTGGAGGTCCACACAGGCAAAGTCAGAGTCTTTAATGTCCCAAGTCTACTGGATAATCTGTTATAAACTGGAACCAACTTCCTACACATTTAGACTTTCAGGCTATAGGCTCTTTTTACCCACTTCTAGAAACTTATGTCTGGCAGTTTCTTTCAACTCCTGAAGGCCTGCTTGGTTTCAGGGATTATATCTGCCCATTGGTATCTGGGTTTTTCTGGCCAGAGGAACAGAAATCTTTCCCTTTTGTGATCCTGAGGGAACTCCTGAAGCAGAGCTGGTGATTACATAGATTCTGGCAAATGTTGCAGGCAAGAGCCAGCTCCACCCAAGAGAATCCCCTGTGCCGTAGGGTCTGGGAATGAAGAATGAGAGAGGATATTGTCTATAGATTCAGCTGGCTTAAACTTTAGACTAGAGTAAATATTTAGCACTTTTGGTCTCAGCTCCTTAGCTTTGACAGAGATGTTGAATATGTCAGTTAGCCAGTCTCTCTGTTGGAAAAGTAGACTTTTTATGCCTGCTGGAGTTTATCTACTGAACAGATTAATAACTCAACAAAAGACTGCTTTATATTTATATGGAGTCATCCATCAGAAATCTAACTCCAAAAGCTACTGTATAAAAAACCCAACCTAACCCTGGTTACTAGGAGAGACTGATTAGAAGTCCACATGAAGACAAGTATTCATCCAAATTAAGACAGCAATTTTTAAGATCCCTTTCAGATGACTCATTGGACCAGCTAAGTGGATGATAAAATAATGAGGTCTAGGATCCAAAGTTGATGTCTCTCTATGGGAGAGATGCATTTGGACTCTGAGAGAGGTGTGGTCTTTAGATGGGTCCCCAGGGCAGTACTAGCTGTTGATTCTCTAAGTTGTAGGCCTTATAAAGATGTGGAGGCACGGTGGTCAGGAGTGTCTCTCCAATCCTGGCTGACAGTGTAGATGGGGAATGCACATAACTAAGCCCAAGGGTGAACTGCTGGGGCACACCCGTGGGACCAGGTTTAGTGCTTTGGCCAGGAGATGGCAGTGTCTAATCACACAGCAGAGCTCATGGAGCCCTGAGGCACCTTGGCTGGATAGAACCACAACTGGGTAGCTTCTGAGGGGGCTTTCTGAGAAGAAATGACTAGCCCTGACCGACTCATGCAGTCTTAGGACATCTGGGGTTCTACAGCTATGGGTAAAGATACATAGTTCTTGGGAGGAGAATGGCCAGGTTAATCTAATTGACCCAATCTGAGGCTGATTAGCAGAAAGAAGACCCCAAGAAGGGGAGGAGATGCTGAAAGGCTAAAGCAGAGCAAGACACGTCGGAGAAGAGGTAAGAGTTGGACCAATAGGTGTAGCTCTCAGAAGAGAACGAATCCCAGGGAGGCGAGAGAAAAGACGGGTTCTGTCAGTGGGGAAATTGTGGGGACCACATTTCAAAGCACCAGTGTGCATGGCTCTGTTGACCTCTCCTCTCTCACAAAATAGATTATGCCCCAAACAGATACTGAGCTAACATAGCTGGCAACAGGTGGGCAAGACACAGGTGGTCCCTACTCTCTTGGATCTCTGTTTTCTCGTTAAGGCACGTGACCTCTTTTACCTGCCTTGGGAGGGGTGTTCCTTACAGTGGTTCAGCAATCCTACCTGTATGGGTCCCTCCTCTTTGGAGACTGCTATTTTGCCAAAAGCATGATGGTCCCTGGTTTATATGCACTGTTTTGGGGTCTGCTAAAATGGAAATGGTAGTGGTAGGGGGAAGGCTTTTATGAGATAAGAGATACTATGTATATTACGTGCCATACAAAGAAAATAACATGGTATACCATAGCAACTTGGGTTCTAAAATATAAACCCAGTGAACTTCTAGGTGATTTGCCTAGAAACTAAACTATCTAAGAAAATAACTTACTAGAATACTGGTTTATAATTATGAAACAGTTTAAAATACTTATTAAATATACTTTTACTGATTAAAAACACTAATACTTTATGGCGTTGGGTTCCAATTATTTTGCCTTATCGTCATACTAATATAATACCAATACTTATTAAAAATAGTGGTTTATACTTATTAAATGGTTTGTATATAACTCCATCTGGTAATCAGTGACTTGCTGGCACGTTCTAACACTGACAACCTCATCTGGAGCATATGAGTAAATAACTTGTCCAAGGTAACTCAGCTCTGAGAGTTGGACTAACTCTGGATCCCAGAACTCCTGATTTAGTCCAGAGAACTTTGTTCATACACCGTGATACAGTCTAGTTTATGTAAGCAGAAATTGCACCCATGTACTCTTTCAGGTCCCATGGGTTCACACACTAAGCTGTAGGAGTTTTGAATATTAGTAAACTCTCTGGAGCACTCGTTTGTGAGAAGGTACCTGATGGTGATCAGGAAACCAAGGTGAAGAGACCTGCTCTGTTGTGTCCATACAGAACCTTGCTCAGAGCAATGGGGCTGAAGAAATAGGCGCTCCATTTCCCCCTACTAGCCTGGAGGTTCTTCACTGGGTGTCATTCGAGACACCCAACTGTAGAACATGAATCATTCTTGAGGCCAATCCAAAATACTGCAATGCCCATTGTGGGCACTGTTTTCTCCTAAAGATGTAAGACCAATCTTGACCTTCTTAGATATTTGTGTTTCAGAGCCAGATGGATGTCAGGCAAAGAGAAAAGCCCCTGGGGGAGGATCCAGCACTAGGCAGGAAGCCAGACCATGGAACAAAATACTCAGCCCCCAAGGCCACAAGGAACTTTTCACTTGTAATGGAATTCGTGACTAGAGGGGTCTTTGGGGGTATCCTGGTGGTAACTTTGGAAAGCCCTATAGTGGGGTCAGATCTGGGTAAAACATACCATCAAGGGTCTCTAGTGTTTTGCTTTCATAAACCCCTGTTCTCAGATATCCCTTAACTTGTCAAACTGTTGAACTCACTCTGATTCCTTAAGCCATTGGAGCAGCTCACATCCAGACAACATGGCATCCCTTATGTGCACCATTATGTTTTGTTTAAACAAAACAGCTTCAAAACAAAGGAATGACCTATTTTGAATATTTAGAGTTTAGAAGAATGGGCCATAGCATTTTCCAGATGCCCCATGGTACATGCCCTCAACCACTTATGACTTCACACCCGAGGGGGTATTTATGTCTTATTCATGCTGGCAGTGTGCTCCCCAGGCTCACACTGGACCTCTTCTGAGGGGCGTGGCTTTTGCCAGTCCAGGCTTTTTTCTACGTGTAGCCTGGAAGAGTTAAGGAGTTGTTTCTGGGGGCAAATCTGAGAAGCATACAAATCCTTCTGCAAAGGTGAAAAGCTGGATGGTGGACTTCAATATTGCACCTCATGGTGGCTTTTCCTTCTTTTCTATCTGATGCTTCCCCTTATACACTCCTGTTTTCTGGGTGTAGGCAGTTTATATAGGAGGCAATCCCAAATCCTTATCTCAGACTCTGCTTTTAAGGAAACCCTAACTAAGACACAGGCCCCAGCTTCAGGAGATCTAGGTCACTCAGAAAAAAAGCCTATAATTTTAAAAAGTGAGTGAGGGAAAATTACATCATAAGCTATAAAACCACAGTAAGGCATCATTCAGTAATGGAAGAAGAGACCAGAGGTGAAAATAATTCTTGACCTCAGGAAACTTCCATTCAATGTTTTAAGTTTCCTCCATTAGTGAAGGAATAGAAAAATTGGCTTCTGACATGCACTGCGCACTTTTTGCTGTTTGAGCCTTGTCATAATTCCTCATTTGGTGGACTTTTTTCTTATCTTTCTTTTCAATCTTATAGGAGCCAATGAATCCTGGTGCCTACCTTGCCTTTGCTGCCCTCTACAGCTGCTCCTCTTTCACTCTTTTAAAGGGTGGCTTTTGCCTCAACTGTAAAGGAGATCTAAGATTATATGGTGATTCTGATTGAGAGGCTGAGGGAGACTGTCTTAAGAAACTGGCATCCTGTTCAGAGGGTTCCAGTCTAAGATGGTGATATCAGAGGCTCCTGACCTCACCTCCTCCCACAGACACACTAATCTACAGATACGCATGGAACAATTCCCTACGAAAAAAAATCCAGAAACTATCTGAGTGACTCCTACACTAAG
This sequence comes from Balaenoptera acutorostrata, assembly GCF_949987535.1. Classification (NCBI taxonomy): domain Eukaryota; kingdom Metazoa; phylum Chordata; class Mammalia; order Artiodactyla; family Balaenopteridae; genus Balaenoptera; species Balaenoptera acutorostrata. Next base: position 49,144,498 of record NC_080068.1, on the reverse strand, counting down.
GTGAATGAGAAAATAACCTACATCCAAAAGGACAGGCTGAGACATACTCACCATAAACTCCACCCCTGGCACAGTACCATACAATCGGAAGGGAACTCCCAACTCCCAGCTTCTCCCTGAGGAGTGAAGGGTTTAGACCCAACATCTCACTCCCCAACTTTTAAGACTTCAACCTGGGGGGTGGCCCCCCACCCCCACCCCAAACACCTAGCTCAGCCAACAGGGCTTGCATCCATGAGAAGCACCAGATTATAGCAAACAAAGAAACAGTTTTTAACAGGCTCTTGAGGACTCCCCATGGCTATCCCCCCAGGGCTCAGTAGAGAGGCAGCAATCAGAAATGCCCATCTCACAATCTTTCCCTGAAATAGGCCTATTTGCATATCTTAAAAGGTGCAGCCTGAGGGTCAGGCTCCTAATTTAGCCCACATCTAGGGTGACTGTGGTTCTCCCTGGAGACCAGGGAGGCCATTGGGAGCCATCTCTGGATCCTCTCTCTGCTCTGCTACAGGTCACTAATATCTCCCTGAAAGAAGCGTTTGCATATGTCTGGAGCCCTGGCTTTTTTAGCTCTTGCCCAGAGGATGCAACCTTTGATCACATGGCTCTGGTAGCTAGTGGGGCTTGTGTTCATGGACTCCACAGGACTATAGCAAAAAAGAATCAGTTCTTAACCAGCCCTCCACCCCTATCCCACCAGGACTCAGTGCAGAGGGAGCAGACAGAACCACCCAGCTCCCAGTCTTTCTCTGACAGATGTCTACTTGTATACTTTAGAAGCTGCTGCCTAAGGGTCCAGCTTCCAATCAGCCAGCATCTAGGTGTTGACTAAGATCCTCCCCCTGGATACTGATAAGTCTTGGCACACCCTAAAACACTGGGAGCCACAAAGACAAAGAAGGAACCTTGGACCATCACAAGTGTTTGAGAGATAACCAGGAACTAGCGCTGATAAGATTCACTTCCTACATAAGTCCACTCCTTTAAGACTGGGAGAAGTAGCTATATTATCTGAAGTGCAAAAACCAACACAGAGAGTCAAGGAAAATGAAGAAAGGCAGGAATATGTTCCAAACAAAAGAACAAGATAAAACTCCAGAAACAGACCTTAATGAAACAAAGGTGATTTACCTGATAAAGAGTTCCAAAAATGGTTATAAAGATGCTCACCATGTCAGGAGAACAATGCATGAACAAAATGAGAATTTCAACAGAGATAGAAAATAAAAGAAAGTACCAAATAGAAATCACAGAACTGAAGACTATAATAATTGAACTGAAAAAGTCAATAGAGGAGGTTTGAAAACAGACTAGATGAAGCAGAACAAAGGATCAGCAAACAGGAAAACAGGGCAGAGGAATTCATCTAATCAGAGCAGCAAAAAAAAAAAAAGAGTGAAGATAGTTTAAGCGACCTATGAGACAACATCAAGTGGACCAGCATTCGCATTATAGGGGTCCCAGAAGGAGAAGAGAGAGAGAAAGGGCAGAAAACTTACTTGAAGGAATAATGGCTGAAAACTTCCCTAACCTGGGGAGGGAAACAGACATCCAGATCCAGGAAGCCCAGAGAGTTCAAAATAAGAAAACGCAAAGAGACTCCACTAAGGAGTGTTATAATTAAAATGACAAAAGTTAAGACAAGGAGAGAATCTTAAAAGTAGCAAGAGAAAAACAACTTGTTACATATAAGGGAACCCCATAAAACTATCAGCCGATTTTTTCAGCAGAAACTTTGCAAGCTGGAAGGGAATGGCATAATATATTCAAAGTACTGCAAGGAAAAACTGCCAACTGAGAATACCTTACATGGCAGAGCTGTGCTTTAGAATTGAAGGTAAGATAAAGAGTTTTCCAGACATGCACTAAACCAGCCTTATAAGAAATATTAAAGGGACATCTTTGAGCTGGAATTAAAGGACACTAATTAGTAACAGAAAAACATAAAATCTCATCAGTAAAGTGAATACATAGTTACATTCAGAATATTCTAATGTTGTAATGGTCGTGGTAAATCACTTACAAACCTAGTATGAAGATTAAAACACAGGAGTAGTAAAAATAACTATAACCACAATAATTTGTTAATGGATACATAAGGTAAAATGATGTAAACTGTATCATCAAAAACATAAAACATGGAGGGGGGAGAGTAAAAATACAGATCTATACTATGTGTTCAAACTTAAGTTGTTATCAGTTTAAAATATACTGTTACAAATAGAAGGTATTTTATATGACCCTTGTGGTACCACAAGTAAAAATCTATAGTAAATACACAAAAGATAAAGAAAAAGAGATCTAAGCATACCACTACAGAAAAATCATTAAATTACAAAGGAAGAGACAAAGAGGAAGAAAAGAACAAAGGCATTACCAATAGCCAGAACAATTAACAAAATAGCAACAGTAAGTCCTATTGATAATTACTTTTAATGTAAATGAAGTAAATTCTCCAGTCAAGTGACATAGAGTGGCTAAATAAATTTCTCAAAAGACCCAACTATGTTGCCTGTAAGAGACTCACTTCAGTTGTAAGGACACATAGAAACTTAAAGTGAAGGGATGGAAAGAGATATTCCATGCAAATGGAAACCGAAAGAAAGCAGAGGTAGCTATACTTATCAGATGAAATAGACTTTATAACAAAGATTGTAATAAGAGACAAAGAGGGTAATTTTATGATGATAAAGGGGTCAATCCAACAAGAAGATATAATATTTGTAAATATGTATGCACCCAACATAGGAGTACCTAAATATGTAAAGCAAATATTAACAGATCTAAAGGGAGAAATAAACAGCAATACCAAAATATTAGGGGACTTCAATACCCCACTTACAGCAATGAATAGATCATTCAGGCAGAAAATCAATAAGGAAACATTGGACTTAACACTTAACTAGAAGGACTTAACAGACATTTACAGAACATTCCAGCCAAAAGCAGCAGAATACACATTATTCCCAGCTGCACATGGAACATTCTCCAGGACAGATGATATGTTAGGCCACAAAACAAGTCTTAATAAATTTAAGAAGATTGAAATCATATCAAGCATGATATGCTGATATGTTAATGAAAAATTGCAAATATGTGGAGGTTAAACAACATGCTACTGAACAAACAACTGATCAAAGAAGAAACCAAAAGAAAAATCAAAAACCCTTGAGATAAATGAAAATGGAAATGGGATTCAGCAAAGGCAATTCTAAGAGGGAAGTTCATAGCAATAAACGTATACATTAAGACATAAGAAAGATCTCAAACATCCTAACTAACACCTCAATGAACTAGAAAAACTGAGCTCAAAGTTAGTAGAAGGAAGGAAAAACCAAAATCAGGCAGGTATAAATGAAGTAGAGACTACAATGACAATAGAAAGATCAATGAAACTCTGGTTTTTTGAAAAGATAAACAAAATGCATAAACCTTTAGCTAGACTTATTAATTTAAAAAAGAGACGACTTAAATAAATAAAAGTAGAAATGAAAGAGGACACGTTACAACCAACAGCACAGAAATACAAAGGATCATAAGAGGCCACTATGAAGAATTATATGCAAAAAAAAATTGGTCAACCTAGAAAAATGGGTAAATTCCCAGAAACATACAACCTACCAAGACTGAATCATGAAGAAACAGAAATCTGACCAGACCAATAGCTACTAAAGAGACTGACTCAGTAATCAAACACATATCCCAAAAGAAAAGTCCAGGAACATATGGACTACATATGGTAGTGAATTCTCCCAAACATTTAATTAATGGAATTTTATCACATTCTTTTTATATTTTTATTATACATTATATAAATATATAATTATGTATTATTTATTATATTTTATGTAATATAATTATATACTATTTATATTTTATATTATATAATAACATAATCAATAAATTATTTTAATGATATTAATGTAATTAAAACCAATCCTAACAAACTCTTCCAAAAAATAGAAGAGAAGGGAATGCTTCCACACTCATTTTATGAGGCCAATATTACTCTGATAAAACCAGACAAGGGCACTACAAGAAAAGAAAATTACAGGTCAATATCCCTCATGAACATAGGTGCAAAAATCCTCAACAAAATGTTAGCAAACCTAACTCAAAAGCACATTAAAAGGATCATACACCATGATCAAGTTGGATTTATTCCAGAGATTCAAAGATGGTTCAACATTTGTAAATCAATCAATACAATATACCACATTAACAAAATAAAGGATAAAAATTATATGATCATCTCAATAGATGCAAAAATGCATCTGAAAAATTCAACATCCATTTATGATAAAAATTCTCAACAAACCGGGTATAGAGGGATTGTACCTCAACATAATAGAGATCATATATGACAACCCACAGCTAACATCATACTCAATGGTTAAAAGCTAAAAGAGTTTCTTATAAGATCAGGAAAAAGACAAGGATGTCCACTGTTACCACTTTTATTCAACATAGTATTGGAAGTCATATAGTAGGAAAGGGTGATGGTGGAATTTGAACTCTTGCAATCTTAATCCAGAGCTCCTGGCCAGAGCAATCAGGCAAGAAAAAGAAATAAAAAAACATCCAAATAATAATGGGAGAAGTAAAACTGTGTCTATTTGCAGATGACACGATATTTTATATAAAAACCCTAATGACTTCACAAAACAAAAACAAAAAAACAAACAAAAAAGACTTCACAAAAAAACTGTTAGAACTAATAAACAAATACAGTAAAGTTGCGGTGTACAAAATCAACATATAAAACCAGTTATGTTTTGATACACTGACAACAATCAGAAAGAGAAATTAAGAAAACAATCCCATTCACAATTGCATCAAAAAGAATGAAATACATAGGAATAAACTTAACCAAGGAAGTGAAAAATCTGTACACTGAAAACTGTAAGGTACTGATCAAAGAACCTGAAGAAGATACAAATATGTGGAAAGATATTCCATGCTCATAGATTAGAAGAATTAATATTGTTAAAATGCCCATACTGTCCAAAGCCATGTACAGATTCAATGCAATTCCCATCAAAACTTCAATGACATTTTTCACAGAAATAGAACAAACAATCCTAAAATTTGTATGGACCCACAGAAGACCCATAATAACCAAAGCAATACTGAGAAAGAAGAACAAAGCTGGAGGCATCACACTCTCTGATTTCAAACTATAGTACAAAGCTACAGTATTCAAAACAGTATGGTATTGTCATAAAAACAGACACATGGATCAATGGAACAGAATAGAGCACCTAGAAATAAATCCACTCATGTATGGTCATTAATTTATGACAAAGGAGACAAGAATTTAGAATGGGGAAAGGACAGTCTCTTCAATAAATGGTATTGGGAAAACTGAACAGCCACATGCAGAAGAATGAAGCCAGATCACTATTTTACACCATACACAAAAACTAACTGAAAACAGATTAATGACTTGAATGTAAGACCTGACCATAAATCTCCTAGAAGAAAACATAGACAGTAAGCTCCTTGACATTGGTCTTGGCAATGATTTTTTGGATTTGACACCAAAAGAAAAATAAACAAGTAGAAATACAGCAAACTAAAAACCTTCTGCATAGCAAAGGAAACCATCAAAACAATGAAAAGGCAACCTAGGGAATGGGAGAAAATACTTGCAATTATATTTGATAAGGGGTTAATATCCAAAACATATATAAGGAACTCATAAAACTGAATGGCAAAAAATAATAATTCAATTCAAAAGTGCACAGAGGAACTGAACAGAAATTTTTCTGAAGAAGGCATCCAAGTGGCCAATGGGTTTGTGAAAAGGTGTTCAATATCACTAACATTCAGGGAAATTCAAATCAAAACTACAATGAGATATAACCTTACACCTGTTAGAAGGGCTATCACCAAAGGGACAAGAGAAACGAGTGTTGGTGAGGATGTAGAGATAAGGGAACCCTTGTGTACTGTTGGTGACAATGTAAATTGGTACAGCCACTGTGGAAAACTCTGTGGAGGCTCCTCAAAAATTAAAAATAGAACTAACTACTGTATGATCCAGAAATTTGACTTCTGGGTATATATGTGAAGAAAATGATATTGCTATGTCAAAGAGATATCTGCACTCTCATATTCATTGTATCATTATTCACAATAGCCAAGACATCAAAACAACCTAAGTGTCCATGGACAGAAGAATGGATAAAGAACAAGTGGGAAAACATACAATGGCATATAGTTGACCCTTGAACAACATGGGGGTTAGGGTGTGAAACCCCTGCAGCCAAAAATCCGTGTATAACAGTCAGTCCTCTGTGTCCACTGTTTTACATCTATGGATTCAACCAACTTACAGATTGTGTAGTACTATAGTACATTTTTATTGAAAAAGTCCACATATTAAGTGTATCAGCACAGTTCAAACACATGTTTTTCAAGGGTCAACTGTTACTAAGCCACAAAAATGAAGGAAATCCTGACTTTTGTGACAATATGGATGGACCTGAGGGCATTACACTAAGTGAAATACAGACAGAAAGACAAATACTGTATGATATCATTTGTATGTAAAATGTAAAAAAAAAAAAAAAAAAAAAAAAAAACAACTAATAGAAACAAAGAACAGATTGGTGGTTGCCAGAGGATGGGGGGTAGGGCATGGGCAAAATGTGTGAAAGTTGTCAAAAGGCATAAACTTTCAGTTATAACATAAATAATTCCTGGGGATGTAATACACAGCATGGTGACTATAGTTAATACTGCTGTATGACATATTTGACAAGTGCTAAGGGAATAGATATTAAAAGTTAACATAACAAGAAAAAAATGTATAACTATGTGAGATGATGGATGTTACATAAACTGATTGTGGTGATCATTTTGCAATATAAACACATATCAAATTATTATGTTGCATGCCTTAAACTAATATAGTGTTATATGTCAATTATATCTCAATGAAATTGGAGAAAAAATCAAAAAGAAACTGGAACCCTGTGCAGCCCTGGGGATGTCCCCTCAGATCTCCTTTCAAGAAAGAACTTACCATGGAGCTCTGAGGAAAGCAGCTGCTGACAGCTTCTCTGCAGTGCCTTTGGGATCTAACCCAATACTGGAGCAGTTCCCAGACAATGAGTTAGTACAGCGAAAATACAAGGGCCTGCCTGGCCATTTCTGACCAACTCCACAGGGGGTAATCTTTGCCTCAGAGCCCCCTTGAGTTGCCCAAGATATCTCTGGTGTAATGTGGTAATGTGGTGCAAAAACCTTCCGTGACCAATCCTGCTTCCTCCCCTTCACTTGTCACAGGTGCTACCCCCCAATAAGCCTCTTACACTCCTAATTTCATCTCAGCATCTCTTTCCTAGAGGATCTGAACTGACACAATTGGCACCAAGAATGGTCTGAGAAAGCAAGATATGTTTTGGGGACTGGATCCCTCATTTCCCAGCTGGCAATGCGAACTCTATCCTGGTTGTTATGTGAGACATGGATAATCTATGGGTGTGTTTGGGGGGATGGGCAAACTCCAGACCAAGGGCCAAATTCCACCTGCCACCTGTTTTATTGTCGTTTTAATTTGTATGGAAAAGTCTTTATTTTTCCTTCAGTTTTTTTTTTAATCACTAGACTTTTTTTGGGTGCAGTTTTAAGGATACAGAAAAATTGAGCAGAAATCCCCTCACCTCCCCCCAAGTTAGCCTTATTGTTAACATCTTGCATTAATGTAGTGCATTTGTTACAACTGATGAGGCAATATTGGTTCAATATTATTAACTAAAGGCCATAGTTTACATTATGGTTTACTTTTTCTTCTGTGTGTTCAATGGCTTTTGACTAATGTATAAACACATGTATCCACCATTATAGTATCACACATAATAGTTTCACTGCCCTAAAAATCCCATGTGCTTTATCTATTCATCCCCAAATCATTGGCAGCCACTGATCCGTAGTTTTACCTTTACCAGAGTCATATAGTTGGAATAATACAACCACCTGTGTGTTTTTTTTTTAAGTTGTATTGGATCTCAGCCATGTGCATTCTTTTATATATTGTTTATTTTTGCACTACAACAAGAGAGTTGAGTAGTTGCTATAACTACTCAATAATAATAGGCAAAATATTGTCTATTTTTGCTACTTTTGCACTACAACAAGAGAGCTGAGTGGTTGCTACAGAGACTGGTCTCAGAGCCCCAAAGTACTTACTATCCAGCCTTTTACAAGGAGTCTCCTGACTCCTGTTCTGTGGCACAAGGTGGCAGCCCAGTTGCTAAAATTCTCTCCAGGTTAACTTAGTGGAATGTTTTAGTAGAGGAGAACAGTGTGGCCAGAGCAATCATTCAGCTGTTTGAGAAGCAGGCATGGGTAGGTACAGAAGAAAATGAAAATGAGGACAATAGAACTGGCTGGCTGGTACTAAATCACATTGAGCCACTAGACAGAGAGAGGAACAAGATGAAGCAGTTAACAAACCATCAAAATCAAGTGTGGAGGCCAGAGAACTTCTTCAGAAGCTTCCAAAAAGCCCTATTTCCTAAAGTGAAAGAGCAAAAGAAGTGGAAGACCAAACTCTGGATTTAATAGTTAGAGTTGCTGAGAAGCAAAGTTGACTGAATGCTCAACTGAGGCAGGTCTCTTATACCAAGGTCAGGGCCTGGTTGGACAAACTTGGAACCATTAGTATGGGATGGAACTATGTTACTCCTCATACTCCCCTGAACCCTTAGAGACTGCAGATTTGGCTAGCTCACCCTTCCCGTTCCTATAAAGAGAGTTACCTCTTACCCTAGCCCCCACCCTCACCCTCCACAAGGCAACAGAAGCTCTACCATAAGATCTGCCCCCATTTTCCTCCGGCAGCCAGGCTGATACCTGAGGTTAAGCATTACACAGCCAGGTAGATATGGGCCTGCAAGAATTAGCCAACATGAACCAGCAGGGGTCAGGAGAGCACCCACGGTTTTGGATTTGAGTGTGCTTGACCTAGGGAACCAGGACATTAGACCAGATAAGGGAGAGTTTTTTGACTTGACGGCGCTACTGCTGATACTGGATTTAACACCCTGGCAAGGGCTTCCGGGGATGAAGCAAACTTAATGTTATGGTGACTCCTAGCAGCCTGGAAAATGCAAGGGTCCATGCTGAGCCAAGTTGAAACCCCTTAATTGCAATGACAGACAGTAGAAGAAGGAACTAAAAAAGCCCAAGGACATGGGCATACTGGATTAAATATATTTTGTGATGATAAAAGACCTACCATGGAATGATGTTCCATGGGACAGCCCAAAAGACACTCATTCACCAAGGTCATTAGGAATGTACTGGCAAGAGCGTCACCAGCGTCAATAAAAAGTTCAACAGTCACTCTCTTCTGAAGGCCAGTTGCAGACAGTAGGAGGTGCATTTAGAGGTCTTGGCTCATTTCTAATAATGGAATGGTGGAGCTCCTGAGGCAAAAGAGGCCAGGTGGCAGCCCTCAACCAGCAAAAGCCAGGGTGTCATGATTATTATAAAGCCAGGTAAGGCTGGAATGGCAGCCAAGTGGAAATGACCTCCAGTGAGTTCTGAGATGTGTAACATCTCACAGAACACAGCATTCATAGAAGCAATATACATGAGAATCAATGAGGGCATTGATTAATATGTATAATGAGAAGAATGAACAAATGGATGACAAGACGGCTGAGAGTGGTTACCCCGATAAAAAGTCATAATGTCTTGCACTGTCCCCAGACTGAGCCAAAATTACTCTGCCAGTTGATGTTTGTTAGCCTTTGTCATCTGCCACCCCAGAAATGACATTATGGGCATAAAGATAGAGGGTCCACAGTAGCAGAGATGGAGGCCATGAGTGGACCCAGCAATGCAGACTCTCACTCAGTAAGGCCAATCTAACTACTGGTGCTTCTGAATGTTTAACCTGCCGGCAACGTAGACCAACGCTGAGCCCCTGATATAGAGCTCTTTTCAAGGAGACCAACCAGCCATTTGGAGGCAAATCAATTACACTTCAACCCTTCTGTCTCAGAAAAATGAGTGAATCACTCTCACAGGAATAGCCACTCTGGATATGGGTTTGCCTTTCTTGCCCTCAGCACCTCGTTCAGCATCACTATCCAGGGTATCACAGAGTTCCTGATCCACACAACGCAGTATCTGACCGAGGTCTCCCATCACAGTGAAGGAGGTATGGGAGCGAGTCATGACCCTGGGATTCCCTAGTCGTATGGCACTGTACCATCCAGAATCAGCTGGTCTCGGAGAGCTTTGGAAAGGCCTGCTACAGGCAGAACTACTGAGGTACCTTTCTCCAGAACACACTGTACATATTATCGAGAGATTTCTAAATGGCACAGTGACTCCAGCGGGGAGCACATTTGGACCAGGAGCCAAGAGTTGGAAGCAGAAATGGCTTTACTCATCATTATCCCCAGTACCTCACTAGGGAACTCTATGCTTCTCATCCTCACAAATCTGGGCTCTACCATGTTGGAAGTCCTAGTCTCCAAAGTAGGCGCACTCTTTTTTTTTTTTTTTTTAAATAAATGTTAGGTTAATGCTTTTTTTTTTTTTTAATTTGTTTATTTATTTATTTATTTTTGGCTGTGTTGGGTCTTTGTCGCCGTGTGTGGGCTTTCTCTAGTTGCGGCGAGTGGGGGCTACTCTTCGTTGTGGTGCATGGGCTTCTCATTGCGGTGGCTTCTCTTGTTGCAGAGCACGGGCTCTAGAGCGCAGGCTCAGTAGTTGTGGCTCACGGGCCTAGTTGCTCCACGGCATGTGGGATCTTCCCAGACCAGGGCTCGAACCCGTGTCCCCTGCATTGGCAGGCAGATTCTCAACCACTGAGTAGGCGCACTCTTGCTTGATAATACAGAAAGGGTCCCAGTGAGCTATAAATTATGGTGGCCACCGAGGCACAAAATTTCTCCTTGGAGTTACTCTCCAGTTGCTCACGGTGGTAGCTGGCTTGATAGTATGCACTTCACTGGCTGCTTTGCTTCCCTGTTTCCCTTCCCCACTCTCCTATCAGGGTTCCATCTACCTCTCAAACGACTTGCATTCTAGCCTCATAGTCTGCTTTTGGGGGACCCCAAACTAAGGGACAGGCCTAGGGAACACAAGAGATGCTGCAATAACTCTTGCTCCTGTTTAGGAGCAGTGTTCTGTTAGACTAAAATCATTCAAAATCTAAACAAATCTAAAATATCTATACTCTATGAACCCTGAAACAAGAATCCCCAAATATTCTACTTACAGTTGTTCTGCTTTGGAACACAAAAATGTTCAGTGGTCACACCAAGATGACATGCAAGTGGTGCTTGATGATCTTGCTTCCCCATAAATTATTCTATTGATCCAAGAACATAGATGGTACAGAAGGAACAGAGGAGATTCGAACTCAAGGCATTTGAATTTTACACAGGCCATGATCAGGGACCAAGAAACACATGGCAAAGACTCCCTGCTCACGATAAGATGGGGAAGGTAGCACCTAGCTTGGAGCAAGAAGAAAGTCTATTCTCTCTCTTTTTGTGCATGGCACGGCCAAGGAGGAGAGACATCATCTCCCTTGCAATCTTCTCAAGCAGAGACTGAGTGGTGATCAAATGTTAATGAAGCCAGGGAGATTAAGGGGAATACTGTGAAAAGATTAAAGCAGATGGGACACCATTCTGATGGGAACAGGGTTGACCGTGTTAGAATGGAAGACAGCAGGGGAGCCGCCATCTGCACAGGATGCTGTCTTAACCAAGTTCATTACTAAATGGATTGGTTAGTTATTACATGGGCAACTCCACACAGGTTTCCCATTTCAGTGAAAGAGCCAGCATTCTGTCCTGCCAGCCCCTCTTGAATCTATTCTTGTATTACAGAAGGGACATTCTCCCTGGAGGAGGTTGAGAGACAGCTAAAGCAGCGTTTGAACCTTTCCTTCAGAGATGAGTGCCTCTGCCTGAAATGATCTTTTGCCACTCTCCCATAGGACAGAGGTCATGGAGGGCCACTGTCCTCAAGAAAGCTCTTGCCCAGAACTGCAGACCTCTGCCTGATGGGGTACTTGCAGAAGGAGACTCCACTAAGAGCAGTTCTCCTTCTCCTCTGTGTACACTGCCTCCGCCTACTGAACCCCCAAAGTGCATTCTGAGTTCTCTGGTTCCTTGTGCATAAGAGAAATTGAAAGAAGCCCCGCAGCAGACCAAAGTTTGCTGTCTTTCCAGGCAGGATATGGGTGTATATAAAAAGACCTCATGAAAAAACAAAATAAAACAAAATAAATGAATAAAATAAACCAAACAAAAAAGAACACATAGAATAGAATAGTGGTTACCAGAGGGGAAGTGGGTGAAGGGATGGTGAAATGGGTAAATGGGATCAACTATATGATGAAGGATGGATATGAAACTTTTGGTGGTGAGTACCCTGTAGTATATACAGAGGTCAAAATACAATATTGTAGACATGAAACTTAAACAATGTTGAAAACCAATGTTACCTCCATTTTTTAAAAAAGTTACATTCTGGCATCTAGTGCAGGATCATACAAGAGCAGTTGGTAAAGAATGTTGTTGCGGGATTTCTACAGGACTCCCCAGAGTAACTGCCCACCCTATCTTATACTTGTGGATCAAGGCAAAGAGACACTCTCCACATCCAAGATGGTTTGGACCATACAGAATATTTTTGCCTTAGCTACACTTCAGCTTCCTTCTTCCTTAAGCATATGCTCAAATCTCTTGAGAGACAGTATTGTACAGGAGTAGATCAAAGCAGGAGCTCTCGTTTCAGGTTGTAAGAGTTCAAATACCAGCATCACTCTTCCTACTGTGTGACCTTATACAAATTACTTAACTTTCCAGCCCTTTACTCGCCTGTAAATAGAGATAATAATAGGATCTATCTCTGCGGGGACGCTGTGAGGATTAGACAAGCTAATGCCTGTACTTGGCCTTCTCCATTTAAAAGGCACTATCCTGAGACTCAAAAAATGTATCGTGAGTTTACTGTCTCATTGTTAAGGCAAGGAAAAGCCTATCAAAAGAAAAGCTGCCCCTCCCGTGAGAAGAAACTGCATGTGTCCAGTGCTAATAGCGCAGAGATGGGGTGTCAGCCAATGATCCCAGATCTCAGGCCGGGGCAGTTTTCAGGCAAGACCACCCACTCACTATCCATGGGGAGTGAGAATCCACAGAGACTGTACCCACAGGGTGCAGGCCTTTAATTCCTTTGCTTATCACAGGAAACAATACAAATGCCTTTGTCTTTGACCATGGAACTTCCCTCCACTGATGAGTGAGGAAGAGGGTGGGTGAAAGGTACAGCGTGGTGCAGGCCCTGGTGTTTGCATGGAAGGTCTGACTAGTGCTCCGTGGGCTGTGTGAGGGGAGGGAGTGGGGGCAGAAGGGACGATGGCTTCCACTCGCAGAAGCTTTATGGACACTGAAAGCTACTCCCCAAGCACAATGGCATGAAAGTCGTGGCAGCTCTGGGAAGTTGTACATGGAAACAATTTGGAGTACGGTGGGCAGCCAATCTGCCAGCCCCGATCTTGAGTGTTGACAGACTGTCTTCCTTCACGGACCTTCTTCATTAGTACCTGACTGTCCCCTCCCAGACGGTGAACACTTTCATCATGCTCTACCTCACGTCTCAAACTCTGATGCCTACAGGGGCCTGGCAGGTGATGCAATGAGTGATTTCCCAGTGACTAAGATGTGGGGAGTTCTGGAGATAGGAGTGAACTAGAGAAAACATACCCTGTATGAGGAGGCAACTCTTATTTCCTGCCATTGGATTGTTGCCACGTGGGATTTTTTATAAGAAGCCAGAAAGCCAGGTTTTCTGTAAAAGTTTCAGATTAAGAAAATATCGTGTGTGGGGAAAACCCAGCACATCTGTAGACCAGATCTGCCCCACTGACCATCACTGTACAACCTCTGCTCTACAGTTTATAAAGTAAATTCCGTATTCTCCTGTAACTTTCACAAAAAGCGGAAGTCTTTTCATTTTCCAGATGAGGAAATTAAGGCTCTGAACAGTGGTCTGCTTGTCACCACTCAGTTGTGGATGAAATAGCTTGAGCTCAAGTCCGTCTTTCTTTCCATACGAGTCCTGTACTTTCAATCACACAGTGCCCTCCTTCACTTCTAATGAGAGTATGGACCACTTGAGCCAAGGATTATATGCTGAAAGTTTGGCACTGCTTTCCAAAAAGACCTGGTTTTTTGTTTGTTTATTTAATGAGCATTCAGTACTACTCCAGTTAGAAATGGCTGAAAGAGGCCCTATAAGAGAGAAGCTTTAGGGCTTTTCTTTTGGGGGAAGCTTTTTGGAGAAGAATCTCTAGGAAAAGAAAGTTTAAAGCCCCAATTAACTAGACCTATAAAAAAAATGGCTCAACACGGTAATTACCTTTTCCAAGGCCTGATCAAGATGTCTCTGAAGGTCCTCAGCAAGTGGGAGATTTAAGCCTTCAAAACAATTTTTAATTTTTTCATCGCATGTGCAACAATTAAATAGAAAAATTTTGTAATTAAGATAGGGGTGCCCAGATTCTGGTACTGCTTTACAAATGGGCAGCCCAAAGCAGAATTCTAACACAAAAAAGCAAGCACCACCTCAATGATTCTTCATTTTTCTGCTTTTAGTAGTTACTTCCTGTGTCAGTTCAGAACTCCCCAGAGTCAGACACTGGGATGGATTAGACATGCAAGATACAGGGAGATACCAATGAAGTGTAAAGGAGAAAGAAGCAGGAGTATGCAGGGACAGCTTTCAGACTATCATGCAGGACTGACACCTTTTAAAGGAGAGAAGGAAGCAAGGGTTGGTTAGGAAGAGCCTCTCAGCCTGCAGTACAGTTCTGAGAAAGTTGTGACCAGGCAGATGTGGTCCTGGAGCCAAAGTTGACTGTGAGATGAAACCTGCATCCCACAGGACTGGCTGGCTTCAGAGTTCCTGACGTGCTCAGTCATTGGCTTGGAAAGCCTCAGTCCCACTGGCCTCTGGGTGAACACCATGGTAGATCCAGGAAGCAGCAGCTGAGGTTGCCAGTCATCTAAGTTTTCTGCAGCTGGTTTCTTGATGGAACATCAGAGTGGGGCATCTCCATGGCCACTACACCCTCCTTGCCTGGATACAACCCAGGTGACTCACAACAGAGCTGGAGTTTGCTCTCTAGATGAGTGAAGGGGAACAAATTATTTTTTTCTTTCCTGCCTGAATTCTTAAACAATATAGACACAGGACAAAAGCCCGCAGGTGGTAGCCAAAATATTGCCTTTCCTACTGAGAAGCCAGGTATGGGAGAAAGTAACTTATACCTGCAGGGCAGTGGGCTTCTCAAAACAGCCCAGAATTAGACACTTAGCCATTCCAGCAACACTGACCACTCCAGGGCTCTAAGTCACGTGTTGCCTCTAGAAAACCGACAGAGGCAGGAATGGGAGAGAACACATGTTTCCTGTGGGCAGCCTCACTCCCAAAAGGAAAGAGGAACAAGCTGGGCTTCACGTCCCCAGTCTACTCTTTCAGGGAGGAGGAAAGGAGTGGTGAGAGAAAAGTGAAGAGTGCTTTAGCTGCAGGAGCTACCTCAACATGGAAAGATTAAGAACAAGGAAGGACACTTCTCTTCTTTCCTTCTGGTTCTAGTTTGAGTTCCCTCCAAACAGTCAAAGACTTGAGTGCAGGAGGTTTATCTGCGGTGTCTGGAGCAGAAGTGAAGGAGTGGGGAGAGAGATGGGAAAAATGTAGATTGTTTTTCCTAGAAGCAGTCTCTAGGCAGAGTTTGGTGTGCAAGGTGTTTCTGAGGGATCAATGTCTGTGAAAGGAGGCAAGGGGAAGTGGGACTGGGCAGTCACACTGGATGCAGACCTGACAAAGCCAAGGTCAGCCAGGAAGGGTGTTCTGGAGCAAATATTGCCCATAGCATCATGCTGCATGGGACCAAAATGGCCACACCTTTGTGCCCTCATCTCACGTAGTCATCAGATGTGGGCTTCCCAGGAAGCACATGACCTCAGGTGAGACAACTCTGGGACTAAGGTAGACCCGGAAGGAGCTGACGTCTGGAGCTGCTGGTCACAATGTCTGGATCAGGACAGT
The DNA here is from genome assembly GCF_949987535.1 of Balaenoptera acutorostrata. NCBI lineage: Eukaryota > Metazoa > Chordata > Mammalia > Artiodactyla > Balaenopteridae > Balaenoptera > Balaenoptera acutorostrata. The sequence continues at coordinate 49,128,406 of NC_080068.1, read as the reverse complement.
GCATCTCTTTGTCTACCACCGAAGAAAGCCAATACAGGTGAGCAGGATACTGCTATAGGCAACTATGGTTCAAGTCCCCTGGGGACTCACAGAGCATCTGCTAAGAACATGCCTCAGGACTGTCCTACCAAGGGATGGGGGGGCTACAGTATTTCTCCACTGACTTCCATCTGTCATTAGTTGAGGGATACCCTGAGGGTCATTCAGTCCTTGGCACTTCCAGGCAAGCACCTTTAGCACCAGAGAAAACCCTCAGGCCAAGCAGCTCAGATAGATGTTTGAGAAGGGAGGCTGCCCATTGCAGCCACAGACCAGCTTGGAAGTGACAAGGGGGATGTAGAGCAGGATCTACAAACAGCATCTGCCATACCCCTGAATATGCCTAGCAATGCCATCTACTCTAAGGTAAAATTAGGTAGCATTCTGAGTTTCTGCTGAATTTTGGGGGTGTAACCAATGGATCTATGCTTCTGTGATTGGTCCAGTTCCAGAAAATGTGAGCTCTGGTATTCATTCTAGTAGCAGAGAATGAATACAATGTGAGTGATGACTGATAGGGCTGTGGGTGATGTGAGACATTAATCCCATTGAGGACAGCAGTCTGCAATTCAGGTTGCATTTCGGACAATCTTTGACTTTCAGTAGAGATGTTGAGTCTACTCTGTAAGAAAAAAATGTTTGACTTTGGGAGGTGTTTGGGCCTCTTCGTAGTCATCTAGTAGTTCAATATTAGCCATTCTGCACCACACACAGTGAAGAAATCCTGAAAGGGACTGAATCTGAAGTGCCCTAGCTCACTAGGGGCTGTCCAGCAGGTTTCCACCCCTTCCCAACCTCTCCATGAGTGGTGTGATCTACCAAAATGAAAGTTACACATGTGAATGCCTACAGACAAATTTCCAGAAGCTGAGCTTCTTGTACGGCCCGCCACTCCTATGTCTAAGCCTCTAGAATTCCTACCCATTTAGTATAAGTCTCCAGTGATTGAAATATAAGTCTTTAGTGATTGTTGGCCTACAGCTGATGCCAGCAGGACTGTTGTCTTCCCTAGTGTTTAAAAGGGAGCTATTTCTTTCTTCCAAAATCAGGGTACCATGGATCCAGTGGAGAGAGAGGCTGAAAGAGCTGGCTGGGGGATGCAGACTGTTTGAAGTGCTTCTATGTTTTGTCTAGAAAGCAATGGCTTTTGTACTATTTTCCAGTGTCCTTCTGCCCCGCACAGTTCAGAATGTACAAGCCATCCGTGCTGTCCAGGAAGCTGACTGTTCCTCCTTCTGCATGAAGAGAACATGGTCCATTTGTAATTACTTTTCATTTTCAGAATATGCACTTCCAGTAGTCTGTGCGGTATAACTTGGCTAAGAGTCAAGTTAAAATTTGCAACTAACTATTTTTGTCGTTAAGAAATTGTAATTATATAATAAAATGAACTTGGAAAGGCAACAGTGTCTTATCATGATACCTAGAAAGTATGACAAAAACAAAAATATTAACACGTGTGTCCCCAGCCCACTTACTGCCCCAACTTGTGAAAGAAGTTCTGTCAGTGTCCACTGAGCTCTTACATGCCCTACCCGCCGCCGACTCAGCCTGGGCAGAAGTTCCTGGATCCTGGACCTCTTTAGACAAAAAGGTAAACAATAGAGAAGAAATACTTAATCTGAAATTTGAAGCATGCCCTACTTCATTCTCACCATTTCAGTGAATGGCACAATCATTTTCCCTTGGTCCACATAACGAATCCATCAGCAAATCCTGTAGAATTTAACTCAAATATTTGGAATCAGCTCATTCTTTCCTCTCCATGGCCACATTTCTTAACTAAGTACCCTCATCTCTCCATAACTGGCCCTCCTGCATCCATTATTGTTCCATTAAAATAATTCTCTTCAAAGCAACCAGCATAATCTTTTTTTTAAAAACTCAAATTTATTCATGTTATCCCTCTATTTAAAACATACCTTGACTTCCCACTGCTCTTAGAATTAAATCCAAGCTTTTAAGCCACTACAAAACCCTACATGATCCTACCTGCTTCTTCACTTCACCTCATTCCATTTCCCCGCCCTCACTGAATTCCAGACACCGTGAGCTTTGTCTTAGATCAGATGCTCCTAAAAGGAGAGCCCGGGACAACTATTTGTATGCTCTAGTTTATTTTGGAGGGAATCCCAGGGAACACAGTGAAGAAAAGAGAGATGAGACAAGGAAGAGAGTAAAACCAAAAATAAGGTGTTTTAACAAGTGGGTTACTACTGTGGGCAACTGGGGCTCAGTCCCACTGGAGACCCTCAAAGAGCTTTATGGAATGCACTTTGCATTGTCTAGTGACAGGCAAGGAAACTGGGGTATTCACTCATCCACTCCCATTCCTCACTGAGGATCACTGCTGGGAATGTTGACTCTCTGGTACTTCATCCCCATGTTACAGCCAACCTTGTTCCCATAGCAATGGGATGAAGCCTGAATCCATAGCCTGAATTTGCTGCAGAGCCTTCTCTTGCTCTGACTCCTAAAGCATGATGGTACCTCCTTAGTTGGGCCATGCTGGCTCTTGATCCTTGTTATTAGTTTAGAAGCCATGAGGAGAGATGCAGTCAAAATTTAGGACAAGCATCATTTTGCAAGGCACCTGTCTCAGGTGAAACCTATGCATGTTTCCAGATAGTGGGGGGCCTATTATGCTCCAGTAAGGGGCCATGAGGCAAGTCCACCATCCCCAGGGTGTTCGGGGGAATGTGGGCATTTAGCGTTCTTAAATGCATCCCACCAGATGTTCTTGTCACAGTACTTACTTCTTCCTTATAGTGCCAGACTTTAGCATAGGAGATTTTCTGGGACTATGAGTTCAGCCTTATTTATAATTCCGCTCTTCTACAATCAGGTATTGGATCTGATTTTTATCACAGTCTGCCCTCCAACTGCAGGAACTGACCTCTTTAAATACTGCCTGGGGAGGCCCTTTAGTTTTCATATTGTGACCGAGTTGGTAGTTAGCTGACGTGAACCTGTCATTTTCTGCCTTGAGAGCATCAGCATCACTTCATAACCAACTGGCTCCATGGTCCCTAAGCTTTTCATTGTCCCGATATCTCTGCAGATTGCATAAGCCAGTGCATCCCCTTCTACCTGTATCCCAGCCCAGCTGGCCACAGATGAGCGTCTTGGTAATTGTGATGCTACAGCACAGCCATCCCACTTACCACAAGCAGTGAGGTTAGAAATCACAGGCAAAACTCTCTGAGTCTGCTGTACTTTCTTTTTAATGTTTAAAGATTTAGAAACTGAGGCCGAAACAAAGTGGCCAAAGTGGTCCTCCAGCTAGCTAATGGCAGAGCTAAGCCTAAAATAAGTCCCATGAGGGGTACTGTTTCTGGCAGCCCAGGTATAATAGAAACCTTCTATAATATTTTGATCCAACAGATCATTTCTTTAAGGTGTATAGTGTTCTTTTTTTAAAAATTAATTAATTTATATATATAGATAGATAGATATATGTATATATAGTATTTTTTGGCTGTGTTGGGTCTTCGTTTCTGTGCGAGGGCTTTCTCTAGTTGTGGCAAGCGGGGTCCACTCTTCATCGCGGTGTGCGGGCCTCTCACTATCGCGGCCTCTCTTGTTGCGGGGCACAGGCTCCAGACGCGCAGGCCCAGTAGTTGTGGCTCACGGGCCTAGTCGCTCCGCGGCATATGGGATCTTCCCAGACCAGGGCTCGAACCCGTGTCCCCTGCATTGGCAGGCGGACTCTCAACCACTGCGCCACCAGGGAAGCCCCTGTATAGTGTTCTTGATGTTCTTGGTGCTCCACCCCTTTACTGGCTGGTGCACCCATCCCCCACATGCTCTGAATGTTGGCTAATAAAGTTCACAGCTGCTCCTTCTCCAGAGAATTGGCTCTGGGCAAACAGAAACCTGTGGGAGGCTGCACTACACCTCCTCCCTCTCCCATGCTCTCACCTGGGCCAGACCTTCCAATGACTAGCTTGGGGCATAAGAAGCCAGCCCCCTTGCCTTGAGGTGCAACTAGTTTTATGGTGGAATTTATGCTTCAGAATTCCCAAAGGTTCAGACTTAAGTGAGATTCCAGTGAGCCTTTTGCTTAGCTTTTTCATTTGCTCTATCTTGCTTCTCTCATTTTCTTAAGAGTACTCACCCAATTAATCACTTAAAAATCCCCATCATAGGTCTGCTTCTAGTGAAACCAAACTAAGACAGTTGGTAGAGGAAGCAGACGCTAAGGATGAGATTCTGAGGTTGGATTGCTCGCTATCTGTATGGCACTGAGTATGTGAAGTAGTAATAGTTCCTGGCATGCTGGAGCTCTGGGATTGCTAAAACTAACTGGAATGATGTATAGGTGGAAGAGGAAGCTCTAGTTGGTACAGTGCCTTGGGCGTTTGAGGGGTATGGTAGAGAGGGCAACCAACATTCATTTCATAATCTTCATGGTTGCTAAGACAAACTCGGATATATTGATCAATGATTTAAAGAAAGCTTCAAGAGTCAGGTGGCCTCCTTGACAACATTTAAAAAGACCCATATCCTTTGCAGCTGAAGGGAAGACACAGCTGAACAGGGTCAGGGCTAAGATGCAGCAAAAGAGGCACCTAGGGCACAAAATTTTAGGAGGCACTTATACTCGGGGTCGTGCTAGAGCAAGGTCAGTACTTGCATGGCCTTGAGTATGAGCACCTCCCTAAATTTTGTACCCTAAGTGCTTTACTTGCCTCACCCTAGTCCCAAACCTACAGCTGAAGATCAGACACAGGTGTTAATTTTAACAGAGGCAGAACTTCAGAAATGGCTGGATTCCCAGCCCGGTCAAGAATCCTACACCAAAGTTGGGGCTCTAATAGGGAAGGATTAAGACCTTGAGATTTGGAATGGTTGTATCTGGGGAGATGGACTTGAGGAACTTGAATCTTCTGATCCCTTTGAGCCCTCTGGGCTTACAGAAGTAGTTCATGCCCTTTGTTGGAAGGTAGAGCTCCCTCCTTTCCTTGAAGACTACGCAGAAGCCTCAAATGAGACACATGCCTGTTAAGACACTTGCCCTCCTCAGCATCTGTCCCCACCTAATCTCCTGTCCACCAGACCTATAATTAGGGTCAAATCGCAGCAGGGCCCTCCTGGGGAAGTGATGGGCTTGTTCTGGTGGGTGAGAGATGTCAAAGGAGCTACAGAATCTGGCTAACAGACAGGCATGAACCAGGAGAGCATACCTGGGAATAGATCCTGTGGGGGTTGGCCCAGCTGGGGAGGAACTTAAATCTGGATAAGTGGGATTTGGTCAAAATGAAGGAACTCTTCCTTGACACAGGACTTAATGCCCTGGAAAGAACACTGAGTGACAGTGCTGGGATGGCTTTTGGAAGCTTAGAAAAAGTGATGGCCCACATTGAATGAAGTAGAGATGGCAGAACTGTCTAGGCAGCCTATTGAGGAAGGGATAGTGCTAAAACAGATCTACTGCAAAAGACTTGACCATGATCTACTCTATAAGAGCTAAGCATGTTCCTCAGCCACGTCTGCAGGACGCTCTTTAAAAAGGCAATAATGAATGCACCTGTAAGAGTGTGCCAACCTTGATGGAAAGCTATCCTCTATGAGCTGCAAGTTACAGTAAGAAATGCTGTTATGGACCTGGGCTCCCTGGAAGCGATGGAGATGATAGGTTCCCGGAAGAGCAGAGGCCAAGTGACCACACTTAACCCTCTGAACAAGGTGGACATAATGACCATAATGAGCAAAAAGGTTGGATGACTCTCAGGGAGACCTGACCCATAGTCATCTCTGGGGATGGCTCACACAAAATGGCATTCCCATAGAGCAGCCCACAAGGATACTGTTTAATATAGAAAATAAAAAGCCGTCAGGAACACATGAGCAAAAGTGTGATGTCAGTTGCCCCAGTAGGAAATGATGATCTCTTGCTACCCTTTTCATAATTTAATATTCTGGGGCCTTAGTTACCTTAGGAGTTGGGTTTGTTACCCCAATTGGTACTATCTTTTTCTTCCAGATAGGACAGTGGTTTCTGCTCTTATACCAGGGATATACACTTGCTCCTAGATGAGCCCTTTCATGTTTGGATGAATCCACATGCCCACCACCATGTTTATATGGTCCACCAGGGTCCTTTCCAGGTTGCCTTGCTGCTACCAATCAATTTTTCCTCACAGAGTTTCCTACTCTGTGAAATGAATTCTAATTTCCCCAAAAATTGGAAGTACATTTACTTCTTTGCTGCTTTACATAAGTCTTTGGGCATATAGACAATACCCAGAATGCTGATATGGGATGGAAACTAAGATTATGTCATCTTAATGTAATTTTGAATGTTTAGATAGTGATTCAAGCAAGGTTTCTTTTAAGAGCATTGAGTCTGACTCTCACAGCATCTCTTTTTTGGTGTTTAAACATTTTTTTAAAATGAGGATGTAGCTCCTTGATTGGCAAAAAGTTGGCAATGTTTGAAGCAGAAGTTCAACTGTACGACAAGCAGTTGACATACCATCATCTGAGCATGCTTGTATAATCCAAAATTTAGGGTCATTCCCTTTATTTTCCTTACCAGAAAGTGAATAAGGCTTCCTGCTAATGGGTACCTCCAAGAGTCCCATTCCTGCTGGCAGACAAAAGGCATCCAGAGCCTGATTCAGCAGATTTGTGGTCAGGACTTTGAACCAACTTAAGAGCGTCCTTTTGAAATGGGGGCCAGAGGGGACTTCCAAATGCCTTGAGGTTGCTCAGTGTCCTCAACTAATTATACTGTCCTCCCAAATATGTAAAAGAGGAACTAGGCTCATGTAAAAAGAGTGGGATTCCCCTTTTGGCTCACGGTGGATGTTTAAGCCTTTATTCTGAACATAATGTTCTTTCTTCCCCAGTTCTCCTCCTTCTTCAATCCTTTCTGCCTCTTTCCTCTTATAAAATAAACAAGGCAAGATTGCACTTATGGGCCCGTCCCTGACCAGCAATTAGATCATCCACAAACCTTCTTGGTTTGGACGTTATCCACCACTCATGTCCCCACTGCTTGGGGGTGCTAGAAGGGGGCTGAGATGGGGGGGCAGGTAGGGTGAGAGCATCCTGAGTTCTACGGCCCTATAGTACTTACTTGAGATGAATACTCTCAGACAGGACCATATTTCTGGTCAGTAAACTATTCAGAGAATCACAGAATACTCTGTTGGTCTGGATATTCCAAGCTCTATCTGCCCCAACTGTCTCATCTTTTAAACAAGGATCCTGAAATCCCTGACTATAAATATAAAATGAAAACTTAGTAAATGTGCATGGCTTGATCCTGAGAGGGCTCGAGGGGCTCACCTGAAGAAACCCAAATAGCTCCTGTAAGAGCTGAAACCAGCAAGCAGGTTTCCCTAGGCAAAGTTCTTACTTGGAGACTGCAAGACTGTTTGTTTATGGATGTTCCTGTTGTGGCCCAGCTGACTTCTAGATCAAACAGATGTATGCCCAAACAAAAAACTCCCCAAGCACTTATTTCTAGGACATCATCCCCACCCACAGGCTTCTGAACACAATGGGTCCAGGGCATTGGGTCTGGGCTTTCCCACCTCTCTCCTCCACCTCTCTCTACCCCCACAAGTCCAGTCTTTGGGACAGAATTCGCTATGCTCAAACCAACAGGCTGCTCTGCGAGGTCCTTATACAGTTGACCCTTGAACAACGCGGGTTTGAACTGCGTGGGTCCACTTATACATGGATTTTCCCCTCCACTAAATAGTACTACACTACTACACAATCTGTGGTTGGTTGAATCCAGGATGCAGATATGGAGGGCTGACTATGAAGTTAAGTGTGGATTTTCAGCTGCAGGGAGGGTTGGGGTTCCTAACCCCCAGTTGTTCAAGGGTCAACTATTCCATTGACCAAGTGGGTTCCATCTATACCACTCGAGTTTGCAAGTGTTTCTATCTGGTTTTGTGCTTCCAGAAATCCTGCAAAAAGACCTGGTTGGTGATTAAGGAATATACTTCTTATAAAGTTTTAGAGCTGATACCTGTCATGAATAAGACTGGCCCTGCACTTTCAGTACTCACCATCCATCCCGGCAGCCCCCAAGGCATTCAGTTGCTATAGGAGTGACTATTAGCTACAGTGAGAGTCTTCCCCTTTCATCCCTATATGAACATTTCTCCTCCAAGTTATGGGTCATTACTAACATTTGCATAGAGTTCAGCTGTTTCCCACCTGCTATTATGCCAATTCAGTTGATCTTCACAACCATGTGAAGTCCTAAATCAAAAAGATCTTAATCTCTCTGCTATTAGATTTCTAATTTATTATAAAAGCAATAAGTGCTTGCTCAAGATAACTCAAGGTGTGCAGCTAGAATTCCAAGTCTGACTTATTCATATCAAATCCAGGGTTCTTCCCACTGTTTCATGCTATCTTACTACATGACTTCTTCCTAGGTGTTTAATTTATATTTTTTAATTTAAAAGTTAAAAGATGTTTTCTTTATGCTATTTACTAAAAGATACCTTCACAATTATGGAGTCAGCTATTGGCCACTTCCAAATTACCATTTTCTGCCTTTAGCATATTTTATGATCCTTAAAGTGAGACCCACACATTCTTTTTCTGTGGTAGCAAGACTGCCCAGTTAGAGATCTTTGTTGGTGAAGGAATCAGTATCACCTCTGTTCTCAGTGTCTGAGTGGTTCTTACCTTCCTTCCAACCTCTCCCTTACCTCTCTTACCCAAACACCTCTTCTACATGACATAGGTGACAAACGCCTGGGAGTTGGACTTACCTTTCCATGTTCTACTCCTCCTTCTAGGTCACCCATTGAACGAAATGTGAAATCTAACGTGAGAATAGGATAGACTCAAATCACACTGTCAAACTCAGTGATCACCAGAGACTCCTGAAGACCAGAGTTATACCAAGTCATACTGTAACAAATTTCTCTGGTTCCAGCACTATAATAGATAACCGTGATGTCTGCAGAGCACATAATAATACTTTTCTCTTAAACTTCTTCTCATTTTAGGGATAAGTTCATAGAAGCCATACTTATTATATTACATAATTGTGTCTCCCTGGCATTAGTAGAGGCTGGATAGATCCTGTCTAACCCAAAGAGGATCAATCAGATTTTCTCCAAGGACATGGAGTTAAGTCAGCATGTTAATGGGTGGTTGGAAATATAACATGTAAACTTAAGAAGTGTGGAGTGGTTGTTTTCCATCAATAGCCTAGGAAAGCAGACAAAAAGTATCTGACTATGTAGAAACAGAGATGGGAGAGTTCTGGCAGTTTACCAGGCTTAGATTCTTGTCACTTTCTGAGGTCCAGCTGACTTCATAGCTTTAGAGTCTGTTCAACATCCTCTCTCTTTAAAAAAAAATAAAAGTTGGTTTACTTGACACTAGAGAGTCATAACTTATAGAGCTGGTTAAATTTATCCATAAGCTTCCTCTTTATCTTGACTTCTCATTCTCTTGAACTCCTGCCAGGGTCTGGAGTAGAAACCTTGCAGAAAATTGATTTTTGCCCATGTGTTTAATCCCAGTTTCCTTCCCGCCTGCTTCTCTCCCCACCCTCCAAGCCACATCTTCTTTTTGATATTGTTCTTTCAACCACGTCCACTGCTGACTATAACTCTCATTTTTCTTATAAATAAACTTATCTATGTACATCACAGCAAAATAGACTACCTCTATACTTTTTTCCTCTAATTAAAACCTGGACATACTAATTTCTTGGTCACTCACTTGAGAGGAATCTGTCCATTCTCCCAGAAGACCTTGAAATTTGGCATGGAACTCAGTATCAGTGTCCTGGTTCTGACTTGTCCACAGATAGGTCATGGATCTTCAGCTAGTCTGATCACCTTCCTCAGGTACTTGTTATACCTGTCATTATTGCTATCATCTTATGAAACCTACCCAACCCATTTCCAAATGCTCACAGATTCATTGAGGATTTGGGAATCTGGATATGGTCATACTCTTTGACTTGACTCCTGTCATCCTAAGAATATTCATCATCCATGTCATTGTCTCATCCTTTATTCTAGTCTGTTTTTTAACCATCTATTCCCATGGCCTTCAGGTAACAAATATGAATATGCCTTTGTGGCAAATACTGTGGATTGCCTGCCCTATGGGCACTCACCTCCCCTACAGTTTCTTTACTCAACTGAGGCTGATACTAGGTTACCCAGCCTCTCTGGCAACTAGCTATTGGTGGCTAAGTGACCCAGTTATGATCATAATCATAAGAAAAATGTTTGGAAATGTTTCCTTAATTGATAAAAGGAGAAAAGTCAGGGAAGAGACCCAGAGTCTCCTTTTCTGCTTTTGGACTTTATCATGTGAAGATATGTTGCTTGGAGCTACTGTAGTCATCCTGTAGCTCTGACCAGTAGTTCTGACTGACACCTGAGGTTGGTAGAAAAGACAGATAGAAAACTCTGGTTCTCAATGACATCGTGGAGCTTCCAAACCAACACTGCAACCAGCTACTTCTGGATTTCTTGTTACTTGAGAAAAGTACACTCCAAATGTTTGTCACTTCTAGATCAGGACCTTTGCTACTTGCAGCGGAAAGGAACTTATATACACTATGAGTACACCAAGAAGCTTACTGGGAAATAACAGATAATAAGAGTCCTTGCCCTTGAGGAATATACTTTAGTGAGGAGGTAGTCATGTGAACTAAAAGTGCATTGTATTTGCTAGACTAGTGGTGAACTAGACTGTTAAGTTCTAAGCTGACAGGGTTGGTGTCTGCTTTGTCTGTTGCATCCCTAAAGCCTTCTGTGGCAACAAAAATATTGTGAGTGCTCAAAATAAAACTGAAGAAAGGGTGACAAGAAATAAAATCTCAACTCCTGTGTGCTTGCACATGTGTAAGGTGGGTGAGCATGCTAGAACTTAAGAAGGATCATTGACTTTGCAACTTATTTTAGGTGGGGGGTAGGTGTATGATTGTGCTGAGGTAGGAAAAATCAGTCTTCTAGATTAGACCTCTGTTTTTTAAATTTCTTTAAGAAAGGGTGTGTGTGTGTGTGTGTGTTATGAGTGAGAGAGACAGAGGCAGAGACCAGTGGCCAATCGCCACTGAATAAAACTGGTTTTCTAAAATGGTACAGATGAACCGGGTTGCAGGGCAGAAGTTGAGACACAGATGTAGAGAACAAACGTATGGACACCAAGGGGGGAAAACTGCGGTGGGGTGGGGATGGTGGTGTGCTGAATTGGGCGATTGGGATTGACATGTATAAAGTGATGAGTATAAAATTGATGACTGATTAAAAAAAACAAACAAACTGGTTTTCTAGATGTGATACAATTTTTCAACTGGCAATCAGGCCATGTCATAAGCTCATTCTACAAGCTTGTGTGTTACAAACATTACTATTTCCAACATAAAATTTTGAATTAAAGTACAACATTTTAGTGACAATTTCTATAAAACATCAAGCTAAATGAAATTAATACCATATATTCTTGGAGTCCCACATCTTAGCCAGATTTATATGCATTTGGTACACTTTATTGCTGTATATGTTTAGTGCTATTTGACTTCACTTATACTAATGTGTTAGATAAAACCTCTTAAAAGGAGAAAATAAAAATTAGGTATTATTCACACCAAACACTGAAGTACCACTCTTTTTACCTAATCTTAGGGAGAAAAAAATATTATAGGAAAGATATCTAAGTTTTAAAAATTATATCATATCCAAAAGTGGAACTGGAGTCTCAAATTCCTGTCTGATTAATAGTTCCCTTTATTGCTCCCTAAATGCCAAAATTTCACTGTAGATGTAAGACATATAGTCTTTCAGCTCAGTGTGCCATGGGAGCTCAAGTGTGGTACATCTATGTTGGCAGCACTTTAGGAAGAAGAAAAATAGCATCAAAAACACTAAAGTCCTACAGTAGAGGAGGTTAGAAATACAAATGTTGAAGCACTAAAATCTCAAAGTAATAATATCCCTAATTTTATTAGCAAGAAGATATACAAGCATAGCAATGCATGATAACCCAGCATTTCTGCCTCTTTACTATTTGCAAGTTGCAAAGCACCATAAAACAGTGGTTAACGGGAGTAGGCTAAGGGGCTACAACATGGGCACAAGAAGTCTCTGCTACAAGACTTTTCTTTGTTCCAGGTATTATGCTAGGCCCTGGAGATATCTATTAACTTGCTAGTCTCAGGATTGCTTTACACTCAAAAAGTATTGAGGACTCCCCAAAACTTTTGTTTATAGGGGTTGTATTAATTGGTATTTCCTATATTGATATTGAAACTGTACTTCTTGATAAAGCACATGAATTTAAGAAAGAAGAGCAGACAAGGTTATACTTTCTTCCACCCAAATTCATCAGCCTCCTACGGGGCATCCCTAATTGGGAGGTTTTGCTCTTGTTATATAGGAAGAGGAAACCAATACCAATACCAAATGTATCTCAAAGGGAAGGACTCTATCGCATGCTGGAAGGGAACACCAAGCTTGTTTTCCCTTGAGCTACTACATCAGTTACAAGATTTGAAAAGCTGTGCCTTTGGTGCAATGACTTTAACAAAGATCTAAACAGCCAATGGACTTAAACTATCCTTTTTTCTAATACCATGGACTGGGTGCCCTCTCCATTCCCACCCTGGAGAAATCCAGGAATAAAAAGTTGATTAAATATATACATACATAAACTGTATTTAATTCAAACTTAAGGTAAGCACGGAAAGTATAAGTGTCTTAGCCCTAGAAAGCAGAGAGTACGGCAAAGCTTACATGTAAACCTGATGTTAGAGGTTGCAATCCCAGGGCAACAAGAGTGAGAGAAAGGGATGTGAAGAAGGGAAGTACGGAAAGAAATCCTATAAAGTAATAAAGAAATCCTATAAAGTAATATATTATCAAGCAAGCTATAACTTCATACAAATTCACAGGGGGTTGCTTGGATACAGGAGACATCTCTGAAAAGGCCATATGAAAGCTGTCACTGGGTCTTGAAATCTCTGGTGGGGGATCAGGAGGAAGGAAGTAGCATTTGTCAGCTCCCTTCTGCCTCCCATTGGTCAATATTTTATTAAGGAACAATAACTCACCTACACTACCAGATATGTTGCTTGGCCATTCCAAGCACCTGCCAGGTGAGCTAGAGCTGCCATGGGTCTGGTTAAGTCAAACCTTGGCAGTGAAGCTGCTATAGGTGCTGCTATGATGGCACCACAGAAGCTGTGCCCTGGCAGAGGATAAGGCCACTGGCAGTATTTGGAGCAGCAATGACCACTGAACAATGTTGGGATTGGAGCTGAGCAACTCTGGGAAGATGCATAAACAGTCTGGCATAAATGTCACTTGACTGAAATGTGACTTCATGCATACATCCGGAATTTAAGAATGCGGTGGCCACGATTTGTACATTTTATATCTAGGCATTTGCCAGTTATTAGAAACACACAGGGACAAGCAGCCTAGGATGAACCAATAGCGTAACCAATGTAGTCATTTTTGCACCCCCTTCAAAATCCACCCTGCTTTACTTAATGCGTTAGAAGATAACCTTGCTTATAAATTGTTCGAGGCTTATTTGTTACCCAACTAGAGAAAAACTGGTTATCATTTTCCTTTAGTTTCTTTTCTTATTTTTTGAGTCCTGTGATGACTGGTACTGTCTGGAACATTGTTGGATTTTTTTTTTTTTTTTTTTTTTTTACAGTAAAAAAAAAAAAAAAAGGAACAAATACTAGCAGTCACAATTAACGGTCAAGAGATAGTTCACTGCTTAGTTGGTGGTCTCTGGGCATCTTTACTTAGATGGATGATTCTTAATAGTGCTATATTGTGTAACTTAGAGTCAAAAATCCCCAAATGTCACAATACATCAGAATTTCGAGGCTTTTTTCATCTAGGGTCCATAATATGCTACCTACATAAAGCAATGAGCTTTTTATGGATCTGGGATTCCCGGTAGCTGTGTATTGTCCTTTCCTTAACAGAGAAAACTTTTAAAAAAGTGGTTGAGAGGGAGGAGTCAAGATGGCGGTGTAGGAAGACATGGAGTTAGCGTCTCCCCACAACTAGGGCGCCTGCCGGCACCTGGTGGGGGACTCTGACCCCCAAGGAGATGGGAGGAGCCCCAAAGTGAACCCGTAGGACATAGGGGGACTGAGGGGGGAGGAGAAGTGGAGGGCAGACGAGATCAGTGCCCCTGAGGCCAGGGAGATGAGGAGACTCAGCTGGGAGGGACTCTCTGGGAAGAGGGAGAGGAGTGGAAGGCCATCACCTGGCCCACTTGGGCTGGGGAGCCTGCTGAGCTCCCAAGCTGCTTCCCTCCATCCAAAGCCCATCCAGGCCACGTGGGTCCTGGAGGCATAGGAGGGGGGCCTGGGAGATCAGGAGTGGCAGGTGGCAGGAGCCATCCAGGAGGAGCGGGAGAGGAGTGGAGGGCGATTGCCCTGCCCACTGGGGCCCAGGGAGCCTGCTGACCTCCCAGGCCGGTCCCCTACAATCCAAAGCCCCCTTCAGGCCTGTGGGTCCTGGGGGCATAGTAGGGAGGCCAGGGAGATCAGGAGAGGCAGGTGGGAGGGGCCCTCCCAGACCCCAGACCGGAGGAGCAGGAGAGGAGAGGAGGGCGTTTGCCCCACCCACTCGAGCCCAGGAAGCCTGCTGGGCTCCCAGGTGAGGTCCCCTGCCCTCTGAGACCGGGGTGGGGGTCACACCTGGGCCCCATCTGTTCCTTGAGCCTAAGCCCCACCCCTCACAGACCCCAGGGCCTTTTCCAGCCTTGTGGGTTCTGAGCATTGGCCCTGCCCAATGCCCAAACCTTGCCCTTGCTTAGGCCCTGCTCTTCACAGCCAAGGCCCTCCCCCCACCTTTTTCTTTTCTTTTTTTTTTCCTTTCCCTTCTCCTCTTTTTTGCTATTGTGGTACTGATGTACCTTCTGTTTGTTGATTCATCTATATTTTTATTTTTACATTCTTTCTAACATACCTGTTAGTTTCCTAGTCTAATTTTATTTTTTACTTCGTTATTTTTCTCTTTTATTTTTCCCACCCCACGTGGCTTGCAGAATCTTTATGCATGAGCCTGGGGTAGGGGGGAAGGTCCTGTGGTGGGAGCTCCGAGTCCGAACCACTGGACTAACAGAGAACCTCAGACCCCAGGAAATAGTCATCGGAGTGAGGTCTCACAGAGTTCCTTATCTCAGCACCAAGACCCAGCTCTACCCAATAGCCTACAAACTCCAGTGTTGGAAGCCTCAGGCCTAACATCCAGTAAAACAGGAACACAATCATACTCATTAAAAAAAAAAAAATGAGATAGCAAAAAAATATGTCACAGATGAAGGACCAAGGTAAAAACCCACAATACCAAATAAATGAAGAGGAAATAGGCAATCTACCTGAAAAAGAATTCAGAGTAATGATAGTAAAGATGATCCAGAATCTCAGAAATAGAATGGAAGCATGGATTGAGAAAATAAAAGAAATGTTTAACAACGATCTAGAAGAACTAAAGAACAAACAAAGAGAGATGAACAACACAATAACTGAAATGAAAAATACACTAGAAAGAATCAATAACAGATTAATGGAAGCACAAGAACGAATAAGTGAGCTGGAAAACAAAATGGTGGAAATAACTGCCAAGGAGCAGGATAAAGAAAAAAGAATGAAAAGAACTGAAGATAATCTCAGAGACTTCTGGGACAACACTAAAGGCACCAACATTCGAATTATAGGGGGCCCAGAAGAAGAAGAGAAAAAGAAAGGGTCTGAGAAAATATTTGAAGAGATTATAGTGGAAAACTTCCCTAACATGGGAAAGGAAATAGTCACCCAAGTCTAGGAAGCACAGAGAGTCCCATACAGGATAAACTCTAGGAAAACCACACCAAGATACATTTTAATCAAACTAACAAAAATTAAATTCAAAGAAAAAATACTAAAAGCAGCAAGGGAAAAACAAAAAATAACATACAAAGGAATCCCCATAAGGTTATCAGCTAATTTTTCAGTGGAAACTCTGCAGGCCAGAAGGGAGTGGCAGGATATACTTAAAGTGATGAAAGAGAAAAATTTACAACCAAGATTACTCTACCCAGCAAGGATCTCATTCAGATTCGATGGAGAAGTCAAAAGCTTTTCAGACAAATAAAAGCTAAGAGAATTCAGCACTACCAAACCAGCTTTACAACAAATGCTAAAGAAACTTCTCTAATCAGGAAACACAAGAGAATAAAAAGACCCACAAAAACAAACCCAAAACAACTAAGAAAATGGTAATAGGAACATACGTATCAATAAGACACTGATGAAAGAAATTAAAGATGATACAAATAGATGGAGAGATATACCATGTTCTTGGATTGGAGGAATCAACATTGTGAAAATGACTCTACTACCCAAAGCAATCTACAGATTCAATGCAATCCCTATCAAACTACCACTGGCATTTTTCACAGAACTAGAACAAAAAATTTCACAATTTGTATGGAAACACCAAAGACCCCGAATAGCCAAAGCAATCTTGAGAATGAAAAATGGAGCTGGAGGAATCAGGCTCCCTGACTTCAGACTATATTACAAAGCTACAGTAATCAAGACAGTTTGGTACTGGCACAAAAACAGAAACATAGATCAATGGAACAGGATAGAAAGCCCAGAGATAAACCCACACACATATGGTCACCTTATCTTTGATAAAGGAGGCAAGCATATACAGTGGAGAAAAGACAGCCTCTTCAATAAGTGGTGCTGGGCAAACTGGACAGATACATGTAAAAGTATGAAATTAGAACACTCCCTGACACCATGCACAAAAATAAACTCAAAATGGATTAAAGACCTAAGTGTAAGGCCAGACACTATCAAACTCTTAGAGGAAAACATAGGCAGAACACTCTATGACATAAATCACAGCAAGATCCTTTTTGACCCAACTCCTAGAGAAATGGAAATAAAAACACGAATAAACAAATGGGACCTAATGAAACTGAAAAGCTTTTGCACAGCAAAGGAAACCATCAACAAGACCAAAAGACAACCCTCAGAATGGGAGAAAATATTTGCAAATGAAGCAACTGACAAAGGATTAATCTCCAAGATTTACAAGCAGCTCATGCAGCTCAATAACAAAAAAACGAACGACCCAATCCAAAAATGGGCCGAAGACCTAAATAGACATTTCTCCAAAGAAGATATACAGATTGCCAACAGACACATGAAAGAATGCTCAACATCATTAATCATTACAGAAATGCAAATCAAAACTACAATGAGATATCATCTCACACCGATCAGAATGGCCATCATCAAAAAATCTAGAAACAATAAATGCTGGAGAGGGTGTGGAGAAAAGGGAACACTCTTGCACTGTTGGTGGGAATGTAAATTGATACAGCCACTACAGAGAACAGTATGGAGGTTCCTTAAAAAACTAAAACTAGAACGACCATACGACCCAGCAATCCCACTACTGGGCATATACCCTGAGAAAACCATAATTCAAAAAGAGTCATGTACCACAATGTTCATTACAGCTCTATTTACAATAGCCAGGACATGGAAGCAACCTAAGTGTCCATCATCGGATGAATGGATAAAGAAGATGTGGCACATATATACAATGGAATATTATTCAGCCATAGAAAGAAACGAAATGGAGGTATTTGTAGTGAGGTGGATGGAGTTAGAGTCTGTCATACAGAGTGAAGTAAGTCAGAAAGAGAAAAACAAATACAGTATGCTAACACATATATATGGAATCTAAGGGGAAAAAAAAGGTCATGAAGAACCTAGTGGCAAGACGGGGATAAAGACACAGACCTACTAGAGAATGGACTTGAGGATATGGGGAGGGGGAGGGGTAAGATGTGACAGGGTGAGAGAGTCTCATGGACATATATACACTACCAAATGTAAAATAGATAGCTAGTGGGAAGCAGCCACATAGCACAGGGAGATCAGCTTGGTGCTTGGGACCACCTAGAGGGGTGGGATAGGGAGGGTGGGAGGGAGAGCGACGCAAGAGGGAAGAGATATGGGAACATATGTATATGTATAACTGATTCACTTTGTTATAAAGCAGAAACTAACACACCATTGTAAAGCAATTATACTCCAATAAAGATGTTTAAAAAAAATAAATAATCTTGAATGTAAATGGATTAGATGCCCCAACCAAAAGACAGAGACTGGCTGAATGGATACAAAAACAAGACCCATATATATGCTGTCTGCAAGAGACCCACTTCAGACCTAGGGTCACATACAGACTGAAAGCGAAGGGATGGAAAAAGATATTCCATGCAAATGGAAATGAAAAGAAAGCTGGAGTAGCAATTCTCATATCAGATAAAAATAAAGATAGTCACTAGAGATAAGGAGGGACACTACATAATGATCAAAGGATCAATCCAAGAAGAAGATATAACAATTATACATGTTTATGCACCCAAAATAGGAGCACCCCAATATATAAGGCAAATGCTAACAACCATGAAAGGAGAAATTGACAATAACACAATAATAGGAGGGGACTTTCACACCCCACTTACACCAATGGACAGATCATCCAAACAGAAGATAAATAAGGAAACACAAGCTTTAAATGACACAATAGACCAGATAAATCTAATTGATATTTACAGAACATTCCACCCAAAAGTGGTAGAATACACTTTCTTCTCAAGTGCACATGGAACATTCTCCAGGACAGACCACATCTTTGATCACAAGTCAAGCCTTGGAAAATTTAAGAAAACTGAAATCGTATCAAGCATCTTTTCTGACCACAACGCTATGAGATTGGAAATCAATTACAGGAAAAAAAACTGTAAAAACCACAAATACATGGAGGCTAAACAGTGCGCTACTAAATAACCAAGAGATCACTGAAGAAATCAAAGAAGAAATTAAAAAATACATAGAAACAAATGAAAACGAAAACACGATGACCCAAAACCTATGGGACACACCAAAGCAGTTCTAAGAGGGAAGTTTATAGCAGTTCAATCTCACCTCAAGAAACAAGAAAAATCTCAAATAAACAATCTAACCCTACACTTAAAACAACTGGAGAAAGAAGAACAAAGAAAACACAAAGTCAGAAGAAGGAAAGAAATCATAAAGATCAGATCAGAAATAAATGAAATAGAAACAAAGAAAACAATATCAAAGATGAATAAAACTAAAAGCTGGTTCTTTGAGAAGATAAACAAAATTGATAAGCCATTAGCCAGACTCATCAAGAAAAAAAGGGAGAGGACGCAAATCAATAAAATTGAAATGAAAAAGGAGAAATCACAACTGACACTGCAGAAATACAAAGGATTATAAGAGACTACTACAAACAACTATATGCCAATAAAATGGACAATCACGAAGAAATGGACAAATTCTTGGAAAGGTACAATTTTCCAAGACTGAACCAGGAAGAATTAGAAAATATAAACAGACCTATCACAAGTAATGAAGTTGAAACTGTAATTAAAAATCTTCCAAAAAACAAAAGTCCAGGACCAGATGGCTTCACAGGTAAATTCTATCAAACATTTAGAGAAGAGCTAACACCCATCCTTCTTAAACTCTTCCAAAAAGTTGCAGAGGGAGAAACACTCCTAAATTCATTCTACAAAGCCACCATCACCCTGATACCAAAACCAGAAAAAGATATCACAAAAAAAGAAAATTATAGATCAATATCACTGATGAACATAGATGCAAAAATCCTGAACAAAATACTAGCAAACAGAATCTAACAGCACATTAAAAGGATCATACACCATGATCAAGTGGGATTTATCCCAGGGATGCAAGGATTCTTCAATATATGCAAATCAATCATGTGATACACCACATTAACAAATTAAGGAATAAAAACCATATGATCATCTCAATAGATGCAGAAAAACTTTTGACAATATTCAACACCCATTTATGATAAAAACTCTCCAGAAAATGGGCATAGAGGGAACCTACCTCAACATAATAAAGGCCATATATGACAAACCCACAGCAAGCATCATAATCAATGGTGAAAAACTAAAAGCATTTCCACTAGGATCAGGAACAAGACAAGATGTCCACTCTCGCCACTCTTATTCAACATAGTTTTGGAAGCCCTAGCCACAGCAATCAGAGAAAAAAAAGAAATAAAAGGAATAAAAATTGGAAAAGAAGAAGTAAAACTGTCACTTTTTGCTGATGACATGATACTATACATAGAAAATCCTAAAGATGCCACCAGAAAACTACTAGAGATAATCAATGAATTTCATAAGGTTGCAGGGTACAAAATTAATGCACAGAAATCTCTGGCACTCCTATACACAAACAACGAAAAATCAGAAAGAGAAATTAAGGAAACACTCCCATTTACCACTGCAACAAAAAGAATAAAATATCTAGGAATAAACCTGCCTAAGGAGGCGAAAGACTTGTACTCAGAAAACTATAAAACATTGATGAAAGAAATCAAAGGTGACATAAACAGAGAAATATACCATGTTTTTGGATTGGAAGAATCAATATTGTGAAAATGACTATACTACCCAAAGAATCTACAGATTCAGTGCAATCCCTATCAAATTACCAATGGCATTCGTCACAGAATTAGAACAAAAAATCTTACAATTTGTATTGAAACACAAAAGACCCCGAATAGCCAAAGCAATCTTGAGAAAGAAAAACAGAGTTGGAGGAATCAGACTCTCCGACTTCAAACTATACCACAAAGCTACAGTAATCAAGTCAGTACGGTACTGTCACAAAAACAGAAATATAGATCAATAGTACAGGACAGAATGTCCAGAGATAAACCCACGCACCTATGGGCACCTAATTTATGGCAAAGGAGGCAAGAATATACAGTGGAGAAAAGAAACCCTCTTCAATAAGTGGTGCTGGGAAAACTGGACAGCTACATGTAAAAGAATGAAATTAGAACACTATCTACCACCATACACAAAAATAAACTCCAGATGGATTAAAGACTTAAATGTAAGACCAGACACTGTAAAACTTTTAGAGGAAAACAGGAAAAACACTCTTTGGCATAAACCACAGCAAGATCCTTTTTGACCCACCTCCTAGAGAAATGGAAATAAAACCAAAAATAAACAAATGGGACCTATTGAAACTTAAAAGCTTTTGCTCAGCAAGGGAAACCATAATCAAGACAAAAAGACAACCCTCAGAATGGGAGAAAATATTTGCAAGTGAAACAACAGACAAAGGATTAATCTCCAAAATATACAAAGAGCTCATGGAGCTCAATATCAAAAAAACAAACAATCCAGTTAAAAAATGGGCGGAAGACATATCGATGGCCAAGAGACACATGAAAAGATGCTCAACATCACTAATTATTAGAGAAATGCAAATCAAAATTACAAGGTATCACCTCACGCTAATCAGAATGGCCATTATCAATAAAGCTAGAAACAATAAATGCTGGAAAGTGTGTGGTGAAAAGGGAACCCTCCTACACTGTTAGTGGGAATGTAAATTGATACAACCACTATGGAAAGCAGTATGGAGGTTCCTTAAAAAACTAAAAATAGAACTACCATATGACCCAGCAATCCCACTGCTGGGTATATACTGAGAAAAACCATAATTCAAAAAAAGACATGCACCACAATTTCACTGAAGCCCTATTTACAATAGCCAGAACATGGAACCAACCTAGATGTCCATCAACAGATGAATAGATGTAGAAGATGTGGCACATATATACAATGGAGTATTACTCAGCCATAAAAAGAAACGAAATTGAGTTATTTGTAGTGAGGTGGATGGACCTAGAGTCTGTCACACAGAGTGAAGTAAGTCAGAAAGAGAAAGACAAATACCCTATGCTAACACATATATATGGAATCTAAATTTAAAAAAAATGGTACTGATGAACCTAGTTGCAAGGCAGTAATAAAGAGGTAGACATAGAGAATAGACTTGATGACATGGGGTGGGAGGGCGAAGCTGGGGTGAAGTGAGAGTAGCATCGACATATATACACTACCAAATGTAAAATAGTTGGCTGGTGGGAAGCAGCAGCATAAGCACAGGGAGATTGGCTCGGTGCTTTGCGATGACCTAGAGGGGTGGGATAGGGAGGATGGGAGGGAGGCTCAAGAGGGAGGGGATATGGGGACACATGTATGCATATGCCCGATTCACTTTGTTGTGCAACAGAAACTAACACGGTATTGTGAAGCAAATATACTCCAATAAAGATCTATTAAAAAATAAAAGTGGTTGATTCTTTAAAATACATGACATACAAAGTAGGACTCCTTCAAGAACGTCAATTATCCACCATTCCATTTCACTTTAGTGCATACCATCTTTGAAGATCTAGATTCTAAATATAGTTTAACCTTACCATCTGCCATCCCACATTCTTGAATAGAAAAGAAGTAGATGGTCAAATGCTCATTCCCATGAGGATATTTTTATCAGAGCTTTTAGTGTGTGTCATTTATCTCATCCTATACAGCTACTGCCTCCACATTTCCTGTCCGCCCACTACTTGATGCAATCCTGGCAACTTTCTGGATGCTTTAAGAGGACAGTTTATCAGATTGATTGTTCACAATGCATAAAAGCACATCATCTGTCATGTGTGAATGCCTAAATAGCACTCTTCAGCACGTCACTGGCTCAAAGCCTACTACTCATGCACAGAGGATGGCCAGCAGGCCCAGAGGCTGCAGAAGGGAGAGAAACCTTTTGACTACATGAACACTCAACAGCTCCAAGGCTGGGGGCTCATGCTAGTGATGATTACCATGCTAGTAATGGTGATTTGTGAGGCCCCAAAGAAAGAGCCCCCCTTCCCTTCCAGCTACACCAACCCAGCTCCTATAACACAGTATTCCCTGACTAGGCAGCCTTGGTAATTGATATCCTAACATCAGAGATGCCTTATTTGAGTTAAGGGGTTATCCTTTTCAAGGTGGAGGTCTTCTGCAGGGCAGAGGCTACTGCTATTGTCCACTGGGTTTATTGGGATTGGAATCTTTAATTCTCTTGCCGAAGTGCAAGTAGATAAAAAATCTAAGTGATCCTGGATGAGACAGGGAAAGAGAAAATTGAGAGCAGGGAAGGTCAGTCCTGGTGAGGTGGGAAGTGGGGTGAGATTCCTCAGAGTTACCCCTGTCGGGTATGGTGAGAAAAGACCCGTGACCAGTTTCACCTTTACCACTTTGCTCAGGTTCATCTGGGAAACATGATTTATGAGACTGAGGATGGGGGGTAATACAGTACTCAAATTTCATCACTTCATTCTCTCATGCAATCTTTTTAATGCCCTTCCACCAACTGCAACAGTCTCACATCAAATGCACACTCATAGCCTATGTCATGAGCAGCAACAAGGTGTTATAAGTTAGTTATTATTAAGATAAATAATTTAAATCTTCAGCCATTTACTCTTGCTCAGTTAATAAATTTAATAAGAACTTTGAACGGGATTACATCCTCCCCTGTTTCAGACATATTCTTGGATAGAACAGAAAGGGTGAATAATAGCTAGCCTGCCTTGCTTTGCACATAAACCACAGCGTATCTCACCCATGTCTATGGAATCATGCCCAAATTCCACAGCATGCTCTACAAGGCCTTCTGGGGTCTGAGCCCATTAGTTTCTTCAGCATCAATTCTTGTCACACCTTCATTTGTACCATTTGCTCCTGACATACCAAAAGGCTTGCTATTTTGCCAAATATGCATTTCCTCAGTCTAAAATGCTGTCCTTCACCCAGTGCCTTAATTTCAGAGCATTTCACTTAATTATACTCTGATCAAGTATTACTGTTTTTAGGAAGTAAGACTTTCCTCACAAGCTCTCCCCTATAACCCCATTTTCATTTATAGAGGACCCTTCTTCTGGCTTCTTCTCATATATTTACTTCCCCTGTTAGTTCTCTGAGGTCAGAAATTGTCTTATTTTCTCTTTCTCCAGTATCTACCACACAGTAGATGTTCTTATTTGTTGGTTAAGGAGATATAAACAACTCATACTGCCAAAACATTTGTTTCCATAAGTTATTTAGATTCTATCATCAAATATTTATTAAGCCACAAATTTTAAATGGCAGAGCACAGATAATTGCATGGTTGGACTATTTCCACTTTTATTTTCTCCATCATCCTTTCCTAGAATGCAAAACTCAGTAATTGATTCCAGCCCAGTGAGTTGTTTGGATGTCCATGCTGCTTCAATTCAGAGGTTTCACTTGGCTTTCTCTGTGCTTAGTAACTGAACATCAACCTCATTGGTGATAAGGAATGAACTGTGATTTGATATGATTACAGTGAGACATGTTTACTTTGTATGTATATATAAGGCTTCTCAACTTGCTTGGACTTTTACATGGCAAACAAGTTTTACATTTTTTTCCCTTTAGTGCCAAGCGAAGATTATTTGTGTCTGAATGGAAAGGAAAAATATTTTAGTTAAAAATAACTTTACCCAGGAGAAAGGATTCTGAGAAGATAGAAGAGTAGGGGGCACCAGGAATCTGTCTCCCACTTAGATAACAATTGCACTGGCAGAATCTGTCTGATGTAACTATATTGGAATTCTGGGGTTTGTAGAAGAGTTACACTTCCAGGGGAAGACCTAGAAGGTAAATTTTGATTAATTTTGGTCATTTTTAGCTTTTAGCACACTAGCATCTGCCCACCCCCCTACCCCCATGGCAGGCAGCTGTGCATGTGTTCCTAGAGCAGCTTTCCCACAGCTTGCAGTAGCCAGGATGAGCAAAAAGGACCTTGTCCTCCAAATATTGAACATCTGTGCTTTGATTGCTGATTGCTACTTCTTATCACAGAGGTTCAGACAATATCTTATAAGCAATTACTTTAAATGTAAATGGATTTACATTTGTCCATGTAAACTATCCAATCAAAAGACAGAGGTTGGCAGAATGTACAAAAATGCATGACTCAACTATTTGCTGTCTACAAGAGACTCACTTGAGATCCAAAGACAAAAAACAGGTTGAAAATGAAAGTATGGAAAAAGATATTGCATGTAAATAGTAACCAAAAGAGAGCTAGAATGGCTATATTAAGAACAGACAGAATAGACTTTAAATCAAAAATGTTTACAAGAGATAAGGACATTATATATTAATAAAAGTTTCAAT
The DNA here is from genome assembly GCF_949987535.1 of Balaenoptera acutorostrata. NCBI lineage: Eukaryota > Metazoa > Chordata > Mammalia > Artiodactyla > Balaenopteridae > Balaenoptera > Balaenoptera acutorostrata. The sequence goes on along the minus strand of NC_080068.1, from coordinate 49,103,257 downwards.
ATAGCAAGAAGATATAACAATTATAAACATACACATACCTAATGACAGACCAACAAAATATATGAAACAAAAACTGGCAGAATTGAAGAGAGAAATAGACAGTTCTACAATAATAGTTGGAGATTTCAGTACCGCTCTCACAATAATGAGAGACAGAATATAAGTAAGGAAAAGAGGACTTAACACAATAAACCAACTAGATCTAACAGACATATACAGAACACTCTACCCAACAACAGCATACACATTTTTCTTAATGCATATGGGACATTTTCCAGGATAGACCATAAGTTAGGTCATAAATTAAGTCTCAATAGATTAAAAAAGATAGATATCATAAAAAATATCTTCTCTGACCACAATGAGATGAAATTAGATATCAATACCATAAAGAAAACTGGAAAATTCACAAAATTGTGCAAATTAAACAGCACATTTTAAACAATCAATGGATCAAAGAAGAAATCACAAGGGAAATTAGAAAATAATTAGAGACAAATGAAAAATGAAAACACAACATACGAAAACTTATGGGACACAGCAAAAGTGGTGCTAAGGGGCAAAATTATAGCTATAAAATTTTTTGCATCCATGTATGATTTTAATTAAATTCTCCTAATACCCCAGTAGGTTAGTCATTAAAAAAACTTTTTTTAAATTTAAAAGATCTCAAATCAACAAACTAACTTTAAACTTAAGGAACAAACTAAATTCAAAGCTAGCGAAGGAATGCAAATAAAAAGAGCAGAGATAAACAGTATAGAGAATAGAAAAATAATGGAGAAAATTAATGAAACCAAAAGTTGGCTCTTTGAAAAGATTTTTTAAAAATGACAAATCTTTAGCTACATGGACTAAGGAAAAAAGGAGAAGACAAAAATACAAAAGTCAGAAATGAAAATGGGGGGGGCTTCCCTGGTGGCGCAGTGGTTGAGAGTCTGCCTGCTGATGCAGGGGACGCGGGTTTGAGCCCTGGTCTGGGAAGATCCCACATGCCGCGGAGCAATTGGGCCCGTGAGCCACAACTACCGAGCCTGCGCGTCTGGAGCCTGTGCTCCGCAACAAGAGAGGCCACGACAGTGAGAGGCCTGTGCACAGCAATGAAGAGTGGCCCCCGCTCGCCGCAACTGGAGAAAGCCCTTGCACAGAAACTAAGACCCAACACAGCGAAAAAAAAAAAAAAATTAAAAAAGAATAAAAACCAAGTTAAAAAAAAAAAAAGAAACGAAAATGGGGACACTACTATCAATATTACAGAAATAAAAAGGATTGTAAGAGTGCTATAAACAATTATACACCAAAAAAAGGATCACTTAGATAAAATGGACAAATTAACAGAAATACAAAACCTACCAACTCTAGAAAATCTGAATAGACCTATAATTAGTAAGGAGATTGAATCAGTAATCAAAAATCTCCTGACAAAGAAAATCCCTGGACCTGATGGCCTCAATGGTGAATTCTGCCAAACATTTAAAAAACGAATACTAATGCTTCTCAAACTTTTCCAAAAAATTGAAGAGGAGGGAACATATCCTAACTCATTCTGTGAGGCCATCATAACCCTGATACCAAAGCCAGATAAAGACACCACAAGGAAACTACACAAATTTCTTTATGAATATTGATTTAAAAATACTCAACAAAATACTAACAAACAGAATTCAGCAGCATATTAAAAGGATCATACACCATGACCAAGTGGGATTTATTCCTCAAATGCAGAGATGGTTTAACATAAGAAAATTGATCAATAGGCCACATCAATACAATGAAGGGGGAAAAAAACACATGATCATCTCAATTGCACAAAAAGCATGTGACAAAATTCAACACCCTTTCATGATAAAAAACAGTCAACAAAATAGGAATAGAGGGAAACTACCTCCATATAATTAAAGCCATATGTGAAAGACCCACAGAAAACATATACTCAATAGGGAAAGACCGAAAGCTTTTTCTCTAAGATCAGGAACAAGGCAAGGATGTCTGCTTTTGCCACTTCTAGTCAACATAGTACTGGAAATTCTAGTCAGAGTAATTAGGCAAGAAAAATAAATAAAAGGCATCCAAATTAGAAAGGAAGAGTTAAAAATTATCTGTTTGCAGATGATATGATCTTTTGTGTAGAAACCCTAAAGACTCCACATAAGAAGCCCTTAGAACTAGTAGATGAATTCATCAAAGTAGCAGGATAAAAAATCAACACACAAAAATCAATTGCATTTCTATACATGAGCAATGAAATGTCTGAAAGGGAACTTACAAAAAGAATTTCATTTATATAGCATCAGAAAGAATAAAATGCCTAGGAATTAATCAAGGAGGTGAAAGACTTATACAATAAAAACTATGAAACATTGCTGAAAAAAATTAAAGACAAATAAATGAAAACACATCCCATGTTCATGGATTAGAAGTCTTAATATTATGAAATTTTCAATAATGCCCAAAGCAATCTACAGATTCAATGCAATCCCTATCAAAATCCCAATGATGCTTTTTTCAGAAACAGAAAAAAACCAATCCTAAAATTCATATAGACTCTCAAGGGACCCTGAATAGCCAAAACAATCCTGAAAAGAAGAACACAACTAGAGGACTCACACTTCTTGATTCAAAACTTATCACAAAGCTACAGTAATCAAAACACTGTGGTACAAGTATAAAAGACATGTAGATCAATGGAAAAGAATAGAGAGCCCAGAAATAATAATTGCATATATGGCCAAATTATTTTCAACAAGAGTGTCAAGACCATTCAGTGGAGAAAGGACAGTCTTTTCAAAAATACTGCTGGGAATACTGGATATCCACATGCAAAAAAAAAAGACGTTGGAACTTTACCCAACATCATATACAAAAGTTAACTCAAAATGGATCAAACACCTCAATGTAAGACCTAAAGCTATAAAACTTTTAGAAGAAACCACAGTGTAAAAGTTTCACAACATTGGATTTTATTTCTTAGATATGACACCAAAGGCACAGGTAATAAAAGAAAAAACTAGACAAATTAGACCTTATCAAAATGAAAAGCTTTTTGCATAAGAGAACACTATCAACAGAATAAAAAAAAAAAACAATCCACAGAATGGGAGAAAATATTTGCAAATCACATATCTGACAAAGGATTAATAGCCAGGATATATAAAGAACTCCTAAACTCAACAAAAAAAGAACAAACCACCCAATCTAAAATGGGCAAAGGGCTTGACTAGACATTTCTCCAAAGAAAATATACAAATGGCAATAAGCTCATGAGAAGATGCTCAATATCACTGATAACTACGGAAATGCAAATCAAATGTACAATGAGATACCACCACATTTTTTAAACTAAAAAATACAAGTTTAATAGCCCTATGACAATAATTTTTTAAGAAACAGAACCATCTGCATGCTACAAATATTTCTTCATTGATATTAACATTACTCTGACAACTATACAACTAAACTGATCTGAGGAATTTTAATTGAATCATTTTATGTTACATTTTCTCGTCAATACTGTCCAAACGTGGCACTGTTTTTTTTTCCATTGTTTTTTCTTCTCTGTTTTCTTTTAAATGAATCCCTATATCTGAGAATTATATCCATCCATTAAGGTGACTACTATCAAAAAACAGAAAATAACAAGTGTTGGTGAGGATATGGGGAAATTGCAACACTTGTGTACTATTGGTGAGAACGTCAAATGGTATGGCTGCTGTGGAAAATAATATGACAGTCTTTCAAAAAATTAAAAATAGAATTATCATATGATTTAGCAATTTCACTTCTGGGCATAAACGCAAATGAATTGAAAAAAAAAGTCTCAAAGAGATATTTTTACACCCCTGTTCATAGCAGCATTATTCACTGTGGCTAAAACATGAAAGCAACCCAAGTGTCCACTGACAAATGAACAGATAAGTAAAATGTGGTATATACATTCAGTGGAATATTATTCAGCTTTAAAAAGGAGGGAAATTCTGAAATATACTACAACATGAATGAACCTTGAGGACGTCATGCTAAGTAAAATAAGCCAGTCACACACAAAAAGCGAATACATAATGATTCCACTTATATCCACTTATATGAGGTACTTAGAATAGTCGAAATCATAAAGACAGAAAGTATAATGGTGGTTTTCTGGGGCCAGGGGGAGGATAGTATGGGGAATTATTATTTAATAGGTATAGTTTCAGTTTTACAAGATCAAAAGAGTTACAGGATGGATGGAAGTGATGGCTGCACAACAATGTGAATGAATTTAATACCACTGAACCATATACTTTAAAATGGTTAAGATGGTAAATTTTATGTTATATGTATTTTACCACATTAAAAGAAGAAAAAAAAACCCTTCCCAACGTATAATTACTTGATACCAATCAATAAAATTAACTTTTTAGAAAATTCAATTTTTACCAGCTTTAAAACTCAATGAATATGGAGAACAGTAAGGAGTTTCCTTAAAAAACTAAAAATAGAGTTGTCAAATGAGCCAGGAATCCCACTTCTGGGCATATATCTGGAGAAAACCATAATTCAAAAAGATACATGCACTATTGCACATGAACACTATGAAAGTGTTCATTCCAGCGCTATTTACAATAGCCAAGACATGGAAGCAACCTAAATGTCCATCGACAGAGGAATGGATAAAGAAGATGTGGTACATATATATAGTGGAATATTACTCAGCCATAAAAAAGAATAAAATAATGCCATTTACAGCAACATGGATGGACCTAGAAATTATCATACTAAGTCAGACAGAGAAAGACAAATATCATATGATATCACATATGTGAAATCTAAAAAAAAATGATACAAATGAACTTATTTACAAAACAGAAATAGACCCACAGATGTAGGAAAAAAACTTATGGTTACCAAAGGGGAAAGGGGGGGAAAATGTGGAATTTGGGATTAACAAGTATACACTACTGTATATAAAATAGAGAAACAACAAGGACCTACTGTATCACACAGGGAACTATATTCAATATTTTGAAATAACCTATAATAGAAAAGAATCTGAAAAAGAATATATATACATATATGTATAACTGAATCACTTTGCTGTATATCTGAAACACTGTAAATCAACTATATTTCAATATAAAAATAAAAATTAATAAAAACTTCAATGAGTAAAAGTACTGGTATCAGAGAAGACTGTTCTCTGCTTCTCTTGTTAGAAAATACATTTTCAATATTCTCCAAAGTTTGTCATGATCTGACCAAAAAAATGCAAGCTTTTAATATTTTCAATTCTGCATTTTTCTCTGTATAATTGAAATATCAGAACTTAGTTTTCTTTTTAAAAGCAATGATTGCTCCCCAAATTCATTGAATTTTAACTCATTTTCCATCTATAAAAATGATCCAAGTTATGGGCAGGCTCATTTTTCACTGAAGTGATTATGATGAATTATTCATATAGTTAGAATGAGCAGTAGGGTAATATTTGTTAAAAAGGATTTATGTCCTAGAATTAACATTGCTGTTTGAGCCACAGGTTTGAAAAAGAGGGACTATGGCAAAAAAATCAAAAAAACCACATCAACCTAATGTAAGTTGTAGATTCATCCTTGCAGATGTACTATGGTTTTGAGTTACACTCACAGTATATCAACAGGAAATTATTTGGATGTCTATCATCTTATGACTGAGAAGACAAATAGGGCAAATGTGTTTACTTTTTGCACACAGTTCCCAAGACTGGTAACATAAAGTTCCTGTAAATTTTCATTTCCAAAAAGTTTATTTATTTATTTGTTGAAAATTTCTTCTCATAGCTATAGAAGTGTTTCATTTATTGGTAGCCAATTAAGCTTGAATCTAAGGATCAACACATGAATGAAGTGTTTTTGACCATCTTTGAGCATCTGGGTTTGCTAGTTTACTTGGAGGCACATTATTTTAAGTTCTGCCTTGGATGCCATTTAGCTATTTACTAGTCAATGAGTGTTGCTTCCTTGAGTTTCTCCGATCTGGCTCTTGCAGATAGTCGGCAAGGAAGATACATTGCATAAAAGAATAGTTTCTTGGGTTCAGGCATGAGGGGCTGGGTGGAGACCAACCGGAGGCAAAGGGTTCAGGCCAGGATGCTTTGGTAGGAAGGGGAGTCAAGCTCTGTTCTGAATTCCTACCTCCGTTGCCAAAGCTGTTATCATGTCATTTCAACCAATCAAATGGCTCCTTTAGTTTCTGTTTCTTGTTCTTTTATCAACCTGTATATCTGCTCATTATTATAGCCTCAGCGTCAATAGTGTGAACTTAAGCGTGGTAAGGAACATCACTAGTTACTGAAATATCACAAACTCTGTGAGATACAGCAAATTTTAACTACAGAGTTTGTACTCTTTTGACATTGAGACAGGCTTTCTTCTAAATTTTGACATATAATAATTGTTTCCAGGCATATTTGCTATTTATCAGGCTGCCTGGTCTCAGAGGGATAGGCCATGCCCAGCAGAGAACAGGAAATATACAGCAGAGGAGACTTTGTCATGGGGAAACGTACCTGCAGAGTAGCTTGATGGAGTGTCAGACTTCAATATTGTATTGTCTCCTTGGTCCAGTGAGTCCTTTCCAAAATGATCCAAAATGAATATATGTGACCACCAATCTTCGGGAGATAGGAGAGAAGATATTATGGTCATTCCTTGCTTCTAAGCGAGTCCAGTTTGTATGATCATTGAAACACAGCAATTACCTTTTTAACACTGGGAGCTTTTACGAACTTTGGCAAATACTAGACTCCAGCATGAGGTCCCTAAAATCCTAGGGAATAGTAAAGCTGTTGTGATGGACACACACCAGTTCAATGAAAGATTTGTTATCTCAGCTGCCAAAGCGCTGTTGGCAGACAGTAGGGTGACCAGCTATTCTGGTTTGCCTGGGATTTTTCAGTGCTGAAATCTGGATAGTCCTGGGAAATCTGGGATAGTTGGTCACCTTATGAGACAGCTTTTTAGCTGTCAGGACCTTCGGCAATTGTCTCAGTTGTAGAGACCCATCTAGCATAAGGATGTCCCTTCCCAGCATGGCTCACATCCCATGACTGATCTGTGAGGGCATATGCAGGCCTGGCCATCTGGCCCCAACTCAGGGCATCTCTGAAGAACATTCTAGTTCCAGAGCTTCCCAGTGGGATCATCTGAGGCTGGTCCTCAGCCTGTATCACAGCTAGACCTCTTCCTCCTCTCAATCTTGCTTCCTCCCCCTGCCTTCCATACTTTTAGATCTCAAGGGTGTTTCTTAATAAATATCCTGGATGTTAAACTCCATCTCTGAGTTTGCTTCCCAGGGAACTCAAAGTGTACAGTGGCCCATGATCTAGGCTTCAAATAGAAGAGTGTATGAGTTTATTAGCATTTACAGTTTTCTCATAAGTAAGCTCAAATATGGTTTCTTTGCTTTTGCCTGGAATGATGGGAATGCCTTGATAACAGTGATTCTCTTGAGTTGACCAGAAGCCATGATTAGTAATTATATATTTTCTCATTTATTTTCCATTTAAATGTTTAAATGTGGTTTTATACCCATATTTTAAAACCTGTACTCTATAGGTAGGGTGAATATTTAATACAAGAAGTCCTTGAATTACCAGGTACTTTCGGATGGCAGTTGGCCAGACGAAGTGACGTAATGTGACTGACTCAAGCTAATTTCAGTTTGTGATTTTTTGTGGGGAATGGGAATGGCTGAATACTTTGCAGAAGCCATCTGCTAAAGCCTTTTGCTTTTTTTTTTTAGGTAATATTGCCCATTTTTTTAATAGTTAAAAATGTTTTAATGAATTAAATGATACACTAGAAAATATTTGCTTAAAACCAAATGTATTAAAAGAGGGTCAGAGGAACAAAATAGTCATGAGACAGAAAGAAAAAGAAAATCAAAATAATTGATGTGATTCCAGCCACATCAGTAATTATACTTACAATCTAATTAACAGCAGAGACTGTCTGGATGAAAAACAACAATATCCAGCTATATGTTGTCTACAGGAAGTATACTTTAGATTCAAAGGTACAAATTGAAAATAAAAAGATAGAGAAAACCATACCATTCACACATCAACCAAGAGACAGCTGACGTGACTATATATCATACAAAATAGACTTTAGGACAACAATGTTACTAAGGCAAACGAAGGACATTTTGGGATGATATACAGGTCAATTATACCTAACAACAGAACCCTAAAATACATGAAGCAAAATCTGACAGAATTGAAGGGAGAAATAGAAAATTCAACAATAGTAGTTGGAAACTTCAATATCCTACTTTATATAATGGATAAAACAATTAGGTAGAATGCCAGCAAGGGCATAGTAGAACAATACTATAAACCAACAAGACCTAACAAGTACAGAACACTGCACCTAAAACATCACAATACATATTCTTCTCAAGAACTCATGGAACATTCTCCAGAATAGATCACATATTAGACCATTAAACAAACCTTTATACACAGTAAAGGACCAAAATATTAGAAAAGAATGTTATCTTTTTAAAAAAAATTTTATTGGGATATAGTTGATTTACAATGTTGTGTTAGTTTCTGCTGTGCAGCAAAGTGAATCAGTTATACATGTATATATATCCACTCTTTTTTAGATTCTTTTCCCATATAGGTCATTAGAGAGTATTGAGTAGAATTCCCTGTGCTATACAGTAGGTTCTTATTAGTTATCTATTTTATATATAGTGGTGTGTACATGTCAATTCCAATCTCCCAAAGAATGGTATCTTGCTTTGGCTCTTCTGGCTGCTGTAGTTATCTCAGGTTTGTAAAATAGATAACAGTAAACTCTACCTCGTGGTCTTTCAGCTGCTGCCACTGCTGTTCATCCCCTTCCCTTGGTAGTAATTCCCAGTTCAAATTCCTGAGAGAAAACCTGACCTGTCACATGGCCTGGCATGAAAAGGTGAGCTGTATCAATATCTAGGCCTTGGATTGGTGGCCCTTGCTTTGGGTGTCCACCTTTGTCTACTTAGTTGGCCATGTGATACCAAGTATGATCACCTAAAGCTGCCCATTCATCATGGGCTGTAAGTAGGCAGGTATTGACGGACATTTCCAGTGGGTGAATCCAGTACATGGTTTGAATTTTTTCTCTAATCCTAATTAAGTTCCAACTTGAGACATGGCCTGAATTTTAAAAGCATATATCCATTTGGCTACATACCCTGGCCAAATTGAAGGTTTAAAAGATACTTTCAAATGAGAAATGTAGCACATTTTGAAATAAATATACAAAGCATTATTCCAATGAAAGATGATGCTGGTACCATGACTCCTCTCCCAAGTTTGGTACTGAAATAACTTAGAAGGGAGTAGTAGGCAAGACTTTCTTTAGTGTTTGGAATCATAGAAACTTAGAAAATCTTATTGAACTCATGATACTTACAACACAAAGGGAAGTAAGCAAGTAGGCTTGTGCTTCCCCCATCATGAAAGAAGGAAATTGAATATTCTCTAATGCCCTATGATTAGGGCCAAACCTGATGGTAAAATGTTACCTAAAATTCACATACCAGCTCCTTAAATTCTATTTTTAAAAAATCGTAAGATACTCTAGGCAGAAAGAAGTAAGAAAGAGCAAAAAAATATCCCGAAGCAACTGGATGAAAATAATTATGCAAATATGTAACAATACAAGGTTTTTACTTTAAGGTAATAATGTTAGTTCCTGGGCAGAGAATGAGGGAAAGTGAGGAAATAAAATTTCTGTCTTGAATTCTTTCCAATTTGGCATGTATATTAGATGTCTTTAGGAACACTTTAGAAGAAGTCTCTATAGCATTGGGCCTCTGCAACATTAAATCATTAATACTGTTTTTCAAATAATATTTCTCATTACAGTTTTTAGTCTTTCCAGTTTCAGATATTTCTCACTTCCCATAACAAATGTAGCCTGGCAAAACTGACTGTACAAAAAAAAAATCCATTTTCTTTGCTATAACAAATGATCCTATGATGGGCAATCTTCTTCTTAGGGAGGAAAAGAACCTCCAAAATTGAAGCATAACATTTTGGTGATAAATGTAGAGGTTAATAGAGAGGTTAGATTCATGACATAAGGGACATTATGGTCCCAGTAATGCTCTTCAACTGGTACTTTCCCTAAAACTAGGATCCTCCTTTACCTAACCCCTCTGTTTTTCTCTCCAGAGGCAATTTTTTCTGTGCTTGGGGATTCATTGGTCCACAAGTGCAGCTCTAGTAACATTGTAGGTAGATTCCAACAATAGGACCTTGATTTTCTCCTTCTCTGGTCTCACTATTTACTGCTTTTTAGTTGAAACTCTTATTTCTCACCTTGGTTACTGCAAAGCCTCCTTGAATAATCTTCCTGCTGCTGTCAGAATGGTCTAGCATGGAGGAATGGTCCTTCAGTGGCGTGGCTGCCACCCACTTCAACATTCTCAGCTCTCACTCCTTACATTTGCTCTAGCTGCATTAGACATCTTGTAGTTCAAATGTGTCATTCAGGTTCCCTAGGGGCTGTGGCATATCCTGCCTTGACCTGGTGTTTCTCAATGTTGTCCATGGACCCCTGTGTATCAGCCAGGATCCCAGCAGAAACAGGTGGGAATTTGAGGTGAATTGAAAAAAAGCAATATTTATTAGGGTGTGGACAGGTATAGAGAAGCCACATGGATAAAGTAATATTCTGGTGTGGCACTAATATTGGCCTTAGGCTGGAAGGGGAGATGGGAGGGAACACTTATCAGAACCTGGAGACAGAAAGGGTCAGCAAAACCCCAGGTGGCAATTCTGCAGGGGGAGCTGAGAACAAAGTCACCTCCCCTCAATCGCCTCCTTTCCATCCCCTCCTTCTTTACAGCCTTCCTGAGTGCTCACCTTTGCCTGAACCCCACTGGGAACCACAGGGCAAAGAAGCTTCCTGATGTAGTCCTTGGTGGTCTGCCCTGCAGGGCACAGGGTGACCAAGTGTGGAATGTCGCTTGGGAGAGTAAATAGAAAATATTCAGAGTGCCCTGTATCATAGAGTCGCCCTGCAGGACTTGATGAGGAAGCAGCTTGCTGAGGCCCACCGTGCCTGCTAAATCAGAATCCCTGTTATTGGAGCCCAGGAATCTGCATGTGGCAGAGACAGTGAGTCATCCACTGAAGAGCTTTGACCCACTTTCATAGTGTAGATTAGAGGCTGGAAGTGACTGTGCACTCAGGAACTACTTTGTAGCTAGATGAAGCCAAATGACACCTTTTTGCTAATGGAATGTTAGTAGGAGTGTGTGAATTTCACTATTATCTTTCCCCTGCTTATTCAGATACAAAGAACTCAGAGGCCCTACAGCAGAGTAGAACCACAAAATGAAAGCATCATCAAGAGAAAAGCAACCCACCAACTGTGGGAACACAAGAAATGAACTTTGAAAGAAAATGTCATTATAAAACATATTAAACATTAACAAAATTGGAGAGAATAATGAATCACATTTACCCATCATCCAAACTGAACAATTATCAAGATTTCCCATCTTAGCTTAACTATCCCTTTTGTCTTTTTCTTTGCTGAAGTAGTTCAAAGTAAGTACCAGGCATTGTGTCATTTCTCCTTTGCCTACTTAAGTATGCAGCTCTTAGAAAGAATGGATTCTTACTTAACCACAATACTGGATGATACCTAATAAAATTATTAATAATTCTTTGGCATCAGCTACAGAGTCCACATTTCACATTTGATTATTGTGTTTCTTGCATATACTGTTGACCCTTTTCCCAACTTTTCCCTGTTGTCTTTTTGCAGAAAATGAGTCAGTTCCTCAGAATGTTCCCCAGTCTGGATTCATCTGTTTCCTTGTGCTGGTGTCACTTAACTTATTCCTCTATCCTTGTACTTCCTGTAAATAAAAGGTCACACTAGAGACTCTAGATTCAGGTTCAACTTTTCTGGGAAAGGACACTTTATAGTGTTAAATGCTGTTCTGTTTGGTAAAAATGCAGAGTATTAGAGTCATGTTAGCTATTGTAGCAAACAGCCCCAAGGAATCCAATGGACCTTGCAGTTGAAAATGACCTAACTTGGAATGTCCTCTTCCCTCTTCTGGATTCTTATCTCTTGGAACTCAGCTTAGGAGAGTTCCTCAGCTTTATGAGAAACTTACTAACACCTCCCCTTCTCTAGTGTAGACTAGTATTATTTACTACAAAGGCTTTTGTGTGTTTCTATTCTAGCATTCACTTATCTCACATTAATGACATATTTGCTAATATGACAAGATGGAACTCTTATTTTTTGCTGAGAGCCAAAAAGCAACCAACCCCACAATCCAAAGTGTTACCAGGTGTTGTATTTGCCTATGCAGAACTTCCAAAGGAGTTGGTTGGAAACAAGTTGTATCCCCTGGCTATATCCAGGCCATAGAAGTGAGAATTAAGAATTGAGTCCAGAAATTGGAATCTAGAAAAACAAAGGATTTCTCGGGAGGGGTTATTAGTACAGTGGGCCTTCCCCACCTCATGGAAGAGACGTGAAGCATTCTTTCCCCTTCCTCAAGCTTAGTGATTAGGTCTTTGATGAGCTAAGAGAGTTTGATCTATATCCCCTGGAGCTTGGGGAACAGAGTAAAACACTGCTGAAGATGCTAATGGCAAGAAGTAATGGTAATGAGCTGAGAGTTCAACCAGGCTGCCCTAGAAGCCAGCAGCCTGTGCCTTCACAGCTCAGTGGTCCTGTGGGTCCTGATGGAGAGAGCCAGCTGAGAGCTATTGCAAATTCTATTGAAAAGGACTTCCCTGAAGGGATGGTTGCCCCAACTGAGAGATGGACCATCCAATTCCCGGAGTTTGAGGGAGGAGATATAAGCAGGCACGCTGAAGAAAGGGCATCACCCATGTTACAGGAAGTTCCTTTGCAGTTCCCAGTGGGAGCCTCCAAACAACCCATGGGAGATACTGTCAACCAGACACCTGCTCTGACCCAAGATCACCTGAGTGCCAGCCAAGCCCATCCCTGCCTCTGAGCAAACCTCTGGCCCCCACCTTAGGCTCTAGCCTAACAGGAGCCAGAGGCAGCCTAGCAAGTGGGAGAGGAATAGCAGGGCCCCAGGAGGGAGATGGATAAGCTGCCAGGAAGGGGAGTCTTTACCTTAAAATGAAATTTGGTGCTTTGACAGGGAATGAATTACTGAAAGAAGACATTTTTTCCTTTAGAAGTAACCAGAGGACCTTATTATTTGGTATTTACCAGAAAAGTTATTGGGGAGACCTGCCCTAGATTTCTTCTAAGGTACAAGGAAGCAAATGTTCTGCAGAACAGGTAGTAGGGAGAGCAGAGTAACATTTTCTGTTATTCTTGTTCAACTCAGCATCTCATGTGTCTGATTCTTTCACCAAATTGAGCTCTCCTTGAGGACAGACTGTCCCATCCAATTTTATTTCCTAAAAAGTTTGTAGATAAACAACAAGGATTTACTATATAGCATGGGGAACTATATCCAGTATCTTATAATAACCTATAATGGAAAAGAATCTGAAAAAAAAATGTATGTATGTATAACTGAATCACTTTGCTGTACACCTGAAACACAATATTGTAAATCAACTATACTGTAATAAAATAAGTAAATAAGTTTGTAGTGCACAGGCATTTGGTTAAGGTCTAATAGAGTATATATGATAGAAATATATTGTAATTAAGTACATATTTAATCCTTTGGACCTGGATCTCAAATGAATCTGCTCCCTACTTTATTAGTTTCAAAGTACTGTAAAACAAATATCTGTATCCCTACACACTGAAGAGAGGAAATAATTTATCAAAAGAGTAATTATTGAACAGTATTCACTGGTGAGATTGAGTTACTTTTCAGTGATATAGTACAGCTTTCTCCAACTCTTAATCAATCTCTTTATATTTTCCAGATGTAGTACTGATAGGATTTTAACTTCTAGCCCAATGTCATAAGATAAACAATTAATTTTGGAACATCCCTTAAATGTATTTCCCTTTGAGATATTAGACAAGGCCTGGCAAGGGACTCCAAAGTGCTGTTTGTAGCATGAGAAATTTTAGGCTTGGTAGGTCTCCGAGGAATCTTTATCTCTAACTTCAGACTGAGGTAGACTGCTATAAATATTCTGGACACACAGGTGAGAGCACTGTGAACACTATTCTGAGCATTTTGGGGTCCTAGTTTTCTCCCCTGTGAAATGAGGATTGGCCCAGTTGATGAAGGTCCTTGAGTCCAACAGATTTTATCTGATCAGATTTTATTTGGCTACTCTTGGCCAGTTACGTTTATTCAAGGGGATGAAAGAAGAAGATGTATGAACAAAATGACCCTGTTAATGAGGTGAGAGGTTGAATGCATCAGCCCCACACACTCTACTGCCTGGCTGACTTCCAGAGCCAATGTCCATCGTCCCTCTTGGTATGGACAGCCCGGTCTGGAATTTGTTTCTAGAAACTAGTAAGGAATGTATGTGGTTAGTTTGTTCTGTGAGTCTCGGATCAAAGCTTTGGAAGGCCCATGCATAGTCCCTGGAGAACTGTGCCATGGGCCACTCTGAAGTTCCACTTCCAGGTAAGGGATGCAGGCCTTCTTGCTTGGGTGATCATGGTCTGGTCAGAGGACCAACCATTCAGCACACTTTCCTTTGACCAAGATTCAGTCAACTTCAACTATGAATTTGATTTTTATTTTCATATTCCTCAGTGACAAGAGGGGGATTAATTATCCAACTTGTTCCTTCTTCATTTATTATTTTATCATTAGTTTCATCTCAAACCAGCTCCATCTATCAGCTCAGGGTGGGGTAGGTTTAAAATAATTTTAGTGACAAAATTTGTAGATCATTTTACAGAAATTTAAAAATGCAGAGGATCAAACAGTAAATTCCCACAATTCTACCATCACATGTTGCTGCTGTTACTATTTGCGTCAGTTTGCTAGGGCTGCCATAACAAAATACCACAGACTGAGTGGCTTAAATAACAGAAATTAATTTTCTCACAGTCCTGGAGGATAGAAGTCCAAGATCAAGGTGTTGGCAGTGTTGGTTTCTTCTGAGGTCTCTCTTTGGTTTGTAAATGGTTGTCTTATCCCTGGGTCTTCATGTGGTCCTCCCTCTGTGTGTATCTGTGTCTAAATTTCCTCTTCTTATAAAGACACCAGTCATATTGGTTTAAGGCCCACCCTAATGACCTCATCTACCTCTCCAAATACAGCCACATTCTGAGGTAATGGGGTTAAGACTTCAACATATAAATCTGGGGGGACGCAATTCAGCCCACAACACTACTTTAGTGTATATTCCTATATACTTCAATCATACTTCAACATTTTTATTTTATGAAATTGGATCATGCACCAGATAACACACATTAATACACTAAATAAAATTTTTCTATGTTAAATATTCATGAAATACGTTTAGTGACCAAATGCCAACTCAATCTAAAATAGACCTTCATACTATTGAGTGTTTTACATGGTAAAATATGTATGTCTTAGCTTAATCCTAAGGATGGTGATCATGATAATCATAGGTAAATAAAAAGGGAAATGATAGAAACTACATTAAAGGGGGAAAAGTCTGTGGTAACTTGAAACCTGGATAAAGTGGCACTGAAATGTACCCAGTCATTCACCAAATCTGTGGATTTGTTACATACTTGTCACTTAGCCCAGATGCTGAGGCTTCAAGTGAGGAAAGACACAAGGTCCCTGGCCTGATGGAGTTTATATAGGATGATGTAAGTGAAGACGGTGACAAGCAAACAGATAAGTGAAACTGCAAACTGGGGTAAACATAAGGGGAGGGAAACCAGAGTTACAATAGGACCAACTTAAGGAAGTCAAGGGAGACCTTTCTGAAGAAGTGGCCTTTAAGACAAGATTCAAAGTTGAGAAGAGCCAGACACATGGGGAAACAAGCAGACTGGTAGTAGAGTCATTGTGTTTGCTGGTCAAATATGAAGAGTTTGACATGCTAAAGATGCTGACAGAGGGCAGTGGGGCTGGAAAATGGTGGGCAAGTTGGTTTCCTTTCATGAACATAGGGACTGGAACTTTGGCAAACAAGACCCTAAGGATGGGTGGGAGAGTGGGTAGATAGACTTTGCTCATATTAAACATTTAAAAGTATACTTGTGATACATTTCACCAAAGAAGAGAAACAGATGGCTAATAAGCATATGAAAAGATGCCTAACATTATTAGTCTACAGGGAAATGCCAATTAAAACCACAAAGAGATAGCACTACACACCTATTAAAACAGCTAAGGTGAAAAATAGCTATGACACCAAAAGCTGGTGGGGATATGGAGAAGTTAGATGACATACATTGCTGGTGGGGATGTAAAATGATAGTCACTCTGGAAAATAGTTTGGCAGTTTCTTTAAAAAACTAAATATGCAACTACCATGCAACCCATCATTGCACTCCTGGGCATTTATCCCAAACAAATGAAGACTATGTTTACACACGAAAACCTGAATATGATGTTTATAATAACTTTATTTGTAACAGCATGAAACTAGAAACAACCCAGATGTTCCTCAACTGGTGAATGGTTAAACAGTGGTACATTCACACCTTGGAATACTGCTTAGTGATAAAAAGAAGAAATTGCTGATACACAACAACCTGAATGAATCTCCAGAGAATTACGCAGAGTGGAAAAAGCTGATCGCAAAAGCTTACATGCTGTATGAGTTCACTTATGTAAGATTCTTTAAATGACAAATTATAAAAATGGAGGACAAATTAGTGGTTACCAGGGGCTAAGGAGGGGGTGGAGCAGGAAGAAGTATGTGTGGCTATTTTTAGGGCAACATAAGGGACCCCTGTGGTGATGGAAATGTTCTGTATCTTGACTGTATCAGTGTTAATATCCTGCTTATGATATTGCACTATAGTTTTGCAAGATATTGTCATTGGGAGAAACTGGACAACATGAGATCTCTATTATTCTTATAGCTACATGTGAATTTACCATTATCTCAAAATACAAAGTTTAATTTAAAATATATACCTCTGAGAAGAGTGGGGGGTTTGAGTGAGGACTTATTTCAAATTTGTCGCAAATGGCAGAAGTCCAAGTAGTGTAGAACTTAGGTGTGCCACTTAACCTCTCATTTCCAGTTTCCATGCCTGCAAGAAAATGGGGCTGGGCCATAAATAGGTTCTAAGGTCTCTCTTTGCTTCTATAATCCCATGACTAGAGTGAGGTATATATATTTGTAGAACCTTGTTTTCAGCATTTTCATATTTATCAAAGACCCTCTGAAAATCTTTATGGAAACAGCACTAAATTTCTTTCTAGCATTACTCCAGAAGAAGTAGATCCCACCTTCCTGCCCTCCTAAAGACTGCTTTTCATACTGTGGCAAGATTACTGCCGTTGTAAAAGGGGAAACACTGAGCAATTTCTTTCCTGCCCCAAGAGATCTTCCCACCCATACTGTCCTCACAATATCCACTTCCAGAGAGAGAGAGAGAGAGAGAGAGAGAGAGAGAGAGAGAGAGAGAGCAGGGAGGGAAGAACTGCTTTCAGAGGACCCACAGTATGGTCAAGAACATTCATTTTCACAAGAAGAACTGAGGATATTTTAGGAACTCTGTTCTACATCCAATTATTTACTTATTTTTTAAGGCCTGGGGGTACCCTGAATAACAGTTGTATAACATACTACTTCTTTTACATTTTCATAAATTCTATAATATACTTCCTTCCCTTCTAGGCATGCCTTTCCAGTTGAGCCATACTCGTGTATACAGATGTAGTCCTCAAATCTCAATCTGTTACCCATTATATTTTCCAAGGGTGACTGCAAAATCTCTCCTACCCCACATGCCTTTCTTTCAATGTGACCTTAACATTTCTCCCATAAAGTGTTGGCATCTATATTCCCTCTCCTTGAGTCTGGGCAGAGCTTTGTGTCTGTCTTGACCAACAGAGCATGATGGAAGTGGCACTGTGCAACTCCCAAGGTTAGAACATAAAAATGCCACACACTTCTATCTGCCTTCTTGGGGACACTCATTACTGGAACAAAGATGCTGTACTGTGAAGAAGCCCAAACTCACCCAGGTGGAGAAGGCAGTGGTGAGGCTATATGGAGGTATTTTGGCCATACATTCAGCTGAAGTCCCAGCCAATAACTAACATCAGCAGCTAGGCACATGAGTCAACATGTCTTTAGATAATAAGCTCCCATCTGTGAGGCCACCTTAACAGCTGAGTCCCAGATAAGACCCTAAACGTAGTGGAGCAGAGACATGCCATCCTCACTAAGCTCTGTCTGAATTCCTGACCCACAAAATTAGTGAGCCTAATAAAATGGTAATTTTATACCACCAAATTTGGGGTAGTTTGTTAAGCAGCAATAAATAACTATACATCTTGTTAGAATAAATACTCAAGCTTCACCCTCCTCCCTGAATCTTCTGCTATTGCCCCCCAACTGGTCAAATGCTACTAGACTCCACAGAGCAAGGGAATCCATTGATCAGCCTATGTAAGTCAGCTTCCTGGGGTAGTAAGCAGGATGGAATGTGCATCTGGAATGACTGGCAGATAACCAGCACAGTTGGGAGTCTCATTTATACTCTGCTTTAGTTCAGTGATGATGTAAAGTAAACAGGATGAAAGTTGGGACGCCTAAATTTGATCCAGGATAGGATAAATAGTAAACAGCAATACTTTAACCATCCTTCAGTTGAATCTGTAAAATGAGGGGTTTGAAGTAATTAATTTCTAAGTTCCCTTTCAGCTCTGGCATTTATCATGAAAAACTACCAGAGCTTAATCATTAAGAACATAGACTCCATACCATCTAAACCATCTATAGATTCAGTACAATCCCTGTCAAAATTCCAATGGTATTTTTGTAGAAATAAAAAACAACAACAATTCTAAAATTCATATAGAACCATAAAAGACCACAAATAGTCAAAGCCATCCTGAGAAACAATAAAAAGTTGGAAGAATCACACTACCTGCTTTCAAACTATACTACAAAGTTATAGTAATCAAAGTAATATGGCACTGGCATAAAAATAGACACATAGACAAATGGAACAGAACTGAGAGACCAGAAATAAACCCTTACATATATGGTCAACTAATATTTGACATGGGAGCCAAGAATACTCAATGGGGAAGGGATAGTCTCTTCAATAAATGGTGTTGGGAAAACTGGATAACCACATGCAGAAGAATGAAGTTTGACCCCTCTCTTACACCATTCACAAAAGTTAACTTGAAATGATCAAAAAAGAAATCAAAAAATACCTAGAGACAAATGAAAACAAAAACATGACCATACAAAACCTATGGGATGCAGCAAAAGCAGTCCTAACAGGGAAGTTTATAGCAATACAAGCTTGCCTCAGGAAACAAGAAAAATCTCAAATTAAAAACCTAACCTTACACCTAGAGCAACTAGAGAAAGAACAACAAACAAAACCCAAAGTCACTAGAATGAAAGAAATCATAAAGATCAGAGCAGAAATAAATGATATAGAGATGAAGAAAACAATAGAAAAGATCAATGAAACTAAGAGTTGGTTCTCTGAAAAGATAAACAAAATTGATAAACCTTTAGCCAGACTCATCAAGAGAAAAAGGTAGAGGACCCAAATCAAAATTAGAAATGAAAAAGGAAAAGTTACAACTGACACCACAGAAATACAAAGGACCATAAGAGGCTACTACAAGCAACTATATGCCAATAAAATGGACAACCTTGAAGAAATGGACAAATTCTTAGAAAGGTACAATCTTCCAAGACTGGACCAGGAAGAAATAGAAAATATGAACAGACCAATCACAAGTACTGAAATTGAAACTGTGTTTTAAAAACTTCCAAAAAACAAAAGTCCAGGACCAGATGGCCTCACAAGTGAATTCTATTAAACATTTAGAGAAGAGTTAACACCTATCCTTCTGAAACTATTCCAAAAAACTGCAGAGTAAGGAACACTTCTGAACTCATTCTATGAGGTCACCATCACCCTGATACCAAAACCAGACAAAGATACCACAAAAAAAGAAAATTATGGCCAATATCACTGATGAATATAGATGCAAAAATCCTCAACAAAATACTAGCAAATTGAATCCAACTATACATTAAAAGGATCATACACCATGATCAAGTGGGATTTATCCAAGGGATGCAAGGATTCTTCAGTATATGCAAATCAATCAGTGTGATACACCACATTAAGAAATTGGAGAACAAAAACCATATGATCATCTCAATAGTTGCAGAAAAAGCTTTTGACAAAATTCATCACCCATTTATGATAAAAACTCTCCAGAAGGTGGGCATAGAAGGAACATATCTCAACATAATAAAGGCCATATATGACAAAACCACAGTTAACATCATACTCAACAGTGAAAAGCTGAAAGCATTTCCTCTAAGATCAGGAATAAGACAAGGATGTCCACTCTCTTTACTTTTATTCAACATAGGTTTGGAAGTTCTAGCAATAGCAATCAGAGAAGAAAAAGAAATAAAAGGAATCCAAATTAAAAGGGAAGAAGTAAAATTGTCACTGTTTACAGATGACATGATACTATACATAGAAAATCCTAAAGATGCTACCAGAAAACTACTAGAGCTCATCAATGAATTCAGTAAAGTTGCAGGATACAAAATTAATGCACAGAAATCTGTTGCATTTCTATACACTAGCAATGAAAAATCAGAAAGAGAAATTAAGGAAATAATCCCATTTACCATCACATTGAAAAGAATAAAATACCTAGGAATAAACTTACCTAAGGAGGGAAAAGACCTGTATTTTGAAAACTATAAGACACTGATGAAAGAAATTAAAGAGGACACAAACAGATGGAAAGACATACCGTGGTCTTGGATTGGAAGAATCAATACTGTTAAATCACACTACCCAAGGCAATCTGTAGATTCATTGCAATCCCTATCAAATTATCACTGGCATTTTTCACAGAACTAGAACAAAAAATTTTTGAATTTGTATGGAAACACAAAAGACCCTGAATAGCCAAAGCCATCTTGAGAAAGAAAAACAGAGAGGGAGGAGTCATGCTCCCTGACTTCAGACTATACCAGAAAGCTACAGTCATCAAAACAGTATTGTACTGGCTCAAAAACAGAAATATAGATCAATGGAACAGGATAGAAAGCCCAGAAATAAACCCACACACCTATGGTCAATTAATCCACGACAAAAGTGGCAAGAATATAAAATGGAGAAAAGACAGTCTCTTCAATAAGTGGTTCTTGGAAAACAGCTACATGTAAAAGAATTAAATTAGAGCATTCTCTAACACCGTACACAAAAATAAACTCAAAATGGGTTAAAGACCTAAATGTAAAACCGTATACTATAAAACACTTAGAGGAAAACATAGGCAGAACACAGGCATAAATCACAGCAATATCTTTTCAGATCCGTCTCCTAGAGTAATGAAAATAAAAACAGAAATAAACAATTGGGACCTAATTAAACTTAAAAGCTTTTGCACAGCAAAGGAAACCATAAACAAAACGAAAAGACAACCTACAGAATGGGAGAAAATATTTGCAAACAACACGACCGACAAGGGATTAGTCTCCAAAATATACAAATAGCTCATACAGCTCAATACAAAAAAAACCCCAAACAACCCAATCAAAAAATAAGCAGAAGACTTAAATAGACATCTCTCCAAAGAAGACATACCAATGGCCAAAAGGCACATGAAAATATGCTCAACATTGCTAATTATTAGAGAAATGCCAATCAAAACTACAGTGAGGTATCACCTCACACAGGTCAGAATGGCCATCATCCAAAAGTCTACAAATAATAAATGCCAAAAAGAGTATGGAGAAAAGAGAACCCTCCTACACTGTTGGTGGGAATGTAAATTCGTACAGCCACTATGAAGAACAGTATGGACATTCCTTAAAAAACTAAAAATAGAGCTACCATATGATCCTGCATTCCCACTCCTGGGCATGTATCTGAAGAAAACCATAATTTGAAAAGATACATGCACCTCAATGTTCATTGCAGCACTATCTATAATAGCCAAGACATGGAAGCAACCTATCCATCAACAGATGGATGGATAAAGATGTGGTATCTATATATATACAATGGAATATTACTCAGCTATAAAAAAGAATGAAATAATGCCATTTGCAGCAACATGGATGGACCTAGAGATTATCATACTACATGAAGTAAGCCAGACAAAGACAAATATCATATATCACTTATACGTGGAATATAAAAAAATGATACAATGAACTTATATACAAAAGAGAAATAGACCCACATACATGCAAAACAAAGTTATGGTTACCAAAGGGGAAAGGGGAGAGAAAGGGTAAATTAGGAGTTTGGAATTAACATATACACAATACTATATATAAAATAGATAACCAACAAGGACCTACTGTATAGCACAGGGAACTATATATATATATATATATATATATATATATATATATATATATATAGTTCTGAACCACTTTGCTGTACACCTGAAACTAACACAACATTGTAAATCAACTATACTTCCATAAAAAAATTTTAATCTAAAAAAATAAATAAATTAACTTGAAATGAGTTAAAAATTTAAACATAAGACCTGAAACCATAAAACTCCCAGAGGAAAACATGGGAAAAAAAGCTCCTTGACATTGGTCTTAGTAAAATTTTGTTTTGATATAACCTCAAAAGCACAACAACAAAAATTAATAAGTGGAACTACATCAAAAGAAACAACCATCCTGGAAGCACAGAGAGTCCCATACAGGATAAACCCAAGGAGAAACACGCCAAGACACATATTAATCAAACTGTCAAAAATTAAATATAAGGAAAACATATTAAGAGCAGCAAGGGAAAAACAACAAATAACACACAAGGGAATCCCCATAAGGTGAACATCTGATCTTTCAGCAGAAACTCTGCAAGCCAGAATGGAGTGGCAGGATATACTTAAAGTGATGAAGGAGAAAAACCTACAACCAAGATTACTCTACCGAGCAAGGATCTCATTCAGATGTGATGGAGAAATTAAAACCTTTACAGACAAGCAAAAGCTGAGAGAGTTCAGCACCATCAAACCAGCTTTACAACAAATGCTAAAGGAACTTCTCTAGGCAAGAAACACAAGAGAAGGAAAACACCTACAATAACAAACACAAAACATTTAAGAAAATGGGAATAGGAACATACATATCGATAATTACCTTGAATGTAAATGGATTAAATGCTCCCACCAAAAGACACAGGCTGGCTGAATGGATACAAAAACAAGACCCATATATATGCTGTCTACAAGAGACCCACTTCAGACCTAGAGACACATACAGACTGAAAGTGAGGGGATGGAAAAAGATATTCCATGCAAATGGAAATCAAAAGAAAGCTGGAGTAGCAATTCTCATATCAGACAAAATAGATTTTAAAATAAAGACTATTACAAGAGACAAAGAAGGACACTATATAATGATCAAGGGATCGATCCAAGAGGAAGGCATAACAATTGTAAATATTTATGCACCCAACATAGGAGCACCTCAATACATAAGGCAAATACTAACAGCCATAAAAGGGGAAATTGACAGCGACACAATCATAGTAGGGGACTTTAACACCCCACTTTCACCAATGGACAGATCATCCAAAATGAAAATAAATAAGGAAACACAAGCTTTAAATGATACACTAAACAAGATGGACTTAATTGATATTTATAGGACATTCCACCCAAAAACAACAGAATACACATTTTTCTCAAGTGCTCATGGAACATTCTCCAGGATAGATCATATCTTGGGTCACAAATCAAGCCTTGGTAAATTTAAGAAAATTGAAATCGTATCAAGTATCTTTTCCGACCACAACGCTATGAGACTAGATATCAATAACAGGAAAAGATCTGTAAAAAATACAAACACATGGAGGCTACACAATACACTACTTAATAACGAAGTGATCACTGAAGAAATCAAAGGGGAAATCAAAAAATACCTAGAAACAAATGACAATGGAGACACGACGACCCAAAACGTATGGGACGCAGCAAAAGCAGTGCTAAGAGGGAAGTTTATAGCAATACAAGCCTACCTCAAGAAACAGGAAACATCTCGAATAAACAACCTAACCTTGCACCTAAAGCAATTAGAGAAAGAAGAACAAAAAAACCCCAAAGCCAGCAGAAGGAAAGAAATTATAAAGATCAGGTCACAAATAAATGAAAAAGAAATGAAGGAAACAATAGCAAAAATCAATGAAACTAAAAGCTGGTTCTTTGAGAAGATAAACAAAATTGATAAACCATTAGCCAGACTCATCAAGAGAAAAAGGGAGAAGACTCAAATCAATAGAATTAGAAATGAAAAAGGAGAAGTAACTACTGACACTGCAGAAATACAAAAGATCATGAGAGATTATTACAAGCAACTCTATGCCAATAAAATGGACAAACTGGAAGAAATGGACAGATTCTTAGAAATGCACAAACTGCCGAGACTGAACCAGGAAGAAATAGAAAATATGAACAGACCAACCACAAGCACTGAAATTGAAACTGTGATTAAAAACCTTCCAACAAACAAAAGCCCAGGACCAGATGGCTTCACAGGTGAATTCTATCAAACATTTAGAGAAGAGCTAACACCTATCCTTCTCAAACTCTTCCAAAATATTGCAGAGGGAGGAACACTCCCAAACTCATTCTATGAGGCCACCATCACCCTGATACTAAAACCAGACAAAGATGTCACAAAGAAAGAAAACTACAGGCCAATATCACTGATGAACATACATGCAAAAATCCTCAACAAAATACAAGCAAACAGAATCCAACAGCACATTAAAAGGATCATACACCATGATCAAGTGGGGTTTATCCCAGGAATGCAAGGATTCTTCAACATACGCAAATCAATCAATGTGATACACCATATTAACAAATTGAAGGAGAAACACCATATGATCATCTCAATAGATGCAGAGAAAGCTTTTGACAAAATTCAACACCCATTTATGATAAAAGCCCTGCAGAAAGTAGGCATAGAGGGAACTTTCCTCAACATAATAAAGGCCATATATGACAAACCCACAGCCAACATTGTCCTCAATGGTGAAAAACTGAAACCATTTCCACTAAGATCAGGAACAAGACAAGGTTGCCCACTCTCACCACTATTATTCAACATAGTTTTGGAAGTGTTAGCCACAGCAATCAGAGAAGACAAAGAAATAAAAGGAATCCAAATCAGAAAAGAAGAAGTAAAGCTGTCACTATTTGCAGATGACATGATACTATACATAGAGAATCCTAAAGATGCTACCAGAAAACTCCTAGAGCTAATCAATGAATTTGGTAAAGTAGCAGGATACAAAATTAATGCACAGAAATCTCTTGCATTTCTATACACTATTGACGAAAAATCTGAAAGTGAAATTAAGAAAACACTCCCGTTTACCATTGCAACAAAAAGAATAAAATATCTAGGAATAAACCTACCTAAGGAGACAAAAGACCTGTATGCAGAAAATTATAAGACACTGATGAAAGAAATTAAAGATGATACAAATAGATGGAGAGATATACCATGTTCTTGGATTGGAGGAATCAACATTGTGAAAATGACTCTACTACCCAAAGCAATCTACAGATTCAATGCAATCCCTATCAAACTACCACTGGCATTTTTCACAGAACTAGAACAAAAAATTTCACAATTTGTATGGAAACACAAGAGACCCCAAATAGCCAAAGCAATCTTGAGAACGAAAAATGGAGCTGGGGGAATCAGGCTCCCTGACTTCAGACTATATTACAAAGCTACAGTAATCAAGACAGTTTGGTACTGGCACAAAAACAGAAATATAGATCAATGGAACAGGATAGAAAGCCCAGAGATAAACCCACACACATATGGTCAACTTATCTTTGATAAAGGAGGCAAGCATATACAGTGGAGAAAAGACAGCCTCTTCAGTAAGTGGTGCTGGGAAAATTGGACAGATACATGTAAAAGTATGAAATTAGAACACTCCCTGACACCATGCACAAAAATAAACTCAAAATGGATTAAAGACCTAAGTGTAAGGCCAGACACTATCAAACTCTTAGAGGAAAACATAGGCAGAACACTCTATGACATACATCACAGCAAGATTCTTTTTGACCCAGCTCCCAGAGAAATGGAAATAAGAACACAAATAAACAAATGGGACCTAATGAAACTGAAAAGCTTTTGCACAGCAAAGGAAACCATCAACAAGACCAAAAGACAACCCTCAGAATGGGAGAAAATATTTGCAAATGAAGCAACTGACAAAGGATTAATCTCCAAGATTTACAAGCAGCTCATGAGCTCAATAACAAAAAAACGAACAACCCAATCCAAAAATGGACAGAAGACCTAAATAGACATTTCTCCAAAGAAGATATACAGATTGCCAACAGACACATGAAAGAATGCTCAACATCATTAATCATTAGAGAAATGCAAATCAAAACTACAATGAGATATCATCTCACACCGATCAGAATGGCCATCATCAAAAAATCTAGAAACAATAAATGCTGGAGAGGGTGTGGAGGAAAGGGAACACTCTTGCACTGTTGGTGGGAATGTAAATTGATACAGCCACTATGGAGAACAGTATGGAGGTTCCTTAA
The DNA here is from genome assembly GCF_949987535.1 of Balaenoptera acutorostrata. Lineage (NCBI taxonomy): Eukaryota > Metazoa > Chordata > Mammalia > Artiodactyla > Balaenopteridae > Balaenoptera > Balaenoptera acutorostrata. The sequence continues at coordinate 49,076,584 of NC_080068.1, read as the reverse complement.
AAAACTACAAATAGAACTACCATACGACCCAGCAATCCCACTACTGGGCATATACCCTGAGAAAACCATAGTTCAAAAAGAGTCATGTACCAAAATGTTCATTGCAGCTCTATTTACAATAGCCAGGACATGGAAGCAACCTAAATGTCCATCGACAGATGAATGGAAAAAGAAGAGGTGGCACATATATACAATGGAATATTACTCAGCCATAAAAAGAAATGAAATGGAGGTATTTGTAATGAGGTGGATGGAGTTAGAGTCTGTCATACAGAGTGAAGTAAGTCAGAAAGAGAAAAACAAATACAGTATGCTAACACATATATGGAATCTAAGGGAAAAAAAAAAAAAGGTCATGAAGAACCTAGTGGCAAGACGGGAATAAAGACACAGACCTACTAGAGAATGGACTTGAGGATATGGGGAGGGGGAGGGGTAAGATGTGACAGGGTGAGAGAGTGGCATGGACATATATACACTACCAAATGTAAAATAGATAGCTAGTGGGAAGCAGTCTCATAGCACAGGGAGATCAGCTCGGTGCTTTGTGACCACCTAGAGGGGTGGGATGGGGAGGGTGGGAGGGAGGGAGATGCAAGAGGGAAGAGATATGGGAACATATTGTATGTGTATAATTGATTCACTTTGTTATAAAGCAGAAGCTAACACACCATTGTAAGGCAATTATACTTCAATAAAGATGTTTAAAAAAAAAAAAAAAGAAACAACCAACAAAATGAAAAGGCAACCTAAGGACTGGGAGAAAAATTTTCGCAAATCATATATCTGATAGGGAGTTAATACCCAATGCATATAAAGAACTCATACAGCTCAATGGCCAAAAGCCAAATAATCTGATTTTAAAATGGGCAAAGGACCTGAATAGTTAAAATAAAAATTCAAAATAAAAAAAAAGAAGATACACAAATGGCCAACAGGTACATGAAAAGGTGCTCAACATCACTAATCGTCAAGGAAATGCAAATAAAAAGCATAGTGAGGTATCACCTCATACCTGTTAGATGGCTGCCATCAAAATTCAAGAGATAAGTGTCGGGGAAGATGTAGAGAAAAGGGAACACTTGTGCACTGTTGGTGGGAATGTAAACTGGTATAGCCACCATGGAAAACAGTATGGAGGTTGCTCAAAAAGCGAAAAATAGAACTACCATACAATCCAGCAGTCCTCCCTATGTGTATATACCCACCCAAAGAAAATGAAAACAGGATCTTGAAGAGATATCTGCACTCCCATATTCACTGCAGCATTATTCACAATAGCCAAGATATGGAAACAACTTAAGTATTCATCAATGTATAGATGAAGAAGATGTTGTTTATATACATATAATGGAATATCACTCAGAAGAAATAGGAAATTCTTCATTTGCAATAACTTGGATAAACCTTGAGGGTATTATACTAAGTGAAATAAGTCAGACAGAGAAAGACAAATACTGTATGATATCACTTACATGTGGAATCTAAAAAAAAGCCAAACTCATAGAAACAGGAAGTATAATGGACTAGGGGGTGGCAGAAATGGGGAGATGCTAGTCAAAGGGTACAAACCTCCAGTTATAAGATGAATGAGTTCTGGGGATCTAATGTACATCATGGTGATTATAGTTTAACAATACTGTATTAAGTACACTTGAAAGTTGCTGAGAGAGTAGATCTTAAATGTTTTCACCACAAGAAAAGAAGTGGCAGTTATATGACATGATGGAGGTGTTGGCTAACACTATGGTCATGATCATTATGTAACATATAAATATATCAAGTCATCACATTGTACACCTTAAATTCCCTCAATGTTATATATCAATCATATCTCAATAAAGCTGGGGGCAAAATGAACATAAACTCAAGAGCCTATCTGCTTGGGTTCAAGTCCTGGCTCTGCCATTACCGAGCTGTGTAAATTTAGGTAACTCCCTTAGCCTCTCTGTGCTTCAAATGGGGATAAAAATACTGCCTACCTTATGGGTTTGTTGTGAAGATTAAATGAGCTAAGCAGTGTAAAGCACTTAGCACGGGGCTGGGGACAGTAAACACTGTATAAATGTTAGCCGTTCTTATAATAGATAGGAAGAGAAGATTACAGCATACAAATTGTGAGAGGGAAACAGAAGATAGAAAATTAGCAACATTTTTTCCTTTTCCCTTTATTTTCTTTTTTAAACAGGAATAGCTGCTGCCAAAGTCTCTGATCCTTCGGTTTCTTTAAAAAGATGAATTTACCAGGATAAAAAAGTTAAGGAGTGACTGCAGTGGATAAGAAGCTACCTAGGGTTACAGGGGTCATAGGCTGAGTGCAGTCCTAGAACGGCACCTAGCTGTACTAACTACCAGGTATCTTAGGAAAAACTAGCCCTCTAACTAGAGGCCAAAAAAGGTCTTAAGCTATAATTAGATATTTTATTTCCTCATTCTGCATTATATAACACAGTGCTATACAGGATGCTAGCTATACAAAGTATTTCTTCACCTCCAGCGTGTGGTTTCTAGCAGCATTCAAAATCTCTTTTTAAAGAGAATGATGGGTGTTTTTCAGTTTCAACCATGAAACAGTTCTTGATTTATCTCTTTAAAATAGTTTTTTTTTTTAATTTTGCCAGAAATAGTATACTAAAACAGTCCATTGTTAAAACAGAGTATTCAAACAAGCTCTTACAGCATATTCATTCTTAGGGAATGAGCACAGTTCTAATGATGTTTAGCTGTCTGATTCCTGCCCCAGTTTCAAAAAGGGAGAATAAATTAACACCTGGAAAAGGAAATCTGTTTTTTCTTTTTCTTTCTTGTTTTTTACATCACTCTCCTTCTCAAGATAATTCCTAGTCAACAGAGCTTATAGCCTAAGAGCGAGGACAGGCAGTTAGTGCAAATCAGATTTTTACCTTAGCTACAATTTCTCTCAAAAGGTTATAGAAGAGAGAGTAAAAGAAAACTGCTGTCAATATTAATGGTAATGCTAACAGCTAGCATTTACTCAGCTAGATACTGTGCTAAGCACTTTACATATGCAGGTTTGTAGTGTAGTCTTTTGCACATAGAAGTTCAATATTGCTTGAATGAGGATTGCCAAACATAGATGGTCATCTTCCCTGTTTCATTTTATGTCCTTTTGAAGACAGAAAGCCAACTAAGACATATTTTGTTTTGCAGCTGTTTTTCTCCATCCTCTACAAACACTGGGATGGTCTTTCTTTTTCTTCATGTTTTCTGCCCTATTTAGATCTTAAACACAGGGGCTTGATGAAATTGAATAACACAGAACACACAGTTCATTCACTAGACAGAGAAGTAGACAAGAGTAGAAGAGTTGCTCATACAGGCTTTTCCTGGGTGAAAAAAGGGCAGACTTTAGATCTCAGCACTATTCCACCCACCCCTGGTCATCAGCACAGTCATTCCTGCAATTCTTGGACAGGACACATGGGGCTCAGGCCAACTTAGCCTGCGTTGGAAGCTTTCATAAAAAGAGTTCTATCCCTGCTCAGTCTTACTAAACATTTTCTGAAGACTCAGTGAAGAATGACTTATGACTTTGTTTAACTTGAGTATGTAACAGCTGAACTGTTGAGAGATTCATTTGGTGTCTTGTGCATTGTTTTGTTTTGTTTTCCTTTTCTTTTCTGGGAAGCTATGAACTCTTCTTGGAGAACAGAAATAAGAAAATACTTTCTTTTCTCTGCACCCATCCCCAACTTTCTCCCCTGCACTGCAGAAGCCAAAATTTACAAGGCTGGCTAATTTGAAGAGAAAGATGATACGGGATCGGCGCTTTAGAGGTAGAAGAGAAAATGTTCTGGTTCACTCTGATGAAGCTCACTAGAGATGGTAGAATCACTGGTAGAGATGGTTGCCTGGATACCCAAGGCAAGCACTAACATCTTGACCTTGCAGTCTCCTGTGGAGGGCCCATGTCTGAGCTCAGCAGTGGGGGAGGGAATAACCAAGTCTCACCAAACCTGGCAGCCTGCCATTGAAGCCTGTGGGCCTGGGCAAAGACCAATGACAATGGCATCCAAAAGTGACTAAGAACCAACAATCTTCACTTTTTTCCTTGACCTTTGGGTCAGAAGGGCCATAAAAACAGAGAGATATTGGCATTCTTATCAACCTTGTTGAGAGAAGACCTAACTTGATATAACTATTTTTGGAAAAATAGGTACATCATATTTATTGCAGTCAATGTTATAGAGCAATTGCTATCTCCCTTGGCTTAGTGTCATTTATGTGGCAAATCCTAATATAGTTAATAATAGAGCAAGACAAAAAACACTCAGTAGAATGAATGAGGGTGCAGCAAAATCCAACTATTTGTGGTTTGCAAGAAACCTACCATAAATAAATTTTTTAAAACCCTGGTACATTAAAATAAAAGGATAAAAAATTTATACCTGGCAAAGATTTATTTTATGAAAACTAGAGTGATACTTCAGGACAAGAAATATTACTAGAGATAGAGAGAAATATCTCATAATGATAACTGAGTCATTTCACCATAAATGTGAAATAATAATCATAAATGTGTATGTACTCAGTCACAGTTTCAAAAATACACGAAGCAAAAACTGACAGAACTGAAACTAGAAATAAACTCACAATAATACTTGGAAAATTTCAATTCTCTTCTCTCAGTAATTGGTAGAATAGAAAAATTCCATAAGAATGTAGAAGAATGAAACAACAATATCAACCAACTTGATCTAGACATTTACAGAACATTTATAGAACACTCCACCCAAAAACAACAGAATATATATTATTTTCAGATGCACATGGATCACTCACCAAAATAGACCATATACTGGACTATATAGAGTCTGAAGAAATTTAAAGCATTGAAATCATATAGAATGTGTTCTCTGAACACAACAGAAAAAATCAGAAATCAATAACAAAGAGATACTGAAAAAGCACAAATATTTGTAAATCAAACAGCACACTTATAAATAACCCATGTATTATACAATATATCACAAGGAATATTAGGACATATTTTACCTGAATAATTAAAATAATGAAAATGCAACACATCATAATTTGTAGGATGTACATAAAGCACTGGTTAGAGGGTAATTTAGAGCTTTAAGGGCTTATATTAGAAAAGAATAAAAGTCTAAAGTCAATAATGCAAGATTCCACATGAAGAAGCTCGGAAAAAGAATAACAAATTGAACCCAAAGTAAGTAGAGTATAGGAAATAATAAAAATATGAATGGAATCACGAAATGGAAAACAGATAATTTATAGGCAAAAAAATCAACGAAACCAAAATCTGGTTCTTTGAAAAATTATTACGCTTCTAATCAGACCAGTCAAGAAAAGAAGATACAAATGATCAAAATCAGGAATGAAAGAAGGAACTTCACTATAAGACATTAAAAGAATAAAAGGGGACTATTCTGAACAAATTTATATAATAAATTGGACAACTTAAGATGAAATGGACAAATTCCTTGAAAGACACAGCTACAAAACTAATATAAAAAGAAAGAGACATTTTTAATAGCCCTGTATTTATTAAAGAAATTGAACGTGCCAAAATAATTCAATGGCAAAAAGATTGTCTTTTCAATAAGTAGTGCTTGAACAATTGGATAACCTTATGAAAAAATATGAACCTCAACTCTTAGTTCACACCAAATGCAAAAGGTAACTGAATTGAATATAAACTGAAACGTAAAAACAAAAATTATAAAATTGCTACAGCAATACATAGGAAAATATCTTCACAAACCTTGGGTAAACAAAGATTTCTTTGATATAACACAAAAGCACAAAATATGAAAGAAAAGATTAATAAATGGACTCTATAAATATTAAACATTTCTGTATTTCAAATATCACCGTTAAGAAAATGAAAAGACAAGCAAACAGACTGACAGAAAATATATTCTTTACATATATTTGATGAAGGACTTGCATCCAGAATATATAAAGAACATTTACCGCTTGATAATCAGAAGATAAAAACCCAGTTTTTAAATTGGACTGATAATTTGATCCTTAAAATAAAAAATATATAAGGATGGCCAATATATACATGAAAAGATGCACAACATTTCTAGTCATCAGGGAAATACAAGTTAAATCATGACATGTTATTATAAATCCATAGAATGGCTAAAGACAAAAACTGAGACTACCCAATGGTGAGAATATAGAGCAACTGAAACTCTCATATATTGCTGGTGCAAATATAAAATGGTACAAGCACTTTGGAAAACGATTTGGAAGTTCCTTATAAAGTTAAACTTACATTTGCCATATGACCCATCACTCTACTCCTAAGTAAGTACCAACAAGAAATGAAAACACTTGTCCACAGAAAGACAACGGTTCATGAATATTCTTAGTATCTTTGTTCATAGTAGCCTAAAACCCAAATGTCAATTAAATGAGTGGTTAAACAAATGATATATCCATACAACAGAAGACTGCTTGATAGTAAAAATCAATGTGTGTGTTGATGCACACACTGTGGATTTCAAAAACATGCTGAAGAAGCCAGACACCAAAGAAGATGTACTTCATGATTCCTTTTATGTGACCTTTTAGGAGAGGAAAATTAATCTATAGTGATAGAAAAGAGGTCAGCAGTTACTGTATCTGGTGGGGGTGGATATTGATGATAAAGAGGCATGAGGGAATTTTTGGAGCTATACCTTGATTGGAATAACCAAATTTACTGTAACTTCATTGGGTGGTAGGTGCACGGATGAATACCTATCAAACTGTACACTTAAAATGGATGCATTTTATTATATGTATATTAAAGTTGATTTTTAAAATCATTGCAGAAACAGGCTTATAAAATGATAAAATATACAGTTGGAGAAATCTTCCATATTGTAAAGCCATAAAATATGAGAAAATTCAAAGATGAATCCAGAACATTAGGTCTACCATCCAAGAAAATGGGAAATGGAGCTTCCCCACAATGCCAGAGTAGGGAGACCTGAACACACGTCCTTCCATGGGCACACCAAAATTACAACTACTTACAAAGCAACTATCAATGAGAACGATCTGAAGACTAGCAGATACAATTTTCCATAACTAATGTTATAAAGAAGGATACACAACAAAATGGGTAGGAGGGGCAGAGGTGTGATATAGTCAGGACCCACACCCCAGGGTTGGTAACACAGAAATGAGAGGAACGTCACAACTACAACACAACAAATGTTGGCAAGGATATGGAGAAAAGGGAACCTTGGTGCTTTGTTGGTGGGAATGTAAATTGGTGCATTCACTATGGAAAACAATATGGTTTTTTTCAGAAAATTAAAAATAGAACTACCATATGATCCAGCAATTCCACTTTTGGGTATTTTATGAAATAAGTCAGAGAGAGATAAATACCATATGATCTCACTTATATATGGAATCTAAAAAACAAAACGAACACACAAAACAAAACAAAAACAGACTCATAGAGAATAAATGGATGTTTGCCAGACAGAAGGAGGGTCCAGGGTTCGGCAAAATAGGTGAAGGCGATTAAGAGATACAACCTTCCAGTTATAAAATAAATAAGCCACAAGAATGTAATATACAGCATAAGGAATATGGTCAATTATATTATAATACCTTTGTATGAGCACAGATGTTACATTTATTGTGATGATTTTCTTAATGAATGCAAATGTCAAATCACTATGTAGTACACCCAAAACTAACATAATATTGTATGTCGACTACATTTCAATTTTTTAAGAAAAGGGAAATGGAAGAAAGAAATTGAAAAAACATGATTTTCCTGAGTATTAGGGAGACACAAATCTTTAATTTGAAATGTTGATTTATCCACTGAATCCATTTATTACTTGGCCCCCATATAGCTCCATTTTTAATGGAGAAATGATGATGTTTCAGATCTCTGGGCATCAGTGTTAACTCAGACCCCGTCCAATAGTCCCCTTCCATAGTGCACATTTGTTTATGTAAATGACCCTGGAGAAAGACTGGGGGTCTCATCACCGTGTGCACTTGCCATGGTGTTGCAAAGTTGTTGGTATCTGACCTCTTTAGTAACTGGGTTCCAGGCCTGAAAAAGTGTTCAGACCTGGAATCTGGGCAATGGGTCATGACTATATATTGAAGCAGCTGCTGTCAACCTTGCAATGAGTCATCCTTGACTTCTTTTCATTATACAGATTGAGTACATGTAGGACCCTGTTAGTTGCCCCCTATTTTTCCCTAGGGATACAGTTTTCTGTTAATCAGTTCCATAATTTTTTGCAAGTCAGATCCATCCATTAGCCTTTCATCCTTGCCATACATTACGATAATGGCATCTATCTGGCTTCAGATGGTTAAGTACCACCACCTGTCCTCTATAGTGTGCATGTGGGTGTGGGGCTGGGGGATGCCCTATTATCAGTAAACATAATAATTCTGTAATGGCATTTCCAGCCTTACACAGTATACGTACTCTGGCTTGTGTACTTCTCTCAGACTTTTATTTTCTTTGTCTACCACCTGCCACGACAACTCTGGTGTTTCTTTTCCCACTTAGTGTGAGCTATCTTTTTCCATGCTTTTAAGAGCCACCCTAGGATTGTGTTTGCACCGTCTCTTGGTGTTTCTTGCCAGAATTTTAAATCACATAATCCTAGAAGAGTCTCTCAAATTGATAAACTCTGTGTTCCAGCAATATTCCAGCACCCTCAGAAACCAACCCCATGTATAATCTTCCAGTGCATGTTTATAAAGGATGGCTAGGTCCTGTAGCTCCTTTGGGATATAGTCTCTTTCCTCCCTTCTCATGCCCACCATGTCTCTGGCTGTGTTTGCTGCAACTTGTAGTTATAGACCTAGTGGCCTAGTGGGTCGGTAGGGTAGGGCCAGATCCTGAGTTTGGCACATGCTGTCTTGTAAGGAAAAAAACTTCTGCACTGCCTTTGAACAAGAGAAGAGTACTACCCCTGACTAAGGACGGGCATACTACTTCTGTAGGGCTCCTGGGAATCGGGAGATTCGAGATAGGGGTGGGGAGTGGTAATCTACCCAGGTGTGCCCATCCCACATGTCAGAGTCTTATTTTTACCCAAGCAGGGCCCTGACCTTGGCATAGCAGATCTGTCTAGGCTGAGAGTTTGACCTCCATTGAAATTTGGCGACTCTAATGCTAGTTCCTGGGCCTTGTCCTCAACTTTATCAGCTCTTCTCTTGAAGGACATGAGAGCTTCTTGTCTGTAAAGCTTTTGATTTCTCCATCAAATCTAAATGAGATCCTTGCTGGGTAGAGTAATCTTGGTTGTAGGTTCTTCCCTTTCATCACTTTAAGTATATCATGCCACTCCCTTCTGGCTTGCAGAGTTTCTGCTGAGAAATCAGCTGTTAACCTTATGGGAGTTCCCTTGTATGTTATTTGTCGTTTTTCCCTTGCTGCTTTCAGTAATTTTTCTTTGTCTTTAATTTTTGCCACTTTGATTACTATGTGTCTCGGCGTGTTTCTCCTTGGGTTTATTCTGTATGGGACTCTCTGCGCTTCCTGGACTTGGGTGGCTATTTCCTTTCCCATATTAGGGAAGTTTTCGACTATAATCTCTTCAAATATTTTCTCTGGTCCTTTCTCTCTCTCTTCTCCTTCTGGGACCCCTATAATGCGAATGTTGTTGCGTTTAATGTTGTCCCAGAGGTCTCTTAGGCTGTCTTCATTTCTTTTCATTCTTTTTTCTTTAGTCTGTTCCGCAGCAGTGAATTCCACCATTCTGTCTTCCAGGTCACTTATCCGTTCTTCTGCCTCAGTTATTCTGCTATTGATTCCTTCTAGTGTAGTTTTCATTTCAGTTATTGTATTGGTCATCTCTGTTTGTTTGTTCTTTAATTCTTCTAGGTCTTTGTTAATCATTTCTTGCATCTTCTCAATCTTTGCCTCCATTCTTATTCCGAGGTCCTGGATCATCTTCACTATCATTATTCTGAATTCTTTTTCTGGAAGGTTGCCTATCTCCACTTCATTTAGTTGTTTTTCTGGGGTTTTTTCTTGTTCCTTCATCTGGTACATAGCCCTCTGCCTTTTCATCTTCTCTGTCTTTCTGTAACTGTGGTTTTTGGTCCACAGGCTGCAGGATTGTAGTTTTTCTTGCTTCTGTTGTCTGCCCTCTGGTGGTTGAGGCTATCTAAGAGGCTTGATGGGAGGCTCTGGTGGTGGGTAGAGCTGACTGTTGCTGTGGCGGTCAGAGCTCAGTAAAACCTTAATCCACTTGACTGTTGATGGGTGGGGCTGGGTTCCCTCCCTGTTGCTGTGGCGGTCAGAGCTCAGTAAAACTTTAATCCACTTGACTGTTGATGGGTGGGGCTGGGTTCCCTCCCTGTTGGTTGTTTTGCCTGAGGCAACCCAACACTGGAGCCTACCCGTGCTCTTTGGTGGGGTTAATGGCAGACTCTGGGAGGGCTCACGCCAAGGAGAACTTCCCAGGACCTCTGCTGCCAGTGTCCTTATCCCCACGGTGAAACAGCGCCACCACTTGCCTCTGCAGGAGACCCCCCAACACCAGCAGGTACGTCTGGTTCAGTCTCCCCCAGGGTCACTGCTCCTTCCCCTGGGTCCCGATGCACACATTACTTTGTGTGTGTCCTCCAAGAGTGGGGTCTCTGTTTCCCCCAGTCCTGTCACAGTCCTGCAATCAATTCCCACTAGACTTCAAAGTCTGATTCTCTAGGAATTCCTCCTCCCGTTTCCGGACCCCCAGGTTGGGGAGCCTGACGTGGGGCTCAGAAGCTTCACTCCAGTGGGTGGACTTCTGTGGTATAAGTGTTCGCCAGTCTGTGAGTCACCCACCCAGCAGTTATGGGATTTGATTTTACTCTGAATGCGCCCCTCCTACCGTCTCACTGTGGCTTCTCCTCTGTCCTTGGACGTGGGGTATCCTCCTTGGTGAAGTCCAGGGTCTTCCTGTCAATGATTGTCCAGCAGCCAGTTGTGATTCTGGTGCTCTCGCAAGAGGGAGTGAGAGCACGTCCTTCTACTCCGCCATCTTGGTTAATCCCTCAACCGAGAGCTTCTTTATATGCTACTAAGGAGAACCTCAGCCTTTCACCCCAGCTTATCTTTTTTCTAAAGTTTCATCTGAATTAGAAAAGTCACCCAATTCAGTTGTCTTTAAAGTTAGTATTTCCTTCATATTTCTCCAATGGTGGAAGCTAGCACCAGCTAGTGTATTTTCTTCCACATACACCATACAAATTCATTACCTGTGATCATTTTAATACCTACACTACCACCTTGTGCCAAGAGCTACATGTCCTCCAGCTACCATCAGCAGTGCCTCCTGTCACAGGTTGATTCTCCAGGGAGCAGACTATAAGATGGAGATTACCATGCAGGAGATTTATTACAGAGTGTCCTTGGGTTCAACACTTGTGGAAGGGAAAGGAAGGAAACAGGATTGAGTAGAAGGAGAAACCGAGACGTGATGCCATCTAAATGAAGCTTCAGTCGACCCTGTGGCAATTTCTGAAGATGGACTCAACCCTTCAGGGTTGTTTATAGTTCCTCAGCCTGCACCTCTGCACCAACAGTCACTGGATGTGGACCACAGGGGAGGGGTGTGACTCTGAGCAAGGCGGCTTTCTTCGGCTAGAGGGAACCCCCAGTGTGGTGGGGCAATCAAATCTTTATTCCTGAGGCAGGCAGCACATCTAGCAGCCATCCACCCACCCTTCTCTTCTATGAAAGATTAAAATATGCTGTGTGTGTGTCATTGACAATATCAACTGAAGCTATGTGCTTCCAGGTATCTTGGAGCCCCAGTCTTTGTGACCCCCTTTACCTCCTAGAACTTCCTGGTCATAAGCACTGCTGTGACCACAATGAGGTTTCTTTCTTTCTTCTTTTTTTAAAACTTTTGCTGGCCTTTCTCCTTTATGTTTTGACTCTGTTAATACTTACTAGTTTTCAAACACTGACTATGAACCAGGCCCTGTGCCCAGGAATATACATGGGTTACCTTTCATGAATTATCTCATTTACTCATCACCTCAATCCTATTTAGAAAACATGAACTCATCATTTATGGATAAGAAAGGAGATTCAGAGTGAACAGTGTTTCCAAGCCACACATCTAGTTCTTACTGAAATCTCTGTGTGAACCCAGATCTGACTCCAATTTCCATATTCTTAGTGATGATGTTCCTATTCGTCACCTGCTCCTTGACCTCTACCTGCCTCAGCTAGGGGTCAATAAGTACATTGTGGGCCACAGTTCATAACCAAGACCTGTTACTGACAACATATATTCCTAAACAATGCCCTTTTTGAGGCACATTTTCTAGAACCATTTTGTTAAAGTTATAATCATTTCCCTATATATTCCCACTATATTCAAACTCAAGACTGTCTTGTCCTCTGAAGGCTCTGTTGAAATCCCCCTTCCAACTACATTTTTCCTAGGTATTCCAGACCAAAATAATCTCCCTGTGCCTAACAAAACTCTCTCACTAAGGAGAACTATTTATTCACATTTTTACTGCTTAGTCTGCACGTATGTGTCTGTTCCCCTCAACAGATTGTAAACACCACGTGCATTCTTTTACATCATTACCCTACATAATGTGTGGTACATAGGAAACGTCTCAAAGCACACCACATTAATTTTGGATTAGTGTCATGAATTGCTTAGAAATATGCCTTTGGGCTCTCTTCCTTTACCTCATTGTCTAATAATGATGCAACTTTTTTCTTTTCTTAGGTTTCCATAATGCTGAAATCCTTATCTCGCCTATATATTTTTCATTCTGTACTTTTTCTCTGTGTAACTCTGCTTTGGGAACCCCAGTCAGTTAAGTTTATTAGTGGTGACCAACCCAGCTGGTTGTTATGTTCCATATAAGGCTAACAGCTGTCACAAATACAATCAAACTTTTTTTTTTTTTTTTGCTATGATGAAACTCAATGGATCCAGGGAAAATATTTTACGAGTTACTGCATATTGTAATTAAAAAAAAAATCTTTTAGAATGGTTTAAAATCTTACTGCATAAAGTATGATCCATGGACCAGCAACATCCGTATCACCTGGGCACTTGCTAGAAATACAGACCCTCATGGCCGACCCAAGTACGCTGAATCAAAATCTATAGTTTAACCAGATTTTCAAGTGAAAGTTATGAATATTTAAGTTTGAGAAATACGTACTAGTTTAAAAACAATTTAATGGCCGCTCTCTACATACAGTAAACGGCTGTGTCTGAGGCTTCACACAGTTCTAATCACCTCGATAATCCTGCAAGTAGGTAAGTGAGGTAGTATTTCTATTTTATAGATGAAGAACAGGCTCGTGTGTTAACTTACCCCAAATCATCCTGCAACTAATCGGTAGCGCTGATCTTGGAACCTAAAGCTGTCTGCTTTCCAATTTTCTCTTGCAGTGTAGACTTGCTTTCCAATTTAATATTGCAGACGTAGCAGACGCTCCCAGCATCTGCCTGTTCCTGAGGTCTTACCATCCCAGAATGCACTGGCTGCATTAGCCCACCCACCCCCAGCAGTTCTCAATCACTGACTGATAGGAGTTGGTGTTTAAAGGCCCCAGCCCCCCGAGCCCCCAGGTGAGATAATTCGGTGGTCTGTGGTATCTCAGGGTCTGGTATCTCACCGTATCTCAGGGTCTCTCAACATCATTAATTTCCAGTCAATCTCTGGGATAGCTGTCTTAATAATTCACCTTTTTTTTTTTTTTGGCTGCCTTCCCTTCCCTCCTTCGCTGCATCTCCCAATAAACTATTGATAATTAAATCCTATCTCAGGCTCTGCTTCTGGGGGGAATCACCATTAAGATAGCAGAAAAATCAGCTCGGTTCCTATAAGGATTCCTCATAGCACAACAAAAGAAGTACTGATAAGTGAACAGTTAATCTCCTTTGTAAATAGCGAGTACAACACCTTTAAGAATAGTGAGATCTTTTTATGAGACTGGTGACAGCTGAAAGATGAGATTCTGGGTTATTTGCTAAAATGAAGTGTCATAAGGGAATCCAAGAAAAATAAACTGCGCTCTTTCCCCAGCAGAAAGAGAGAAAATACCATTTTCCTGCTTGTATAAGAATCTGTCATATAGATCTTTGGACAGAATCTCTTGCCTCTTATTTACAACTATTTTCTGTGGGAGGAATAAACAAGTGTCATATATATGTACTTTCTTTCCTTCAATCCTTCCTGCATAAAAATAAGGGAAATCTCATCATGTAAATTGAATATCCTATCCTGACTGTGACATAGATAAACGAAGTAAAGGCTTTAAAGATGCTGATGTTTGTATTCAGGGCCAGCTTCATAGACATGTGACAGAAGGGCCCTGCACTTGGTTTAATGCTCTGCTGTCACTGCCCTGAAATTCTTTTTTTTTTTTTTTTTTTTAATTTTTATTTATTTATTTATTTTTGGCTGTGGTGGGTCTTCGTTTCTGTGCAAGGGCTTTCTCTAGTTGCGGCAAGCGGGGGCCACTCTTCATCGCGGTGCGCGGGCCTCTCACTATCGCGGCCTCTCTTGTTGCGGAGCACAGGCTCCAGACGCGCAGGCTCAGTAGTTGCGGCTCACGGGCCCAGTTGCTCCACGGCATGTGGGATCTTCCCAGACCAGGGCTCGAACCTGTGTCCCCTGCATTGGCAGGCGGATTCTCAACCACTGTGCCATCAGGGAAGCCCTGAAATTCTTAATTATTGTGAACAAGGCACCCCATGCTTTCATTTTTCACTGGGTCCTGAAAATTATTTAGTCAGTCCTGCTTGTACCAATTAAAAACTGTTTAACATGGGTTTTCATGATACAAGAAAGAGAAGGCCAGCTCAGAACTCTAAGGACTGAATAACAAAGTATCTTGGGGGAAAAACAGAACCGACAAAAGTTGGAGTTTCTAGAAGCTTCTGAGAGTTGTCATTAAAGGTTTGCTGCATAGAGTGCAGGAGGAAAGCAGTGGCACCTGATGTGCTCCGATACTTCTCAAACTGACACATGCATAGGAATACACATACGAGTGATTGCTGAGCCCGCGTGTTTGGCTTGCCGCCAGCAAGGAACATTCGGGTGACCCAGAAAATTAGGAGCAGGAGTGAGCCACTTGAGCTGGCTTTCCTGCATCAGGCAAGAAAACCGACTGTGTTCCTAATGATGTTCCAAACATTCACTCTGTGCCTGGCCCTGTCCCAAGGTTCTTACGGTCATTACCTCCTTTAATCCTTATGACAACCCTATAGGGCAGGTGCTATTACTGTCCCTCTAGCGTGAGCGGGAAATCTAGGACAAAATGAGAGTGAGTACCTAGGCGCCTGCACCCAGCAAGTGCTGGAGCCCAGAGTCAGACTCAGAGCCCAGATTCTTAATTACAACATATAGCTCCCCTCCCCAGGGAAATAGCTTTGACTTCAAGAGGCGTGATGAGCAGAGACTGTGCTGAAAAGGTCCCCAGTGGAGAAGAGGAAGGGGAAAGGCTGTGTGGCAGTGATGCAATCCTGAGCACCACAGTTCCCCATTCCCCGATGGGTGGGGGAGGGGAGGGGCAGCAGAAAATAAATAGCCCTAGACCTTGCGGAGCCTGTGCGGGGTTTTCCTGGGTCCATTTTGCTTCACAAGCACATTTTCCATGGATTTTTACCAGGTTGCGTCAGGTTGTCTGTGGGCTTCAAACTGTTCCTTTGAGTCTGCGTTTCAGCTGATGCGGCCCAAAGGTTTTGGGGGAAGGGAGGGGGCTCAGTGGCGTGGCTGGGCTCCTGCTGCTTCCACCTGCGCTGCTGTACTTTCACCTGTTTTAATCTAAATATAGGGATTGTGGGTAAGAATTTGCAAAAAGATGAGGTTCTGTGGCTAAAAATAAAAGTTTAAAACCCATAGCGCTGGTTGGGCTGTCTCTTCAAAACTGGGAGAAAATGAATTAGCTGTAGGTGGCTCACATGCCCCTCTGTCCCCTCCCCCAAACACAATTCATGTTCAACCTGGATCGTTAGAGAAAAAATGATATTGGTATTTGGTGATCCTCGAACCCTGGGCAGAACATATTTGAATCTTCTCTATGCCAAACACTTGCTCACTGGCTGTGAGCTTGTTCCTATCTTAAGAAACATTTCTTTTAATTGTTTGCACCGGGTCCTTCCAGAAAAAAGAAAAAAAAAAAAAATAGAAAGAAAATCCTTACTGGGCCAACTCCGAAGGTTTTACATGAAAGTGGCTGTGACCTTCCTTTCATGCAGGAGCTGAAATTAATTGTTCCTTCCTCTGCTTTCCTACAGCACCCAACAATTATTTGACTATTATTATGTGTGAAACACAATGGAGCCTGTCTTCAAAAGACTCACAATCTAGTAGGTAAGAGGAACTAGGTAATTCTCTGTACCTGTCATGGCAGTTGTTATTTTCTAACTCGTGATGGTGAGGCAGGAGAGAGCGCTGATGGCCATAAGACGTGTGGAAATTGGTGGAAGAATGGCACCCAGGTTTGGCCTTTGAGAAATTACAGTCCACTAGGTGGATATGTATGTTTCCCAAGAGCAGATGAAATAACTGCTGTGTAGAGCTTCCAGTAACATGAACAAGACCCACAAACCTTGAAAAGCCTTTGAGGATGGGAAGTTGGTTTTTCAATATTTTCCTGGAAAGCCCTCTTATCCCACATACTCTTCAACATCTGGGCCTATACATCAAATTTATAGACCTTTGTTTATGATTCAGATGGACTTCTGTATAGTTCAGCTCAAGTTCGATGATGAAAGTCCACCTTCCGTATTGATATAATTCTATTAAAATATGTGTGAGCAAGCAGTGTTTATGGAGAGTCAAATGTGTGTGGCCATCTGGGACAATCTAATTATTTACTAGAAAATATATATTTAAAAATTTCCAGAACATCCAGGGTTATAAATGTGTATCCCTACCTCTTGTTTACCAGTCCATTCGGGGGATTAAAAAGTGCACCTGTTATAAAAGCAAACCATTGCACAAAACTCTGACTCGCCAATTGGCAATGTTCCTTCAGATAATGTGGATTGGAGAAGAGACCAAGTATAATTTGACATGTCAACTCTGAAACTATTGCTGTTTTTATTTCCTGTACCATACCTCCCCCTACCTTTAAAAAATTATTGTGATAAAATTAAAATAACATAAAATTTACTATCATAACCTTTTTTTAAATTATAAAAATAAGTTCCTAGAATGTGAAATATGAAAATCAAGACCCTTGAAAGTTCTTCAATTTGTAGCTTTTGTTTTTCCCACTAGCACATAAAATACCACAATACTTCAGAGCCTCCTATTTCTCCATCTCCCATCTTAGAGGATGTTTCCTTGTCCTCTTTTACACCAAATTAATCTCTTAAATAGCAATGAGTATAACATATCAACCAATCACCTGTGAACTCACTAACACAACAGTTAGAATGGTTTTAGGTATTCAACTAGTTGTAACTCTTGAGTTAGGTTACAAATTATGTTTTTAAAGGACTCCATGGTATGTCCCAAATCTTGATATTAAGTTAAGAATAGTAACCGCTCTTTCCACAAATACTTTTTAGCATGGTTTTAAATTCATTCAGAGCCTTTTTGCAAAATGGGGGGAAGATATTTTCTCTTCTGTATCAGGAACTACGTAACAACTAAAGCAACATGAATCAGGGTGGGCTGTCTCAAAGTAGCTCCCCTGTCACTGAGGAGATTCAAGCAGAGGCCAGATCAACTGCTGGGAATGCTGTGCAGAGGCAGAGGAGTGTTGGGAATTTATAGACTTTGGGGTCTTGACTCAGACGACTAACACTGGCAAAGTACACAATAGTAATAAATAGGAATTTCTTCCCTTTTGTTTTTTGTCTCTCGGCCATCCTATTGAATCTGCCACGTAAAATGTGAGTAATCTCTTAGGTACAGAGTAGAGAAATCTTCCTTATCTGTAGGGCACTGGGTATCCATGAGGCATGAGAGGATACTGGTTGGGAGTCAGTCGTGGGTTACAGTTACTGGCAGGTTAGAGTTACCTGACCTTTGACAAGTCACTTAGGCTTCCAGGGCCTCCTCATTCTCAAGTATGATCCCAGGAGACAAGTATAGATGTCCTCCATGTTGCTATGTGATCATTCCTTGCCACCTTCCCTTTCTCCCTGGGCCACAAAACTTGTTTAATATTCTGTTTCTTCCAGTTTCTGATCACTGATAAATGGCAAATAATCCAATAAACCTTCTTCACATTTTTTAAATTAATTTTTATTGGGGTATAGTTGCTTTACAATATTGTCTTAGTTTCTACTGTACAGCAAAGTGAATCAGTTATTCGTATATACTATCCCACAATTTTTAGATTTCGTTCCCATTTAGGTCACCACAGAGCACTGAGTAGAGTTCCCTGTGCTATACAGTAGGTTCTCATTAGTTATCTGTTTTATACATAGCAGTGTATATATGTCAATCCCAATCTTCCAGTTCATCCCACCTCCCCTTTCCCCCCTTGGTCCATAAGTTTGTTCTCTACATCTGCGTCTCTATTTCTGCTTTGCAAATAAGTTCATCTGTACCATATTTCTAGATTCCACATATAAGCAATATTATACAATATTTGTTTTTTTCTTTTTGACTTAGTTCACTCTGTATGACAGTCTCTAGGTCCATCCGCGTCTCTGCAAATGGCACGATTTCATTCCTTTTTATGGCTGAGTAATATTCCATTGTATATATGCACCACATCTGTACTCTGGGGGTGGTGGGGCTAACTAGCAGTCCCTGCCACAGTAACTAAGGACCAGCACTCCCGTTCTCTAGTTTCCCAGTGTAATCACACTCCCAAGTTTTACCTGGTATATAGTCATACAGAATAAAGGTGGCAGTTCCTCATCTCCCTTACAACTGAACATGGCCAGATAACTATGTCTGGCTAATAAAATGTAAGCAGAACTGTTAGATGGTTGTTTCTGGACCTTCCTTAAAGGACAGTGGGAAGGTGCCTTTTGAACTTCCTTCATCATATTTTGTTTCCATCTGCCGGCTAAAATGAGAATTTGAGGCTCGAACTCCAGCCATACAAGGGCCACACTCCGGGGAGAGCAGAGCATTGAGGTGAACGGGCCTTGGGTGCCTGGATTGTACCACACAGCCCTGAACTGCCCTCCTCCAGACTGACCCCTGGCAGGAAAATGCATTTCTGTCTCATTGAAGGCATTCAGATACAGGGATCCCCCAGTTTTTGCAAGTTTGCTCTACACCACTTTGCTTTTACAAAAGACCTACATTTGTAGGTTTTCACTAAGCAAAAAAAAAAAAATCCAGAGGATTTTCACTTTTACAAAAAAAAGATGAAACTTGAAAATAGCATTCAGTGTTTGTTTTGCAGTAGCTGTTACAGAGGCAGCTCCCGCCCCAGGCAGCCAGAGTGGCACCGCCAAGCTCCATCCTTGGGAACTACCCTCAGCACCTCAGCATCAAGCCGCCAGAGCTCTGAACTACGAGCATCTGTTCTTTATCTTGATTTATTATGAGCATCTGTTAGCAAGATGTGTCCCAAAGTAATTGCCTCTTTGCTTTACACCATTTCAACTTACGAAAGGTTTCATAGGAACGTTCTACTGTCCCATGGCAGGGGAAACCTGTACTCATTTAATCCTTACTGATATAATTTTACCCTAACAGTTTTTTCAGAAGGCTCCTAAGGAGTCACTTTCCAGGTAGAATTTTGGAAAGCTAGAGTTGGGACCCTTTTTCTGAGGAGGTAGGTTTGGCTGCTGTTGTTTACCCCTCCAAGGATGTGGGCCTGGCCTTCGCTGCCCAAATGCAGCGTCAACACTGTGGTGAAGTGACCAGCGTCAGACGTAGTTATATTCCAGCTGAGAGTTGTGGATGTTTTCTCAATGTTAGCGCTGCTAGAGCCCGCTGCAGTCTAGCAAGCCTTAATAGCTGTGTGTCCGACTCATACTCCTCTTTTAAAGATGCTCCTCTATTCTCATGGTTTTCCTGAAAAAGTCCAGAGTTGATCCCTAATACAAATGTTATGTAAATAGTTGCTGGCATGTGGCAAATTCAAGTTTTGCTTTTTGGAACTTTCTGGAATTCTTTTTCCAAATATTTTCAATCTGCAGTTGGTTGAATTCATGGATGCAGAACCCACGGATACAGCGGGCCAACTGTATTCATATCTAGGTCATGGCTGAGCATATTCTTAGTCATGGTGTTGTCAGGTTGGAGCTTTTGATGCAAGGAACAAAGGCTTAAAAAACTTCTTTCCACATACACTGAGTAATCGGACTGTGACAGGTTGCTTCCTCACCTCTCCCCCAGGTCAGAAGACCAAGGAAGAACCAGAGTTAGATTAAGGAGGCCATTAGAAAAACATCTAGGTTAGGCTTTGATCTAGAAGAATAAGAGTTGCTCTTATGGCTTACTTTTGGTCCATCTGGACCACCTGATTAGGTTTAAGTCCAAACCTCAGCCCTTTTGGAATTGAACTGGGATGAATGCAGCTTGATAGGAATACAAAATCCCTCAGAGATGCCTTTCCATCCTTTATCTGCCAACACAGATTTCTGCTGGTTCCCCTGTTCTTGCCACCTTCGTGATTTGACAAATATTCAAATATACACTGTTCAAGCCACTGCCTCGGATAGCAAAGAAAAGATATGAAAGTAAGGGATAAAATAATAATTTTCCTATATGTGCCCCTCAACCTTTTCAGAATGAACTATTCCTTCCCCTTCACTTCATTTTGCACTTCAGTTAGGGCCCTTTTGTACACCACTTGTTGTGCACCTGGTGAGACTGAGTTGTCCTTTCCTTGGACCCCAGATGCAGTTGCAATAAGGACTCAAAGGCTATAGAGCTTTGTTGTTATTTCCCCAGATTAAATGGCATACAAATTATGATGGAGCCCTGACGGGCCCTCCGACCAGCAGTGAAAGTACTAGGTATTCATCACCTTCAAGGCCCCTTTTAGGTTGTTAAGGGAAGGTACCTGGTAGAAATAATGAAGGCACTGAGGACAGACATCTATTTGAAATGTAGATGTCTCTTCAAAGGTGAGGCAGTTTGTTTGGTATTTGCTATTATTGTGTATTTGCTTTGTCTTGCTTGCTAGTTTGTTTTGGTTTTCCTTGCGTTGTTTTAGGTTTCAGTGAGCCCACCTAAAGAACTACATGGTACACCCTCTCCTCTTAATTCCCACTTTCCCCCTTTAAGTCTAAGTAAATGGCAGCCAAGGTAGGACACACGGAAAATGGGCCAAGGATACTACTGAGATTGATTTAGTTTGGGTCCTAAAATGGAGGGGCAAGAGGTGACCTGATGGTGAAGGTCTATCCCATGCCACTGATTTAGGATACCACATTCGAGTTTAGGGCCAACATACAGACCAATAGCAATGTTCCATGGCCTAGAATAGTCTTTTACATTATTTCTGAAAAACTGGTGTGGCCAAAATAGATGGCTACTCAGGGTTTGTATTCCAACCACTGATTAAGAATTACCTTTACAACTTCTCTAACTGCACAGTTCTGTTCATATCATCTGGTCGATTAACCATTCCACTAACATCCCCTGTTTAAATTCACCAACACACCCTGTATTCATTAGACAGTTGATGAAACTGATGTGGGTTCAGAATAGGGAAGAAGGCCATTCCAGGACTTCTATCATTTTATGCTGATACTGTTCCAATATGCAGAGAATATAGAAATTAATACTCTTTCCTTAGTTGCGATTTGAAATCAAAATAACCTCACAATTTGAGAGAAAATAAAGTTACTCCAGATAATTTCAAAGCCTTGTAAACATCTGAATTACCTTTAGAAGATACATTTTTAACAGTATTGAGAAATTTACTGGACAGAAGCCATGGCTTAATCTGACTTTCCACAAGAATGCTGAGGAATTAGTTGAGAGAGAGGAGGAGGAGAAGCATTACTATTGGCTGAGAATATCCAGTGTACTGACTATCTAGGAAAGTTGTGAGCAGAAGAGAATTGCCTGAAAGGAAATGGAAAATCCAGTCAAGGACTTCTACCCCTTAGGCACATGGGAAGACACAATTAGAATACTCTGATCTGCTTTCTTCCCTCTAGGTTTTAGTTAATAGCAAAAGTAAGGAGAGATACTAGGCATCATAATCCAAGCATCTCAAATTCAATTACCCTAAATCCTAAAGCTGCTTTAATGACAGCTATTACTTATACCTGTGCAAAAACTAGTGTATGCTCTAAAAATTCTTCCTCTCCGAAGACTTCAAAATGAAAAGACATGCAGCTGTCTGAGCCCATGATTTCTTGTAAGCTTTTGTAAAGGAGTGTCCTGAATCACACATATTGGGGCACCATTCTGCAGCATTACTGTATCCCAGAATTCCCTTTTGGGCCACTGAAAGCAGAAGCTTTACCGAAGTTGCTGACTTCTTTTATTCAATGAAAGTCTCATTCTTAGTATTCTGGTTATTTAAAATCTCTCTCCAAGCGTGGATGCTCAGGGGCCAGGGCACTCAGTTGATGTGGGTCAGGATTGTTTAACTTAAGGAAAAATTAACTTTCAAAAATTGTTCACTTGGGAGGAGCTTCAAGATGGTGGAAGAGTAAGACGTGGAGATCACCTTCCTCCCCACAAATACATCAGAAATACATCTACATGTGGAACTACTCCTACAGAACACCTACTGAATGCTGGCAGAAGACCTCAGACCTCCCAAAAGGCAAGAAACTCCCCACGTACCTGGGTAGAGCAAAAGAAAAAAGAAATAACAGGGACAAAAGAATAGGGACTGGACCTGCACCAACGGGAGGGAGCTGTGAAGGAGGAAAGGTTTCCACACACTAGGAAGGCCCTTCGCGGGCGGAGACTGCGGGTGGCGGAGGGGGGAGCTTCAGAGCCACGGAGGAGAGCGCAGCCACAGGGGTGCAGAGGGGAAAGCGGAGAGATTCCCGCACAGAGGCTCGATGCCGAGCAGCACTCACCAGCCCGAGAGGCTTGTCTGCTCCCCCGCCGGGGCGGGCGGGGCTGGGAGCTGAGGCTCGGGCTTCGGTCGGATCGCAGGGAGAGGACTGGGGTTGGCAGAGTGAACACAGCCTGAAGGGGTTAGTGCACCACAGCTAGCCGGGAGGGAGTCCAGGAAAAAGTCTGCAGCTGCCGAAGAGGCAAGAGACTTTTTCTTGCCCCTTTGTTTCCTGGTGCGCGAGGAGAGGGGATTCAGAGCGCCGCCTAAATGAGCTCCAGAGACGGGCGTGAGCTGCGGCTATCAGCGCGGACCCCAGAGACGGGCATGAGACGCTAAGGCTGCTGCTGCCACCACCAAGAAGCCTGTGTGCGAGCACAGGTCACTCTCCACACCGCCCCTCCCGGGAGCCTGTGCAGCCCGCCACGGCCAGGCTCCCGTGATCCAGGGACAACATCCCCGGGAGAACGCACGGCGCACCTCAGGCGGGTGCAACGTCACGCTGGCCTCTGCCGCCGCAGGCTTGCCCCGCCTCCTCCGTACCGCCCCCTCCCCCCGGCCTGATTGAGCCAGAGCCCCCGAATCAGCTGCTCCTTTAACCCCGTCCTGTCTGGGTGGGGAACAGACGCCATCAGGCGACCTACACACAGAGGCGGGTCCAAATCAAAAGCTGAACCCCAGGAGCTGTGCGAACAAAGAAGAGAAGGGGAAATCTCTCCCAGCAGCCTCAGAAGCAGCGGATTAAAGCTCCACAAACAACTTGATGTGCCTGCATCTGCTGAATACCTGAATAGACAACGAATCATCCCAAATTCAGGAGGTGGACTTCGGGAGCAATGATATATATATACATTTTTCCCTTTTTCTCTTTCTGTGAGTGTGTATGTGTATGCTTCTGTGTGTGATTTTGTCTGTATAGCTTTGCTTTTACCGTTTGTCCTAAGGTTCTGTCCATTTTTTAATTTTTTTTTTTAGTACAGTTTTCAGTGCTTGTTATCATTGCTGGATTTGTTTTTTAGTTTGGTTGTTCTCTTCTTTTTTTTTAATTACTTAAAAATATTTTTAAAAATAATTTTTGTTTTATTTTTTTTTAATTTAATAATTTTTTGTTTTTTATTTTAATAACTTTATTTTATTTTATTTTATCTCTTTCTTTCTTTCTTTCTTTCTTTCTTTCTTTTTTTCTTTCTTTTTTTCTCCCTTTTATTCTGAGTCCTGTGGATGACAGGCTCTTGGTGCTCCAGCCAGGCATCAGGGCTGTGCCTCTGAGGTGGGAGAGCCAAGTTCAGGACGTTGGTCCACCAGAGACCTCCCAGCTCCAAGTAATGTCAAATGGCAAAAATCTCCCAGAGATCTCCATCTCAATGCCAAGATCCAGCTCCACTCAATGACCAGCAAGCTACAGTGCAGGACACGCTATGCAAAACAACTAGCAAGACAGGAACACAACCCCATCCATTAGGAGAGAGGCTGCCTAAAATCATAATAAGGTCACAGACACCCCAAAACACACTACCAGACGTGAACCTGCCCACCAGAAAGACAAGATCCAGCATCATCCACCAGAACACAGGCACTAGTCCCCTCCACCAGGAAGCCTACACAACCCACTGAACCAACCTTAGCCACTGGGGGCAGACACCAAAAACAATGGGAACTACGAACCTGCAGCCTGCAAAAAGGAGACCGCAAAAACAGTAAGTTAAGCAAAATGAGAAGACAAAGAAACACACAGCAGATGAAGGAGCAAGGTAAAAACCCACCAGACCTAACAAATGAAGAGGAAATAGGCAGTCTACCTGAAAAAGAATTCAGAGAAATGATAGTAAAGATGATCCAAAATATTGGAAATACGATGGAGAAAATACAAGAAACGTTTAACAAGGACCTAGAAGAACTAAAGAGCGTACAAACAATCATGAACAACACAATAAAAGAAATTTAAAATTCTCTAGAAGGGATCAATAGCAGAATAACTGAGGCAGAAGAATGGATAAGTGACCTGGAAGACAAAATAGTAGAAATAACTACTAAAGAGCAGAATAAAGAAAAAAGAATGAAAAGAATTGAGGACAGTCTCAGAGACCTCTGGGACAATATTAAACGCACCAACATTCGAATTATATGGGTCCCAGAAGAAGAGAAAGAAAAGTGGACTGAGAAAATACTTGAAGAGATTATAGTTGAAAACTTCCCTAATATGGGAAACGAAATAGGTAATCAGGTCCAGGAAGCACAGAGAGTCCCATGCAGGATAAATCTAAGGAGAAACACGCCAAGACACATATTAATCAAACTATCAAAAATTAAATACAAAGAAAGAATATTACAAGCAGCAAGGGAAAAACAACAAATAACATACAAGGGAATCCCCATAAGGTTAAGAGCTGATTTTCAGCAGAAACTCTGCAAGCCAGAAGGGAGTGGCAGGACATATTTAAAGTGATGAAAGGGAAAAACCTACAACCAAGATTACTCTACCCAGCAAGGATCTCATTCAGATTTGACGGAGAAATTAAAACCTTTACAGACAAGCAAAAGCTAAGAGAATTCAGCACCGCCAAACCAGCTTTACAACAAATGCTACAGGAACTTCTCTAGGAAGGAAACACAAGAGAAGGAAGAGACCCCTACAATAACAACCAAAAACAATTAAGAAAATGGTAATAGGAACATACATATCGATAATTACCTTAAATGTAAATGGATTAAATGCTCCCACCAAAAGACATAGACTGGCGGAATGGATACAAAAACAAGACCCATATATATGCTGTCTACAAGAGACCCACTTCAGACCTAGGGACACATACAGACTGAAAGTGAGGGGATGGAAAAAGATATTCCATGCAAATGGAAATCAAAAGAAAGCTGGAGTAGCAATACTCATATCAGATAAAATAGACTTTAAAATAATGAATGTTGTAAGAGACAAGGAAGGACACTATGTAATGATCAAGGGATCAATCCAAGAAGAAGATATAACAATTGTAAATATTTATGCACCTAACAAAGGAGCACCTCAATACATAAGGTAAATACTAACAGCCATAAAAGGGGAAATCGACAGCAACACAATCATAGTAGGGGACTTTAACACCCCACTTTCACCAATGGACAGATCATCCAAAATGAAAATAAATAAGGAAACACAAGCTTTAAATGATACATTAAACAAGATGTACTTAATTGATATTTATAGGACATTCCACCCAAAAACAACAGAATACACTTTCTTCTCAAATGCTCATGGAACATTCTCCAGGATAGATCATATCTTGGGTCACAAATCAAGCCTTGGTAAATTTAAGAAAATTGAAATACTTATCAATTTTCTTTTCTGACCACAACGCTGTGAGACTAGATATCAATTACAGGAAAAAATCTGTAAAAAATACAAGCACATGGAGGCTAAACAACACACTACTTAATAACCAAGAGATCACTGAAGAAATCAAATAGGCAATCAAAAAGTACCTAGAAACAAATGACAATGAAAACATGACGACCCAAAACCTGTGGGATGCAGCAAAAGCAGTTCTAAGAGGGAAGTTTATAGCAATACAATCCTACCTTAAAAATAAGAAACATCTCAAATAAACAACCTAACCTTACACCTAAAGCAATTAGAGAAAGAAGAACAAAGAAAACATTAGCCAGGCTCATGAAGAAAAAAAGGGAGAAGACTTAAATCAATAGAAACAGAAATGAAAAGGGAGAAGTAATAACTGACACTGCAGAAATACAAAGGATCATGAGAGATTACTACAAGCAACTCTATGCCAATAAAATGGACAACCTGGAAGAAATGGACAAATTCTTAGAAATGCACAACCTTCCAGGACTGAACCAGGAAGAAATAGAAAATATGAACAGACCAACCACAAGCACTGAAATTGAAACTGTGATTAAAAATCTTCCAACATGGGCTTCCCTGGTGGCGCAGTGGTTGAGAATCTGCCTGCCAATGCAGGGGATACGGGTTCGAGCCCTGGTCTGGGAAGATCCCACATGCCGCGGAGCAACTAGGCCCGTGAGCCACAGTTACTGAGCCTGCGCGTCTGGAGCCTGTGCTCTGCAACAAGAGAGGCCGTGGTAATGAGAGGCCCGTGCACCGTGATGAAGAGTGGCCCCCACTTGCCACAACTAGAGAAAGCCCTCACACAGAAACGAAGACCCAACACAGCCATAAATAAATATAAATTAAAAAAAAAAAAGAATGAATGAAGAAAATATTAAAAAAAAAAAATCTTCTAACAAACAAAAGCCCAGGACCAGATGGCTTCACAGGCGAATTCTATCAAACACTTAGAGAAGAGCTAACACCTATCCTTCTCAAACTCTTCCAAAATATAGCAGAGGGAGGAACACTCCCAAACTCATTCTACGAGGCCAGCATCACCCTGATACCAAAACCAGACAAAGATGCCACAAAAAAAGAAAACTACAGGCCAATATCACTGATGAAAATAGATGCACAAATCCTCAACAAAACACTAGCAAACAGAATCCAACAGCACATTAAAAGGATCATACACCATGATCAAGTGGGGTTTATCCCAGGAATGCAAGGATTCTTCAATATACGCAAATCAACCAATGTGATACACCGTATTAACAAATTGAAGGAGAAACACCATATGATCATCTCAATAGATGCAGAGAAAGCTTTTGACAAAATTCAACACCGATTTATGATAAAAACCCTCCAGAAAGTAGGCATAGAGGAAACTAACCTCATCATAATAAAGGCCATATATGACAAACCCACAGCCAACATCGTCCTCAATGGTGAAAAACTGAAACCATTTCCACTAAGATCAGGAACAAGACAAGGTTGCCCACTTTCACCACTATTATTCAACATAGTTTTGGAAGTTTTAGCCACAGCAATCAGAGAAGAAAAAGAAATAAAAGGAATCCAAATTGAAAAAGAAAAAGTAAAGCTGTCACAGTTTGCAGATGACATGATACTATACATAGAGAATCCTAAAGATGCTACCAGAAAACTGCTAGAGCTAATCAATGAATTTGGTAAAGTAACAGGATACAAAATTAATGCACAGAAATCTCTTGCATTCCTATACACTAATGATGAAAAATCTGAAAGTGAAATTAAGAAAACACTCCCATTTACCACTGCAACAAAAAGAATAAAATACCTAGGAAAAAACCTACCTAAGGAGGCAAAAGACCTGTTCTCAGGAAACTATTAACACTGATGAAAGAAATCAAAGATGACACAAACAGATGGAGACATATACCATGTTCTTGGATTGGAAGAATCAACATTGTGAAAATGACTATACTACCCAAAGCAATCTACAGATTCAGTGTAATCCCTATCAAACTACCACTGGCATTTTTCACAGAAATGGAACAAAAATTTCACAATTTGCATGGAAACACAATAGATCCCAAATAGCCAAAGCAATATTGAGAAAGAAAAACGGAGCTGGAGGAATCAGGCTCCCTGACTTCAGACTACACTACAAAGCTACAGTAATCAAAGTATGGTACTGGCACAAAAACAGAAATATAGATGAATGGAACAGGATAGAAAGCCCAGAGATAAACCCATGCACATATGGTCACCTTATGTTTGATACAGGAGGCAAAAATATCCAGTGGAGAAAAGACAGCCTCTTCAATAAGTGGTGCTGGGAAAAGTGGACAGCTACATGTAAAAAATGAAATTAGAACACTCCCTAACACAATACACAAAAATAAACTCAAAATGGATTACACACCTAAATGTAAGGCCAGACACTATCAAACTCTTAGAGGAAAACATAGGCAGAACACTCTATGACATAAATCACAGAAAGATTCTTTTTGACCCACCTCCTAGAGAAATGGAAATAAAACCAAAAATAAACAAATGGGACCTAATGAAACTTAAAAGTTTTTGCACAGCAAAGGAAACCATAAACAAGACCAAAAGACAACCCTCAGAATGGGAGAAAATATTTGCAAATGAAGCAACTGAGAAAGGATTAATCTCCAAAATTTATAAGAAGCTCATGCAGCTCAATATCAAAAAAACAAACAACCCAATCCAAAAATGGGCAGAAGACCTAAATAGACATTTCTCCAAAGAAGATACACAGATTGAGAACAAACACATGAAAGAATGCTCAATATCATTAATCATTAGAGAAATGCAAATCAAAACTACAATGTGATATCATCCCACACCGGTCAGAATGGCCATCACCAAAAAATCTACAAACAGTAAATGCTGGAGATGGTGTGGAGAAAAGGGAACCCTCATACACTGTTGGTGGGAATGTAAATTGATACAGCCACTATGGAGAACAGTATGGAGGTTCCTTAAAAAACTAAAAATAGAACTACCATATGACCCAGCAATCCCACTACCGGGCATATACCCTGAGAAAGCCATAATTCAAAAAGATTCATGTACCACAATGTTCATTGCAGCTCTATTTACAATAGCCAGGACATGGAAGCAACCTAAGTGTCCATCAACAGATGAATGGATAAAGAAGATGTGACACATATATACAATGGAATATTACTCAGCCATAAAAAGAAATGAAATTGAGTTATTTGTAGTGAGGTGGATGGACCTAGAGTCTGTCATACAGAGTGATGTAAGTCAGAAAGGGAAAATTAAATACCACATGCTAACACATATATATGGAATCTAAAAAAAAAAGAAAGAAAGAAATTGGTCATGAAGAACCTAGGGGCAAGATGGGACTAAAGACAAAGACTTACTAGAGAATGGACTTGAGGACACAGGGAGGGAGAAGCATAAGCTGGGAGAAAGTGAGAGAGTGGTAGTGTATATATGGGCATATATACACTACCAAATGTAAAATAGATAGCTAGTGGGAAGCAACCGCTTAGCACAGGGAGATCAGCTCGGTGCTTTGTGACCAGCTAGAAGGGTGGGATAAGGAGGGTAGGAGGGAGGGAGATGCAAGAGGGAAGAGATATGGGGATATATGTATATGTATAACTCATTCACTTTGTTATAAAGCAGAAACTAACATACCATTGTAAAGGAATTATACTACAATAAAAATGTTAAAAAAAATTGTTTACTTAAATCATGATAAATCTCAAGGTCTGCAGAGCAGTTTAGTGTTCATGCCATTGGCTACTATCTACTGTCCTGGAAGCTACAGTACTGATTCCTAAACATCCTTGGGGCACATTTTATGAGCTTTTTCCATATTACACACAAAAATGATAACTAGGCAGTCTAGTTAACAGAGCCTTTGGCACTGATGATATGGGGGAAACTTTTCATTCACTCCATCTTCTTTGCTTTCAAGTGCAAAGGGTCAGGGAAAGAGAAACTGCCCCATCCAGTGAACACCAAATCTGTGGCATTTAAACCTCATCCATGACTATTGATTACTAATAATTAGATAGCCATACTCACTTGAAGAATATTTTCTTAGAACTGGACATTTGTGGTAAAATAACTGGCCATGTATGCTTTGAATGCTTTAAAACATTTGAGAAGCTCTAATAAGCCCTTAAACAGTTGACTGATAACCTTTCCACTTCCACAGGGCATGCAGTGAGCTTTACCATAAAAGGCAAAATCAACCTAGTGGTTCTTTGGAGGACTTAGATGCTAGTCACCAAGCACTTCCCAGAGGCCGAGTCCTAGTATATGTAACAGGAACTGTCAAAACAAGGTTACAAAAATAAAGTGTATTTTAAGTGTTTACATTTAATAAATTAACATGTGTAAAACATATAAACTTAATACAGCATAATTGTACTGTTCATAAAGTAACATAAGAATTAATTCAGGTTCTGTAGTATCATAATAAGACAATTATAGAGTTGCATGAAGAAAAATGTCTTCTTTTACTCCTGTCCTGGATATATGTGACAATAGGTATAACCTCATTTGAAGTTAAGGTGAAAGTCTAAACAACACATTTTGTAACATGAGACCTAGGCCAACACCAGTGGCCTCCTAAATGAGTTATCCTGGGCTAGGCTTTGCTTTTCCTGCTCTCAAAGGGATACAATGGAATCATATTTCAAAGTTTTTTAAAGGAACAAGATTATTAAATTTGGTGAGAGAGGGCTATTCTTAAAACCAAAATGTTGGCAGGATTCTTTTTTTCATTTTTGCTAAGGTCTTTAGTATCTCTGGTCATGCAATGTCATGGAATATCACAGTCTTGTTTTTACACATGGCTTATTGTGTATCTCCTGCCAAGTCAGCTGAATATGAGTTTAAGGGAATTTAACAAACAGGTAATAATAGTGATTTTAAATCCCCTCTGTACCAGCTGACTTTTCCACAGAAACTTTGCAGGCCAGAGGGAGTGCCATGATATATTCAAAGTGATGAAAGGAAAAAAAAACTACCACCAGGAATATTCCACCCAACAAAGCTATAATTCAGATATGAAGAAAAGATAAACAGTTGTATAGACAAGCAAAGCTAAAAGAGCTTTACTAAGCTAGCTTTACAAGAAATGTAAAAGGGGGGGGCCTTCCCTGGTGGTGCAGTGGTTAAGAATCCACCTGCCAATGCAGGGGA
Organism: Balaenoptera acutorostrata; assembly: GCF_949987535.1. Classification (NCBI taxonomy): domain Eukaryota; kingdom Metazoa; phylum Chordata; class Mammalia; order Artiodactyla; family Balaenopteridae; genus Balaenoptera; species Balaenoptera acutorostrata. The sequence goes on along the minus strand of NC_080068.1, from coordinate 49,045,139 downwards.
CATGGATTCAAGCCCTGGTCTGGGAAGATCCCACATGCCACGGAGCAACAAGGCCACTGAGCCACAACTGCTGAGCCCACGTGCCACAACTACTGAAGCCCATGTGGCTGGAGCCCATGCTCTGCAACAGGAGAGGCCACCGCAATGAGAAGCCTGTCTGTCACAACTAGAGAAAGCCCACATGCAGCAATGAAGACCCAATGCAGCCAAAAAGAAAATAAATAAATTTAAAAAAAAAAGAAAGGTTAAAGGAACTTCTCTAAATGGAAAAGAAAAGACCACAACTAGAAATATGAAAATTATGAAAGAAAAATATCAGTGCTAAAGGCAAAATATGTAAAGGTAGTGAGTCAACCACTTATAAAGCTAGTAGGAAGGTTAAAAGACAAAAGTAGTAATATCAGCTATATCTACAATAAGTAGTTAAGGAATATGAAAAATAAAAAGATGTAAAATATGACATCAGAAACATGAAACATGAGGGGGGAGTAAAGGTGTAGTGTTGTTAGAATGCATTCAAACTTAAGAGATAATTGACTAATAATAGTCATCTACCTATCTATCTATCTATCTATCTATCTATATATCTATAGGTTGTTATATATCAACCCCATGGTAACCACAAACCAAAAACCTATAATAGATACACATAGCAAAAAGAGAAAGAAATGCAACATAACAGTAAAGTTAGTCACCAAATCACAAGGTAAGAGAGCAAAAGAAGAAGAAAGAAACAAATAAGAACTACAAAAATAATCTGAAAACAATTAGCAAAATGCCAATAAGTACATACCCATCAATAATTACTTTAAATATAAATGAACTAAATGCTCCAATCAAAAAGCATAAGGGGCTGAATAAATTTTAAAAAACAAGACCTATTTATATGCTGCCTACAAGAGGCTCACTTCAGATCTAAAGACACAAACAGACTGAAATGATGGGATGGAAAAAGATAGTCCGTATAAATGTAAATGAAAAAAAAGCTGAGGTAGATATAGACATTAAAACAAAGACTGTAACAAGAGACCAAAAAAATACATAATAAAGGGATCAATTCAATAAGAAGATTTAACAATTGTAAATATTAATGTATATGCACCCAACATAGGAACACATAAGTACATAAAGCAAATATTAACAAACATAAAGAGAGAAGTAGGGGAATTCAACACCCCACTTAGACCAATGGGTATATCATCCAGACAGAAAATGAATACGGAAACATTGGCCTTAAGTGACACCTTAGACCAATAGACTTCATAGATATACATAGAACATTTCATCCCAAAGCAACAGAATACACATTCTTTTCAAGTGCCCATGGAACATTCTCCAGGATAAATCACATGCTAGCCCACAAAACAAGCCTCAATAAATTTAATAAGTTTGAAATCATATCAAGCTTCTTTTCTGACCACAATGGTATGAGACAAGAAGTCAACTACAAGAAAAAAAACTACAAAAATGCAAACATGTAGAGGCTAAACAATATGCTACTAAACAACCAATGGGTCACTGAAGAAATCAAAGAAGAAATAAAACAATATCTGGAGACAAATGAAAATGGAAACACAATGATCCCAAATCTATGAGACGTAACAAAAGCAATTCTAAGAGGGAAGTTTATAGTGATACAAACCTACTTCAGGAAGCAAGAAAAACCCCAAATAAACAATCTAACCTTATACCTAAAGGAACTAGAAAAAGAAGAACAAACAAAACTCAAAGTTACTAGAGGAAGAAAATAATAAAGATCAGAGTGAAAATAAATGAAATAGAGACCAAAAAAAAAGGAAAAGTTCAATGAAATTAAAAGTTCTTTGACAAATAAACAAAATTGATAAACCTTTAATGATAGTCATCAAGAAAAAAAGAGAGAGGACCCAAATCAATAAAATATAATTGAAAAAGGAGAAGTTACAACTGATACCACAGAAATACAAAGGATCAAAAGAGATTATTATAAATAATTATAACCAATAAATTGGACAACATATAAGAAATGGATAAATTCATAGAAATGTACAATCTTCTAAGACTAGAGATTCTATTTCAGGAAGCAACAGCAAATACAAACAAAACAATGACCAGTGATGGAATTGAGTCAGTAATTTTAAAAAAACCTCTCAAGAAACAAAAGTCTAAGATGGCTTCACAGGTGAATTCTACCAAACATTTAAAGAAGAGTTAACACCTATCCTTCTGAAACTATTCCAAAAACTTGAAGAGAGAGGAATGCCTTCAATCTTGTTCTAGAGTATCATCATGCTGATACCAAAACCAGACAAAGATACTGCTAAAAAATAAAATTACAGACCAATATCACTGATGAACATAGATGCAAAATCCTCAAAAAAATATATTAGCAAACCAAATTCAACAATACGTTGAAAGAATCATACACCATGATCAAGTAGGGTTTATCCCAGGGATGCAAGGATGATTCAATATCTGCAAATCAGTCAATGTGATACACTGCATTAACAAACTGAAGAATAAAAATCATGATCATCTCAATAGATGCAGAAAAAGCTTTTGACAAAATTCAACATCCATTTATGATAAAACTCTCAACTAAGTTGGTATAGAGGGAACATACTTCAACATGATTAAGGCCATATATTACAAACCTACAGCCAACTCAACAGTAAAAGGCTGAAAGCATCCTCTAAAATCAGGGATAAGACAAGCATGCCAACTCTCAGCACTTTTATTCAAAATGGTATTGGAAGGGGCTTCCCTGGTGGCACAGTGGTTGAGAATCTGTCTGCCAATGCAGGGGACACGGGTTCGAGCCCTGGTCTGGGAGGATCCCACATGCTGCAGAGCAACTAGACCCGTGAGCCACAACTGCTGAGCCTGCGTGTCTGGAGCCTGTGCTCCGCAACAAGAGAGGCCGCGATAGTGAGAGGCCCGTGCACCGCAATGAAGAGTGGCCCCTGCTTGCCGCAGCTGGAGGAAGCCCTCGCACAGAAACGAAGACCCAACACAGCCAAAAATAAATAAATAATAATTTTTTTTAAAAAATGGTATTGGCAGGCCTAGCTACAGCAATCAGACAAGAAAAAGAAATGAAAGAAATCCAAATTGGAAAGGAAACTGTTTACAGATGACACCATGCTATATATAGAAGTCCCTAAAGTCTCCACCAAAGACTATTAGAACTAATAAATAAATTCAGTGAAGTTGCAGGATACAAAATTAATGCATTTCTATACACTAACAATGAACTATCAGAAAGAGAAATTAATTTTTAAAATCCCATTTACAATTGCATAAAAGTTACCCAGGAATAAAATTAACCAAGGAGATGAAAGACCTGAACTCTTAAAACTATAAGACATTGATAAATGAAATTAAAGATGACACAAGCAAATGGAAGGATATACTATGCTCGTGGATTAGAATAATTTATATTGTTAAAATATCCATACCACCCAAGGCAATCTACATATTAAGTGCAATCTCTATCCAAATTCCAATGGCATTTTTCAAAGATTTAGAACAAATAATTCTCAAATTTGTATGGAAACGTAAAAGAGCTTTCTCAAATTTGTATGGAAACATAAAAGATACTGAATAACCAGAGAAATCTGAGAAAGAAGAACAAAGCTTGAGGTATAATGCTCCCTGATTTCAAACTATATTACAAAGCTACATCAAAAGAATATGGTAGTGGCACAAATGCAGACACATAGATCAATGGAACAGAATAGAGAGCCCAAAAATAAACCAACACTTACATAGTCAAGTAATCTACAACAAAGGAGGCAAGAATATACAATGGCAAAAAGACAGCTTCTGCAATAAATGGTGTTGGGAACATTGGACAGCTATATGCAACAGAATGAAATTGGACTACTTTCTCACGTCATGTACAAAAATACACTCAAAATGGATTAAAGACTTAACTATAATACCTGTAAACATAAAACTCCTAGAAGAAAACAGGCAGTACGTTCTTTGACATTGGTCTTAGCAATATTTTTTTGATCTGTCTCCTCAGGCAAGGGAAACAAAAGCAAAAGTAATCAAAAGGGACTATATCAAACTAAAAAGTTTTTGTACAGTAAAGGAAACTATATAAAATAAAGGCAGCCTACTGAATGGGAGAAGATAGTGTGCCAATTATGTATCTGATAAAGGATTAATATCCAAAATATACAATGAACTCATACAACTCAGCATCAAAAAACAAACAACCCAATCAAAAAATGGGCAGAGAACCTGAATAGACATTTTCCCAAAGAAGATATACCTATGACCAACAGACACTGAAAAGATGCTCAGCATCACTAATCATCAAAGAAATGCTAATCAAAACCACAATGAGATATCCCCTCACACCTCCCAGAATGGCTATTATCAAAAAGACAATAAACAACAAGTGTTGGTGAGGGTGTGGAGAAAAGTGAACCTTCGTGCACTGTTGGTGGAATGTAAATTGGTGCAGCCACTATGGGAAACAGTATGGAGATTCCTCAAAAATTAAAAATAGAACTGCCATATGATCCAGCAATTTTACTTCTGGGTACTTACCTGAAGAAAACAAACACTAATTCTAAAAGATATATGCACCCCTACATTCTTTGCAGCTCATATACAATAGTCAAGATATGGAAGCAACCAAAATGTCCATTGATGGATGAATGGATAAAGAAGATGTGGCGTATATATACAATGGAATGTTACCCAGCCATTAAAAAAGAAGAAATCTTGCCATTTTTGACAACATGGATGGACCTAGAGGCTATTATACTAAGTGATATAAGTCAGAGAAAGGCAAATACCATATGATTTCACTTATATGTGGAATCTGAAAAGCAAAACAAATGAACAAATATAACGAAACAGAAACAGACTCATAGATATAAATTGTCAGTTCCCAGAGGGGAGGAGGGTGGGAAGATGAGTGAAATAGGTGAAGGAGATTAAGAGATATAAACTCCGAGTTATAAAATAATTAAGTCACAGGGATGTAATGTACATCATAGAGAATATAGTCAATAACATTGTAATAACTTTGTATGGGCACAGATGGTAACCAGACTTATCATGGTGGTCATTTCATAATATATAAAAACATCTAATCATTATGTTGTACACCTGAAACTAATATAATACTGTAAGTCAATTATACTTCAATTAAAAAGTGATGAAATGAAATAAAGTAAAATAAAATAAAATTCCTCTGTGTCCACAAGGGAAAGCAAGAGAACATGCCCTCAGCAAAAGATGTGGGCAGTTACCTACATAAACTGGCTCACCAGACGTGCATATTCAGGACAGGGTCTCTGACCGTGAGGAAAGAATGGCTTTTTGGTGAATTGCTTAAGCAGCCATATTTTCCTGGCTTCAATGGAATAACTCATTTTTCCATCTGTAAATAGAGGATTGAGACATTGGCTTCATGTAAGTGGCTTCATGTAAGCTTGCTGCTGTTCTTAGACGCTTTGAGGGAATATTTTGTGGCTTAAAGGAAATTTGTGGCAGAGGTTAAAGTCCTAGGAAGAAAAGGATCTAGATAGCAATTGAAAATTGTGTGTAAATGAAGGATAGTTTGACACCACAGTTCCCCTATACGAGCTGCAGACCCAGTTGCAGTAGGTGGTGCTGAAATATGAGACGACTCCATCTTCTCTAGCTGATGACAGATAATGTGAAACCGCACCGTGTCTTGGCATCATGGGGCTTCTTTTTCTTAGTCACTCCTAATTCAACAGCCTAGTGTGGAAACTCTGACAGGGCTTCCCTGTGTGGCTCTTTAAAAGTTAATACAGTCTAGACTTCTTTTGCCCACAAACTAGTCAACAGTATTCAGAATAAGATCCAGTAAGTCTGGTGTCTTACTTGCTGAACCAGTCAAAACAAGAAAAGGATGCTATGTTGGAACATTCCTCTCAATTAATGAAGACTTCTAGTTTCATTTCTCCCCACCACCACTCCCCTTTTACTCATTCACTTATGCATTCAGTCAGCAAAGGAACCATGGGGATCCGAGAAACTTCCATTGAGCTTGTACTGGTTACAGTACTAGTTACAGTGTGAGGAATACAAAGCCATAATGTTTTGACCTCTTCCTGCAGGAACTCACAGTCTAGCTAAGGATAATGTATAGAAAGAAATGGTTGCATTCCCTAGGGTTAGATGCAACAATGGAGCTGGGTAATTGAATAGAATAGTGGCTCAAAGGAGGGAGACCAGGTATCTGTTTAATTGGAATCTTCACAAAGGCTGATATCTGTGTGCCAGGCACTGCATCAAATCTTCACTTTATCTCACTTAATTCTTCATTGACTGTCATTTTAAGAATTAGAAAACCAGGGTGACAAGAAAGCAAGTAACACACTAAAGGCCATGAAACTAATTAGAGGCAGAACCAGGATTCAAGTCTAGGTCTGTCTTTTCAGGTCTCTAATACTCCTCACCAAGTGACTGATTGCAAGGACAAGGAACATGAACTGCCCAGTCCAATGGCCTGGGGAACAGGGTCATATAAGGGGCTGACAGCAGTGTGTGGACCGGCTTGAGCCAAGGACAATTTCTGCTTCTGCTTTGAAATGATGTAGGGCACCAGGATTGATGGCCAAGGGGGGGGTTGTCTTGTTTCCTTTGCATGATCTCATTTTCCTCTTTTCACCCTTGATTCCTACGTTAATTTTCCAAGAAGCCTGCTCCCCCTTCTCTACCACTATATTCTTCATAGAAAAAATTCTAGTGAACAATCAAATGTTACTGTCAATTTGGGTACATAATTTATTCTACTGTTTCTTACTCCCACCCACACCCCTGAGGTATAAAACAAACCACAATTTGGAAGAAGGGGTCACTACCATTGCGGTGGGTGGGGAAGTAGACTGGTCCCAACCCCCAAGGATTCTGGTACCATACTTGCTGCCCACCTCGACCAGGATCACTGTTCTGGTAACTAAGTGTCATTAGTACCTGCATACCCCAGTCAGCTTAGTTCAGCCTTATGGATGTTCAGCTTTATACATTACTGACAATACTGGTGCCAACTGAGAGAATACAACAGGAAAATTATTTTTAAACCTATACTCTTTTCTTACATGTCCTTGGCACGTGCACATGTCATCAGTGGAGTTTCTTCCCAAAACCAACTACCTGGCTGTGCTGTCTTTTAAACTCTGAGTTCTCTCTAGCCTGGACCATGGATCTGGCTCCATCCTCATTCTCTTCACCTGCTCTCATGGATCCTCTCTCTCCAGTTCTTTGCCTGGGATAACTTCATAGGCTCTGCTCACCCCAACCCTCCCATCTCAAACACAGATAAACAAGAACAAAACTGAACACTCCATAGCAATCACTGCTTACTACCCTTAAGACCACTAAATGAAGTTATGTAGGTAAGTCAAACCCAGGACGATTAGGTTAGAAGGTTCCCTTTTACAACTACTAGAATTGAAAATTACCCCCTCATGGTCGAAGCAATTTCCTCTGAGCCACTTCTATTTTCAGTCTGTTTAAGTTTCTATTTCAGACTCATGTGGCTTGAAAGGCTGCTGATTATATAGACCATATACATTTTGAAATTTGCAGAAGTGCTTGCATGGGCCCGGCTTTGATCGTAGGCGGGGTGGAGGAAATTGTTGAAAATTATATCAAAGTTCTACTTCTTGACCCCAAGGCCGAATACCAACTGCTTGGTATGGAGCTGGCATTTGGCAAATGTTTGAGAGCAATTGCTTGTTTTTCTGGAACCATAAAAAGATTTTGATAAATATTCATGTTTTCAACTGGCTCAATCTGTTCCATCAATTAGACATAGGAACTTAGGGAGAGGTTCATTCAATTCAATAGAAAACATGCAGACATACTGCCCATGCCTCCACCAGAAGAGTAACACCACTCTTCTTCAGTTTTTCCTTTTCCTGAACACCTGCATATACATTCCCCATACTCAGATTTTTCATACACCAAAATTGATGGCTCATGTAAATACTCTATGAAATTTATTGATGTATGAAGTACATAGAAGACAGTTTTTATTAAAGTGTGATCACAGTCTCTCTGGGTTTGCGGGGAAGTTCCAAGTCACAGACCTTTATATTTAGTGGCTCCAGGAGATGGTAAGATATATTTTTTAAATCGGAAGAGACTAACCTCCAAAATTTATATATAAATTGCCAACCACTTACTGCACATGTCAGAAATGTCCTTTTAGAGAATGTCTCTACTTTGTCTTTAGAAACCAGTTTCTATAGGAGGGAGAAGCAGTCTAAGGTAAAACATAGACTTTTTCTTCCAGCAGAGCAACGTGTGGGTCAGGGTCAAAAGTGCTTAGTCAAGTTACCATCCCACTTCAAAGAAGCTGATGGCATGGGGGATTCACAGAGGCAATTTATGGGAAGTTTGAACTCTTTATTAATTTCAGCCAATACAAGCATTATTCCTTTTTTAAAATAAAATTTTCTAAATAGAATTGCACATGGTATAATAATTGAATAAAGTAAAACACAGTATCAAAATGTTGATCATAAACTTACCTCCGGAAGGCCTAAAGAATGCATTCTCGGGCTTCCCTGGTGGCGCAGTGGTTGAGAATCTGCCTGCTAATGCAGGGCACACGGGTTTGAGTCCTGGTCTGGGAAGATCCCACATGCCACGGAGCAACTGGGCCCATGAGCCACAACTACTGAGCCTGCGCGTCTGGAGACTGTGCTCTGCAACAAGAGAGGCCGCGATAGTGAGAGGCCCGCACACCGTGATGAAGAGTGGCCCCCGCTTGCCCCAACTAGAGAAAGCCCTCACACAGAAACGAAGATCCAACACAGCCATAAATAAATAAATAAATAAATAAATAAATAAATAAATAAACCCAAAGTTAAAAAAAAAAAAAAAAAAGACCGCTACCTGCCTCGTACTATTACTATGTATATACACTCATAATACGATTGATGGCTGGTGCCACCACATTAGGAAGGATTCTCAAATACCAGCAAAGCACCAGGATCACCTGGGCAGCTTATTAAACACGACACCTCCCTAGTCTGACGCCCAGATATTAAGTTGAACCCTGGAATCCACATGTGTGTAAGTGCCGCAGTGGCCCTAATGCCTGCAGGGTCTAGGCCACACTGCGCAGCTCTACACTGGCTTCCCTTCCGTGTCATCAGCACCAGGCCCCACGTGCCAGCAAGAGCCTGGCCCATAGTCAGAGTGCAACAGATATCCGCTGAATGATGGACTTTGGAACCGGGACACCTAGATCTGAGGGCTTGTTCTTCTTTAACTGATCAGTTAAACTCTGAGCTCCAAATGTTCTTATCTATAAAAAGGGAATAGTATCTGTCTACACAGGGGTCTAGGTTATCAGTGACAAATGTACACAGCAACAAAAACAATTTTAGCTGTCTTCAATAGAAAAGAAATAACTGAAAGGACTTTGTATAGGTCATGGAATCCAAAGAAAGCCTGCAGAACCAGGGGGAAGCCATGAGGAGCTGGGCAGCAGGAACCATGCCAGGATCCTGCCACAGGGGTGGTCCAGTTAAGTCAGAGACTTTGAATCAATCAAGAGTCCAAGTTTGTGGTGGGAACAGTATGATTGCCATCCTGGGTCTTGTGCCCTGAGTACCAGGGGCCTTTTCAGATTCCATGGTGGAAATGAGACCTTTACTGTATCCAGGACTCACACAATAGGAGATTTCTCTGAAACAAGAAGTTTTGGATGTTGAGAAGCTAAATGCACATTACGGTATTATCACCTCCACTTTAAAGATGGAGAAACCCAGAGAGGTTAATAAGTTACAAATGCATGGGCAGAGTTGGGATTTTCACTCAGATCTTTCTTTCCTCTCTCTAGGCTCTATTCTTTCATCATTCTCTTGGATTTGTGTGGTCTCAGGCAACTCTTTGCCTTCATCCATTCTTCCCAATTAACAAGGCAAGAAATGCTTGACCAGCGGAGATTGGGAGAAACGGAAAGCTTTCTCCATTTCCCTGAGTGTGGCTGTTATGAATCACTTGGTGATGAAACACAACTGTTTTGAAGCACAAATTAAAACATTGTTAGAGCCATCTAGGCTGGAAAGAACAGAGAGATTCACCTCCAATTTACAGTAAGAAGGGGCACTAACCATTGTTTCCCATCATCTCCCTCATATGCCCTCTGTTGGGCGTCACACCAAAGTTGGAGGTTTGTCACTGGTGCTGTTACAACAAATGAGTGGACAGTCCCTTGAGACCTAACTTTCCAAAGCAAGGCTGATAAATTCCTGTGGCTTTGAGGAAGCTGACCTCAGGACTTAAAGTTCATGGAAATGCCTAAGTGGAGCAACGAAGAGAGTAAAATACCTTACATTTAAAAATCATTTTATATTTTACGAAGCACTTTCATATACATGAATTTCTTATATCATCCCTGTGCAGACAGGTATTATTCCTTTTTTTGTAGATGGGAAAATGTGGAGATCAGAACTTAAGTAGTCAGTTCAAGAACAGGGAGCTTTCAAATCTAAGCTTCCTGATTCCAGTGAAAACCTTGCCATGTTTGAAGGCGAAGGGTGTTCTTGGACAAAGGAACACATGCCATAGTGGTTATTACTTAGCTGGGCAAAAACCTCTGTCTTCAACCAGCAGAGGATGAGGAGGACCAGTGCTACCCCAGAGGTGGGAGCAAATTGAGAGATGCTTCGAAGTAAGAGGACAGGGATCTTTCTAACAGTTATCAGGGACTGAACCCAGAGATTGGGTTGGGTGAATGGATAAAGAAGGGCAGTGCCACTCTCTTGAGCACCAGCAAAAGGTCAGCATTGCCACTGCGTGACATGGGATTCATACTGAAAGTTCTTTCTTTCCTTAAGAATAACATCAGCCTCCTGGCAAACTGGCTGCAGTGCAAGTACTTGTGGGCTCAGCCTAATGGTAAGAGCACTGGATTTTGAGTCAGAAAGGTTAGGTTTGAGTATCTTGGGAGACTACCAGAGTGAGTCATAAAGAGGAGGAGAGCGATGAGCTCTTAAACAACTGGCTTCAGGTCCACAGAGGCCCAGCTTCTCCCTCAGCCCTGGAACCTGGGTCCCCAGAGCTTCCTTGCATGTTTTGAGCTCAAGGCAAAGGCCCTGGGAAGCACCACTTTTCTGGAGAACAAGATCATGAGAATCGATTTGTCTCTGCCAAAACAGAGACAGCGATAAAAATGTTGAGACAGTGGGCTGATCAGGGATTCCACTGACACTTGAATCAAATGATCCAGCTTTGTCATTAGAGCTATAGTCAGCGGCATAGCTCAGAAACTTCCCTCTGGCCATCCACCTATAGAAAGCAGCACAGCCTACCCAGGCCTCTGCTAACATGAATATCAAGGCACAGAATAAACACTTCATGTCCTAAAGCCAGAAAAAGCCTCTGGCTCTGTGGACAGGCAGCTGGGCAGGTACTGGGAGGGTGCTCGACAGTCCCCACTCTACTTCCGCCACCTCACTTGGGTAGCTTGAAATTGACCATGGTGGGAGTATCCACATCATGGAAATAGGCAAACATCACAAATCAGAATTTTCCAGAATATTTGTTTTACAACATTTACCAGCACATTCCTTTTTTGTGTGTGTGCCAATAAAACAAAGCTTTTTTTGTATATCACTGAGGCAGATAGTAGGTCTACGGACATGACTCTCTAATTTCTGCTCACTTAATCTAGTAGGGGCAGTGGATGCTTTTGAGTTCTCTAAGACCGCTTATGCTTTATAATTAAGAAAACGTGCTGGGGGGCTTCCCTGGTGGCACAGTGGTTGAGAATCTGCCTGCTAATGCAGGGAACATGGGTTCGAGCCCTGGTCTGGGAAGATCCCACATGCCACGGAGCAACTAGGCCCGTGAGCCACAACTACTGAGCCTGCGCGTCTGGAGCCTGTGCTCCGCAACAAGAGAGGCAACGATAGTGAGAGGCCCGCGCACCGCGATGAAGAGTGGCCCACGTTTGCCGCAACTAGAGAAAGCCCTCGCACAGAAACGAAGACCCAACACAGCCAAAAATAAATAAATAAATAAATTAATTAATTAATTAAAAAAAAAAAGATAACGTGTTGGATTAGAACATTTCAACCCCGCTGAGACACCCTGAGTGATAGTAATCCAGGTTTGTGCTTTTAAACTCTGGGTCAAGATGTATTGAGCTTAGTACGTGCAGTAAAGGTGCTAAATTTGGGGCTGATTTTCACAGGGCATGGACCACATGTCTTTTGTGCACATTGCAAAGTGCCTGACATAGAGTAGACACTCAAATCAATGACAGTGATTGAGTCCACCATGAAAAGAGCTGAACCATGGGGGAAGAATGAATAAGCTTCTCTTGTTCACCACCCATGGAAGAGTGTGGTATAAAGGTGTGAAAGCCAGAGCCTTTGACTATAAACACAATGGTGCGTGGGTTGATACCCCTCCTACAGCTCTGCCGGATGCCTATAGGGCTGCGGCCCCCCACGCCCACAGAGTGCCCCACTGGCTTCAGGGAGACGTGTCACAAAACTTTTGTGATTTTTGTGCTAGCCTCTGTGTCAAGATACATCACTGCTGTCCTGCCAGGGCCTTCTGTGAGGATATTGCTCTGCCACCCTGAGCCTTCAGTCTTGGAGCTTTATGATTGTCTGCAGAGCATTTAGGGGGACTGGCCCTCTCCCCAGTTCTCTGTCCCACTTCTAAGACAGTGTCCCCTGGGCTCCAAACAAGCATGCTTGTGTCCAGAGTCATTATCACACAGAGCCTCCTCAACTTGGCATTCCAACCCTCTTAGTGGTCCCAGACTTTCAGCCTGGGTAGGGATGAGGAATTGACCACCCCATGCTACCCCTTTATTGACCTTCTCATACTCAAAAAATTATTGCCTGTTTTTTGCAAACAAAGCAAACCCTTCGCATATCACTGACACAGACAGTAGGTAGTGTAACAGGAAATATAGGGGCATTTTTCCTGATGTCCTGGACGAGTGCTAAGATCGAAAGCTGACAAGCAAAAGAACATGGGTCCATTAGGATACTTTTATAAGTAACCAAAAATGCATCTAAAAATGGCTTTAACAATAAAGAAATATTTTTGTCTCAAGTAGTAAGAATGTCTCCATTCTTTTGACAAGGAACTCCTCATGTGTTGCCTTTGTTAGATCTAGATATGACACCTGGAATTGCTGTAGTCATGAAAGGATCCAGCCTGAGGACAATGTCCAAAGGCAGGAAGAAGTCACCACTTACATTATCTTGATTTTAAGAGTTAAATTAAAATGTCTTTCTCAGGCCCCAGATTTAGAAAAGTGGAATCATCTTAATCATTGGCTTATGACAGTGAGGATTTCCCCCCAAGGGCCTTGGAATAGCTCATCTGGTGCATGTGGCTGTGTTGAAGAGGTTGAATATTCAAATCAAATAGGCTTCTGTTCAAAAAATGGAAGTACAGGAGTGGCTGTTAGGTGGGCAAACTGAAGGATCTGCTGCAGGCTGGGGCTACATTCTACATCCAGAGCACCACCAGTACCAGGGCCAACCACCCACTCACAGGGCTACCAGGAAGAACCCAATCAAAGAACCCTCTATCCTCCCCCCACCTCCAGTCAATATAAGGGGAAGACTAGGAGAGAGGAGAAGTATTGCAAGATTGCCAGGTATATACCAATAAAAGAAACTCTTCCCTCTCCTCTCTCTTCTGAACACTGGCAAGCCATTAAAGGGACAGAGTATTTGATGATGTTGGAGCTTGGAAAAAGGGGAAACAGGATGCTGAAAGAGGAGGTACACCAGCAAGGCCGTCTGCTTTTCCACTGGTTGGCATGGCAACAACCTTTAATCTTCTGTGGGTCGAGCGGACCCTGCAGGAGATAACCAAACTTGGCCATCTCACCAGTACTCCACCTCCAAAAGAGCTGGCGTGGGGTGAGGTGACCCCAGTGACAAGTGGCTGTGGAGTATGTCCCTGGGGTAGAGGCTGGAGAGTTGTGGAAGGAGTTAGTGCAGAGTCAGCTCTGCCACGTTAGGGATCTGTGCATTAGGGGGGCTCCTCGGGGTCTCCCTGAGAGAGCCAGCCCTGCCACCCAACAGGCGTCCACAACGATAGAAGCACCCATAACAGAGAAGCAGCGATGAGTAACGGGCTGAGTGGGGGCTGCCCCCTTGCCGTGGAAGACAACCATCCCAGCCCCCACCCCTCTTCCCTGACAAGTCGCACAAGCCTGGAAGAGGAAAGGGGAGGTAGAGGACATCCAGACTATGCCTCACTCACCCATGCCAAGCCCCTCTAGTCAAAGTTTTCATCTGCATTGGCTGGAAGAGAGGAGAAGAGCTTTGAATTGTGCAAATACTGAATTCTTTTCAACAAACAGAGCAAAGGTTATTCGAATAACAAAAAAAAACGGCAAAAGGATGTTATGGAATCTGGACAAGATGCCTTACACAGCAAGAAAGAGAGCATCGATACAGTAGAGTTGGGAGTTGGCAGGGGGGTGGATTTTTCTTCATTATACACCAAGGTGACACTCCTCAGTAAATATGTTCGCTCAGGAGTAAGGTGGGGTGTTGCCTAATGCTAAGCTTCAAAAATATCCACATGCCACGTCCTCACACCATATACAAAAATAAACTCAAAATGGCTTAAATACTTAAATACAAGACATGAGACCATAAAACTCCTAGAAAAGAACATAGGCAAAACATTCTCTGACATAAATTATACCAGTGTGTTCTTAGGTCAGTCTCCCAAGGCAATAGAAATAAAAGCAAAAAGAAACAAATGGGACCAATCAAACTTACAAGCTTTTGCACAGAAAAGGATACCATAAACAAAATGAAAACACAGCCTACGGACTGGGAGAAAATATTTGCAAACAACGCAACCGACAAGGGCTTAATTTCCAAAATATACAAACAGCTCATACAACTGAATAACAAAAAAACAAACAACCCAATCAAAAAATGGACAGAAGATCTAAACAGACGTTTCTCCAAAGAAGACATACAGATGGCCAACAGGCACATGAAAAGGTGCTCGGCATCATTAATTATTAGAGAAATGTGAATCAAAACTACCATGAGGTACCACCTCACTCTAGTCAGAATGACCATCATTAAAAAGTCTAGGGGCTTCCCTGGTGGCGCAGTGGTTGAGCGTCGGCTTGCCAGTGCAGGACATGCGGGTTCGAGCCCTGCTCTGGGAGGATCCCACATGCCGCGGAGCAACTGGATCCGTGAGCCACAACTACTGAGCTCTGCGCGTCTGGAGCCTGTGCTCCACAACAACAGAGGCCACGATAGAGAGAGGTCCGCGCACCACGATGAAGAGCGGCCCCCGCTTGCCGCAACTAGAGAAAGCCCTTGCATAGAAACGAAGACCCAACACAGCTAAAAATAAATAAATAATAAAAATAAAGGAATTCCTTTAAAAAAAAAAAGTCTACAAATATCAAATGCTGGAGAGGGTGTGGAGAAAAGGGAACCCTCTTGCACTGTTGGTGCAAATGTAAATTGGTGCAGCCACTATGGAGAACAGTATGGAGGTTCCTCAAAAAACTAAAAATAGAGTTGCCATATAATCCAGCAATCCCATTCCTGGGCATATATCTGGAGAAAACTCTAATTTTAAAAAATACATGTACCCCACAATGTTCATAGCAGCACTATTTACAATAGCCAAGGTATAGCAACCTAAGTGTCTATTGACAGATGAATGGATAAAGAAGATGTGGTGTATATATACAATAGAATATTACTCAGCTATAAAAAAGAATGAAATAGTGCCATTGGCAGCAATATGGATGGACACAGAGATTATCATACTAAGTGAAGTAAGTCAGAATGAGAAAGACAAATACCATACGATATCACTTATATGTGGAATCTAAAATATGACACAAATGAACTTATTTACAAAACAGAGGCAGACTCACAGACATAGAAAACAAACTTACAGTTATCAAAGGGAAAAGGGGGTAGGGGAGGGATAAATTGGGAATTTGGGATTAGCAGATACAAACCACTATGTATAAAATAGATAAAACAAGGTCCTACTGTATAGCACAGGGAACTATATTCAATATCCTGTAATAAACCATAATGGAAAAGAATATGAAAAAGAATATGTATGTATATGTACAACTGAATCACTTTGCTGTACACGAGAAACTAATACAACATTGTAAATCGTTTCTAGCCCTGATACAACACCCTGTTGTTGAGAATAAATATAAATGAAGCCATAGGAATAGGGCTAGAGGAAAAAACTTTGAATATCCAGGTACTGCCAACGAGGAAGGAAGTATTCATTTCTTCATTGCAGAAGGTGTTCAACCTGGGAACTTCAGACCCCTAGTGGAGGGCAGAGGGATTGCCAAGGGTCCTCAAACCCATTTTTTGAAAAGTGGGGTGGAGAGCGAGGGAGTGAGGCAAGGGATGAAATTGGAGTGAACGCCAGGATCCACAGAAGGGCTGATCCATATAAGGACAGTGAGAAGCTTTTGAAACAGAGCAATGACATGATCAACTTTGTGTTCTGAAAAGATGACTCTGACTGCAGTGTGGGAAATGGATCGGAAGGGGGATGGGAAGAGAGCAGTTAATGGGCCATTGCAGGATTTCTAAAAATGGTGTCTTGGAATAAGAGGTGGTGATAAAAGTGAGGAAAGTAGATAAAGGCAAGACGTTTTAACAGATACACGGGGCAGCTCTTGGAGACCAAATAAATATGGGGATTAAGGGAGATGAAGGAATTAAAGATGACTTACTGGTTTCTGAGCAACTGGGTGAATGATACCATTCACTAAGACTGGGAATACTGCAGGTAAAGCAGATTTTAGAGAAACTAAGTTCAATTTGGATGTGATTGGTTGGAGGGATCTAAGAGGCCTCTATGAAGCCATGACCACTAGGCTATTGGATAGATACCCATGTGAGTGGACTTCCATCTAAACTGGAAGTAGGGAAGAGACACGCTTGCCTTGGAAGAGAGCACGAAGTGAGGAGAGGATCTTAATGTCTGGTTAGACAAAGAGGAGACACTGTCAAAGGAATATGAAGCCAAGAGGATTACCTGGAAACACCTGAGGTTGTGGAACAGCAGACATTACAGAAACAGAGTGATAAGCCCAAAACTTTTCTAAGTTAAATAAAGGTGCTCCTGCTGGAAACCACTGACTTTTATTCTTAACATCCAGAACTCCATCCATACATGGTTAGAACATAAAGGTAGCTAAGATAAAAAAGCAGATGATGAGATAACATGTACATTATAGAATCTGAACAGGAGAAAGAAGATGACTATTTTGTTTCTGCTCACTGGGCTGAGCTGGAAAACTTGACCATCACTTTGACGTTGCTATGTAGTGTCCTCACTGTTCTCAGAAAACTTTCTAATCACAGAAGCTTTGCATTCAGCTGCTGCTGAGGCCTAACGTGATTGCACACCAGAGAACTGACGCACAATCTGATTTTGCAACCTCAGGGCCAAGAAGTTGGACATGGCCCAGAATTTGTTGGATTACTTCAGAGTTTTAGGGGTTTTTCTTCCCTCTTTGAGTAACATTTCAGCCTAATTTTAAAAACCTCAAAACTCACAGTATTTAATTTTTTAAAAAAGCAATAAACCAAATCAAATAATGATTTGAACATTGAAATAATATGCAACACATTCCTCTTGTCAGCACTGCAGGGTCTTTACCTGTGGACCCGCCTTTCCCTTTCAGCAGGCTGTTTTTGTAATTAACACTGCCACCTAGCAGTCTGGAAAATCAACACTGGAACACAGGGGAAAGATGTTTCATTTTTTAGTTTTTTAATTTTATTTTTTTTGGAAAGAAGTTTTAGATAGACACATTTTAGTTTTGTCTGGGATCCACTATATTTGAGATGAACTTGAGCACAACTTGAAATATGAACTTAATCACCTTTGAAAATACCTTTCCTCAGATATGGGTCTTGAAATGACTGTCTGGTAAACAACAGGCTGTTATAAGCAATTCAGTCCAGATGAAAATGATGGCAAAATGCAACATAGTCAATTCATAAAACTTCAGTACATTTGTAACTAATACAAACCTCCATGGGTGGCTTCTTAGGGAAAGGAGATCAATATTTTTGTTCAAAGTGGGTAAAAACAGAGTGTGAGGAACAGCTTCTTGGTCAGAGGACCTTTAAATAAGGAATCACATGTGTCCAATGGAAACCAAAGTAACATTTTAATTCTCGTCAGAAGCTTGACTCACAAACGAAGCCAAAGTTGCTTCTTAAAAAAGATGAATAAGCTCTAGAAAATCTGCTGTACCACGTTGTACCCAGTCAACAGTAATGTATTGTACACTTAAAAACTGTTAAGGGGGTAGATCTCACGTTAAGTGTTCTTACCACAATAAAATAAATTAAATTTAAAATAAATAATAAATTTTCGTGTTTTCACAAAGGTAAAAAATTTAACATTTATTGAGTGCTTACTATTTGCCCAAACACTGAGCAAAGCACTTTCCCATCACTGTTAGGTTCCCTATAGGACTCTCCAAGAAGGTACCATCACTTATCTTCAGTGCCAAAGGCATGGAGGAACTGAGCCTTGGGGACGGTGCAAGGCAAGTAAGTCTTGGAGTGAGTTTGCAAACCCAGATAAGTCTGATTTCAGAACCTGAGCTCTTACCTACTAGATTGTAATACTTTCCTGCTGTGCTGAAAGGCTAAAGCAAATGTCAGATGTTCAGCAAGTTAAAACACTTGTTAACAGAATAGAGCAAGTTTCTATTTTCTAGTTGAGTTGCTTTTAGATGGCATGAAAGAAAATGTTCTCAATTTGGTCACAATGGCATTTGTCTCCTATTATATTACAAACTACTTAAAAATTTTCAGAATTTTATCCCTTGAATCATTTAAAACTCTGCCATGAACCCTCTGTTCAATGCCTTTTGACCAGCTAGATTGGTAGGTACTTTGGTCAATTATACCATCTCTCTACTTTAGTGACATTTCACTTTTTGATATCTTGAGAGAGAATTCCCTTCTTATTGCTTTCACTGCTGTGCATTTAGCAGTCAGTGAGCATGTTTGTCCTGTCCACTTGCACTAAGGGATCTGTGCATCATACCCGGAGGAGATGATTTGTGCAAACCTTTCTCTGAAGGCAATTTGAATATGCGTATGGCTCAAGCTATACAGAGCAGTTCTTCTCAGACTTTAAGGTGCTTTTAAATCACCTAGGAATCTTGTTAAAATGTGGGACCTGAGATTCTGCACTTTTAACAAGCTCTCAGATAAAGCTGATGATGTTATTCCATGGACCGCAATTTGAGTACCAAGGTACTCAAAACTACCCAGTTTTTCTTGGGTCTAAGAGAAAATCTGTTTTGATTCCAAAGTCAGGGGAAAAAAAAAAAACCCTCCCCGTCATTTTCTCCTTTTCCCTAAGTTTTTCTATATCTGATCATAAAAAATCAGGTTTGATATAAACCAAGTTGTATGTTTTTATGTTTCCGAACAAAGGTAAAACTATTTATTTGTATATAAAAACTATTTTAAAAATAAAATGTTTCCACTTGGGCCCTAAATCTATTGTTTCAAAACATTTTTCTTCTTGGCTTCAAAGTTTTTGAAATGTATACCCCTATTGTAAATGAGATCATGGAGACTCTGACTTGAAACTTCTAGAATCATCTGGCCACCACACAGCTGCCCATTTTCCAATCCTATCTTGGGGCAGGCAGGTATAAAGTTTCTTTGGTCAGTATATGCTAAATCCTAAACGCTGAACATTAAAAGGAACAAAATCACTTTTAGAATTGCTCTGGAATTAGCTCCTTGACCCAGCAGTTCTTTTTTAACAAGAGCCAATTGTGGAATTTCCTAAATTTATTCAGAGTTCTCTTTCAGGAACCTTTGTTCCTACTCTCTTCCTGTTGCCAGCATCACTCATTTTTGTTCTGACAAGGAGATATACAGTACCTATAACAGAGGCAAATGTAAAACTCCTACACTTGGGTCCCAAAATCAAATTGCACATGTGGGCACAAGTGAAATGAATGAGACATAGTCAGAAATGACCATATCAAAAGAAAAAGAAATTGTTACCTGAAAACTCAATATAAGTGACCAAAATAATGTTATTCTAAGGGGCTTCCTCTGCTTTGTATTGGCAAAGCCATACTTGGAGTAGTGTGATGTTCCGATGTGTGTGCATGCAAGAGTGTATGTGTGTGTGTGTGTGTGTGTGTGTGTGTGTGTGGTGTGTGAGAGTCAGAAAAGGTAGGGGGAGACAGAAGCAGGGGCAGTCGTGATTTAGGAGAAACAATGAAAAAGATGAACAAGTTTCAAAAAGATAAACCAGATGGTGATTTATCTTTTTGAAGATAAGTGATGGAAAAAAGATGGTGAGAGCCTCAAACTGTGTTATAGGTTAGGATATTTACCTTTGAAATGTGTTCATTTGGGATTTAGAGTAAAAGTTAAATCTATTGATAATGGATGAATGGGTGGATGGATGGATGGACAGATAGACCATCTATTGAACACATTCTACGTGCCACGCACTCTGCCAAGAATTCTACATATACTAGATGATTTTATTCTCCAAAAAAATCCTTTAAAATTAGTATTATCTCCATATGAAAACTGGTAAGTCTGAGGCATAGAAAAATTAAGTGACCTGTCCAAAGTCATTGACCGGGTGACTCCACAGTTTGTGCTCTTAACCTCTAGTTCATAACCCTGCACGACAGTCATGGAGGTTCACTGCTCAGATCTCCCTCAAAGAAATAACTTGCTGGCCAGCTGGGAGAAGTGCAGTTAGCTGACAGCCTCCAGCTGTTAACATCCTCAGGCTCTGTTTCAGCTTTCTACCGGAGACCCTGCTGCTTCTGAGAAGCACCCCCGCCAGTGACTGGGCATGGCGGTGGGGGGAAGGGAGGGATGGTAGGGCCTGGATCTCTGCCCACTGTGGAGCTCCTCTAATAGACAGTCTTTTCTCAGGACCTCCCATTGAGTTGTCACAGACCCTCAGATCAGCATTGCAATCTGAAGCTCTCCTCAGTGGGCAGGCCCACTCCTGTCTCCTCCCTACTTTGATTCAGAAAAAAAGAAAATAAATTTTCTTTTATTCCAGCATCCATCTCAGCATCTGCTTCCTGGGGGGCCCAACTCACACACCCTATCTTCAAATATTTGGCGTACTATCAATGAAAGAGCAATTGTTTTCATATGGTGATAAGGGGTTGAATTAGTACAAAGTGACTGGAATATTAGGGAAGCGGCTTTCACATGCACAGAAGGAAGAACTTTCTAACAACCAGAACTGCCCAAACAATGGAATGGGCTGCCTCAAGACTGGTGAGTTCCCGGTCACTGCAGTCATTCAGGCCAATTGGAGGACTGCTTGGCTTATGAAGGTATTATGACATTACCATAACCCCCCACCCCATACACCCTGGAGCATCTAAGATGCTAACATCCACAATGCTAACTGAGTAGCAAAAATCAAATTAATTTAGGAAGCCACACCAGGAAGACCAAACCTCTGATTTTTCAGGGGCTCCATGGGTCTGGGTTCACACATCCACACCTGTACCCTCCTAGGGCAGCCCAGGGGTGCTCTAGGACAGATCAGCCATTGTCCACATGTTTTTCTTTCTTTCTTTTTTTTAATCAAAGATATACAGATTGCCAACAAACACATGAAAGGATGCTCAACATCACTAATCGTTAAAGAAATGCAAATCAAAACTACAGTGAGGTATCACCTCACACCAGTCAGAATGGCCACGATCAAAAAATCTACAAACAATAAATGCTGGAGAGGGTGTGGAGAAAAGGGAACCCTTTTGCACTGTTGGTGTGAATGTAAATTGATACAGCCACTATGGAGAACAGTATGGAGGTTCCTTAAAAAACTAAAAATAGAACTACCATACGACCCAGCAATCCCACTACTGGGCATATACCCTGAGAAAACCATAATTCAAAAAGAGTCATGCACCACAATGTTCATTGCAGCTCTATTTACAATAGCCAGGATATGGAAGCAACCTAAGTGCCCATTGACAGATGAATGGATAAAGAAGATGTGGCACATGTATACAATGGAATATTACTCAGCCATAAAAAGAAATGAAATTGAGTTATTTGTAGTGAGGTGGATGGACCTAGAGTCTGTCATACAGAGTGAAGTAAGTCAGAAAGAGAAAAACAAATACCGTATGCTAACACATATATATGGAATCTAAAAAAAATGGTCATGAAGAACCTAGGGACAGGACAGGAATAAAGACACAGATGTAGAGAATGGACTTGAGGACATGGGGAGGGAGAAGGGTAACCTGGGATGAAGTGAGAGAGTGGCATGGACTTATAAATACTACCAAATGAAAAATAGATAGCTAGTGGGAAGCAGCCGAGTAGCACAGGGAGATCAGCTTGGTGCTTTGTGACCACCTAGAGGGGTGGGATAGGGAGGGTGGGAGGCAGATGCAAGAGGGAGGAGATATGGGGATATATGTATATGTATAGCTGATTCACTTTGTTATAAAGCAGAAACTAACACACCATTGTAAAGCAATTATACTCCAATAAAGATGTTAAAAAAAACAAAAGTTAGGCCCATCATCTCAAGATAATTTAAAAATTAAATCAATTTAGATGTATTTAAAAAAGAAAAAAAAAGTGCTCCTAGCAAGTGAGTTAAGGCTGTGGGTTCATTGGGCCCATGGGCTATTTGGCCAGATCAAAACCAAATTGCACATGTGCTTTATTAAACAAACTGTAATATGAGGTTCAGCATCTGATGAAATTCTAATGACACCCTCCACTGACACCTGGTTCTCAACTTGCATACCAGAGCCAGAAAGATTCTCCTCCTCAAAGCTGTTACTTTCCTCCCTTCAAGACACAGCCACATTAATGAGGGGGCACATACTTGCCCTCTTCCAGGATTCCCATGATGGTGATTACATAAGTAATCATATATTTCAGATAGTGAAATACGATGTGGGAAAGTCTGGTAGAAAAACAGTCGGCATAAGGATCTGTATATAAGAAGACATTCATTAGGTCTGCAAATATTTACTGAGCACCTACCAAAGGCTAGACTCTCTTGCAGGTGCTAGGAACACAATGATATGCCCGACAGAGTCTCTGATTTCCTGGAGGATATATTCAAATGCCATTGAGAAACCCACTGACCCTTCACTGAGAGAAGCAGTCAAAGCCACAATCACTGACCGTGATCCTACAGAGAGTGCTGTGGAGTTTCCAAACCGATAACCCTTTCCCTCACTCCCACCACCAAATTCCTGCAGCATCCCTGCCATTTATAGGCTACATTTTCAAGAAATACTTTACCATACTACTATTGCTCTGAAGCAAATTCATAAAATTTGCAAGAGGAGTTAAAAAAAAAGCAAGCTCAGCAATATTTGGGGGCTTTTAAAACTGATGATGCAGCTGACCTCCTGGAGACAAAGGCAGTGGGAGGGCCTTACTGGTCTGAATAAATAGAATCTCTGTGCTGAGAACTCACAGTTTAGACCCAGAGCTAACTAAAGTCTGAACTCCACCTTGATGCAGAATGAGGTTCACCCAGGCATCTCTGCTTCTTGTGCTGCTGGCCTGCAGCCTCTCTCCAGTCCATGGTGAGAACTTTCACTTATGTTGTCATTTGTGCTTTGAGCTGAAATGGTCTTCAGCTGTTTCATTTTTTTTTTTTTTTCAATCAGAAAATGAGGGGAGATGTGAATGAAGGGGAAAAAAACTGCTCAACTGCTCCTAGATTTCTAAAAGTAAGGTGCTTAGGGATTTAACTCTTAGAGGCTGGAAACATCTGTATTATTAAGATTGTCATCCAGAGAAGGGGGAGATACTGGAGATCCAATGTCCATGGGACTTACACTCGGCTTGCCTATTCCTGGCCTTTTTCAGATGCAGCTCTGCCTGCAACTAATTCTCTCCAGGTATCTCTTCTTCGTTTTGCCTTTCACTACCCCTTCCGACCAAACACTTTATAGGATTTAAAGATTATTCACCTCAACCTGTTGGTCTCCTGCAGGGAACGTCTGATACAATTTTATAGGGTCAGCTCTGACACGAGCCATTGTATGTACAGCAGGGGTACTCAAATACACACTTTCTGCCAAGAAGCAGGCTTCCAAGTCTAAACGGGGATGTTTTCTTTGTGTAAATAGGTAAATATCTAATTGAAGTGGTAAATTTCTGTACAGCTGAAGGAATCTGATGCATGTGCAGGATGCTACGCTCTGCTCGGGGTAGAGGACCAATTTTTGTTCTTAAAATGTGGGGATTTTTTTTCCAATTTTTATTTTGTTTCATGTTATTTTCATTCTTCAAGACCCTCATCTCTCTTTCCCTGCACGAAGCCTTTCCATTGCTCCTGGCAAAGTCCCCCGTTCTCATTCATGCAGTTTGGGCCTTGGGGGAAATACAACATTCTATGGTATTTTAGTTTTTGTTCACTTGTTTCCCTCGCTAAAGTGCAGACACCTTGAGGGCCTGGTCCCTTTTATTTGCAATTCCGTGTCGAGCACAGTGGTAGGCACTGGGGTGAAAGAAGGTAGAATTCCTTAAAATGCGTGAGATGGGTTACCTATACAAGTATCTAGTACTGAGAACTATTGTCGTTGAAAACAAATCGTCGAATTTTTATGATTGGCTTTTTTTGGGTAATGATTTGTAACTGAGTTGGAGGACCAACATATTAAACAAAAACAAAAAATATCCTCGTGGTATTTCCTCGGAGAGACAGGGAGGGTTGGTGGACTGGGGAGTATGATAAGAGAGAAAACTTTGTTACAGCTTGTTAATGCTCCAGGGACTCGGAAACTAGTTCATTTCCTTGGTTTTTATGTGGTGGGGGTGAAGATCAGTCAATTTTATGTTGTCTTAATTATAACTGGGTTGTCAGTCCCCACCGTGGCCATTCTCAAATTTTATTATATGGACAACCACCTGAGTACCAATATAATGCTATCACAGATTTCAATAGGTATTGTGCTTTTAAAAAGCTAATTTTATTTTTAAGGTTTTGGTAGAAAGCGTTTGAAAATAAGCCAAGACGAACAGAAATGCACAAACTAAAGGCATATGGCTGGAAGCACCGACTTGAAATTTTTAAATCTTCAAATGTGCAGTATGAAAGATTACTGATTAAGTTCTAGTTGTGAATTATATGCCAAAGGGACTAAAATAACTGATTCTGTGTTTATAGGTGTCCTGGAGACCTATAACACAAACTTAAAGTGTAAATGCATCCGAGAGACCTTCAACTTTGTCTCCATTTTGCTCATTGGAAAGCTTCAAATCTTGCCCCCTGGGAATGGATGTCCAAACACAGAAATCATGTAAGTTGCAATAAAACAATAATGTATGATTCCTCAAAGTGATTTACTTTGAGTGTTGCTAGCAATTAATTCTCAAACTAATAATGAGAATCAGTAATACTTGTTAAGTACATGCTTTGCAGGGGTCCTGAGCTAATGCAATGCTTTATGCACAGTCACTGATTTTATTCCCTTCAAGAGCCCTTTAAGGTATGTCTATTGTTATCACTCCTTTACAGATGCAGAAACTGAGGCTTAGGGAGGTTAACTGACTGCCCTGAGTCACACCATTAGAAATGGACAGAGCCAAGACTCTTATCTGTCAAATTCCAATTGCCAGCAGAGGCAGACACTTTGTTCCCCAGAAGTTGAAGAGCAAGAAAATAAGTACCCACAACGGTCCTTGGTCAGAATGTCTCTCTTATGGAACTGTCCTTTAGCTTTAGGTTCTATCAACTTTGAACCCCTAACTCTGTTTAAAGACTTAGGCTAAGGGGATAGTAGTGGCTACAAGAAATTTAATAGATATTTTCTTTTATTTGAAATGGTATAACCCCTTTCTTCTGTGACCCTCCCTTTTCTGTACACCCAGAGAAATCTGTGGATTTCTTTATTAGGGCATTTTCCATGGCACATTAATAAGACTTTACACACTGCACGTAAAGCCCCTAGTATCGTGCCAGGCACAGTAATAAATGTTCAGCAACTGTTAGCTGCAATTGTACAGCATCATTGTGTTGAAACAATCAGGTTTGTTTGTTTTTCTCTTTCATTCGCACCAGAAAACAAGTTCTTTATTAGACAGGGATCAGATATTATTCATTTCTCTATTCCTGTTGCTTTATCCCTTACCTGGCATATAGTAGAGGCTCAACAAAGTTGGATTGATGCACTGAATATTTTAAAGGCAGCCTGTAGATCTTTTGCATATCGCTGCTTAGAACTGTGATTTCTTCTTCCTGCATCTACCTTGAATAAACCAAGGTGTCCCACAGCACCTTGAAGTACAGACAGAGCATTCTTCTCAGGGCACCACCAGCTTGGCTTTCATTAGCAGCCCTTCCCTTGGCTATTTTAGCCTTACGAAACATTCGTAAGCAGCCACTTTTTGTTTGTCCTATTTTGATGTTAGTGCTTTGGGTCTCGGACTAGTTGATTCACTTTGTTATACAGCAGAAGATAACACAACATTTTAAAGCAATTAACCTCCAATAAAGATGTTAAAAAAAAATAAGTACGGAAATTTTTCATTAAAAAGGCGTTACACTTCCACTACTATCTTTGACAGTGAAAATTCAGACTAAACCATGATTATTGCCCTCAAACTCGGAGACGCAAAGCATAGCCATAACCTGTTTAGGAGCAGTTCCTCTGGCTGTCTAGAGAATAGAGACTTCTTCCTTTATTTTTACCAGTTTCTCTGTCATGAGTCAAGTCTCTCACCTCCAACTAGGGGAAGTAATACACCCTACTTTTCTCTACTTTAGCTTTAATTGTTTTAACGTGACAAAAATTCTTAATTAATTTATTTTTGGCTGCGTTGGGTCTTCGTTTGCTGCACGCGGGCTCTCTCTAGTTGTGGTGAGCGGGGGCTACTCTTCGTTGCGGTGCGCGGGCTTCTCCTTGCGGTGGCTTCTCTTGTTGCGGAGCATGGGCTCTAGGTAAGCGGGCTCAGTAGTTGTGGCTCCCGGGCTCTAGAGCACAGTCTCAGCAGCTGTGGCGCACGGGCTTAGTTGCTCCGCGGCATGTGGGATCTTCCCGGACCAGGGCTCGAATCTGTGTCCTCTGCGTTGGCAGGCAGATTCCTAACCACTGCGCCACCGGGGAAGTCCCCCTAAAATTTGATTTCTTATCTTCTCACCAGAGTCTGCATTTCTGAATTTTAACCAGATATAGAAGCAAGAGCTGCAAATAATTATGAGCAACTCATAGCAGTCAGGAGTGAAAATACTGTGAGTCCACATAGTCAGAAATCTGTTTTTCTATCATGAACTCAGGAGCCAAATTGGAAGGCTCTGCCCAAGAACCCAACAGTTCTATGACCTCTGACTCTGTACTTTTCAATGACAAGGGTAGAGTTTCAACGCTAGATGGATGGATTCTTGCTGTTTGTCATTTTATAGCTAAAATAAGAGACACATCAAGAAACTGTGTTTTGTTTGAGGTCACCCCAACAGAGAGTAGAGTCTCCCAGTTTGCTGTCACCTGGGAGACCTCACCTCTTGCACTGCAGGTAAAACATTCAACACTGTGTCTGGCACTTGGTAACCATTCAGATCATGCCCATGTGGAACGGTGGCTAAAAGTGTGGGTTCAGGAGTCAGATAAGCTTCATTTGAATCCTGCTTTATCAGGCATTTGTTGTACAATCTTGGACAAATTATTTAAACTCTCTAAGCCTCAAATTCCTCTTCTGAAGGTGAGGAAATAGTATTTCCTTTAGCACAGGATTTTTGTGAGATTAATTGAGATAATTCACATTACTGCTGAGCATAGTGGTTGGCACATTTTAAGTGCTTGATCAATATCAGCTGATAATTATCCTTGCTGCTTTTGTTGTTGCCTAATTTTTAGAGCATTGACAGCCTTGCTCACGGATGGTTCCACCAAATGCAGATGTCACTCAGAGCAGTCAGCTCTGTAACCTCTCCCACAATAAATTTCATCGGATTTTTTTTTCAAATAAAAGGTCTTCAAGAGAGTGTTTTCTATAGTCTATTTTGTTCTCCCAAGCTCAATGAACAAACACATTTTAAAGATATTGTGATACAGCTTTAGGAGTGAGCAAATCTTGGAGTCAGCTATTTGGTCCATCTCCAGTTCATGTAAAGGTTTTCAACAAAATACTAACCTCTGACACATGAGAGTCTGTCAATTCATTTTCAGTTCCACCAGCTCACACATACCAGCCCGCAAATGGGGTTTTTATTATTCATCAGACCTCATGCTACAAATCACCTACTCCAGATCCAAAACTGCCTACCTCCAATTTCACTGCATGTGGGAATCTTTATTTTTATACTCAACTCTTTCCTTAAGTGAAGGACTGACTGCTTTATTTTTATTTATTTTCCCCCAGAGCCTGGATGAAGAATAAGTCAGTTATCTGCTTGAACCCTGGAGCCAAATGGACACAAAAACTAATGAGAGTGTCAAGGTGAGTCAGGCATATCAAGGGTTTGTAGATTTCACTTGCACTGAAGGGTTTCCCTTTCCTGGGTAGTCAAAATGGGGACCATTTTAAATTTATGAGACGTTCCTGAGACAAATGCCTATTCTTCACTATTATTTCTTATCAGATAGAGTTGGGGTGACTCATTCCAGCAGCTCAGTAAACTAAACTGGAAACCAGTGGGCACAGTATTCCTTGTTAGATATCTCCAGGGGAAAGCCACAGTTTCTGGGAAGTCTTTCTCTAAACATGACTCTCTTGTTTTTATTTCACAGAAAAAGTGCTTTTTCAACTTCACCAGCTCCAGTGTTTAAGAAAATGATTGCCTGATGCCAATATTACCACCAAGAACACCTGCATTCCCCCTTCATTCCTGCCCTCAGTTTTAGTTTTGCATTTGGTTGGATGTTTTCCAGGAAAAAGATCTTCCCCATCTGCTCAAGCATGAGAATATATGTACAAATAACCTTGCAGAAGCTGATGGGGCAAACTTGAGATTTTTTTTTGATTACAGTACCCTACAAACTTAGAGTTTGCATTCTTAGTCATCAAGGAGGAAACTTTCTTGAAGGATAGTTACTGAGTTATAAATGATATAGGTTTCTTTCAAAAATATACCTGTTGTTGAATGCTGAATTTTCCTACAAAATAAGGGAATGAGAATTTAAAACTCATATCTGAACATGTGGCTTGAATTAAGGAGGAAATGATGGAATGCATTTCAGTCATTTTACACCCTAGGAACAGCAAGCTTCCATAAGAGATTTAAAAAGCTGCCTGGGAAACCCATGGAATTTCAGCCTTCCAAGAGACAGAGGGTTCACTTAATAGATATCCTTCGTTTAAAAGCTCACTCTTGAGAGGAACGAGGTCCTTCTTCTACTTTTAAGGAGTTCCTTTATAAGATTTATTGTCACAGATAAAAGCTAATAACATTCAAAGATCCCCAGACTTAAATTCATAGAATATTCAGGAAAAGGATTTAAAGGGTGATAACTTAGATGTGTTCTTTTATACATTGGCTTTGACAAACTTTTTTTTTACTCACATCTTTTGCACAGACTTTTTTTTTTTTGTCTCTGGTATTCAATGCTTTAATGCTTCCTATTAATCAATATTCAATAAACTTGAGCAAATGTTTTACTTAATTATGAGCAATTCATTCTTAATGGAGCATTTATTCAAATTTAGCCATTCTCTGACTCTTCATAATGAAAAGTAGGATTTCATCATGTTAATTTTTCTTTGCATGCCTCTTGCCTTTTTACAGATGATCTAAGTTATACAGCAAAGGGTGAGTGAAGTTATTCCTGATATCAGCACAGCAGGAAAATGCTTGCCCACAAGAGCCTCTTCTCCTTGATATATTCATCACAATTTCTTCCAGAAATGCCCAAACTCTTAATAAAACCCATTTTCACTGTCCCATTATATTAATTCTTAAAGTCTCCAGTGTTTTCTTTGAAAAGGTTTTGCATTGAATTTGACAAACAGAAGGAGCAGATACTTAAACTCCCATCCCCTTCCTTCCCTGGTTCCAGCCCAGCTCTCCCACCACTGAACTAAGCACTGTGTTCCTGTCCCTCGCTCTCCCCGATGTTTTGGGAGGTCTGCTCCCAGGATGCTCAAGTTCCCAGCTATTTCTGGTTCTCTCTTTCATTTGTCTCTTTCTATTTTTAGATTTATTTTTACTAAAGATTTCTTGGGAGGGAGTAAAGAGTACCTATAAATACTATATTTTCTATTGTCTACAATTCAATGATTATTTCTCTATTACAACACACACACACACACACACACACACAAGGATTATAAAATGCCATCAAAATCCTGTATTCATTCCTTAGTTTGATTTTGATCTTCTTTGAGAATGCAGCAAGCTGAATATTCAGGAGATTCAAAAAAAAAATCTTACTATTGCAATATTAGGTGGGTTATCACCCTTGTTTTGCATATGTAGAAGCTGAGACACAGAGGGGTTAAGAGACGTGCTCAAGAGCTTACAGTTACTAAACAGCAAGTCGAAATTTGAACCCAGGCAGTTTGGACCCAGAATCCATGCTTCTGACCCCTCCACTATGCTGACTGTATATGGAGTAGAATATCATCAGCTCCATTTTACAAAAGGAGGAACTGAGACAAATAGACATTCACATGCCCCAAATCACATAACTAGTAAGAAACAAAACCAGAATCCAAACCCAGGGCCACCTGACTCCTAAGCAAATGCTTCTAGTCATGACACTACACTGCCTGAAGTTGTCTTACCCCTAAATGTATTTCTTACTTCAGCTCCTTGCCCCCTCCCCTGCTTTCCAGGGCCAATCAAAGCCAGAAGAAGGATGGGAGTTCCAGAATGTTCAGGCCTTCCCCTGGGTTGACACATCTATTGAGTATGATCCAGGGGGACTGGACAACTGAGAGGGCAAATGTGGAATGAAAAGCAAAATACAGGGCCCTTGAGGGCTTCTAAACTTGTTTTTCTTACCCCACAAGCACCCATTCTTCAAAAGTCACAGTAAATTTAGGGGTATTCAGCCTGATTTGGAACAGGAATCTTAACCCATAGTTAGATGCTGGGTCACTTGTTGAGCCAGTTAATGGAGTTTTTGAGGAAAAGTGATCCTTAGCTGATCTGAGTGGGTTTGGGTCTAGAAAGGAGGATGGTGAGAATTCTGTAAGGCAGAATTTAGGTAATTTATGGCTATAGACATAGGTACACATACAGATTCTTTAAAATCCATATAAAATAGAATTGAAGGGAAAATACAAGGTAATCCTGACCAAAATAGGATGTTCAACTCTGAAAAATGGAATGAAGGAGCTATAAGGTCAAGCTACATAGGATCTTAGATGGAGAAAGCAGAGAACCTCTCACTAAGTAAGTTGAGCCTCACTCGCTCTGCCCACACTCCTCTGAGCAGCAGAGGCCCAAGGAGGGAAAGATTCTGATTCTCCAAGGGAAGCAGAATTCTCCTTTCTCCCAACAGAAGGATTCAGCCCCACCTCACTGGGAAATGGCTTGCCCCACAGTATGAGTTCCGTCCTAGGGTTTTCCATTTTCCATCACCTTCTTTCTGCAATTCTCCCCTCTCACTGATATGTGCCACTTTACTGCTCCCAACTCTAGGTAAGGATTGATGTACAACCCAGGGTTTACTTGCTCTGAGGTGAAGTTTGGAGGTACTTTTGAACAGAATGAATGGTCTACAAAAAACTTGGTAGAACTGAGGAAGAGAGGAGGGCCATGAATCAGAAGGGTAATATTTGAGAGACACCGCACCATTTTGTGACCCTCAAGGATAGAAGTTCTCTGTGTGTAGTCTCTCTGAAGACAGCCATCAGCAGCATCTGGAAACTTGTTAAAATACATAACCTCAAGCCCCTCTCCAAACCTAATGCATAAGAAACTCAGGGGTTGGGCCCAGCGATTTGTGTTTAACAAACTGTGGTATAATAAAAATTATATTTGGTCTTTGTCCCCGGTTCCTGGCACAGAGCTCCAAAAACCCTTGGAATTTCCTGACAGAGAGGAGTGTCTTTTGTTATTTGCAATGAGCCCCTTTCAAACTTACCTGAGTTTACTCTAGTGAGGTGACCATTGGCAAACCCCTAGATGCTTCAGGATGGGGGCTGGTTGCCAGAGGAACCAACCACGTGATTATAGGGTTGGAACTTTCAGTCTGAGTTCAATCATCAATGGCCAATGATTTAATCAATCATGCCTACATAACTAAACCTCCATAAAAACTCCCTAAACAACAGGGTTTGGAGAGCTTCTGGGCTGGTGAACACATAGAGGTGCTGGGAGGGTGGCACACCTAGACAGGGCGTGGAAGTAATATGCCCTCCTCCTCCATACCTTGTCCTATGCATCTCTTCCATTTGGCTGTTCCTGAGTTGTATCCTTTGTAATAAGCCAGTAATAGAAAGCAAAGCACTTTCCCAAGTTCTGTGACTCGTTCTAGCAAATTATCAAATCTGGGGAGGGGAGTGGTCATGGGAATCTCCAAATTTGTAGTTGGCTAGGCAGAAATGTGGGTAGCCTGAGCACCCCATTTGCAATTGGTGTCTGAAGTGGGGGCAGTCTTGTGGGACTGAGCCCTTAGGCTGTAGGGTCTGTGCTAACTATAGATGATTAGTGTCGGAATTTAATTGAATTGTTGGACACCCAGTTGGTATCAGGGATTTGGAAAATTGGTTGCCGGAGGAAAAAATTTCACACAACCTCCAGGTGGTTATGATGCTACTAAAGTTAGAAAAGCATTGTTCTAGGAAAAGGGTTTTCAACCCTCATGGTACATTAGAGTCATCTAGGGAACTTTTATTTTTAATATCAGGTTAATTGTTATAACTTACATACAGTAAAATTCACCCTTTTTAAGTTTTCAGTTCAATGAATTAGTTTGAATAGTCCCTTAGCTTGGGCTGCTATAACAATGTACCATAGACTGGATAACTTATAAACAATAGAAATTTATTTTTCACAATCTGGAGCTAGAAGTCCAAGATCAGAGTGCCAGCATGATTGGATTCTGGTGAAAGCAGAGAAGGGAAGTGAGCTATCTGGTGACCTTTGTAAGGGCAATAATCCTATTCAGGAGGGCTCCACCTTTACAACCTCATCTTAATATTAATTACCTCTCAAAGGTCCCATATCCTAAAACTATCACAGTAGAAGGTAGAGTTTCAACATATGAATTTGGGGTGGGACACAAATATTCAGTCCATTACAGGCCCAGCCCCTGTTCTGTTCCTATAATTTTGTCTTTTCTAGAATGTCATATAAATGAAACTATACAATGTACAGCCTTTTGTCTGACTACTTTCACTTTGCATTATGGTTTTGAGATTCATCATGTTGTTGAATGTATCAGTAGTTTATTCTTTGTTGTTACTAGCTACTATTCCATTGTACGGATATACCACAATTTGTTTATTCATTCACCAGTTGATAGACATTTAAGTTGTTTCCAGTTTGGGTCCATTATGACTAAAACTGCTGTAAACATTCATGCACAAGTCTTTATAGAAACCTATGATTTTTGGGCTTCCCTGGTGGCGCAGTGGTTAAGAATCTGCCTGCCAATGCAAGGGACACAGGTTTAAGCCCTGGCCCGGGAAGATCCCACATGCCGCAGAGCAACTAAGCCCATACGCCACAGCTACTGAGCCTGAACTCTAGAGCCTGCAAGCCACAACTACTGAGCCCACGTGCCACAACTACTGAAGCCTGTACGACTAGAGCCCGTGCTCCACAACAAGAGAAGCCATGACAATGAGAAGCCCACACACCGCAATGAAGAGTAGCCCCTGCTCACCGCAACTAGGGAAAGCCCGTGCACAGCAACAAAGACCCAACACAGCCAAAAATAGATAAATAAATAAATTTATTTTTTTAAAAAGAAATATATGATTTTGTTTCTATCAAGTAAATACCTAGAAGTGAGATTGCTGGGTCGTGTGGTATATGTATATTTAACTTTACTAAGAAACTGCTAAACTGTATTTCAAAGTAGCTATACTATTTTGCATTCCCACCAGTGATATACAAGAATTCCCGTTGCTTCACATCTTCGCCAGCACTTGGTATTGTTAGTCTTTTAAACTTTAGACATTTCAGTAAATTTTTAATCTCTTGTAATCTTAATTTGTATTAATTAACTAAAATGGCTATTGATGTTGAGTTTTTAATGTGCTTGAGATCCATACATTAGAAATTTACCTTACATGAAAGCCTTTCTCCATTGAGTTACACTGTCAAAGTTATCAAAAAGAAATTGCCCATATATGGATGGGTCTACTTCTGGACTCCTATTCTGTTTCATTGATCTATATGTCTATCCTCATGCCAATACCATATGGTCTTAATTAGTTTAGCTGACTAGTAAGTCTTAAAACTCCATAGCAGAAGTCTTCTAACTTTGCCCTTTTTCAAAATTGTTTTGTACCTAAGTCCTTTACTTTTCCATATGAATTTTTGTATCATCTGTCAGTGTCTATGCCCCCCCAAAATGATTTTGATTGGAATTGTGTTTAATCTATAGATCAATTTGGGGAGAAATGGCATCTTAATAATCCTGAGTCTTTCAGTCATGAACATAGTATATCTCTCCATTTATATAAGACTTCTCTAATTTCTCTAGCAATGTTTTGTAGTTGTCCACATTCAGATCTTACAGTCCCCCAAAACCAAACCATGAGCTGTAGCCTTTGAAGGACATTCATCTGTAGGAGCAAGACAATCAGGTGTGTTTCTTATTTATCATCCATCTCATTTGGGAAATGGTCAGATGTGGCTTCTAGCTTAACTTTAATTGGACAATATTGCCCTCTTTCTCACAGAAAAGTAGTGAATCACTTAAAGTGATTAGATGGGACACCCTCAAATTCTCTCCACCAGATCTGCAAGTCTATTCAAATCTCCTCCCATCCTTGTCAATTTCTTTTTGCCACATTAGAGTAAGTACCTTTCCTCCTCATTCCTCCAAGGCTAATCCCTCTACCTGCATCTTAAACCTTATCCTCTCTCACTATCTCAAGAGCCACACACTATCAGCTATCCCCTTGTTCTTCACTATATTCAACCACTTCCTCCCAATTAGTTCTATCACCATACCATTTAAATATATTCTAGTCTCTCCCTTCTCAGAAACAAAATTAAAAAATCCTCTTCCTATTAATATTGTTAAAATAACTGTATTACCCAAAGCAATCTATAGATTGAATGCAATTCCTATCAAAATACCCATGACATTTTTCACAGAACTAGAACAAAAAATTCTAAAATTTATATGGAACCACAAAGGATCCAGAATTGCCAAAGTCATCCTGAGGAAAAAGACCAAAGCTGGAGGCATAACTCAGACAATACTACAAAGCTACAGTAATCAAAACAGTGTGTATTGGCACAAAAACAGACATATAGATCAATGGAACACGATAGAGAGCCCAGAAATAAACCCACACACTTATGGTCAATTAATCTTTGACAAAAGAGGCAAGAATATACAATGGAGAAAAGACAGTCTCTTCAGCAAGTGGTGTTTAGAAAGCTGGACAGCTGAATGTAAATCAATGAAATTAGAACACTCCCTCACACCATACACAAAAATAAATTCAAAAGACTTAAAGACTTAAATAGAAGACATGACATCATAAAACTCCTAGAAGAGAACATTGGAAAAACATTCTCTGACATAAATCACAGAATTATTTTCTTAGATCAGTCTCCCAAGGCAAAAGAAATAAAAGCAAAAATAAACAAATGGGACCTAGTCAAACTTATAAGGTTTCGCATAGCAAAGGAAACCATAAACAAAAAGACAACCTACAGACTGAGAGAAAATATTTGCAAACAATGTGACTGAAAAGGGCTTAATTTCCAAAATATATAAACAGCTCATACAACTCCATAACAAAAAAACAAACAACCCAATCAAAAAATAGGCAGAAGACCTAAATACACATTTCTCCAAAGACAACATACAAATGGCCAACAGGCCCATAAAAAGATGTTTAACATCACTAATTATTAGGGAAATACAAATCAAAACTACAATGAGGTATCACCTCACACCAGTCAGAATGGCCATCATCAGAAAGTCTACAAATAATAAATGCTGGAGAGGGTGTGGAGAAGAGGGAACCCTCCTACACTGTTGTTGGGAATGTAAATTAGTGAAACCACTATGGAAAGCAGTATGGAGTTTCCTTACACAACTAAAAATAGAGTTACCATATGATCCAGCAATCTCACCCCTGGGCATACCTCGGAAAAGATGAAAACTCTAATTCAAAAAGATACATGCACCCCAGTATTCTTTTCAGCACTATTTACAATAGCCAAGAACATGGAAGCAACCTAAATGTCCATCAACAGATGAATGGATAAAGAAGATGTGGTATATATGTGTGTGTGTGTATATATAATGGAAGATAATGGGATATTACTCAGCTGTAAAAAAGAATGAAATATTGCCATTTGCAGTATCGTGGATGGACCTAGGGGTCATCATATTAAATGAAGTCAGGCAGAGTAAGACAAATATTATATAACTTATATGTGGAATCTAAGATATAATACAAATGAACTTATTTACAAAATAGAAATAGACTCCCAAATATAGAAAACAAACTTATGGTTACCAAAGGGGAAAGGGGGAGGAGGGAAAGGGGGGGAAATGTGGAATTTGGGATTAACAAATACACACTACTATATATAAAATAGATAAACAACAAGCACCTACTGTATCACACAGGGGACTATATTCAATATTTTGTAATTACCTATAATAGAAAAGAATCTGAAAAATTATATATATATATATATATATATATATATATATATATACACATACACAATACATTAGGGCATTAGTATATATTACTGGAAAAAGCAAAATCAATAATGGATCCATTCTCACCGTAAGTATAAGATGACTAGCATTTATTAAATTCTTACCTGCGGTATTATTTAGGGTTCCACTAGGAAACAGCATACTCAGCTGGGACTTTGAAGGAAAGGCAATGAAGGCACTATTTCAGGAGTGTGGAAGGAAACAACAAGGAAAGTTGAGGCACCCGAGGACTAGCAGCCATACCTATACCTGAAGAAGGGGAAGGAAAAGGTAATGGAAGGTTGTTTGGAGAGCTGCAGCTTGGAGGCTAGACTGCCAGAAAGGAAACATAGCCATTGAGGGATCAACCACAACCAGAACTGAGTGTGAAGAAGGAGGGGAGGAAATAATTTTTCTACCTCTATTTCCTCCCACCCTCCAATCTTCTCCCCCACCCTCCCAGACAAGGAAGCTTTTTATTTCTTTCCAGCAAAAACATTTGCAACATAATTCTCTCTCTTCAAAACAGAGAACCCTATAAAATACAATTTCTATTTGTATTTACCCAGGGACATTAGCAGCTGGAAGGGGATTGGGATTGGGAGAAAAGCCAAGGACTAATTCTATTTTAAAAAGCAAGAAACTGCCTTTAAAAGGGAGCACTCCACCCCCTCATTGACCAAACCCATCCAGATGGGGTCAGATGAGGAAACTAAAGTCAGAGGGTTTAAGGAATTTGCCCAGAGTCACACAGATATGAATGTCAGTTCTGGTATTTGAATCCCAGCAGGCAGACTCCATATACCATAATCTTATTATTTTACATGTCCAGTGAAGGACTGTTCCAATTACAGCTCATTACCATAAAAGTAAGGAAGCCTACATGTGTATTTTTATATGTTCCACTACTGGGGAAAAAAAATTGTTCACTCCTACGGTAGACAATCAGTTTGATTTACAAGCATTTTTTTTTCTCATCTGGATGACAGCCTCTCCATTTGAGATCTAAAGAACAAATAAATAAACATCTTGTTATATTCCTAAATTTTGTGGGTCTAGAAGCTCCAGGAAACATCCCCGATCCTGCCTTCCCTCCCTATGAAATAGACAATGGGACTAATATCCTTGTCCTTCAAAGGTGGAAGATGGAGAGAGGTGAGGACCCAAACAGTGCCTCCTTGGCTGATTCTTTCTGGTGATCTCTGGGCAGGGTTCCCAGCAGGGGCTCCAGCTCTGACACGTCCTCTGGCCTGGAGGCCCTTCTGTTTCTCCTCCACTCCTGAACAACTACCCTCCCCATCCATCCAGAGGCCAACCTAGGACCCTCTGGTGACCTCACAGGGTTCTGCAGCTTTCAAGGAGGTTCTTCAGCACCCCCAGGTGACTGGCACAAAAAATACCATGTTCAAATTGAAGACTGGGGCAATGAGGGAGGTGATATAATGTTGGGCACAAATGTCCCGTTTCCTTTTCCATTCAGAGTGAGACCCCTACGAGTGTCTCCCAGGGATTGCAGGCAGGTGTCAATGCCCAAACTCAGGACCCTAGGGTCTTGCCTCTCAAAGTAAGGTCCCCCAACCAGCAACATTGGCATCATTCGAGAGCATGCTAGAAATGCGGAATCTGAATCGGAACCTGCATTTCAACAAGATTCCCAGATGATTTCAATGCAACTAACGCTGAGAAGCTGTCTTTCCTATTTCTCCCTGCCTCCTCACTGCAAAGAGTTAATATGCAATAAAAATCCAAGGGGTAAACCAGAATTCCCCCAAGCTAGGTCTGCAACCCGGCTAAGAATGATAAGAAGGAGAAATTAGATCTTGGATCAAAATTTGGTCCTGCTAGTTATTAACTGAAATATAATTAAATTCTCTGAGTCTCATTATTCTAAATTTTCAGATGAAAATAATATATATCCCTTAGGGACCTAAGAATAAAAACATTTTCAGATCAGCTACATATAAGTTGGGGTCATTTCTGTGCTCTATAAATTCCAGGAAGTTGGGATTTTTCTCCCATTTCTAATGTTATTTCACAGACCTTCTAGAAATGGTCGTGGTCAACCCTCTGAGTTGAAGCCACAGTCCTCTACTGGCATCCAGTGGTGAGTGGTATAATGTGGCAAGATCCACCTAGCCAAATATGAGAATTCAGTAAACCCTAGAACTGACCCAGGAACATGGAGCCAAAAACCAGCACGTGACTCATCATATGTCCTCCAAAAGAGGGACCAAAGAGAGAAATGTGGTTACAAACCCAACGTCACCTAAGACCTGTGGCAGGT
This sequence comes from Balaenoptera acutorostrata, assembly GCF_949987535.1. Lineage (NCBI taxonomy): Eukaryota > Metazoa > Chordata > Mammalia > Artiodactyla > Balaenopteridae > Balaenoptera > Balaenoptera acutorostrata. The sequence continues at coordinate 49,006,047 of NC_080068.1, read as the reverse complement.
TTGGACTTATTATTCTGAGCAAGAAAATATATTCTAATTCATTATCAGCTGCCAGGGTGCCAAGCTAAAGAAAGGTACACTCAATTTTCTTTTACGCATCATCTCAAATTAGATGTGAAATAATCACGGAGAGTTCAGTCAAGCTGAGACCCATTAGTCAGTTAACAGAACTGACATTTCTAAAGTACTTTATAACAAATGGCAAATTAGTTCACTCAGCTTCCTTACCTGAATCACGGGCCCCAGCTTTGCGACTTTCCATTTGCTTTTTTTAGTAGAAGTATAATTGACATACAATATTATATTAGTTTCAGGTGTACAACATAATGATTCGACATTTATATACATTGCGAAATGATCACAACAGGTCTAGTTACCATCTGTCACCATACAAAGTTAATATTATTGACTATAGTTCCCATGCTTTATTTGCATGTTCTGCCCTTTCTGCCTCCCACTTCCTTAAATTAAAAATGAGGATAAGCAAAGAAAGGCACACTGCTTCTCATTTTCAATAAAGGAGATATTCCATTTATTAGACATCCGTTATCTATGGATGAAATTCCATAGATATTCCCTTTCTACCACGGTTGATGTCCCTGGTGGACAATCGTGATGTCCACCAAGACAGAGGAGATTTTAAAATTTTGCCTGACATTTAGTTTTGGAGATTGTACTATGTATTATCATAACTTGCAACTTGTAGACTCTGCCCAAGAGCAACTTCAAAGAATTCCATTTTGGAAATATCCAGCACTTTTTTCTTTTTTTTTTTTACATCTTTATTGGAGTTTAATTGCTTTACAATGTTGTGTTACTTTCTGCTACATAGCAAAGTGAATGAGCTATACGTATGCATATATCCCCATATCCCCTCCCCCTTGAGCCTCCCTCCCACCCTCCCTATCCCACCCCTCTAGGTGGTCACAAAACACTGAGCTGATCTCCCTGTGCTATTCGGCTGCTTCCCACTAGCTATCTATTTTACATTTGGTAGTGTGTATATGTCCATGCCACTCTCTCACTTCTTCCCAGCTTACCCTTCGCCCTCCCCGTGTCCTCAAGTCCATTCTCTACGTCTGCATCTTTATTCCTGTCCTGCCCCTAGGTTCTTCAGAACATTTTTTTTTTTTTTAGATTTCATATATATGTGTTAGCATATGGTATTTGTTTTTCTCTTTTTGACTTACTTCACTCTGTATGACAGACTCTAGGTCCAGCCACCTTACTACAAATAGCTCAATTTTGTTTCTTTTTATGGCTGAGTAATATTCCATTGCATATATGCAGCACTTATTTTTTTAAGTTAAAGCATCTCCCCACATTCTCCCACCTAAGATAACCACATATGCGGATACACTTTTCACTAAAGTCAATGAGAATCTGAAAATCTCAATGAGGGTGTAAACTGAGGTTAATAGGATTCACTGTGCCACAAATATTCTAACCTGGGTTCAAGTCTTTCTCCTATTGTTAAAAGTAAAAATTTTAAAACCTTCCTTATTCATGCCTCCTGTTTATTATTCAACTATGCCTATAGGATTAATGAAAGAGAAATTTGTTTCTAAGTACTTTTTAGAGAGACTCTTGGATGTGTGATCTGTTGATTCCTCAAAGGAGCGCCCCTAGCGACTTGGTGAGGCAAGTAGAGGTGTGTCTACCTCCAGGTGTGGTGCTGGCACGTGAAAGGCAGGCAGGGGTTTCCACTTTCTACGAATGCCTGTGATTCCTGGAGACTCTGGCTAGTTTTAAACCCTACTGACTGGAAGGGACCTTGAAGGTCCCTCTAGGTCTCTTTTGTCACAATGAGAAGAACTAAGAAGGTAGTTGTTTTTTTTTTTTTCTTTTCTAGCAAAAGCTAAAATTCCAAGGAAGATTAAAATTGAGGAAGTCTCCTCACTCTTTTTTGGTCCCTCAATTGTCCATGTGCTTCAGCTTTGCACTCTTGAGTTCCTCAGAACGGAACTGGAACCTCAGTGTTGGCCCAAGACTAATAAGAACATCCAACAAATTTAAAGTGAAAAGTTTGTATAACTTTGGGAAAACCTTGGCCAAAATCTGAGTTTGGTTTTTGGCAGTGCTAAAGTCAACATGCATTAACCACGAAAATACTGTTTTGTGTCCTGCAACCTTGGGATTTCGACATGAGCATTCATCTTCATATCCAGCCTGCAAAGTTGGTGGTGGAGTGTGGCATCTTATCCAACGCAAAATGACAACTGGGTTGTTGTATACCTGTCTGACTTATAAACATAGCCTTTTTTCAAAAAAAAGTCCTTATCTTGCATCATATCACCTCAGGTTGTGACAGAAATCATGGAAGCAATTTTCCTACTATTTGCTTTGTCTGTCAGTGTCCCAGTACCGGCAAGACAAGAACAATTTCTTCAGGATCCCGCTTCATCCCGTCTATTTTTGAGACAGATATACTGAAAGGAAGTGAATCCAGGAGATGTTTGTCACTCTCTAGCTACATACAGTGGAGAAGTTTCTTTTTTTTAATTGAAAAAGAAATCAGTTGATTTCTGAGTCTCGGTTTCTTTATCTGTAAATGAGAAGGGTGACAACTGCGAAGGCATCTTCCAGTCCTAAAAGTCTGCTTTGTCCCATACTGCTACCCTACCCACAGCCTTTCCTCCTCCAATACTCCCTACCTGAGTAAATTTTGTCACTACTATCCATTAGAATTAAACTTGAGTGCCATCTTTGACCCCTTCTCTCTCCCTAACTTTCCTCTTTAAATCATTCACCAAGAGCTATCGACCCCACTTCCTTAACATCTCTGGGATCCAGCCACTCTATTTCCACCACTGCATTTGTCCATATGAATGAGCTCTCCTTATTTGGGGAAGTGATTGTACAAGCCAGGAAGGTTTAAAATTACATTTAGAGCTGATGGAATAAATGAAACTCATGTATTTATAAAGTATAAAAGAATTTGGCCTCTCAGAGAAACATGACTTCAATTTGAAGTGTAATGATTTTAAGTCTGTGATTTTCAAGCTGAAACATTTATCTAATATCAACTTTAAGCATATTAGAGTATTTAAGAAAACTTGGTATGCAAAAATTAATCATTTTACGTATTTGATTAACAAGATTTTCTTAAGTAGTCAGGAAGACCTATTAAGGTTGTGATTTTGTTTTGTCAAGTATTTGAAATACCTAGAAAAAATGGAATATATTACATTAAGATATTTGTTCTAAAATTTTAAAAGGAATCTAATCAACCAAGTCTGTAAATGAGCCTATTGTTTAAGGTAAGTTCTGTTTACTGGACTGGAGTTTCACATTAAACATCAAAGTGATTACTAATATTTATATAAATATTAGAATAAGATTTAGAGGTTAAACTTGATAAAATGTAAATTTGAAAACCTAAACTTTAAAACTGAACATTAATTGTAAACCCAAGCAACTATTAGTAGTCCCTTCTGTTTTCAGAATTCCCCTCCAGACATTGACTTCACTGACAGTAATAAAAGGAGTTCTTTTATCATGGACCTGTTAATGTATAGGATTTCATCCGAAACACCTTAATATGTATCTCATCTCTTAATTAAATACATGAGTGCAAATTCAAACCAAGTTGCAGAGCATACACCAAGTTAAATACTTAGGTTCTGGTATAACTTTTTGTGATTCATGAAGAGAAAAGCCACATGGCATTTCTTGGGGTCCTACTGAATTGCCACACTCCTATGTATTTCTTTTTGGGTGTTCTTTTTTTTTTTTTTTTGGATTATATGGTAAGACTATATTTAGCTCTGTAAGAAGCTACTAACTATTTTCCAAAGTGGTTGTATCATTTTGCATTCCCATCAGCAGTGTATGGGAGTTGCTGTTTTGCCACATCCTTGTCAGCACTTGGTCCAATGTATTTCAAAAACAGAGCAGATATCTTAGCAACTTGATGTGCTCTAAACTATGATCCAGGCTTTGCTAAAAACTTGTGATTTGCTCTACATAACTAGAGCGGCATCTAGGCCGCTTCTTTTATCTGTCTGGGACTTGTAACTGGTCAGGTGATAGTCCCTAAAACACAGCTGTTACAGATTGATAAAATCTGTAATACAAACTAGGTTAATCTGCAAGACGTTCACCAGGTCTCTGGGCAGCACAAGGAGGCTTCTCTGTATTCACTTTGCTGACATCCCCACTCTTGCCATCGATGTTTACTATGCTTCCCAGTGAGTGTGCTTTATTATTTTAAACTCAAAATAAATAAGCAGTGAGAACTGAACGAAGGGCTCTTCTACTTTACAGATTATCTCTTCCTTAGCTTTAAGAAATTTTGGAAGAAATACAGCTTGCTACACTCTGACTCATAGCCAAGCACAAACTTAGGAAGCAGGGAAAGTTTGTGGGGAGAATTCCAGAGCCAAGTCTTCACAGAGCCCTGAAACTATGCACTGAACCAAATGTGAACAAACCAAGCGTGAGTCTACGTACATAGAAATCCGCAATGTGGATCACCTCTACCTCCCTCCCCACTCATACAGCCCATTGGATGCACCTGTGGTGCTTTTCCTCTATAGGACGTAGAAAGTGAAAAGACTCAAGCATTATTCTCCTGTGGTTTCACAACAGGAGTACCATTGGCATTTTGAGTCCTGGGGTGAGTGCATCCCGCATATTGGGAGATGCTTCTCATCTCTAGCCCCTGGCCACTAAATACCACTAGTCATTGGAAATTGTGGGTGAAGACTTGTTTGCCACCAGCATCCCACCTACAAGGGCAACTTCTTCCCCCCTGCCCCCAAGAACCGCTGACCTCAGCAGAATGGAGAAGACTTTCCACCTTATTTTTAACCCCTTGAACTCTGTGTAGGGGCCCAGCTCTTCCGCATGTCTTTGCTTTAACAGAATGAGTGGTCTTGTAACAAAGGAAGCAGCAAGGCTCATCTGTGCAGACATTTCCTACCCCATCCTTCTGCTGCTGGGCACAGAGCCCAGGAGCAAGGAGAGGCAGGAGCTGATACTGTGACATGAGCTTGAGCAGGAAAGGAGATGGTAGAACATTCGAGTTGGAAGGTATCTTAGCAATCATCTAGTCAAACAACCCTCCCTTTAGAGATGAAGAAAGGTTGTGACTTGCTGCCTATAATATATGTTATTTTTCATTTAACATTTAACATTTTCCAAATGTTATTTTTTACTGTGACTTATTACTGCAATATCTATCTTAAAATTGCCAAGCCTCGTGCAAGGGTGTTTTAATTCAGAAGTTCTCCAGAAGCCAAACCTGATCCAAGGCTTTGGGTGAAAGTGCTTTATGCTAGAGATGATCCAGGCAGTGTAGTGAGGGGTGGGGAAGTGATACAGGGTGGTAGAGACTGCACTGGGCTACCAGATCCACCCTCAGGGCTGAAGCACTTATCTTCCCCCAGCTGCTGGGCATACGGCTGGCAGGAGCTGACGGTCTCTGGGAATTGCCTTCACCCAAGGTCAGGCTCCCTTCTCGGGACTGGGCAATGCAAGGGTGTATATGTCCCAGCCCCACCTCCCTAACTCCAGTCAAATCCGAATGGTCATCCCAGTCTCAGAACTTCCTTTGGGGTCACTAATGCCTTTGCTGTGACTGCCTCATGTTCAGTGCCTCCCGCTGCCTAATCCTGCTTGCTTCTCTCCCCCCCACCCCCGGCAAGGGTTAATCCTAAAACACTCCCAAATAAATGTTCTGCTTGCTAATGTCCTTATCCGTATGCTTGCTAGAGAGCCTCGCCTGCAAAGATGGGTACCAGAAGTTGTTCAAGAAAGCAGAGGCTAAAAAGGGATTCTGGAGCTGCATCTCACACCAGCCAGCTGGCAATAAGGACCACATTCCTGGGAGCCCACACAGTCCCTGCACAAGGTAGCAGTGCAATTGTGAATGCTTCTACCTGCTGTGAACTGGGATGGATGGCAAACTGGTAAAAGGAAATGTATTAGGAAGTGTATTTGAGAAATATTGGGGAATTAGTCATTCTACGAAAAATGGGATTGGATGGCTATTGCTGTGGGCATTAGATAATTTGGAAAAAGATCATAGAAGGCACAAAATGATTAATCAGCAAGTAGACTAGATATGAAAGCCAGATGGTCTCTTTGGAGCACATTTGATTCTCCTCTCCTTCTGGCAAAAAGCAGGGAAATCTAAGGACCAGGTCCAGGACTTAATCATAATAGCTGCAGAGCTCTAGAGAAGGTTGAACTCTCAGCCTAGCCAGGTCTGTAATAATGGGACCCTAAAAATTGAGATGGCGACCTCTGGATTGATGCACTGGAAAATATTAAACCCTCTGAATCCACTGGGACCCTGAACCTGCAGAAGTGGGCAGCACTGTTGGAGACAGCACATTCCCACTGGCCCTGCATGAGAACATGGGGCCTCTGCCCCACTGCTTCTCCTGACACCCAGAGCAGCAAGAAGAGTGAGCTCTCAACACAAGTGCTGGGCCTGTGAAGGGAGGAAAGAGATTATACCCCAAAGGACCTGTAGGACCTGAGAGAGGACATGTGAAAGTTAACTCTAAGATGCCAGATCAAGGGGCTGCTAGGACATAAGGTGGAATTAGGAAGAGTTTACTCTCTTGGGATAAAGGATTTTAACACCATGGCAAAGACCCCAAGGCAGACACATTCCTGGGATGGTTTGGTCTGGTCCATCGCTTTTGCAAGCTCCTAAATGAAGCAGAACTGCCAAATTCGCTGTGGCAGACAGTGAAAGCGGGGAATCAAAAGGTTCAGAAAAGTGGGTGTGCTAGAGTAGATGTGCTATAACACAGGAAACCCCATCACATAATCATGTTTGGTGGGAGGGCCTTCAGTTTACTAAAACAGTAAGAGATGTTACTGAGAAGGCCCCTAGCATCCCTGAGATGCTTCCTCTGTAGGGCAGGACACTGTAGGAGAGGCCATTATAGAACTGGTCTCCCTGATAAAAAATGGGGGTGAAGGGTTTCAGAAAGAATAGAAGTGAGGTGACAGCACTGAACCACCAGCAGCAAGGACGGCACAGTTACAATGAGTAGCAAAAACAGCATGGCACCCACAGGGCTGAATTACAGGAGCTGAGATGATGGTTAATAGAACATGTTATCCATATGGGCAAGATAGATGGGCTGCCAACAGAGGTATTGCTCAATCTATACAACCAAAAAAAGAAAAAGAAAAAGATGGACAGACAGGGGGCTAACGTCAGACACCGCAATAAAGAGTTATGATCTCTTGCCCAATTTTTGGACCTGAGCCCATTTGGGGCCCCATAAATCATGGGCTGAAGGAGGCCAGTCCCCCAGGAGACAAGACCCTGCAACGTCATGGAAATGCATATGGAAAAGCACATATGGAAATGATTCTCTCAAGAGTCCCGGCAGACCTGTGGCCATTTACTAAGGAAACAATATACTGGGGAAAGAACAATACTCACAAATTTGGGGAACTCTTGGACACAGGGAGTAAGCTGGCACTGATACCTAGGCATGTAAAACATCATCATGGCCCAGATCCAGTTCACAGTGAGTTCAATGGGTTCACGGACCTACCCAGTAATTCCTTTCGTAATCACCAATTGTATAACTGGAATGGACATACTTGGAATTTGGCAAAATCCCACACTGGTTCCTTGGCCTGTGGGATAAGAGCTATTATATCATGAAAAATCAAATGGAATGCCCCCTTTTCTATAATCAGGCAATATAGTAAATTAAAAAAGAGTATTGTATCATGGGGAAAATGGCAAAGATTAGGACGACTCTTAAAGACCTAAAGGATGCAGGAGTGATGGTCCCCAACATATCTCCATTTAATTCACCAGTGTGGCCTATATAAAAGCCAGATGGATCCTGAAAATAGCCTACTACAAGCTTAACCAAATATTTACACTAATTATACATTGGCCCAGGTGTGGTATCTTTTAATAGAGCAGATTAACAAGTCCTCAGCCACGTGGTACACAGTCATGAATCTGGTGAATATTTTCTTTTCCATTCTCATCAGAAAGGAAGATCAGAAATGCTCACATTCAGTTAGAACAGACTGCAATATACTATAAATATTACATTTATAGTTTTGCCCCAGGACTAGGCTTACTTTCTTGTCCTCTGTCATAACATAACCTGACATTCCCCTAGAATTTCACCCTGGCCCACTCTATTGATGACGTCATGCAATCCGACTAGATGAGCAACAAGTGGCAAGTATGTGAACGACCTTACTAAGACACAAGTTCTCCAGAGAAGGTAAGACAAAACCTAGGAAGATTCAGGGGTCTACCCTATCAATGTAATGTTTAGGGATCCAGTGGTCTGGGGTTTGCCAGGACTTCCCCTCCAAAGTAAAGGATAAATTATTTCATCACACACTTCCCACCATGAAGAAGAAGCACAATGCCCAGTGGGTTTCTAGGGTTTCTGGAGGAAGACTATTCCGTATCGGGGAACACTACTCCACCCAATATATCGAGTGAATGAATGGATGTCAGCTGAACATGAATATGTTCAAACAGCTCCTGCTACAATCAAGTGGCCCAGCTTCCTGCCCATGTGAGCCAGCAGATCTTATGGTATTAGTGGTATCTGTGTGGAGTTTATGGAAAGCCTTAATTAGAGATCGTAATGTAGAGGTCCAGGATCAAGATCATGCCATCTGCAGTGAAAAATTATACTCTTTTTGAAAAAAAAAAAGTTTCTGGAATGCTACTGAGTCTTGTTAGCAATGGAGCAACAAGTTATCATGTGGCCAGAGCTGCCGTCATTAGTTAGGTTCTGTCAGACCCATAGGTTGTAAGGTCAAGCAGGCCAAGCAACAATCCATTGTGAGATGAAAGTGATGACATATCTGAGATCGGGAAGGGGAGCTCGGGGGAATAAGAAAGCTGCATGATCAGGTGTCCCAGCCCCCTTGTCATCCACTGCTACTGCACCAGTACCTCTCCCTCAGCTCACACCTCTGACCACAGTCGAAGTGAGGAGAATCCCTTACAAATAGCTTATGGAGGATAAAAACTGAAGTAGGTTCATACATGTGTCAACTCAATATGCCCAAAATTGACAGGAGCTGCACTGAAGCTTGTTCTTGGGTGGCCTTGAAAGACAGGAGAAAGGGGATATCCTCCCAATGTCCCAACGAACAGAGCTTTGAATGGTGCACTTGATCATTCACTTTGTGTGGAAGGAAAAGTGGTCCAAAGTTAAAAAATAAATGGACTGCTATAGATTGAATGTGTTCCCCCCAAAAATAACATGTTGAAGTCCTAATCCCCAATGTGATGGTATTTGGAGATGGGCCTTTGGGATGGAACTAGAGGTAGATTTGGCCATTGTAATATAAGCCCTGAAAGTCATTTTTTGTTGTTGTTTTTGTAATGCAAGTGCCTGACTTAGGCAGCACCACTAACAAGGGCCTACAGAGTGTTTGTTCCACAAAACATCACACCAGGCCAAGGGGACCCCTTTATAAAAAAAAGGAGACGTGGCACTGAACACATGACCTCTGGATCTACTGGTACTATCCCGTACCATGCCAGCCAGACGCTGCTAGTCTAACATGGTGATGGAAGGCCTTTTGAAGGTACAACTGAGGTGCCAGATCAACAGACTGGGAGAAGGAGGCACACTCAAGGGTTCAGTACACACTCTAAATCAATGATCACTATACACTGCTGTGTCCCCAACATGTAGAATATGTGGTTCCAAAAACCAAGGGGTAGGAGTAGGTGGGGTGCTGCTTATCATTATTTCTAGTGACCCTCTTTGGGATGTTTTGCTTCCCATACCCTGGCATCTCTAGGTCCTATGTGTTTAGGTACACTGGTTCTGGAAAAGATAAATGTTTCTACTTGGGGATAAATCAGGAATCCCATTAAGCTTCAAGCTATGGCAGCCTCCAAGAACTTTGGACTACTCATTCTGAAGGACAAGCAATCGAGAAGAGTCAGTCAATCAACGAATCACTCAATGAGTCACTTTCTCGGCAGATCATCAGAGGGGAATCAGGCTTCCTTTACATGCAAAGAGGCATATAGGAATGTGTGTGGCACCCAAGCAATTCACTTAGGCATCTCTTGGTATCCCCTTGCCCAAGTTTGCCTGTAAAAGAACAAATGTAGCAGCCATAGCTTGGGAAGGGAATGGGACCAGACTAAGAGCCCTCAAGAATGAGATAAGCCACCAAGACCAGCAGAAGTGCCAACTGCATAGAAGGGAAATCCACAATGGATAGTAGAAGAGTGATATAATGTGTATGAGTCATGATCTTGAGACTAGCACTAGCTATGGGGCTGTAGCTCATCCCTCTAACTTTCCTCTTAGTTTACCCCAGAGAAAGAAGCCCACCAGAATTCTAGAAGAGCTGCTCCAGAACCTAGATGAAGTGAATCTGAGTGGAACAAGGGGTGGACTGTAGTGAATGCTGTGATTCAATGCCCAGATCCCCCTCCACGATGGAAGGGTTTACTCCCCAAGCCGATAGGAGTGCTGGAAAACACCCTTCCCCTTAGCTGCCAGCCCTCTCCAAATATTGCCCTCAGCTAAAGAGATCACCCTCACAAAGTTACTCCCCTTTCCTAGGGACAGACTGAATTTGGTAATAACTTGTCAATGCAGGGGTATTGTGGTCTGGCCCCTTTGCCCCAGCTCAGACGACTTTGAAGACCATCCCAGCTTCTGATCTCCCTAAGGAGTCAGTTGGTTCTTTTCTAAATTACGTTACTGTTCAACTTCTCCCTTGGCTCAAACTTCCCTCCTCCTTACGCTTCCCGTCACATGGATTCATCCTGAGAGCGCTTCCCAGTAAATCCCCCGAAGACTAATCTCCTTCTCAGAGTCAGCTTGCTGGGGATCCCAACCTGCAACAAGCAGAAGGGAGTTGCACTGATGAGCACGTAACTACTGTGGACAACTGGGCCTCATTCTCCTGAGGGTCCTTCTCAGAGACTGTGTTGAACATGTCTCAGAATTTTCCCATTGAGGAATGAGGGTGTCAGAGTATTTATCCACCAATTCCTACCCTTCACTGGCTGAGGGGTCTCTCTGGGGGTTTTAACACTCTGACACTTTCTTCCTGCTCTGTGCGTGGGCTGAGGAAGCCCCTGCAGCTAGAGGACACCATCGGGTAGAACATCTCAGGAAGCCATTAGTCTATAAGGGGACTGTCCCCAGGGTAGGTGCAGTGGTTACAAGAGGAACATTGACATCATGTGCAACAGGTCGTGTGGAGCCATGCGGTGTATTTCCACTGAGGCAGAAAAAGGCTAAATTATGTTTGTGAATGATGATAGAAATGGACCCAAGATGACTGTTGGAATAAAGCAGAACAGGATGAGGCCATGAGGAGGGAAAACATCTAATGACTCTTCGTTATCATGTATCTTCAGTATGGAGTGTATGAGAGGGTGGGTGGGTGGGATGGGGATACTGTGAGGGAAAGGCACATTATAACCATATTTTACAAATCTACAAGTATTTCACTGCTTCCTGGCTTGAAGCAGAGACAAAGCTCTTGAAGAAAGGAACTGTCTTGCTCATCTTTGATGTGGAGGAATGCCAAAGGTTTGGGGGCCATTCTGCCCCCACCTCCAGGCACCATGATTGATGTGAAAGAGAGAAAAACTAGGCTCAGATATCTGCCACTCAACAGCTCTATGACCTTAGCTATGTTACTGAAATGCTTGAAATCACTATTTCCTCACTTATAAACTGGAGACAATAATATCTATTTCATGGGGTTGTTGAGAGGGGTCAACAAGGAATGTGAAACACCTGACACAACTCTTGGCGGATAGGGGTGCTCAATAAATGTCCAATGCCCTTTCCTCAAAAAAAAATTTGGGGGTGAATGAGTGGACCTAAATTTACCTGAAGATTTTAGTAACATTACATAAATCCAAAAGTTGTCATATAGGAATTAACAAAGGGCTATACTGTCACGACAATCGTTGTCATGATGATCCTTCAGTTGTCATGAAGGATTATATTGTTAGGAGACAAATTAGTGTTATGAGTTCTGATTTCAGTGAAATCATCAGAGAGGGCTTCTAAAAGGCTCCAATATAGATAGTATTTAAGTTTCAAACAACAGTATGTCTAAATGAAAACAAAGTTAACAGCCACAGTGGTGACTGATTAGGTCATTTGGAATCTGTTTATTATTAGAGTCTTTAAAATGCCTTTTTGAACCAAGGCCACTCTACTCTACTTGATCTTTTTATGACAGTTTGAGATCTCAGAGCATGTTCCATGTCTCCAGAGCTGTTTTTAAACTATTTTTTGATGCATTATACCCTAAGTGGGAGAACAAAAAACACTTAATATTTAATCCCACTAGTTTCTCCTCTGAAGAAGATAATCTATCTTCCTAATCATTCCCCGTTCATTTTATCCACTCTCTGATATTCAGTGTTGGAAAGAATAAAATAATTTTTTTTTTTAACTAAATAACTCAAGGTCACTGGGCGAGAGAGTTTCAGGATCAGTTTTGGGGATTTTTATTCATCTTCCTGAAGCTTCAAATTCTTGCAGTTGTCGACTACACCCAAATCCCTGCATCTGTCATCACCAGATTTTTAAAAGAAAAAATGCAGAATGGTTTTATGTTTTGAGGACTGAAAAAAATAATGTTAACTTGAGGGAAGCCTTCAGAAAATCACATACACACCAAAAGAAACAGTCAATCCATGGAAGGATACCAGGGAAGCAGAGGAGGACAAGGCAAGTAAAGGTTACTTGTGGTGAGAACGGGGAGTGGGATTTGGGCTTTGTAATCTGCTAATCGCTATTTCAAATTAATTTGCAATCAAAAGTGGCTCAAAGCCACCATCTTAATTTACTTGCAAATGGCAAGCAGTAACAATGATAAAAATAATAATAATAATAGCTAATATTTACTTAGTTGATACTCAGTACTTTCTATTAATACTGTGTTAATACTTTGTATTGTTAATACTTTTGTATTAGTACTCAGTAAATTACTTAATATTAAGTGTATACTTACTGAGTATTAAGTACAGTGCCTATTGTGTATTAAGTACTTTACAAGCATTATCTCAATTAATCCCCACTGCTGCCCAATGAAGTAGGTTTTTTTTATTATACCCATATTATAACAGATGAGGAAAATGAGACTTACAAAGGTCGTATCATTCAGGGTTCTGGCAGGGAAAAAAATGACCTCCTTAATGGGTTTAAATAAACTGTTTAATGAAGACTCCCCTTGGCCTCTTTTACACAATTGTGGGCAGAGCTAAAAGGAATCAACAAGGGGACCAGAAAGAGCTAGAGCCGTGAAGGGGGCCCACTGCCAAAATCGTAGCCCCACCGCAAAGTAGTGGGGACCAACTCCCTGCCTCAGATCTCCTGCCAGTTCCTCCCATTGGCTAAATCATCCAGATACCAGAGGTAAAGGTAGCCTACTTGCTGCCTTTGGTGAAGTTAAGCCTCCCAGGACACAGAGCAGGGTGGAGAAAGATGGAGAGTGGATCTGGGAGGGCAAATGGGGAATATCCTGTTCCATGGCCACATGGTTTGCTCATGGTTACTCGGTGAGAATGACTTGAAAACTTATGCTATGTGACGTATGATAGGTCCGAGGGAACCGCTTCATTACTGATCCCAGCACAGGCCTTAGAAATGAAATAGAATACCTTACCCATCCATAGTCTACCTGCGACAAGTTCAATCTCCATCCTACTGAGCCTGAAGAGGAAGTGGAAACCAGAGGTGGGTAGAGCTAGCTGACTCCCAGAGACCTTAGCGGTAAGTGGGTAGGGCTGGCCTGTATGGGGCAATCTTAGGGGCTGAAGATCCCTTCTTCACAAAACGAGAGCAATTACCTCCCTACTTTCTCTTAAGGTAGTGATACCTCAGTTTCAACAGATAAGACAAAGTTTCACCACCATCCTAGTTTAAACTTTGTTCCTTCCTTACACCCTCAACAGAGATAAGGTAAGGGGTAAATACAACTGCTAGCAGATCCTTTATACTTAGAAAGTATATTTTGATTATGATAATAGTAATAACATTATATTTCATGGGGACTCATAAACGTGTGTATATATACAGATATCCCCGCTTTTCAAAAGTTTGCTTTATGCCACTTTGCTTTTATTACATTAGTACCTACTACATTAGTACCTGTTTAGTACCTGTTTTTGCTAACTGAAAGAAATCCAAAGAGGATTTTTCACTTTTAGGAAAAATGGCAAAAAGCAAAAATAGTTCTCAGCATTTGTTTTGCAACAGCCAGTATAGAGGCAGCTCCCACCCCAGCAGAAAGGGTGGAACATCCAAGCTCCTTCCCCTGGAACTACAATCAGCACCTCAGCATCAAGCTGCCAGACCTTCGAATTATGTCTGTGAGCATCTGTGCTTTATCTTGATTTATTTTGAGCATCCATTAGCAAGATGTGTCCTAAGGTAATTGCTTCTTCACTTTATGCCATTTCTGCTTACGAAGAGTTTCATAGGAATGCTCTACTTTCTCATAGCAGGGGAAAACTGTGTGTGTGTGTGTCTGTGTGTGTGTGTGTGTGTGTGTCTGTGTGTGTGTGTGTGTGTGTGTGTCTGTGTGTGTCTGTGTGTCTGTGTAACCTGAGGATTGGACTTTGTCCTCTCAAAGGCAGAAGATGCAGTTACCTCCCATAACCATCAATGCCAGATTATAACTATACAGGTCAGGTAAGAATTTCTATGCACCAATCCTGGATGGGGCAGAGAAAGCACTGTAAATAGAAGAAAAGTTTTAGAAGAGAAATACTGCAAATCCACCCATGTCCCCTTCCTCACTACAGATTTCCCTGACATGCCTGAGCTAGGCAGAAGCTTTAACTTGGATTAGAGATTTAAAAATCCCAGTCCCTTCTAATATAAGCATTTCAATCTCCAAAAAAATTAAATTCTTTATTAATCCTTGAGAGTAATCAGAAACACTATGATATCTGCCCAAGATTTGGTTCAAGTCCTGAGAAACACAAATGGTAACAAAAAAGAAAGTTGCTTTCTGCTCACGCCTACAAAGTTTTATTTATTCCATGAAGGAGACACTGAGGTCAATGGTGACACAAGGTTGGGGGGTGCATCTGGTGACAGAGCCAGATCGACTGAGTTGAGGAATGAGAGGGATTAAGGAAATAGAGATGGTGAGAGCAGTAATGCACTTTTTTTTTTTTTAATTCCCTTTTGAGAAATTTGGTTGTGAAGGTAAGAAAAGAGATTAGGGGTCAGCTGGAGGTAGATGGGAGATCAGTGAAGTTTCCTTTTTTAAGGAGAGGAAAATGGAAACCTGTTTAAATACTATGGGGATGACCTAATGGAGAGGCAAGGGTTGAAGACAGAGAAGGTAAAAGAACAAGGAATGGCATACAGTTCCAAATATGAGGAGGGGGGTTCCGAGGCACAGGGGAGAGGCTGGCCTTGGTTGGGGAGGGAGGGCAGTTACTCCATTCAGCAGAAAGGAAGGAGGAAAGAACGGGTAAAAATAGGAGAGGTGTGCAGATCTGGAAATGGGAAAGTAAGATAATTTTTCAAGAATAATTGCCATTTTCTTTATGAATTTAGAAATTAAAAATTGACCCATCTTCTCGTTGATTCTGTCGTGCATACCAGTTGCAACAGAAACTCTCAACAGACATTTGAGAGTCCAATAAATGGATAAACTTTAACATTCTTTGTGTTTGTATAACAGTTGATAATGTATTTAGTAACACTGCTTCAAAGAAGGTTTTTAAAATTCCAAATGATCACTTCCAGCTAGCTTTTTAGACCACCTATAAATGCATCATTTCACAGCTGCTAAAGTGGAGTTTGGAAGTCCCCTACTCAAATGTAAACAGAACATTCTCTCCAATTCACGTTTTCTTTTTCTTTCTGTCTTTTTTAGCCTCAGTCAGCAGGGCCCCAAACTTCCTTCACTCTGAGTGTGAAAATTAAAGGGAAGCAGTGGTTGCATGTAGCCCTTGTGGATGGATATTATTTTGCATTTACAGTCTCTAATCTTTACTGAGCCTATAACATTGCTCACGACCTTTTTGCTTTTTTGAAGGAAAAACATTGATACAAAAGGTATAGAGGTTCAAATAATAAATTGCCATATACCCATCATCAGAATCAACGAATCTGAATATTTAGTGATATTTAGTTCAAATCTTATTTTTTTCTTCTTACTAAAAGGCATAAAACATAACTGATGAAGCTGAAATTTCCTTGAGTGTGGAAAAGCCTCAGCAGAGCAAGGGGATAATCAGTTGACCAGGGTTCCTAGAAGGCAGGTTGGTAATTCATGGCAGTTTTGAGGAGAAAATTGTAACAGAGAACAGGTAAAGATATTAACCTAGGACAGTATGGGGCCTCCTCTTGGCTCTAGCAGGAGGGGAGGAGCAAAGGCTGGCTGTCCATTTAGAGCTGGTGGCAGAGAATGAGAGAGTTTTCGTCTTTCAGTTTCTATTTTTTCTGTGATAGAAGCCCATTTAAGCCCATTCATTTGTTGAGAGTGAAGGGAAGTTGTGCTCAGGAACTTGGGGAAAATGGAGATCTGAAACAGCTCTTGGTGCAGGAGACAAGATGGGACTTGTTATGGCTCTAAGTCGGCAAATTGCTTCCTCTGGATCTTTAGTCAAATCTCCAGAATTTCTTCTGCCTTGATTTCTTCTGTAAAATGATAGAATTAAAATAAATGGTTGCTAAGGTCTTTCCAGATTGCGAATCATAAGGCCTACTCTCACGTTGACCCCAACTGTTACCGACGTGGGTTCTTGGACTGTTTAATCGACAGAAATTGCTAAGAAGCCCGATGAGAAATTCAGTCAAGGATTTACTGGGACTCCTGCTGCAGCACGAGGGAGCAAAAACAAATAACAGGTGCCCTTGCTCACTCCCTAGGGTGGGGCAAGCTGGTCCCTTAAATGGGGTGAGGGTAGGGGCGGGTCCATAGGTCAGGCAGGAGGCGTGGCTTAGGTGGCCTGCCCACTCCCTTGGTGGTGCTGTGTGCAGGGCTCACATGCAGGGCCCTGCTTTTGTTCCCTATTACTCAGAAGTGGCAGTTGGGTTTTGGCCATTTTGTATCTTATTGTTCATAATATGCCCCAATTGCACATGTGTGCAGTTATTTTTAGTCCCTTATTATTTCTTTGTATTCTGTTACTAGAGAAGACGTTTGTCCAGGTGCAAGCACTGCAGTAAAGGGTCCCAAGCCCCAGGTCCCAGCCTGTCTCAAAACCACTGGAAAGGCTTCCAAAGACTACTCCCAGAATTCTCAGATTAGGAGTATTCCAGGGTTCAGTCAATCTGTATAGTGTGATTGATTCTATTTCATGGGCTAGGAGGCTTGGCTGGTTGAAAATTTTTAGTATGCATCTCCTCCTTTTGAGATAGGTCCGCTGTTTGAAAAATGGCACTTTGCCGGCATTAACTTCACTGTTCACAGAAACAATTTTTTGAGAGGGAAGTGGTAACAATCAATCAGTCCAAAGCCTTGAGTATTTTATGCCATGTCAAAAAGGCATAATATCATCAAAGGTCACCAGTGAAAAGGATTTTAGCAATCATTTCATTCACACATTCATCCAGATTAGCAAGTCATACAGAACATTGCATGAATTGCACTGACTAGTTTTGCATCTTCTATGATTTTTGTGCACAGTATTATTTTCTTGACCTATGCCAAAATAAACTTTACTATGACAAGTATAAGCTACCAGGAATATTGTGACAACATGGACACCGTCACTGTCATTGTCAGTATGACAGCAGGCAGATTTCTTATGCTTTTTAGAGGTAGCTCAGAACAGCACAAACTTTCTTACAAACTTCCTTTAGCAGTAGCAATAGTACAAAAAATTGCTTTGCCAGTCCTTTTTCCAGCTACCTTTTGGTTGGCTGAAGTTTGTCCTACAGTAGATTTCTTAAGATAAGGCCCCTGGGAACATTAGTTCATGATTTCTTACATGTCTAAAACTTCAGTTGCCTTTATCCTTAAATGGCAGTTTGGCCAGCATTACCCTTAAGCACACACGACTACAGGCAGACGTTTCCTATCCCTGCCTCACTGCATCCTTTCTCACTTTGAAGAAAGGTGGCATGACCAATTTTTCATGAAGGTAGTTAATATTATTGTTTGAAGGGCTAAGAGAATTTTAAATTAACATTCAGTGCAATTATACTCTACACTGTGTGTGTATATGCCTTTGGGGAAAAGTGGTACCTGTTCTCTGAGAACTGATTATTAAAACAAGAACAAAATGGTCTTGGATGAGACCTGGCTGGAAATTACATTTCTAATGTGTTTGCTTATTGTTTGAGAAACAAAACAAAATAAACTACTCTGTGACTCTGAAGATTTGACCACCACATATTTGGTTAGTGTTCAGCAGTAATTATTAATATTCCGCTCCTGTTTGCCAGTGAATACTGATTCTAGGTTCTCTATGGAGAACAGAAGAAACCCTAGAAGTCTTTTCACCATGAAAAAAATTCTGACAATATAGTATTGTCCTGTATTACTGAGATGATGGTAAAGCAGCTCTCTAATTGGGACTTTTTCCTTTACGCTTCAACATGAGTTAAATGAGCAGCTAGCATTGTTTTGTTCAGGATGAGGATCTTTTTCACAGGAACTCTTGTATAGGGGAGAAAAATGAAAGTCAATATACCACAGTGTGTTGAGATGTGTAACTTCAACCAAGCTATCTGTCATTTTTGGTCTTGGGCTCACCCTATCCTGAGCAATATTTCGTTCCCCTTATTAACCTTTCTCACTAGAAACTGAAATACTTAGAGGTTGATCTTAAGTGGGGTAAGGAAACATGAAGGAATCACAGACTCTCAAAGTTGAGACATACAGCAGAAGTCATCCAACCAAGTTATCTCATTTTCCAGATAAGGAAAGAGTAACCCAAGCTAATTAATAGCCTCGCCAAGGTCATGGAACTAGCAGATGTCAGAGTAGAATCAGAGCCAAAATGGGTCATGCTTCCACATTCAATGTTCTTTCTGTCACCTGAACCTAAACTTGGAATAGGCAACAAAGAGGAAGACACACAACTCTATTAATTAGTTAGTTAATTAATTGAGTTTGTGAATCAAATTTTTGAAATGTCTCCATCATTACTTTGCCCACTGGTTGCCTACTGATTATAAGAGTCAGCAAGAGAGAAGTTCCGAGAAAGCTTAGTTCAAAAAGTAAACATTAGAGAAAATACAGGATGAATTACAAATTTCAGACACCACAGTGTATGTACCATTACTACAAGGCAGAGAAATTTTAAAAATTTTGTTTGCATCTCATTTCACAAATTATAAATAAGGCCTGAAAAAAGCTAAGCCACACATAATACCCTTGGCCCAGCCCTCGGATGATTTGTCAGCTGCACCATCTTAAGCAATTCCTTAACCATTCTCTATACCTCAGTTTCCTATGAAATGGTGTAATAATAGCATTATCCTCATAAGCTTGTTATGAGGACCAAAAGCATGAATATGTATTGTATAATAATTATAATAATATAAATATCCAGATATAATATATATTATATCATATATACATTCACAAACTGTGAGGCATAGAGTGAAATTATATAGGTGTTTGCTATTCTACTTCTTTGTTAATGTATCTGAAAGGGTCATATTCAACAAAACTCATTTTGGGGAATGAAAGCATGAAAGGGAAGTCTGAATTAGTATTTATCAGATGGAATTAGAAAAAAAAATTCCCTGAGGGTACAGAATTGCACAACTAAGTAAGTCTGAGAGTAGAAGAAGCTTAAGAGGAAAAGACCAGAGTGTGGTTGCAGAAGGTCTGAGGGCACAAACTCTGTCTCCTAAAATTAATCACCTTAGGCACTAATATTTCCAAGGGACACCACCACTCTCTGCCACAATGCTGGCTAAGCTTCAGCTGAAACTCTTGGAGTACCAGTTTCCTAAGGGGTAAGCAAGCAGATTGAACAAAATGTAATCTGAGGTCTCTTTCTGAATTCTATGACTTTAGGGGACTTACCTGAGGCTACTTAGCGAATGAGGGGCAGAAACAGGGTTGAAACTCACATTTCCTGACTCATTCCACCTTCACTTCTTCTCCATTCTTGCTGCTACCACACAACTATTTTTTCTTTCTACTGGGTCACTCTTCACTCTTTTTAAGGTTGAATTTTATTAAACTGGAGAAATATTTTATCCTAATTAAAAAAACCCCACGCATTCAATTTGTCACTCATTTCATCAATATTTGAGAAGCAACAGGCTGTTTGGGGACAATAATGAGTTAAGAGTTAGACAGACCTGGTTCAAATTCTGGTTCTGTTATTTAAGAGCCATGTGACCCTGGCCCAACTACTTACCTTTGCAGAGTCTCAGTTTCTCCATCCAGATGATAGAATGGATAATATCCTCTTCTCAGATTTGGGTGAGGATTAAGATAGCGTATTTTTAATGGACCTGACACTCTACATCTTCTCCCTTGTGTCAGCCAGTACTCTCAGTACTGAGTAATAAAACTTTTTTAGCTTAGCTATGAAAGGCAATTTCTTTTGTGCTATGTAACTCAACGGTGCAAGGCAGGGGCGCATGGTGCTAGCAGGAAGCCAGGCAGAAGCCTGGAAGTCAGATTGCTCCCATGTGAAGTCAGTTGGAGCCCATGCAGACCCAGAACCAGAGACAGCTGAGGGCAAGAGGCTCTGATGTGGTGATTAAGAGGCATGTGATCAAGGTAGCTCCCCAGAGAGAGAGAGAAAGAGAGAGAGAGACATGCTGTGCAGACAACACGTGTCCCCTATTCCCCCACTGTGAGCACGGAGATCTGATTTGCATCACGGGCAGCTTGCTGTTAAGGCAAGTCTTAGGCCAGGTGCACAGCATCCAGATTAATCCCAGCTCACTTCAGTAATATTTCCAATATTGTACCTCACCACCTTGACGTTATGATCCTAGACTTCGACTTGACTAGCCACAGGCCGGTTCACTCTTCTCATTTCCAACCATTTTTCCTTTTTTCAATATTTCAATATTCATTGATGTGGAGTTCCATTTTGGTGACATAATCTGTTTGATCTTTCCTCCAAAGTTTCTTTGGCCTAGGAAAAGATTATTTCTCAGAGTTTTCACACATGGTTCAGCTACAGTCACACAGAAAACTTTGAGTAAGTAAATAAATGCTCAAAAACACACCCAATCATTTGATTATAGCACATGAAAATAGTTATAAAAATTGCATTGTTTCTGAGCATTTATTTACTTAAAGTTCAGAGTAGGAGACATGTTTAATCTTTCCTGTGCCAAAATTTCTGAGTGTAAATTTCTACAGATTCAATAAACAATTAGACCTGCATAGCAGTCGAACTTCAGACAACATATTTGAGCCTAGCTCCACTGTCTCTCAGCTTCTGATTCACCTTATTCTTCCCTTTAATTCTTAGCACAATTAGAAAAAATTCTCCTCATGTCCTGGAGTGGGAAACTCTGTCCACACTTGGACCTTCTTCAAATCTTTGTTTCTATCTCAACTGGCTTATCAGGAAATGTCTTCTGAACAAAATAATGTGCTCTTGATGAAAGATTCCAAGTAATTTGTTCCACCTCATTTCAAAGCACGTTCAAATTAACAGAACAACATAAAGTGTAAAGCTTTATCTTCCAGATATTGAATATTATAATTATTATTGTCATCATCAGAAAAAATCTAAAATTTTAGGCATTGATAGAAGATGTAGGAAGACTTTTGGGGGGCCTCTAAAAAAGTCATACCACTAAGTAAGTAGATTCTACTTTCATGTAATTAATATTGGTCCATAATTTCCCCTTCATTCTTACTTTCCTCAATGCAATGACTTAGCTCCAGAATCATTTTCCTGAGGTTCAGATGATGATATTGAAAATACTATAGAGGTATAATGATGAGTCATGTCTTTTCTAGGTGTTTCCTGGAACCACAGGGGCCAGGACTGAAAATTGGGCAATTTGTTATAATGGGGATGTGTGGTTTTTTTTGTTTTTTGTTTTTATTTATTTATTTATTTTTGTCTGTGTTGGGTCTTCGTTTCTGTGAGGGCTTTCTCTAGTTGTGGCAAGCGGGGGCCACTCTTCATCGCAGCGCGCGGGCCTCTCACTATCGCGGCCTCTCTTGTTGCGGGGCACAGGCTCCAGACGCGCAGGCTCAGTAATTGTGGCTCACGGGCCCATTTGCTCCGTGGCATGTGGGATCTTCCCAGACCAGGGCTCGAACCCGTGTCCCCTGCATTAGCAGGCAGATTCTCAACCACTGCGCCACCCGGGAAGCCCGGATGTGTGGTTTTTAAAAACAGTCAGTTGACAGTTTTTGGATAGGCCAGCCTAAGCAGCCTTAGTTACTCCTTCCCTATTTCTTCTGCCAAACTTCAGCATCTCCATTTTTCCAAGATTTTGAGGATTATGCCCAAGAGTTTGAAGGCACCCAGCACACCTTTTCTGCCATCTTTCCCCACTGAAGCATCAGCAGCAAATCTGACTCATATACTTGAGGTAGCTGAGGGCATGTCCATGAGCAATTGAGAAACTGAGCAAATCATACTCATAGTTATAACTCATAGTTTCCTCATCTGAACTCAATGGCCTTGGATATCCCAGCCAAGCATTACCGACCTCCTCCTTATGGGACTAGGGGAAATATAGACTAGGAAAACCCAGTCCCAACTTATGTGTTGTTCATCATTTCACTGGGAAGTAACTATAATGCCGGGCAACATTTAACAAGAGCTGTGACAGCAGGCTCGAGAGGACAGCTTGACTCTAATTATGTGGACAAGGAAAAATCTGCTGGGCTTTGAAGATTAAGTAGTGCTTATACTTGTGAATATAAGAGAAAATGACATTTCAGGTAGAGGAAAGAACTTATGCAAAGGCATGGAGACATAAGAGTGTGTTGTAAAGAGATGGAGCCCGGAGAGTAGAAATGCTTGTAATAGAAGAGCAAGTCTCCTAGGTAACCGTGCAGTGTAGAGCCAGCCAACAGGCCTCGTCCCTGTTCATTCCCTTCATAGCACCTATCACAATTAGTATGTATATATTTATTTGTTTATTTGCTTATATTTTCTAATGTTTTATAGCTTTATGGATTTCTAACATAATTTAAGCATTATATGCTTAATTAATTTGTGTATATATATATATATATATATATATATATATATATATATATACACACACACAAATTGGGCTGTCACACTACCAGTCATCTGCCACTCACACTGCTTTTCATTTCTAGTAAGAGTTCTTATGTTCAGAATTATAGGAGACAAATATTTTAACTGTCATTACTAAAATATCAGTTGCCATCACACTTGCCAATTGTCCCATTTTAAGATTCGGAGCGATTGTCCTGAGAGTACCATTGTTCCTGGCGAATTACTTCCCTCTGGTTCCCATTGAGAATCCTCCCTGTTTCAGGGCTTTGAAGCCAGTGAGCAGAATCTCTCTGCACTGATTTTACCTGTGCAGGGCTGACACTGAGTCCACTCTTACCTTTGTTCACAAGAGATAAAGGGAAGTGGTGTTTTTGCTGTGCCTTCCTTAGAAGTGGCAGGGCAAGCATGATTCAATCCAGGACCATACAAGAGATTTATAGATTCAGCTGAATAGAAGGCTCTTTTTCCAAGTTCTTCTTTTTAAAAATTCAAGAGAATTGTTTGGTTGTCCTCAGAGATTATGTGACTCTGATTTGGTGACTGTACATTGCATTGGGGCTATTCAACCTTGATTTAACCCTCAAACTTGGAGCCTTTTGTCCCTGCCTCTTTATCTGTAAATGGGGTCTACAATGTTGATTTCATGAAAGAATGGTTTAACGACGTGGCTGAGTGACACAGATAAAGCATTTGGTACTCTGTCACCTAGATCGAAGAAATACACTAACCATGGTAAAATAGGAAAGTATCTGTGAGACCACCTACCTAAAGTAAGGTAGAATAATCAACTCAGACACCCAGTATCTGTCTGTCCTCATACTATTCTGAACTTTTTGTATTTGGAAATCAAACCATATCTTCATTGAATAACATATGCACATTGGATAAATATGCAATGAATTATGTAACATTTTAAACAGTTATTTTCATATTGCTTCTAAATAGTCAGTTAGGAGTAAAGTCCTCTAAGTAAACTATTGATCATAACTATGTCTGTGTGGCCTTTTGAAATTGGGTGTAGGTATTCAAAACCTGAAAGTATCCACTTTTAAAAGACAGAGAGAATGAACAATTATGTTGTCCCATGGGGAAATTTTTCTACAATGTTAAATAAGAGGGATAGTCACATATTAACAAGAAAGTCTGATATTCCCAGTTTGAGCAGCATACAGCCTAGAGAGTCTGAAAGCAATGAGGATGGAGAATCCAGGCCAGTGAACACCTTTAGCCAAGAGGATGATAAGTTACATCCAGAGAGGTGAGCTGAGACAGAGAGTACACAGGCAAGGAGACAATTTAGGATGATCAGCTGAGGCCAGGCCCACTGACCCAGACCAAGAAACTCAGAGCAAAGAGACCTAAACCCAGACAAAGGGTCTGAGCTACCAGGAATTATGAGTTAGCCAAGGGTTTGGGTTAATTGGCATAGAGCCCCACCAACTGGATACTGGATACTGAAATACCTTGCTAACTATAGTTCCAGATCCCTAGCTTTACTTCAAAACCTGGACATTTGTCAGGTTTGTCTTGGTTGAACATCACCCAGCAACCCCCCCTGCCCCAAACACACACACACACACACACACTGTATAGTATTCCAGTGAGTGCCCTTCTTCCTTCAATTATGGAATCTGAAGTAGAAAATCCTCCCAGTTCCCATTGCCTGCACCCGTGGGTCAGGGACACGTGATCCAGGATTAAGAGATCAGACACTCTTGCCCAGGACTATGAGTCTGATGAGAGGCACAGAGATAAAGGGATGCTTGGGGTTTACTCTGGGCAGCTCAGATGTTATCTAGAGATGGTGGCAGTGAGTGCTGGCATGATCCTATGGTAGCAGTGGTGGCCTCCTGGCCACAGTCTTCCTGATACAAGGCTCTCGTGCTTCCTACTTTTTTGTACTTCTAGAGCTTTTTGGTTCCTGCCTGTCCTCCAACTCTCATTCCCTACCCTCCTCTGGATTCTGTTAGCCACCAAGGTCCTTGTAGTAAACTCCTTATTGGCTTAAGATAGCCAGACCCCGCTGCTACTGCTTGCAGCCAGGAACCCCATCAGTTATTTCAAAGTCTATATTCCAAGTCTCAGTGACTTTCAACACTGACTTCTGATCAATCATCAGGTCTTACAAAATCTGCCTCCTCAGATTCTCATGTCTACCTGTTCTTCCATTTCTACTGCAGCAGGCACATAACTTGTCACTGAGATGACTACAAGATGACAGGAGACGCTGCCTGTCTGATCGTCATATGTTCATCTTCCAAACCACAGCTAATGATGTCAGTAAGGTTGTCCTGGATCTCTGAGCAGAGGTTATACAAAACAAAACAAAATAAAACAAAACAAAACAAACAAAACCATGAACCCATTTCAGATGAGAACACCAGAACCTTTCCACCAAAGTGAGAACATAAACTTCCCACAGGAGAACTCGGTTTTAGCGTTGCTGCTTTCCACAGCACTAGCCCACTCAGCCAACCTCTCAACAATCACCTGAGGACACTGATATCCCCATTCTAAGCAATCACCTCTCTCAAATGCTGTACATTTTCTATTGAGAACATGGGGACAATAGTCATTTTCTTTCATTGACTCTTGATGACTGACCTTTCTGAAATCATCGTGACCGTGTCACTCCCATGTTTAAGATCTTTTGGCAGCGTCTTCATATCTTTCAAGATAAAGTCCAAAGTGCTTAGCTCAGCAGATGGCCCTATATGATGGGACTCCTGACTTTGTCACCTCCTCTAACTCCCTCATCTAACCTCTATTACAGCCATGAGACAGTTCCTTGGAGAAGTTAGAACATTTTATGCAAACCTGTTCCTTCTGATTGGGATTACCTTTGTTTTATTTTCAAAATTTAAAATGTATATGGTTTAGAAAAGTAAAATAGTTCTACAAGACATATAAGAAAGGAAGTTTCTAGCTCCATCCTTCTCACCCTTGAATCCCATTACCCAGAAATGACCAAAATGTACTCTTCTCATCATGTCTTCTCTTATTTGGCTCCATATTTCTAAATAACATGCTTGTACTGTTAGCTCTTGATATTTTTCAGGTTTTAATATTATTATTTGACTTCCAACTATATGATAAAGATGTAGCTTTTCACACACACACACACACACACACACACACACACACACATTTACAGTATCCTGATCCTCCTAACTAGTTATAACATTTGGCTAGCTTTATATTTAATATTTATATTATTTTGACTTTAAACATTAATCACAGAAGGTCCACATAGATTCTTTGATTATGGTTTTGGTCCTGTTTTGATTCCCGGTTTTGATTGCCCTTTTAAAATTCATTTTCTTGGGCTTCCCTGGTGGCGCAGTGGTTGAGAATCTGCCTGCTAATGCAGGGGACACGGGTTCGAGCCCTGGTCTGGGAAGATCCCACATGCCACGGAGCAGCTGGGCCCGTGAGCCACAATTGTTGAGCCTGCGCGTCTGGAGCCTGTGCCCCGCAATGGGAGGGGCCGCGATGGAGAAAGGCCCGCGCACCGCGATGAAGAGCGGTCCCCGCACCGCGATGAAGAGTGGCCCCCGCTTGCCGCAACTGGAGAAAGCCCTCGCACGAACCGAAGACCCAATACAGACAAAAATAAATAAATTAATTAATTAAAAAGAAAATCCTTAAAAAAAAAAAAAAAAAAAAAACTTTAAAATTCATTTTCTTGGTTTTCTATGTACTTATCATTTATTAATTCACAAACTCCCTAAGAAAATGTTGGTCTCCATTCAATAATTTCAAACACATCTGATAATCAATCATTTCACCTTTTTCTTGGTGACATCTTTCCTGTTCTAATCTAGACTGGTTGGTGCACAGCTGTCATTCTAGGCTCTTCCTTCACCCCTTCCCATGTTGGATCCACCAGCTACTCGCTTCTTTTGTTGGAGCACACTCTCCGATAGCTTTCTAAAAAGGAAGGAATTTTTTTTTTGAGACTTTGAAATCTAAAAATGGCATGAGTATCAAATTATAGGTTGGAATTATTATTTTCCTCATAAATTTAAAGACATTGCTCTTTTTTTGCAGCCTCCAGTGTTGGTATGAGTAAATTTGATATAATTCTAATTACTGATCATTTGTATATGACCCATTTTTTTTCTCTCTGAGAAGTTTAGAGATCTCCCATTCGACTCAGGGTTCAGAAATATGATGTTATGCCTTGATGTGAGTCTCGTCCCACAACTATTGTGTGAGGTTTTATGGAATGCATTGTCCCTCTTCAGGGTTCCCTTTTTTTTTCTTTTCTTTTTTTTAATAGATCTTTATTGGAGTATAATTGCTTCACAATACTGTGTTAGTTTCTGTTGCACAACAAAGTGAATCAGCTATGTGTATACACATGTCCCCATATCCCCTCCCTCTTGAGCCTCCCTCCCATCCTCCCTATCCCACTCCTCTAGGTCATCGCAAAGCACCAAGCCAATCTCCCTGTGCTATGCTGCTGCTTCCCACCAGCCAACTATTTTACATTCGGTAGTGTATATATGTTGATGCTACTCTTCAACCCAGCTTCCCCTTCCCACCCCATGTCCTCAAGTCCATTCTCTATGTCTACCTCTTTATTCCTGCCCTGCAGCTAGGTTTATCAGTACCATTTTTTTTTTTTTTTTTTTTAGATTCCATATATAGGCATTAGCTTTTAAAGAAGATTCTACTTTCTCTGGTCCACTAAGTCAGTTATCACTTGTCAATTTGTTATATAGCTTCCTTTTCCTCTCAGCATCTTTGCTCTTGGGTTTTTGACTTTTTAAAATGTTTTCAATAGCATTTTAGTGGAAGTTGAAGATTTCAGTCTCTGTTGAAGGATGGGCTGCAGCACAGCTGGAAGAGGGGTGGTGCTTGTCTGCTGGGGCCCAGGACAGGCTGGGAAGTTCCCCTCCCCTCTCGGAGCCAGGCTCCTCTTGCTCTATGACTTCTAGTGAGGCCTGAGGCCTGTGTCAGGCAGAACCAAGGCACTCCATTTCCAGGTTGCGAGACGGCCAAGGATGCTCAAGCCAAATCAAATGTTGACAGTTCTTCAGGCTTTTCTACCACAATATTGGAATTGAACACATTGGCCAAATAAAGTTGAAAAATTTTTTAAAAGGCAGAGTGGGAAAAAGAGGGACCTTGTTCAGCCTTAAAATCTATGGGCTCAGCCCCCAAAGCACTGGGAATCCATCCTCCCCAGTGAACAAAAGCAGCTACAGCTTTTTCTCCCCTTGGTCAGTAGTTCCAAATATTTTTGTTATCATAGTTCCCGTTCGTTGTATGTATGTCCTCTTGCTACCTGCATTTTTTCTCACTTTTTTTTTTAATGAACCCATCAATTTTCCTTTATTTATTTAACTACTCCCAAGCAAAAAATGAAAAACAAAAAAACCCCAGTATGCTCATTACATTTTTGTTTAGTCAAACCAAGCTGTTAACGAGGTGAAGAGTCAATACACAAAATATTCAATGAAAATTATACAAAGCCACTCTAAAAATATCATTAGTGCAAATCCACTTGTGATTCACATTCTAAATAACTGGTGAAACCCAACGATCAGCATTTCATCCACCTTCAGCTTTTCTGCAACCATACCACGGATGGAATTATTGGCAGCTGGCTGTTGACTGTGGCATGCAAAAACATGATGGATTTGGGGTAATGGCATATTCATCAGCTTCCCCCGACAGCTGCTTTTCCTTGGAATTGTTTCCCTCCCAGGACAAATGTGTTGCCTGGGTACAGAGAGCACCCAGCTGTCTCCTATCAACATCAAAGTGACGATAATACAGGTGGACAACAGTCACCCTGACTTACTCCCACATGGGTCTCTCAGCCATTTCACTCAATATCTGCTCTAAAGTCTGGGGAGGGAACATCCCAAGCCACCAAGGCAGCAACATACAGTGGACAAAAGCTGGAATGACTAACCTGTCCTGGGAGGAAAAGTCCAGTTGTTAAACCTATTTGTGCTCAATTTATCATTTTCAACTGGAAGATCCTCTGTTTAGAATACTCCTGACCTACCTATCGGGTTGGACCATATTAAATTACCAATTTCTGAACTATAAGAATGGTAATTTCATACAGTTCAACCCAAATCACTTCTACCTGTCCTTCAGGACTTGGCTCAGCTATCCCCTCATCAGGACTCCTTCTCTGGCTTCCCTGATTTAGATGCTACCATTCTGCTCCCATTGCATGCTGGGTATATCACTATGTAGTACTTATTTCTTCACAGTGGTATCTTGTGTTTACCTCTGTCTTTTCCACCAGAATTAAGGAACCATGTCTTATTTAACTTTGAATACCCTGCATGTAACTCAGTGACTGGTAAACAGTAGGCACTCAATAAATGCTTAAGTAAATGAGAATATAAAAGAGAACAGCTAGCTGGACAGATTATGGCAGAGATCTGTAATCTCATCTAAATAAGGTCCAGGTGTGGATGAGTCTCCTTGGGTGTATCTCCTTAAATACAGCTACTTTGAGTACTGTTCCTCTCAATCTACAGATCTGTGAAACTAAAGAGATAGTTATCTGTGTCACATACACCCAAAATACAATGATCACGCAGGCATAGGGCAATTGCTATAGAAACTCCTACTCAAAAAGTGGGAAATGGGATACACAAAGGAGTTACTGCCCATAGCAATTCTGAAATCCAACAGAGGGAATGCTGCAAGCTCCTCCCTTTGTTTTCAAGGCCTGGGAATAATTCTCCAGGGCTCTCAGCTCTATTCTGTAGGCTGTTCCACCCTCTGAGTCATCCTTACTTTTTCATGAAAGATAGCACTTGTTTGTGGTTGAATAATTTTCTCAGTCTGCTTCCTGCCAGTAGAATTTTGGAGGCCCAGTGGCCTCTTTCCATTCTGTCCTGTCTCTGTCTCTTTCAATCCAAGCTAGCAGTGTTTCTGTTTATATAGTTTTCTCAAAAACTTTGTGGGACTTCTGTGCAATTCGTTGGGTTCACACCATTAGACACGTGTCACATCCATAAATCTCTTCTAGATCAGCTCTTCTCTATGCTGGGCTCCTGCTGAGAAGAATGAGAGCCCACATTCTAAGCTTCCCTTGTTTCCTATTGTTTGAGAAGATTTGTGAGATGTGTCTTTAATCTCTTCAAAGGGCCCTCTGTGGACTAAATAACTTGATCCTTTGATCTTTCTGGGGTCTGAATAAAATGTGGTACAGTTACTCCTTTGGCTTTATCTCTAGACCACATTTTCCTGATAGTACTCAGAGGTCATTTCTTAATTTTAGCATTTTTTGTTCTCTAGAGAGGAGAAGATTTTTCAAAACTTTCAAGTTCAGGCTTCTTTCTATTTAACAGTCCTTTCCTCAAGTTCTCTCTCTCCTCTTGCATTTCATTATGAGCAGCAAGAAGAAACTAGGCAGCACCTTTCACACTCTTGGAAATCTCCTTAGCTAAATTACCAAGTTCATTCAGCACTTTTCCTGCTTTCCATCTAAGTGCAGATGACAGTTAACAGTGTTGCTAAGATTTCTGACAATACATAACAAGGATTCCCCTTCCTCCGGTTTCCAGTAACACGTTTCTCACTTCCTATTGAACCCTCACAGGCAGCATCCTCAAGGTCTGGATTTCCACTGCCAGGTTGTTCAAGGTGACTTCTTAAGCTTCCTATATCATGCTCCTCAAGATCTTTCCAGCTTCCTCCCACTGCCTGGTTCCAAAGCAACTCTGAAATTTTAAAGTATTTGTTACAAAGGCACCCCACTTCTAGTAGCAAGATATGTATTGGTTATGTAACACCACATAACAAATTATCCCAAACTTAGTGGATTAAAATAGCAAGTTACTGGATTCCTGGGTCATGAATCCAGGTGCAGCTTAGCTGGGTCCTCTGGCTCAGTGTCTCTCACAAGGCTCCAACGAAGGTGTCAGAGGGGCTTCAATCATCTCAAGACTTGGATAGGGAAGAGCCCTCTTCTCAGTTCACTTACATGTTTGTTAGCAGGATTCAGTTCCTGGCAGGCCGTTGGCCAGAGGACACCCAGTTTCTTGCCACATGGGACTCTCCATAGGGCAGCTCACAATGGCAGTTTGCTTTATCAGAATGAGCAAGAGAAAAGAGTCAGAGAGAGAGGGAGTGTGAGCAAACAGAAGCCACTCCCTTTTATGTCTTTATCTCGGAAGTGACAGCCCATCACTTTTTCCATATTCTATTAATCATAAGTGAAACCGTGGGTAATCATTAGTCAAACCCATTTCACCTGCCTTCACTAATCAAGGTAGTTTTAAGACTTGCATGTTCTCCAAGCGGCATGTAACCTAAACAATAAGATGTTTGCCTGTTGTTTTCCAGGAACTTGGAGTCAGCTGTGTCTAGTTCGAGCTGAGCTGGTTAAGATTGGATAGGACCACCTACCCTCCACCTGGGCACGTGCGAGTGTTCGCTTAGTGACCTTTCGACGTCAGAGGGCTGAAAACTCCACCCTCAGATCGTGCTAAGTGCCTCCATTTTTTAACGTGCAGAGGCCTGTAGCTTAGTTACACCTGCCAGAACAATGATGATCGCTTCTTTTTCCAATCACCTTTCCCCACTGCTCCCCACACTCACCACACCTCAGACCGCCCTGCTTCTTTATTCTTTATCCCATAAAATCCCCAAGCTCCTTGCTTTCAGAGAGGCAGATCTGAGATGTGTTCTGCCATCTCCTCGCTTGCCTGCCTTGTGAATAAACCCCCTCTTTGCTGTGAACCTTGGTGTCTCAGAATTTAGGCTTGTTGCGCGTTGGGCAAAACGAACCTGGGTAACTCAAGCAAGCCTCTCAGTCCAACCCACACTGAGGGAAGGGGATTACACATGAGCATGAATAAAAAGAGGCAGGGATCATGGGGACCCATTTTAGAGGCTGCTGAACTACAGCTTCATAAAGATGCATGAATGGGCAGTTATTATTATTTTAAATTTAATGTTTATTCAGAGTTTATTATGTGCCACACATTATTCTAAATGTTTTGCATACACTCATTTGATTCTTAAAACAACCCTCGGAGGAAAGTACTATTATCACCCCTATTTGACACATGAGTTATCTCAGGATTTAAGCTTAAATAATTTAAAGTTAAGAGCATAAATAATTTGCAGAGGATTTCCAGCAAGTAAATAGTTAAGCCAGTATTTATTTGTTTGTTTATTTATTTTTAAAATTTATTTTTGGCCACCTTGTGGCCAAACTCTTTGTTGCTGTGCACAGGCTTTCTCTAGTTGCAGGGAGCAGGGGCTACTCTTCATTGCGGTGTGCAGGCTTCTCATTGTGGTGGCTTCTCTTGTTGCGGAGCACGGGCTCTAGGTGAGTGGGCTTCAGTAGTTGCAGCAGGTGGGCCCTAGAGTGTGCAGACTCAGTAGTTGTGGCTCGCGGCCTCTAGAGCGCAGGCTCAGTAGTTGTGGAACATGGGCTTAGTTGCTCCGTGGCATGTGTGATCTTCCCGGACCAAGGATCGAACCTATGTCCCCTGCATTGGCAGGTAGATTCTTAACCACTGTGCCACCAGGGAAGTCCCTAAACCAGTATTTAAACCCAGGCAGTATGGCTCTAGAGGCTCTTAACCACCACAATCTACACCTTCTTATTCAAAAAGGTAGGATACTAGGGAGGAATAGATTTACAGTTGGATCCAGACATTGTGGAGTGCCCATTAAATAAACAATTCTAGAGCAATTTTCTTTCTTCTGAACTTTTCATGGTGCTGTTGTAGAAGAGACAGGATGATAAATATCTCTATATTAACTTTAAATTTTCATAAACATTCTTTTCATGGGAAAATTATGAATAGAGAGATTTGAGTGACTTGTCCTAAGACAATACACTGTGTGCTGCTTTTCTCATATTATATTCATAAATATTTTCCCATATTATTAATCATTCTTGAAAATGACAGTTAAGATCTGTGCTTCTTGAGCTTTAATTCAATATTCATATGACACTTCATTCTGAGAGTGCTTGAAACATCTGGATTAAATTCTTTAAAGTCACAGTGTGCTGCTATGCAGAATTAGAAATTCTGGAGGAAAAATAATGTTTAAAGCACGTTGGTAAAACACAATAGAGTGTCAGGCAATATGGAAGCTAGACTCTTCTCTCCCATGCCCTTTGAAATTCCCATTGAAATGGAGGACCCATTATAAAATTAGGGGAGCACAGCAACAACTCTGGAACCATGGTCCACATATAGGATCCTTTGAGGAATTTCTGTTAGATGCCATGGGATGAAAATGGATTTTTGTAGCACTGATTTCCTTTGTGAAATTATTACACAATAACATGAAAGGTTTAAGAAAAATACATGTACTCAGGAGATTTGTGGTATTGCTGGAGACTCGCAGCATGTCTGCAGTCAAAGACCCTCTGCAAACTTCGCCTATTGGGACAACCATAGTGAGGGGAAGCTGGGGCCACTGGAGGAATCCGCGAGTATCTCCATCCACGTGGGTCAAGCTGGGGTGCAGATGGGCAATGACTGCTGGGAGCTCTACTGCCTGAAGCCCCGCATCCAGCCCAAAGGCACCGTGCCCAGCGACACAGCTCTAGGGAGCAGCAATAACTCCAGCACCTTTACTGAGACAGGGGCCGTCTTTGTGACCCTGTCATAGGTAGGGTAAGAACTGGCACGTATAGGCAGGTCTTCCACCCTGAGCAGCTGAGGTCTGGCAAGGAAGATGCTGCTGACAACTGTGCCGGAGGCCGCTACACTGAGGGGTCCCAAGGAGATGCATCAACAGTCGGGTGCTGGAGCAAATCCAAAGACTGATGAGTGGACCAAGTGCCATTAGCACCTGCAGGAGATCAATGCATTCTTAAACCTCCCTCCCTGGCCCAGGAGGCTAGACACGTGTGGAAAAAAGGGAACCCACAGGCCTGTGGCTGTGACTAGTGTCTACAGTGTCCCCATGGTTCCTCCAGCCTGTCCCTCCACTTGGCTTGCCCTAGGGGTAGCTGTGTGTCCTGGTTTGGATCTAGGGTTAGAACCTGGCTCTGCCCTGAGTCTGTGGGCTCAGGCTTCTGCCCTGCCGATTCCTCGCTTTGCCAGGCATGATTGTCTGATCCAAGCCTTCTTTGAACTTTGATTCATCTCTAGCCTCAGCAGGTGGGAGGAAGCTTCCTGGCTGCTCAGCTTATTGTTCTTAGACTCCTAAGCAGAACTGCCCAGCTGGGAGAGGCTCCTGCTTAGCTTTTAGCCACTTCCCCAGTTCACCCCATCCCTTGCCCGAGAAACTAAGAACCAGAAGCGAGGCCAACTAGGAGCCAGCACTTTGGCACTGGTCCTCTAGAGGGATTGTCCAGACATACTCCCTGCTGCTCAATAGACTGAGGATGAGTGGGAGACCTGAGGAATGGGATTCTGTGTGAAAATAAAACAAAGCATCCCCTAGGCTTAGTCCTTTCTTAAATGGTGAATTTTTTTTAAGTTATCAATTTGCATTAAGCCCGCTTTTCTTTTTATTTAATTTATTTTTACTGAGATATAATTAATATATAACATATTAGTTTCAGGTGTACAAGATTTGATATATCTATAAATTATGAATAAATGGAAAATTTTGTATTGACAAAAAAACCCAAGTACTTGGAAATTTATTTTCTTTTTCTAGTTGCTACTTTCTTTGTACCATCTAAGAAATCTTTTCCTACTCTAAAGTCACAGAGAATTTTCCTGTGCTTTCTCCTAAAACTTGATAGTTAGCTTTTATGTTTAGGCCTTCGAGTAATCTCAAATTGAATTTTGTGCTAGATGTCAGGTAGAAGTCTAGATTCATTTTTTTTAAATATGAGCTTACTTTTTAGAAGCTGAAGATATCTTTCTGCCACACACTCTTTAATTAAAAAAAAAAAACGAAGGCAATTCTCACCTTTTTATTTTTTTATTTTCTATGTTAAACACAGAAACTAATCTCAATATTTGTATCAGTTATGATTAGGTTTGACTGTGAATAATAGAGATCATAAAAACCATAATTTAAGAGAGTTAAATGTTTCTTTCTCTCTCACATAAAAGCCATCCAGAAGCCAACAGTCTCAAGCTTATATAGCACCTTAATGGTCATCAGAAACTCAGGCTCCTTCAAGCTTCATCTATGCCATCCTAAGCTGTTGCCTTCATTCTCATAATCCAATGTAGGGATGAATATCCAGCCAATATGTCTACGTTCCCAACAACAGATTAGAGGATGGAAACAAAGCATTTGAGCAACCTTTCAGGTGACTTACCAGACATTCCATTTATATACCATAGGCCAGATTTTAGTCATTTCATCAAATCTAGCTACAAATCAGTATTTTAGCTAAGTAGCTAGCTAGGTTATCAACTAAAAGTTGGGGTTCTATTGCAGCATTATTCACAATAGCCAAGATATGGAAGCAACCTAAGTGCCCATCGATAGATGAATGGATAAAGAAGATGTGGTATATATATATATATATATATATATATATATATATATATATATACACACACAAT
Organism: Balaenoptera acutorostrata; assembly: GCF_949987535.1. Lineage (NCBI taxonomy): Eukaryota > Metazoa > Chordata > Mammalia > Artiodactyla > Balaenopteridae > Balaenoptera > Balaenoptera acutorostrata. The sequence goes on along the minus strand of NC_080068.1, from coordinate 48,970,440 downwards.
GGACTATTTTTCAGCCATAAAAAAGAATAAAATCCTACCTTTTGTGATAACATGGATGGGCGTAGAGGATATTATGCTAAGTGAAATAAGTCAGACAGAGAAAGACAAGTACCATATGATCTTACCATATGTGGAATCTAAAAAAACAAAACAAATGAACAAACATAATGAAACAGAATCAAAATCATAGATACAGAGAACAGACAGGTTGTTGCCAGAGGGGAAGAGTGGGATGGGGTGATGAGTGAAATGGGTGAGGGAAATTAAGAGGTACAAACTTCCAGTTACAAAATAAATGAATCGTGGGGATGAACTGTACACCATGGGGAATATAGTCAATAATATTGTAGTATCTTTGTATGGTGAAGAAGGTGGTCAAAAGGTACAAACTTGCAGTTATAAGATAATTGAATACTAGGGATGTCGTGTACAACATGATAAATGTAATGAACACTGCTGTGTGTTATATTTGAAAACTGTTAAGAGAGTAAATCCTGAGTTCTCATCACAAGGAAAACATTTTTCTTTATCTTTTATTTTGTATTCATATAAGAGGATGGGTGTTCACTAAACTTACTGTGGTCATCATTTCATGATGCATGTAAGTCAAATCATTATGTTGTTACACCTTACACTTATACGGTGTTGTATGTCAATTTATCTCAATAAAACTAGAAGAAAATAAAGGTAGAGGTTCTATTGAGAAAAAGGAGAGAATGAATATGAGAAGGACTTAGTACTCTCCTCAATGGTATACAGCACTGGGACACTTTAGAAAAAGTGTCTAGCCATTCAACTTTAAACAAAACAAAACAGCCCATAAGCTTTTCTTCTTGGAAAAAAAAAATTAACATTTGGTTTTTTAATTTGCAATTAATTTCTCCACCATGTAAAGCCAATTCGAACAAAAGGTCATTTTCCTTACTTTGGCATCATTTCTATCCTTCCACAGCCTGTTAGAAGAAGCTTTAGAAAAAGTGTGACAACTAAGCAGCCCTGTGTGGAGAGAGGCTATTTATTTAATACCCACAAGGAAATGACCCCAGTAAAAACCGAATCTAAGGAAATAAAGCATCTGAGATCATTCTTAACCTCAATTTTCCCTAAAATAGCATTTCATAAAATCTTAGAGGGGTTAATACCCTGGAGTTAAGGACTCTATAGAGCTTCATGACAAATATATACTGTTATTCCACTTTGCTTTGTTTTATTATTGTTGTTTTCCTTTCTCCCTGGACCCTAAAGAACTGTTTTGAAATCTCAACTGCTGTCAAATGTTGTCCAAAATGGTTGTATACACCAAAAGCACAAGCAACAAAAGCAAAGATAAACAAGTGGAACTACATCAAACTAAAAAGCTTCTGCACAGCAGAAGAAACAGTCAACAAAATGAAAAGGCAGCCTACAGAATGGGAGAAAATATTTGCAAGTCATATATCTGATAAAGGGTAAATATTCAAAATATGTAAAAACCCCATACAACTCAATAGCCCCCCAAAAATCTGATTAAAAAATAGGCAGAGGAATTGAACAGACATTTTTCCAAAGAAGATACACCAATGGCCAATAGTACCTAAAAAGATGCTCAACATCACTAATTAGGGAAATTCAAATCAAAACCACAGTACGCCTCACACCTGTCAGAATGGCTATCATCAAAAAGACAAGAGATAACAAGTGTAAGCAAGGGCATAGAGGAAAGGGAACCCCTATACACTGCTGGTAGGAATGTAAATTGGTACGGCCACTGTGGAAAGCAGTATGGAGGTTCCTCAAGAAATTAAAAATAGAACTACCATATGATCCAGCAATCTTACTTCTGGGTATATAACTGAAGGAAGTGAAAACAGGATCTTGAAGAGATATCTGCACCGCCATATTTACTGCAGCATTATTCACAATAGCCAAGATATGGAAACTACCCAAATGTCCATCAACAGATAAATGGATAAAGATATGAGATACAGACATAGAGAAGAGAAGTGTGGTTGCTAAGGGGGTGGGGGAGGGAAGGATTGGGAGTTTGGGGTTAGCAGATGCAAACAATTACATATAGAATGGATAAATAACAAGGTCCTACTATATAGGGAACTATATTCAATATCCTGTGACAAACCATAATGGACAAGAATATATACTTTACTGTATAGCAGAAATTAACACAACATTGTAAATCAACCATACTTCAATAAAAATTTTAAAAAAGAAGATGTGAGATAGATACATATAAAATTATTATTATTATTATTATATGAAATATTATTCAGCCATGAAAAAAGGGAAATCCTGCCATTTGTGACAATATGGATGAACATAGAGGACATTGTGCTAAGTGAAATAAGTCAGACAGAGAAAGACAAATACTATATGATATCACTTATATGTGGAATCTGAAAAAAGCCAAACTCATAGAAACAGAGAATCGAGTGCTGGCTACCCAGGTCCTGGGGGATGGGGAAATGGGAAGATATTAGTTAAAAGGCACATATTTCCAGCTATACGATTAACAAGTTCTGGGAACAGCGTGGTGACTGTAGCTAATAATACTGTACTATATACCAGAAAGTTGCTGAGCGAGTACATCTTAAATGTTCTTACCACAAAAAAGAAATGGTAATTACATGATGGGATGGAGGTGTTAGCTAATGTTATGGTGGTAATCATTTTGCAACATAAGTCAATCAAATCAATACATTGTACACCTTAAACTTATACAATGTTATATGTCGATTATATCTCAATAAAGTTGGAAAAAAATAAATGCAAATATTAAAGTCTAAAAAAAAGGGTCTTATAAACAACTTGTGGCAAAGACAGTAATGCTTACCAGATAATACATTAGCTTCCTCCATACTCAGCCCCCTAGTCCTTCAGTTCACTCCATGTTCAACACCCTGGTCTGTTGGTTCCATGTGTGCTCAGACCCCTTGCAGTCAGGGAGGGGCAGGTGACTAGTTCTGACCAATGGGCTGTGAAGGAAGTTAATGTGCATTACTTCTGGGCTATGGCAGTGAAAGCCCACTTGAACTCTCCAGCGTTCTTCCCCATTCCTCTATGGATGCAGAGGAAGCTCGTTATTCAGAGAGAAAAACTAGAGGGTCAAAGTAGTTTAGATAGCTGAACCATTGCTGAAAGACAGGTGCCCTGAAGAGCCATCTAGATTTACAGATGACTTTGCATTAGCAAGAAATAAACCCTTGTCTCCTAAAAAACTTCTGTTTTGCAGTTGTTCATAGCTATAAACCTAGCTTATCCTAACATGCAACCCAGCAGAGCAATACAAATGTTCAATAATATTTGATGAAGTATTATGTAGCCATTGAAAAGAACTGTCACAAAACTATTAACAGCATTCAGAATTATTATATTATTAATTGGAAAAAAACGCAAAAAACAAAAATATGATTAGAAAGGTAGATGGGAATAAAAAGCAGGGCTTTCCCAGTAAAACTGACAGAATGGATGAAATTGTGATTCAGAATTTTCCATAAAATGTTTTCCAGAAAACTACTGACATATCAGAATATGTGTATTTACTGGGGAGGGGGAGTGAGGATGAAGAATGGGGTGGTCCCAGCTGAGACTAAACCCATATTCAGGCTTGTTCAGATATATGTTGACTTTCTGCTAAAGAAGGAGCTTCTAGGTAAAAACCCATTTTAAGGACGGACAGAATAAAGACACACATTTTGTTCAATAACAATTTATCAGTCTTTGGCGTGAAGGGGAACTCATGTCTGAGCCCTTGAATTTGTTCTCTGACCCAGATTCCTTGGACTCATGTCAACACTTGAGAGCTGTTTGTCACATGTCTTGGTGTGCAATATTAGAAGCCCAAGGCTGTGTTACTTTGGGAACAGGGTAGGGGTGGGAGTCAGAAATTCACTTGGACTCGGTGAAGGACAGCACTGATCCAGCATAACCTGGAGTCGGGGTGTAACAGAAGGTGGCCAATGTCAAGGACACTGCAATGACACCAGCAAGCCAACTTCTGGGGGCAGCAGGAGGGCTATACATGATAGGCTTAGCAAGGGCTATACATGATAGGCTTAGCAAGTGTACCTTAGCAAGGCTCCCAAGTGTACCTGTGGCTGAGAGGTGCCAGCTAACTCAGCAGCAGTTGGAGGCAGCTTTTGAGCAAGGGGCAGCACTCCTAGAGCAGACATCAGTGCTGTGGATGGCCGCCCTTAGCTCTGGGATGGTAGTGACCTCAGAGGTCAGTGGAAGCTGCAAGAATTTATTCATGAGCTTTTGTGAGTGGTATCCTGGAACTCTCAAAAGAAAGGGCTGGAAATTTGCAATAAGTCAGAGAGACACAGAAGAGGGCAGGAGATCCCACAGTAAGTGGGGAGAGCTAAGCCAAGCAACCTTGTTTATTATTGCAGTGACCCCCATTTTCTGCCCAGACTGAACAGCTTAGGACATGTATGTTTCCAAATGACAGATACTTCAACAGAAGAAAAGAGATTAACCTGGAAATGGACAAATGAGAGTCACGGAGGCAGCATTTCCTAGAGCTTATCCCTCCAGCACTGTCCACAGGAGAGAAACTCTGATCTGGGGAAAAGGCTTTAGATCACCAGAGAAGGGTTTGTCAGACCTATATGGAAGCCCCCTCTACTAACACCCATTTTGACATTCCAGGTACCCTGATACTTGAAAGATGCTGCTCAGGAGAGTAACATGAATATTTCAATCACTGCAAAGTAACCCACTGGTATGGACAGTGAATGATCAATGATAGTACAAAGTACATGGTCCCTTTCATAATCTTTAAAAAATAAAGAGGCATTCTGGTTATCAGATCAGTCTCTTGGTTAAAAAGAACCTGTTCTCAAAAGACTGAATGCCCTTGGGTTACACTGATCAGATCACTTTTGAACCTACAAAGCTGAGATTTGTGACTCCAAAGCAATGTCACTAGGAGAGATCTGATCACAGCTGCTGTCTAAATTGCTGATATCATTGGCATACTCTATAGCTGCCACAAAAATTGTAAAAAAAAAAAAAAGCAAAATCATCAGAATATCACCATTATTCAAATTTCTATAATAATAAATTAAATTGTCATTATAGGTACACATATATAAGAGAACAAGGAAAATGCAGAAAAGAGGTGTGCTGGATACTGTTCCTCCACATTTAACCTCCACCCTTCCTCACCCTGATCGATGCCCTTGGTGGATGGCTTCCACTCACTATATGAACCCAATCTTTTCTCTGTGAACTTTGTCTGTGATGTTCTTCCAGGAAGAGTTGATAAGGTCAGTTCCATCAACATTTTACCCTATAGTTTATGCTTTTAGGCCCTTGTTTTAAAAGGCCTTTCCTATTCCAAAAATATTCTCCTGTGCCTTCAACTATTAGCTCTATGGTTTTATTCCACATTTATGTTGCTTTCATTTGTTTGTTTGTTTGTTTTGGCAACACTGCATGGCTTGTGGGATCTTAGTTCCCCAACCAGGGATTGAACCTCGGCCACAGCAGTGAAAGTGCCAAGCCCTAACCACTGGACCACCAGGGAAATCCCATATTTATGTCTTTAATCCTTCTGGGGTTCACCTTTATGTGGTGTAAGGCAGATATCCAACTTTTTCTCTATATAGTGAGCTACTTTCCCCAAATTCATTTGGAAACATTCTGTAATTTCCCTCACTGATTGTGAAGTTACATTTATCACATAAATACTCATATACAATATTTCTGGACATTATTCTTTCATTATATTCTTTCCTCTCTATTTTGTTTCATTAGACTCTTTCACTGTTTTTATGAATACAGATTTAAGAATTCCTACTATCTGTCATATTTTCCAGAGCTGGCTTAGCAATTTTCATGGATCTTGATATTTCCAAATTTTAGGATAAATTTGTTAAGTTTCTCAAATAAACTTGCTAGACTTTTAATTGGAATTGCACTGGGTTTATCAATCACTTTAGAGAGAATTAAATCTTTATAATACATATAAATGAAGTCAGACAGAGAAAGACAAATATCATATGATATCACTGATATGTAGAAGCTAAAAATATGATACAAATGAACTTATTTACAAAACAGAAACAGACTCACAGACATAGAAAGCAAACTTATGGTTACCAAAGGGGAAATAGGGTTGGGGGGAGGAGGGATAAATTAGGAGTTTGGGATTAACAGATACACATTACTATATATAAAATAGATAAACAACAAGGACCTACTGTATAGCATAGGAAACTATATTCAATATCTTGTAGTAACCTATAATGGAATAGAATCTGAAAAAGAATATAATTCTGAATCACTTTGCTATACACCTGAAACTACCACAACATTGTATATCAACTATACTTCAATTTTTAAAAATCTTTATAATATTATCTTGCCCTATCCAAGAATATGGAATGCTTCTGCATTTATGCCAGTATTCTTGTATGTCACCTACATGATTTTTAATTGCTCTTTTTAAAGGTATTGTGCATTTTTGTCAGGTTAACTCAATAATCTGCATTTTTCTTGCTATAGGTAACAGTAAACCCTCTAAAACTGTTATAAAGAGGGTAAACTTTGGAAGTACATGTACTCTTGAGAATTCTTTATTTCACTCTCAACTTAAATGATAGATTAGCTGGTTATAAAATTGTGGCTTCAGCATTCTTTTCATTTACTACTTTGAAATATTTTTTTGTCTCCAATATGTGTTTGGTGTAATTCTTATTCGTGGTTCTTAGTAGGAGGCCTTTATCTCTTGAGGTTTTGAGAATTTTTTTTTATCTTTGATTTTTAAAATTTCATGGGAATTCCCTGGCAGTCCAATGGTTAGGACTCCATGCTTTCACTGCCGTGGCCTGGGTTCAGTCCCTGGTTGGGAAACTAAGGTCCCATAAGCCATGTGGTGTGGCCGAAAAATAAAAAAATTCACAATATAATGTACCTAAGGACTTCTAGGAACAAACACTTTCAATCTGAGGTCTTTCACTTTCTTTAAATCTGGGGAAATTTTGGTCATTATCTCCTCAGATATTTTCTCTTCTTTGTATATATATATTTTTTACTCTCTTTCTAGTTCTACAATAAAACAGATGTTTACATAACTACTATGATCTTCTTAATTTTTTCTTTCATATTTTCTAACTCTTTATCTCTGGCTGATGCTTTTTTTTTTTTTTTTTTTTTAATATTTATTTATTTATGGCTGTGTTGGGTCTTAGTTTCTGTGTGAGGGCTTTCTCTAGTTGTGGCAAGTGGGGGCCACTCTTCATCGCGGTGCGCAGGCCTCTCACTATCGCGGCCTCTCTTGCTGCGGAGCACAGGCTCCAGACGCGCAGGCTCAGCAATTGTGGCTCACGGGCCCAGCCGCTCCGCGGCATGTGGGATCCTCCCAGACCAGGGCTCGAACCCGTGTCCCCTGCACTGGCAGGCAGACTCCCAACCACTGCGCCACCAGGGAAGCCCCCTGGCTGATGCTTTATGGAAGAATTTCTTGATTTGATCACCCAGCTCATTCATTTATTTTTCAAATTGCATGCATTTTGGGATTCATCTCTATTACTGTTTTCTATTTCAATCATTTAATTTGTATATACATTATATGAAGTCAGGTTTAATAGGTTGTCTCTAATAAGCATCTTTCACCCCACATGGTCTCAGGATATAGAAGGTGAGGTCAGGGTGAGGAAGTGTCCAGAGGCTGAGGGTCTGTGGTATCTTTGCTATCCCGTTTTCATTCCAATCAAACTAGAATACTGTTCTGATATCACCCTATCATTGGGTTTGCTCTTCCTTTCAAGACCAAGTTGGTAGAAAAAAAAAAGGGCGTGGATTATAAAGCTTTTCCCTGGCCTTTCTGCATCAAAGGCACTAGATCCTCTTCCATTCTGGGGTACCATTACCTTCTACACCAGGACTCAACTACCTTTATAGTTTTACCTTAATTTTTCAGCTTTGTTGACTTTCTTCTACTTCTGTGGCTTCCACAGGGCTAAATTTGAGTGAGGGGGTAACTCTTCTGGTTAGTTTGCCATCTTTGTTGAAGTGGAATGGGGAAATCCTTTCTAAGTTTAAATGCAGAATAGAAGCTGTTTTATAGATATGAATCTGGCAACATTTTGTAGACATTCCTTGGGAATTCGCTGGTTAGCAGACCTAAGCCCATTCAGAAAGAGACTACTAGCACTACTTAAAAAAAATAAAGATATCTTCAGGGACATTCAATGCAATTAGGAGTGTTGACTTTGGTAGGGGAACTCATCACTAAAAATGTTCTATTATAAAACTTCCAAAGAAAAGCTTTGAGAGTAAACGGGAGAAGAGGAATGTCAAGGGGTTCTCCTTATATCTCGTGGAGAACAACAGAAACAAAGGACTGGAGCTTCTGTGTTCTACCTGTGCCCCACAGAGGAATAGTATAGCGAGCAGGTGGGGACTGAAGCCTTGGCAGTCACTACTAACTGGAAGGTGGGTCGAAAAAGAGTGGGAGTGAAGATGGAAGAAGACAGGCTTGAGCAGCAATATGGTGGAAAAAACATGTATATGAATAGAACAGGAGAGATATTTAATGGCTGGATGAATGTAGACATTTAGGGAATGGAAAGAATGATTAGAGGAAATCATTGGGAAGACCTCTATGTGGTATGCTGTATAAACCCCCATAGGAAAGTCTATATTATTCCTCAAGACACCTGGAGTCTTATTTGTGTTTTCATTTCCTGTGACTCTATGCAGAGGCTAGGCCACTAGATCCTTGGCTTTTATTAAAAATATTGATAAATAAAACCCTTGTCCAGGTGCAAATTTGTTTTACTTTGTTTTTCCAAGTCATCAGATCCTGAGTATCTCGTGTGTATCCTTTAACACAGCACTTGCCAAAGTGGGTTCAGCAATTATAAATAAAGAGGGTTCTAGAGTCAAATAAGTTTGGGATGTGTAGGGTTATACAGTATTAACATGAGTTCTTTGCTTGCAGGATTTCTCAGAGCCATTAATATGCAAATATTACTATCATTTTCCAAGAAGGAGACATGGTATGCCCTATTTCTCAAATTTGACCATAGAATCATTTTTCTCAAGGCATCTTAAGATACTACTGTTCCATGGACCAAACTGCTCTGATGGATTGCCTACCTTTGTTTGAGTTATAATGTGGACTTAGCAGATGTAGTCAAGGGCAATTTTTTTTGCAGCTGTTATGAAATAGCACCTTGCAAGATGCATTCTTCATGTTATTACAATCTAGCAATTGCTTTAACCATGAAAGTGTTATCTGTCATTTCCATCAATATGCATGATTATATTCAATTAAGTAATTTATTTCAAAGCCACTTGTATTGTTCTCTCTTTGTGCACCTCATGTGGTTAGTCTTATTTTCCTAAGAGTGTGTAAGCTCTGTAAAGGTAAGAATCATGCCTATTCCTTTACTGAATCATGCATAGCACTTGGTGCAGTGCTAGATGCAAGATCAAGATTCAGTAAGTACACTCTGATTGGAAAAAATAAAACTTAAAATGCAGCAGAAGCAAAGTATTATAAACTTCCTATGTATTTGATAACATATCATCTAAGTACTTTTGTGCTTTAATTATCACTCCCCACTCCTTTTTTCTCCCTGTTCCTTTTCAGCACTAAATACACCCTGGAAGGAAAATGGGGGCAATAAATCTAAGCAAAGCAGCCCTGAAAAGTTTTTTTCTATTTGTTCCAATATTAAGAATAAATCTTTGGCTAACAACTTCAAACTATTCTGACTCATCTTTTTGTTTGATTCCCTCCCAGTTTATTCGTTAATTGTTCAACATTTTTGCTCCTACTTTTCCATGGCTGTGTTCTCCTTTAAATATAAAATTCAGTATCTTTCAGAACATTTTCTTTGCTTTGCAAGTCAGGAAAAATTTCCCTACCACCTCATTCTGAAAGCACTTGGCAGGTAAACTTCTATTATCATATCACTGTATATGAAGGTCCTTAGCTTAGTCTAATTATGCTTTGCCAAGTAAACAATTTATAGTGTATTATTTCCATTGGAAAGTCCCCTTTTCAAATTGAAGGATTTCACAATAAAAAAAAAAAACACTGGTTAAAGAAACCCCAAGTTCTTCTTAGCATTGGGGTTTCAACTTAATGGGGTCATCATTCATAAGACCAGGTTGATAACACCAATACATCAAATTTACAATGGAAATTTAGGACCAAATTGTTCTGTCAACAGCTCCATTGTTCCCAGTTCCCTTGTCTGCCTGCTCCCTCCCACATCTCCTTCATCGATAGACTCATTGGCCCCTCCACGGGAACCTCTCCAGATCCTGCCCTTGCTATCCCCTCAGCCTTACCCCGCCTGGAACTTGTCTCTTACCCTTGCTTCTTCCCATTAATGACCCTTGCTGGCTCCTTTCATTGTTCCTTCCCAAACTCCATGAACTGTCCACATACTTCCTCTTTCTTCTCAAGTCTCTCAATTAGTGAGAGACTTTCTCCAACCCCAATCTAAACCCGAGCCAAGAGATGTGGCTGACATACTCCTCACTGGCATTTCCAGACCATAGCACCAAACATTTTATCAATAACCCCACTTACTCTGCTCATACAGGATTCTTCCAACATTCCCACCACTGTCATTTCAGCCTCCAGGGCCAACCCTCAGCTTCGTTGATGCCAAGCTCACAGTTTTCATTCCTACTGCATTTCCTACCAGAGATGGAGTAGAGTATCAAAGTTGACTGTCCAACCAACGTCCTGGCCTCCCAGCTTCAGCTTTATCCTTTTCTCTGACTTCCTAATCCACTCCAGCATGGTACCTCCCTACCACACATGCAAACACAGTCATGCCTTAGAGGTTTATATTGGGTGCTGACTAGGTCAAAGATCTTGTAATTGGCCTATCAAACAAGCTGGACTCAGTAAGGGTGACATTATAAACTAGCTTAATGTTTATTTTCACACAGCTGCCTTTGACTCCATTGAGCTTTTTCAGTCTTTGCCCTCCTGAATGAAATTTCAGGCAGATTCCATGTTTTCTCTGATTACTCTATTCCCAGCTATTAATAAATAACTCCGTCTTTGACTTAGTAAAAAAGTTCAATTAAATCTAAATCAAAACTTCAGTCTCTCAGTCTGTTCAAGTGTTTCCCTTCCCCTCTGTCAAGTTACTCTCCCTATTCCTCTCCATCACAGGTTAATTAGCCACTCATTCTGATCCCTTGGGAAAATGAAGGTGATAGAAGGGAAAGACTTAAGGAAAAGGAGAAATCAGACACTGATGCCACTGAAATCTCTGTGTTGCATGCCCCAATTCTGGCTCTTTTTCTTTTTAGTGTTATATGAGTTTTTAGGAGACTCATTTACATTCTTTGAGCAAGGCTGATGTCTCCTCCTGGATTGTCACACATGGCATAGCTCTGCTCCTAACTTCTGGTGATCTTTGCTAGTCTGACCTTCCCACTCTTCCTAGGAGACCTGTATGGCAGAGATTCATTAAGACAACTCAAAAACAGCTACCCATAGCTCAACAATAACAAGACAAATGATCTATTTTTTAAAATGGACAAAGGGATTTGAATAAATTTCTTTAAAGAAAATATATAAATGGCCAGTAAACACATGAAAAGATGCTCAACATCAATAATATTAGTGTAATGAAAATCAAAACCACAACCATATGTCACTTTATACTAAGGATAAAGCCACTAGGGTGGCTACAATTTTTAAAAGGTAGAAAATAACAAGTGTTGGAAAAGATGTAGAGAAGTTGGAGCTCTCATACACTACATTCTCATTGTTGGTAGAATGTATAATGGTACAGCAGAACAGTCTGGAAGCTCCCCAAAAAGATGAACATAGAATTACATATAACTCAGCAATTTCACCCCCAGGTATATACTCAAGAGAACTGAAAACAGGCATTTAAACAAAAACTGGTAACACAAATGTTCCTAGCAACATTACTGATAATGTCAAAAAAGTAGAAATAACCCAAATGTCCCTCAACTGATGAATGGATTAAAAATGGTATACCCATACAATGGAATATTATTTGGCCATAAAGGGTCATGAAGCACTGATTCATGCTATGACATAGATGAAACTTAAAAATATTATGCTAAGTAAAAGAAGCCATACCCCCCAAAAAAGGCAATATATTGCATAATCCAGGGGTCCCCCAGGCTGCAGACCACTACCGGTCCTCAACCTGTTAGGAACTGGGCCGCACAGCAGGAGGTGAGCAGCGGGTGAGCGAGTGAAGCTTCATCTGCCGCTCCCCATCGCTCGCATTACCACCTGAACCATCCCCCCCCCCATCACTCGCATTACTACCTGAACTACCCCCTCCCCTCACCTCCCCGTCCGTGGAAAAATTGTCTTCCATGAAACCAGTCCCTGGTGCCAAAAAGGTTGGGGACCGCTGGTGTAATCCCATTTATATGAAATGCCCCAAATAGGCATATCTATAGAGGCAGAAAGTAGATTAGAGATTGACTAGGGCAGTGGGGTAGGAGGAATGGGGAGTGACTGTTAATGGGTACAGGGTCTCTTTTAGTGGAAATGAAAGTATTCCACAATTAGAAAATGATGATGGTTCCACGACTCTGTAAATATATTAAAATACACTAAGTTACACACTTTAAAAGGGTCACTTTTACGCTAAAATAAAGCTGTGAAGAAGAAGGATAAGGAAGAGGAGGGGAGAGCAGTTGCTATATCAGGTCCATATCATCGCTGCTGTGGTCCTCTCTCCTTACTCTAATGCCATTCACCCTCTAACAAGGCTTTCTCTTCTAGACCTGTTTTTCAGGAATGACTCAGGAACCAGTCCCTGTGTCATCCCAATTTCAGGAAGCATATGTTAAGCTCTCAAGTGATTCTTCTGAAGTCTCCGTCTCTTGACTTCAGTTTGAGAATGAGGATGGGGAAAGCATCTCTCTGCTTTGCCCCATGGAGATGTAGCACACTAATTCTCCAAAGGAATCCTTACTGTGTCTGAGTGATTGTGAATTCTTAGCCTCCTCTTAAGAAGCTGTTAATGGGCTACTGGTGGGAGAGTCGGATTAGAACCACCCTCTTTGCAAGTCCTTCATAGATGGGGTAGCGCGTGGCTAAATCAGGGGTCAGCAAACTTTGTGTCAAGAAGCAGACAGTAAAGGTTTCAGGCTTTGCTGTCTCTATAGTCTCTGCTGCGACTCCTCAACTCAGCCACTGTAGTACGAAAGCAGTCATAGACAAAACGTAAATGAATGAGCATGGCTGTATTCCAACAAAACTTTCATTACAAAAACAAGTGGTGGCCAGACTTGGTCCATGGGCCTTAGTTTGCTGACCCCTGTTCTAGGGTCACTTGGAGGAGTTTAGATAGTGAAAGGGGATGCTTGACACCTTTTGTTTTCACTGAAACAGAAGAGCCCATTTTAACATCCTGTTGTAGTAACAGATGATGAAAATCCTCTCTCCAACCATATTCTCTGGTCCAGCACTCTAAATGTTTTCCCAACCCTGAGCCTACACTGTGCTTTCCTTACCCCTCTTGTCCCTTCACACTCTCCCATTTACCTGATTGATGAGGTAACTGCCTCATTTCAGTCAATCCCTCACATCCTGGTCCATGATCTCAACTTTGCTATACCTTCCTCCTAGATTCACTTAGCCCCTTGACCTCCTACCAAACCTTAAGAATTCCCAACTTTAGAAAATCCAGCTATGCGCTATTTTTCCTGCTCCTGGACTGCCCAGAGCTGCCAGGGTAATCTCACAACCACAGTAGTAAATTCTAGCACATGGTTAGCCCTCTAGCTACATCAAGGCCTTGCCATAAACCAACAGACTTTTTTCTCTCAATCAGCATGTTTTTAAATTGAAGTATAGTTGATCTACAATATCATATTATTTTCAGGTGTACAGCATAGTGATTGAGTATTTTTGCAGATTATATTCCATTAAAAGTTATGACAAGATAATGGCTATAATTCTCTGTGCTATACAATATATCCTTATTGCTTATCTATTTTTTATGAGGTAGTTTGCATCTGTTAATCCCATACTACTAATGTGTCCCTCCCTCCTTCCCTTTCCCCTTTGGTAACCACTAGTCTGTTTTCTCTATCTGTGAGTCTGTTTTACTTATACATTCATTTGTATTATTTTTTAGATTCCGTATATAAGTAATATCCATACAGCATTTCTCTTTCTCTGTCTGACTTATTTCACTAAGCATAATATTCTGTGGGTCCATCCATGTTGCTGCAAATGGTGAAATTTTATTCTTTTTTATGGCTAATATTCCATTGTATGTATGTGTGTGTGTGTGTGTGTGTGTGTGTATGTGTGTGTGTATTTATATGTTGGATATTAACCCCTTGTTGGTCACACCATTTGAAAATATTTTCTCCCATTCCATAGGTTGTCTTTTTGTTTTGTCGATGGTTTTCTTTGGCGTGCAAAAGTTTTTAAGTTTACATAGGCCCTCAACCAGGACTTTTGATCTCTGTTTTGCATTGATGGTAGAGACCACCTATATGAACTCCCATCCTCCAATTTAAAAGTACTCTGTATCTTAATCTATACCTGCATGTATACCAATATGGTGGCCACAAGCTACTTGTGGCTACTGAGTACTTGAAAAATGTCTAGCTTAACTGAGGAGCTAAATTTTTAATTTTTATTTACTTTTAATTCATTTAAATGTAAAAACTAAAGCAGTGTAAGATATTTTCTGCTAAACACATGTATTTGTTTTAGTTGGACAGTTTCACTTTAACCATTGAAAATGTAGCATCTGAATTAAGATGTGCTGTTAAGTGTAAAATACAGTTAATCCTTGAAGAACACGGGGCTTGGGGCGCCAATTCTCCACACAGTCAAAAATCTGGATATAACTTATAGTGGGCCCTCTGCATATTCAAGGTTCCTCCCTTTGCACAGTTTGGCATCTGCAGATTCACCCAACCATTATCATGCAGCACTGTGGTATTTACTACTAAAAAAAAATCCACGTATAAGTGGACCCACACAGTTCAAACCCATGTTGTTCAAGAGTCAACTTACACTGAATTTCAAAGACTTAGAAAGAAAAAAAGAATGTAAAATAATTCATTAATAGTTTTATATTGATTACCTTTTGAAATGATAATATTTTGGATATTATTTCTATTGGACATTGTTATGCTATACTCTTCTCAGTTCTTCCTGTATCAGAAGAATAAGTCACTTCATTTTTTTCCTTCAGGGCTGTCCCCCACAAAATTTATGAATCCTGAATCCATTTGTCCTATAGAATGTCACATAGAGTTCCTTTTCTCAATTATCATCAACGATTTGCTCTCTACTAGTTCATTTTTTTTAAATTTTATTTATTTATTTATTTATTTAATTTATGGCTGTGTTGGGTCTTCATTTCTGTGCGAGGGCTTTCTCTAGTTGTGGCAAGTGGGGGCCACTCCTCATCGCGGTGCGCGGGCCTCTCACTGTTGTGGCCTCTCGTTGTGGAGCACAGGCTCCAGACGCGCAGGCTCAGTAATTGTGGCTCTCTGGCCTAGCTGCTCTGCGGCATGTGGGATCTTCCCAGACCAGGGCTCGAACCTGTGTCCCCTGCATTGGCAGGCAGACTCTCAACCACTGCGTCACCAGGGAAGCCCTACTAGTTCATTTTTATCAATGAAATATCAAAAAAGAAGGAAGGATGTTTAGGAGCAAGTTCTGCTGAGACTTCCAGGAGGCATGAAGAAAATGACTTGGAATCAACTCAAATAGCCCAAAGCTAAGGGCTGAAAGTCCAAAGCAAATTTCTTTCCTTACCCAAGTGATTAGAGACCAAAAACTGAAGGGCCCATTCCCAAAGACAAAATTGAAGAGACCCTCAGTACATGTGCATTACTACTGCATCTAGTTATACTGAGCTACGTAATAAGGAGCTTGATCCAGAACTTAATCCAGAGTAGATACTTAAAAATGGACTAAGATAGTCTGCTAATTGGAATTTTCGAAATGTGGCTACAAAAGGACATAACTACCTCCATTTCAGTGAAGTCCAACAACTATTAGTGTTTTGGGGTGATTTTTCACTGCTATTTCTTTTTTTTTTCTTTTTTTCTTTTTATTTCATTTTATTTTTTAACATCTTTATTAGAGTATAATTGCTTTACAATGGTGTGTCAGTTTCTGCTTTACAACAAAGTGAATCACTTATACATATACATATGTCCCCATATTTCTTCCCTCTTGCATCTCCCTCCCTCCCACCCTCCCTATCCCCCTCTAGGTGGTCACAAAGCACCGAGCTGTTCTCCCTGTGCTATGCGGCTGCTTCCCACTAGCTAACTATTTTATGTTTGGTAGTGTATATATGTCCATGCCACTCTCCCACTTTGTCCCAGCTTACCCTTCCCCCTCCCCGTATCCTCAAGTCCATTCTCTAGTAGGTCTGAATCTTTATTCCCGTCTTACCCCTAGGTTCTTCTGACCTTTATTTTTTTCTTTAGATTCCATATATATGTGTCAGAAAACGGTATTTGTTTTTCTCTTTCTGACTTACTTCACTCTGTATGACAGTCTCTAGATCCATCCACCTCACTACAGATAACTCGGTTTCGTTCCCTTGTATGGCTGAGTAATATTCCATTGTATATATGTGCCACATCTTCTTTATCCATTCATCTGTTGATGGACACTTAGGTTGCTTCCATGTCCTGGCTATTGTAAATAGAGCTGCAATGAACATTTTGGTACATGACTCTTTTTGAATTATGGTTTTCTCAGGGAATATGCCAAGTAGTGGGATTGCTGGGTCTCATGGTACTTCTATTTTTAGTTTTTTAAGGAACCTCCATACTGTTCTCCATAGTGGCTGTATCAATTTACATTCCCACCAACAGTGCAAGAGGGTTCCCTTTTCTCCACACCCTCTCCAGCATTTGTTTGTAGATTTTTTGATGATGGCCATTCTGACTGGTGTGAGATGATATCTCATTGTAGTTTTGATTTGCATTTCTCTAATGATTAGTGATGTTGAGCATTCTTTCATGTGTTTGTTGGCAATCTGTATATCTTCTTTGGAGAAATGTCTATTTAGGTCTTCTGCCCATTTTTGGATTCGGTTGTTTGTTTGTTTTTTTTTTTTTTTGATATTGACCTGCGTGAGTTGCTTGTATGTTTTGGAGATTAATCCTTTGTCAGTTGCTTCATTTGCAAATATTTTCTCCCGTTCTGAGGGTTGTCTTTTGGTCTTGTTTATGGTTTCCTTTGCTGTGCAAAAGCTTTTAAGTTTCATTAGGTCCCATTTGTTTATTTTTGTTTTTATTTCCATTTCTCTAGAAGGTGGGTCAAAAAGGAACTTGCTGTGATTTATGTCATAGAGTGTTCTGCCTATGTTTTCCTCTAAGACTTTGATGGTGTCTGGCCTTACATTTAGGTCTGTAATCCATTTTGAGTTTCATTTTGTGTATGGTGTTAGGGAGTGTTCTAATTTCATTCTTTTACATGTAGCTGTCCACTTTTCCCAGCATCACTTATTGAAGAGGCTGTCTTTTCTCCACTGTATATTCTTGCTTCCTTTATCAAAGATAAGGTGACCATATGTGCATGGGTTTATCTCTGGGCTTTCTACCCTGTTCCATTAATCTATATTTCTGATTTTGTGCCAGTACTGTACTGTCTTGATTAATGTAGCTTTGTAGTATAGTCTGAAGTCAGGGAGCCTGATTCCTCCAGCTCCATTTTTCGTTCTCAAGATTGCTTTGGCTATTCAGGGTCTTTTGTGTCTCCATACAAATTGTGAAATTTTTTGTTCTAGTTCTGTGAAAAATGCCAGTGGTAGTTTGATAGGGATTGCATTGAATCTGTAGATTGCTTTGGGTAGTAGAGTCATTTTCACAATGTTGATTCTTCCAATCCAAGAACATGGTATATCTCTCCATCTATTTGTATCATCTTTAATTTCTTTTATCAGTGTCTTATAATTTTCTGCATACAGGTCTTTTGTCTCCTTAGGTAGGTTTATTCCTAGATATTTTATTCTTTTTGTTGCAATGGTAAATGGGAGTGTTTTCTTAATTTCACTTTCAGATTTTTCATCATTAGTGTATAGAAATGCAAGAGATTTCTGTGCATTAATTTTGTATCCTGCTACTTTACCAAATTCATTGATTAGCTCTAGGAGTTTTCTGGTAGCATCTTTAGGAATCTCTATGTATAGTATCATGTTATGTGCAAACAGTGACAGCTTTACTTCTTCTTTTCCCATTTGGATTCCTTTTATTTCTTTTTCTTCTCTGATTGCTGTGGCTAAAACTTCCAAAACTATGTTGAATAATAGTGGTGAGAGTGGGCAACCTTGTCTTGTTCCTGATCTTAGTGGAAATGGTTTCAGTTTTTCACCATTGAGGACAATGTTGGCTGTGGGTTTGTCATATATGGCCTTTATTATGTTGAGGTAAGTTCCCTCTATGCCTACTTTCTGGAGGGTTTCTATCATAAATGGGTGGTGAATTTTGTCAAAAGCTTTCTCTGCATCTATTGACATGATCATATGGTTTTTCTCCTTCAATTTGTTAATATGGTGTATCATGTTGATTGATTTGTGTATATTAGAAGAATCGTTGCATTCCTGGGATAAACCCCACTTGATCATAGTGTATGATCCTTTTAATGTGCTACTGGATTATGTTTGCTAGTATTCTGTTGAGGACTTTTGCATCTATGTTCATCAGTGATATTGGCCTGTAGTTTTCTTTTTTTGTGACATCTTTGTCTGGTTTTGGTATCAGGGTGATGCTGGCCTCGTAGAATGAGTTTGGGAGTGTTCCTCCCTCTGCTATATTTTGGAAGAGTTTGAGAAGGATAGGTGTTAGCTCTTCTCTAAATGTTTGATAGAATTCGCCTGTGAAGCCATCTGGTCCTGGGCTTTTTTTATTGGAAGACTTTTAATCACAGTTTCAATTTCAGTGCTTGGCATTGTTCTCTTCATATTTTCTATTTCTTCCTGGTTCAGTCTTGGAAGGTTGTGCATTTCTAAGAATTTGTCCATTTCTTCCAGGTTGTCCATTTTATTGGAATATAGTTGCTTGTAGTGATCTCTCACGATCCTTTGTACTTCTGCAGTGTCAGTTGTTACTTCTCCCTTTTCATTTCTGATTCTATTGATTTGAGTCTTCCCCATTTTTTTCTTGATGAGTCTGGCTAATGGTTTATCCATTTTGTTTACCTTCTCAAAGAACCACCTTTTAGTTTTATTGATCTTTGCTATCATTGCCTTCATTTCTTTTTCATTTATTTCTGATCTGATCTTTATGATTTCTTTCCTTCTACTAACTTTGGGGTTCTTTTGTTCTTCTTTCTCTAATTGCTTTAGGTGTAAGGTTAGGTTGTTTATTTGAGATGTTTGTTGTTTCTTAAGGTAGGCTTGTATGGCTATAAACTTCCCTCTTAGAACTGCTTTTGCTGCATCCCATAGGTTTTGGGTCGTTGTGTTTTGATTGCCATTTGTTTCTAGGTATTTTTTGATTTCCTCTTTGATCTCTTCAGTGATCTCTTGGTTATTAAGTAGTATGTAGTTTAGCCTCCACGTGTTTGTATTTCTTACAGATGTTTTTCCTGTAATTGATATCCAGCCTCATAGCGTTTTGGTCGGAAAAGATACTTGATACGATTTCAATTTTCTTAAATTTACCAAGGTTTGATTTGTGACCCAAGATATGATCTATCCTGGAGAATGTTCCATGAGCACTTGAGAAGAATGTGTATGCTGTTGTTTTGGGATGGAATGTCCTATAAATACCAAATAAGTCCATCTTTTTTAATGTATCATTTAAAGCTTGTGTTTCCTTATTTATTTTCATTTTGGGTGATCTGTCCATTGGTGAAAGTGGGGTGTTAAAGTCCCCTACTATGATTGTGTTACTGTCGATTTCCTCTTTTAGAGCTGTTAGCAGTTGCCTTATGTATTGAGGTGCTCCTATGTTGGGTGCATAAATATTTACAATTGTTATATCTTCTTCTTGGATTGATCCCTTGATTATTATGTAGTGTCCTTCTTTGTCTCCTGTAATAGTCTTTGTTTTAAAGTCTATTTTGTCTGATATGAGAATTGCTACTCCAGCTTTCTTTTGATTTCCATTAGTATGGAATATCTTTTTCCATCCCCTCACTTTCAGTCTGTATGTGTCCCTAGGTCTGAAGTGGGTCTCTTGTAGACAGCATATATACAGGTCTTGTTTTTGTATCCATTCCGCCAGTCTATGTCTTTTGGTGGGAGCATTTAATCCATTTACATTTAAGGTAATTATCGATATGTATGTTCCTATTACCATTTTCTTAATTGTTTTGGGTTTATTATTGTAGGTCTTTTCCTTCTCTTGTGTTTCCTGCCTAGAGAAGTTCCTGTAGCATTTGTTGTAAAGCTGGTTTGGTGGTGCTGAATTCTCTTAGCTTTTGCTTGTCTGTAAAGCTTTTGATTTCTCCATCAAATCTGAATGAGATCCTTGCTGGGTAGAGTAATCTTGGTTGTAGGTTTTTCTCTTTCATCACTTTAAGTATGTCCTGCCACTCCCTTCTAGCTTGCAGAGTTTCTGCTGAAAGATCAGCTGTTAACTTTATGGGGATTCCCTTGTGTGTTATTTGTTGTTTTTCCCTTGCTGCTTTTAACATTTGTTCTTTGTATTTAATTTTTGATAGTTTGATTAATGTGTCTTGGCCTGTTTCTCCTTGGATTTTTCCTGTATGGGACTCTCTGTGCTTCCTGGACTTGGTTAACTATTTCCTTTCCCATATTAGGGAAGTTTTCAACTATAATCTCTTCAAATACTTTCTCAGTCCCTTTCTTTTTGTCTTCTTCTTCTGGGACCCCTGGAATTTGAATGTTGGTGTGTTTAATGTTGTCCCAGAGGTCTCTGAGACTGTCCTCAATTCTTTTCATTCTTTTTTCTTTATTCTGGTCTGCAGAATTTCCACTATTTCCACTATTTTATCTTACAGGTCACTTGTCTGTTCTTCTGCCTCAGTTATTCTGCTATTGATCCCTTCCAGAGAATTTTAAATTTCTTTTATTGTGTTGTTCATCTCTGTTTGTTTGCTCTTTAGTTCTTCTAGATCCTTGTTAAACGTTTGTTGTATTTTCTCCATTCTATTTCCAAGATTTTGGATCATCTTTACTATCATTATTCTGAATTCTTTTTCAGGTAGACTGCCTTTTCCCTCTTCATTTGCTAGGTCTGGTGGGTTTTTGCCTTGCTCCTTCATCTGCTGTGTGTTTCTCTGTTTTCTCATTTTGCTTAACTTACTGTGTTTGGGGTCTCCTTTTCGCAGGCTGCAGGTTCGTAGTTTCAGTTGTTTTTGGTGTCTGTCCCCAGTGGCTAAGGTTGGTTCAGTGGGTTGTGTAGGCTTCCTGATGGAGGGGACTAGTGCCTGTGTTCTGGTGGATGAGGCTGGATCTTGTCTTTCTGGTGGGCAGGTCCACATCTGGTGGTGTGTTTTGGGGTGTCTGTGGCCTTATTATGGTTTTAGGTAGCTTCTGTGTTAATGGATGGGGTTGTGTTCCTATCTTGCTAGTTGTTTTGCATAGGGTGTCGTGCACTGTAGCTTGCTGGTCGTTGAGTGGAGCTGGATCTTGGCATTGAGATGGAGATCTCTGGGAGATTTTTGCCATTTGATATCACGTGGAGCTGGGAGGTCTCTTCTGGATCAGTTTCCTGAACTTGGCTCTCCCACCTCAATGGCGCAGCCCTGACGCCTGGCTGGAGCACCAAGAGCCTGTCCTCCACACGGCTCAGAATAAAAGGGAGAAAAACAAGAAAGAAAGAAAGAAGAAGTTAAAATAAAATAAAATAAAATAAAGTTATTAAAGTAAAAAATAATTATTAAGAAAAAAATTTTTTTAAGTAAAAACAAGCAAACAAACAAAAAAAATGGACAGACAGAACCCTAGGACAAATGGTAAAAACAAAGCTCTACAGACAAAATCACACACAGAAGCATACACATACACACAAAAAGAGAAAAAGAGAAGAAAAGATATATATCGTTGCTCCCAAAATCCACCTCCTCAATTTGGGACAATTCGGTGTCTATTCAGGTATTCCACAGATGCAGGGTACATCACGTTGATTGTGGAGATTTAATCCACTGCTCCTGAGGCTGCTGGGAGAGATTTCCCTTTCTCTTCTTTGTTCGAACAGCTCCCAGGGTTCAGCTTTGGATTTGGCCCCGCCTCTGCGTGTAGGTCGCCTGAGGGCCTGTCCTTTGCCCAGACAGGACGGGGTTAAAGGAGCAGCTGATTCCGGGGCTCTGGCTCACTCAGGCTGGGGGGAGGGAGGGGTACGGATGCGGGGCGAGCCTCCAGCGGCAGAGGCCGGTGTGACGTTGCACCAGCCTGAGGCGTGCCGTGCGTACTCCCGGGGAAGTTGTCCCTGGATCACGGGACCCTGGCAGTGGCGGGCTGCACAGGCTCCCAGGATGGGAGGTGTGGATAGTGACCTGTGCTCACACACAGGCTTCTTGGTGGCGGCAGCAGCAGCCTCAGCGTCTCATGCCCGTCTCTGGGGTCCGCGCTGATAGCCGCGGCTCATGCCCATCTCTGGAGCTCCTTTAAGTGGCGCTCTGAATCCCCTCTCCTCGCGCACCAGGAAACAAAGAGGGAAGAAAAAGTCTCTTGCCTCTTCGGCAGGTCCAGACTTTTTCCCGGACTCCCTCCTGGCTAGCCGTGGCGCACTAGCCCCCTTCAGGCTGTGTTCACGCAGCTGACCCCAGTCCTCTCCCTGGGATGCGAACTCCGAAGCCCGAGCCTCAGTTCCCAGCTCAGACCTGTCCCAGCGGGTGAGCAGAGAAGCCTCTCGGGCTGGTGAGTGCAGGTCAGCACTGATACTCTATGTGGGAATCTCTCCACTTTGCCCTCCGCACCCCTGTTGCTGCGCTCTCTTCTGTGGCTCCGAAGCTCCCGCCGTCCGCCACCCGCAGTCTCCGCCTGCGAAGGGGCTTCCTAGTGTGCGGAAACCTTTCCTCCTTCACGGCTCCCTCCCACTGGTGCAGGTCCCGTCCCTATTCTTTTGTCTCTGTTTTTTCTTTTTTCTTTTGCCCTACCCAGGTATGTGGGGAGTTTCTTGCCTTTTTGGAGGTCTGAGGTCTTCTGCCAGCATTCAGTAAGTGTTCTGTAGGAGTTGTTCCACATGTAGATGTATTTCTGATGTATTTGCGGGGAGGAAGGTGATCTCCACGTCTTATTCCTCCACCATCTTGAAGCTCCTCCCCCCATTGCTATTTCTTATTGTTAATACTATTTTTTATTTTTAATCCTCCTTTGAGGATGTACAATGGGAGGAAATTATTGATATATTTCTCTCCCCCTGAGACTGACTGGGAGCTTAACCCAGCTTCCAAATGGAAATAGAGGCCAACAGGTCAAATCCCTGGGGCTACCATAAAAAAGTAACTGCTAATCTTTACAGAGATCCAAGCTGAGCTCTTGTAGGTCCCTTATTCCTTAACAAAAAGGAGTACTGGATCCATATTTTGCTATCATCTTATCGAAAGTCTATCAAAAAAAGGGCTAGCAGATTGTTTCATCTCTGAGTTTCATCTTTGAATGTACCTGAATTTTAAATAATTCCATTTCAAATCTATGGTTTCAATCTATAGTCCCTGATAAACTTCTGGTATAGAGAAAAGGTCTTCTTGTTGGTAGCCTGGATTTTGAATTTTGAGACCTCTTTGTGTAGACCTTTTTGGATTTCTTTATGTAGAAATAAGAGAGAAAGAGGGAATTTGTGTATTTACACATGTGCCTTCATGCATACCTATGTATGACACAGGACAGAAACTAATGCCACAATAAAATTAAAATAGAACTGGCATTTTGGAGAAATTTGAGCTGCTCTCAAAAGTAGGTTCATCTGACTTCCTTCCAAAGAGAACAGTATGGAAAGGGGGAGAAGGAGTGTCTTTACAGTAAAGAAACCTGATAAACAGTATCACCAAGCAGGTAGTCCAGTCAACATCAACAGTGATAAGCCATGCTGATAGTATGTACCCTTGATATGATGTAATGAGAATGGCCCTTTATCTCTGGGACCTTCTTCCCCAAAACATGTAACTCCAGTCTAGCCATGATAAAAAAAAAAATCAGAAAAATCCCAAATGGGGAACATTCAGCAAAGTATCTGATGAATACTCCTCAGAAGTGTCAAGGTCATCAAAAACAAGGAGAGTCTGAGAAACTGTCACAGCCAAGAGAAGCCTAAGTAGAATGACAACTATATGTAATGTGGTGTCCTGAATGTCATCTTGGAACAGAAAAAGGATATTAGGTAAAAAACTAAGGAAATCTGAGTCAATTACAGATTTAAGCTAATAATAATGCATCAATATTGATTCATTCATTATAGCAAATGTACCATACTAATACAAGATATTAACAATAGGGAAACTGGGTGCAGGGTATATGGGAACTCTCTATACCCATATTGTTCTAAAATGAATAGTTTATTAAAAATTAAAAAAGAGGAATGCTGCTTGTTTGTTCCAGTGTAGGTCCCTAGTAGATTATTAAATAAAATGAATATAAATGACTTGTTATGAACCTTGTTGTAATAATGTCCTTGAGTTCATGCCATAGAACTACCTTATAAATATGATCATTGTAGGACAAGCTTCTGTTAGTGCCTTAGTAATTAAAAGTCCCAAATAGTATTCCTCACTCCCAAGGAAAAGTGAGTGGATCCCTGGGTTACACAGGACTTAAACAGATAATAACATTACCCTGGCCCATTGTATTGCCCATTCTGCTGCTGGCTGAAACCTACTGTTATTCATGACATTAATAATTGGATTTTCTTGGAAAAAATATTTCTCAGTGTAATAAAAATACCATGAAATTCAACTCTGTGTAGTAACTCTTAATAACCCAATCTGCTCTCCACTGCAAAGTGAACAAATTTGGAAAGAAGCTTGTAGACCTATAGAATAAAGTATTTGTTTAATTTGCTAACCACACTTTTCTGTTCAGTTTTTCTCAATTTAGCTAATAAATTAAAGTTGCAGATTGACTAATACTACTTTCCAACTAAAAAGCAGAATCTCTATAATTTTAACCACTTCTTTGATTTTAGAAAACAAAGCTAGATTTTTTCAAAAGATGTTGCAAATTGAATAATTTGGTATTATGCTTTCATGGAAGATTGCTTTCAGAAAGAGTTTAATTATCAATAGGAGTGTGTGCAGTTTTTTTATTTAGAGTGCAAAAATATGGTAATGAGAAAAACAGATCATTCATTCTGCTCATTCAGCAAATACTGAAACAGTATCTGCTATGTCCCAGGCCCTGTGCTGAGCACATGAATATAATGGGGGCCAAAACAGATGGAGGCCATGCCTCTTGATGCAGGATGACATTAACCAAGTAATTTATGTCAGACTATGTAACTAATTTGACTGAGCAGTCTCAACAACTTGGGTATAAACACAGGACTGTTTTATTTTTCCAGTAAATGTTTTCAATTCTGCTCTGTTAATCCTCCTTTTTACTGGGTAGCATGACCCCTAATATCATCTCAGTTCTGTCCCTTTCAGTTGTTAAAACAGGATGTCTTTGGTTATTAGGACTCAGTTCTCTTTCTTTTTAAATTTCAATCACGTTTGATAGAGGCTCCCCTTTCCTACCTTGCAAGCTGACTTACAGCTTAGGTGGGTAGAGGTGGAATGTGATTGGCTCTTTCACACCACACCCCTCCTTCCTTGAAATTTCCCTCCTTCCAAGCCCAGAGGGATAAGAGAAAAAGACATCTGCTTATGGGACAGACCAGGCGATGCTGATGTTCCCTTTCTCCCGGTCATCTCTACTGATCATGCTTGCTGCCCATAGACATGGTGTTGAGAACCAGTGCCCAACAAGTTCACCGATGAGGAATTTATCCCAAGTAACTTGCCTAGGTTTAGTGGTCCCTTGGGAGATTCAGCCATATCTTCCAGCTGGCGGCCTCATACTGTACTCCTCTGATGTGCATGCCCCTGGAACAGCAAGCCTGCCACTCCAACTCTGCTCCATGGTCCCAATTCTGGAGTGTATAGGAATGGGCAAAATTCATTTTCTGTACCTATCTGGAAACACAAATTTTCTACCTGGCTTGACATTACCAAACACTATGTCCTCTCAGACCTCTTTCCTGATCTCCACCCTTCTTGGGCAGGGACAGGTCAACAAGTCTAGTAGCGAGAGTACATCCAACTAGGAAAGGAAATGTCAGTCTCCAGATGCCCTCTTAATTACCAGCAATTCTCTTGCCCACCACTCCCCACTTCCAGAGTTTCAGTGGAAACTAATCAAGCTTACCCCTTCCCTACAGAGAAATGAAAGAAAGGAAATACTCCACGCTGAGGCTTTCAATGGTCACTTGGTGTATCAGCTAATTATGCAGTGGCCCATGCCCCAGCCTGTGAGAAGCCTGAAGCTTCTGGGCCTCCAGAGAGGAAATGTGGGAAATTACAGATGAAACATATGTGAAATGTGTGCAGGAAACAGAGCCTGAGCAATCCAGATGCAAAGCATCTGTTTTGCAGTATCTATTAGAGCTGAACACATGCCCACCATATGACATAGCGATTTTACTCCTAGGTGTATACTCAACAAAAACGAGTACATAAGCACCCTAAAGGCACAACAGTGTTCATAAAAGCATTTTTCGTAATAGCCAACGTTGAAAATAAATAGTAGAAATTTATTAGAAAGGCTAAACAAATTGTGGCATTCTTTGAAGCAAAGAAGAGAGACAAACTTCTGCTATATGCAACATGGATAAATTTCACAAATTATAATACGGAGAGAAAGAAACCAGAAGCAAAAAAAAAATACATAATGTATGATACCATTTATATGAAGTTCAAAAGTAGACAACACTAAATGATGGTGCTAGGTGTCAGGATAATGATTACCCCTGTGGAGGAAAAGTGTATTAAGGTAGAAGAATGGGTGCTTCAAATGCTCTATTTCTTGATCCAAAGTGTTCACTGAACTCTACACTTATAATCTGTGCAGCCTCTTGTGAAGTACATGAATTACACTTCAACAGAATGATTGTTAAAAAAAAGACAATTTAATTCCTTCTCAAAAAAGTTAGTAGTTGTTATATAAAAACTGTGCCCAAAAAAGCTGATTTAACACACGCAGCCTCAGAAGTTAGTATTGATACTTATATATCCTCAGGTGAAGCATGACTTTTCATTTCATTTCATTTATGAGCAAACATAAATTATCTTGCTCTTTTTCAGTTCTAAGTGTTCTTTGCATGTACCAAAGTGAAGCGAGAATGTGTTGGCTCCAACAGCAGAAAAAGTGTTCAGTTATGTCAGTTTTATATCAAAGACTCCAGATGCTTCAGACAGAAAGTCAGTTAGGATAAGTCCAATATTAGTTCATTGTTTTCCTCTACTGCAGGGGATCAAGGTTGGAAGTTCATTACAGTAAGAGTGAAATGGCTCTCACAATTGTGAATGCTATTGTAAATTCAGTTTAAAATTTAAACATTGAAGATAAATTTACTTGGTTTTTACAGTTACAATATTTTGGTTTAATGCACATATATTTTTATTGAAAGTATTTTAAAGTAGGACAATTTTATAGGCCTATCAATATAACAAAACCAATATGTTACATAGTTAATAAATTCAAAAAAATTATATAATTTTAATGATTTTAACCATCCCCTCTCAATAGTGTACCAGTTCTCTTATATGTTATATATAAAGTTCACTTTCAAAAGTGTCCCAAATAAGGAGTGACAAGAACAAGAAAACAGAATAAGAAGCCCCAAACCTCATTCCCCCACAGAGACACAATTAACAACAATGTATGGTACAAAGGCTTTTTGAGAACTCCAGAAAACAGTTAAGAAGTCACAATACCCCAGGCAAGTGCAAAGCAAGAACAGCTGTATTGAAATTAGTAAAAAAAGCCGTTGCTTTTCACCTAAGATAACCTTTCCTCCAAGCTAGCACACCTCAGTCTGATCAGGAGAAACTGCTCAGCTCATGGCTTCTCCCTCAGGCGGGAAAGAGTAGTACATTCATCCAACATTCCAGCTTTTCAGGGGCTACCAAGGACTAGTATCTGTCTAGCCTGACTTGGAACGCTGATGAGGAACTGACATACTTTGGGTGCCTGAGGGCCACTGAAAATGAAAGAGAGCTCAGTGGCGTGGTGCTGCACCACAGAGCCTGAGGTTCAGAGAAACATCAGAGGGAGCAAGAGATTATGAGCGCCAGAAAAAGAAACAGGCAAACCTCTCTACCTGGGAAATTACATGTACAAGGCCAGAGAAGACATATCCTCAGAAAGTTTGAGAGGCCTCCAGAATCTCTACCCAGGCTGATTGGTGAAAGGCTTCCCCTGTACAAAGGCAGTCTGTAAAGAATGGGAGAGGTGGCTGTTCTTTCAAATACCCAAATCCCAGCAAAATATAACAAGGCATATGAAGCAACAGGGAAACATGACACAATCAATGGAACCAAATAAATCTCCAGAAACTGACCCTAAGAAATGGAAATCAATTAATTACGTGGTAAAGAATTTAAGATAACCATCTTAAAGAAGCTCAGTGGGCTACAAGATAACACAGACAACTAAAAAAAAAAAATCAGGAAATGATACACGACCAAAAATCAGAATATCAACAAATAGACAGAAACTATTAAAAAGAACCAAAGAGAAAGTCTGGAGCTGAAGAATACAATAATTGAATTGAATGATTCACTAGAGGGTTTCAAAAGCAGACCTGATCAAGCAGAAGAAAGTATCAGTGAACTCAAAGACAAGTCATTTGAAATTGTTGAATCAGAGGAACAAAAAGTGAAAAAGAATGAATACAAGTGAAGCCGTCCTAAGGGATTAACCAGAGACCACAGAGCAGACCACTTATGGGAGTATTTGTGGAGTGTAATAGGAGTCCCAGAAGAAGAAGAGAGAGAAAAGGGAGCAGAGAGCTTAAATGAAGAAATAATTATCAAAAACTTCCCAAATTTAAGGAAGAAAATGGACATCCAACTTTAAGAAGCTCAACAATACCAACTAAGATAAGTCCAAAGAATTCCACACCAATACACATTATAATCAAATTGTCAAGTCAAAGATGAAGAAAAAATCTTGAAAACAACAAGAAAAAAGTGATATGTCATGTACAAGGAAGCTCCCATAATTATCAGTAGATTTCTCAATAGAAACCCTGCAGGCCAGAAAAGAGCGGGATAGTATATTCAAAATGCTAAAAGGAAAAAAAAAAAACAAAAACCCTGCCAAATAAGAAGCCTATATCCAGCAAAACTATCCTTCAGAAATGAAGAAGAAATAATGACTTTCCCAGATTAAAAAACAAACAAACAAAAAACCACTAGACCTGCCTTACAAGAAATGCTAATGGGAGTCCTTCAAGTTGAAATGAGAGGATGCTAGACAGTAACACAAAAGCATACAAAAAAGTATAGCTCTCTAGTAAAGCTAAATATTTAGACAAATACACAATCCTGTAATATTGTAATGGTGGTGCATAATCACTTTTATAGAATTTAAAATATAAAAGCATAAAAAATAATAGCCATAATGATAAAAGTATGTTAAGTGACACACATATAAAAAGATGTAATTTGTGACATGAATGATATAATATAAAGTAAGAGAGATGTAAAAGAGTAGAGTGTTTTTATGCAATTGAAGTTGTTATCAGTTTAAAATACATTGTTAGAGGGGAGCTCAAGGTGGCAGAGTAGGAGGATGAAGAGCTCACCTTCTGCCATGAACACATCAAAAATACATCTACATGTGGAGCAATTCTCACTGAAAACAAACTGAAAACTGGCAAAAAGACTTGTACAACAAAGGCTGTAAGAAAGATCCACATGGAATCATGGAAGATTCATTAGAGGGTTTCAAAAGCAGACTTGATCAAGCAGAAGAAAGTATCAGTGAACTCAAAGAATCTATAGGAAAGGAAAAATTCCACTAGTAAAGGGAAATACATAATAAAAACTGTGGATCAACCACTTAAATAAGCTAGTACAAAGGTTACAAGACAAAAAAATTGTAAATTCAACTATAACTACAATAAATAGTGAAGGGATAAACATGAAGATGTAAAATATGACCTCAGAAACACAACAGTGGGGACTTCCCTGGTGGTCCAGTGGTTAAAACTTCGCCTTCCACTGCAGGGGGTGTGGGTTCAATCCCAGGTCGGGGAGCTAAGATCCCACATGCCTCGTGGCCAATAAACCAAAATATAAAACAGAAGCAATATTGTAACAAATTCAATAAAAGACTTTAAAAATGGTCCACATCAAAAAAAAAAAAAAAAAACTTTAAAAAACCCCACAAAAGTGGGGGAGGAGAGTAAAAAAAAGTAAATCTTTTAGAATGTACTTGAACTTAAAGGACTACCAGTTTAAAACAAATAGATATAGTTATAGGTCAACACACATGAACCCCGTGGTAACCACCAACCAAAAACCTACAATAGATACACAAAAACAAGACACAAAGGAACACAAGCATATCACTAAGAGATCCATCAAACCACAAGGGAAGAAACTAAAAGAAGAAGAAATGAACAGAAAAGAACTACAAAAACACCCAGAAAATAAGTAACAAAATGGCAATAAGTACATACCTATCAATAATCACTTTAAATGTCAGTGGACTAAATGCTCCAATCAAAAGACATAGGGTGACTGACTGGATTAACAAACAAGACCCATCTATATGCTGCTTACAAGAGACTCCCTTCAGAGCTAAAGACACAGACTGAAAGTGAGGGAATGGAAAAAGATATTTCATGCATATGGAAATGACAAGAAAGTGGGGGCAGCAGTTCTCTCATATCAGACAAAATTGACTTTAAAACAAAGTCTATAACAAAAGACAAAGAAGGGCATTATATAATGACAAAAGGATTAATACAAGAAGAAGATATAACACTTGTTAACATATATGCACCTAATACAGGAGTACCTAAATATATAAAGCAAATATTAACAGACATAAAAGGAGGAATTGACAGTAATAAAATAATAGTAGGGGACTTTACCACTCCACTTACATCAATGGACAGATCATCCAGACAGAATCCAGACAGAAAATCAATAAGGAAACAGTGAACATAAATGGCACGTTAGACCAGTTGGACTTAACAGATATCTACAGGATAGTCCATCCCAAAACAGCAGAATACACATTCTTTCAAATGCACAGGGAATGATCTCTAGAATAGATCACAAAACAAGGCTCAACAAATTTAAGAGGATAGAAACTATATCAAGCATTTCTTCTGACCACAACAGCATAAAACTAGAAATCAATTACAGGAAGAAAAATGAGAAAAACACAAACACGTGGAAACTAAAAAACATACTACTAAAAAAGAACCAAAAAACCACAATGGGTCAATGAAGAAATCAAAGAGGAAATCAGAAAATACCCTGGGATAAATAAAAATGAAAACAAAACTTTTCAGATCTATGGGATGCAACAAAAATAGTTCTAAGAAGGAAGCATATAGCAATACAGGCCTACCTGAAGAAACAAGAAAAATCTCAAATGAACAACCTAACCTACCAACTAAAGGAATTAGAAAAAAAAAGAACAAAGCCCAAAGTCATCAGAAGGCAGGAAATAAAAAAGATCACAGAGGAAATAAATAAAATAGAGACCAATAAAACAATAGAAAAGTTCAATGAAACCAAGAGCTAGTTTCTTGAAAAGATAAAAAAAATGGTAAGTCTCTAGCCAGGCTCATCAAGAAAAAAAGAGAGAGGATCCAAATAAAGAAAATAAAAAATGAAAGAGGAGACATAAGAACCGATACCACAGAGATTCAAAAAATCATTAAAGAATACTACAAACAGTTATCTGACAACAAATTGGACAACCTAGAAGAAATGGACAAATTTCTACAAACATACAACCTTCCAAAACTGAATCATGAAGAAATAGACAAACTGAACAGACCGCTCACTAGCAGTAAAATTGAATTTTTAATTAAAAAAAAAAAACTCCCAGCACACAGAAGTCCAGGACCAACAGCTTCACAGAGGAATTCTACCAAAAATATAAAGAAGAGGTAATACCTACCCTTCTCAAACTATTCCAAAAAAAATTAAAGAGGACAGAACATTCCCAAATTCATTATACAAGACCTCCATTACCCTGATACCAAAAGCAGACAAAGATACTTTTAAAAAAAGAAAGAAAATAAAATTACAGGCCAATATCTCTGATGAGTAAAGATGCAAAATCCTCAACAAAATATTAGCAAACCAAATTCAACAATATATAAAAAGGGTCATACACCATAATCAAGTGGGATTTATTCCAGAGATGTGACATTGGTTCAATATTCTCAAATCAATCAATGTGATACACCACAATAACAAAGGAAGGGTAAAAATCACATGATCATCTCAATAGATGCAGAAAAAGCATTTGACAAAATTCAACATCCATTCATTATAAAAACTCTCATCAATGTTTGTATAGAGGGAACATATTTCAACAAAACGAAGGCCATTTATGACAAACCCACAGCTAACATCATACTCAAAAGTAAAAAAAGCTGAAAGCTTTTCCTCTAAAATCAGGAACAAGATAGGGATGCTCACTCTCACCACTTCTATTTAACATAGTATTGGCATTCCTAGCCACAGCAATCAGATAAGAAAAAGAAATAAAAGGCATCTAAATTGAAAGGGAAATTAACTGTCACTATTTGCAGGTGACATGATAATATATATAGAGAAAACCCTAAAGTCTCACACACAAAAAAACTATTGTAACTAATAAATAAATTCAGTAAAGTTGCAGGATACAAGATTAATATACAGAATCTGTTGCTTTTCTATACACTAATAATGAACCATCAGAAAGAGAATTCAAGAAAACAATCCCATGTATAATTGCATCAAAGAAAATAATATACCTAGGAATAAACTTAACCAAGGAGGTGAAAGACTTATACTCTGAAAACTATAAGAGATTGATGAAGGGAACTGAAATTGGCAGAAATAAATGAAAAGATATGCCATGTTCACAGATTGGAAGGATTAATATTGTTAAAATGTCCATAGTACCCAAAGCAATCTACAGATTTAATGCAATCCCTATAAAAATACCCATGATATTTTTCACAGAACTAGAACAAATAACCCTAAAATTTATATGGAACCACAAAAGACCCCAAATTGCCAAAGCAATCTTGAGAAAAAAGGACAAAGCTGAAGGTATCACACTCCCTGACTTCAGACTATACTCCAAAGCTCCAGTTATCAAAGCAGTATGGTACTGGCACAAAAAAATAGACATAGAGATCAATGGAACAGGATAGAAAGCCTGGCAATAAACCTACACACCTACGATCAACTAACCTACAACAAAGGAGGCAAGGATATACAATGGAGAAAAGACAGTCTCTTCAATAAGTAGTGCTGGGAAAACTGGACAGCTACATTTAAAAGAATGAAATTAGAACCTTTGCTCACACCATATACAAAAATAAAATCAAAATGGGTTAAAGACCAAGTGTAAAACCAGAAACTACAAAACTCCTAGAAGAAAATGTAGGCAGAACACTCTTTGATGTAAATCATAGCAATATTTTTTGCACCTGTTTCCTAAGGCAAAGGAAACAAAAGCAAAAACAAACAAATGGGACCTAACTAAATGTAAATGCTTTTGCACAGCAAAGGAAACCATCAACAAAACAAAAAGACAACCTAATCAATGGGAGGAAAAAGTTTGCAAATGATATGATTAATAAGGGTTTAATCCAAAATATATAAACAGCTCATATAACTCAACATCAAAAAAACAAACAACCTGATTTTTTAAATGGGCAGAAGACCTGAATAGACATTTTTTCCAAAGAAGACACACAGTTGGCCAACAGGCACATGAAAAGATGCTCAACATCACTAATCATCAGAGAAATGCAAATCAAAGTGAGATTATCACTTATTTTATTATCACAGTGAGATTAACACCTCACACTTGTCAGAATGGCTATCATCAAAAAGTCTACAAATAACAAATGTTGGTGAGGGTGTGGAGAAAAGGGAACCCTTGTACACTGCTGGTGGGAATGTGAATTGGTACAGTCACCAGGGAAAACAGCATGGGGTTTCCTCAAAATACTGAAAATAGAACT
Source organism: Balaenoptera acutorostrata (assembly GCF_949987535.1). Taxonomy (NCBI): domain Eukaryota; kingdom Metazoa; phylum Chordata; class Mammalia; order Artiodactyla; family Balaenopteridae; genus Balaenoptera; species Balaenoptera acutorostrata. The sequence goes on along the minus strand of NC_080068.1, from coordinate 48,936,318 downwards.
ACCATATGACCCAGCAACTCCACTCCTGGTTATATATTCAAAGAAAACAAAAACACTAATTCGAAAAGATACATGCACTCCAATGTTCATAGCAGTGTTATTTACAATAGCCAAGGTATGGTAGCAACATAAGTGCCCATCAACAGATGAATGAATAAAGAAGACGTGGTATATATATATACAATGAAATATTACTCAGTCTTAAAAGATAATGAAATTCTGCCATTTGCAACAACGTGGATGGACCTAGAGGGTACTATGCTTTGTGAAATAAGTCAGACAGAGAAGGACAAATACTGGGTGTTATCTTATATGTGGAATCTAAAAAATAACACGAATGAATATAACAAAACAGAAACAGACTCACAGATACAGAGAACAAACTTGTGGTTACCAGTGGGGAGAGGAAAAGGGGAAGGGGCTAGATAGTGGTAAGGGATTTAGAGGTACAAACTACTATGTACAGAATAAATAGGTTACAAGAACATATTGTACATTACAGGGAATATAGTATTTTATTATAATTTTAAATATAATGTATAAAAATTTTGAATCACTATGTTGTACACCTAAAACTAATATAATATTATAAATCAACTATATTTCAATTTAAAAAATAGATTGTTATACCATAAAATGTTTCAGATAATCTCCATGGTAAGAAAATACGTAGAGAATGAGAACAGAATCACAGCCTGCACTGTAAAAAACCAACAAAACACAAAGGAAGACACTGAGAGAGAAATAAGACAAAGAAAAAATTAACAAAATGGCAATAGTAAGTCCTTCCCTATCAGTACTTTACATATAAATGGATTAAATGTCCCAAATCAAAAGACATCAAATGACTAAAATGGATTTTAAAAAAAGATCCAACTATATGCTGTCTACAAGAGATTCACTTTAGATGTAAGGACACACATAGGCTGAAAGTGAAAGGATAGAAAAAGATAGTCCATGCAAATGGTAACCAGAAGAGAGCTGGGGTGGTAATAATTATGTCAGCAGAGACTTTAAGTCAAAAACTGTCACAAGAGATAAAGCAGGACATTATGTAATTATAAAAGGTCAATTCATGAGGAAGATTTAATAATTATAAATATATATGCACTAACATCAGAGCACTCCAATATGTGAAGCAAACATTGACAGAAATGAAGGAAGAAATAGGCAGTAACACAATAATAATAGTAGATTCCTTACCCCACTTTCAGTAATGGATAGACCAACCAGACAGAAGATCAATAAGGGGAAACAGAGGACTTACACAATACTAGAGACCAACTGGACCTAACAGATATACACAAAATTCTGTTCAACAATAGCAGAACACAAATTCTTCTCAAGGATACATGGAACATTCTATAGGATAGAGCACATGTTAGGCCACAAAAAAGTCTTAACAAATTTAAGAAGATTGAAATCATACTAAATATCTTTTCCTTTCACAATGGAATAATATTAGAATTCAATAGCAAAATAAAAACTGGAAAATTCACAAATATTTGGTAATTAAACAACACACTCTTGAACAACAAATGGGTTAAAGAAGAAATCTCGAGAGAAATTAGAAAATATCATGTGATGAATGGAAATGATAATACAACATATCAAAACTTTCAGGATGCAGCAATAGCAGCACTAAGTTTACTGTTAGTAAATGCCTACATTAAAGAAGAAAGATCTCCACTCAATAACCTTACTTTACACTTCAAGGAAATAGAAAAAGTAGAACAAACTAAGCCCAATGTTAGCAAAAGGAAGGAAATAATAAAGATTAGAGCTAAAATAAATGAAATAGAGAATAGAAAAAAATTCAATAAAACTAAGAGCTGGTTTTTGAAAAGATAAACAAAATTGACAGATTCTTAGCTAGATTAAGAAAAAAGAGAGAAGACAACACAAATCAGAAATGAGAGAGGAGATGTTTCAACTGATGCCACAAAAATAAAAAGGATTATAAAAGACTACTACAAACAATTATATGTCAGCAAATTGAATAATCTAGAAAAAATGAATAAATTCCTAGAAACATACAACCTACTGAGACTGAATCAGGAAGAAATAAAAAATCTGAACAGACTTATAACTAGCAGGGAGACTGAATCATTAATCAAAAACCTCCCAACAAAGAAAAACCCTGGACTTGATAGCTTTACTGGAGAAGTCTACCAAACATTTAAAGAAGAATTAAACTAATCCTTCTCAAATTCTTCTAAATATTAAAAAGAAGGGAGCACTTCTAAACACATTTTATGAGGCCAACATACCAAGGCCAGACAAAGATACTATAAGAAAAGAAAAATTCAGACCAATACCCCTGATGAATACTGATGTGAAAATCCTCAACAAAATACTAGCAAACTGAACTCAACAGCACATTAAAAGGATTATACGCTACAACAGAGTGAGATTTATTACGATCCTGGAATGAGATGAGATTACTACGATCCTGGAATGCAAGGATGCTTCAATATACAAAAATCAATCAATGTAATACACCACATTAATAGAATGAAGAGGGAAAGGCCACATGATCATCTCAATTGATGCAGAAAAAGCACTTACCAAATGTAACACCCTTTCATGATAAAAACACTCAACAAACTAGAAGGAAACTACCTCAACAGAATAAAAGCCATATATGAAAAACCCACAGCAAACATATTATTTTGCTTATTTTGTGAAATAAGCCAGTCACATGAAGACAGATATTACATAATTCCCTATGATGTATGTAAAATAGTTGAACTTTTAGAAACAAAAAATAGAATGGTGGTTGCCAGGGACTAGGGGCAGGAAGAAAAGGGGAGTTTCTGTTCAGTGAGTACAGAGTTTTTGGTTTTGCATAGAGTTTATACTACTGTACCGTACACTTAAAAATGGTTAAGAGAGTAAATTTTATGTTATATGTTTTTTACCACAATTTTTTAAAAAAGTGTCCCAGTTAAGTTATATGTTATACATAGGTTAAGTTATGTTATATGGTCTCCCTACCAATGACACATAGCTGAGTCATTCAAGTAATCTGAAGCAAGCCATCTCCAACACCCCTCCCCAACCTACTCCAGAGAATGAATCACTCAAATCGGTGTTTTATGATAAATCTGCTTGAGGTGGGGGAAATATTCAAACTTCCATGACTTTGCACGTGCTCTTCTCCAGTTTGAAAAGGGCATGGCTTATCTGGGGAACTAGTCCATCTGCTGTGGCAGGGAAATAAGGGCTGAAGGGGTAGGAAGAAGGTGAGGTTGGAAAGGTTCAGTGCTGTGCAAGGCCTTTCAAAATCTGACCCCATCCAAAAAGTGGGAAGTTTATCCTCTAGTCAATGGAAAAATCTCTAAAAAGTTTCCACAGCAGTGAGTGACAAGATCCCATTTGTGTTTTTAGAAAAATAATTCTGACAACTGCAAAGAATGGATTGGCAAGGGCAGAGTTGGTATGACTCAGCTGGTGTCATCTATACTTTTGCAAAAACTTCTTAAAGAAATTGTGGAAGGGATGAATTTAGGAGATGTTTTTGAGGTAGAATTAAGAGGATTTGGTGACTGACAGTAATGGAATTAACTGAAAAGCATTTGAAGGAATAAATGTAATTCACCTGGCATAGGGCCTGACACATAGTAGGCAGCTAATACATATTCATTTCCCCATTACTTAGAAGTACATATGCTTTACAAGTAGCATAATTGTTCTGTTACTTCGTTGCTGGAATAACTAGGATTCTTCTTTTTAAAATAAATACATGCATACCACATTTTATTGCACTTTGCTTTATTGCACTTTGCAGATATTGCATTTTTAAGAAATTGAAGGTTTGTGGCAACCTTGCGTTGTCAGATGGTGGTTAGCATTTTTTATCAATAAAGTATTTTTAAATTAAGGTATGTACATTGTTTTTTGTTTGTTTGTTTGTTTATAAATTTATTTATTTATTTATTTATTTTTGGCTGTGTTGGGTCTTCGTTTCTGTGCAAGGACTTTCTCCAGTTGTGGCAAGCGGGGGCCACTCTTCATCGCGGTGCGCGGGCCTCTCACTGTCGCGGCCTCTCCCTTTGCGGAGCACAGGCTCCAGACGCGCAGGCTCAGTAGTTGTGGCTCACGGGCCTAGCCGCTCTGCGGCATGTGGGATCTTCCTGGACCGGGGCACGTACCCGTGTCCCCTGCATTGGCAGGCGGATTCTTAACCACTGCGCCACCAGGGAAGCCCCTACATTGTTTTTTTTAGACACAATGCTATTGCACACTTAATAGACTATAGTATAGTGTAAATATCGCTTTTTATATGCACTGGAAAACCAAAAAACTTGTGTGTCCTGCATTGTTGTGATATTTGTGGTTTGGAATCAAACCTGAATTACTGCCGAGGTATGCCTGTAATATATTTTCATCTGCGAAAAAATTTTAATACAATGGAAATAGAAACAACCAGTCAGGAAAACTTTTGGTAATCTTTGGCAAAATTTGGCAAGATTGAGTCAAATTGAATATACTCATATCCTAAGACCATGCAACTCCACTTCTGTCTATAATCCCTACAGAAAGTCTCATGTATGTGAAAACTGAGAACCAAGAACCAACCAAAATGTCCATAAAGAGGAAAATGGATAATGAATTGTAGACTATTCATATAATGGTATGCTATATAGTACTTATGAGCATGGATAAATCCCAAAAATATATTAGGCAAAACAAAATAGTTGCAACGAGATATGTATGATACCACTTAAAGTTTAAAACCTGTTAAATAATACTATGTAATAAATAAGAGAAGAGGCTTGTATAAAGGAGGAGTGCATAGAAGGTCTTAATTACATTTATGACATTTAACGTCTTTAAAAGAAGGGCTTGCACAGGTAGAGCATAATGTTAAGATTTGATAGAGGTACATACACTGGTGTTCATTACCAGATTCTCTATACTTTTTTTTTTAACATCTTTATTGGAGTATAATTGCTTCACAATGGTGTGTTACTTTCTGCTGTGTAACAAAGTGAATCAGCTTCACTGATGTATGCATGTATCCCCAAATGCCCTCCCTCTTGCATCTCCCTCCCATCCTCCCTACTTCACCCCTCTAGGTGATCACAAAGCACCGAGCTGATCTCCCCATGCAATGCATCTGCTTCCCACTAGCTATCTATTTTACATTTGGTAGTGTATATATGTCAATGCTACTCTCTCACGTTGTCCCAGCTTACCCTTCCTCCTCCCCGTGTCCTCAAGTCCATTCTCTACGTCTGCGTCTTTATTCCTGTCCTGCCCCTAGGTTCATCAGGACCATTTTTTTTTTTAGATTCTATATATATGTGTTAGCATACGGTATTTGTTTTTCTCTTTTTGACTTACTTCACTCTGTATTACAGACTCCAGGTCCATCCACCTCACTACAAATAAATCAATTTCATTTCTTTTTATGGTTGAGTAATATTCCATTGTATATATGTGTCACATCTCCTTTATCCATTCATCTGTTGATGGACATTTAGGTTGCTTCCATGTCCTGGCTATTATAAACAGAGCTGCAATGAACATTGTGGTACATGACTCTTTTTGAATTATGGTTTTCTCAGGGTATATGCCCAGTAGTGGGATTGCTGGGTCGTATGGTAGTTCTATTTTTAGTTTTGTAAGGAACCTCCATACTGTTCTCCATAGTGGCTGTATCAATTTACATTCCCACCAACAGTGCAAGAGGTTTCCCTTTTCTCCACACCGTCTCCAGCATTTACTGGTGGTAGATTTTTTGATGATGGCCATTCTGACCGGTGTGAGATGATATCGCATTGCAGTTCTGATTTGCATTTCTCTAATGATTAATGATATTGAGCATTCTTTCATGAGTTTTTTTGCAATCTGTATATCTTCTTTCGAGAAATATCTATTTAGGTGCTCTGCCCATTTTTGGATTGGGTTGTTTGGTTTTTTGATGTTGAGCTGCATGAGTTGCTTGTATATTTTGGAGATGAATCCTTTGTCAGTTGCTTCATTTGCAAATATTTTCTCCCATTCTGAGGGTTGTCTTTTCGTCTTATGTTTTCCTTTGCTGTGCAAAAGCTTTTAAGTTTCATTAGGTCCCATTTGTTTATTTTTATTTCCATTTCTCTAGGAGTTGGGTCAAAAAGGATCTTGCTGTGATTTATGTCATAGAGTGTTCTGCCTATGTTTTCCTCTAAGAGTTTGATAGTGTCTGGCCTTATATTTAGGTCTTTAATCCATTTTGAGTTTATTTTTGTGTATGGTGTTGGGAGGTGTTCTAATTTCATTCTTTTACATGTAGCTATCCAGTTTTCCCAGCACCACTTATTGAAGAGGCTGCCTTATTCTCCATTGTATATTCTTGCTTCCTTTATCAAATATAAGGTGACCACATGTGCGTGGATTTATTTCTGGGCTTTCTATCCTGTTCCATTGATCTATATTTCTGTTTTTGTGCCAGTACCATACTGTCTTGATTACTGTAGCTTTGTAGTATAGTCTGAAGTCAGGAAGCCTCATTCCTCCAGCTCTGTTTTTCTTTCTCAATATTGCTTTGGCTATTCGGGGTCTTTGGTGTTTCCATACGAATTGTGAAATTTTTTGTTCTAGTTCTGTGAAAAATACCATTGGCAGTTTGACAGGGATTGCACTGAATCTGTAGATTGCTTTGGGTAGTATAGTCATTTTCACAATGTTGATTCTTCCAATCCAATAACATGGTATATCTGTTTGTATCATCTTTAATTTCATTCATCAGTGTCTTATACTTTTCTGTATACAGGTCTTTTGTCTCTCTAGGTAGGTTTTTTCCTAGGTAGTTTATTCTTTTTGTTGCAATGGTAAATGGGAGTGTTTCCTTAATTTCTCTTTCAGATTTTTCATCATTAGTGTATAGGAATGCAAGAGACTTCTGTGCATTAATTTTGTATCCTGCTACTTTACCAAATTCATTGATTAGCTCTAGTAGTTTTCTGGTAGCATCTTTAGGATTCTCTATGTATAGTATCATGTCATCTGCAAACAGTGACAAGTTAATGTCTTTTCTGATTTCTATTCCTTTTATTTCTTTTTCTTCTCTGATTGCTGTGGCTGAAACTTCCAAAACTATGTTGAATAATAGTGGTGAGAGTGGGCATCCTTGTCTTGTTCCTGATTTTAGAGGAAATGGTTTCAGTTTTTCACCACTGAGAATGATGTTGGCTGTGGGTTTGTCATATATGGCCTTTATTATGTTGAGGTAATTTCCCTCAATGCCTACTTTCTGGAGAGTTTTTATAGATTCTCTATTCTTATTCATATGTTTGAGACATTTGCAGTAAAAATTTTAAAATGAAGTAGTCAAATGTCTACTGTCCTCTAAGCTCCAGAAAAATATTGTGTCCAGTATTTGCTAAAGCTGCAGGACAGAAACTAGGTCACATTTTAAACCTTGAATGGTCTCTGTAGAAACAGCAACCACTTTGGTGCAGTGGACATGGAGTTCTGAGAAACTAGTGCTCATCTGGCTCTGATCTTGGGCAACTCAATAATTCTCTTGTGACCTTGAGCAATTCATTTTACTCTGGTCGTCAATTTCCTCACCTCTTCTTCAACCAATACAGCTTAAGTCCCCTTGAATTCAGAGGAGAGCCTGAATGTTACAGTGAATCTTAAAAATAATAACAAGGATAGCTTACCATTATTGCTACATGCCAGAGATTCTGGTAAGCACTTTAATGAGGAGGATTAAAAGGTACAATGCATTTGTGTCCTGTTATTATCTCTAATCTATACATCAGAAAACTGAGGCTTAGAAAGGTTAAATAACTTGCCAGTGACACACAGACAAAGCAGGGACTTTAACCCAGATATATCTGTCACTTTCTGACTCCAATGCCCATGCATGGTCTTAACCAGACCCGAGGACCCTTGCTTGGTCAGATCCACACTATTAGTAAGTACCCCTCCTAATATTCGGAGTAGGGCCACGTAATTTATTCGCCAAACTGTGACACTGAGAGTAAAGGGGCACTATTAATAATTATGCCAGGCATAAACCAGGACTGTTCCAAGCAAACTAGAACACAAGGTCACCACATTTCTGACTCTCCAGCAAACAAGTTCCAGCAGGATTTTTAGAGACACCATACAAGCACAGTGGTTTTCTAGTAGCAATCAAGTGGGTCATTTAGATACCCAGTCTAAGGGTCTGCTGCTCTAGTAGCATCAGAAGTACTCCCAACCCAGCTGGCAGAAATAGCTGCTGGAACAGTGCCTTCTGATGATGTCTTCATACACAGGTGTTGCCCACAGAGGGACACAGCAGCTGTTCCGAAGTCCTTCCACAGTTTCTCTCTTACTGCCCTATTCATATTCTGGAACACAGAGTTTCTGCTTCCTCACTTGCTGAGGCATTTAGGAAAATCCTGTCTGCTGAGAACGCTCTCACTCCTGGAAGCCTTGGATGGGATAATGTCGCCCTCTAGTGTGATCAAGGAGGCAGGGAGCACAGACCTGGTCAGGAGGAGGGTGCCTTACAGAAGTGAAGGCGAGGAAAGCAGTTCTTACCAAACAAGCATATTAACAAGTTTTCCTATTTAATTCTTACAACAACTTTACAAAGTCCATTCTTATGTTATCCATTTTTAGAGATAATAGAAGTGCTCAGAGAGATTGAGTAACTTATTCAAGCTCATACTACTAGAAAATGGATAGAAGTTTAAACCCCAGTCTCTCTAGTATTAAAACCCATGGTCTTTCCTTGTATCATTCTGTAGGCCATATAAAAACTGGGTCTTCAAATATTCAAAATATATTTTGGAACACTATTTAATTCCAGAAATAGAAGTTGAGAATAGATTTATTTATTCTATAAAGAGACCTCAGAGTACTTTAAGATGAAGTATGTGCACCCATCCGTGTGTGTGTGTGGGAGGACAGGGGTGGGGGAGGAAGTGGAAACAGTCCCTAGGTGCCTTTCCTTATGTGATTCTTTCACTTATAATGGCCTTCTACATCTTTGTTAATATTTTCCTATATCATTCATAAAAATTCAGCGTTCCTTACCAATCCTTGTCTCTCACTTCTGAAGCACCTACCACTTTTCTTAGTGAACTCAGTATTACAGTCATCATCACATCGAATTCCTCCATCCACCATCCATGTATTACTTAGTAAACTACCTGAAAGCTGAGACTGTCTTACTTTTTTTCCACTTCAAACCCTTGAACTTCTATCACAGTGCTCCACAAAGAACAGACCCTCAAGGCATTTGCAGAATTTGGACTGCAATAGATGTTGGTCACTGTCCTTGATGAGATTTTAATTCCAAGACATTAATAGCTTCTTCCAACTTGATAACACCCCACTGTGTCCTCTTACAGAGCAAATTAGCCAAGTTAAATGTCTAACAGCCTGTCAAGATCAAAGCTCTGCTAACTCACATCCAGATACTGGTGAAAATATAGGTCAATGAAACTTGGAGTTGGGAAATGGGCTGGAGGTGTGGTCTCTCTCCTCATCTCAAGCGTGGAGGATGTGGGCCAGTGTTCCGCCATGCCTGTCTCGGTCTCCCTTCATTTCCTCATCCTCCTCCCTCGGTATTTGGTGATTCTGTTCTACCCTAGCACCATCTACCCTCTCATTCAATTGCTCCCTTAAATAGAACCCCTCTGCTTTTTCCTTTCCCTAAATGGCTTTCACTGATCCTGACTGGTGTGTCCTCTATGTTTAGGGAAATGTGACTAACCTCCTGACCTCTAATTCTGCCACAGACCAGCTGTCTTCCATGTATTAACCCTGTTTAAGCAAGTATTTAAATTCCTGGGATGCTCAGTCAGCAGCATCAACATCAGCAGCACCATCTGCTGGGAGTTTTAACCCCTGGCTCCCTGGGTTGTAATGGTGGAGGTGGATTAGAAACCCAAGTTTCACATGGGGCTAGGTCTGAGCCACATAATATCTTAATGTTCCTCTGCAATTCCAATCATTCTAAATGTTGGCAAAGTAAGTTTTGATATTGAAAATGTAAAATTTTAGTACATTTATGTTAGTCTCAGCGATATATAATAGCAAAATATTAGAAGCAATTTATATATTCATTAAATACAAAATTCAACCCTATGAAAGCACAACCAAAACATTTTGAATGGCTTTATAATATTCTGTGGTTTTGAAGTTATATTTATTAACCTGGAGAAATGCTTAAGTTATAATGTTAAGTGGAAAAGAAGTAGGATATAAAAATGAATTAAAACCTAGTAACCATTTTGATGTATTTTCATCCATTTTTTCCTGCACCAATATTCTTAAAAATATAAAAAGAGAACTTCTGTTAGTTTAAAAAGCACTTTTACATATTCATAGTAATACCAAATCAATGCAATACGATAGCTCTGCTATAGGTATAGCGTGTTAACCAGCATAAACCCACAGCTAACAGGTGAGCTAAACCATTTTTATTGTTTCCTCCAGTTCCTAGAACTCTTTTTTCTACTACCAATTTTTCAACACTACCACCATAAAAAAAACAAAAACAAAAAAACAACAACCCTTTCAATTCTCTTCTTTCTTCTTTTTCTTCCCAAAGTCATCCCAGGCCCTCTTCTTTGCACCTGAGTCTCAGATAAGGGGAATAGAAAAGCAGATCAGAGCAAACATTTCTCCCGTTTCATCTTTTCACTAAGACACTCCTCCTTACATCCCTGAAAATACACAAGGCACTGTCACTACAGAAAAACTGGTGGCCCATGAGTTCACAATTCCACTAGAGATGATAGTCCCACCACTGCAGTTACAGACAAGATCAGAATTTTGTATAGTAATTGCATAATTGCCTAATTCTGGCAAAAAGACAAATATTATACATGCTTTTAACAACTGTACTATAATAAGGCACTCTCAGACCTTTGGCATGTATGCTGAAAGGATTTCTTATTCCTTTCTCCTGCGTTTGTTTTCAGGATAGGAAGAGACACTGAGAGCTCATATGACATAACACTTGTCCCTCCAGACAGCTGAGTATTTTCCACAGATAGACAACGACATTTACTTGGAGAAGCTTCTTTAATATGCATTTAGACAGCAGATGTTTAAAACACAGTTCAGCCCTGTCAAACAAAGAGCCATTTCCAGTCGTTTCACTTGTATTCAGAACGTAATCAGGTCAGAGGAATACCCCTAGATAACATTAGAGTAAAAAAGACATTCCGTATAGGCCAGTAACAAAGCCCATCCAATGTGGCTTGGATTTAAGGAGGAAGTATGCAGAGGAGAGGGACAAGGAGATATAGATTTAATCAATTCTTTGATAAGTTTTCCATTTTTATGAAACCCCACAATTGATTATTTTTTCATTGCTCATAATCCATTATAGCACGCACACATATACACCACCTCCCAACTGTGGAGATTAAGTTCCCAAATATCTACAAAATGGGAGCAGTTGAATGTGAGAAACTTAAGAGCCTAAAGCACTAGGAGTTGGCAGACCAAGTTTAGTATTGAACTTTTAGAAGTCCTTTATAAATAAAACTATAAAACAGCACAGTAAAAAAAGACTATCAATGACTTTTTGTACAATTTAAATTAGTAATAATAGATTTGTACTTAATAAAATAGAGAAGAGATAGTACTTATCAAGTCCTACTGGTCTTACATCTGTAATGTTTCTGACTGACCTCTTGCTTTCCATGGCTCCCCAAACCTTGGCCTACTCCTGACTGGTATCTTTTACTCACCCTACCTAAGAAACCAAGAGGAGGAACAGGACAAGTGATGGAAAGATTCATTTAATTTGGAATATAGTGAAATTAGTGTGCCCAAGAATTTCACAGAGGCAGTCAGAAATAGAGGACTAAAAATAAAGAAAGAGATTGGGGTAGAGTTAGACGTTAGGGAGTCATCTATGGATGGAATAATGAAAAGGAAAGGAAGCACCTAGGGCTGATGCTTGGAATAATTCAAGGGTAGTGGAGAAAGAAAGAAAAGGAACAAACAGGGAAGAAATAATTTTTCCTGAGTCTTTTTCAACTCTTCTGAAGGTTCACAAAGGCCAAGAGAATGGAATTTTTAAGAAGAAATGGATGCTTATCATGAGTGAATGTGACAGAAAGGTTGAGGGAAATAAGGACCAAGGTCATTGATTTGATATCTGGGAGTTGGCCGACCACCTCTGGGTTTCTGGACCCACTACTCCACTAACCTGCTTCCCTCCAGGTCCAGAGGGTCTAAAGAGTGAGTGAGAGAGGAGGGAAACAACAAGAATTTTCCTTTCCTTCACTGTCAAATTTGTTATTTCCCTTTCTTTTGTCTTCTCTTTCAAGATGAGAAGGTAATGGAATCAAATGAACATTCTACAGAATGAAAGAGGCTTAATTATGTCCAGTTAAGAGTTGAACTACTTATTCAATTACTCATATACATAAATAAATTGGCCATTACATTTCCTTCAGTCCCAGTTATATTTTAATTCTTTGCATACTTCAAAGACATTTTTATTAATGACTATGAACATAACTATCTGAATGATAATGAAAATTGAAGATTCTATGAGTCTAAATGCCAGAGTTGGGAGGCCAATTAGTGGTCATCTAGACTTACTGTCTACAGAAACCATATTTTCTTCTATGGTGTTTCCAGAAGTAGTAGCAAGGAAATCTCTATGTGGTCTGTTTTTAAATACTTCTAATAATTTTAAAACTCTCCCATGTATTGTTCTGTGTGTCTTTAAAGGGAGGAAAACTAACAACAGAGGGTGCCTATTAAAGAGAGGCTCAATAATTCCTCTCCCATATGATAACAGTTTTCAAACATTTGAAGGGCTGTCTTATTTCTAAGTCTTCTTTAATGAATTCATTCAATAAACATTTTATTGAGGGCACTGTGCAAAGATGATAAAAGCTGCTCCACCCTCTAAAAATGGGAAGTTGCAAAAGGAACCTAATTTTTTGTATCCTCTCACATCCCTCACTTAGCCTACACATTTCCTAATGGCTCCATGCCTTTTTTTTTTTTTTAATTTTTTTCCCAGAAGTATGCCTATGAGCTGGCCTGCATCAGGACAGTAGAAGAAACATTTGTCTTTTGCCATCTTCACATTGAATCCAGTAGTCACTGTCACGTAGTCTGTACGTGGCGAGTTTGTCAAGTCAGATGTTTGTGGTGATTGCCAAAGATATCCCCTTGGTTCTAATGGAAGGCATTACTATATACAACTGAAACCCTGGTCATGTGGAGAGCATCCAAGACTGTTCAGAAACAACTGCTTGGCCAGTTGTGCTGAGGAGAAACCCAATCTGGAGGGTTAAAAGAAGTAGCACATTCTCATGCTGTCAGCCTCTCTAGCAAATCTTTCCTCCCTCCTATGGGGGAAAAAAATGGAAGCTGTTACATGGATCATTGGGTCAATGCCTGAATCTAACTTCCTGATCACAGGGTAGAGAATTCACATAGTCAAAACATAAAGTCTTTCTTTTTTAAACCTGGTATAGAATGTAAACTTTCCAAACTTATCTGATTTTTGGTAGATAAGAGTTGACAAACCATCAAGGGTATAAGCAAAAAGTTTGGCAAGAGTATTTTTGGCTTAGAATAAGACTCTTAAAACAAAAGAGTTCCCTTTTTTCCCCTCATAGAATATTTTATAGATGTGGAAATACTAAAAATAAGGATTAAAATTTCCACAGAAATAAATATCTCACAGCAGGATTCTCCATACTATTTCCTCTCCATATGTTTAGTACCTCATTTTGACACATCATTTGTGGTCTACTAAATTTAGACTAATCATCTTGGCTATGTAGTTGCAAATTACTAAAGAAAGCCAAGCTTATGGAAGGGAAGGTGTGTGTTGTTCTTTGGGTTTTCTTAATTTTCTCTATTAACAGGTAAAATATTGAATAAAGTAGTCAAAATAAGGAAAGTACTTAGAATCGTATAAAAGCTTGCTACTTCAAGTAATTTCATGCCTCTCATAAGATGATATTTATGGTGATTTCTTCTATATATAAAAAATATGTAGGTAGCCCTACCAGAAAATAATGCTAGGATGACATAAGATTCATCTGGCATTCATGCTGTTACTACTAATGACATACAAATATAGCCATATGTTTGCAAGCTTTTCTGAAGCAAAGTCTGTACTGTATCATCTCTATGAATCCGCCTACAGCACCAAGTGTGTACATAATTACAAAAGAGGGATATACTTCTTGTGCTGGTCATTTGCCTGCTTGCTCTCAGATTCATTCCCATTCTTCCCTAGTTCTGCCTGTATCTCAGGATCTACATTTCCCAGGGTCCCTTCACAAGTGGTTTCTCAGTAGGTTTGGCAAATGGGAAGCCTTGCTGGATTACTTGGGAGTGGGAGAGAGAAGTAGTCAGGGCATTTTACCCTCTCCTTCTCTGCTTTGGTGGCATCTCTGGCATTGGCTATGTTCCCTCCATAACACCAGTTCCCATGGGATAATCATTCCTATATATTTCAGATCTCACAAGATAGCCACTGAGAGGTTCCAGCTCCCAGTAGATGGCTCAGCTTCTGAGCCCTGGTAGCACTCTGTCCTCCCTACATTCCATCCACCCGAGTGGTGGTAGCAGTTTCCTGCTTTTCCACATTTTTTAGGATTGCCTCAACACCTTCTTATTTGGCTTCCCAGTTCTTCCATTTCCTGTAACCAATCCCCTGCATGAAATTTCTTCTGTTTGCAACGCCCGAAGTGGTTTCTATTTTTCTGAAAGGCTCCTTACTGATACAGCTCTTGGTATCAGGAATGGTTGCAGGAAACTGATATTCAACATGGAACCCTGAGATTGGGTTGTTACCTGTTTGACCAGGAATGCAGTGAAGACCTCTTTATAGGCAATAAATGAACACCAGTAAGTTGTGGCGTGCAGCAGCATCATGATTACTTAATAAGCTGTGGTTTCTTGAGACTAGTACAGGGTTAAGACAACGCTTTGGCCAAGTAACTGATGCACTTGACCATTATGATAATAATCATGATTAACAAGAATTATTAGATGGTATGGATGCTTCTGATTGATCTGAAGAGTATACACAAAGAAAAAGATAAACCTAACACCTTAAACTTTTAACATAAAACCTTAGGCTTCATAGCCACATTCCATTGCCCTGTAGTCACAGGGCAGACATGGCTGATAATACAGACTGAAAAGTTGCAACATTACTTAAATGTATAGTCCCATTAGTTATTTTATGCTAAGATAAGGGCTCTGGATGCAAAGGAGCATTTCACTGAGACTTTGGATGGTAACATTTGAGCAGACAGAGATGAGGCTGCAAACTCTGAAATTTCCAACTTCCTGAATCTTCCTAGCTAGCAGTAGCTCTCCCCTTGTCAATTTGCCAATTTAACATCTCACCCAAGGCAACCAACCCTCACTTGCATAAAACCTTTGCATGACTTCACTTGTGGCATTTGCCAGAGAAGAGGATGATTATTCCCCATAGAACCCATTCTAACCATCCATCATTGTCTCTAGTCTCATAACAAAAGTTCTATCCCAACATAGCCCAGATGCAAAAGCTGGTACAGGACCTGCTCCAGTGAAAGACAGCAAATACACCAAAGGAGTTGCAGAATTTTGTCAGTTCGTCTTGAAAGAAGTCTTGAAAACATGTATAGGAATATGTCTTAGTCCACTCCGGCTGCTATAACAAAATACCACAGACTGGTAGCTTATAAACTACAGAAATTTCTGACAGTTCTGGAGACTGGAAATCCAAGATCAAGGCACCAGGGACTTCCCTGGTGGTCCAGTGGTTGGGACTCCGTGCTTCCACTGCAGGGAACACGAGTTCCACCCCTGGTCAGGGAACTAACATCCTGCAAGCCACGTGGCGTGGCCTAAAAAGACAAACAAACAAAAACAAGATCGAGGTACCAGTGTGGTCACCCTCTGGTGAGGGCCCTCTTCCTAGTTCATAGATGGCACCTTCTTGCTGTGTTGTCACATGGTGAAGAGACAAAGGATCTCTCTGGAGCCTCTTTTACAACGCACTAATCCCATTCATGAGGCATCCAACTTCATGGCTTAAGCCCCTTCCAAAGGTGCCACCTCCTAATATCACAGACTTTGCGGGTTAAGATTTAAACGTATGAGTTCTAGGTGACGTGATCATTCAGACCACGGCACAATATATTCTAAGACTATTCAGAAGAATGGAGTTCAGAAGACTGAATCAGTGTGAACGTACTGACATGGGTACGCCTGCCTGGGATTCAGGATTAAGTGTGTTGACTGAAGCACCAGGGGGTGGGACTAACCCCGTTAGGTTAGTAAAATAATGCCAAAAACATGTGAGGCAGAGATGGCAGAATGTGCTTGGCACACTGAAGAACAGTGCTATCAGACAGAAATATGAGCCACATATGTAATTCCTAGCTTTCTAGGATCCATATTTTAATCAATTTTTTTTAAACTATCATTTCAAGTGCTCGACAACCACATGAGGCTAGTGGCTACCACGGTGGGTAGCACAGGCATAGGCAAAGGCATCTGGAGAATCCTAGAGATGAGACTCTGGAACGGGTTCATAATGTACAAACTGCTTAGCTGCTCCCAACCATACCCTCACCTTGAAGGGCCCAGGAGACATTCTTTTGCCACAGTATTAAGAAATACATCTGCGACAGGAGCATATTTGTGTAAAGGACACTGGCGTCCTGTTACATAGCAGCATTAGGTTGTGGTTGTATTGACACTAAAAATGGTTAGACACGAAGAAGGGTTCTAGGAAGATGGCAGAGTAGAACGCACCAGGAATCTGCCTGTCCACCTAGACAACAATTACACTGGCACAATCTATCTGAGAACTCTGGAGTCTACTGAAGACTTGAAACTTCCAGGGGAAGGCTTGGAAGGTAAATCGGGATTAATTTTGGTCAGTGTCAGCTCTTAGCATAGTAGCAGCTACCCCACCCCCAGCCACGTGGCGGGCAGCTGTGCACCTGTTCCTAGAGCAGCCAGCGCACAGCTTGCAAGAGGCAGGGTGAGCAAACAGAACCCAGTTCTCCAAATACTGGGGATCTGTGCTCTGACTGCCAACTGCTGCCTTTGATCACAAAGGTGCAAACACAGGGAGATCAGCTGGGTGCTTTGTGACCACCTAGAGGGGTGGGATAGGGAGGGTGGGAGGGAGACGCAAGAGGGAGGAGACGTGGGGATATATGTATATGTATAGCTGATTCACTTTGTTATACAGCAGAAACTAACACAACACTGTAAAGCAATTACACTCCAATAAAGATGTTAAAAAAAAACACAAAACACAAAGGTGCAAAGTAAGAGGCAGCCAGTGCTGTTGCACCTCCCCTCACTGTTGCAAGCCCCTCCCCCTCGGGCTGAAGTGACTTCCAGAAAATATAAAGGGTTGGTGCCCTTCCCCCTGGAAACATCACAGCACAGCCTGTGCAGAGGAATACAACAGAAGAAAACAACTTTCCCGAAGAATTATAAGACCTGGGCTAACATTATGACCAGGTACTGGAGAACCATGTGGAAGTGGATTTTGAAAGCGCTGGGCCAGAGAGACGTCAGTTAGAGTACATAAGAAACAATTTATTGACACAGTGGCACTCTCTAGTGATTCAAAATTTAAAGTCTTAGCAGGGAGTCCTGGGGGCAGTCCTAATATGCTTCTGGCATGACTCCTTAAAACTAGGTGTGGCAGGTCCTGTTCCTTGGGAAGCATACTCTGAGACGGAGATTAGTGTGCAGGAAACTTATTACTTTGGGAAGTGCTCTCAGAACCACACCCCGTGAAAGGCATTAGAACTGGACCAAGGGAGAAGTTGGGTTACAGTGAAGTCTCAACAGAGGCACCATGGGGAACTCTGAACATCTGGTGGGTTGGCCCTTCAGAGTTGCTGAGGTGTGGACTGAGACCAGGCCTTCATGTCCACGCTGCCCAGGCACTGGATGTAGGCTGCCCCCAGGAACGGGCCATGTGGGGCTCACCATGCTAGTGTAAAGGTTCACCATACTGCCATGAGAAAGTACGGGTGCTACTACTACAAAATGGGAGGCAGGAAGAAGCATGTCTGGAACCCACGGGATTCACTGGGCGGCTCTTGGTAATTTCATGCCCAGGGATGGGTTAGCAGACTGTTTACCAATGGCCCAACAAGCATAATACATCTTGTTGGGATGAAGGTCTGGGTCACCCAACGTTAGGGAAGCAACCTAGACCACTGATGTGGTGGTGCAAAGCTAGATGTGGAATGCATGATGGAAGAGGGAGGATGACATTAATCATAGATTAATTGTAGCCTCAGCTCCACCAAATGTTTCTCGCTTTCTGCACCATCTCCCACCCCATTTCTCCACTATTATTGTATGGGAAACCTGCAGGAACCTGCTTAGTGGATTTGATAGGTGTACAAACATGGATAGGAAGAGGAATTAACACCCATGGAGCAACCCTTGCCTCATGGGAGATGGGACTCCACAAACAAATCCTCTCCTCTCCTACCCCTCACGGAGACAATCTTGAGGTGCATTCCATTCAGCTCTTCAGAGGGTCAGTGGCAGGTTTACGCCCCAGTTGCCCACAGAGGATTAGCTCAACAGTGCATCCTTGACTTGGCTTTCCCTCCTTCCCTGTTTCATTCTTCCTAGTGCCCTACTCTGCTTTCTTGGGATCACTTCTTCAAATAAACCACCTGCCTGCAAGCCCTTGTCTTGGTGTCTGCTTTTTGAGAGAAACATTTCATGAGATTTAGTTTCTTAAATTCATTTTACCAATGAGGATGTGTTTTGCCCAAGATCACATGGTGGAATGCAAGGTCACCTGGTGAATGTCTTGATTGCCCTGTGTGTCTTCTTAGTAAGGCAGTATCCTGAAACCTGGTCCCTTCAAGATCCACTTCAAAGGTGAGTGATTCTACTTTTGGAGGACTTCCAAAATGCTGGCCAACATCAAGGCCTCTGTAAAGAGATGGTCCTCAGGGTCAGTGACAGGCTCACAATGGGTCCTTAGTAGAAAAGACAAATCAGTAGGCACTGAGCTTTCAGCCTAGAGATTTGATGTTCTTAGCAATCTGTTCCAAAATAATCTGTCAGTATCTTCCCTAAACACTTGTTAAACTGGGCAGTTCAGTTTTTTATTGTGTTTCACTCAAGAATAATATTGAATTATTCATTCAAAAATAATCTGGTCCCAATCACACCATGTGTTAATATCATTTTTCTACTGAATATCCCTAAACATAGCTTTCAGAATTCCTAATTATTTCACTGTGTGCGCCTTTCCCTCTCCTCTTCCAAGATTCTAAGATTTAAGATACCTTTAACTAAAACACTTCACTATTTTCTCCTTAATCATAAATAGAAGAGGATTTGGAAAGTGAATTCTTGGAGGATGGGGAACCTGTCCAACTTGTTCATAGCAGATACTTAAATGTCTGTTGAATGAATTTACTCTAAGTCTTGGCAGGTTCACCTGTTGAGATTGGTCAATACTGGTAACTCGGCACATCTGTCTGATGGTTGTCTATCAGTCAGGACGGGCTAGATTATGCTGTAATAACAAACGTTTACTGAATTAAGACACTGAGATTTGGCAATTGTTTTTCACTCACACTACATGTCCTATGTAGTTCAGCAGGGGAGCTCTGTTCATCATTACTCAAGGATCTAGGATGAGAGGTTTGATCTCAACATACGTTGCTATGATCATCAAGGCAAGAAAAGGGAATATGACAAATTGCACACTGGCTCTTAGAGCCCCGCTCAGAAGTGACACATGGCCCTCTGCTCAGATTTCTTCAGCCAAAGCAAGTCTCATAACTATGACTATTTTCCAAATCTATTCTAAACAAAGTGTTACTTAAGTAGTAATGTAGTTTTCACCAGGAAAAAAAAATGTAGTATGAATTTGTAATTTTTGCCTGACCTTGGTTCCCAACTTCACTTTAGTAAGAGATACGCTGACCTTAAAGCAGACCTTTAAACTGCACACATAAAGAGTAAAAAACCAAGACAAAGGTATGCAGTTGCAAAATGGCCATTTATTGCCTACAGGGGAAGGAACGGGAGGGAGAGAAGGGGAAGTACACAGGTGCGAGGAAACAAGCATATATTTAGCCCTATACATCATGTGTGAGCAGTACCCAATCTCCAAAATGGAAAAAAGTATTTTGTCATCTGACATAGTAGTTAAGGTTTCTTAAGCACCTCCCTCCTGAGCTGCCACAAGATTTAAAAGGCAGGACTGCTTTGATTAGTCAATGTTCACATTAATGAAAAAATACTACCACCCAACTGTGTCCTTTTGCACGCATATTTTGTACAGTGTCTATTGTGAAAAACATCTCAGCTGAGCAGTTTGGTCAAGATACAGACCTCATCAACTGTTTAACCGTAATAAATAGAAAAATAAAGCAGCTGGTGATTTTGTCAGAGAGAATGTGTTCCCTAAGAGTAGAACCACTTTCTCCGGGGATGACAGAGTGTGAAATGATTAGAACAGCACAGAACCAGTCTATCAAACATTAAACACTAGTAAACCTACAATTACATAGCACTTCATCAAATCTTCTGATTAAAAAAGAAGAAAGAAAATCTCAGATTTTAAACTGATTATTAGAACACAATAACAAATTGATTTCGGGCTTGGCTTTTTCTTAGGACAAAAGCAAAGTAAATACACAACCTAAAACAGTAGAACCTGTTTTGGAATAGCATCAATAGAAACTACCAAGTTTGCAAGGAAAAAAATTACCAAAACTTCTTGTTCAGTTTTAAACTCATGTGCTTTGCTTTCCAACCATTAAATTAGTTACAAAAACACTTTAGAGGCCACAGAATGACTCAAATGTAGGCAAAACAATGGATTATTAAGTTAATGCCAAGAAATTAAAATAAATGAGCCCTTCCCTATTCAAATGGTAAACTGAGTGGAAGAGTCAGTCATCTCACGGACAATTAGTTGGCACTTGTTTTATGGTTGAAAGAAATCACAATAGAAAAAAAAAACATAAATTAATCCACGGTGAATTTGACCAACACCCTGGCCCTTTCAGAGAGAAAAGGTACATACACACTCTCAAAAAAATCCCCAAACAAAAAACCACCTCCCTCCATGCCACCCCACTCCACTCAGACAACAAAACCAAAAGTTGAAACATTCATCCCTCTCAAAATATACTAAGTACTCCAACGAATCCTACTCCTCAGCTTCTCCTAGATGAAAGAATTGCTTGCATGTGGACAACTGTACGAATGCCCATAGTGCACTTCTCAGTGCTGCTGGTGTTTAAGAAATTTGCCACTCACAACACTGAACAATTCCACACCCAGTGTGCAGTAACACAGCCATCCAAACCACACCCCCAAAACCTGGCAGAGCACCGCCCAAGAATTTCAAAGGTAAGGAAATATATTTTAAGCAAATTAAGCACAGAGAAAGAACAGTACAGTTTCTGAATAAATACACACCCAGACTAGTGCATCACTTACTGCATCAAGATTCAAACAAGTAGCAGGAAACTAAGCCTGTTCAGTAAGAAGCAAAGTCATTGTTTGACACATCAACGCTGAGCCAATTGTGTGAGTTAACTAATTAAACAAATGTGGTACATATAACCATTGATAACTTGAAAGAAAACAGTCATATAGCAGTAATTAGAAATTAACACAAAACTGAAATGAGCAAGAAAGGACCACTTCTGAGAGGGCTACCATGATTCTTACGCTTTCGAGTTAAAAGTGACAGACATACAAAGAGGGAAATTATCTAAATTTGGGGAGACTGTTGTAACAAAAACAACAACTAGTAGGCGCCAAACTATATGCCTTCTGAAAGTTTCTGGAAGCTGAATATATCCAATGCTACTGTGCCAAAAGACTCATATCACTTGGCATTTGCAAACACTCTTCATAATGTGATTTATTTCTGATGACACAATTTCTCGTGTCAGTACAATGCTACTAAATTTTACACCACTGCCATAGAAAATTAATATTTAATATGCAGAAATGTCCTTATTTCCCATGCTTTGAAAGTGAAAATTATTTTACTTAAAATTCCATTACTTTGATGTCATAATGTTTGTTGAATAAAACCTCAACATGATTGTTGTCCTTTGGTTCCAAGAATAACCAAACAAACTTACGCCAAAAGAAATTACTAACTAGGCTAATAAAGCTTGCTTTTCCTGGTATTTCCCTATTTCTTACAGAACTTGTGATTTAACAGAGAAACTTACACAAGGCATTTGGTTATAAACAAGAAACATGCATGTTCTCCCTTACCATCTTCCTGAAAAGAACTACTTTTTTCTTTCTGTGGATCTTGTTCAGAACACCCTGCAGTACAGGTATAAGAACCTTCTTTTTTCTTTTAAGCTTTAAGGTGACACACAATGAAGATGTATCATGCTGTAAAACACAAGACGCTCTTGGCATCCTGTTCTTAAACAGATTACAACTTTGGTAAATAAACCAGGTTAAGATGTACTAATCTACTTAGGTTTGAATTCAAATTTAGTAATCATGAGGCTGTTAAAAAATTACAATCACTCAAAGCAACCATAAGTATAAAAGTTCTCATCTGTCTACAAATTCAAAACTTTAAAGCTCCTGGCTTAGAAAAATATTCTAATTTCCCTAGTTAATTCGCGTACCAATAATTCACAGAGTTCTACAAACATGATACAGTTCAGAAGGAAAAGGTTAAACATATCTTCTACACATTAGAAAGGTGTCTTTTTTTTTAAGGGGGAGGACAGGTAGAAGAGAAAGACTACCTTACAAATGTGAGAATTCACATTTCTGTCAAAATATAAGTATATATGAGTGCTATTTTGAAAATGTGCAGTGAAGTCTTTGCTTGCTATGAAACCATTATTCTCAGGGCCTGCCAAACGTATCAGAAACTGATGACGTTTTCTGTGACTGAAGCTACTGATCAGTCAGTGCCTTTTACAAAGCTATTAAAATCCCTCAGAAACTTAGAATATAAGACCTTAGAAACAAAGAAGTAAGTACTGGGGATACAGTCAATTTTTATTGCTAGAAAATCTAGCCTTGGATTGGGAATGACGAACCATATGCCTCCGGTTCCATTGAAGAACACATTTAACTTTTTTTTTTTCTTGTGCTTTCTCTATTCTTTGCTATTTGATTTGAAAGTATACATGGCACTAGCGATTTTTAGAAACTCTTGGAAATGCAAATACAAACTTAATCTTTCACCCATTTAATGGTATATACTTAGGAGATACAATTTTAAAATGGAACACCATATGATTGCCCATGTTCCAGTTTTAAGGTGTCACATCCTCAGTTCTAATACAACCCACCGTAGAATCAAGTGATATGAGCCTTCGGGATCTTTCAACTTTCTCCCTTGCTTCTCTGTGATTTAATAGGTAACTTGAAAACACCAAATAGGGACAAATAAGAAACGAAGCTTTATATTTCTGCCAACTACAACACTAAAACACAGTGGCTTCTTTACTACATTCACACAGGATGCCGATTAGTATAAAATTAAATATTTGCCTACGAATATCAGAAAAGTAATTTGAAAAGAAAGAGCTCGGAACGAGGCCAATGGGAGGGAGGAAAAGCTGGTCTCAGAACCCATTGCGCCATACCTGACTTTAACATGTGACATTGAAACGAACGTCCACACGCCTTACATCAAAGAAACGAAACAAAGATATTCAGCTCCGTTGTACAAAAATTGTTTTTTACATAAAACATCATAAATCTTGAACAGACTTACTATATTTGAATTCTAAAAAGTTGCCTATAGAATGGTGCTGGGATTCTGTTCTCTGCTTGCTTTTAGGCAGTGCTGTTGCTTAAAAGTTGACACCAGGCACAATATTTTAAAACAAAGTCAACAAGCAAGGAGCAGTAAGTGGATCTGAGCCTTTCCCAGATGTCAGTCCTGAGGATGCTGCAAGACTCCCCATCAACATGTGTAAAGCTATGAGGCGGATACTGATGCCTGAGAGAGTGGGTGACGACACGCACTGTGTGACTGTTGTAATGCCAGATAGTGCAGTTTTCCCCTCCTCAAACAGCACTGTTTCAATAAATTTAAAGAACACTCCAGTTCTTAGAAAAATATCAGAAATCATATTTAACAGTTAAAAGAAAACATTATCACAATCTAAAAATGCCCAAATTTTCTCTCATCTTCAGATAAAATATGCAGCAGCCCCATGGCATAAAGCTTATTAACTTATTCTGAGAACCAGAAAGTATATGAGCATAAATATTTTACTTTCACTGAATATATACCATATGTCATTCACCTCTTCCTTTTGGCTTTTCATGCCAAAGGTCCAAATGGCATGCGTTTTTAACAAGACGATACTGAGGAGAGCAGCATTTCTGATCATCTGAATTGGCAGCTCAAAACAGATACCACTCCTTTTACAAAGGGAACAAAGGGTGAAGGGTGTGTGAAATTTGGGCAGTGGGCTAAAGGGAAACCGTGCACATGAAATTTGGGTCACCATGCCCCAAGTGTGTTTGCCACCCAAAACATAACACAATTACCTACTTCAACAGAGCTACTACCAACATTTACTAAAACCACATTAAAAATACACAGGATAATGAATGGTTTGAAAGAGTGCATTTGGAAGCAGAGAGAACCCAATTACACACCTTCCTGCAACAGAGTGCCTCAATCATACACAAAATAAACTTAAGCTGTTTACAATGTTTCCCAATTTTTTTTATTTTTCCCTCTACATTTAACTATTAAAAAAGTTTTTTATTAATAAATGGGCTCCTCTGTGGTTCATATACAATCATAAGTGAACTTTAAATTCCATTTTATACAAACATCTCAAAAAATATTGGGAGTGAAGTATGGTAAGAAATATTGCTCACATTGCTAATTAACATGCGTAGATGAAAGGAGGAAAATGTTTTGTTAGTGCATATACCTCCAGAGCAGAAAACCCACCCAAAACAAAAGATTTAAAATAAAACATACAGTAGCTGATTACAAAAAAAGGTAATGTCCACAAAATTAAGTTTTTCATGCTATTCTACTTTCCAGTACTATGTAATCAATTTGCATGGCTAGATGTTGAATGCTTGAGGTATATAAGAAGGGATACCTGCACACTGAGGAAAATCTGTCATCTTAAGGGTTGTTTCTTCGTTTATTTTGTTTATTCTGATATCTTGACATTTTTAAAAGAATATTTTATTTACATCAAACTTCACTCAACTACAATGACATTCCAATTATAATAGATGACAAACAACGCCTCTATCACTAGGCACTTTTAAAAGGGAGTTTAGGCTTTACAGAACCCTTCTGATGCAATCCCATATATGACATTACATCAACCCACCTCCCTCGTTGCACTAAAATTACCCTTCAGGGGAAATATCATATTATGTAGCCTGATTAATTTACTATGGAAGAAATTAGTATAAAATGACCAAAGGAAATGCATCATTTAAGACTAATAAAACAGCCTAAGATGTCAGGTTTGATAGAGGAGACAAATTGTATATATTTAAAACTAATTAAATAATTTAAATTTGACCTGTACTTTATATATTAGTGAAACACAAATATAGGCTATTTTCTTTTAAAATTTCATTCACATAATGGAAAGTTTCTTGTTTATTAAAAATATCACATTTTGAGACTAGAAACAGTAAAGTGCATGAAAAGTTTAAAATATAAATTTCAGAAAACTCTTATAGCAGCAAAAAAGCAGAATAAAGAAAAACTTAAAAACACAGACACAACCTTTTCCTGTTACTGTGCCATTATTAACATCAAGTAGCCAACCAATTTTTCCCCCGTTAAACGGTATTTCAATCACTGCCTCTTGAGTCACAGACTTTCAACTGGCCCCTCCTGGGCGAAAAAAGGATTCCAACATATCTAAAGAGCATCAACAGTTGGGAATAAACCAGTAGCTTCTTAATTCAACCCTGACAGACAACGGAAACAAAGATTAAAAGCATATAATGGCCATTTGGCAACTAGAGTCAGGAAAAATGATCCAAGGTTTTCAACTACTCCCTGTTCTCGCTCTCTCCCAAATCCTTCCCACTGTCACCTCAAAAAGCCAAAACCAACAGCCACTTGACCTACTCTGGGAAACACATGAAATATTTGTAGCTTTCTTCTTCTCAAACTTTGATCAGGGCCTTTTCATTCAGTAGTTATTTTTTAAACATTTGACCATAACAGCAAAAATGATACAGATCATATAATATCTGTTTTTTCCAGCACAACCAGGCAGAAAAGGGTGGATGGAAACAATAAAAAATACTGGACACTAATTTTGTGGGCATCCTAAATAGACCAAATTCTATTTTCAAGATGTGTGGCAGCAGAAATTACCCGTTGTTTTCCCATAAAGAAACTGAAGAGACAGGCTTAGAATTAATACTTCTAGTAAGGTTATAACTAATAGGGGAACAAAATACAGAATGATTCCTCAAAAAACAAAACAAACAAATAAAAAAAATCAACCAGCACTTGCCCAACAAATTGTTGTGTGCTGTTAAATGCTTGATTTTGAAAGCATATTGTGCAATCACCTTTCATTCCTCAGTTTTTCTCATTATGGCTAGTTTATGTACAGATCTAGCAAATTTAAGTGCTTTGTTAATGTGCAAATGACTGGGGAGCCAAAAATCAGTTTGTTATCATGGAAAACAGAAATTCAAGGAAGTTTCCTGCAAGGCATGCCATCATTCAGTTTAAAATCTTATATTTATAGTTTTTAAAAACTGCCTTTCACAAAAATGAAAAATGGTTGGCTCACTTGAAACCATTCAAAAGAAAGTATTTGTTTTGGAAAAACAAATACCCTGTTGTTGGGCCCTGAATCGGTGATTTATCAATTATGAATGCTGACTCCTAATATAATATGAAGAAGGTCCAACTTAAAAACATGTTAAATTAAAAATTTGGAAAGAGAGTGATAATACTTTGGTTCCAGCCCTAGTGCCAAATGATACCAATATGCACAAAATTGTACAAAATCTTATAGCAAACACATAATGAAAGGAACCTGAAGAAGCAGCTTAAGGATGGCCATACTTCACTCCTACATACTTTGATTTACAACTGTACAGGTCCATAGTAACAGATCCCCGTCTTTGCGGGGCAGTACTCCACTACCTCCGATTAGGCAAGTGAACACCATTGACAAGAGGCAGGAGTGGAGGGTGGAGTTCAAGTTGTGTTAACAGTGAGAAGTGGTCTGAAGGGATGTGAGGGTGTGGACACCCAGTGATGTTGTTCTCAACCAGCCATTGAGGATCTAAAGGCCCCAGGACACCAAGCACGTTCATATGAGTCTTGGAATAGAAAATGTAGTCAATCACGCCCTGAAAAGAGATTGGGAGTTGGGAAAAAAAGAAAAATATACGCTTAGATAAAAGAAAAACTTACGATATATAAAAGAACAATGCATAATTTGTAAAAGCCAAATACCTGAGTAACCTGTATTTCTGGTACACCTGCTGTCTTCACAATGGGTCAAATAGAGCTCAAATCTTGAATGGGTACTACATGAAATAAAGGTGGCTGGACGGGGAAACACAGTACCCTAGTGGAATCATAAAGCCTTGCACATGTGCATAAGTGGTAAGCAAACTGAGAAGCTAAGCACACTAAATCATGTCTAGGTATCTTTAGAACTGGCTTGCTTGGGTCAGTGAAATCTAATTTATCAGTATAAACAATATGGAAACTGCACTGACTCTGTTACAATAAACAGAAAATCAGAATATTTATACAAACATATACAAAGTTAATGAAAAGTTATGACAAGAATAATTCTTTTAATGATAACTGGTATGATTTTCAGTTATTTGTACATCAATCAAACACATCTGAATGAAGCCACTGTAAAGCATGTTTTCAGATTTGCTAATCCTAGTTCAGCCTTCCCAGATTTTATACATATATACAAAATACTGCACATATTTAATCATTCTAATCTGTTCTTAAGTTTAGAATATTCATTTTCACAAATCCTGGTGTACTATAAATTCTGGATTCCTTGATGCATAACAGTACCTCAGCAAAAAACATTCAGTAAAGACCTATCTATGTATTCAGTTGTATCTCTCAGAGCTAAATGATTCGGTTTATCTGATCAGTAAGTTTCAAAACTAGTGTGCTTTTTTTGCCCCAGGCTATGTATGCAAGAGTGTGAAGTCAGATTTCTTCCTTCCCACATCAAGAGAGCCTGAGCCCAAGTACGAAGAAAGAGTTCCACACCTGGAAATACCTATTCATAAATACTATACACAGTGAGTTCTAGCTAATATTTTTAAATGGTATCACAGTGAAATGGGCTACTTTACTAAAAGAAAAAAAAGAAAAGAATTCAATGAAAAAAATTATACTGTGAAATTTCGGAAACAATTACCTTAGTTTGCTGATTTTGACATGACCAAGACCAAAACAACAGAACAGTTCTTTTGAGGGAGAGGGCCTTATTCAACATTAGATACTTTAACCTTACTTTACCACAAATTAAGGAACCTACGTGAATCCAGGGGAGTACTTTCTGCCATTAATGCTCCAAGTCCAAATAGTCAAGAAATATTAGCGCAATGTATTTTTATCCCTTCATTTTGGCTAATGCCTAGTTTTGCAGTGACATTTTAGGAAAAGGGTTGACAAGAGTTACAGTGGTTTTACTTTCTTTTATGAGACCACCCTTTGCTTCAGCAAACACATTTAAAACATTTGTGTTTTAAACAAAACACAAACAAAACATTTTCAATTATTTATGTTGAATAAAACCTCTTATATCTTATCACTTTATTATAAAGTATCATTATGCATATTAGCTACTAGAGTTAGAGAATCCTTTGCAAACATAGGCCCCAATAAAGATGTTAAACATTCCAGAAAGTAAGAACTGGAGATATCACTTGTAACTGTTTTCTTGGTTTGAAACATCCAGAGTAAAAGCTCTTATCAAAACCCTTAGCAAGTTCATGTCTGAACTCGCCCGAATATTTATACATATGTAGGTACACTTGTACACTGTATCATATTCACAAAGAAGGTTACAGACTAATGATTCTTAACCTTTTCTGATTCAAACTGTTTCTTTTTTAAAAGACCATAAAAAGGTGGGAAAAGTCTTTATATTAGTAAAGTCTATAGGTAAGTCTATAGAAGTGTATATGAGAAAAAAGTAAAAACAATGAAAATAGTTTATGAGGTGACATTATGCTAAGCTTTGTTTTGTAAAAGAATGTGAGAAAATTATACACTATACATTTCACAATGTGTTAACAGAAAGATTTACTACTTGACATAATAGGGAAACTGTCCTTCCTCTTTTCATTAAATGGTTCAGACACACCCTTAGATTGGCACGGGGCAGGAGGGGGAGCAGGTGATGGTGAAAGCAGCGGCAAGTTTGAATTAGGCTGTTTATTCAACTTATCTGATGTTATGAACTGAATGTCTGTGTTCCCCCCAAATTCCTATGTTGAAATCCTAACCCCTAACCTGATGGTATAAGGGGGTGGGGCTTTTGGCAGGTGATTAGGCCATAAAGATGGAACCCTCATGAATGGGATTAGTGCTCTATAAAAAGAGACCCCAGAGAGCTCTCGCTCCGCCATGTGAGGATGCAATGGGAAAACAGCTGTCTGCAACCCAGAAGAGGACCCTCATTAGAACCTGACCATGCTGGCACCTGATCTTACACTTCAAGCCTCCAGAACTGTGAGAAATAAATTTCTGTTGTTTTATAAGCCACACAGTTTATGGTATTCTGTTATGGCAACCTAAACTCACCAAGATACCTTGTCTACAAGTAATTCTCCTAACTGCTTACCCTTCAAGTCATTCCAAATCAGTTCTAGATTAAATGACTCTGAGTTCTAAATACCACTTTTCTACATTTCTAATTTATTCGAGAACCAAGAAAGTAAAAAAATGCTAAGCCAAGTAAACAAAATTGAACAGTACTCCATTGATGCAATGGCAGAACACCATACTTGGATCTGTATTTAATGCTAATCACATGACATTTTTACATTTGATGTTACCTATCCTTTTTTACCAACTGCCTTCAATATTGGCACAGCACTAATTACATAAAATGCTTTGTATGAAATTGAAAAGTTTATTGTCTGCTACTTGGACCAAAAGCTTAATTCTCTCTAGTCAGGTATGCCCTTAGTTTGTTCTCTGATCATCCTTCTTTTCCATCCTATTCCACCCTCCCATCCATCTACCCCGCCAGCCAGCGTATTTATCTTCCCATTCATGCCTCTCTCGCACGGATTTATAGTTCTGCCCTTTCTCACCCTATCCTACATATGCAAACATCAAACACTCTCTGAGCCATGCACTTTTGGTTCTTTAACTGTACTTCTTTAGGCAATATAAATGGTTCAATAAGATTCTTTTATTCACTTATTAATACATGTAAGTTCTTTTGAAGAAACATCAACAAAAGGTTTGAAAACAACTCAGATGACAGAGGAAGATGGCTTAGATTAATATTCTAAACCTTATTTCCCTAATTTTTACTTTGTGGATAAGGTAAAAGCAACCTTTATAAAAGCCTAGTTAAGGTAAAAATG
Organism: Balaenoptera acutorostrata; assembly: GCF_949987535.1. Lineage (NCBI taxonomy): Eukaryota > Metazoa > Chordata > Mammalia > Artiodactyla > Balaenopteridae > Balaenoptera > Balaenoptera acutorostrata. The sequence continues at coordinate 48,905,769 of NC_080068.1, read as the reverse complement.
ATTTGGTTTTTTTACCTACACACAAACCAAAAGAACAATAAGAGTTGTAGAATTACTGAACACTTATTTTAAGGAACTTTATTTTAGGTTTTCTGGGTTGTGCTGTGCTGGCAGAGCTGTATTATACACCACTGTATAGGATTTAACCTACAGTAATCTGTGTATCATTAAGTCCCGAGGTTTTCCTTTAAGCTTACACAAGAAGCCGTGGTGTGATAGAGTCAGCTAGTACTTGCTTTCTTAGCACTTCATCCCAACTCTGTGTTCAACAGTATGATGTTGGGAGCTTGAAATCTACTACAATGGGAATACATGTACCACAGAAATCAGCAAACACTACAAATTTGGGCTTCTTTTTTTCTCAGAAAGCTGATTATTAAATATTTACCAGTACATTACTGCATATGAGTGATCTGAACAAAATCAATTATCTCTGAATAGTATTTTCTACTCTAACAGCAAAAATACTAAAATTAGATTCAACTTCTAAACAATCCTTTTCCACTTCTTGATTACAAAAACTGACCAATAACATAAGCACACAAATTTCCTTTCTTCTTCCTACTATCTGTTTCTTGGAAAGGGGCTAACAAGCAATGAAAATGGAAAAAGGTTATCGGAGATGTGTAAGAGCCCAATTCATAAATTTCCTTTGGTATTTTATTAAATTCCCCATCTAGGATTCTTACTCCTAACCACTTTCTAACAACTGCATTTTCTCAGGATTGTATAAGACTTTAAGGATAGATGCCTGAAATGCCAGAAAGTCAAACAAAGGTACAATAGAAGAGCTACAGGCAGACAGAGTGATTAGAAAACTGGCAAAGGGAAAGGGACTGACTACAGAAAATCACTACCAATCAATGTTTCAAAAGAACAACTGGGGGCTTCCCTGGTGGCGCAGTGGTTGAGAATCTGCCTGCCAATGCAGGGGACGTGGGTTCGAGCCCTGGTCTGGGAGGATCCCATATGCCGCGGAGCAACTGGGCCCGTGAGCCACAATTACTGAGCCTGCGCGTCTGGAGCCTGTGCTCCGCAACAAGAGAGGCTGCGATAGTGAGAGGCCCGCGCACCACGATGAAGAGTGGCCCCCGCTTGCCACAACTAGAGAAAGCCCTCGCAGAGAAACGAAGACCCAACACAGCCATAAATAAAATAAATAAATAAATTTAAAAAAAAGAACAACTGGTTTTGTACAACTGGCCCTCTAATTTTTTTTTTCTTATTGTGCAAAAAAAAAAATCTTTCTTCTCCTTTTACTAAGCTGGAATGGTCTACTGCCTGGGCATTGATTAGCATGACAACACGGATATAAAATAGACCCTAAGCATAACTTTCTCTAACCCATCTCACAAAGAAACCTGGAATATATAAAGATAAATAAGATATCAATGGAAAGTACTAAGGAAATTTTGAGGGAATATTCTACAGATTCATTCAAGATGAATGTAGCTATATCAGGTTGCTTATTATTTGGATCCTTACTGAAAGTTAGGGATGGTACGGACAAGTGAAGATTAACTATATTAATAAATATAAAGTGCTTTTGAACAGTGCCTGGCACACACATAGTAAAGTATTTTGGAATTTTTTGCTATTATCATGGTTATTTGAAATTTGAACGAATAAGGGTTCAAAGAGAATTCTCAAGTCAACAATAACCACCACAAAACCTAAGAAACCTCCTTACATTATGTGCACACTTAGCCAAGACATTTTGAGAATGTAAAAAATCCTGAAGATTATACTATTAAGCATAAATAACACATATCTTTCTTGTCACATGTTTGTATTTGACATAATTTCTATGCCAACCCAGAGGCTGTCACTCACTTTGAAATCAAAGGTGTAATTGGTGTAAGGCATCAAGTTATTTTCATAGGCGCTCTTCAGTTGGAAGCCATGTGTGATTCTCCCTTCTGAGCTTCCATTCTTTCCATTGCAGCTGAAGTTCATAAGACACTCATTGTACCTTAGTTCCTTGAAGTCTTTATGGTTGTCAGCTACTCCTCCATTGCTTAAATATTCCACGACACCTAGTAGAATAAAGAAGGAAGAAACACTACCATTTAGCATTTAGACCTTACAGAAGACTTCATGGCCAAAATCTGTTGCCAGGTGCATGCACCAAGTTCAGAGTGGTTTTACTACACTGAATATTTACTTTTACATATGAAACTGCCTTTTTGTTGTTGATGCTAAAGAAATCAAATATCAGCAATTTCATATGGTTCCATCAAACTGAGGTGTATTTGCCTACTCCAGAGCAAAACATCCTGATCACCCAGAAATATCTTCAGTTTTCTTAATGGTTCTTCAAGCTGAAGATGATTCCCAGGGTCTAGGATGGCATTCACCAGGAGGGTCTTGACCCTAAATATTTTTAGAATATTATTCCAAAGCACTATCTCTTTAGCATTTCACCATTCTATGCAGTCAATCAACGACTTCTGGAATATGTAAAATATAGCATACATTAATAAAAAAAATTTTAAATCATTGACAATAAAAATAGATTTTGCATCTTCAACACTGCAATGTCTAGCTACAGCTAGGCAACATCATTCTTTGTTTTGAGCTACAGTGACACTAAACAGTACATTATATGCTGGAGGTATACCACTTGGTCAAAAATATTAGATGTGTCTAAAAAGCTGAAGAGAGTAGAGGCATTCAAAAAAAGCTCACCACTTCCACTGAATAAGTAAACATGAAAAAAATACCACAACCCTTCTTATGACGATGATGATTACTAAAGTTTGTCAGTCATCTCTTTCTATTTGTGATCAGGAATGACAGCAACATATATAATGAATACATGATGAGTGCAACATCAGTAGTGTGAATAGCTGAAAAGGAGCTATCATTTATCCAGCAGTTACTACATGCCAGGCACTGCTGTAAGTGCCTTACACACTTAAACCTTACAAACAACTCTATGAAGTGGATAAAATGATTATCCCTTTATTTAAAAATGAGGAACCTAGCCATAGATTGCAGAGCTCCTAAGTGGCATAACCAGGATCCAGGCCTGACAGTCTGGCTTGAGTCAACTCAGCCTGCTGTGATGCCAAATGATAGCTCATTGGCTTAACCAAATCAAATGAGATGGGGGAAACCTGTGCTTGAGAGCAATTTACTCAAAAAAAAAGAAAAGGATTAAAAAAGGAGGACATGGTTAAGGTGTCAATGGGCCTAAGGGCTGAATACAAACATCTGTGAAAGGATGATTTCGGCATTTATTTGCTAAGGAGAAAAAGCAAAGGTGTTTTCTAGATTTGAGACTTTTATTAATATTACAATTGTAGGCATTTGGGTTATGTTATATTTATTCTTGAGTGGTTATTTTAAACAATTTAAAGTAGCTTACTGAAAATAAACAAAATTTAGAAAATGCCTCAGTAACAGCAAAACCGTGATACTTTAATGTTTTACATTTGAATTTTAATATCTAAGTGCAGAAGTGATTTTTTACAAAGATCTAGAATAATTTAAGTTAGGACATAAAGTAGTTAAGTGGAGCTCAAGAAGTAATGTGAAATCCTAAGATAATTTTGATTACTCTTCTGCACCTAATATCAGAATTCAAGCATCATTTAATGAATTCACTTAAAGGTTGCCAACATTATTAAACTAGATAGCTACCTGTGCTGCATATTTTCTGGTTGCTTCTTCAGGTCACCCTTCTCCACTGCATTCGGTGCGGCAGGAGGCTGACCTTTACTTGCATCAACTGCAAACCCCTCCCCGCTCTAGCTTCTAGTTGGATTTGGTCAATGGACAGCAGTGGCGAGAGATCAGAGGACAGTAGCAGAGTGAGGCAGGGATATATATTCCCCTGGCTCGTCAGTTTGCAAGGGATTGATTGCATCCCAATTCAAATCCATCGCTCCTATTACATGGCCCTCTCCTCGTAACTATTTTTTCCAAGTTCTGATAACAGCTCCCACCACTTTTCCCCCTTAGGTGTGCAGGTGGTGAAGGGTCCCTATCTCCCCTAGTGGCAGGGTACTGCATCCTTCACTGTTTTATGTCCCTAACCCTGCACACATCTTTGGAAATAGCTTAACTAAATAAACTCTCCTCAATTACTCCATGCTCCATCCCTGGGATTCTTACTGATACACTCTATAATTTAGAAAAGAAAGTCTCTACTCAAAAGTTAAGAGCTAACTGACCTTTCAACTAGAAGTAAAAACAAAACTGAAAGTGAAGAGGAAATGATGTTATAAATACCTGAATCTGGCAATGAGTTAAGATCTGCACATAGCACCAGCGGGATGGAATTAGGATCTGCAGTTGGGCTGCCAGGCCTACTTGAGGCTTTCTCCAGAATGTTTTTAACCTCTGAGACAAACATCATGGTCTGAATGAGTTTCACATCAGAATACTCTGGGTCCCAATGCATGTGGGCATTTGCCACTATAAGCAGCTGTTTGTCTGCAGCATGAATAGGCTTCATACCTAAATTTAAGCATTAGGGAAACAAAGGTTAAGATTATACTTTATGTATCAAAAAAGCAGTATCTTAAGGTTTTCTCCCCCAAACCCATAACCACTTCTTTATTCTTTTCCATTCATTTATATTTTCCCCTTTATCTCATAAAGTAGTTCTTAGAAGCTAAAGTGCTGAGATTCTGGTAATCCCAACATGGGGGTCGACAAACTGCAGCCCATGGGCTAAGTCTGGCCGACCACCTGTTTTTGTACAACCTGCATGAGCTGAGGCTGGTTTTACATTTTTAAAGATTCTACCAAACATTTTTTAGAAGATTGTGATAGAGGCTATATGTGGCCCACAGAGCCTAAACTATTAACAACCTGGCCCTTTACAGAAAAAGTTTGCCAACTCCCACTCTCTACCCAAGTTAGGAGCTATACTGTGATGTAACCAACATTTAGTTATAGTACCTTGATTTGCTGAGCTTAGTGTAAACAAGCAGTTTAAATATCTCTGTCATTTAAATATCACAGTAACCTAGTGAGGTAGGTTTTCAGTTATTTGAATCACCTAAACCTTAATTTAAGTTCTTCCTACTGCCCAGAACTTGTTCTCCTTGCATTTCCTGAGCACATCAGTGACAGGGTCAGCGGTAAAAGGCAGTAACATTATATTAACCTATACAAAATAAAGTAAGGCAGTGAATTTGCTATGAATCTGCTACCAAAACAAATTCATACCACACACCCAAAAGAAGTAATGTAAAAATTGAGAATTAGGGAGTAGTGTGCTCTCAAAGTCTGGACATGGGTTTCACACTTGGCTTTATTACTAATTACTAACCTTTATTTCTAATCACTTAGCCATTCATTTGGACAATGAGGTATTCTCAACTATAAAATCTCTAAGGTTATTTTTCCCCCTAAAATACTGTTTTATAATTCTGTCAAAATAAATATTAACATGGTGGATGAGGATAACACATTAAAAAACTTGCCCTTTCAAAGAGGCCATACGTACCTCTGAAGGGGCAAACTGTGACAATTCAACTCAGTTAACACGTACTGACAGAGAAAAAAAGTGTCCATAAAGTTCTTAAGGCTCAAAACTCAATATGCACGGTACGATGCCATTTAAATAAAACTATACACATATATGTTAGTAATGTGTAAAGAATGAGTAAGAGTTACTCCGAGAGGGTATGAATAAGATGAAGGGACTCTCACGTTTTACTCTATGTACTTTTGTACTGTTGGAATATTAGATACATACAAAATTAACTTTTCTATAGAATTTCTATAAGTATCTCTTAACATTTTCTATTAAAAATATCAACTCTGCAGAAAGATCTGATTTTCTTAGTCTACTATTTTGGTAAAGTTTCCGTCTTACCAAGCTATAATTATCTTTAATGTTGAGTAAAAAAATAACTGAAGTTATCTTTCATATGTGACAGAAATGTTCATTTTTAAAGCAATCTGATCATTCTCTAAGCTCTCTTCTTTTCCTAGGAGTTTCACAGTATCACTTTTGGCTGTAGATTATATGTTCACTATACTAAATATTAAAAACTTGCCCCTTCAAAAAGGCCATAAGCACCTTCTATAATATTAAATTACTCTTCCAGGAGTATAAGAGAGAGGTATTTCAGAATGTGAAAGTTTTAACTATATAATTTGTAATTACTCTTCTGCAAATTAAAAGGAGAGTAAAACTCTAAAAGAAATTCAATGTTCGCATTACCAGAAAAAATGGTACCAAACTTTTGAGAAGAATGAGACTGGAAAGGACATAAAAGTCAGTAAAAATGGAGAGGCTAAAAAAGAAGAAGGAATTTAAAATCTCACATCAAAGACTGATTGTCTTTGATGATGGATAAACTGAAGAACAGTGAGAAAAGGAGGTTTGACAGATATGCATGGTCTGAATAATTCAATCAGTACTTAAGGCAAAAATCTTTTCTTCTACAGGTAGTAAGTAAAGAAAAAAAATTTAAAATAAAAGCCCTGATGTTGTCTTGACACCTTCTCCTTGCTCTTACCTAAAATATAGTTAAGTAAACAATGAAATGCTGAAAGGCAGGCAGTAGAGAGGGGAAAAAAAAGGTCTGGATATGCAAAGTACATAATGAGTTTCTTACTTCAAAGGAAGCTATAAATATCTAAAGTGGAAAACAAAAGTACCAGGTAGATAAAAGATGCCTCTCTTACCCTGACAATGACTGAGATATAACAAAGAAATTAGAGAAAATGTGCGAAGTACTTAACCTTCAAGACAAAAGATTTCACAGTCAAGAAGCTAAAAATATGGCTAAAAGGAGAACCAAATCATCATAATTTCCAAATTCAGCTTAAAACTATTCTTATTTCAAATAACCTTCTGGAATTAATGGCATAGTGAAGATTTTCCTTTTTACAGATTACCTGGCAAGTAATATTCCAAGATATAGATGACGCTTTACACAATTAGTGCTGTTTTCCAGCCTGTCTCCCTTAAATTTTCTCAAAAGACAAGAAAATAACTATGCAATAAATATCAGCAAGACTCGCTGCACTTGAGATGGTGTTTATTTTTTCTAAGAATATTTTAAACTGCACTCACCTGCTCCAAATAGTTCTTTGTGGACCTCTAATACCACAGCGACACCAATATTATCTTTTGTCATCACTCTGTTCAGCATAGCTTCGGATCCATCTGAATTAGCCATTGCCACTTGGTTAAATTCCACTGTATGCTTCTGCACCAATGTAAATCTAAAAGGTACAATGCATTAGTATTATGATATTAGATACTTGGACTATCATGCTAAAAGCCATTAAATGAAGGGAGCACAAGGTATAGATGCTACTCATTGTCTCCCTAGTCACTTTCTAGTTGCAAGGGGCCTTGTGATATAGTTCTGGCCAATGAGAGGAAAAAGGTCTGATTACTGTAGAAACTTTCTTGGAAGTGCCACCTAGCAGAGATGGTGTGTGTGCATGTATGTGTATGTGTGTATTCCTTTACCCTTTTATATCTCTGCCCCTGTGGTGAGAAACAGGAGGGTAAAAGCCCACTCTGAATGGAGAAGCAGCTGAACCAGTTCTGGACTGCCATTTTTGGACTTCTTGTGTGAGAAAATTACTCTCCTCCTACTTCTTTAAGCTACTGCTGGGATTTTCTGGTATTCAAAGGTGAACACAACCTTAACTAAGTCAGCAGATTAATAAGAAAGAACAGCAAGAGGGAGGGGATATGGGGATATATATGTATACGTATAGCTGATTCACTTTGTTATACAGCAGAAACTAACACAACAATGTAAAGCAATTATACTCCAATAAAGATGTTAAAAAAAAAATAAGAAAGAACAGAATAAAATCTACCTACCCTGTTTGCAGTTTTATTCTCACCACATCAAGAAATCTGTCAAGAAAATGCAGGGACACACCCTTATCTCGGCTAAGTCGAAGCCGATTTTTCCATCTGGCTTTTACTAGAAAGCTGGAATTAGGTGAATGTAAGTGAACAGAAAGAAAGATTCTATAAGATGAGGAATGGCTCTCCCTGTGATAATAGCTTCTGCATCTGCACTAATATTTCCTTTCCTTAGCGCCAAAGCAGGTATTCTAGCATTGTAGGATTTAATAGAATTGAGTCTAGCACTGTCATTTAATAGCAGTATGACTTTGGTCAAGCCATTTAACCTCTGTCAGCCTAGTTTTATTAAGTTTGTGAAGTATTTATAAACAACCAAAAGCTACTAAATATACTGTCTACCTTTCAGTAGGTTTTAAGTGGAGAAAAGACATCTTTGCTCTTATAAAAGGTCCCCACCCCATGTTCTCCTAGCTTTGAAAGAGAAGCCTGCACACATTCCTTCAAAAATACTGACTAACATCTTACTGTGTTGCAGGGCACTGCTAGATGAAATAACACTCCTCTCCTTGCTCCAATTCTGAATGTCTCAGATGCGCTGAGAAGAATAAAAGGTCGGGTCATGTGCCTACTCCTAAGCCAGAGTGATTAAAGGGAGTGCAGTTTCCACCCTCTACCTTAAACGGGATATTTAAACTGAAACATGAAGGATGAGGAACTACCAAGGTGAAGAACGGAATCAAGAGCATTCCAGGGCTTCCCTGGTGGCTCAGTGGTTGAGAATCTGCCTGCCAATGCAGGGGACATGGGTTCGAGCCCTGGTCTGGGAGGATCCCACATGCCGCGGAGCGACTGGGCCCGGGAGCCACAATTACTGAGCCTGCGCGTCTGGAGCCTGTGCTCCGCAACAAGAGAGGCCGCGACAGTGAGAGGCCCGCGCACCGCGATGAAGAGTGGCCCCCGCTCGCCACAACTAGAGAGAGCCCTCGCACAGAAACGAAGACCCAACACAGCCATAAATAAATTAATTAATTAATTAAAAAAAAAAAGAGCATTCCAGATAGAGGAAGAAGAGAGAGGTCCTGGGTCAGCAAACAACTTCATACATTTATAGGTTAGAAAGGAATGGAAGGGTGGAAATGGTGTTGGAGATTAAGAGGAAGAAGACTGAATAGGTTCTAAGCAAGGATATGTTATTATTTGATTTATATTTTTTAAGATCATTGCAGCTGCATTGTAGAGAATAAATTACAGGAGCCAAAGTTCAGGAATTATGAGAACAATTAGAAAGTTTCTGAGGTTATTTGGATGACAGATGATGGTGGCTTAGACTAAGGCAAGAGAAATAAAGAGAAGTAGGCAGATTCAAAATAAGTTCTACAGATACAATTGATCATCCTCCATATCAGACTTTTAAAAATGTCTTTAAGCAGTGGAATACCTTTTTCAAACAATTTCTGGTAAGATTCTTATATATAAAACAGATAAAAGCAGTATTACATTTAAATAAATCAATCACTGAAAATGATGAATCTGTTTTGATTATAAAAATTTGAAATCAGAGGGTATAGATGATAATTATAGTCATATCAGTCTCAGTACCCAGTTTATTTCTCTATTCTGTTTTGGTTACACAGTATTAATAATAAAAATCCTGATTCACACAGACACACAGATACAAGTGGTAAATAACTGACTTTGAACTCAGAAAAAGCAAGCAGGCAAAAACTCAATTCAGAGGTCTGCAACAAGTCAACTAAGCAGCGTATCAGGAACATGTTATCAATTTCCAAAGTGTTAAAATTTGATATTTGAAACATCTGAGTGAACATGTTATTTTTAAATTACAGTTTAATTATTTGTATTTAATTTTTGAAATATCTTATAAATATTAACTCTTAAGGTTTATTTATAGGAACCTAAGGTTCTGTAGCAAAGTTTGAAAATCCTACTTAATAGTTATATTTTTAATATTGGAATATTTTTCTTCTACCAAAGTCAGGTTATTATTTGGTAGGGGTTCTAATAATTAGATATTCTCTCCCCCCCATATCTAATATCTAACTATTAGAACTAATATATCTAATTATTAGAATTGTCTAATTATTAGAGAATATCTAGTTATTAGAACTGTCTTCCCTAACTAAAATTTGTTTCCCTGTATCTTTCTTCCATCAAAACTAGACCTATATCATTTCTTTACAGGAATATAGAATTTCTTTTCCATTTGACACTACTTTAAACATCATCCTCAAGTCTTCCCCAGAAATGAAATCATCAATTCTTTATATGATATATGGTGTAAAACAGTTGTTCATTTGAAAAACTCAAGTTCACCCAAAGGTGCAGTACCTAGAACTGGGCAAAAATGAACTACTGCCTTCCTCATTTTTGACTGTATTTTTGTTAATAAAGACTGAAATTGCACTTGGGGACAGCCATATTATTTATAAGCCCAATAAGTACTAATATATATCTAAAACTTTTTGGTCCTTTTAGCTCTTAAACCAGGTCTCTTCAGTTCTGCATTTATAGATGCTTAAAAACAAACAAGTGAAAAAATGATTTTATTAAGTTACATATGTTTATTATAGAGATTTGGAAATGAGTTAAAAACATAAAGAAAACTTCAAGTCACTTGCAATCTAACACCCCCATCAACAAGTCAATATATTTCCCCAGACTTTTCTCCATGCACGTGCACACAAACATTTTTTATACAATTAGAATAATACTCTAGGTCTATATTAATGAACATTCTACCACGGACATTTCCCTATAAAATACTATATGTTTCAAAAATCAATTTTTATGATTGCATTATAGTCCACTATACAGATTCACCATAATTGAACTATTCTGTGTTGGACATTTACTTCTGATATGAGCTATTATAACTAATGCCGTTAGTTATAGTAATTAACATTTAGTTTAGTAATGAACTTTTTTCAGTGTAAATATTCTTCTGTGCTCTCAAATAATTTTACCTCTTCCTCTTTCTTTCCCTTTAACAATCTAAGAGTAGCAGACTTTATTTCTGTTGAGTATCATTTCATGAGCTTCTGCGCATTAGTTCACCCATTCAGATATTAAGGGTATTTGGAAACTACATTCTGTTTTTCCAAAAGATTAAATATCCCTGCCAGCTTTTCAGTTTTTATAAATCTTATATGTATATATATATATCTTCTCTTAAACAATCAAAATTCTCAATAGGACAGTACAAATAATAATAAAAATAAAAATAAGGGGTCCGTTATTGAGGATCTACCTTTTATCAAGACCTGTGATAGGTACTTCATACATATTAGTCCTAAAATTTGTTAAAACTTTGCAAAGGGGTGGACATGAAGAGATGCTGCCCAGATTCCTCATCAATCCTTCAGGAATTGCTCCAGTTGCAGAGAGCTGCCCCACCAAGGTCAAGTACTTCTGGGAGTGGCACATATCCAATTACAGATCAAAAGCAAAAGATAAAGGTCTGGGGATTTTGGTCCCTCCTGGATTAACTCTCACAGGCCATTTTAGCTCTAAAGCTACAGGGTGGGGTCAGCTGAGGCTGTCCGGGTCTGCAGCACAGCTCTACTCTCTATGCTCATTTCTGCTTTTTCCCCTTCCTTTCCACAGTTGTTGATCCCTAATAAACTCCTAAACACCAAAGTAACTTGGAGTCTTCTTTCTGGAGAACTCAAATTGCAACAGACAGTATTACTATTACCATTACAAAGATGAGGAAAACTGAGGCTCGCAAATTTTTTGGAAAATGAGGTGGTTTATTTGTCCCCAGTATATTAGGACTTTTCCTATACACCAATATTCATGCCATCTATTGGGCCGGCCACAAAGTCCGTTCGAGTTTTTCTGTAACATCTTATGGAAAAAACCCGAACGAACTTTGTGGCCAACCCAATACTCCTCTAATCATACTCTGGCAAGATATTTTAATACTATGGGGACATGGGATATAATTATATTGATATGGAAACCTAACTAGTTAAGGCACTTTAGTGACTCTCTTGGCTTACCAATCTCCTCTTCTTGGTTTGCCAATCTCCTCCTTACCTGGTCTTAGTCTTTCCACTTTGAAAATAATTCTCCTCAACAGAGACCATGAAAGCAAAATAGAAGTTGCATACCTCTGTTTTTTTCTTGATCGTCAATTAGTGATGGCACAATCCACAAACATATACCCCTTTACAGTGCATACGTTATTTAAAATATCCTCCTCGTTGCCTCAACACTTTCACCCAATTTTCCCTTTTTCTTAATTTTCATGGCAAAGAACATAGGTTCATAAACTCTTTTTTTTTTTTAACACATACTTGGTTATTGACTTTTTTAATCAAAAAGAAAAAAAAAAAAAACCCCAAAACAAAAAACACTCCTTTTAAAACTAATCCTGAACAATTACCCGGTTCATTAGATGCCTCCAACTACCCCTCCAACTTTCTTCCTCATTGTTAGTGTAATTTATAATTGTATTGCCTTAGTTTTGACTTTCGAAACTTCCCAATCTTCTTGAGGTATCTGCTTTTTAATGTCTTTGGTTTCAAAAAGTTCAGAAAAATAACACCAGTTTTCCTAAATAGAGTACATGTCATTATAACTTACACCTCCCTCCTTGGGGCTTAGAGATACTAAAAGGGTCAGGGTTATATGCTCAATTTTATTATTTCAGCTTCACCAGTAGTTGAAGAACCAAAGAGATAGTTGAGAACTAAGGAAAAGAAAATTCCTTCTTTCCAGTGAGAATTAAATAAGAGCATAGATACACTTCTTGAACCATAAGAACTTTTCAGGGACTCTGCTTTTACAAAATGAGATTTCCAGCACCAGTATAGGGAGTTATAATCTCCTATAACTTATCTTGTGTTTGTGTTTATTTTATACTATATTTATAATACATTTATAAAATAGTAAGAAATAGTTATCCATATTCTATCCATACTACTTTAGAACAATACTATTTCTTACTTTCTCCTCTCCTACCTACAACCAAATAACCTTCACTCTGCTTCTACTTTCTGTTAACTATGACCCTTTCTGATCACATTAAACTCACTCTTAAACCTAAACCAAATAGAAGTTTTTTTATTGTATATTCAGTATAAGATGCTATAAAATGTGTTCTTAGGTCCTTTCAAGTAATCATGGGAGTGCCAGAAAACAATCTGCTAGAAAAGGTAAGCTTAGAGAGTGAGATAAATAGGGAAGAAAAGTGGATATTCACCATCCTACCTATATTTGTACAACACTTTTAACCACTAAAAGCACTTTCACATTCTTGATCATTTTAGCCCCATACGAAACCTCTGAAGTTAGGCAAAACAGTTATTATTATCCATACTGGAAAGGTAAAGGAAACTGGCATAAAGCAATAATTTTATGTTTCAGATTAAATTAATGGGAAAGCTAACACTGGAAACCAGAAATCACAATCTCAGATTTTAAAATTCTAAACACAACCACCACCTATGACAGACAAAATTAGTAACTGAGAAACTATTAAGACAGGATTATCACAATAGGTCATTTTGGGACAACACTATAACCTCTGAATGACCTCTTCTCAACCACAAAACCATCTGTCGTAATACAGAAGGAAAAACAAGGACTTGGCCTTACCTGGTACCTCTGAGACAGACAGCAGAGGCAATACAGTAAGGACTAAGCACCATGACAACCTAGTTCCCAGTCCTATTGGAAGAGACTGCCTCTTCACAGTGTAATGGTCACACTGTTCTAAAACTGCTGTTTTCACCTTTCCCTTTCTCACTGATTTGAAACAAAGCATGATCAGATCAGAATTGCTAACCTCAGGAAAAGCAAGTAAGTCTAGTATCTAGATCTGGTTTCAGCTCCATTTTTCAACATTTTGGATTTCTTCAATTTGTGTATCGGGCTCCAAGACTCCATTTCTACTAACTGTTTAGTCTATAGGGCAAAACATGGGAAAGAGAAACTTTCTGACTCTAAAAAACTTATCTATAATAACAGTCTCTTCTTACACACACACACAAAATACAGGCCTATATGTATATGCCTGTTTTATAAAATATTTTGGACTAAAGAAAACACCTATTAAGATAAAGGACAAAGATAAAGGTGATTTCTGGCATCTTATCAACCAAAATTTCTATTTTCTGGTATCTAATTACCCAAAAAAAGATGTTCATAATAACCAAAAGGTGCTACCAAATCTTGAAGTGCCTTCTGAATCCCCAAAGATTAAACTAGAGTGAATACAATATAAAGTATAATGTACACAATATAAAATATAATGTATTCTAATTCTCTGAATAATGGTCTGTGTCCCAGCCATTACTAAGCAATATACTATCCTTCCATCATGATGGATAAGAGATTTTTATTATAATATTTTGCTAAAAATAGTGATTATTATAGTTTCCATTTATTGTTACACATTCTGTACCACTGTTTTCCATGAAGGGAAAAAAATGTCATCAATGAAGATGAGAAATTATCTGATACTCTGGTTTTAGAAGATTAAGACCCTGAGAATGAGTACAGAGAATTGAAGCACTCTTCTCCAGCTATCTTTTAACTGTTAGTTTTGTAAATCATATAAATTCTCTTACAAGGTAATACACAAATATGTACAAATGAGAAAATAAGGCCAGAAAGGGTAAGTGACTCATTCAAGATTATACAGCTACATAAGCAGGAGAATCACCCGGCTTCAAAACAGTCTCTTCTTTGCACTGCATCATTTCTCCAATCTGAAGAAGGAGTAGAAGAAATGCAGCATAGTATACTTTGTGTTAAATTCCAAATAGTTTGGCATTGGATAGATAACATGACCATCAGCAAGTTATTTGGCACTGTTCAAAACAGGTGGAATTTAACAACATATCACACTCAAGGTCTTCATCTGTTGCTGGATCCATGTTACTATTTAGGCAAAAAGTCGAAGAAGGAAAGAAATGCAAATGATACATCTAAGTATTTCCTATGTATTTATCTCTTAACTAATTTACAGCATTTTTAATAATTCAAGTATCAATTTTCAAATATTTGGTTGTTTAAAGTTTCCTAGACAATTATTAGTTCAAAAATCTTAATTACCGCTAGTAAATTATCAAGGCAGTTTAGACTTTCCTCTCAAAACTGTGAAGGGAATGAAAAAAATTTTATGTATTATCATCTTTCAGAAAGAAACAATGGCAAATCGAAAAACAGATTGATATTACACGTCTCAATGTTATCAGTAATTCTTTTTTTAATTATGGTGTTTCAAGGAAATTTGTGCGTGAATACTGGTAACAAATATCAAATTCAAGGCAGTATTTCCCAAATGAGGTAACCTTTTAAGAGGTACAAGTGATATTGGAAGCTGAAACAATAAGTCTAAAGATAAACAACAAGGACATACTATATAGCACAGGGAGCTATACTCAATATTTTGTAATAACCTATATAAGAATCTGGAAAAAAAAATATATATGTAAAACGGAATCACTTTGCTGCACACCTGAAACTAACACAACATTGTAAATCAACTATACTTCAATTAAAAAAAAGTAATAAATATTAAAAAAAAAAGAAATCTAAAGACACAGTTTAGTACAGTGGTTAAAAGCATTGACTGTGAAGTCAGATAATCTCTATGTCTTGGTTTCCTCATCTATAAAAATGAGGAAATAGCTCTATTCCTACCTCTGAGGATTGCTTTAAAAATTAAATAAGATAATCAGTATAAATAAAAGAAAACAGCCGACATGTAAACACTATGAAAGTAATAGCTATTGTTATTTTAAAATTTGTAAAAAAAAAAAAAATCACTAACCCACTAGAAGAATTTAGCATATCCTGACCTCAAATACTTCAGGGCTGTGTACTAATTATTAAACAAATGAAAAATCTCTATTAAAAAGTCACAGAAAAGATATGAAAGTAGGTACAAATAAGTGAAAAGAAGGGGCTCAAATAGCTTTCAAATTCACTTAATTCATTTACTTAAAATAACATGCCAGGTTGGTAATAAATAGGCCTGTATCAATAAAAACATTGAAATGATTTGTTATAATAGGCACCAAACAGGAAAATATAGGAAAATAGTCACAGGCATTTAGTAGATGATTCCCTATCTAATGTATCAAACCTAAGTTATTAACTACAGGATACAATCTCTATGAGAATCCATATATTTCAGTCTTCTATTGGAGGTTCCTTCAAATTTTCCACTGTAAAACTGGCAGCCTTTATGAGGCAAAAATACACTTCTCTCTTTTCCTCAGGATGATAACCAAAGGAATCTGCCTCTAACCATCTAGTCACTCAGCCAGCGTTCAAGAGATAGCCTTCTATGAAATAATGCCATTTGCAGCAACATGGATGGACTTAAAGATTATCATACTAAGTGAAGTAAGTCAAAAAGAGAAAGACAAATACCATATGATATCACTTATATGTGGAATCTAAAATATGACACAAATGAACCTATCTAAGAACAGAAATAGACTTACAGACATAGAGAACAGACTTGTGGTTGCCCAGGGGGAATGGAAAGGGGGAGGGGCAGTGGCGGAGAGATGGATTTGGAGTTTGGAGTTAGTAGATGCAAACTGTTATATATATAGAATGGATAAACAAGGTCCTACTGTACAGCACAGAGAACTATATTCAATATCCTATGATAAACCATAATGAAAAAGAATATAAAAAAGAATGTATGTATAGCTGACTCACTTTATTGTAAATCAACTATACTTCAATAAAAATAAATAAAAATAAATAGATACATAAAAGAATGAAAGAGTCACATAATAAAGTCTTCACAATTCCAAACCAAAAAAAAAAAAAAAAAAAGGGAGAGATAGCCTTCTAAGTGTGTTACAGCTCTGCACCCTCAAGTAGGAAATGCAGTTCCTAAATCCAATGCACACAACATCATAAACCCAGTAAGAGAGAAATACTAATATTGCAAAGGATTACAGAAACAGAGAAATATGACAATAATAAAAATATTTCCAGGACACTTAATGATTTACGAAGTTCCTATCCATTCGTTATCTCCTTTAATTCTTGTCGCTAACTCTGAACAGATAGTCTTTTCCATTTTAAACTCAAGAATACTAAAGCACAGAGGTCTCTACAAGATTGTTTATGTATTTTAATAAGCAGTCATCATCTTTTTATCTTTGACTGTATTTTCATCAACTATATTACAGCCCTGAAAAAACAAAGGTCATGATTTCTGTTTTCCATTTCAGGTCATGACCGCTTTCCACTGTCCTGTCTCAGTCAATCCTTTAACTCCCTACCTCCATAAGCTCTGTGCGTGTCCTCCCTTATCTATCCTTGCATATCTCCATCTCATATATACCATATTAGATTGTGATTTTCCTACTAGAGCTCTGAGTGGGATAGAAACTATATGTCTTTGAGTCTATTGTGACTAGCACAGCACTTGTCACAAAGCAAATGCTCAGTAAACATTTAGTGAATGAATGACTAAATAAACATATAGAATGTTAATTTAAAAAGATGAAAAGTTCATAAAATGAATGATTCTGAAAAAGGTCAACTAGCAAAAAAAATCTACTTTCTTTTTTACACAAATACTAATATTTTACTTCATGAAAATATATATAGAAATACAGTATCATTCAAGTATATACCCTTTAATATTTTTAATGTAATTTGCCAAAAAAAGCATAAAGAATAATACAGTAAACATTCTTATTTCCAATACGAATCAGTATAAATAAAACAGCTGACATGTAAACACTATGAAAGTAATAGCTATTGTTATCCTAAAATTTGTTAAAAAAAAAAAAAAAATCACCAACCCACTAGAAGAATTTAGCATATCCTGACCTCAAATACTTCAGGGCTGTGTACTAATTATTAAACAAATGAAAAATCTCTATTAAAAAGTCACAGAAAAGATATGAAAGTAGGTACAAATAAGTGAGAAGAAGGGGCTCAAATAGCTTTCAAATTCACTTAATTCATTTACTTAAAATAACATGCCATGCTGGTAATAAATAGGCCTGTATCAATAAAAACATTGCCTAAGAAATAAAACATTACCAGCAGTTTTAAACTTTTATATTACCTGTCTATTTCAGGGTCAAACCAAAGACAATTTCAAATGTGTGGTAATTAAAGAAATAAGTACACTATTATGCTTCATTTCCTTAACTCACTTTTCTGTTTTGAAGAATATTGCACAACCATCCACATGCTTTCTCTCCTGCTCAGACATGATTTTGGCACGTGACTTTGGAGAAAAAAATCCATCATATCCACGCTCCTTCAATGCTGGCAGAAAGAGAGTGAAGTATTGCTCTGTTTCCACTTCCTGAGACGAAAGAAACATTATCATTGACATGACAGAGGAAAACTAAGATATAAAAATGTGCAGCATTGTGAGTAAGGTGTGACCAAGTTAAAATACTTCACTTAAAAAATATTATCTAAGTACCTTACCTTATTGCTGGCAGCCACCATTTGACAATGGCAGCTTTTTAAAACCTAAGAGAACCAGTAAGTAACGTAATTTTCTCATGCTCACACAGGTAATTGGTCCCAAGTCTCTTGACTCCCAATTTAGAATTCATTCCACTATACTTCACTTCCTCAACTGGTAAATGAACAATGAAAGTTGGTCATATTATCGATTAGGTGGTATGGAATAGCAAATTTTATATTATAAAGAGGTAATTTTAAAAATTATTTCAAATTTCTCAACTGTGGTGGAAAGAAATGATACTCAAGAGTGAGAAGCTTAAGATCTACCAAAAAAAATTCTACTTAAGGAATTTTTAGGTACATGAATACCAATAATCCAATGGTCTGTGTTAAAGTAGTAATTATTAAGTTAGACCCATAACATATTTTTAACAAATCTTTCCAAATGAAATAATCAAGTGTGAAGATAATGATTTATGTATGCTAATGCTCATAACAACATGATTTTGTAACAGTGAAAATATAAACAGCCTGAATGTCCAACAGTAGGGAAAATGCTAAATCAATTAATATATATTCATTTAATTGGCTTTGAGGAATTTTAGTAACATGGAAAGTGTATTAAGTGCAATAAACAAGAAACAAAATACATCAATGGTGTGATCTCTATTTTGAAAACATATCTGTACATATCTGTAAATAAATAGGCAAGTGAATTTTTTTAAGAGTGTACAAGAAATACTTCAGAAGTTTTAACCCAGCAACTGTATTTGGGATATGGGATTAGGTGTTTTCCTCCATTATTCTTTATATTTTTTCAAAATTTCCAACTTCTCTAGAATGAACACTTTATAATATAATATTACTTTAAATATGTTCTTACTATAATAAGAACATATTTTTAAAATTATGATCCTCTTTTTTTATATTTTGGGCTTTGTGATCCATTTTCTATCTTTATTTATTTATTTATTTATTTATGGCTGAGTTGGGTCTTTGTTTCTGTGCGAGGGCTTTCTCTAGTTGTGGCAAGTGGAGGCCACTCTTCATCGCGGTGCGCAGGCCTCTCATTATCGCGGCCTCTCTTGTTGCGGAGCACAGGCTCCCTGGCATGTGGGATCTTCCCAGACTAGGGCTCGAACCCATGTCCCCTGCATTGGCAGGCAGATTCTCAACCACTGCGCCACTAGGGAAGCCCCATATGATGCTTTTATACTTCATACTATACTTCTGAATCAAAAGGAGGACAATTAAGTAACTACAACAAGCCTATGCTTATTTGCCTCCTCCTCCCCCCAATTTTGTGTCAGTTGTCAGTGTTTAAAACAAAATTTAATTTCTGAAGACTTCTTGTTATTTCCTAGGAAGTCAAATGAACCATGGGTAATAACACAAATATAAATAAGCTGTTCTAGTACAAAAAAATTATTATAAAAAGTAATAGCTTTCTTAAGCTATGCTGAAAAGGAGGTATGACATTATAACACTTAAAATTTTTAATACCTTTAAGCATTTAATATGCTTTGAAAGTTGCTAAGGAAAAAGTACTAAAAACTACACATAAACCTTCTTGGCCATTCATTAGCTGAGTGTTGAAAAGAAGCAATAAGACAAATATTTCAATGGAAAGGTACTTTGTCAGTTAAATTCATTATAAAGTATCTAGATTTCTGAGGTTGCTTTTAAAATAAGGCAAAAATGCATGATTTATAGCGCAATATTTTTAAATGTTTAAAATGCTTATCACTGGGACTTCCCTGGTGGTCCAGTGGTTAAAACTTCACCTTCCAATGCAGGGGGTGTGGGTGCAATCCCTGGGTGGGATCCCTATTCAGGGAACTAAGATCCCACATGCCTCGTGGCCAAAAAAACCAAAACAGAAGCAACATTGTAACAAATTCAATAAAGACTTTAAAAATGGCCCACATCAAAAAAACAAATGTTTATCATTAAAGAACAACGGTGGGCAAGTAATTCTGTTTTACAGAACCCATTATAAGTTAAATTTATAAACCTTAGAGATGCAATATTCTGCAGTTTTCTCTTTCGGCAATACCAACGATTTGTTCATAAAATGAATTAACATGAATAGTGTGGTGAGATTACTTTCATGTAAGAAAATAGTAAATGAGTATAAGTTGGTGGCTATACTTAGCAAAACAGTTTCACTGTAGAAATATCTGAAGTGCTTATTAAAATTGTCTTTTTTTTTTTAAGAGGAAAGAAAATAATTGCTTTGGGTTTTCCTTCGAACACAGGAACTCTCCCAAAAGTAAGATCTTCTATAATTTTTAGGTTCACCTTTAAGTTAAAGACAATTTAATTTCTATAGTGTTACCTGAAGACTAATGATATCTGCGTCACAGTTAACAATTTCTTCCATAATTCCCTTTTTCCTGTATTCCCAGTTTAATGCCCAGGATGGGCAATAGCCATATAGCTGCCGGGTGGCGTATTTATCACATAACACATTGTAACACATAACCGTGAATGATGCTAAGAAGTGGGAGAAAAAAACAACAGACAAAAGGGAGAAAATTAGGCAATGTTTTCTAAAGCAATATCACATATACACCTACACAAGCACACATGCCACACAAACATACCCCAAATATCTTCATCGTGAAATGCCTTGGGCAAGATTCCGTTAAACTATACCTACAGAACTTCACTGGAATCCATCACACCAAAGTTCTTTTACCAGAATTAGACTAATACTTCATATTTGTGATTTTTTAGAATATTTTAATAAATAAAAATTCAACTTTTAAATCAGAATACTATTTTTTGCACATAATTTACTGAGCAAAACTTTTCTCTATAAATGGAATAAAAGTAAATTTTAATTTCTTTCTCGTTAAAAGGCTCTAATTTCATTAACTTGTATTAACAAAATATCCATACTTAATACTTTTTTGGGCCTCTTACTGCTCTCACTGCTCTGAGCCAGAAGAATATGGACTAACAAAGTTCAGTCATAAGAGAATCCTTTTTTACCAAATCAAATGTTCATTTCTAAAACTAAATTCTCATTTTAAAATGCCTATAAAAGGACTACAAGCAAACTAATAGGAAAACGCAGCTTGTATCCCTGCTACTCAAAAATGTGCTCTAAGTACCAGCAGCATCAGTTATCACCTAGGAACTCAGTACTGAAGAATTTCTGGCTTCACAAAGACTTAATGAATTGGAACCTGCAATTTAACAAAATCCCCAGGTGATTCATATGCACATGTACACCAGTTTGAAAAGCCCTGATTTTTATCATTAATTCTCTATCCTGGCTGTCCATTAGAATCAATTTGTAGAACTTTTTTAAAAAAATGCTGATACTCAGCACCCTACTCCAGACTAATTAAGTTAGTATATTAGGATTTGGGTATTAATATTTTTAAAAAGCATCCCAGGTGATTATAATGGGCAGACACAGTTGAGAATCAAGTACTTAATAAAAGGTGAGGAATCCAAGAATGAAGTAACACTTGATTGAAGTTGATTCAAAGTCAGATGATGGGAAAGGTATTAAGAGAAACTTAGTTCAACGGTCCCCTGGAAATCTGACTGGTGGCCATTTTGTATACTGGTACCTCTTTTCACTATCTGGGATTAATTCTTACATAGTTTAATTACCATTATAGTTTTGTGGCTATAAATCACCCATAACCATTGTTAGTTATTATACACATCTCCCTATGCATCAGAAGTAAAAGGCATTTTTAATCTCTTTTTTTTTTTTTGTAGCACTGATTCTACTCACGGAAGTCAGACATCCCAAGAAAAATCCATAGTGGTTTTTCAATAAGGAAAACCCAAGAACACATTACTTGAGACTTCAACAACTAATAAAAACTTGTTTCTGTTGTTCCTCTTCTTAATGGAAATGAAGGTATGTGATATTAGGAAAGATCTTCTTCAAGATTATGTTAACTCGTGCTCAGAAAGGGAAATTACTTTGAAGAACTAGAAAATGGTGTTTTTAATATCATTTTAATACCAGAAAGGGAACAATTAATTACACATTAAGGAAGGCTAAACATAAAATAAATCTGCCTAACTTAAGGCTTTGTAGAAAAACTGAGGTATTCGTTTTACTCAGACCATCAAGGTGAATCCTGATAACAGAAGTGTTATTCTTGATAACACTGATACAGTACCTCTTAGAACAGGCTGATACTATGGCTCCAGAGTGTGGTGGTTTTAAAATTATTACCTCTAGAAGATACAGAAATATACTGATATGATAATATTTCTCAGTGTTGTTAAAATATAAATAGAACCATGAACACATTACACTTCCCACATCGCCCGATACCTAAGCAAATGATTTTTTCTGAATCCTTCCACTTCTTACCTTAAACTAAAAAAAAAAATAAGACGGGCTTTATATTGTTGTAAAAGTACATAATAAATTCTGTGGTTTACCCTTTAAAAATTAAGTATCGGTATTCAGTGATTGGTTTACCTTCATATTAAAACAGTAAAATTTTCATTTTTAAAACAAAATTAGGTATCATGAAAACTATCACTTGTGATTAAGAGGAATATTAATTCATAACAACTTATTTTAAGCAGAATTCCCAATCATAAAATGTCTAATAAGCAGTAAGAAGCCCTATAAATGTCAAATCATCATTGGTCTGCACCAAAAGATAAAGGTTTATATTTCCTACATTACTGCAGTTCTAGAAATGCTAAATCATATAATTAAACTGCTCAAATCTTCACTCTATATCATTTCTATACCCTTGGCCTGGTATCATATTTTGTTTCCAATATAGTAAATTTGACTCAGTCTAAATTATCCTTCTACAAGCGTTATCAGCCTACCCACTCAAGAAAGATAAAGTATCTAAGTAGTTCAAAATTCTTCAGAAGAAAATTCATTACTACTCATTTTTCTTAAATCACCAAACCCTATGTGAAGATGCCATTTGGAAAGCTCTATTACAAGAAATAATTTTAAAACCAAGAGCTGCATCATTGTGAAAGGTATGAGATTCCTGTACATAAGCCTTAGAGTAGACTTTTAAGTCTATTGATCAGTATTTTTAAACGCATCTACTTAGGGGAGGTAAAATGAAGGCCTGCCAATTTTATCACAAAGTCCAAATGGCATTTCAAGTATATCTGAAAAAAGTCAAGGAAGAATAAGAAAAACTATTTACCTGATGGCAGAATTTGGTCTCGTTCTTTTAATGTAATCCATGGCCTCGGAGGAAGCTGCTCTGGATGAACTGGAAAAAATGTATATTCTTTTAAACATATTTTCATATCTTTCTAAAATCAGTATCATTTGCTTTATAATGTCAAATCAGCTTCTGTTTTCTCTTCAGCTATAATGTCCCACAAACTGACTTAAAAATATAGTACTGAAATATAATGAAGATTTAGAAGCTGAAGGAAGTTAACGAAGGGTTCTGCATAAAACACGTAACTAATATCCAAAAAGAACATGAGGAAATTCATTAGTGGCATTTATACTTACACAGTATTTATAAAAAAGTACCTATTTAAAACCTTAAGTAAGGTTGCTTCCATGTCCTGGCTATTGCAAATAGTGCTGCAATGAACACTGTGGTACCTGACTCTTTTTGAATTATGGTTTTCTCAGGGTATATGCCCAGTAGTGGGATTGCTGGGTTACATGTTAGTTCTGTTTTTAGTTTTTTAAGGAACCTCCATACTGTTCTCCATAGTGCTGTATCAATTTACATCCACCAACAGTGCAAGAGGGTTCCCTTTTCTCCACACCCTCTCCAGCATTTATTGTTTGTAGATTTTTTGATGATGGCCACTCTGACCGGTGTGAGGTGATACCTCACTGTAGTTTTGATTTGCATTTCTCTAATGATTAGTGATGTTGAGCATCCTTTCATGTGTTCGTTGGCAATCTGTATATCTTCTTTGGAGAAATGTCTATTTAGGTCTTCTGCTCATTTTTGGATTGGGTTGTTTGTTTTTTTGATATTGAGCTGCATGAGCTGCTTCTATATTTTGGAGATTAATCCTTTGTCAGTTGCTTGTTTACAAATATTTTCTCCCATTCTGAGGGTTATCTTTTCGTCTTGTTTATGGTTTCCTTTGCTATGCAAAAGCTTTTAAGTTTCATTAGGTCCCATTTGTTTATTTTTATTTTTATTTCCATTTCTCTAAGAGGTGGGTCAAAAAGGATCTTGCTGTGATTTATGTCACAGAGTGTTCTGCCTATGTTTTCCTCTAAGAGTTTTATAGTGTCTAAAGGCAGGACAGGAATAAAGACGCAGACACAGAGAATGCACTTGAGGACACGGGGAGGGGGAAGGGTAAGCTGGGACGAAATGAGAGAGTAGCACTGACATATATACACTACCAAATGTAAAACAGATAGCTAGTGGGAAGCAGCTGCATCGCACAGGGAGATCAGCTGGGTGCTTTGTGACCACCTAGAGGGGTGGGATAGGGAGAGTGGGAGGGAGACGCAAAAGGGAGGGGACATGGGGATATATGTACACATATAGCTGATTCACTTTGTTATACAGCAGAAACTAACACAACATTGTACAGCAATTATATGCCAATAAAGATGTTAAAAGAAAAAAAAAAAAACTTAAGTAAGATGTTATGTCTTAATTACGCATGTAAATTGTGTTGACCCAGCCTTGTTTCCAGCTGGAAAATCAAAGCTATGTGAAGTTTCAACACACTGATGAACAAAATATTCAAATATTTTTAAAATAGAAAAAAACAAATATGCATGCATAATAAAAATTACTGAATTTTCTAACAGGGCTTTCATTTCCTAATTTTAACTCTTTCTCTCTTTCATAATGTCAATGCAAACCAAGAGGTTAGAGCTACATTATACAGAAAAAAAGAAGGCACTGGTTAAACATTAATTGCTCAGATATGATTGTCAATACTATGGAACTAAATGTTACCAAACTATAAGATGAAAGAAAATTACTAAGTTAAGATTTAACTTCCTCTTTTTCTTCTCCCTTTTAAACACATTTGCAGTTACAGAACAATTTGATTAGAGGTTGCAGATTTACCCTGGGAATTAGTGGATAAGAAATGTATTCCTTTAAAACAAAAACACTCCATCATCATCCAGCCACAGATATTCTGACCACAGTATCCAAGACCTTTAAAAAAGTTTCACTTTACTAATCATTTTGATGTTCTGAAGTCTACCTAAAGGATGCTTGTTTTAGCAGCCATGCTTTTCACAAAGTGAAATGAATGTTATTTTGCACAGTCCATATGAAGGTCATCATAAGATGGCAAACAAACCATCCAGCTGGTTCAACACATTGAATCCTGGAAAATAATCATGCCTGCTAGGAGAGCCACGCCAGAATCTTGGCAACTATCTCAAAAAATGGAAAGCTCATTATATAAATATAATGAAGAGTAAACAAGGAACTTTTTAGCTGCTGGGATCCTTATTAGCAAATAGTTAAAAATTCAGAAAGCACAAAAAATATCAAAATAAGACAAGTAAGGTGATGTCAACATTCTGACACTTCCCATATCTTAACTGATACAGCACAATATATCAGTGTAAGTAAAACGTATAATATTCCCCAACAACAACCAAAGAACAAAAACACAGGAAAAGATACTCTATCTCACCAGTAACCGGGAAACACTAAAAAATGAGATAGCATGTCTTTATCCAGATTGACAAAAAAAATTTTTAAGTTTACTAATATCCAGGGTTGGTGAAGGTGATAAGAAACAGATACTTGCACGTACAACTGGTGGGAATACAAACTGGTACAGCTATCTGGGAGGACAAACTGGCATCATCTTTTAAAATTTAAAACATTCATGTCCCTGTGACCCAGCAATTCTATTTCTTGGGATCAGCCCTATCTGCTTAAAGCAGCATTCAAATATATATTCATTATGCCACCGTTTATAATAGCAAAAGCAATGGTAAATGGTTATTATCCATTTCACAGAAGTCTATGCTACAGTTTAAAAGAGAAAAGATATATGTGTGCTAAAGTGGAAAGGTATATAAGAAATACTGTTGAGTGAGAAAAAAAGTAGAAAAATATATAAGATACATTTTAATTAAATAATAAGATACATTATAACAATAGGATAGATTTTATTAGAAAAAAGTTTAAAACACACATGCAAAGTAATACCATAAAATTTCTACTGGTATAATTTTTATATGTAATGTCTATAGACATGTCTACAAGGATACACACCCAACTTACAAGTGTGTTTACTTACACGGAGGGGAGTGGAATTAAAGGTAGTGGTCAAAGGAAAATCTAGTCTTAACCGGAATTTAAGTATTTCTTCCAAGGAGAATAATATATTCATGTGTGGCACATACTTAAAATTGACTTTTTTCAAAGATAAAATTGCATAGCCAATGATACGACAAAGGAGAGGAATACAGAGTTATATGGGCCAACTATCAAATCAGATAAAGACTGTTTAATAGATAAATCTATATGGTCCTAGACACAGCATCAGGATTTGGATCAAAATTGAAGATAAGTCTATTCTCATTATGAAGAGAATACGTCTTTCAGCATCATACCTATAATGTGATAAAACAATTCTCCAATTTTTATCTCCCACACATGCCACACTAAGTGCGAGACAGCCCTGAAGCCACCAGGAATAGACCCAGGGTGGCGAGGCATGCAAGGAAAGTTCTGATTTCCCACACCTCCCAGTGGCTGGCAGCACTGGGCCTGGTCTCCCCACAGAGAGGGTGCCAGCTGAGCCTGGGAGGAACAACAGAACCTACAGGCTAAACCTAAATTGGCTGCCTGCTACTGAGGTTTTTTTTTTTTTTTTTTAATATATTTATTAATTTTCTACAGTTGTCATAATCCATGATTTCTAGATGTTTTTTTTAATTTACCATCTTAATCTTATTTATTTATTTATTTATTTATTTATTTATTTATGGCTGTGTTGGGTCTTCGTTTCTGTGCGAGGGCTTTCTCTAGTTGCGGCAAGCGGGGGCCACTCTTCATCGCGGTGCGCGGGCCTCTCACTATCGCGGCCTCTCTTGTTGCGGAGCACAGGCTCCAGACGCGCAGGCTCAGTAGTTGTGGCTCATGGGCCCTGTTGCTCCGCGGCATGTGGGATCCTCCCAGACCAGGGCTCCAACCCGCGTCCCCTGCATTGGCAGGCAGATTCTCAACCACTGCACCACCAGGGAAGCCCTACTGAGGTTTTTAAAAGGTCATGAATCTCCTAACAGAATATTCAAAATATCTAGGGCACAACTGAAAATCACTGGTCATACCAAAGACCAGGAAAATCACAACTTAAGTGAGAAAAGACTACCAACAGACAACAACACAGAGATGATTCAGATGTTGAAATTATCTGACAGAAATTTTACAGCAGCCATCATAGAGCTGCTACAAAAAGTAATTACAAATTCTCTTGAAAACAGAAAAAAATAGAAAACCCAAGCAAAGAAGTGGAAGGGCACAATAATAACGATAACCAAAGATAAAATGATTGGATTTGAGAACAAATCAAGAGAATTTACTCAATAGGAACAATAAAAAGAAAACTGAAAAAAAAAATGAACAGAGCTTGAGGAACCTGTGGGACTATAACAGAAGATCTAAGATTCGTATCATCAGAGTTCAGAAAGAGAATGTAGACTTAAAAGTATTCTAAGAGATAATGAGTAAAAATTCTCAAATTTAATAAACAACATAAATCTACAAGTTTAAGAAGATGTGCAAACTTCAAACAGAATAAACCCAAAGTAACCCACACCAAACCACGTCATAATGAAACTGCTAAAAATTAAAGACAAAAATCCCAAAAACCTCAGAGAAATGACACATTACCTAAAGGGGAACAATAAGTCTCTTTTCTAAAACCATGGTGCCAGAGGAAGTGATAAAGTGCTAAAAGAATAGAACTGTCAACCTCAAATTCTGTGTCCAGCAGAACTTTCCTTCCTAAATCAAGGAAAAATAAAGATGTTATCAAAGGAAAACTACAAGACTTTGTTGCTAGCAGACCAGCCCTTAAAGAATGACTAGAGGAAGCTCTCTAAACAGAAAGAACATAACAGAAGAAACGGAACATCAAAATGGAAGGAACAGAGAATGACTAATATTAAGGATAAATATAACAGATTAACCTTCTCCGCATAAGCTTCTTAAATCGTATCTGACGGCTGAAGCAAAATTTGTAATGCCTGTGTGGTACTTAGTACAGGTAGAGGAAATACTAGGGACAATAATATTTTAAAAGTGGGGAGGGTGAAGGGACACAAATGGAAGTAGGGCAACAATAATTCACTTAAAGTGATAAGACACCATTATCAATAGACTGTGCTATGTATGTAATTGTGATATCTAAAGTAACGACTAAGAAAACTATATAAGACAATATACTCTAAAATAGCATAAATAAAACAAGATGGAATCTTAAAAAAATGTTTAAGTAACCCACAAGAAACCAAGAAAAGATAAATGAAGGAGAAACAAAGGAAACAAACAGAATACAAGTATCAAAATGGCTGATTCAAGTTCTACATATCAATAATTATTTTATATGTACATGGTCTAATAAATACACAAATTAAATGAGTGGAATCTTGGCAGAGTAGATAAAAATCATGACATAAAAGTCAACTGTACACTAATACAAGAAATTCACTTCACATACACATAGTGAAGCTGAATCTAAGAGTATGTAAACATTAAACAAACCAAAAAGAAGCAGAGTGGTTATGTTCACATCAGATAAAGTAGACTTAAGAGCAAAAAAGATACTAGGAACAAGGGAGGTTATTACACAATGATAAAAAGATGAATTCATCAAGAAGATGTAGCAATCCTAAATATGTATACATCAAACAACACCACTTCAAAATACATGAAGCAAAGACTGACAAAGCTGAAAGGAGAAACAGACAAATCCACAACTATGGTTGGCAATTTCAGCACTATAACATCTGGTAAGACTACTAGATAGAAAGTTACAAAAAATATAGAGGAATTAAATACCACCAGCAACCGGCATGATCTAATTTGCATGTGTAGAATACTCCACCCAACAAGCCACAAAATATATACTTTTTTCAAGCACTCATGGAACATTCACCAAGACAGACAATAAAACAAACCTCAAGAAATTTAAAAGAATTGAAATAATACAGAATGTTTCCCAACTGGTCCCAAACTGGAATCAAACAAAAAGTTAGTAACAGACAACAGGAAATTAAGTAACATATTTCTAAATAATCCATGAGTCAAAGATGAAGACTCAGAGGAAATTTTTTTTAGAATACACTGGACAGAATGAAAATGAAAATGAAAATACAACATATCAAAATGTATGGAATGCAGCTAAAGTAGTTCTGAGAGGGAAATTATAGTGTATAGTGCTACATCCTTACATTGAAAATGAGGAAAGATTTCAAATCGACAATCTAAATTGTTACTTCAAACAAGAAAAAGAACAAAATAAACCCGAAGTAAGAAGACCGAAGAAACTACTAAGATATAGGGATACAGAAAGGTTTAACATAGAAAAAACAGAAAAAGATATACAGTGCAAATTCTAACCAAAATAGAACTCATGCAGCTGTATTTTTTTCATGTAGCTATATTAATATGAAAGTAATAAGAACAGCATAATGATAAAAGTTTCAAAATACCAGAAAGATGGAACACATGAAAATATATCCTCAATATATGTAATGAAAAGTTGTAAGAACTACAAGAAGAAATAAACAAATCTATAATCAAAGTGGGAGATTTTAACACAGCTCTATTAGTAATGAATAAAAACAAAGTAATCATTAAGTATATATAACACATTCAAATTAGCAAACTTTAATATACATAGGATGCTGTACCAAACAACTATAGAATGCACATTCTTTTTAAGTACATATTTAACATTTATAAAAAGTAATTAAGCATGAGCTGGCTAATATATAACATATTTTTAGAATTTAAATCAGAGTATGTTCTTTGACCACAGTGGAATTAAGCTAGGAATCAGTGACAAAGAAAACTAGAAAAACTCCCCTAAAAATAAAAAAATAAACTTCTAAATGACTCATCAGTCAAAGAAGAAATGAGAGCTTGGAGAAAATATGCTGAACTGAATGATAATGAAAATCATACAAATTAAAACTTGCAGGATACAGCTAAAAGTCATGTTTAGAGGGAGATTTATTAATGAATACATCAGAGAAAAAAAAGTCTAAAAGTGAAAGATTTAGGTGTTACAAGAAGTTAGAAAGAAAACAGCAAATGAAACCCAAAGAAAGCAGAAGGAAAAAATAAAGATAAGAAATTATTGATAGTGAAAAAAAAGTATGATAGAGATGACCAAAAAAGCTAAAAATTGGTTCTTTTCTTCAAAGAAAATATTGATAAATCCCTGGACAAGACTATTCATGAAGTAAATAGAGGCAACACAAACAACTAGTATCTGGAATGGAAAAGAGACATCACAATACATTAAAATGGACATTAAAACCTCATAAAAAGATATTCTGAACAACTGTATGCCAATAAATTTGAAAAATGAGATAAAATATTCAAATTAACAAAAAAAACTTGCAGAAACTGATAAAAAGAGAAATGGAAAATCAGACAAGTCTTATAGTTATTAAAGAAATTAAATCAGTAATTGAAACTGCCTACAAAGGAACCCCAGGCTCAGATGTATTCTACCCAATATTTAAGAAAGAAAGAATACCAATCTTAAATAAACTCTTCTAAATAACAGAAAATGAGGAAATAATCCCCCAAAACTTTAATGAGGCCAACATAACCTTTATATCAAAACTTGACAAGAAAAATTACTGGCCAGTCTCACTCAAATACACATGCAAAAAATCCTAAGTAAAATATGAGCAAACAGAAACAGGGATATATAAAAAGAATAATAAAATATTACAAGTTACTTGGGCTTATTCCAGGAATACAAAGGTGGTAATACAAAAAACCATCAATGCAATTACCAAATTAACAGAATAAAGGACAAAAATTTTATACTCATCTTAATAGAAAAAAAGCATTTGATAAAACTCAACATTTATTCATATTAAAAAATAACAGACTCTCTTAGCAAACTAGGAATAGAAGAAAATCCTTAATCTGATTAAACTATCAATATAAAAACTACAGTGAACATCATACTTAATCATAAATTATTAAAAGCTAATAAATTATGAAATTAGACAATGATTCCCATTATCACCACTTTTAGTTAGCAGTTTACTGGTGGTCTTAGCAAGTGCAATAAAGAAAAAGAATAAAAGATATAAGAATTAGAAAAATAATATTAAAAGTAGAATTTACAGATGATATGATTGCATAAATTGACATTAAAATGCATTAGGATTAAAAAGAATTGAGCAAAGTGGTTGAATACATATTTAGCAAGTGTTCAGCAAGGTGGGAATACCAAGAAGTATACAAAACTCAACTGCACTCCACAAATCAGCAATATCCATTAAGATACTATTTATTTTCAAAAAGACTATAAAAGCATCAAAAAAGTCAACACCTAGAATAAATGTAATAAAAAATGCACAAGACCAATACACAGAAACCTAAAACTAAATAATGAGATAAATTAGAGAAGGCACAATAAATAAAAGAATATTCTATACTGTTAGATTAGAAAACCCAGTGTTGTAAACATGTCAATTCTTTCCAAAGCAATCTACAGTTGACCCTTGAACAATATGGGGGTTAGGGGCCCTGACTCCTGTACAGTCAAAAATTTGCATATAACCTTACAGTCAGCCCTTCATATCCACGGTTCCACACCACAGATTCAACCAAACGTGGATCCTATAGTACTGTTCATTGAAAAATAAAATGTGCATATAAGTGGACCCGTGCAGTTCAAACCTGTGTTGTTCAAGAGTCAACTGTATCCCCAATCAAAATCCCTACACTTGCGGGAGGGAAGAAATTTGAAAAGCTGTTTCTAGCAATTTTAATGAAAATACAAGGCAAAAGAAGCATGGGGCCAAAACTAGCCAAGACTTTATAATCAAATCAAGAGGGAAGACTTACTCTGCTGTATCTCAAAACATTTTATAAAACTGCCATAATTAACAACAACGTTATACTGCCATAAAGACTAGTGGAAGAGAACAAAAAATAGAGAATCTAGAAATACCATACAAACATTGATGATTCATGACAAAGATGGCACAAAAAAACAGTAATGAAAGGACAGTCTTTTCAATAAATGGCTAAGGGTTAATTTAATACACACATGGAAAAACTGACTCCTGTGTTACACAAACATCAATTCTGGGAAGACTATAGCTCTAAGTGTTGCAAGTAAAAAATGGAGTTTTTCGATACTAACATAGGAGAATACATTCATGAGCTTGAGGTAGAGAAAAATTCTTAAAGAGAACACAAAAGCAGTACCACACTAGAAAGATCAATAAAGCAGAGTATGTTAAATTTTTTCTATTCATCAAGAGACAAATTAAGAGAGTGAAAAAGCAACAAGAGCACCAGAAAAGGTATTTGCAACATATGTATCAACAAACAGCTTATATCTAAAACACGTGAAAAACTCCTTAAAAATTACACACACACACCACACATGCCATATGGCTGGGTCAACAGACTATATCCATAGAGACAAGAGATACTTAATTTTTAAACAACAAGGAAATAACATACACATGCTTTGTATACAACTTAACAGCCACATATTCTTAATTTCTTACTAAAAGGACTTCTCTAATAAGTTTGTTATCTCTCTCTCATCAATCAACCAAAAAACTTTTAAATAACATTAATTTGACTTCACCTTATTGTAAATCTTACGATTTTTTTAAAATTTTGTATGTAGGTGGGTGTCTTCTATGATACAATTAAAAAGAGAACAGCCAAAATATGGTGATGATGGCCTCTATGCTGGGATCTAGATTTCTCTAGCTCTGTTTCAAGATTCTGTGTTTTAGAAAGGCATTATTCCAAGAAAAATATCTGAATTTAGTAGCATCTCCATTCTTTTAAATGTATTTTGAGTGTTTAAACAAACAAAAAAGTTTTAAGTCAAATACTTAATAGCTTTCTTACATTAAAAATTTTTCATTTAGAATATCACTATTTTGATCAGATAAATCTGGTGTTCTTAATTAAAATCTTGCTTTCAAAATTTCCACAGATGTGTAGTGAATCAAACAAGTCATTTCATTCATGAAAAATGTGCACAATGTGTGGGTGCCAAACATTCTGCATCAAATTCAAACAATTGATAACTATGTATCTTTGTGATTAAGAGCAAGACAATCTTGAGTTCACAGCTCTGGCGTTAATCAGCTGTGTACTTAGGTAATACTTTATTCTCTGAATCTCAGAATTTGCATCTGTATAATGCCAGTAAAAATTCCTACCTCCTATGTTCCTAAAAAGATTCAACAAGATAATGTAACTAATGATCCTAACATAAAGCACTCAGTATGTGAAAAGAAGAATGTCCCACTACCATGGAATATACTAACGCCAGAAACTTCAATCCTATAAGCAGTTATAAAAAAATGGTCAGATGCCTACAATAAAAAATTTTAAAAATAATAATAACAACAACAAATAATAATAATAATAATAACAACAACTAAAAAATAAATGGTCAGAAGCTCTTAAGCAACATGTGATCTATTAGCTAACGGTAATATCTGTAGAGTTTACTGCTTTGTCATTAATATTTACCTGCAAGATTGTCAAGCATGAAGTTCAGTAGCTTTCGGGTTCCATCTGGGTCCTGGTATAAATTGAGAATATCCTGTGATAAAGGATTGCCTAAAGACAAAGAGAAAAATAAAATCTGTAAGAGTTACGATTGGAAGACAAAACAAATGTACACTATAAAACAAAATACTAATTTTCTAAAGTGAAGTTTACTGTACTTAATCTGTTACATAAATTTAAAGAAATCATAGAATTAAATACTCTTTGTTGATAAAGTCATAAAGAAAAACTTCAAAAGAATTCTTTCTTTCCAGATTTCAGTTTATACTGTATACCTATAATTTGGGTGTGTCAAAATCACATATATACATACATACATACATACACACACACACACATACACATATTAATCTTGGTCAGTTCTGAAGTAATATCAAAACTTGGCACCCTTAAGTAACCCATAGGTTCTACATTTATCTTTGAAGATAATACTCTAACTGAAAGAAAAACAGCCTTGTATGAGAAAGAACGAGTGATATCATAAAAAAGGAGGGTCTTCCTAGTTAGAATATTTATACTACACATGGAGAAAAGGAAGTTATTTCAAGTGAAAAGAAAACCTATCATTACCAAGATGAGTTAATGAAATGTAGAGGGAAATAAGAATTTTTTTTATGACAGTGATCAGGGGTTATCTGAATACTGAGAGTACAGATATATCAAATTTCAAAAAACTAACTACTGTTAACAGTCTATATATTCTTTTAAGAAATAAAGGCGGTATTTATTAAGACAAGCATGCAAAAATAGTCTAGCAAACAGATTTGAAAAAATAAAAATTGTAGAACTTTCAGAAATGAAGTTTCTAACTATTAAAACAAAATCTTCAATATAACACACACCAATCAGAATAGCTAAAATTAAAACGCAATGACCAACGAAGTGGTTAGAAAGAATGTGAAGTACCTGGAACTCTCAGAAGTTGCTGGTGAAAGTGTAAAATAGTACAACTATGGTGAAAATCTGGTTAGCAGCTTCCAACTGACTTGAAAGTGGGAAAAAGAAGCTTCCTGGGTTGATGGAAATGTTCTACATCTTGAGTTAGGCAGTTACGTTTGTCAAAATTAGTCAGGCAGCATACTTAAGTATTTGGGTATTTTACTGTATGTAATTATAACTCAGTAAAGTACTAGGGGAAAAAACCATGAGTGAGTTAGGCAGTAGATGACATACAACTGAAAATAAAATAAGTGAACAGGAAAACCATATTCAAAGAAATTACCCAGAATGCATCACTGAGCATCAAGAAAATGTAAAATATGAGACAATAAAAATATGGGAGTTAGAACAAGAAATCTTAATATACGTTGAACTGGAACTCTAGAAAGAGAGAACAGTAATTTGGTTTCTGGTCCGACATGTAAAGAGACTGGAAGTTGTCACTCTCACCTCCACAACTGAGGTCACAGGGCAAACTGCTGTCCTGAACACAAGCAGGGCCCTATACTTTGCTGCATTTTACTCCCCGGGGTCCTACTGGGTTCTCACTATAAAGACTGGAGAAAAACCCCCTTGTGCTTCTGTTAGGGGAGAGGGAAAGTAATGTTCTCCTTAACCAATTCTGCCCACAAGGGAAACCATTTTAACAGAGTATAACCAAGTGGGGTTTTACCAAAGCCTAACCAACCCAATATTTCTCTTATCCCACTCCAGCCCCCTCTAGCGTGTGGGGAGGGAGGATACCCAACTCAGACTCACCAAAAGACTGAGACCTAATCATAGGACTAGAGGACTCTTCTTCTCCTTCACACTTTATCACATCAACAGAGCTCCTATGTAACAGAGGGTTAGAGCTCAAGAACTGCAAGCCTCAGACCCTAGTTAAAGAGTCTCTGGGAAAACCCAAGGATAACAGAAGCGACAAAAACAAGGACATGAGAGGAAATTTTAGATTCTGACACACAGATGGAATAAATAGTAAACACATTCTAACTCCTAGCCAGAAGGAGATTAGAGAAAGAGGAGAAATGAGAGAGGCAATATTCAAAAAGAAAAAGGCTGCAAACTTTCAAAAGCTAAATTTTTAAAAATTGAATAAACTGATACAAGAAGCACAATATATACAAAGAAGTTTACGAAAACTTTCATTTTACGTTGTACTGCAAACTAGAGAATGCCAATGGCAAATACAAGACTTTAAAACCAGATAGGGAAAAAGGATCAATTACTTCTAAAGAAAAAAATATGAGAATGCCAACAAAATTCATTAACAACAACAGAATACAGTACAGTAACAGTAACAATACAGTAGAATAATATCTCTAAAGAGTTGCAAGATGGTATTTGAGACTTTAATACTCCTCTACCAGTCACCAATATAAAAAGTAGACAGAAAATCAATAAAGATGAAGAAGACCCTAACAACACTGTCAAACAACTAACTGATATCTATATAATACTCTATTCAAACACAAGAAGATATACATTCTTTTCGAGTACACATGAATATTCACCAAGAGAGACCATACTTTGGGCCAGGAAACAAACTATAACATATTTAAATGAAATGAAATCACACAAAGCATACTATCCGACCATAACAAAACTAGAAATCGACAACAGACAGACATCTGGAAAATCCCCAAGTACTTTGATACAACTAAATCAGTGTTTAGAGGAAAATTTATAGCATCACATGCTTATATTAGAAAAGAAAAATCTAAAATCAGTGACCTAACCTCCATATTAAGAATCTAAAAAAAGAAGAGCAAATACACCCCCAAAGAAACCAAAAGGAAGGAACTAATAAAGAGCCAAAATCTATAAAATCTAAGATAGGAAAACAACAGATTCCTACTGAACCCAAAATATGGTACTTTGAAAGAGGCAATAAAATTGACAAACCTCTCTTTGACCAGGACAAAAAGACACAAACTATAAACATCAAGAATGAAAGACGGGGGCTTCCCTGGTGGCGCAGTGGTTGAGAATCTGCCTGCTAATGCAGGAGACACGGGTTCGAGCCCTGGTCTGGGAAGATCCCACATGCCACGGAGCAGCTGGGCCCGTGAGCCACAGCTGCTGAGCCTGCGCGTCTGGAGCCTGTGCCCCGCAACGGGAGGGGCCGCGATAGTGAAAGGCCCGCGCACCGCGATGAAGAGCGGTCCCCGCACCGCGATGAAGAGTGGCCCCCACTTGCCGCAACTAGTGAAAGCCCTCGCACGAACCGAAGACCCAGCACAGCCAAAAATAAATAAATAAATAAATAAATAAAATTAAAAAAAAAAAAAAAAAAAAAAGAATGAAAGACGGAACAGCCCTTGAGACATTAAAAGGATAGAGAATATTAAAAACTATTCATGTGCATAAATTCAACAACTTAGAAGAAATGAATAAGTTCCTTCTAAGACAGAAACTACCACACCTCAAAAAGAAATGGATAGAGAACAGCAAAAACGGCAGAGAAGAACTCCAAAATTTTGCCCCTCCACAAAAGCAGTATCAAAAACCAAAAAAGCTAGCAAAAATTGCAGACTCAACTATTTCAGAACTCTGGAAATTAACTAAATGATTACGGCAACCCAGGGGGTCAAGAAAAAAGGACAGTGATTTGTGGAGTTTTAAACCTTCTCCTGGTCCCTCATTGCCAGGGCAGCTTGGCAGCCACTTTGGAGCAACTAAAACTGAGCTGGAGCACTCTCAAAGCCTCATTCCCAAACACTAGTCATTATCTGACCTGTGTGGTGGTTCCTCTACTCTTGCATAGTGTTATAAGACTTCTTCCTGGAGGAGAAGGAGGAAACTATTACTGGTAAATGTTTTAAATTTGTAGGTGTCCAAGGTCATGGAAACAGTTGGGGCAAACAACAGACTAACCAAAAAGCTTAAAAGGAAAAACTTGGGAATGAGATGTCAGTACGTGCTCCAAAAAGCTCTGACATACTCCTGGGACTCTAGAAGGTCATATGGACATGGAGGCCTACGCACATGCTCAGGAAAGACCTAAAAATAGCCTAAGCTCTCACCTCTGTCTGACCTTGAGGCTTTGCAATGAAGGAAGTGAAGGACAAGGCAGAGTTATAAACTTCTTGGCTGAGTAATGAAGGTGAGCCCCAAAACACACACCGAGCCACCTGGCCAGGAGTGGGAGACTTACTGGTTACAGGCAGTTAAGGAAATCTCTGTCCAATCATTAGCTGACCATAAACTGAATAAAAAGACTTCAATGGCCACACATGACAAAGCATACAAAATTTACAGAATTAGTTCTGAAAAGTCACTAAAGCAACAAACAACAAATAAAACAAGCAGCAGCAACAGACAACCCTGGGAAAGGGAGAGAGTCTAATTCCAAAGTTGCTGCATTATTTTAAATGTCCAGTTCTTAACAAAAAAAACCTATGAAACATACAAAGAAACAAGAGAGTATGTCCCATACTAAGGGAGAAGAGCCATCAATGAAAACTGTCCCTAAGAAAAATAAAAATTGTACCCAAGGACTTAACAGAAAACACTTTGAAAATCCACTATTTTAATATGCTTAAAGAGCTGAAGAAAACCATGTCTAAAGAATTAAAATGAAGTATGAGAATGATATCTCACCAAACAGAGAATATCAAAAAAGAAACAGAAATTATAAAAAGGAACCAAATAGAAATTATAAAACAAAACAAAACAAAATCACTAGAAGGGCTCAAGAGCAGTATTGAACAGGTAGAAGAAAAGATCTGTGACCTGAAGAGAGGTTAGTTGAAGTTACACAGTCTGAAGAAAAGAAAAAAGAATGAAGAAAAATTAACAGAGCTCAGAGATCTATCAGATAACA
This sequence comes from Balaenoptera acutorostrata, assembly GCF_949987535.1. NCBI lineage: Eukaryota > Metazoa > Chordata > Mammalia > Artiodactyla > Balaenopteridae > Balaenoptera > Balaenoptera acutorostrata. Next base: position 48,867,032 of record NC_080068.1, on the reverse strand, counting down.
AGTGTACCAACATATGCAAAATGGGAGTCCCAGAAGAGGAGGAGAAAAAAGAACAGGAAAAAAATGTAAAGAAAAAATGGTCAAAAGATCCCAAATTTAAAGAAAAGCATTAATAGAAGAAGCTCAATAAACTCCAAGTAAAATAAAATGTAAGTGAGATCTACTCCTGGACAAATTATAATAAAACTGTGCAAAGTCAAAGACAGAAAGAGAATCTTGAAAGCTCTAAGACAGAAGTGACACATGGTATACAGATCCTCAAAATAAGATTAACAGCTGGTTTCTCATCAGAAACCATGGAGGCCAAAAGGCAGTAGAATAACATATTCAAAGTACTGAAAGGGGAAAAAAAAAACCCCCCAAAAAAACTATCAACCAGGAATTCTATATCCAGCAAAAATATCCTTCAAAAATAAAGGGGATAGTAAGACATTCCCAAATAAACAGAGTTTCTCACTAGCAGACCAACCCTACAGGAAATACTAAAGAGATTCCTCTAACTGAAATGAAAGGACACAGGACAGTAACTTGAATCCATATGAAAAATCAAGAGTACCAGTAAAGGTACTCTACATAGCACATATAAAAGACAGTATAAATGTAATTTTTGTTTTTAATTTTTTTTCCTGATATGAGATAACTGCATACAGCAATAATTTTATATCTATGTCAATGGGCACACAATGTAAAAAGATGATATTTGTAATGATAACAGCATAAAAGAGAAGTGAATGGAGTTACAGGTGCAAAGTTCTTTTATATTATTGAAACTAAATTGCCATTGATCCAAATTAGATTGCTGTAAACTAAGATGTTAATTGTAATCCTCAGGGTAACCACTAAGAAAATAACTCAAAGTAACACAGTAAAAGAAACAAGGGAATTAAACTGTACACTGGAAAATATCCATTTAGCACAAGAGAAGGCATTAATTGAGGAACAGTGGAACAAAAAGGACATAACACATACAGAAAACAAACAGCAAAATGACTGACATGAATCCTACTTTATCAGCAAATACATTAAATGTACGTGGATTAAACTCTGATTAAAAAGCAGAGATTAGCAGAATGAATAATTAAACATGATTCATTATATGTTATCCAGAAGAGAGACACTATAGATCAAAGACATAAATAGAAAGTAAAAGCACAGAAAAAGGTATGACATGCAAACAGTAACCAAAAGAGAGCTGAAGTAGCTACACTAAGACAGGGATAACCTCAAAGTCTTGTATCAATGAAAGAAACTGAATTAGTAGTTAAAAACTTTTCAACAAAGAAAATTTCAGGCCCATATAGTTTTACTGGAAAATACTACCAATAGTATAAGAAAGAAATAATACAAATGGAAATGCTTCAAGAAAATAGAAGCGTTAGTAACAGTTTCCAACTCATTTTACGAAGTCAGTAGTATCCTTATCAAGCTAGACAAAAACATTGTAAAAAAAAAAAAAACTACAGAATGCCTTACAATCATAAATGTATAAATCCTCAACAAAATACCAGCAAATCAAATCCAGTAATATATTAAAAACAAAATACATTATGGCTAAGTGGTATTTAAAATGGGAATAGAAGGTGAGTTCTACCTCTTGATAGAAGTCTGATTATTATTGAAAAACCACCAATGTAATTCAGCATATAAACAAAGTAAAGAAGAAAAGTTATGATCATTTCAACAGTTGCAGAGAAAGTATCTGACCAAATTCAACTTGCATCAATGACAAAAATCCTCAGCAAAAGTGAAGAAATAGAAGGAAAATTTATTTAACCTGAAAAAGCATCTACCAAAAAACTTGCAGTTGATATAATTCATGGTGAAAGACTGAACGCCTTCTCTCTAAAGTTAAGAACAGGGCAAGGACATGCACTGTCATCACTTCTATTTAATATTGTCCTTGCCAGTGTGATAAGGCAAAAAATAAGGAAAGGAAGAAATGAAAAGGTCTCTATTCACAGATTAAAAGGTTGTAAAAGTTCCTAGAAGTAATAAGTTTACTAATGTTGTAAGGGATAAGGTCAATATACTTTTAAATGAATTGTGTTTTAATTCTATAAAATATCAATGGGTAACTGGAACTTTTAAAAGTAGTATCATTTACAATAGAATCGAATATCAAATAAGTAGCAAATCCAATAACAATATATAAATCTAGCAAAATATTCGCAAGATCTGCATGCTGAAAACTACAAAACATCAAAAAAATAAAGAAGACCTGCGTAAATAGAGAGGTACACTGTATTCATAGATTGGAAGACTCAGTATTAAGTCTCAAGATTAACATACTGATTCTAACTCCAAACTGATCTACATATTCAATACAATTCAAATAAAAATTCTAGCAGGGTATTTTGCAAAAATCATAATCTGATTCTAAAACTTATACGGAAATGCAAAGCATTTAGAGGTGTCAACGCAATTTTGAAAATAACTACAGAGTTGGAGAACACATACTATATAATCTCAGGGCTTACCACAAAGCTGCAGCAATCAAACATTTTGGTATTGGCATAGATCAGTGGACAGATTATATATCTAGCGGTAGACCCACCCACATAAATTTGGGTCTAATGAATTTTGACAAAGTTACAAGAAAATCCACATGGAAAGCATAATCTTTTCAACAAATAGTGCTGTAATGACTGGATGTACATATGCAAAAGAACAAACTTTGCACCATACTTACAAAAATTAACTTAAAACAGACCCCAGACCTATATGAAAAACCTAATTATAAAATTTCTAGAAGAAAACCTTCATGTACTTGGGTGAGGTAAATACATCTTAGATGTACTTGGGTGAGGTAAATACATCTTTGGTGTATTTGGTAAATACACCAAAGACATAATCCATAGATGAAAACAAGTGATAAATGGGACCGCATCGAAATGGAAAATTGCTCTTTAAAAGGCCCTGTAAAGAAAATAAACATACAAGCCACAGATTGGGAGAAAATATCTGCAAAACATACTTTAAAAAGGACTTGAATCCAAAACATATAATAAACTCTCAAAATCTCAGTAATTAGAAAAAAAGCAACTCAATAATAAAACTAGGCAAAATATGTGAATAAACACTTCCTTCACCAATGAAGACATACAGATGGCAAATAAACACATGAAAAGTATAATTACTCATTAGAGAAATGACAAGCTAAACCACAATGAGATATTACATCCTACTAGAATGAAAAATTTACAAAAAAATTGATAATACCAAGAAGTACTGACAAGGATGCACAGCCAACTAAAACTCACTCATATTTTTGGCAGGAATACAAAATGATAAATCCACTATGTTGGATTATCACACAAACAGTCTGGCAGTTTCTTATGAAGTTCAACATACACTTACCATACCACCTGGCAGTTCCAGTCCTAGGTATTTACCCAAGTAAAATAAAACTTACTTCACACAGAAATCTATACAAATGTTTACAGTGCCTTTATTCCTAATCACTCATAACTGGAAACAACCCAAATGTCCTTCAACTTGTGAACAGATAAAAATCGGTGGTATATCCACACAATTGGATACTACTCAGCAACAGAAATGAGCTACTGAAATACACAACAAGATGGATGAACCTCAAATACATTATGTTAAATGAAAGAATCCAGACTCAAAAGGCTACATACTATGTTTCCATATATGACATTCTGGAAAAGTAGTTGCCAAGGGCTAAGAGTGGCATAAGGTATTGACTTCAATGAACACAAATGAATTTTGGAGGGTGATAGAACAGTTCTATTTCTCAATTGTAGTGGTGGTTATGCAACTGCATACATCTGTCAACATTCACCAAATGTGAATGTCTGTCAACAAAGAGGTCAATTTTACTACATACATATATTTCAGTAAACAAGTTGCTAAAAATTTAATTTTTCAAAAATATATTCAAGGTATAATTTCAAGAGTGACCACTGAGAGTCCAGAAATAGAATGTACAAATCCCACACCAACAGAAGTATATAGATCAAGAAACAAACAAGGGGGAAAAAAATCTGTTTTTAGAAAGGCAAAAAGAAAACAAAAAATCACACAAAGAATGGAATCAAAAAGTAGGATGGCAACCAGACAAAAATATCAATAATTGCAATAGAGGTAAGGCAATTGGTCTGAACCCACACATTAAAATAGTCAGACTGGATTAAAAACAAAGACCAGTTGTATACTTTTTGTAAGAGACACACCTAAGCATAAGTACACAGAAAGGTTGAAAGTAAACAAAGGAGAAAAGATGTATTATACAAACATTAACCAAAAGAAAACTTGCATAGCTATAATATGAGACAAAAAAGACTGTAAGATGAAAGCCCTAATAGGAGGCTCATGACCTAATATCAGGTTCAATTTACCAGAAGGTATAGCAATATATAGGCATAGTTGGTATACTTAATAAAATAAACTCAAAGGCTATAAGCAAAAGCTGACTGAAGTACATGGGGAAATGAACAAATTCAGCATTTAAATGGAAATTTTAGCATATATACCTTAATTATTAAAAGAGCAAACAGTCAAAAATTTATAAAGATACAGCAAATATGAGGAACACAGCTAACAAATTTGATCTAATGGAGAAACATATAGATCTGTACCTAACAATTAGAGAAACAATACTCTTTTCAGATGCAGTAAAACATTTATAAAAATTGATCACATACTAGCCCATAAAGCAGGAATCAACAAATGTAAAAGAACTGGTTCATACAGGTTACCCTAACTGCCTATAATGCAATTAAGTTTAAAGTTAACAATAAAGAAAGGTAAATTTAAAATCACATGTGCATGGAAATTTTAAATAACTGATGAGTCAAAGAAGATATGATAACCTATATTAATAATACTTAGGCAAAAATGATGAGAATATTTCATATCAAAATCATGGGATGCCAAATAAATTTATAGTCTTGCCAAAAAAATTTATCGTCTTAACTGCTTATATTTATTTGAAAATAAGGAAATCTAAATATGACTAAGCCATATATCCAACTTAAAAAGAGAAAAAAGGAAAAAAACTATAATAAATCCAAATAAAACAGAATAAAGAAAAACAGAAACAAACCAGTTTTTAAAAAATAAAAGCCAATATTGACTCACTGAAAAGAACGTAACCAACAAATCCCTGGGGAGACTAAATCAGAAAAAAAGATAGAAAGCACAAATAATCTTACTAATGAAGAAGGGGGTAATATAAACAAAAGAGTCTAAAAATATATCAAGAGAATATTATGAACATTTTTATGCAAATTTGAAAACTTTAAAAAGTTGAAAAATTCCAATATTACAGATACAGTCCAAAAAAACTGACTCGTCAGCAGTTAGAAGACTCAATGATTCTTATAACTACAAATACACTGAGGTGATAGTTCCACCAGGCAATGGTAGTTTTATAGTCTTGTTCCACCAAAATTTCAAGGAACAGATTAATTCAATATTATACAAACTCTTTGAGAAAATTGAGTAAGAACAGTAAGAACACATGTCTATCTTATTCATGAACATACATGAAAAATTCCTTTAAAAAGTTAATGTGAAAGGCAGTCCGTCAGGGTCCCTGTGCTTCCCCCCTTCGTTCTTTGTGAGTGCAACAGATTCTGAAACTTATCTGTCTCTTGATACTGAGCAGTTTCTATAGCTAGTTAAAATAGGGAACTTAACAGGTAAAGGCAACCAGAGCAATACTTCCATATAACTCTTTGTACCCTTGGAGAAGCAGGACTAGTTGTTTTGTTTTGGTTTTTTTGCAGCTAGCTACAATATTTGCTGCTTGCTTGAAAACTGCTGCACCTTTGGACTTAGATTACTCAATTGCAATGCAAACTCTTTGTGTATACAGCATGTGTCTGGGTCCACCTTGTTGCTTGAGTGATAATGTTCTTTGTCTCTGACCCAAGAGTCTCATGTCTTCTACCATTATCCATGAAACAATAATTGGCTAACTTATTAGCTTGTAATAGGGTAAAATCTCAGAGCCTTAACAGTTCTTGACAAACACTATCAAAATAAATCCAGCAGTGTATAAAAGCACCAAGTTGGGTTTACCTCAGGAATGCAAGTGTGGTTTAAAGGGGCAGGTTGGGGGGATGCTTACATATAATTTACCACTTCAATATATGAAATGAGAAAATAATGTAATCATCTCAATAGATGAAGAAAAGCATTTAATAAAATTCAGCACCCGAATAAGGATTAGCAAAGTAGAAATAGAAGGAAACTTCTAGAATCTAAAAACTTTTTACCAAAAATATAGAGCAAATATTCTTAATGGAAAAATATTAGAAACATTTCCTTTAAAATTGGGATTAGAAGCATGCCCAGTATTAATGCAATATTGTATTAAACACGCCAGTACATTACAATAAGGAAAAGAAATTATAAGAATTTGAAAGGAACAAAGTCTTTATCAGCAGATGAAATCATTATCTGCATACAATACCTAAAGAATTTGTAGACAAACTTTTAGGAAGAATGAGAATTTAGCCAAGAAGGCTTACTGTAAGATCTTTTTTCTTTTTAATGGTAATTCGTATACCCCAACAGCAAACAGGCAGAAAAAGCAACTTAAAAAAGACATGGTTTCTAAGAGGAACAAAAAAACTTATAAAGTATCTAGAAACAAATCTACAGAAGATATGCTTGAACAGTGTGCAGAAAGTTATAAAATTTTATTCAAAGACATTAAATAAGATCTAAATAAATGGAGAGAATGCACAAATTCATGGATAGGAAGACTCAATATAATTAACATGTCAATTTTTCTTAAATTGATCCAGACATTCAATGCAGTTCCAAAGTCCGAACAGCATTTTTTGTGAAACTTAACAAGCTGTTTCTTATGTATGAGGAAGATTCAAGGCACCCAAACTGCCAAGACATTGCAAAAGTAAAATGTAAAGGGACTTCCCAAAAGAGATATCAAATCTTAATATAAAGCCATAGTAACAATTATGACAAGGTAGTAATCAGTGCAAGGTTAGACAAACTGACTACTGGGTACAGAGAATGGAGATCCCAAAACAGGCCTACTACACATTGCTGATATATGAGAGAGGTGACTTTGCTCACCTTTTCAGTGGGAAAAGGGAAAAACTAGTCACTAAATGATGTTGAGACAACTGGTTATTCACAAGGAAAAGACAAAATGAGATCCCTCCCAAAATTAGACCTCTCATACCATGTTAAAATATCAACTCCAAATGAATGAAAGAATTAACTATGAAAAGCAAAACTTTACAACAACTTTTAAGAGATAATATAGAAAAAGTATTTTTGACTGGGGTAGGGCAGGATTTCTTTAATAAAACATAAGATGCACTAGTCACAAAAGAAAAGACTTTTAAATTCAACTACAATAAAAAAAAATCAAATCTATTCATTGAACAATACCAACAAAGAAAACAGAAAGAAAAGCCAGAGTGGAAGAAGACATTTACAATACAGAACAGACAAAAGTTAAAAATTCCAAGTGAAAATAAGCAAAAGATATCAACAGCAATTTCAGAGAAGAAACGTGGCCAATACATATATGAAAAGATTCTCAGTTTTATTATCAATTAGGAAAATGTAAATTAAGAGTAGACTAGAAACTGTTTCACACTTAATAATTGGCAAAACTTTAAAAATCTGACAATACTAAGTAAGTGTTGGGAAGAAGACAGAAAAATGGCAACTGTATTACTTTGGGGAGTATATTTTAGTACAGCTACTTTGTAAAATATTATGGCATTACCTAATAAAGCTCAGAATGTATAAAGTTTCTTTCTATAACCCAACAATTCCATTCCTAGGAACTCTATCAGGAGACATGTACAAGAATGTTCATGGCTACATTGCTTATAATAGTCAAAAAAAGGTGGAAACAATCTAAATATCTATAGTAGAATGAATGAATTACAGCATATTCATATAACAGAATACAACACAGCAATGAAACAGATGAACTACAATTACACGCATGCATGAATGTATGAATCGTAAATACATAAAGTCAAATAAAACCAAGTCACAGAAAATTACATTCAGTAGGATTCCATTTATATAAAGGTTAAAACACCCTTAACAGATACATATATAAGCTCCGTATCTGGCACATAGTATGTGCTCATCAATACCTGTTGGATGACAGAAAGAAAACTAACAGAATTTAGGACTGTAATAACCTCTGGGAGACATGATGAAGATGTAATCAAGAAAAGGCACAAAGGAAACTTAAAAGATACAGGGGATCTACACCAAAAAGGTTTGATTGTGCCTATTTCCCAATAATCTCACCAACAGTTATTTTATCAAATTTTTGGAATTCATCCAATCTGATAGGTAAAAATTGAGTATAGCTTCAATTTGCATTGTTATTACTATATAAGGTTGATCAACTTTCTAATTTTAGAGCCATCTGTAAATCCTCTTATATGAATTATTAATATGCTCTCTAATAGACTATCTTTTATTTACTGATTTCCAGAAGCTCATTATATAATACAGAAGAAAGTACTTTGCCTCCTATATGACTGGCAATCGGATTTTTTTTTTTTTTTTAAACATTTTTTTTTTTCTACTTTATTTATTTATTTATTTATTTTTGGCTGTGTTGGGTCTTCGGTTCGTGCGAGGGCTTTCTCTAGTTGCGGCAAGCGGGGGCCACTCTTCATCGCGGTGCGGGGACCGCTCTTCATCGCGGTGCGCGGGCCTTTCACTATCGCGGCCCCTCCCATTGCGGGGCACAGGCTCCAGACGCGCAGGCTCAGTAGTTGTGGCTCACGGGCCCAGCTGCTCCGTGGCATGTGGGATCTTCCCAGACCAGGGCTCGAACCCGTGTCCCCTGCATTAGCAGGCAGATTCTCAACCACTGCGCCACCAGGGAAGCCCCTGGCAATCGGATTTTTAAATGCATTTTTTAAAAAGGTACTGAGAACGTTAGATAATGGGTGTGTAGTTATTTATTTTATTATTTTCTTTAAAATGTTACTCTTTGTATATTATGATATATTTCATGAATTAAAAAGTTTACATAGTAAAAGAATCTTCAACTGCCATGGTCCATTTTATTTTAAGGGAGATAGGTAATTCTTAGAAGGAAGCTAGAAATCTTCACAATTATTGACGTTCTAAAGTTTTTATTATTTGGGGACATCAATGTTTAATGCCTGAGGGCAATTGTTTGGCCCATATGTCAGAGAAAGTATTGCTTTATACCTTAGGACATGAATTCTAAATTATTTAAAAATAACTATATGAGAATTGCTTTCACTTACACCTTTTCTTCCATAAAACTAATAGAGTTTGGATTTTTCTTTTAAGTGACTTAAAAGAACATTTCCAACTTCCTGGACTGGCCATGTTTGTAGTTTTTAAATTGGCCTTCCTATCCTAACTCTTCAAATACCCTACCCACCACACATACTCAAGTCTCAAAAGAGCATTTCTAAAAATTAACTTGTTGAGCCAGGAAGATCAAATTCATTATCAAAATTTCAGTATCTGTGTTTCAGAGGAAGACAGGAAATGTAAGAAAGGCACTCCTTTTTCTAGTTTCAAGACAAAATGGAATCTTAGAGGCAATCCATTTTCACTGTTTCTTTTAAATATATCAAAGTGCTATTTTAAGTGCTCCATTCTACTCCCTCCCCCTTTCTTTGGACCCAAAGTACCACTATGTGGTTATTAAAACGGATTAAGAAATTATTTCAAGTTTTACCTTCCTAAGAATATAAAGCTAGCATTCATTAGGAACATTTTATTCCTTCAATTCCTTCATAAAATCAATCCTGTTTTTACCACCTTTAAGTTTTGAAAGAAGGCAGGGACGGCTCTGGCTTTCTTTCACTTCTAAAAGGTCTTTGCTCTTCTGTACTGATCACCTGAACATAAAATAGCACTGCCAGAAAAACAGATTCTCACAGAAGAGGAAAGGCTGCAGATAGGTATTTATATTGAATTTAAATTGAAGTTTAATGAAAAGGAATTTATCCATAGGCACGGACAAAGCTAAGTTACAGCTGGTAAAGCAGAGCTGGCGCCTGATTTGAAAGTCTAAAGTGAGATTTTAACAAATGTGAATCATCAGTAGACAAGGGACACTAGAATCAAAGTCCAACCAAAGACAGTAGTTTGGAAGACTAACATTTTAACTAGTAAAACAGAATGAAGAACCCAGGAGATAAAGGATATTCAGAAAGATTCATTCAGTTGATACTAAGCATAAATTTTCTGAGAACATGTCTCTATATGAGATAACATGGAGTAGAGTTATGAAACAGTAAGATATATAATATTTGCTTTTCCAGGAAAGTTTTGTGGTATGAAGGGTAAGTCCAACTGGGTTCAATACCAAGGTATTCATTTGTCATTGACATGCTCTCCATCAAGATTAGGAGGAGGAAAGCAGCTGTTCTGATTGATGTTGAAAGTAAGAAACAATAGTTATCCTTGGAGACAAAAAATATACAATTTATTATAATCAGTATGAAAGTGTGAATTCTGAAATCTAAGATTTATAAAAAATGACAACCATTCCATACTTTTTAATAGAAACGAACAGACCTGCCCCCATTCCAACTCTAGCTGGATGGCTGTTTCAGCTACATTTACAAGAATAAGATTTAGCACATAGAGAATAAGGTGAAATGTCCCAACAGTTAAATTTCAAATGCCTTGGGTTAATTCTCAAGAAAATACTTTAGATAAAAAGTATTCCCCGTATGTCTACTTCATACACGATAAAAAGCATCAGCAAATTCCTACAAAGAACCTAAAATCACAAGTTAGACCATTCATATAATTATCCAACTTACGAAGGGTTAACTGTATAAGGAAGCCTAACACCACTTTTGTCATTTCAACAAATAATGTCAGCAATCTTACCACTCTTATTCAAGCTTCTTTCTTAATGCTCCATTATATGACTTAAGCAAACGCAAACAGAACACGTTCATGAGACTCAGTAGTCTTTGAAGAAGGAAAATAAAACATATGAAAGTGTATACTTTATAAGGCTTTGATTAATGTTCACTCCTCATTAGCACAGAAAATGTTTAACCAATACAGTAAATCTGTATTTAGTCCTCTGCATTCAAAATAAACCCTTCTTCCTATGCTATGATATAAGAGAAAAATATACAAATCTCAGTATTTATGTGATTTGAGTATGACTTTCATTCCAAACTGAGATGGTATCATGAGAGGAACATGCATTTTGGATTAATACACTATTTACAATAATTACACTTATTAGATATAGCTCATTTTTACTGTAATGTTTTCCCTCTTATAAACCTAATATGCCAATGCTATCTACTCTATCAAAACCAGACATTCTGGCTGAGGTTAAAATTTATTATGTTACATCATTGTTTTTTAATTTTTTTTTTAAATGGGAAAGAAACTACAGTGCTGTTAATTTAAACTATCTCCTCCAAGAAATTTCAGTAAAATATAAAAACAAAACAAAGCAAAAAACCCCGAAATTTCCCCTGTTCAAGTTTGTTAAAATGATGGCAGCTTGTTGAAATCGTGAAGCTCAATTTGATACAGAAGAACCACTTTTCTTTCAAGAGGAATGTACAGTTACATTCTCAAAATTATACTAAAACCTGACCTAATTGTAACCAAAATGGTCTTTAAAAGGCTAAGAAAACCTCAATCCTGAGCGCTAATGCTATCATTTTTAAAAAATCACTCACCTTTCAAACCTAGAGTTTGTAGCTGGAAGAGCCGACCAAGTTCATAAGGCAAAACCCGTAACAGATTGTTATTTAAAAGCAATTCCCTGTTTTTTTAAAAAAAAAACAAAACAAAAAACTGTTTTAGTTTAATATATCAAACTTTATTAATACCTACAGTCGTTGTTCTTAACCTGCCTTCTAACATAACATGAGTGATGTCTACATTCAGGGTATATTTCTCTACATTCATCCAAAAATGTTGTAACTGCCACAATTATTAACAGTGTTTCTATGATTTACTCATTCTCTAGCACAGATTAAAGTTAAAGGTATAGGAACTGTATGTCATTCTCAGGCTAAATATGCTCCCTTTTCTCTCTCACCCAAAATGCCTCTCAGATGCAAATCAGAGTGACACATATTTTATGGATCCAAAGACAGCAGATATCCTTGAACCTAGTCTCATTCATAGAAAAAAGTAACCTTTTTAAAATAAACTTCAGGATTTAACTATAGTAGCCAATTCCCTGTATCAATTTTTATAACAATACAACTATTATCACTTCAAGATACAACAATCATTGACACAGAATAGAAACATTAAAAATAAAGCATAGGTTAGCATAAATAGGATAGCACAGGTAAGATCTGATTTATGATTGTGAAATTTTGGGCAGACTACAGAAAAAATAAACAGCCCCTGTAATTAATTAATGACCAAAAGGTATAAAATAAATGACTAAAAAGTATAAAAAACAACAAAAACACACAGTAAGGGGATGGCAAAAAACAAGATTTTTAAATGATATTAAATATTTAATTTTAAACATGTGATAGCAATTTTTTAACATTACTATTCAGCAGATAAGGAAGAAAAGCAATCCTTGTTTTCATTGGGAACATTTATACAAGGTCTCAAGATTCCTATAAAATTTTCTCCTATGAAGAAATTCTTAAAGAATCCTGAAAGACTAGAAATAAATCCATTTATTATCAGGTTTTAAGATTTCCTTAAGGAGTTGTAATATACAAGTATACCTTGCCTTATAAAATAGATATGTTCCTAAAAGCTTTACTTATAAGCAAATCATTTTCCCAATTATTTCTCATTAGTCTAGACTAGTCTAGCCCCAATTAATTCTGATGAGATTTGTCACTTGACTGTAAAGCGAGACTTAGGTATTTTAGCCCTATCCCACCTCAAGTCTGTCAAAAGAAATTGGTAATACAAGCACATTTCTAGCCAGAAACCTCCAAATTTAAAGGAAGAAAGGAAAAGAAGCGTTCAATGGAGCCCAACTCAAGCACTCTGCTTAGACAATTTATATCATTTAACCTTCATATACATATGGAAATCCTACTGTAACATGAGTAACCTCCCATAATATTCTTATTTGGTAAATTTAGAATTTTATACAGTGAGTCACATTTATATTTCCTCACCTGAGAGACACCATGTTTCCTAGTTCTGCTGGTAAACTTCTGAGTTTATTGGATGACAGATCCAGGTAAACCAGATTATGAAGCTTGGCAATATCAGGTGGAATGCGACTAAGGTAATTGTCATTTAGGTGCAGTGCTGTCAAGTGTGTCAGTGACCAAAGTGATGTACTTAAGCTCCGCACTCTACCTAAAAGGCAAAATATTGATGCATTAAACTTCTAGGCCCAAGACAAAGACTGAACTACAAGGACTAAAAAGTGGGAGAAGAGCCCACAAATACATACAGATATTGTGACTCTGGCATTTTAATTTTGTATTTAATGCTACTTGATTGCTTCCAAACACACCTGGTCCTTCTTTAATTTCATGCCACTTTTCCCTGACAACCATTCTTTCTCATGAATCTTCCATGTATTAAATAAGATGTGGCATAATGAGGAGACCCTTGGAGTCAGGGTGATCACATGGTCTCAAGGAGAAAGCGTGGGGCTGAATTGAGCTTTTGCAGTAGAACAGTCCTGAATTTTTTTTCTTTAAGTTATGATCCTCACAAAAGCACTTCTCACATACTTCGTGAAAATTAATAGTGCAAGGTTTATCTATATCTAGGGCCTGAATTAGTCTACAAACTTTAAATAGAGTAACTGCTATGATTTAGAACCAACCTTAGATTAGCCACCAGGAAAACCATTTTACTCCCAAAGGAGACATCTTCCCCAGCCTTCTCATATTTCAATTATACATTAATAACTCTGGTTTAAGATTCTGCATTTAAATGCAACATACTCAAGGAAATAGTCACTCATTAAGCTTTACCTATCAGTCAGCATCTGACAGCTATGGTAGAACATGTACTGGAAAAAGAAGACTTGGTTCACAGTCCTGATTTTTACCATTTATTAGCCATATAAGCCTAAGCAAATCACATAGTTTCAGCTTCTGTAAAATGGGATGTTATCTTAACAATAAACTTATATGAAGAGACTCTGAAAACTTTACCAAAGTAAAATGCTAACAGATATTGATTAAAAGAGCAGTGGAAGGTAGAGAGGGCAAAAAGTCTCAATAGGGAAATGTTATTTTTCATATGGCTATCAAGCAGTAGACTCGAACTTAGATCTTCTGTTCAGGGTTCACAGGTTCCTTCATGCTGTCTATAATCAGGCTTAAAGTGCCAATTAGGATTTTGCATTTTAATGGGAAACAAAGTTTTCAATTGAAAAGAGGCTCTAGTAAAAAAGAAACTTAGTTTTACCCAGGGTTTAACCAAGTGGTTCTCAACCAGGGGCAATACTGCTCCCCAAGGGGCTTTAGCAATCTGGAGACATTTTTCATTGTCAAAACTAGAGGGGTGCTACTGGCATCTAGTGGGTAGAGGCCAGGAATGCTGCTAAACATCTGACATGCACACAACCACTCCCAACCACAAAGAACTGTCCAGCCCTAAGTGTCAATAGTGCCAAGTTGAGAAACCCTGGGTTAACCTAATAGGATTTGCTCATATTCATTTTTTTTTTAAATTATCAATCACCTAACCACCACCTTTTAGCTAAAGATACAGGTAATTCTTGCTATTGACACAATATGGGTTTAACTCTTCCAAATGAAAGCTTACTGGGGAAAAAATTACACTCTAAATATAATCTGTATTGTATCAATTCATAAAAGAAAAACTGTACTTATATTTTATTTTTAATAAACTTTTAAGTTTGTGATAATTTTAGATTTACAGAAAAGCTACCAAGATAATACAATTCCTATATCCCCCTCATCCAGTTGCCCCTAGTACCAGCATCTTATATTACCATGGTACATTTGTCAAAACTAGGAAACCAAGATTGGTACGTAGTGTCAATATTAACTAATTTATAGAGTTTATTTGACTTCACCAGTTTTTACACCTTTTTGTTCGAAGATAACTAATTTATAGACTTTATTTGAATTTCACCAGTTTTTACACCTTTTTGTTCAAGGATCTGGAGGATCATATTTTTTGCATTTAGTCATCATGTCTCCTTAGTCTTCTCTCATCTGTGACAGTTTCTCAGTCTTTCCTTGTTTTTCATGACCTTGACAATTTTGAGGATTACTAGCTAAGAATTTTGTGGAATGTCCTTTGGTTTGTCTGATGTTTTTCTCACTATTAGACTGGTTATGAGTGTTTAGGAATCAGATTCTATTTTGACAACTCCTAAACATGTAATTTATAGAATAAACAGATAGCTTCTAGGTTTCCCATTCTACCAACAATGGGATGATAGGAGGATGGCAAAGATATCAATTTGCAAAAATGATTACTCTGCAATAGCCAAAACAAAATCTATTATATCAAAGAACCTCGTTTTACATAGAAACTGAACTCCCAATGCCTTCAATTTTAGATGCCAACTGTGGCCCCCAGTATTAATCTCAAAAGAAAGAATGGGAACAAAGATATTTAGTCACAGATAAATCAGTAAGTTAAACACTAGTGCTTCAGCATCTTGTATTTTCTCAATTAATTCATCTAATTAAAAATGTACAGCAAAGAAATAAGTATAACACTCAACTCTTGTTCATCATTGCTATTATAAATAGCCCAGATTAAATGTTTCAGATTCCACTCACCCGAGATTTCTAATTCTGCCCAGTGAGATTTTTTCCCATTGGCTACCTCCTCTGCTGACATGATGGTATAAATTCTGCGAGGATCTGGAGGATCATATTTTTCCTTTGGCATCCCTATTAGTCTGTAAGGGAAAAAAAAAATCAACAATTATAATCTAATAGAAAAAAAGAGAGAAAGAAAAATGAGATGGTAAGTTTTCTTCTTCTCCCCCCTTGCCAGGCTACTACTAAATCCTCACTAGAAGGAAAACACATCTAAAGTATGCTAGGCTATTGCAGGTACTCAGTAATAGACGCCTCAGGAAAAATGCAAAGAAGCAGGGACACTGGACTTCACAGAAAACATGGTGGTTGCTTCCCAAACATCCATTGCACCCTTTCCCCTTCATTTAGCTGCCTTGCTTCCCAAGACAGACTGACCCTATGCAAGTTTCCTGAATGGACTCTGACTGGCCTAAGAGAATCAGAGTAATCTTATCCTCCTTGTCTCAGTGATATTCAGATATTCCATATCTAAGACAATTAGCACATGACATTCCCCTTGTCACAGAGATTAGTTCAGAAATATCTAATAATCACTAGGCTTAAGACTCATTTTATGTTTATGGGAGGAGCAGGCTTCTCTCTCCTGCTGGTCATAAATGAAAAAGAATATAGCACAGCTATTGTTGGCGATCATCCAACTGTAAGGGAAGCCAGCCGTAGCAGTCAGAGATGAGAAAATAGAGAAACAAAGCCAGAGTCCTCACCAAACCACACCTGTAGCACTCTCAAATACTGGGCTTTTTGGATACACAAGTCAATCTATTTTACTTATTGTTTAAACTACTAGTTTATGTTTAAACTACTGCTACTTGCAATCAAAAGCATCTAATTAAGATTATCATGTATCTTGGTTTGCATGGACCAGTCTTGGTTTATATCTGTTATTCTTAGGTAATTATTGATATCACTTCTTCACTCCCAAAAGTGTCCAATTTGGATAATGAGTTACATGGCCACCTTAATTGAAACTAATATTATACAGTTCTATTCAGTTAACTGCCAAAATAATCACTGAACAATCATCAGTGATGACCAGCTAGACATAAACTCCTCAAGAATGCAATGTATGAATCAGATGACAAACGGCCATAAAAGTAATCATTCAAGAGGTCTAATACAAGAGTTACTGCTCAGTAATTGGCAGAAAATGAAATCCCATTCAGATCTAACAAGAATAGCAAATTACAAAATCCTGAACCTAATTAAACTCCTGCATGCTATCAGTAAATATCCGCATAGTAGTCATAGTTGGTTCTTTGTTCATATTTTAACACACAGAGACATACATACACACACCAAAACCAACTGCCTAAAACTGGGAGTGTTTCTAAGCAGTTTAGAAGTTCTATCTCAATGGAAGAGTTACTTTCAGATGGTCTGAAATTTGTTACATAAAGAGAACAAAGAAAAATAGGAAGTATTCTATCATGTATCAAGGAATCAAAGCTAGAAAAGAATACAATCAAAATTTCCCATACCATAATTTGTCCTCATATTGTGGAAGGAAAAACAGTCATTCCTTCCTATTTACTAAAAGGGGCAAAGAGAAAGTTTTCCAGATTTTTTCATCTGTTAACAGTAATTAGCTTCCAAATTTCCAGGTTAAGCTCTTCTGCTCTAACCTTATCACACAACTGGGTGATACGGAAACATATTTTATTTTCCATAAATGTCCCGGATCTTCACACAGCACAAAGAGTATGATCATTTTCCTCAGGGGAAAAATTTGAGTTTTACCACTTTTGGCCTATGTAAAGTATTTCTGAATATAAAATTTTTAGGTAACAAGGTTTTCAGAATTTCTACTATGCACCATAAGGTACATGTGTCTCTGTGGGTACTCCTGCATACTAATATAAGATTCTACAAAAACACAAGTTAAGCAAAACCAAATCAAACAGATTCAGATCCAAAGACATGCTACAAATCCATCATCTACAATGAGGATGGATAAAAAAACTAAGACTCGGGCTTCCCTGGTGGCGCAGTGGTTGAGAGTCCGCCTGCCAATGCAGGGAACACGGGTTCGAGCCCTGGCCTGGGAAGATCCCACATGCCGCGGAGCAACTAGGCCCGTGAGCCACAGCTACTGAGCCTGCGCGTCTGGAGCCTGTGCTCCGCAACAAGAGAGGCCGCGACAGTGAGAGGCCCGCGCGCCGCGATGAAGAGTGGCCCCCGCTCGCCACAACTAGAGAAAGCCCTCGCACAGAAACGAAGACCCAACACAGCCATAAATAAATAAATAAATAAATAAATAAATAAATAAATAAATAAAATTAAAAAAAAAAAAAAAAAACTAAGACTGTGACATTTGCAAAAACATGTTTCATTAATTTTAAATCATTTTTATAAAATATAGTGCATAGGTCAACTTAATTTGGCAGTTTTAATCATGGCTCCCACTAGACGGTGTGTTATTTAAGGGGACAATGAGTTGTTTCTGTGTGGAGGCATATCCTTTTTATAACTCTATACAGTTCCTACCACATAGTAGGCACTGAATATGTATTTGTGGAATGATCATATATGCTTTATAATCCTAAAAACTACCATCTTCCTCTCACCTTTCCCAATTAACAGTCAATGCTCTTCTAAAAATTAATCTCATGAAATGGTCATTAATCCACATGCTCAATTGCCTTAAATATTTATAAAATCTAGATAGGAGATTAATAATCATCATCTCTTCTGGCCCACTAATGCTAATCTCTAAAACAGCTACTATATAAGAACTATATTTCTTTTTTTTTAATTTTTCATAAGTCTCCATCTTTGTAAGTCCAACAAAATTTATAAAATCTATTCCTGCAAAACATATCCATAAAATGTTTACCAGTGTCTATAATATGTAAAAACCAAAGTAATATTAATACTGTTATATTAGGGGTCAAAGGTCTCCTTTGGATTTGATTAGGAAGTCAATAAAAATACAAGTCACTTAATCCTTCAAAATGAAACTAAATTTGAAGCTAAAACATTTTTCATTTGCACTAACTAAGTAATTTAGTAGAGTCTATAGATCTGGTGATCACTACTGTCCCAAACATCAGGTTTTTAAAAACATGCTACTAAAAACTTAGCTCAAATTTAGGAAACTGGTATTATTGAATACTCCTATTCAGCTTTATCTTCCCTCTCAGTTCCTCAGCATCAACCTTCCATCCTGGAGACATACCACAAAAACCTATTTCAAAGTAACTTAATATATAAAATAATAATTCAAATGTAATTTAAATCTCTAAATGTGACACTGTTAATGTGCTTTCTCAACAGTCTTAAGATATAGGTCAGTCCAAGGCTTAAATACTGGATTGACACTTTTCATCCAAAAAAGAGAAATGTTTTATTTTGTAAAGCCTAGCAGCTAATTTCCTTTTCCTATCTTCTTTATCAAATTGATGAAGAGGCAGGTTTTTAAATCGTTTTTTCCAAGAGTTTCTAATTTCTGCAATATCTTACATCAGTTCCCAAAGGATCCTCCCATTATATCAACCTAATTTATATTGGGGATCCTGATCACGTAACAAAGTAAACTAAAAGCCCCTTCACAACACAGCCTTTTTAACTTCCAGTCCTCAAACCCCATTTTGACACTATGAAAAATACTCCACATAGCTCCCCAAATACTAACTACATAAGCTTCTTTGAACCTACCACCCTCTCTACTCCATTCCTTGAATCTCATTTTATCACCAACGCAGCCCCCTCAGATTCTAGGGCAAAATTTCTGAGAGCAACCGTCAGTCCTGGAAAAACAACCTGATTATCTCCTACTTCTTCATTTCTATGAACTATCCTGAAAGTAAACAAGTCTTAATCTCTGTCACTGAAGGATGATTAATTACTACATATAGTGAAGATTTTCATTAGTTTAGTTCTCAGTCTTATGTATAATTAAGCAAAAACTTCAAGTAAACCTGTAAAATACTGACTTCATGGAAAATGTATTCCAATCTTTTTTTAGCTGCAAAGCAACACTGTATGTAACACTAGGGCTACTTTGCCTTAAAAAATTTACCTTGGAGTTTCCAACTGTAAATAAAATACAAGATACCTACATAGCATTGTGTTCAGTGAATAGCATGTTACAAAATATATATATGAGTTACGCCCAAATACACTATTGCCAAGGAATCCCAAATCTCAGGTTTTATATCTGGGGCTAGGAAAATAATGCAAAATAACTCCTCCCTGCCCCATCCCTGAATAATAATAATCTGAGCCAAAGCAGAGCAAACTGTTAAAGGCCAGAACTAAACTTCTGCTAATTTTGGTCATCTGAAGCATCTTATTAAAAAAACAGCGGGCTCTATAGTACATATAGAGATGTTAAGTCCTTAATGGTGTTAAACCACAGCTTTCCTCCCACCACCTTCTCTAGATTTAAGATCATTTTATCTCAGTCTATAGTTCAGCACAATTAATACTATTTCATTTAGAACTTAGAATAAGAAAGAGAGAATGCTACAACCACCGAAGAGTGCTTCATAACGAACCACAGACTTCTAACTCAATGAATCCAAACCTAAAGTACAAGCCAGTAGACATGCACTTATATCCATAGAAATATTAAGTGATCGTCTCAACAGTAGTTTGCAAAGCAATCTTAGGCAGAGATGCAGACTTCCCAAAGTTGAAAGAAGACAAAATTAAGCCTACATTAGATATTTCTGCTTACATTTTGGAGTAAGATGTAGTGACTTATTACACTTTACATATTCTCAGATAAATCTGTCTTCTATCAGCATTTATTTCCAAAGGTTATGGAACACATTGTTTGTTATTTATTGAATACCCACCTTGACTAACATCCATCCTTCCCAACTGTTCTTAATCATTAAGACCATTTTCCTTTCTGAGAAAATATGTCTAAGTTTACCTTTTTTAATAAAGCAAAATAACCCTTGCACTACAGCATTTCTGAAGTTTCTATTTCCTCATCAATATCTATTTTTAGCTATACACAAGTATTAATCATTACAACTGTCATACAAAATCCATACCTTCCCTAAGTGAGCTCAAGAGCTGATACTAAAAAACAGCACCTAGCAAATCACACTGCATATAGTAGAATCATACTGATAAAAATAAAGATTGATGGCAATCACAAGAGCTGAGAAGACACCCTGAGATAAATAACAATTTCATCCACATTTCCACTCCTCTTCTATACCAAGGGCCTCTGGATGGCATTTGTCTTCAATGAGATAGTCAACTCAAGTCCGTAGATGATGATAATGCAAACGTTCAGAAAGAATCCATTCAAAGTTTTCATGATATCTCCCAATCTGTCACCATTCTAAACAAAAACAAAGCAAAACAAAATCCGTGTTTTACAATGGTAAAGCCACCCATCATTATGGAAAAAATAACCTTCAGACTTCTGGAATTTCATGTTTCTGATCAGTTTAACATTTATTCAAACATTTACTGCAGGAGTACTAATTATAATGTATTATACCAAGCACTAGGACTTCGACAGTGAACAAGATGAACAGCATAATTGCCCTCAGGTAGCTTACATCATTTTCATAGCACTACTTGAAAAATAAAGTTATAAAATATTCTACTTTCAAATACTTCTACGAAGAATTTGGCATTTCTTCTTGTTACTACTTTTTTCCCCTTTATCAGGTAATTGCCACTGCATAGGCATATATAACAATAAATCCCCTGAATGAAAATGAGATAATTGTAATGACTGTTATACTCCTTTATAAAGGTAATCCAAAGAAAACTTTAGGGTAATCCAGAAAGATAACTTCCGACTCCGTAAAAGGGGAAGTGTTAGGGTTAGTCTACTTGTCAGTTAAAGCACTATCACGAGGGAGAAAAAAGGCAGAAAGAATAAGAATGTAACTCCTTTTCTGCATATCTAGAAATTTTTTCCCATATGTGGGATACCAGAAAACAAGAGCAGCAGCAACATAAAACATAAATAAATACTAAAAGGAAAAATGAAGACCTGGAATTACAAATCTACCAAGCACTTCAAAGTTCCAAAATAATGCTATTATTGGACAAGTTTCATTTTATTTCACTAGCAATCAATTTAGACAACCAAAGCTTATGATTCTTGTCCTATCATTCCAAATTAGGTCTTAGTCTCTATCTAACAACCACTATGCTTTAATGTTTCTTGTATTTAATGCCTCCCACTTACCTAAAAACAGTGAATACAATCTATCTATCTTACAGAAAACAGGAGGTAATTAGACTAGATTAAAAATTTCAACATCAATTTTCTCAGGACTATGACTTCTTCCCCAAATCTCTATCTTTCCATTTTTTTGGTGTAGCCTGTGTTTTCTACTTCCTCTGGTATATACATTCTCATCTCTTTCAATGATGTCAAATTCCTATCCATCCTTCATGGTTTAAGTCATCTTCCATCTCTTCTTTAGAATATTTCCCCACCTAAAAATCAACAAGCTGATTCTCAAATTTATGTGGAAGGACCTAGAAGAGCCAAAACACTTTTGAGAAAGAAATATAAACTTGGATGTGCCCACTATCTGATGTCAAGCCTTACTAGAAAGCAATGATAATCCAGACAGTTTGGTACTAATGAAAAGACAGACACATATAGTTGAAAGAAATATAACTGAGAAACTAGAAATAGACCCACGTATATACAGTCAATAGATTTTCCATGAAGGCACAAAGGTAATTCAATAGAGAAAGGATAGATTTTTCAACAAATGGTGCTGGAACTACTGGACATCCATATGCAAAAATAAAGAAATAAGCATCAATCCACACCTTGCACCATACACAAAATTAACTTGCAAGGATCATAAGCTTACGTGCAAAAGCAAAACCTATAAAACTTATAAAAGAAAACATAAGAGAAAAATCTTTGTGACCCTGGATTAGGCAACTATTTCTTTGATAAAACACAAAAGCATGATCCATAAAAGAAAAATACTGATAAACTAGATTCCTTGAAAATTTAAAACATCTACTCTTGAAAGATGAATGAAAAGACATGCCCAGAGACTGAGAATAAATATATGCAAAACACTTACATGAAAAAGCACTCTGGAATATATAAAGAATTCTCAAAACAAAATTATAACAAAGTCTAATTTGTAAAAAGTGGCAAGAGATTTTAACAGATACTTCACCAAAGAAGATACATAGATAGAAAATAAGCACATGAAAAGATGCTCAACATTAGGCATTAGGGAAATGCAACTTAAAACCACAATGAGATATCACTACACAGCTATTAGAATGATTGCATTGAAAACTTACAATAGGACTGACAAGGAAAACACACACACGTGCACGCACACACACACACCCCATATCCTTGCATGTATGTTTACAAATATATACATATTTGTACATAAATACACACACACTCACAACCTCATATTTTACTGATGGGAAAGTACAATGGTACTGTCACTTCAGAAAACAGTTTCGTAATTTCTCATAAAGTTAAACATACACTTATAGAACCCAGCAATCCCATTCCTAGATATTTACCCAAGCAAAATTAAAACTACGTTCATACAAAAACCCATACATAAATGTTTTCAGCAAGTTCATTTATAGTCACCCCGAACTGGAAACAATACAAATATCCTTCAACTGATGAATAAACTGTGGAATAGCCCTACACTGAAATACTACTCAGCAATAAAAATGATTGAATTACTGACACACACAACATGGATGAATGTCAAATGCACTATGCTAAATTAAAGATGCCATACTTAAAATGCTATATACAGTAAACTTCAACATAATAAAGGCCACGTATGACAAGCTCACAACAGACACCCATACTCAATGGTGAAAACCTGAAAGCTTTTCTTCTGAGATCAGGAACAAGGCAAGGATGCCCACTCTTGCCACTTTCATTCAACATGGTACTGAAGTCCTAGCCAGAGCAATTAGGTAAGAAAATGAAATAAAAAGGGATCCAAATCAGAAAGGAAGTAAAACTGTTTGCAGATGACATGATATTATATGTAGAAAACCCAAAAAACATTAGAATAAATGAATTCAGTAAAGTTACAGGATACGAAATCAATACATAAAAATGTGTTGTGTTTCTATACACTAATAACAAGCTATCACAGAAATCAGGGAAACAATCCCATTAACATTTGCATCAAAAACAATAAAATACTTAGAAATAAATTTAACCATGATAAAAGACCTGTACCCTGCAAACTGTAAGACACTGATGAAAGAAAATAAAGACACAAAAAGACATCCCATCCTCATGGACTAGAAGAATTCAATGCAATCCCTATCAAAATTCCAATGCCGTTTTTCACAGAAATAGAACAAATAATCCTAAAATGTACATGGAACCACAAAAGATCAGAAGAGCCAAAGAAATCTGGAGAAAGAACAAAGCTGGAGGCATCACTGTGAAATCACTTCCTGATTTCACAGTATATTACAAAGCTACAGTAGTCAATATAGCATGTTTTTGGCATAAAAACAGACACACAGATCAATGGAACCAAATAGAAAGCCCCAAAATAAACCCACAAATGTATGATCGGTTCATTTATAACAAAGGAGCCAAGAATATACAATGAGAAAGGACAGTCTCTTCAATAAACAGTGTTGAGAAAACTGAACAGCCACATGCAAAAAAGCAACTGGACCCCTATCTTACACCATTAACAAAAACCAACTCAAAATTAGTTAAAGACTTGAATGTAGACCTGAAACCATAAAATTAGAAGAAAACATAGGGGGTCAGCTCCTTGACATTGATCTCAGTAATGATTTTTTGGATTTGACACAAAAGTAAAGACTATGAAAGCAAAAATAAACATATTGGACTACATCAAACTAAAACACTTCTGCTCGGTAAAGGAAACCATCAACAAAATGAAAAGGCAACCTATAGAATGGGAGAAAATATTTGCAAATCATGTATCTAATAAGGGGTTAATATCCAAAATATATAAAGAACTCACACAACTCAATAGCAAAAGAAAAAAAAATTCCAATTAAATAATGGGCAAAGCATCTGAACAGACATTTTTCCAAAGAGATATATAGATGGCCAACAGATACATTAAAAGGGGCTCAACATCACTAACCATCGGGGAAATGCAAATCAAACCCACAACGGGATATCAACTCACACCTGTTAAAACAGCCATTATCAAAAAGACAAGAGATAAATGGTGAGGATGTGGAGAAAAGGGAACCCTTGTGTACTGTCAGTAGGAGTGTAAATTGGTGCAGCCACTATGGAAAACAGTAAGGAGGTTCCTCAAAAAATTAAAAACGTAACTACCATATGATCTAGCAACTCCACTTCTGGGTATTTATCCCAAAAAAACAAAATCACTATCTAGAAAAGATATCTGCACCCATGTTCACTACAGCATTATTTACAATAGCCAAGACACAGCAACAACTTATGTGCCCATCAACAGATAAATGAATAAAGAATATGTGATACACACACACACAAAACACACAATGAAATATTATTCAGCCATAAAAAAATAAGGAAATCCTATCATTTGCAAATGGACCTTGAAGACATTATGCTAAGTAAGTCAGACAGAGAAAGACAAATACTGTATGCTCTCACCTGTATGTGGAATCCAAAATAAAAAAAAAAAATAGTCATAGATACGGAGAACAGATTGGTGGCTGCCAGAAGTGGGGGTGGGGGCGTAGGCAAAATGGGTGGAGTCAAAAGGTAGAAACTTCCAGTTACAAAACAAGTAAGTCCTGGGGATGTAATGTATAACATAGTAACTACAGTTAACAATACTCTACTGTATATTTGAAAGTTGCTAAGAGAAATCTTAAAAGTTCTCATCACACACACAAAAAAATGTAACTGCGTGGTGATGGATGTTAACTACACCTTTCTCAGTGCAATCATGTCACAATATACACATATAACAAATTGTTACGTTGTACACCTAAAACTAATACAATGCTATGTGTCAATTATATCTCAATTTTTTATAAAAAGCTATGTAGTATACAAATCCATTTATATGACATTCCACAATAATCAAAACTATGGGAACAGAAAACTGGTAAGTGGTTGCCAGGGGTTAGGGGTGGAGGGAGGGATAGACTATAATAAGGATAAGGGAATTTTTTTTTTGTGATGATGTGAACTACATATACTGGTTAATCTATAATTACTCATAATATCATCATCAGAAAGACACTTAGGAAACAAAATAATTTAATCCTTCATGTCTCTTGGTAAAGCAAAACAACTTGGGGAAAATTGCTTTCCCATCCAAAACACTACTTAAGTGAATAAAAAAGGAAAATAAACAGAATATGATTCCATATCTCTAGCTTTACCACAAGGCATTTATAAATGTTAGCCTAAAAAGAGCATAAATTGACTTTAGCAAATCAAATCATGAAAGTTAAATCCATAGCATTTTTCAAACTCTTAGTAACAATGCCAAAGAGTTGTAATAAGTCAACTTTATTATTGAGTAATAAATGCTAACAGAGTTTATGTGACCCAGGCCATTTGAAAAGAAGATCCCTCCCCTGCTACTCCCCCACCCAATCCTCACCACACACACACACACACACACACACACACACACACGTGCGTGCTTGCATGACAAGGGGATTACAAGCAGTTCAGGGTTGCTAAAAATATCACTGGAGGCATGGAGAGATGGTGTTGTATAGGTGGACAGAGGAAAGATCATGGAAAGTTCAAAAATCTGTTTATGCTTTCCTACAGAACATTTTCCTAACATGAAAAACTGCCAGCCAAAGAGACTCTAATAATAAACATGATACTATCAATCCTGGTTGCCTCCTTCATTCATTTCCTTTTACTTGCTTGCTCAACAGCATTTCTTCTAGTCACACTTCCAAGAGGTCCTATATCCTCTACTGATTCAGCTGTCACATTCTTAAATTACAAATCTATTAAAAAATAAAAATGAATAATAAAAATGCACAAATCATCTGAAAAAATTATAAATGCATTTAAAACCCTGTACTTATATGAAATATAAAATATTCTTATCACTTCCCATCATAAAAGCAAGACTATATAGCACGGTATTTGACTGTTATCACATTTAACCCAAGTTTTTCAGCACGCACAATTATAATGACTAGTGTAGTAAACAGATCCAGTTAGCCTAAGACCCAATTCTAAAATATATACTCATACTCTTCTTTGGAATTGAGAGAATAATACACTTAAAGCAGACTAGCTCTAAATTCAGGATTCTTTAGAGTCAGCAACTAGCCTCTATTCTAGTTCTAAAATACTGTAAATCCTTTCTTTCAGGTTTCGAAAACAAATGTGAGGTAGAAATCCAGATTTAGATTATTCCATCTAAAAGAAAGATTTTATGCCACAGAAGAAATGCAACAAAATCCCAAGCTTATGTCCCCAAGGTTTAATTTAAAATTCCTACTTAGTGGTAGTTGGCTATAATTTTAGAAAGTTTCATTTATTAGGCTATCCCAGCAAATTTCTCTTCAAAAATTTCCAAATTAACACATATTTAATGAAAAACACTATTATTTAATGGCTACATTAAAAATATCATAAAATTTCTAAACTAATATTTAATGAAAGACACCGTAATTTAATTTTTATACATAGATACATCAAATACAGGACGAAAAAGAGCTACAGCAATCCAAGTCCATAAAACTGAAGTAGACAAATAAATTGTTTCAGGGGGAATGTTTTTTCTACAGTTCAGTTTCCTCATGATTCTCTTTGAACAGGGAAAGTTATAATATACCAAATAATAAACCCCCATGTTCTCAGGAGTGAATTCCAAAGTGAATAAATGAAAAGGGACTCTCCATGATGGTTAGGAAGTGATGCTAGTCATTCCAAAATGGTGACCAAAAATATGTATAATAGTAACTAAAAGATCATATATTCTATACAGTCTTAGTAAAATTAACTTTAACCAACATACATTGTTATTTGTTATCCTTGCTTTTAAGAACTAGCCTCCAATAAAACTAGTAGCTCTTTTACACTGATAACAGCCTAATATAAGTTTCCTTTAATAACTACCTCAAAATCCCATGATTTACTTTAAAAAAAACACAGTATTCAAATAATGACAGTTTTTCAAAGATGAACAAAATATAATTACTACGGAAATTGGTTTAGCCAGAATTCTATTATTTGGTCCTCTCTAACACCTAACACTTGTGCCAATCTACAATTCTACAATAAATAATCCCAAAGAATAACATTTATAATCAGTATAGAGTGGATGTTTATTTTTTTGTAGCCCAACCTGCAAGTTGGTAATCTATATTTAGCAAAAAGCACCTTTAAAAATCAGAACAGTCCATTCTCCAATTGTGAAAGGGCACTAAATTCATATTTTTTTACTTTTTTGAAGATTTAAATCTGTGGGAAAGTATTCGAGATGTACTGCTAACTAAAAACAAAAACTGATTTAATATATAATAATCCCATCTTTGTAACAAAACGTATATATGAAATCTGTACCAATGTGCATGAAAGAGTCTAAAAGAATAACAGGATTATGAGTAATTTTTATTTTTCTTATTTAGTTATATTCTCTAACTTTTCAATATTGCCAATATATTGTTCTTGTAATATGACAATAAAACTTTTTTATTATTAATAAGCTTTAATTTTAGGGCAATTTTAGGTTCACAGTAAAATTGAGCAGAAAGCACTGAGCTCCCGTTTTCTTCCTTTTTCCACACAGCACAACCACCCCCAACAGTTATTATAATCAATGAACCTACACTGACACGTTATCAACCAAAGTTCATAGCTTACAACAGGGTTCACTCTTGCTGTTTTACATCGTTACATTCTGGCTATTTGACATGTGTATGATGACAATTAACTACCCATGTAGCACGGTACAGAATACTTTCACTGCCCTAAAAATCCTCTGTGCCCTGCTTATTCATCCCTCCCTCTCCTCTAACCCCTGGCAACCACTGATCCTTTTACTGTCTCCATGGTTTTGCCTTTTCCAGAATGTCTATAGTTGGAACCATATAGTATGCAGCCTTTTCAGACTTGCTTCTTTCACTCATTAATGTGCATCTAAGGTTCCTTCATGTCTTTTCATGGCTTGATAGCTCATCACTTTTTAGCACTGAATAATATTTCCATTGTCTGAATGTGCTACAGTTTATTTATCCACTCACCTACAGAAGGACATCTTGGTTGCTTTCGAGTTCTGGCAATCATGAATAAAGGCTGCTATAAACATCCATGTACGAGTTTTTACGTAGACATAAGTTTCCAATTCATTTGGGTAAATACCAAAGAGCATGACTGCTGACTGGATCATACGATAAGAATATATTTAGTTTTATAAGAAACTGCCAAATAGCCTTCCTTCCAAAATGGCTGTACCAATTTGCTTTCCCAACAGCAATGAAAAGAGTTCCTGTTGCTCCAAATCCTCGCCAACATTTGGTGTTGTCAATGTTTTGGATTTTTGGCCACGCTTACAGGTGTGTAGCATTCACCATTATTTTACAAAGAGTTTTTTTAATTAAAAATTTCAAAGGCACCTGACATATATTTGAAGATACATGCAAAACTTTCACATTTTAAAAAATAATTTCTTTCATAATTCTGATACTAACCTAGCACATTATCAATGCTGATAAAGTTATATCCTACAGACATCTGCAAAAATATCAAGATAAATAACAAGCTCATACTGTAAAATACAAAGACTAAGAAAACAAGAAATAAAATTCTGCCAAATAAGATAATTTAAGAATACTTAGATTCACAAAATTAATGAGTCTTGTAAAGAGATCACTGTCCATTTAAACATCCATATTTTCTTTGATGAACAGCAGTATATTCAAGCATTTTTGTGCTTAATTGTTTAGTTATTATAAGCCTACGACTACAGAAGTATACTATGGCATATAATTTATCTAAGGTTTATTCATCTGTTGCACCAATATTTTTCTAAATTTTTTTCCATATTCTGGTTAAGGAAATTAACCTGTTTTGCTTAGTATTATTTAAACTATAAATATAGGATATTTTTTAAATCATTTGGTATTATGAAAAATATTCTGATAAGGCAAACCACATCTAAAAGAAACACTAGCTGGGGACTTCCCTGGTGATGCAGTGGTTAAGACTCCACCTGCCAATGCAGGGGACATAGGTTCGAGCCCTGGTCCAGGAAGATTCCACATGCCGCGGAGCAACTAAGCCCATTGCCACAACTACTGAGCCTGCGCTCTAGAGCCCGTGAGCCACAACTACTGAGCCTGCATGCCACAATTACTGAAGCCTGCATGCCTAGAGCCCATGCTCTGCAACAAGAGAAGCCACCACAATGAGAAGCCCACGCCCCACAACGAAGAGTAGACCCCGCTCACCGCAACTAGAGGAAGCCCGCGCACAGCAACAAATATCCAATGCAGCCAAAAATAAAATTAAAATAAATTAAAAAAAAAACATTAGCCGTTTTTAATTTATAGATTCAAAACCATATTCTTCCCAGAAAATGTACATAAACACACATATCTGAAGCATAAAGATCATATTCAAGGGCTTCCCTGGTGGCGCAGTGGTTGAGAATCTGCCTGCTAATGCAGGGGACACGGGTTCGAGCCCTGGTCTGGGAAGATCCCACATGCCACGGAGCAGCTGGGCCCGTGAGCCACAATTGCTGAGCCTGCGCGTCTGGAGCCTGTGCCCCGTGACGGGAGGGGCCGCGATAGAGAAAGGCCCGCGCACCGCGATGAAGAGCGGTCCCCGCACCGCGATGAAGAGTGGCCCCCGCTTGCCGCAACTGGAGAAAGCCCTCGCACGAACCGAAGACCCAACACAGCCAAAAATAAATAAATAAATAAATAAATAAATAAGAAAATCCTTAAAAAAAAAAAAAAAGATCATATTCAAAAGCATGTTTAAAAACTTACTGCCAATAACACTTTACACTGTATTTACTCTTAAGTTGTTCAGTAATTTTAATTCAAATAGAATACCTTGCATTGTTATTTCTTTTTCTTTTTCTTTTTAAGATCCTGTTGAAAGGTCACTTATGAATGCCTAAAGACAACAGACTATCTCCAAGCAAAAATTTCCTTTTTGGGGGTAGGATATACTTGTTTTCCCAGCCACCTCTGAACATAGCATAAGAAGTGGAATCATAAGACAGGTGACTTCCTATCTCTTCTTTCTGAAAACAAAGTGCAATAACATACAAAAAAGTTTAGACCTGGGTGCTGTTATCCACTGAAAAATTCCCTAGATGCCTAAATCCATTGCATCTACATGGGCAAGAAAAGATTTTTTTAAGCCATCACTTTGAGCAGTCACTAAAAAAACAGAGATACCCTACCGACCAATCCCAGTAGCAGCAACTAATCAAGCAGCTATGCTAAAGTGAAAATATGAGAAAGATCTATTGAATAAAATTAGTGGCAATCTTGAAAAATAAGTACTGGTTAATAAAACCGTCATGGCTCTCTCAAAGAAATACTAAAACAACAAATCACAGTTTCATATCGCAGCACACACCTGAAGCCCCCTCTAAAAAAGTAGTTCTCAACCAGGTGTGATTTTGCCCCTCGGGAGACATTTGGCGAGGTATAGACACATCTTTGGTTGTCACGACCTGGGGGGTATGCTGCTAATGAGTAGAGGTCATGGATACTGCTAAACATCCTGCTCAGGACAGGCCCTCACACAAGAAATATCTGACTCAGAAGGTCAATAGTGCCAAGGTTGAGAATCCTGCACAAAAAATGAGTCCAGAGTATAGTGTATGTTAAACAAGTGCTTAGAGAAATCAAGTACTACTGCAAAAAAATCGCTTATGATAGAAAGGAAAAAGTCAAAGGTTATGAGTTAAATTATGAGTTACATTTATTCCTAAGTTCTTGGCT
Organism: Balaenoptera acutorostrata; assembly: GCF_949987535.1. NCBI lineage: Eukaryota > Metazoa > Chordata > Mammalia > Artiodactyla > Balaenopteridae > Balaenoptera > Balaenoptera acutorostrata. Next base: position 48,835,392 of record NC_080068.1, on the reverse strand, counting down.
AAGGACATCCTAGCCAATTAAAGTTGTCTCCAGGTGCTAAGACACGCAGATAGTTATTCCACCAAAGGCTGAGCATCTCAGCAATTTCCACGTAGAGACAAATATCAGGCTATAGCTACTACTCAAAGAGCACCAACCATCTGAAAACATTATCCACAGTGTTTTACATATATTAATTCACTTAGTAATCACAACTACTCTAAGTTGTAGGTGCTTTAATTATTTCTATTTTGGAGAGGCAAGGCAAACTTGCCTTTGGTTACATGGCTAGTGGGCGGCAGAGCTGGGATTTAACCCAAGCAGTCTGGTCCTACAGTCTCAGTCTTATCCAACACACCATTACTGCTTCATATGCTGGACCTGGGAAAGTCTGAGAACAGAGCAACAGGGCAGAGAGAAACTTCACAATAACTAGAGCCTTCTCTTGAGTATTAAAGAGTAGCCATCAATTGCTGAGTGTTGGGCAGGGAAGCTGTGAAAGACACAGCCAATATAACTAACTACAGGAATTGCTCAATTTCAGATGACAGATAAGCTCTCTGGTGGGGAAGAGTGTGTGGTGTGAGGATGTGTATGTGGGGTGTGTGTGTGCAATTTGTTATGAATTTCACTAAATTAAAATGTGCCACAAAATTAATCATAAAATATACAGTACTCACTACTGTAAATTTCATGTAACCAATTGACTCTCACACAATGTTTTAGTTCATTTGTTACTGAATTCTTGTTTCTGTAGCTAACGTATGGTAGCAAATGACAAATGAATGCAGTTTCAACATGAATTATGGTTAACAATTTCATTTACGTTAAAAAGATAAACAATAAATATCAGAACTTTACTTGTTTGTCAATAACATGAGAAATTTCTTTGCTGATAATGGTTGTCTAATACTGGAAAAATATTTCCTTAATTTTTTTGTGCTACTCACAACAGACTCAGAACATTAAAGTTTAATCTGGATTAATAATATTTGCTCCATCATTTTCCTAACAGTACACAATTAACAAATTAAGCTCTATTTGTAGCATTTGCTTATCTGTAAATCTCCCATATGAATAGCAAATTTCAAGTTATCAATAGGATGCCCAGTAATAACAGCATTAGGTTGTATTTCAGAAGTAAATAATCTCAAGAGTATAGACACAATAGCAAAATAATTACTAAGTGATGAGTTTTGAGTATTATCTTTGTTTCTAATATGATTTAATTTTGTTATATAATTTAACTTTCAATAGGTTGTATTTAATAACTGGCTTGCAAAATACCTTAAAAATGAACAACTGGCCATCTCAAACCAGCACAAGCCAACTCCAGCACACCACTGTAGCACACCACTGCCTTCCCCTCTCTTACAGATCCTCTGTTCCTTGGAGTCAATTCTGCTTCACTGAAAAATCCAAATCAAACATCAACTTACTCTGTGCTGTACCTAGCAAAACTAATTTACTTCTCCCACTCCACTTCCAAGGAACTTCATTCATTAAATAATAAGACACAGGAACTGCTCTTTATTTATAAGAACATATGCATCCTATTATATGAAAAGAACAAAAATAAATTTTAGAAATAGAAGGAAACAGAGATCATATGTAGTCCAGTACTTCTCAACCACAGTTAGTCTTTAAGGAAGAAACAATACAAATTCTACCCAAACTCTTCCATAAAGTTGAGATGAACATTACCCTAATACCAAAACCAGACAGTACATGAAATGGTTTTTAAATCTTTAGCAAATTGAATCCAGTAATATATCAAAAGGATGATATATCATACCAAGTGGTGATTATCCCAGAAATGCAAGGTTGTTTAACACTAAAAAAAAAAATCTGTATAATCCACCTATATCCAGACTAGTATATACAATAAACACACACACACACACACAAAATCCTCAACAAAGGCACAAAATGCATTTTAAAAAATCTAACAACCATTCCTATTTGAAAAGAAAAGACCTCTCATTTCAAAAATAAAAAGAAACATACTCAGCCTGATAAATGGCATCTATGCAAAACATACTTAATAGTTAAACTCTGAATGCTTTCCTGCTAAGATCAGGAACAAGGCAATGATATCTGCTTTCACTTCTTTTCAACTTTGTACAGATGGTCCTAGCCCATGCAATCAGGCAAGAAAAAGACATAAAAGGCATTGCGATTGGAAGGAGGAGTAAAAACCCATCTTTAGTCTCAGATAACACAACTGTTTATATGTAGAAAATCCCACAGAATCTACCAAAAAAGCTACTAGAACTAATAAGTTTAGCAAGGTGGTAGGATATGATACAAATATATTCCCCTCCAAAACTGCATTGTTAAAACTGAAATTTTTAAAATACCATTTATAGTAGCATCAAAAATTATACAATACTTAGAGATTAATATGAAAAAAGATGTGCAAAACCTGCACACTGAAAACAACAACACTGCTGAGAAAACTCAGAGCTAAAGTAAATGAAGACATACAGCATGTTCATAGAACAGAAGACTCAACATTGTTACGATGTTAATTCTCCCCATATTCACCTACAGATTCACTATAATCCCAATCAAATCCCAGCAGGTAGTTTTTATAAAAATTGACAAGCTTGTGCTAAAATTTATATAGAAATCCTAAGGACCTAGAACAGCCAAAATAACTTTGCAAAGGAAAAATAAAATAGAAGACTTATACTATCTGATTTCAAGAGTTATTATAAAGGTACAGTAATCATGGCGATGTGGTATTAGCATAAAGATAAACAAATAGATGAAAAGAACTGAATAGAGAGTCTAGAAGTAAATTCACATATATATGGTCAATTAAAACACAGATGCCAAGGCAATTCAATAGGGAAAGGATAATCTTTAACAAGTAGTGCTGGAGCAATTAGATTGCCATATTCAAACTAATGAATCTCAAACTTTACTTCACACCATATACAAGAATTAACTCAAATTCGGTAACAAGTATTAATTTACATGTATTATTAATTCACTTAGTAATCACAACTACTCTAAGTTGTAGGTGTTTTCATTATCTCTATTTTAGAGAGGCACAGAGAACTATAAACATAAAAGCTAAAATTACAAAATATCTAGAAGAAAACACAGGAGAAAATTCATAATCATGAGTTTAGCAAAGATTTCTTAAGCAAAAGAATAAGAACATGATCCATCAAGCAAAAAACTGGTAAGTTGAACTTCATAAAAATCAAGAACTTTCATTCTTTGAAAAACATTAGTAGGAAACTGAGAAATCAATCCACAGACTGGGGGAAAATATTTGCAAATCATATGTGTAATAAAAAAATGTATTATCCAGCAGAAACAAAGCATTCTCAAAAATCAATAAGAAAATTTTCTTAATGGACAAAACATCTTAACATATACTTCACCAAAGAAGATATGTGGATAGCAAATAAGCACATGATAAATACTCAATGTCATTAGAGAAATTAAAATTAAACCACAATGAGATACCATCTACTAGAATGGCTAAAATTTAAAGACTGACCAGGTGAGAATGTGGAGCAATGAGAACTGTCAAACAATACAGGTAAAATGAAAAATAGTACCACATTGGAAAACAGTTTCACAGTTTCTTAAAAAGTTACATGTTAAATACATACCTATCAAGTGACACAGACATTTCACTGCTAGATATTTATTCAAGAAAAATTAAAACATATGTACACTCAAAGACTCAACTGAAACCAAATGTTCTTGACAGTTTTATCTGTAAGAGCCAAAAACTGGAAACAACCTAAATGTCTATCAGCAGCCTAATAGATAAATAGAATGTGGTAAATACAAAAAATGAAGTACTACTCAGCAATAAAAAAGGAATGGCCTATACTATTAATACATAATGATCAAAGGATCAATCCAAGAAGAACACATAACAAGTGTAAATATATATGCACCCAACAGAGGAGCACCTCAATATATAATGCAAATGTAAACAGACATAAAAGGAGAAATTGACAATAACACAATAATAGTGGATGACTTTAACACCCCACCCACATCAATGGACAGATTATCCAGACAGAAAATCAATAAGGAAACACAGGCCTTAAATGACACATTAGACCAGATTGACTTAATTGATACTTACAGAGCATTGCATCCAAAACCAACAGAATACATTTAGTGCACATGGAACATTCTCAGGATAGATCACATGCTCGGCAACAAAGCAAGCCTTGGTAAATTTAAGAAAACTGAAATCATATCAAGCATCTTTTCCAACCACAATGCTATGAGGCTAGAAATCAACTACACACACACACAAACACAACCTGCAAAAAACACAAACACATGGAGGCTAAACAATATGCTACTAAACAACCATGGATCACTGAAAAAATCAAAGACAAAATAAGAAAATACCTAAAGACAAATGAAAACAAAAACATGACGATTCAAAACCTATGGGACACAGTAAAAGAAGTTTTAACAGGGTTTATAGTTATACAAGCTTACCGCAGGAAACAAGAAAAACCTCAAAAAAACAACCTAACCTTACACCTAAAGCAACTAGAGAAAGAAGAAAGGAAACCCAAAGTTAGTAGAAGCAAAGATATCATAAAAATTAGTGCAGAAATAAATGAAATTGAGACTAAAACAACAATAGGAAAACACCAATGAAACTAAAAGTTGGTTCTTTGAAAAGATAAACAAAACTTATAAACCTTCAGCCAGACTCATCTAGAAAAATGGGAGAGGGCCCAAATCAGTAAAATCAGAAATGAAAAAGGAGAAGTTACAACCAACACCACAGAAATACAAAGAATCATAAGAGACTACTATGAGCAACTACTATGCTAATAAAATGGACAACCTAGAAGAAATGGACAAATTCTTAGAAAGGTACAAGTTCCCAAGAATGAACCAAGAAGAAACAGAAAATACAAACAGAGCAATTGTCAGTACTGAGATTGAATCAGTAATTTTAAAACTCTCAACAAACAGAAGTTCAGGACCAGATGGCCTCAGGAGAATTCTATCAAACATTTACAGAAGATTTAACACCTATCCTTCTGAAACTATCTCCAAAAAAATTCCAGAAGAAGGTTCTATGAGGCCACTATCACCCTGATACCAAAACCAGAAAGCTATCTCTCACACACACACACACACACACACAAACACACACACACACACACACACACACACAAATCACAGGCCAATATCACTGATGAACATAAATGCAAAAATCCTCACCTAGCAAGCTAAATCCAACAATACACTAAAAGGATCATACACCATGATCAAGTGGGATTTATTCCAGGGATGCAAGGATTTTCAATATATGCAAATCAATCAGCGTGATACACCACATTAACAAACTGAAGAACAAAAAACATATGATCAACAATAGATGCAGAAAAAGGTTTTGATAAAATTCAACATCAATTTATGATAAACACTTCCAGGAAGTGGGCATAGAGGGACCATATCTCAACATAATAAAGGCCATATATGACAAACCCACAGCTAACATCATACTCAAGAGTGAAAAGCTTAAAGCACTTCCTCTAAGATTAGGAAGAAAACAACGATGCCCACTCTCACCACTTTTATTCAACATAGGTTTGGAAGTCCTAGCCACAGCAATCAGACAAGAAAAAGAAATAAAAGGAACCCAAGCTGGAAAAGAAAAAGTAAAACTGTCACTGTTTGCAGATGACATGATGCTATACATAGAAAATCCTAAAGATGCTACCAGAAAACTACTAGAGCTCATCAATGAGTTTGGCAACGTTGCTGGATACAAAAATAATATACAGAAATCTGCTGCACTTCTATACACAAATAACAAAACACCAGAGAGAAACTAAAGAAGCAATCCCATTTACCACTGCATCAAAAAGAATAAAATACCCAGGAATAAACCTACCTAAGGAGGCAAAAGACCTGTACTCCAAAACCTATAAGACACTGATGAAAGAAATTAGAGGACACAATAGATGGAAAGACACACCACGTTCTTGGATTGGAAGAATCAATATTGTTAAAATGACCATACTATCCAAGGCAATATACAGGTTCAATGCAATCCCTATCAAATTACCAAGTGCATTTTTTATGGAACTAGAAAAAAATTAAATTTGTATGGAAACACAAAAGGCCCCAAATAGCCAAAACAATCGTGAGAAAGAAAAACAGAGCTGGAGGAATCACACTTTCTGACTTCAAACTATATTACAAAGCTACAGTAATGGCATAGTCCTGGCACAAAAACAGAAATATAGATCAATGGAACAGGACAGAAAGCACAGAAATAAAGCAAAGCATCTATGGTCAACTGATCTACAACAAAGAAGTCAAGAACATACAATGGAGAAAAGACAATCTCTTCAATAAGTGGTGCTGGGAAAACCGGACAGCTACATGTGAAAGAATGAAATTAGAACACTCTCTAACACCATACACAAAAATAAACTCAAAATGGATTAAAGACCTAAATGTAAGACCAGATACTACAAAACTCCTAGAGGAAAACAGAGGTAGAACACTCTGACATAAATCACAGCAATATTTTTTTGGATCCACCTCCTAGAATAATGAAAATAAAAACAAAAATAAAGAAATGAAACCTAATTAAACTTAAAGAGATTTTGCAAAGCAATGGAAACCATAAACAAAATAAAAAGACAACTTATGGACTGCGAGAAAATATGTGCAAACGCTGCGACCGACAAGGGCTTAATTTCCAAAATATACAAACAGTTCATACAGCTTAATATTAAAAAAAAAACAACCCAAGCAAAAAATGGGCAGAAGACCTAGACATTTCAGCAAAGAAGACATATAGATGGCAATCAGGCACATGAAAAGATGCTCAACATTGCTAATTATTAGAGAAATACAAATCAAAACTAGAATTAGGTTATCACCTCACAGCAGTCAGAATGGCCATCACCAAAAAGTCTATGAATAATAAATGTTGGAGAGGGTGTGGAGAAAAAGGAACCCACCTATGCTGTTGGTGGGAATGTAAATTGGTACAACCACTATGTAGAACAGTATGCAGGTTCCTTAAAAAACTAAACATAGACTACCATATGACACAGCAACCCCACTCCTGGACATATATCCAGAGACAACTCTAATTTGAAACTCTAGTGTGCACATCGGGACCCAGGGGAAGGAGCAGTGACCCCATAGGAAACTGAACCAGACCTACCTGATAGTGTTAGAGGGTCTCCTGCAGAGGCGGGCAGTGGCTGTAGTGAGGCTCACTGTGAGGACAAGGACACTGGAAGCAGAAGTTCTGGGAAGTACTCCTTGGCATGAGCCCTCCCAGAGTCCACCATTTGCCCCACCAAAGAGCAGGGTAGGCTCCAGTGTTGGGTCGCCTCAGGCCAAACAACCAACAGGGAGGGAACCCAGCCCCACCCATCAGCAGACAAGCAGATTAAAGTATTATTGAGCTCTGCCCACCAGAGCAACACCAAGCTCTACCCACCACCACCAGTCCCTCCCATCAGGAAGCTTGCACAATCCTCTTAGATAGCCTCATCCACCAGAGGGAAGACAGCAGAAGCAAGAAGAACTACAATCCTGCAGCCTGTGGAACAAAAATCACTTTCACAGAAAGACAGACAAAATGAAAAGGCAGAAGGTTATGTACCAAATGAAGGAACAAGATAAAACCGCAGAAAAACAACTAAATGAAGTGGAAATAGGCAACCTTCCAGAAAAAGAATTCAGAATAATGAAAGTGAAGATGATACAGGACCTTGGAAAAAAAAATGGAGGCAGGGCTTCCCTGGTGGCGCAGTGGTTGAGAATCTACCTGCTAATGCAGGGGACACGGGTTCAAGCCCTGGTCTGGAAGATCCCACATGCCACAGAGCAACTAGGCCCGTGAGCCACAACTGCTGAGCCTGCGCGTCTGGAGCCTGTGTTCCACAACAACAGAGGCCACGATAGTGAGAGGCCCCCACACCGCGATGAAGAGTGGCCCCCACTTGCCGCAACTAGAGAAAGCCCTAGCACAGAAATGAAGACCCAACATAGCAATCAATCAATCAATCAATCAATAAATATTTTTTTTAAAAAATGGAGGCAAACATCAAGAAGATGCAAGAAATGTTTAACGAAAACCTAGAAAAATTTAAAAAACAGAGATGAACAATACAACAACTGAAATGAAAACTACACTAGAAGGAATCAATAGCAGAATAACTAAGGCAGAAGAACGGATAAGTGACCTGGAAGACAGAATGGTGGAATTCACTGCCATGGAACAGAATAAAAAAAAGAGAATGAAAAGAAATGAAGACAGCCTACAAGACCTCTGGGACAACATTAAACACAACGTGCGCATTATAGGGGTCCCAGAAAGAGAAGACAGAGAGAAAGGACCTGAGAAAATATCTGAAGAAATTATAGTTGAAAACTTCCCTAACATGGGAAAGGAAAGAGCCACCCAAGTCCAGGAAGTGCAGAGAGTCCCAGGCAGGACAAATCCAAGGAGAAACAGGTCGAGACACATTAATCAAACTGACAAAAATTAAAGAGAAAGAAAAATTATTGAAAGCAACAAGGGAAAAACGACAAATAACATACAAGGGAACTCCCACAAGATTAACAGCTGACTTCTCAGCAGAAACTCTACAAGCCAGAAAGGAGTGGCATGATATATTTAAAGTGATGAAAGGGAAGAACCTACAACCAAGATTACTCTACCCAGCAAGGATCTCATTCAGATTCAATGGAGAAATCAAAAGCTTTATAGACAAGCAAAATGAAGAGAATTCAGCACCACCAGACCAGCTCTACAGCAAATGCTAAAGGAACTTCTCTAAGTGGGAAACACAAGAGAAGAAAAGGACCTGCAAAAACAAACCCAATAACAATTAAGAAAATGGTAACAGTAACATACATATCAATAATTACCTTAAACATGAATGGATTAAATGCTCCAACTAAAAGACACAGGCTTGCTGAATGGATACAAAAACAAGACCCATATATATGCTGTCTACAAGAGACCCACTTCAGACCTAGGGACACATACACACTGAAAGTGAGGGGATGGAAAAAGATATTCCATGCAAATGGAAATCAAAAGAAAGCTGGAGTAGCAATACTCATATCAGATAAAACAGTCTTTAAAATAAAGAACGTTACAACAGACAAGGAAGGACACTACATAATGATCAAGGGATCAATCCAAGAAGAAGATATAACAAATATAGATATATATGCACCCAACATAGGAGCATCTCAATATATAAGGCAACTGCTAACAGCTATAAAAGAGGAAATCGACAGTAACACAATAATACTGGGGAACTTTAACACCTCACTTACACCAATGGACAGATCATCCAAACAGAAAATTAATAAGGAAACACAAGCTTTAAATGACACAATAGACCAGATAGATTTAATTGATATTTATAGGACATTCCATCCAAAAACAGCAGATTACACTTTCTTCTCAAGTGCGCACAGAACATTCTCCAGGATAGATCACATCTTGGGTCACAAATCAAGCCTCAGTAAATTTAAGACAACTGAAATTATATCAAGCATCTTTTCTGACCACAACGCTATTAGATTAGAAGACAATTACAGGGAAAAAAACATAAAAAACACAAACACATGGAGGCTAAACAATACATTACTAAATAACCAAGAGATCACTGAAGAAATCAAAGAGGAAATCAAAAAATACCTAGAGACAAATGACAATGAAAACACGACAATCCAAAGCCTATGGGATGCAGCAAATGCAGTGCTAAGAGGGAAGTTTATAGCAATACAAGCCTACCTCAAGAAACAAGAAAAATCTCAAATAACAATCTAACCTGACACCAAAAGGAACTAGAGAAAGAAGAACAAACAAAACCCTAAGTTAGCAGAAGGAAAGAAATCATCAAGATCAGAGCAGAAATAAATGAAATAAAAACAAAGAAAACAATAGCAAAGATCAATAAAACTAAAAGCTCGTTCTTTGAGAAGAGAAACAAAATTGATAAACCAGTAGCCAGACTCATCAAGAAAAAGAGGAAGAGGACTCAAATCAATAAAATAAGAAATGAAAAAGGAGAAGTTACAACAGACACCGCAGAAATACAAAGCATCCTAAGAGACTACTAAAAGCAACTCTATGCCAATAAAATGGACAACCTAGAAGAAATGGACAAATTCTTAAAAAGGTATAACCTTCCAAGACTGAACCAGGAAGAAATAGAAAATATGAACAAACCAATCGCAAGTAATGAAATTGAAACTGTGATTCAAAATCTTCCAACAAACAAAAGTCCAGGACCAGATGGCTTGACAGGTCAATTCTACCAAACATTTAGAGAAGAGCTAACACCTATCCTTCTCAAACCCTTCCAAAAAATTGCAGAGGAAGGAACACTCCCAAACTCATTCTATGAGGCCACCATCACCCTGATACCAAAACCAAAGATACTACACAAAAAGAAAATTACAGACCAATATCACTGATGAATATTGATGCAAAAATCCTCAACAAAATACTAGCAAACAGACTCCAACAACACATTAAAAGGATCATACACCATGATCAAGTGGGATTTATCCCAGGGATGTAAGGATTCTTCAATATAGGGAAATCAATGCGATACACCACTTTAACAAACTGAATAAAAACCATATGAGCATCCCAATAGATGCAGAAAAAGTTTTTGACAAAATTCAACACCCATTTATGATAAAAACTCCAGAAAGTGGGCACAGAGGGAACCTACCTCAACATAATAAAAGCCATATACGACAAACCCACAGCAAACATTGTTCTGAACAGTGAAAAACTGAAAGCATTTCCTCTAAGATCAGGAACAAGATAAGGATGTCCAGTCTCGCCACTATTATTCAACATAGTTTTCGAAGTCCTAGCCACAGCAATCAGAGAAGAAAAGAAATAAAAGGAATACAAACCGGAAAAGAAGAAGTAAAACTGTCACTGCTTGCAGATGACGTGATACTATAAAAAGAGAATCCTAAACATGCCACCAGAGAACTACTAGAGCTAATCAATGAATTTGTAAAGTAGCAGGATACAAAATTAATGCACAGAAATCTCTTGCATTCCTATACACTAATGATGAAAAATCTGAAAAAGAAATTAAGGAAACACTCCCATTTACCATTGCAACAAAAAGAATAAAATACCTCAGAATAAACCTACCTAGAGAGACAAGACCTGTATGCAGAAAACTGTAAGACACTGATGAAAGAAATTCAAGATGATACAATCAGATGGAGAGATATACCATATTCTTGGGTTGGAAGAATCAATATTGTGAAAATGACTATACTACCCAAAACAATCTACAGATTCAATGCAATCCCTATCAAATTACCAATGGCATTTTTTACAGAACTAGAACAAAAAAAATCTTAAAATTTGTATGGAGACACAAAGACCCCGAAGAGCCAACACAGTCTTGAGGAAAAAAAACGGAGCTGGAGGAATCAGGCTTCCAGATTTCAGACTATATTACAAAGCTACAGTAATCAAGACAGTATGGTACTGGCACAAAAACAGAAATATAGATCAATGGAACAGGATAGAAAGCCCAGAGATAAACCCACACACATATGGTCACCTTATCTTTTATAAAGAGGGCAAGAATACACAATGGAGAAAAGACAATCTCTTCAATAAGTGGCGCTGGGAAAACTGGACAGCTACATGTAAAAGAATGAAATTAGAACACTCCCTAACACCATACACAAAAATAAGCTCAAAATGGATTACAGACCTAAATGTAAGGCCAGACACTATAAAACTCTTAGAGGAAAACACAGGAAGAACATTCCATGACATAAATCACAGCAAGATCCTTTTTGACCCACCTCCTAGAGAAATGGAAATAAAAACAAAAATAAACAAATGGGACCTAATGAAACTTAAAAGCTTTTACAAAGCAAAGGAAACCATAAACAAGACGAGAAGACAACCCTCAGAATGGGAGAAAATATTTGCAACTGAAGCAACTGACAAAGGATTAATCTCTAAAATTTACAAGCAGCTCATGCAGCTCAATATCAAAAAAACAAACAACCCAATCCAAAAATGGACAGAAGACCTAAACAGACATTTCTCCAAAGAAGATATACAGATCGCCAACAAACACATGAAAGGATGCTCAACATCACTAATTATTAGAGAAATGTAAATCAAAACTACAATGACGTATCACCTCACACCAGTCAGAATGGGTACCATCAGAAAATCTACAAACAACAAATGCTGGAGAGGGTGTGGAGAAAAGGGAACCCTCTTGCACTGTTGGTGAGTAAATTGATACGGCCACTATGGAGAACAGCATGGAGGTTCCTTAAAAAACTAAAAATAGAATTACCATATGACCCAGCAAACCCACTACTGGGCATATACCCAGAGAAAACCATAATTCAAAAAGACACATGCACCCCAATGTTCATTGCAGCACTATATACAATAGTCAGGTCATGGAAGCAACATAAATGCTCATCGACAGACGAATGGATAAAGAAAATGTGGCACAGATATACAATGGAATATTACTCAGCCATAAAAAGGAACGAAATTGGGTCATTTGTAGAGACGTGGATGGATCTAGAGACTGACATCCAGAGTGAAGTAAGTCCGAAAGAGAAAAACAAATATTGTATATTAACGCATATATGTGGAACCTAGAAAAATGGTACAGATGAACCGGTTTGCAGGGCAGAAATAGAGACACAGACGTAGAGAACAAACGTATGGACACCAAGGGGGGAAGTGGCGGGGGTGGTGGTTTGATGAATTGGGAGATTGGGATTGACATGTATACACTAATATGTATAAAATGGATAACTAATAAGAACCTGCTGTATAAAAAAATAAAATTCAAAAATTAAAAAAAAAGAAGATATGGTACATATATACAATGGAATATTACTCAGCCATAAGAAAAAATGAAATAAATGGGAAGGAAATCTGAAGAAGAGTGGATATATGTTTACGTATAACTGATTCACTTTGCTGTAGAGCAGAAACTAACACAACACTGTAAAGCAACTATAGTCCAACAAAAAAAATAAAGAATGAAATAATGCCATTTGCAGCAACATGGATGGACCTAGAAATTATCATATTAAGTGAAGTTAAGTCAGACAGAGAAAGACAAGTATCATATGATATCACTTATATGTGGAATCTAAAAGAATGATACAAATGAACTTATTTACGAAACAGAAATAGACTCACAAACAGAAAACAAAGGGGATAGAAAGGGGAGCAGGGAAATAAATTAGGAGTTTGGGATCAACATATACACACCACTATATATAAAACAAATAACAACAAAGACCCCCTATATATGTAGCACAGGGAACTATATTCAGTATCATGTAATAACCTATAATGGAAAAGAATTTATATATATAAATCACTTTGCTGTATATAAATCACTTTGCTGTACACCTGAAGCATATACAACACTGGAAATTAACTATACTTCAATTTTTTTTGAAAAAAAGGTTAAAAGAATAAAAATTAAAATAAAAGAACATTACAAAATATGAAAAAAAAGACCGACCTATTGATACACATGGCAACATAGATAAATTTCAAAATAATTTTGCTGAGTGAAAGAAATTAATTTTTCTAGTCTCAGAAAACTGATTCTTAGGCAAATTGATTTTCAAAAAGTTGATCTAGAAACAGAAGAGATGAGGAGTAGGAGGTCCATACAGGTCTTAATTTTAAACCAGCCCAGCACAAGGCCTATATATTAATGAATTGCTAATTCAATTCTCATTTTTCTTCATATATACAGTCCCCTCAGAAACCCCAAGGACAGAGGAATGGATAAAGAAGATGTCCCCAAGGACAGAGCAATGGATAACGATTTATGGTTGGACTATTACTCAGCCATAAAAAAGAATGATATAATGCCATTTGCAGCAACATGGATGGACCTAGAGATTAACATACTAACTGAAGTAAGTCATATCTGAAATCTAATTTAAAAATAAAGATACAGGGTTTCCCTGGTGGCACACTGGTTGAGAATCTGCCTGCCGATGCAGAGGACACGGGTTCGAGCCCTGGTCTGGGAAGATCCCACATGCCGCGGAGCAACTAGGCCCGTGAGCCACAACTACTGAGCCTGCGCATCTGGAGCTTGTGCTCTGCAACAAGAGAGGCTGCGACAGTGAGAGGCCCGCGCACCGCGATGAAGAGTGGCCCCCGCTCACTGCAACTAGAGAAAGCCCTCGCACAGAAACGAAGACCCAACACAGCCAAAAATAAATAAATTAATTTTTTAAAAAAATAAATAAAGATACAAATGAACTTATTTACAAAACAGAAACAGACTTACAAATATAGAGAACAAACTTATGGTTACCAAAGGGGAAACGTGGGGGGGTGGGTAGAAATCAGGAGCTTGGGTTAAATACACACACATAACTATGTATAAGATAACCAAGAAGGACCCACTGTATAGCACAGGGAGCTCTACTCAATATTCTGTGATAACCTATGTGAGAAAAGAATCTAAAAAAGAATGAATATATGTATACGTATACCTAAATCACTTTGCAGTACACCTGAAACTAACACAACATTGTAAATCAACTATACTCCAATAAAAAGGAAGGGAGGGAGGGATCCCAAGGAGACAAGTAGAACTCCAACTAGCTGGATAGATGGGTAAATGAGAGTATAGCTAGAGACCCAGGAATACCCCAATCCTATTACAATCATAACGCTAACATGCTGAATCCAAGTAACCTGAATGGAGTACATACTGACTCAGAAACAGTTCAATTTTCTGACACAGGCACAACAAATTTAACATCCATTACAGTGCAGCTTACTATTCAATAAACTTTGAGATAACACAGGGAAACAATGTTCCTATTTGTCTAATGAATTCTCACACTAGCAGTTCCTCTCTTTCATTTCCTACTTCAATCACAGACACTGACAAAATAAACAAGAAAAATGGTTTGTGATTTTTAAAATTTGTACGCTTGTCCTCTAAATTCTCCATCAGCCTAACTCCAATATACCTCACATCCCTCTTTGAAGGGCAGTTGTAAGATATCCAGGGTAAGCAAGAAAAATGTCACAGGATGACAACGAGGTTTCCACCCTGTTGTGTACTCAAGATGCTATTATGAAGTCAAGAGGGAACTAACCAATACATCTGGCACGTGTTCAAGGATAAACACGCAAAGTCTATTCTCCAGCATTCTCCTTAACATACTAATCATCAAAGGTCACTATATCTGACTGCTGGAAATTCTCCTTCGAATTCCTCTTCTCCACCATAGTTAACCTACTAAAGTTAAGTGGGAAGGGAAAAAACAGAAGCAAGAGTACTCTATTCACAAAGATGTCTACAATTTAAGATCAGAAAGTTTACTGCAAGCATTCTCCTAAATCTCCTAATCAATAATAAGTAGTACCCAAAGAAAAGTATTCTCCTACATCAGTTGTCTGTGCAATCTAAAAGAAGAGTAAACAAGAATCCACAGCAAAGTCTGTTGCTTCAAACCTACCGGAAATGAAAAGATCTTTGCTGCTGTAAAGGAAGTCAAGAGTAAATATGTTCAGACCCAAACTAAGACAGGCTGCAAGGGCAGTTTTAAGAGGATCACAGATCATCTAGATAAGCCACACTTTTAAAAGTAAGCATATCAAGGGAATTCCCGTGGTCCAGTGGTTAGGACTCCCCGCTTCCACTGCAGGGGGCATGGGTTCAATCCCTGGTCAGGGAACTAAGATCCTGCAAGCCGTGTGGTACAGCCAAAAAAAAAAAGTAAGCATGTCAAGAGTATGAGAGTTCCTATGACTCAAAATAACAAATCCACTAGAAAAACTGGACTCAGTCCAACGTGTTAAATGTGAAAAAAACTTAAGTAACATGCTAACACTTCATAACAAAATAAAATACTTCATCTTTTCTTTCTCCTACCTTCTAATTTCAGGCTCTGCCTCTCTAGCAGTCTGTAAAATCAAATAATTCACTAATATTTCACAAATATAATGCCTTAAGTCTGTTTACATAAGCAAAAAAAAATCACCTGTGTATAAATTATGAATGTTGTATTGCACCAAGAAAATGTAAACGCTAATTCAAAAACTCATTTGGGGGGCTTCCCTGGTGGCACAGTGGTTAAGAATCCGCCTGCCAATGCAGTGGACATGGATTCGATCCCTGGTCCGGGAAGATCTCACATGCCACGGAGCAAACTAAGCCCGTGCACCACAACTACTGAGCCCGCGTGCCACAACTAGTGAAGCCCATGCACGTAGAGCCCATGCTCCCCATCAAGAGAAGCCACCGCAATGAGAAGCCCGCACACCGCAACAAAGAGTAGCCCCCGGTCGCCGTAACTAGAGAAAGCCCCTGCGCAGCAATGAAGACCCAACGCAGCCACAAATAAATAAATAATTTATTTTTTTAAAAAAATCATTTGGTTTCCATTACTAGAAAACTGAACATGATAGCAGTATCAAAAACTAAGGATTTAACTAAAGAACACTTTTCATAATGAACAGCTCTTCTAATTATTTTAGCTTTTCTATTTCTTTGGGAAAACAATTTAATTAAATCTTGAATACAACGTTTTATTGACTAACATTAAAGTCTGACAGTAATCATAATAGTTGTCCCATACTTTTTGACCCGAACCAAACTGCACAATGCTCCAATGTTAGATATACATAGCAAAATATACATAAAGAGGTGTTAAACCTAGTTTTACTTATCTGAGAACCAGGGTTTAGAATTTGGAAAAACCATATCTAAATCTACAAGTCTCCATTAAAAAGAGAGAAATAAAACAGAAAAGCCTTAGTAACTAAACTCTGTCTGGGATAAAACTCGATAAGGCACAAAGAAAAGCTCCATCCAGGAAAGGGTTCCTAGGTGCCAGCACCTTAATCATGAAATAATTTAAAAGGAAAGGCCAATGCAGACTCACGCTGATCCAAAACAGATAGCATTAAACAACAGAGCTAATCCTTAACTTTTTGACATGAATAAATGCCTAAGGAGAGTACCCACTCTACTCATATAAATGACTGCCAATAAGGTGGTGCTTTGTGCTGAGTGGAAAAGGTTTGAAGGGAAGGGGTGTCAGCTTTAAAACAGTTCCTAAAATAGTTGCTTAAAAAGATAAAGAAAAAGAGAACTTACAAAGGCTTTGAGTAACGCTTGGTTCCAGGAAAAGGATACTTTGGCTCTATGTGAAAGCAAAAACCAGTCATTGTAAAATACAGATACCCAGATTTTGTCAGCAAAAGGAAGAGTATTGTCCATTATTTCCCACAAAGGCAGCAGAGCCTTTAACTTGGATTCCTATTTTTTCTTGGCAGGTAGATATTCTGCAAAAGCAACAAAGCAAACTAAATATAAAACTCTTCTGAAATTCAACCCTGCAGTCAAAATGCCAAATTCACAAACTCATCAAAGGTCACAGAGGAACAAATTTCCTGTTTTTTTACTTAAACTCATTACCTTCCTCCTGAGCTAACCAATACAGAATTTCCTTCTTCTTGTTTTGAGGCTGATAAAATGAGGACAGCATACTTACAACACACTAGGAACAATAGGCAGTTACCCAGAATCACAGAATCAAAGAGTAAAATTTGATATCATTTTCTAAAACCGAGTTGCACATAATCCATGTCTATTATTTCTCCATTTGAGAAGAGTGAATTGTTTTATTAACAATTTTTAAAAACTTTATTTTGAGGTTGTTTTACAAAAAGACTAAAAGAAAATGTAATGCTTTATAAACATTTATCAAAAATCCATTACTTTTAATTATTAGAACTATGTTCCTTGCCCTAAACACCTTATAGTCTAGGAAAGCTGAGGAAAAGGTAAACAATGATCACTATATTGTAAACATTTATGTATTTCCCATCTCTTTCTAAAATGTATTTAAAGTTGCTTTCCACAAAGAATATTTAAGTGTTTACAAATAACTAGTTTAATGAAGAAATGTGTGTAAATTCAATAAAAGAGCTACTAAGAATAAAATTTGAATGGAGCAATAGTTCTTGACCAAGCTGATGATTAATCGTGAAATGTGTTACAAGTACTGTAATTTGTAAACTAATAATAGTAAAAATGACCTAAGTTTGTGTACAATTTATACACACAACATATACTATATGTGTATTAGTACTGCTAATCCTATCCTTTTACCAACATTCTACCAATGAGAGAAAAAGGAAGAGTTTCAACTATTTCTCAAAGATATTATTAATATTGATGGATACACATTGCATATGTGAATATCATCCTTCAGGTATGTTGCATGGTTTTACATAGTCCTCATCCTATTAAAATATGGCTGTCTCTCTTACCACTCTAATAAAAAATGTTCCTATTAAACATACATGGCTTCAAATTACTAAACTGATTTTCAATCCCCTTTTAAGTCAGTACTCATTCTGCATGGCTTCTCTGGTTTTAAAAAATGAGGGCCACCCTCTTTTCTTGAAACTTTCCCTCTTTATCTTCTGAATCAGATTTTAAGTAGGCTGAAGGAAGATAGAGTTTATAAATGGGGGAGAGAAGAAAACATGTATTGAATGCCCAGTCTGTGTCCAGATACTGTGCTAGACTATTTGCATGCATTATATATGTAATTTCGCTAAAAATATAAACTATTATTAATTGCTATTTTACCAATGAGGAAGCTGAAGTACAGAGAAGTTGTGAAACATCCAACACCTCACAGCTAATAAGTGACTGGACCAGAATTTAAACATAGGTAAATCCAACTACAAAATCCAAGCTGCTTCTACTAAACCATAACAAGTTTAATTTCAGACATTTCTAGAAGAAAATGAAGAATAATCATCTTGTAATTCTGGAGTGGAAAAAGCTTAAAGCAAGGTAAAGACCATACAAAAAAAAGAATGACAGAATAAACAATATAAAAAAATTTTAATGTCTGTAAGGCAAAGAGCAAAGTCATAAAGTCAAAAGATAAAGAGGAAAGTGGAACAAAAAGTCTCTGTAATATTTATAATAGACAATGAGGTAATGTTTCTAAAATACAAACAGCTTTTACAAATTGATAAGAATAAATGTAAACATCTCAAGGGGAAAATTGGGATTAAAGGTCATGATAAGGCAAATCACAAAAGAATGAATACAATGACCAAAAAAACTGAAAAAAAATAATGCCTAATCATCAAATAACTGAAAAAATTTAAAAATATATGACTTTATTATCAAAAGGCAAAGATTAATAATGTGAAAGTGTGTGGGGAAATAGACATCCACTGCACAACTGATAGGAGTATAATTTTGTACATTTCTAAAGGGCAACCCGACAAGATATCAAAATTTTGAATGTGTAATCATTTTAATCCAGCAAGTCCACTTCTAGAAACTTACCCTTTAAAACAGTGTGCAAAGGTGTATATATGAGTCTTTTCATTGCATTAGTGTTGATAATTGCAGAAAATAAGGAAATCAATTATTTGCCAATCAATAGCAGACTGAATTATATAGCACGTCAATAAAATAGACTACAATGCAGTCATTAAAAAGCATGATAAACAGAAATGTAAAATGATGCAGCTGCTGTGGAAAAGTCTGTCAGTTGCTCAAAAAGTTAAACAGAGAACTATCAGATGATCCAGTAATTCTACTCCTAGGTATATACTCAGGAGAAGTGAAAACTTATGTCCATACAAAAACCTTTTCATGAATATTCATAGCAGAATTATTTATAACAGCCATAAAGTGGAAACAACCCAAATGTTCATCAGCTATGAACAGATAAAATATGGTATATCCATACAGTGGCATATTATTCAGCCATAAAAAGAAATAAAGTAGTGTTTCTTGCTTCAACATGGCATAATCTCGAAAACATGCTAAGTGAAAGAAGCCAGACACAAAAGGTCACACACTGTATGTTTCCATTTATATTAAATGCCTAGAATAGGCAAATTCATAGAAACAGAAAGTAGATTGGTAGTTGCCAGCAGATGAAGGAATGGGCAAACTGGAACTGCTAATAGGTATGAGATTTCTTTGAGGTTGATGGAAATGTTCTGGAATTAGATAGTAGTGGTGGTTCACAACACAGTGAAAACACTAAAACCACTGAAGGGTACACTTTCAAATGGCGAATTTTGTGTTATGTGATATACATCTCAATTTTTTTTAAGCCATAAATTTTTTAAAGCATGAAGCATACCCAGTGATAGAAAAGACGCCAATAATATGTTGTTAAATCAAAAAGCAAGTTTAAAAAACAGTGCATATACTATGATTCTATTTATGTATATTTATGTGGTTATATAAGTTCATCTTGCCCAGAAACAGATAATGGTACTATATATATAGTACACACTACTAACAGTCTTGATCTCCATGAGATAGGATAACCAGAAAATTATGCTCTTTAGCATCATTTTTTTTGTACACAAAGAGCACATAATTATTTCCAAAAGCAGACATGAAAAAATATTACCATCTGCAAAGAAAAGGAGAATAATATGAGAAAAATACACATAGTAGACTGAAACCAGGAGACAATACAGCAAAGATTATTAACCTGAGGTCCATAAACCTCAAAGAATCTGTAAATTTGTAAAGGAAAAAAATTATATCCCTAGTTTCACTAACCTCTGTTTAAAATTTAGTACCTCTTTCAATTAGACCTAGACAACCTACCATAATAATATTAGCAGCACCTGTGGTTTTTGTCACTAACAAGTTGTATTTCACATCACATTACGGTTGTTACAGATACCTCAAAATATTATCTACATATATATTACTTTAAAATTATGGTAGTTATTATAAACTCACTGCTAGATCTTGTTCTTTAAGTGCGTTAATAAAAGGGTATATATATTAATCTTCACAAATTGTTTTTATATATTTCAACATAACACGTTCCTTTTTAATCTTATTTATTTCATTCACTAAAAATCATTATTCCAAAAAGGCTCCACAGTCTTCTCCAGACTGCCAAAGAGTCCATACAACCAAACATCCACCCATATTCAAACATAACACCCATGCATTAGAGGAAGGGAAAACCAATCCTGAGGGTATGCAGGCATAAAGTAAGTAGGGCCTAAATACAGGCAAAAATAGAAATAATTCCAATTTTAATCAATTTGTCTAATACAAAATTCATAATTTTCTTCCCCAAATTGTATCCTCCTTCTGATTTTTCAGTTATCTTTGACTTCCTCCTTCCTATTCAACCACTGATGTCACTTAAAAGCTTTCTTTTCTATCCCAATTGACACATCTCTCTCCTGACTTACCACTTCATATTTTAATTTTAATTCTTTAAAAAAGATCCTCCCTCCTCCCACACTGATCTCCGCAACTGATTCTGCATACCTCAACCAGATTAATCTTCTTAAATAATTATTTCCAAACTGCCACCAGGCTCTCAAAATCACTCAATGCTCCCAGAGTCTTTAATAGTAGTATTGATAATTACTTGATTCTAGAGCCATATCTGCAATAACTATTAATCAAAACAATTATACAGCCATGTCCTATAAAATATCATCTAAACGATATTATGACATAAAATTCAGGTATTACTAAGAGAACCCCAATTTATAGATGTAAAAAAAACACGTGGGGGCTTCCCTGGTGGCGCAGCGGGTGAGAGTCTGCCTGCCAATGCAGGGGACACGGGTTCGAGCCCCGGTCTGGGGGGATCCCAGATGCCGCGGGGCAACTAGGCCCGTGAGCCACAACTACTGAGCCTGCGCGTCTGGAGCCTGTGCTCCGCAACAAGAGAGGCAGCGATAGTGAGAGGCCCGCGCACCGCAATGAGGAGTGGCCCCCGCTCGCCGCAACTAGAGAAAGCCCTCGCACAGAAACGAAGACCCAACACAGCCAAAAATAAATAAATAAATTTATAAAAAAAAAAAACAAAACACGTGGTCCTCTAGAATTAAACCTAGGATAAGACTTAAATTCCTCATTCAAACCCCTCCATTATAATCATGCTCCAATTTGCCCTATCACCTCCTTGGTCCCACTGAAGCTCTGGAAGTTAACCAGATATTAACTCAACGTCCCTCTTCTCCTTGAATCTGGACTCATACCTTTTATTTTTCTTTTTAAAACATCTTTATTGGGGTATAATTGCTTTACAATGGTGTGTTAGTTTCTGCTTTATAACAAAGTGAATCAGCTATACATATACATATATCCCCATATCTCCTCCCTCTTACGTCTCCCTCCCATCCTCCCGATCCCACCCCTCTAGGTGGTCACAAAGCACTGAGCTGATCTCCCTGTGCTATGCAGCTGCTTCCCACTAGCTATCTATTTTACATTTGCTAGTGAATACATGTCCATGCCACTCTCTCACTTCGTCCCAGCTTTCCCTTCCCCCTCCCCATGTCCTCAAGTCCATTCTCTACATCGGTGTCTTTATTCCCATCCTGCCCCTACGTTCATCAGAAGCTTTTTTTTTTTTTTCAGATTCCACATATATGTGTTAGCATACGGTGTTTCTCTCTTTCTGACTTACTTCACTCAGTATGGCAGACTCTAGGTCCATCCACCTCACTACAAATAACTCAATTTCATTTCTTTTCATGGCTGAGTAATATTCCATTGTATATATGTGCCACATCTTCTTTATCCATTCATCTGTCAATGGACACTTAGGTTGCTTCCATGTCCTGGCTACTGTAAATAGAGCTGCAATGAACATTGTGGTACATGACTCTTTTTGAATTATGGTTTTCTCAGGGTATATGCCCAGTAGTAGGATTGCTGGGTTGTATGGTAGTTCCATTTTTAGTGTTTTAAGGAACCTCCATACTGTTCCCTATAGTGGCTGTATCAATTTACATTCCCACCAAAGGTGCCAGAGGGTTCCCTTTTCTCCACACCCTCTCCAGCATTTATTGTTTGTAGATTTTTGATGATGGCCATTCTCACTGGTGTCAGGTGATACCTCATTGTAGTTTTGATTTGCATTTCTCTAATGATTAGTGATGTTGAGCATCCTTTCATGTGTTTGGCGGCAATCGGTATATCTTCTTTGGGGAAATGTCTATTTAGGCCTTCTGCCCATTTTTTTTTTTTTAAGCATCCTTACTGGAGTACAACTGCTTCACAATGGTGTGTTACTTTCTGCTTTATAACAAAGTGAATCAGCTATACATATACATGTATCCCCGTATCTCCTCCCTCTTGCATCTCCCTCCCACCCTCCCTATCCCACCCCTCTAGGTGGTCACAAAGCACCCAGCTGATCTCCCTGTGCTATGCGGCTGCTTCCCACTAGCTATCTATCTTATATTTGGTAGTATATATAAGTCCATGCCACTCTCTCACTTCGTCCCAGCTTACCCTTCCCTCTCCCCACGTCCTCAAGTCCATTCTCTACATCTGTGTATTTATTCCTGTCCTTTCTGCCCATTTTGGATTGGGTTGTTTGTTTCTTTGATATTGAGATACATGAGCCGCTTGTACATTTTAGAGATTAATCCTTTGTCAGTTGCTTCAGTTGCAAATATTTTCTCCCATTCTGAGGGTTGTCTTTTCGTCTTGTTTGCGGTTTCCTTTGTTGTGCAAAAGTTTTTAAGTTTCATTAGGTCCCATTTGTTTATTTTTGTTTGTATTTCCATTTCTCTAGGAGCTGGGTCAAAAAGGATCTTGCTGTGACTTATGTCATAGAGTGTTCTGCCTATGTTTTCCTCTAAGAGTTCTATAGTATCTGGCCTTACATTTAGGTCTTTAATCCATTTTGAGTTTATTCTTGTATATGGTATTAGGAAGTGTTCTAATTTCATTCTTTTACATGTAGCTGTCCAGTTTTCCCAGCACCACTTATTGAAGAGGCTGTCTTTTCTCCATTGTATATTCTTGCCTCCTTTATCAAAAATAAGGTGACCATATGTGCATGGGTTTATCTCTGGGCTTTCTATCCTGTTCCATTGATCTATATTTCTGTTTTTGTGCCAGTACCATACTGTCTTGATTACTGTAGCTTTGTAGTACAGTCTGAAGCCCAGGAGCCTGATTCCTCCAACTCCATTTTTCTTTCTCAAGATTGCTTTGGCTATTCAAGATCTTTTGTGTTTCCATACAAATTGTGAAATTTTTTGTTCTAGTTCTGTGAAAAATGCCATTGGTAGTTTGACAGGGATTGCACTGAATCTGTAGATTGCTTTGGGTAGTAGAGTCATTTTCACAATGTTGATTCTTCCAATCCAAGAACATGGTATATCTCTCCATCTGTTCATATCACCTTTAATTTCTTTCATCAGTGTCTTATAGTTTTCTGCATACACACACATCTTTTGTCTCTCTAGGTAGGTTTATTCGTAGGTATTTTATTCTTTTTGTTGCAACAGTAAATGGGAGTGTTTCCTTAATTTCTCTTTCAGATTTTTCATCGTTAGTGTATAGGAATGCAAGAGATTTCTGTGCCTTAATTTTGTATCCTGCAACTTTACAAATTCATTGATTAGCTCTAGTAGTTTTCTGATAGCATCTTTAGGATTCTCTATGTATAGTACCAAGTCATCTGCAAACAGTGACAGCTTCATTTCTTCTTTTCTGATTTGGATTCCTTTTATTTCTTTTTCCTCTGATTGCTGTGGCTGAAACTTCCAAAACTGTGTTGAATAATAGTGGTGAGAGTGGACAACCTTATCTTGTTCCTGATCTTAGAGAAAATGGTTTCAGTTTTTCACCACTGAGAACCATGTGGGCTTTGGGTTTGTCATATATGGCCTTTATTATGTTGAGGTAAGTTCCCTCTCTGCCTACTTTCTGGAGGGTTTTTATCATAAATGGGTGTTGAATTTTGTCAAAAGCTTTTTCTGTGTCTATTGAGATCATCATAAGGTTTTTCTCCGTCAATTTGTTAATATGGTGTATCACGATTGATTTGCATATATTGAAGAATCCTTGCATTCCTGGGATAAACCCCACTTGATCATGGTGTATGATCCTTTTAATGTGCTATTGGATTCTGTTTGCTAGTATTTTGTTGAGGATTTTTGCATCTATGTTCATCAGTGATATTGGCCTGTAGTTTTCTTTGTGACATCTTTGTCTGGTTTTGGTATCAGGGTGATGGTGGCCTCGTAGAATGAGTTGGGGAGTGTTCCTCCCTCTACTATATTTTGGAAGAGTTTGAGAAGGATAGGTGTTAGCTCTTCTCTAAAAGTTTGATAGAATTTGCCTGTGAAGCCATCTGGTCCTGGCCTTTTGTTTGTTGACAGATTTTTAATCACAGTCTCAATTTCAGTGCTTGTGATTGGTCTGTTTATATTTTCTATTTCTTCCTGGTTCAGTCTCGGAAGGTTGTGCTTTTCTAAGAATTTGTCCATTTCTTCCAGGTTGTCCATTTTATTGGCATATAGTTGTTTGTAGTAATCTCTCATGATCCTTTGTATTTCTGCAGCGTCAGTTGTTACTTCTCCTTTTTCATTTCTAATTCTATTGATTTGGACTCATACCTTTCTGCTACTACATTTTTGCTGATGTAATTTCTACCACCTGCAATGCCATTTGATTCATTCATTCATTTAATAAACAGTTACTAAGCCCCTAAAATATACTAAACATTTAGTATATCTCTGCCCTTAAAAATCTCAGTCTAACGAGAAAATAGAGACATAAACCAGGTAAACACAATCCAGTCTGGTAAATGTCATAAAAGGGGAACGCACAGGATGCTAGGAGAGCACAGAGAAAAAGCATAAAGCAAAGACTGGAAGTGTGAGGCAAGGTTTCCTCGAGTAGGGAGCATCTAAGGTGAGTTATTAAGAAAGTCAGTGAGGTTGTAAAGTATAAGGTATTGTAGGCATGTATAAAGTGCAGACTAGGCTATATATAAGTCACTCAGTTGGCTAGGCTAGAGAATATGTTTGAAGGAGGAGGAGTAATAAATGATAAAACTGGAAAGGTACAAGAAGCCAATAACATGATGGACCTTACATATAATGCTATGAAAGCTCCATTTTATTCTAAAAGCAATAAGCAGCAGCAGGATACACTGGAAAGTATACAAGTTGAGGAATTCCCATGACCTAAATCTGAATTCAATCTCTTGTGTCATTTACTTGCTATGTGACTTTCATCAAATTTGCCTCTCTAAGCTTCAGTTTCCTCAACTATAAAATAGGAATTAAAAATATCAATTTTGCCAGGATTCTAACAAGAAGTTAATTCATGTAAATCTCCTAGCACAGGGGTCAGCAAACTATAGCTTGGTTTGCCAGCAATGAATGGTTTTACATTTTTAAAGGATTGTTTATTTAACAAACAACAACGACAACGATATAGAACAGAGATCTTATATGACCCACAAAGCCAAAACATTTACTATACAGCCCTTTACATAAAAATCTTAACCAACTCCTACCTTTAAGCACATAATAGGCAACCAAACAACAGTAACATTATTAAGGATTTTAAGTAGGGAATTTAAGCAATATGGAAAGAATTTTAAAAGGATTTCTCTGGTGACAATGCCTACAAAGAAACAGAAGTTAAAGCAGCAATAATGGATGTTGGGAAACAAGCAAGGAGAATGCTGCAGTAATCCATTAACTTTTCCTTTCCTCCTCCTAACTATAAAGGTGAGATCAACTTCCACCTCCTCTCTTTATCCCTGTAGGCTACAACCCCATACGTTCTCTGCTATATGGTACAGCACTTAATGTTCTTTGTCACTTAGCATATTCTGCCTTTACTTGCTTGCTGTTTATCCAGGCTTAAATCCCCTATAAGTGTAAGTAGTGTAAGGGTAAATATTCTGGAGTCAAACAAATCTTGTTTTAAATATTAGTTTTATCAATATTTAAGATTTGCTATTTAACTCGTATGGCTCCCAACAATAAGAAACAGTAACAGCTAACATATATTGAGTTTTTTAGTTTTGTTTTGCTTTTTTACTTCAGATGTGCCACATACTGTTCTAAGCACTTTACAAGCATTACTTCATTTAACCCTCCCAACAACCCTGTAGGATAAGGATTATTAATTACTATCTCCCTATTACAGATGAGGAAACTGAAGCATGGAGAAGTTAAATGAGTTTCCCAAGAGCTAGAAAGTGAAGGATCAAAGACTCACATTCTTAACCAGCTAGAGAAGGAGAATCATACTGCCTAATTCACAGGACTTTTCTGAACACTAATTTAGATTACGTATTTAAAAGGGAAGGTGATGGCTTTCACAGTCCTTAGTACTCAGTAGTCTGATAAATATTAGTTCCACTTCCCGGTATAAAAGACTATATTCTGAACTTCTTTTTATTCCCCAGAACCCTGAATTTAACAGTTTATAGCCAGTAGAAGCTTAATAAATATTTATTAATAGGTTAGATATACTTTCGGTGATTCAAATTCTTATTATTTCAAGGTTATCATTCTGTACATAACTCACAATATATTATTTCATGAATTTATATGTAGATTTTGCAGCAGATTGCACTACATATGAACCTATAGCAGAACATACCTTGTCAGTTTTTTGGTTTTGTTTAAATATAAACATTATGATCAAAGAGCTATAGATATATATGTAAAGATCCCAGCAAAGTCTGTGTATAGAAAGACATTAAGGTTGGTATATCCTAAATTTAGTTCTATTCTCTTATCAGTATTTGTAACTGGTATTATATAACTGAACTATTTTACTCATTTAGGGAATCTAAGTAATTTGGGGAGAGAAAAATAAAAAGTTTCTAAACTATAAGATTACAGAGAGAGGTTCTCTCTGCAAAAGATGACTATTAAGAAAGATAAAGTATTGTAACTTCTATTTTGTGTCACCAATTTCTATTGTTAATAAAGGAAAACAATATGAAAGACCACAATTACCAGACGTCTGTCTATTCAGCATGAATGAGTCTCTCACACAGCAAAGTGAACTACTTATTTCTTCAAAAAATTAGAAATAAATTTTTACCTATAATGAGATTTTAAAGTAGACTGAAAAAAAAATTAATGAAAAGTAATAATCCTGCTACAAAATAGGATACAAAACAAAAATTCTGTTACTACTTATCAATTTTTGCCTTGTGAAGAGAAAGATTCTTGGCTAAACCCAAAGTTATTTGATTTCTGAGACATAACATGAAACACAGAAATACATTTTTAACATTACCTAATCACGGGGCTTCCCTGGTGGCGCAGTGGTTAAGAATCCGCCTGCCAATGCAGGGGACACGGGTTCGAGCCCTGGTCCGGGAAGATCCCACATGCCGCGGAGCAACTAAGCCCGCGTGCCACAACTACTGAGCCTGCACTCTAGAGCCCGTGAGCCACAACTACCGAAGTCCGCACACCTAGAGCCCGTGCTCCCCAACAAGACAAGCCACCGCAATGAGAAGCCCGCGCACCGCCACAAAGAGTAGCCCCTATTCGCTGCAGCTAGAGAAAGCCCACGCACAGCAACAAAGACCCAACTCTGCCAAAAATAAATGATTAATTTTTAAAAAATTACCTAATCAAAATGCAGCTGCATGCAATTGTGTAATTAAAATTTCAAAAAGTAAACGAAGGATAATCACCACATCAAGTGCATCATAACCTTACCTTGCAGAGCAAAATTTCCTAAGAAATCTATTAAACTTTTTAGAAAACTATGCAGAAAACTTACAAAAGTAAAACCATTGATGCTGAAATGTTTTGGGAAAAAGGTCAGGTGACAGCCAGGTTCAAAGTAAACATGGAATTCTTCATTAACCATACACTTTTTATCACAAAGGTTTGTTCCCTTCTTTTTAACTCTATGTTTAGTACTTCATTTATGATTTAGATTCTCTCTGCTTCCTGTGTCCCCCTCCAACCTAGCTATCAAACTAAAAGAAAAAAAAATTCTCCACACTGATTTTAATTAATGCTTTTCAAAAGAAACAATATTCTCCACTGATCAAAAAACCCGAATTATTCAGAAAATCTTCAGTAAAGGATTAAGGGCCCTCCAAATGTGTATAGGGATTAATGGGAAGACAATTAGAGATCATGAAAGGGGTAGGGAAGAGAGAAAAGAAGGGAGAGGGAAAAAGGGGGGGGGAAGCTAGCCCCTCTTTCCCAAACAAGCATCATTAACTGCCACGTATCATTGGACTTAGCATCTTCACTTTTCTAATTCATATTTCATACTTCCCTCAAAACTCAACCTTAACACCCCTTCATGATAAAAACACTCAACAAACTAGGAACAGAAGGGAACTTCCTCAACCTGATAAACAGCATCTGTGCAAACCCCATTAGCTAATATCATAGTTAATAGTGGAAGACTGAATGCCTTCCCCCCCCAAGATCAGGAATAAGACAAGAATATCTGCTCTTGACACTGCTTTTCAACAATGTTTAGCCAGGGCAATTAGGCAAGAAAATGAAATAAAATGCATCCAGATTGGAAAAGAAGAAAAACTATACTTACTTACAGGTGACATGATCCTTGTTATACAGAAAACCAGACGGAATTCATTTAAAAAACTATTAGAACTAATAAACAAGTTCAGCAAGGTTGCAGAATACAAGATCAATACACGAAAGTCAGTTGTATTTTTTCATACTTGCAATGAGCAGCCCAAAAATGAAATTAAGAAAACAGTTCTATTTACAACAGCATCTAAAAGAATAAAATATTTAAGAGTAAATGCAACAAAAAAAGTGTAAAACTTTGAAGACTATAAAACACTGTCAAAAGAAATTAAAAATCTAAATATATGGGAAGATCCCACGTTCATAAATAGGAAGACTCATTTAATATTGTCAAGATGGCAACACTCCCCAAATTATCTACAGACTTAACCCAATTCCTATCAAAATTCTAGCTGGCTTCTTTGCAGAAATTGATAAGCTAATCCTAAAATTCATATGGAAATACAAGTAGATCAGTGACTGCCTAGAATTAGGGGTATGGGAGAATGAGGGATAACTCAAAAGAATACAGGATTTATATTTCAGGTGACTAAAATGTTCTATAAATTTTGGTGAAGGCTGCACAAATGTGAATATACTAAACACTACTGAGATATTTTTTAAATGGGCTACTTCTATGATAAGTGAATTATATCTCAAAAAAGCTGTTACCAAAACAAATCTCTCAACTTTGAGTAGTCCCTGGCCCACCCACCATTCCACTTTACGTTACTCCGTCTCCGAATGTCTGTAAACAGTTTATATTGTAGTGACTCGCACTTGTTCATTTATTGTTTTGAAATAACTAAATTATATGCTTTATTTTCCTTATTCATAAGCTATAAGCTTCACAAGGGTCTCTTCTACTTCTTTCCTTTTAGAACGAAGTATAATAATGGGTACAGAATAGGCGCTCAAATAGGGTTTTTAATTTTCAAAATGCAAAACATTAGAAATACTTAACATGGAGAAGTTAGCCAGACTACTCAAAAATCTCCTTTTGGGGAATACAGACATATATAAAACTCCCCAGATTCCTAACCAAACTGTTCAGAATAAAGACAAATAAAAGTATACCCAGAGCTGAGGTTTCACATTACAATAATCCTAGGCAGTAAAAGAGTAAGTTGCAATTCAATTAAAATTAAAGTCCAGAAATAAAATTAATGTATTATGGTACAGTATTAGTGCAGGTGGTCAAAGAAAGTTGTAGTATTTTCATCATGAAACACGAACACAAGTTAATAATTGAGCCTTTGTTGTTTACTTGATGATTTTATTGTTCTTTCTGGGTTAAGCCTCACAAATATTAATTACAATGACTTTAGAATTACAAAAAACAGCAACAGAAAACACTAAAACACAGTCAGGTCCATCTAAATGATATTTTAAAATAATAATAAGAATAATGCTCTATCCCAACAGAAAAAAGAAGATTTAAAAATACGTTTCCCATGAAACTATACCTCAGAAACTGAAATTCAAAGTCAACTGATTTCAAAGTACAAAGAGAAATAACTCAAACAGCCAGAACCCAGTAGACCACAACAACAATCAATAACTGGATAGCAAAGGAGAGACACACTAAAGGTTATAAAATCCAATTGTATTGGTCTTTGTAAAATCTGTATCTTTAAATAGCTGCTGACGTTTACCTGTCATTCAAACCCACCTTGGAAGAAAAGTCCTTCTCCTCCTCCTCCTGTGGCTCTTACTCCTTCCCTTCTCTTCCCACTACTCCCCACCGCTTCACACAATTTTACGCTTTGAAGATGGAAAGCAATTTTTAGTATTATAATTTACCTTTCGGACATAATTTCACAAATATATGCTACCACCTAAAATAACATCATGAAATGCCCCAAGCTGTCCACCACCCAGGGACTACATTCCCATCCCCCTTGCATTCAAATAAGGCTCTGTGAAAAATTATCACCAATGAAATGTGGGCAGATGTTTGTCTTTGGGGGTTCTTAAGAAATGTCCTGTGGGTAACAGGCAGGGCTCCAAGGCTCCAGGGAATGGTGGAGACATAAAATGTAAGGCGTCTGGGTTACTCAATTACCACATGGAGGTAAGCCACAAGCCTGCTAACAAGGAGCACCTGCACTGGACTGTTATGTGAGCAAAATACAAACTTACATGTGCTAAGCCACTGAAATTTTGGAGTATATTTATTACCCTAATTAGCATTACCCAAAGTAAAACATGCATAAATCTTAAGTATTTCAATTCCCCCTAATTAAAGACATTTATAAAGGATATTTTGGAAAGATTGTTTAAAAGGCCACTTAAGTAACATTAAATTTTAAAACCTAAACAATTTTCCACTTTGATTTTACTGTAATTACTTTAAAATGATAGCAAGAGGAGTCCACTGTTAGTAATAAATTTCACTGTTCACATATCTTAACATATTATTTCAGTATCTCCTGTTTTCATGATTATTACAGAAAAATGTCTTCCTCAATTCTCCCAATTTAAAAAAAATTACAAAGTGTTTTAAAATACCATAATTCATAATGTCTAAGGAAAATTACCAAATACCTAGTTAAGGGCAAAATTCATTTCCATTTTATTGTTTTTAAAGTATTAAAAATTATCACATAGTTTTTAAGTTAAGAATTCTTCCTTTCAATATAACCATATGGCAGATAATTCTGTTCACTGTAAATGCACATACACCCATAACACATACACTTTAACAAAACCATGACATTTTGCATTCTAATAAAGTTCTCCCTCCTATCCTTCACAAAAATACTTCAAAAATGTGTTGAAATTTTAGTGCTTTACTAGGTTGTTTTTTTTTTAAGCTTAACATTGCTGATATAAATAATAATGATATAAGGCCTAAGGAAACCTGGTTTAGTAAACACAGACATTACAAACTTAAACCAATGAAACTCCTCCCACATCATCTTCACCCTGCCGTCACCAAAAAAAAAAAAAAAAGAGAAAAAGCAAAAGAAAAAACGCTTTATTTAACCCTTCTGTTGTCTTTAAACTCCATACCATTATTTTTTCCAGCACAATACAATTAAAATTAAGTGAACAGCCCACTTACCACTCCACACAGAATAATAAAAATGGAAAATTACTGAAAGTTGATAGAAGATTTTTGCTTCCACTCAGGAAAATATTCCAAAAGTTTTTGTTTTGTTTTCTCCAGAATCAGTCAACATGAACTAAAACAATTACATAGCAATTCTGTGGCACTTATAGTTTGTGGATCTATATAAATAAACTCTAGGTCCTTGATCCTTTTTGATGTTTGATTGTATTGGAACATATGTGCTATATATAGCTTAAACAATTTTTTCCAGGGCTACATAGCAAGAACTCACAAAAACAGTAATGAAACTGAAAGATGGCCTATT
Organism: Balaenoptera acutorostrata; assembly: GCF_949987535.1. NCBI lineage: Eukaryota > Metazoa > Chordata > Mammalia > Artiodactyla > Balaenopteridae > Balaenoptera > Balaenoptera acutorostrata. The sequence continues at coordinate 48,802,635 of NC_080068.1, read as the reverse complement.
CAAAAATACGAAAACAAATCAAGTATGACTAGATAGTCTCTATAAACTGGTACACTAGGCTATTTTAATGACAGTCAGTTCAAGGAAAAAAGACTTCTAAAATACATTTAACATTGTTTATATATACTTTATGCATATCAAAGGACTCAAATGTTCTGTTGTCTTGATTTTTAACTTAAGGTGACACAATATTTCTCTCAGTAATCCAGTAAGTATTTGTACTTATACATGTTTTTCAATGCCTACAGTCAGGGCTGCAAGAGGAAGAACTAGTATTTAACTAAGCAGCTACTATGTGCCAAACATATGTTTTTTCAATTTATCCTCAGGACAACCTTACTGTAAACGTCTTATCTCCTTGTTACCTATGAGAAAACAGACTTACAGACATTAGGTACCTTGCCTAAGGTAAAACAGCTAAGAAAAGTGGCACAGCCAGAGTTTTGAGGTCCCTAAAACAAGTCCTTTTTCCACTAAACAACATGTGTTGTTTTTCCAGTAGTGTTCATAGAAAACAGCTCTCCACCCCTCCTGCTCTTCTGGTCACTTCCCAGTGAACAGCAGGAAACATTTCTTTGTGAGACCAGGTTCAGAAAGGAGCAATCTCTGACCATTACACAGAGCATGGCCTGCAAGGATGGAATCTGTATGACGACTTCATCCATAGGGTTTTAGCTAGATGAGCTAACTAGATGCAAATAGAGGATGGAGTAGATAAAGTAAAGAGCAAATAATCATCCAAATACCATTCATATTTGGTTCTGAAATGCACTGTATGCCTACTGACAGCAGATTTACCTCTACAGTTGCGTTCTGCTTAACTACTCTCAAAATAGCCTTCGAAGAGCACACACTTGGAGTAGACCATACAGGCTGCTTGATCTAGGTTTTGGATACTGTTAGGGAAAACTTGTTTGTACATGACTATCTTGACTGATAACTAAGATAACTAGAGGCAATAACGTAGTACCTCCTAAAATGTAGTACTGTGTTTCCCATGTGTACAAACGACTCAGCTAAACTCCCTGAACACAATGCATCTAAACAGCCTAAGCTGAAGAGTCGGCTGTGCTAAGGAGGATGACAGCTCCAGTAACTTCCTCTTCCTCACAGACCTCCTCAGCTAGGCGTGTACACCCCTTTCCCCCTAGGAGGCAGGATAAAACAATTTCAAATGCACGAAATCCATCCAATCCTACCAACACCATAGGGCAGGGAAGCCAGCTTCCATTTCTTCCCCCGCCCTTCCGAGAAAAATTTTATCTTAAAAAAAAAAAAATGCGTAAGTATCATCAACGAAAAAGTATTTGCAACGAAAAAAGAGCTGAAAATATGTACTCAGTCCCTCCACACAGCCTTAAGGGAAGGATGAAAAGAAGGGATCTCGACACCGCGTCTTCTCGAGATTTACTGCTTTGATTCACTTTCCCTCGGGTCCCACCGCCGGCCAGGGGGGAGAGCTTGCGGTCGGAACGCCAAAATATGCCTTCGCCTCTCCTCAGGAGACGCGGGGGCGGCCAAGGCGACGGCGATCGCTGCATCCCGCCTCCGACCCTCACCTGCCCAGGCCCTCGGCAGCGCCCGGGGCCCGTGCGGGCCCGGCGCCCCGGGAGGCGTCCGGGGAGGCTGGCGGGAGGCAGGCCGGCGGGCGGGCGTACGCCGAGGCGCTTAGGCCGCGCTGCAGGCCGGCGCGCTTCCTGCCGCGGCCCCGGGAACGGCGGCGCGGCCCCGACCCACAGCTCCCGGACCCCGCTGCTGTGTGTGTGCCGAACACACACTCACCCTCCCCGGCCCCCGCGGAGCAGCTCTCACCTGCGAGGCTCCGGAGCCTCGGCCACAAAGGGGGAGGGACACGCCACTCGGGGGTCCCGAACACACGGAACCCGCCCCCAGAGTCCCGGGCCCTGGGCGCGGACCACCCCCCTCCCAAACACACACACACACACACACACACGCACGCACACCCCGGAACCTTCGCCGCTTCCGACAGAGACGTGGGTCATCCCCGCACCCGACACACACCCACTCGCTGTGGGTCCTCAGGCCGCCTCCCCGCCCGCCGAAGTCACAACTCGCACACCCCCAGGCACATCTGTCCCTCTCCCACCTCATTTCCCCGGGGACGCGTTCCTCTTCCCAACACTCTCGATCCTACTCGGAGGCACAAAAACACTCTACCTCATTCTCTTCCTCTGGCCCAGAAGGAGCAACAGCAGCCATTTCCCCGCGGCAGGGGAAACACACACACAAACACGCGCGCGCGCACCAGGCCCCCACAGATGCTTCCCCTCCGGAGCCGCGGCCGCAGACGCAAACACAAACACCCACTGGCGGGCCTCGCTACCGCCCGCCCCGAAGGGAATCCGCGGCCGCGGCCGCGGCGGCGGCGGGCAGGGCCCGGATCCCGGCTCGCGGGTGGGCGCGCAGGGCGCCCGGGCTTGGGGTCGCCGAGGGCCTGCGCCCCCTCCTCACCTGCATTCAGCGCGCCGGGGTCCGGGCGGCGACGGCGGCGGCGGCGGCGGGGCGGCTGCTGCTGGTGCTGGTGCTGCGGCGGCGGGGGAGGCGGCGGCGGCGGTGGCGGCGGGGCTGAGGGCAGCAAAGACATGCAGGCAGCCCGCCGGGGGAAGAGGCACCGGCCGGAGGGGACGCGGGGCGGGCGGGCCGGGCCGGGCCGCCTGAGGAACGGCAGACGCGGCGGCGAGGAGGGCGGCTGAGGGGAGCGAGGAGACGGATGGGGGGCTGGGAGGGGGCCGCGCCGCCGGGCTTCGGGGACGGTGACCCTGGGCGCGCAGGAGAGGCCCCGCGGCCGCGGCCGCCGACGCGAAGGGCTCTGCTGGAGGAAGCTGCGCCCCCGCAGCCGCCGGAGCCGCGGCTATTACTCGGAGAGCCGCACAGAGCCTGGCCTTGGCCTTGGCCTCCTGGCGCCGGGGCTGCCGCCGCTGCGGGGGTTGCTGCTGCGCCTGCTGCTGTTGGAGCCGAAGCTGCTGCACAGAGACTCCAGCTTTCGGTGCCTCCGCTCTCGCTCACACACGTTCACACCCCCGAGGGCCGGGGGAGAGGCGTCCGCGCGCTATCGGTATTGAGATTAATAACAAGGTGCAGAGAGTGCGAGAAGGAGGAGGGTTGATTGACGTGGAGGGGCTGGCGAGAGTCAGTCACTCCCAGGCGCGGAGGGGTGGGGTGAGGGGAAGGAGGCGGAGCTCCAGCGCCGCGCCTTGGCCCCACCCCCGGGGCGCCGCGTTGGGTCGTGGTGCGCGTGCGCGCGCGGCTGCCAGCTCTCTTACCCATTTTCTCCTTTACCCTTGCTGTTTCCTTACTCGCTTTTCTTGGCTTGAGTGACGAGCAGAGCCGGAGAGGCTGGTAGGTTATCAAAAAGCCACAACCGCAAAGCCATGGGGGGTGGCGGGAAGTCACTGGTGATCCCGCCTCCCCCGGTGTTCGTGCCTGGGCTTGGCGCTGTTTACTGCCCGCTCGCCGGAGGCGGCCTGACCGCGAAGCCCAGCGCTGGTCTGAGTGGCGAATGGGACGCCAGGTGAGGTGAAGGAAGTGACCTGAAGGAAGAAAATGTTTCCTGACACCTTCAGTGGTTTAATTTTTTTTTTTTTTTTAACGTGTAACGCCTGTGAGTTGCATAGCGAGGGGTAAATAAAAGAGCCCGTGACGCTCTACGATAATCTCGTCCTGTTTATTTTCTGAGTCTCCCCTCTCACGGTAGAAATACATTTGTTTGGCCGTGCCAGTTACAGAATGAAAACGGCAAAATGTAAACTAGGAATAGTAATGTTTACTTGGCGAATGTGGCCTTGACATCTGAAGTTTATGGGGTTTTTGTTTTCGTGGGTCAGCTTCAGCTTTTACCACGAGCAGTCCAAAAACATTATACCAGCTCTAGAGGCAGAATACTGCTGTTGCAGTTTTGCATAATCTCTTTCCCAGCGCATGCCCCGGGCTTGCGTACTTACCAGTGTTGGTCGAGGGTATATTCGCAGTGTTCAGGATTTCCCCCACCTCCCCACAGGGGTGTTGTTTAGCACACCAAGCACGTGGTGTTGGTTGCAGTTAATCTTAGGCCCTATTATTGAACGTAAAAGGCCTTCATCTCTTGGGGGGGAAAGTTGCGGTAAAAATGCAAATCATCATTTAGCCAGAACTGATCAGTTATTGAAAGAGTCCACCAGAAGAACAATTGCATCATTTTTATCTTTGTCACGCGGAAGTGTGAGTGAGTAATTGGAGAAGCCCCTCAAGACATAGAAGACTGCAGGCTACTTTGTTTTCTCCCCCCACCCCCCACCGGTTAAGTTTCCATTTCCCTCCCTCGCAACATCACCCCCTTACCAGCTTCTGCAATGGGTCTGAAAATGGCCTTAATCCTAGAAGTCCCACTTATTCCTAACTATCTTGATTCTAGGCTCACATATAATGAATAATCACCTTTGGCTTTGTAAGCAACAAAGCCAAACAAGTAACTGCAGGAGCCCAGAATAGGAAACCTGCCTCAGTGGCATCTTGCCACGGCATTTCTCCTTGGTGCAGAAACACTTGCCCCATGGAGAAATACTACCAAATGTTGAAGAAAAGAGGAAAATAAACACCTGAAAAATATAAATCAGATGATGGGATATCCTCACAGATTTAAGCTTCTTCAAATACCTGTAGATATATAGATTCCTAGCTATTCATTCATATACCATAAACAAACATCTCTGGAGGGTGTATTATATTCCAGACATTGTATTCAACATCAGAGACACAAAAATAAGCACATGTAGTCCCTATTCTTAAGTAGCTCACAGTTGTTGTAGGGGAAACAGACCCATAAACAGGAAATTCTCAGAGAACAAACCAGAAATGAAAGTATGAAAGGTAACACAAAATTAATAGTCACGATGCCCAGGAGGATAAAGCTGATGGCACTAGCAATTTCACTTGAGCCACGTGATACCTGCCAATCTCACAGGCCGAATAGCCTTAGTGACTGGGGTGAGGAAGGAGGAGAGAGCCTCTGTGGATGTTAAAGAAGCACAAATAAACGGTGCGGTTTGCTGGTCCTGGAGCTCACGTTTATATAGGCCATGTTCATTGTTGGCCTTTAAATTTTAAATACTAAATGCGTCACAATCCATTGAATAATTATAATTGTGACATTCAGAGTTAAGAATAGTGGATTTTATTATAAAAAGGTCAGTTGAATGCAGGTTAAGTTTAAATAATCTCTACTCTCTGGGTTGTTCTCTTTACACCATGGAAAATAGATTGACTCACTAAAAACAGGGAAGGAATATTTTCATATATTAATGAGTATAACCGTATCATCAAAAAATACCTTGTTATTTTTCTCGTTTGCAAGGAGATTGACGTTAAAGAAATAATAATTTTCAAATAGTTGGCCCTGTACAAATGCTGAGAAATTAAGTCTTTGCTGATATTTTTAAAACTCCCTCATAAGACTCCAATTCAAAGACATTCCAACAACAGAAGAGTAGCACTTAAGCCATTTTTAAAAAGTAGTTTTATAGTAGATCAAAGTTTGCAACAGAATAGTAACTTGATTTTGATAGCTTATTTCATGGGTCTTTTTCATGTTTGACAGATATTGCAATTTTTAAATTAAGAGCAAAACAGAAAACAATTCTATGAAAGAGAAAGTATAGAAGAAAAGTAGAGAGCTGATTTTGAACATTGCATTTTTAGGGAACTGAAAGAGAGAGGCATATACTGAAAAAATAAAATAAAATAACTCAATAAGAAAATATCTCTTTAAAGAAGTGATTTATCCAAGTAAAAACTTCTGGCTTATGTAAGGTCTTTTTGACCAAAATGGTTTAATAGCAGCACTGTGTAGGGACAATTTGTTCTGAAAACACTTACGTTTATTCGCATTATTACAGAATTGGTTCATTACTTCTCAAAAAAAAAAAAGTACTTGATGTTCTAGTGACCACCTGTGTCTTTTCCAAATTAGCAATTAATATTTTATCTGAGTAAATCTGATCTCTCCATGTTTTTTCTGTTGGTAGCACAGGTAGCTAGACTTATAAGATCCCTTGTAACTATGTTCCTTTGTTTTCTGAAATTCTGTTGAGCAGCTTGCTCAAAAGGCAAAGATTTAAATTTTGTGATTTAAGAACTTTATTACTATTTCATAGAGAAACAAATTTGATTTTACTGATTTTAGTACACGCTTTTATACTAATAGCTACAAAGCTTTGCAAAAAAAGTGTTACATTTATATTATATAGTAATGTATAATTAATCAAATAATCAAGTGTAATTTACCTGATATTCATTAGTACAACTTTTAAATAGGTATTAATCAAGATGATCTTGAATTTTTACTTCCCAGACCTCCTGACAGGGCCTCCAAACTATATTCCAATGACATATTCTACCTTTTACTGAACTACATTCCTCTCCAACTTCCCATCTTTACTCATCTTATTCTTCTTCCTCTCTCCCCTTCTATCCCCATTTCTAATATTTTTTGAGGTACCAATATACCATGGGTATATTCATCCTAGAAAGGTGCCTTTACTCATTGCCTCCACCCCTCTTCCGGTCCATCAACGCTCTGTTTCCATCAACCTCCCATTTGTTCCTTTCTCTAGAATGACTGTGGATGATACCAAGGACAATTCCATTCTCTTGGCCAAAGATGAACATTTTCCACCATTTTTAATAGTGTGCCGTATGATATGCTAGTCCTAGATAAAATGACAAAGTAGGTAAAGTTCATTTTGGTGTCCTCCTACCTCTTCTTTCTACACTCCCAGTCTCAGGTCCCTTGAGAACGTTCAGAATCTCCACTCCAACCCCATCTACATCAGCACCATTCTTTCCAGTACTTCCCTACATTCCAGAAATGTTCTAGAAGGTAAGTACCACCACCACAAATAAATATCTAGTGCTACAATTTTTCAAGGATTTGGAGGCACCTGGCATGCTAGCCAATCAATAAAATCAATTATTTTAATGTTGCACTCCAGTGATCTTCATGGGGCCTTCAGAGTTATGCTTCAGAAGCCACCTAGGGTACACAGAGAGGACCAGATAGGTGGGCTCTCAACTAGAAAGCCTCTGTTTTACATATTGACCATCTAATTGACTGCATTCGAATTTTCCTTTTTCCATGAAACATGCTCCTTTCCTTTGGGGAAACTATTCCTTTCTGTACTATAAACAGGTGATTCTAGTGGCACTTGCAGCTCAAGAGAGTCCCCCAACTTCTTGACTACAGGGTGGGTATATGACTCAAGCCAAAGCAAGCAGACTTCTCCCCCAGAATGTTTTCAGATAGAACTAAGGGAAGAAGGGCTAGTTCACCATAGTGGTAGTCTGAGGCAAGAAGGAAGGAAAGAAAAAGGAAGCCTTGAGAGTGGCCAGCAGCTACATTCTGCCTTGTGTAGAATGAATCCATCACACAGAGATGAGAAGTGTAGAGAGTGAGTCCTGGTGGTGCACCAGTGTCAGGTTCCAGTCATCCTTGGGGTCCAGCTGCACATAGTGTAGTCAAATTAACTAGTAAATTCTCTTCAGATAAGTAACTTGACTTAGACCTCTGCAACCAAACATCCTGACTAATACGTTGTGTTTCTGCATGAAAGGTCTTTCAAAGAAGGCTAACTGCTGCTAAATAAGTCTGAAAATTATTGAACTAAACTACAACAGGACAGTATTATTGTTTGAATTGTAGTCTTCCAAACGTTGAAGGTCACCTTGTCTTACTTCCTCATTTTCCACATGAGGAACCTAAAGCAAAGTGACTTGCTGAATATCACCCAGGCAGTCAATGGCAAGTCATTGGGTGATATTTCTAGATATCTAGTTCAGTTGTTCTCTTCATTATATTACCCTGTCATCTTAGTCTAATTCTCCCCAGTGGTATTTTTAAGAGGCAGTTACTCAGAGATACAACTGTAACTTAAAAGTATAAATCACAACAATGGCAATTTCAGACACTGCTTAGTGAGAAGATAGTTGGTGGCATAAGGTGAGGCCATAATAGACCCATTTTCCTCTTTGAGACTTACATATATTTTTCATATTGGAGCCAAGCACACTTTTGGAGTCTTAGATAGTCATATCTCCAGGTTTTAACTACCATCTTTATGCTTATAACTCCCAGATCTACATCTCCAACTTAGGGTTCTTGCCACACATTCATATCTATATTGTCAATTTCCTCCTAGGTATTTCCATTTGGACAGTCTTCATATGTCAAGATTAGTATGTCTAAAACTGAGTTCGTTGTCTTTCCTCCAAAATCTATTCCTGGCCTTGTGTGACCCTCTCTTACTAAAAATGGTACCACCATGCTAATGGCCCTGTAATCATATACATAGTCACCCAATGCAGAATCCTAGAAAGCATCCTCAACTTTTCTTCCCATCCTCCCCATGATCTACCAATGGACCTACTAAATATTTTCATTACTCTAGTCCCTCCATCCCAATGCACTGCTAATGTCTTAAGTTAGCCTGTCATCTCTTACCTGAGCTTTTGCATTTTGTCTATTAATGTACCCCTACTAAGTATAATCCCAGCATCCTCCAAGAACATATGCTATTCATGTGACTCTGCTCTTTAAAATCTTTCAGTGACTTCCCATAATTTATAAACTAAAACCTAATTTCACAAGCATATCGGCCCCTTAATGATCTGCCTCTTACTTACCATCACCACCTGCAGCCACTTGGCCATCTCTCTCACCCCTGGCCTTTAGTGAACTATTGCCATTTCTGAAACAGGACATGCTCTCTTACGTATCTTTTTTTTTTTTAATTAATTAATTAAATTTATTTATGTTTGGCTTCATTGGGTCTTTGTTGCTGCGCGCAGACTTTCTCTAGTTGTGGTGAGCAGGGGCTACTCTTCGTTGTGGTGCGTGGTCTTGTCATTGCAGTGGCTTCTCTTGCTGCAGAGCACGGGCTGTAAGTGCGCGGGCTTCAGTAGTTGTGGCACGTGGGCTCAGTAGTTGTGGCTCGCGGGGCCTTAGAGTGCAGGCTCAGTAGTTGTGGTGCACAGGCCTAGCTGCTCCGGGCATGTGGGATCTTCCCGGACCAGGGCTCAAACCCATGTCCCCTGCATTGGCAGGCGGACTCCCAACCACTGCGCCACCAGGGAAGCCCTCTCTTAGGTATCTTTGCACGTGATATTTCCTCAGCGTGGTGTGCTCTTTCCTATTTTGTCCTCCTCTTGAAATCACCCTTCATGATTTAGCTCAAGCATCCCTTCCTTTGTAAAGCCTTCTCTAAAAGCCCTAGTGTGTACTTCCTTAGCACACTATGCTCACCTCTATTACAATAAGTGTGATTAAATTTAGTAGTAAATTCTCTTCTACATCTAAACTAATTTGAGTTAGACCTCTACAACCAAAACATCTGAACGAATACATTGTGTTTCTGCATGAAAGTTCTTTCAAAGAAGGCTAACTACTGTTAAAATAAAATTGGAAATCACTGAACTAAACGACAATAAGGCATTATTATTGGTTGAATTATAATCTTTTTAAAAAAGCATCCTATTTGTGGAGGTGAACTAGAAAACCTCCCCCCTCTGGGTGAATGCAGTCTGTCAGAGCACAGCCCCCACTCGACTCTTGGCCAGATGTTTTATGCAATATGCAAACTGAACAGCACTATCACAGTGTACTGCAGTTATCTATGTAAGTACACATCTGTCGTTTACGTCCTAGACTGCAAGCTGCGTCTTCATCCCTAGTACAGCACAGCATCACAGAGTGTCTGGCACATAATGCTCAAGGAACATTTGTTTAATTCATTAATTTAATAGTAGCACTTCTCAAATCATACCATGTGTCTTAATTTACTAGCAATTAGCTGCTAGTAAAAGGAATCAGAAATAATAGTCACAAACAATTAATTAATTAATTAATTTTAAATTTTTTTAAATTAATAATTAATTAATTAATTATTTTTCTCTCACATAAAAGAAGTCTGGAAATAGTCAATTCAGGGCTGATGTGGCACATCCATTGTCAGCAGGAACCCGTCTCCTTCTCTCTTTGGCTTTGCTATCTTTAGAACATGCCTTTCTTTCCTGCCTAATCGTCCAATATGGCTGCCAGGGCCACCTGATATGGTTGTGCAGTTTGTTTACTGCAAAGGCACCCAACCAAGAAGTGAGTGGTGCATCTATGCAGAGGAGGAACTTTTTCTAATTCATGTACAAGGATGGGTGCTTCTTTCTATCAGAGATATTATGGTCATTGGGATCCCAACTATCCTATCCATTTTCCTGGCAGGGCAAAAATTATCCCCACTCCTAAGCACTGTCCTGGAAGGCCCACCCAAAAAATATTTGGTTCGACTTCATTGGCCAAAACTTAATGACAGGACACAAATAGCTAAAAGGGAAGCTGGGAAATAGTGTTTTAGTTAAACACACTGACACCAGAAATAAACTACTGGGCAGCCTCAGTATAGGTACAGCATATATACAATCCATCACCTCAACATTGACTGGATTGTTGATGAGTGCAAAGAAATAGAGTTAAAGCATTGTATTGAGTTTCATTACTAAAAGTTTTAATTCTAGCAAACTTCTAATTATGTTTATCTAAAGCAAGATACTTTCACCAAAACTTTCATGCTCTGTTTTATTTTTATTTTTTATTTTTTTGTGCAGGTTTTTTTTTTTTATTTTATTTATTTATTTATTTATGGCTGTGTTGGGTCTTCGTTTCTGTGTGAGGGCTTTCTCCAGTTGTGGCAAGTGGGGGCCATTCTTCATCGCAGTGCGTGGGCCTCTCACTATCGTGGCCTCTCTTGTTGCGGAGCACAGGCTCCAGACACGCAGGCTCAGTAATTGTGGCTCGCGGGCCCAGCTGCTCCGCGGCATGTGGGATCTTCCGGGACCAGGGCTCGAACCCGTGTCCCCTGCATTGGCAGGCGGATTCTCAACCACTGCGCCACCAGGGAAGCCCTCATGCTCTGTTTTTAGAAACCAATAATTAATCTCTCTCTCTCTCTCTCAAAGGTCAGTAAACACCATCTATATTTAAATTCTCAGTCGTCAAGTAGAAGGATTCCATTACTCTTTGCAAACCAAGCAAACAAACAAAAACTCCTCTTAAGAGGGTCATTCTCCTAACCCAGATACCATTGAAATTTTAGGACTCTGTGTTTTATATTCATACCCATATTTGTAAGCCACTGGTAGTGAAGACTCTCTACTGCCTTTTTTTCAAGGATCTTTATAACCTCAAACACCTTTCCACATTTACACTTCACTCACTTTAGGTTCCATCCAAACTTGTTCTCTACATATGCTCTGACTTTCCCACTCTGTACCTTTGTTCACATTGTTCTTGGCTTACACTTCTCAACCTTTCATTTGCACACGATCAAAAGAATCACATCTTTCGAGCACTAGCTCCAATGCTCCTTCATTCACAAAGCCTTCTGGATCCCTCTCCACCTCCACCCTTGCCCAACCAGATATACCTTCCTCCCCATCTGAACACCCACAGCACTTTGAGAGAGGAGACTCTGGCATGTTAATTTGGTGTCGTAGAAGTCCTACGGCTTTTGGAGTAATACCATTCTGGGTACAAATTCTGGCTCTGCCATTTACTATATGATCCCAGGCAAATTGCTCAACTTCATCTGAAACATAAGTATAATATGTACTTGCAGGGTTGGCATGAAAACAAGCAAAATAGTAAGTGTTAATCTTGACGAGAGTAGACAATATTTCTTGACTAAATTAATAAATATAGTGTACAGGTTTGTGCTGACTTGTGTTAACACTGAATTTTTCAAAGGTATTTTCAAGGAGCAACTACTGTGCTTTCTCTCACAAGATTTTATCTAAAGTAAAAAAAAAAATCATATAAACAAAACACACTGACATAATTAAAAGACATAACCACAAGTTGAAAATACTTAAAGCATGTGTTTAATTCATAAATCTCTTCACAAATAATCTCTAGGTAACCATAGCCTGAAAACTTGTAGAAATACACGTATCTGTTTGCACTGGGTTGGGAGGCAGGCATGATGTGTTCTGCTTCCAATTCTGTCATTAAATAGTTTTACTACCTTTGGCAATTTGCCAGGATTTTCATTTCACAGCTTCTTTGTCTATCAAAAACAGGGGAACAAAAACAGGATATTACATACCCTAAACAACTTGAAGATGAAGATAGCCAAGTGAAAATATTATGAGAAATAAAAATAACAAAAAATGCTATATATTAAGTCTTATAATTATGTTATTATAATAAGACAAATACATGGTTTTTAAAAGTATGTCTCTTTTGGCTCTCTTCCTGCAATGAATTTCTTTATTATCAGCTAAAATGACTTGCTTGCTGACAGCACACCCTAAGCAGTTCCCCAGAACCAACCTACCCACCTACCTTACTTTTTTCTTCCTCCTTCCTTCCTTCCTTTAATAGCACAGGGTTTACAATTGCCTGATAAATTAAATTAATGTTTTTACCTGACCAACCCTTTTGGTGGATGGAAGATTACATGCTAATGCCTGGGTTGACCCACATAACTGCTTTACCAAAAATACCAAATGTCACCGTGTTCTCTGGCTAAAAGCACTGAGGAAGGACATGCTTTTCTGTTTTCCTTGTTCTTGTTTTTCAGGGCAACCTGCAGTTCTGTGTGGCAAGCATGAGTTAGGGATTGAAATCCGAGAAAGATTATATGACATCAACCCAGGCTTCACACTGATATGTGAATCTGTTGATAAAGTTATAGTCAGTTGCTATAGGGATGATTTTTCAGATGAGAAATTTCCATGAAATTCCAAATTTCCAAAAGAATAAAGATGTTCAACCTTTGGATTTATTTTCGTTTGTATTTTTATTGCATACTTTTAAATTAAAATATCAGCACATTCAATAGAGAAGTAGAAGTGCCTAAAGAAACCAAGAAGTGGGAAGACAGTGTACATTTATCAAGATTTCACTGTCTGCCACATTACTCTGAAAGCATGCATGGTACCATAATTTCCCTGAAGGATTGTGAAGAATTGATATTTCGTGTTCTCTAAACATTCTATTTGAAGCTTTTTTTTTTTGGCTGCACTCCGAGGCTTGTGGGATCTTAGTTCCCCAACCAGGGATCGAACAGGGTGCCCTCCGCAATGAAAGCAGGGAGTCTCAACCACTGGGCAGCCGGGGAATTCCATGAAGCATTTTTATATTTCTTTCAGAAACCAAGGGCATTTTTTGGGGATTTTTCCCTGTCAACGAAGGACATTTATCATATAGCCTCTAAATATATGTCCCATACTGTGCTACAGAGACTCTTGAACTAGCTACACTATTTGGGCTGAGGCCCAAGTCAGGGATTCTTTCCCACAGAAATGAAAATGGCTAGTTGGCTGACTTACCCTGCGTCACGTGAGAAGCTGGATCAGCAAGAAGGAGAATGGTGGACGGGCAGGGACAGGTGGGACAGAGAGAGGATGGCAGTCCACGTCCTCACGATGAGAGGCACTGAGGAGGCTCTGCCCAGATGTCCAGCTAACATCTTGGAGCTAGAAATACAGTCTACTCCATCTGATGTGAGAAAGAAAGTGTGGAGCTGCACTTCAGATCCCAGCAGCCCTTCGCATCTTGTTAATATGGCTAAGTTCTCTCCTTATTTAACACTGTCAATTTTTTATGACCCTGACTTGTTGAAGGAACCAGGACAATTGTTCTGGAGAATGTCAAACTTTCTGGTTTGTCTACTGCTTCCTTGTGTTCTCATTTAATTTGTTCCACTATCCCCTGTGTTTTCTGTAAACCGAATGTTACATCCCAAAGTTTATTGGATTGAAATTAAACATTTTTGGCTCGACTACAACACAGATACATTTGGTGTGTCTTGTTACCTCCCATCAGAAGACACATACTATCTGGTTGACTCACAAGAAATGACAATGAATCTGGACCCTGGACTAGAGTGATTACAGTTTTCTCCCCCAGAAATCTAGCTCAATGACATTTTGCCTGTAGAGACCTAATAGCTATTTGGTAAAACATAGACTTCAGTATTGTTTTTGCCCTTAAGGACTTTCTATGTTAGTTAAGCCTTAAGTTGGTTTTAGAACCCATTATCTGAGTGTTTTGTTTTGTTTTTATTTTGATGGTAGACTTACCTTCACGATTAAGTTTTACTTGGTATGTTATTAAGATTGGTTTTCATAAACCATCTTGTGCAGTAAACTGTGACCCAGAAGCACACTGTATGGCAAGGCCAATAAACTAGATGTTAAAATTTTTCAACAGATATTCCACTCATTAAATAATTTGCACTTTGAAATTTGAAACATGTAATCTAAAATAACTCTTGAAATGTCAAACACTGGGGTTTTTTTAACTAATACCAACTGCTGATGTACCTACACAAAACAAATTCAGTGAACTTCCACCAGCTGACCTTTAAAATAATCATCAGTTAAAGGAATAATGCTCTTTTCTGCAGCAGGGATAATCTTGTTATTTGTGTTCTTTCTAGAATTATACTCCACTTTTGAATTTAGGTTGTCTATATTGGTGGCCTAATCCCCAAAAATAACCAAGAAAGCACAATATTTCTAATATTTCAAATAATTCAATTTCTTCCTATCTACTTTCCATATATAATATTACATTTCTTCTATATCTACACTGTGCAGTTTTTCTATAAACAACTTTCAGACTTAACTATTTTGACTGAATGGACACACCAAATCTGGTTTGTTTCGGTTTTTTCTTAGACAGATTTTTTTTTGAAATAGATCAATCTTTTGATGTGTAGAGAGCCTCTATGTCACCTTTTAGCTCTAAAATGACTCATGTTCATCTCACATTACAATTTGTGTTCTTTTGTTAACCTTTTCGGTTCCTTCTTTCTATTAACCTGAACTTAAAAGTTCTAATTTCGACATATTTAAGACAATCACTACACAAAACTGTTTCCCTATTGCTTGTTATAATTTCTGAAAATTAACCATGGGGTGTCAGTCTTTTGAAAATAAAAAGTTCTGTAAAGTATATTAAAATATATATCATCCTAAATTAGTGTGTCCCAACACCTGCTATGCAGAACACTATTTCCATGAGATTCTCAGGGTATAGGGACCAAGGAGATTCTGTGGTCAAATATATATAGGAAATGCTACACACTGTACTTCTCTTGAAAACTCACAATATTCTTAAGCTTAACAAAAAAATTGAAAAGTCCTACCTACAGAAACATGTTTTACTTCATTTACCCCAGTGTTTTCTCTGATATACTGACCACAGAACTCTATTTACTTAACATCCATAAATGTCTCCAAGTAGAGCATAGCTGGGGAAACACTACCTAAACCTATAATCAGCAAACATTTGCTTTAGAATCACTGAGCCAGAAAGCTGGAAATCTTGTGTTATTGATCATGTATCTTAAAGTTTTTCAGATTAAAAAATAAACCTTTAAGAGTTAAATGACTTGGCTTGAAAAATAAAGCCAAGATCAGAATCCATATTTCATTCCCATCTGATTCCCGGAACTCAAAACAATACAATTCTGTAATTCCCTAATTGAAATTAAAAAATTATTTGGTCAAAACGCTATAGAACTATAGAGCACATAAGAAGAGACCTCTTCAGTTGGGTTGCTGTGATCCCATAAGATATTACGGGAAAGGGAGTGTGAGTTTTTGTAAATTTTGTTTGTTTTTTGTTTATAAAAATGGGGTCAATCCATAGGTAATGCTTTGAATCTACTTTTTTCACTTGATCCTATATTGTTAATATATTTTCATGACATTAAATATAATTCTAGAGCACAGTTCTCAACCCCATCAAACCCCACACTCCCCTTTCATAGCAAATATTTTGTAATACCTTCCTTATTATCCTTAGATGAAATGCATAGGTAATATATTGTATATACATAAACAATTTATAAGAAAGATAATGCCTTAGCTGTGATGTATAGGATAATTCAAAGCAATTTATAATGAAATAATATATGAGGTGCTCAGGCATGACTTCATTGGAAGGCAGAGTGAAAAAGTTAGATGTTTGTACCTGTAAGTAGCTTTCTTTTTTTTAATTTATTTTTTATTTCGGTAACACTAGTTTATAATACTATATAAGTTTCATGTATACAAAGTTATATTTATGCTTGTGAATACACTACAGTGTACTCACCACCAAAAATTTAGTTTCTGTCTGTCACCATACAGTTGATCCCTTTTACCCATTTTGCCTTCCCTTTCCCCCCACACCCCAGGCTTCCCCTCTGGTATCCATTACTCTGTTCTCTGTACCTACATGTTTGTTTTTGTTTGGTTTGACTTGTTTCATTTTTGGTTTTGTTTATTTGTTTGTTTGTTTTCTATATTCCACATAAGAGTGAAATCATATGGTATTTGTCTTTCTCAAGTAGTTTGAATGCAAATGTCGTGACTACAAAAGCAGACTGTTAGACATGGTGATTTGTCATAGGAGTGACACTGGCAGGAGTCACATGATTTTACCAAGATGGTGAACTGCTCTTGGTAAAATTCCAAGTAAAACAAAATACGTTCTTTCTGTTATTTACATAATAACTGCAGTCCTAGAAAAGTTATATTAAAAACCATGAAAAAAACCATTTATGCTTTAGGTAAAATGGAGTTGAGGTCTCAGTTCAGATCATATACACGGATTTTTTACCGACATGAATGTCTAGAGGGACATATGAAAATCACGTAGGATGCAAGGGCATGCATCCTTTTATGTGCAGAACTTTCCCGAGGATTCCAGAACATGTAGCATCCCCAGCCCCTGTCCACTAATCCAAAGTATCACTTCCCACTGCTACTCATGTGATTATGATGTCTAAAATCCTTCCCTACAAATTCTGAAAATGCCCTCACCCATGAGGGGGTACATACTAAGTAAGGATTGCTATTGTAGAATGTATTTTAAAGATTGCTTAGCATTCCATTGAGTGGATTACCAACTCTTCACTAAATTCAAGGACACAGTCTGCTTAAATTACCAAATAATCATAATTATTATTCTACCAACTGAGAGCACACGATGTCCCAGACATTTTATTTGCATTTGGTTATTTAACCTTTACAATTGCCATATTAAGGTAAGAGGTATTATTTTCCCCATTTTACAGATGAGAAACCTGAGGCTCAAAGATATCAAGTAACTTTCTTCAAGAGAGCCAGGATCCAAATCCAGGTCTTTTTGATGTATAAGTGCACGTACTTAGCCACAACAATATACTGTCAGATGTAGTTTGTATTACTTCTTAGAGCAGCCATTCTCTTTCTGTTCAATTCTTTTCTTACCTTCTGATTCAGCTTCTCTTCATAATTACCTTTCCTTTCTGATCTTTCTGGAACAATTCTTTTCTGGAAACAAGAGGCTGTTCCGCAGTCCTTCCTTCCCCCGCCTTTTAAAGTGGAGATCTGTGTTAGATTTGGATCTGCTGCAATTGGTTCTAATTAATGTCCCTACCTTCAGGCTGTCTCTGAATAAATGACTCAATATAACTGAGCAAATTCAATTTTTAAAGGAGCTTGAGAATTTTTAACCTGAACTAACACATCCAGGGAGTATTCTATTACATGTTCATTGCTTATTTTTCCTCACCAGCCATTCATTTTTTAAATGACTAGATGGTTGCTTTCACTCCCCAACTATTGTCATATGAAATACTATTTCAGTGGTTATGAATGACCTCCTCATTAGTGGAGTGATTTTTTCCTCCATTACTAGAGTGGAAGTAATTTGAGGACAGAGACCATATGTAACTATGTTTCTACTATGTTATATTGTAATGCTTTTCCCTAATAAATTCACAGTAAATGTCTATTGAGTGATGACATGAAGCTCAGTTCAGTCTAATTTAGCACAATAATTATAAGCCAAGCATGAATAGACTTCCTCACTTAGATCCTTGGTATTTTGTTTTCCACACCTATAAAACAAGCTGAATTTCTAGAACTGTTACGAAGACACATGAGGTATTTGTGTGTTGCTGGAACTATACTAGCACTAGGGGGAATTTGAGAAGAGTAGCTTCCTTTCCCCCTCTATCTTTTCCCTACAGTCCCCTTCCCTTTACAGAGTACTTTGAGCCAAAGTGTTCAGGATTCAAATTTTGGACTTGTGTACATACAGGGTATTTTTTTCTTTGTGTGTGACATGCGTATGGAATTTGGTGGGATATATGGACACAATTAACAAACTTTTAGCTTTATATTGTTATAATTTTAAAAGAT
Organism: Balaenoptera acutorostrata; assembly: GCF_949987535.1. Taxonomy (NCBI): domain Eukaryota; kingdom Metazoa; phylum Chordata; class Mammalia; order Artiodactyla; family Balaenopteridae; genus Balaenoptera; species Balaenoptera acutorostrata. The sequence continues at coordinate 48,784,413 of NC_080068.1, read as the reverse complement.
ATAGAGCACATTTCCCTAATTAGGAATGAAAGAAGACTCTAGAGCATATAGTACCCTCACTGTATGGACTGACTTTCTCATTATACTGTACTGTATGTATCTCTTGAGAGAATATTCAGCTTATTATGTTGTGGTACAGTCTGAAGGACTAGGTTTTTCTTGTTGATAATTGTCAAGGCAAGAAGCTAGTCCTCAGACAGGAAAGTTTGATTGAGTGGGGGTGCCCAAAACAGATATGAAATGAAATTTGATCTCCAAAGATCAAGGAGTCAGAATGTTTGGAAATGTACTCTTCATAATTACTATTAAAGATGGCTCCCTGATCCCCCATATGGGAGCCAAGAAGGACGGACACAGATAAGACCTGTTTGTTTTTTGTCTTTTTTCCCCCTCCAGGTTAACACATGAACTTTGGAGGCAAGGTATAACTTCAACCCAGATTTTCCAAATTCATACCATTATTTAGCTTTGTTTACCTTTTGTTATCCTCCAATCTTTAATAAACTATTTTAGCTGGATTACAGAAAATGAAGAAGGGGTCATTTGTCCATGCTCGGACCAGACTGCCAAAAGGAGGCTCTTCAACCCATCCTCCACCCTCAGCATGGCTGTCTCAATGGCAATCAATTTAAAGACTCCAATGGCCATGGTAAGGCAGGGGAAACAGGCAGGGCCATGTGGTCCAACCGTCTCCTGATCATCCGGAAATTCTTCTAATGCTGAACTTGGAAGATCAGGGTTATATTTTTGTAAAGAAAAACAGAATCCAAGTACATATGACTCATTGCTGTATCCTCAGAGCCTTCCTAGTACATGGTGCTCACTAAGAATTTGTATAATAAATAATGAGCCAGCATATACTTACTGAGCTTTGTCTTTCTATGTGCCTATCACTGTGTTTCATAGCCAGCATCTAAACGGCAGTGCAGGCAACTTTTACTCATGTTCAACTCAGTACCCTTTGAGTACCTTCTATGATCAAGGAACTGAGTTAGTTGCTCTGGGAGACACAAGTATGGATAAGGTATGTCATCTTGCTTTAAGGAGCTAAGAATCTAGTGGTGGAGATAGACACAGACATAAATAACTCTTTCTTTAACGTGTAACCTCAGGGAGGTCTCAAGTTCCCTAACTCATTACCTTTCTCTCTTTTTGTAAGCATTTTTCAACTTCTCTTTCCCTTAAGAACACTCGTGCTTTTGTGCTTCATCTTCCTTGCCTTTTTCACTCCCTTGGCACCATTCTTATGTTCTTTCCTATCAACAATTCTTATTGTTCTAATAGCTCCCTCCTCCCTTTACTTAAGCAAGCTTTGAGCACATCCTTCTTGACTGGAGAAAAGACTTCCCTGGAGGCTTTCTTTGATTATCATTCAAGTTTGGTTTCTTTTCATTTTTTCTTTTTTTAAGTTTTTCTGTACTGCAAGTTGGCAATTCTTAACTTCTGGTAGAATAGCCTTCTGTATATTTTCTCCAGAAGATACTTAGGAAATGTTTTATTAGTAAAGTGAAAAATCTGTACCTAGTATGTTTCTCTCCCCCATCCTCCCTTAACACATAATATATTACAGAAGCTGGTTAAAATTCTTCATGGTGAACATACGCATGCTGTCTATTATAAACAATATTGCCTCATTAAAATCGGATGAGACAATAAAAGTCATTATCTGACTTGTGTAGCAAAGATCCAACAAAATGAATTAAGGCAAAAAAATATAATGCCATTCTAAACCTCTCCAGTTTTTTCTAATTTTAGTGAAGGAAGAAAAATGAAATACTACTTCGCATTTTTAAACAAATATTTTCTTACTATAGTTCTGATTTTGTATAGCAGTTTACAAGTTACAAAACTTTTTGATGTACTATCAGCTCATTTGATCTTTAAAACCACATTGTTTTGAAAAAATCAGAGTTATGTCACAACTGTCATTTTTAGTAGATAAGAAAACTCAGAGATGCTAAATGACATCTTTAAATTCACAAGATCTGCTTATATGCAGCAGATCTAGATCTCAAATACAAGCATTCTAACGTTTAGAACATGATTCTTCCACATCTTCATGCTATACATTATTTCATAAGGCTATTTATATATACGTTTAAATGAGATTTTAATTATGTCAAAATTTCTGAATCACCACCTCTATTGTAGAAATATTTTTCACTAAACACTTGTGTAGCAAATTAATATAGATTGTGTGGTTATCTAGTAGGACAAAACATTTCATCATTTAGAATCCAGACTTTAGCAACTACTAACGCAGAGAGTGCTTCCTGAAGCGCAGGAGCTGGAGGAACCCAGGAGACAGACTCTATAGGTCTAAATAGTTGCACTGAATCCAAAGAGAGCTCTCTAATGAGCTATATTTTGAAGACTGCATGAGAGTGAGAACACTTACCCAATTGTCTATGTCAATGAATTAGCACCATTTATCAAACTTTTGGAGAGTTAGGGGACTATTATAGTATTAAATGAATAGAACAATGATCTGACTTTTCATTCAAATGAAGTTTGGTGGAATATGATTTATATCAGTGAAACAACATGGGGCAGCTACAATTGCGTGAAATCAAGGTAAATGAATAGAAATCATCAGAGAGTTTTTAATTGAGATATAATTGACATAAAACAGAATAGTTTCAGGTGTATAACATAATGATTTTATACACACACACGTATATATAGCTAGATAATCACCACAATAAGTCTAGTTAGCATCCATCATCACACAGTTACAAATTTTTCTTTATCTTGTGATGAGAACTTTTAAGATCTCCTCTTTCAGCACTTTCAAATATACAATACAGTATTATTAACTATAGTTGCCATATTATACATTACAAACCCAGGACTTGTTTATTTTATAACTGGAAGTTGGTACATTTTGACCACCTTCACCCATTTTGCCTCACCCCTTACTGGCAACCAATCTGTTCTTTGTGTCTATGAATTTGGGGGTTTTTCTTTTTTCTTTTTAGATTCCACATATAAGTGAGATCATATAGTGTTTGTCTTTCTCTGTCTAACTTATTTCACTTAACATAATGTTGTCCTAAATGGCTGGATTTCCTTTTTCTTTATGGCTAATAATATTCCATTTTTTGTATATGTATATTCTCATATCTTCCTTAACCATTCATCCATCTATGGACACTCACATTCTTTCCATGTCCTGACTACTCTAAATAATGCTTCAATGAACATAGGTGCAGATATCTTTTTGAGTTTGTATTTTTATTTCCTTCAAATAAATACCCAGAGGTGGAATTGCTGGATCATATGGTAGTCCTATTTTCAATTTTTTGGAGGAACTTCCATACTGTTTACATTCCCATCAATCGTGCACAAGGGTTCCTTTTTCTTCACATCCTCGCCAACACTTGTCATTTCTTGTCTTTTTGATAGTAGCCATTCTAACAAGTATGAGAGTGGTTTTGATTTGCACTTCCTTGATGATTAGTGATGTTGAACACCTTTTCATATACCTGTTGTTCATCTATATGTCTTCTTTGGAAAAATGTCTATTCAGATCCCCTGCCCATTTTTCAGTCGGAGGTTGTTTTTCTATTGAGTTGTACGAGTTCTTTAGATATTTTGGACATTAACCCCTTATATGAGAGAGTTTTCTAATAGAAGGATTAGAAGGGAATGACAAACTAAAAATGAAGTAAATATGAAAGATCTTAAAATGTATTACCTTCAAAGGTCTTCAGTAGTCTTGTATATGTCTAAGTCACATAAGACTAAGTCTTATAAGTCTCATAAGTACATAAGTCTCATGCACTTAGCTGCTTGCCATACTGAAAGGCAAACTGCAAATCAGCCAATGATAAACACATTTTAAAAAACTCTTTTCTGTACTTCTCACATAAGACCAGCTCCCAACTAACAAAAAACTTTCTTTCCAAAAATTTATTTTTAAGATAGTTGTCTGGGACTTCCCTGGTGGCGCAGTGGTTAAGCATCCACCTGCCAATGTAGGGGGCACAGGTTCAAGCCCTCGCCTGGGAAGATCCCACATGCCATGGAGCAACTAAGCCCATGCGCCACAACTACTGAGCCTGCAAGCCAAAAGTACTGAAACCTGCACACCTAGAGCCTGTGCTGCGCAAGAAAGGGAAGCCACTGCAATGAGAAGCCCACTGGGCGCAACTAGAGAAAGCCCGCGTGCAGCAATGAAGACCCAATGCAGCCAATAAATAAATAAATAAATAAATAAACTAAAAGGAAAAGAAAAGGAGTGGCAACAGGCACCATATTAAAAAAAAAAAAAAAAAAAGATGGTTGTCTAACAGCCTATGTTTACATCCTGAGTGTTTGTGAATTGGATGTTTGTCACTCAGGGAGTACAACAATATCAAAATCAGGTACGTAAATTCAATAAGGTCATTCAAGATGTGGATTAAAATCTCTATCAGCTCTTATTTCTATTATACTTTTATTTCTATGATTATACATTTGCAGACTAAGATGTGGCATAAAGCAAAGAAAGCATTAGAACAGAAATATGTCGGCATCAATTTTTCATATAATTGAGAAAAGAGCCTGATCCATGATGCTTAAAAAATGCAACAGGCTCTGCATGTACTCCTAGAATTTAGTACTGGGTTTTGTTCTGGCTGCTGGAAAGTCTTTTGATTGAAAACATCTTATGAGCAGTTCACATGGGGCATATAGAATGTTTTACTCAGAAAGAAGACTAATTTGTTAATCTTGCCTTTGATGTCTCTTGTACATTGCTTTGCTTTTTTGCTCTCAGTAGTAATTTCTTGGAAGTCATAAAGGATTGTTAAGCAACTAATCATGTTGTATTTTGTATATTTATCTTAAAATTTTATCTGTTTTTTCAAATTTCGTTTTGCTTTCTTTGGGAGTTAATGTCTCCTGGAAGCTTCTTTCCCTGCTATAGTGCCCTAACCTGGGTACAGCCCAGGTCCTGAGTTGACTGCTTAACCAGCCAGATGTGTAATTTTGGAAGAATCTTTTCACCTCTTGGACCTCAATATTTTACCTATAAAATGAGAAGTTTGGCCTTGATATCGTCTCAGGGTATTCCTTCTTAAATATTCACTGACCTAAAGCAGGTGTTCAAAAAAACTCATTGAAGGAATAAACATTAGTCTGTTTTTCACATGCATGTTTGGCCAGAATTATGAGGGTCTCTCAGATCCAAATGAGAGTATAAGCTGGGAAAGGGGATATACTAAAGGCCTCCTTGCTGGAAATATCCAATATGTGGTATCATGAAGTTCAAGTCTAGCAATCATTAACAGGACAAGCTAAAGCCCTGTGAAGAGTGAAGACAAAATTTTGATACTGTGATTGTTTTGAAGTTTTCAACTCTTACTTTTATGGACATCAATAGGACTGTGGAGGAGTTGGAGAGATATGTTCCTGTACCCTGCTACTTAAACACTAGAGTGGGAAGGAAAGTCAACAGACCACTGATCAACTGGGAGAGGCACACAGTGTTGGCAGTCTTTGGGTAAAAAGATTCTCTTGGGCTTTCACCAATTATAGAGGAGGTTTAACTCTCAAATTTCCCAGTACTTTGGAAATTTCTACTTTCTTGGGTCACCTACTATAATTTAGTGCATAGGAAAAAAGTGCTGGATGAATAAACATGCTAACAGTGGTTATTCCTAGGGAGTGGGATTACTGGAGAGAGCCTTCCATTTTTACTTTACACACCTTAGAATTATTATATTACTTTTGTTATAAAAGTAATCCAGACATCCAGACATTTCAGGCAATGGGTATGATTCTCAGGCTGAAAAAAACCATTCTTTACTTACTTTTTTTAAAATAAATTTATTGATTTTTGGCTGCATTGGGTCTTCATTGTCGCGCACGGGCTTTCTCTAGTTGTGGCGAGCCGGGGCTACTCTTCATTACGGTACGCAGGCTTCTCATTGTGGTGGCTTCTCTTGTTGCGGAGCACAGGCTCTAGGCGCCCAGGCTTCAGTAGTTGTGGCTCGTGGGCTCTAGAGCACAGGCTCAGTAGTTGTGCGCACGGGCTTAGTTACTCCACGGCATGTGGAATCTTCCGGGACCAGGGCTCGAACCTGTGTCCTCTGCATTGGCAGGTGGATTCTTAACCACTGCGCCACCAGGGAAGTCCCTCCATTATGGTTTATCACAGGATATTGGATATATTTCCCTGTGCTATACAGTAGGACCTTGTTGTTTATCCATTCTATATATAATGGTTTGCATCTCATATTTCAATTTCTAAAGGAATTATTAAATAAGCATTTTATGTTGACAAAACTCTTTGATATTATTTAAATAGGTTTTCTTCACAACTACTCTTCTGGTGCTATTATCTGAGTTTTTAAAAAGTTATTAAATGAATGAATGGATGGATGAATAAATGCTTTGCTTAAGATCCCGAAGGTAAGAAATGGCAAAGACAGGTTAAAAAGTTCATTGACTCTGTCTCCCCAGACTACTGTTTGGTCCCCTGAGCCCTGTTGTCTCCCCAGAACAAAGAGGTAGTACTACAATGCTTCTTTTCCCATGGAAGTAAATAAGTGGGTCATTTGCTGTAGTAAATGCTTGACAGGAAAAGATGAAAGAGTAAGCCAAATAAGAAATATCTACTTACTGCAGGTACAGCTTAGCATCTTGGTTATAACTTATCTATAAGAAATGTTATGGTCATCATTAGCAAGTCTTTGCAGTCTTTAAATATACAAACTCACGTCTTCTCCAGTGCCAAAAAATAATTTCTCTCTGTTCTATGCCTGGGAAGAGAGAGAGAGAGGGATAGAATGAACAAAGTTAAAATGGATCTGAAATACTGAGATTTCTTTGCTATATTTTATTGAATTTCACATTTTAAAATTGAGTTGGAATGGTTCTTACTAAAAAAATGGTATTGATGGATACACTTTGAAAAAAGAAAGGGAAAATTAAGGTTTTGGCAGTAGGTCAGTTTTTACTAAATCTATTTTCCTTTCTTTTTTTTCCCTTATGACATTTTTATTGAGTCTTTTCCTGTAGTTTTTTGGGACTAAGCTAGTAGCTATAGAGGGAAACTTGTTTGTATGCACAAATGAGTTTTTTCCCCTACTTCCTTTGATGTTCATACAAATTTTTATTAAATATCTTTGGCTTTGGATATTTACCTCTCTAGATCTTTCGTGTTCTGAACAGCATTTTCCTTTCCATCTATTGCTCATGTGAATTAGGCATTCACAGTTGCATTTACAAACTTGTGGAAATAAAAATTTTCCTCTGTGGCATGCAACTCTTACAGCACAGTCCACTCTCGGTGGGTGCCAGTTATGCCTGGTACCTATCCCAGTCTAAGCACCAACACAGGTGGCTTGCTGACACCAATGTTGAATTACAGCTTTCGACTAATAAATACAAAATCCCTATTGTTTCATAGTTCTATTTGAAAACACAAATGTTTTTAAATGATTTGTTTTTGTTTTTTTTTTTTCTATTCCAAACTCTTTTTCTTAGCTTTATCTGCCTCTGAAATATTTGTCAGTGTTATGTCTCAGTATAATCACTGATAAATGTATATCATTATTGTGCTGGCTTTAATTCCTTACTAAAATTTAAATATATTTGAGATATTATTAATACCCACTTACAATATTCTTTTGATTCTTAATATGGAACAAATCCTGCTGGATAACATTATACAAAACAGTGATTTGATTTCCTAAAAGTAAACCTTAGTAATGAAAATTCCTACCCTTTGGGCTCACGCATTATTTTAAATGTCAAAATCTGAGGAGAAAAATCAACTGTATTCCCCTCCTAGGCAATAAGTTACAACCAGAAACGAAAAAAAAATTGAAGTGCTTTTTAAAAAATAGTTACAGCATTAAAAATTTATCTTGAGTTTCTAATACAGAATGTCTAATAGAAATCCCCCTGTACCAAAGATGCAGCCCACTTGTAGACTTTTGTTTGGGAAAAGATCATTTAGAAATAATTGCTTTTTAGTACTGCTACATTATTAAGTTCTATTCTCATTTTTAATGGAATGTGGCAGATATCACTCACTTTCATGAGTGTCAAAGGAGTTTTGTGATGAAATTATTACAGTTTCTCCCCTGTCTTTATTAAAATCCTCAATCCCCAAGGATTACAGTGATAAACCAACTCAGTTTAGCAGGCCAGAGCTGCTCTTTCTGGTGGGTCTCCCACAAGTCTTCCCTGGTTTCCAGACTTCCTAAGCCACTTCCTTTCCCAGAATTCTCTCTGACAGTCTCTGCTCCTGGCAGTGCCAAACCCCACCCAGAATCCCCTTCCCTGTTGACCTTCCATTGCAAACTCAGCGGTGAAATCCTCCCAAATACCAACCTTCTTTCCAGTTAGTTTGAGATTCCTCTAGGGCAATGGCTTTCTAGTGTGGTCCCCTACAGGCAGCAGCAGTATCTCATCACCTAGGAACTTGTGAACAATGGAAATTCTCCTGTCATGTGCTAGACCTCTTGAATTTGAAAGGGGGTGGGGCCTATTGTGTATTTTAACCAGCACTTCTGGAGATGCTGACCCACAGCCCTAGGGCAGAGATCCACTAATATCCATCTCACCCTCAGACTCTCACTTGTTTTCACGGTAAGTGCTCAGCGAGGCTTTCATATGAAACCAATCCATCTAAACAAACAAATAAAAACAAAAACAGTTGCCTAAAATTGTTTAACTGAAATACATTAATCTGAAGCTAATTTCCCCAAAGCTTATTACTTAATGATGACAGCTGTTAATGACCAATTTACCTAAAATTCAGCCTCCTTTGAGTATTTTTTACCACCTTATCAGTTTCCACACCTACACATTCTTCAAGCTACTAATGAAAGTTCTACTTTCATTCCAAACCTGGGATTCTCCCCACCTGGGCTTAGTCTTTTTCTCTTATTTGTTCCCATAGTGAGTTAGCAGTAGGTTTCTCCCTTGTATAACGTTACATATTTCTTGTGAGCAACACGGTCCTAGTTTTCTGGTTATGTCTCATACAATGCATTATGCATATTAGACATTTGACACGTGCTTGTTGATTTCAATGACAGTACAGTATAATAGCTGAGAGTATAGCCTGGAGCCAAACCTTGTGTTCAGTTGCCACCCCCTTTACATACTAGCTTTGTGACTTTGGGTATGTTTTTAAATACCACTCTATGCCTCAATCTCCTTACCTACAAAATGGGCATAATATACTAGTACTCAACTCATAGGCTGTCATAGAATAAAATGCTTATATATGTAAAGCACCTAGAACAGGGCCAGCCATGAAGTATTATATAAGGGTTAGTTATTATTTCCTTAGTTTCCAAATCCTATTTCTGCTTTTATTCAACTATCTGTTTATGTCTTCTTTTCCTTTTCAATGCCCCTTCTTATTTTACACCCTCTGCCTCATTTGGATTTAATAGAATAACTTTGTCACAAAAAATAAAATATTACCACTTTTAAAACGTTAAGATGTATGCTTTAAATAGTTCCTATTCTCTGGTATAGTAATTGTTTTTCTAGAACTCTAATTTTTTTTAATAATAAAAATACTTAGCAAAATCTATGGGTGAAAATATTCATTTTAACATATTAATAATAATAGAGTTCTTCACATATTTTGGGTATGTATTGTATCAGATACATGGCTTGCAAATATTTTCTCCCAGTCTGTGGCATACTTCTCATTCTATTAATATATCTTTCACAAAACAAATTTTTTAATTTTAATAAAGTCCAATTTATCAATCTTTTCTTTCATGGATTGTGCCTTTGGTGTTTTATCTAACATCTCATTTCCAAACCCAAGGTCACCTAGATTTTCTCCTATGTTTTCTTCTAGAAGTTTTATAGTTTTGTTTTGTACATTTAGGGCTATGTTCCACTTTGAGTTAACTTGTGTAAAGTATAAGTTACGTATCGAGGTTCATTTTTTCTACATATAGTTGTTCAATTATACTAGCACTATTTATTGAAATGACTATTTATTCTATGAGTTCAGTTTTTTGGGTTTTGTTTTTTTCTTTTAATTGAAGTATAGTTGATATACAATATTATATAAGTTACAGGTGTACAATCTAGTGATCCACAATTTTTAAAGGTTATACTCCACTATTTTGTTGTTTTTAACGTCCAATTAATTTGGTTAGTTGATCACATGAAAGTTGGTTAAAAGGATGTGTACTACAAATGCAACAAGACCATATTTTCTTGATCATTATTTTAAAGCCAGCAGTGACTAGACAATGTCAGGGTTTAAGTGAACACTGTTAGATGCCCCAATGACAAACTAGTCTTAAAAGTTTTGCACTTTCAAAATAAGTGTAAAGTTTTTGTCAGCAATGGAGATTCCATTTAGAGCATTCACCCTTAGTACAATACTGATTTAATAAATTCAGTTGCATTATATTATAATGCGGGAGGTCAAGTTTAAAAAATGGGTTGGAATGGAGTGGACAGGCTTCAAACAAGAATTCTGGGCTGGGAATAAAAAACGTCTCTGCTAGCACTATGTTACATTTCACAGCATATACAACTAACTCAAACTGGACAAAACATACTACAAGAATCAAATGAAAAAAACTTTTAAGAATTCATTCATTTAAAAAACATAGCTTGATGAGTTCAGACTAATTTACTGACAGCTAGTTTACCTAAACCAGTTTGACTGAGAGAGTCCAATGTGTTCAAAAATATGTAAAATAGAGAAAGACACCGTTAGGATAGGAAACATCTACCTACTTACAAAAAAGTAGCAAATTGTATAAATAATTACTAAATATACATGGTTAAGATAGCAGGGCCCTTAGGTGAATTGCTTAAAATATGAAAGGCAAATGGACCTTATCTAAGTATTTACTCAGATTTTTATGAGTGGTAATTTCAAAGCTTCACCCTGGTATTTTTGCTAATAGAACAACCATTAAGAGGTTTATTCTTCAGCAGTAGCCCTATTTCTCATTCTGACAGACTCCAGAGGACATAATTTGAAAAGAAGTGGGATTAGAGGTTGACAACTCAAGTGTCTGCAGAGTCTAGGCTGACGCATTGAATGAATGACATGTCCAGAGAGGCAATACAGAGTGGTGGCGATTGTGGTGCATGGGTAGCTGATTCCCCAACTAAAAAGTCCAATGCATTCTCAGGTCCAGTGGGTCATGACCATGTAGAAATATGGGCCCAGTATGCCTTGGTCTGTTGGCTATTTTCAAAAGCAGACAGAAATCTAGATTTTTTTAGCTTAATTAGTTATCAGTTCAATTAAAAAACATTTCTGGGCCAATACTGGTTTAACAACGTATATTATCTCTGAGAATTCGTACTTCCCCTTAGGAGGTGTGTGTGTGTGTGTGTGTGTGATCTAACAGTTATCTGCTAGGCAACTGAAACAACAAAAAGGCATTTTTGCCATTTGCACTAGAGAGAAAAGTTAAAGAGAATCAGATTATAATGTCAAATGTCGTAGGGAACTGTTCCGTGGTCCCTGGAGAGTGCTAATGGACACTTGTTGGAGTCTCCAGGACATTATTCTTGACTGAACGACTCCAAATATTAGATATGTATTATTATATATTGGAAGGGTTGTAGATCATGGGGTAAGGCCATCTCTTTTAAGTACAGAAGGAGTTTCAGCAAAGACTGGTGCAGCATTGTACCTTGGAAGTAAGATGAAAGTGGTGTTCTTACAGTAAGACACAGACCTTAGGACAGAGTTAAGAACTGAAGTAACCATAAGAGGACCTGCTGTGAATGGTTTGACTTCTTGCCTGCATTTCCTTTGAACTATGGAAATTGTTATTATTAGCATAGTGTTAAAAATTTTCACCAACAAATATAATTCTCTGTGTATTCCACACAGAGAAAGTTAAAGTCTGATCTAGCAAAACAGTTGGCCCTCTGTATCCGAGGGTTCTGCATGCAGTGTTCAACAAACCGCAGATCAGGGCTTCCCTGGTGGCGCAGTGGTTGAGAATCTGCCTGCCAATGCAGGGGACACGGGTTCGAGCCCTGGTCTGGGAGGATCCCACATGCCGCGGAGCAGCTGGGCCCGTGAGCCACAGTTGCTGAACCTGCGCGTCTGGAGCCTGTGCTCTGCAACAAGAGAGGCCGCGATAGTGAGAGGCCCGCGCACCGCGATGAAGAGTGGCCCCCACTTGCCGCAACTGGAGAAAGCCCCAGCACAGAAACGAAGGCCCAGCACAGCCATAAATAAATTAATAAATAAAATTAAAAAAAAAAAAACCCGCAGATCAAAAATATTTGAAAAAAATTTTCAGAAAATTCCAAAAAGCAAAACTTGAAATTGCCATGCTGGCACTGATTTACATATCATTTACATTGTATTTACAACTATTTACATAGCATTTACATTGTATTAAGTATTACAAATAATCTAGAGATGATTTAAAATATACCAGAGGATGTGTATAGGTTATATACAAATACTATGCCATTTTATATAAGAGACTTGAGCATCATCTGATTTTGGTGTCCACGGGGGGTCCTGGAACAAATTCCCCACAGATACTGAGGAACAGCTGTTTATTGACTAGGTATCTGTATTAGTCAGGGGTGGTACAGTTTAATTAATTTATTTTTGGCTGCATTGGGTCTTTGTTGCTGCACACAGGCTTTCTCTAGTTGCTGCGAGTGGCGGCTACTCTTCCTTCGGTGCACGGGCTTCTCATTGCGGTGGCTTCTCTTGTTGCAGAGCTCAGGCTCTACGCTCAAGGGCTTCAGTAGTTGTGGCACGCGGGCTCAGTTGCTCCGTGGCATGTGGGATCTTCCCGACCCCGGCTCAGACCCGTGTCCCCTGAATTGGCAGGAGGATTCTTAAGCTCTGCGTCACCAGGGAAGTCCCAGGGGTGGTACAGTTTAAAAGAGTCAGTCACCAAGGATACACTTAGCAGGGTGGACAGGATAAATAAAGGATATAGTTGGTAGCAAATGGAGTACAACCAGTACAGTATTCTTTTAAAATAAGAAATTATCACTAATTAGCAGATTATAGCAAGGAGAAACAATGGCAGGAAAAAATGAGTATAAGATAATGAAGCATTTTTGTAGCAGGTGGATTTTTGGCAACATGATAAGGGCAGAACAGTTTTGTAAAAATAAAGCTTTGTTCTAATCTACTAAATTATTTGAAAGAGGCAATATAAATGACAAAGGAGGATTAGCCAGTGAGCATAATTTATTCAGATTTTGCCATGAATTGTGATAATGCTTTCTTACTGTAGACTATGAAGGATACTTAATTCTCATAGAATAAGAGATATGATAAATAGTCATAGGTAACTTGATAAGATTTAGGAAATTAGACCAGGATTTCATATTAATTCAGTTAATAGTAAGTTAAGATATATGGTCCAGTGTGTCATATTTTATTATGTAAACTGGAATTACATACTTTATAGAAAGGTACAAGGGAAAAAACCCTGCTAATCTTTGGCCAAAGAAAATTTAGGAGAATTAAACATTAAATGAAACCTAGTAAATAACTGGGCAACATTATTGTAAAAAAAATATAATCATACTTGCTTGTCTTACTCTCAGAGCGTTTTCTGCATGCAGCTGCTGTTTTCCAGACTGAGGGTGAACTAGAATTTGATTATTTCTCTGCCTTTAGGACACGACCAATAATTATTGGTTCTATATTTCACCCTAAGATGCTCGCAAGCTCTCCCAAGTTCTGGATGGATGTAAGGATTGTAACAAGGGAGTGTCTCATCGGGGCTCCCAAACACATTTGCTACTGCCTGGCATCAGCACTTTTCGTTCTCTTCTGCTGCTTTTTGTTACTGTCTGTAAGAAAGGTGCCAAAGCCACCAAAGCTGTCCTGAGTGTGTCAATGCACATGGCATTGAAGAGTTTCTCTGATGTCCTCCCTGTTACCTGGTTCCCATAGGCAAGAAGTTCTGGGCTCACAGGTCCCCCAGAGGTCTCAGTGCAATGTCTTTTATATATTTTTCTTATGCCTCCCTGCCCAGGTTCTAACGCTCATCCTTGGAAGGCAGCATGTAGAAGCGGGGCCCTGAAGAACACACCCAGAATTGCTTTCCCTTCACACTGCTCCTGTGCCCTTCAAATGCTCTCACCTCCCTTAGGATGAACTGCTCCTCAGAGCCATGCAAAACACACTGCAGGTCCTTTGTCCTTCCAACACGTGTCTGGATCTTAGGGTGCACAGCACTTGGGTTAAGTGGAGCCCTCCCATAACACAGCCACTACTTCCTGAATCCGTTCTGTGTGCTGTGTAAATGGTGGATTGTGGTAACCCTGCAAACATCCCCACCCTCGCTGTCGGCCATGGAAGGGGTTGGGCCTTCTCCTAGAGTGGAGCCTTGAGCACCAGGGTGTCTTACTCTCCCTAATCTTCTGTAGCCCTCCCCGGAGAGGGTTCAGGAGAGTGATGCATTCTTGTATCTTCTTGAAGAATCACATGTTTTCTGCCAGTTATAATGGTTCAAACTAATGAAAGATAAGCAATTACCAGTACATATTTTAGAACCTAAATTATTACAGTTGAAAAGAAATTTTATTTAGTAAAAAATTTCCATTCTTATCTCTATGCCCAGCCATTATTATTTTCCTTTGATTTTTGGAGAAATCTATTTATTTTTCTAAATACAATCTATTTTCCCTGATGGGTCAGAAATGCTAATTACTCCCTCCCCGTGGGTCCCCGCATATCCCTTTGACCTGTTATGTTTTTGTTTCTGTTTTTTGCTTGGGTTAGACCTCTGTCATCTGTCCCAGAGGAGCCAGAAAAGCATCTATTATTTACCCATTAAAAATTAACCCTTAGGGCTTCCCTGGTGGCGCAGTGGTTGAGAGTCTGCCTGCTAATGCAGGGGACACGGGTTCGAGCCCTGGTCTGGGAAGATCCCACATGCCAAGGAGCGGCTGGGCCCGTGAGCCACAACTACTGAGCCTGCGCATCTGGAGCTTGTGCTCCGCAACAAGAGAGGCCGCGATGGTGAGAGGCCCGCGCACCGCGATGAAGAGTGGCCCCCGCTTGCCGCAACTGGAGAAAGCCCTTGCACAGAAACGAAGACCCAACACAGCCAAAAATAAATAAATAAATAAATAAATAATAAAAATAAAGGAATTCCTTAAAAAAAAAAAAAAATTAACCCTTAACAATTATCCATAGTTATTTAGCATACATTCACAAGGTGTCACTGAAGCTGCAGAACTGCAATGGAAAATCAAGTGCCACAAAAATGTTGTCATTCCTATTTTCACATGGAAAAACTGAGGCACTGGGTGGGGACACAGCTTGCTGGGGTTGGCCATGCCACGAAAACCTGAACTGAACCTCTGGCTTCTTGATTACTAAAGCCCGCTCCACTCTGAGCCTCTTTTCTTCCCATCCCATCCCCTATTCCCTCCAACACCACCACTGTTCTACCTCTTCCACCTAATAACCATGGGAAGAAGAAAAAGGCTAACCCAGTAGCAACAACAGAAAAACTGTTAGACGGAATACAATAATTTAGACCAAATGAGATGCTGCTATACATGGGTGAATACTGGAGTATTTGATTCAATATTTTTCAGATAAAAATAACTAAGAAATAATTACTTAATCTTAATAATAAGATTATTAACCCCTTATTAGTCCCTAAGGTCAGACCTTGGAAAGGAACTCAGCCTCTGTCTGACCTAATTTAAAAGAAAGGACCTGAAAGGAGTGCAACAACAAAATGTCAAGTTCACTTCTAAGTCAACAAAACAATAAAGCCACACAGCACAGAAGGGAGGACGAGAGTCACATCCTTTTAATCCTTACTGCTTCCTCTCATGAGTTTGCACACTCTTCTATAAAAATAAAACCTCTTCCTGAGAATTCCTTTGTTGCTATTGTTACTTTTCTGAGATTTATAACATTTAAAAAAAATGCATTGCCATGTTTTAGATAAATATTTCAAACAAGTTTTACCTCTGCGTGCATTACAGATAAAAAAAAAACTAACTCCAGTTAGTGTTTTGTTGGTGCTTGTGATTTCCACCCTTGGCCTTGAAGAAAAAATATATATATATAGGTGTTTACATGTTATTCACTTTTTCCACACACTCTGATATTACCTGGCCATTTTCTAATGTAAAAAATTGGCATGAGAAATATTGAGTCATAGGTGTATGTATGTATAAACACCAGAGTTTCAGGGTGGCAGTGAAGCAGGAGGCGGGGGTGATGGTCAAATGCACTGACTGTGTTGTTAGGCTTGAACACCACTTGTGTGGCCTTGGGCAACTCACTAACTTTTTGGAGCCTCAGTTTCTTTATCTTTAATTAAGCAAGCTACTACATGCTTAGCACAATGTCCAGCAAGAAATATGTGTGTGATAAATGTATACTGGTGGTTACAAACATAAACTCTCAAGTCAGGCATCCTGGATTCAAATCCCAACTCAACTATGTACAAATTGGGCAAGTTACTGAACTTCTCAGTGCCTCTGTTCCTTCATCTGTAACCAGAAATTTAAGAGTATCATAGAGAGGGTTTATACATCTAACTTTTCAAACTCTGAGATTCCATGATTAAGCCTTTGCTACTAATTCTGGCAGAGAGCTGCCAATTCATGCATCTTGACTAGAATAACTAGAGTCCCATGATTTTAATTAGGTCTTTGTTTGTTGGTTTAGAAAATAAAGACATTCACTGGTGATAGCTCAAGAAAACAGGAGTTGTTGTAGGGATATATATGGTAGATATGGATCTCACAAGAAGGCAGGGAGAGGAACAGTGATACTGCAGGCTTGACGGAAATAGGAACTGAGGCAGCATTTGCTATCTTCCTCTCAGAGGCAGGTAGCTCTCTTTCTTCTTCATGATATTTCTGCTTTTCAAGGCATCCTCACTCCATTCCATTCTTGAAACTGACTGGCTTCATGTGACTCTACTCAGGCATTATTTCTGCTTGCTAATAACCCCAGCTTGCCTTTCAAGGCTTCTCTAGCCTTGAATCTACGCCATGACCTTACAGCTTGAGTTCCCCCACCTAAATGTTGCAGCCCTTCATTTTCCCAATTCCAGTTCTGTGAGAAGGATGACTGGCCCAGCTTCTCCTTTCAAGCCAGATCACTGGCTACAGTTTGAACAGATTTTCCTTGAGTCAGATGGTTTCCACTGATCCAAATAGCTGGGGCTTGTGGAATTTTATTTATGTGGGAGAGGAAAGTTTCCAACAGCAGCAGATGTAGGCGGGGCAGGAAGTTAGTGATATTTCTAGTATCTCCACTGAGTGATGGAGGTCATGGAGTTTATACCTAGAAATTTGGGAATCCACTTAAGTTTATACTCTGTATTAGGAAGAGACCTATTCAGAAGGTTCTGGTTTGGGACTAACGATGGAAATATGAATTTTGCTCCAGGATGTGTTCTAGGACCTTGCTACTCAAATTGTGGTCCATGGACCAGCAGCCTCAATATCACTTAGGAGCCAACAGATTTCTAACAAGAAATCAGAATCTCAGGCTCTACCTCAGACCTACTAAATTAGAATCTACATATTAATAAGATTCTCAGATGATTTGTATTTACATTAAAGTTTGAGAAGTGTGGCTCTAGGATGAATTGGTTTAGTGTAGGCCTTCTAAAAGTAACCAAAGGCTTTTACTAAGAAACTTCCGGTAGTGCTATAGTCATGTGAGAACCAGGTGCTAGGTTGTCAGAATTTTGTGAGTTGGTTGATTTGATGTATGATAGCTTGAAATCACCTATTTTGGGAATGTTTACACCATGGAGATTGGCAAATACTATAAATTTGTGTCTTTTGTACTGGAAAGCTGGTTGTCAAACATTTACCAGCACTCCACTGGACAGTTCTAAACCTCCTAATTCAATCTGGAATTAAAACAATCTCCTAGGGGTTGTTGGACAGAGAAACTCCCATATATGGAAAGGACAAGACAAAATGAGTTTCAATTCTTCACCAAACTTTCAATCTTCTAAGAAATTATTATTCTAGATAGTGATTTCCTTATTAAAAAAATAATCTGAGTATAAAGTAAGCACAAGGAGGGAAGGGAACCTAGGAGTTGGTAATACTTAAAATCCAGATAGGTAGACAGGCAGACATTTAAAATTCTCCCAGCTGACAGCTGGACAGTTTTGGAGCTGAAGTCCAGATGTGGAATAGCAGTTTCTGTATAAAGGCGAAGATAGAGTGGGTAGAGTCTGATCCTGGAGACATATCACATGGGGAAATTCATGCTTTTATTGCTTATATTATATCGAGTATAAAATTGTTAAATAAAACGACTCCTCCCCAAGTTAATGATACGTATGGATGTAAATGTTTCATGATATTACATAGGAAGTGGATTTTAAAGTGTGGTCTCTAGACTAGTATATAAGCATCACCCAGGAACCTATTATAAATGCAAATTAATGAGCCCTGCCCCAGGCCTACTGGATCAGAAACTCTGGGGGGTAGAGCACAGCAATCTGAGTTTTAACAAGCCTTCTGGGTGATTCTGTTACACACTAATGAAGTAGGAAATGTCATAGAGTTCCTTTTTTTGTCCAATCAGAGTACTCATTTTCAACTTGAACTACAAATGGGAAGAGACTCTTCTTGCAAAGGAGTTTCCAGCTCAATTGGAAGATAGTTGAGGAAGGCAGAGAACACAGATCAAGAGAACTACAAGGTTGGGCAAATATTGAGAAACTTTTCCCAAGGAAATTAGCCAGGCAGGTAGCTGGCATGATGCCAAGACTCCTGGAGAGTAAAAACCTTCCTAGAAATCAATTGGGAAAAGTTGCTTTAAAGTGAACTTTGAGGAAGTACATAAGCACAGCCTAAAGACTTTCTGAAAATACTAATGAATTCTCATATAAAGAAGGTGACATCCTAGCACATATAGGAACAAGAATAGCATGTATCATATTAAGAATTAAGCAGATATTAGAAGAAAGAGTACTAGAACAGCTTATTCATTTTACCTCTCTGGTTAAGAGCTCTCCCTGGTTCCTTAGTAATGACAACATTTAACATTTAATGAGTGTTTACTCTGTGCCAGGTATGGTAGTAAGTACCTCAGTAAATTATCTCACAGGTGAGGAAACTGAGGCCCAGAAAGGTATAGTAATTGCCCCAAGTCACACAACTAGTAAGTGATGATACTGGAATTCAAACCTGGGAAGTTTTTCTCCAGAGCACCACTGTTTAACTAAGACGCTCTATTGCTTCTCTTTAATGAGAACCTCATTGTGTGTTAAATATTTAGAGGCTTGGAGTTCCTATCTCAGAGTGTGCATTTTTGTGGTCTTCACAAGTCTCAAGCTAAATAACCTCTTTATATATTATTATATATAGATAACTGGACTCTGGACCCCACCTGACTAATGCTATCAATTTCTGGTGCCCAAAGTGGACAATCAGGTAAGCTGCACCTCTACAGGACACTGCTTCAATAAGGCTACTACTACAAGCACATTACATGTTACTCTAAATCCTAATATCGGATGTTTAAATTCTCTTATTATAACAGGAGACATAAAGAAGCACACACATGGGGGCCAACTGATCCCAACTACGAAAAGTAAGGGATGTAGAGTCTAAGGACCAGAATCTCTAATCTGGATGTTTGGTTTTTGTCTGAGATAAATTAAGTGAACTTGCTCTAATTCTGGCATTTACCCTTACATGAAATTCATTTTTAAGTATCATGAGAGCAACGGCTCTTTTATTCACCATATCTGTGCATAGCCAAGCACACTGCTTGACACATGGCAGGCACTCACGTATTTGTGAAAGGAAGGGAGGAAGGGTAAGGAGGGAGATAGGAAAGAAAGTTATAAAGGTAGATTCAGTTTTTTCTAATTTTTTTGTATAACAGCCATAAATGGGTGTGGAACTTTTGAAGTAACTGCTTAGGTGTTGGCAAGGCAGGCAAATAAATTAGAAATCTTATACTTCATGTAGATGAGTACAGTATACAAATACAAAATAAAGCATTTGTGAAAATCTTACTTTGATCCAGTCCTATGGGCAGCTTCAGGGAAGCAAATTTGCAAGCTTGCCATTCTAATCGAGTCAATAATTCATGTGTGCATATAACATTCACTTATTCAACAAATATTTGTTGAGACCCTCCTATGTGCCAGGCAGGTAGTATGTGCTGAGTTTACAAAAATGAGTAAGACATGATTTCTGTCCCCAAGAGCTCAGATGATTAGTTGAGAAAAACAGATAACATTGTGGTGATAGTCACACAACTCTATAAATATACTAAAACCCATTGAATTGTACAGTTTAGACTGGTGAACTGTATGGTATGTGAATCATAACTCAATAAAATTGTATAAAACAAACAGATAAACAAAAACAGGTGTAAGCCTTGTACAAAACCGGTAAGAGGTGGCCATAAATCAGCCTGGGAAGGGAAGAGGGAGGCTTCATCAGTGAATAAACCCGGAGTTGAAGTCTTAAATAAAAAAAATTAAAAAAAAACAGTTACCGAGGTGATAAGGTACAGGACGTTCCAGAGGGGACAGAGTGAACAAAGACCTGGAGGTGAGAAACGGTGTGTGTGAATGGGGTTGAATGGGAGTGGGCTGCGGGCAGAGGGTTGAGGCCAGGGAGGTAGGCGGAGGCCAGAAGCGAGCTCGAGGTAGTCAAGGGAGGGTTTTATATTAAACTGGGAAGTGATATAATTCGTGATCAGTTTTGTTTTAGATAAACTACACTGACAGTTGTGACGTAATGGAAAGGATACTGATCCCCCCCCCCCGTCAGAATAACCTGTGCGTAGGTCTTAGATCTGCCATTTTAAAACTAGAAGTGTTATATAAATTTGTCAAGTTTTATTATTCAGTTGATCCTAATAGCACAGTTTGTCAGCAGCGGGGAAATGTAGAACTGCTTAATGTTCAGATTAACTGAAAACCACGCTGATCTTGCGATGAGTTCAAACGAGTTTGTTAGTGAGTGGGACACCCCCCTTGGGTGGTAGTGGACAGCATGGTTAATTTTAAAAAGTCTTTACGAGGCTGGAAATGTGGCGGTGGAAGCTGGTGAGATTATTCAGATTTTCTGTTTTTCATGCTCTCCTGGGTACTCTCACAATTTATTAATAAAATGATCGTTCTGAGTGCACTTGCAGAATCAAAAAGGAAAAAATAAAAAGGAATAAAATAGTTGGAGCATCGCCAACAGGACCATACTTTCCAGGAAGGGCAGATTTCCCTGAAGATGGTTGAACTGTCGAACTGGAACCAGGAAACACTGAGCCCTACACAGCACGCAGGACTAAGGGGAACACAGCCACGGGGCACCCGCGCGGTGCGCCCTCCCGCGCCGGCTCGAAGGCTTACTTTGGTCCCACCTCCTTTCCTCTTGCTCCTTCGAATCCCTTCCCCCTCCGCCATTTCCGGATAGGAACCCTTTGTAAATTCTTTCCAAGTTGAAGCATGGGACCAATTTCGTCAACACAATCCGGAATGGTCAACATGGCGGCAGCTGTAAGATGCTCTGAAGAAACCATCCTAAATTACGAGCTATGATTGTCACTTGATTTTCTCACAAAGAACAATCAGAACTCCTGGTCTTAAGTGGCTTGGAATGTGAAACTAATGAGTCTCTTAGATATTATTAGAGGACCCTACAGAGCCCATTGGTGTAAGTTTGGAAAACATTGGGCTTCTTAAAATTAATTCTTATAGTGTGTTACGAAAGATGACTGAACCAAAAGGATAACGGTGTTTCTGGTTCTGTTGTTAGCGTTCTCCATGGAAACATCGCGGAAGCTTCTGGACTCAATTTCCTTCCCCATGTATGAATGTCACTGAAAATATCCAACTCCATTCTATCCCCATAGAACTTCAGAAACTAAGCAAAATGAAGACTCAAAATTCATTTCAAATAATGAAATGAAAATATAATGTAGAATGGAACTGGGAAAATACCTGGTTTAAATTCTGGAAAGTACTAACTATACAACTCTGGATAAGTTGCTTAATCTTGTTTAGTCTAATTTCAAGCTGATCTCACAGGATGTTATGATGATTAATTTAATACCTTTGTATAACGTACAGTGTTATGTAATTTCTTCTTGTTCTTCTTGAGTCAATTCATATCTTTAAGCAACTCACTTTAAAAAATAGTTACTTACTTGCTTAAATTACTCTTACCTTCTATTATCAGCTGAACTGTGTCCTGCTCAAGTTAATATGTGGAAGTCTTAACCCCCAATACCTCGTAATATGACTGTATTTGGACATAAGGCCCTTAAATAGGTAACTGAGGTCAAATGAGGTCACATGGGTGGGCTCTAGTCCAATATGACTGGGGTCCTTATAAAAAGAAAATATTAGGACACAGACATGCACAGAGAGAACAAAGTGATTATTAGTAACCACAATCATGTCCTGAATGCATGGAACACGTCAGCATTTGCCAGCCACCGTATCAAGTCAGCAGAAACTACAGAAATTGAGAGCTCTCCGCAGAAATTCACACACCCGTGCACCAGGTAACAGACCACAGGCAGACGTTCACTCAGCCTTTCACGTGTCCCTCACGGAGGGCACGCTCTCTCCTGGGCGGGGTGAGCACAGACACTTATCGGGAGTTTTACTACTTTTAAAATGCGTTGAGTCTGGAGCCTGTGCTCCGCAACAAGAGAGGCCGCGACGGTGAGAGGCCCGCGCACCGCGATGAAGAGTGGCCCCCCACTTGCCACAACAAGAGAAAGCCCTCACACAGAAACGAAGACCCAACACAGCCAAAAATTAATTAATTAATTAAATTAATTAAAATTAAATTATATAAATTAATTAAATATAAATATATAAATATATATAAATATAAATAAATTTATATATAAATATATAACATTAAATTAAATAAAAAACAATAAATTAATTAATAATAAAAAAACAACCACTGCAATTAAATATTTTTTAAAAAATGCGTTGATACAACCATGTCTCACTTTTGCTTGGATCAGTCAGCAAACGGTTTTTGGAAACCCCAAATTCTCCACGCCTCCTACCTTTCCGGCCGCCCGGCTTCTCAAGCCAGGTCCCCCTGGGAGGCGGGGCTGCGTGCGGACGCACGGCGAGTGCACTGACGTCCTCGAGCCCCGCCCCCACGGCGCCGCCTGCTGGTTGGAACGGCAGCCCCCTGGCGCGGAGGGCGATGAGGCCGGCGCCAAAGTGAGCGCGGCATGGAGGGGCCTGCCTAACTGGGGCCCGTGGCCCTGCGTCTTCTGGCTGCGACGCGGGTCCTGCGCACGCTGCGGGGCCGCAGCCGCCGGGCGGTGGGCGCCCGAGGGGCCGGGAGGCGAGTCGGGGCCCCCAGGCGGGAGTGGGCATCGTGTCCACAGCCAGCGTCCCCGAGGCCGCGCTTGGGCCATGATGACCGGTGAAGCTGCGGTGCGACAGCGCAGCCGACTTCTTACCGCGCTGTGAGGACCTGTGCGCGTTGCAGGACTCGGTGCCTCTGCCCGCCTTGCGCGCTTTCCTGCGGGAGGGCGTGCTGGACTTAACGCCGACCGCCTCCGCAGGGTGGAATGGGCGCCGCTCCTGAGCACCCTCTGCCCCTGATCTGTATCCAGAGCTTCTTCCAGCCACGGCTTAACGAGACAGGTATGTACTTCCCGCTTCCAGGGGCTCTCGTGTGGGTGCTGCGAAGCGGGGTTTTAGATGGTGCAAGGTGGAGAGTGGGCACTAGAACCGGTGCCCGGTGGCCGGGTGTGCGTGCACTAGACGGGGCGTGCGGCCTAGGACTCCTGGCAGCTCGTTGACCCCGGCCGAGTGCCTTAAGGCTTCTAGGTCTCAGTGTTCTCATCTGGAGCATGGGCTTAACAGGACCCACTCTCTGGCGGTTACAAGGACTCACTCTGTTAATGCCTGTAGACTCTACAGTGTAGAACACTTAGCACAGTTTGGAGCATCTTTAATTGTTCCACAGATGTTACCTGGTCTGTTGAATGACTTTGCCTGGTACAGACCAAAGCGATTAGGAAATTGATATATCCCAGCTTCATTTCCTTTCCATTAAAACAGGGCTCAGGAAAAAAAAAAATCTTTTTTTCAATAGTCATATCATGTAGTGGAAAGAGCACTGGTGTGAAGGCAGCTTAGGGTTTGAATTCCAGGGCTTATGCTCTCTGTGGCCTGTGCAGGTTACTTTTGAACTGCAATCCCCACACTTGTAAAATGACATTAAAAACCACTCTTTCTGTGGGTTCTTACAATTAATCAAGCACGTTATGTGTGTAAAGTATCCTGGCACTCGAATGAGTTGTCAGAACCAAGGGCTGCTGGAGACAATGCTTCTGCCCTGAGTACTCTCCCCTTCTACTGGGCGGCAAGTAAACACAAGCACAGTAGTCAGTGCTCTGGAAGAAGTGAGTTCTGGTGCTGCAGAGCACAGAATCTTTTTTTTTTTTTAATTTAATTTTTATTTTATATTGGAGTATGGTTGATTTACAATATTGTGTTAGTTTTAGGTGTACAGCAAAGTTATTCAGTTATACATATATCCATTCTTTTTCAGATTCTTTTCCCGTGCAGGTTATTACAGGATATGGAGTAGAGTTCCCTGTGCTATGCAGTAGGTCCTTGTTGATTACCTGTTTTATATATAGCCATGTGTATATGTTAATCCCAAACTCCTAATTTATCCCTCCCCCCCCCACCTTTCCCCTTTGCAGAGCACAGAATCTTAAAAGGGAAAGTTCAGGGTAGGCTTCTTGGAGGAGATGCCATCCTTTCTAAGGATAGTAGAACCTCCTGGGGTGGCAGGAGGGAGCAGTGTGTCGAAGTTTGAGAAATATAAGAAAATATGGCAAAATTAATGTACAGGACTGGACCTCAGGGTTTGGGAAAGAAATGAGAGTCGATACTGGAAACCTAGTGGGGCCCAACAGAAAGGGGCCTTGTTTGTCCTGTCAGAAGTTTGGATGTTTATCCTGAAGGCTGTGGGAAACCCTAAAGAACAGTGAGATGGACTTCTGGTTTAGAGGCTCACTCGGACCTCCATGTGGAAGGCGGTTGATTGGGTGCAGGGTGAATTGTAATCTAAAGGCCCCACTTAAGTTATAAAAGGTTGGACTGGATTTTGGAGATCCGAGAGAGAATGGGTGGGGCCTGGTGACCAGTTAGAAAAGGGAGGGCAGCAAGCGTGGGTGACAGTTTACAGCTGCATCTTTTTGTGAAATACAGAGCACAGTAGGAAGGGATTGGGGGTGGGGAGAGGATCTTACTTCATCTTCAGTGCTTTCGAGGGGCCTGGTAGACGGGTCTGGGCCCAAGGTTCAGATCTGGGCTTTTTGGGAGGACAGGTGTTTGAAGGCATGGGAGAGACTTAGGTTACCCACAAGATGATACAAAGAATCATAGGTCTGAGAGTTTTTTAGGTGAGTATATTTGAGGATGTTTATAAGCTGAGAGAAAGTAGCCAGCAGAGGAAGGGTGCGAAGATTTAGGAGAGGAAATGATTGTTCATTTGTTTTCAAAAAGCTGAATACTTATTGTGTGCCTGGCCCTTTTCTAGGATCTGGGGTTCACACCATGTGTTATGGTCTGCAAGGACAGTTCAACTCATCCCCTGGTGAAGAGAAGTCAGATTATTCTTTGCATCCCATTCAGGTGTAAGAACTGTTCTGTACCTCTGAAGGGACATTACTTAACCAGAGTAATAAGTTAGAAATCAAAAGAAATTATAGCTGGAAGGGACCTGAAAGGCCACAGTACTTAATTTTGCCTAATATTTGACATTGAATGTAAGAAAAGTTTATTGCAGAGCCCATTTTCTTCAGAGTTCCTTCACTGAACTTTCTTTATGTTTTTCATCCACTGGGTCTAGCTTGTAGATTTTGGCCTCCTCCTAAATTTGCTTCTTCATCCATATTATATTACATTTTGCCCGGACTATGGCAGAAGCTCCTGGGTGGTTTCGCGGTCCCTGGGCTCATCAGTTCCTCTAAGTTCATCTGCCTACTCGGGTTGAGTGATCTTCTAACATAAAAAGATACGCTTAAAATAATGCTGCTAATGGCTTGCCCACACAGAGTTAGTGCATACTAGCCGCCCAGCGTGTGCTCTGCACAGAGGCGTATAGTCCAAACTGTGCTCGGCCAAGCCTCGTGGGGCTCTTTGACCCTGAGGAAGGGGATCTTTTTGTGATCACTCCCTTTATCTAATCAGTCCTTCAGCAGCGGGGCACCTTTTTCTAATCAGCGGAGGCACCCTTACTCAGCCAGTGGTAGCCCCAGGCCTCATCACCTGTGGGATACAAGCCATGCTCTCTCCCAGGCTTGCTTCGGCCAGCATCTCTATTTTCATTTCTGTCTCTTCTCACACTTGGACCCCTGGCCTTTAGTCATCCCCACGTGCAGTATTTAAAGTGCCCAGCAGGTGTCGGGCTTGAGTTTCTTTGCACAGGTGCTCCCTGTGCAGTTAATGCACCTCCTACTCCAACTCTGCATACTCTCATCTTTTCTAGATTCTACTTCAGGGTTATCATGAAGCCGTCACTTAGATATAACTTTTTGCCTCCATAGGAACCTCTGTGCACAAAGGTTATGGTTCTTTATCTCATGTGATTGAAATTTTGAGTTTATACATCTCCCTCCTTAATGAAGGCTTTAAGGGCAGGAGTCGTTTCTAATCCTTAGCACAGAGCAGATGCCTTTTTTTTATTTAGATGCTTTTTAGTGATGATAAAATATATGGTTTAAATCACTCATTTTACAATAATTTTGGTTTAGGTTGTGACAGAAATAAAGTTTACATAAGTCGTGTTCCTGAGATAAGAAATAAAGATGTGACCTTGCAGTTGTGTAAAGCTCTTAAATGCTGTGTAAGTGTGTCGGGCGCGCTAAGGAACCTGGAGCTAAATGGGCTAGTTCTTAGAGAGAGCGACTTAACTATGTTAACAAAGGTAAGCCTTCATTGTGTGCTGCCAACAGTTGATAGTTGCTTTTGGAGCAAACTAAAGCAATAAAATTTTAAACTTGTTCTCCCCATTAAAGGGATTGAATAAATCGGCCACTTTGGTGCACCTGTGTCTTGCGAATTGTCCACTTGGAGATGGAGGTTTAGAAAGTGAGTTTCAGTCTTGTTTAAGTCTCTTCTCATCAGACTGGTCTCGTGATTTCCTACACACCATGTTACTTCCTGTCTACCTTTTCTTGGTGTTGTTCATGCCTGGGTTGTCTCCTGTGCCTGCTCAAACCTTGGTCCATTCTCATTTGTACCGTGGCAATTTGTCATGCTGGATACTGTCAGAACTAATTTTACTTAAGTTTGTGTTAAGCCACAAACCACACATTTTGTGTATTTTCTGTTTTTTTGTGTTTGTCTATATTTTAATGTTTCTCTTCAAGAAATATTATGGGAAGGGAAATAGCAAGATGTAAAGAGCAAAAAAGTCATCATTATCTTTAAATTGTTAGAACATGTATCTGCAATCATAATTATAATGCACTGTGGTATGTGTTAAAATAAGAAATATATGTCACGTCCCGTAAGAGCAGCAAACTCAGTGGTGTTAGTGGGGGTGTGTCATGGAAGTAATCACAAAGCAGGTGACTGTTAGTTGGGGTCCTGAAACATTAGTGTGTGTTCCCTGTGTCCAGTAGTGGTCTGGAGGGGTAAGGAAGCCTGCCTTTCAATTTGAGGGAGCAGAGGGTTTGAGGTCCTCTCTCTTCTATTGCTCTAGTATACTGCATAGCACCTAATAAAATACTGGGTTTATAGTTGACATTTAAATCGCTGATTGATCATCAAGATTGGGAAGTATCATTGGAAATGAAAATAGGAAGAGTCTTAAGATTTTTAGGTTTTTCTTTTTTTTCCTGTGTCTCAAAAGGTATGTAGTATTTTACTGAGTGGTTGGGAATAAAGTTTGCAGTATTCAGTGTATTCAGTTTTAGTATCTAAATAGAATTAAACTGCTGCTGTAAACTGGAATAACACTTTGTTACTGACAAGTTTTCGAATGCATCTGTTCATCAATTACCTGTTTGGGAAGATTGTAGTTAATGATTTTAAGAATGTGGCTATAAACCTCCAATTGACTCAAGAAAAGCAAATAAGTCAAGATTGACAAATGTATAGGCTCTTCATCTTATTGTGTGTGTGGTTTTTTTTCTTTCTTTTAGTTATTTGTCAAGGTGTAAAGAACTCTACCACTCTTAAGACAGTAAGCTTCACGGGGTGTAATCTGACATGGCAGGGAGCAGATCACATGGCCAAGATCTTAAAGGTGATTTTTTTATGTTTGAACTTTCATGAAAACATATGTGATTGAAGCACATTAATATATTGATACAGATGGCAGTTAATTTTTGTCTTTTGATACGTGTGAGTGCAGCTTTCGTTTTGTTGAAAGAATATGACCAGTTTTCAGTTTGGGATTCTGCCATTTAGTAAAGATAGTCCACTTAATTTTAGAAATAAGAGATTTAATATATAATAATATTTTAATGTATTTTTAGTTACTGAAAACATTGATTGTGATACTGTGAAAAAACTATGCCATTATAGTCTTCAAGACTTAAATGAATCAAGTGTTTACTAGCTGCTGTAGTTTATAAACTAATAAAAATCACTACATCAGCAATTTGTAAATACAGTTTTAAAAATAATGCCTTAACAACTTTACAGTGGTTATAATTACTGTATTTAGGCCTAAAGTTATTTAATAATTTGACATGAAGCCTTCTGAATAGTTTGATGGTGCAGATCAAGGGTAGGTAAACTATGGCTGGTGGGCCAGATCCAGCCCGTCGCCTGGTAAAGAAAGTTTTTTTGGAACATAGTCACACCCATTGTTTACATGATAGCTATGGCTACTTTCACCCTACGCCAGCGGGGTTGAGTAGTTGCAACAGAAACTGTATAGCCCACAAAGCTGGAAATGTTTAAATTTAGATTTTAAAAATTGAAAAATTCTTTGAGCCTATACAGGGCAAGTCCATTGACCCCTGGGGTTGAAAACAGTCAAGAACTTGGGTGCCTAAGCCAAATGGCCTAGGTTCAAATTCCCTTTCTTCCTTTTCATAGCATTTGACCATGGGCAAATCACTTAATGTCTATGCCTCATTATGAGGTTTAAATGAACTCATTTGTATAAATAGTGCCTGGCACATACTAAGCACTGTGTAAGTGATTGGTGTTATTTCTGCTTGGAGCTTTTATAAGTTATTGTTAATAGAAAAATGACACTAATGATTTTCCTTTTAGAGTATCAAAGGCACTTTGAGTCTTATTTTTTCAAGAATGTAACAAGACTTTTTCCATTTAAAGTCAGTGTTCCCTGTTACCAAACTTTATTTTATGAATATAAAGAATTGAATGTCTTTAAGGCAATACTTGTGGTTAAATGTCAAACCATTATTTTCCCAAGGCACATCCAACTGGCTGTGCATAGTCCAGGCCTCTAAAGTTTGTGTGCATACCCTAGGGAGCATGTGAGATCCATTTTGTAAATATAGTTTTTAAAATAATGCCTGGGACTTCCCTGGCGGTCCAGCAGTTAAGGCTCTGCGCTCCCAATGCAGGGGCCCTGGGTTCGATCCCTGCTCAAGGAACTAGATCCCACGTGCCTGTCGTAACTTAGATCCCACGTGCCTGTCGTAACTAAGAGCCCACATGCCACAACTAAAATATCCGTCATGCTGCAACTAAAGACCCGGCACAGCCAAACAAACAAACAAACAAATAAATAAATATTTTTTTAAAATAAATAAAATAATGCCTTAGGAGTTAGGAAAAGAACATATTAGAACCTATTTAGCTTTGTATCATTTAAACAATATCTGTGTAGTTTATAATGTACATACATTATATGTATAGAACTTCGTGTATATAATTTGTTAAAAAATAAGATGCATATTAAAAAGTTTTCTTATGGGTTGCCCAGTCAGGTGTTTGGAGACCATTGGAGGACAGAATGATGACATTTAGAGCCTCAGCAATGATAGAATTTAGAACCAATTCCCTGACTTAGAAGATAAGGAAAAGAATTCATAGACTATAATTGAGTTGTCCAACTTTACATAACTGTTCAAGAGCAGGTCATCCAGTGGCTGGAATCTAATCACTGACCAACTAGAATCTGGGTCACTGGACTCGTAAAGCAGCAGTGACTGTTTAATTTCTCAGGTTGATTGTCCTGGCATATATGCTTGATATGTATGTGTGTAAATGTCTGACATAATAAGCCATACTCAGTAGGCACACCCTGTTTCCTTCTTCAAGCATCTTAATTTCATCCCATTAAATCTTTGAAGTATCAGACTACCAGAAGGCATGAAGAAACCTGGGCTGAGAGTCTTCATTCCAGGAGACCTGATCTTGACTGTATGGCTAGTTTGAGGTGCATCACTCTGAACTGCAACACGCTCATTGGTGACCTGGGTGCAAGTGCTTTGGCAGAATCTCTTAGTGAGGATTTATGGCTTAGAGGTAAATTCTAAAATTGAAAATATTGAATTTTTAATATGATATATGCTTAGCTTTTGGCATAATACTGTTGTGATAGGATATTTTTTAAAGCCTCATTTTACTGATAACTTTTATTTTGCTTTTAATCTGTCTCTAAGAGTTGCATATATTCTTTATAGAAAATACACAGTAACAAGAGAACAATTACCTATAATCTTAATACCCAGACATAATCACTGTTCATTTTGGTGCATACACTTTCAGTCTTTTGTTTTTCTATAAATAT
The DNA here is from genome assembly GCF_949987535.1 of Balaenoptera acutorostrata. Taxonomy (NCBI): domain Eukaryota; kingdom Metazoa; phylum Chordata; class Mammalia; order Artiodactyla; family Balaenopteridae; genus Balaenoptera; species Balaenoptera acutorostrata. The sequence continues at coordinate 48,753,741 of NC_080068.1, read as the reverse complement.
ATTTGTACACTTAGTGATTACAAACATAGAATTGTAGTATACTTGCTATTTCATATTCCTGCTTTTTTCACTTAATGATGTATCATGTAGTATTCCATCATATTGATGTCCCATAGTTTAATCAATTCTTTGCAATTAGATTTACACAGTTTGCTTTTCCCTGTCAGAAACAATGTGAATACATTGTATATACGTCTCTGTGTCCACTGGGATTACTTCTGTAGAATAAGGTCCTAGAAGTGGAATGACTAAGTGTGACATATTTTTAAGACTTTTTTTTTTTATACTGCAGGTTCTTATTAGTCATCAGTTTTATACACATCAGTGTATACATGTCAATACCAATTGCCCAATTCAGCACACCACCATCCCCACGCCACCGTGGTTTTCCCCCCTTGGTGTCCATACGTTTGTTCTCTACATCTGTCTCAACTTATGCCCTGCAAACCGGTTCATCTGTACCATTTTTCTAGGTTCCACATACATGCGTGAATATACGATATTTGTTTTTCTCTTTCTGACTTACTTCACTCTGTATGACAGTCTCTAGATCCATCCACGTCTCAACAAATGACTCAATTTCGTTCCTTTTTATGGCTGAGTAATATTCCATTGTATATATGTACCACAACTTCTTTATCCATTTGTCTGTCGATGGGCATTTAGGTTGCTTCCATGCCCTGGCTCTTGTAAATAGCGCTGCAGTGAACATTGGGGTGCATGTGTCTTTTTGAATTATGGTTTTCTCTGGGTATATGCCCAGTAGTGGGATTGCTGGGTCATATGGTAATTCTATTTTTAGTTTTTTAAGGAACCTTCATACTGTTCTCCATACTGGCTGTATCAATTTACATTCCCACCAACAGTGCAAGAGGGTTCCCTTTTCTCCACACCCTCTCCAGCATTTGTTGTTTGTAGATTTTCTGATGATGCCCATTCTAACTGGTGTGAGGTGATAGCTCATTGTAGTTTTGATTTGCATTTCTCTAATAATTAGTGATGTTGAGCAGCTTTTCATGTGCTTCTTGGCCATCTGTATGTCTTCTTTGGAGAAATGTCTATTTAGATCTTCTGCCCATTTTTGGATTGGGTTGTTTGTTTCTTTAATATTGAGCTGCATGAGCTGTTTATATATTTTAGAGATTAATCCTTTGTCCGTTGATTCGTTTGCAAATATTTTCTCCCATTCTGAGGGTTGTCTTCTCATCTTGTTTATGGTTTCCTTTGCTGTGCAAAAGCTTTGACGTTTCATTAGGTCCCATTTGTGTATTTTTGTTTTTATTTCCATTACTCTAGGAGGTGGATCAGAAAAGGTCTTGCTGTGATTTATGTCAAAGAGTGTTCTTCCTATGTTTTCCTCTAAGAGTTTTATAGTGTCCAGTCTTACATTTAAGTCTCGAATCCATTTTGAGTTTATTTTTGTGTCTGGTGTTAGGGAGTGTTCTAATTTCATTCTTCTACATGTAGCTCTCCAGTTTTCCCAGCACCACTTATTGAAGAGACTGTCTTTTCTCCATTGTCTATCTTTGCCTCCTTTGTCATAGATTAGTTGACCGTAGGTGCGTGGGTTTATCTCTGGGCTTTCTATCTTGTTCCATTGATCGATGTTTCTGTTTTTGTGCCAGTACCATATTGTCTTGATTACTGTAGCTTTGTAGTATAGTCTGAAGTCAGGGAGTCTGATTCCTCCAGCTCCGTTTTTTTCCCTCAAGACTGCTTTGGCTTTTCGGGGTCTTTTGTGTCTCCATACACATTTTAAGATGATTTGTTCTAGTTCCGTAAAAAATGCCATTGGTAATTTGATAGGGATTGCATTGAATCTGTAGATTGCTTTGGGTAGTATAGTCATTTTCACAATATTGATTCTTCCAATCCAAGAACATGGTATATCTCTCCATCTGTTGGTATCATCTTTAATTTCTTTCATCAGTGTCTTATAGTTTTCTGCATACAGGTCTTTTGTCTCCCTAGGTAGGTTTATTCCTAGGTATTTTATTCTTTTTGTTGCAGTGGTAAATGGGAGTGTTTCCATAATTTCTCTTTCAGATTTTTCATCATTAGTGTATAGGAATGCAAGAGATTTCTGTGCATTAATTTTGTATCCTGCAACTTTACCATATTCATTAATTAGCTCTAGCAGTTTTCTGGTGGCATTTTTAGGATTCTCTATGTATAGTATCATGCCTTCTGCAAACAGTGACAGTTTTACTTCTTCTTTTCCAACTTGTATTCCTTTTATTTCTTTTTGTTCTCTGATTGCCATGGCTAGGACTTCCAAAACTATTTTTTTTATAGTTTTTCACCATTGAGAATGATGTTTGCTGTGGGTTTGTCATATATGGCCTTTATTATGTTGAGGTAGGTTCCCTCTATGCCCGCTTTCTGGAGAGTTTTTATCATAAATGGGTGTTGAATTTCGTCAAAAGCTTTTTCTGCCTCTATTGAGATGATCATATGGTTTTTATTCTTCAATTTGTTAATATGGTGTATCACATTGATTGATTTGCGTATATTGAAGAATCCTTGCATCCCTGGGATAAATCCCACTTGATCGTGGTGTATGGTCCTTTTAATGTGTTGTTGGATTCTGTTTGCTAGTATTTTGTTGAGGATTTTTGCATCTATATTCATCAGTGATATTGGTCTGTAATTTTCTTTTTTTGTGGTATCTTTGTCTGGTTTGGAGATCAGGGTGATGATGGGCTCATAGAATGAGTTTGGGAGTGTTCCTTCCTCTGCCGTTTTTTGGAAGAGTTTGAGAAGGATAGGTGTTAGCTCTTCTCTAAATGTTTGATAGAATTCACCTGTGAAGCCATCTGGTCCTGGACTTTTGTTTGTTGGAAGATTTTTAATCACAGTTTCAATTTCATTACTTGTGATTGGTCTGTTCATATTTTCTGTTTCTTCCTGGTTCAGTCTTGGAAAGTTATACCTTTCTAAGAATTTGTCCATTTCTTCCAGGTTGTCCATTTTATTGGCATAGAGTTGCTTGTAGTAGTCTCTTAGGATGCTTTGTATTTCTGCAGTGTCTGTTGTAACTTCTCCTTTTTCATTTCTAATTTTATTGATTTGAGTCCTCTCCCTCTTTTTCTTGATGAGTCTGGCTAATGGTTTATCAATTTTGTTTATCTTCTCAAAGAACCAGCTTTTATTTTTATTGATCTTTGCTATTGTTTTCTTTGTTTCTATTTCACTTATGTCTGCTCTGATCTTGATGATTTCTTTCCTTCTGCTAACTTTGGGTTTTGTTTGTTCTTCTTTCTCTAGTTCCTTTAGGTGTAAGGTTAGATTGTTTACTTGAGATTTTTCTTGTTTCTTGAGGTAGGCTTGTATAGCTATAAACTTCCCTCTTAGAACTGCTTTTGCTGCATCCCGTAGGTTTTGGATTGTCGTGTTTTCATTGTCATTTGTCTCTAGGTATTTTTTGATTTCCTCTTTGATTTTTTCAGTGATCTCTTGGATATTTGGTAACATATTGTTTAGCCTCCATGTGTTTGTGTTTTTTACGTTTTTTTCCCTGTAATTGATTTCTAATCTCATAGTGTTGTGGTCAGAAAAGATGCTTGGTATGATTTCAATTTTCTTAACTTTACTGAGGCTTGATTTTTGACCCAAGGTGCGATCTATCCTGGAGAGTGTTCTGTGCGCACTTGAGAAGAAAGTGTAATCTGCAGTTTTTGGATGGAATCTCCTATAAATATCAATTACATCTATCTGGTCTATTGCCTCATTTAGAGCCTCTGTGTCCTTATTTATTTTCATTTTGGATGATTTGTCCATTGGTGTAAGTGAGGTGTTCAAGTCCCCCACTATTATTGTGTTACTGTCGATTTCCTCTGTTATAGCTGTTAGCAGTTGCCTTATGTATTGAGGTGCTCCTATGTTGGGTGCATATATATTTATAATTGTTATATCTTCTTCTTGGATTGATCCCTTGATCATTATGTAGTGTCCTTCCTTGTCTCTTGTAACATTCTTTATTTTTTTATTTATTTATTTATTTTTTTTAATTATTAGCACCTTTAGTTATTATTTATTTATTTATTTATTTATTTTGGCTGTATTGGGTCTTTGTTTCTGTGCGAGGGCTTCCTCTAGTTGCGGCAAGCGGGGGCCACTCTTCATTGCGGTGCACGAGCCTCTCACTATCGTGACCTCTCTTGTTGCGGAGCACAGGCTCCAGACGCGCAGGCTCAGTAGTTGTGGCTCACGGGCCTAGTTGCTCCACGGCATGTGGGATCTTCCCAGACCAGGGCTCGAACCCGTGTCCCCTGCATTAGCTGGCAGATTCTCAACCACTGCGCCACCAGGGAAGCCGCATTCTTTATTTTAAAGTCTATTTTATGTGATATGGGTATAGCTACTCCAGCTTTCTTTTGATTTCCATTTGCATGGAATATCTTTTTCCATCCCCTCACTCTCAGTCTGTATGTGTCCCTAGATCTGAAGTGGGTCTCTTGTAGACAGCATATTTGTGTGTCTTGTTTTTGTATCCATTCAGCAAGCCTGTGTCTTTTGGTTGGAGCATTTAATCCATTCACGTTAAGGTAATTATCGATATGTATGTTCCTATGACCGTTTTCTTAATTGTTTTGGGTTTGTTTTTGTAGATCCTTTTCTTCTCTTGTGTTTTCCACTTAGAGAAGTTCCTTTAGCATTTGTTGTAGAGCTGGTTTGGTGGTGCTGAATTCTCTTAGCTTTTGCTTGTCTGTAAAGCTTTTGATTTCTCCATCGAATCTGAATGAGATCCTTGCCGGGTAGAGTAATCTTGATTGTAGGTTCCTCCCTTTCATCACTTTAAGTATATCATGCCACTGCCTTCTGGCTTGTAGAGTTTCTGCTGAGAAATCAGCTGTTAACCTTATGGAAGTTCCCTTGTATGCTTTTTGTTGTTTTTCCCTCGCTGCTTTCAGTAATTTTTCTTTGTCTTTAATTTTTGCCAATTTGATTACTATGTGTCTCGGCGTGTTTCTCCTTGGGTTTATCCTGTATGGGACTCACTGCGCTTCCTGGACTTGGGTGGCTATTTCCTTTCCCATGTTAGGGAAGTTTTTGACTCTAATCTCTTCAAATATTTTCTCTGGTCCTTTCTCTCCCACTTCTCCTTCTGGGGCCCCTATAATGCGAATGTTGTTGCATGTAATGTTGTCCGAGAGGTCTCTTAGGCTGTCTTCATTTCTTTTCATTCCTTTTTCTTTATTCTGTTCTGCAGCAGTGAATTCCACCATTCTGTCTTCCAGGTCACTTATCCGTTCTTCTGCCTCAGTTATTCTGCTATTGATTCCTTCTAGTGTAGTTTTCATTTCAGTTATTGTATTGTTCATCTCTGTTTGTTTGTTCTTTAATTCTTCCAGGTCTTTGTTAAACATTTCTTGCATCTTCTCGATCTTTGCCTCCATTGTTTTTCCGAGGTCCTGGATCATTGTCACTATCATTATTCTGAATTCTTTTTCTGGAAGGTTGCCTATCTCCACTTCATTGTTTTTCTGGGGTTTTCGCTTGTTCCTTCATCTGGTACATAGCCCTCTGCCTTTTCATCTTTTCTATCTTTCTGTGAATGTGGTTTTTGTTCCACAGGCTGCAGGATTGTAGTTCTTCTTGCTTCCACCTTTTTAAGACTGTTGATACACATTGCCAAATTATCATCCAGAAATGCTATGCCAATTTGTAGTCCACCCCAACAGTGGATGTGAAGCCTGCCTCACACAAACAATGGCTTGTAGCATTTTTAAAAAAGTGTAAAACTACAAAAATGAGTACCTCTCCCTTTTTCATGCAAGTGGGATTACTCCAAATTTCATAACTTTTCAGTTAATTTAGCAAGTCAGTAAATTTGCATCTACTGCATCATTTTTTGTGACTGTTCAGTGTTCCATTATATGAATATGCCACAGTACACATAGCTTATCCATTCTTGTATATAAGCTATGTCCAGTTTTTCAGTTCCAAATGGTACTCTGATACGTATCCTTGACTATTTCTTTTGGTTAAATACTTAGAAAGAGAGTTGTTGGATCGAAAGGGTATACACATTTTAAAGGCTTGGCTCAATCTGATAGGAGAATAACCACATTTTGTTTTATTTTGTATTCCTTTGATTTACTGGTGGGTTTACTGGCTGTTTGTATTAATTTGGCTAGTTGGTTAATTATACCCTGTGTCCATTCTTCTGTAGTGAGAGGTTGTAACGGTTGTATCCTATCCTGTCAGATCCATATGTCTGTTTCTGTGTGTCATGGGGTGTTGAAAGACTCCAGTTATTTTAATGTGATGCTCCACACAACACTTAAAAAATGACTCATGATAGTTGCCTTTCATGTAATATTTTTTAATACCTCCGCTTTTGTGATGATCCCTTTTGTTTAAGTGAGTAGGTTGTTCAGCCCCAGAACTACTAGAATTCATGATCATTTGTTCTAGTTTTTGTCTGACCTTTTACTGAGAGAGTTCTTGACCATCATACTTTCATGATAGGTTTTTAGTATGTACTGTGTCTTCACACATTCTTTGAATTTGTTGTTATTTGTATCCTCCTAGACTTGTCTTTTTTGGTCTAAAACTAACAGTTATTACATTTCTTCTCTTTCGTTTTCCCCTTTTAACTAGTTTGAAGTGTGATTTGAAGCTCAAGATCATGATCAAAAGAATGCAGTGCCTTTCTCAGCTCCACCAGTTTTTGCTTCTGAGGTTTACATGCCACTGCTGCCCTTGCTAATTATGAACTGAGATTCACTTTGTGATTTTTTTCTCATAGGTTATATACAGTTATTCTTCAATTCTGTAATTATAGAATATGTTGGACGATTTATTGGTACTAAAGGCAGGGTTATCATTGCATATCCAAAAAGTGCTTTTTTTTGGTTTTGTTTTGTTTTTGTTTTTTGCTTTGTTGGAGTATAATTGCTTTACAATGGTGTCTTAGTTTCTGCTTTGTAACATAGTGAATCAGCTATACATTTACATATATCCCCATATCTCCTCCCTCTTGCGTTTCCCTCCCAGCCTCCCTATCCCACCCCTCTAGGTGGTCACAAAGCACCGAGCTCATCTCCCTGTGCTGTGCTGCTGCTTCTCACTAGCTGTTTTACATTTGGTAGTGTATATATGTCCATGCCAGTCTCTCACTTCGTCCCAGCTTACCCGTCCCCCTCCCCGTGTCCTCAAGTCTATTCTCTACACCTGCATCTTTCTTCCTGTCCTGCCCCTAGGTTCTTCATAACCATTTTTTTTAAAATTCCGTATATATCTGTTAGCATACGGTATTTCTTTTTCTCTTTCTGACTTACTTCACTCTGTATGACAGACTCTAGGTCCATCCACCTGACTACAAATAACTCAGTTTCGTTTCTTTTTATGGCTGAGTAATATTCCATTGTATATATGTGCCACATCTTCTTTAACCATTCATCTGTCGATGGGCACTTAGGTTGCTTCCATGTCCTGACTATCGTAAATAGAGCCGCAATGAACATTCCAAGAAGAGGTTTTTAAATTGGATTATGCATCATGTGTGTGCATATACGTTTCTGTTTTTTTCCATACCCGAAATTACAAACCTGCCATGGCTGGTCTTGTGCAGGACTCTTCCACACGTGAGAAAATGAGAGTTGTCTATATGTTAAATCTGTATAGACTTTGCAAGTGACCTTTTGTCTTTCATCGAAAGCACTTGACCTGCAGCAGTGTGGCCTCACCAGTGAAGGAGCAAAGGCTTTACTAAAGGCCCTTGAAAGCAACAGAACTCTGGTCGTTTTGGATATAAGAAAAAAATCCACTTGTTGGTATGTGGTCACTTTTTTTTTTTAATTGATTAACACATAGCAAAACAAAAAGAGTTTGTTCATGTATTGACAGTTTTTAAAACTTAATGTGTTTCACTTTCCTCATCGTATACAGTTGGCCCTTGAACAGCTTGGGGGTTAGGGGTGCCGCCCCCGACGCAGTTGAAAATCTGGGCATAAGTTTATAGTCGGTGGTTCCGCATCTGTGGATTCAACCAACCTTGGCTCATGTAGGACGATAGTACATATTTATTGAAAAATATCCGTGTGTCAATGGACCCGCGAGGTTCAAACCCATGTTGTTCAAGTGTCAACTGTACTTTTCTAATGTTGCACTTCCCTTATGTTTTTAGCAGATAATGTACTAATTAAAGTGAGTTATACCTTTAAATTGTTCTTATCTCTACTCTGAATAGAGGTGAACCTAGATACTAAGCCTGCTTCCACCAAGAGCATTATTTCCTTGTTGTGCAACCTCTGAATTCTTTCAAGGAGTACTTTATTCATTTGTCAGTTTCACAAGTAATTTTTTTAATAGTTTCTGTGTGCCAGATACGGGTCAGGCACTAGGGATAAAGCAGTGAACCAGACAGACAAAAGTCTTGCCCTCGTGGAGCTTACATTCTAGTGAAGGGGTTCAGATAGAAATGAGTAAACAGATAAGTAATATAATTTTAGACAGTAGGAAGTGCAAAAATATCTTAATGTAAGGAGAGTGAGGGGGAGCAGGTAGGACGTTGGATAGGTTTGTTAGGGGACAGCTTCACTGGAGAAGTGGCATTTGAATGGAGACCTGAATGAAGAGAGGAGCAAGCCATGGAAGATCTGGGGTAAGCACACTCCAGGACAAGGAGGCAATGAGTATGCAGGCATGTAGGTGGGTGGAGTATTTAAGGAAAAGCAAGGAGGCCAACATGGTCAGAGTACTGAGTGAAGAAGAGTGTGGTATGACGTGAGGTCAAGGAGCTAGCCAGGGGTCTGATCTTGTAAAGTCTTGAAGGCCAGAGTAAAGGTGTGGATTATTCTAAATGAGTAGAGGGTTTTGAACTGGAAAAAGACATGATCCAAATAGTATCTGAATAAGATGACTTGGTATAGAGAATAGACGTGGGGGGATAAAGAAGAGAAACAGGGAGACCAGTTAGGAGACTATCACAGTGGTCCAAATAAGAGATGTTTATGGCTTAGCTTAGGTTGGAAGTTTGGAGCAAGTGAAAAGCGGTTGAATTCAGGTTGTGTTTTGAGGGTGTAGCTAACAGGGCTTGCCGATAGATTAGATGTGGGGTATGAAGGAAATAGTAGCAAGGAGACAAGTCGTTGATGATTATGTGTGCAACTGGGTGGTATCACTTAGAAAAAGGGGGCTGATGGGAGGAGCAGCTTTTGAGGGAATATCAGGACTTTGGTTTGTTATCTTAGATCCGCTTTAGGTATCTTAAGTGTCTGGACAGTGCTCAGACTGTACTTTCTATCCAAAGGTATCCAAAGCCACTTTAGATGCAAAATGTTTAAAGTTGACCTTTGCTGCGGCCAAAATAGTAGCCACTGGGGGCAGTCTGCAAGATGGCATCTTAGGTTTTTGAGGAAGAAATTAGAATGCACAAAGGGGGAAATAAGTGTATAATTACATAATGTAGACTTCATATTTAATTTTATGGGAAAAGCAATAATTAGTTGGCTTTCAGTTTTAAATGGAAATAGCCACTCACTGGGAAATAATTACTCTAATTTCAATTTATTTTACTTTAGATCATTCTGTGATGAAAGCAGTTATCAAAAAAGTTCTCCAGATGGAAGGAGTGCCAAGTCAGAGGTATATAACATGTTTTAGTTCTCTCAGAAGAATTTCTCTTTAATGGCTTGTTTTTCTTTCTTTCTTAAAAGAAAACTATCAAGGTACTTTCTGCCATCTTAAAACTAAGTTTTTAGTCAAATGAAATGGCTTTTCTGTTTTTGAAAATGTTGTGTGATGCCTTAATTTAGGTTCCCAGAAATGCAGATTGAAAACCTTTTATTAAAGTATCTTAATTTCCAATGAAGATCAAACCCTCCTAAATTACCTGTAACTTAAATGGCATATTTATCATTTCTGTCTCAGTACCAGTGGATAACTTCTCCATCGGTGAAGGAACCATCCAAAACTGCTAGACAGAAAAAGAGAACTATAATTTTGGGAAGTGGTCGAAAAGGAAAAGCTACTATTAGAATTGGTTAACTCTTTCTTGTTTTTAATGCTACTGGAACTTATACCCCTTATGTTTTCTGATGTGCTAAAATTAAAACAGCTAGTATTAACCACATGCATGTTAGGAGGCCTATATTAGGAGTCGCCAAGTGTGTTGGGTGCCGTGGACAGCTGAGGCACGTTTAGCCCAAAGGAAAGTTCCAGCGCATTGCAGAGAGCAGACGAAATACCCGGTGGTGAAAATTCACTGTTGCTAAGGGTTGAAACGAACCAATAATTCCTCCTGTTTCTCAGGGTGTTCCGTTTGGCTGTTAATGAAATGTATTTCCAAGGAATGCAGGCATGTGGCTGAAAAGGCCAGCGGTGCCTGGGGGTCACAGCGGGACCCTCCCATCTCACCCCCCTCGGCCATCCTGTGCTCTGGGAGCAGAGCTCTCAGCTACAAGTGAAACATAGTAGCTTCCATATCCGGATTCTAAGATTTTCTAAAGCCCTTTAAAGGCCCCCTTCTCTGAGTGGTGCTTGACCTGCTGGTGTTTGGGGCGGGAGGGTGGGCTGGGTGGAGGGTCTGAGCGCCATCCTGAGGGAAGGGCTTTGGAGGCCTCTGTGAGCCTGAGACCGGGGGCCCAGTGCCCGTGTCCGAGGGGAGGCTAGCGCTGACTCCAGCTGTGCCGAGCCAGACGTCGCCCTCCTTCCCGACAAGCCAGCAAAGCCTGTCGCTCACCTTCCTGGCTGTGCTGCTTACACGTGCCCTCTGGGAAGGCCAGCCTGGCAGAGCTCTGTTCCTGCCCTCTGGGCTGCTGGTAACTGAGTACCTAGCCTGGGTGCTGGAGGGGAGGATCCATCGATGGTGGAGGCCCAGTGCCTGCCCAGCGTGCTGCCCCTCTGCTGAGGGATGCTCGCCCAGCTGGTTAGACCTGTTCGCACCCAACTGCCCACAGTCAGCACCCAGGCTAGGAACAGCAGCCTCCCCATTTCCTCGGTGTCTTCTAGTTCTGTTCCTTTCTTCTTTTCGCTGCCTTCCTCCCCAAAGAGGCAAGATACTCATCTTCAAGAACCAAATCAGGCCGTGATTTTCCAGCTAAACTCATGACAGTTGTGCACTTCTGAATGACTGGGTACAAACATTTGCAAGGATGAGCTCTTGGGTGAGGCGCCAGCCAACTTTTCTAGCTTCATCTCTCCTGCTTGGGTGTGGGCACCGCCTGCTGCCCCAGATGCCTTGACTCCTCCATTTTCCTATATTCCTCCTCAGAATGCTGCCACCACCCCATCCTGGCCTTTGGGGATGTTAGCTGGCTGTTCCCCACAGCATCCTGTCACCCTGGTCCACTCTTTCTAACCTCTGTATGCCCTTCTATGAAATCTTGTCAGGTCCAACTGGAGGAAGACCACCTATAGGTCAGTTAGCTTGAGAAGGAACCCAACTGTGTGACCTGCTTCCCCTTTCCCAGTGTCTTTAAAATAACGTTAAAAAAAAAGAAAAAAGAAAAAATGTTGTTCTAGAGCTCCTATACCATCTCTTACCACCATCAGAAAACCACCCCCCAAAAGGGGCACCTCATTCATATTGAAAATAACTTCTTAACACTGTAGGCATTACCTTAGGACATTCTAGACACTGGGGGAGGGAAAAGCCTTTGTATTTTTTTCTAACATTCATGTTAAACTTCTTTCCAAAGTTCTTTAAAGTGTGGCATTCTTACAGGTAGACAATGTTGCTGAACAGGCGTTTGTTTCTTCCCTTTTTCTTCCCCCAGGCTCAAAGATTTGGAAGGAGATAGTTTAACAGAAAAGGTAAGGTAATCTCCACCTGAACAAAATGTATGATCAAATGTGACCATTTGACTGACACTATGTAGTTCCTAAAAACAAATTTAAGTGGAATTGGCTCTCTTTTCCCTGAAGTTGAGGATAACGTGGATGTTTTTGTCTAACGTGCTGGACTAATAGGCTATTATTGGTTAGCTTTTGGTAACTCATCGAGTTTCCCAGTCTGGGTTCTGTACCATCAAATCTGGATTATAATTTGTCCTGGTCACACTGTTTTTCAAAATCAGGTTTGTTCTAGTATGCTATTATGTGTCTGTTTCACCTTTAATCTTTCCATTTTTCACCACTCTGGAGATGGTGTGATATGATCTTAACGAAAACAACAGGAACATGTCTTGTGAATATTTAGTTTTCTTTTTGGCCGACTCAGCATTGCCTGCCATTCAGTCATTGTTATGAGACCAGGCAGTGTAACTATTTGTGTATTAGTCCATTGGTTCATAGCTTGGGAATGTGGAGACTTCTAAACCTATATCCTTCCCTTAGGAATGCGTGAAGGAGAAATGGAATCTCTTGCCTGAATTTCTGCAGACAGAAATAAAGAATCAGTTATGTGACTTGGAAACCAAATTACATAAAGAAGAATTATCAGAGGTTAAGTCGTCAGCATCCCGGCGGCTAGAAAATGTTTCCTCCCATGTAACTTGTCTGTGACCAGGGAGGCAGGATAATCCCACCTCTCCCTGTTACCTGATAGTTATAAAGGAAGCGCATGTGTTTCCTTATTCTCTCATGGCCACTTGTTTACATTCACTGCTACTTAAATTATCCTTTCCTGCTGTAGGAGGGCTACCTGGCTAAAGTCAAATCCCTTTTAAATACAGATTTGTCCTTGGAGAACGGAGCTCATGCTTTCAGTCGGGAAGTGAATGGATGTCTAGAAAACGGGAGCCAGACAAGTGGTGAGGAGCGCAGAGTGGAAATAGCAGAGAAAAAGAAGTCCGCCAAACCTGTTTCCAAACTTTGCATGCCCAGGAGAAGCAAGTCCGATGGAGAAACAAAATGTAAGAGCACTTGACTCGTTTGACCTCGTTGGAGTCCGGTACCGCCTAAGGGGAGGACAGACTTGGCACCATAGGGTCTGTCTGTTCCCCCCACACAACCCCTCCACCGGCAGTACTTGTTTTTTGGGTATCTTTTTTTTTTAAATTTTTTTGGGGGTGGGGGGTGGGGGGTGGCTGTGTTGCTCGGCTTGTACGATCTTAGTTCTCCAACCAGGGATCAAACCCGGGCCCTCGGCAGTGAGAGTGCCGAGTCTTAACCACTGGACCGCCGTGGAATTCCCTCTTGTGTATACTTCGAACTAGCTTAGATATATACTTTAAATTTTTGTCTCCGACCAAGTTATAGAGCATTAGATCCCCAAATGTGGTTGAATTTATGAGGTATAAGAAAACAGGAGCTGCTGATATTTATGACTTGTAAGTGACATGCCTGTTGAAGCTAAACGTTTATTCTTAGACTCCTTCCCCGCTTGTAGTCAGAGTAACTCTTCTGGAATTTTTAAAAATAAGAACCTGGGACTTGAGCTCAGGTCAGGTGCTTGGCCACTTCATCGTTTGACGAAATAAGCAGAGGCTCTGTTTCCTTGTCCGTCTCAGGGTTGGGCCCTTCATACGAGAGTTTGTGTTAAAATGGCCTAGCAAACTGGCAGGGGCTAATTTGATGACTTTATGGAGACGGTGGTTGCTTAGAATAAGAAGAGAAGGATACTTAATCCGCAGAACCTGGTCTGTGCACCAGCTTGGTGATGCTGAAGAACTGTACCTTGGCTGTGAACTCTTTATTCCTAGTGGCTTTGTTGTTTCTTTTCTGTAAGCAGCTGAAGTCTCATGGGGCCCCAGGATTACAAGGCAAACTACCAGGCAGACCACCATCACATCTCATTTCACAAGGGGGTCAGCATATAATGAATGGACAGCCCCGATTTTAGGGGCCGACTGTTTTTGGTAAAACACATAGAGAATTAGTAGGATGTAACTTAGTAATTCTGACTTCCACATTGCTTAGGTTTTCCTTTTGATATTCTGTTTGTAGACATTCATGAACAGCATTTCTGAAGACCTCATCCATTTTTACTCTTAGCATAGGAAACTTCAAATGTACATACACAAAATACCAAGGATAGTAAAATGAACCCCTGTGTACCTATCACCCAGTATCAACAGTTAACAGCTCCTGGCTGTTGTTTCATCTATACCCCCATATGCTCCAAGTGAAGATTATTCCAAATGGATTACAACTCCATACACACCCATGTCCCCCCAGTTGGATTACTTTGAAACAAATCGGACATGTCATCTTATCCACAAATACAATATTTCTAGATGACAAGGTCTCTTTCTCTGACAAGTGTTTTATTCATATTTTGCTATAATTGCTAACATCTAGCAAACAGTCTTTTGAAGAAGACAAAACATGCCTTATAAAGTGTAACAGTTCCTTACTAACAAATACATAGCAGTGTTCATACCTCCCCTTGTGTAACAGAGTTTGGTTGATTTGTTCCTTAAGCCTTTCAAGTGATAGATTCCTTATTTTCTTGCCATTTATTTAAAGAAAATAGGTCTTTTGTCTAATAGCTTCTAGGTCTGGCTGACTGCATCGTTTTGGTGATTAATGTGTTCCCTTGTCTCCAGTTTTCTGTAAACTGGTAGTTAGGTCTAGAGTCCTGATCAGATTCCAGCTTTATTTTGTGCGACTTCATTGACAGTATGGGGCTGTCCATCAGAGGCATGTAATGTCTCTTCGGTGATTCTAGCAGCTGTTGATCAAAGTCTAGATCCATTATTTCTTAGGGTTTGCAAAATGGTGGTATTCTAAACCTGTCATCCAAAGAAACATTAAGCTCGAAGCTTGTTTTAATGTCCGGCAAAAAGGGCTTCTCCTTGGAGGGAAGAGGGTGTCCATGCCCTGAATCTTTCCAAACAGAGGGTACTCTTGGTAGGGAGGAATATAAGTTGTTTTGTGCCCACTGCAAGTCTAGGGTCTGGCTGAGCTAACAGTTGGCCTTACTGTGTGTGACAGCCCTGCCAAACAGAAACCTGAGGAAGACCCTGAAAAAGCAAAATCAGGTGATTCTGTCGATGAAGAAGAAAAAGACCAGGTAGGGCTCGCGTTTAAGTTTCTTAACTCTGCCTTATTTTGGTACACTTGCTGGTAATTGTGAATTTACACTTGGTCTGTCTATGGACCGTAAGTGACTGAGAGGGTGTTAGAACATATCCCTGGACCCAGGGCAGTACGAAGTGTATTATGGTTAGACCCGAGGACTCAGCAGGCCCGTAACTTTGGTGCGTTCTCTCCTGTCTACCTTCCTACCTCTCCAGCTGTCAAGATTTGACAGTCAAACCAGCAGATGTGATGCGTTTAAAGCATTTCCTTCTGATGTCAGATAAGCTCCTTTCCCACATCTAATCTCTCTATAAAAGCAGAGTTGTCATGTTATTATGTGTATTGTAATAATGCTGCTTAGACTTTTTAGGTTAGAAAACTGGTGGCTTGCCAAAGGCCTCCAGTATAGAAAATGTCAGTCTCTAGCACTGTCCCGTGTGACTTGAGGGGCAAACCTAGATACTACCAGATGGTCACACGCTATCTATTTCTTTCCTGCCACAGGATTAGCTGTGTAAGTCAGGAAGTCTGTAGGTTTACAGGTGGGTAGTAAATGCCCTGTTACCTGCTAAAGATGAGTATCCGTGGTTCGCTCTAAGGCAGGGTTTCTCAACCAAGGCGTTGACTTTTGGGGCCAGATAAACCTTTGCTGTGGGTGTGAGTCCTGTGCATCGTAGAGTGTTTAGCAAGGTCCCGACCTCTACTCACTAGATGCCCGTAACATTCCCTCTGTCTCCTCCCAGTTGTGACAACCAAAATCACCTTCAGACTTTCCCAGATGTCCCCTGGGGGGCACAATTGCACTGAGCGAGAAGCACTGGACTCAAGGCTAGCAATATCATTGAGGTAGACTTGACGTCCTGTTGTAAAAGACATACTCATTCTCCTGTTTCTATTTTGGAAATTAGATGCCACTATTCATGATCCTTATTCAGATGTCTGTAATTAAGTTGAGTCAGACTACCCACTCACAGGTGGGACACTGAGACAGAGGGAAACAGCTTGTCCAAATCACATGGCCACATCCCTTGCCTCCTAAGAAAACGTGTCACAAGGGAAAGCAAGCTGGCTCTCGTAATATTGACAAGTGTTTTTTTTTAAACAAATGTGCCCGTTTTAGAGTTGTTCTTTGCCCTCTAACCTTTTGGAGGGCTTACATAGCCTTCAAGCTTCTGAAGAAACGAACTGGGGCACTCTTTCCCAAGCGGGAAGCAGTTTCACTGGCAGTGTGTGAGAGGCCTTGGGGACTTGGAGGATGAACACTTGTCGCAACAGGGTTTATCCCGATATGCTAGAGTAAGGCTCAGTGCACCAACCGGTGTTATCAGGTAGTGTTTGTTGGTCAAATAAGTAGTACTACAGAGAGAATCTTACTTTAGTGGATTGAAAGTTTTGAGATCTCACTATGTTTTTTAAAACAGGTATTAAATACATGCATTTGGTAAAACAGTACAAAAGGCTGTTTGGTACATAGCAGCCAAAGAAAAACAATGTGGCTATTCCGTGCTGAGCTATGCTGTGAGCGTTATCAAATAGATACTGGATTCTGAGGCCTTTGTTCAGGAACAAAAAAGAATATAAAATATCCGATTACCACAACTAAGGAGCCGGCCTGTGGCAACTAAGACCCGGCACAATTAACTAAGTAGCTAACTGACTATTTTTTAAAATCTCATTAATAGGTTTTTAATATGATTTTTTTAAAGTTATTTATTTATTTTATTTATTTATTTAATTTATTTTTGGCTGCATTGGCTCTTCCTTGCTGCATGCGTGCTTTCTCCAGTTGCGGCGAGCGGGGGCTACTCTTGGTTGCGGTACGTGGGCTTCTCATTGCTTGCGGTGCGTGGGCTTCTCATTGCGGTGGCTTCTCTTGTTGCGGAGCACGGGCTCTAGGCACGCAGGCATCCGTAGTTGTGGCTCGCGGGCTCTAGAGCGCAGGCTCAGTAGTTGTGGCACACGGGCTTCGTTAC